>NC_136061.1:1501312655-1503712655 GCF_964261635.1 Lissotriton helveticus
TTGTGTGGGTGGTTGTGTGTTGGGGGGTTGTGTGTTTGGGGTTGTGATTGTGTGGGGGGTTGTTTGTGGGGGGTTGTGTTTGTGTATGGGGTTGTGTGTGAGGGGGTTTTGTGTGTTTGGGGGTTGTGTGTGTGAGTGTGTGGGGTTGTGTGTGGGTTTGTGTGTGTGGGGGCTGTGTGTGTGGGGGGGGGTTGTGTGTGTGGGGGTTGTGTGGGGTTTTGGGTATGTGTGGGCGTTGTGTGGGGGGGTTGTGTGTGGGAGTGTGTGGGGTTGTGTGAGTGTGTGGGGTTGTGTGTGTGGGGAGGTGTCTGTGAGGTTGTGTGTGGGTTTGTCTGTATGAGTGTGTGGGGTTATGTGTGTGGGGGGTTGTGTGTGTGGGGTTGTGTGTATGGGGGGTTGTGTATGGGGGTATTGTGTGTGTGGTGGTGTGTGTGAATGTGTGGGGTTGTGTGTGTGGGGGGTTGTGTGTGTGTGGGGTTGTGTGTGTGGGGGGTTGTGTGTGTGGGGGGTTGTGTGTGGGGGGGTTGTGTGTGTGGGGGGTTGTGTGTCGGGTTGTGTGTGTGGGGGGTTGTGTGTGTGTGGGGTGTTGTTTGTGTGGGGTTGTATAAGTGTGGGGTGTGTGTGGGGTGTTGTGTGTGGGGTTGTGTGTGGGGGGGGGGTTGTGTGTGCGAGTGTGTGGTGATATAATGTGTGTGGGGGTTGTGTGTGTGGGGGGTTGTGTGTATGGGGGGTTGTGTGTGGGGGGCTTTGTGTGTGTGGTGGGGTTATGTGTGAGTGTGTGGGGTTATGTGTATGAGGGTTGTGTGTGTGTGGGGGTGTATGTGTGGGGTTGTGTGTGTGAGTGTGTAGGGTTGTATGTGGGGGGTTGTGTGTGTGGGGGGTTGTGTGTCGGAGTGTGTGGGGTTGTGTGAGTGTGTGGGGTTGTGTGTGTGGGGAGGTGTCTGTGAGGTTGTGTGTGGGTTTGTCTGTATGAGTGTGTGGGGTTATGTGTGTGGGGGGTTGTGTGTGTGGGGTTGTGTGTATGGGGGGTTGTGTATGGGGGTATTGTGTGTGTGGTGGTGTGTGTGAATGTGTGGGGTTGTGTGTGTGGGGGGTTGTGTGTGTGTGGGGGTTGTGTGTGTGTGTGGGTTGTGTGTGTGTGGGGTGTTGTGTGTGGGGTTGTGTGGTTGTGTGTGTGGGTGGTTGTGTGTGGGGGGTTGTGTGTTTGGGGTTGTGATTGTGTGGGGGGTTGTGTGTGTGGGGTTATGTGTGTGGGGGTTGTGTGTGTGGGGTTGTGTGTATGGGGGTTGTGTATGGGGGTATTGTGTGTGTGGTGGTGTGTGTGAATGTGTGGGGTTGTGTGTGTGTGGGGTTGTGTGTATATGGTTGTGTGTGGGGGGGTTCTGTGTGTGTGGGGTTGTATGTGTGGGGGGTTGTATGTGTGGGGGGTTGTGTGTGTGTGGGGTTGTGTGTGTGGGGGGTTGTGTGTCGGGTTGTGTGTGTGGGGGGTTGTGTGTGTGTGGGGTGTTGTTTGTGTGGGGTTGTATAAGTGTGGGGTGTGTGTGTGTGGGGTGTTGTGTGTGGGGTTGTGTGTGGGGGGGGTTGTGTGTGCGAGTGTGTGGTGATATAATGTGTGTGGGGGTTGTGTGTGTGGGGGGTTGTGTGTATGGGGGGGTTGTGTGTGGGGGGCTTTGTGTGTGTGGTGGGGTTATGTGTGAGTGTGTGGGGTTATGTGTATGAGGGTTGTGTGTGTGTGGGGGTGTATGTGTGGGGTTGTGTGTGTGAGTGTGTAGGGTTGTATGTGGGGGGTTGTGTGTGTGGGGGGTTGTGTGTGTGTAGGATTGTGTGTGGGGGGTGTGTGTGGGGGCATGTGTGTGGTTGTGTGTTTGTGTGGTTGTGTGGGGTTGTGTGTGTGTGGTTGTGTGTGGGGGGTTGCGTGTGGGTTGTGTGTGTGGGGGATTGTGTGTGGTGTTGTGTGTGAGTGTGTGGGGTTGTATGTGTGGGGGTTGTGTGTGGGGGGTTGTGTGTGTGGGGTTGTGTGTGTGTGTGAGGTTGTGTGTTTGGGGTGTTTGTGTGTGGGGGGTTGTGTGGTTGTGTGGGGGGTTGTGTGTGTAGATGTGTGTGGGGAGTTGTGTGTGTGGAGTTGAGTGTGGTTGTGATTGTGTGTGGGGGGGTTGTGTGTGTTGGGTTGTGTGTGGGGGGGGGGGGTGGCAGGTTGTGTGTGTGGGGTTGTGTTTGTGTATGGGGTTGTGTGTCTGGGGGGTTGTGTGTGTGGGGGGGTTGTGTGTGTGAGTGTGTGGGGTTGTGTGTGGGTTTGTGTGTGTGGGGTGTGTGGGGGCTGTGTATGTGTGGGGGTTGTGTGTGGCGTTGTGTGGTTGTGTGTCTGGGGTTTGGGTGTATATGTGGGTTTGTGTGAGTGTGTGGGGTAGTGTGAGTGTGTGGGTTGTGTGGGTGGGGTGGTGTCTGTGGGGTTGTGTGTGGGGGGTTGTGTGTGTGAGTATGTGGGGTTATGTGTGTGGGGGGTTATGTGGGGAGGGTTGTGTGTATGGGGGATTGTATATGGGGGTATTGTGTGTGTTGGGGGTGTGAGTGTGTGGGGTTGTGAGGGGAGGGTGTGTGTATAGGGTTGTGTGTGTGAGTTTGTGGTGTGGGGGGTTGTGTGGGAGGGTTGTGTGTGGGGGTTGTGTGTGGGGGTTGTGTGGGGGGGTTGTGTGGGGGGGTTTTGTGTGTGGGGGGGTTTTGTGTGTGGGGGGTGGTTGTGTGTGGGGGGTGGTTGTGTGTGTTTGGGATTGTGTGTGGGGGGTTGTGTGTTGGGTTGTGTGTGTGGGGTTGTGTGTGTGGGGGTTGTGTGTGGGGGTTTGTGTGTGGGTGGGGTTTGTGGGTATAGGGGGTTGTGTGTGGGGTTGTGTGTGTGGGGGGTGTTGTGTGTGTGGGGCTCTGTGTGTGTGGGTTGTGTGTGTGGGGTTGTGTGTGGAGGGGTTGTGTGTGCGAGTGTGTGGGGATATGTGTGTGGGGGATTGAGTGTGTGTTGTTCGTATGGGGGTTGTGTGTGTGGGGTTTTGTGTGTGTGGGGGGGTTATGTGATGTTGTGTGGGGGGTTGTGTGTGTGTGGGGTTGTATGTGTGGGGTTGTGTGGGAGTGTGTGGGGATGTATGTGCGGGGGTTGTGTGTGTGGGGGGGGTGTGGGGGCTGTGTATGTGGGGGATTGTGTGTGTGGGGTTGTGTGTGTGGGGTTGTGTGTGTGGGGTTGTGTTTGTGTATGGGGTTGTGTGTGTGGGGGGTCGTGTGGTGTGGGGTTGTGTGTATGGGTTTGTGTGCTGGGGTGTGTGGGGGGGGTTGTGTGGGGGTGTGTGTGTGGTGTTGTGTGTGGTGTTGTGGGGGGTGGGGGTTTGGGGGGGTGTGGGGGTTGTGTGTGGGGGTTGTATGGGGGGTTGTGTGTGGGAGGGTTGTGTGTGGGAGGGTTGTGTGTGTGGGGGGGTTGTGTGTGAGTGTGTGGGGATATGTGTGTGAGGGGTTGTGTGAATGGGGGGGTTGAGTGTGGGGGGTTTTGTGTGTGAGTGGGGTTGTGTGTGGGGGGGTTGTGTGTGTGGGGAGGGGGGTTGTGTGTGTGAGGTGCATGTGTGGGGTTGTGTGTGTGTGTGAGGTTGTATGTGTGGGGGTTGTATGTGTGGGGTTGTATGTGTGGGTGTGGGGTTGTGTGTGTGGGGGGTTCTGTGTGGGGTTGTGTTTGGGGGGTTCTGTGTGTGTGGGGGGTTCTGTGTGTGGGGGGGTTGTATGTGTGTGTGGGGTTGTGTTTGTGGGGTTGTGTGTGGGGGTTGTGTATGGGGGGTTGTGTGTGGGGGGTTCTGTGTGTGTGTGGGGGGTTGTGTGTGTTGGTGTGTGTGTGTGCGGGCATGTGTGTGTGTGGTTGTGTGTTTGTGTGAGTGGTTGTGTGTCTGTGTGTGGTTGTGTGTCTGTGTGTGGTTGTGTGTCTGTGTGGGGTTGTGTGTGGGGGGGTTGTGTGTGTGTGGGGCTGTGTGTGGGGGGTTGTCTGTGTGTGGTTATGGGGTTCTGTGTGGGGGGCTGTGTGTGTGTTGGGTTGTGTGTGGGGGAGCTGTGTGTGTGTGGTTGTGTGGGGGGGTTTGTGTGGGGTCTGTGTGTGTATGGGGTTGTATGTGTGGGGGGTTTGTATGTGGGGGTTGTGTGTGTGGGGTGGTGTGTGTGGGGTGGTTGTGTGTGGGGTGGTTGTGTGTGTGGGGGGTTGTGTGTGGGGGGTTGTGTGTGGGGTTCTGTGGTGTGTGTGGTTGTGTGTGTCGGGTTGTGTGTGTGGGGGTTGTGTGATTGTGTGTGTGTGTGGTTGGTTGTGTGTGGTTGTGTGGTTGTGTGTGGGGTTCTGTGGTTGTGTGTGGGGTTCTGTGGTGTGTGGGGTTGTGTGTGTGTGGGGGGTTGTGTGGTTGTGTGTGGTTGGTTGTGTGTGGTTGTGTGTGTAGTTGTGTGTGTGGGGTTGTGTGTGTGGTTGTGTGTGTGGGGGGGTTGTGTGTGTTGGGTTGTGTGTGGGGGTTGTGTGTGGGGGTTGTGTTTGTGTATGGTGTTGTGTGTGGGGGTGTTGTATGTGTGTGGGTTTGTGTGTGTGAGTGCATGGGGTTGTGTGTGTGGGGGTTGTGTGTGGGGGTTTGGTTGTGTGGGGGGATGTGTGTGTGGGGTTGTGTGTGTGAGTGTGTGGGGTTGTGAGTGTGCGGGATTGTGCGGGTGGGGTGGGGTGTGTTTTGGGGTGTGTGGGGTTGTGTGTGTAGGGGTTGTGTGTGAGTGTGTGGGGATATGTGTGTGGGAGAGTTGTGTGTGTGGGGTTGTGTGTGTAGGGGGGGTTCTGTGTGGTTGGTTGTGTGTGTGGTTGTGTGTGTAGTTGTGTGTGGGGTAGTGTGTGTGGTTGTGTGTGTGGGAGGGTTGTGTGTGGGGGGTTGTGTGTGGGGGGGGTTGTGTGTGGGGGGTTGTGTGTGTGGGGCTGTGTGTGTGTGGGGTTGTGTTTGTGTCGGGGTTGTGTGTGTGTGGGGTTGTGTGTGTGTGGGGTTGTGTGTGTGGGGGGGTTGTGTGTGTGAGTGCGTGGGGTTGTGTGTGGATGGGGTTGTGTGTGGGGGGGTTGTGTGGGGGGTTGTGTGTGAGTGTGTGGGGTTGTGTGTGGGGTGGGATTGTGTGTGGGGTGGGGTGTGTTTGGGGGTGTGTGGGGGTTGTGTGTGTAGGGGCGTTGTGTGTGTGAGTGTGTGGGGATATGGGTGTGGGGGTTGTGTGTGGGGGGTTGTGTGTGTGGGGTTGTGTGTGTGTGGGGGTGGTTTTGTGTGTGGGGGGTGAGTGTGTGGGGAGCTGTGTGTGTGTGAGGTTGTGTGTGTGGGGTGGTGTATGTGAGTGTATGGGGTTGTATGTGTGGGGGTTGTGTGTTTGTGGGGTTGTGTGTGTGGGGTTGTGTGTGGGGGGTTGTGTGGGGTTTGTGTGTGTGGGGGTTGTGTGTGGGGTGTTGTGTATGGGGGGGTTGTGTGTGAGTGTGTGGGGTTGTTTGTGGGTGTAGGGTTGTGTGTGGGGGGTTCTCTGTGGGGGGTTCTCTGTGGGGGGTGGGGGGTGGGGGGTTGTGTGTGGGCGGTTGTGTGTGGGGTTTTGTGTGTGGGGTTGTGTGTGGGAGGGTTGTGTGTGGGAGGGTTGTGTGTGGGGGGTTGTGTGTGGGGGGTTGTGGGTGGGGGGTTGTGGGTGGGGGGGTGTGTGTGTAGGGAAGTGTGTGTCGGAGGTTGTATGTGGGGTTGTGTGTGTGGGGTAGTGTGTGTGTGGGGGGTTGTGTGGTGTGAGGGGTTGTGTGTGTGTAGGGTTGTGTGTGGGTGTGTGTGTGAGGTTGTGTGTGGTTGTGGGGTTGTGTGGTTGTGTTTGTGTGTGGTTGTGTGGGGTTGTGTGTATGGAGGGGTTGTGTGTGGGGGGTTGTGTGTGGGGGGTTGTGTGTGTATGGGGTTGTGTGTAGGGAGTTGTGTGTGTAGGGGGTTGTGTGTGTGTGGGGTTGTGTGTGTGTGATTGTGTGGGGATATGTGTGTGTGGTTGTGTGTCTGGAGTTGTGTTTGGGGGGAGTTGTGTGTGTGGGGGGGTTGTGTGTGGGGCTGAGTGTGTGGGGGGTTATCTGTATGTGGTTATAGGGTTGTGTGTGTGGGGGGCTGTGTGTGTGTTGGGTTGTGTGTGAGGGGAGTTGTGTATGTGTGTGGTTGTGTGTGAGGGGTTGTGTGTGGGGTCTGTGTGTATGGGGTTGTGTGTGTGGTGGGCTGTGTGTGTGTTGGGTTGTGTGTGAGGGGAGTTGTGTGTGTGGCGGGTTGTGTGTGGGGGGTTTGTGTGTGAGATGGTTGTGTGTGGGGTTTGTGTATGTGGGGTTGTGTGTGTGGGGTTGTGTGGTGTGTGGGGTTGTGTGGTGTGTGGGGTTGTGTGTGTCGGGTTGTGTGTGTGGGGGGTTGTGTGGTTGTGTGGGGTTGTGTGTGGGGGGTTGTGTGTGAGTGTGTGGGGTTGTTTGTGGGAGTGGGGTTGTGTGTGTGTGGGGGTGGTTGTGTGTGGGAGGTTCTCTGTGTGGGGGGTTGTGTGTTGGGGTTGTTTGTGTGGGGGGTGGTGTGTGGGGGTGGTGTGGGGGGTTGTGTGTGGGGGTTTTGTGTGGGGGGGTTGTGTGTGGGGGGGTTGTGTGTGAAGGGGGTTGTGTGTGGGGGGTGGTTGTGTGTGTAGGGAATTGTGTGTGGGAGGTTGTGTGTGGGGTTGTGTGTGGGGGGTGGTTGTGTGTGTAGGGAATTGTGTGTGGGAGGTTGTGTGTGGGGCTGTGTGTGTGGGGTAGTGTGTGTGGGGTAGTGTGTGTGCAGGGGGTTGTGTGGTTGTGTTTGTGTGTGGTTGTGTGGGGTTATGTGTGTGGTTGTGTGTGTGGGGTTGTGTGTGTGGGGGTTGTGTGTGGGTTGGGGGTTGTGTGTGTAGGGGGTTGTGTGTGGGGTCGTGTGTTTGTGTTGGCGTGTGTGTGTGTGTGGGCGTGTGTGTGTGTGGTTGTGTGGGGTTATGTGTGTGGTTGTGTGTCTGGGGTTATGTGTTTGGGGGAGTTATGTGTGGGGGGTTGTGTGTGGTGGGGTTGTGTGTGTGGGGCTGTGTGTGGGGGGTTGTCTGTGTGTGGTTTTGGGGTTGTGTGTGTGGGGGGGCTGTGTGGGTGTTGGGTTGCGTGTGAGGGGGAGTTGTGTGTGTGTATGGTTGTGTGTGGGGGGTTTGTGTGTGGGGTCTGTGTGTATGGGGTTGTGTGTGTCGGGGCTTGTGTGTGGGGGGTTGTGTGTGGGGGGTTTGTGTGTGTGGGATGGTTGTTTGTGTGGGGGGGTTGTGTGTGCGGGGTTGTGTGTGGGGGTTGTGTGTGGGGTTGTGTGGTGTGTGGGGTTGTGTGTGTCGGGTTGTGTGTGTGGGGGGGTTGTGTGGTTGTGAGTGTGTGGTTGGTTTGTGTAGTTGTGTGTGGGGTTGTGTGTGGGGGGTTGTAGTTGTGTGTGTTGGGTTGTGTGTGGGGGGTTGTGTGTGTGTGGGGTTGTGCGTGTGGGGTTGTGTGTGGGGGGGTTATGTGTGTGTGGGGTTGTGAGTGTGTGGGGTTGTGTGTGTGTGTGAGTGCATGGGGTTGTGTGTGGGGTTGTGTGGTTGTGTGTGGGGGGTTGTGTGGGGTTGTGTGTGGGGGGTTTGGGTGTGTGTGGGGTGGTTGTGTGTGGGGTTGTGTTTGAGTGTGTGGGGTTGTGTGAGTGCGTGGGGTTGTGTGTGGGGGGTGGTGTGTGTTTGGAGGCGTGTGTGGGGTGGTGTGTGTGTGTGAGTGTGTGGGGATATGTGTGTGGGGGGTTGTGTGTGTGGGGTTATGTGTGTGGGGGGTTGTGTGTGTGAGTTTTGTGTGTGTGTGGGGCTGTGTGTGTGGGGGGGGGTTGTGTGTGTGTGGGGCTGTGTGTGTGGGGTTGTGTTTGTGAGTGTGTGGGGTTGTATGTGAGGGGGTTGTGTGTGGGGTTGTGTGTGTGTGTGGGGTTGTGTGGGGGGGTTGTGTGGGGGGGTTTGTGTGTGGGGGGTTGTGTGTTGGGGGGTTGTGTATGGGAGGGTTGTGTGTGGGGGCGTTGTGTGTTAGTGTGTGGGGTTGTTTGTGGGTGTGTGTGTGTGTGTGTGGGGGGGGGTTCTCTGTGTGGGTGGCTGTGTGGTGGGGGCTGTGTGGTGGGGGTTGTGTGTGGGGGTTGTGTGTGGAGGTTTTGTGTGGGGGGGTTTGTGGTGTGTGGGGTTGTGTGTGTGGGGTTGTGTGTGTGTGGGGGGTTGTGTGTGTGGGGGGTTGTGTGTGGGGGTGGTTGTGTGGGGGTGGGGTTGTGTGTGGGGGGTTGTGTGTGGGGGGTTGTGTGTGGGGGAGTTGTGTGTGGGGGGTTGTGTGTGTGTGGGGTAGTGTGTGTGTGTGTGTGGGAGGTTGTGTGGTGTGTGGGGTTGTGTGTGTGTAGGGCTGTGTGGGCGTGTGTGTGAGGTTGTGTGGTTGTGGGGGTGTGGTTGTGTTTGTGTGTGGTTTTTGGGGTTATGTGTGTGGTTGTGTGTGTGGGGTTGTGGGTGTGGTGGGTTGTGTGTGTTTGGGGTTGTGTGTGGGGGTGTGGGGCTGTGTGTGGTTATGGGGTTGTGTGTGTGGTTGTGAGCTTGTGGGGGTGTGTGAGGGGGGATGTGTGGAGTTGTGTGTGTGTGTGTGGGTTTGTGTGTGTGGTTTGTGTGTGTGGGGTTGTGTGTGGGGGCTTGTGTGTGGGAGGGGTGTGGGGGGGTTGTGTTTGTGGGGTTGTTTGTGTGGGGGGTTGCGAGTGGGGGGTTGTGTGTGGGGGGTTGTGTGTGGGGGGTTGTGTGCATGTGTTGTGTGTGTGGGGTTGTGTGTGTGGGGGGTTCTGTGTGTGTGTGTGGGGATGTGTGGTGTGTGGGGTTGTGTGTGGGGGATTGTGTGTGTGGTTGGTTGTGTGTGTGGGTTGTGTGTGGTGTTGTGTGGTTGTGTGTGTGGGGTTGTGTGTGTGGTTGTGTGATTGTGGTTGTGTGTGGGGTTGTGTGTGTGGGATTGTGTGTGTGGGGTTATGTGTGTGAAGGGTTATGTGTGTGTGTGTGAGGTTGTGTGGTTGTGTGTGGTTGTGGGGGTGTGGTTGTGTTTGTGTGTGGTTGTTTGGGGTTATGTGTGTATGGTTGTGTGGGGGGTTGTGTGTGTGGGGGTTGTGTGTGGGGGTGTGGGGCTGTGTGTGTGGTTATGGGGTTGTGTGTGTGTGGGTGTGAGCTTGTGGGGTTGTGGGGGGGGGGTTGTGTGTGTGGGGGGTTGTGTGTGTGAGAGGGGGGTTGTGTGGAGTAGTGTGTGTGTGTGTGGGTTTGTGTGTGTGGGGTTGTGTGTGTGGGGGCTCGTGTGGGGGTGGAGGTGTGGGGGGTTGTGGGGGTGGGGTTGTTTGTGTGGGGGGTTGTGAGTGGGGGTTGTGTGCATGTGTTGTGTGTGTGGGGTTGTGTGTGTGTGGGGTTCTGTGCGTGTGGGGTTGTGTAGTATGTGGTGTGTGGGGTTGTGTGTGGGGGGTTGTGTGTGTGTGTGGTTGGTTGTGTGTGTGTGGGGTTGTGTGGTTGTGTGTGAGGGATTGTGTGTGTGGTTGTGGTTGTGTGTGAGGGATTGTGTGTGTGGGGTTGTGTGTGTTGGGTTGTGTGTGGGGGGGGGTTGTGTGTGTGAGTGCATGGTGTTGTTTGAGTATGTGGGGTTGTGTATGTGGGGTGGTGTCTGTGTGTGGGGTTGGGTGTAGGGTTGTGTGTGTGGGGGGTTGTGTGTGTGGGGGGTTGTGTGTGTGTGGGGTTGTGTGAGTGTGTGGGGTTGTGTGTGTGTGTGGGGGGGGTTGTGTGTGGGGGGGTTGTGTGTGTGGGGGGGTTGTGTGTGTGGGGGGTTGTGTGTGGGGGGGGTTGTGTGTGGGGTTGTGTGTGTGGGGGGTTGTGTGTGTGGGGGGGTTGTGTGTGTGGGGGGGTTGTGTGTGTGTGAGTGTGGGGTTGTGTGTGGGGGGTTGTGTGTGGGGTTGCGTGTGTTTGGGTCTGTGTGTGTGGGAGGTTGTGAGTTAGGGGGTTGTGTGTGGGGGGATTGTGTGTGTGGGGTGGGGTTGTGTGTGTGGGGTTGTGTGTTGGGTTCTATATGTGGGGGGTTGTATGTGTGTGGGGTTGTGTGTGTGGGGTAACAGAATGGGATGGGAGGTTATGCGGTGAATGGGATGGAAGGGAAGAGTGAGTGACAGAAGGGGAGAGGATTAAAGAGGTAAAGAAGTAATGGAAATAAAGGGGGAGGGGAGCGGAACAAGGAGGGAGAGGGGTAGTGGAAGGGTGGAGTAAAGGGAAAGAAGGGATGGGTTAGGGAAGGGTGGGGGGAGGGAATCGAAAGGAAAGGAAAGGAAAGGAAAGGAAGAATGAGGGGAAGAAGGCGGAGGAGAAGAGAAAGGAGGAGAAAGGCAGGGAAAGGAAGGGAGAAGGGGGAGAGGGCAAATGAGAGAGAGGGAGGTGAGGGGAAGGGTAGTGAGGGGAAGGGTAGGGTATGGAAGAAGGGATGTGTGAGGGGAAAGGGGAGGGAATGGTGAAGAGGAAGGGGGGTAAAGGAAGGAAGAATAAGGAAGAAAGGATTGGTAAGTGGAAGGGGAGCAGAAAAGGAGCAGAGGCGATGGGAACAGATTGGAAGGGAAAGAGGCTGTGAATCGGAGGGAATGGAGGGGAAGAGAAGAGAAGGGGTGGAGATGGAAAAGGAGATAAGAGAGTGCAAGATGGGACCGGAATGGATTGAATGGGAAGGGGAGGGGAGTTGACAGAAGGGGAGAGGATTAAAGAGTGATGGAGAAAAAGGGAACGTAAAAGAAAGGGGGAGAAGGGGTTATGAGAGGAGAGATAGGAATGTAAGGTAGAGAAGGAAAAATGGGAAAGAGAAAGGAAAAGGGAAGTTTCAAGCCAGTATCAAGTCAGTATCAAGTCAGTATCAAGTCAGTATCAAGCCAGTATCAAGTCAGTATCAAGCCAGTATCAATTCAGTTTAAAGTTTGGTTTCAGTTCAGTTTCAAGTTAGTTTTTCATTTGGTTTCTATACTCACCTTGTCCCTTGTGACCCAGCCCCGCCCAGTTCTTTTGGAGCCTGTGAGAGAGCGCAAACTGACCTAAATGTATGAGTGCATCACACTTACTCGTAGTAAGCACAAATCATGAGGAGAAATGCCATGAGTGCTAGTAGTATCTGCAATTATATTCTGAATGTATAGCTAATGTAGAGATTTAAGTAGAAGTGGAACTAATACAGAAATGTGTGACACTATATGATTTTATTAGATGTGATTATTCCTGAATCCATGTCGTATAGCTGCTAAAATGTAAGATGGCATGTGGTTAAACGCAGAATGTGGTAGGCCTCAGGGCCAGAGCAAGAAGGGAAGGGGAAGGTGTTTCTTTTCACGACATAGATGAACTAATGTTTTGGTCATTGCATTAATGGGCCATGATTTATAGATGTGTTTACTGAATAATAGAATAAGAGTATTAATATGCTTTAATTAATGAAGAAGTTGAATGCTATAATCATTATGAGAAATGCTGTAGGCCTGAAATGTTTTAACATTGATTTACACGTACATGTCTGGGCCGAGAAATGTTGCGAACCTTTTTGGAAGTCTATGAGAGTTGGGTTCTTGGCTGCAGATGTCTGTCTGCAAGAGAAAGGGAGGATCCGATTATAAATAATATGAATAGAGGTCTGTTCAGTAGACGGCCCAGACATGGAGGAGGGTTCTGGAATGTTTAAGGGGTATCAGCGGGCCGGAGAAGAGTCTGAGAAGCAAGGTCAACTCCAACGTATGAGGCCCAATACAAAGCAGCATGGAAAAAGCCAGAAGCTACACCACGTGAGGGGCGTCTCACGAGGGGCGTCTCAAATGTTGTTGACTGTTTTGTATTAGGGACAGCACCCCTGGGTGGAGTTAGAGCAGATACCTGAGGACCCTTTAGAGAGCGGATGGGTAGGCAGAGAGGGGTCATGACTGGAGAACTATAGGTTTTCACCAAGAGACTAAGAGTGAGTGACTTCCCTTGGGGGTCATTCACTGCTGACACCTTTGTTAGGTTGGGATTTGGTTAAGTAGGGATACCATCTAGAGCAGGGTAGGGACAGCCTAACCTGTGTGTTTTCCTCCAACTTAAATGAAGGAGAGATATGCGTCAATGCTGATAGCTTTATTATTCTTAGAACTTGTGTTAGTAATTTCCGTTGCTCGTCTGAGGGCTTTCAGAGAGCACATGTATGTAGTTGGACCTGTGTATCTCGTGAATCTCATTCTGAGATGCCTGTATTTGCAGCTTATCCTATCCTTACAATAAACTTTTGAAAGCTAGAAGTTGTTTGTGATCTTTTGGAGCGGGGTCCTTTATTGGGTGAACTAGCTTGGTAACAGAGGCACTTTCTTCCTTCAATGACAGGCAACAAAGGTTCAGTCGACCAGATCGGGGTTTAGATCAATAGTGATAAGGTATCGATCAAAATCTCGCCCTTCCAGTTGGTAGCTATAGAGGATGGTTGCCTTCTTGAGGACGGTGACCTAGGCCAGGTTAGCTTACCCCAAGGCCCCTAGAAATCGATGATCGGAAGAACCGCCCGCTGAAGAAGATCCGGATGACGTGAGACAGAAAAAGCAGCAGTATCGGTCGAGAGTGAGTATAAAGGGTCATGCGTGTTAGATTGCGGTGTTTTTGTATTGTATCTATGTTGTAATGTCTGGCGGAGTTGGAATGTCTGTAGAGTGACTGTGGAACAGGTTGTGAGCGCGCGCAACCGGTGGAAATCTTAAGTTCAAGGAGAGCTTAAGTGGTTCGGGTGTATCGGACACCCAGAGTAATTGTCAAATAGTGTGAAGGGGGTCATGAGGTACCATTGATCACCCGAAAGACCGAGATAGGGGGAACGTAAGAGTGAGTGCGTGAGTAACGGACGCTGGTCGGAGGTTACTGTGTGTGTAAGCAACCTATCAGAGAGACGATAGACATTTCGTCAGTTGTGTTGACAATTACATATAGACTGTGGACGTACAGTCGAGGGAAGTGACCGCTTGGTCGGAAGTAGTCATTTTTCGGTGTATGAATGGGACGCATGCATGACCGAGAGACGAGTTGAGAAAGGAGGGGTGCTGCTGCGAAGCGGAGAAAAGTGACGTCAGGAAGTGTCGCGACGTGATTGGCCGACAGGAGAAAGACCGCGCTGTGATAGGCCAGCTAGCAAAGACGTCAGAAAGTGTCGCGACGTGATTGGCCGACCGGAGAAAGACCGCGCTGCGATAGGCCAAGTTAGCAAAGCCGCGACAGGATTGGTGGATTGTCATCAGGAAGTAAACAGAGTAGCGAGGCTGGATATTGTGCGCATAATTATGAAGTGTTTTAAATGGCTGAGAGCGGCGTTTAAAAAAGAGAAGCGGGGATCGTATGAGGGGGAAGAAGCCCCGCCGGAGGGTACGCCGGCTCGTTACATGGCAGTGAATGTTGGGTTGCATACGATCCTTTGGATATCAGAGTGGAGTAAGATTACGGAAGGAAATGAGGAACTGACGTTCCCGAAGTACGGGACGTTCAGATTAGAGGTGTTACATCGATTAAAATCAGTCATGACCTCAATGAGACCCTTGCCTAGACCGACCCAGTTTGAAGCCCTTGATGCATGGATTAGGGCAGCGCATGAAAAAAATATGAACAGACGACAAGAAAGGGTGAAACGATCGGTAAGGGCAGTGCAGGATGCCAGGTGGGATGCGGATGCTAAAATATGGAGAGTGCATAACATGGAAGTAAATAAACTGTACCCAGTGTTAGAGGTGCCCGGTAATAAAAGCCC
Source organism: Lissotriton helveticus (assembly GCF_964261635.1). Classification (NCBI taxonomy): domain Eukaryota; kingdom Metazoa; phylum Chordata; class Amphibia; order Caudata; family Salamandridae; genus Lissotriton; species Lissotriton helveticus. The sequence continues at coordinate 1,501,326,487 of NC_136061.1, forward strand.
CCTAGAAGAAGATGATGAGAGCGAAACAGAGGACAGCCTGATAAACAGATTACTGACAGACAGGCCACCCCCGTATAATAGAGCAGGGGGAGAGGTCGAGCATAGTGAAAGAGAAAAGGGGGGCAATGCAGGAGAGCATGGACCGCTTCCCAGTTCAGAGTGGGATCCTGAGGCAAAGAAAGAGCTGTCCCAGCCTAGTCAGGTGCAACAGGTAGTCGGGAGGTTTGTGGTACAAAGAGCGCCGGAAACGGAGTGCGCCACATCCTACGGATTACCAGCTGCACTACAGGTACCTGTTACCATAGGTCCTATAGTATCGATATATGACCCAGAGAGAGCAAGAGGGGAAGAACGGGTACGGAAGGACAGAGAAAGAGCAGGGACGGCAAGGAGGAACGATACGATTAATTCCCCAAGTCAGATGCCGATACCAAGAGAGTGGAGCACCCCGATGCACACAGCAGGGGATCCAGGAGGGGACCCTGGGGGCCCTAGATGGCCAGTGGATCTGAGGGGATCTGGACGAAAATCCTTTCAAGAGCTAAATGAGTACATGAAGAAGTGGGATGAGGCAGTGGAGGCTCACAAGAGCATCATAGCTGCAGAAGCTGAAAGGGAAAGTCAGGACAGCAGAGCTCGGACTCACTGCGGGGCTGGGGAGAGCAGCCCGGAGGGGGACTGGAGAGAGAGAGATAGTAGGGGAGTCACCCATTGGGCCCGGAGTGGGAATAGAACAGACCTGGAAAACGGGGGCCCCGGGAGTGGAGGGGTGGCGTGCCCAATACTCAGTGAAGGGGAGAGGAGAGCGCAAGAGTACAGAAACAGCTTTAAGTGTCCACACTGTGTGCCCGGCACCAGAGAACAGAATGGGAGTTGTGAGAGGTCGCACCATAGTCCCTGTGATGACGGAAATGAGCGCAGCCCAGGGAATATGGGGAACCAGGAAGGATCGTATCGGATACTGAGCGATACTAGGCAAAGGGAGAGTAGCGACCAGAGGGAAAATAACAGAGAGGCGTACGGCGAAAGGAGAGAAGCAGGAGAGAGTGGGGGTAACAGGCCCGTGTTCCATCACCTTCCAAGATCGGATGGCCGAGCATGGGACCTGGAGAGATGGGAGCAAGGGAGAGCACTCATTAACTCTCCCGAGCCCAAACGTAGAGCTCGGAGTTGGGATGGTAGGGAGACCAGTGAGCCCCCTTCGAAAGACATATTGCGAGCTGAGATAAAAGCTAAGAGACTCGATGTCGCCAGCTTAAGGTCAGACCTGGATGACATGGTAGATGGTACCCTGCCTTTAGAAAGAATGGAAATGTATGAGCAGGATGAAATACTGTATATGGCAAAGGACATCACTCGAAAGGCGAGAGCAATCCATGAGAAGTTAGTCGAACTAGCAGGCAAATATATGGTGGACCTGTCAAGAACCAAAGCATTACAGGGTAACCACAGGCTACATTACACAGATCGAGACCTAGATGAGAGGAGAACGATTGGGCTGAAAACGCACATAAGGGAACTGATCACTGGAATAAGGACATGGAGGGCACTAGATAAGTGGGAAGAGAGGTGGTCCAAGAAAGGGACCGTCAGGAGAAGCACGCTTGGGACGACACCAGGAAGGCTGCAGGGAATAGAAGCATACCCTTTGCGTGAAGTCGCCAATGGGAACTATGTGCATGTCCCTTGGAGTAGGGGAGATTTAGCTGCCTTTACCACCTCCTTCCCCAAATTGCGGGAAAACCCAGTGGAGTGGTACAAGCAAGTCGAGAGATTTGTAAAAATCTCAAAGGTCCTATGGATAGATCTGAACACGCTGTTCGACATTGTAGTACCAGGAGATCTGTGGACAGCATGCAAGGTTAGCGCTGAGTGGCCCACAACGGAGCCGGAGAGAGATGCTAAGACTAATGGGCCGTCCGAGATTGTGATGGCAAAATTCGAGAGAGTGATGACTTGGCTGAAAGAGAAAGTGCCAATGCAAGACATAGATTGGGTCAGAATAGACCGAACCAGACAGGAACCCAAAGAGACAGTTCACGAATATTACGAGAGATTGCTGAAGGCGTTTAAACAGTATAGCGGCCTGGATGTAATGGATCCAAAAGACATAGGGCAATTCGTGTCCAAGTTCGTCCTGGGACTGAGACCGGATATTAGTTTAATGATTCAGCAACACTCGATTTGTTGGCAAAGTAAACCCCTAGACGAAATACTGAGGTATGCCAGGTACTGCTGTGATGAGATAGACTCCAAGGCTAAGAAACTAAAAGAAAAATTGATGGTGGTACAGATGCAGGCAGCAGGGAAGGGGGGACAGCAGCAACAGCAGCAAGGAACAGGTACAGGAGGAAAGAAGCAGTACAGTCAGAACAAGGGCAATGAGGAGAGTTCCACCTTTAGACCCAGAATAGACATAGCTGCCTTGAAGAAAACGACTAGGTGCCACCAGTGTAACGAGGTGGGGCATTGGAAACGCGAGTGTCCCTACAATGTAGAGATAGGAGAACAAGAGGAAGAGGAGGAAGAGGTCCAGAGAGCGCCTACGAGAGGGGTGACGCCATACCAGGGAAAGGTGCTCAAAGGGGGGGGGGCTCCTCCCCGAGCCCAGTTCCCGCAACCTCCTCGAGTAGGGACTATGGGTAAGACCTATAGACAGATGCCCCTGTTTGTAGAAGGAGAAGAGTGCTATTATGTGGACCCATTAACCGGACAGAGAGTGGAAAGAGAAGACTGCACCCTCGGGGCAGCCTTGGAGGTGGACCAGAGGGGACCCTATGTCGAAGCAGAAGTAGCAGGGTGCCCCACGACCTTTCTGGTGGACACAGGAGCCACTAGATCCACGATCAGATCAGCTGCAGTTCCAGACCTGCCCATGTCTGGAGAGACCATACAAGTGGTGGGGGTCGCAAACAGGAGAATAACCAGCCAATTGACGGAACCAGTACAGGTGAAAATAGGGAAGTACAGCGATGAGCACCAGTTTGTGGTTTGCGATTCAAGTCCTGTGTGTCTGCTAGGCAGAGACCTGTTGTGTAAATTGAATTGTACAATATACTGTACACCTCAGGGAGTGGAGGTATTGACCAATGATGATGACGCAGACTTCAAAGTTGCAAACTCAAGAATATGCGTGGAGCTGTACCCTACTTTGACAGTAGATGAGCTCCCCTGGGACTTGAGAGAGACAGTGGCACCAGAAGTATGGGACTTCACTGGGGAAGAGATTGGATTGGTCAAAGGGGTGGACCCAGTGAAAATTGTAGTGAAACCGCATGCTGAGTTCCCAAGAACACCCCAATATAAATTGACTCCAGAAACGATTGCAGGCATAAAGCCCGTGATCGAGTCCATGATTAAACAGGGAATACTGAAAGAAATCGTGGGTAGTCCATGCAACTCCCCGATTATGGGTCTGCAGAAACCAAATGGGAAATTTCGGATAGTACAGGACCTTCGAAAGATTAATAACATAGTCGTTTCGTGTTGTCCAGTGGTACCGAATCCATCAGTGATACTGTTTCAGATTCCATTCCAAGCTGAGTGGTTCACTGTGATTGATCTTTGTCAGGCTTTCTTTTCGATCCCTCTGGACGAAGAAAGCCATTTTCTTTTCGCATTTAAGCTGGAAGGTCGCGTCCTAACATGGTGTCGTATTCCTCAGGGGTATACAGAGAGCCCATCGATCTTTAACCAGCTTTTGAAGAAAAATCTTGAAAGTCTAGTGCTGCCCCAGAAGTCAGTTCTGGTCCAGTACATAGACGACCTCCTCGTGGCGTCAGAAACAGAAGAAGCTTGCAGGGAGGACTCCATTGCTTTGTTAAATCACCTAGCTGCCAATGGGCACAAGGTGTCCCCGGGAAAGTTGCAGTACTGCCTGACAGAAGTGCAGTACTTGGGACACAGAATAGAGAAAGGCAAACGAAAGGTGTCACCAGACAGGATAGAGGCGATCATGAAAATGAATGCGCCTAAGACACAGAGAGAGGTCAGGATGTTCCTAGGGATGGTGGGTTATTGCCGACAGTGGATCGCGAACTTTTCACTGAAAGCAAAGCCCTTGCAAAAACTGACGCATAAGGAGGTGAGCGATCCGGTACCATGGGACAAAGACTGTTTGATGGCATTCTTACAGCTGCGAGAGGACCTGTGTCGTGCTCCGGCATTGGGAATGCCTGATTACAATAAACCATTTTTGCTTTACTGTTGTGAGAGAGAAGGTTGCGCGTTGTCTGTGTTAGTCCAAATCCATGGGAATGCCCGTAGACCAGTTGCTTATTTCTCGGCTACTTTAGACCCAGTAGCCGCAGCGTTGCCCGGATGTCTCAAATCCGTTGCTGCAACGGGTGTCAGCATTGAGAGATGTGAAAATATCGTCATGGGGCACCCGTTAGAGGTGTGCGTGCCCCATTCTGTTGAACTGTTGATGACCAGGACCAAAACACAGCATCTGACCAACAGCAGGCTCACGCGCTATGAGCAAGTTATTCTTGCTGCAGAGAATGTGACCCTCAAGAGATGCTCTGTTTTGAACCCTGCCACCTTGATGCCACTCCCAAATGATATCGAGGATGATGATGAATGTACAGACCATGACTGCCTCGATGTGACTGAACTATGCACCAAACCCAGACCCGACATCGTAGATGAGCCACTGACCGACCCAGATGAAATTTTCTTTGTCGATGGCTCATGTGTAAGAGACGAAGTTGGGCAGTTGAGAGCAGCTTACGCTGTTTGTACAATTACTGGAGTTGTAGAAGCTGGGTGCCTGGAAGGAGTACACTCCGCTCAGGTAGCCGAGATTATTGCCTTGACACGTGCTTGCTTGGCAAGCAATCAAATTCGAGTCACCATATACACCGACAGCCAATATGGTTATGGGGTGGTTCATGATTACGGGCAGTTATGGTCTCAAAGAGGGTTCATGACCTCTTCAGGCTCTCCCATTCGCAATGGAGAGTTTGTGCGCCTGTTGTTAGAGGCGTTGCAATGTCCAGCAGGTATCGCAGTTGTAAAGTGCACCGCACATACCAGAAATGAGGACTTCGTTTCGAAAGGCAATAGATATGCCGACGAAGTCGCGCGGTATTGCGCAGAACAAGGGTACTCTTTCACAGAGGTGGAAGTGGGCGGAATAAATGTAAGGACTGAATTAGCCATGATATTGGAAACTGTTGATACTTGGGACGAACTGGCAAACATGCAAGAAAATGCTCCTGATTTTGAAAAAGAAACATGGGAAAAGGCAGGATGTGTAGTGGGTGAGTCCCATTTTTGGGTCTCAGCAGATGGCAGAGCAGTGTTGCCCAATGAGATGGTGAGCCCAATGGCCAGACACATACATGGTCCCGTACACCTAGGGAGAGACGCTATGCTGAGAGTGTTTAGACAGACTTGGTACAATCCTAAGTTTAGAATAGCAGCAGAAGCAGTGTGCCAGCGTTGTGTGACCTGTCAGCAGCTGAACGTAGGGAAAAGAACACCAGTTGCACTGAGTCACATAGGAAGGTCTGGAGGTCCATTCAATCGAATGCAGATAGATTTCATTGAAATGCCGAGGTGCAACCGCCTCCGCTATGTCCTGGTGGTTGTTTGTGTATTCTCCAGATGGGTTGAGGCATACCCTACACGTAGGTGCGACACCCTCACAGTGGCTAAGTTACTGCTTAGGGAACTCATTCCGCGCTTCGGGGTGCCGGCCTCTTTGGAATCAGATAGGGGAACGCATTTCAACAGCGAGCTTGTGAAGATGATTTGTGCGGCTCTGAACATAGATCAGAAATTGCATTGCAGTTACCGACCAGAAGCCTCAGGAATTGTGGAGCAGATCAATGGCACGATCAAAGCCAGAATTGCAAAAGTGTGCTCCTCAACGACCCTGAGTTGGCCTGACGCCCTGCCATTGGTCCTCATGAGCCTTCGTAGTACCCCAGACAGAAGAACGGGGTTGTCACCACATGAGGTGTTAATGGGGAGAGCAATGAGGCTGCCATCTGTCCCAACGACTGCACTGTTAAATATCACAGATGATATGATCCTGGACTATTGTAAGGGGCTGTCTGACGCCATTCATTCTGTGTCCCTTCAGGTGCAGGCTGCCGAGGTTCCATCGTGCCAGGGCCCGTGCCATGACCTGTACCCTGGGGACTGGGTCCTGGTGAAAAAACATGTGAGAAGAAGCTGCCTGGATGTTCGTTGGCGTGGGCCCTTCCAGATCATCCTGATCGCGAATACGGCTGTGAAGGTGGGAGGCCTGCCCAATTGGATCCACGCGTCACATACGCGAAGGGTTCCAGCACCTCGGGAAGAAACAGCTCCTCTCTCGGATAGACGTCCAGCAGAGGACCGAGAAGCCATAGAGGGGGCTAGCCAAGCTGAAGAGGTGCCAGCGGAAGCAGGGAACGAGTCTGACCAAGCTGAGGACAGTCAGTACAACAGCGAAACAGACGACGCTACAGAAGGAGAAAGTAGCTGGGAGTACGAGTCAGACACTGACAGGTCTGACAGAGAGCGAGAGCAGACAAGAAGGAGAAGGAGTAGAAGGGCACGTGGAGAAGCTAATTGGCCGCAAAGAAGGAGCTCTAGCCTGAGGTCAACTCCAGAGGTAACCCTTCCTCCGATATCAGAAGATTCAGACCCGGAAGAAGGTGCTCAGGGCGCTGAAGCACCGGACCGAAGAAGGTCAAGAAGAGTGCGTGTGCCTAGCAGAAGATACTCCACCCCTGAGTGGACATATCTGGCGACAAATGTCTGTGAAACAGGAGACAGGGAGGATTCGAGCGGTGGTGGTGTCCAGTTCTGAGCCCATCGTCACCGTGGAAATACGACTGTTGGTACCCGGAGTCGAACAAGAAGGGTCACTAACATTCATGCTCCCCAGACCTCCCCGCCTCAGCAAGTTAAAACACATGTTTCTTTCAGAATTGCAATTCCCCGACTTTGGTACAACGATAACAGCCCATGAAGAGCACAATCTTCGTTTGGAAATACTGAACTTTGCTATCGAAGCTGCAGGTACAAACCTGATAGTAGATGCTTAAAGGACTTTGTAAATAAAGCGAGCAGAAAAAGAAGATTACCTAGCGCCCAGGAAGCAGAGAATATTAGGGAACTTCCCTTGAGTTGATGGAGAAGGGCTAGGGTTGTCTTTATTGAACTGTTAAAGGACTTTTGCGAAGAAGGTTGTCAGCTTCCAGTTGTGTGGATTCTAAAGACAAAAGGATTAAAAGGAGACTGTAAAGGAACGAGAAGAAAAGAACTTTTTGCTAAGATAAGAGAGAGCCATATTGTCTGACGAAATGGAAGCCGGCACCCAGAACCGCAGAGCTAAATGTATAATAGGTACACTAATAGTAGGAGTGATAATATTAATAGCTTTAGTGGTAACAATTTCTTATGTAAAGGGACATGAGGAAGAGGCGAAGGTAACTGATGTGAAATCTGTAGAAACGCTTACACCCACTGTTGCTGGTGAGAAAAGGGAAAACACTCAAGAGAAAGCGTTATTAGCTGCAGAAGCCCGCAGGTTACACGTAGATGAGTCCCAAGGAGACTTTAGGTCAAATGCTTATGCTAAACTCTTATATGAATACGTGGATGCCATGGAGGTTAAGGACTGTTACGTCTGCATGCAGTTGCCGGCGTCTGTAGATGAAGGCATTAGATATCATCACCTCCCGCTGACATATGGCATTACATGTAGCTTATTGCTTAGTATATTTTATGAGAGAGATAGTTTTGAATACTATTTCTCCAACTATGATTCAGTGTTGCCAGAAGTCCCAAATTATAAGCAGATGAACAAATGGGACTACTGGAAGAGTGAAGACAGATTGGCTAAGTTCTTCATTCCTTGGATTACCTTAGATACTTCACATGCCCGTAGAAATAACCTGACATGCAAAGTGTCAGAAGTCGAGAAGAAGTTCATAGGGCAGGTGGATGATCGTTACAGGAGACAAAAGATTTTGAAAAAATCAGGACAATGGAAAACAGATTGGACCGAGGAAGAGAAGGCACACAAGAGAAAGGGTAGTAGTGGTCCAATAGCTTTAGATAAGACGCAGAGAGGAAAGCTATGTCTTCACCGAGCCAAAACGTATTATGAAAATATATACGTGGGAGAAGTCGACTGTGAACATGCTTTCAATATAGAGTACTATACTAAAGATTTCCTGAAGGGAATGCAAGTGATTCCAAATGTGTATTTTGTATGTGGAAGAAATGCCTACGTGAGACTACCTGACAACTGGTATGGATCATGTTACCTAGCAATTGTCTTCCCCAAAATATATCATGCACAAGACTTAGTGATCATCGAGGGCAAGACATCATCGAGGGGAAGGAGAGATATAGGAGATGCAGAAATGGTTGGAGATGTCTTTGGAGCTATGTTCCCTCTTTTGGGTCTAATCCTTAATGATGTTAAAATTAGACGACTGGCAACAGTTGTCGACAGGTTGTCTGCCAGCACTGCTCAGTCCTTAATGCTGGTAGAAGGAGAGATGCAATCGATAAGGGCTATGGTTCTTCAGAACCGTCTTGCATTAGACGTCCTACTAGCAAAAGAGGGCGGAGTCTGTAAGGCTTTGAAGGTCCAGGAATGTTGTACTTACATTCCAGACAATTCGAAGCCCCTTGAGAAAGTTATTAGGAACATAACTGATATTCACAAGGAGATCGAAGACTTGAGTAGAGAAAATGTCTGGGAAAAGGTGGGCCACGGAATGAGTGAAGTTGGAGGGTGGATCTCCACCTTAGGCAAAAGCTTTGTGTGGTATATACTAAAACCTATCATCATAATATTGATCTGTGGGATCATATTGTGGGGATTGGTGAGGGTATTCAAATGGTACAGAGCAAGAAGGTCAGAAAGAGCCCAAAGAGAGCAGCTGCAGAGATTGGCTGCCATACAAGATAATCAGTACAGGAGTCTGAGGGCTCTGGAAACGCAGAGACAAGTTATGCTAGCAATAACTGCAGTTTAAATGTTAGTGATGACCCCGAGAGGTCATCAAAGGGGGGAACTGAGAGAGCGCAAACTGACCTAAATGTATGAGTGCATCACACTTACTCGTAGTAAGCACAAATCATGAGGAGAAATGCCATGAGTGCTAGTAGTATCTGCAATTATATTCTGAATGTATAGCTAATGTAGAGATTTAAGTAGAAGTGGAACTAATACAGAAATGTGTGACACTATATGATTTTATTAGATGTGATTATTCCTGAATCCATGTCGTATAGCTGCTAAAATGTAAGATGGCATGTGGTTAAACGCAGAATGTGGTAGGCCTCAGGGCCAGAGCAAGAAGGGAAGGGGAAGGTGTTTCTTTTCACGACATAGATGAACTAATGTTTTGGTCATTGCATTAATGGGCCATGATTTATAGATGTGTTTACTGAATAATAGAATAAGAGTATTAATATGCTTTAATTAATGAAGAAGTTGAATGCTATAATCATTATGAGAAATGCTGTAGGCCTGAAATGTTTTAACATTGATTTACACGTACATGTCTGGGCCGAGAAATGTTGCGAACCTTTTTGGAAGTCTATGAGAGTTGGGTTCTTGGCTGCAGATGTCTGTCTGCAAGAGAAAGGGAGGATCCGATTATAAATAATATGAATAGAGGTCTGTTCAGTAGACGGCCCAGACATGGAGGAGGGTTCTGGAATGTTTAAGGGGTATCAGCGGGCCGGAGAAGAGTCTGAGAAGCAAGGTCAACTCCAACGTATGAGGCCCAATACAAAGCAGCATGGAAAAAGCCAGAAGCTACACCACGTGAGGGGCGTCTCACGAGGGGCGTCTCAAATGTTGTTGACTGTTTTGTATTAGGGACAGCACCCCTGGGTGGAGTTAGAGCAGATACCTGAGGACCCTTTAGAGAGCGGATGGGTAGGCAGAGAGGGGTCATGACTGGAGAACTATAGGTTTTCACCAAGAGACTAAGAGTGAGTGACTTCCCTTGGGGGTCATTCACTGCTGACACCTTTGTTAGGTTGGGATTTGGTTAAGTAGGGATACCATCTAGAGCAGGGTAGGGACAGCCTAACCTGTGTGTTTTCCTCCAACTTAAATGAAGGAGAGATATGCGTCAATGCTGATAGCTTTATTATTCTTAGAACTTGTGTTAGTAATTTCCGTTGCTCGTCTGAGGGCTTTCAGAGAGCACATGTATGTAGTTGGACCTGTGTATCTCGTGAATCTCATTCTGAGATGCCTGTATTTGCAGCTTATCCTATCCTTACAATAAACTTTTGAAAGCTAGAAGTTGTTTGTGATCTTTTGGAGCGGGGTCCTTTATTGGGTGAACTAGCTTGGTAACAGAGGCACTTTCTTCCTTCAATGACAGGCAACAAAGGTTCAGTCGACCAGATCGGGGTTTAGATCAATAGTGATAAGGTATCGATCAAAATCTCGCCCTTCCACCTGTGAGGCCCCGGCCCCCTCGGCCTCTCGGGGGCCTCGGCTCCGGCCGCCAGCTGTGGTCCTCTCCGTCCGGTGCTCATGAATGCAATGCTGCGGCTGCCTGGTTACCAGCCTTGTATACCACGGACACGTCACAATAGAGACCTTCAACCTGTCATCACGCATCACTGGTTTATGGGCGATGACAGGTGTGGCAGTGTAAGGGGGGAGGGGGAGCAGGCGAGGCACGGTTTTAATTCAATTACCTAAAAAAAGCAAAAATCCATTTATTCACAAAAGGATCCTGCGATGAACCTCAAAGACGATCTAATCCTGTCCGTCATTCTCCCCCCTCAGTGGCCTCTCCTTGTCTCTGCTGCGGCGGAGGCCTCCCCTCTGCACTTAGCCTCGACCTCGTGACATCACATTGCAGGGCCTGGCACGTCACAGGTGTTCCATCCACAGGATTCCCCTGCTGGTGCTAGGCTGGACCTCATGACATCACAGAGGAGGGCCTGGCACGCCACAGGTGTTCCATCCACAGGATTCCCCTGCTGGTGCTGGCTTCGACCTCGCGACGTCACAGTCACATTGGAGGGCCTGGCACGTCACAGGTGTTCCATCCACAGGATTCTGCTGCTGGGAAGGCGGGGACCTAAGGCTGTCACAACTTGCACACACACACACATCCATACAAGCACGTGCGAAGACACTCACACAGGGGGGGTCATACCCTACAATTTATTATGAACTTTACCAAGAGAGCCCAATGAGGGCCATTCTTCATTGGTCACAGTGAGATAACTTCGAACCAATCACACACGGGAGCAGTTGTTGCGTCCCTGCTGGTAGATGGGTCACCCCTCGTGGGCGGTATATCATTCACAGCAGGAGCTCTCATTCTTCACCAGGCTCGTGATAGGGTCTCACTTGTGTGAATTTCTAGAACAATCTTTACTGTGTGTTGCTCCGGGGTGTTTCTACTTTCCTTGTGAGTCTTAGTCATAGCTGCCAAGTGTCTGCGGTCATTGTGTGATGTGTCGCTCCAGTCCAGGTTTTTTCCTCTGAATTATGGGACGTGTAGTCCTGTTTTATAATCAAATAAACAAGACTACAAATCCCAGAATTCCAGGAAAAACGTGGACTGGAGCAGCATAACACGGATGGACCTGGAAAACTCGGCAGCTCTGTGAAAAACCTGTGCTCAGGTCAGGGGAGCAACAAGACCCAATTTCTTTTGGGGGGGTGGGGGGGGGGGGGGTTAGGGGAGGGGGGCTAACACTTCCAGCAAGTGGTGCGGGCCAAGAATTTCAGGCAATGCGGGCAGACATCTTTATAGCCAGTATGAGGGAAAGAAGTGAAACATTTTGCAGTTGAGACACATTCGACAAACCCAATCTGATTATGATTGAAAGATTCCATGGTTACCCTTATATTCCTCACTAGAGTTATGTGGGGGGCTAGCTACTAAGGCCAAATTGTTCATAGCAGTGTTTGATCCTTTTGCCGAACATGAATATTTCGATTTATGACATGTTATTTTATTGTTAGAAATGGGGTTCTCTACTTGGCAGAGGTAGGTACCTTTGTCCAAATTGGGACCGTTGCTTCTAGTCAGGGTAAGGGGGATACACACTCTAGATAACCCCTGCTCACCCCCTGAATAGCTTGGCACGAGCAGACAGCCTTATCCCAAAGGCAAGAGTTTACAACATTGATGAATTCTTCTATGGTTAGGAAGATTAAAGGTGATTAATTGTAGTTGCTTTCATGTTTTGTTTTCTGGTGAACTGAGCTGTGCTGCTAGAATTGTGGTTGAGCAGTGGGAAGGCAAGGAGGAAGACTGGCACGGGTGAGTGGGAATTATTTCAGGTGTGTCCTGCAGACAGCCACGTTCAGTGGTGTGAAGGCCTTTTTAGTGTGCTGCCAAGGAACCCAGATGTCCTTAGATACTACCACTTCAGGTATTGCGGTTGGCTGATCCTTTCTGCTCTGAACTCGTCTGGAGGGTCTGTTGCTTGTGACTTACAGGCCATTCAGCAGCTCTCCCTATTCTGATCTCCTTTGTTGTGTTTTGAGCTCTTGGCTGCTGTCAGCTTCCCAAGCTATAGCTTAGCTCCTCAGGTCATAGGGCTTGTCTCCCTGAAGCAAGGCAGACATCAGGTATTGCTTCAGCTAACTTTCTTCACTACCTTCTCCAGGAAAAAATAAAATAAAACATCTAAATTTTTCACCATTTACAGGCTGTAGAGCGGCTATTACCGTATGTGTGCATGGAAATAATGAATGTTTAGACCAGTGACTATACACTGAGACACACATGTGCACTTGTTTAGTATCCACAAAACATCAGATTTACACCTACAGAGTGGAAAGACCGTAAGGGAAGCCATATTAATGTAGGAAAACAAAATATTGCCTGAACATGCTATTGGGACGGGCATGTCCCCTGGGAGGTACAAGTCATGTTGCCCTATCCTGAAAACTCGACTGTGAGTAGCTGGTGTCCCAGAGAATATTTGATTTTGGCACTAGCCTTGTGGTAATCTAGTGCATAGAGGCCTATGCTGTCCCTTGACGTGATGGAGGTCATGGACCTATCCTGTGACCCGGAGGGACATGTCAAGTATGCCCTCATTTTCCTGATAGTGGACTACGAGCCTGCCACGGGATAAGCATGTAGATCGATGGCGCATCATACAGTATTTTGTGAATGCACAGTCATGATCAGGCCTTTTTATCTGTGTCACTGGAGTGGAGGCCCACCGATGTGAAGTTCTGCTTCAGTGCGCTAATCCTGACCCTTGTGCTAACATTCCAAATATATGCTGTATGTGTTTATGTTGTGTCTTGTTTGGTACATGCAATATGTGCACAAGTGTGCCCGTGTAATGGATGCCTCTGGATTCCATTCTGGAAGCCCCAAATCTGTTCCTGTGCACTAGAGATTGTTTTCCCAGACCGTGAAAGTGTTTGGCTGACATTCCTAAAGCTGGAGGGAGGAGACGAAAGACAACAAAGTGGCGATAGAGGAGACAAGACACCTTTGTTGGACTTGGCCCTTCTGGCAGGTTCACTCCTAAACTTTTTGCTTTTAATGGTGACCTGGTGATGGTGATTTTTGGGTTCTGCGCACTTTCACTGTGTCCCAGTGGAAAGTGCGTGCGCACTCTGAGGGCGTGGAGTAAGGTTGGCCTGCCCTCCCATAGGAATGCATGGGGAATGTATGTGTCCCTGGTAGTTCCTGATGCGTGGGGTGTACAGGCTCAAGTCTGGTATGTGCGGACTCGTGTGATTGAATGCTGCGAAATGATGTATGCGGCGTGTATGTGTCTAGTGTGGAAGTGCCACTTCTAGACATGGCTGTGTGTGTGCTGTAAAGGTGCTGGCGTGTGATTGGCTGGAGCTGGCTGGGATGCCAGGCTCCATGAGTCATGATGGGTCTGCCCGGTGGTGAGTGTGGAGATTAGCATGCTGATGGCTGGGGAGGAGTGCACCTGGGTCCTGAATGGGGCTGGGCTTTCCCCACACAATGCTGGCTCCGCCCCCTGTGGTGCGTCTAATGACCCTAACCCTGCCAGTGAATGGAGTGAGGGGCTGAGCACATCAAGGGTGCTCCCAAACCAGCTGCGACTGGTTTCTCCCCCACCCTGCACCTCAGACAAAGGAATACTGTGTATAAAAAGGGGCTGTGTCCCCTTACAATTGGTTCTCTTCTTGATCCTATCTAGAGGGGGGCTGCCGCTGCTGGGCGCCAGGAGGACCGCCACTTGGACTGCCTCCCTGCCTGGAGGCCCAGTGAGCTGGCTCTGGGCCCAGCCTTGCCCCCCCACCTCCTGAAGTACTTTGACTGGACATTAGGGGCTCCTGGCGCTGGGGCACGCTTTATTTTGTCCTCTAGCGCTGGGAAGCACTTTGTTCTGCTTCTAGCACCTGGGAGCGCTTTATGTTTCTCAAACGAGCACTGGAAGCGCTTTATTTGTAAAGGCCAGTGCCCACCCGGCATTGTCTTTCCCCCGTAATTTATCGAGGAAAATCTCCACTGCCCTCAGCAGCGCGACCCGGAGCCTGGGGGCTCGTCCGCGGGGCCGCGCTGCCATTGGCAGCTCCAACAGGAAGTCAGGCAGCACCTTCCTCAGGACAGTTAAAAACAATTCTGTGGAAATAATTTTTAAGAAACAATATCACTGCCAGAAATAAAGATTTCAGTATGCAAAATGAGAGATTGTTATGGAAAATTTATAATTGCACTCATGAATACTGTCGCTGGAATAGTATAGTCGCACACAGTAGAAATTGTCGGAAGGTGGTAATTAATCCTCCAACACCAATGGCACAAATGGTATTAACATGTTTTTCAACTTGTGTAAACGTATGCCAATGATGGGTAGTGATATTGTTTCTTAAAAATTATTTCCACAGAATTGTTTTTAACTGTCCTGAGGAAGGTGGTGCGTACAGCAAGATCCACCTAAACGCTTCGAATTGAATTTGATTGTAATTTTAAATGTATTTTTTATTGCAAATTTATGTTTTTCTGTGATTATTATGATATTAGGCATGTATATTACTGAATAAGCTTATGCAAACCCATACATGAATACCTATGCAACAGTGATATATATGTATTTTTAAATGCAAAATGTGTTTGTAAGTCTGAACTGTTTTATATAAAGATAAAATAAATCTTTGGAAATAACACATACACCTTGGCTACGTAATATATATTAATTTAGAATGTAAGTGCTACTTTGATGGTTCAAACTGAGACAGAAGTTGTGAATGAATGAAAAATCATGTTAGGTAATACACAGGAAGCCTATTAAGTGTATAAGTTTTGGAGACCTCTAAATAACATCAGAACTCCACTAAAACTTAGAGACAGGAACTCAAGGGAACTCTTTGTATTTGCTGATATAACTTACCCTGTTCCCCTGAGACACAAGGGTTACTCTCCTTTGATTTATACTGTTTTTCTCCTAGTGCAGGTGTTGCTAGTGAGGTCCTGGTTCCCTGCGCAATATTCTCCTAAGGTGGTTAGGGTTGCGTAGGTGGTACTTACCTGGTTACCAGTAGTTACTGGTTGTGTGCTAAAGTGATTTATATTATATGTTCTAAGTGCTAATTCTACCAAGTGCTAAGTTCTAAAAGTGTTGATTCCTGACAGTGGTCAAGGTGGCACTGTCTTGTACATATCCCCTGTAAATTCTGCCCGTGCCTGTTGGCACATTGTAAAGTGTGTGTTTTTATCTAATGTGTTCTGGTGTAATACAAAGGCTATTTTTATATATAACCTTGTGTGCAGTTTCCTTTGTGGTGGGCCTTGGGTGTTGTTGCTGGGGGTGCATGCGCAAACATTTAACTCACATTGCCTCCGAGTTAAGCCTTACTGCTCGTGCTACGTTACCAAGGAGGTGAGCAGGGGTTATCTTGGCGTGTAACTCCCTTGCCCTGACATGGAAGTGGTGGTCTCTGACTAACTTTGGCACAAGCCCTGGCCAGCCAGGGATCCCATTTCTAACAACCTTCAAAATTCACGGAAGCCCGTTTGCTGAGAGGAGCTGCTGATTAGTCTTCCTGTAGCACTGCCACTTGGAATATGGTGGCAGTGAAGGGTGGGACTGAAGTCTCCATTTCAGTGTGAAAAGGATCTTTTAGGTGGGCCAGCCTTTTGTATTTCCCCTGATCACTGCATAGTGTGGTTGTTGATACGCCAGGTATAGAAAGCTCACGCCTCTTTGTGCCTCGGTTGTGGTTACTCCTGGATGCAGACTACCGTACTGCGGGGAGCATCACTCTGCTGTGATGGCTGCTGTGCACCCAGAGCTGGCGTCTGTCTTAAAGCCAACTTCCCAGATGACAGGGGTTATTCCCTGGACTCTTGCCTTACTGGAAGAGATGTATCTCTGACACTAAGTGCCTGGAAGCCAGCCGGCCTACTGAGAGAGGGAAATCTCCTGCCAACCCTGCAGGAGGTGTTGGAGTAACAGCCAGACCCTAGTGCTGAGGGTCAAACCAGGGGAATGGAGACTGCAAGGACTGATAGGTGAGCCCGATAGCATGGGCACAGTCTCTCCAGAAGTGAGGTGGCAAACGTGAATTGCAGATTGCCCGTTAACCTCACCACAGTGCAATAAGAACGATCGGGGTTGTCCTCGCTGGTAAAGTGAATCAACTGTGACCATGGAGATCTTTGCCATCAAAGGGAAAGTGCCTGTGACTGTCACCACTGCTGCATTTACAAAGTGCTCACTGTGACTGCTAGTGTGCCGCTGTGTCCCTGTCAAAATGGCTACCCATCTGCTGCTCAAGTGACCCAGAAGTGAGTCCAATGCCTGCAGTGTGCTCCCACCACCAGTATCTGCATTTGTCAAATAACTCCAGCCTACCAATCGAGCTACCCATCCTGATAACAGCTTACCAAGATCATTGGCTTCTTCGGCAACCACCATGTCTCATCCCAGAAGTGGGAGAGATTGGAGACACTTGCTGTCAAAAGGACATGGAGGCTGTGTTGTGGTGAGACTGTGTCCAAGGAGACTGGATTGAACTGAGCTCAAACATTCCTGAACCAGGGTATTTGCGTCTGAGCCTTGAATCATGTTACACAAAACTCCCTAACCTAAGGGCGACATGCCTAGATTTGCAAGAGGAGGTAGCATTGCTGTTCACTTAGGGACCATTTGCGCTTGTTGGGGGTGGTGCACAGACCTTCTTGAAGCCCTGCTTATTGGGAGCTACATAATTGAACCCACGCTGTCATCTGCCTAACCGGGGAGCCACCTCAGCTGATTGCCGCCACTTATGGGGACTCCAAGTCTCACAACCCTGGGACCCTCACCTGGGATTCATCAATAGCGCTAATTCACAAAGCCTGGGCCAAGGGCCTCCCGCTAACATCTATTTTCTGCCCAAAATGTACTATTGTTTGCTATATCTTGCAACCCCTGGTTGCATCTAAGCATCTTAAGCTGTATGACTGGGTCAGTTTGCATTGATCTGATAAGTAAGCTTGCTGCCCTGATTGTTCTAGTCTGCCTCACTGAAAATGTTCTAATCCACCATTTCATAGCTCTGTCTGCAGCTCTGGTATACGCCCCATGTCATCTACAAATGGGGAAAAGGAATGCCACTGAAGCAGGGGGGGAACCAAAATGTGCAAACACATGCTGGAGGCAATTGTGTGCTTGAACGCAATGACAATCTGTTGGTTGAATGTGAGGAGATATTCGCTCCAGCCCCCCGCAGCCTCACGTCCTCCCCCTATTAGTTTTCCACCTCCATGCAGACAAACAAGCACAAAAGAATCCAGGGGATGTTTAAGAAACATACTCTTTAGGCCCAGGAGAAAAATACTGTGGGTAAAGCACACTCACTGTTAAGAACCGCAATAGTGGCAACGTAGCGCCCAGAGACCTGTTGCTGTACGTGCGCTTTATAAATCTCCCCTAACATAACATAACATAACTAGTACACTCTGATTCTGTCGAGCAACTACAGTCTACACTTGAGGATGCTTTACCTTACAGTAAGCGCTTTGCCCCATTGGCCAAGATGACAAACGATCAGGATGTTACTAATAATTTGATGCATTCTTCCACAGCACCTGATGTTTCTGATCCCATCTCACCTGACACTGCTTCTATCTTAGATTGGAAAACTGAGGTAGGGACTTCTAAAATCCATGATTACATCACTGACCAATTCTTTGAAACAGCTTCTAGCTTTTAGCAACACGCATGCAGTTATTGGGCAAGTTGATCTACCCCAACCATTTCCAGACCATCTGCTGCTGTACCCAGACGGTCACTCCTGTGAATAAGGGTGCCGATCCCATATCCAATGATGTTCCCACTGCTAATCACCATCAGCAAATTCCCAGTCATGTGCCTTTATGGGCGCTTAACTACAAAGGGGTAACTTCCAATACCTCGAGTACTCAAAGCTTAGGCGCTCATACTGGGCACTTGACTCTGGATAGTTTTCCCTCTTTTTCTTCCTTTGGGGCCAATCTCGGTCGTAAACCTAACAACTCCCTGTCCCCCACTAAAAGTAGGCCTGCCAGCGCTGATTCCATAATGATGATCGGTGTTCCTAAGCCAGGCTTCTCCAATGAGTAGCTTGTGAGCTACTGGTAGCTCTGCACCCACCTGTAAGTAGCTCTCCTGTGAGCAGCCCAACCTACTAAAGTAGGCACTTTTGGTTGGTTGAACTAGTCGTGTTGACCAAAATGTAAAAGTCTCTATTCAACACAGAAATACGTGTATTTTGAAACCTCATAATTTCGCAAACATAATTAAAGCTGATATTTGAGTGCTTTATCAGGTGGCATTGGGGAGACGTGGTGCTAATATTAATACCTTGGTTCCAGCTGCATTACATCTATGGTTGTTATGTTTTATCCATGTAGAGCAAAGGTCTTCAAGCATTTTTACTCTGAGCCCCCCAAAGCAAAATGTTTTGAGGTCAGTCCCCCCCCCCCCCCCGGCTTATGAGATGATTTCAAGAAGGCTTTTTCTATAGCTTATGAACCACACTAAATATGAGACAATATAAGGCAAAATCTGTGGTTAACAAAGGTCTAACTCTGCTAGACAAGCAAACTGAAGAGGGTGCAGAATACTCCTCTCTGGTATCCCCCGCCCTCACCAACCAATACTAGCACACCTTTATTACTAGATGCCACCCATCTGTCATTAATGGATAGTATTGACCAGACCATAGAATCTGTCCTCCAACAACTAAGGACACCATCGACTCTGCACAGGGATAGAGACTTCTCTTGCACTCCTGCTGTTGCAGATCTCTCTCCTGCCGTTGAGTTGGTACAGGTTGAGGCTCTGGCGGAGGGCCCAACAGCGATAGAACATATGGGGTATAGGGGGGATCTTGCATCGAAAAGGAAGAGATCGAGGAAGCCCAAAGGCGCTAAAAGGGCCAAAGTTGATTCTATAATGCCCACTCAGGTAGATATTGTAGATAATGCGGGCGCGTCTGGTATACCACCTGTGATAAATGATATGGAAACATCGAGTATCCCATCTGTCTCCCCCATACCTATGTACACCGGGCCATTTATCTTTGGTGGGACTTCCCCTAACACCGCAGAGCTCCTTATTAGTTCACTCACTGACATCCTCAAAAGCCTTCTTAATCCCCTTACTATCAAACTGGATTCTATAGAGTCCAGACTAATGGCTATAGAAAGATTGAGTGTTAATAATGGCGCTGAGTCAGGGACAGGAGCGAGCACACAGGGGGTACATGGGGCCAGTGTTATGATCACCCATTCCTCTATTGCTGCACCCATTTTGGCTCTGATTCTTTCATTAGCCCCTCCTGGGGAAAACACAAACACTAACAATACCGTAGTACCTGCACTCCAATCTGCACCGGTACCGCCACCTAGGTTACTGCCCCCGGTACCAGTCCCCAGAAGATTGAAGCAACCTGCTCCGGCCACTTTACCCAGCCAGGAGAGACCAAACAATGGGACAGTTAATGGTTCTAATCATTTGGTCAGCCCTAACACCAGGCGCAAGGCAGTAAATCTTCCCCCAGAGGCGGCAGCCTATACCGTGATTTTGATGGGGGTTCCAGAGCTTACTGGTGGCGTGATGGAATCGTATGATTCTTTACGCAATAAGGTAATCAGTTGGTTAAACATCCATAGGCCATTACCATCTAACTTAAGAGGAGAAGTTCTTATGGTTAGAAGGGTTCCATGGGTTGGGCTTACCGCTAAGAAATGTGTGGGGGACTGTATAATTGTCAGTTTTAAGAGTCCGCAGGTTGCTACCTATATTTGTAACTGGCTTGGTAGTTTAGGTAATACCTCTATTGAACTGGTCCCACTCTCATATTTTTATCCAAATGCACGTAATCTAACTTTGAGGAGGGACGAGGGTTGGACACATGTGGGTTTTGCAGTGGATGGGTCACGATACAGGCCCAAACATAACGCCTGCCCTGCCTATGTTAACTATACGCATCCAAACAGATTCTCTTGTCTCGATTATGTCGATTGACCACAAAAGGGTGTGCTCCTACAAGTTAATCAAAATACTGAAAGTGAATGTGTAGGTCAGGGGGTGGCGAGAGGTGATATCGAGATTCGTACTCGAGAATTGGAACCCACCTTAAAGAGCAGTCCAATCCTCACTAGTTCTGAGGGCCAAGTAGTTACTTTACTCCAGAGCCCTCCGGGCAGCAACTTAACATCCATGGCCGTGTGTGCTCCTGTATTAACATCAGCTGCCCCATCTGCCCCAGAAACATCACTGCAAAGGCCCGTAGTTCCACCCACGGATAAGGTACCAGAAGTAACTGAGGGGCCGGGATTAAGAGCCCCTACTGAAACACTCAAGGTTCTCTCCTGGAATGTGACGGGCATTGCAAACAAGATACATACAGCAGACTGGGATTTCCTAGTAGGTAGCAGTGACGTCTGTCTTTTCCAGGAGACATGGGCTAGGGAACCCCTGAGTAGAACGGGTTATGCAGTTTTTGAAATGCCGGCAAGGTGGAGTGGCAAGGGGAGGCCTTCGGGTGGTTTGGCGGTCTGGGTAGCTAGCCATATTGGATGTAATGCGGAAAACGTATCTACGTTCTCGCAAGACATTCAGTGTGTACTGCTCAAGTGGCCCGGTGCCACAAACCGGGCAATTGTTAATGTATACTCCCGCCCTGTCAGTGCGGCCATGGAATCGTCCACTCTCGAAGACCTATCATCTTTTCTGGGCCAACTGCCAAGTG
The DNA here is from genome assembly GCF_964261635.1 of Lissotriton helveticus. Classification (NCBI taxonomy): domain Eukaryota; kingdom Metazoa; phylum Chordata; class Amphibia; order Caudata; family Salamandridae; genus Lissotriton; species Lissotriton helveticus. The sequence continues at coordinate 1,501,347,656 of NC_136061.1, forward strand.
ACTGCAAGATAGTGATGGGCGGAGACTGTAACTGCCATTTTGAACCCCTGGAGGGCTTAAAGGAGGGTGCCCTTACTGCTGAGGATGACTTTTGGGGTGTTCCACCTTGCCTATCCCCCCACCCTAAATCCTGGTCCCCACTTGCAGTGCAAATTATGTCCCTCACCTTAAACTTCGCGATAAGGGCTTGTAATTGGCGCACCCCGTCAGACAGCCCCTCACTATGTACCTTCAATAGGAAGGACCATGAGTCGAGGCTGGATTATATCTTCATTGACATTGGTTTGTGGTCCAAGGTTAAGGACTTCAGGGTGGTAGCTAGAACCGATAGTGACCACAATGCGCTTCTATTAGAGATGAAACATCCCGCACCTGTTGGTGGATCACCAGCCTCTAACCCTAGTGATGACCCAATGAACCTGGTTCTTACTTCCAACAGACGTAGAGTAAAATGGGGGAAACTGATAAACGCTGCAGGAAACCTAAGCAAAATCTATGAAATAGCACTCCCCAAGTTTGAAGAAGTGGATGAATTAATTGAACAACCTAGAGTCCCAGACTATAACGAGAAACTGGGTCAAATCCATGCCAACCTACTGGGAGAACTTGCAGAGGTTTTCTACCCAGTGGCGGCACCACGTAGCAAAAAGACCCGAACTCCATCCTGGTATAACTCTTCTTGTAAGAAGATTAAGTCAGAATTAATTGCCACAATTAAAGCAGGTTCAAACAAGGTCAGGGTCGCTGAATTAAGGAGGGAATATAAGGCGGCCGTGGCATTGGCAAGGTCGGAGTGGGATTGGAACCAATGGCAGGACCTCTCCACAGCACTTGAGGCGTAGGACTCTAGAAAATTTTGGTCCCTGGTAAATACTGGCACAGGAGAACCCAAAGCGGCAGTGGAGACCAACATTGCTTCTCCTGTTTGGGAGGCCCACTTTGGTAAATTGTACCTAGACACTATTCCACCTGCCAACGACATGGCCCTTGAGGCCATATCTTTCCCTGTGGCTTACTTGGAATTTACACTCAGTGAGGTGGTCAGTGCAATAGAGAGATTGGCGATGGGGAAGGCCCCGGGTCTTGATAGACTACCTGGAGATCTTTTTAGACATCATTCCGAGATCTGGGGTTCGTACCTCCTTATTCTTTTTAACGCCATCTTAGGAGGTATGGAGATCCCCTGTACTTGGCTGGGGGCGGAGATAGTCCCTATTTTTAAGAAGGGTTCTCCTCTTCTCCCAGCCAACTACAGGCCGATCAGCCTTATAGATGTCCCCCAAAAACTATTCTCTCGCCTTCTCCTGGACCACCTTTTAGATTGGATGGAGGCCAATGAAATACTGAGTCCTCTCCAGGCTGGCTTCAGGAAAAACACGTCCACCATGGACCAGATTTTCCGCCTCGTCCTGCTGTATTGGAAAACGGTGAGGATCGAGGGGGGGAGGCTGTACATGGTGTTCGTGGACCTGAGGTCAGCCTTTGACTTGGTCCCACGCAAGAAACTCTGGGAGGTTCTGAAGAAGCTGGGTGTTCCGGACCAGCTACTGCATGCTATAATTAGGCTGCATGATAGCAATTTTGCGCAGATTAGGTGCGGGAGGGATGGCGCGCTATCATCTAGGTTCCCTGTTCTCAGAGGGGTAAGGCAGGGTTGTGTCCTGGCGCCAACCCTTTTCTGCCTCTTTGTTAACAGTTCAAAAAGGGGGGTGGTGATGGACAGAGTATCTGAATTAAGCAGAACACTCCTACCCAGTCAAAAGATCAGGGCTTGATCCATCACCGTTTTTTAGCTCACTACACCATCCCAGTTCAGAACCTGGCTACATGCAAATTAGTCTGACCCTGGCCCAGTGCATCATGGGAACAGGGCAGACCAAACTACCAAGCCAATTCTTTACTGGAAAGAAAACAAGCTTCCGGGGACCGGTTTCTGGCTACAGCCGTCTTTGGCCCGGCTTGCTTGAATCCTGATGGTGCAGTGAGCAAGGGACTCACATCTGAGCATACCCTTCCACACTTGTGGTGGCCAAAACGATGGTGCAGTGAGCTAAAAAACAGTGATGGATCAAGCCCTGATCTGTTGACTGGGTAGGAGTGTTCTGATTAACTCAGATACTCTGTCCATCACCACCCCCTTTTTGAAATTTCTTTGTTAACAGTGTCATATCCCATCTTGACAATGTTAGGGACAACGACGCCCCCTGTTTGGCAGGCAGGAGGGTGCCGGCTATTATGTTTGCCGATGACACTCTCCTGCTCTCCAAATCACCGATGGGGATCCAGCGAATTCTGGATGGATTTGGCCTTTTCTGTAGACAACATGGTCTAGAGTTCAATACAGAAAAGACCAAATTCATGATCTTTAATCCGTCCCCTAAAACTAGACCTAACCCCACTTTGGGGCTAGCTAGCCTCGAAAGGGTAACAACTTTCCAGTATCTGGGGGTAACACTACATGAAAATTTATCCTGGGACCCCCAGATAGTGAGATCCCGGCTAAAGCTGTCCCAATTGTCTGGCGCAATTCTGAAGGTTGTAAACACCTCTACCTTTAAACCCGTCAACCCGGCTGTAGAACTGTATAAAACCCAAGCAAAGGCGGCCTCAACCTATGGGAGTGAACTTTGGGGCTACAAAGCAGGGCAAGAACTTGCCAGAGTGGAGAATAATTTCCTTAGACGCCTTTTGGCCCTCCCCCGAGGCACACCGCTGTTCCCCCTAAGACTAGATATGGGTCTCCCCTCTATTGCTGAGGATCTTGAGTCAAAGCAATTAAGGTTCTGGCATAGGCTCTGGTCTACTAGTGAACTCGTGCACTATAGGCAAGACCTCATTCATGTTTTAAACCTGAATCATTGTGACAGAATCCCTTGGCTGGCCTTCGTGAAGAAAGAATTGTATCGTTTGAAATTATCTGAGTTGTGGGATGATCCTGCACAAGGCTGCCAAAGGGTTTCCCGAAAAAAACTGGTGCAAATTTACAAGGAGGAAAGACTAGCACTTTTGGTCTCTGGGCCGAATAACGGCACCCTAACCGATCGTTTTCTGGAATCCAAACATTCCTACAAATTTGAAGGTTTTATGGATATTATTTTTCCCATTTTGTCGCGAAAATTGTTTATACAATGGAGGTTAGGCACATTGCCCATTAAAACCTTTACTTGTAAATGGCTAAAGGGGGATGACAAAATCTGTCCAGGCTGTAACATCCAAGATGAAGATGATATCCATCTCTTGTTTTTCTGCCCAGCATACAACAGACCCAGAAAATTCTGGTTGGTGCCGTTATGCAGGAATTTGGGATTTAGGAGTCACCTGTATGCGTACAGAATACTGAAAACTAGCACTCTGTCCCATATAGTTTTTGCAGTTGCTAAATTTTTAACGGCCATGTGGCAGATAAGGAAAAAACGATTGAAAGCACGGACAATGTCATGAACTGTTTTTTAACCCTCACTTGTGCCTGGATTAAAATGGGAAGTAATTGTATGTAATGTGTTTTTATAATATTTATGTTTTAAATGTGTATATGTTTTGTATCTTTTATGGTCTAAATGACCGAAATAAAGAATTTTTGGATTGGATTGGATTGGATTGGAATGCACCTCATCTCTTTATAGCCCCTTTCAGACAAACATTTCATTTTTAGGTCTCGACTATTCCATCCCGCAGGGATAGATAGGCGAGATTATAGTAGGCAGCTCAAAAACTCTACCAAACTGCGGATCACGTACAGTTCATGTGATCTAAGCGCGTGCAAGCCATCACCAGCCACATAACGCACCACCATTTGTCTGTGCCTCGGCATCAGACTTCAAAGGCTGCCGCTCCCCCGATCCCCCACTCCCCCACAGCAATGCCGAGAGCTTGTTCTACCGTATATGTTCTTAATTTGCCAACCCCTTTATAAGGCACTTTTCTTGGGCCACAGCGACGGAAACCACCGCGCCCCCCTTTTTAAACCAAATTGTCAATTCCAACCGTTTTATATTGCGTTTTAACTAAAGGTGGTCTTTCTATACCGCCATGGAACCCCCAATGTAACTTCTCTTGGTTTGGCAGCTTAATCGAGCAGCTATTAAGAACTATTTGTTTTTAAAAATAAACAGATTTCAAATAAGCTGCAGAAATCTAGATGCTTGTCATAGTGCCCGGAATTCTGAGCAGCTCACGTTATTTTCTCAATTTCGTTAATATATATATATTTTTTTGACAGAACATTCAGGATTAAAGTCCCGAATCAAGAGTGCTTTTTTTCTTAAAATTCAGATGGTTTTCTTTATAAACGTGATCTCAAGCCTTAACGATTTTCAAGCACTTCGTATCGGCAGTTTATCAAAGACTGAAGATGCCAGACTGAGGTAAACGTGGATTCATTATTGCTTCTGCTGTTTTCATAGTTACTATACAAAATACTCCATGTCAGGGTTCATGTCCTCGCCTCTAGCCTTAATTCTTTCCTCGTTATTCATTTATTTTCGTCTTCCTCATCCCACTTTTCTGCTCTTCGACTCTCCTTTCTCACTTAATCTTGCAGTTCTTCTCGGTTTATTTCCTCGGCGCTCTCATGCCACAGTCCTACTTTGCGGTTGTTCCTTGCATTGACTACCCACGTAGCCTCTCCTTGCTTTCCCTCCGCCCCCCATCAGACTTGAAAGGAAGCCGCTCGCACACCACCATTTGTCTGAGCCTCGGCATCAGACTTCAAAGGAAGCCGCTCCCTCGCTCCCCCGTCCTCCACCATCAGACTTCAAAGAAATGCGCTCCCGAACTTGCTGACCTTGCTCTCGTTTCCTATTTCTCCTCAATCTCTTCTAAGTTCTTCCTACTCTGTCTTCACTTCCCCCATTCTCTCTTGCTTCCTCTCCCCACCTTTCCTCCTAACATTCCATGTTGTGCTGATTACGGTATGTTGTCATATTATACAACGTTATGTAATTTTGTGACACACTTGTTTGTAATGTTGATTTGTGCAGCGCTGCCAGTATTTCTGCTCCTACACAATGTTTGCTCCTGTTCCCTCTCTCACCTTCCGCTCAATCACCCCTCTCTCTTTTCCATACGTCCTCTGCCTACTTTCTCTAACTTCTCCGTTCTCTCTCTTGCACTTTTATTTTCAGTCCGTCACTCACTCCTTTCATCTCCTCGCCTCTAGCCTCATTCTTTCCTACTTAGTCATTTATTTTCGTCTTCCTCATCCCACTTTTCTGCTCTTCGACTCTCCTTTCTCACTTAATCTTGCAGTTCCTCTCGGTTTATTTCCTCGGCGCGCTCATGCCGCAGTCCTTCTGTGCGGTCGTTCCTTGCATTGACTTCCCACGTAGCCTCTCCTTGCTTTCCCTCATCTGTTACTCCACTGCTTGTCTGCTGTCCTTCATTCTATTTCCAGCTGTTTTGTCTGTCCCTGTCCTCTGTCTTTTGTGGCGCCCCGCCTGTTCACTCCTTTCTCTCTCCTCGTAATGTTACCTCTCTCTGATTTTTTTTCTCCTCTGCGATCCCTCCGTACTTCCCTGCTGTCTCCTCCCCCATGTCTTCTACAGGTATGTCTCTCCCTTCTTCTCCGTCCACCCCTTCTGTCTCCTACAGGGCTGCCCTCTCCCAGCTCTGGGTCCTCAGCTGAGCTCCATTCCTTCTCTGCAGTCTTTCTTCTCTCTACCGCCCACCTTGCCTCTCCTCCCCCTCTTTCCGGTGTGCTCCACTCTGTCTTCCCTTCTCTCTCCTACGGATCTGTTCTCTCCCAGCTCTCTGTTCTTCGAGGGGATTTTACTCCCTCCCTGTTGTCTTCCTGTTTCTCTCTCCTTTATATTGTCTTTCCCTGCTCTCTTTCCTCTGTTGTGCTCTGCACTACCTCTGTTGTCTTTCCTTCTCTTTATCCTCTTAAGCCTTCTTCAGTGCTGTCTCGCCCTTTTTTAGGTTTCACCTAAAGAGAGCATGCGCTATCAGCGAAAACAATTATCCTAAAAAGGGAGCTTAGAGCCTGCCCATTACTTATCTTTATTTACCATTGGTAGACTCCAACGTCATTCTTGCTTCTTTGCTTACCATTCGTCAGCTGCTCCTCCTGGCACCCTTACATCCCCTTACCCTCACATCCCCTCACCCTCACATCCCCTCACCCTCTCATCCCTTCACCCTCCCTCACACCCTAACCCTCACACACCTCGCCCTCACACCCCCCTCACCCTCACCCTCACACCCCCTCACCCTTACACACACCCTCACCCTCACTCACCATCTCACCCACCCTCACCCACCCTTTCACCCTCACCCACCCTCTCACACACCCTTTCACCCTCACACACCCTCTCACCCTCACACACCCTTTCACCCTCACCCAAACTCACCCTCACACACCCTCACCCTCACACACCCTCACACCATCACCCCATCACCCTCACACACCCCCTCACCCTCACACCCCAACACCCTCGCACCCCTCAGCCTCACACATCCCCTCACCCTCACACACCCTCACCCTCACACACCCTCACACCCCCTCACCTTCATACCCCCTCACCCTCACACCCCCTTACCCGCATACCCTCACACACCCTCACACCCCTCACCCTCACACACCTCGCCCTCACACCCCCTCACCCTCACACCCCCTCACCCTCACACCCCCTCACCCCCTCACCCTCACACCCCCTCACACCCTCACCCCCTCACACCCTCACACACCCTCACCCTACCATCCCCTCACCCTCACACCCCCTCACCCTCACACACCCTCACCCTCACACACCCTCACCCTCACACACCCTCAAACACCCTCACTCACCCTCACACACCCTCACTCACCCTCAACCCCCTCACCCTCTCACCCTCACACACCCTCACTCACCCTCACACCCCTCACCCTCACCCCCTCACCCTCACATCCCCTCACTCCTACACTCACCCTCACACACCCTTACTCACACACCCTCACTCACACACCCCCTCACCCTCACACCCTCTCACCCTCCCATACCCTCACCCTCACACACCCTCCCATACCCTCACCCTCACACACCCTCACCCTCACACACCCTCACCCTCACACCCCCTCACCCTCACTCACCCTCACACACACTCACAAGCCCTCAGCAGCATAGCATAACAAAACATAGCATAACAAAGCACAGCATAGCATAACAAAAAAGCATAGGATAGCAAAACAAAACATAGCATAGCATAACAAAACAAAACACAGCATAGCAAAACACAACAAAGCATAGCATAGCAAAACACAGCAAAACATAGCATAGCATAACAAAACATAGCATAACAAAACAAAGCATAGTATAACATAACCAAGCATAGCAAAACATAGCATAGTATAACAAAACATAGCAACCATAACAAAACACAACAAAACATAGCACAACAAAACATAGCACAACAAAACATAGCACAACATAGCAAAACATAGCATAACATAACATAAAAAAGCATAGCATAGCAAAACATAGCATAACAAAACATAGCAAAACACAACAAAACATAGCATAGCATAACAAAACATAGCAAACATAACCAAACATAGCATTGGAAAGCATAGCAAAACATAGCATAGCATAACAAAACACAACATAGCATAGCATAACAAAACACAACTTAGCATAGCGTAACAAAATAAAGCTTAGCATAGCATAACAAAACATAGCATAACAAAACATAGCATAACAAAACAAAGCATTGCATTATAAAACACAACAAAACATAGCATAGCAAAACAAAACATTGCATAGCATAACAAAGCATAGCATAGCAAGACACAACAAAACATAGCATAGCATAAGAAAACAAAGCATAGGATAGCAAAACTAAACATAGCATAGCATCACAAAACAAAGCATAGGATAGCAAAACAAACATAGCATAGCATAACAAAACATAGCATAACCTAACATAACAAAACACAACACATAGCATAGCAAAAGACAACAAAACACAGCATAGCATAGCTTAATAAAACACAACAAAACATAGCATAGCAAAACAAAACGTATAATAGCATAGCAAAACATAGCATACCAAAAACAACAAAACATAGCATAGCATAACATAACAAAACATTGCATAGCAAAACAAAGCATTGCATAATAAAACACAACAAAACATAGCCTAACAAAACACAGCATAGCATAACAAAGCATAGCATAGCAAAACATAGCATAGCATAACAAAACAAAACATAGGATAGCAAAGCAAAACATAGTATAGCATACAGCATCACTCCGCACCACCACAGCATCACTCAGTGGCACCACAACATCATTATGCGTTACCACAGCATCACTGAACGCCCCTGCATCACTCGTTCGCCCTCACAACATCAATCAGCGCTACCACATTATCAATCCGTGCAACCATTTAACAACAGCGTTGGATACATCGCCTCCAGTTGGACACCCTGGGCCTTAATGATTCTGTGCCTTGGACATTACTAGCAAGGTGAATTCACTGTCCATCTGTGAGTTTTTGCTTTAAACATGACCCTACCTATCTTGGTCTATTTGGTCCATAGTTCCTCTTACGACACTACGAGCCACTGTGAGTGCCATACAAGGTTCATGTACATGGGGTAACTACATAGCCTGCTATTACGGCACATAGATACATGAGAACACCATAGTCTAACATCACAGTATACGGACATATTATAACACAGTTTTATAAGCTTCCTCAGGGATATACGTCCTGCACTATACTGTTCTCCTCCCTTACCTCAATCTTGACCTTGTTCATAGGGGAGATCCTATTGCTGGTCCCTGTAAGACCTAATCAGAGCAGGGTCGCACCTGCATTTGTCCTAGCATGATGGGTCGATCCGTGTATCCATAGACTATCCAGCACGGACCATCCACAACACCCCATTATTCTCTAGGCCCACACGGTCCCTTGTTGATAATCAAATCAAGTAGACCGTGCTCTCTACCTTGCAATATTAATTACCTTCCTTCCAACACCATTCAGTGATGGCCATTCCAGATACATGTGAAATTTTTTTCCCTTTGCGATTTTTTTTTTTCCCTTTGCCAATTATGCCAGCCGGCCCATTATTCCCATTGTTTAAGTTAACTTCACGTTGTTTTTGTTAAAACCCCATCCGATACATCACGATGGGCTATGCCCGCTCGCACTAATCACCCCTTGCTAAGATGGCCGCCACTGTAGGGACACTCTATCCCTTCCCAGACGCATTACATGCGTCCACCCTGACGCGCATGCGCGACCTGGGTTGAGTTGGCCACGCCCACTGACGGGCGCAACGCTGCGGGCTCGCGGCAAAACAGCATTTAGTCCTGAGGGCGCCACCGGGACTGGACCAGCTGTTCCGCGCCACCGGCAGGGGCGCCTCGCGGGGGGGTAGGTTTTCCACCCTGGCTGTTCGCTGATTCAGGTAAGCGTGGCCGCGGTTTCGTGATCTGGCGTGCAGTTGATACGAGGGTGTCCTGATCTTCCGGGCTTTGTTGCCGGGGTTCGGGCGGGCACTTACCTTGCGGACCTGCCCTGCCCCGAGCTCAGAGGCGGGGTCGGATACACGCACGGCCCTGCTGTTTATCGTGCGGGGACATCCACTGGCAGGGCTGACTAGCGGGACAGAGAGGGGGACCGATATGGATCTCTCTGGTCCCTCCATTCATGGACTTGCAGCCCGTCCAGTTAAGCCAAGTATCTACATACCTTCTTGGCGTCACTGTGGTATTTTGCCTTATGTGAACAGACCCCCGGGGCGCCTGTATTTGTTGTTCTTTTTCAGGTACTCCACCTTCCCGAACAGCCCCACGGGAACAGACTGCGGGGCCCTCTAGGGTTGTTCTTAGGGTAAGCACCTAACCAGTCAGCAACAAATGTTGTGATAACCTCTTCTTCTCCTGTGTCACTTGTTTTAAACCCTGTATTACACTGCCATTAATTTCAGGAGTGGACATGCAACCTATAATATGCCCACTATTGTGTAATCTGAGGAATATACCTCATGTATGTTTGTTGTATGTTTTATGGAGACTTCTTTGGAACCTAGTTTTGTAAGAAATTGCCTCTTTTTACGCTAAAGTGGCTCTCCCCTTCATATTTTTTCTAGGTTTCCCTTCTAGAGTAGGACCTGTTGGCTTGCTCCCTGATTGACCCAGTGAGGTTGTATCCTTCTATTTTAACCTTTATCAATATTTTCACTGTGTAGTACCCAACACTCGAGGTCCTGAAGAATTGCCAGATAGGCATGAAACATGTCGACCTTTTAGAGGGTAGAGTTAGTTCACTGTAAATTGAACAGTTCCTTTCTCCCCTCCCACCTTTTTAAATAGGGAGTCAGCCACCCGAATAAAAGTCCCTTGTGGACTGACTCACCTCCTTTTAAACCTCACTATTCCCTCACGACTACACTATCACCAGACCCCTCACACGCACTCAAACCATTGGCTGAAACAAAAGATCTCCAACAAAGAGCGCCTACGGCGCCCGTCAGACATTGCAGCGCCAGTCTTACGAGGAGCAGGAGACCAATGATGAAGCATGACACCTAGGTTTCTGGGTGTGTGAGGTCTCCTAGTTCCAACAAGGGAACACCTTGTTCCCTGCCTTAGTTCTGTCTCCTTACCCTTACACCTCCTTCTTCACTTTTCTCCGGGGAACTTAGTATTCTTTTGCTCACAACCATTTAACAACACCTGGTTCAAATATGTTCTCTCAATGTTTCAAGCTTTATTACAAATGTAACAAAAAGATGTTAATATTTTACTTCTGTTCTTGGATTTTCGTCACAATAAAATACACTGAACATAATCTTCACAAACGTTATTTATAAAACTTTAAGCTATTGCCATTATACATTACAATAACTTTTATTTAAGTATTAATTATTGAAACAAAATTAAAAGCCATTGTTATTTGTAATATCAATACATGTAAGTCACGTAAATACAACACATATTGCATTACAAATGCTATAGATGTCACATTTGCGAAAGTTATAACTATTGGCATTGTTAATGACAAAGCTATTAATTTTGCTATTTTCAAAAACATAACATAAATAGAAAATTTGTCATTTACTATACCAATAACTCAAACTTTTCTAATGCGAGACCTATTGCATTGCAAATGCTTGTTTAATAGTGCTACTCATAGTTTACTCACACTCAGTTCTGTGATCCACATGGCACCCGTTCTTTGTAGCAGGCACATTAACCCTCTGCACTGTGTGGGTGGTAGGAGTGCCCATGTGAGTGCATGGTGAGCGATGCGACAGTGTGAGAGTAGGGTAAAAGGAGTGACTGCAGGGTGAGTGAGGTGACCATATGATTTTGGGTGCGGATGCAAGTGCAGAGTGAGACGAATGAATGCATGGTTAGTGATGGACTTGTTTTAGTGAGATTCCAGATTGAGCAGTGAGGGGGTCAGGTGAGTGAAGTTTCACATGAGTGTGGGGTGAGTAGTGTACTCATGTGACTGTTGGGTGAGGTACAGGGTGAACAGCGCAAGTGCATTGTGAGTGCAGAGTGATCGCTGTGAGTGTAGGTGAATGGTGTGAGTGCATGTCATCAGTGTGAGAGCATTGTGATAGCTGTGAGTGCAGGGTGAGCGTGAAAGTGAAGGGGAGAATGAGGAGTGAGTTGTCTGAATGCAGGGTGCATTCCCAGACACTTGAAGTAGGATTCCAGATATAAGTTAAACAATTGCTATTATGGCATTAATCAGGAATCGAGGGTGGAGGAAATAAATAATGTGCTGATCCTGCAACAAACTTCCAGTCTTATGATTAGGGTTGCCAGCTCATTATTTTGATGTCGCAGACAGTACAAAAATAAACAGGTATGCACTTCAAACAGTAAATATAAATAGAAAGCACTTTTAATTGTGTCCTCCGGCTGCCTGAATGATTCCTGACTGATAATTAAAGGGAACAAAGACAGAAAAGTCACATTAACAATGAATAGATACTTTTATTTATAACCCTATTTAGTGTCAAGACCAGGTCCTTTCAGGTTCTTTAAACAACATATGGCTGGCATTTTTCTTTTGGCAACTCTGCTTTATATTCCTTTTTATGAAACGTATGCTCACTCTAGTAAATGTAAAATACAAATGCAAGGAATAGGGGGGTCTGTAACCAGTAAAATAACAGAGGCATACAAGAGTATGTAAATATACAATAGGTCTTCAAAGACCTGTGAAAAACTCGGGTGTGCCAGAGAGAAGACTCCAGGCTCTGCCCAGCCGAGCCCCCGGCAGCACACTCGCTGACATCCGGCCCCACAGCACTCTGATCTCACTTCAAGGGTTCCCGAGCAAATGAAGACAACCTGGAAATGCAGCACATAAACATCTCTGCACTTCCAGGCCATCTTCATTTACATGTACTTGCAGAGGAATTTCCGCCCCTCAGGGACCCGATCCACGCCCCTCCAGGGTGGCACGCCCCACAGTTTGAAGACCTCTGATGTGGAGACATTCCAAACTGATAAAGGCTTATTAACATTATTGCTGGCAACCCTGACTGATGCACTGATGAGATCACTGTTAGTCATCTTGCATATGGAGACCACTAATGTAATCTTGTCTGATATGGTCACTATTATAACACTCGTACTATTATTAGCTTAGGATGACCTTCATTGAACATAAGTAGCTATTATTACTGAAAACTTTGGAGGCCCCTGTACTAAGCTGACCCATTAAATTGGCCATGAAGATGAAAAATATATAAAGAACAGTGACACACTGGATACGTTACGTCAGGGGTTGTCATTCACTTATCCGAGATGACATTATCAGTGCCAAAACGATAGTCATCCCTGATTCCAACTTTGGCGTGATAGAACTAATTCTCATTTACAAAGCTATGGTTGACAATTTGGTGGCCCTTGATGTTAGGACCAGGCCCCTAGTCATTCCAGTATTCAATTTAAGTATCCCAACGGGACCGGTCGATTAGTGGGCTGCGCTGGACACCCAAGTGGGAGGACAAGATCTCCCTCTACGCAGATGACATCCTGCTCTACCTTACAACCCCCCGGGCTTCTTTGATCATTTTAATGGACGTCCTGGCCATATTTGGAAGATATTCCGGTTTTGCCATTAACGGGGCGAAATCGGTGCTTTTTGTCATTAGCGGTGACCCACCGGCCGTCCCGAGTTTCTGCCCATTGCGGATTGAAAATGTGGGTTTTCGGTATCTGGGCATATTTGTGACCAAAGATCCGAAACTGCGGTACGAAAAGAACCTAGAGCCCCCACTGGCCAAGTTCCGTAGAGATGTGGCGAGGTGGAAATCACTGCCGCTCTCCTTGTTGGCCGTGCTGTGTTATTTAAAATGATGGCTCTCCCCGCTTTTTGTATGCTCTCCAAAACACAATGGATCCGGTGCCCCCCTCGTATTTCAAGGATATAGAGTCCCTCCAGAGACAGCTTCTCTGGGAGGGCAGACCCCGTATTGCTTTCTCCAAGCTTACTCTTCCCTGGTACGACGGAGGGATCGGTTTACCAGACCTCCGTAAGTATTATTGGGCTTCCCAGTTGGCGGTAATAAATCATGCTATTTATGGGTCCCCCCCCTCGGACCCTGGATATGCGATGGACCGCGGGCAGATGCCTGGGGGAGATTTCACAACGGCACTGTATACTAGGAACGAGCGGTTTCCTCTCGTCGGACCAGCGGCTCATGCGATTTACATATGGCATGCCGCTAATCGATGTCTGCAATGGGAAGGGAGACTTACTATGGCGACCCCACTGTAGAGCTTGGAGAGGCTGGGTAGCTTTTGGAAGACGAAGGGCTTTGATAGATGGGACCTCATTGGGATCTCACAAATAAAGCACATGTGGTGGAAGGATGGGGTACTTACGTTTGCCGCCTTACAGGAAAGACATCAGATGCAGGAATGTGAGGGTTTCCGATATCTCCAGGTTAGACACGCCCTGCTCGCAAATGTTCCCCGGGACACTGAACTCCCGGAGGTCTCCCTAGAGGACCGAGTACTGGATGGAATTCTACCGACCAAAACCATATCATTGAAATATAAAAAACTGATCAACCACATGAGTGACCCCCTGGTAACTGTTAGGGAGAAGTGGGGCACAGACGTCCTGGTCTTGGATGATGAAGACTGGAGAGAGGCGGTTTCCTCCCCGAAAGTAGTAGCCATCCAAATGCGACTCAGACTGGTGCAGTTGAAGATTTTACACAGAACATACATCACAGGTCCACGATTGGTAGATATGGGTTTGGTGGACAGCGGGGAATGTAGGAGGGGCTGTGGGGAGACTGGAATGTTCATGCATGTTTTGTGGCACTGTGCAGCAATACAGGAATACTGGGTCAAGATCCACGAGAAAATCTGAGAAGTAGTAGGGGTGGAACTGGCGGTAGAGACCCGACGTTACATATTGAATGTCTGGGAGCCAACTGATCTGACTTCACACAGGAAGCAATGGGTGACCCTGGCATGCATGATAGCCAAGCGTAATATAGCTCAGTTGTGGGGGGGGCTAGTCAGGTGCCACAAATTGGGAAATGGATGGAGGATCTCGACTGGTACATGTTCAGGGAACGATCAGTATACATTGCAGGGGCCGGCCCCAGAAATGGGGGAAGATCTGGGGAGCTTGGAACGGCTACAGGGGGGATGTATGTACTCCACCAAATGTTGGCGAGGAAACAATAGTTTTGATGCCCCAGTGACCTTCACTGTTATCCTAAATGCACTCTGATATATGGAAATTTACAATTAATCACTGTGAAAGAGATGTATGTCACCTGATGCTTTTTCTTTTGTTTACACTAATAAAAAGATTTGTTTTTTAAAAAGTATCCCAGGACAGTACAGTTCCCTGACGAGAGATCCCGGAGGGTGTCTGTCTATTCCATCTCACATCTTAGTGATAATGACTGACTCAGGGGGCGGCTGTTCCACCTTTTGACCCATCAATATTGCTTGCATTCAATTCTGCTCTGCCTGGCAGTCCAATGGATGCTAGGAGGTGTGACCATCCAATTCATTCCCGTTCATCCGAGGCGTTGATCATGTCTAATACTAACTTTAATCCATCGCTTGCTTGTGAATATTCCTCTAGTAGTCCTAACAATTACGTAGTAGGCATCGGGTATTTACCCAGTAGGCCGCCAGGGTGGGGACCCATTTTGGACCCCTGGGATGCCGTTTTTGTTACCGGGGGGTAGTTTTGCAACATAGCTGCAATATCGGCCCATTTTAAACTGCAGCAGTGAGATGGGAGAGGTGCTCCAAACTAGCACACTCAGGGGCTGGCCGAGGTGTTTGCCAGGGCCGGTTTCGGTTCCTAGTCCAGCCGTGATGGTGCTATACACAAGGGACCTCCATCTTCCAAGCCCAGGGAGCTGCTCTTTGTCTCCTGGAATGTGACAGGACCAAGATCCAAAGTAACCCTTCCAGATTGGAACCAATTTATGGACAATTATGATATATATCTAGTACAAGAAGCCTGGCCTCTGGATTCAATCCACAGGCCCGGTTATCTTAGTTTTTTCATTTTTGCAATTCCTAGCCAGGGGGGTAGAGCCTCTGGGGTCTAGTCATATGGGTTTGACGTGAACGTTTGACATTTGACATTTAGAGCCTCACTAAACTGTTGAATACGTCAACTTAACATTATTTCTCTTGACATCTTGGGTATCCAGTTGAACACTGGAAGTAACCACGGAATAACCGTCTTTAATGTCTATGTAGGAGGGGTCAGGGACAGTATGGTTTTACAAACGCAACAGGTGCTTGAAAACTTTCTTGAACAGTGCTTTTACTAATGCTGTCTTATTGTAGCGATGACTTGAACATAACAATCGAGCCACTCGACAATGATGACGTTTATTTAACCAGGAATGAAGATTATGCTTGGGCTATTCCTTTGTTAGATATTCCACCAATAAACAGATGGACAAAAGCCGCTCTCCAATTAAAGGCACCTACAGTGGAGCACGGGCTCAGGGCCTTTAATGGTAGAACTAAATCTGATTTAAAAAGTGTCCACACTTACAACAAGCCACATCACGCGAGCCGAATGGATTATATATTAGTCGACTCAAGGCTGTGGCCATCTGTAATCGATATGATTGTTTTAGAAAGATCAGAAAGCAATGACAACCCCCTCTCTTTGACCACCCAAGGCTTTTGTGAGAGCATCCCTTCAGATCTTGATCTGCCCTCTTACACCATGGATATTACCTTCAGTGCTGACAAACATCACCTGAAATGACATCAGGTAGCTGCTCTTCCCGATATATTATCTGTCGTAGATATGGACCTTAAAACAGTCCTCGCTCAAATTGAGGTCGACCAGTTTGACACACCAGACCAATTGATGCATATTCATAAGGCCCCCTTTGAGCGCATTTTAGGTAATTTCACCGTCCCTGTTTCACGCAACAGGAAAAGTACTGATATGAATCGATCCTGGTTCAATAAAGAATGTCTTCCCTAGTAACAGCCATCAAATCTAAGGATCTGGTCCACATTCCCCTGTAGAGGAAGGCCTACAAGATGACCATTTCTAATGCTAAATGGGACTGGGATGAACAGTGGTGGAGGACCCTTCAGGACGCATGTTCAGCCACAAATTCAACCAAATTCTGGCAATTAGTCGCATGTGGTGCGCTTCAGCCACATTGGAGCCATCAAATAACGCTGCTCCATCTGACTTGGTGACTCTACCACTCCAACACAGGCTACCACCGAAGTCCTTCCGCCTCCCACCTCTGTTATGCCCATGTTTGCTATCACTGATATCATCGAGTCCCTAAACGCTGTCTCGTGGAGCCGACGCAGAACCCGATGGAGTTCCAGCTGACATATTCTTATCTGATTTGGAGGATTGGCCAGCTATTTTTTAGCCATTGCTAATACCATCATTGATGTGGCACCCATTCCTGATTCTTGGAAGGGTGTAGTAGTTTTACCCATCCATAAAAAAGGCAACCTATCTCAACCAAGCAATTGCAGGCTCAATAATCTTAATAGACTGCCTCCAAAAAGTGTTTTGCCTCTTTCTCTACCAAAAATCTAGGATTGGATTATGGAACAAGATGTCCTCAGTCCCAGTTCGCAGGAAGGTCTCAACCATCTACCAGGCCTTCTGTTTTGTGTTAATCTATTGGGAGAACCATTGTGATTGGCCAGTGCAACCTTTACATTGCCTTTGTCGATCTAAAATTGGCTTTTAACTTTATCCCCCGGCTGGCCTTTGGAAATCACTCGCTGATCTTGCTATGCCTCCTCACATTCTATCATTACTAATCCGTTTACCTGAGGTCCATTACGCAAATATCAGGTGGGGGGCGCAAAGACAATTGACTGATAGGTTAGCAGTTCGCAAAGGTGTTCACCAGAGTTGTGTTCTCGACCCCACATGATTCCTGCTATTTATAATTGATATTGTTCACTTCCTGTCCCACTTTGATACAGATGCTCCCTCCTTGGCACAAATCAAATCTCTGATTCTCCTCTTTGCAGACAACACTTTGTTGGGCTTCAGACACTTTTGACTCGCTTCACCTAGCTTGCCTTTGAGATCAGCACCTCTAAAACCAAAAGCGATGTTTAATCCACATAAATCGTACAAGGGGAGTATAGTCCTGGGGGGGGAAGAGTCCCCCTGGGAGGTTGATTCTTTTACCTATCCTGGGGTAACATTTTCTGGGGGTATGACCTGGCACCCCCACATCAATAAGGCAGCCTTGAAACTTAAGCAGACCACTGGTGTGTTACTTAAGGAGTATTCAGCTTCATACACCAAACCCATCACTCCAGCTTTACAAGGCCAACGCACTGGGTTCCAACCTATACAGGGCGGAACTGTGAAGCATTTCCAACCATGAAGAATTAACCATAATTGGAAATAAATTATCTTGACTATCTTCCTCCTAGCACTCCACTCTGTTCATTTTTTATGGACCTGGGAGTAATTAGGGGTGTGGGTAAACTCCGTCTATGCCCCCTAGTTTATTGGAGATGCCTATGGACTACCCCTAAACTATGTGATTTGTCTTAAGGATGTCATGAAGGCTGACCACTTCAGCAAGGTCCCCTGGCTCACGACAATCAAGGAGGCATTACACTGACTTGGGATGCCTGAGTTGTGGGATCAGCCAGATTCCACTAATTTCCCGTCCAAAGATTTTCTGAAAGAACATTACTGGGCAACACTAATGGCCAATGAATCCAGAAAAGCTGCCTGCTCTAAGCTTAATAATGATTATATCGATTTCAAGCCCACTTGTGGGTTTGAGACCTTCTGGAATCAGGTGTCTGTTGTGCTGGAGAGGAAGCTTTACTTCCAGTTCCGAGTGGGTACCCTCCCACTGAGAGTGTTCTGTTCACTTCCAATTGGGCAGATGGGGGAGCATCTACATGCCCTGCCGGTATCTCTCAGTCAAGAGCATTCCACATGTTTTCTTTGTGTGTCCAGTAACCCTGGGCGGAACGGGACTACGCGGAGGTCCTGGGAGTTGGGAACAAACTCTGTGGAACTCCGCTCTGCTCCGCCACCCGCCTCCACCCCTCTAATAAGAATTGATTAAAAATGCATTAAAGGTAAAAGAAAAAAGACTTACCTTGACTACGGCGTCCCCGGGCTACCGTCCTCTTCCTCGCCGTCTCAGGGTGATCTGAGCATGACCGCGTACACCCGCATGCGCATTTTTCGCAAGGACGCCCGGGGATGCCGCAGTCAAGGTACGTTTTTTTTCTTTCACCTTTAATGTACTTTTAATTAATTCTGAATAGGTGGGGTGGAGGTGGGGGCTGGTCAACTCTACTCCGCTGCGGAGTGTGCGGAGATTTGCCTTCTCCGCGTTCTCCGCGGAGTAGGCAAATCTCTGCACACTCTGCTGGCAGAGCGGAGCTCTCTGCTGGCACCTAGTGTCCAGCTTACGCTTCCCCCGCTGCTCCTGGCTAGATACTATATGTAGGCTGCTAGACGTATGTAATTATTTTGTCGCCCTTGACATTTTCAGGGTGGATAGCCACCCGGTTGTTGGCATATCTGTTGCCAAATCCTTGGCTGCTATGTGGGGCCTTAGAAGGAAGGTACCCCTGTATTTGCCTGATATCACTTGGACTATTTATCTTGGGGAAATCCTGTTGTCGTATCTATGTGCACTCCTTTTTTCAAATCTGTGATTAAGATTGCACTTAGATTTTTTTTAATGTAGCTCTGATCTGTAATTATGTTTTTATGAATGTTTTTATCTATTTATTGTTGCTATAACTTGTTTGTAGTTTTATGGCCATGGTGGCCGAAATAAAGTGATCTGAGTGGCTGACTAACACAAGAGGCGTGACTCCAAGCAAAACAAGCCTTTGCAATGCAATAGGTCTCGCATTTGTGAAATTTTATGCTATTGGCATTGTAAATGACAATGCCTTTTATTTATCTGTTTTTAAAATCAACATATAGATAAAAGCGTTGTCATTTACAATGCCAGTAGCTGAAAGTTTCACAAATGCAAGACCTATTGCATTGCAAATGTTTATTTTTTATTTTGGAAGGATAACAGGCTGGAGTCAAGCGTAACGATGAAGCTATCACGCTGTACATAGAGCTCTGCAGAAGGGGCTTGAAACCACTAAGCTGTGCGGTCATTTATAATAAGATGCAGCCCTACTGCCTGTTGCTTCTCTTTTGAACGCGGACGAGGGAGCAGCTGAAGTGACTAACAAAGGGGGCAGGGGTGCAGGTAGTGCACAAGACCACAGCACTCTCCTTAATAACGTAATATCTCAGAAGCAAACTCCATTTGCCCTTCTAAAATCTGCAGAACAGAATCAGGGGCTCCCCAGGGGTTATCTTGAAATGTATGGCCTCTCCAGCAGCGACAGGAGTAGGATGATGCAGTGTGTGTGCACAGGGAGTGCTGGGCCAGGAAGGGTTGAAGCAACATGATTGCGAGAAGAGAAACATGGACGAAACTGAGGAGTAGGGGAATTAGAGGGGCGAGAGGGTGCAGACAACCACAGACGGCAATATGGATGTGAGTTTCATGGAAACACACAGCCTCAAAGTGCCCTAGGGTTGACATTTAAAATAAGCCAACCCTGAGACTGCTGACGCCGTGCAGGGTCCCCGGGAGCTTCAGAGATGATCTAGAGCCGACGGGGAAGCGTCCGGTGTAAAAGTGAAAGCGCGCCAGTCCTACACGGAAACAATAGAGATGTACACGCATAAGGAGTGCACATCTCCTGTCCCACTTCGTCGACCAAATCCACAACAATAGGTCTCGCCAAGGCGAGCAACGCATGCCCTACGTCATTAAGTGAGACTTAAAAACACGCCCTCCGTCACGTGGAAGAGGACTAGTTCCTTCATATTCGACTTGTAAGTAAAATACTCAGCCAGAAGATTTTTTTCTTTGTGGATTTTAGGGTGCCTCTCCAGCTCCACGAGTCGAAATGGAGAGGCAGAGCAAACACGTTTTCCATTGTGAAGAAATAACTAATCCGCTGGGCCTTGAAGACTGTTAGCAAGTAATCGGTCGGAGACTTATTCACGCTGACCCCGTACAGCGAACAGTTTACCTACGATCTGCTTTTTTGGCCGTCCGCGTCATCACCATGAAGAATGTGTTTGCTGTACATCGCGAGCCTTATGGTAAGTCGTTTATTTATAACTTCAACCTGAAAACAGTTGGGGCTGTACCTTCGAGTTAGTTGCGTCATCTGCTATGGTCACACTGATAACAAGCAATGGCCGCGCCGTGAAACTGACACGGCCACGCGGCGCGAAAGTCAGATGGCAGCTGTGCACTTCGCGTGCGCTTGTGAGCGTGACAGCAAGCTGGTGGCCGGCAAAAGTAGCACTTTAAAAAGCCAGCTACTAAATGTCTCACCAGAGCACCGCATGTGCTGGCTCAGGTGAGACCTAAAAAGGGCATTATCCCAAGGCACAGTAGTTCATGCACCAATGTATATTACACCTGCTACTAATACCTATGTGACATCACATTTCTAGTGAGTTCTCAACGTATCCAATTTAAGCCATGTACTGGGCAAACAAATTGTTCTGCTGGGTGGTTGAGTTCTGAGTTTGTACACCCCACACTACCTCCCTAAAAAGCCTGTGACTTTTTCCCATGGATACCACTGAAGTGCGGCAGAGGATGTACTTGACCCAATTTTTACAGATTTAATAGGATGGCTTTCAGGACATCAGAGGCAAACAACTCCAGCCCTAAAAGTGAGGTCTAAGTATCCCATGCTTACACCACGCCCCCTGAAAGGGTCTGACACATGTCCTCTAATAGAAAGAGTATGTATGTACTCAAACTGACCAATTATGCACTGTGTGACTCCTAAATCTATATAGTCACTACAATTCACTCAATACTACATTTCCAATAGTAGTCAAGGGCACAATGGATGCAGAAAGAAATGGTGCAAAATTCTCGGCACTAAAGACTTAAATGAAAGTAATGAGAACAGGGGGATTTTAAATTAAACTTATACTGTTATTAAAAACACTTCATTGATTCTGGATATTCACCAGTACTCCCCGCCACATGATATAACTCCATGCTTAATTATCGAAGAGTTAATGCACTTGTATAGTGCTTTAGGTTGTTTTTGAGCACCTTCATGGGTGTATTTCGGTACTTGAGAGATTTACTTTTTTAGATTTGGCTTGATAGTGCAGCTGCCACCAGAACGTGTGTGATCAACAGAAAAGGACCTATGAAAGGCACAACTAAGAGAAGGTGTTGGCTCAACCCATGTTGGTTACCTTGAGTAAAGCACGTGATTGGGCAGTGATTATAGGCTGCTGCAGAGAAAGAGGGCCCTATTCACAATGGTAAAGAAGTCTAAGTTTAGACCTGAAGTCTAAGAGCCCAATTTACAAAGGTAAAGTTATACCTGAAGTCTAAGGGCTAAGTTCACAAATGTAAAGTTAGACCCGAAGTCTAAATTTAGACCTGAAGTCTAAGACTGATTTCACAAAGGTAAAGTTAGACCTGAAGTCTTAGTTTAGACCTGAAGACTTAGGGCGAGATCACAAAGGTTAAGTTAGACCTGAAGTCTAAGTTTAGAACTGAAGTCTAACATTAGACCTAAAGTCTAAGGGTCCAGTTCACAAAAGTAAAGTTAGACCTGAAGTCTAAGTTTAAACCTGAAGTCTAAGGGCTGAGTTCACAAAGGTAAATGTTGTAATTTCCCTTTCTCCTTCCCTTGGTACAATCCTTTCCCCCCCTCCTCCATCCTCCCTTGGAATGTTCCTTGAGAGTTCACTTTAGAATGTTGGGAAGCTTGTCAGTTCGGAGAGTGGATGACAGAATAAAGACGTTCTTACTTACTTGAGTAAGATTCTTCATTTCAACACTGGTGACGATTTGGCAAAGGGGGCCACATCTGTCATCTCCCCTTTCTTTGCTCTCTCCACCTGCGTGCCTGCATGGTTGTTTTTTGTTTCCTGAGAGGTATACTTTCTGAAGAAGGGGCACTCCATGGTCAACCCCTGGACCTGTAAATCTGGCTGTTCTTCGTTTTCTGAGAGAAGTTCTTGCTGAAGAAGAGGTACCCCATGGTCAACCCCTGGACCTGAAAATCTGGCTGTTCTTCATTTTCTGAGAGATGTTCTTTCTGATGAAGTGGTATTTCCTCTCATCTTGAGGGGTCCCTGTGCTTCATAGTGCTTTGGCTGCAGTGCACGACCGTCGCAGCTACTGACTTCCTGCTTTCCATCCAGCTGGGGTGCCGCCACCAGTATTGCCTACCCCTAACTGCCGTGCTGTGCCCTGGAGGTTGAGTCTTCCCTCCGTGGTCAAGTGTGGTTATCGGCTTGCGGCTGCGGCATCCTTTCATTCACGCTGTGTTTACCGCTTGCGGGGTCTCCTCAGCCAACTCTTCGTTGTGCACAGTTTGGAAGTCGGATGCTCATTCTTCCTTCTTATCACTTCTTATCACCGTGGGAATACACTCTGCCTGCTCCATGTTCACGCCTTCAGATTCCTTCAGAGGATCGTCCCATTGGCAACGTTCAGCGGCCTTCTGGTGATTTCTGGGGTTTCCGTTAAAGACAGCGTTCCACTGTCACCCTGTTGGTGATCCTTGTTCTCCTGCTCTGTGTTCACGCCTTCAGATTCATTCAGAGGATCATTCCATTGGTGGCTTGCAGAGGTCTTGTGGTGATTTCCGGCGCCTCCGGCTCTTGTTGCCCTACTCACTGCGCCGCTGTAGTCGGTGGTTTCCTGTCAGGAAGTGCCAGCAGGTTCCTGTCAAGAGGCTTCTGCCGGTGCACCATCTACGTTGTAGCCGGTCCTTTTCCATTGTCAATATCATTCCGTTTTCCCTTTGATGAGCAAATTCGTTGAGCTCCCTATCTGCGTACCAACTTTCCCTCAACTGGTTCATGAGCATTTGTGACTTTCAGCGTGTCCCTCTGTTGTTCTTCAGTCAACACCTGAGCAGTTAGACGGCCTCCCTCTACACATCGCGAGTGCTCCATCTTCAACCTGCTGTGTCCTGGATTTCTTCAATCACGGACAAGTAAGACTTCCCCTTTTGTCGTTAGGCTGGTGGCCCGCAAGATACTGTTACTTCACCTTTTGTGTGTCACCATGAGAACTACGGTGATACACAGACCTTCCTATACAGTTTTCTAGTATCCATTTGTACGGTGACATCTCACGTTGGACTACTGGACAGAAATTAGGTTAGTTAAACCTCTACCCCCCCTGTCTCTATATCTCTTTTCCTGCACTATTTTTACCACCCTTTACTGCCCCTATACTCTGCAGAAGTAAAATATCCTGTTTTTATGCTCCTATATTTAGGGTGAATTTGATGTAATTTGCTTACTTGTACCTTTTCAAACTATGTTTTGCATGCTTCAAATATTGTTGTTCTGAGACTTTACTTACTTATTTCTTGTTGAACTTGCAGAGGCTAACATTCAGTAAAAGATCTTGTCTTCATGCGTCAATATTTAGGGGTAATTTAATGCATTTTGCTTATTAAGTACCTTCTCATTTGCAATAATTTGCATGCTTCAATAATTTAAAGTCATTATAGTCTATGGTGATGGTATCTGTGCAGACTTTTAGGTTCTGAGATTGTTCTTTTCTTACTTCTTGTTGATACTTACCTAGGCATACATTCAGTAATTACTCTCCTGGCCCTTTTAGCAGGTCCCATTCTCATTCCTCAGGTAACGTGCCCTGCCCTCCCAGTCATTGGTATATTCCTCTTGCAGCGTCTAGCTCTGCTTTTCCTCACTACTATGGTCAGACAAGCTATGAGTTAACCTCCTTCATTCCTAAATGAGATCGGAGAACCAGAAATCAACTGGAAGGAATGGATACATGTATTCACATCTTACCTCATTGCCATAGGAGGTGAAAGGTATTCGGCAGTCCGCAAACAACATATTTTGCTGCATAACGTACGTATACAAGGTAGGACAATTTATGACACTTTACCTGAACCAGAGTTAGAGAAGGATGAGGATGATACAGATGAGTTTAAAATTACCCTCTCAAAGTTAGAAGCACATTTTGGTGACAGGTGAATGTAGTTTTAGAGCGACATAAGTTCTTTACACGCATCCAAGGAAAACAGGAATCAGTCATTAATTATATAGCGGCACTTAGAGGCCTGACACAACTATGTGACTTTGGTGAACTTACTGACTCACTCATCAGGGACCAACTAGTCAGGTGCACAAACAATAGTCGCATCCAAGAAAAGCTTCTAGCAAAAAACCCCACATTAAAAGAAGCGGTCAATATAGCAGTCTCTGTAGAACACACGGCTAAGTGTATTAAAGAAATGAAGGCTCCTAGTGAGCTCGGTGCCAATGTTCGTAATAGCAATGATGTGCAAGGCCATTACAGTGTTAATGAAGAGCTCAAGGTCAGATCGGGAGAGGTCAAGGATAACCATCCAGTCAAAGAAAAGGATAAGTTAAAGTGCTATAGATGTGGCAGCAGCAATCATCTTGCCCACAATGTCACGTGTGTTAAATGTAACAAGAAGGGGCATCTGGGTTGAGTGTGTAATAACAGTGAAAACTACCAAGTGAAAGTAGTACACGAAGATGATGGGGCCCCTAAGTATGTGTTCCAAGTAAAGGCCAAAGTTTGTCAAACTTCCCCAAGTTCTCAAGAACAAAACTGTGATCACAGACCCATTGAATATCCGAACTGTACCATCTTTGTTAATAATAAGCCCATCGAGGTGTTTGCTGATTCGTGTGCCCTAGTTACTTTATTTAATATTGTTAGAAAGGCGATCCCGGGGGAGGCAGAAGATGTCTGACTGACCACCCCTAGGTCCACCCCTCCGTCGAGAAGTAGCCGAGCGTTATCGAGAGGCCTCCTGTGTGAGGGTCCTCTCCTAGGATCGTACAGCAGGGTAACCACAACACTACAAACGGACACCACACAAGAGGTTAAGTTCTTAGGCTTTATCAAGAATAAAGGTTGCTGGGTCTCAGCGGTATATACAGGCAGATCGAGGGATCTGTAGAGTCTCGTAAAAGGGACAGGGTAGCGGGACAGTCTTGGTATGGATACAGGAAGGGATACCCTGCGCACAGCTCTCAATCCTCGAGCCGGGGCTTCCGAGAGGTCGAGCCGCGGCAGCGCCAGCAGGACTCGACAGGTGGTCTTAATGGAGAGGAGGCCGCGGCAGCGCCAGCAGGCTCTCAAGATGGTTCAGCCGCGGCAGCGCCAGTAGGCTCTCAAGATGGTTCAGCCGCGGCAGCGCCAGCAGGCTCTCAGGTGGTTCAGCCGCGGCAGCGCCAGCAGGCTCCTAGGATGGTACAGCAAAGGTGGGCCGCGGCAGCGCCAGCAGGCTCTCAGGGTCTCTTCAGGTTACAGGCAATGAGTTCTTCGGGTGTTGGCCGTGACAGCGTCAGCAGGGCTTCCAGTCCAGGATACAACTGGCGTCCTACTCCGGGGCTGGCCCAGATATAGGACTGGAGTCCTTTGATGTCCGGACCCTCGCGCCTGGGGGTCAGAGGGGCCGGGATGATGGTGTCCAGACCCCCAGCAGGGGGGTGGAGCCAGCGCCCAGGGAGGCTGGAGGCCGATCGAAACCAGGCGTCCGGGGACGGCTGGAGGGCCATCGAAACTCCATTTTCTCCGGGATCTGACGAGTGGCCACTCGACCACCTGGGTGGATCTTGGTGCCTCAATGTCTGGGCTTCGCTGGACCGGGGCCGAGGCCACGTGGTCGGGACGTGGTGGGCCCAAGATGGAGTCGGGCGCGGCCTCGTGCTTAGGTCGTGAGGGGCCCATGATGGAGTCAGGCCGGTAGTGGGTGTCCAGGATGGTGACCGGACCAACAATGTTGGGGCGTGCAGTGTCGGGCAAAAGGACTGCCCGATGCTGGGTGGAGGGCCGATGTCGTCCTGGGCCCGCCATGCGGGAGGGGTAGGACCACGCCATGAGGCCGGGTCCAACACGCGTCCCCCCCAGCTGAAGGCAGGGGAGAGTCACCCATCTTCTTGGGGATTCTCCTCGCCGAGGCGGAAGAATCGGGACAGGCCGTCAGCATTGGCGTGGTCGTTGCCGGGGCGATGCTCCACCATGAAGTCCATCCCTTGCAGGGATATGGACCATCGCAACAGTTTTGGGTTTTCTCCCCGCATCTGCATCAACCACCGCAGGGGCCGGTGGTCGGTCTGGACCCGGAAGTGGGTGCCGAAGAGGTAGGGCCGGAGCTTCTTTAGTGCCCACACGACGGCGAAGGCTTCCCTCTCGATGGTGCTCCAGCGCTGTTCTCTGGCCAGCAGCCGCCGGCTGATGAAGGCAACGGGAAGGTCGATTCCCTTAGGGTTCACTTGTGAGAAGATCGCCCCAATGCCGTGCTCCGAGGCGTCGGTTTGGACCACAAACTCTCGGCTGTAGTCGGGGGCCTGGAGCACAGGGGCGGTGCACATGGCAGTCTTTAGAGCCTCGAAGGCTGTTTGGCACTCTGGGGTCCAGCTCACCTTCTGGGGTAGCCTTTTGGAGGTCAGTTCTGTGAGGGGCCCCACAATGCTTCCATAGTCTTTTATGAAGCGGCGATAGTATCCTGTGAGCCCCAGGAAGGCTCGGACGGCTGTTTGGGTGATCGGGGGCTCCCAGGCCCGGATGGCGTCAATCTTTGGCTGGAGGGGAGCCACCAGGCCGCTCCCCACTTGGTGTCCCAGATACGTCACGGACCCTTGGCCGATCTGGCACTTGCTGGCCTTTATTGTTAGTCCGGCCCGTCGGAGGGCCGACAGGACCTCCCGGAGGTGGGTCAGGTGCTCACCCCAGTGGCGGCTGTACACCGCAATGTCGTCTAGATAGGCGGCACTTGTTGGACCCGGCCTCATGGCGTGGTCCTACCCCTCCCGCATGGCGGGCCCAGGACGACATCAGCCCTCCTCCGGACCTCGGGCAGCCCCTTCGGCCCGACCCTGCACGCCCCAACACCACAGATCCGGCTACCATCCCGGATCCCCATCACCGGCCTGGCTCCAGCGTAGGCCCATCACGACCTACGCACGAGGCCGTGCCCGACTCCATCTTGGGTCCCCCACGTCACGACCACGTGGCCTCGGCCCAGGCCCAGGCCCCAGCGAAGCCCCGACATCGCGGCACCAAGATCCACCCAGGTGGTCGAGTGGCCACTCGCCAGATCCCGGAGGGAGAGGAGTTTCGATGGCCCTCCAGCCGTCCCCGGACGCCTGGTATCGATCACCCTCCGGCCTCCCTGGGCGCTGGCTCCACCCCCCTGCTGGGTGTCTGGACACCATCACCCCGGCCCCTCTGACCCCCAGGCGAGAGGGTCCGGACATCAAAGGACCTCCGTCCTATATCTGGGCCAGCCCCGGAGTAGGACGCCAGTTGTATCCTGGACTGGAAG
The DNA here is from genome assembly GCF_964261635.1 of Lissotriton helveticus. Lineage (NCBI taxonomy): Eukaryota > Metazoa > Chordata > Amphibia > Caudata > Salamandridae > Lissotriton > Lissotriton helveticus. The sequence goes on from NC_136061.1 coordinate 1,501,375,504, forward strand.
CCTTGCTGACGCTGTCACGGCCGACACCAGACAAACTCATCTCCGGTAACCTGAACCATCTGAGAGCCTGCTGGCGCTGCCGCGGCCTACCTTGCTGAACCATCCTGAGAGCCTGCTGGCGCTGCCGCGGCCTACCTTGTTGAAACCATCTGAGAGCCTGCTGGCGCAGCCGCGGCCTACCTTGCTGAACCATCCTGAGAGCCTGCTGGCGCTGCCGCGGCCTACCTCACTGAACCACCTTGTAAGCCTGCTGGCGCTGCCGCGGCTCGAACCTCTCGGAACCCCCCAGCTCGAGGATTGAGAGCTGTGCGCCGGGTATCCCCTCCTCCGCCCAGAAGCTAGACTGTCCCGCTACCTTACCCCCCTTTTCGAGACTTTACGGATCCCCTCGATCCGCCTGTATATACTACCAAGAACCCGCAACCTTTATTACTTATAAAAGCTTGAGAACTTGACCTCCTGTGTGGTGTCCGTTTGTAGTGTTGTGATTACTCTGCTGTACGATCCTAGGAGAGGGCCCTCAGCCAGGAGGCCTCTCGGTAACGCTCGGCTACTTCTCGACGGAGAGGTGGACCTAGGGGTGGTCAGTCAGACATCTTCTGCCTCCCCCGGGGTCGCCTTTCTAACATTGGTGGCAAGCGCCGGGATCCGAGCCCACGCAGATCATACAGAGAGTGATTCACTTGCTACCAAGAAAAACCCACTGCGACCATGAGCACAGACTTCCAGAAAGAGAAAATGGAAGACTACAGTCACAAGGAGCTAAAGCAATTCTGCAAAGAACTGGGCATCGCTACCACTGGCTTAAGCACCAAAGAAGACTTTAAATCGGCCCTACAGGCCTGGGTGGACGCCGGCGAGGCGCCACCTCCGAGTGAAGATAACCCGGGCCCGAACAGAGGCCCGGAGGCTGAGGTGAACCCAGCGGGAGGGAGACCCGCAACCCCAAACACGGGCCTCTCCCCCGAAGACGCCCGAGAACGAGAGAGGACCCGGCTCCACGAGTTGGATCTGGCTCGACTCCGACAAGAAGGAGAAATCCAACTGGCAGAAAGGAAGCTAGCCCTCGAGGAGAAAAAACTCATGCTCGAGCACGAGCGCGTCCTCAAAGAAATGGAACTTAAAGCCAAGGCAAACGAGTCTGCCGTCGCCGGGGGTAGGACCTCGCCCCCGCCTGTGGACACGAAGGTGCACATACCCAAGGATGTCGTCAAAGAGTAGTATAAGAACGACGACATCCAACAATGGTTCAAAGCCTATGAAGTAGCCATGACCGCTCATCGAGTACCCCTCAAGGACTGGGGCGCCGGCCTGTGGGGGAAGTTTATCAACGAAGGGAGAGACGCCCTGCTGGAACTCCCTGATACCGAGATGACCACGTACGAGCACATGAAGACCGCCCTCCTCACTCACTACGGACTCACCCCCGAGATGTACCGGCAGCGATTCCGAGACTGCAAAAAAATCCCCGGTACCACGTGGGTGGAGTACGTGAACTTTTACAGCAGAGCCTTCGAGGGGTGGATCAGAGGCTGCCAGGTCACCACCTACCAGCAGTTGGTCGACCTCATTCTATGGGAACATATGTCTAATAACTGTTTCATCGAACTCCGGCAGCACCTCCTCGACAGCAAATTGACTGAGCCACGAAAACTCGCTGTCGAGGCGGATCGATGGGCGAGCACCCGAGTTCCCCGGAGCACGATGGGAGACTACGGCCGGGGATCCCCGGGGAACCACCGACCACGAGGCGGCGGAGTAGGCCAGAGCCGGGGACGGGACGCCCCCCAGGGGTCCTCCCCTACTTCCACGTCGCCATCCCTGGGCCGGAAAGGGGGCCCCCCAGCCAGACCGGGGCCCCGCCCAAACGTTACGTGTCATAGGTGCCAGCGACAAGGTCATTATGCGAATGACCCCCTCTGCCCGATGAACCAGCGACCCGGCACCACCCGGCCCCCAGCCCGCCAGATCGCGGCAGCTGCCCTGGGTGAAGAAAGAAGTGAGGAAGAGGACGACGACCACGAACAGGCCGAGTGGGAGCCCGCCGCCATGACCTTAGCATGCCTGGGTACCCACGACCTGATCCCTCGAGGTCCGATCCCCGGCAACACCCAGAAATACCGCCAGTGGGTCACCATCAATGGTCGCCGGACCGAAGCCCTCCGTGACACCGGAGCCAGCGTGACAGCGGTCCGCTGCCATCTGGTGACCCCCGAACAGATCCTTCCTAACGTCCTGTGCCCAGTCCGGTCCGCAGATAACTCAGAGACTTTGTGCCAGATGGCCCGCATCCCCTTCGAGTGGGGAGGAGTGTCGGGCATGCTGAAAGTGACTGTCCGCGACGATGCCCCCGTGGACTGCCTCCTGGGGAACGACCTGGAAAGTTCCCCATGGGCTGGCGTCGAACGAAGAGAGCACCTGGGGATGCTAGGCCTGCCCGAATGGGTCTGTGCGACCACCCGCTCCATGTCCGCCCGAGCCTCCACCCCAGCGGGGGGAGCTCCGACCGAGGAACCAGAGTGGTCCGCACCTCCGCCACCCGTCGTCCCCGAGGACGCCGACCCCGAACACGGCCCCCAAGGGCCCGACCCAGAAGATCTCACCGAGCTCAACCACCTCCCAGAACTCGCTCAATGGCGCCAAGAAGGTGGCCCCACCCGCGAACAGTTCCGGCAGGAACAGAAAACCTGCCCCTCCCTCGAGGGGATTCGACAGCAAGCCGCTACTCAAGCCGCTGGAGACCCCGCGGGGTCCCACTGGGTCTATTGGGACAGCGACCTCCTCTACAGTGAGCAGAAGATTGCTGAGCTAGGGGCCGGCCGGGTACTGGTCGTACCCCTCCGATTCAGAGACTTCCTCCTGAACTTAGCACATGATGTGCCCCTCGCCGGGCACCTGGGGCAGGACAAAACTTACAGCCGCCTGGTGACCCATTTCTACTGGCCAAGAATGCGCACCGATGTGCATAACCACTGCCGAACCTGCCCGACCTGTCAAGTCAGCGGGAAGAGCGGGGGGAAAGTCAAAGCCCCGCTCCAGCCGTTCCCCGTGGTGACCACCCCCTTCGAGCGAGTAGGAATAGACATCGTAGGGCCCCTGGACCCTCGCACCTCGCAGGGACACCGCTTCATCCTAGTCCTGGTGGACCATGCCACCCGCTATCCGGAGGCCATCCCCCTCCGAACCATCACGGCCCCCGTGGTGGGCCGAGCCCTCATGAGCATCTTCTCCCGAGTTGGCTTCCCCCGAGAAGTCGTGAGTGATCGGGGCTCCAACTTTATCTCGAAGCATATGCGGTCCCTATGGCAACAGTGCGGGGTCGCCTATAAGTTCACCACCCCGTATCATCCCCAAGGAAATGGACTAGTGGAACGATTTAACAGGACACTGAAGGGGATGATCAAGGGCCTAGAAGAGCCCCTCTGGCGCAAATGGGATGTCCTGCTGCCCTGCCGCCTGTTCGCCTACCGAGAGGTACCCCAGAAATCCCTGGGGTTCAGCCCTTTTGAACTCTTGTACGGACACCCGGTTCGAGGCCCCCTCAGCCTGGTCAAGGAAGGCTGGGAGACAGCCGTTCGAGATGCCCCCCGGATGTCTACCGGTACCTCCTGACACTCCGCAATCAGACTCGGAAGTTCCGGGAACTTGCCGAGGCCAACCTGGAGGCTAGTCAGGAGGAGATGAAACGCTGGTATGACCAGAACGCCTCGTCCATCGAGTTCGAGCCGGGCCAGCAAGTCTGGGTCATGTCCCCGGTTGAACCGTGTGCCCTCCAGGACAAATGGACGGGGCCCTTCAAAGTGGTGGAGCGCAAGAGCCCCGTCACCTACCTGGTAGACATGGAGTCCCCCAGGAACCCCCTCCGGGTTCTACACGCTAACCGGCTCAAGCCGCACTTTGCACGCACTGAACTGAGTCTGCTGCTGGCGACCGATGAAGGAGCTGAAGACGACTCCGAGCCACTACCAGATCTCCTCAGCACCACCGAGAAAAACGGCTCCTTCGAAGGGGTCCGGCTCTCCCCTACCCTGACCCCAGAGCAGCAACAAGACTGCCGGAAGCTGCTGGGGCAGTTTGCGGATCTGTTTTCCCTCACGCCGGGGGTCACCCGGTGGTGTGTCCACGATGTGGACACCGGAGACAGCCCCCCTGTAAAACACCGAGCTTTTCGAGTGCCCGACCGGGTTCGGGACTGCATCCAATCGGAAGTGGCCAAGATGTTAGCTCTGGGGGTGTCGAACCCTCCAACAGTCCCTGGGCCAGTCCCGTTGTCCTGGTCCCTAAAGCCGCCTCCCCCGGAACCGCTTGTAGGAAGGTAGATCCCTGACTATGGTTGCCCCCAACTTTTTGCCTGGTGTTTTGCTGGTTTTCTGATTTAGTTGACCTGGGCCCTGCTATTCAGGACCCCAGGCCTACTGCTCTCTCTGTAAAATGGATTCCATGTACCTCTAGGTACATATCTAATTGGATACTGAGTCACCTTATCAGTCCCTGTACAGTGTACCTTAGGTACCCAGGGCATAGGTGTGCCCAGGGCCTACCAGGGGCTGCAGCATGTATTATGCCACCCCTGGCTGGCCATCCAAATCTGACACAACTGGCTGCACGACAGCTGGGGCAAGGTGGTGTAATCACCCTTTGCTTTAGATATAGTATTCCTATATCTAACCCTAAAATGGGCACACAGATCTCCTATCAGTCACTCCTATAGCAGGCCTTGACAATCCTGAAGGCAGAGTGCTTGGAATCGTGTGAGATAGTGCTCTGGCATGAGCTGAGCCTGTCTGCGGCTTTCGGGATCCATCCCTTAGCCGTTTCCATGATATCGCATACCATATACTCTTAAGTGCATTATAATCCTCGCGGTTATATGCCAACTCTGGTATCGCTTTATCAAAACATGTCGAGTAAGGTGTCATACGAATTGGAATACTAACCCCTCGCCAATTCTGGTGACGGGGTTAGCATTCCACCCTTCTAGAGGGACACGACATGTATGTAACCTGTAACCCCGGTTAAAGTCAGACATAGCCTTAGCTCCACAAAATGGATGCTGCCACCGAGACACAAGTCTGCCCTCCTGCTGCTGGGAGTCCTCCCAGAGCAGGAGGCAAGGACAAAGGGTTTCCTGTCAGGGGCGGTGCCAGCACCGTCCCAGACAGGATTTTGTGTATCCTAGGTAGGCAGGGCTTTAGAGGAAGGTGACTGCAAGTGGCACCCCGGTGCTCACTGTGCATAGGCCGGCTGAAACCAGTTCCAGGGGCACTCCAGCCCCTGGCCTGGGGAAAGCCCGCCAAAGGAGAGGGGTGTAACCACCCCCCTCCTAGTCCCACCCATAGGGCAGGACTTAGTCGCGTGCCAGCCCCTTTTTGCAGGATAAAGGTAGGAACTGGCCCCCTTCCAAATCAGATCATCTTTGAATCCTGAAACTACTTTCTGCAAGAAGGAACTCAAGACTCTTCTCAAGATTTCTCCCTTGTGACTAAGGAGTAGTCACCCTGCAGCAGCAGGCACCAACCAAGCATCGCGGTTTGTTGCCAGTCTCTCCTTCGGATCAAGACTGCTCCAGCACGACGAGAACCGGCTTCCCTGGCACCTCTGACCTCAACCTACATCATCAGCCCAGCTGTGATCCGTGGATGCGACGAGACCTCGAGGGACCGGCCATCCTCAGAACTGCACGACGCTTGTCCAGCACGACTCCCGAGTGACCCTCGACTGAGTGCTTTGGGGTAAGAGAAGCCCCGACCCTGAGCAGCTCCAGCACTGAAGTTCAGCCCCCCTGCATCCACGAGATCTGCGTGGGGCCCTTCTGCTCTTTGCTGCCAACCGCGTTGTCCAGGTCGCTTGCCCGTTGGCTAGTGGCCCTCTCACGACGCTCCACGACGACAACTACTGCTGGTCTGGTTGCTCCAGACTAGCCCTTGCTCCCTTCCAACAGAGGAGCCCCCTGGACCCTCCTGGTCCACTCAAGACGCCATTTTAGGTCCACCGCGTGGGCCTTGCATTTGCCAAGACTTGTTGCCCCAATCCTGGGTCCAGCGACGTCGACAGCAAGAACCTTCGTGGGACAGCTCGCAACTCCATCCTGGTCGCCGACAACGCCTCCTGGTCCGAGAGACTGCAGAGCCCAGCAGCGCCCACTCACCTGACTGCGGTGACTTCGCCCGGTGCCATCCTGGTGCCCACTTAATCACTGGCTAGTGATTCAGAACTTGGTCCCCTCTGCTTTCAGGTCTTCTTCTTCCCTGATCCAGGCTTGGATCTCTTCGAACTTTTCTTCACTGGCCGCCTGCCAGCAACTTCTTCTTCAGGCTCCTGGTCCGTCAACGAGGGTTTCCGACGCAACTTGAACCCTATGCAGCCGCAGCCCCTGGGCTAGGTAAACTGAGTACTCCGGTGCTCCAGCATAGTCCAACACTCTAAGTGTTCGGATCCACTCCCGTTTGCGTCCCAGCTAGTCGGGTTCGCCCGAGAACAGTGACTTTGTAAATTCTAGCTTCCATAGACTTTGTCCCGCATCCCGCGTGAGAGTGCACACTCTGCACCCGAGTTCCCTAGGCCTCCTGCTAGTAATCTAAAGGTTCAGTAGTCCAGTCCTAGCGATCCCAAAGCCTCTGAGAATAGTTACTTACCTGCTAGTAATTCGCATTCCACTTTCATAGTATATGGTTTTTCGTGCCCCTCGGGCATTTGTGTAAATTGTGCAACTTGAAGTATTTTTATAAGAGTTTTGTTGTGTGCTTAGCTCCCTGTCTCATAAAGAGCCAGGGTAGTCTTGTTATAAATAAATATCTGTTTATTTTCATAACAACTTGTGTGGTGTCCTTTCACTTGGTGTTCAAGGGGTAATGTGATGGTAAAACAGCTGGTTTAACACGCCCTCTAGAGTCTTAGCCTTAGACTGCTCGTATCCATGCTACTAGGATAGCTGGTCTATAAGGTTGACTTACAACCAATCATCAATAAGGGTTGTTTGGACTGATACATAGTGATCACTAGAATAGTGAGCACTGCATATCAGGCCAACTTCTCACATTGGTGAGCAGCGGTTGGGATTTGAGCTTGCTGTTGTTTTACCACACATATCCTAAGAATATCATTTGAAAGATCACATAAGTACTAAAGGTACATATAACTTAGCTTAGAATACTCTGAGTTCTACTGAACCAGCTGTTGTAGCTCCTAGGGCCTAGCACACCCTAAACTACAACTCTAGCAAGGGATCAGTAGGCAAACAAATAGTGTAGGTAAGTGCACCACTTACACCTCACTAGAAAAGCATGTCTACCCATGGAGAGTCTTCAGAGACTCCCCTTGTGGTTATTGACCCTCCACAGGTCACTTCAAGATATGCAGCTCTCAGTTTCCAGGAGATGAGACAAGTGTGTACCTCCAGGAAACTGAAACAGGGGTCTAACCCCACCATTTCCTTTCTGATAGGTCTCTTAGAGACATATGATGCGAGAAAGATTTCTCAGCTAGATGGGAATATGCCAGCCTTAGAGGGTACCACTGGGGATCCAGACCTCCACAACACTGTAAATGCAGTTGGGGAGGAGGATCCTGAGGAACTCTCTGGGGATGAGGCAGACAAAGGTCTTGAGGTAGTCAGAAGGCTAACTAGGGCCAACATAGACTTGCTTGGGCTAGGATCTGGGGGACCCCCAGTACTGACCCTAAGTAGGCCTAACCTTGGAGTTAGGAGAGATAGATCTCTTTCTAGGGACTCCAATAGATCTCTGCACTCTAATGCCTCTTCTCAGAGGAGAAGGAACTCTCCCCAGAGGAGATTGACTTCCCCTCAGAGAATAGAGCATGAAGCCAGAATGAGACAGGCTGCTCTGAGGATTGAAAGGGAAGAACTTGCCCTGGCCAAAGAAAAGCTTGCATTTGCTAGAGAGCAGCAGATGAGTGGGTTAGATCCCACTGGTGGCAGCAATCTCCCAAGAGATAGAGAGAAGGGTTTAGATACTAAACACCTGACCAAAATAGTGCCCCCCTTTAAACAAGGGGATGACATCCAGAAATGGATGGCTGCTTTGGAGAGGGCCTGCACTGTGCAGTGCATTCCCCAGAGTCAGTGGGCAGCTATACTGTGGCTCTCCTTTGATGGCAAAGGTAGAGATAAGCTCCTCACTACTAGAGTTGAGGATGCTAATAATTACCAAGTCCTGAAAAATACACTGGTTGATGGGTTTGGCTTAACCACTGAGCAGTACAGGTTGCTGTTCAGGGATACCCAGAAAACTCAGTCTCAGGATTGGGCTGACTTTGTTGATTGTGCCACTAAGGCTCTGGAAGGCTGGCTATTGGGTAGCAAGGTTACTGACTTCACAGGATTGTATAATCTTATTATGAGAGAGCAAGTCTTAAATAATTGTCAGAACCAGTTATTACACCAGCACCTGGTAGACTCTGATCTGACCTCTCCACAAGAATTGGGTAAGAGGGCAGACAAATGGGTCAGAACCAGGATTAGGCCTAAGAACCAAGGTGGTGACCAGAAAAAGGAATCAACCAAACCTCAAGAGAAGGGTGGGAATACATCTGCAGATCAAACCACATCAGGGCCCCAAATATCCTCTGAGGGGGGTGGGTCCCAGAATCCTTCTAATAACCAGAAGAAACCTTATTGTTATCCCTGTAAACAGGTGGGTCATTTGAAAACTGACAGCAGTTGCCCAAAGAACAACAATAAGGAGAACATACCCCCAAGTAACATTCCCAAACCTCCTGTTACTACTAGTAGTAATCCCCCAGGTGGTGGGAGTGCCCCCAAGAATTTGGGTGCATTTACTTTGGGAGTTCCTGGGGACTCTGGCCTAACCAGGTCCCCAAACTTAGATACTCTTGTCTGTGAGACTGGCATGGGGTTTGCCAACTTCACAACTTGTCCCAACACTTTGGGCAAGTACAGACAGGAGCCCCTCATCAATGGTATAAAAGTTGAGGCCTATAGAGATACAGGGGCTAGCATCACTATGGTGACTGAGAGTCTAGTCCCCTCAAGGCAACTTTTACCTGGTGCCACATACCAGGTGACCAATATTGATGGAGTACAGAGAGATCATCCCATGGCAGTGGTCAATCTCAGCTGGGGAGGTGTCACTGGCCACAAGAGAGTGGCAGTGTCACCAAACTTGCCTGTAGATTGCCTACTGGGGAATGATTTAGAGCTCTCAGCCTGGGCTGAAGTAGAGCAAGAAACCCATTCTAAAATGGTAAACTTCCATGGTAAGGTTAGTGGGGCAGTGATAGCCACAGCCCCAGTCCAAGAAGTCCTCCCTGAACAGGTCAGGAGGGCTGTGCCAGTCACAGCCCAATCTCAGACAACTTCCTTCCCAGAACAGGTTGTAAAGGCTGTGATGGTCACAGCCCACACCCAAACTGAGCCCCCTCCTGAAAAGGTTGGGAGAGTTGTGATGGCCACAGCTCAAACTCAGACAGATGATAGTGTTGTGAAGCCTGAAACTATGGATCACTCCACTCAGACAGAGAGCATTGAGGAGGAAGAGAAATCTCCCTCCCACCAGACTTTAGGAAAGGGTCAGCCTCCTCAGGGAACTGATCTGACCCCTTGTGAAGAAACTGCCACAGAGGTAGTCAGGCCTAGCCTGGCAGAACCCCTGATGTCAGTGGACCCTTCCAAGGTGGGACCCAGTCTGGAGCAGGTAACCTGCCCCTCTCTACCCTGCCTCAGTCAGCCCAGGGCTGTAGAGGTCAGGGAGGCCAGTGTTGGACCCCAAAGGGCCCCCTGTCCAAAAGAATTCCCCAATCAGCAGATTAAGGGCACTGAAGCTAGTAGTCCTAGCCAAGTGAAAATAAAACAAACTCCTGAGGGATCCCCCTTAAAATTAGTTAGGGACCTCCCACAGATGGACACTGTTGGGCACAGCCAAACCTGGGACCTGAGGGCCCCAGACCTGACCTGTCCCTCCAGTAAGCCAAACAGAGGGACCCAACCTCCAGCTTTAGGTAGCCAGAGGTTGACCCTGAGAGCTCAACACAACTCAGTCTTGGAAAGAAAGGCATGTATGGTGGATAGTGATTGGAGGAAGCTGAGCCCAAAATTAGTGGAGCCTCACTTCAGTACTCCATTTCAACACCAGCCTGTTACTTTGCCAAAACACACCACAGGTAGAGATTCCCTATGGTGGAGACCCTCAGATACCCTTAGGGTGAGGGATTGCTTAGTGGACCATGAGATAGGGGGTAACCATGCCAGTGCTGGTACTTCCTTATATGGCCACTCAGGCAATATAGGCTTACCTGGCAAGGATAGCCTTATCTCCTTTCGTTTGGGGGGGGGGGGTTATGTAGGAAGGTAGATCCCTGACTATGGTTGCCCCCAACTTTTTGCCTGGTGTTTTGCTGGTTTTCTGACTTAGTTGACCTGGGGCCCTGCTATTCAGGACCCCAGGCCTACTGCTCTCTCTGTAAAATGGATTCCATGTACCTCTAGGTACATATCTAATTGGATACTGAGTCACCTTATCAGTCCCTGTACAGTGTACCTTAGGTACCCAGGGCATAGGTGTGCCCAGGGCCTACCAGGGGCTGCAGCATGCATTATACCACCCCTGGCTGGCCATCCAAATCTGACACAACTGGCTGCACGACAGCTGGGGCAAGGTGGTGTAATCACCCTTTGCTTTAGATATAGTATTCCTATATCTAACCCTAAAATGGGCACACAGATCTCCTATCAGTCACTCCTATAGCAGGCCTTGACAATCCTGAAGGCAGAGTGCTTGGAATCGTGTGAGATAGTGCTCTGGCATGAGCTGAGCCTGTCTGCGGCTTTCGGGATCCATCCCTTAGCCGTTTCCATGATATCGCATACCATATACTCTTAAGTGCATTATAATCCTCGCGGTTATATGCCAACTCTGGTATCGCTTTATCAAAACATGTCGAGTAAGGTGTCATACGAATTGGAATACTAACCCCTCGCCAATTCTGGCGACGGGGTTAGCATTCCACCCTTCTAGAGGGACACGACATGTATGTAACCTGTAACCCCGGTTAAAGTCAGACATAGCCTTAGCTCCACAAAATGGATGCTGCCACCGAGACACAAGTCTGCCCTCCTGCTGCTGGGAGTCCTCCCAGAGCAGGAGGCAAGGACAAAGGGTTTCCTGTCAGGGGCGGTGCCAGCACCGTCCCAGACAGGATTTTGTGTATCCTAGGTAGGCAGGGCTTTAGAGGAAGGTGACTGCAAGTGGCACCCCGGTGCTCACTGTGCATAGGCCGGCTGAAACCAGTTCCAGGGGCACTCCAGCCCCTGGCCTGGGGAAAGCCCGCCAAAGGAGAGGGGTGTAACCACCCCCCCTCCTAGTCCCACCCATAGGGCAGGACTTAGTCGCGTGCCAGCCCCTTTTTGCAGGATAAAGGTAGGAACTGGCCCCCTTCCAAATCAGATCATCTTTGAATCCTGAAACTACTTTCTGCAAGAAGGAACTCAAGACTCTTCTCAAGATTTCTCCCTTGTGACTAAGGAGTAGTCACCCTGCAGCAGCAGGCACCAACCAAGCATCGCGGTTTGTTGCCAGTCTCTCCTTCGGATCAAGACTGCTCCAGCACGACGAGAACCGGCTTCCCTGGCACCTCTGACCTCAACCTACATCATCAGCCCAGCTGTGATCCGTGGGTGCGACGAGACCTCGAGGGACCGGCCATCCTCAGAACTGCACGACGCTTGTCCAGCACGACTCCCGAGTGACCCTCGACTGAGTGCTTTGGGGTAAGAGAAGCCCCGACCCTGAGCAGCTCCAGCACCGAAGTTCAGCCCCCCTGCATCCACGAGATCTGCGTGGGGCCCTTCTGCTCTTTGCTGCCAACCGCGTTGTCCAGGTCGCTTGCCCGTTGGCTAGTGGCCCTCTCACGACGCTCCACGACGACAACTACTGCTGGTCTAGTTGCTCCAGACTAGCCCTGCTCCCTTCCAACAGAGGAGCCCCCTGGACCCTCCTGGTCCACTCAAGACGCCATTTTAGGTCCACCGCGTGGGCCTTGCATTTGCCAAGACTTGTTGCCCCAATCCTGGGTCCAGCGACGTCAACAGCAAGAACCTTCGTGGGACAGCTCGCACCTCCATCCTGGTCGCCGACAACGCCTCCTGGTCCGAGAGACTGCGGAGCCCAGCAGCGCCCACTCACCTGATTGCGGTGACTTTGCCCGGTACCATCCTGGTGCCCACTTAATCACTGGCTAGTGATTCAGAACTTGGTCCCCTCTGCTTTCAGGTCTTCTTCTTCCCTGATCCAGGCTTGGATCTCTTCGAACTTTTCTTCTATGGCCGCCTGCCAGCAACTTCTTCTTCAGGCTCCTGGTCCGTCAACGAGGGTTTCCGACGCAACTTGAACCCTATGCAGCCGCAGCCCCTGGGCTAGGTAAACTGAGTACTCCGGTGCTCCAGCATAGTCCAACACTCTAAGTGTTCGGATCCACTCCCGTTTTCGTCCCAGCTAGTCGGGTTCGCCCGAGAACAGTGACTTTGTAAATTCTAGCTTCCATAGACTTTGTCCCGCATCCCGCGTGAGAGTGCACACTCTGCACCCGAGTTCCCTAGGCCTCCTGCTAGTAATCTAAAGGTTCAGTAGTCCAGTCCTAGCGATCCCAAAGCCTCTGAGAATAGTTACTTACCTGCTAGTAATTCGCATTCCACTTTCATAGTATATGGTTTTTCGTGCCCCTCGGGCATTTGTGTAAATTGTGCAACTTGAAGTATTTTTATAAGAGTTTTGTTGTGTGCTTAGCTCCCTGTCTCATAAAGAGCCAGGGTAGTCTTGTTATAAATAAATATCTGTTTATTTTCATAACAACTTGTGTGGTGTCCTTTCACTTGGTGTTCAAGGGGTAATGTGATGGTAAAACAGCTGGCTTAACACGCCCTCTAGAGTCTTAGCCTTAGACTGCTCGTATCCATGCTACTAGGATAGCTGGTCTATAAGGTTGACTTACAACCAATCATCAATAAGGGTTGTTTGGACTGATACATAGTGATCACTAGAATAGTGAGCACTGCATATCAGGCCAACTTCTCACACCGCTCCCAAGCTCCGGTTCTGTGTTGACTACAGGGGACTGCATGCAGTCACCAGGACCGACGCCCATCCCATCCCCAGGGCGGATGAACTGATCGATCGCCTAGGGGCCGCCAAATACCTCAGCACCTTCGATCTCACGGCGGGGTATTGGCAGATCGGCCTTACCCCTGGGGCACAAGAGCGATCGGCCTTCTCGACCCCTGAAGGCCACTATCACTTCAAAGGGATGCCCTTCGGCATGAAAAATGCGCCGGGCACCTTCCAGAGACTAGTGAACCAGGTGCTGGCCGGACTAGAGGAATACAGCGCCACCTATCTAGATGACATTGCGGTGTACAGCCTTCAGTGGGATGCGCACCTGACCCACCTCTGGAAGGTCCTGACGGCCCTCCGGCAGGCCGGACTAACCATCAAAGCCAGCAAATGCCAGATAGGCCAAGGGTCAGTGACCTATCTGGGACACCAAGTGGGGAGCGGCCAAGTAGCTCCCCTCCAACCAAAGATAGACGCCATCCGGGCCTGGGAGCCCCCGGTCACCCAGACCGCCGTCCGAGCCTTCCTGGGGCTCACCGGATACTATCGGCGATTTATAAAAGACTACGGGAGCATTGTGGGGCCCCTCACAGAACTGACCTCAAAGAAATTACCCCAGAAGGTGCACTGGACCCCTGCGTGCCAAGCAGCCTTTGAGACTTTAAAGACTGCCATGTGCACCGCCCCTGTGCTCCAGGCCCCCGACTACAGCAGGGAGTTTGTAGTCCAAACCGACGCCTCGGAGCACGGCATTGGGGCGGTCCTGTCCCAAGTTAACCCCGAAGGGATCGACCGGCCTGTGCCCTTACTCAGCCGACGCCTCCTGGCCAGAGAACAGCGGTGGAGCACCATCGAGAGGGAAGCCTTTGCCGTGGTGTGGGCACTCAAGAAGCTCCGGCCCTACCTCTTCGGCACCCTACTTCCGAGTCCAGACCGACCACCGGCCCCTGCGTTGGCTGATGCAGATGCGGGGAGAAAACCCGAAACTGCTGCGCTGGTCCATTTCTCTGCAGGGGATGGACTTCACGGTGGAGCATCGCCCCGGCAACGACCACGCCAATGCTGACGGCCTGTCCAGATTCTTCCGCCTCGGCGAGGAGAACCCCCAAGCAGATGGGTGACTCTCCCCTGCCTTCAGCTGGGGGGGACGCGTGTTGGACCCGGCCTCATGGCGTGGTCCTACCCCTCCCGCATGGCGGGCCCAGGACGACATCAGCCCTCCTCCGGACCTTGGGCGGCCCCTTCGGCCCGACCCTGCACGCCCCAACACCACAGATCCGGCTACCATCCCGGATCCCCATCACCGGCCTGGCTCCAGCGTAGGCCCATCACGACCTACGCACGAGGCCGTGCCCGACTCCATCTTGGGTCCCCCACGTCACGACCACGTGGCCTCGGCCCAGGCCCAGGCCCCAGCGAAGCCCCGACATCGCGGCACCAAGATCCACCCAGGTGGTCGAGTGGCCACTCGCCAGATCCCGGAGGGAGAGGAGTTTCGATGGCCCTCCAGCCGTCCCCGGACGCCTGGTATCGATCGCCCTCCGGCCTCCCTGGGCGCTGGCTACACCCCCCTGCTGGGTGTCTGGACACCATCACCCCGGCCCCTCTGACCCCCAGGCGAGAGGGTCCGGACATCAAAGGACCTCCGTCCTATATCTGGGCCAGCCCCGGAGTAGGACGCCAGTTGTATCCTGGACTGGAAGACCTGCTGACGCTGTCACGGCCGACACCAGACGAACTCATCTCCGGTAACCTGAACCATCTGAGAGCCTGCTGGCGCTGCCGCGGCCTACCTTGCTGAACCATCCTGAGAGCCTGCTGGCGCTGCCGCGGCCTACCTTGCTGAAACCATCTGAGAGCCTGCTGGCGCAGCCGCGGCCTACCTTGCTGAACCATCCTGAGAGCCTGCTGGCGCTGCCGCGGCCTACCTCAGTGAACCACCTTGTAAGCCTGCTGGCGCTGCCGCGGCTCGAACCTCTCGGAACCCCCCAGCTCGAGGATTGAGAGCTGTGCGCCGGGTATCCCCTCCTCCGCCCAGAAGCTAGACTGTCACGCTACCTTACCCCCCTTTTCGAGACTTTACGGATCCCCTCGATCCGCCTGTATATACTACCAAGAACCCGCAACCTTTATTACTTATAAAAGCTTGAGAACTTGACCTCCTGTGTGGTGTCCGTTTGTAGTGTTGTGATTACTCTGCTGTACGATCCTAGGAGAGGGCCCTCAGCCAGGAGGCCTCTCGGTAACGCTCGGCAACTTCTCGACGGAGAGGTGGACCTAGGGGTGGTCAGTCAGACATCTTCTGCCTCCCCCGGGGTCGCCTTTCTAACAGCACTGAATTCTTCTAGTCCGGCCAGTACCCGGTTCACGAGTCTCTGGAAGGTGGCCGGGGCGTTTTTCATGCCGAAGGGCATCACTTTGAAGTGGTAGTGGCCATCAGGGGTCGAGAAGGCCGATCGCTCTTGTGCTCCAGGGGTGAGGCCGATCTGCCAATACCCCGCCTGAGGTCGAAGATGCTGAGATATTTGGCGGCCCCCAGGCGATCGATCAGTTCATCCGCCCGGGGGATGGGATGGGCGTCGGTCCGGGTGACTGCATTCAGCCCCCGGTAGTCAACACAGAACTGGAGCTCCGAGGGTGTGCCAGGGACGGTGGCTTTAGGGACCAGGACAACAGGACTGGCCCAGGGACTGTCGGAGGGTTCGACTAACCCCAGAGCTAGCATCTTGGCCACTTCGGATTGAATGCAGGCCCGAACTCGGTCGGGCACTCGGAAAGCTCGGTGTCTTACAGGCGGGTTGTCTCCGGTGTCCACATCGTGGACACACCACCGGGTGACTCCAGGGGTGAGGGAAAATAGGTCTGCAAATTGCCCCAGCAGCTCCCGGCAGTCTTGGTGCTGTTCTGGGGTCAGGGTAGAGGAGAGTGTGACCCCTTCGATGGAGCCGTCTTTCTCGGTGATGCTCATGAGATCTGGTACGGGTTCGGAGTCGTCTTCAACTCCGTCATCGGTCGCTAGCAGCAGACTTAGTTCAGTGCGGGTGAAGTGTGGCTTGAGCCGGTTAGCGTGCAGAACCCGGAGGGGGTTCCGGGGGGATTCCAGGTCCACCAGGTAAGTGACGGGGCTCTTGCGCTCCACCACTTTGAAGGGCCCCGTCCATTTGTCCTGGAGGGCGCAAGGTTCAACCGGGGACATGACCCAGACTTGCTGGCCCGGCGCGAATTCGATGGATGAGGCGTTCTGGTCATACCAGCGTTTCATCTCCTCCTGACTGGCCTCGAGGTTGGCCTCGGCAAGTTCCCGGAACTTCCGAGTCTGGTTGCGGAGTGTCAGGAGGTACTGGTAGACATCTGGTGGGTCACCCCGGACAGCCGTCTCCCAGCCTTCTTTGACCAGGCTGAGGGGGCCTCGGACCGGGTGCCCATACAATAGTTCGAAGGGGCTGAACCCCAGGGACTTCTGGGGTACCTCTCGATACGCAAACAGGAGGCAGGGCAGCAGGACGTCCCATCTGCGTCGTAGTGGCTCGTCTAAGCCGTTGATCATCCCCTTCAGTGTTTGGTTAAACCGTTCTACAAGTCCATTTTCTTGGGGGTGATACGGGGTGGTGAACTTATATGTGACCCCGCACTGTTGCCACAGGGATCGCATATGCTTGGAGATAAAGTTTGTACCCCGATCACTCACGACTTCTCGGGGGAAGCCGACTCTGGAGAAGATCCCCATCAGGGCTCGGCCTACTACTGGGGCCGTGATGGTTCGGAGGGGAATGGCCTCAGGATAGCGGGTGGCATGGTCCACCAGAACGAGGATGAAGCGGTGCCCCTGAGAGGTGCGGGGGTCCAAGGGCCCCACGATGTCGATCCCCACTCTTTCGAAGGGGGTGGTGACCACAGGAAAGGGCTGGAGTGGGGCCTTGACTTTTCCCCCGCTCTTCCCGCTGGCTTGACACGTCGGACAGGATCGGCAGTGGTTGTGCACATCGTTGCGCATCTTCGGCCAGTAAAAATGGGTCACCAGGTGGCTGTAAGTTTTATCCTGCCCCAGGTGCCCGGCGAGGGGCACGTCGTGGGCCAAGTTCAAGAGGAAGTCTCTGAAACGGAGGGGAACGACCAGTACTCGGCTGGCCCCTAGTTCGGCAACTTTCTGCTCGCTGTAGAGAAGGCCGTGGTCCCAATAGACCCAGTGAGACCCCGAGGGGCCTCCCGCGGCTTGAGTGGCGGCTTGTTGTCGGATTCCCTCGAGGGAGGGACAGGTTTTCTGTTCCTGACGGAATTGTTTGCGGGTGGGGCCACCTTCTTGGCGCCATTGAGCTAGTTCTAGAAGGTGGCCGAGCTCGGTGAGGTCTTCCTGGTTGGGCCCCTGGGGGCCAGGTTCAGGGTCGGCGTCCTCAGGGACAGCGGCCGGTGGCGGTGCGGGCCACTCTGGTTCCTCGGTCGGAGCATCCTCCGGTGGGGCGAAGGCTCGGGCGGACAGACCCACTCTGGAAGGCCTAGCATCCCCAGATGCTCTCTCCACTCGACGCTGGCCCAGGGGGAATTTTCCAGGACCTTCCCGAGGAGGCAGTCCACGGGGGCATCGTCCGGGACGGTCAGCTTCAGCATACCCGACACCCCTCCCCATTCGAGGGGGATGCGGGCCATCTGGCACAAACTCTCGGAGTTGTCCGCCGTCCGCACCGGGCACATGATATTGGGGAGAATTTGCTCTGGGGTCACCAAGTGGCGTCGGACCGCTGTTACGCTGGCTCCAGTGTCTCGGAGGGCTTCGGCCCGGCGGCCGTTGATGGTGACCCATTGGCGATATTTCTGGGTGTTGCCTGGAATTGGGTCTCGGGGAACCATGTCTCGATCACCCAGGCATGCCAAGATCATGGCGGCGGGCTCCCACTCGGCCTGTTCGTGGTCGTTGTCGTCATCCTCGCCTCTTTCTTCCCCCAGGGCGGCGGCTGCGATCTGGCGGTTGGGAGGACCGGTGGTGCCGGGTCGCTGGTTCATCTGGCAGAGGGGGTCATTCGCGTAGTGACCCTGTCGCTGGCATCTGTGGCACGTCACATTCGGGCGGGGCCTGGGTCGGGCTAGGGGAACCCCCCTTCGGCCCAGGGCTGGTGAAGTGGAGGTAGGGGAGGACCCCGTGGGGGTGTCTCGTCCTCTGCTCTGGCCTCCTCCGCCACCCCGTGGTCGGTGGATCCCCGGGGATCCCCGGACGTAGTCTCCCATCGGACTCCGGGGGACTCGGTGCTCACCCATCTATCCGCCTCGACAGCGAGTTTTCGGGGCTCAGTCAGTTTGCTGTCGAGGAGGTGCTGCCGGAGTTCGATGAAGCAGTTGTTGGACAGATGTTCCCATATAATGAGGTCGACCAACTGCTGGTAGGTGGTGACCTTGCTGCCTTTGATCCACCCCTCGAAGGCTCTGCTGTAAAAGTTCACGTATTCCACCCAAGTGGTACCGGGGATTTTTTTACAGTCTCGGAATCGCTGCCGGTACATCTCGGGGGTGAGTCCATAGCGAGTGAGGAGAGCGGTTTTCATGTGCTCGTACGAGGTCATCTCGGCATCGGGGAGCTCTAGCAGGGCGTCTCTCCCCTCATTGATGAACTTCCCCCACAGGCCGGTGCCCCAGTCCTTGAGGGGTACTCGATGTGCGGTCATGGCGACCTCGTAGGCTTTGAACCACTGTTAGATGTCGTTGTTCTTGTAATATTCCTTGATGACATCCTTGGGTATGTGCACCTTTGTGTCCAAGGGCAGGGGCGAGGTCTTGCCCCCGGAGGCGTTGGCATCATTCGTTTTGGCCTTGAGTTCTAGTTCTTTTAGGCCGCGCTCATGCTCGAGCATGAATCTCTTTTCATCGAGGTCTCTTTGTCTTCTCTTCTCTTCCAGGTCTCCTTCTAGCCGTAGTTGCTCGAGTGCGATTTTCCTTTCCGTCAGCTGTAGTTCTCCATCCAACCGGAGTCGGGCGAGCTCCAACTCGTGGAGCCGGTTCCTCTCTCGCTCTCGGGCGTCTTCGTGGGGGCTCGTGCCTGGATTGGCGGGTCTCTCCCCCGCTGGGGTCGTGTCGGTCTCCGGGCGTCCGCTCGGGCCCGGGTTGTCTTCATTCCGGGGTGGTGTCTCATCGGCATCCACCCATGCTTGTAGGGCTGATTTAAAGTCTTCCTTGGTGCTAAGCCCAGTGGTAGCGATGCCCAGATCTTTGCAGAATTGTTTTAATTCTTTGTGACTGTAATCTTCCATTTTTTCTTTCTGGAATTCCGTAGTCGGTCTTGTCTCTTGCGTAGTCATGGTCGTGGTGTGTTTTTCTCGGTAGTGAGTGAATCACCCTCTGTACGATCTGCGTCGGCTCGGATCCCGTCGCTTGCCACCAATGTTAGAAAGGCGATCCCGGGGGAGGCAGAAGATGTCTGACTGACCACCCCTAGGTCCACCCCTCTGTCGAGAAGTAGCCGAGCGTTATCGAGAGGCCTCCTGGGTGAGGGTCCTCTCCTAGGATCGTACAGCAGGGTAACCACAACACTACAAACGGACACCACACAAGAGGTTAAGTTCTTAGGCTTTATCAAGAATAAAGGTTGCTGGGTCTCAGCGGTATATACAGGCAGATCGAGGGATCTGTAGAGTCTCGTAAAAGGGACAGGGTAGCGGGACAGTCTCGGTATGGATACAGGAAGGGATACCCTGCGCACAGCTCTCAATCCTCGAGCCGGGGGTTCCGAGAGGTCGAGCCGCGGCAGCGCCAGCAGGACTCGACAGGTGGTCTTAACGGAGAGGAGGCTGCGGCAGCGCCAGCAGGCTCTCAAGATGGTTCAGCCGCGGCAGCGCCAGCAGGCTCTCAAGATGGTTCAGCCGCGGCAGCGCCAGCAGGCTCTCAGGTGGTTCAGCCGCGGCAGTGCCAGCAGGCTCCTAGGATGGTACAGCAAAACCAGCGCCCAGGGAGGCCGGAGGCCGATCGAAACCAGGCGTCCGGGGACGGCTGGAGGGCCATCGAAACTCCCTTTTCTCCGGGATCTGTCGAGTGGCCACTCGACCACCTGGGTGGATCTTGGTGCCTCAATGTCTGGACTTCGCTGGACCTGGGCCGGGGCCGAGGCCACGTGGTCGGGACGTGGTGGGCCCAAGATGGAGTCGGGCGCGGCCTCGTGCTTAGGTCGTGAGGGGCCCATGATGGAGTCAGGCCGGTAGTGGGTGTCCGGGATGGTGACCGGACCAACAATGTTGGGGCGTGCAGTGTCGGGCAAAAGGGCTGCCCGATGCTGGGTGGAGGGCCGATGTCGTCCTGGACCCACCATGCGGGAGGGGTAGGACCACGCCATGAGGCCGGGTCCAACAATTCATAAACGAAACACTGCCCTCCTTGGCTCTGAAGGTGTCTACCCAAGTGTTCTGATGCCTTGAGAGGCTGCCCATTCTTGCAGTAATATCCCTCTAACTGAGTAGATCCTCTGTTGTCGCATGCGCCCGTCACCAACCTCTGGTAACACACAGCTTGCTACCTCTAACAGTCTGTTTAGATCCGAGGTTTGCACGCGTTGCCCCAATGCTTAATTAACGTTTGATTATTAGGTTAGACTGACCGCCTTGAATGTACCCCACTAGTACTGTATACGCTAATGTAATTAGTACCCAAGACCTATTCTCCTCCTGTAATGCCAAGTACAAACATCTTCTACTATCCGCTTGTGTTGAAACTTGCTTCTTGTAACTTCGCGTAGCTATATACGAGAACACCTATGGGAGTATTGGTTCTGTCCCCTTTGATAAGCGTTCTGACCCCCATCGGGCAAAGTCTGTGCTCCCACGCCAGGCACATAGAACTGCAGAGACCTGCAACAAGGTTCCTTTCACTCTAAAACTACGCGGTCTACTCTGTAGCGGACCTCTAAATAGAAGCTTGGGTCAGTCACTCCACGTTTAACTGAGTGATTAAATCTATTCTCGCTCCCCCAGAGTTCGGCTTCAAGTTGTTAGGAGTTCCTGCAATAATATCCTCATGCAAGGCCCAATTCCCCCTGGTAGGCCCGCTGTTAGAAAGGCGACCCCGGGGGAGGCAGAAGATGTCTGACTGACCACCCCTAGGTCCACCTCTCCGTCGAGAAGTAGCCGAGCGTTACCGAGAGGCGTCCTGGCTGAGGGCCCTCTCCTAGGATCGTACAGCAGAGTAATCACAACACTACAAACGGACACCACACAGGAGGTCAAGTTCTCAAGCTTTTATAAGTAATAAAGGTTGCGGGTTCTTGGTAGTATATACAG
Source organism: Lissotriton helveticus (assembly GCF_964261635.1). Taxonomy (NCBI): domain Eukaryota; kingdom Metazoa; phylum Chordata; class Amphibia; order Caudata; family Salamandridae; genus Lissotriton; species Lissotriton helveticus. The sequence continues at coordinate 1,501,396,841 of NC_136061.1, forward strand.
GCGGATCGAGGGGATCCGTAAAGTCTCGAAAAGGGGGGTAAGGTAGCGGGACAGTCTAGCTTCTGGGCGGAGGAGGGGATACCCGGCGCACAGCTCTCAATCCTCGAGCTGGGGGGTTCCGAGAGGTTCGAGCCGCGGCAGCGCCAGCAGGCTTACAAGGTAGTTCAGTGAGGTAGGCCGCGACAGCGCCAGCAGGCTCTCAGGATGGTTCAGCAAGGTAGGCCGCGGCTGCGCCAGCAGGCCGTCAGATGGTTTCAGCAAGGTAGGCCGCGGCAGCGCCAGCAGGCTCTCAGGATGGTTCAGCAAGGTAGGCCGCGGCTGCGCCAGCAGGCTCTCAGATGGTTTCAGCAAGGTAGGCCGCGGCAGCGCCAGCAGGCTCTCAGATGGTATCAGCAAGGTAGGCCGCGGCAGCGCCTGCAGGCTCTCAGATGGTTCAGGTTACCGGAGATTAGTTCGTCTGGTGTCGGCCGTGACAGCGTCAGCAGGGCTTCCAGTCCAGGATACAACTGGCGTCCTACTCCGGGGCTGGCCCAGATATAGGACGGAGGTCCTTTGATGTCCGGACCCTCTTGCCTGGGGGTCAGAGGGGCCGGGGTGATGGTGTCCAGACACCCAGCAGGGGGGTGGAGCCAGCGCCCAGGGAGGCCGGAGGGCGATCGATACCAGGCGTCCGGGGACGGCTGGAGGGCCATCGAAACTCCTCTCCCTCCGGGATCTGGCGAGTGGCCACTCGACCACCTGGGTGGATCTTGGTGCCGCGATGTCGGGGCTTCGCTGGGGCCTGGGCCTGGGCCGAGGCCACGTGGTCGTGACGTGGGGGACCCAAGATGGAGTCGGGCACGGCCTCGTGCGTAGGTCGTGATGGGCCTACGCTGGAGCCAGGCCGGTGATGGGGATCCGGGATGGTAGCCGGATCTGTGGTGTTGGGGCGTGCAGGGTCGGGCCGAAGGGGCCGCCCGAGGTCCGGAGGAGGGCTGATGTCGTCCTGGGCCCGCCATGCGGGAGGGGTAGGACCGCGCCATGAGGCCGGGTCCAACACCCGCAATGTTCTTGTTAAACTTTTATTCATTGCTAGCATGGATACCCTCACTCCAGTGTATCATGCCAGGAATGATGGATGAAGACACTATTTCCGAAACACCAGGAATACACTCATAATGATCAACGATGCTATTAGATCAGTTATTAACGATGTAATTCAAGATATGCTATCTACACACCACCTAGACAGTGTTTGTGTGTACCTTACACGCCATGAAGAACATTGACATTAAGTAAATTGCAACATGGCATGCCCCACCATCAATTTCTACTTTGTACCAGTGTCAAACCACCACAGGTCGCTTCGATGGCTGCCATGAAGGGATCCACGATGTCCTCCTCTGACCGATACCTGCATGGATATAAACAAAAGACATCCAAGCCCGCTGGACGGGCTCGAGAACCCCCATGGTGTTGAGTTACCTTCGGCATGCAATCGTATAATTGACACGACACTTCCCCATATGCATAGAATCCTGAGGCATGCCTAATGCCTATTCATTCAATAACACCAACTAAAACACGGTGAAGCATTCCATGTTCTCCTTAAACCAATACTAATCCCAATGAGCAACAATGACCACTGGAATCATATTAACATTGGGCACAGCAGCAGTGTGTTGCCCGTTGTAAAGAGCCCATGAAGAACCTTCACGCTAAATTAATTGCAATAACAAAGTCATGCACCACCATAAATTTACCACTTGGGACGCATCCCATACCCAACACGGGTCACTTCGGTGACCGCCATGAAGTGCGCCACAACGTCCTCCTCTGACCGATCGCCTGCATGGATATAATGCAAAACGTCAACCAAGCCTGGACGGGCTCGCGAAAATTACATAGGCTTAAGCCCCATGGTGTTGTTACCTATGCCATTGTAATCGTAGAAACGACATATGACATCTCCCCACATGCATAGATTCATAAGTCATGCCTAATGCCTGTTCATATCATATACACCACTAGAAACAGAGCAACAGCGTTGTCCCATACTAATCACAATGAGCAACAATAGCCACTGGAATCAAATTAACATTGGGTACAGCAGCAGTGTGTTGCCTGGTGTAAGGAGCTCTACCTAGTGGCAGTAAGCGCTATGAAAATGTAATAACTCTATAATTAGAAGCTCCTGACATCCTACAGGTGTTGTGGTAGACATCAGACGTAGGAGAGGGGGTGCGGGCTGATGGAAAGGACCTGTTCGATTAGGATGTTTAACTGCAACTAATTGTTACATTTGCTTACATTACCAACAGCTCAATTAAGTCCTCCCTGGGGAAGTGTTGGTCTTGGTTTAGGGTGAAAAACACAAGGAGGACTGGGAAAGCGAGAAGGAGATTAGGGATGTTAAGTAATGTAGGCTGCACTGTCCACTGTAAGAAAATAGCTCTGCATGCGTAAATATTGTATGTGAATATACAAACTCCCAGGAGCATCGATGTTTGCGTCAGCTCTCTGTTCTGATATGTTCCCTATTTTACTCCTGATGTAATACTCGACTCCTTGAACCTTGTAGAGCCATGTCGCAGTAAGAGGAGTCAAGTGGGTTCCACTCACCCATGAACTACCTCATCCCTGGATAGCAGACCTAGGCTACCTGACCTGTACAGAGTGTGTGCCGCATTAGCTATCCAAATCAATCTCTCCCCGCAACTGTTTACGTTATTGCCGGCCCACAGACCTACCACTGTCCACCCAGTCACAGTGTGCCACCTGATTACCCATGTTCATTCTATCCACGTAGTGTGCTCCGACAACCTCCCCTTGCTGTTGTCCTGCAGTAAGAAAAAGAGACATCAGTTACGTATGCCCCCCCCACCCCACTGCACTCTGCGTAGTCAAGTATGGTCATTCAAGCCGAAGATAATCTTTCACCTTTGCTACCTCTATTATTTTGTAGCTCGCGATTTTCAATATTGCTTCGTTTAATGTAACGTTTGCATTTGTATTATGTTCACTTGTAAAGTACTCCTGTATTAGTTCCGTTCCTAATGTGAAGCGCTCTGACATCTTCCGGTTAAGTTCGCGCTATATAAAAACGTGCAAAATTAAATAAATAAATAGACGGCAGCGATCTCCCCAGTGAAGTAGACGCGTAAATAGGAAACATCCAGCCGGAGGAGCGCGAAGGGGGGGTGGGGAGGGTATGGAGAGGGGAGGAGGGTGGGAGTCCCGAGGATCGCATGCGCATGCCCTCCGATGACCGCGTATGCGCAGAATTGCGCATGCGCGACTCAGCGACAAAATGACGGCCATATCGCACCCAAACAAAGCGCTACGTGGGCCCCAGCCATGAGGACCCGCCACAGAGCCAGAGCGGGGTGCCCGATCCTCGACTGGCCTCGCGCGGTCAGCCCAAAGGAAAGAACCCCCGCCACCACAAAAGCAAAATTCCGCCCAAAATCCTGTCCTGCGTGGGACCCAAACCACGAGGACACGCACAGCAGCAGGGCTGCCGAGAGACCAGCCTTGCCCCAAAGGAGAACTCAAAAGAGAAGACACAGCGTGAGTACATATCCGCTCGCATGGCCCCCAGGGAACCGCGGGCCCCTCTCCCCACACGGACCACAAACCACAGCTGCCCCAGCCGCCCACCTCGCCTCCCTCAGCACCACCCTCCCCCTACAACAGGAGAAGCAGCGCGGCCCCGCAGGACGCCCCCCCGCACATCCCCATGAGCAACCAACAACCCTCTATCCTGCAACAAACCCACACCGTCCTTACTCACCTTAAGCAGAAAAACGCCGGCAGGCCACGGAAGCAAAACTAGGTCCGTGACCAGCGCGTGCAGACCCTAGGAAAAGGTGAGCCCACCCCCCTTCCTGCGCCACCTTCCCGCAGCATCCCGCCCTGTCCCAAGAGCAATCCCCTACCAACAGAGACAGCCACCCTCCCCCCCACAACCCCTCCTGCCACCACTCATCCATACCCCGAGAAGGCAACGGGCAGTCACCCGCTCAAGGTCCAGGCAGGGGAGGGCGAGGGTGAGCGCGAGCAGCGGCCAACGAACAAAGAGGGCGCTTGACCCTCGCCCCCTGGGCTATATAGTCACCCCTCCCCCCAAGACACAGGAAGTGACATCACGGGGGGACCACTGATCCCCCCCCAACCACTAGACCGCTCAGGGTCCGTGCCATCCTCTGGCACTAAGGGTGGCCGCCCTCGTAGGTGGCCACCTTTGGTGTCCCGGGGCAGCCAATCATTCTTTTGATGACATTTGAAACCATATGCCCCTCCCCAAACGATGCTGTTCACTTGTTGCTCGTTTTGATACAATATCGTGCTACAACCCCCAGAATGCCACATATATATGTATATACTGGGGTGAGTGCTCAGTGACTGCTGTCGTTTGGCGGGTGGCTTCGTCGTGGGACACAGTTTAAGAAACGAAGCACTCTGGGGGGAGGACTGCTAATACTCACCCATATGGAAATACACGTGTGGCGATTGTGCCGCAGTGGTGATTGTCGCCATGAAGGCGAAGTGTGAACATTTGTTGATCCCGCAAAAGTTATGGGTGGTCCCAATACATCGGAACGGAACTGGACATTGGTCTGGGAATGAGAAAGTGGCAGTCCTTCCTTCCTTTTTGCAACGATTTCCTCATCCAATGAGGTTTAACTTTGTAATTGAAAAGTGCTTCATGGGTATGGTCTCATTTGAATATTGCGAGCTGGAAGAAGGCTAAACGCCGAAACGCGTCCTCGCTGAAATAAAATCCAATAGAAATAACCCAGTGACTTCCAAGATTCCTTTTGGGATTTGAGTGTGCATATACATATATATATATATAGTCATTGTTTTTTGCACATGGTGTTAGAGAAAATATAAAAATAATTTAAAGAGAATTGCCGTGCTGTGGAATCCCTCTGTGCCTGGGGGACACCTCTTTTGTGAATAATTAATTCAGCCAGTCCCGGCCGAGAGAACTTGTTGGACACGGCCTCGTGGCGTGGGCCTACCCCTCCCACATGGCGGGCCCCGGACGACATCGGGCCGCCGTCGATCTGCTGTCGACCCCCCTGACCCGAACATTCCCGAACCCGCAAGGAGGGCCGCCCCCTGGCAACCTACGGCTCTCCCTCTTCCTGGCCCCCGGCGGGCCCTGCTCGCCAACACCGCCGGTCCAGCAACCATGCCTGGCCCCATCCCTGGCCCGACTCCATCTTGGGCCCATCACGTCCCGAGCACGTGGCCGCCGCCACCCTGGCCCCGGCCCCAGCGCAGCCCCGACATCGGGGCACCAAGATCCTCCCAGGTGGTCGAGCGGCCACTTGACAGATCCGAGAGGCGGGAAGTTTCGATGGCCCTCGAGCCGTCCCCGGATGCCTGGTATCGATCGCCCTCCAGCCTCCCTGGGCGCTGGCTCCACCCCCCTGCTGGGTGTCTGGACACCTTCATCCCGGCCCCTCTGACCCCCAGGCGCAAGGGTCCGGACATCAAAGGACTCCAGTCCTATATCTGGGCCAGCCCTGGATCAGGACGGGAGTTGTATCTGGAGTCGAAGCCCTGCTGACCTCGTCGCGGCTGATCCTGATCCGAACTCTTGCACCTGGAACTACCTTTGAGGCCCTGCTGACGCTGTCGCGGCCTGTCCAAGCTGAACTACCTTTGAGGCCCTGCTGACGCTGTCGCGGCCTGTCCAAGCTGAACTACCTTTGAGGCCCTGCTGACGCTGTCGCGGCCTGACCAAGCTGAACCACCTTCGAGGCCCTGCTGACGCTGTCGCGGCCTGACCAAGCTGAACCACCTTCGAGGCCCTGCTGACGCTGTCGCGGCCTGACCGAGCTGAACGATCTTCAAGGCCCTGCTGACGCTGTCGCGGCCTGACCAAGCTGAACTATCTTCGAGGCCCTGCTGACGCTGTCGCGGCCTGTCCAAGCGGAACTGTCTCCGAGGCCCTGCTGACGCTGTCGCGGCCTGAACCCTTGACCTATCCCCGCACCAGTGGGTGCCAAGACTGTCCCGCTACCCCCTTTTCCCCCGAACTCAAGACATTACGGATCCCTCGATCCTTGCCGCTATCCTGCCAATAACTTGCGTTGAGTACCTATATAAAGATTCTTGTGAACCTCCTTCCTGTGTAGTGTCTATCTGTAAGTAGTGTGATTACCCTGCTGTTACGATTGTAGGAGAGGAGCCTCGCCAAGGAGGCCTCCCTACGGTGCTCGGCCTATTCCATACAGAGAGGTGGGTCTCGGGGCGGACAGTCAGACACCTTCTGTCTCCCCTGGGGTCGCCTTTCCAACATTGGTGGCAGCTGTGGGATCCGAGCCCACGCAAAATCGTACAGCGAGTAACACGTCACTACTGACAGAGACCCACAGCCACGATGACTACTAAGGAAGCCGGAACGACCGCAGAATTGCAGAAAGACCTGTTAGAGGAGTATACCCATAAAGAACTTAAACAATTTTGCAAAGACTTGGGTATCGCTACCACTGGACTAAGTACAAAGGACGATTTCAAAGAAGCGCTGCAAACCTGGGTGGAGACCAGAGAGACCCCACCCCAACCGAACGATGACATTGTACGAGAAGGACCCGTGAGTACCGTCATAGCCCCCATAGAGGAAAGAACCGCCAACAGGGACCCGGGCCTCTCCCACGAAGATGCCCGGGAGCGAGAGAGGAGTCGGCTCCATGAACTAGAGCTCGCCCGACTCTGGCTGGACGGAGAACTCCAGTTAGCAGAAAAAAAAATGGCCCTTGAACAACGGCGATTGGAGGGAGATCTGGAAGAGAGGCGGCGGCAAAGAGAATTGGAAGAAAAAAAACTCGCATACGAACACGAGCGTGGCCTCAAAGAACTCGAAATCAAAGCCAACCTCGAAGGAACTGGCATCACGGTAGCCCGGAACCCCTCACCGCCTGCCGACCCAAAGGTCCACATCCCGAAGGATATCGTAAAGGAGTACTACAAGAATGACGATATCCAGCAATGGTTCAAGGCGTACGAAGTTGCCATGACCGCGCACCGCATTCCGCGATCCGACTGGGGTGCCGGCTTATGGGGGAGATTCGTCAGCGAAGGAAGAGACACCCTGCTGGAGCTGGCCGACGACGTAATGTCCTCCTATGACCACATGAAGGACGCCCTGCTCGTCCGGTATGGCCTCACCCCCGAGATGTACCGGCAGAGATTAAGAGACTGCAAGAAAATCCCCGGTACCACGTGGGTCGAGTACGTGAACTTTTATAGCAGGGCCCTGGAAGGATGGATAAAGGGCAGCAAAGTGTCCACCTACGAGCAGCTGTTCAACCTCATCGTTTGGGAGCACCTCTCCAACAACTGCTTTGTCGAGCTCCGACAGCATCTACTCGACAGCAAGCTAACCGAGCCCCGGAAACTCGCCGTCGAGGCAGATCGATGGGTGAGCACCCGGGTCCACCGAACACCGATAGGAGAAACCGGTCAGGGCGGCCGGGGGCACCCCCGCCAGCGGGGAGGCGGAGGAGGACAGAACCAGAGCCGAAGTTTGCCGGCGGCCTCGGGCCGGGGGCCCCCTCCCGGGTCCCCCCCGAGTAACACTTCGCCGTCCCTGAGGAGGGACCCCCCAGCACGGCCGGGGCCCCACCCGAACATTACTTGCCACAGATGCCAGCGGACCGGTCACTATGCCAGTGACCCCCTCTGCCCCATGAACCAGCGTCCCGGCACCACTGGGCCTCCGACCCGCCAGTTCGCTGCTGCAGCTCTGGGAAGAGAGGGAGAAGAAGACGTAGAGGTCTACGAGGAAGAGCAAATCGAGTATGAACCGGCCGCCATGGCCCTAGCCTGCCTGGGCAATAGAGACATGGTCCCCCAGGCCCCGCTACCGAGCAACACTCGAAAATACCGTCAGTGGGTCCACATCAATGGACGACGGACCGAAGCCCTCCGAGACACGGGAGCCAGTGTGACCGCCGTCCGCTGCCACTTGGTGACCCCCGAACAGATCATCCCGAACGTACGCTGCCCCGTGAGGGCCGCCGACAACTCCGAAACTCTATGCCAGATGGCCCGAATTCCCTTCGAATGGGGGGGAGTGTCGGGCACCCTCAAGGTGACCGTCCGGGACGACGCCCCCGTGGACTGCCTCCTTGGGAATGACCTCGAGAGCTCTCCCTGGGCCCAAGTCGAGCGGAGGGAGCACCTAGGAATGATGGGACTACCAGAGTGGGTCTGTGCGACGACCCGATCTATGGCGGCCCGAGCCCCGGCAGCGACCGAGGCCGCCCCGACCGAAGAGCTGGAGTGGCCCGAGCCACCACCCTCGGCCATCCATGAAGAATGCGACTCCGAGACCAGGCCCTCGGAGCCCGAAAGCCACCACGAGCTCAGCGACATCCCCGAACTCGCCCAATGGCGCCAAGAGGGTGGTCCCACCCGAGAACAGTTTCGGCAGGAGCAGAAGACCTGCCCTTCCCTCGAGGGGACCCGCCAACAAGCCGCTGCCCAAGCTACCGGGGACACCTCAGGGTCCCACTGGGTCTACTGGGACCACGACCTCCTATATAGTGAACAGAAAATTGCCGAGCTGGGGGCCAGCCGAGTGCTAGTGGTTCCCCTCCGATTCAGAGACTTCCTTTTGAACCTGGCGCACGATGTGCCCCTCGCAGGGCACCTGGGGCAGGACAAAACTTACAGCCGCCTGGTGACCCATTTCTACTGGCCCAAAATGCGCACTGACGTACATAACCACTGCCGCACCTGCCCGACATGCCAAGCCAGCGGAAAGAGCGGGGGGAAGGTGAAGGCCCCGCTCCAACCTTTTCCAGTAGTGACCACCCCCTTCGAGCGAGTGGGAATAGACATTGTGGGGCCCCTGGACCCTCAAACCTCGCAAGGGCATCGCTTCATACTTGTCCTAGTGGACCACACCACCCGCTATCCTGAGGCCATCCCCCTCAGAACCATCACCGCTCCCGTGGTGGGGCGAGCCTTGATGGGGATCTTCTCCCGAGTAGGATTCCCCCGGGAGGTCGTGAGCGATCGAGGCACGAACTTTATATCTAAATATATGCGGTCCCTGTGGCAACAGTGCGGGGTCACATACAAGTTCACCACCCCGTATCATCCCCAAGGGAATGGACTTGTGGAGCGGTTCAACCGGACACTCAAGGGGATGATACAGGGCCTAGAGGAGCCACTACGACGCAGATGGGACGTCCTGCTGCCCTGCCTCCTGTTTGCCTATCGGGAGGTACCACAGAAATCCCTGGGGTTCAGCCCCTTTGAACTCTTGTACGGACACCCTGTCCGAGGTCCGCTCAGCCTGGTCAAAGAGGGCTGGGAAACTACCGTCCAAGGCGCACCCCCGGATGTCTACCGATACCTCCTGACCCTTCGAAACCAGACTCGGAAGTTCCGGGCCCTTGCAGAGGCCAACCTGGAGGCCAGTCAGGAGGACATGAAACGCTGGTACGACCAGCACTCCTCCTCCATCGAGTTCGAGCCGGGCCAGCGGGTCTGGGTCATGTCCCCGGTCGAACCCTGTGCCCTCCAGGACAAATGGTCGGGGCCCTTCAAGGTGATCGAGCGCAAGAGCCCCGTCACTTACCTCGTGGATATGGAGTCTCCCCGGAACCCCCTCCGGGTTCTGCACGCCAACCGGCTCAAACCTCATTTTGCCCACACAGAACTGAGCCTGCTACTCTCTACCGACGATGGGACCGAAGACGACTCCGAGCCCTTGCCCGACCTCCTAAAGTGCACTGAGAAGGACGGCTCCGTCGAAGGGATCTCTCTCTCCCCCGACCTGACCCCCGCGCAGCGTCGAGACTGTCAGGAACTGTTGGGACAATTCACAGATCTGTTCTCCCTCACCCCCGGGGTTACCCAATGTGTGTCCACGATGTCGACACCGGGGACAGTCAGCCAGTACGACACCGGGCCTACCGGGTCCCCGCCCGAGTTTGGGCCTGCATCCAGAAGGAAGTCACCAAGATGCTGGCCCTGGGGGTAGTCGAACCCTCCGACAGTCCCTGGACCAGCCCAGTGGTCCTGGTCCCCAAGGCTGCCGCCCCTGGCACCCCGCCAGAACTCCGGTTTTGCGTCGACTACCGGGGGCTGAATGCTGTTACGAGAACCGATGCACATCCCATCCCCCGGGCCGATGAACTGATCGACCGCCTGGGGGCCGCCAAGTACCTCAGTACCTTCGACCTCACCGCCGGGTATTGGCAGATCGGCCTCACCCCTAGCGCCCAGAGGCGCTCAGCCTTCTCCACACCCGACGGCCACTTCCAGTTCAAGGTGATGCCCTTCGGCATGAAAAACGCCCCGGCCACCTTCCAGAGACTCGTAAACAAAGTACTGGCGGGGCTAGAAGAGTTCAGTGCCGCCTACCTAGACGACATTGCGGTCTACAGCCTCCACTGGGCTGAGCACCTGAAACACCTTTGCGAAGTCCTGACCGCCCTCCGCCGGGCCGGGCTAACTGTGAAGGCCAGCAAATGCCAGATAGGCCAAGGGTCCGTGACCTACCTGGGACACCATGTGGGGAGCGGCCAAGTGGCTCCCCTCCAACCCAAGATCGACGCCATCCTAGCCTGGGAACCTCCGGCCAACCAGACCGCCGTCCGAGCCTTCCTGGGGCTCACGGGGTACTATCGGCGTTTTATCAAGAACTATGGGAGCATTGTGGGGCCCCTCACGGAACTGACCTCGAAGAACCGGCCACAGAAAGTGCAGTGGACCCCCGCGTGTCAGGTGGCCTTCGAGACCTTGAAAACAGCCATGTGTACCGCCCCTGTGCTCCAGGCCCCCGACTACAGCCGAGAGTTTGTGGTCCAAACCGACGCCTCGGAACACGGCATCGGGGCGGTCCTCTCTCAGATGGACCCCGAGGGAATTGACCATCCAATCGCCTTCATCAGCCGGCGGCTGCTGGCCAGAGAACAACGATGGAGCACCATCGAGAGAGAGGCCTTCGCCGTCGTGTGGGCCCTTAAGAAACTCCGGCCATACCTCTTCGGCACCCACTTCCGGGTGCAGACAGACCACCGGCCCCTACGGTGGCTGATGCACATGCGTGGCGAAAACCCGAAGCTGCTGCGATGGTCCTTCTCCCTCCAAGGGATGGACTTCACTGTGGAGCATCGCCCTGGCAACGACCACGCCAACGCTGATGGCCTGTCCCGATTCTTCCGCCTCGACGAAGAGAGTCCCCAGGACGATGGGTGACTCTCCCCGCCTTCAGCTGGAGGGGACGTGTGTTGGACACGGCCTCGTGGCGTGGGCCTACCCCTCCCACATGGCGGGCCCCGGACGACATCGGGCCGCCGTCGATCTGCTGTCGACCCCCCTGACCCGAACATTCCCGAACCCGCAAGGAGGGCCGCCCCCTGGCAACCTACGGCTCTCCCTCTTCCTGGCCCCCGGCGGGCCCTGCTCGCCAACACCGCCGGTCCAGCAACCATGCCTGGCCCCATCCCTGGCCCGACTCCATCTTGGGCCCATCACGTCCCGAGCACGTGGCCGCCGCCACCCTGGCCCCGGCCCCAGCGCAGCCCCGACATCGGGGCACCAAGATCCTCCCAGGTGGTCGAGCGGCCACTTGACAGATCCGAGAGGCGGGAAGTTTCTATGGCCCTCCAGCCGTCCCCGGATGCCTGGTATCGATCGCCCTCCAGCCTCCCTGGGCGCTGGCTCCACCCCCCTGCTGGGTGTCTGGACACCTTCATCCCGGCCCCTCTGACCCCCAGGCGCAAGGGTCCGGACATCAAAGGACTCCAGTCCTATATCTGGGCCAGCCCTGGATCAGGACGGGAGTTGTATCTGGAGTCGAAGCCCTGCTGACCTCGTCGCGGCTGATCCTGATCCAAACTCTTGCACCTGGAACTACCTTTGAGGCCCTGCTGACGCTGTCGCGGCCTGTCCAAGCTGAACTACCTTTGAGGCCCTGCTGACGCTGTCGCGGCCTGTCCAAGCTGAACTACCTTTGAGGCCCTGCTGACGCTGTCGCGGCCTGACCAAGCTGAACCACCTTCGAGGCCCTGCTGACGCTGTCGCGGCCTGACCAAGCTGAACCACCTTCGAGGCCCTGCTGACGCTGTCGCGGCCTGACCGAGCTGAACGATCTTCAAGGCCCTGCTGACGCTGTCGCGGCCTGACCAAGCTGAACTATCTTCGAGGCCCTGCTGACGCTGTCGCGGCCTGTCCAAGCGGAACTGTCTCCGAGGCCCTGCTGACGCTGTCGCGGCCTGAACCCTTGACCTATCCCCGCACCAGTGGGTGCCAAGACTGTCCCGCTACCCCCTTTTCCCCCGAACTCAAGACATTACGGATCCCTCGATCCTTGCCGCTATCCTGCCAAGAACTTGCGTTGAGTACTTATATAAAGATTCTTGTGAACCTCCTTCCTGTGTAGTCTATCTGTAAGTAGTGTGATTACCCTGCTGTTACGATTGTAGGAGAGGAGCCTCGCCAAGGAGGCCTCCCTACGGTGCTCGGCCTATTCCATACAGAGAGGTGGGTCTCGGGGCGGACAGTCAGACACCGTCTGTCTCCCCTGGGGTCGCCTTTCCAACAGAACTGCACTCCCACTAAAGTCCTGTGTCTGTAGCTCACCGGAGAGAAATAATTATACAAGATTTCTTGTTTGATACAGCGGAATCCACCAGGGGATTATATTTTGAGGAGTGAGCATAACTACGAGTCCCAGAATCCTGACAGAAAACGCCCAATTCTAGGCGCAACCCACCAGAGGGCGTAACTCACCTGAAAACCTTTTAAAAGTAAAGTGACTCATAACTCACTTCTTGTGTGGTGTGTACCTCTTTACTGAAGAATGCCTCCTGTTCCCCCGACTGCAGCATGTTGTTTGCACTTCAATCATCCTGTAGTTAATGTTCCCCCCTTTTCTCTTACATGTGTCCTAGCCCACTCTCCATACTATAGCCCAAGCCATCGTTGCTGCCTATGTATCTTATGCATCTAACAACCACTGACAAAGCCAATAGACCCGACTTATTGTCAGTATGCTGCTACTCGTTGTATCATATATCTGGATGCAATGACAGAAACAGCCAAAATACAAGTGGGGCAGCACACTAAGCTAAGCTGTACTGTCCCTCACATTTTAGCAAATTAAGGCGTTATTTCACCCTTCCCCCCTCTCAACCCATTGTAACCTCCTCCAGCGCTGGGCACCCCTTCACACACTCGCACATAGCTGACCATCGCTGCGTGCTCTCTTCAGAGAGGCCAGGTATTGGATGGGCGTACATCAGCCGTGTGATGTGACTACAGGCCAGGTAATGTCCCCCAAGTGCGTGTAACAAGAGGGAGAGAGAGGACTAGATAGCTAGTCCGAGTCCCCGAGGGTTTATATGTGATTAATCAAAGAGGACTAGCTTAAGTTGACCAAAGTGTTGCAGTACTCTAATTAGTTCTGTCACGGGCACCTTGTTGGTGTATTCATGAAGCCCTCACCCACCAACCTAGTTGGTGGCATGCTTCGTCATCGGGCCCACCCAGTGACACCTAGTATGTCCCGAGTGTGCTACGACGCCTGATTACAGCGGAGCTGGTATATTGCTGAGAGTGCAGTGAGTGGGGTTGAGTGAGTTGTGATTTAAAACGGCTTGGTGGTGGTCCCAGTACCCGAGGGTAAATTAAAATGTAATAACTGGGCCGTCACCAGCGGTTAAAAGTAAGGCTACAGGACGCGTAAGGGCGGCGAGTTACTGCCCCCTGCGTCCTTCAGATGGTCGACATGTTTCAGCCAGTGCCTTAGAGTATTCTGGCTTTCCTCAGGACCGTTTTTTAAAAGGTGTGGTGAAATAAAACAGACTTAGTGTTGTGGTCCAGACTATGTGATACACTCACTAAGGCGTTTTTCTATATGTGAGAGGGGGATTCCTTTCTCATGCATACCTATACAAACAAACATTAAGGACAAGGACAAAACATTTATAGAGAGAGTCAGTAGTCAATTTAGACATATGGTCAACAATGCTTTGGTGGCCGGATCTATAGTGCAAGGTGAGAGGACTATAGTCGGCTAGGTGTGATGGTACTGGTGGTGCCATCAGGGTGAAAATACGCGACTAATTAGGAGCGTGGTGTGGCTAAAACACGAAAATCACACTGTAAGGAGTTGACTTAGTGTGGCAGGTCGCAAGAAAATTGTTCTTACGCTTTGGGTTATTAGCCAAGGCTTCCTGGAGGGAAGCGGTAAGGGGATGACCCTATGGGAGAAAGAGAGATAGGCTGCAGGGGTTAGGGACCTGTAAGGAAAGAAGCGCTTACCCAGTTTGTTCTTTGGAGGCTTGTCAGGTTTGTCATACTCAGTCTTTCTGGTCAGTGCCTGCCTTGTACCTGTTGTCCCGCCGTCGTCCTCCGGTAGAATCAGCCTGTCGACGTGTGGGCTTTTTATACTATGGTTAACAAGGTAATGATGAGCACCTGTGGGAATAGTCAGGGTGGAAAGACTACCCCTTTGTGTTGTTGCTGCTCATGTTCGTGGTTTGCACACTAGTCTCTCGTGCATGATCAGTATGATAGCGCGATTGTTATGTTACTGCTCATGCTCATGATTTGCACACTAGTCTCTCGCACATGCTCAGTATGATAGCGTGATTGTAATGTTACTGCTCATGCTCATGATTTGCACACTAGTCTTTTGCGCATGCTCAGTATGATAGCGCGATAAAGTAATTAAGGTACATGTAGCAACTATTTAGCAGGTAATATATGCCGCCGTTGGCACGGGGAAAGTGGCAACACCCGTGTTAGGTGTGGCGTGGTCTATCTGCGCAGGCGCGAAGGGATCAGCGTTGGCCACGTATGCGCTAATGTTGGGGAAACATGCCTGTGAGACGCGCCGCGTCCCAGAGTGGTTCGGCCAGTTAATCACTGCGTAATGCACATGCGCTGCTGGGCGCTGCGCGCTACAGTTGACATGGCAATATTAAGGAGGTTTAAGCATGTGCCCATGATTATGGCAGCCTAGTGGTGCACATGAAGGGGAAGCATGATCTATGTCTATGTACAGAGGGACTATGACACTGCTAGTCTAACTGTAAGGCAGGGCTTGAGGCCAGATATTTATGTGTCCCTGGACATATGAGGGACGAACCTGAATTTATTGGTCATTGATCACCCACCTCGGGGCTTGCACTGTATTTTGACAGATTGTCATTCTTAGCAAGATTTGTGACCACACCAACCAGGGACGCGATGTTAGTTTAAGTCTATTGCACAACATCGCGTTGTAAGTCTACTTTTGACTACAACTCCCATGATTCTTGTAATCACGTGATAGTGCGTGCGGATGACGTCATCACGCCCGCGCGCCTTGAGGAAGTAAATAGGCGATTGTCCTGGCCGCCCGGTACCTCCCCGATCGGCCCGGAGGGACGCCTGGAGTACCGACGGCCAGGTAAGGAATACAAATGCTGTCCCCCTTCTTGGTATCCTGTCCGTATACCGGCGGACCCTTTAACAAGCCAGGAGCAGGTAAATGACATCGGCGATTTTGCGCTAGAGGCTGTAATAGCGTTTATGACAATACTAGTCAGTTAAAACTAGATTGTAACACAGTGTTTACGATACTATGCTTTCTTTGCTGAAACGTCTAAATTCCAGCACATCAAAACTTCAAAAAGCGCTGTTCCTAAATACTGAATGTTTAGACGAATTGAAACAGCGAACATTTTTTAAATATACGCTGTGTCTGCAGCATATTTCATGCAACAATGTCTGTGACAACAAGACCAAAATAGCCCTGACTATATCACCAGTAATCGGGTCCTCGCTAATTTCACGGCAGTACTCTATCTATAAACAATGAGAGTAGTGCTGTTGTTTTTAGCTTGATTCAGAAAAGGGGGTGGTGATGAACAGAGTGTCTGAATTAAGCAGACCACTCTTACCCAGTCCAAAGATCAGGGCTTGATCCATCACCGTTATTTAGCTCACTGCCCCATCCCAGCTCAGAACCTGGCTATATGCAAATTAGTCTGTCCCTGGCCCAGTGCATCATGGGAACAGGGCAGACCAAACTACCAAGCCAATTCTTCACCAGAAAGGAGACAAGCTTCCGGGGACCGGTTTCTGCCATTTCAGGCGTCGTCGGCCCGGCTTGCTTGAATCTTGATGGAGCAGTGAGCAAGGGACTCATGTCTGAGTATACCTTTCCACGCTTATGGTGGACAAAATGATTCAGAAAAGGGGGTAGCTTTAGCTTTGCCATATAATCAAGGGCTTTTATTTGAACTGCCCAGTTAGTGTTGATCTCGGCGCACACCGAGTCAGTGAGAATGCTCTTGCGAAGTCAGCAGTAGCTGACATGTCCATTTGTTTCTCTCCTTCCCTTCAGAGCGGTGCTTCAATTACCTGAGCCGTAGCCAGGTGAGGTGGAGCTTTTCTCTCCTATATAAATCGGTAAGTGAATCACCGAGATAAGGATGATATCATCTCTGTTGAAACTTAAGTGACAGAATGAGGGCGAAATGAAATATTCATCGCCGAGTTGAGGCAGACTAGATATATAAAATAATGTGAAAAATGGGATATCTAGTGTGTACTAACTGTGTTTTGTCTTCTTGTGCAACTGTCAATTGATGTCCTGTTCGTTTGGGCTATGAAACAACCAGCTGGGAGAATGACTATTTAAAAAAAAAACAGGTGATATTAATCTTTTCACTCTATATTTCACAGTGTTGTTTTTTAAGCAGTAGTGTTATAGGTCCTGAAGAAAGCAGTGGGCACCACTGGGGTCCTCAAATCTGCAGAAACATGTCGACCAGTTAAGAAGATACTAGTAGCTATTTATCAAACTACTAGATTTGCACTACTTTTTTAATGACTTAGAAGCAGCAAGGTGTTTATTAAAATTGTTTTCCTCCTGTCTATCTAATTTTAAACAGCACTCGGTCACTTTTTACACCCCACACTTTTCACTTGCACTGCTTAACAGTAGTCTCCTGTCGCCCATAGTTTGGATATACATCACTGGGTCTAGCTCCAGTGTAACTTTCTAATGACTGGTGTAGATCACCTTCCTTCGTGGTATGAAGGCACCCATATGATGAAAAGGGCGGTACAGGTCGAATACTGATGGGTATTTTTCTTCAAAACATGAATGAAGTACCATCTCGATCGGAGTAATGTTAGGTCACAAACATAGTTGATATATATAGCCTGTCAGTTGCATAGTTAGTCATTTCCGGTTTTTGACCCACCACTATTTGTTGTTGTTATATAATGTATGTTTAGGGGGCTATAGTGGTGTTTGGTCGGTAAATATTCCCTTGGACCTTCCAATCCTTGTTTTGTTCATGTTCTTGTGCGGCTGAGGCTGCGGGTCCCTTCTCTCTTAATAAGATAATTATCAACACCCCTGGTGAAGATAGAGGTGAACTATAGACTATGCAATACTTTCCTACTGATCCTTGAGTGTGTGTGCTCGAGACCTACGTTTCTAAACTAATCATGGCAACAAATCTGGGTTTGGCTTTCGATGAAGCCGAGATCCAGTCCATTCTGGATGATAACCCTAGTATTCTTGACAGCATACCAACCCCTCAGATTAATAGCGATGAGGGGTGGGCCAAAATTCTAATTTTGAAAAAGAACCAGTCACGTACCTGTGTCCACGGGATAATAATGGCGGAATATCTGCTCGGGAATTGCGCACCCAGTGGCCTGATCGTGACTAATACACCAAGATTATTCTTGGATGACAAAGACTTCTTGAAACACTGGTCCTTAATCGCGTGGAAATGTACCCGCGATTGGCTTGTGTTGATAATAAAAACTGCGAAGAAAGCGGCCGATAACATCATGGTCGAGATCCAATTACTGGAGGGACAGATTAGAACCACACTATCCGGAAAGGCTTTCGGTAAGGGTCTTGATGAGAACAATAAAACCAACAAAGAGTTTAAGGACTCCATTCTCTTTACCAAACTAGAGAAATTCAAAAAAGATTTGGCTAATTTCGCGACAGAGCGAGTCTACCCCTATACCAGTGAATCTTATGTCCCTGCTGTCTATAATACAAAGGGACGCTCAGGAGGTTCTAGTTATGGAACTTCTAGCTCAGGAGAAGGGTCAAGTGACTCAGACTCATCCAGCGCAGGGATGAATACCAATAAAAACCGGGGCAGAGGAAACCGACGAGGTTGGAGAGGATCCAATCAGAGCTACAACCAACCACAGTTCCCACCATGGTGGCAACCAGATCCTTGGCCACAAGGAGCTCCTTTTCCCCAACAGATGGTCCCTTTTGGTCCACCACAATTCTACCCTGATTTCAATTCCCAGTCTTTTTTAGGGTATGGCAGAGGGAGACAGAGAGGGAGAAGACGAGCACAACAGGGTCAGGTACAGTGGCACCCCGTGCCACAGACGATGGACCTGCGGAATGGGAAAAAAATCCCCCAGGAACAAACAGCGACGACATCGGGGACGGCCTCGTGATAAACCTGAGTTCACAAACACTCTCTGAGATCGAACTGAAAGTGCTGAACCGAGGGCTAGGTTTTGTGGCCACAAATACTGGCGATCATTTTCTCACTCATATTGAGATGAGTAAGTTCTTCAGGAAAATTCGTCTACACTTTCTCTTCGCAAAAAAGAACAAAGATACAATGGACCTGACCATGGAAGACCAGAATACAGGTCTTAAGAGACCATCTACTTACAACCCACCAATCACAGGCCTTCCAGCAAAGGTACTAGCCTTCGAAGAAGCGGTAGACAGTGATTTAAACAGTCTATTTCAACAGAATCACAGACCATATATAAATTTTCCGAAGAAAGAACAAGATGCATTAAGAAATCTAACCATGGATGGATCAGTGGTGATTAAACCTGCCGATAAGGGAGGAGCGATAGTCTTACTGGACACTCCCATATACCGGGAAGAATGCCTCCGCCAACTCAGTGATACCAAGTCTTACCAAAAACTCACTGTAGATCCGACCGAGAGGCTATCACTGATTATCGCCCACAATGTGGAGGAAGCACTTTCAGAGGGATGGATAACATCAAAAGAGGCACTATATTTACAAACCAGTCATCCGGTGATGCCGTACTTTTATGTACTGCCAAAAGTACACAAAGCACAGAGACCCCCACCAGGCCGCCCAATAATATCGGGCATAGGGTCATTACTAGAACCTCTATCTACTTTCGTAGACCATTTTTTAAGATCAATGGTCCGCGAAATGCCAACGTTCATACAAGACACCAAAGATGTCCTGAGGATGCTACCTGACGTGGAGTTTGACATGGACCTAGATTTACTAGTGTCCTTTGATGTAGAGTCTCTATATACATCAATCCCTCGGAGAGAGACTCTCGAGGTGATAGAGACTCTACTACTTGAACGTGACTTAGGGTCAATTACACCTGCGCTTTCATTATGGCTCTGGCTAATCTAGCCATGACAGAAAACTATTTCCAGTTTGAAGATTCCATCTTTCTGCAGGTCTCGGGGACCAGTATGGGCAGCGTCTTTGCTCCGAGCCTTGCGAATTGATATGTTCATAAATTCGAACAGGAATTTATCTTGAATGATACGAACCCTTTCTTCAACCACCTACGTCAATGGAAACGTTATATTGATGACGTTTTGGTCATATGGCGTGGCACCACAGAAGAACTACTGGCCTTTCACATTTGGCTGAATAGTAGAAATGATTTTCTACGCTTCACTGTAGAATATAATAAAAACCATCTGGCCTTCCTGGACCTCAAGATAACAGCGACCCCAATGGGTTTACAGTCAGAACTCTATTGTAAACCAATGGCCAAGAACTCCCTATTAAGCTATGAAAGCTGTCATCCTAAAGCTTTAAGAGACAATTTGCCTTACTGGCAGTTTCTACGAATACAGAGAAACTGCTCCACAAAGGAGAGCTTTCATGAACATTCTAAGAATCTTGAGCACAATTTGATCGAAAAGAAGTACCCGAAAGATCTAATACGGAAATCCAAGAAGAGGGCCTGCAACAACAACCGAGAGAGTTTGTTAGAACCCCAAACAACGAAAGCTGAACAAAACCGTATCACATGTGTGAATACTTTTGGAACCCAATCCAATCAGATCCAGAAGATCGTTAGAAAACATTGGGCAATCCTAAACACGGGAAAAGACATTCTGCCCCCTCCACTGTTCGCATTCAAAAGGGACCAGAACCTCAAAGACCAATTGGTTCATACAAGACCTCGGTCAGCTATCCCTAGGGCAGTGGGTACACTATGGGATATGCCAGCTGTGAAGGGCCACCATCCATGTGGGAACTGTGTGGCATGCCCCCAAACAAAAAAGACCACGACTATTGATATAGGCAGTAGACGTCCCTGGGAACAGAGGCGGTTCCCAAACTGTAACAGCCAGAATGTGATTTATTTAATAACTTGCCCCTGCAACCTCAGATATGTGGGCATGACCACAAGAAAAATGAAAACACGCATTTCTGAGCATAAAAGCACGATCAGATGCCGTAAGCATGTGGTAAATAAATAATTAATTACCGGTACTATTTTTCAGGATACTCATACAAATAGATAGCTCAATAAATAAGAGTCAAGATACGAGGTAGCTAGAGTATACAGGCTTTAATTAAGCATAAAAGGACAGGAACAGGACAGCCTGTACGGGAATAGGATGGCAGGGCCCGACAGCTGCCGGGGCAGGATCTGGGAATGGCTAGCAAACTTTAATAACAGTGCACAATATTTATAGTTAAACAAATACATTGTATTCAATACAGTAGGCGTAGCAGTAGGCGGAGTTTGTAGCAGTCGCGAAAGATAAGGCATAAAGTGGGTGTAACAAGAGGTGTGTACAGGGCGTATACATAGACATGTGATGCAAACGTAACAGAATATGTCATAAACGGGGCGGAAACATGGAGGGGGCTACCTGAGCAGCTGGGACCTCTTACCTAGTGGTGCGCGCAAACTGACAATGACGTGTTACCAGGGAGAACTGGGGGGCTATGACTTCTGCGCTAGAAGAGGAGACGAAAGTCTGGAGTGTCAGAGCGACATGTACCTAAAGCCTATCTAGTATCTCGTGTTTAGAGAACATGTTGATAGAATCCAAGAGTTATCAGGGTAAAGGCTAACAGACACTAAGACTGGTGCATGCATAATTCTACATGTAGTGTGTGTGCGAGGAATATTCTATGAATATTAATACAGTATTTCTCTTACATGGAGACATAAAGGCTAGACCATGACGGAAACTATTGATGCGATTCAGTAGCTTAGGAATGCAGAGAAGGAGGGCTGGACTGATAACTAGAATCATAACATACTCTTGGCAGACTGGGAGGCAGAGCCAGGCCGAGCCGGGCACTGTGAGGCATAAAGTAAGTGAAGGGTCAGGGATACAGGTGGGGGCTGTATCGCTCCTCGGAGAGGGTTCAGGAGACAGGAGCTGAATCTGAGTCCGGGCCCTTTTGAGGCCTAGAAACGGGGACTTTTCAATGAATTAACGTGCACACTGTAAAACGTGGCAACGTAGGATTACACAGGCCTGATATTCGTTATATTCACGAAAACTGGAAACTGGCATACTAGAGATGGACACAACTGTAATTGCGTCTTTAATCGATCAGAAGGGAATACATGCATATCGATCATGCACATATGACATAACATGGGGAACACGTAGGCACATATAACATGGCAAAATTTACTTTTCCACATTCCCTCCTTGTGCCCTACGTTTCCATCAGGAAACATCTATATTCATGATACCATCTATCATTTCATATAGCATCATTTGCTCGTCTCGAATTGTCTTGGAACGGGACTTAGGACTAGGAATACAAGAGGTAGCACAAATGCCGCAAATCGCAGGGCCACATTGTATACAGAGGCAGCAACTGAATATGATCATTACTGCAATACCTAGGAATGACAATACTTTCCATCCCCAGGCAGATAAGACACTCCAGAGCCAACCGGACCATGTCCAGGTGCCTGGATTCTGGTGTAACTGATGGGCAATTTTATGAAGTCTGGTTATAGCTGAATAAACAGACGGTGCGTTATTAGGAATGAAAATGCAGCAACTAGATCCGATGACTCTACATGCTCCTCCTCTATCGGCCAGTATGACGTCAAGAACGAGACGATTTTGGAGCACGACAAATCTCATAGCAGATTGCTCTTCGGTTAAGTTACCTAGAGCAGAAGTAGTCTCATTCACTACTGCTTCAAGGGTTCTGGTTAACCTACGTATTAACTTACTATTCTGGACAGGTCCTATAAAAAAGAAGAAACCTTTATTAAAGTCTTGATATTGTTCTAGAGTAGTTTCAGTTTGATCGACAATTGGGGACTCAATCTCCCTTCTATGTCTGACGTGTACTAGATGTGTGTTTCTGTGATAATCAGATGGGGCTAGAAAAACTGGTGGCAGTAGGAAGGCAATGTAACATGTTCCATCCCAATCGAGGGGCAGACGAACATATGCGGTCTGACCACAAACAAAATAAGAATGACGTGAAGCTTTGAAAATAGATTTCCCACTGTCACTATACTCGACAGTAGTAGTACAATCACTATGTCCTACATGTGCGGAACCATTATTTCGGACACATAATTCGCCTTTGACTGGTAGTACTGAAATAGCAGGTAAGTCTGGAGTAGTATCGGACTGAACATTCAGGACCATGAAATTCGAAGAATAATTACCTAAATCATATACTTCATTTTCTAGATCTAACCCTGTTCTATGGGGGAGACCTTGCTTGTCTGGGAAACATGTTCTATTCAGAAGGGACATATCATTTGAAGATGACGTTAACGTGGACCATGCTCCACACGAACCATTATGTGAAAACGGATAAGGAAAGAGTGGCAGAACTCCCTTCGGTGTCTGGAAAGGGGGGAGTCGACCACACACCCAACAATTAGTGGCATTGCTGGTCTGGTGTGAATAGTGTAACATTCTGATGAATGTATTATTTCTCATAGCAAGACGATAGGATAACTCGTGAGGAGGCAGATCACTAAATGTGTGCTCTACTGTAGCATTAGAAAACTTATTTACATGAGAAATTGGAAAACATAAATGCAATGCATAACTTGTGCAGGTAACCATCAAACTTAGAAACAATAGAAAACTTAGAAAAACGATACATCGGATAGAGTTTTGACTAACTCTCTCACTATGGGGGTCTATCTCATACATGTCAGATACCTGTCTAACCGTTTCACCCGAGGGGGACTTAGACAATTAAACTGGCTGACTTATTTTACTAGAC
Organism: Lissotriton helveticus; assembly: GCF_964261635.1. Classification (NCBI taxonomy): domain Eukaryota; kingdom Metazoa; phylum Chordata; class Amphibia; order Caudata; family Salamandridae; genus Lissotriton; species Lissotriton helveticus. The sequence goes on from NC_136061.1 coordinate 1,501,420,105, forward strand.
CGGAGTTTTAATTTATACTCCTGCTGCGGAGTTTTCTCTAACAGAGGAACTTTCAGTTCGGGATTGAGAATACTGTCTGGTTTAGAGTCTGGATTCAGGCAGTCTTTAATGATAGAACAGTCCTTGGAAATGTTCTTGGCAAAAGTTTTATCCCGGAGTTCATGAAATTTCTTGACATGCGACAGATGGACCCAACCCTTGCGGCCCTCCAACTTCACGGCCGTACGGGTGGTCAGAAGGACTAGTCTCGGCTCCTTCCAGCGAGGCTCCAGCGGACTTGAACGATCAAAATTCCGGACCAACACGAGGTCGCCTGGAATGACCTCATGTGGTTTCACTTCAGTATTGTCTGGAAATGCAGCGGCAACCTGTGAACGACAAGAGTGTAGGGCAGACATCAAGGAAGCTAGGTAATCTGTCAACATATTACTGGAAACATCCGTAATACTGCGGGGTCTAGGTGTACCCCACATGTTTGGGGGGCGGCCGAATATGACCTCATAAGGGGACAGACCTGATCTGGAATGTGCGACCATGCGCATAAAGAATAGAGCAACTGGCAGGGCAACTAGCCAGTCTACACCTTTCTCTTTGCATACTTTGGCAATACGGATTTTCAGGGTCTGATTATGTCTCTCTACGAGACCGGCTGCTTCTGGATGGCGCACACAATGGAACTTCCACTGGTACCCTAACAAAAGGGAAACATGTTTCATGAGTTCAGATGAGAATGGCTGGCCGTTATCAGAATACACGACCCTAGGGAGTCCATAACGGGGGAAGAATTCACGAACCAACTGCTTGGCAGTGGTCGCGGCTGTGTAATCTGGAACTGGATATGCTTCTGTCCACCTGGACAAAGCGCATACAACTACAAGGACATACTTGAAACCTCGACATCGCTCCATCTGAATATAATCCATCTGGAGGACTTCAAAAGGGTGGTCAGGAGGCTGGAATCCACCTTGTTCCACCGGGACACTTTTACCTGGATTGAACTGGCAACATATCATACAAGTACGGACTTTCTGCTTGGCTGCAGCTCGTAAGTGCTTGTTGAACCAAAGGTTCTGGATACTGTCTAACATAGCTTTTTCTCCTAGATGTGCTGGACTATGTGCGGTATTAATAATGACTTGAACCATAGAGTCGGGGAGAAACCATGTGGCTTTTCCCTTCGTCACCCATCCCTGATCTGTCTGGACCCCTCCTTGTTCGGACCATTTCTTGATTTCTTCGGGAGTAGCATGTAACTGTATGTCTATGACATCTTGTGTAGGGTCCTTAACTGTCATACATGTAGTCTGTTCTGGAATGAATGTCTGTGTCTTGTTAACTGGAATGTCTGGTGTCTGAACTGTAAGCTTGGCTGTTCGGTCTGCTAGATCGTTACCTTGGGAGATGATATCAGTAACTTTCGTATGTGCCTTGCACTTCATGATAGCGATAGCTGTCGGTAAATGTATTGCATCTAACAGAGCTTGAATGAGGAGACCATGCTGAATCTTGGTTCCATGAGAAGTCATGAAACCTCTCTCCTGCCAGAGCACTCCGAAGTCGTGTACAACTCCGAATGCGTAACGTGAATCTGTATATATGTTTACTTTCAGGTTCTTGGCACGTATGCATGCTTGGGTCAGAGCAACTAGCTCTGCTGCTTGAGCAGACAGGGTGTCAATACGGTGTGTTTCTATAACTTCTGTATCAGTAGTCACTGCATACACGGCTACTAGTTCTCCTGTACTAGTTCTCATACATGAACCATCCACATAAAGTGTCAGGTCGGGATCAGGTAATGGAATGTCTGTCAGGTCTTGTCTTGGCTTGGTCATAGTGTTAATAACTTCCACACAGTCATGTGTGGCAGGATTTGAAGTAACTGACGGTAACAGTGTAGCGGGATTTAAAACGTTGCAGCGTCTGATTTCTATGTGTGGCTGGAACAGTGTCAGTTCATAACCTGTTAAACGTGCAATTGTCAAGTGCTGAGTCTGTGTTCGGTTTAAAAGAACTTCCACGGAGTGTGGAACTTGTACTGTCAGGGAGTGTCCTAATACTATGGGATCACTTTGTCTGATTGCTAGAGCTGTAGCTGCAACTGACTTGAGGCACGCAGGCAAAGCCTGGGCTACTGGATCTAATGTGCTCGAAAAATAAGCACAAGGCTTGTACTGTCCTGCTTGATCTTGTGTGAGAACAGATAATGCAGTACCATTACGTTCTGTGACAAAAAGTGTAAAAGGCTTACTGTAGTTCGGTGTAGCTAGAACAGGTGCTTGGCATAAGGCTTTCTTTAATTCATTAAAACTAAGTGTATGTTCAGATGTCCAAGGGAGGACAGTCGATACGGCTGCCTCCTGTGTCGTTAACTGTATCAGTGGCTTGGCTAGAAATGCATACTGAGGAATCCATTGTCTGCAGTAAGAAGTGAGGCCGATAAAAGCACGTACCTCCTTCTGTGTCTTGGGCTGTGGAAGACTCGCTATTAACTGGATACGGTCTGGTGTCAACTGCCTACCCCACTTGGACAGTAAGTGGCCTAAGTAGATCACTTGCTGGACACAAAACTGGAGCTTCGAAGGGGACACCTTGTGCCCCATCTCGGCTAGGAAATACAGGACTGTAAGTGACGCACGTTCGCAGTCACGTTCAGAACGGGCTGTGATCAGTAGATCATCGACATACTGGAGCAGGGCAGTGTCAGTTGGCATGTGAATATTGTCTAGTTGTCTTTTAAGTGCTTGACTGTAAATACTAGGGCTCTCTGTGAAACCTTGAGGAGCTCGTGTGAATTTATAGCTCCTTCCATTTAAACAAAAACCGAAAAGGTACTGGCTGTCTGGATGAATGGGAACACTGAAAAATGCATTCTTGAGGTCTATTACAGTAAAAAATATAGCTTCAGAATCAATGGCTGTTAATAAGGATGAAATATCTGGGACTACTGGATACTGGGGTATGATACATTTATTAAGTTCTCGAAGGTCAATCACTAATCGATATACTGGAGGTGCATTTGGATCAGTACGTTTCATGACTGGAATGATAGGAGAATTACATACATTAGAGTCAGTGTCTACGACCACTCCTTGAGCAATGAGCTCATCAATAATTTTGGATAAGGCTGCTACAGCCTCAGGTGGCAATCTGTACTGCCTGATTCGTGGCAGGACTATACCTTGCTTGAGAGTCACACGATGAGGTGTGATTTGCATAAAACCTACATCAGTTGGACCTTGCGCCCATAAATGCTGCGGTACATTGGACAATCTTGGATCAAAATCGCGTAATACATAGTGACCTTTAAAGTCCCTTAAGAACAATCGGACTCCTTCTGGGGAACAGCAAATAACTGCACCTAATTCTTTCAATGTTTTAATGCCTAACAAATTTTCTGGACACGATTTCGTAAGTAACAAATCAGTAGTTCGGGACAATGGACCAACTTCTAGAGAAACTGGCTTTGATATCTCGTTTACAATAGGCTTTCCTGAAAAACCAAGGGAAACATTTCTAGAGCCTGAGAGCGGAGCCCCTGGAACCTCGTCATGACTGATAGTAGTCCTACTTGCCCATGTATCAATCAAAAACTTTCTGTCTTTCCCCAATACTTGACTGTGTACATAGGGACCCTCTTGATCTACAGGTATCTCGATGAGAGGCAAGCCTACCTCCCTCTCTAGGCTGTTTCATGAATACGGTTGATACTCTGGATACTCTGTCTGGGCATACTGGTACATCTGCTGTGTAACATGCTGTGTTGCAGCGATAGGCTGCGGTGCTGGAACTGTCTGTTGTGCATTCTGTGGTGACTGAGAAGTCTGCGAAACTTGTTCTTGTCTAGGCGGACGTGGCCTTTCTTTAGTCTTACCAGTGGCTATGTTGTGTTTCAGAACTGCACACTCGTTTATAAAATGACCTGGCTGTTTACAATAATTGCATGTCCCTTTAACGGGAGCTGCTGGATGACTGGCTTGATTCGGACCCCTCTTCTGACTGTCTTGTGGAACAGATTGGGCAACTAATACTTTCATTTTCGTGTCTTTCATACGTTTCCTTTCGTGTTCTTGCTCTTCTCTGATTCTGTTCTGGTGATACTGGAGCATCTGGAGCATTTGTGACGGGGTATTAGCTTGCCAAGTACTTTCGACTTTCAAAACTCGATTTTTAACTTGTGGGCTTGAATTCTCGACTAGTTTAGTAACAAAAAGATGAGGGTATGACTCGCTACCTGTCTTCAGACCACTGTTAATTATAAAACATTTTTCGAATCTAGAATAAAAATCACTAGTGTCTTCATCCTGTTTCTGTTTACAAGCTGAGATTGCATCCCAATCTTCCTTTTTCGTGGATAATAACCTTGGCAAAACCTGAATCAATAACTCGGGTAATTCTTTACATTTGTCCCCAAGACCGGTACCTGGTACTCGTGCATTATCTTCAGCTTCTAGAGCTGTCCAATCAATCTTTTTCTCTCCCACCTCCCATTCCTTTTCCTTGAGTTTTTCATATATCCCTGCGGGCAACAGGACCTTTAACATTTTAATGATATCTGGATACGTATATTCTCCCATACGGAGCATGTCTTTTAATTCTCGATGGAACCCTGCTGGATCTTTGTCGTGACAGGGAATTAACTTCTTCATCTCTAAGAGTTCCATCTTGGTAATCGGGGTGTAAACAAATACTCGTTCTAGATCGCCACCCGTTCCTCTAACTGGATGGACTTCTCGTAACGGATGCTGTCTATCTATGTAAAATGGTTTACTTTCTGGGGGTGAGACGTGAACAAAATGCGGGTTCAGAAACGTTCGGTATTTGTGGCGCTGTTCTAGAATGACACTAATTAAATCGGTACCTAAACCTTTCCATTTATACTGGAGTAACTCGTTCAGAACATCATGTAACGGACCTGGATCAGAATGCTGACCCTCATACAGTGTAATGAGGTGCTGGATCATATACATACCCACCAGTCGCTGCTCGGCTGGGGGCAGTTTCAGAAACATTTGTGCCACTATTTCGTCTGGAAAAGTGGTAGAATCAGTAGTCCATCTGACTGCTGATCGGGCTAGTTCTTGTTCATGCATGGTACTAAGTTCACTATAACCGATTCGTGATTTCAGAATGTGATCGGTAGCTTGAAATACTTGCTCAAGAGAACCTGGTTCTGGTGCTGGAAGGTGAGAAACTTTCTTGTGTTCTAGGCGTGAATGTCGGTCTGGAAGTCTAGATTTACCTACATACGCTATTCTGGAGGGATTCTCGTCATCTACCTCTTCAGTAGAAGAGTCGTTTTCCTTCTCGCTTACTTGTGCTGCTTTACGATTATCGTGTAACCTTATTATCTCCTTATGAATTTTCTTGTACATACTCTCTATACTACTGAGTGTCTTGTGTCTACCCTCGGCTATATTATCACTCCACCTTGTCAGGACTTTCATTTTGGTCGGATCTTTAGTCGGACAATCTTGTTCCCTTATTAAACAATTAATTAAAAATTTTAATAGCATGAGCTGGGTCTCAGCTTTCCTTAGAGACATGATTTCACCAATACTTTCTGAATCTTCTCCTGTACGGATGAAACGATATATTCTGTCTAGATCTTCTTTCATATTCGGTAGGGTGTCCAAATACTCGGTCACCCGTCTTACACGCAATGAATATATAACCATATTATCATCGCCTGGGACTGGATCATAACGGCATTCGGTAAGAGCTCGTCTGATATCTGCAACAGACTGATATTTGGGCGTACGCTGTAACGCACGTTCATGTAACTCGACTAACGTTACACGTTTGTGTGGCGGCGGGGTACCAGGAGGACCTCCTCCCGCGGCCCCTAAACTGGAATCGTCGACTGATACTCTTCGTGCTGGCAGAGTGACTGATGTGGCGGGAACTTGTACTATGGGCTGGACCGGGGGTACCGTAACAGGTGCTGTAATAGGTGCCCCGGTGGCTGGAAGAACAGGAATTACATTATTTACAGGAGCTGGCGGAACAGGATTTGCATATTCTGGGACTGTGTCGTCCAAGTAGGACGAGAGAAAAATATCAGCTGCGGTCGGTTTGTGACGTAGTTTAATCGGAACTAATGGCGGCGGAAAATTACATAGTGCTTCCGGGGTTGCTTTTGGCAAGCCCTCGGCAAGAAGAGGATACATACCCTTAATGAGGGCATTTCTCTGTCTGTCTGACTGTTCGGCTTTAACTCGTTCACCTATTTCGATCAATTCCCTTTCTTGGGCTCTTTCTGAGGATTCTCTACTTAATTCTGACTTTCTGATTTCTTTCTCTGTTCTTTTATGAGATTCTTTGCGCCATAACTCGATGGCATCTTTCTGAGACTGTCTGGCTTTCTTTTTCCATAATGCTTCTTCTACTCGCATGATGCACTCGGCATCCCATGTACCTGATACAGGCCATCTATATTTCTCTTCTAGATCTTTAGTATATTCGACCCATAAGTCTAGATATAATATGGCACTTATGCCATGCTTATGATACATAAAATGACCTGGACTGTCCCTAGGCGGGACAGGAACTGCCTCCTCGAGCAGACCTTTTCTAGTTTTTAACTAACGTAACTTCGAGAACAAAGGCATAACTAAGACTGGAATCTGGACACAAATACAATACACGATAAAACACAATAATAACTTTAAAAAAAACAAATCACTCATACCACGACATTGAAAACACATGAAATAACATTTAAAAATAACGGTTCGGACAGAATACTACCTGAAATACTGAGAACAGAAACACATGAATTTCTCGAGAACAGAACTTACTAGAATTACTTAGATGCACTGCTGAAACAGTACGAAACATACCGGTCTCATAAAGAGACACGTCAGGACCCGCATCCACCTAGGTGGACACTTCGTGTTGGATTTGCGTACCCAAACCCACGGACCAGAGACAAATTAATTGACCCTGTCTAGATACTACCCCAGCAACGGTACTCACCGGGCAGCAAGAACGGAAGGCCTCGGACTGGATTGGACTGCTACGACGACGGACGGACGAACTTCGGACTTCAGTTACAGGTGGGCCTCCGGATACCTCGGACCTTGGACTCTCGGCTTGGGCTCTGGTCGGGACTCGCCGCGTTCCTCCACCGCCTCGTCTGGACGCTGGACCGCAACCTCCGTCTCCTCCGTGGGCCTGAGGGATACTTGAAGCAGAAATATCTGCACGTGCACGGTATGGTTCCGTCACGGCTGCAGAGGATCAGGGGGCCTGCGTGGCTTCTCCGGCGCGTGGGGAAAGGGCAAGTTCCTATTCGGGCGCCATTATGTGGTAAATAAATAATTAATTACCGGTACTATTTTTCAGGATACTCATACAAATAGATAGCTCAATAAATAAGAGTCAAGATACGAGGTAGCTAGAGTATACAGGCTTTAATTAAGCATAAAAGGACAGGAACAGGACAGCCTGTACGGGAATAGGATGGCAGGGCCCGACAGCTGCCGGGGCAGGATCTGGGAATGGCTAGCAAACTTTAATAACAGTGCACAATATTTATAGTTAAACAAATACATTGTATTCAATACAGTAGGCGTAGCAGTAGGCGGAGTTTGTAGCAGTCGCGAAAGATAAGGCATAAAGTGGGTGTAACAAGAGGTGTGTACAGGGCGTATACATAGACATGTGATGCAAACGTAACAGAATATGTCATAAACGGGGCGGAAACATGGAGGGGGCTACCTGAGCAGCTGGGACCTCTTACCTAGTGGTGCGCGCAAACTGACAATGACGTGTTACCAGGGAGAACTGGGGGGCTATGACTTCTGCGCTAGAAGAGGAGACGAAAGTCTGGAGTGTCAGAGCGACATGTACCTAAAGCCTATCTAGTATCTCGTGTTTAGAGAACATGTTGATAGAATCCAAGAGTTATCAGGGTAAAGGCTAACAGACACTAAGACTGGTGCATGCATAATTCTACATGTAGTGTGTGTGCGAGGAATATTCTATGAATATTAATACAGTATTTCTCTTACATGGAGACATAAAGGCTAGACCATGACGGAAACTATTGATGCGATTCAGTAGCTTAGGAATGCAGAGAAGGAGGGCTGGACTGGTAACTAGAATCATAACATACTCTTGGCAGACTGGGAGGCAGAGCCAGGCCGAGCCGGGCACTGCGAGGCATAAAGTAAGTGAAGGGTCAGGGATACAGGTGGGGGCTGTATCGCTCCTCGGAGAGGGTTCAGGAGACAGGAGCTGAATCTGAGTCCGGGCCCTTTTGAGGCCTAGAAACGGGGACTTTTCAATGAATTAACGTGCACACTGTAAAACGTGGCAACGTAGGATTACACAGGCCTGATATTCGTTATATTCACGAAAACTGGAAACTGGCATACTAGAGATGGACACAACTGTAATTGCGTCTTTAATCGATCAGAAGGGAATACATGCATATCGATCATGCACATATGACATAACATGGGGAACACGTAGGCACATATAACATGGCAAAATTTACTTTTCCACAAGCAATCAACTAAACTGACCAATCATTTTATTGAGGTAGGGCACGTCCATAGCGATTTCACATGGACCATAATAGAACAACCCCTGATACCTAGCCATATAACAGATGTCCAAAAATTCTTGTTCAGGAAAGAACAGAAATGGATATATACTCTTAATTCTGACAAAGAAGGGTTGAATGATGCCATTCCATGGATGTCTTTATGAGTAAATATGGACTCATTCACCTATCATTGCACCTTCGCCTCTGTTGATTGTAGCTCTGATTGGCTCTAATAATAAGAGATATAGTATGTCCACTGTGAGGTATACTGATGACACTGTATTTGGACACTACACAATGTCCTTTGGTCATTTCAGGTGTAGAATTGCAATTCAGTGATAAATCTGACCCTTTAGAAGACCTTCATTCGATATGAATTAAAATATATATCATCAAGACACTGCTAGTCTAACTGTAAGGCAGGGCTTGAGGCCAGATATTTATGTGTCCCTGGACATATGAGGGACGAACCTGAATTTATTGGTCATTGATCACCCACCTCGGGGCTTGCACTGTATTTTGACAGATTGTCATTCTTAGCAAGATTTGTGACCACACCAACCAGGGACGCGATGTTAGTTTAAGTCTATTGCACAACATCGCGTTGTAAGTCTACTTTTGACTACAACTCCCATGATTCTTGTAATCACGTGATAGTGCGTGCGGATGACGTCATCACGCCCGCGCGCCTTGAGGAAGTAAATAGGCGATTGTCCTGGCCGCCCGGTACCTCCCTGATCGGCCCGGAGGGACGCCTGGAGTACCGACGGCCAGGTAAGGAATACAAATGCTGTCCCCCTTCTTGGTATCCTGTCCGTATACCGGCGGACCCTTTAACAAGCCAGGAGCAGGTAAATGACATCGGCGATTTTGCGCTAGAGGCTGTAATAGCGTTTATGACAATACTAGTCAGTTAAAACTAGATTGTAACACAGTGTTTACGATACTATGCTTTCTTTGCTGAAACGTCTAAATTCCAGCGCATCAAAACTTCAAAAAGCGCTGTTCCTAAATACTGAATGTTTAGACGAATTGAAACAGCGAACATTTTTTAAATATACGCTGTGTCTGCAGCATATTTCATGCAACAATGTCTGTGACAACAAGACCAAAACAGAACGACGTGCAGCGATGGCCCTGACTATATCACCAGTAATCGGGTCCTCGCTAATTTCACGGCAGTACTCTATCTATAAACAATGAGAGTAGTGCTGTTGTTTTTAACTTTACCTTTGCCATATAATCAAGGGCTTTTATTTGAACTGCCCAGTTAGTGTTGATCTCGGCGCACACCGAGTCAGTGAGAATGCTCTTGCGAAGTCAGCAGTAGCTGACATGTCCATTTGTTTCTCTCCTTCCCTTCAGAGCGGTGCTTCAATTACCTGAGCCGTAGCCAGGTGAGGTGGAGCTTTTCTCTCCTATATAAATCGGTAAGTGAATCACCGAGATAAGGATGATATCATCTCTGTTGAAACTTAAGTGACAGAATGAGGGCGAAATGAAATATTCATCGCCGAGTTGAGGCAGACTAGATATATAAAATAATGTGAAAAATGGGATATCTAGTGTGTACTAACTGTGTTTTGTCTTCTTGTGCAACTGTCAATTGATGTCCTGTTCGTTTGGGCTATGAAACAACCAGCTGGGAGAATGACTATTTAAAAAAAAAACAGGTGATATTAATCTTTTCACTCTATATTTCACAGTTTTGTTTTTTAAGCAGTAGCGTTATAGGTCCTGAAGAAAGCAGTGGACACCACTGGGGTCGTCAAATCTGCAGAAACATGTCGACCAGTTAAGAAGATACTAGTAGCTATTTATCAAACTACTAGATTCGCACTACTTTTTTATTGACTTAGAAGCAGCGAGGTGTTTATTAAAATTGTTTTCCTCCTGTCTATCTAATTTTAAACAGCACTCTGTCACTTTTTACACCCCACACTTTTCACTTGCACTGCTTAACAGTAGTCTCCTGTCGCCCATAGTTTGGATATACATCACTGGGTCTAGCTCCAGTCTAACTTTCTAATGACTGGTGTAGATCACCTTCCTTCGTGGTATGAAGGCACCCATATGATGAAAAGGGCGGTACAGGTCGAATGCTGATGGGTATTTTTCTTCAAAACATGAATGAAGTACCATCTCGATCTGAGTAATGTTAGGTCACAAACATAGTTGATATATATAGCCTGTCAGTTGCATAGTTAGTCATTTCCGGTTTTTGACCCACCACTATTCGTTGTTGTTATATAATGTATGTTTAGGGGGCTATAGTGGTGTTTGGTGGGTAAATATTCCCTTGGACCTTCCAATCCCTGTTTTGTTCATATACTGTAAGGTGATGCCACAAGTCCTCGCCTCCTTCCTGATGGCTTCCCCGCACAAGGCGTCTCTTCTCCTTCTCTGTACATCTATCTCCCGTAGCGCCTCGCTCTGCACATAGCTGCTTTCTCCTAGCACTGCATGCTTCTAGCTCACTAAAGCCTCACTAAAGCTTGACGGTGAGTTCAAGCACAGTGGAAGACCTTTTACAATAGTTGACTAGTTATCTTTCATTTGTTTATTGGTGCATTTGGATGTTAAACAGGTACTGCTAATAAGGTGAAATCTTTTCCCAGACGGTGTTACAGTGAGTAAAAAAGACAAAATAGTTAAGTAATATAACAAAATGTGTTGCATTATGCCACATATTTTTCCTTTTCTTGCCATATAATTTAGCAGCATACTTTGGTCCATCACTGCCACATAATCCCAGTGGTCCTAGATATAATGTTCTAGTTAGACCACTATTTCTATGTCAGGAGAGTTTAAAAGTTCAGAAATGGACATGTGCATAATTTTGTAATCGTCTAGCGTAGGGGCGGCATGTCGGGTCTCGCACATGACCTATTTTGCATCTATTTTCTCACATTTCGGTAGTTTATGTAAATACAGTTGGGTAATGTAGGTGGCTCCTGGACATGTCACAGCAGCTTCTCTTGGCGTCTCAGGTATAATCACCCTTGGATCTCAAGAGGCTAACTCTCGGGTCTCACCGGAGGGTCACTTTATTATCTCAAGTGAAGGTCATCTGAGGATATAATGTGAGGGTCACTTTAAGAGCTAACATGAGGGAGTATTTTATTAAATGTTTTAGATCTCACAGGAGGGTCTCCATCAGCCGGCCAATTAATCAATGTACTGGTACACTGCTTTTTCCCAGTGGCAATAGATACAAAGCTGAAGTGTGCCTGGGATTTATTGAGGCTTAACAGCAGTGCAAGGTATAACTCGGACCGACCGTCAAGGGAGAGCAGGGAGTCTGGAAGCACAAGCTTCAGAATATGAGCATAAACTGTGTGCTCCTCAGAGCTGACCACATTACGTTTATCTGCCCCCTCACCCACCCCGCACACACACAGCCACACAACACCACACACATACACAACCACACACACACAACCACATACACACAGCCACACACAAACAACCACACACACATACACAATCACACACATACACACCACCACACAACCACACACACACCACCACACACACACACCACCACACACACACAACCACCAGCCATTAGTGCACGCTCCCACCAGGCACACACCACCAGGCGCCAGTGCGTGTTTTCACCAGGCACACACACACCACCAGCCGTCAGTGCACGCTTTCACCAGGCACACACACACCACCAGCCGTCAGTGCACGCTTTCACCAGGCACACACACACACCACCAGCCGTCAGTGCATGCTTTCCCAGGCACACACCCACCACCAGCCATCAGAGCACGCATTCATCAGACACACACCACCAGCCATCAGTGCACGGTTTCACCAGGCACACACACCATCAGCCGTTAGTGCATGCTTCCACCAGGCACACACACTACCAGCCGGCAGTGCACACTTCCACTAGGCACACACACTATCAGCCATCCACAATTAACTATTGTAACAATAGCAGTATGGCACACTTTACTTTTAAACATATTCATTTGAAGTGCAGCATGCCACCATTGCTACAAAAATAAATACACATTTTTTTGGCCTACAATTTATAGACTTTTGTTGCAATTGGTGTTGCAATTAGTGTTGCAATATTTAGCGATGCCAATAGCTCAAACTTAATTAATGCGAGACCTATTGCATAGTAAATGCTTGTTTTGTTGTGTGATCTGAATTTGTTCACTTGTTTCTCAATAATAAAGGGCAAAATAATCCAGTAATCTACTCGCCCTTTAGAGGAATCCACTTGTCCTACTTAATACCTAATTCTTACATGAAACAAAACAGACAAGTTCAAAGCTTTTTATAGTAGCAACAACATGTCAGTTCGGACATATTGAGGTAAGCTTGGGTGTGAAATGGTGCAATTTAGTACGTTTTAATTTATTTTTCAGATTTGCTCATTTTAACCCCTATATCCTGATACAAAGCCTCAACTGGCAGTGAAGTGCTGGAATGGAGCTACGTTTTTAGAATTTGAATTTTTGATGCAAAGGTAACACAGATCCGTGCAGAATCTGAATGTACCCGCATTCATAAAGGAGGATGATCAGAACCTGGGACAAACAAGTTACAAATAATCTCAACATCGGACCCAAATAACTCAACAAAAGAGTCTCCTTCCACGTACCCAAGAGAGACCTTCGCTCCGCAGACCTCGCCCTCGCAGAGACCCCCTGCATCCGCAGTACCAGAGCTGGCAGAAGAGCTTTCTCATACGTTGCAGCCAGAGCCTGGAACGAGCTCTCAATGAACATCAGATGCTCCCCCACCCTCCACACCTTCAGAAAGAGCCTCAAGACCTGGCGCTTCAACTGAACCGGAGCTGCCACCTCCCCACCCCCCAGCGCCTTGAGACCCTCACGGGTGAGTAGCACCCTTTATAAACCCCTTGATTGATTGATGGTGCATCAAACTCCCCCACCCCCTTATAAATCACCCTAGATTTGAAATTGATGAGTTTTAGGAAAACACATGGATGCCTCCAATAGGTTCATTTACTCGGGTTTTTGACTGGGATTAAAACTCAAACCATAACTCTGAAGTTGGTTCAAGTATTGGTGCCACTCAACAGCAAATTACATCTATAACTCTTGAAAGGTCACAATCACGAGGCGCCTAAATCACATTTTTAACACTCACTTTTTGCAATTTATAAATAATGTTCCTTCTTTTCCCTTTCCTGCCCAATCTTCGAGCTCTGGCTCCCTCCCTCACTTACATACTAATTTCTTTCATTTTTTTGACAGATATCTTCTGTCTACTTTATCTACCTTTTCATGTTTATCTGATTTTTTCCCTACTCTAGTCTCTTCTTGCTTTTCCGGCTCTCTCAACTTGTTCTCTCCTTCCTGTTGAACTGAGCAGAATGTCTTCAAGAGCTGCTACTTTTGAGCTACTGATCCTAAATATCTCTCCAGAGAGGAGAGTCCCAGAGAGTGTGTGACAACCCCTGGAACATCTGCTAAGACTGGCACTCCGCAAAGAGGTAGGCCCAAAATACACTGCAAACACGCCTCATACAGACACACACACTGAATTCATTTTGGTCACTCCCTCTCTCCTGAGTTGCTTCTGTGATCCTACTTCCCATCACACAATAACTTTGTGTTGCAACAAGACCCACTTACACAACACCTTGCCAACTAGATTAGTTATCTTCTTTTCTCAAACACAACAGATAGCTTCACTGACTGCACACCAGAACACCAAAGTCAAATCCATCACCAGTCAGTCGGTATTTGTATAGCGCTGCTTATCACCCCCTGGGGGTATCCAGGCGCTGTATATAGTTGGCAAAGTGCTTCCAGCTCCACAGCTCTACCCAAGCAACCCATCAACATACGCATTGGAGGCATTCAGATAATCTTACGTAAATGTACTGCACACATTGCTTCAATAACTTTTACCAGACTAGTGATGCTGCCTAGAAAACCATCTCCCTAGCTGGGGGGCCAATGGACAACTGACCCCCCAGCTCAATGAGAAACACCAAAGTACTTCAGCACACCACAGACACTGACCACTAGGAAGGGCTTTACTAGAATCAGCTCATTTAGTTTCACATTAAGTAACAATAAACTTTACTATACAAAGCCTTTATGAAATCACTACAAAACACAACCAAACAATTAACAATTGATTGATGGAAATCTCCCAATGTACGAAAGGACACACATATGAAAGCACTACAATACCACAGCGGCGGCTCCTTTGCTATGGCAGAGGAGCGTCACAACCCCCAGCATACCTCCCACTCCCCACGGGCCTCAAAATGGCAGGAAATGAAAAATAAAACGATAATAAACACTTTATTATCATTTTATTTTTCCTGACAAGTCTTTGGGGGTGGGCCAGGGGGGAATACAGGCACTGAGGGGGAGTGGTGGGCCCTGCCTTCAGTGAACAAGATGGTTTGGCCGGCCAAACCCACATGCGCACTGAAGCTGTCTCTAACCCGAGCTGCATTGCCAGGTTGGAGAAAGCAGGAACAGGCTCCCAGTCTCACTGGGATCATAAATTCACAGCACTCAGGCCAATCCTGACACTGCTTTCATACTGCCACCAGCAGCATGAGAGTAGCGTCAGGATTAACTGCTGTGGAGTCTGGGAGCCTGTTCGTGGAGGGGAGGAGAGGAGCAAAAGAGCGTGAAGTGGCCGGTCGAAGGTACGTTTTTTTTCTGTCTCCACACCCTGCCATTTTTGGTCAACACTAACCGCTATTGCAATACCATACTAATGGTACAAGTCTAACAGAACAGATAAAATGACAACATAACATTACTTTAAAAAAAAAGATACCCACACATTACACACATTAACCCTTCACTGCCCAGTCTAATGCCCCTTGACATACAATACGAACTCAGCATTGCACATATTCGCCCATTTTCCACAGCCCAACAGAAATGTACTTGCTTGCCCCATTTCCACAATGTCACAACAATGCACAAATTTACCACAATGTAGCACAATTCATTGACACACTGGTGAAGTGTGTGTGTAACAGAAATGCACTCATATGCAGAGGCAAAAAGGTTCACAGTAACACACAGGCTGTGCACATAAACTGGCAAACAGTAGAAAAGCGTAGTCTCTGCCAAGCCACCTACCTTGCCAGTTTGCTGCCCGACACACAGACCTGACCAGGGCTGTGCAGGCGGAGGAATGCACCACATATAGAGATGCTGGGGCATCAGCAGAAGGGTAGATAGATGTGGTGGACAGGCAGAAATTGGCAGGGAAAGGGTTGAGAAAATCAGCCTTCGGCTATGCAACACACAATGGGAATGGGCATGCATAAGTGAGCCCCGCCCACTCTATGTGCTGGTACTTGTATGTGGGGGGGCTTGATCCCGGTTCCTCCCCGTGCTCCTCCTACATGTACCACCAGACCCAACGATGATAACCAACAGTGGACAATACAGCCAGTTAGAACTGACCCACGCTGGCTGTCAGTCTAGCACTGAGGGACAGCCAGCCTGAGCTTCGCCTTGATCCTGCCGGTCTCCAATCCACTGGCCCTCTACTCCAGCCTCCGATTATTCTCCCCCTGCACCACAGCCTCTATTTATTTTCCCACACCTCAAACTGATGACATCTTCTGACTTCACTACCTCTCTCGTCTCCCCCTAACCTAATCCTCCACCCCAGTCACCCCCATGACCACCTCGTCATCGTAGCAGCTCGTCCTTTGCTTGACACTACAGCCTCTCGTAGTCCCATGAGTCCAAACATGCTACAACTCTCTCTCACTAAACCTACAACTCCTTCCTCTGACTCCCCAAGCTCTTCCCATCCCTTGACTCTCCTCGAGGTCTCCCTTCCTCTCACTCCCCAGCCTCTACCCATCCCTTGACTCTCCCCGAGGTCTCCCTTCATCTCACTCCCTGCCTCTACCCATCCCTTGACTCTCCCCGAGGCCTCCCTTCATCTCACTCCCCAGCCTCTACCCATCCCTTGACTCTCCCCGAGGTCTCCCTTCATCTCACTCCCTGCCTCTACCCATCCCTTGACTCTCCCCGAGGCCTCCCTTCATCTCACTCCCCAGCCTCTACCCATCCCTTGACTCTCCCCGAGGTCTCCCTTCCTCTCACTCCCCAGCCTCTACCCATCCCTTGACTCTCCCTGAGGCCTCCCTTCATCTCACTCCTCAGCCTCTACCCGTCCCTTGACTCTCCCCGAGGTCTCCCTTCCTCTCACTCCTCAGCCTCTACCCGTCCCTTGACTCTCCCCAAGGTCTCCCTTCATCGGACTTCCTAGCCTCTACCCATCCATCCATGACTCTCCCCGAGGTCTCCCTTCCTCTCGCTCCCCAGCCTCTCCATTGAGGTGTTCCTTCATCAGACTCCCCTTTTCATCTCCTGGTTTCAGTCTTTCCTTCTGATCTCCCCAGGGGGGCTCAGCTCCTTACGAGGCCCCTCCATTACAGGTCACGTCTTGCGACCGTCCCTTAGACCTCGTCTCGTAGCAGTGGAAGCCTGCACTACTGTCTGGAGGAGAGAGCGGACACTTCCGGTGAGGGAGGCCGTCAGGCCTGCAGCCTCCGCATGGAGAGTCCAGCCCACGCTTGCTGAGGGAGGGGTGTGGGCGGCTATCAGCCCAACCTTCATTGCGCACCTGGTGCAAGACAATGCGCTTAATGTCAAACATATTTATTTTAAAGGAAGAATACGAAAACTCCACATCATACATTTATATAAAAGGTCTGCGCCTTCCCAGTAGCAGAGTCCTGTGGATGGAACACCTGTGACGTGCCAGGCCCTGCAATGTGATGTCACAAGGCCCAGCCTAGCACCAGCAGGGGAATCCTGTGGATGGAACACCTGTGACGTCACGTGCCAGGCCCGCACTGTGACGTCACGAGGTCCAGGCCAGCACCAGCAGGGGAATCCTGTGGATGGAACACCTGTGACGTGCCAGGCCCTGCAATGTGATGTCACGAGGTCCAGCCTAGCCCCAGCAGGGGAATCCTGTGGATGGAACACCTGTGACGTGACAGACCCTGCAATGTGATGTCATGAGGTCCAGCCTAGCACCAGCAGGGGAATCCTATGGATGGAACACCTGTGACGTGACAGGCCCTGCAATGTGATGTCACGAGGTCGAGGCCAGCACCAGCAGGGGAATCCTGTGGATGGAACACCTGTGACGTGCCAGGCCCTCCACTGTGATGTCATGAGGTCCAGCCTAGCACCAGCAGGGGAATCCTGTGGATGGAACACCTGTGACGTGCCAGGCCCTGCAATGTGATGTCACGAGGTCGAGGCTAAGTGCAGAGGGGAGGCCTCCGCCGCAGCAGAGACAAGGAGAGGCCACTGAGGGGGGAGAAGGTCGGGCAGGATTAGATCGTCTTTGAGGTTCATCGCAAGACCCTTTTGTGAATAAATGGATTTTTGCTTTTTGGTAATTGAATTAAAACCGTGCCTCGCCTGCTCCCCCCCCCCCCTTACACTGCCACACCTGTCATCGCCCATAAGCCGGTGATGCATGATGACAGGTTGAAGGTCTCTATTGTGACGTGTCCGTGGTATACAAGGCTGGTAACCAGGCAGCCGCAGCATTGCACTCATGAGCACCGGACGGAGAGGACCACAGCTGGCGGCCGGAGCCGAGGCCCCCGAGAGGCCGAGGGGGCCGGGGCCTCACAGGCTCCAAAAGAACTGGGCGGGGCTGGGTCACAAGGGACAAGGTGAGTATAGAAACCAAATGAAAAACGAACTTGAAACTGAACTGAAACCAAACTTTAAACTGACTTGATACTGGCTTGAAACTGACTTGATACTGACTTGATACTGGCTTGAAACCTCTCTTCCCTTCTAATCAAATCCCCTTCCCTCTTTTTTCTGTTCCCTTCGATTCCTTTTTCCTTCCTATCTCTCCTCTCCCCTTCTTGCCCTTTTTTTCAATTTCCCTTTCCCTCCATTACTTTCTTCCTTACATCTTCAACCCTTCTCCATTCTGTCAATCCCCCTTCCATTCTCTTCATTTGCCTTCCCAGTCCATCCACTCCGGTCCCATCTCGCACTCTCTTATCTCTCCTTTTCTGTCTCCACCCCTTCCCTTCTCTCCTACTCCATTCCATCACATTCACCGCCTCCTGCCCTTCACCCCATTCTTTTTTTCCACCCGTTCCGTTGCCTTCCAATCTGTTCCCATACGCTTGGCTCTTCCTCGCCCCACACCCTTGCACTCATCCTTCCCTTCCTCCTTATTCTTCCTCGCTTCACCTCCCTTGCCTTCACCTTCCCCTCACCCTTCCCTTCCTCTCACCTCCCTACCCCTTGACTCCCTACCCTCCCCACTAGTCCCTTCCTTTCCCCTCCGATCACCTTCACTTCTCTTCCCTTCCCTACCCCTTCTCTTCCCCTTTTCCTCTTCCCTTTCCTTCCCCATCTCCTTCCGTCTCATTGCTCAAACAACCCCTTCTCTCCCATTCCCCTCCCACCCCTTCCTTTTTATCCCCTCCACCTCCCCTTTGAACGTCTCTTTACTGCTTTCCCCTCACCTTCCTTAGCCCTTCCCTCCTCACCCCACCGTCTGTGAGAGACTATGAGTCTGTGAGAGCGTGTCTGAGAGTGTCTGTGATAGAGTGTCTGTGAGAGTGTGAGACTTTGAGAGAGTGTCTGTGAGAGAGTGTCTGTGAGAGAGTGTATGTGAGAAAGTCTGAGAGTCTGAGAGAGTCTGAGAGAGTGAGTGTGAGAGTGTCTGTGAGAGTGAGAGTGTCTAAGAGTATCGAGAGAATTTCTGTGAGTGTCTGAGTCTGAGAGAGTGTCTGTAAGAGAGTGTCTGAGAGTGTCTGTGAGAGAGTGTCTGTAAGAGAGTGTCTGTAAGAGAGTGTCTGTAAGAGAGTGTCTGTAAGAGAGTGTCTGAGAGTGTCTGTGAGAGAGTGTCTGTGAGAGTGTGTCTGAGAGTGTGCTTGTGAGAGAGTGTCTGTGAGAGTGTGCTTGTGAGAGTGTCTGTGAGAGAGTATCTGTGAGTGTCTGTGAGAGCCTGTCTGTCAGAGAGTGTGAGACAGTGTCTGTGAGAGAGTGTCTGTGGGAGTCTGAGAGCATGTTTGGGAAAGTGTCTGTGAGAGAGTGTCTGAGAGAGTGAGAGTGTCTGTGAGAGAGTGTGTGAGAGAGTGTCTGTGAGAGAGTGAGAGTCTGAGAGTGTGAGAGTTTGAGAGAGTGTGTGTGAGAGAGTGTCTGTAAGAAAGTCTGTGAGAGTCTGAGAGTCTGTGAGGGAGTGTCTGTGAGAGAATGTCTGTGAGAGTCTGAGAGTGTGAGATTTTGAGAGAGTGTGAGAGTGTTTCTGTGAGAGAGTGTCTGTGAGAAAGTCAGAGTCTGTGAGAGAGTCTGTGAGGGAGTGTCTGTGAGTGTGTCTGTGAGTGTGTATGTGAGTGTGTCTGTGAGAGTGTCTGTGAGAGTGTCTGTGAGAGTGTCTGTGAGAGTGTCTGTGAGAGTGTCTGTGAGAGTGCCTGTGAGAGTGCCTGTGAGAGTCTGTGAGAGAGTGTCTGTTAGATTCTGTGAGTGTCTGAGAGTCTGTGAGAGTGTCTGTGAGAGAGTGTGTCTTTGAGTGTGTGCTTGTGAGAGAGTATCTGTGAGAGAATATCTGTGATAGCGTGTCTGTGAGAGTCTGTCTGTGAGAGAGTGTGAGACAGTGTCTGTGAGAGTGTGTCTGTGAGAGAGTGTCTGTGAAGGACTATAAGAGTCTGTGAGAGAGTCTGAGAGTGTCTGTGAGAGAGTATCTGTGAGAGTGAGTCTGTGAGAGTGTGGGATAGTGTCTGTGAGAGAGTGTCTGTGAGAGTCTTTGAGAGTGTATGTGAGCGAGTGTCTGTGAGAGACTATGAGAGTGTCTGTGAGAGATTTTCTGAGTGTCTGTGAGTGTCTGTGAGAGAGTGTCGTGAGAGTGTCTGAGACTGTGAGAGAGTGTCTAAGAGTGTCTGTGAGAGATTTTCTGAGTGTCTGTGAGTGTCTGTGAGAGAGTGTCGTGAGAGTGTCTGAGACTGTGAGAGAGTGTCTAAGAGTGTCTGTGAGAGTCTGTGAGAGTGTGTCTGTGAGACAGTATCTGTGAGTGTCGGTGAAAGAGTGTTTGTGAGAGTGTCTGAGAGACTGTGAGAATGTCTGTGAGAGAGTGTCTTTGAGAGTCTGGGACAGTGTCTGTGAGAGTGTTTGTGAGAGACTGTCTGTGAGAGTCTGTGAGAGTGTCGAGAGAATTTCTGTGAGTGTCTGTGAGACAGTGTATGTGAATCTGAGAGAGTGTGAGAGTTTGTGAGAGTGTCTGAGAGTCTGAGAGTGTGAGAGTGTGTCTGTGAGACTGCTTGTGAGAGAGTGTCTGTGAGAGAGTATCTGTGACAGTCTGTGAGAGAGTGTGAGAGACTATGAGAGTCTGTGAGAGTGTCTGTTAGAGAGTGTGTTAGAGAGTGTCTGTGAAAGACTATCTGTGAGATATAGTCTGTGAGAGTCTGTCTATGAGAGAGTGTGAGACAGTGTCTGGGAGAGTGTGAGAGTCAGCGAGAGAGTGTGTGAGAGAGTGTGAGAGAGTGTCTGAGATACTATGAGAGAGTCTGTGAGAGTGTGAGAGAGTGTCTGTGAGAGAGTGTCTCTGAGATAGTGTCTGTGAGACTGTGAGAGAGTGTCTGAGTCTGTGAGAGTGTCTGTGAGACAGTATCTGTAAAAGAGTGTCTGAGAGTGTCTGGGAGACTGTTAGAATGTTGGTGAGACAGTGTCTGTGAGACAGTGTCTGTGAAAGAGCCTGTGAGATTCTGTGAGGGAGTGTCTCTGAGTGTCTGTGATAGTGTCTGTGAGAGAGTGTCATTGAGTGTCGAGAAAATGTGAGAGTTGGTGAAAGTCTGAGAGAGTGTCTGTGAGTCTCTGAAAGAGTGTGAGTGTCTGTGAGCATGTCTGTGAGATAGTCGTGAGAGTGTCCGCGAGAGTGTCTGTGAGAGTCTGTGAAAGAGCCTGTGAGAGAGTGTTTGTGAGAGTCACTGTGAGAGCCTGTGAGAGTGTCGAGAGAATGTCTGTGAGTGTCTGAGTCTGAGAGTGTCTTTGAGAATCTGTGAGAGTATCTGTGAGAGTGTGAGAGAGTGTGCTTGTGAGAGTGTGTCTGTGAGAGTGTGCTTGTGAGACAGTGTCTGTGAGAGTCCGTGAGAGTCTGTGAGAGAATGTCTGTGAGAGACTATGAGAGTCTGTAAGAGAGTGTCTGTGAGAGTGTCTGTGAGAGTGTCTGTGAGAGTATCTGTGAGAGAGTATCTGTATATAGTGTCTGTGAGTGTGTGCTTGTCTGTGAGTGTCTGTGAGAGAGTATCTGTGAGAGTGTCTATGAGAGTCTGTCTATGAGTGTCTGTGAGACAGTGTGAGAGAGTGTCTGTCAGAGAGTCTGTGAGACCGTGTCTGTGAGAGTGTATGTGAGTCTGTTAGAGTGTGTGAGAGTCTGAGAGTGTCTGCGAGAGTCTGTGAGAGTTTGTGTCTGAGAGTGTGAGGGAGTGTCTGTGATAGAGTGTGACCGAGTGTCTGTGAGAGTTTGTGAGTGTCTCTGAATGTTTGTAAGAGAGTCTGTGAGAGAGTGTCTGTGAGTCTGTGAGTGAGAGTGTCTGTGAGAGTCTGAGAGAGTGTCGTGAGTCTGAGAGAGTGTCGTGAGTCTGAGAGTCGGTTAGAGAGTGTCTGTGAGAGAGTATCTGTGAGAGAGTGTCTGAGTGTGAGTGTGTCTGTGAGAGTGTCTGTGAGTGTGTCTGTGAGAGTGTGTCTTTGAGAGAGTGTCTGTGAGAGAGTGTCTGTGAGAGAGTGTCTGTGGGAGAGTCTGTGGGAGAGTGTCTGTGGGAGAGTGTCTGTGGGAGAGTGTCTGTGGGAGAGTGTCTGTGGGAGTCTGCTAGAGAGTATGTGAGAGTCTGTGAGGCAGTGTCTGTGAGAGTGTGAGAGTGTAGAGAGATATTCTGTGAGTGTCTGTGAGACAGTGTCTGTGAGTTTGAGAGAGTGCCTGTGAGTCTGTGAGAGTGTCTGAGAGTCTGTGAGAGAGTGTGTCTGTGAGTGTGCTTGTGAAAGAGTGTCTGTGAGAGTATCTTAGAGAGTGTCTGTGAGAGAGTGTCTGTGAGAGTGTCTGTGAGAGAGTGTATGTGAGAGTGTCTGTGAGAGAGTGTCTGTGAGAGTGTGAGACAGTGTCTGTGAGAGTGTCTGTGAGAGTCTGCGAGAGAGTGTGTGAGAGTGTCTGCGAGAGTGTCTGTGAGAAACTATGAGAGTCTGTGAGAGAGTGTCCGAGTGTCTGTGAGAGTGTCTGTGAGAGTGTCTTTTATAGAGTGTCTGTGAGAGAGTATCTGTGAGAGAGCGTCTGTGAGAGAATGTCTGTGAGAGAGTGTCTGTGAGACTGTGAGAGTGTCTGTGAGAGTGTCTTTGAGAGTGTCTGTGAGAGAGTGTCTATTAGAGTCTGTGAGAATGTCTGTGAGAGAGTCTTTGAGAGAGTGTCTGTGAGTGTCTGTGATAGAGTGTCTGTAAGAGAGTGTCTGTGAGAGTCTGTGAGAGAGTGTCTATGAGAGTGTCTGTGAGAGTGCCTGTGAGAGTGTCGAGAGAATGTCTGTGATTGGCTGTGAGTCTGAGAGTGTCTGTGAGTCTGAGAGAGTGTCTGACAGTCTGTGAGAGTGTCTGTGAGAGGGTGTGTCTTTGAGAGTGTGCTTGTGAGAGTGTCTGAGAGATTCTCTGTGTGAGAGTATCTGTGAGAGTCTGTCTGTGAGAGAGTGTGAGGCAGTGTGAGGCAGTGTCTGTGAGTCTGTGGGAGAGTGTCTGTGAGAGTATCTGTGAGAGAGTATCTGTGAGAGTGTCTGAGAGTGTCTGTGAGAGTGTCCGTAAGACTGTGAGAGAGTGTCTGAGAGAGTGTCTGTGAGAGTCTGTGAGAGAGTGTCTGTGAGAGTGTCTGTGAGACAGTGTCTGTGGGAGAGTCTGTGAGAGTGTGAGAGTCTGTGAGAATGTCTGAGTGTCTGTTAGAGAGAGTCTGTGAGTCTGAGAGAGTGTCTGTGACAGTCTGTGAAAGTGTCTGTGAGAGTGTTTGACAGTATGACGGAGAGAGTGTCTGTGAGAGAGTGTGTCTGTGAGAGTGCTTGTTAGAGTGTCTGTGAGAGAGAGTCTGTGAGAGAGTGTGAGACAGTGTCTGGAAGAGAGTGTCTGTGAGAGTGTGTGAGTGAGTGTCTGTGAGAGAGTGTCTGTGAGAGAGTGTCTGAGAGAGAGTGTCTGAGAGACTACGAGAGAGTGTGAGAGTGTCTGAGAGTATCTGTAAGAGTGTCTGTGAGAGTCTGTCTGTGAGACAGTGTCTGAGAGTCTGTGAGAGAGTGTCTGTGAGAGTCTGTGAGATTATGAGAGAATGTAAGAGTTTTTGTGAGAGAGTGTCTGTGAGACTGAGAGTGTCTGTGAGAGTCCATGAGAGTGTCTGTGAGAAAGTATCTGTGAGAGAGTGTCTGTGAGACAGTGTCTGTGAGGGAGTGTGTGAATGTGAGAGAGTGTGTGTCAAGAGAATGTGAGAGTGAGAGAGTGTCTGAGTCTGAGAGAGTCTGTGAGAGAGTGTCTGTGAGAAAGTGTCTGTGAGAGAGTGTCTATGAGAGTGTCTGTGAGAGAGTGTCTGTGAAAGAGTGTCTGTGAGAGTGTGTCTGTGAGGGAGTGTCTGTGAGGGAGTGTCTGTGAGAGTGTCTGTGAGAGAGTGTCTGTGAGAGAGTGTCTGTGAGAGTGTCTGTGGGAGAGTGTGAGAGTGTCTGTGAGAGTCTGCTAGAGTCTGTGAGTTTCTGTGATAGAGTGTCTGTGAGAGTCTGTGAGAGTGTAGAGAGATATTCTGTGAGTGTCTGTGAGACAGTGTCTGTGAGTTTGAGAGAGTGCCTGTGAGTGTGTGAGAGTGTCTGAGAGTCTGTGAGAGAGTATCTGTGAGAGAGTGTCTGTGAGAGTGTCTGTGAGAGAGTGTCTGTGAGAAACTGAGAGTCTGTGAGAGAGTGTCTGTGAGAGAGTGTCTGTGTGAGAGTGTCTGTGAGAGTGTCTGAGACTGTGAGAGAGTGTCTGTGAGAGTGTCTGAGAGAGTGTCTATGAGAGTGTGAGAGTGTCTGTGAGCGAGTCTGTGAGGGAGTGTCTGTGAGTGTCTGTGATAGAGTCAGTGCTTTAAATGGGCCGGTACTCACCGGTACTAAGTACCGGCAAACTTTTTCTTGTCTCCAAGAGAGTACCGGTACTCATGGGGCAGCAAGCCAACTCATGCCAATTTGGCATGTAAAAAAGAAGCGTGACACAGAGGAGGAGTCGGTCCGTTTTCGCGATGCACTCTGATCGAGTGCTAATCTCCCTTTACAATCTGCTAATTGAGCAACGCCCTTATGATTTCAATCACAGCAGGCAGGGAGTTTGGGAGGGGCCCGAGTCACGCTGTGATCATTGGCACAGTGTCCACGCAGGCTCTATGGAGACAATAGCACCGTAGGTGTGCGAGAAGGACCTGCTAAGGGGCACATCTCCTGACTCGGTGAAACCTAGGAGTAGGCTTCCTGCTGGCAATTTTTCTTGAGGCACATAGATTAGCCCGAATGTGGTAACATCAGTACAATCTTTAAGTACCTATTCGCACAGTGACTGGTCACAGCATTTGATCCCTTTCAATCGAAAGAGGCCGCAGCAGCCGGGGGCCTCTTTGCCCTGGTGGGAGAGCGTGGAGCCTGCGGCTTCAGCTACAGGCAGGTTGACAGCATCATATTATATTCTGTTCCTCATCCCAGGTGCTCACACCTGCTAGTAATGACTTGTTACTGGTATACATCTTATTGGAGGGGGTTCGGATTCCACAAAGGAGTTGGCCGGGTGGTGTGAAATATTTCAGACTCTTTCCTGGGTTTTGACACACATCTTTCTACTGCGCCGTGATAGGTTGCGGCATCAGTTGTTGCACTGCTCTGTACTTACCTTCAGTCTTAGCCAAGCAAGCGTTAGGTCGGAGGCAGCTTCAGAAGATGCAACGAGTTGGATCAATAAAAGAAATGAAAACTCAAGGGATTGAAAAGGTAAAGGGTTTCGTTAATGGTGTCACCGTCAGAACTAAAATGCTATTTTACATGACAACTTAAATAGCAGAATTGCAATGTAAAATATTCCAAAAATGTCCCCGTCCCTTATCCCTGCCCCCTGCCCCGCCATATAGCCCGGCCCCCTAACACGCATCTAAGGTGAGTACCTGCTGTTGGAAAGGCGATCCCAGGGGAGACAGAAGATGTCTGACTGCCCGCCCCGAGACCCACCTCTCTCTATGGAATAGGCAGAGCGCCGTAGGGAGGCCTCTTCGGCGAGGCTCCTCTCCTACAATCGTACCAGCTGGAGCAATCACACTACTTACAGAGGGACACCACACAGGAGGAATATTCACAAGAAACTTTATATAGGCAATTAAGGCAGTCTTTGATAGGTTAGCAGGCAAGGATCGAGGGATCCGTAAAGTCTTTGTTTCGGGGATAGGGGGTAGCGGGGCAGTCTTGGCACCAACTGGTGCGTGGATAGTTCAGCGTTGCTCAGGCCGCGACAGCGTCAGCAGGGCCTCGAAGATGGTTCAGCGTGGTCAGGCCGCGACAGCGTCAGCAGGGCCTCGAAGGTGGTTCAGCTTGGTCAGGCCGCGACAGCGTCAGCAGGGCCTCGAAGGTGGTTCAGCTTAGTCAGGCCGCGACAGCGTCAGCAGGGCCTCGAAGGTGGTTCAGCTTGGTCAGGCCGCGACAGCGTCAGCAGGGCCTCGAAGGTGGTTCAGCTTGGTCAGGCCGCGACAGCGTCAGCAGGGCCTCGAAGGTGGTTCAGCTTGGTCAGGCCGCGACAGCGTCAGCAGGGCTTCGACTCCAGATACAACTAAAGTCCTAATCCAGGGCTGGCCCAGATATAGGACTGGAGTCCTTTGATGTCCGGACCCTCGCGCCTGGAGGTCAGAGGGGCCGGGATGAAGGTGTCCAGACACACAGCAGGGGGGTGGAGCCAGCGCCCAGGGAGGCTGGAGGGCGATTGATACCAGGCGTTCGGGGACGGCCGGAGGCCACATCGAAACTCCCCTCCTCCAGGATCCGCCAAGTGGCCACTCTACCACCTTGGTGCCTCGATGTCGGGCTTCGCTGGGGCCGGGGCCAGGGCGGCTGCGGCCACGTGCTCAGGACGTGATGGGCCCAAGCTGGCGTCGGCCGGGAATGGTGGCCTGGCATGGCCGCCAACCCGGCAGCGTTGGCGAGCAGGGTCCGCTGGGGTACCAGAAAGGGGGAGAGCCGTAGGTTGCCAGGGTGTTGCTCTCATCAAGGTTTCGTGAATGTTCGTGTCAGGGGGGTCGCCAGCATGTCGATGGAGGGCCGATGTCGTCCAGGGCCCGCCATGTGGGAGGGGTCGGACCACGCCACGAGGCCGTGTCCAACACCTGCACTTATTTTTTTCCATTTAAAGCACTGGATAGAGTGTCTGTGAGAGTCTTTGAGAGTGTCTGTGAGAGTCTGAGAGAGAGTGTCTGTGAGAGTGTCTGTGAGTGTGTCTGTGAGTGTGTCTGTGAGTCTGTCGAGAGAATGTCTGTGAGTCAGAGTGTCTGTGGGAGTCTATTAGAGAGTGTCTGTGAGAGAGTGTCTGACAGTCTGTGAGAGTGTCTGTGAGAGTGTGCTTGTGAGAGTGTCTGTGAGAGTGTGCTTGTGAGAGTGTCTGTGAGAGTCTCTGTGTGAGAGTATCTGTGAGAGAGTATCTGTGAGAGTCTGTGAGAGTCTGAGACAGTGTCTGTGAGAGAGTGTCTGTGAGAGACTATGAGAGAGTGTCTGAGAGTGTCTGTGAGAGTCTGTCTGTGAGAGAGTGTGAGACAGTGTCTGTGAGAGAGCGTCTGTGAGAGAGTGTCTGTGAGAAAGTGTCTATGAGAGAGTGTCTGTGAGAGTGTCTGTGAGAGAGTGTCTGTGAGAGAGTGTCTGTGAGAGAGTGTCTGTGAGAGAGTGTCTGTGAGAGAGTGTCTGTGAGAGAGTGTCTGTGAGAGAGTGTCTGTGACAGTGTCTGTGAGACTGTGAGAGTGTCTGTGAGAGTCTGTGAGACAGTGTCTGTGAGAGTCTGTGAGAGTGTCTTTGACAGTGTCTGTGAGAGTCTGTGAGACAGTGTCTGTGAGAGTGTCTGTGAGAGAGTGTCTGTGAGAGAGTGTCTATGAGAGAGTGTCTATGAGAGAGTGTCTATGAGTGTCTGAGTGTCTGTCAGAGAGTGTGAGTCTGAGAGAGTGTCTGTGAGAGTCTGTGAAAGAGTGTCTGTGAGAGTCTGAGAGTGTCTGACAGTCTGTAAGAGTATGTTTGTTAGAGTGTGAGAGAGTATCTGTGAGAGTCTGTGGGAGTCTGTGAGAGAGTGTGAGACAGTGTCTGTGAGAGTCTGTGAGAGTGTCTGTGAGAGTCTGTGAGAGAATGTCTGAGAGTATCTGTGAGACTGTGAGTGTCTGTGAGGGTCTGTGAGAAAGTATCTGTGAGAGAGTGTCTGTGAAGAGTGTCTGTGAAGAGTCTGTGAAAGAGTCTGTGAGAGTCCGTGAGGGCGTGTCTGAGTATGAGAGAGTGTCTGTGAGTGTCCAGAGAGTGTCTGTGAGAGTGTCTGTGAGACTGTGAGAGAGTGTCTGAGAGAATGTCTGTGAGAGAGTGTCTGTTATGGAGTGTCTGTGATAGTTCCTGTGAGAGTGTCTATAAGGGAGTGTCTGAGAGAGTGTCTGTGAGAGATGTCTCACAGACTGTGACAGTATCTGTGAGAGAGTGTCTTTGAGAGTGTGCTTGTGAGCGTGTCTGTGAGAGAGTATCTTTCAGAGTGTCTGTGAGTCAGTTGTGAGAGTGTGAGACAGTGTCTGTGTGAGTCTGTGAGAGAGTGTCTGTGATACAGTATTTGTGTGTGAGAGACTGTCTGTGAGACAGTGTCTGTGAGAGTGTTTGAGAGTTTGTGAGTGTGTCTGTAAGTCTGAGAGTGTGAGAGTGTCTGACAGTCAGAGAGTGTGTCTTTGAGTGTGCTTGTGAGAGAGTGTGTCTGTGAGAGAGTCTGAGAGTCTGTGAGAGTGTCTGTGAGAGACAATGAGAGAGTGTGAGAGTGTGAGACTGTGAGAGTTTCTGAGACGGTATCTGTGTGAGTTTCTGAGACAGTGTCTGTGAGAGACTGTCAGTGAGACAGTGTCTGTGAGAGAGTGTGTGAGAGTCTGTGATAGTGAGTCTGTGAAAGAGTGTGAGAGAGTGTCTCTGAGACTGACAGATTCTGTGAGAGAGAGTCTGTGAGAGTGTCCAGAGAATGTCTGAGTCAGAGAGTGTGCTTGTGAGAGAGTTTGTCTGTGAGAGTGTGCTTGGGAAAGAGTGTCTGTGAGTCTGTGAGAGTGAGTGTCTTTTATATAGTGTCTGTGAGAGTCTGTGTGAGATAGTGAGAGAGTGTCTGAGTGTTGAGAGAATGTCTGTGAGAGGGTCTCTTTGAGACTGTGAGAGAATGTCTGTGACAGTGTCTGAGAGTGTGTGTGTGTGTGTCTGTGATAGAGTTTGAGAGTGTGAAAGGGTATGTGAGAAAGAGTGAGAGTGCCTATGAGTCAGTCTGTGAGAGACTGAGTCTGTGAGAGTGTGAGTCTGAGTCTGTGAGAGTGTGAGTCTGTGAGTGTCGTGGAAAGAGAAAGTGTATGTGGTTGTATGGTTGTGTAGGCTTGTGTGTGTGGTTGTGTTTGAGGGGTTATGTGTGTGTGGGGTAGTGTGTGGGGGGTTGTGTATGTGGGGGGTTGTGTATGTGTGGGGTTGTGTATGTGTGGGGTTGTGTATGTGTGGGGTTGTGTATGTGTGGGGTTGTGTGTGTGGGGTTTTGTGTGGGGGGTTGTGTGTGCGGGGTTGTTTGTGGGGGTGTTGGGTGTGGGTGGGGTTGTATGAGTGGGGTTGTGTGTATGGGGGTTGTGTGGTGTGTGGAGTTGAGTGTGTGGGGGTTGTGTGTGTGTACGGGGTTGAGTGTGTGTGTGTGGTGGGGATGTGTGTGGGGGTTGTGTGTGGGGGTTGTGTGGTGTGGGGTTGTGTGTTTGGGGTTGTTTGTGGGTGTGGGGTTGTGTCTGTGTGGGGATGTGTGTGTGGGGTTCTGTGTGGGGGGGTTGTGTGTGGGGGGTTGTGTGTGAGGGGGGTTTGTGTGGTGTGTGGGGTTGTGTGTGTAGGGTTGTGTGTGTGGGTGTGGGTGTGGTTGTATGTGGTTGTGTGGGGTTATATGTGTGTGGGGTTGTGTGTGGGGGGTTGTGTGTGGGGGTTGTGTGAGTGTGGGGGTTGTGTGTGGGGGGATTGCGTGTGTGTGGTTATGGGGTTGTTTGTGTATGAGTTTGTGGGGTTGTGTATGTGGCGGGGCTGTGTGTGTGGGGGGTTGTGTGTGTGATTGTGTGTGGGGTTTGTGTGTGTGGGGGGTTGTGTGTGTAGGGGGCTTGTGTGTGGCGGGTTTGTGTATGTGGGGGTTGTGTGTGGGGTTGTGTGGTTGTGTGATTGGTTGTGTGTATAGTTGTGTGTGGGCGGTTGTCTGTGGTTGTGATTGTGTGTGGGGGGTTGTGTGTGTGGGGTTGTGTTTGTGTATGGGGTTGTGTTTGTGTATGGGGTTGTGTGTGGGGGTTGTGTGTGTGGGGGGTGTGAGTGTGTGGGGTTGTGTGTGAGGGGTGGTGTCTCTAGGGTTGTGTGTGTGATTGTGTGTGTGTGGGGTTGTGTGATTGTGGGGTTATGTGTGTGGGGGTTGTGTGTATGAGGGTATTGTGTGTGGGGTTGTGTGTGAGTGTGTGGGGTTGTGTGTGAGTGTGTGGGGTTGTGTGTGTGGAGGGTTGTGTGTGTGAATGTGTGGGGGTTGTGTGTGTGTGGGGTTGTGTGTGGGGGGTTGTGTGTGTGGGGGGTTGTGTGTGTGTGGGGGGTTGTGTGTGTGGGGTTGTGTGTGTGGGGTTGTGTGTGAGGGGTGGTGTGTGGGGGAGGTTTGTGTGTGTGGGATAGTTTGTGTGAGGTGGTTGTGTGTGAGGTGGTTGTGTGTGGGGGGTTGTGTGTGGTAGGTTGTGTGGTGTGTGGGGTTGTGTGTGGGGGGGTTGTGTGTGTGGGGTTGTGAGGTTGTGTGTGTGGGTGGTTGTGTGTGTAGTTGTGTGTGGGGGTTGTGTGTTTAGGGTTGTAATTGTGTGTGGTAGGTTGTGTGGTGTGTGGGGGGTTGTGTGTGTGGGGTTGTGAGGTTGTGTGTGTGGGTGGTTGTGTGTGTGGTTGTGTGTGTAGTTGTGTGTGGGGGGTTGTGTGTTTAGGGTTGTAATTGTGTGTGGGGTTGTGTGTGAGTGTGTGGGGTTGTGTGTGTGGGGGTTGTGTGTGTGAATGTGGGGGGGTTGTGTGTGTGGGGTGGTTGTGTGTGTGGGGGGGTTGTGTGTGTGGGGGGTTGTGTGTGGGGGGGTTGTGTGTGGGGGGGGGGGGTTGTGTGTGTGGGGGGTTGTGTGTGGGGGGTTGTGTGTGGGGGAGGTTTGTGTGTGGGATGGTTTTGTGTGTGAGGTGGTTGTGTGTGTGGGGGGTTGTGTGTGTGGGGTTGTGTGGTTGTGTGTGTGGGTGGTTGTGTGGTGTGTGGGGTTGTGTGTGTGGGGTTGTGTGGTTGTGTGTGTGGGTGGTTGTGTGTGGTTGTGTGTGGGGGGTTGTGTGTTTGGGGTTGTGATTGTGTGGGGGGTTGTGTGTGAGGGGGTTTTGTGTGTGTGGGGGGTTGTGTGTGTGAGTGTGTGGGGTTGTGTGTGGGTTTGTGTGTGTGTGGGGGGTTGTGTGTGTGAGTGTGTGGGTTTGTGTGTGGGTTTGTGTGTGTGTGGGGGCTGTGTGTGTGTGGGGGTTGTGTGGGGTTTTGGGTATGTGTGGGCATTGTGTGGGGGGTTGTGTGTGTGGGGTTGTGTGAGTGTGTGGGGTTGTGTGTGGGGAGGTGTCTGTGAGGTTGTGTGTGGGTTTGTCTGTATGAGTGTGTGGGGTTATGTGTGTGTGGGGGGTTGTGTGTGTGTGGGGTTGTGTGTATGGGGGTTGTGTATGGGGGTATTGTGTGTGTGGTGGTGTGTGTGGAGGGGTTGTGTTTGCGAGTGTGTGGGGATATGTGTGTGGGGGGATTGAGTGTGTGTTGTGTGTATGGGGGTTGTGTGTGTGGGGTTTGTGTGTGGGGGGTTATGTGAGGTTGTGTGGGGGGTTGTGTGTGTGTGGGGTTGTATGTGTGGGGTTGTGTGTGAGTGTGTGGGGATGTATGTGCGGGGGTTGTGTGTGTGGGGGGTGTGTGTGGGCTGTGTATGTGGGGGATTGTGTGTGTGGGGTTGTGTGTGTGGGGTTGTGTGTGTGTGGAGTTGAGTTTGTGTATGGAGTTGTGTGTGTGGGGAGTTGTGTGTTGTGTGTGTGGGGGTTTGTGTGTATGAGTGTGTGGGGTTGTGTGTATGGGTTTGTGTGTTGGGGTGTGTGGGGGGTTGTGTGGGGGTGTGTGTGTGGTGTGTGTGGTGTTGTGGGGGGGTGGGGTTTTTTGGGTGTGTGTGGGGGGTTGTGTGTGGGGGTTGTGTGGGGGGTTGTGTGTGGGAGGGTTGTGTGTGGAGGGTTGTGTGTGGGGTTGTGTGTGTGGGGGTTGTGTGTGAGTGTGTGGGGATATGTGTGTGAGGGGTTGTGTGAATGGTGGGGTTGTGTGTGGGGGGTTTTGTGTGTGAGTGGGGTTGTGTGTGGGGGGTTGTGTGTGTGGGGAGGGGGTTGTGTGTGTGAGGTGCATGTGTGGGGTTGTGTGTGTGGGGTTGTGTGTGTGAGTGTGTGGGGTTGTATGTGTGGGGGTTGTGTGTGTGGGGTTGTGTGTGTGAGTGTGTGGGGTTGTATGTGTGGGGGTTGTGTGTGTGGGGTTGTATGTGTGGGCGTGGGGTTGTGTGTGTGGGGGGTTCTGTGTGGGGTTGTGTGTGGGGGGTTCTGTGTGTGTGTGGGGTTCTGTGTGTGTGGGGGGTTGTATGTGTGTGTGGGGTTGTGTTTGTGGGGTTGTGTGTGGGGGGTTGTGTGTGGGGGGTTCTGTGTGTGTGTGTGGGGTTGTGTGGGGGGTTGTGTGTGTGGGGTTGTGTGTGTGTGGGGTTGTGTGTGTGTTGTGGGGGGGTGGGGTTGTGTGTGGGTGGGGTTGTGTGTGGGTTGGCATGTGTGTGTGTGCGGGCATGTGTGTGTGGTTGTGTGTTTGTGTGAGTGGTTGTGTGTCTGTGTGTGGTTGTGTGTCTGTGTGGGGTTGTGTGTGGGGGGTTGTGTGTGTGTGGGGCTGTGTGTGGGGGGGGCTGTGTGTGTGTTGGGTTGTGTGTGGGGGGAGCTTGTGTTTGGTTGTGTGTGGGGGGTTGTGTGTGGGGGGTTGTGTGTGTGGGGGGTTGTGTGTGTGGGGGTTGTGTGTGTGGGGGATGTGTGTGTGGGGGATGTGTGTGTGGGGTGGTTGTGTGTGTGGGGGTAGTGTGTGTGGGGTTCTGTGGTGTGTGTGGTTGTGTGTGTCGGGTTGTGTGTGTGGGGGGGTTGTGTGATTGTGTGTGTGGTTGGTTGTGTGTGTGGTTGTGTGTGGGGTTCTGTGGTGTGTGGGGTTGTGTGTGTCTGGTTGTGTGTGTGGGGGGTTGTGTGGTTGTGTGTGGTTGGTTGTGTGTGTGAGTGTGTGGGGATATGTGTGTGGGGGGTTGTGTGTGTGGGGGGTTGTGTGTGTGGGGTTGTGTGTGTGTGGGGGTGGTTGTGTGTGTGGGGGTGGTTGTGTGTGTGGGGGGTTGTGTGTGTGGGGGCTGTGTGTGTGTGAGGTTGTGTGTGTGGGGTGGTGTATGGGAGTGTATGGGGTTGTATGTGTGGGGGTTGTGTGTTTGTGGGGTTGTGTGTGTGGGGGGGTTGTGTGTGAGTGCGTGGGGTTGTGCGAGTGTGTGGGGTTGTGTGTGTGGGGTGGTGTGTGTTTGGGGGGTGTGTTTGGGGGTGTGTGGGGGGTTGTGTGTGTAGGGGGGTTGTGTGTGAGTGTGTGGGGATATGTGTGTGGGGGTTTGTGTGTGTGGGGGGTTGTGTGTGTGGGGTTGTGTGTGTGTGGGGTTGTGTGTGTGTGGGGGTGGTTGTGTGTGTGGGGGTGGTTGTGTGTTGGGGGGGTTATGTGTGTGGGGGGCTGTGTGTGTGAGGTTGTGTGTGTGGGGTGGTGTATGTGAGTGTATGGGGTTGTATGTGTGGGGGTTGTGTGTTTGTGGGGTTGTGTGTGTGGGGGGTTGTGGGGGGTTTGTGTGTGGGGGGTTTGTGTGTGGGGGGTTGTGTGTGGGGGGTTGTGTGTGTGGGGTTGTTTGTGGGTGTAGGGTTGTGTGTGGGGGTTCTCAGTGGGGGTGGGGTGGGGGGTGGGGAGTTGTGTGTGTGGGGGGTTGTGTGTGGGGGGTTGTGTGTGTGATTGTGTGGGGATATGTGTGTGTGGTTGTGTGTCTGGGGTTGTGTTTGGGGGGAGTTGTGTGTGGGGGGGTTGTGTGTGGGGAGTTGTGTGTGGGGCTGTGTGTGTGGGGGGTTATCTGTGTGGGGTTATAGGGTTGTGTGTGTGGGGGGCTGTGTGTGTGTTGGGTTGTGTGTGAGGGGAGTTGTGTGTGTGTGTGGTTGTGTGTGGGGGGTTGTGTGTGGGGTCTGTGTGTATGGGGTTGTGTGTGTGGGGGGGCTGTGTGTGTGTTGGGTTGTGTGTGAGGGGAGTTGTGTGTGTGTGTGGTTGTGTGTGGGGGTTGTGTGTGGGGGGTTTGTGTGTGTGGGATGGTTGTGTGTGTGGGGTTTGTGTATGTGGGGTTGTGTGGTGTGTGGGGTTGTGTGGTGTGTGGGGTTGTGTGTGTGGGGGGTTGTGTGTGGGGGGGTTGTGTGGTTGTGTGGGGTTGTGAGTGTGTGGGGTTGTTTGTGGGAGTGGGGTTGTGTGTGTGGGGGTGGTTGTGTGTGGGAGGTTCTCTGTGTGGGGGGTTGTGTGTTGGGGGTTGTTTGTGTTGGGGTGGGGGGTGGGGGTGGGTTTTGTGTAGGGGGGTTGTGTGTGGGGGGGTTGTGTGTGAAGGGGGTTGTGTGTGGGGGTGGTTGTGTGTGTAGGGAATTGTGTGTGGGAGGTTGTGTGTGGGGTTGTGTGTGGGGGGTGGTTGTGTGTGTAGGGAATTGTGTGTGGGAGGTTGTGTGTGGGGTTGTGTGTGGGTTTGTGTGTGGGGTAGTGTGTGTGTGGGGGGTTGTGTGGTTGTGTTTGTGTGTGGTTGTTTGGGGTTATGTGTGTGGTTGTGTGTGGGGTTGTGTGTGTGGGGGTTGTGTGTGGGTTGGGGGTTGTGTGTGTAGGGGGTTTGTGTAGGGAGTTGTGTGTGTAGGGGGTTGTGTGTGTGGGGTTGTGTGTGGGGTTTTGTGTGTGTGGGGATGTGTGTGTGTTGGCGTGTGTGTGTGTGTGTTGGCGTGTGTGTGGGCGTGTGTGTGGTTGTGTGTCTGGGGTTATGTGTTTGGGGGAGTTGTGTGTGGGGGGGTTGTGTGTGGGGGGTTGTGTGTGTGGGGCTGTGTGTGGGGGGGTTGTCTGTGTGTGGTTTTGGGGTTGTGTGTGGGGGGCTGTGTGGGTGTTGGGTTGCGTGTGAGGGGGAGTTGTGTGTATGGTTGGGTGTGGGGGGTTTGTGTGTGGGGTCTGTGTGTATGGGGGTTGTGTGTGGGGGGTTTGTGTGTGTGGGATGGTTGTTTGTGTGGGGGGTTGTGTGTGGGGGGTTGTGTGTGTGGGGGTTGTGTGTGTGGGGTTGTGTGGGGTTGTGTGTGTCGGGTTGTTTGTGTGGGGGGTTGTGTGGTTGTGAGTGTGTGGTTGGTTTGTGTAGTTGTGTGTGGGGTTGTGTGTGTGGTTGTAGTTGTGTGTGGGGGGGTTGTGTGTGTTGGGTTGTGTGTGGGGGGTTGTGTGTGTGTGGGGTTGTGTGTGGGGTTGTGTGAGTGTGTGGGGTTGTGTGTGGGGGGTTATGTGTGTGGGGGGTTGCGAGTGTGTGGGGTTGTGTGTGTGAGTGCGTGGGGTTGTGTGTGGGGTTGTGTGGTTGTGTGTGGGGGGTTGTGTGGTTGTGTGTGGGGGGTTTGGGTGTGTGTGGGGTGGTTGTGTGTGGGGTTGTGTGAGTGCGTGGGGTTGTGTGTGGGGGGTGGTGTGTGTTTGGAGGTGTGTGTGGGGTGGTGTGTGTGGGGTGTGTGTGGGGATGTGTGTGTGGGGGGTTGTGTGTGTGGGGTTATGTGTGTGGGCGGTTGTGTGTGACTTTTGTGTGTGTGGGGGGCCTGTGTGTGGGGGGTTGTGTGTGTGGGGGGCTGTGTGTGTGAGGTTATGTGTGTGGGTTGTGTTTGTGAGTGTGTGGGTGTATGTGAGGGGTTGGTGTGTGGGGTGTGTGTTGTGTGTTGGGTTGTGTGGGGGGTTGTGTGGGGGGGTTTGTGTGTGGGGGGTTGTGTGTCGGGGTTGTGTGTGGGGTTGTGTGTGGGGGTTGTGTGTTAGTGTGTGGGGTTGTTTGTGTGTGTGTGTGTGTGTGTGTGCGGGGGGTGTGTGTGGGGTTCTCTGTGTGGGGGGTTGTGTGTGGGGGGGCTGTGTGGTGGGGGGTTGTGTGTGGGGGGCTGTGTGGTGGGGGTTGTGTGTGGGGGGTTGTGTGTGGAGGTTTTGTGTAGGGGGGTTGTGGTGTGTGGGGGGTTGTGTGTGGGGGGTTGTGTGTGGGGGTGGTTGTGTGTGGGGGTGGGGTTGTATGGGGTGGGGTCGTGTGTGGGGGGTTGTGTGGGGGAGTTGTGTGTGGGGGTTGTGTGTCTGTGGGTAGTGTGTGTGTGGGGTGGTGTGTGGGGTGTGTGTGGTGGCGTGTGAGGTTGTGTGGTTGTGTGTGGTTGTGGGGGTGTGGTTGTGTTTGTGTGTGGTTTTTGGGGTTATGTGTGTGTGGTTGTGTGTGTGGGGTTGTGGGTGTGGTGGGTTGTGTGTGTTTGGGGTTGTGTGTGGGGGTGTGGGGCTGTGTGTGGTTATGGGGTTGTGTGTGTGTGGTTGTGAGCTTGTAGGGTTGTGTGTGTGGGGTGTGTGTGTGTGGGGGTGTTGGAGTGTGTGTGTGTGTGTGTGTGTGTGTGTGGGTGTGTGGGGGGCTTGTGTGTGGGGGCTTGTGTGTGGGGTGTGTTTGTGTGGGGGGTTGCGAATGGGGGTTGTGTGTGGGGGTTGTGTGCATGTGTTGTGTGTGTGGGGTTGTGTGTGTGGGGGGGTTCTGTGTGTGGGGGATGTGTGTGTGGTTGGTTGTGTGTGTGTGGTTGTGTATGGTGTTGTGTGGTTGTGTGTGGGGGGTTGTGTGTGGGGTGTGTGTGGTTGTGTGATTGTGTTTGTGTGTGGGTTGTGTGTGTGAGAGGGGGGTTGTGTAGAGTAGTGTGTGTGTGCGGGTTTGTGTGCGTGGGGTTGTGTGTGTGGGGGGTGTGGGGTGGAGGTGGGGGGGTTGTGGGGGTGGGGTTGTTTGTGTGGGGGGTGTTAGTGGGGGGTTGTGTGCAGGTGTTGTGTGTGTGGGGTTGTGTGTGTGTGGGGTTCTGTGCGTGTGGGGTTGTGTAGTGTGTGGTGTGTGGGGTTGTGTGTGGGGGGTTGTGTGTGTGGTTGGTTGTGTGTGTGTGGTTGTGTGTGGGGTGTGTGGTTGTGTGTGGGGGATTGTGTGTGTGTTGTGGTAGTGTGTGAGGGATTGTGTGTGTGGGGTTGTGTGTGTTGGGTTGTGTGTGTGTGGGGGGGGGTTGTGTGGTGTGTGGGGTTGTATGTGTGTGGGGTTGTGCATGGGTTTGTGTGTGTGGGAGGGGTTGTGTGTGTGAGTGCATGGGGTTGTGTGAGTATGTGGGGTTGTGTATGTGGGGTGGTGTCTGTGTGGGGGTTGTGTGTAGGGTTGTGTGAGTGGGGGGTTGTGTGTGTGGGGGTTGTGTGTGTGGGGGGTTGTGTGTGTGTGGGGGTTGTGTGTGTGTGGGGGGGGGTGTGTGTTTGGGGTTGTGTGTGTGGGGGGGGGGGTTGTGTGTGGGGGGGTTCTGTGTGTGGGGGGTTGTGTGTGTGGGGGAGTTGTGTGTGTGGGGGGAATGTGTGTGTGAGTGTGGGGTTGTGTGTGGGGGGTTGTGTGTGGGGTTGCGTGTGTTTGGGTCTGTGTGTGTGGGAGGTTGTGAGTTAGGGTTGTGTGTGGGGGGGATTGTGTGTGGTGGGTTGTGTGTGTGGGGTTGTGTGTGGGGGGTTGTGTTTGGGTTCTATGTGTGGGGGGTTGTATGTGTGTGGGGTTGTATGTGGGGGGTTGTGTGTGTGGGGTAACAGAATGGATGGGAGGTTAGGCGGTGAATGGGATGGAAAGGAAGAGTGAGTGACAGAAGTGGAGAGGATTAAAGAGGTAAAGAAGTAATGGAAATAAAGGGAGGAGGGGAGCGGAACAAGGAGGGAGAGGGGTAGTGGAAGGGTTGGAGTAAAGGGAAAGAAGGGATGGGTTAGGGAAGGGTGGGGGGAGGGAATCGAAAGGAAAGGAAAGGAAAGGAAGAATGAGGGGAAGAAGGCGGGGAGAAGAGAAAGGAGGAGAAAGGCAGGGAAAGGCAGGGAAAGGGAAGGGGAAGGGGGGAGAGGGCAAATGAGAGAGGGGGAGGTGAGGGGAAGGGTAGTGAGGGGAAGGGTAGGATATGGAAGAAGGGATGTGTGAGGGGAAAGGGGAGGGAATGGTGAAGAGGAAGGGAGGTAAAGGAAGGAAGAATAAGGAAGAAAGGATGGGTAAGTGGAAGGGGAGGAGAAAAGGAGCAGAGGCGATGGGAACAGATTGGAAGGGAAAGAGGCTGTGAATGGGAGGGAATGGAGGGGAAGAGAAAGAGAAGGGGTGGAGATGGAAAAGGAGATAAGAGAGTGCAAGATGGGACCGGAATGGATTGAATGGGAAGGGGGGAGTTGACAGAAGGGGAGAGGATTAAAGAGTGATGGAGAAAAAGTGAACTTAAAAGAAAGGGGGAGAAGGGGTTATGAGAGGAGAGATAGGAATGTAAGGTAGAGAAGGAAAATGGGAAAGAGAAAGGAAAGGGGAAGTTTCAAGCAGTATCAAGTCAGTATCAAGTCAGTATCAAGCCAGTATCAAGTCAGTATCAAGCCAGTATCAAGCCAGTATCAATTCAGTTTAAAGTTTGGTTTCAGTTCAGTTTCAAGTTCGTTTTTCATTTGGTTTCTATACTCACCTTGTCCCTTGTGACCCAGCCCCGCCCAGTTCTTTTGGAGCCTGTGAGGCCCCGGCCCCCTCGCCTCTCGGGGGCCTCGGCTCCGGCCGCCAGCTGTGGTCCTCTCCGTCCGGTGCTCATGAATGCAATGCTGCGGCTGCCTGGTTACCAGCCTTGTATACCACGGACACGTCACAATAGAGACCTTCAACCTGTCATCACGCATCACCGGTTTATGGGCGATGACAGGTGTGGCAGTGTAAGGGGGGAGGGGGAGCAGGCGAGGCACGGTTTTAATTCAATTACCTAAAAAAAAGCAAAAATCCATTTATTCACAAAAGGATCCTGCGATGAACCTCAAAGACGATCTAATCCTGCCCGTCCTTCTCCCCCCTCAGTGGCCTCTCCTTGTCTCTGCTGCGGCGGAGGCCTCCCCTCTGCACTTAGCCTCGACCTCGTGACATCACATTGCAGGGCCTGTCACGTCACAGGTGTTCCATCCATAGGATTCCCCTGCTGGTGCTAGGCTGGACCTCATGACATCACAGTGGAGGGCCTGGCACGCCACAGGTGTTCCATCCACAGGATTCCCCTGCTGGTGCTGGCCTCGACCTCGTGACATCACATTGCAGGGCCTGTCACGTCACAGGTGTTCAATCCACAGGATTCCCCTGCTGGTGTTTGGCTGGACCTCGTGACATCACAGAGGAGGGCTGGCACGTCACAGGTGTTCCATCCACAGGATTCCCCTGCTGGTGCTGGCCTCGACCTCGTGACATCGCATTGCAGGGCCTGTCACGTCACAGGTGTTCAATCCACAGGATTCCCCTGCTGGTGTTTGGCTGGACCTCGTGACATCACAGTGGAGGGCCTGGCACGTCACAGGTGTTCCATCCACAGGGTTCCCCTGCTGGTGCTGGCTTCGACCTCGCGACATCACAGAGGAGGGCCTGGCACGCCACAGGTGTTCCATCCACAGGATTCTGCTGCTGGGAAGGCGGGGACCTAAGGCTGTCACAACTTGCACACACACACATCCATACAAGCACGTGCGAAGACACTCACACAGGGGGGGTCATACCCTACAATTTATTATGAACTTTACCAAGAGAGCCCAATGAGGGCCAATCTTCATTGGTCACAGTGAGATAACTTCGAACCAATCACACCCAGGAGCAGTTGTTGCGTCCCTGCTGGTAGATGGGTCACCCCTCGTGGGCGGTATATCATTCACAGCAGGAGCTCTCATTCTTCACCAGGCTCGTGATGGGGTCTCACTTGTGTGAATTTCTAGAACAATCTTTACTGTGTGTTGCTCCGGGGTGCTTCTACTTTCCTTGTGAGTCTTAGTCACAGCTGCCAAGTGTCTGCGGTCATTGTGTGATGCGCCGCTCCAGTCCAGGTTTATTCCTCTGAATTAAGGGACGTGTAGTCCTGTTTTATAATCAAATAAACAAGACTGCAAGTCCCAGAATTCCAGGAAAAACGTGGACTGGAGCAGCATAACACGGATGGACCTGGAAAACTCGGCAGCTCTGTGAAAAACCTGTGCTCAGGTCAGGGGAGCAACAAGACCCAATTTCTTTTTGGGGGGAGGGCTTGGGGGAGGGCTTGGGGGGGGGGAGGGGGTTAGGGGAGGGGGGCTAACACTTCCAGCAAGTGGTGCGGGCCAAGAATTTCAGGCAATGCGGGCAGAGACATCTTTATAGCCAGTATGAGGGAAAGAAGTGAAACATTTTGCAGTTGAGACACATTCGACAAACCCAATCTGATTATGATTGAAAGATTCCATGGTTACCCTTATATTCCTCACTAGAGTTATGTGGGGGGCTAGCTACTAAGGCCAAATTGTTCATAGCAGTGTTTGATCCTTTTGCCGAACATGAATATTTCGATTTATGACATGTTATTTCATTGTTAGAAATGGGGTTCTCTACTTGGCAGAGGTAGGTACCTTTGTCCAAATTGGGACCGTTGCTTCTACTCAGGGTAAGGGGGATACACACTCTAGATAACCCCTGCTCACCCCCTGGGTAGCTTGGCACGAGCAGACAGACTTATCCCAAAGGCAAGAGTTTACAGCATTGATGAATTCTTCTATGGTTTGGAAGATTAAAGGTGATTAATTGTAGTTGCTTTCATGTTTTGTTTTCTGGTGAACTGAGCTGTGCTGCTAGAATTGTGGTTGAGCAGTGGGAAGGCAAGGAGGAAGACTGGCACGGGTGAGTGGGAATTATTTCAGGTGTGTCTTGCAGACAGCCACGTTCAGTGGTGTGAAGGCCTTTTTAGTGTGCTGCCAAGGAACCCAGATGTCCTTAGATACTACCACTTCAGGTATTGCGGTTGGCTGATCCTTTCTGCTCTGAACTCGTCTGGAGGGTCTGTTGCTTGTGACTTACAGGCCATTCAGCAGCTCTCCCTATTCTGATCTCCTTTGTTGTGTTTTGAGCTCTTGGCTGCTGTCAGCTTCCCAAGCTATAGCTTAGCTCCTCAGGTCATAGGGCTGGTCTCCCTGAAGCAAGGCAGACATCAGGTATTGCTTCAGCTAACTTTCTTCACTACCTTCTCCAGGAAAAAATAAAATAAAACATCTCATTTTTTCACCATTTACAGGCTGTAGAGCGGCTATTACCGTATGTGTGCATTGAAATAATGAATGTTTAGACCAGTGACTATACACTGAGACACACATGTGCACTTGTTTAGTATCCACAAAACATCAGATTTACACCTACAGAGTGGAAAGACCGTAAGGGAAGCCATATTAATGTAGGAAAACATAATATTGCCTGAACATGCTATTGGGACGGGCATGTCCCCTGTGAGGTACAAGTCATGTTGCCCTATCCTGAAAACTCGACTATGAGTAGCTGGTGTCCCAGAGATTATTTGATTTTGGCACTAGCCTTGTGGTAATCTAGTGCATAGAGGCCTATGCTGTCCCTTGACGTGATGGAGGTCATGGACCTATCCTGTGACCCGGAGGGACATGTCAAGTATGCCCTCATTTTCCTGATAGTAGACTACCAGCCTGCCACGGGATAAGCATGTAGATCGATGGCGCAGCATACAGTATTTTGTGAATGCACAGTCATGATCAGGCCTTTTTATCTGTGTCACTGGAGTGGAGGCCCACCGATGTGAAGTTCTGCTTCAGTGCGCTAATCCTGACCCTTGTGCTAACATTCCAAATATATGCTGTATGTGTTTATGTTGTGTCTTGTTTGGTACATGCAATATGTGCACAAGTGTGCCCGTGTAATGGATGCCTCTGGATTTCATTCTGGAAGCCCCAAATCTGTTCCTGTGCACTAGAGATTGTTTTCCCAGACAGTGAAAGTGTTTGGCTGACATTCCTAAAGCTGGAGGGAGGAGACGAAGACAACAAAGTGGCGATAGAGGAGACAAGACACCTTTGTTGGACTTCGCCCTTCTGGCAGGTTCACTCCTAAACTTTTTGCTTTTAATGGTGACCTGGTG
The DNA here is from genome assembly GCF_964261635.1 of Lissotriton helveticus. Taxonomy (NCBI): domain Eukaryota; kingdom Metazoa; phylum Chordata; class Amphibia; order Caudata; family Salamandridae; genus Lissotriton; species Lissotriton helveticus. Next base: position 1,501,462,173 of record NC_136061.1, read on the forward strand.
ATGGTGATTTTTGGGTTCTGCGCACTTTCACTGTGTCCCAGTGGAAAGTGCGTGCGCACTCTGAGGGCGTGGAGTAAGGTTGGCCTGCCCTCCCATAGGAATGCATGGGGAATGTATGTGTCCCTGGTAGTTCCTGATGCGTGGGGTGTACAGGCTCAAGTCTGGTATGTGCGGACTCGTGTGATTGAATGCTGCGAAATGATGTATGCGGCGTGTATGTGTCTAGTGTGGAAGTGCCACTTCTAGACATGGCTGTGTGTGTGCTGTAAAGGTGCTGGCGTGTGATTGGCTGGAGCTGGCTGGGATGCCAGGCTCCATGAGTCATGATGGGTCTGCCCGGTGGTGAGTGTGGAGATTAGCATGCTGATGGCTGGGGAGGAGTGCACCTGGGTCCTGAATGGGGCTGGGCTTTCCCCACACAATGCTGGCTCCGGCCCCTGTGGTGCGTCTAATGACCCTAACCCTGCCAGTGAATAGAGTGAGGGGCTGAGCACATCAAGGGTGCTCCCAAACCAGCTGCGACTGGTTTCTCCCCCACCCTGCACCTCAGACAAAGGAATACTGTGTATAAAAAGGGGCTGTGTCCCCTTACAATTGGTTCTCTTCTTGATCCTATCTAGAGGGGGGCTGCTGCTGCTGGGTGCCAGGAGGACCGCCACTTGGACTGCCTCCCTGCCTGGAGGCCCAGTGAGCTGGCTCTGGGCCCAGCCTTGCCCCCCCACCTCCTGAAGGACTTTGACTGGACTTTAGGGGCTCCTGGCGCTGGGGAGTGCTTTATTTTGTCCTCTAGCGCTGGGAAGCACTTTGTTCTGCTTCTAGCGCCTGGGAGCGCTTTATGTTTCTCAAACGAGCACTGGAAGCGCTTTATTTGTAAAGGCTGGTGCCCACCCGGCATTGTCTTTCCCCCGTAATTTATCGAGGAAAATCTCCACTGCCCTCAGCAGCGCGACCCGGAGCCTGGGGGCTCGTCCGCAGGGCCGCGCTGACATTGGCCGCCCCAACAGGAAGTCAGGCAGCACGTGGGCGGGGCCACAGGACAGGAGGAAGCAGGAAGCGGCTGGGAGCCCACCCCGCGCTCTTGCATGTCGATTGGCAATCAGTTTTCCGCCTGGGGCTCCCGAGCAGAGCAAGAGCCCCGCACCGAAAGCAGAGTCCAGGCTGCAACACCAGAGAGCCCTGAGGAGCGGGAGCTCTCCTCCCCCCCAGCCGCCGCGAGAGCCGGTGAGTACCCGGGAAGGGAGGGGGGGCGTCAGGGCACATTGCCTTTGCCCGCCCCTCCCCGCTAGCGAAAGGCTCCGGGGGCATTACTTGGTTGGGAGCCGGAGAGGCTCTGGGGCACAAGACCACGTGAGTCCCCCGAGAGGGACCGCCCACGAGAGGAGGCTGTCTTGTGTAGCGTGGAGCGGCCCCGGTTGGCAGCGGGCCGCTCCCACTAGGAAGGTGTCATTGTTTTTCTGAGTCCTCAGGAGGGGGACTCCAGCTAAGCGGGCATTGCTTGGTTTTTCGAGCCCCGAGGCTCGTGGGGGCATTTCTTCACTTTGAGCCCAGAGAGGCTCACCGCCCACATTGTTTGTTTAGAGCCCCGAGAGGCTCAGGGGGGCAATCATTTCACGAGCCCTGAGAGGCTCTAGGTGCCCCAATTTTACTTCGAGTCCCCAGGAGGGGGACTCCAACGGTGGGGGCCATTTTGTGTGTAGAGCCCCCGAGGGCTCAGTGGGCCATTTTGTATTCAGAGCCTGAGAGGCTCAGGGGGCATTGTATTTGTTTAGTAGCCCAGAGAGGCTCACAGCGCCCCATTTGTTCTTCAAGCCCAGAGCCTGCGAGGCTCCAACGTTGGCCCATCCTTGTCTTCACAGCTGCCCAGCTCTTCGTGGGCAGCTGCTACGTTTAGGCCCCTGACATTGGGACACAGGGCGTCCTAGCCCCCACAAGGCCAGTTGGCCTATGGACAGTCACAGGTGGTGACTAATGTGAGTTCTGCGCTATTGTGTTTTCTTGCACCTCTGAACGTGTTTTAATGCGTCATGTGCCATGTTCTTACACCGCTGAATGTATGTTATGCATCATGTGTTTCCTTCCCTACACCTCTGAATGTGTTGTGATGCATCATGTGTAATGTGCCTATGCCCCGACAGGTATTGTGATACTTAGGTGGTTGTTTTTCTCCTAGTGCAGGTGTTGCTAGTGAGGTCCTGGTTCCTTGCGCAATATTCTCCTAAGGTGGTTAGGGTTGCGTAGGTGGTACTTACCTGGTTACCAGTAGTTACTGGTTGTGTGCTAAAGTGATTTATATTATATGTTCTAAGTGCTAATTCTACCAAGTGCTAAGTTCTAAAAGTGTTGATTCCTGACAGTGGTCCAGGTGGCCCTGTCTTGTACATATCCCCTGTAAATTCTGCTCGTGCCTGTTGGCACATTGTAAAGTGTGTGTTTTTATCTAATGTGTTCTGGTGTAATACAAAGGCTATTTTTATATATAACCTTGTGTGGAGTTTCCTTTGTGGTGGGCCTTGGGTGTTGTTGCTGGGGGTGCATGCGCAAACATTTAACTCACATTGCCTCCGAGTTTAGCCTTACTGCTCGTGCTACGTTACCAAGGGGGTGAGCAGGGGTTATCTTGGCGTGTAACTCCCTTGCCCTGACGTGGAAGTGGTGGTCTCTGACTAACTTTGGCGCAAGCCCTGGCCAGCCAGGGATCCCATTTCTAACAACCTTCAAAATTCACGGAAGCCTGTTTGCTGAGAGGAGCTGCTGATTAGTCTTCCTGTAGCACTGCCACTTGGAATATGGTGGCAGTGAAGGGTGGGACTGAAGTCTCCATTTCAGTGTGAAAAGGATCTTTTAGGTGGGCCAGCCTTTTGTATTTCCCCTGATCACTGCATAGTGTGGTTGTTGATACGCCAGGTACAGAAAGCTCATGCCTCTTTGTGCCTCGGTTGTGGTTACTCATGGATGGAGACTACCGTACTGCGGGGAGCATCACTCTGCTGTGATGGCTGCTGTGCACCCAGATAGTAATTGGGGTTGTGGGGAGCACTCCGTATTTTATGAAATATTACCAATTGTACAAGTTATTCAAATGGTGCTATGATTACTCAGGGAAGTCACTCCTGGGTGCTTAAATCATTAAGTTATGGTGAGTTATAACCCACCTAATCATGCACTGTTCACTTAGTGCTCCGCACTTTAAATGATTTCAAAATGTTTCACCACATAATGATTTGTTTGTTCATATATTTTCACATTTATTCAACTGTTTTTTCAAAATTAATTATCAACTCTTTAAGTATTTGTTATTGCATTCATCATAACAATATCCATATGTATACACAAATAAATCGTGAGTGCGTAACAGTTATACATTTTTCAAGCAGTTGACGTTTGGCCCAATGCATTTCGGCACGCAGGCGGTGCCTTCATCAGGGGCAATTCTAAAAAAGATGAGAAAGTAATGTGTATCAGTGTCAGGTATTAGATGAGACATGGGGGTGTGTCTATGTAAAGTCAAATGGCATACCTTAGTTTTCACTGCAGGTGTTCTAATGTGAATGAAAATCGTTTCTATAACCAGAAAAATATTTGGTTGGTGGTTGTATTAGAGTATACAAATTGTAATGCTGAGTACCTGTTTTATTTAAGAAACGTACCTGCTAGTCGAGTTCGTGTTAGCTGTAATGATAAGCATAACTCAATGTAAGGTGGCTGATATAACGAGAACTCAGGATTACCGTATGCTAAAAATAAAGTTAATGGCCCTACCTTATCTTCGTGGTGTTGTTAGATCTAAAAGGTTGGAAAATGAAAGCGCTAAATTATTACCGAGTGTGGGATTAATATCGCAAAGGTTTCGAACGAAAAATCGTGCGTTACCAGTGTTTACCTTTGTCTGTTGAAAATTTCGTCCGTCACAAAAAATCGCAGCTAATCTGTGGGATCTCGTGCAATGTACTGAGGTGGTAACTCCATTAAGTTGTTGCGTGACCCGCGCTGTTGTTTGACCATAGACATTAAAAAAGGACTATCTAAGTAAAACGCTAAACAGGTAAATTACTATGAGCGCCATATTGGAATGGGGCTGTTATCGTATTGTTCCATTGAGAAGTAACACATCAGGTCAACATGAATGTTGTGGAGTATCTGCGCCTGAGGCAAATAATCTGAAAAAGGTTTATATGTCAGTACAATAATATAAGCGCTATATTTCTAAGGCCTATGATGAAAAAACATAATAGTTATTACCTCGCCGGTGGCGGATAAGCAACGGAAAAATCATCCGTGTCACGATGTGAACGTAGGGATTAAGATATTGGATTAAGTCGTGATAATATCAGTATTTATGTGTACCCAGCTATTTGATCTGTTCGGAGTAGGGTTGCTGTATTGCTAATGGGCATGTAAATAAATGCTCATGTAATTCATTGTACATCATATGATTCACTAAGCACCAATATAAAGGTGCCACAACATAACAAGTTCTGTATACATTCATGGGCAACACAGTGATATATTTACAATCATCATCGATTATACGCAAAATTATAAGTTAATCTCAGGTGGAATCCTTATCAATTTTTAACGATTGATGACAAGACGATAAATCATAAACTAAACAATGTACATCCTTCAAGAAACCAATATTAACCAGACCTATGGGTGCATTTGTTAACTACGTTAAATAAATATTACAAGCTTGTGATTGAATCTACTGAGTTACTCAATGATTTTAAATGCAGAATTTAGGTTGTGATGAGTTCAAATTGTCAGTAATACAAAAATTTGACCTACAGATAGCAGGATAAATCATATTTGTCATTTAGGCCCACAGGGACCAAGGTCCCTAGAAATTTAATCCAAAAAAGTTCTCTTTGCAGTAATCTCTGGTGGTTGTCCAAACCTTGTTTGACTTGCACTTGTTCAAGGATGAGGAACCTTAGTTGTGAGATGGTGTGTCTTTGTTCCTTCCAATGTAGCACCAATGGTGAAGTGAGGTTCTCGTTGCGAATGCGACTCTTATGTTCTGTTATGCGGTTATCCACAGTACCCAATGTTTGGTTGGCAACCACCCTTCCAACAGTTCCCCTTCCAACAAAACCAGTTCCGCCCTCCTTTTCAGAACAGAGGCAGGCGCGGAAGGGGACGCAACAGACGAGGGAACAACGTCCATTGGGAGGAGGAAGACACAACGGGCAGCGTAACCAGGAGCAAATCGGGAGCAAACAAAGCAGGCCCCAGCACAGCGAGGAGCTAGTGACCAACTTATCTTCGCATATACTGACAACCACAGAATCCAATGTACTAAATAAGGGTCTAGGTTTCGTGCCCACTGCAGCCTTAGACAAGTTCAAATTACACTGCGAGCTGGCCTCTTTCTTTCGGAAACTTAAACTGAAAGCATACTTTGAAAAAATCGCCACCACTGATTCTGATGAAATTCAGAATGAAACGGGTCTCAGATTGCGGTCTACCTTCACGCCCCCGCCACACTCGATCCCGGTGGAAATCAACACCTTCGAGCAAGCTGTGTTCAATGACATCGAAGCACTAGCAGTCACCAAACAATACCATAACAACAGCCAATTGGAGAACAAAGCCATAGCTGACCTGAAAAACGATGACTCGATCATAATAAAACCAGCCGACAAGGGAGGGGGGCTGGTTATAATGAATAAGACCGACTACGACACCGAATGCCAACGTTTGCTGGGGGACACCACAAACTACAGAAGGCTAACAGCCGACCCCACTACAGATCTAAGGATGGAAATAACCAACATGGTGGAAGCAGCAGAGGCGGCAGGACACATTTCCAAACAAGAAGCGGACTACCTCTGTAAAACAGAGGGTAAGATCCCCTACTTCTATGTGGTCCCTAAAATGCACAAAGGCAAGATCCCTCCACCTGGCAGACCAATCGTGTCAGGCATAGGTTCGCTCTTGGAACCTTTATCACGCTTCTGTGACCACTTTCTTAAAACAATTGTACAAAATACTGCAACTTACCTGAGGGACACCAAAAGCCTATTGACAATGTTGGCAGATATCAGGATTGAACCGGATCACATCCTTGTAAGTCTAGATATAGAGAGCCTCTATACTAATATACCCCAAGACGCCACCATTACTGTACTAAAACAAACATTGGACAATTCCACATGGGAGTATAGAACACCCAAAGAGTTCATCATAGAGTGTGCAACCCTTGCCCTCAAAAGAAACTTTTTTGAACATGACGGCAACCTATATCTCCAAACAGGCGGGACATCTATGGGCAGTGTTTTTGCCCCCAGTGTGGCGGGCCTCTACGTGTATGATTTTGAGAAAAAGCATGTCATAACCAGCAACAACCCCTACAGCAATCACATCAAGTTTTGGAGACGGTACATAGACGACGTCTTCACGATCTGGCAAGGACCTCAAGAAACTCTAATGGAATTTATCATGTGGCTAAACACCTGTGACCCAAACCTACGGTTCACACATTGTGTTGATAGAGACAAAATGGTCTTTCTTGACATTGAGATCGAAAGAGACAATGACAGGCTCAAGACAAAAACCCACTTCAAGCCTACGGCCAAAAACAATCTGCTGAGATTTGACAGTTTCCATCCCCGCCCCCTGAGGGAGAATCTACCCTATGGCCAGTATCTCAGGCTTAGGAGAAACTGCAGCGAACTAAAGGACTATAAAACCCAGGCAGAAGACCTAACGAATAAACTAACAATCCGGGGATACCCTGAAAAAATCACTAAGAGATGCCAGAAAAGGGCCAGAAACCAACCGCGACAAGCTCTACTAGAGGACATACCTAAACGAGAAGGGGAGATTCCACTCACATGTGTCACCACATACAACGCGGTGTCCAATCAGGTGAGCAAAAGCATCAGAAAACATTTGGCTATACTGCGCACGGGAAATCATAAGTGGGACAAGCCACTTTTTTCCTACAAAAAGGCTCGCAGCCTAAAAGACACTTTGGCCAACACCAGACCCAAAACGACGATGGCAACAACCCAACAAACCATTACCAACGCATGGGGTTTACCCCCAGTAACAGGACACTCCAGATGTGGTGACTGCAGTGTTTGCCACCTCACTAACAACACAAAAACTTTGAACCTTGAACAAGGGAAAATCTGGCAACAAAGATCACACACAAACTGCAACAGCACGTTTGTCATCTATCTGATCCTATGCAGCTGTGACAAACCCTATGTTGGGATGACTACTAGAAAAGTCAAACAACGAATAGCAGAACATCGAAGTACAATCCGTTGCAAGAAGACCAACACCAGGCTCACTGACCATTTCCTCACAGCACATCACACTCCCAACGATATGAGATGGACAGTGATTGAGCAAATCCAACCAGGCCCTAATGCACAAGCCCGACTGTTTGAAAAGGAGCAGCGATGGATCTATCGTCTGTCCTCTCATAAAATTGGGCTGAACGATAATATTCCGTGGAATTCTGTGCTAAAATGAAATACCCCCGCCCAATGTCGACCTGACCAGTGACAAGGAACACTCCGAACGCATATATGCAACTAGAAGTTTCTAGCATCTGTCCATGCCTTGCATTACCGGGCCAATGTTATAGTGTGCCCCATCATGCAATATGACTAGACCATCGCCACATGTGCTGTCCCATTGCTCACCCCGATGCATAATGTGCCTCTGGCCCACGCGCCACAACACATCTATGTGTGAATGCCTCCACATGACCTAATCCTTATACATACTCAATGGCAGCCTCATTGAACTCAACACTGAGACTTGTCCTTTGACGACCCTACACCGGTCAACAATCCAGTGTCTGCTCCTCCTATTTGCTATAATAAGCATTCCTCTTCTTAATCACCAGCCTTGGTAATTTTACTGCCTCCTTGCCCTCATGCTCCGATCCCCGTTTCACGAGTAATTCCCTGAGCCACGCTGTTTACCATTAGCTCCGCGGCTCCACCTATCCCGCTCTGTGGCATCATGCTACCTAACCTCCCTACTGTTTACAAACGGTAACCTAGCTACCGCGAGCACGTCACTGCGCACTGCGAGCCACGCCCCTGACTCAGCCCTGGCCGCGCCCCATCCCGGAAACGGCCAACTCCTTATTACCGCGACCTGCTGCCGGTGTAACCCACTAGCCGAGCAGAGGACGCTAGGAGTAGGTCTGAGCTGATCTTGTTGGCCTGTAACTGTAAGTAGATATTCTCTGTCAGTGCCCCGGTACACATTTATGTACCGGGCCAACGAGGGAGCCGCCCCCCATTGTCAGGGCTCACTGAGCTGTACAGAGGTTTAAAACGCTCGCGCTTTCTTTAATCTTTCAGAATATGTTACGTGTAAGGCATTTAACCTACGCCCTGCCCGTTGAAGCCCTGTGAGCTCATAATCGAGTAAGCCTCCATTTATACAATTTGAGCTCTAGTTTGTTCCTCATTGTTACGTGTGTGTTCGTTTTGTATGTACACTTATTGTTATTCACTCTCACGTGTGGGTCAGATGCTGTCAAATGGTTATAGCACTACCGAGATACCGATATGCCTTATGTCACCCCACTGCATATTCACCAACCATGGCAGAGCTACCGCAGGTATCCTCTATCCTGCTAGGAGCACAGGCATCACGTGATATCCACAATTCAGCTCAAGTTGGCATGCTTTAACCAATACTGGCACTCAAAATACTGAATGATTAGACTCAGATATGCCGTATTCACATCGCATGCAACCCGTGTGTACCATTAATTGGCACAGATGTTGATTAGTATCTCACCCCATCACCACGGTATCAAGATATTTGGAGATCTACCCCTTTTGGCACCATATATTATCCCACTGAGACACTGCACGACGTTACAGGAGAGTAAGTTAACATTGAATCTGATCATTTTTACCCTCCTTTTCTTTCCTTACAGGTCTCTTTTTCACTCTTTCATCTGCTCACTTATTTTAATGAGCAGTATACACCACTGGCCGTTTTGCCAGTAGGTACACAGGGGATCAAGGTACGGGTGTGCTTTTTAGGGAGCACACACCCCCTGTCCACCTGTTCTTCTGGTCCTGATGAATACCGGGCGATTGCCCTTAAGGTAGAAACATGTTGACCACTCAACACATATAGAGATCCTTTTGGCCGTAACTTCTCTCCCAGGATCTCGCCAGTATTTTTTAAACATTGTTCAGTTGCTCTACAATTAAAACTATATTTTTGAGTACAACCAGGACAATTTTTAACACTTTTTTTCACATTTACAGTCACAACCCGCTCCACTGTAGTACAGGTGTCGCAGCACACCTTGGTGTCGCTAGGACGCCAAGGTGGACCCCGATGATGAAGCATGTCACCACTAGGTTGGTGAGTGAGGGGTTTTAAACAAAAGGATGAATTTTCTCCTTCTTGCCAAAATCCTGCCCTCCAGATACGTCTGTTCTTCAACTTCATAGGGGATACTCCTCTCATTGTTTTTGATACATTTCCTCCCAGGGGAATAGGAGTGATCTCTAGTTCACCTCTGAGTGAACAAACTCCCTTACTCTCTCCTTTGATTGAAGCATTCCTGGCAGCGCACAGCTGCGAGAGTTTTTTACAGCGGTTTTTACACTGTCTTTTATTCCTTATCACCGTAATTTCTGAGGAACACTCCTGCAGCCAGCATGGCCGAATACACAGGACTCACATACTCTACTGATGAGATAGACTCCATCATGAGTGATCTCAATGTCTTTGCAGACGCCAACATCAGTAACACTATATCCCAAACCTGCGAATGGGAAAAACTAACGGAAATGAAACGGAACCGTATCAGGACAATCCTGCATGGGACAATATTAAAGGAATATGTTACCAACAAGATAGCACCCAAGGGTCTCTTGGTTACCAACGCCCCACGTATCTTCCTAGACGACCCCGAATTTAGAAAAGATTGGGCACTCATCGCCTGGCATTGTACCCACGATTGGATAATACTAATTCTAAAAACGGCCATACGGCTGTCAGAAAAAATCCAAGTGGAGATCCAAGTTACCGAGTCACAAATTAAAGCAAGTATCACCGGGTACAAAAAAAAGCTAGATGATTTAAACAAGGAAATAACTGAATACAGAGAAAACCTGACCCAACAAAAGGTCCAAAAATTTCAGAAAGATCTGAAAAAATTCTCTTTTGTAAAAGTTTACCCGTACTCGGACCCTGATTTCAAAGCCACGGGAGTCCCGGACCAGGACTCAGATGTATCGAGCAACACCTCCAACAGCTCAAATAACAGCGGGAGCTCGAACAGCGGGACTCCAAGACAAAGACAACAAGGGGGCTACAGAGGGAACTTCCAGTGGCCACAATTCAACCACCCCCCTCAACATCCATTCCAACAACCGTTGATGCATCCTTACCAACCCCCTCCACAGTACCCAATGTTTGGTTGGCAACCACCCTTCCAACAGTTCCCCTTCCAACAAAACCAGTTCCGCCCTCCTTTTCAGAACAGAGGCAGGCGCGGAAGGGGACGCAACAGACGAGGGAACAACGTCCATTGGGAGGAGGAAGACACAACGGGCAGCGTAACCAGGAGCAAATCGGGAGCAAACAAAGCAGGCCCCAGCACAGCGAGGAGCTAGTGACCAACTTATCTTCGCATATACTGACAACCACAGAATCCAATGTACTAAATAAGGGTCTAGGTTTCGTGCCCACTGCAGCCTTAGACAAGTTCAAATTACACTGCGAGCTGGCCTCTTTCTTTCGGAAACTTAAACTGAAAGCATACTTTGAAAAAATCGCCACCACTGATTCTGATGAAATTCAGAATGAAACGGGTCTCAGATTGCGGTCTACCTTCACGCCCCCGCCACACTCGATCCCGGTGGAAATCAACACCTTCGAGCAAGCTGTGTTCAATGACATCGAAGCACTAGCAGTCACCAAACAATACCATAACAACAGCCAATTGGAGAACAAAGCCATAGCTGACCTGAAAAACGATGACTCGATCATAATAAAACCAGCCGACAAGGGAGGGGGGCTGGTTATAATGAATAAGACCGACTACGACACCGAATGCCAACGTTTGCTGGGGGACACCACAAACTACAGAAGGCTAACAGCCGACCCCACTACAGATCTAAGGATGGAAATAACCAACATGGTGGAAGCAGCAGAGGCGGCAGGACACATTTCCAAACAAGAAGCGGACTACCTCTGTAAAACAGAGGGTAAGATCCCCTACTTCTATGTGGTCCCTAAAATGCACAAAGGCAAGATCCCTCCACCTGGCAGACCAATCGTGTCAGGCATAGGTTCGCTCTTGGAACCTTTATCACGCTTCTGTGACCACTTTCTTAAAACAATTGTACAAAATACTGCAACTTACCTGAGGGACACCAAAAGCCTATTGACAATGTTGGCAGATATCAGGATTGAACCGGACCACATCCTTGTAAGTCTAGATATAGAGAGCCTCTACACTAATATACCCCAAGACGCCACCATTACTGTACTAAAACAAACATTGGACAATTCCACATGGGAGTATAGAACACCCAAAGAGTTCATCATAGAGTGTGCAACCCTTGCCTTCAAAAGAAACTTTTTTGAACATGACGGCAACCTATATCTCCAAACAGGCGGGACATCTATGGGCAGTGTTTTTGCCCCCAGTGTGGCGGGCCTCTACGTGTATGATTTTGAGAAAAAGCATGTCATAACCAGCAACAACCCCTACAGCAATCACATCAAGTTTTGGAGACGGTACATAGACGACGTCTTCACGATCTGGCAAGGACCTCAAGAAACTCTAATGGAATTTATCACGTGGCTAAACACCTGTGACCCAAACCTACGGTTCACACATTGTGTTGATAGAGACAAAATGGTCTTTCTTGACATTGAGATCGAAAGAGACAATGACAGGCTCAAGACAAAAACCCACTTCAAGCCTACGGCCAAAAACAATCTGCTGAGATTTGACAGTTTCCATCCCCGCCCCCTGAGGGAGAATCTACCCTATGGCCAGTATCTCAGGCTTAGGAGAAACTGCAGCAAACTAAAGGACTATAAAACCCAGGCAGAAGACCTAACGAATAAACTAACAATCCGGGGATACCCTGAAAAAATCACTAAGAGATGCCAGAAAAGGGCCAGAAACCAACCGCGACAAGCTCTACTAGAGGACATACCTAAACGAGAAGGGGAGATTCCACTCACATGTGTCACCACATACAACGCGGTGTCCAATCAGGTGAGCAAAAGCATCAGAAAACATTGGGCTATACTGCGCACGGGAAATCATAAGTGGGACAAGCCACTTTTTTCCTACAAAAAGGCTCGCAGCCTAAAAGACACTTTGGTCAACACCAGACCCAAAACGACGATGGCAACAACCCAACAAACCATTACCAACGCATGGGGTTTACCCCCAGTAACAGGACACTCCAGATGTGGTGACTGCAGTGTTTGCCACCTCACTAACAACACAAAAACTTTGAACCTTGAACAAGGGAAAATCTGGCAACAAAGATCACACACAAACTGCAACAGCACGTTTGTCATCTATCTGATCCTATGCAGCTGTGACAAACCCTATGTTGGGATGACTACTAGAAAAGTCAAACAACGAATAGCAGAACATCGAAGTACAATCCGTTGCAAGAAGACCAACACCAGGCTCACTGACCATTTCCTCACAGCACATCACACTCCCAACGATATGAGATGGACAGTGATTGAGCAAATCCAACCAGGCCCTAATGCACAAGCCTGACTGTTTGAAAAGGAGCAGCGATGGATCTATCGTCTGTCCTCTCATAAAATTGGGCTGAACGATAATATTCCGTGGAATTCTGTGCTAAAATGAAATACCCCCGCCCAATGTCGACCTGACCAGTGACAAGGAACACTCCGAACGCATATATGCAACTAGAAGTTTCTAGCATCTGTCCATGCCTTGCATTACCGGGCCAATGTTATAGTGTGCCCCATCATGCAATATGACTAGACCATCGCCACATGTGCTGTCCCATTGCTCACCCCGATGCATAATGTGCCTCTGGCCCACGCGCCACAACACATCTATGTGTGAATGCCTCCACATGACCTAATCCTTATACATACTCAATGGCAGCCTCATTGAACTCAACACTGAGACTTGTCCTTTGACGACCCTACACCGGTCAACAATCCAGTGTCTGCTCCTCCTATTTGCTATAATAAGCATTCCTCTTCTTAATCACCAGCCTTGGTAATTTTACTGCCTCCTTGCCCTCATGCTCCGATCCCCGTTTCACGAGTAATTCCCTGAGCCACGCTGTTTACCATTAGCTCCGCGGCTCCACCTATCCCGCTCTGTGGCATCATGCTACCTAACCTCCCTACTGTTTACAAACGGTAACCTAGCTACCGCGAGCACGTCACTGCGCACTGCGAGCCACGCCCCTGACTCAGCCCTGGCCGCGCCCCATCCCGGAAACGGCCAACTCCTTATTACCGCGACCTGCTGCCGGCGTAACCCACTAGCCGAGCAGAGGACGCTAGGAGTAGGTCTGAGCTGATCTTGTTGGCCTGTAACTGTAAGTAGATATTCTCTGTCAGTGCCCCGGTACACATTTATGTACCGGGCCAACGAGGGAGCCGCCCCCCATTGTCAGGGCTCACTGAGCTGTACAGAGGTTTAAAACGCTCGCGCTTTCTTTAATCTTTCAGAATATGTTACGTGTAAGGCATTTAACCTACGCCCTGCCCGTTGAAGCCCTGTGAGCTCATAATCGAGTAAGCCTCCATTTATACCATTTGAGCTCTAGTTTGTTCCTCATTGTTACGTGTGTGTTCGTTTTGTATGTACACTTATTGTTATTCACTCTCACGTGTGGGTCAGATGCTGTCAAATGGTTATAGCACTACCGAGATACCGATATGCCTTATGTCACCCCACTGCATATTCACCAACCATGGCAGAGCTACCGCAGGTATCCTCTATCCTGCTAGGAGCACAGGCATCACGTGAAATCCACAATTCAGCTCAAGTTGGCATGCTTTAACCAATACTGGCACTCAAAATACTGAATGATTAGACTCAGATATGCCGTATTCACATCGCATGCAACCCGTGTGTACCATTAATTGGCACAGATGTTGATTAGTATCTCACCCCATCACCACGGTATCAAGATATTTGGAGATCTACCCCTTTTGGCACCATATATTATCCCACTGAGACACTGCACGACGTTACAGGAGAGTAAGTTAACATTGAATCTGATCATTTTTACCCTCCTTTTCTTTCCTTACAGGTCTCTTTTTCACTCTTTCATCTGCTCACTTATTTTAATGAGCAGTATACACCACTGGCCGTTTTGCCAGTAGGTACACAGGGGATCAAGGTACGGGTGTGCTTTTTAGGGAGCACACACCCCCTGTCCACCTGTTCTTCTGGTCCTGATGAATACCGGGCGATTGCCCTTAAGGTAGAAACATGTTGACCACTCAACACATATAGAGATCCTTTTGGCCGTAACTTCCCTCCCAGGATCTCGCCAGTATTTTTTAAACATTGTTCAGTTGCTCTACAATTAAAACTATATTTTTGAGTACAACCAGGACAATTTTTAACACTTTTTTTCACATTTACAGTCACAACCCGCTCCACTGTAGTACAGGTGTCGCAGCACACCTTGGTGTCGCTAGGACGCCAAGGTGGACCCCGATGATGAAGCATGTCACCACTAGGTTGGTGAGTGAGGGGTTTTAAACAAAAGGATGAATTTTCTCCTTCTTGCCAAAATCCTGCCCTCCAGATACGTCTGTTCTTCAACTTCATAGGGGATACTCCTCTCATTGTTTTTGATACATTTCCTCCCAGGGGAATAGGAGTGATCTCTAGTTCACCTCTGAGTGAACAAACTCCCTTACTCTCTCCTTTGATTGAAGCGCTCATAGTAATTTACCTGTTTAGCGTTTTACTTAGATAGTCCTTTTTTAATGTCTATGGTCAAACAACAGCGCGGGTCACGCAACAACTTAATGGAGTTACCACCTCAGTACATTGCACGAGATCCCACAGATTAGCTGCGATTTTTTGTGACGGACGAAATTTTCAACAGACAAAGGTAAACACTGGTAACGCACGATTTTTCGTTCGAAACCTTTGCGATATTAATCCCACACTCGGTAATAATTTAGCGTTTTCATTTTCCAACCTTTTAGATCTAACAATACCACGAAGATAAGGTAGGGCCATTAACTTTATTTTTAGCATACGGTAATCCTGAGTTCTCGTTATATCAGCCACCTTACATTGAGTTATGCTTATCATTATAGCTAACACGAACTCGACTAGCAGGTACGTTTCTTAAATAAAACAGGTACTCAGCATTACAATTTGTATACTCTAATACAACCACCAACCAAATGTTTTTCTGGTTATAGAAACGATTTTCATTCACATTAGAACACCTGCAGTGAAAACTAAGGTATGCCATTTGACTTTACATAGACACACCCCCATGTCTCATCTAATACCTGACACTGATACACATTACTTTCTCATCTTTTTTAGAATTTCCCCTGATGAAGGCACCGCCTGCGTGCCGAAATGCATTGGGCCAAACGTCAACTGCTTGAAAAATGAAATGTAGTAAATTACATGTATAACTGTTACGCACTCACAATTTATTTGTGTATACATATGGAAATTGTTATGATGAATGCAATAACAAATACTTAAAGAGTTGATAATTAATTTTGAAAAAACAGTTGAATAAATGTGAAAATATATGAACAAACAAATCATTATGTGGTGAAACATTTTGAAATCATTTAAAGTGCGGAGCACTAAGTGAACAGTGCATGATTAGGTGGGTTATAACTCACCATAACTTAGTGCTGTGCACCCAGAGCTGGCTTCTGTCTTAAAGCCAACTTCCCAGATGACAGGGGTTATTCCCTGGACTCTTGCCTTACTGGAAGAGCTGTATCTCTGACACTAAGTGCCTGGAAGCCAGCCGGCCTACTGAGAGAGGGAAATCTCCTGCCAACCCTGCAGGAGGTGTTGGAGTTACAGCCGGACCCTAGTGCTGAGGGTCAAACCAGGGGAATGGAGACTGCAAGGACTGATAGGGGAGCCCGATAGCATGGGCACAGTCTCTCCAGAAGTGAGGTGCAAACGTGAATTGCAGATTGCCCGTTAACCTCACCACAGTGCAATAAGAACGATCGGGGGTGTCCTCGCTGGTAAACTGAAACAACTGTGACCATGGAGATCTTTGCCATCAAAGTGAAAGTGCCTGTGACTGTCACCACTGCTGCATTTACAAAGTGCTCACTGGGACTGCTAGTATGCCGCTGTGTCCCTGTCAAAATGGCTACCCATCTGCTGCTCAAGTGACCCAGAAGTGGGTCCAATGCCTGCAGTGTGCTCCCACCACCAGTATCTGCATTTGTCAAAGAACCCCAGCCTACCAATCGAGCTACCCATCCTGATAACAGCTTACCAAGATCATTGGCCTCTTCGGCAACCACCATATCTCATCCCAGAAGTGGGAGAGATTGGAGACACTTGCTGTCAAAAGGACATGGAGGCTGTGTTGTGGTGCGACTGTGTCCAAGGAGACTGGATTGAACTGAGCTCAAACATTCCTGAACCAGGGTATCTGCGTCTGAGCCTTGAATCATGTTACATAAAACTCCCTAATCTAAGGGCGACATGCCCAGATTTGCAAGAGGAGGTAGCATTGCTGTTCCCTTAGGGACCATTTGCGCTTGTTGGGGGTGGTGCACAGACCTTCTTGAAGCCCTGCTAATTGGGGGCTACATAATTGAACCCACAATGTCATCTGCCTAAAGGGGGAGCCACCTCAGCTGATTGCCTCTACCTATGGGGACTCCAAGTCTCACAACCCTGGGACCCTCACCTGGGATTCATCAACAGTGCTAATTCACAAAGCCTGGGCCAAGGGCCTCCCGCTAACATCTATTTTCTGCCCAAAATGTACTATTGTTTGCTATGTCTTCAACCCCTGGATGCACCTAAGCATCTTAAGCTGTATGACTGGGTCAGTTTGCATTGATCTGATAAGTATGCTTGCTGCCCTGATTGTTCTAGTCTGCCTCACTGAAAATGTTCTAATCCACCATTTCATAGCTCTGTCTGCAGCTCTGGTATACGCCCCATGTTATCTACAAATGGGGAAAAGGAATGCCAGTGAACGAGGGGGGGAACCAACATTTGCAAAAACATGCTGGAGGCAATTGTGTGCTTGACCGCAATGACAATCTGTTGGTATTGCTGACCTTAAGTGCCTGGAAGCCAGCCGGCCTACTGAGAGAGAGGGAACTATCCTGCCAACCCTGCAGGAGGTGTTGGAGTAACAGCCAGACCCTGGTGCTAAGGGTCAAACTAGGGGAATGGAGACGGCAAAGATTGATTGGTGAGCCCGATAGTATGGGCACAGTCTCTCCAGAAGTGAGGTGGCAAATGTAAATTGCGGATTGGCCGTTAACCACGCGGCAGTGCAATAAGAACGAATGCGAGTGTCCTCGCTTATAAAGTGAAACAACTGTGACCATGGAGATCTTTGCCAGCAAAGCTAAGACTTGTTATGTTAAAAGTAATTTATAAAGCGCACGTTCACCAGCGGTTTCTTGGCGCTAAGCAGAGTCAATCAGTTACCGTGACAATACATACACGTTTCAAATACAGGCCTGGACAAATAACCAAGTTTTAAGAGACTTTCTAAACTGGGTGTAAGAAGTAGACAGTCGCATTTCAGGAGAAAGAGAATTCCAAAATTGTGGAGCCAGAAATGAAAATCTTAAACTTCCTTGTTTTTTGCGTTTGTATGGACAAGGAGTCAGCAGGTTCATATTTGCTGACCGTAAGTCACGGGACGGAACATAGCGCCATACTTTAGAAGAGATGAAAGCCGGACCGCGGGCAGAGAGGGCTTTATAAATAGTACAACCGATTTTAAAAAGGCAGCGTTAAGTGACTGGAAGCCAATGTAGCTTTTTCAACAGAGGTTTTACATGACAAGATTTTGGTTGGCCACAGACAAGCCTGGCAGCTTGGTTCTGCACTAGTTGAAGCCTCCACAATTGGTAAGCTGGAATGCCGGTATATAAAGAGTTTGCATAATCAATACGCGACATAACCAGGGCCAGTATAGCTAGAATCCTGGCCTCGGTGTTTAAGTATCTGCTTATTTTGCGGATTCTCCTGAGATGAAAAAAGCAAGCGGAGACCACAGTACTTATCTGTGCCTTCATCGTAAGGTCATTGCTGATCACAATTCCCAGGCTCTTGACCGAGCTGACAGGAGATGGAGGGCAACCCAGTGAATACCCCCAGAAGTTGGAATTCCAAGGATTCGCTGTGCCACCAGTGAGAATCAGCTCGGTTTTATCGGGGTTTAGCTTCAGATGCTTCGCATTCACCCAATTGCTAATAAACAACATGGTGGACTGAAAGCATTCCCTAGATGAAGGGGAGGCGTCAACATTAAACACCAACTGGAGGTCGTCAGCGTAATTAAATATGACCACCTCTCTTTTTGAAGGGACACAATTAAAGGACAGATATACAAATTAAAAAGGAGGGGAGAGAGCAATGAGCCCTGAGGGACCCCACACGTCAACTTCCTTTTCTCTGTGAGAAAGCCAGCTAGACGAACTGCTTGATATCGATCGCCAAGGAAGGAGGAGACCCATTTCAGTGGAAGGCCCTGAATCCCCGCACTCTCGACACGGTCGACCAGCGGTCGGTGGTCGACCGTGTCGAAGGCCGCCGAAAGGTCCAGGAGTACCAGCGCTTGCATAGAGCTGTGGTCGGCCCCCTACGTAATTCATCCAGGACTGCTAAAATAACAGACTCCGTGGAGTGTTCAGGTCTAAAACCAGCCTGGTGAGGATCCAGATAATGTGACTGCTCGACAAAAGTGCTAAGACAGTTGGCCACATTGGCTTCCAAGACTTTCCCCAAAAAGGACAGCAATGAAATTGGGTGAAAGTTGCTGTGTATTGACGGATCAGCACCCGGTTTCTTTAAAATAGGTACAACTTCTGCGCTTTTGAACAGATTAGGGACAATGCCATTGATGAGGGAGTTATTAAGAAGTGATATCGGGGGCTCTGGACATTGAAGAAAGACTTCCTGAAGAATCTGAGGGGGGCAACTGTCCATAGGGGAACCAGAGGACACCTTCTTAAGTAAGGAGGAAAACAACCTCTTGGGTAATGAGAGGAAATTCATCCAAGTGGCAAGAGTTGGAATATGAGCCACAAGGATCTGGGGGTGCCGAGGACTGAGGGATACTGGATTTAATGTTTAAAAATTTTTCAGTAAAATAGGTATTAAGGGAGTCACATAAAGATTGAGACGGAGTAGGCTTTACTATAACACGATCAGGCTTAACAAGTTCATCTACAATAGTGAAGATGTCCTTCGCCTTATTTGTAGACTCCGGGACGTTAGAGGAGAAATATTCAGATTTAGTCCTCATAATGGCGCTTTTGTAGTCTTTAAGTGCTGTCATAAAGGTGATCCTTTTGTGAGGGCAATAATCCTGTCGCCATTTCCGTTAGTTTTGCCGCAAGGCCAATTTCATTGCCTTCAGATTGTCAGAAAACCATCGTTGTGCATCATGAGGTCTCTTATTCTTGATGGTCTTCAAAGGGGCAATGATATCTCGGGCAGAATCAAGCTAGGAATTAATATTCTATGCTTGGATATGAGGAGATAACGTCAAGTCCGACGGTTTAGATGCTATTAATAAGGTAATAAATTCTTTAGTATTGACTCGACTCCAGTTCCTGGCCGTAAAAGGGCCTAAGGAGGAGACTTTGGGGATAGAAATATTGGGAAGGGAAAAGGTAATAAAATTATGGTCCGACCATGAACAGGGAAAAATTCGCAGGTCAGCTATCTCTAAATTGGTAGACCACACCTGGTCTAGGATGTGTCCCTTGATATGGGTGGGGCCCTTGATGTGCTGGACATAGTTCATGCCTGTCAGTAGGTCAGTAAATTCGGCTGAATGATGGCATTCCCGCACATTGTTAGGCCAGTAATTAAAAATCGCCAACAATCAGAACTTTGGCATGATTTATGGCCAGTTCAGCAATCGCCCCACTCAGCGACTGCAAAAAAGTGGGCATAGAGACAGGGGGCCTGTAAAATACGGCACAGACCAAAGAAAAATAATCAGCGTCAAGTTTAAACAAAAGGTAGTCAACTAGTGGGATAGAAGTTGTGACAAGAGAAGTAAATGTATGCTTCTGTGAGATCACTGCTGCTACCCCCCCTCCGGATCTATTATCTGGCCTGTTAGACTGGAGGATGTAATAATTGTCCGAGATAGCTGCCAAAATGTCAGGACTAGACTCATCTGTCAACCAGGTCTCAGATAAAAAGAGTATGTCAGGCTTGTTAGTGTTAAGGAGATAAAAAATCTCGAGTTGATGTTTTACCATCGAGCTGGTGTTTAAATACCAAATAGACAAAGCCTCCTGTCTCAAGCAGGCCGGGCTAGATATGTGTTTTAGAGCTACGCTGTGCTCACTGAGGGGCTCCTGAATGGGTGGTTTGATTAAATATGTGTTAACTGCCTCCCTCAGGCCCAAGATCCCCAGGCTATCTAACATGTTCTTACTGTCGGGGTCAAGGACCCAGTTACCCTGAAGGGATTTTAATTCAGCAGACGAATAGTATAAAAAATGGACATAGTCCGTGGCCCCTGGCCGGGACCGGCTGCTGACGGGCGCAGACGGGCTTGCCTTAGGCGCGCCCACTGCGCGCATCAGCTGCGCGCTCGCCTTTCCGTGACTGCTTTATGCTCCCCCCACCCGGAAGTGTGTCAATTTCCCCAGCTGGGCAGCCCACCACCACCAACTATGACGGCGGCCGTCCCAGCGAGAAACCTCGAGTGATGAAATGCCCAATACACCCTCTCCGCTCAAACGGCAAGCCGCGGCGGACCGGAGGGTGTAGCAAAGTAAGTGCACCACAATATTATTAAAAAAGACCTCACAAGCCCCAACAAAGTACTGTGCAAAAATTAAATTAAAACAGGCAGTAATTTAAAAGTTAAAAAGATCGGCAGCGTTACCGATATGAGCCTCTGCTGTGCGCTCGCCTTTCCATGACTGCTTTATGCTCCCCCCACCCGGAAGTGCGTCAATTTCCCCAGCTGGGCAGCCCACCACCACCAACTATGACGGCGGCCGTCCCAGCGAGAAACCCCTGAGTGACTAAATGCCAAATACACCCTCTCTGCTCAAACGGCAAGCCGCGACGGACCGGAGGGTGTAGCAAAGTAAGTGCACCACAATATTATTAAAAAAGCCCTCACAAGCCCAAACAAAATACTGTGCCAAAATTAAATTAAAACAGGCAGTAATTTAAAGGTGAAAAAGATCAGCAGCGTTACCGATATGAGCCTATGTGTTTGTGCCTGTGACCGCCACCACTGCTGCGTTTACAAAGTGCTCACTGTGACCGCTAGCATGCCGCTGTGTCCCTGTCTAAATGGCTAGCCATCTGCTGCTCAAGTGACCCAGTAGTGATCCAATGATTGCAGTGTGCTCCCACCACCAGTATCTGCAGTTGTCGAAGAACTCCAGGCTACCAATTTGAAGTACTGGGTTTTTAAGAACCCAGCGGTGCCAGGGAACACACCCTAAGACTTCGAGTCCTTCCTGTCCCAGACTACAGAAACACAGAGTCTTCTTGGTGAAGTCAAAGATCGAATTTATTGGCTGCAGCCAGTAACAGGTATCCTAGAAGTACAACACAGTGTATATTCTCAGGAGACTGCTCAACTTACAAAGCCAGCCATCCCTTTTTATACAAAATATTATGCTTTAGGCAAACATTCCTTATTTTACAGTTGACCATTCACATATTTTCATAACAAAGAAAAAGCAGAATCATGATGACAAGCCCATTTTCAGTTTGTCCAGCCCACAATCAATTACCCGGCAAGGCCCAGCATTTTCATCAGATATTGGACGGACCCCTAATAAAATCGGGCACCTCCTCATCGTAAAATAGGTCATAAAGCAAAAAACAGAGACAGGTGTGTGTAAGATTAGGCATAGTTGTGTGCAATGAAAGGTTTATGGCATGCGGCACCTTGATCCTAATCTCGTTCGGCCACTGGGAAAAGAACCGGCCAAACAGGTTTGGCTTCAGGCATTGGAGTCAGCTTGCCCAGGTCACACAAAAGTCAGCTAAAGGTGTACGTGTCCCAAAAGACTTATTCGGCCTTAGTCATCGGCCTATGTGAGGGCAACCACAAAATGGCTGCCATACACAAAATGGAACCCGAGGATTCAGGACGAGATCCCTGATTTCAGGGTGATCTCGCCGCTCGAATACGCCGAAAATGCTTGTATGTAGTGTACTCGACATTCTCGGTCTGCTGATACCAAAACCGTCATGATACGGCGATGTTTATGACACGGGTCCAGAATTTTCAGTACTACAGACCCTCCTTTTGCCCTTACATAGGCAATCAACCTACACTCACGCTAATCTGAGTCCAGGTCTATATTCATAAAATCATTGAGATGTTGCTGTAGCATCATCCTATTACTTAGTTCGTCCCTCGATACAGGTTTCCTTACACATGATGTAGCACAGAGGCCACATATTGCAGGAGCACACTGTACGCACAGACAGAACAGGAAAAGAATGGCTATGGTCATCCCAATGACCATCAGAATCTTCCATCCCCAGGCGGATAACAGTTCCCAGAACCACCCCATCAATGACCAATCTCCTTTATCCACATGAATAGATTCAGAGATCTTATGTAGTTTGGAAATGGCCTGGTACACTGTCGGAGCGTTATCTGGAATGAAAACACAGCAACTTGATTGGATCACTTTACATACCCCACCACGGTCTGCAAGTATGACATCTAGCGCAACTCTGTTCTGAAGAGTCATAAGACGATCCGACTGGAGCTCAGCAGTCAAGTTACTAAGGGCACCGGCAGTTTCAACTACGGTGGATTCAACCACCCTCGTTAATTGCCTTATGTTCCTGCTGTTAACCATGGGTCCCCAAAACGGCAGAAAACCCTTCAAGAAGTCTCCCAATTCTTGTCCTGCAGTGTCTTCTTTACTGAAGACACCTCTAACTATCCTTGTCTTGTGGTAATCTGCTGCAGCTGTGTAGGTG
Source organism: Lissotriton helveticus (assembly GCF_964261635.1). Taxonomy (NCBI): domain Eukaryota; kingdom Metazoa; phylum Chordata; class Amphibia; order Caudata; family Salamandridae; genus Lissotriton; species Lissotriton helveticus. The sequence continues at coordinate 1,501,485,340 of NC_136061.1, forward strand.
GGTGGCAACAGGAACGAAACAAAACATGTGCCCGAGAAGTCAGGGGGCAACCATGTGTACGCTCTATCATGACAGATGAAATAGGTACCCTTAGCTGCTAGGAACGAAGGGGAAGTCTGAGACGCAAAGACATATGTCTCAGTGCAGATACTCTTCCCTAACTGAGCTCCGGGATTCTTGCCATTACCTTGCAGACATAGGTGACCCTGATGGGGTACAATCCAAATCGGGGAGGATCTCTTCGCTCGCTGGTTCTCACTCAGAGTAACTCCATATCCGGTCACGTTCCATCCAATATATGCTAGTGTCTCATCTCTCGGGATAGTCTCATAGGAAATAGCTTCTCTAATCATATCTACTATACCCTTAACTAGAGCACTATTCTTTGGATTATCTTTTTCAGAGCGTAGGGGGTGGACTTCATGAGCATAGATGAACATCGTTCTGTATGCCCACACAGAACCATTATGGCTGAAAGGTAGGACCAAATAAGGGATACCTTTATCAGTGGTATGAGGCATAAGACCACACACCCAACAGTTAGTCGTGTTCACTACTAATTGGTGTTGGTGCAAAAGCTGAACGAAAGAGTTATTGATAAACTCTAATCTCCTAACGGACTCATGTTCAGGTAAAGGGTGAAAGGAATGTGAGGAAACAGTAGAAGGAGGCATGGGCTGTATAGTGGGTGCAAATGTCACTCGAAAATAAAATAAAACATATCCTATTAAAAACATCATTACACTAAGCAACATAAAAATGCATACCATCAAAAAACGTTTCTTGGTCATCATTATACACATTTTGGCTTTAAAGTTCATCTCTTTGGCAGGTCTCTCCATCTTGAAAAACTCCATCCTCTAACCTTGCTGCTCGCGGAGGTAGGGTGTTCCGTGCTAAGGAATGCGCCTGTCAGTCCAAGGGAAATGCCCAAGAACCAACCAGAACCGTCGACCTTGTGTCTTCGGCTTGCACTCCAAAGACTTGTCGCCCGCGACCCTACAGCTGAACCCGGATGGTGGTTCGAAAAACAAAAATAAAAAAGTTTCTCAGATGAGAGAGCTGCACTTTCAAAAATAGCAAAGAAAAGGAATTTATTTGTCCATAGTTCTCGGCCTCATATTATAACAGCTTTTTCCAGGTAATGTCTGGTCTTGAAACAAGAGTTCAGGCTCGGTAGTGTCCAATCGAATTGACGGTGGCACAGCTTCTTGCAGAAGATTGTCACTTTCACATTCAGATTTTGTTCCTTTTACACGTGCATCACTAAAAGGCAGAAAACGAGGCACAGTCTCAGTCTCGGAGTCAGCAATACCCTCCTGGACCCACCGGTCGTACGGCAGAGGCAAAGGGACCCTCTTACAGTGTATGGCGTGGATCCAGTTCCGCTTGCCTTCCACTCGCACGGCGGATCTCGTTGACAAAAGGACTAGGTGGGGTCAAGTCCAACGGGGCTGATCATTCTTTGTCCGCTGGAAGTTTTTAACCAAGACCCACGAACCAGGATCGATAGTGTGTCCTGGAGCTTCAGAGACCTGAGGCAGAGTATCGTGAACCTGTTGGTGTAAAACACGCAATTTAGCCGTCAAATCATACAAATAATCAAGCAATACAGGGTGTTCGATTTCGCTGAATTTTGTCGGCCTAGCCACTCCCCATATGTTGGCCGGGCGGCCGAACACAATTTCGTAAGGACTAAGCCCCACTCGTGAATGCACAGTCATTCTTGTCGATAGGAGTGCTAATGGTAAAGCATCGGGCCATTTAAGGCCAGAGCTTGCTTGTATCTTGGCCAGTTTAAGTTATAGAGTGCCATTGTAGCACTCTACTAATCCAGCTGACTGGGGGTGATTTGCAGCGTGAAATTTTTGCTGGATTCCTAACCCTTCACATACTTTCTTCATCACTCGACCCACAAATTCACTCCCATTATCACTCCAGACCATTCTCGGCAACCCAAATCTGGGGAAGAATTCTTTGACAAGGGCTTTAGCTGTGGACATGGCAGTGTTATCTTTCAGGGGATATGCTTCTACCCATCTCGAAAAGGCACAAACAACAACGAGTACGTATTTTAAATTGTTGCACCTTTCCATGTGGATGAAATCTAGCTGCAAAACCTCGAACGGATACGTTGGAGGTGCAAAATGACCAGCTGGAGTTGGGGTTCCCCTACCGGGATTGTATTTCAAGCACACCATGCAATTCTTGACCACATTCTCTGCACACTTAGGAATTCTAGCATTTTGCCATACTGGAGCCAACAACTTACAAATCCCTTTCACACTGATGTGAGCCATTCCATGGGCCATTGTAACCACTACAAGCACATATGAATCGGGTAACAACCATCGCTGATGTTCTGACAATTCAACCCAACAACCATTTGCATCCAATTTACCCGTACTCTCTCTCCACACACTCAACTCTTTTTCTGTAGCTTCAGCTTGAATAGACTTCACACTCTCTATCGTATCTTCACACATTCCAATGTCACCAACCCATCTCGCAGGGCCTGCAACATACATTCGACTCATCACATCCCTCGCTGTTTCTTTTGTGATTTCATCAGCAAATGTATTACCACGACCAACATCATCAGTAACCTTCTTATGTGCACTGCATTTCACAATCGCAACTTGCAATGGCAAAGTAAGTAACTCAAGAAGCTCATTCACCAACTGACCATGCTGTATCTTGGCTCCGTGCGAAGTCAGAAACCCACGTTCTTCCCACAATCGTCCAAAACTATGAGCCACACCAAATGCATACTGGCTGTCAGTATATATGGTCACTTTCATTCCTTTTGATAACACACACGCTCTTGTAAGTGCAATCAACTCTGCTGCTTGAGCTGAATTATGTGGGATACGTGCAGCTTCAACAATCGTATGCAAAGTCGTAACAGCATATGCTGCAGTCGTATCACCATTCAGAAGCTTGAAGCATGAACCATCCACCCATAAAGTACCATCACATTTCGCAAGAGGAGTGTCCCTAAGATCTATTCTCCCTTTCGTTTCTTCTTCTGTCCTAAGAAAGCAATCATGCTGTTCAGGAACATCTGTCTCTGCTACAATCGGCAACAACGTCGCTGGATTCAATGTGTTGCACCTCTTTATGTGCACATGACTTGCTAAAAGTGTCACCTCATAACCTGACAATCGAGCACTAGTTAAGTGCTGTGTCTTGGTTCTGTTTAACAAAATGTCCACTGCATGTGGAACCATTACAATCAGCATATTATTCATCACTAAACCAGCAGACTGCCGAATAGAAACTGCTGCTGCCGCTGTTGCTCTCAAGCAGCTTGGCAACGCTCTAGCTACCGGATCCAAAGTCGACGAAAAATACGCGCACGGACGTTGCTTGTCCCCAAAAGACTGTGTCAACACTGACAGTGCACAACCTTCTTTCTCATGGACATACAGTGTAAAAGGCTTACTGTAGTCGGGGGTACCCAACACAGGAGCCGAACACAATGCATCACGCAATTCGGTAAAACTTTTCTGACAATCCTCAGACCATGGAAGGGGATTCGGTGTATCTTTACAGGTCAATGCTACCAAAGGTTTGGCCTCGGATGCTTGATTCCGTTCTGGGAAGGACATGGCTTTTGTAGTTCGGACTGGACTGTTCCCATGGGGCAACAGGGTCAGAGCTGATTTGCATATCGCCATTGTCTAACCCAGGGTGGTGTGGAGTGCAAAAAAACGATGGATTTGGGCCCAGATCTTTTGACTGGGGGAGTGTGTGACATTGATCCACATTCAGTCCATCACTTGTTGGTTTTACCAAAGGTTTGGCCAGCAGAGAAAAATTCGGTATCCATTGTCTGCAATATGACGTGATACCCAAGAAAGCACGCACTTCTCTCTGTGTCATTGGCACACTCAATTTTGAAATTGCCTGAATTCTTTCTGGGGTCAGTTTCCTTCCCTCCTTTGATAAGAGATGACCTAAGTAGGTCACTTCTTGTCGACAATATTGTAACTTCGAAAGGGACACTTTGTGATGCAAATCAGACAAATGACGCAACAATGACAACGTTGCTTCTTTACAAATTTTCTCAGTATCTGCAGCGACTAGCAAATCGTCAATGTACTGAATAAGGGTAGCGCCATCAGGTAGAACAAAATCGTATCAAGCTGTGTTTTTAAAGCCTGACTATATATTGATGGACTCTCACAATAGCCTTGGGGAGCGCGTTTGAACCGGAAGCTTCGTCCTCCTAAACAGAAGCCGAAAATATCCCTACTCTCCTCGGCAATCGGGATGCTGAAAAAGGCATTTTTCAGGTCAATCACTGAGAACCAAGTGGCGGAAGCTGGAATCATCGTTAATTTAGCAGTGATATCATGGACAACTGGAAACTGTGGCACAACTATTTCATTCACCTCCCTAAGATCAATCACAAACCTGTAAACAGGTGGCTGGGAAGAGTCAGTTCGCTTCAGAACAGGCAGAACAGGGCTATTGCAAACGTTGCCTCTTGTTGCTGCAATTACATCTTTTTCAATCAAGTCTTGAATGATCCCTAGCAATGCTTTTTCACCTTCACTAGAGATCTTATATTGGGGAATGCATGCAATTTTAACATTTGCTTTCAATGTCACAACATATGGGGGTATTTCCAAAAGACCCACATCATTAGGACCAGTAGCCCAAAGATTATTAGGAAGAAACGACAGTTCTGTCGGAAGTTTATCCTTCGATAAATACATCGGGGAGACCACTTTCTTACCCAATGTGAGTTGTACTCCCGAAGGGGAACAATACAATGTCGCGTACAATCTTTTTAACAGATCCAATCCTAACAAATTCTCACCACAACCTGTCGTCAAAATAAGGGGTGCTTCTAATTCACAAGGTCCAACAGAAAGGGACATAGGACTAGAAATCGGGTTCCTAACCGGGGCGCCAGAAAAACCTACTGAAACATTCATTTCGCCAGACAAAGGTGCGCTAGGGAGTTTAGAGTGCATAATAGAACTCTTTGTAGCACCAGTATCCAACAGAAAAGGCTCTGACACACCTGATGTAATCACCTCAACATAAGGTCCACTCTGATCTACTGGAACTGAAACAACTCCCTCTCTTTGTCTATGGCTGTCCTAGCAATCATTACCTTCCATATTCTCATCTTCTGCATAGTAGTCATCAGCATAGTACTGAGTCGTCCTACCAGACGCGTTATTCTGCTGATCAAAACTATTTATTGACTTCTGAGGCGGAAAAGAACGCGCGTTCTGGGCGAAATTTCCACGTCCTCTACCTCTAAGAGTTTGTGGAACACCTGGACCTCTTGCGCTAGAAAACACCATTCATACGCTGTAACAGAGCAGGGCAGCTACTTTTAAAATGACCCTCTTCTTTACAATATGCACACTGATTAGGGCCTACAGGAAAACGTTGTTGAGAAAAGTCGAGCTTTTGCGAGTTTCTCTGAAACTCTTGAGGTTGCGATATTCACACTGACCACCTCGAGGCGGATAAGCTTGCTGTAAAAGAACCTTCGTTTCCAATTCTTTAGTTTTCTTGTCTGCTCTATCCTTCTCGTCCTTATCTCTGTTTTCATAATATTGCGCAGTAGCCAATATCTGTGCTGAAGAGGAAACGGCCCAAGAACTCTCTGAATCTTTCAATTTCTTACACAACTCAGGAAGCAAATTATGTACGAACTTGTCAACGAACAACCGTTGACCACCTTCTGTACTCATATCTTGACCACTGTGGTCGATAAACGTCTCTTCAAACCTAGTGAAGAAATCAGACACGGTTTCCTCTTTCTTCTGCTTACATGCAGACAATTTGTCCCAATTCACTCGCATAGCAGGCATTAAAGTCTTCATATAAGTAACGATCTTGCCAGGAAGTTCTGCAACTAAAGGCTCAGGTTTAGCACCACCAACTTGTCGGCCATCTGCAGCAGCAATATTAACCCAGGTATCACCTAACTCCTGCGCATGATCCGTGTGACGAATCAAACCCCATAAAGGCTGTGGGACAACATTTCCAAACAACATGTCTATATCAGCTAGATTCATGACACATGAGTCTGCAGTCTGTGATAATTCCTTATAATACCCTGCAGGGTTTTTACGGGGGTCAGGCAAAGTCTGCTTAAGGGCCAAAACTTCAGCTCGCTTCCAAGGAACATGGACAAAAACACGCTGAAAGTGAGCCGGTACAGCTAAAATACCAGCATTAACATCGGCCTGAACGGCCTCTTTCAACACCGGAGGAACCTCTCTCATGGGGTACTGTCTCGCTTTCCTCCTAACAGAGGGATCAGGCTCAAACAACGATCGAGAGATAGCCTCCCTCCTAAATGACAACAATGTCGCAACTGCTCTTTCAACATCGGAACCCACAATCGTTCCTTTTGCAAACTCGAACCGTACACGGCACAACTCAGGTGGATTGGGCTCCAAATCATTATCCTCCAAATCCTCACAAAGAAAAGCACACATTTTTTCGAAAACGTATCTCTGCTTTGGTGCTTCCCACTGGTGGAAGACATCCATAACAGACTCTAGCTCATATCTTGTGGGGTCTGTAACCCATTTATGTGCCAAATAATCCAACGTTTCCCGCTCTCTAGAGTCGGGAAGTTGACTACGCAACTGTTTGTGCGTTGAAACAGGGGTCATACTTGCCGCCCCAAAAAGAGGAGATAGGAGACTAGCAACAGTGTCAGTCATTCTCTGTCGAACAGAAGGAGAAGTCGACGAAAGAACAGGAGGAAAAGCAGAGTGAGGCAAGGCAGATGCAGATGCAGACGCAGAGGCAGTAACAGGAGGAACATCAGAGGAGGTAGTCGATGCAGTAGGCAAAGTCGTAGGAAGTACAGGGGGAGCAGGTAGCAAAGTCAGCGGCCCTTGAGGAGGCTGAGCCGTAGCAGTAAGAGCCAACTGAAGAGGAGCTGGCGGTTGTGGAAGAACCTGAGGCACAACAACCGGAGGTTGCACAACTAAATGGTGCGGAGGTGCAGTAGCACTCTGCGCATAAGGGGGTGGTGAATTCAATAAATGCAACATTAAAGGATCTTTCTCAAGTTCCTTTGCTGCATCCTGCTGGAGAGGTGACAAAACTGGATAGCATTTATCAATCACCATTTTAAGTTGCCTGTGCAACTGCTCACTCGCTTGCTCTTCTTCGTTATCTTTATACTGCATAGCAGCTTGCATTATCGAGATACCCCTTTCTCTTTTATTTTTCTTTGCCAATTTAATTTCTTTCTGTTTGGCTTCCTTTCGCCATAGGCGGAAAGAGTCAAACATCGCCAGCCGGGCTTTCTTCTTAAAAAGTCTAACTTCTAGATTATCTAAGATCTCTGTGTCAAAACTACCATTTTGGGGCCACTTTAGAACACCATCCTTCCTGGTGTATCGGATCTATACTTCATTATATGTGATGGGGCCCATGCCGTGTTTCACATAGAGCTCATAGGTTGGAGTTCCAATCGGAGGAACCGGACACGAGTCCTCCAATCAGGAATCCCTATTACATCCAAGACAAAACAAATTTCCAAGTCTGCTAAGACCAGGCATCTTCGCTCTCTAGTCTAGCTTCAAACTTCAAAGGATTATCAAATTCGATAGTCTCGTGAATACACGAGTCCTTCGGCTTTGGTACTTGCAAGTTCCAAATCAAAGATCCCAAGGGGATACCCAAACTAAGAACCAAACTAAGGACTGGGAGACGCTCCACTCATACTTAACTGAGGTATAGATGACGTCACCAGAAGACTCGTCTATCGTTTCGCTCTACAAATCATCAAAGGGTCCAAGATAGGGCGATAGTCAGGGCAGCAGTCCTTCGTAGCCGTCGGGAAGCGGGGAACCTCGCAGCAAAGACTTTCGGACCACGAACGACATACAGGGGTCGATGAAGTGGTTGGCCTTCCTCCAGAATTTTCACACGAAGCTCCTCACGAACCTCTGGCTTGGACCGGTACCGCTGAAATCGCCCCACGTTGGGCGCCAACTGAAGTACTGGGTTTTTAAGAACCCAGCGGTGCCAGGGAACACACCCCAAGACTTCGAGTCCTTCCTGTCCCAGACTACAGAAACACAGAGTCTTCTTGATGAAGTCAAAGATCGAATTTATTGGCTGCAGCCAGTAACAGGTATCCTAGAAGTACAACACGGTGTATATTCTCAGGAGACTGCTCCCCTTACAAAGCCAGCCAGCCATTTTTATACAAAATATTATGCTTTAGGCAAACATTCCTTATTTTACAGTTGACCATTCACATATTTTCATAACAAAGAAAAAGCAGAATCATGATGACAAGCCCATTTTCAGTTTGTCCAGCCCACAATCAATTACCCGGCAAGGCCAAGCATTTTCATCAGATATTGGACGGACCCCTAATAAAATCGGGCACCTCCTCGTCGTAAAGTAGGTCATAAAGCAAAAAACAGAGACAGGTGTGTGTAAGATTAGGCATAGTTGTGTGCAATGAAAGGTTTATGGCATGCGGCACCTTGATCCTAATCTCGTTCGGCCATTGGGAAAGGAACCGGCCGAACAGGTTTGGCTTCGGGCATTGGAGTCAGCTTGCCCAGGTCACACAAAAGTCAGCTAAAGGTGTACGTGTCCCAAAAGACTTATTCGGCCTTAGTCATCGGCCTATGTGAGGGCAACCACAAAATGGCTGCCATACACAAAATGGAACCCGAGGGTTCAGGACGTGATCCCTGATTTCAGGGTGATCTCGCCGCTCGAATACGCCGAAAATGCTTGTATGTAGTGTACTCGTCATTCTCGGTCTGCTGATACCAAAATCGTCATGATACGGCGATGTTTATGACACGGGTCCAGAATTTTCAGTACTACAAATTGAGCTACCCATCCTGTTAACAGCTTACCAAGATTAGCGGCCTCTTCTGCAACCACCACGTCCTAGAAGTGAGAGGGAGTGGAGACACTTGCTGTCAAAAGGACATGTAGACAGTGTTGTGGTGAGAGTGTATCAAAGGAGACTGGATATTTTATTTTTTTTACAGAGTTTTATATAGCACGAACTTGACCCAAAGCGCGTATCAGAGCGCTTTACATAGCACCAGTTGCGTTACATGTGTCCTCCGTTCATTCTTTGTTAGGAATGGGGATATTAAGTGATTTGCCCAGAATCACAGGATGTTCAGCGTCATTGCTGAGACTCAAACCCAGTTCCCCAGATTCGAGGTTGACCGCCTTAGCAGTTAGGCTAACTCCTCTCTCCTGATTGAGCTGAGCTCAAACATTACTGAACAAGGGTGTCTCCGTCTGAGCCTTCAATCGTGTTACACAAAACTATCTAACCTAAGGGGGACAATTCTAGAGTCGCAAAAGGAGGGAGTATTGCTCTTCCCTTTGGGACCATTTGCACTTGTTGGGGGTGGTGCACAGACTTTCCTGAAGCCCTGCTTAGTGGGGGGCTTCATAACTGAACCCACGCTGTCATCTGCCTAACGGGGGAGCCGCCGCAGCTGATTGCCACCACCTATAGGGACTCCAAGTCCCATAACCCTGGGACCCTCACCTGGGATACATCAATAGCGCTATTTCACAAAGCCTGGGCCAAGGGCGGGCCCGTCCATACCCGGAGGAGGCTGGGCCTCCCCAACATCTATTTTCCTAACCAAAATGTTCTGTTGTTTGCTATATCTTGCAACCCCTAGTTGCATCTAAGCAGCTTAAGCTGTATGAATGGGTCAGTTTGCATTGATCTGATAAGTAAGCTTGCTGCCTTGATTGTTCTAGTCTGCCTCACTGAAAATGTTCTAATCCACCATTTCATTGCTCTGTTTTCAGCTCTTGTATATGCCCCTTGTCATCTACAAATGGGGAAATAAGAATGCCACTGAAGGGGATGGGGGGTTGGTAAAAAAGAAAACCACATATTTGCAAAAATCATGCTGCAGGCAATTGTGTGCTTGACCACCATGACAATCTGTTGGTTGAATGTGAGGAGATACTCGCTGCAGCCCCCCCCCGCTGCCTCGCGTCCTCCCCCCATTAGTTTTCCACCCCCAGGCAGCACAAACAAGCAAAAGCAAAAGCAAATCCAGGGGATGTTTAAGAAACATACACTTCAGGCCCAGGAGCAACATACTGTGGGTAAAGCACACTCACTGCTAACAACCGCACTTGTGCCAACTTAGCACCAAGAGACCTGTTGGTGTACGTGCACTTTATAAATCTCCCCTAACATAACCTAACATCACTAGTACACTCAAATTCTGTCTGGCAACTACAGTCTACATTTGAGGATGTTTTACCTTGCAGGAACCACTTTGCCCCATTGGTCGAGATGACTAACGATTAGGAAGTCGCTAATAATTTGGTGCGTTCTTCCATGGCACCTGATGTTTCTGTTCCCATCTCCTCTGACCAGGCCTCTTACGCTGCTTTTATCTTAGATTTGAAAACTGAGGTAGGGGCTTCTAAAATCCGTGATTACATCACTGACCAATTCTTTGAAACAGCTTCTAGCTCTTAGCAACACACATGCAGTTATTGGACAAATTGATCTACCCGCAACCATTTCCAGAACATCTGCTGCTGTATCTAGTCGGTGACTCCAGTGAATAAGGGTGCCGATCCCATATCCGACGATGTTCCCACTGCTAATCATGATCAGCAAATTCCCAGTCATGTGCCTTTGTGGCCGCTTAACTACAACAGGGTAACTTCCAATACCTCGAGTACTCAAAGCTTAGGCGCTCATACTGGGCACTTTTCTCTGGATAGTTTTCCCTCTTCTTCTTCCTTTGGGGCCAATCTTGGTCATAAACCTAACAACTCCCTGTGCCCCACTAAAAGTAGACCTGCCAGTGCTGATTCCATCATGATGATCGGTGTTCCTAAGCCAGGCTTCCCCAATGAGTAGCTTGTGATCTACTGGTAGCTCTCCACCCACCTGTAAGTAGCTCTCCTGTGTGCAGCCCAACCTACTAAAGTAGACACTTTTGGTTGGTTGAATTAGTCCTGTTGACCAAAATGTAAAAGTGTCTATTCAACACAAAAATACGTGTATTTTGAAACCTCATAATTTCGCAAACATATTTAAAGCTGATATTTGAGTGCTTTATCAGGTGGCATTGGGGAGACGTAGTACTAATATTAATACCTTGTTTCCAGCTGCATTACATCTACGGTTGTTATGTTTTATCCATGTAGAGCAGAGGTCTTCAAACAATTTTACTCTGAGCCCCCCTAAGCAAAATGTTTTGAGGTCAGCCCCCCGCTTAGGGGCTTATGAGATGATTTGAAGAATGCTTTTTCTATAGCTTATGAACCACACTAAATATGAGATTTATAAAACAGGAAATGCATCAAACAAAAACAGACATTATCCCATACAAACTGCTCCCCATAATTGGGGTGTTGTGAGCACCTCACACTCTTTGGCCCCAATGCAACTATACCTGCTGCACTAATGATAACCGCAGTTCTGAGTAGCAGGCTCTCTCCACTGCATCTTTTACCTCTTCCCCACCATGACGGATCATCACCTCGGTCCTAATGCTTGAAAGGAAAATAAGCTCCAATGCCCCTTTTTAAAGGTAGACAGTCATACCTGAGAGGCAGTGGGCCTCTCAAATTCCTGGGCCACAGTCCTGATGCATCTGCTTCCTTAATGTTAACCAGCAGTGTCTACTTACACACTTGGCAGCAGTACCAGCTTCACTAATGAATGTCTAAAAAAAAAAACTCTTATATTGTCCCCTTCTTCGGGGTATATCTCTGAAGAAGCTGTCTCTGGCCATTTGTAAACATAAAAATAAGTCCCCATACAGTGCTCCCTATTCTGGGCCTTCTCTTTAGCAAAACTTATGAATCTCGCTCCTTTCCTCTGTCTCCTACACCATTACTGTGAGGCCCCAGGGATCCAGAGGATTAGGGCTCTGCATTTGAATGCAACCCTGCTTGCCTTCTACTTGCCACCCCTTTGACTCAGCTTTCACAAAAAAAGCTGCCCCTGAATGGTTAATACTGACTTTGAGGTGCCTCTGCCTGAAAGCGAAGGATGTGGTGGTAGTGCAGATAGTTAAAAAAACAGCCTTCATACCAGCTATTAATTGATTGAGTCACTTAAAGCCAGGGCCACTGGAAGTATGAGTTTCTGCATCAGCAGTGTTTTCCACATAATTATAGCTTTACTGCATTTGCTCCATAATCTGCAGATTTGAACTACAGAAACATGATTCTAGATCAAACGGAACAAAAGTTACTTAAAGCGTGACAAAGTGTTCCAGAGCATTGGAAGGCCCTTTGCAAAGATTCACTGATAATCCTGTAGTTGCTTACTGCTGTATTTGGGTGTTAAACTGGTAATTATGAGGTGAAATATTTCCCCTGACAGAGTTACCTTGAGTTAAAATGACAAAATAATGAAGTAATGCTAACCACAAAATGTGGCGCATTGTGCCACATAATTTACCTTTTCTTACTGCATAATCTAGTCAAACATGCCGCATAATGTGGTCCTCTTCTGCTGAATAATTGAAGTGGCTCTGCTTATGGCTTAATGGTGGCAAAGATGTTTTCTTTTTGAGATGTAATGTAAGGGTGTTATCAGCCGAGATCTGGAATAGGGGAGACACTTACAACAATGTCTGCATTGGATGCAGATGCAGCAACCTAGCTTAGAGTATGTAAATATTGTTTTAAAATAATGACTTACATATTCACAGTGCTTTCTGCCACAGGCTGGGACCTCATAGCACTATAAACAGGGCCACTGGAATTATTCCGCAGGAGAAGGCCAAATTATGCAGCAGCAGGGTTGACTAAATTCTGCAGGAAGTAAAGGCGAATTATGCTGCATAATGCTGCATATTTTGTCATAGCATTACTGCATTATTTTGCAATTTGTACACTTGTTAACACTGCCCTGGGTTTTATTGCCCCTCATAAGTACCACATTAATACCCACATATAGCAATAAGCAACAGAAAGGAGACCAGTCAACCTATAGAAAGGGCCTTCTACTGTGAGATAATGTGTTGCTGCATTTTTAGTAACTTTTGAACCATTTGAGCTAGAAACAAGTTTTTAAAAAAAAATCTGCAAATTATGTAGCAGACAATGGATTATGTGGCAAATGCGGGAAATCCATAACTATGCACAAAATGCCCAAACCGCACAATTGCATAATTCCAGTGGCCCTGACTATAAATACAAAGGTCACTATTCCTCTGCACCAACTAGGGTTCAATTATGTTTTGCTTAGCTTTAACACACACAGACATCTGCAGTGATGGTAGTCACTAACTGAGGTTTCATAACCTAAAAGAGTGCAGTTATCACCAGTTAGTTTAACTTGCATTTATTATCCAATTAAGTTGTTATTGCATTATTTTATACACACCTGCAAAACTGTGAAAACACAAAACACATAGGCTTTTTATTTTATTTTTATTTCTATTTTAATTATTATTAATTATTTTATTTTTAGCAACCTCTTTGACCCTGCCAGCACACCAGGGGCCCAACTAGAACCGAACTTCGGTGGGCTAACACTCCCAGCCAGGGCTGGCCCTAGCACTGGCCGCACATGGTATAACAGTCTTTTTTGGCGCCCCTCCCCCATTTTCTCCTCCATGAATTCCCTCACTACTACTCACCAGCAATGCACCTCATCTCTTTATTGCCCCTTTCAGACAAACATATTTTTAGTTTACTCACACTCAGTTCTGTGATCCACATGGCACCCGTTCTTTGTAGCAGGCACATTAACCCTCTGCGCTGTGTGGGTGGTAGGAGTGCCCATGTGAGGGGACGGTGAGTGATGCGACAGAGAGAGAGTAGGGTAAAAGGAGTGACTGCAGGGTGAGTGAGGTGACCATCTGATTTTGGGTGCGGATGTAAGTGCAGAGTGGGACGAATGAATGCATGGTTTGTGATGGACTTGTTTGAGTGAGATTGCAGATTGAGCAGTGAGGGGGACAGGTGAGTGAAGTTTCACATGAGTGCGGGGTGAGTAGTGTACTCGTGTGACTGTTGGGCGGGGTACAGGGTGAACAGCTCAAGTGCATTGTGAGTGCAGAGTGATCGCTGTAGTGTAGGGTGAGCGGGTGAATGTGTGAGTGCATGTGAGCGTGAAAGTGAAGGGGAAGAATGAGGAGTGAGTTGTCTGAATGCAGGGTGCATTCCCAGACACTTGAAGTAACTCAGCATGTTATTGATGGCGGCATAGGGTTCCAGATGTAAGTTAAACTATTGCTATTATGGCATTATTCAGGGATCGAGGGTGGAGGAAATAAATAATGTGCTGATCCTGCAACAAACTTCCAGTCTTATGATTAGGGTTGCCAGCTCATCATTTTGATGTCGCAGACAGTACAAAAATAAACAGGTACGCACTTCGAACAGCAAATATAAATAGAAAGCACTTTTAATTGTGTCCTCCAGCTGCCTGTATGATTCCTGACTGATAATTAAAGGGAACAAAGACAGAAAAGTCACATTACAAATGAATAGATACTTTTTATTTATAACCCTATTTAGTGTCAAGACCAGGTCTTTGCAGGTTCTTTAAACAACATAAGGCTGGCATTTTTCTTTTGGCAACTCTACTTTATATTCCTTTTCATGAAATGCATGCTCACACTATTAAATGTAAAATACAAATGCAAGGAATAGGGGGGGTCTGGAACCAGAACAAGCATTGGAAATGCAATAGGTCTCGCAATAGAATAGTTAGACATTTTTCTTTTTGCAAATGGAAGAGTGGCGTTGCGTGGATGAGTAGCGTTGCGTGGATGAGTGGCGTTGCGTGGATGAGTGGCGTGTGTGAGTGGCGTTGCGTGTGTGAGTGGCATTGCGTGTGTGAGTGGCGTTGCGTATGTGAGTGGCGTAGCGTGTGTGAGTGGCGTAGCGTGTGTGAGTGGCGTTGCGTGTGTGAGTGGCGTTGGAATGCAATAAGTATCGCATTAGAAAAGTTGTAGTTATTGGTCTTGTAAATGACATAATTTTTTTTTTTTTGCGATGTTAAAATTGCTATATTGATGGCTTTGTCATTTACAATGCCAATAGCTATAACTTTTGCAAATGTGACACCTATAGCATTTGGAATGCAACATGTTTAGTATTTACGTGACTTATATGGCAGCTCTGGTCGTTATGCTACATCTCTAGATAGTTTTATCTTCCGCAAATGTGACACCTATTGTAACACAATATGTGTTGTGAGGGTGAGTGAGGGTGAGGGGATGAGGGTGAGGTGTTGAGGGTGACGGGTTGAGGGTGAGGGGTTGAGGGTGAGTGAGGGTGAGGCTGAGGTGTTGAGGGTGAGTGAGGGTGAGGAGTTGAGGGTGAGTGAGGGTGAGGGTGAGTGAGTGTGAGGGGTTGTGGGTGAGTGAGGGTGAGGATGAGTGAGGGTGAGGGGTTGAGGTTGAGTGAGGGTGAGGGTGAGGGTGAGTGAGGGTGAGGCTGAGGGGTTGAGGGTGAGTGAAGGTGAGGCTGAGGGGTTGAGGGTAAGTGAGGGTGAGTGAGAGTGAGGGTGAGTGAGGGGTTGAGGGTGAACGGTTGAGGGTGAGTGAGGGTGAGGTGTTGAGGGTGAGTGAGGGTGAGGGGTTGAGAGTGAGTGAGGGTGAGGCGTTGAGGGTTAGTGAGGGTGAGGGTGAGTGAGGGTGAGTGAGGGTGAGTGAGGGTGAGGGTGAGTGAGGGTGAGTGAGGGTGAGGCTGAGTGAGGGTGAGTGAGGGTGAGGGGTTGAGGGTGAGTGAGGATGAGGGGTTGAGGGTGAGTGAGGGTGAGGGGTTGAGGGTGAGTGAGGGTGAGGGGTTGAGGCTGAGTGAGGGTGAGGGTGATTGAGGGTAAGGGGTTGAGGCTGATTGAGGGTGAGGGTGAGGGTGAGGGGTTGAGGGTGAGTGAGGGTGAGGTGTTGAGGGTGAGTGAGGGTGAGGGTGAGTGTGGGTGAGGGTGAGTGAGGGTGAGGGTGAGTGAGGGTGAGTGAGGGTGAGTGAGTGTGAGTGAGGGTGGGGGTGAGTGAGGGTGAGTGAGGGTGAGTGAGGGTGAGTGAGGGTGAGGGTGAGTGAGGGTGAGTGAGGGCGAGGGTGAGTGAGGGTGAGTGAGGGTGAGGCTGAGGGGATGAGGGTGAGTGAGGGTGAGGGGTTGAGGGAGGGTGAGGGTGAGTGAGGGTGAGGGTGAGGTGTTGAGGGTGAGTGAGGGTGAGGAGTTGAGGGTGAGTGAGGGTGAGTGAGTGTGAGGGGTTGAGGGTGAGTGAGGGTGAGGGTGAGTGAGGGTGAGGGTGAGGGGTTGAGGGTGAGTGAGGGTGAGTGAGGGTGAGGCTGAGGGGTTGAGGGTAAGTGAGGGTGAGTGAGGGTGAGGCAGAGGGGTTGAGGGTAAGTGAGGGTGAGTGAGAATGAGGGTGAGTGAGGGGTTGAGGGTGAACGGTTGAGGGTGAGTGAGGGTGAGGGTGAGGTGTTGAGGGTGAGTGAGGGTGAGGGGTTGAGAGTGAGTGAGGTTGAGGCGTTGAGGGTGAGTGAGGGTGAGGGTGAGTGTGGGTGAGGGTGAGTGAGGGTGAGGGTGAGTGAGGGTGAGTGATTGCGAGTAGCAAAAAAATCGTATGGAGCCAGGGGCGTAGCGCAGGCTCCTGCAGGGGGAGGCTGGGGTACCCCTTGAACTCAATTTCTACGACTATCCCTGAGTTGTGAGAAACTGGTGAGGGGGGGGATTCGGAAGGACGGGGTGACATGTAGATTTACACCATGGCATCGCGCTCCACAGCAAGCGAACGTCTCCCACAAACGGCAACATAGCGCGGCACAAAAACTCGGACTCTTTCCCCTGAGGGAAACGCGCACAGGCCTGCAGAACGGCTTATTTCCACCCTGTCAGAAATGGCACCTCAGCATGTGCCTTCCCTCGTCACTGAACAGGGCATATTGAACAGGGTCGAGGGCTGGAGGGCTGGCAGCTCGTCCTGTTCTCTTCCGTGAATGTCTAGCTGATTTGTCTTGCCAATAAAATATTATTTAACCGGGAGATGGAAACGTGCAGAGAAATGGATAGAGAGTGAGCGGAGACAAATGGAGGCGGGGGCTGGGGAGAGCGAGGGTAGGGAAACAGACAATAGGAAAAAGTAGAAAGAGGAAACATGCAGCAATGGAGAGAACACATCAGAAGAGCAGCTGTAAAATGGGATTGCGAGAGGGAAAATGAAAGGACATGTGGGACAGAGGAGAAGAGCACGAGGTGACCCAACAGGAGTAGATGGGTACTGGGGAGACATGACAGAAGTTAGAGATTAAATAGGTGCGACGGGGGTAAGAGGGCTGAGATATAGGGGTGCTTAGAGCGACGGAGATGCAGGGAAGGAGAGTGACGGTCACAGAAGGGGAGAGGTGTATAGAGATGGCGGGAGGCGGACGAGGAAAATGGTTAGAGAAGGAAAGATGAAGGAAGCACGAGGGAGAAAAGGAAGACGTAAGAGGGTGAAAATGCGTAGAAAACAGAAAAGATTAATAGGTGGGGGAGAGGGCTAGCGAGGGGAGAGCAACAGAATAGACGATCGTGATTAGAGGGTGAAAGGAAGAGAGATGAGAGATCGTGGGACGGAGGTGAAGAGAGAGATATTCGTATAACGTGTAAGAGGAGATAGCTGGAGTGATAGATGAGTTGAGATGAGGATGAGGGACATCGAGAGGTAGGCGATTAAATGGAAACGTATTGAAAGGAGATGGGCAGTTGGAGGAAATTAACAAACAAGACGGAGGGCATTGCTGTGGGGAGGGGGTGGAGGAGAAATGCACACGGCGGGCAGGGGAGGGGGCGGAGCGGGGAGAGCGGCATGTGGGTGTGAAGAAGCCGGGGCCTTTGAAGTGAAGCTAAGCTTCACTTCAAAAGGTGTCGGGAGGAATGCGGCTGAGGGAACAGACGGCGATTGCGGCTGAGGGAACTGATGTGCACGCGCTTTTAAGCTCAATGCACATGCGCATTGAGCTTAAAAGTCACGGGCACTGCAAGGAATCGCCACGATTCCTTGCTTCTTAGTTAAAGGTTGTTTAAGCCGCAATAGGCTCGCAAGCTCGATGCGCATGCGCATCGACAGGCGAGACCTACAAATTACAGAGGCATACAACAGTATGTAAATATACAAATGGTCTTTAAAGACCTGTGAAAAAATAGGGTGTGCCAGAGATAAGACTCCAGACACTGCCCAGCGGAGCCCCCGGCAGCACACTCGCTGACATCCGGCCCCACGGCACTCTGATCTCACTTCAAGGGTTTCCGAGTAAATGAAGACAGCCTGGAAATGCAGCAAATAAACATCGCTGCACTTCCAGGCCATTTTCATTTACATTTACTTGCAGAGGCATTTGTGCCTCCCTGGGAGGCACACCCCACAGTTTGAAGACCTCTGATGTAGAGGCATTCCAAACTGATAAAGGCTTATTAACATTATTGCCGGCAACCCTGACTGATGCACTGATGAGATCACTGTTAGTCATCTTGCATATTAAGACCACTAATGTAATCATGTCTGATATGGCCACTAATATAATACTTATACTATTATTAGCTCAGGATGACCTTCATTGAACATAAGTAGCTATTATTACCGAAACATTTGGAGGCCCCTGTCTTAAGCTGACCCATTAAATTAGCCATGAAGAGGAAAAAATATATAAAGAAAAAAGTGACACACTGGATATGTTACGTCAAGGGTTGTCATTCACTTATCCGAGATGACATTATCAATGCCAAAAGGATAGTCATCCCTGATTCCAACTTTGACATGATAGAACTAATTCTCATGTCCAAAACAATGGATGATGTCAGGACAAGCCCCCCTAGTCATTCCAGTATTTAATTTAAATATCCCAGGACAGTACAGTTCCCTGACGAGAGATCCCCTATGATGTCGGTCAATTCCACCTCACATCTTAGTGATAATGACTGACTCAGGGGGGCGGCTGTTCCACCTTCTGACCCATTAATCTTGCTTACATTCAATTCTGCTCTCCCTAGCTGTCCAATGGATGCTAGGGGGTCTGACCATCCAACTCATTCCTGTTCCTCCGAAGTGTTGATCATGTCTAATACTAACTTTAAACCATTGCTTGCTAGTGAATATTCCTCTAGTGGTCCTCACAATTACGTTGCTTGTGTGTCCAATAGTGTCATCTCAGTTGAGATGTCTGGGAATGATGCTCAGGGCCAGACTGTCCGTAGCGGGCACCGGGCATTTATCCAGTGGGCAGCCAGGGTAGGGACTGGTTTTGTACCCTGAAAGGCCATTTTTGTTACCGGGGGAGGGGGCGGGATGGGGATTGCAACTTAGCTGCAATATCGGCCCACTGTAACAAAAGCTGCAGCGGTGAGATGGGAGTGGTGCCTCAAACTAGCACGCCTAGGGGCTGGCCGAGGTGTTTGCCAGGGCTGGTTTCGGTTTCCGGTCCGGCCGGGATGGTGCTGTACACAAGGGACCTCCATCTTCTAAGCCCGGCGAGCTGCTCTTTGTCTCCTGGAATGGGACAGGACTTTGTAACCCTTCCAGACTGGAACCAATTTATGGACAGTTATAATATATATCTAGTACAAGAAACCTGGCCTCTGGATTGAAACCACAGGCCAGATTATCTTAGTTTTTTCATCTTGCAATTCCTAACTTGGGGGGGGTAGAACCTCTGGGCATCTAGTAATATGGGTTGGAGCCTCACTAAACTGTCGAATACGTCAACTTAACATTCATTTTACTGACATCTTGGGTATCCAGTGGAACACTGGAAGTAATCACGGAATAACCACCTTTAATGTCTATGTAGGAGGGATCAGGGACACTATGGTTATGCAAATGCTACAGGTGGATTAAACACAGATCTGTGACTGGGGGTGAATGGTTTGCCATTGTGCAACATTCCGTCCATCATCTTGTGTGTTTTGCTGTTCACCCTATGTGGGATGGGTATGCCCAGATGTGGGTCCCGTGCTCACTGAGCCACTGGAGTCAAGCTATCCTGGCTGAAGACGGCTGATAGCCAGAAACCGGTCCTAGGATGCTTGATTCCGGTCCAGGGAAGACATGGCTTGGCAGTTCGATCTGGACTGTTCCCATGAGGCACAGGGTCAAGACTGAATTGCATATGGCCGTGTCTGAACTGGGGTGGCTTGGTGAGTAAAATAACGATGGATTAAACCCAGATCTGTGACTGGGGGTGAATGGTTTGCCATTGTGCAACATTCCGTCCATCATCTTGTGTGTTTTGCTGAAAACTTTCTTGAACAGCGCTCTTACCAACACTGTCTTATTGCAGCGAGTGACTGTAACATAACATTCAAGCCACTCGACAATGATGACGTTTATTTAACCAGGGAAGAAGATTATGCTTAGGCTATTCTTTTGTTAGATATTCCACCAACAAACAGATGGACAAAAGCTGCTTTCCAATTAAAGGCACTTCCAGTGGAGCACGGGCTCAGGGCCCTTAATGGTAGAACTAAATCTGATTTAAAAGATGTCCACACTTCCAACAAGCCACATCACACAAGCCAAATTAATTATATATTAGTCGACTTAAGGCTGTGGCCATCTGTAATCAATATGATTGTTTTAGAAAGATCAGAAAGCAATCACAACCCACTCTCTTTCACCACTCAGGCCTTTTCTGAGAGTATCTCTTCAGATCTTGATCTGCGCTCTTACACCATGGATATCACATTGACTGCTGACAAACTTTACCTGAAATGACATCAGGTAGCTGCACTTCCTGATATATTATCTGTCGTAGATATGGACCTTAAAACAGACCTTGCTCAAATTGAGGTCGACGAGTTTGACACACCAGACCAATTGATGCATATTCATAAGGCCCCCTTTGAGCGCATTTTAGGTAATTTCACCGTCCCTGTTTCACGCAACAGGAAAAGTACTGATATGAATCGATCCTGGTTCAATAAAGAATGTCTTCCCTAGTAACAGCCATCAAATCTAAGGATCTGTTCCACATTCCCCAGTAGAGGAAGGCCTAAAAGATGACCATTTCTAATGCTAAATGGAACTGGGATGAACAGAGGTGGAGGGGCCTTCTGGACGTATGTTCAGCCACAAATTCGACCAAATTCTGGCAATTAGTCGCATGTGGTGCGCTTCAGCCACATTGGAGCCATCAAATAACGCTGCTCCATCTGACTTGGTGACTCTACCACTCCAACACAGGCTACCACCGAAGTCCTTCCACCGCCCACCTCTGTTATGCCCATGTTTGCTATCACTGATATCATTGAGTCCCTAAACGCTGTCTCGCGGTGCCGAGCGCAGAACCCGATGGTGTTCCAGCTGACATATTCTTATCTGATTTGGAGGATTTGCCAGCTATATTTTAGCCATTGCTAATCCATCATTGATGGGGCACCCATTCCTGATTCTTGGAAGGGCGTAGTAGTTTGACCCATCCATAAAAAAGCAACCTGTCTCAACCAAGCAATTGCAGACCAATAATCTTAATAGCCTGCCTCCAAAAAGTGTTTTGCCTTTTTCTGCTGCCAAAAATCTAGAATTGTATTATGGAACAAGATGTCCTCAGTCCCAGTTCGCAGGAAGGTCTCAACCATCGACCAGGCCTTCTGTTTTGTGTTAATCTTTTGGGAGAACCATTGTGATTGGCCAGTGCAACCTTTACATTGCCTTTGTCGATCTAAAATTGGCTTTTGACTTGAACCCCCGGCTGGCCTGTGGAAATCACTTGCTGATCTGGCTATGCCTCCTCACATTCTATCATTACTAATCCGTTTACCTGAGGACCATTACGCAAATATCAGGTGGGGGGCGCGAAGACAATTGACTGATAGGTTAGCAGTTCGCAAAGGTGTTCACCAGAGTTGTGTTCTCGACCCCACATGATTCCTGCTATTTATAATTGATATTGTTCACTTCCTGTCCCACTTTGATACAGATGCTCCCTCCTTGGCACAAATCAAATCCCTGATTCTCCTCTTTGCAGACAACACCTCGTTGGGCTTCAGACACTTTTGACTCGCTTCACGTAGCTTGCCTTGGAGATCAGCACCTCTAAAACCAAAAGTGATGTTGTTTAATCCACATAAATCGTACAAGGGGAGTATAGTCCTGGGGCGGAGGGGGGTGGGGAGTGGGGGGGGGGAAGTCCCCCTGGAGAGGGTTGATTCTTTTACCGATCTGGGGGTAACATTTTCTGAGGGTATGACCTGGCACCGTCACATCAATAAGGCAGCCTTGAAACTTAAGCAGACCACTGGTGTGTTACTTAAGGAGTATTCAGCTTCATACACCAAACCCATCACTCCAGCTTTACAAGGCCAAAGCACTGGGTCCACCCTATACAGGGTGGAACTGTGGAGCATTTCCAACCATGAAGAACTAACAATAACTGGAAATAAATGATCTTGACTAACTTCCTCCTAGCACTCCACTCTGTTCACTTTTTATGGACCTGGGAGTAAATAGGGTTGTGGGTAAACTCTGTCTATGCCCTCTATTTTATTGGAGATGCCTATGGACCACCCATAAACTTGTCCACTATGTGACTTGTCTTAAGGATGTCATGAAGGCTTACCACTTCAGCAAAGTCCACTAGCTCACTACAATCAAGGACGCATTACACTGACTTGGGATGCCTGAGTTGTGGGATCAGCCAGATTCCACTATTTTCCCGTCCAAAGATTTTCTGATAAAGCATTACTGGGCAACACTAATGGCCAATGAATCCAGAAAAGCTGCCTGCTCTAAGCTTACTAATGATTATATCGATTTCAAGCCCACTTGTGGGTTTGAGCTCTTCTGGGATCAGGTGTCTGTTGTGCTGGACAGGAAGCTTTACTTCCAGTTCCGAGTGGGTACCCTCCCACTGAGAGTGTTCTGTTCACTTCCAATTGGGCAGGTGGGGGAGCTTCTCCATGCCCCTCCTGTATCTCTCCAGTCAAGAGCATTTCACATGTCTTCTTTGTGTGTCCAGCAACCCTTGGCGGAGCTGGCGGAGTGGGACTACGCGGAGGTCCACGGAGTTGGGAACAAACTCTGTGGAACTCCGCTCCGCCACCCGCCTCCACCCCTCTAATAAGAATTAATTAAAAATACATTAAAGGTAAAAGAAAAAAGACTTACCTTGACTACGGCGTCCCCGGGCTGCTGTCCTCTTCCTCGCTGTCTCCGGGTGATCAGCGCATGTGCGCGTACACCTCCATGCGCATTTTTCGCAAGGACGCCCGGGGATGCCACAGACAAGGTAAGTTTTTTTTCTTTCACCTTTAATGTATTTTTAATTAATTCTTAATAGGCGGGTTGGAGGTGTGGGCTGGACAACTCTGCTCCGCTGCGGAGTGTGCGGAGATGTGCCTTCTCTGCGTTCTCCGCTGAGTAGGCAAATCTCCGCACACTCTGCGGGCAGATTGGAGCTCTCCGCTGGCACCTAGTGTCCAACTTACGCTTCCCCCGCCATTCCTGGCTAGATACTACATGTAGGCTGCTAGACGTACGTAATTATTCTGCGCCCTTGACCTTTGCAAGGTGAATAGCCGCCCAGTTGTTGGCATATCTGTTGCCAAATCCTTGGCTGCTATGTGGGGCCTTAGAAGGAAGGTATCCCTGTATTTGCCTGATATCACTTGGACTATTTATCCTGGGGAAATCCTGTTGTCGTATATGTGCACTCCTTTTTTAAAATCTGTGATTAAGATTGCACTTCGATTTTTTTTTAATGTAGCTCTGGTCTGTAACTATGTTTTTATGAATGTTTTTTTCTATTTATTGTTGCTTTAACTTGTTTGTACTTTTATGGCCATGGTGGCGAAATAAAGTGATCTGAGTGGCTGACTGACAGAAGAGGCGTGACTCCAAGAAAAACAAGCATTTGCAATTCAACAGGTCTCGCATTTGTGAAATTTTAAGCTATTGGCATTGTAAATGACAATGCCTTTTATTTATCTGTTTTTAAAATCAACACATAGATAAAAGCTTTGTCATTTACGATGCCAGTAGCTGAAAGTTTCGAAAATGCAAGACCTATTGCATTGCAAATGCTTGTTTTTTTATTTTGGAAGGATAACAAGCTGGAGTCAAGCATAACGATGAAGCTATCACGCTGTACATAGAGCTCTGCAGAAGGGGCTTGAACCTGCTAAGCTGCGCGATCATTTATAATAAGATGCAGCCCTACTGCCTGTTGCTTCTCTTTTAAACGCGGACGAGGGAGCAGCTGAAGTGACTAACAAAGGGGGCAGGGGTGCAGGTAGTGCACAAGACCACAGCACTCTCCTTAATAACGTAATATCTCAGAAGCAAACTCCCTTTGCCCTTCTCAAATCTGCAGAACATATTCAGGGGCTCCCTAGGGGTTATCTTGAAATGTATGGCCTCTCCAGCAGCGACGGGAGTAAGATGATGCAGTGTGTGTTCACAGGGAGTGCTGGGCCAGGAAGGGTTGAAGCGACATGATTGCGAGAAGAGAAATATGGACGAAACTGAGGAGTAGGGGAATTAGAGGGGCGAGAGGGGGCAGACATCCACAGAAGGCAATATGGATGTGAGTTTCATGGAAACACGCAGCCTCAAAGTGCGCTAGGGCTGACATTAAAAACTAGCCAACCCTGAGACTGCTGACGCTGTGCAGGGTCCCCGGGAGCTTCAGAGATGATCTGGAGCCGAAGGGGAAGCGTTCTGTGCAAAAGTGAAAGCGCGCCAGCCCTACGCGGGAACAAGAGATGTACACTCATACGGAGTGCACATCTCCTGTCCCCCTTCGCCCACCAAATCAACAATAGGTCTCGCCAAGGCGAGCAACGCATTCCCTACGTCGTTAGGCAAGACCTAAAAACACGACCTCCGTCACGTGGAAGAGGACTAGTTCCTTCATATTCGACTTGTAAGTAAAATACTCAGCCAGAAGATATTTTTTCTTTGTGGGTTTTAGGATGCCTCTCCGGCTCCACGAGTCGAAATGGAGAGGCAGAGCAAACGCGTCTTCCATTTTGAAGAAATAACTAATCCGCTGGGCCTTGAAGACTGTTAGCAAGTAATCCGTCGGAGACTGATTCACGCTAACCCTGTACAGCCAACAGTTTACCTGCGATCTGATTTTTTTGGCTTCCGAGTCATTACCATGAAGAATGTGTTTGCTGTACATCGCGAGCCTTATGGTAAGTCGTTTATTTATAACTTCAACCTGAAAACAGTTGGGGCTGTACCTTTGAGTAAGTTGCGTCATCTGCTATGGCCGTGGTTCCCAAACTGTGCGCCGCGGAACCCCGGTGCGCCGTGATGAGTTGCCAGGGGCGCTGCTGCACGATGTGGGAAATTGCAGTGGCAGCGCTGGAAATTTAGAAATGCCACCTGCCGCTTTAAGGAAACAGGAATGGAAAGAAAATGGTGTAAAGCGAAGGTGCATGTTAGTGAGCCCAAGGTTAATTAGGACTAAACTAAAAAAGTATTAATTCAAACTGCCATATAAACTAAAACTTCCATGCATCACAGTTGCGGTAAGGGAGGCCAAGAGACCCTGAGGGTCGGTTCAAAAAGGGTTAAACGAAATCCAAAATTTCGACTTAATCACATAAAAAATCTGTGGGAAAACGGGGGGAGGTAGATATTAGTAACCCCGAATGGGATAATGTACCCATTTGATTGTCAAACTCCAGTAACTGAATTTACCTTATGTCTGGGAGCCGAGAAAAATCTCGAGCCACCGTCCGTCATGAATGCGGCAAGCATGAGCCTCCGTGTTAAAAGGAGCTCATAGCGCGTGCACGTTGCCAAGCAACGTTGGACAGACTGGCTGCTCAGTGCGAGAAGACACGGAAGTGATATTATAAAGACCCCACTGGGAGTGGGGATGAGTTACCCAGCTCAGAGGAGGAATCCGATTAGATGATGTGTGAAAGTAACTAAAGGGAGACCTAAGTACCAATGAACGCGGTCCATTATAATTGTAATACAGTCGGAATGTGCACATGCAGAACATGTCAAAGAAGTTGTGCACGTCAATGGTGGCTCACAGTTACAGTAAGAAGGGTGATTAGCAGTACACTTTCGAGGTCTTATGCCCGGGCTGACACACACGACACGGGGAAGGGGGGTGAACAGGGGGGGAGGGGGTCAAAGCCCTTTGAGTCCAATGGGTGTTGCGCGCCTGAGTCTGAGGGCACAAAGAGAACAGGCATAGAGATAATGGATAGAGGGCACGAAGGGAGCAGGCATGGAGGGAAGGGGCAGTCTCAGGGCACGAAGGGAGCAGGCATGGAGGGAAGGGGCAGTCTCAGGGCACAAAGGGAGAAGGCATGGAAGAACGGGGCAGTCTCAGGCAGTCTCAGGGCACGAAAGGAGCAGGCATGGAGGGAAGGGGCAGTCTCAGGGCACGAAGGGAGAAGGCATATAGGAAAGGGGCAGTCTCAGGGTACGAAGGGAGGAGGCATAGAGGAAAGGGGCAGTCTCAGGGTACGAAGGGAGGAAGCATAGGGGGAAGGGGCAGTCTCAGGGCACAAAGGGAGTAGTTATAGAGGGAAGGGGCACTCTCAGTGCACACAGGGAGCAGGCATAGAGGAAAGGGGCAGTCTCAGGGCACGAAGGGAGAAGGCATATAGGAAAGGGGCAGTCTCAGGGTACGAAGGGAGGAGGCATATAGGAAAGGGGCAGTCTCAGGGTACGAAGGGAGGAGGCATAGAGGAAAGGGGCAGTCTCAGGGTACGAAGGGGGAGGCATAGGGGGAAGGGGCAGTCTCAGGGCACAAAGGGAGTAGTTATAGAGGGAAGGGGCACTCTCAGTGCACACAGGGAGCAGGCATAGAGGAAAGGGGCAGTCTCAGGGCACAAAGGGAGAAGGCGTGGAAGAAAGGGGCAGTCTCAGGGCACGAAGGGAGCAGGCATGGAGGAAAGGAGCAGACTTAGGGCACAAAGGGAGCAAGCATGGATAGAAGGGGGAGTCAGAAGGCACGTATGGAGATGGCATGGACCGAAGGGGTAGTCGGAGGTCACGAAGAAAGGAGGCATGCACAGAAGGGACAGTTTGAGGGCGCAGGGGCAAGCATGGACAGAGGGGGCAGTCAGAGTGCATGGGGGCAGGTATGGACAGAAGGGGTAGTCAGGGGTATGGGGGCAGGCACGGACAGAAGGGTAGTCTGAGGGCCCGACAGAAGCAGGCATGGACACTAGGAGCAGACTAAGTGCGTGAAGGTAGCAAGCATGGAGAGAAGGGTAGTCTGAGGACACAAAGGGAGCAGGCATGGAAAGAAGTGACAGTCTCAAGACACGAAGGGGACCGGCATGGGTAGAGGGGGCAGGAGAGGTCACGAAGGGAGCAAGCATGGGCAGGACGAGCACTCCTAGCGCAGGGCCAGCCACAAGGCATAAAACAAGAGACAGGGAGACATCCGGGGAGAGGGTTGGCAGGGTTCTGGCAGGCACGGGGAGAGGGTGGCAGGGGGGAGAGGGTTGGCAGGGTTCTGGCAGGCAGGGGGAGAGGGTGGCAGGGGGGAGAGGGTTGGCAGGGTTCTGGTAGACAGGGGGAGAGGGTTGACAGGGGTGTATTAAATGAATTTCAGCATGCGTGTTTGCCTGTTGGGTGTATTTTTCCTCCAGTATGAAATGATAACACTGAGTGGCTCTGTCTTAACTTGGTGGAATTTAACTCCAGATTAACCGAGGGTTCTACTGGGTTTGGCCTAGAATAGATTAGAAAAATGACGATGGCCCTGTCTGTAAACGCACATCTGAAGATGTTTTTTAAACAAAAGGCACCTTTTTAAAATTTCATTGTAAATGCATATTCGATATATTCAGTAGGGAATGTTCATTTACAATTAAATAAAAAGAAAGTGTATTTTGTTTAAAAAACATCTTCAAATCTGCGTTTTACAGGCCGGGCCATCGTAATTTTTCTAATCTATTCTAGACCAAACCCAGTAGAACTCTCGGATGGTCCCTGAAAAGGGAAGGCATTTAAATATTACTGAAACATCAGTATGGTCACTGGCTTCAATACAGCCTCCCACGCCTGAGTTCACAATGCATTTACGTTCTCGATGACAGAAAACGTATCAGCACATAAAACAAAAGTTTGTTTTTCCCCTTTTACAACGGTTATCTTATTTTGTTACAAATATGATTAAATACCTTCCTTGCATTCCAATTAATTTAAGGAAGACAACAGAAAGTACTCCCGAGGCCGGGCTTACATCCCCACCCACCCGTCCACCGGTAAAGAAATGGGGGGGGAGCCACGGCCAACTGCCAATTAGGTCAAGGGAGCCACGGGTCAAAAAAGTTTGGGAACCACTGTGCTATGGTCACACTGAGATGAATAATGGCCGCGCAGCCGTGAAACTGGTACGGCCGCGCGGCGTGAAAGTCAGATGGCAGCTGTGCACGTCGCGCGCGCTTGTGCGCATGACAGCAAGCTGGTGGCCGGCAAAAGTAGCACTTGGAAAAGCCAGCTACTAAATGTCTCGCCAGAGCAGCGCATGCGCTGGCTCAAGCGAGACCTAAAAAGGGCATTATGCCAAGGCACAGTAGTTCATGCGCCAATATATATTATTGCACCTGCTACTAATACCTATGTGACATCCCATTTCTAGTGAGTTCTCAATGTATCCAATGTAAGCCCTGTACTGGGCAAACAAATTGTTTTGCTGGGTGGTTGAGTTCTGAGTTTGTACACCCCACACTACCTCCCTAAAAAGCCAGTGACTGTTTCCCATGGATACCACTGAAGTGTGACAGAGGATGTACTTGACCTAGTTTTTACAGATTTAATAGGATGGCTTTCTGGACATCAGAGGAAAACAACTCCAGCCCTAAAAGTGAGGTCTAAGTATCCCATGCTTACACCACACCCCCTGAAAGGGTCTGACACATGTCTTCAAATAGAAAGAGTATGTATGTACTCAAAGTGACCAACTATGCACTGTGTGACTCCTAACTCTATATAGTCACTACGATTCACTCAATACTACATTTCCAATAGTAGTAAAGGGCACAATGGATGCAGAAAGAAATGGTGCAAAATTCTTGGCACTAAAGACTTAAATCAAAGGAGTGGGAACAGGGGGGTTTTAAATTAAACTAATACTGTTATTTGAAATACTTTACTGATGTTCACCCATACTCCCAGCCACATGATATAACTCCAAGCTTAATTGTCGAAGAGTTAATGCACTTGAACAGTGCTTTAGATTGTTTTTAAGCACCTTCATGGGTGTATTTCAGTACTTCAGAGACTTACTTTTTAGGTCTCGGAGAGGCGTGGGCAGAGCAGCGAAGCTGCTGCCACGCCTCTGGGAGAGATATTGTTTCTAAAAAGTGTACTGTCAGCACCGCCCCTTTTCCATTGGGTAGCGTCAGCGTTCATGGTAAATGCTGGCTTCCCATTGGAAAAGATGGGGTTTTGGGTGCCACCCTGTCCGCTTTTCACATTGCCCCTCCAGACAATGTAGCCTGTTTTGTGGCTGGCGTAAAAGATTATTATTATCTGCTTGTTTATTTAACAAGCAGATAAGAACATTTTTTCAGGCACGAAGAGCGGAGGCGCAGGGGGCATGGGGAGTGCAGCTCTACCCCCACCTACCCCGGCCGGGCTCTCCCTCCCAGTGTCTCGGCAGACACTGTAGCAGGGAAGAGTATCTCCCCCGCCCTCCCACCTTCAGCCTCTTCCTGGTGTCATACACACGTGCATTCAGCAGGCCGTATCTTGGATTCCAGGCGGTGCAACTCAGTGGGTTCATACAAGCTCCACACATTGAAGAGCAGCGTCAAGTGCCTCCAGATATAATCACAGTAAATTGTATCAATGAGCAAGCTGTCTTGATGCTGTGGTCTTTGTGCAACATGCAGGTCACACTTCGTGAGCTCAGTCAATCTAAGCGCCTGCTACAGAGATCTTGCCATTTAATTAAAAAAAAGAAGTGCTTCCTCCACAGGTGTGTGAGTGACCCAAAAGGGCCAGCTTCTAATCCCATCACTATAGAGGAGGGGGTTGCTGCACCTGCCGCAGAAATCTGTGTTTAACCTGCAGGTTACATGGCCGTAATCGGTAAACAGGTAGCGCAATAAATGTCACCTGGCGCCGGTAACGGCCCAAAGAGGGTGAACTGCAGATCCGTACTTGAGCTGGGACTGGGGGCAGAGGAGGAGGGTATCACAGGTCAGTACTGGGGCCTTGTTTATACAGTTATATTACCGTAGAGTGCGGCTATTGAAGTATTTAATAAACAGGACAACCTAAGGCCGTAAGCGCGTTGAGACCGGTGGCAGTACTTACACAAATAAACAGGAGGTAAAATGAAAAATAACCTCGTTTAAGGAGTGAAAGAGAACACCTAAACCGTGATTTGATCTCGATCTGCTACAGGCAATATAATCTCAAATGTATGCCTGCTGTGTTAGAAAATAAGAAGAAGAGACAAAAAGAAGAAATTAATATACGTGACACAATAATAACTTAAGAAACTGCGCCCTATTATAAAATGCAGCATTAAGAACACACCGGTCCAGACGAAGAGAAAAGGAATTTCAGGTCGTAATTGAATAAAGCGACTTAACGACAAATCATCCGAACATAAAGTGTGGTGAGAAATACAGGAATTGATAGGTCACTGTGAATAGAAAACACAGGTCCTTATCGTTTTAAATTATGCACATGAAGAGAATTCTGAAAAGATTCTGAATAAGAACGTACCTGAAATTAATTATGAATACGGACCTGAATATTTTCAGATCCATGTTGTTTTAACTGTCCTGAAGAAGGTGGGGCCCAAGTGCCTTATCCACCGAAACGCGTCGACACCCGTTCAGGGTTTTTATCTATGATATTTTATCTGAATTGTACTGTTATATTTTTTTTTACTTATTAAAACTGTATAAATGTGTAATGTGAAACCAATGAACAGTAGTCATTGTATTAAAAAGTGGAATCTGGGGGAGGAGCCAAGCTCGCGTCCGAGATGGCCGCGTTTTAGCTCGGCTCCGATCACTCTCCTGTCTGCAACAAATATCCTGTACTTTATCCTGCCCCGGGAAGTATTCCACGATGTGCGATGGAACGACGATAACTCACAGGCACTTACCGTTTGCTCCGGTGAATCCTGGGTGTCACGGATCCTGAGTTACGCCCCTGTCTGCTTCGGGGCCTCCGGAGCGGCCGGGCCTGGCACTCCTTGGCGGCGCCCGGGCTGGACGGGGCGCTGTGGCCGGCCCTTGGTGGTGGCGTGGAGTCGGTCGGAGGGGCCGATGTGCTAATAGACCGATTGCGGCCTCCCGGGCCTGGTTCGGCGGTCCTGCGGCCTGGTGTTGGGGAGCTGACTTCCATGGACGGGGTTAACCGTACATCTGGCTCGTCCCCCCTTTGTTCTCCGGCCCGGCCATTTTGAGTTCCTCCGCCTGGACTCGGAGAACGGTGCCGGCGGCGTGTGGGGTGCCGGCGCATCGCCTTCTTCTGGTGGCTCCCCTTCCTGCCCTGGTGGCACCTCCGCTGGTGGTGGCCAGTATCCTGTTTTGCCCCGCTGATATCCGAGCGGGGATCGGTGTTCGCAGCGGCCCCACCGGGCTTCTAAGATGGCGGCCGGCCCCATGATTCTCGGCCTTGCGGGGACCGGCGATGCGAGTCCGCCGCGCGGCACGTTTGCTGAATACTGTAAAGGTGAGCCTACGCTCCGCGACATCCTCGCCGCCCTGCGCTCCTGGGGGGCACCCATGACCACACCGACCGCTATCCTGCAGGGGGGTCCCTTTGTTGGGCCTGCCGGACCCCCCTCGGTTTGTGCGGCTTCATCTCTGTTGTGTGCTGCTGGAACTTTCCTTGGGGTCGTGGACCTGGAGGCTGCTGATGGTGTGGATGTGCGGGGGTCCGCCGCCCTTCTTCGTCCTGTGCCTCCTTCTGCTCCAGAGGTTCCCCGGCTGGATCCCGTCTGGACCGACCTCGATGGGTCTCCTTTTCCTCTTTTGCCTCACATGGCCGTACGAAGATCCTGTGCCGGTGCCGCTGGACCGGCTTTCTCCGTATTTTCATCGGAACTTTGCCTGCTTTGCCTGAAGTGGTTACTGTACTTTCTGGATCATCCGGGTCACGATCGCTACAACTTGAGTGTATTTTTGATTCGACTCCCTGTTATTCACCTCCTGTTTTATGTGATCTGGTTCCTGGTGCGCTGGACGATTACAGTTTGCGAAAAACGAGGACAGGGTTGAGCTGATCTTGCCTCTGTGGACTGTTATTATGTGGTATGGTTGGGTGATCCGTTCATAATTGTATGATTATGTTTGATACGTCTTTACGTTCCTGGAGCTTATCCGTGTGTTTATTATCTTCCCATGGGCTCTGAGTATTTTCGGGCGGGGGGGTGGGAGCTGAAGGGGTTTTGATTATGTGGCTCCTCTCCCGTAGTTTTTTCCCTGTTTCCCCTTCCCCCCCCCCTTTTTTAATCTAAGTGATTCTTTCTTTCTTATATTTCTCTATATTTCGGGTTCTAATTAGGGCGACAGGCACGCTGCTGGGGGGTAGGCCATAGCCTTCTGCAGGGGTGCAGGGTGGGCTGTGCGGGGTGGTGGGGGGGGTCTGTTTATTGTATCTTTCCCTGTTCCTCTTTTTGGTTCTATGGCTCTTATGTATCCCCTAATTTCGTGGCGCGGTGTCGGCGCGTGGCCCCCCGGGATGTTTGTGCTGGCATGGCCCTTTTGGTATGTCTGCTGTCACGGTTTGCTACGCATTCATTTCTCCTGTTGCCACTAGTTCCATGTGCCGAATTAGTATTGGGTGCTTTGTTAGCCGTGGGGGGCGTGCGCTGACGCTGCGCCCTCACTTTCCCCCTCCCCTTTTTTGATGTCCTCTTCCTCCCCTTTTTTCCTTTTCCCCACCCCATTTTCTTTTCCTCCCTTGGGTTGTTGTAACGGAGGGCTTTTAGTTTTGTAAACGTATTTTTCGCTGTTTTATTATTATGTTCCCTGATAGTGGTGGGTGGGTGCTGAGCAGCGATTGTGATTATTTTTGATGTGAGACTCACGTTCTACCTTTGCCAAAATGTATTGTTCTGTTGGTCTTTTCCTGTATTCGAGACTTCGGCTTGCTCACGGCCCACCACGGCCCTCTGGACTTTACAGATTGACATTATCCTGTGACACCCTTTTTTTTCTATTATAAAATTAACCTACTTTTATCCTGCCCGTGATGGTGCCTCAAAGACTTGTTGCCTTTGCCTTTCATATGAGCTATTTAGAAATCCTGTTGTTTCTCCTGTATTTCCTCGTATGTTTCTTTATTGTGGTGGCCGGCCCGGTGGGTTGTAGGCCCGTATCTGTGCGCGCCTTCTGTACAATAAAGGTTTTTTTAAATTTTTTAAAAAAAAAGTGGAATCTGCATGTCATATCATCTAAGTACAATTACCTATTGCCCTTTTTAACAAAATAAAGAGTTTATACAACTTTAATTACCGGGTTACGCCAAATCATTAGACACTCTTGTGGTTATATTACTAGACTATAGCAACTTCATAAATATGGGTAATGCTGTGTGAATATGTGAATGATAGTACTCTTCTCCTAAGATAGGGACACTGTGTCTCTCTAAATAACTTACAAACACACCCAGGGAATACTTATAATTTTCAGCGTAAGAGCGGTGCACCAGCTTAAAGCCGGAACAGCTGGAGTGAAGGGGCGCTTTATGAGGCGGGGGCAGGGGCAGTGTGGAGGAACAGGCCTCCAGCGATGATTGAGGGAGGTGAGGGGGAAATTAAGGGAGGGGTGATGGTGAGGGGTGATGGGGAGGGATGAGGGAGATGAAGAGGGAGGGGGTGGGGGAGGAAGGAAGGGAGGCAAATAACTGAGCGGGGGAGAGCAGAGGATGAAGGGAATGAGCAAAGGAGTGACGGAAAGGGGTTACACGAGAAGTGGAAAATCGACAGAAATGAGTGAATAGATAGAGAGTGAGGCAGAATAGATTGCCGAAGAATCCCTTACACTGAGCTATTCGTATAGTAAATTACGTCTTTTATTTATGTTTTGGTTTTTAAAACAAAAAAAGGCATTCTTATTTGCAATGCTAGTAGCTCAAACTCTCGCAAATGCGAGACCTATTACATTGTAAATGCTTGTTTAGATTTGGCTTGATAGTGCAGCTGCCGCTGGAACTTGTGTGATCAACAGAAAAAGACCTATGAAGGGCACAACTAAGAGAAGGTGTTGGCTCAACCCATGTTGATTACCTTGAGTAAAGCACGTGATTGGGCAGTGATTATATGCTGCTGCAGAGAAAGAAGGCCCTGTTCACAATGGTAAAGAAGTCTAAGTTTAGACCTGAAGTCTAAGAGCCCAATTTACAAAGGTAAAGTTAGACCTGAAGTCCAAGTTTAGACCTGAAGTCTAACTTTAGACCTGAAGTCTAAGGGTCCAGTTCACAAAGATAAAGTTAGACCTGAAGTCTATGTTTAGACCTGAAGTCTAAGTTTAGACCTGAAGCCTAAGGACCGAGTTCACAAAGGTAAAGTTAGACCTGAAGTCTAAAGGCCCAGTTCACAAAGGTAAAGTTAGACCTGAAGTCTAAAGGCCCAGTTCACAAAGGTAAAGTTAGACCTGAAGTCCAACTGTAGACCTGAATTCTACGGGCCTAGTTCACAAAGGTAAAGTTAGACCTCAAGTCTAAGTCTACCTTTATGAATTGGGCCCTTACACTTCAGGTCTGAATTTACCTTTGAGAATTGGGCCCTTAGACCTCAAGTCTAAACTTAGACTCCAGGTCTACGTTTACCTTTGTGAATTAGCTACAGAGTGTTTTCTGCACTCCTGTTGCTCCTTAGGGTTATTACCTTACCTAACATGACTGCCCCATAAAAATGTAATGACATGGCAGTGTGCAAGAGGAACACCCCAAAATCATGGTGTGATAGTACTGGCTAACAGTATTGCTCTGTGACCCGTTAGCAGTATGACTGGTAGAAGTATTGGTGAACAGAGCTTTCCGATAAGGTTTTGTCCCACATTAAAATGGTTGCTGCATAAATTGTGATGAAGTCTGAGCTTCTTTATGTTTTTTCTTCCCCATCGGAATTTATGAAGTTCAGAAAACACACACACCCACCCTTTCCGGCAATCCAATTAATGTGCTGTTTGCTGCAGCCATAGCCTACGGATGGACATCCCAAACAGCCTCCTACGAACACTCACTCCTCTCACACCAACTCACAGCCTCAGTTCACTCTCCCCAAATACACCAGCTCCTCAGTGCTTAATTTGAGCCAGTGGTTTCTGGTCCTCAGCACTGACATTTAATCATCAACACCGGCGCAGTAGCTTCATGAGCGCCAGTAAAGGACACACTCATTTTTGTTAGGCAGAGGAAGATTAAGTGATGTGCCTTGAATCACAGGATGTTGAGCCGATGTTGAAACCCAAACTTGGTTCCCCAGCTCCGAGGTCTGCAGCTCTGGTCATTATGCCACACTCTTTCTCCACAGCATAGTTAGTAGTTGGCTCTGTTTCAGGCAGTGTTACAAGAGAAATGGGCTGGTGCAAGCTGCCACCTGACGAGAGACCCAGCACTTATTTATTTTTTTACAAATTAACCACCGCGGCTCCTCCATAACCAGCTCCCCTGTCCCATGCTAGTCCCTACAGCCTCAGCTCAATCTTCCCTCCAGTAGCAGCCCCTGCAGTGCACTACCCCTATGCAGAGCAATGGGTACAGATGCTGGTCTACCTTGTGGCTTCAGAAGCAGTGAAAACAAGTCTGGCCACTGGTACCCCCACCTCTTTCCTTCACAGCAGAAAGCATGAAGGCCAACAAGGCTCAAGTTTACTACCAACTAGTACATCTACAGCCTGGGCCCAACCTCATCATATCTTAGCCTGCAGCTCCCACTCAGCTCTTACACCAGCCCACAGCCTCAGATGCAGTCCTTCAACCTTAGCCTGTGCTGCTTGTTCCCCATCCAGCAGCTTTCACCTGCTTCCCCCTCCTGGACTACATGACCACTCCCTGCTGGCTCACCCCCACAGAATAAGACTGATCTCGCCTCACACCAGCCCCCACAGCCTCAGCCCAATCTCCCTTCTCATTCCACCCACAGTCTCAGTACACTTTCCTCTCTGGCACCACCCTGTGGTTACAGATGGAACTGAAAGACAACGAGTACTATGGGAAGAGCAGATACTCTGTGGGTGCATTTGTAGATATATGTGCATGTTTACAAGTGATGGGTAATTTAATGTGTGCTGAGTGAAAGGTGTGCCCATGTAAGTGCTGGGTGACGGTGAGTGGTGTGAATGCATGGTTAGCCTTGTGAGTGCTGAGTGGAAGGTGAGCCTAAATGAGTGTAAGGTGAGTGGGGTGCCCATGTGGCAGCAGGGTGTTCAGTGTGTCCATGGGAGAGGAGGGAGAGCTGTGTGAGTAATGGGTGATCGGAGTGCCCTGTGAGTGCGATGAGTGGTGAACCTGTGTCAGTGTAAGGTGAGAAGTGTTATTAGTTTGAATTCAGGACATTGTATCCCTGTACACTCTAAATAGCTCACCATGCTGTTGACGATTGGCAAGTGAAGTTTCAGGTGTAATTTAAACTAGGATTATTGTGACATCAATAAGTAACTTGAGTGGAGAAAATAAATCATCAGTTAATTCTGCAACAAAATGCCACCAAACATGAGATACCACCCCTCCAAACATGGGACATCATCCACTAAAGAAGAGACGTCATTCCACCAAACATAGGACATCATCACTCCAAGCATGGAGCCTCATCCCACCAAAGAAGAGATGTCATCCCAGCAAACATGGGGAATCATCCCACGAAAGCAGAGACGTCATCCCTCCAAACATGAGGCATCATCCCACCAAACATGGGGCATCATCCCACCAAACATGGGGCATCATCCCACCAAACATGAGGTATCATCCCACCAAATATGGGGCATCATCCTACCAAACATGGGGCATCAGCCCACCAAACATGAGACATCATCCCCCCAAAACACAAGACATCATCCCCCCAAAACACAAGACATCATCCCCCCAAAACACAAGACATCATCCCCCCAAAACACAAGACATCATCCCCCAAAACACAAGACATCATCCCACCAAAAAAGAGACGTCATGCCACCAAACATGGGCATCATCCTAACAAACATGGGGCATCATACTAACAAACATGAGACATCATCCCACCAAACACGAGACATCATCCCACCAAACATGAGACATCATCCTAACAAACATGAGACATCATCCCACCAAACATCAGACACCACCCCACCAAACATGGGGCATCATTCCATCAAACATCAGACGTTCCACCAAAGAAGAGACATCATCCCACTGAACATGAGACATCATCCCACTGAACATGAGACATCATCCCACAAAACACAAGACATCATTCCACCAAACACGAGACATCCCACCAAAGAAGAGACATCATCCCACTGAACATGAGACATCATCCCACAAAACACAAGACATCATGCCACCAAACACGAGACATCCCACCAAAGAAGAGACATCATCCCACCAAACATGAGACATCATACCACCAAACACGAGACATCATGCCATCAAACATGAGACATCATCCCACCAAACACGAAACATCATCCCACCAAACACGAGACATCATCCTAACAAACATGAGACATCATCCCACCAAACATCAGACACCACCCCACCAAACATGGGGCATCATTCCATCAAACATCAGACGTTCCACCAAAGAAGAGACATCATCCCACTGAACATGAGACATCATCCCACAAAACACAAGACATCATGCCACCAAACCTGAGACATCCCACCAAAGAAGAGACATCATCCCACCAAACATGAGACATCATCCCACCAAACATGAGACATCATCCCACCAAACACGAGACATCATACCACCAAACACGAGACATCATGCCATCAAACATGAGACATCATCCTACAAAACACAAGACATCATCCCCCCAAACATGAGACGTCATCCCACCAAACATGGGACATCATTCCTTCAAACAAGAGGCTGCATCCCTCCAGGCATCTCTTTGTAATAATGTATTTAAATAGGTTTCAGATAGAACTGTGAGTCTTACCATTTAAGAACAAGTTGTATCCAGGGTGATGTCAAAATACATTTTATATATACTTGTAACACAGCAATATAGAGTCATACTTTACGGACAAGCAATTTACACAATATATAAGCAGCTACATAAAAAATATTTATCATTCCACATTTGAAGGTTAGGCGAGCATGGTACAGTCACCCCTCAATTCATGAGACTGCATCTGCAGATAAGGTTTGAAGGTTAGGCATGCATTTTGCAATCACATATTTGCCTACGTCTAGCTCAGTGCCTATCAAGAATAATGACTGTATATTATGTTGGTCATCTTTAAAATGAGGGCTAGGAATCTCAGGAAAGGGACAGGGACTACTGGGTAGATATGACATCAAAGGACATCAAACATCTGTTCTGATCTATTTTTGAAAGACATTGTAGATATGGATGTGAACGTGTCAGTAAGGTCAACAAGGTAGGCTGCGTCAGTCAGCCATTTTGTGATCGCAGGTGGAGGCCCGCATGTCTGAGCCGTTGCATTTCTACCCATGGCGAGGAACAACATATTGCAATTAGCTTTCTTCTGCGCAGTGGGAATCTTACCCACATACCCTACCTGTGCTACAAGAGGGGACGTGTCCATTTGATAGTCAGCGATGTTACTAATGGCTTAATAAATAGACAATGCCAGGCCAAATTAATAAAATCAGCCATTCAATATTTAGTGTACACCCAGAATGCTCACAACCACCATATATGCCCCATACTCTAGATACGCGTGAGCCACAGTAAATGCACCTGTACGACACACACACATTTTACATGAAAACTGAGCATTACAAAAGCACTAATTCACTCTAATGCATATGAGGAGGTGACTGGCATCTCAGAACTACACCAGGAATCCTATCCTATGGACAATTAAGTTATGCAGCAATGGAGGTCAAAAGTATGCAGCAGGGTTGACTAAATTTAGCAGCAGGAAAGGCACATTACCTCCTCATTTATCTTTCACGATCCAGTCCTAACCTGCAAGAATTAAAAATTTGCTAACATTCGTGCCAAGAATTTTCAATTCTATTAAGGACAGGAGGCGAGGATTATGCTTTCTCAATTTCTTTACTGAAAAACACAGCAGCCAATCAGTACACAGTAAAGAAATGATAAACTACATTACCCATAAACCCAGGGCAACCATAGAGTATGTAAATGTATAAATAAGGTCATAGAGGTGAACACTTCCTCTTTCTTTGTCCATAGTTAATAAAAGAATCCAACAAAATTAAACAATCCATCAAAGGAGTCCCCCGGAGAGGTCATCCTCCGGCTGACGTGGAGAAGGAACTTCCAAGAACCATAGGAACAGCAAGAGACCAAACAGGAGAAGAAGATCCCGGTACACCTCATTTAAGGTCGGAGCCTGAGGAAAAGAGATAGAGGCCGTAAAAACTGTTCCCCCAAAAGTTGAACACAGTAATAAGTACAGGGAGGGAAAACATTCATTAGAACCAGAATCGTATAGCATAAAAGCAGTATGCATCATATCAAGACAAAAAATGAATAAGGGTGGGATAATCCTCGCCTCCTGTCCTTAATAGAATTGAAAATTCTTGGCACGAATGTTAGCAAATTTTTAATTCTATGGCAGGACGGAGGCTCAGATTATGCTTGTTTAAAGCTTCCTCACCACAACAGATGCAACATCTACAATTGGTTTAAAATAAAAGGTTTTAAAAACCGACTCAGATGACCAATCTGCAGCTCTCATGATATCTTGAAGACTAGCACCCATGGTAAAAGCCTTGGAAGCCATAGCTCCTCTCGCAGAATGGGCTCCAAATATGGAAATATCAATGCCCGATTCCTGCATGAGCCAACGTAACCAACGTGCCAACGTGGCTGGAGAAACAGGCTTGAAAGGCTTTTGCAAAGCAATAAGCAATTGACCTTGTGGATCGGAACGTAAAGATGCAGTGCTTACCTCATAATCCTTTAGGCATTGGACCACACACAACTGAGGGTTGTGCGGAAAAGAAGGATAAGTAACTGCAGCAGTGTTACATTTTGTCCGCTTAGAAATGACAAAAGAGACACCTTCAGGTGTAAAGGAGCGACCCGCGAGATCCAAAGCCCGCACATCAGACACTCTTTTACAAGAGACTAAACATAAGAGCATAGTGAGTTTAGCCGAAAGTTGTTTGCGGGATAAAAGAGGATTGGAAGGCCAATTAGATAGAAAACGTAAAACAATAGACACATCCCAAAGGGCAACATACTTGGGGCAGGGAGGTTTTACCATCCGGATA
This sequence comes from Lissotriton helveticus, assembly GCF_964261635.1. Classification (NCBI taxonomy): domain Eukaryota; kingdom Metazoa; phylum Chordata; class Amphibia; order Caudata; family Salamandridae; genus Lissotriton; species Lissotriton helveticus. The sequence continues at coordinate 1,501,525,630 of NC_136061.1, forward strand.
CCCCGCAACAATTTAGATATTAAGGGATGTTCTCCCGCTGGTTTACCATCAACAGGAAGATGACCTGCAGAAATCGCAGAACGAAAATTATTAACCGTTCTGTATGCTAGCCCTGAGGATGCCATTGAAGCCAAAAAATTAATGATCAAAGAGATATCCGCTGAAACGGGATCCACCGACCGCTGTGAGCACCAATCACACCAACGCTTCCAGCTTGAGTTATAGCGTTTATGTGTGCTGGGGGCCCAAGCCTCATTGATGAATCTGTTAGCGTCTCCCGATAAGCCTTGGATGTTCCATCGTTCCCCGAAATTCTCCATGCTACCAGCAGGAGTTGACCCGACATGACCAGAGGATGCGGCTCCCGAAGAGGGTCCAGCAACAGGTTCCAAACCTGTGGAAGAAGGATCGGGGACGAGCAACTCATCTCCAGAAGAACTGGAAACCACGGTTGAGCCCTCCAAAGAGGGGTTATTAGAATGAGTTCTGACGAGAAGAGACGGGCCCGAGCAAGAACTCGGGGAATCAGGAGGAATGGTGGAAATGCATAACACAGTAGAGGAGGCCAGACCTGGAGAAACGCATCCGTGGCCAGGGCTGCCGGATCTGGTCTCCAACTGTAGAACTGGGGAACCTGGGTATTGAGGCGAGATGCAAAGAGGTCCAGGTGACAAATCCCCCAATGTCGGGACAGCTTGCGAAATAGACGAGGATGAAGCCTCCAATCGCTGAAATCTCGCAGATGGCGAGAGTTCCAGTCCGCAATCAGATTGCGAGAGCCCGGAAGGTATTCGGCAATAACAGTGATCTTGCGGTCCAGGCAAAGGTGCCAGAAGTCCTTTGCAATTTCCGAGAGAAGTCTGGACTTGGTACCCCCAAGTTTGTTCACATAGCGAACTGCTGAAACATTGTCCATCCTGAGAAGAATGCAACAATTTGTTTGGAGAGGAGAGAGACATCGAATCGCGAAGGAGCCCGCAAGAAGCTCCAGGCAGTTGATGTGGAGAGACAACTCCTCCGACGACCAACGACCCCCTGTTGACACTGAACCGCACCGGGCTCCCCAACCCCAAAGGCTGGCATCGGACTCTATCACAACATCTGGAGTCCTCCCGAACAGCGCCCGACCGTTCCAGGAGTCCATGTGGTCCAACCACCACCTCATCTCCGACCGGGCTTCCTCTGAAAGAGGGACGTGATCCGAATACCGAAGACCTTTTTGGAGATGACGGATTTTGAGGCGCTGAAGCGCACGATAATGTAGTGGGCCCGGAAATATCGCTTGGATGGAAGAAGAAAGAAGACCCACAATCCGAGCTACTGAGCGCAGAGAGACTGTCTCTTGAACAAGAAGCAATCTCAAGTCTCTCTTGATGGACCTTATCTTCTGTCCTGGCAGAAGCAACTGGCATGAGATGGAATCTATTTGAAAACCCAAAAAATCCATAGTTTGAGATGGAGAAAAGCGCGACTTCAAGGGATTCACTAGAAAACCCAAAGATTGCAGAAGATCCACGGACCATTGCAAGTGCGATAGAAGAAGATCCGGACACTGAGCCAACAGGAGAATATCGTCGAGATATATGATCAGACGAACTCCGCGGGACCTCAAGGATTCCATCACAGGCCGGCGGAGCTTTGTGAAGCACCACGGGGCGGAAGAGAGGCCGAAAGGAAGGACCTTGTACTCGTACCAGTTGCCCAACCATTGGAACTGCAGGTAGCGACGGTGAGGGGCATACACCGGAACTGAGAGATATGCATCTTTCAAATCCAGCCGAACCATCCAATCTCCTTCTTGAAGAAGATCTCTGAGTAGATGGATGCCCTCCATCTTGAAATGTCGATAAATTACGCCACCGTTGAAGTCTCGTAAGTTGAGAACTAAACGAGACCCTCCCCCTTTTTTCTCCACGAGAAACACATTGCTGACGAATCCCTGGGGATGAGGAAACGTCGGAACGATAGCCCCTTTGGCCAACAGGGACGAGATTTCTGCGGAGATAACCTCCTGATCTGGTCGGGAAAAAACAAGAGGGCGTGGCCGAAGGCGCTGGAGAGGGCGAGAGTAAAACTCTATCTTGTACCCTTGTACCGTCTCCAGCACCCAGGCATCGTTTGAGATCAAACGCCAATTGTGCAGAAAAAATTGAATCCTTCCCCCCAAAATCACATTGGAAGCGAGAATGAGGCTCACCTGAAGCGGAAGAGTCTGGACGTCCTCCTTGGTTACCGTTGTAACCACCCTTTCCATACTGCCCTCTGCCTTTCCTCGAAGGGTAGAATGAAGACTTGTTGTAGGAATTACCCTGACCTCCTCTTTGGGACTTGTTCCCCCGTTGAGCGGGTTGGTCGGACCCACGGCCGGACGAACGTCCCCTTCGTCCGGCCCTGCCGAAAACCGGGCGGAAAGCCCGTCTCAAATTTGCTTGCGCTTTATCAAGCCCACTGAAAGTTGAAACGAACTTGGTAAGCTCTTTTAAAAATGGAGCTCCAAAGAGCAAACCTTGAGCTTGGGGGCCAGACTCCGAAGACGCCAAATCAGTAAGGCGAGGGTCGAGTTTCATTAAGATGGAGCGACGACGCTCGGCTGACAAGGCACAATTTGCGTTTCCAAGGAAACAGACAGCCCGTTGGGACCAACCAATCAATTCATCAGGGTCAATAGGAACGCCAGACTCCTTTGCCTTGAAACCCAAATCAAGGATTTTCGTGAGAGGGCCCAACAAATCCAGAAGTTTGTCTTGGCAGGAGCGCCATGACCTGTCTAAGCCCTTAGTAGGATCTTTAGAGTATTTACGCAGATAAGTGACCATGGTGGGGTCAACATCTGGAGTAGAAGCAAGCTTGTCTGACAGATCAGGACGAGGACATTCTGAACGTAAACGTGCTCGCACATCCTTCTCAAAAGGGGAACGAATGTGGGTTTGAACATAGTCAGCCACCTCAGGGGATGGCAACCAAGCTGAAGAATTAGGGTGAATGATGTCCGCAGGATTGAAGGTCAAAACCTTTGGGGAAGATGGTGCATCAACATAGTGCTCCTTTCTAGATTTCTTAGATGGAGGAGGTTTCGCAGTGTCAGAAGACGTGGAAGAAGAAGTCGACCCATCATCAGAGTCGGACGGAGGGTCCGAACGAGCAGGAGCAGCACGCTTCTTCGAGGAAGGAGCAGAAAGGGTTTTGGCTAATTTCGCAAATTTAAACTTGTGTGTATTACTAGGAGATTGCTTGCTACGCTTAGAGACAGGAGGCACCCAACCTTGTTGGGCTGCATAGTCAGTGAGATGTTTCTTCAATGGCGCAATCGCCTGAAATAAAGCTTGGCCCATGAAGTCATCAAAAGATGCAGAAGGTTCATCCTCACCATAGTATTCTCCATCCTCCTCATAATAATATTCAGCCATGATGAGTAAATCACCAATTAATGCCCACAGGAAGGAAGGAATAAGTTGTTTAACATCGTAGGAAATGGCAAAGCCAACTTGGGGGAGTGGAACCCCTAGTGCAAGTCTTAAAAGTAGTGAAAACTTGACCAGAATAAATAATTAAATTGTGGAGGGAGGACTTGCACCAAAACAAGCAATGAACACACTCTAGGCAAAGCCTATTCAAAATTATTACAACCCCCAAGATAATATGTCCAAGAGGGCGTCTGGGAGCTCAAACGGCAGTAAAGAGGGCAGGCGCGTAAAAGCGCTAATCCTTTCAGTCGTTCCTGACAGAAGCCGACTGAGGAAACACACGCCTTCGACCGGCGTGTAAACAATGCCTTCGCGCATGCGCAAAGACGCTGCCGAATAGGACAGAGACGCGCGAAGGAAGCGCGTCTTGACCAGCTCCTCTCCCGCTCCACAGAAACTCACAACAACGCGAAAACGCGTTAATGAGACACCGGAGGTGAGAACCCACGCTCCAAAATAATTAAACAAAGCGGCCGAACAAATTAAATTAATTACCTCACGCAACTGTAATAACGAGCAGAACGACCGCTAAACCGCACGCCGAGTGGCATACACAATGAGAAAATGCAAGGCAAGTAAGCGTTATCGTTAAATATTACAATAAATGCACAAGTAATAACAGAAAAGTATAAAGGCACTTAACTGGCTGCGAAGCAGCAAAGAAAGAGGAAGTGTTCACCTCTATGACCTTATTTATACATTTACATACTCTATGGTTGCCCTGGGTTTATGGGTAATGCAGTTTATCATTTCTTTACTGTGTACTGATTGGCTGCTGTGTTTTTCAGTAAAGAAATTGAGAAAGCATAATCTGAGCCTCCGTCCTGCCATAGAATTCATCTCCTTCCTGCAGAGCCTGTTCCCTAACTAGCTGACCTGTAAAATTCTCCCAGCAGCCAGTAGATAAGGGAGGAACACCGATATCACTACCTGTCATTTGTACAAGCTCAAATAAAGCAAACAGAAATATATATATATATATATATATATATATATATATATATATATATATATATATATATATATATATATATATATATTTTTTCAATCCCAAACACCAGGTTGGAAGGTGGGAAAAATGTGACTGTATCGGGAAAGACAGAGTAATGAAGATTACTGGTAAGTAACCGGAGCATTACCTCCTCGTCCATCTTCCCTGATCCAGTCCTTACCTGCGAGATAATACCCCTTCGCCTAAAGCTACAATCTTCTACATCTCCAGGAGTCCTTGACACAGATGTGACCAAGTTTAACAAATATATTATTAACGCCCTTGATTTAGTGGCTCCATCAAAACGTCAGGTAACATAAAAGGTCCAAGCCTTCAGCCCGGTGGTTCTCTTCCACATTAAGCTAACAGATCTTCCTTGGAGGACAAACTCACACAATCTCTCGTCAGGGCTCGGGGTTTTGTCCCAGATCCCCAAATATACCATTACATTGCATGCTTCTCTAGAAGGTTAGGCTGGGCTCATTTGCAGGAACCTCAAATAAATGGAAAATAGACCCTAGCTAAATCAAATATGCACATAAACCTCCTGGAACTCAGACCAATTTCACTGGCCCTCCAAGCATTCTTGCCAAGATTAAAAGTATCTTCAGTGTTGATATGAACGGACAACACAACCAGTATGCACTACCTGAACAAACAAGGATGCACAAAATTGCAGATTCTTTCTCAAGAGGCGCAAGAGATATGGAGATGGGCCTTAGCACATCAAGTAACACTGTGAGAGGAAGATTTACCAGGAGTGATCAGCAGAACAAATGAGCTGCCACGAGTGGGAATTAAATCAATCTATTCTGAATGCAGTCTTCCATCAATGGGGCAAAGCAGAGCTAGATCTGTTTGCATCTCAAGAGAACTGGTAATGTCACTTTTATGCAACCTGGGACCCTCAAGAAGGGTCGTGGGGGATTGCGTTCTTGCTCACATGATCAGGGATCTTTGCGTACGCTTTCCCCTGATCCCTCTCATTCCCAGACTCCTCAGAAAAATTAAGAGAAAACCGTGCCGCCTAATAGTGATTGCTCCACGATGGCCCAGGCAACACTGGTTCATGGAACGTCTACTGCTATCAGAGGAGAATCACATTCAGCTGGAGACCCGGAAGGATTTGCTGTCAATGAGCCACAAGCACGTCCTTCATCCAAACCCGACTTCTCTGCAACTACCGGCCTGGCTTCTGAACACTATAAGCTTCAACCCTTAGATATCCCAGAGGATTGCAGAGATATCCTTGCAAGAGTCAGAGGTGACACTATTTACAAAGCATATCACCTAAAATGTAAGTAGCCTTGCTTCTGGTGCTAAAAGTCTAAGATCCGCCCTATTTTTATCACCTCCAGAACAGGTTTTGTCTATGGCTAGATGAGACCTGGTTCACTTTTCCATTAAAGTGCACTTGACGGCCATTTCAAGATACAGAAGAACTTCTGGATATCCTTCTTTATGGTCCAACAGACTTATATCACAATTTATTAAAGGTTCATTCGGAGTCTTCCCTTTGATAAAGTCGCCTCTACCAACCTGACCACTTCACACAGTACTGTCTCAGCTAATTAAGAGCCCTTTTGAGCCAATTCACAGGGCAGAATTCAAATTCTTAACATAGCTCTGACTTCCCCTAGAAGAGTGAGTGAGCTCCAGGCACTCATGATTAGGGAACCTTTCTTACAATTTAAGAATAATACTCTGATTCACAGAGCTAATCCCAAGTACATACCTAAAGGTCCAACTAATTTCCAGCTCATCAAACCTGTTGTACTTAAGACATATTTCCCGAATCCGCAGACACCTGCAGAAAGAACTCTGCATACCCAAGATGTAAAGAGATGCTTGAAGGCTTGAAGTTTTATTTGCATTGTACAAGGCACTTACGGACTACGGATAAGATATTTGTTCCATATGGAAAAGAAAACAAGGGAGGTCTGGCTTCCAAGGCAAGCATAGAAAGATGGATTTCAACAGCTAAGCAATTCTGTCATTCTAAGGCTGGTAGGCCTTTGAGGGAAAATTCTAAGCATACTCTACAAGAGCAGCCCTGTTTGTTGGAGTGCCTGCTGAAAGTGTATGCTGTGCAACAACTTGGAAAAACAGGCATATGTTCATCCAACATTATTGCCCGGATTCATCGCAGTTGCGGGACAAGCGGTAATACTCCATCTTTTCCAATAAAGTGAGCCTTCTATCATGACATGTGCATGTTTATACCCACCCATCATCTGCTATTGTGATATATAGCATGATTTTACAATATACAGTATATAACTGCTAACTATTCTGACTCAAGCATGTGACTCTGTGAAAGACCCAATACTAGAGAAAAATATTGTTGCTACCTGTAACTCTCGTACTCTTTCATAGCATCACATGCAACCCATCCTCCTCCCCTTAGAAGCTCTCCTTCTTGTCAAGTGGTGACTGTCTCCAACTAGTGCTTGATAATCAGAGGGAAGATGCCTCGGTTGTGAGTGTTCCAAAGAATGCTATCGCCTTATTGGCTGGATTTTTGTTCTTTCTAAATGATATAAATAAGCAATTAAAGTCAATGTCTGTTGCCATTGTAAGCTATGCATACTATTTCTACTGCTTTAGAATGTACCGCAGGACTCCCACCTTGACAACGAGGATGATTCAAACATGTGAATCTACGAAAGATACCAATACTGGAGAACAAGAGTTACAGGTAAGTAACACTTTTTTTTTTATACAAAATGAAGTTAAACTACACAAACCTTAAAAATTCAAAAGTCATAGTTATAACTTTGTTATAATTTACGCCCTGTCCAAAACTTACGATAACTTGTGCACCACCGTACAGAGTTTTGTCAACTCGCTAGCCATACTAAATTAACTACAACTTGCCCCCTCCCCATATACTGCTTAAACCATATCATATTAAATAGCTTATCCCTTGTTAAATCAAAACATTCCTTTCAACACCCATGACATTTCAAATTACATAATTTATGAGACTGTATGAATGTATGTGCGTGTGATAGAGTGCTGAGTAATAGTTGATTTAGTCTGGCTAGCGAGTGTCAGTGTGTGTATGTGTATAATATATATATATATATATATATATATATATATATATATATATATATATATATATATATATATATATATATATATATATATATATATATATATATATATATACCGTGAGCAAGGCCGATTAGGCTGAAACGCATTGGTTAAGCTTCACAAAATAAACATGTGTTTGTAAGCATAGCCCTTCAGAGTGCTGCGTTATTAGTGGAAAATAAATTAAAAATATATATATATATATATGACAAAACATGGTAACTCACTTGGGACACACTCGAGATGGCATCAGGCAGGTTACCAGCCTTTATTTTGTAGGTATGGACACACTTGCATGCAGGTAATTGAAGCAGCTTTCGTGAACGCCGACGCGTTTCAAGTTTATCTCTTCATTAGTGGATCGGAAAGTTTGTGCTTTGGCGGGCCATCTCCCATCGATTTATACATAGTTCCGCCCCTCATTAGGCAATTTGAAGACTTGTGGGAGTTGTAGTGCCCTTATTACCATTCAATTCTATGTCAGGGAGCGGAGGCGAGGATTTTGCTAGTCCTTTCTCCATTTTATTGGACAGCAAGTTAGTAGTAAAAGAAAAAACATCACATCCAGGACTACCCAAACCAACATGGCAGCGGTAGGCCTGGTAACGTAACAACCAATCAGAGTCCAACAGTTCGTATATATGGAGTCCCAGCTGTTAGTCCTTCCTCTTTCTCCATTGCTGCCTCGGCAAGATAAGTCACGCTCTTCATATCTTTGTCGTGGCAGATTTTTGTGTGATTGTTGACAGCTTTATTTGATAGCGATTATTTGTATTTGACTTTGCCTTATTGTAGGCTGTGTTTCCATAACGCGGTAGGCTTTCAGCCCGAGCGTTCATTCTTCGCGCGTGCGCGATCTTGGTGTCGGCTTCTGACGCCGATCAGCTGTTCTCCTCAGCGCTCTTCGCGCTTGAGTAGACACGCGCTGAGGCACTGCGCTTCTGTCATTTTCAGGCCTCTTCCCTCACACGGACGCCGTTTTTGACGGCAAGAAGTATTTTTCTGACTGAAATTATTTAATTAATTATTTTTTCTGTCAGAATTTTGGTGTTTCAGGTTTTCTATTGTGTTAGCCTGCCTGGTACCTGTGTGAAGGGTTTTTTCCCCTTGTATTTAGTTGGGGTGTTCGTGTATGGGTACCAGTTTCTCTGCTAATATGCAGTCAAGTCCTTCAACTGTTGAGATGGTGGCTCCTAATGTTCAGCCACAACTGACCCCTTTACACCCTCCTGCGGAGGTTGACAGGCTTCTCTCTTCGGCGATAGCCCAAGCTCTGGCACCTCTGCAGGACAGTGTAAACAAACTGTCTGCCCATGTTTTTAAGAACGATACTGGTGTTTTTGGGGACAGTGGGGCAGGGTCCAGTGGTGTTCCGTGTGCTCTACCACGTACGGCCAGGAAGCGTGACGCGGGGCACCTGGAGGGCTTCAGTAAATTATCTGAAGTGTTCCGTAAGAGTGCGCGCACGCTCAGAAGCGCACCCTACCGGGGGGAAGAATCACCCGGAGAGACTGGTGGTTTTGCCACCCAGGACCTTGACCCGGAGGAAGGGTCCCCCTTGGAGGGATATGATGAGGAGGACGAATACGTAGATGAGGATGAGGATGCTTCCTCAGAGGATTTTTCTGATGTGAGCAGGTCTTGGCGCCCTAAGCCCAGTGCTCCTAGTCTTACGGAGGGTGATCTTGCACCTCCTAATATGTTTGACCCATCTACGATTGTAAGACCTAGGTCATCGGAGTGGTTTCCTGAGCAGTCTACTGCTGATTATGTCGCAGCTAAGCTTCGACAGCCTTTACCTCAGGATGTCCGACTCCGTCTGCGCTCTGAGTGCCCTCGCCCTTCCCTTCCCTTTAGAGTGGCTTGCACCCCTGAGATAGATCCCAAGTTGTGTACCTTCTTCGCCAAATATATCAAAGACCCTAAAAAGGGTATTGATAGGTCATGGAAGGCCTGTCAGGATAAGCTCCTAGATGTAGTGGGCCCTCTCACAAAAATTATTGAAACAGCCCAACGCTCTAAGGAGTCGGGCTTACCGATGTCTGTTGATGACGTTGCTGGTTGGTCGCAACGGGCAATGTGCCTCCTTGGCAATGCCAATTGCGCGCTCTCTGCAGAACGGCGACGTTCCTTACTGCTTAAGATCGACCCGAAATTAGGGGAGTTGTCGTCTTCGGAGGCAGGCCCTATTGCACAGGGTGCTTTGTTTGGGGACCCCTTTGTTAAGGAGTTGGGGAAGTTTGTGGCAACCTTTTCGGCTCTGGACAAGGCTCAGGCTTCGATGAAAAAATTCTTCCCCAGAAAGGTTTTTGGCGGGGCCGGCAGAGGCAGGGGTCGCTCTTCCGGCCGTCAGGTCCAGCAAGGCCCCAATAGAGGCCAGTACAAACGAAATAACGGCTGGAATGATGGACGACAGGGTACCTTTTACCCCTCCAGAGGTGGCAGAGGCCAAGGCAAAGGACGTGGTGGATTCCAGTCCAACTCCAGAGGATTTAATGGTAAGATTTCGAATCATCTCTCTGGTTCAAATGGGGGGAAGGTTAGCGTTGTTTCCCCAGGCCTGGGCGTCAATAACTTCAGATCCTTGGGTGCTGGAGACGGTTCAGGGGTTTCACATCGAATTCTACGGTTCCCCTGTTCAGCTTTCTCGTCCTCGTCCTCTAGTGTTTTCTGTTTCAGACCAAGAATTTGTCGATTTGGAGGTCCGGGCGATGTTACAAAAAGGCGCCATTATTCCCTCGGCGCTTCACCCAAACGGTTTCCTCAGCAACATCTTCCTGGTGGAAAAGAAAGGCAAAGGGTTCAGACCAGTAATCAACCTTCGCTCCTTCAACGAGTGGTTGGTTTACAGACACTTCAAGATGGAGGGCATCCATCTTCTGAGGGACCTTTTGTTACAGAACGATTGGCTGGTTCGCTTGGACCTGAAAGATGCTTATCTTTCGGTTCCAATCTTTCCTCCTCATCGTCGATTCCTCCAGTTTCTGTGGAAGAATCAGGTTTACGAATTTCTTACGCTTCCCTTTGGTCTTTCCTCAGCACCTTGGTGCTTTACCAAACTCCTGCGTCCGGTGGTAGAACATCTCCGGACCCTAGGGATTCGTATGATTGTTTACCTGGACGACATTCTTTTAATGTGTCAGTCCAAGGACCTCCTTCTTCACCATCTTCAGGTTACTATAACCCTCCTTCAGTCTCTGGGATTCATCATCAATGCCCAGAAGTCGGACCTCTTTCCCCGACAGGAAATGACTTTCCTTGGCTTTCTGATCATAACTACGGATGCGACTCTTCACCTCCCTTCCGAAAAGATCTCCAAGATCAAGAAGGAGATTCGCAAGGTTCTTCGGCGGGATCGAGTATCCCTCCGCCAACTGGCCAGGATTGTGGGCCTACTCTCTTCATCGATCCAGGCCATTTTTCCAGGCCCTCTTCATTACAGGGCTCTTCAGAGGCTGAAGGCATTTCACCTCCGCAAGGGTCTTACTTACTCGGAACTGATTTCCTTGAATCTGGAAGCCCGATCGGAACTCCTTTGGTGGTTGGATCACATGGATGCCTGGAACGGGAAGGCGATTTTTGGTTCCCGTCCGGATCTGGTGATCGAGTCGGACGCCAGTCGCCAGGGTTGGGGTGCCCGTTGCGGCTCCCTCTCGGTGGGCGGCAGATGGACAGAGGAGGAACTTCACCTCCATATCAACTGTCTGGAGCTCCTGGCGGGCTCGTTCGCCATCCGCTCCTTCACCTCGACCAAGGTTTCGTGCTGTGTGCTTCTTCGGATGGACAACACGACTGCGGTCAGGTACATCAATCGGTTGGGAGGCACGCACTCCAAGGTTCTAGCGGACCTTGCGAAGGACTTTTGGAACTATTGCCTTCTTCGCCAGATCTCTGTCACGGCGGAGTATCTCCCAGGCGATCTGAACACTGTTGCGGATTGGCAATCCAGGAATTTCTGGGATGCCAGCGACTGGAGACTGGATCCTTCAGTATTTCAGAGAATTTCGGACCTTTGGGGTCTTCCAGTAATGGACTTATTTGCGTCCAGATGGAACGCCCAGCTTCCCCGTTTCTACAGCTGGAAACCGGATCCGGGGGCGGAAGCAGTGGATGCCTTCCTACAGGACTGGTCCCTGTTTCCGGCTTACGCGTTTCCCCCCTTCCTTTTCATTCAAAGGGTGGCGGCTCAAGTCCGCAGGCAGAGAGCTTCTCTGATTCTGATCACGCCAATCTGGAAAGCTCAATGCTGGTTCCCTTCTCTTTTGGAACTATCCTGGGACAAGCCTCTTCGGCTTCCGTCGTTCGACCACATTCTGACGGATCCATTGGGTCACCCACATCCGCTGGTTCTCCAGGGCCATCTAAGTCTCATGGCATGGAGGATTTCAGGGGACGTTGGTCTTGTGACTCGCTTTCGAGAGACGCTGAGCTCCTCATTCGAGGAGCCTGGGCTCCTAACACCACTAAGCGGTATAGATCGGCATGGAACAGATGGGTTCGTTGGTGTGTGGGAAAACACCTGGATCCCATGGGCTCCTCTGTCACAGATGTGATTAACTTCCTCGCTGATCTTTTCAAGCAGAAACTGGCGTATAGCACCATTAACTCTTTCAGGTCGGCAATTTCTGCTGGGCATGCCCTCGTTGATGGCTCTCCGGTTGGTGAGCACCCTTGGGTTTGTAAACTCCTTAAAGGTATTCGCCTTTCGCGTCCTCCAGAACCTCGTTATTCAGGTTTGTGGGATGTTAATGTGGTTTTGAATTTTCTAAAGTCCTGGCAGGATAATCAATACCTTTCCCGCAAGGAGCTTTCGGCCAAATTAGCGATTCTCCTCTGCTTGATATCATGTAAACGTGCTTCAGATGTTCGTGCTCTGGACGTGTCAGCCAGGGTTTTTACCCCAGAAGGGGTTACATTTACTGTTTCCAGAAGAAGTAAATGTAATACCAGGTCAGTAACTTACCCGGCTTTCCCAGATTCGCCAAAACTCTGTGTTGTTCGTTGCCTTAAGGCATATGAGGATGTTACACTTGAGCTCCGCCCTCCGGGCGAAAGACAATTACTTATAGCGATTAAGAAGCCTTTCAAGGCAGTTTCCTCTCCCACCATTGCCAGATGGGTCAGGTGGATAATGTCTGAAGCTGGGATTAGCATCACTGACTTTGGGGCTCATTCCACTAGAGGTGCAATGGCTTCCAAGGCTATTCAGATAGGTGGACGTCTGGAAGATATCATGAATGCTGCGGATTGGTCCTCAGATTCGACTTTCAAAAAGTTCTACTTTAAACCAATCCATGAAGCTGCTTCGTTGGTGGTGAGTAGGCTTTGAACAAGCAAAATCCTCGCCTCCGCTCCCTGACATAGAATGAGAAATTTCCTAGTTACCACAAAGGAAAGTTTCAATTCTATTAAGGAGGCGGAGGCGAGGATTTTCCCACCCAGGCTTTATCGAGCCTGCCCTCCCGTAACTGGAATATGATTGTTACTTCGTCTAAGGGAGTATACCTTTTTTCTGAGCTTTAATGTTTTCATTGTTACGCTGTGCAATGTTGATTAAGTTATATCTGCATTTCGTTCTTCTACTCCATTGCAATGTTCTTGAATTCTTCGGCATTGTTCTGGACGAGATATTATTATTTGGTTCTCTTCCCTAGGCTCCGATCAAAAAACGGACTAGTGGATGGATGACTTCTTCCCTGCGGCAGCTCCCACGAAAGAGGAAGGACTAACAGCTGGGACTCCATATATACGAACTGTTGGACTCTGATTGGTTGTTACGTTACCAGGCCTACCGCTGCCATGTTGGTTTGGGTAGTCCTGGATGTGATGTTTTTAGGTCTCGCCTGTCGATGCGCATGCGCATCGAGCAAGCGAGACTATAGGGGCTCATCTACTCTTTATCTAACTTGCAAGGAATCGTGGCGATTCCTTGCAGTGCCCGTGACTTTTAAGCTCAATGCGCATGTGCATTGAGCTTAAAAGCGCGTGCACAGCCGCCCGCATTCCTCCGACACCTTTGAAGTGAAGCTTAGCTTCACTTCAAAGGCCCGGCTTCTTCACACCCACATGCCGCTCTGCCCCGCTCCGCCCCCTCCCCTGAGTCATCCTGCCTGCCCCTTCCCGCCGTGTCGCATTTCTCCTCCCCCCTCCCCTCTCCCCTCTCTTCCCTCCGTCTTGTTTTCTTTGATGCTGGTATTTCCATATCTGGCAGCTTCCTGCCCTCACCCCACGCACGCTGTTTATTTATTTATATTTAATATGCAGGAGATCTCAGTTTATTTAATTTATAATTAATGATGCCGCCCACGCTGAGGCTCGAACCCTGTTCTCCTTCTCCAAAGTCGGCATCGTTATATGTTGAGCCACCTCTTCGCACCGTTTGTTTGTGCTGACTTTCTTGCTCTGCCGCTGCTGGCAGCGGCATTGCGCTTGGAGGGAACATGTAATTGACCCGTCTCGCTTCTTTTCATTTGAATTTTTTTTACATTGTCTCCTTCCTTCCGCCCCTCGCAGTTTGTTTTCCTTGCACCGTCCCTTCTTACAGTCCCTTTAACCATTTTGGTGTTGCTCAGCCCCAACTAGCATGTTATTGTCAAGCCTCCAAATATGCAGCACAAACACGACGTACAAAGAGATTAACGTGTTGCCTGGAGCACATTTCGGGAATAACATTAAATGAAAGCCCAAACCCGCTTTACCGCAACTTGCTTTCACTTGTTGTCTTTGTTTCCAGTGCTATTTTAGAGCTTTGTGCAAACTACACTCTCGTTATTTTGCTGGTAATAACTTTGAGGGAATAGCGTATTTTTGTTTTTTAAATAGCTGGCAGCTTCCTGCCCTCACCCCACGCACGCTGTTTATTTATTTATATTTAATATGCAGGAGATCTCAGTTTATTTAATTTATAATTAATGATGCCGCCCACGCTGAGGCTCGAACCCTGTTCTCCTTCTCCAAAGTCGGCATCGTTATATGTTGAGCCACCTCTTCGCACCGTTTGTTTGTGCTGACTTTCTTGCTCTGCGCGCTTGGAGGGAACATGTAATTGACCCGTCTCGCTTCTTTTCATTTGAATTTTTTTTACATTGTCTCCTTCCTTCCGCCCCTCGCAGTTTGTTTTCCTTGCACCGTCCCTTCTTACAGTCCCTTTAACCATTTTGGTGTTGCTCAGCCCCAACTAGCATGTTATTGTCAAGCCTCCAAATATGCAGCACAAACACGACGTACAAAGAGATTAACGTGTTGCCTGGAGCACATTTCGGGAATAACATTAAATGAAAGCCCAAACCCGCTTTACCGCAACTTGCTTTCACTTGTTGTCTTTGTTTCCAGTGCTATTTTAGAGCTTTGTGCAAACTACACTCTCGTTATTTTGCTGGTAATAACTTTGAGGGAATAGCGTATTTTTGTTTTTTAAATAGCATGCACGAAAACAGTATAATTTCAATTTGCACCACTTATTTCCCATGTTTGTGTCAATGTAAAAATCGACCCTGCACACCCAGCACCAGGGCCGTGTGCCTCAATGATGCAGTACACGCACCAGTAACTGAAATATGACGAAAGACTGAAAGGAGTAGCTACAAGCTGTGCTCTAGTTCTGCTCTCCAAAAAATCAGCAAAGAAACAAGCAATTAAGAACATTTCATTGAAGAAACCATTGAGCAGGAAACAGAAGGAAATCCTACAGAAAGAATCCTAGAGAAAGAAGCTTGAGGTATGTAAACACTTTTATTATGCAAAGGACGTCAATTTCAGGATGCTCAGATGCTCTCATTGGAGTGAAGCGATGGCTTACGTTGAATGAAGAAGCAGCTCTGAGCACTTCAAGAACAGCTGTAGTTTACCACAAGGCACAGAGGCTCTGGCAAGCTTGCATAATGTGGCGGTAGTCCACATCTCGTCATCTAGTGCCCCTCCCTCTGACCACATTATAACACGTTTGTGCCGAGTTGGCTCTATGGTTTATGCAGGAATGAAAAGAAACAAGTAAAATGCATCAGAGATGAGAAAATAAAAAACAGCGAATCTTTCGTACTAAAAAGATGTATGTGAAATAGTTACGAATCTGTTAAAATATGAGCGACAATCCTCAAGTCATCCACAACTTACACTGGTGCTGTTCACTGAAGGGTTCACACTCTGCTTATTCAATTGTTGGCCTCTTGCTGAGATGGTGAATAAAAAGCTATTTAGTGTTCATTTGTATTAGAGCATGAATTACAAGATCAGCGAGTAGTAGTGAGACCACCCAACAATTCTCCATCAGTTGGCAAGTAAGGGGCCATTCTAAAATGGCAACACCCAGATCCTGGACTGCCTAACTCTCGGCCCACCCATAGTATAGTCTGGTAAAGATGATGCTCACGAGTGCCTGTGCAGCAACAAAAAATATCAAAAATGCATAATCTCGCCGGCGCTGAACTATGGATCGATAATTATTTGTCAAATACATTTTTAAAACATAAATGTTCCTCTAAGGCACATGGCAGATGCTATCTGTAGCCTTGAAAGTCCATAGGCCCTGAGAAGTGAAAGGTGATTGGTGAGGGCAAGTTGTGCTAAGACATACTCCTAAGCTTGTGTGCTCACCCTCACCCTCAAACCTTCACCCTCAACCCCTCACTCACCCTCACTCTCACTCACCCTCACTCAGCCTCAACTACTCTCACTCACCCTCAACCCCTCACCCTAACTCACCCTCACCCTCAACACCTCACTCACCCTCACCCTCACTCACCCTCACCCTCACTCACCCTCAACACCTCACCCTCAACCTCAACCCCTCACCCTCACTCACCCTCACTCTCACTCACCCTCAACCCCTCACCCTCACTCACCCTCACTCACCCTCACTCACCCTCACTCTCACTCACCCTCAACCCCTCACCCTCACTCACCCTCAACCCCTCACCCTCACTCACCCTCACCCACTCTCACCCTCACCCTCACTCATCCTCAACCCCTCACCCTCACACAGTGCAATAGGTCTCAGACCATTTCAGTTAGAGCTTTAAGAAATGTTTATGGCTTTTTTTATTTGTAATTCTTTAGCATTGGCTACAGGAAACAAAAATGCTAAACATTTACAAAAAAAACCCATAAACAATTCTAAAAGCACTAACTCTAATGGTGCGAGACCTATTGCATTTCCAATGCTTGTTTCTTTTACTACTAACTTGCTGTCCAATAAAATGGAGAAAGGACTAGCAAAATCCTCGCCTCCGCCTCCTTAATAGAATTGAAACTTTCCTTTGTGGTAACTAGGAAATTTCTCATTATAGCGCACTAATTACAGCTGGATAAAGTCTGAAATGGACCCCCACACGCTGGTATGTCCTAAATCCTGGGTGTCAGCTCCACTTGAGGACGTTGAATACCTTCCTCGTGGGAGGACCGAATCTTAAGGCTAAGCAGATTAGAGTCTCGTTTTATCATTGACCTCCAGACAAAAGCCCTGAAAGGTTTAAACAGTGGGGAGGAGCTGGCGGTGCATTTGGGAGACTAACCGATATACGGCGTAAATAGTGGTGTTTACAATATGTCTATATGTGTATTAGTAGACATGTTTGAAACAGCTTTTATTATATATGAAATCACAGATAATATCTGGGGCTCAATGTCGATAAACGACGTACTTAATGTGAATATTTGCTGAAATACGGCTACATTTATGAGCATAATTTTGCCGATACACGGTAGGATCAATTGATAAAACTGTTTCATTGTAAACTAGATTACAGACAACATTTGGGGGGTGAATGTGGATATAAGATGCAACCGAAGCAAAGGTTTGATGATAGAGATTTAAATATGCCCGTGAAAGGCCGAAACACAGCGAAAAACAGGAGCATATTTAATACTGTGCCCGGTATGTGGCATGATTAAAATCATGTCTGGTGGAAGCTTTGAAATGTTCGATATAACATGCTGATATAAGTCAGGAGTTATGTTATCTTTTTCTCCCATTTGCAAAATGTCATCTGCATTATGTCATCTGTATTAAATATGTGAAGCAATAATATTTATCAATTTAAAGATGGCGCTCACACTTTGGGAGTGAAAATATCCCTCTTTCCATGTCTATGAATTGTAATAGTTTTTTCTCAATTGAAATAACTTTAAAAGCGGCTGCATCTGTTGTGTTAGTAACATCGACGAAGGCAGAAGCTGAAACGCATTTGTTGTTGCTGAAAAGGAAATAAAAACTTTATACAAATTGCCCCGTGAGTTCTGGCTGTGTTCCTAAAGAAGGGAGGAGGAACTTTGAGCTTGGGTTTGTTACACGGAACGCCACCGTATTGCCGGTGTTGTGTAATATCAGGTATCCCCTTGGGATCGGGTATCCCCTGGCCTTCGGCAACCTCCGGAGGTCCTGTCTATTGGACACCTCGGGCGAGCCCACGGAAGCCCCGCCCACCGCTGGAAATGCTAGCCTCGGCTTTAGCAGGCAGAAGCAGCAGCGCCGAGGAGCCATTTCTTTCATACAGGGTTAAGACCCGTGTTGATTCTTTCAATGCAATTGTAAAAGGAAACCACCAGTTTACAAATGAACAGAAATCGTATGATTGGAAGTAGTCCCTAAACAGGATGATTTAAAACACTGCACATGACCTGAAAGGCTTGGTGGCATGTTCGTATTATTTTCACTATGAGCCCTTGTTGTACGAGTTGTTTTCCCTCTAACTTGTATTTAGGACACGCTTTCACTTATTTAAAAGCAACAGAGAAAATGTGGCATTACTGGTACAGTGAAATGCGTGTACCTTGCTCAAATTTTGAAACTCTCTGGCAGACATTCGTTTTTTTTTAATTAATAGAGGGGTTTACATCTTTGTAAGCACAGCGCTATGTTGTATATTGTCATAGGTAGAATGATAATGTTTTAGTTTATTGTCATAATAAGGGCTATGGTAAAGCTCTACTAGACACCTGCCCCAGTGCGCTTTGGGTGTGGACATGTACCAGGGGCCTCATTTATGAGGCTGTGCGTCACTTTTACGCCGCCGGTGCGTCACTTTTTGTGACGCACCAGCAGCGTAAAAAATGTGCCTTGTTGCACCATATTTACAAAGTGACGCATCTAGGTAGATGCGTCACTTTGTGAACCCCTGCGCTACATTATACCTACGCCAGGTATAATGTATGCGGGGGGGGCGTTCTGACGCAAGACAGGGTCATAGAAGTGACGCAGTGAAATCTAGAAGATTTTACTGCGCCACTTCTAGGACACAAATGCTTCAATTTCCTACGCCTGCCTCACAGCAGGCGTAAGACTGATGCAGGCCCTTTCACATGGGGCTTGCCCCACGTGAAAGGACACATTGCTGGAGTTGCGTCACTTTTGTGACACACTCCAGCAATGCGTCACTTTTGCGCCATACAGGTACGTCAGAAATACTGACGTATCTGTAACTCCTTCCGCCATGATGCGTCATACAGTAAATATGACGCATCATTGGTCTCGTAAGGAGGGCGCAGTGAAAAGTGACGCATCGCTGTTTTCACGCAGCGATGCGTCACTTTTCATAAATGAGGCCCCAGGGGCACAACCAGAGGCGCAACTAGAGCCAAATTTCGGAGGGGGGGCGGGCGGGGGAAAGGAGGGGGAGTGGGGGGGGGGCTAAGAAAACATTTCTGTGGGGGTTGATTCTTCAAGCAAAAGGCAGAGGCGAGCTGCAGGGGCTCTATGAAGGGGTGAAAACATCAAAGCCTCATTTACAAGCAAAAGGTATTTTAAAGACCTTTGAAGTACTCGGGTGCGGCTCTGTGTGTGCCCGGGAAGGTGTCTCATCCCGGCTGACACACACGACGGGGGGAGGGGCTGAATCCCTTTGAGTCCAATGGGCGTTGCGCACCTGGGCACAACAAGACCCGAATTTCGGGAGGCCGGGGAGGGTGTGGTTGGCACAGTGTAACCGTTTTTTTGGGGCCCCCTGCCCCATTTCCTCCTTCTTCATGAATTCCCTCACAACCACTCACCAACAATGCACCTCATCTCGCTGTAGCACCTAACAAAAATTTCATTTTTTATAGCGATACTTATAGTTTACTTACACTCAGTTCTGTGATCTGCATGGTACATTTTCTTGGTAGCAGGCACATTAATCCTCTGCGCTGTGTGGTTGGCAGGAGTGCCCATGTGAATGCACTGTGAGCGATGCGATAGTGTGAGAGTAGGCTGGATGAGGTGACCATATGAATTTGGGCGCACATGTTAGTGCAAAGTGGGACTAATGAATGCATGGTTAGTGATGGGCTTGTTTGAGTTAGATTGCAAAGTGAGGATTGAGGCTGAAAGGTGAGTAAAGTGTCACATAAGTGCACGGTGTAGTGTGATTGTGTGACTGCAGGGTGAGGTACAGGGTGAACAGCCCAAGTGCATTATAAGTGCAGAGTGATTACTGTGAATGCAGGGTAAGTGGGTGAATGGTGTGAGTGCATGGTGATCGGTGTGAGTGCATTGTGATCACTATGAGGGCAGGGTGAGCATGAGAGTGAAGGGGTGAAAATGAGGAGTGAGTTGTCTGAATGCAGGGTGCATTCCCAGACACTTGGAATAACTCAGCATGTTATTGACAGCGGCGTAGGGTTTCAGATAAAAGTTAAACTATTGCTAATATGCAGGGCTTTGAGTGGGGTAAAAAAATGGGGGGGGGTCTCTCAAAGGGGCGTGGATGATATGATAAAAAACATTTATGCTAAAAGTCTGTGCTCAGCATAATGTGCCGCCCAACTGGTATTTCACTGCTTCTGTTATTGCCTCCAAATAAGTAACATTGCACCTACAACAAGCCAGGACTATTGGCTTTGTCAAAGGTTGTTAGTTGCATAAGATAAATTGACTATATGCATACATACAACGATGGCTTTTTGGTATATTATAATAGAAAATGATTTAGTTCTTGCGCAAGCGGTTATGGCGTAATGGCTAGAGCTGCCAACTTTGGTGCTGAGTAAGCAGGTTTGAGTCTCAACGTCGGCTCTACATGTGTTATAAAGGCAAATCACTTAATCGTCCGTGCTTACCAAAAAATAAATGAAGACGTCCTTGTTGGTGTTGATGTAAAGCACTTTTAGTTTGGCAATACAGAACAGCAAAAAAATAAAAGTTACATCACAACAGTGAACTGCTGCAGAGTTAAGATTTTTTTCCATTCTGAGTATGAAGGTGAAAATGTAGAGCCATATAGACACCCGTCTCGGCACCTGCTTTTAAGAACTGCAGTGCTGAGCACCGGCAGGTCCTGGCCCACTTAACCCCTTCGGGGCTGATGACGAGCTGGGCTCGTCATGGAGTAGGGCGCTCGCACGCTCATGACGAGCCCAGCTCGTCATGAGCCCCACCCTCGGGGGAAGCGCCAGCGCTCCCACCGAGTCTGCCCGATCGTTAGGATTTCTGCTGGGATGGCAGGGAAAGACCGTCCCCTGCCTCCCCCCGCCCTCCCCGCCCGCGTCATCAATGACGTCAGCGCGCGAGGCGCGCTGACGTCACTGGGGGTTCCTGTTGTTTACCGACGCGCAGGGAAGCCATTTGCTTCCTGCGCGTCGGAGGAATCAGAGGTTTGTTTTGCGGCTGGGGCAGGGGGGAAAGTTTTGAAAAGGCCATCGAGTGAAAGGAAAAGCTTTTCCTTTCACTCTTTGCAAGTTTAGAGCATTCCTGCTGCACGATCGTGCGATCGTGCAGCTGGAATGGTAGGGAGTTTTTTTTTTTTTCTTTTGTGGTCGATTTCGTTGTTCGGGGAGCGGCCCCTTGGGGAAGGGTCGCTCCCCTTTTTGGGGTAACAATAATTTTGAATTGTTTTCATGCCTCTGGTATGAAAAAATTTTCATTTGTTGAAAAAAAAAAACAGATGGGGTCATTTTCAAAATGTGAATGTAGTGCTGATTTTATTGAAGGATGCAAGTGCCTCTGTCCTTCATCTCTTTTATTTTTTGTGTACCTGAAGTGGCTGAAAAACACACCTGTGCTGCCTAGGCAAAGCTCACTAGTGTTTTTGGGCTGATGAATGTTTTTTTTTGTGTGCTGCTTTTCAAACACATGCTTTGTCTCCAGTGACCTTTGTGTGTGTTATTATGCCATTGCACCGATGTGCGCAGGGGTCCCTTGAGTGAGCTGTCCATCATAGTGGGAAGCTCACAAATGTTTTTGGGCTGATGATTGTTTTCCTGAGTTTGTGCTGCAACTCGAGCGCCATCTTTGTCTCCAGTGTCCATATGTGCGTTACTATGCAATTGCACAGATGTGCGCAGGGGTCCCTTGTGTGAGCTGTCCATCATAGTGGGAAGGTCACAAATGTTTTTGGGCTGATGATTGCTTTCCTGAGTTTGTGCTGCAACTCGAGCACCATCTTTGTCTCCAGTGTCCATGTGTGCGTTACTATGCAATTGCACAGATGTGCGCAGGGGTCCCTTGTGTGAGCTGTCCATCATAGTGGGAAGGTCACAAATGTTTTTGGGCTGATGATTGCTTTCCTGAGTTTGTGCTGCAACTCGAGCGCCATCTTTGTCTCCAGTGTCCATGTGTGCGTTACTATGCAATTGCACAGATGTGCGCAGGGGTCCCTTGTGTGAGCTGTCCATCATAGTGGGAAGGTCACAAATGTTTTTGGGCTGATGAATGTTTTCCTGAATTTGTGCTGCAACTCGAGCGCTTGCTTTGTCTCCAGTGACCGTGTGTGTTACTATGCCATCGCACCAATGTGTGCACAGGTCCCTTGAGTGAGCTGTCCATCATAGTGGGTAAATTTAGGAAAGATGGTGCACTCCGCTAGTTGGTGGGTGTTGCCAAACGGGGATCTTCTGTGTGAGTTCACATGCCTCTTATGTGTATAAATGGTCAGAGACTGATGAGAGCAGCAGATGGGGAGAAAGAAGCTCCTGGTCATAGGAACTGTTTTTGGATTGCGCTTGTGAAAATCAAGGATGCAAGTGCCTCTGTCCAGCATCACAGTTAACAACAGTAATTCTGTTGTCCCCCTCCCCATGAGAATCCCTGATGACGTCAGCGCGCACAGCACGCGCCAACATCTTCAGGGATTCCCAGGCGGTCGGGAAGCCATTTGCTTCCTGCGCCTGGAGGTGTTAGGTTGGTTTTGAGATATTTGGGGGGGTTTGCAAAGAGGCATCAGGGGAGAGGTAAGTGAATTTCCTCTCTTCTGATGTCTCTTTGCAGGGCATTTCTGGCTCACGGTCGCGCACAGCATTGCGATTGTGCAGTGGAAATGCCCCCACTAGCACCAGGGATTTTATTTTAGATTGTAGGAAGTGACCCATTGGGCAAGGGTCGCTTTCAGGTGGGTCGGATTTTAAATTTAGATTTTCTGGCCTCCCCCCCGGTGGGCAAATCAACCCGTACTTTTGTCCGTTTTGCCCTTTTTGATGGCCCATCTGTGTGGATGTGATTTTGGGGGTAAATTTGTGTATTGTTTATTCATTTGTTATGTTGTTTGTGAAATGTAGTTTTAAATTATTTTTTTTCTTCTTTGTTTTTGATCCAGGCTTTTGCTGTTTGTATTGGTGTAGGTTGTGGTTCGGTTAATGCTGGTTTTGCAGCTTGTGTAGTTGCATGTGCTTGGTAAGTAAATGTTTTTTGTACTATTTTTCCTAGATAAATGTGTTTTTATGAAAAGTGAAGTTATTGCTGTTTGTGTGGCTTTGTGTTTCTTGATTGTTAACTTTTTTTTGTATTGCTGCTTGATGTGTACTTTGTCTAATCTATACTTTTTTTTTCTTTCCAGTGGGATTTCCTTTCTTTTTGCTGTGTTTCAGCAGAGTAGGTGCTGGTGAGTCTTCTTATATTTGGTTAGATTTGAATTGTTTTTGAGTGTATTGATTTTTGTGTGAAGACTCTACCTTGTTTACTTCTTACTTTGCACAGTGTAGGTTGTTGTTCACTTGTGTGTGTAGTCTTCTTGATTTGTAAGGATAATGGCTGCTCGCAGGATTACTGCTAAGCAGGTTGTTAGTTTGCTTTTTGAGTCTTCCTCTGACCATGGTCCAGACACTGACTCCGATTCGGAGCATGAGGTAGGTGCAGAAGATTCAGGCAGTGAGTTTTCTCTTCGCATGGTATCATCGGATGATGATTCTTCTTCTAGTGCTGATGAAGTGCCTTTGGTAGAGAGGGACATTGATGTGCCGGTAGAGAGGCAAGAGCCATGTGAGCGGCAGCCTAGGTCCTCAAGGTTTCCCTTTTTTTCTCGTCGGGAACAGGCAAGTGTGGTAAAGGCTGCGCCCAAAAGGTTTCACATTGCTGTGGTGCGCCAAAGGTTATCTGGTGCTGCTAGTCTTCCTGTTGTAGAGCAGCATGAGGCATCTGGTGCTGCTAGTCTTTCTGTTGTTGTTGAGCAGCAAGTGGCATCTGGGGATGCGAGTTCTTCTGTTGATGTTGAGATGCAAGAGGCAGCTGGGGATGTGAGTTCTCCTGTTGGTGAAGAGATGCAAAATGTATCTGGGGATGCTAGTATTCCTGTTGGTGTAGTGATGCAAGAGGCATCTGGGGATGCTAGTGTTCCCGTTGATGTAGTGCAGCAAGAGGCATCTGGCCTGCAGGCTAGGGTGGCTTCTTCTCCTCATGTTAGTGATGACGTCTGGGTTGCCCCTGGCATGGTGCAGCCGGAATTGCCAGACTTCACTGGTGTTCCAGGGTGTAGAGTGAATACTGACAATTTTTTGCCAATTCAATTTTTTCCGTTGTTTTTTGACGATGAGTTTTTGCAGGAGATTGTGGAGCAAACTAATTTGTATGCAGAGCAGTATTTGAGGGACCACAGTGCCAGCCTTAAGCCCCATTCTAGAGCTACCCATTGGTCTCCCACATATGTTGAAGAGATGAAGAAGTTTTTGGGATTAACTTTTTTGATGGGCTTGCTAAGGAAGCCATCAATGTCTTCTTATTGGTCCACTAGTCCCTTGATGGCAACATCTATATTTCCAGCAGTTATGACTCGTGATCGATATATGCTTCTTCTTCGCATGATGCATTTTGTTGATAATGATTTAGCGTTGCCACGCGATCACCCTGATTGTGACCGTCTTTTTAAGATTCGGCCTGTCCTTGATCACTTTGTTGATCGTTTTCCTGAGATCTTTGCACCTGGAAGAGAAATAGCTGTGGACGAGTCTTTGGTATTGTTCAAGGGCCGCTTGGTTTTTAGGCAATACATTCCTAGTAAGAGGGCACGCTATGGCATCAAACTGTATATGCTGTGTGACAGTGAGACTGGATATGTTTATAATTTCAGGGTGTACACCGGTAAGGATTCCAGCATTAACACTTCTGCTTGTCCGTCCACTTTTGGAGTGACTGAGAAAATTGTGTGGGAACTAGGTAGACGATTATTTAACAAAGGCCACCATTTATATGTAGATAGCTTCTACACTAGTGTGCGTTTGTTCAAGGAGTTGGCCAAAGTGGGCACTGTTGCATGTGGCACGATGCGCAGTAACCGGAAAGGTTTCCCAATAGAACTTGTTTGCAAAAGGCTTGTGCGGGGACAGTCTACTGCATTGCGATGTGGGAAGCTTCTAGCTGTGAAGTTTTCAGACAGGAGAGATGTTTACATGCTGACTACTATCCATGACGAAAGCACTGAAGCTCTGCCAGTTCGGGGTGAGACTGCTGAAGTGCGTAAACCTGTGTGCATTTTAGACTATAATAGGCACATGGGTGGTGTTGACAGAGTAGATCAGAGGTTGGAACCTTATGCTGCTCTTCGAAAGGCTTACGTTTGGTACAAGAAGTTGGCTATCCATCTTTTCCACTTGGCATCCTTTAATGCTTTTGTTGTTTTCCAGAAATCTTGTCCTGAGTCAAAGATGCCTTTTGTTAAGTTTCAGGAGACTATAATAGGCAGCCTTGTACTAGTGGAACAGGCAAGTGTGCCAAGATTTGGAGTGGTGGAGGAAGTGGCTAGACTGAAAGATCGCCACTTTCCAGAATACATTCCTCCCACAACTGCAAAAGACAATCCCACTAAAAGATGTAGAGTCTGTTGGCGAAGAGAAGTGCGGAGGGAGTCTCGTATGCACTGTCCTGACTGTCCTTCAAATCCTGGATTGTGTGTGCCAGCTTGTTTTAAATCGTACCACACACAAAAGACGTTTTGGGAGTTTCATTGAGCTTGTAAGTGTACTGTCTGGTCTGTTTTCTGTAATATTTTTTAGTTTGCTTTTAGGTTTGCATTAGTGCAAAGCATTTAGTTTTTGAATTTGTGTTAGCAGATTTGTAGGTTTCTACATTTGATTTGTGGTATTTCTTAAAAAAATTCTAATTTCGATGGTGGTGTGTGCAGGATTGTGCTTGGATTGTTGGTGTGCGTGGACTGGCGCTTGGCTGGTGGTGTGCGTGGTCTGGTGCTTGGCTGGCATAGTGCATGGATTGGAGTTGTGCTGGGGGGTGAGTGGATTTTTGCTTGGCTGGCGGAGTGCATGGTTAGGTGCTTGGCTGGTGGTGTGAGTGGATGGCGCTTGGCTGGTGGTGTGTGTGGTCTGGTGCTTGGCTGGCATAGTGAATGGATTGGAGTTGTGCTGGGGGGGTGAGTGGATTTTTGCTTGGCTGGTGGAGTGCATGGTTAGGTGCTTGGCTGGTGGTGTGAGTGGATGGCACTTGGCTGGTGGTGTGCGTGGTCTGGTGCTTGGCTGGCATAGTGCATGGATTGGAGTTGTGCTGGAGGGGTGCATGGATTTTTGCTTGGCTGGCGGAGTGCATGGTTAGGTGCTTGGCTGGCGGTGTGAGTGGAGTGGTGCTTGGCTGGCGGTGTGTGTGGAGTGGTGCTTGGCTGGCGGCGTGTGTGGAGTGGTGCTTGGATGGTGTTGTGTTTGTGGAGTGGCGCTTGGCTGGTGGTGTGCGTGGAGTGATGCTTGGCTGGCGGTGTGTGTGGAGTGGTGCTTGGCTGGTGTTGTGTTTGTGGAGTGGCGCTTGGCTGGTGGTGTGCGTAGAGTGATGCTTGGCTGGTGGTGTGTGTGGAGTGGTAGTTGGCTGTCGGTGTGCGCTGAGTGGTGTTTGGCTGGCAGTGTGCATGGTCTGGTGCTTGGATGGTGGTGTGGGTGGACTGGCGCTCGGCAGGCGGTGTGTGAGTAGTTACTTTCTGTTGGTCAATACACACACTGCTAGTTGAGTGACACTCCACACAGTCCATCATTTTGTGTAGTTGCAGTGTCAGAAATGTGGGCGTGTGAAAGTGATGGGCCCTTGAATGGCGCTGTTTGCTGGTGTGAGTGTTGAAATGTGATGGGTCCGCGGCTGGCGGTGTGAATGTTTTGTATGTGTCACGCGTACGAAAGGTGTATGAATGGCCTGTAAAGAGGTTGGTGCCTTGACGTGGCTTTACAGCTCACGAGCTGTGAGTCAGTGGTTCAGTTTATCATACTTTCAATTATACGCAGTGTATTTCATTTTTGATGAAATTACTTGCGTATCCAATTGTATGTACTGAATCATCACTCACCCTTGTGCCAAATCCAACCAGTATGTGTGTGTGCTTGTGGATTAGATGGGTGTGCAGTAATAATTGTTTTTTTTCTCTTTCTGCAGTAGGGTGTACCTTGCCCCTTATTGTGATTGTTGTTATGTGTTGCTTTTCCATTCGGATGGTGTCAATGGTCTGGTTTGTATCAGGTATGAAAGGTGCGTGAATGGCCTGTAAAACGGTTGGTGCCTTGTCGTGGCTTTACAGCTCACGAGTTGCGAGTCACTGGTTCAGTTTTTATGCATTTATTTATTGACAGAGCATTTCATTTTTTTGAAATATCTTGTTAATAAAATTTTATGTACTGAACCATCACTCGCCCTCGTGCCAAATCCAACCTGTATGTGTGTGTCTTTGAGGAATAGATAGCTGTGCTTGAATGTTTGACTTTTGAGTAACTCTGTTAAGGTGTGGTATCCTTTTACTCGGGAGAACAAGGGGAACGCAGGGTGGTAGGATTTTTTTGCCGGCACGGCAATCCCACGCCAAAATGTTTGGAAAAGTGCTATTTTTACCTATTTTTAAGGTTTGCAAAGAGTTCTGGGTAGGAAAACATTGGGGGACCCACACATGCCATACCTCCCTGGACTCTCCCGGGTGTCTAGTTTTCAGAACTGTTTGGGTTTGCTACTTTCCAAAGAATACCACCCAGCCCCGGGCCACAAACTCAGATGCCCCCCCCAAAATCAAGGTAGTTTTGCAATGAGGTAATGTAAATTCACCACCGTACGATTTGAACCGTTTCCTGTTGCAGCCACTATGTCTATCCACGCAAGTGAGGTACCATTTTTTTCGGGAGACCTGGGGGCACGCTGGGTGGGTGGAAATTTGTTGATCCACACAGATTCCAGAACTTTCTACCACAGAAATGTGAGGAAAATGTGTTTTTTTGGTCAAATTTTTATGTTTGCAAGGGTTTCTGGGTACCAAAACCTGGGGATAGGCAGACGAGTCACCCCATCCTGAATTTCCCTGGGTGTCTAGTTTTCAAAAATGTATAGGTTTGCTAGGTTTCCCTAAGTGCTGGCAGAGCTACAGCGCAAAAACAAAAGGTAGTCTTTTTGTCCGAATCGTGCTAAATTTCACTGGGAAATTGAGGTGCGACCATGCTGCGTTTTGCGCTGTTTCATGTCGCAGCCACTATGCCTACCCACGCAAGTGAGGTACCATTTTTTTTGGGAGACCTGGGGGCACGCTGGGTGGGTGGAAATTTGTTGATCCACGCAGATTCCAGAACTTTCCACCACAGAAATGTGAGGAAAATGTGTTTTTTCGGTCAAATTTTTATGTTTGCAAGGGATTCTGGGTAACAAAACCTGGGGGTAGGCAGACGAGTCACCCCATCCTGAATTGCCCTGGGTGTCTAGTTTTCAAAAATGTATAGGTTTGCTAGGTTTCCCTAGGTGCTGGCAGAGCTACGGTGCAAAAACAAAAGGTAGTCTTTTTGTCCGAATCGTGCTAAATTTCACTGGGAAATTGAGGTGCGACCATGCTGCGTTTTGCGCTGTTTCATGTCGCAGCCACTATGCCTACCCACGCAAGTGAGGTACCATTTTTTTTGGGAGACCTGGGGGCATGCTGGGTGAGTGGAAATTTGTTGATCCACGCAGATTCCAGAACTTTCCACCACAGAAATGTGAGGAAAATGTGTTTTTTTGGTCAAATGTTTATGTTTGCAAGGGATTCTGGGTAACAAAACCTGGGGGTAGGCAGACGAGTCACCCCATCCTGAATTGCCCTGGGTGTCTAGTTTTCAAAAATGTATAGGTTTGCTAGGTTTCCCTAGGTGCTGGCAGAGCTACGGCGCAAAAACAAAAGGTAGTCTTTTTGTCCGAATCGTGCTAAATTTCACTGGGAAATTGAGGTGCGACCATGCTGCGTTTTGCGCTGTTTCATGTCGCAGCCACTATGCCTACCCATGCAAGTGAGGTACCATTTTTTTCGGGATACCTGGGGACACGCTGGGTGGGTGGAAATTTGTTGATCCACGCAGATTCCAGAACTTTCCACCACAGAAATGTGAGGAAAATGTGTTTTTTTGGTCAAATTTTTATGTTTTCAAGGGATTCTGGGTAACAAAACCTGGGGGTAGGCAGACGATTCACCCCATCCTGAATTGCCCTGGGTGTCTAGTTTTCAAAAATGTATAGGTTTGCTAGGTTTCCCTAGGTGCTGGCAGAGCTACGGCGCAAAAACAAAAGATAGTCTTTTTGTCCGAATCGTGCTAAATTTCACTGGGAAATTGAGGTGCGACCATGCTGCGTTTTGCGCTGTTTCATGTCGCAGCCACTATGCCTACCCACGCAAGTGAGGTACCATTTTTTTCGGGAGACCTGGGGGCACGCTGGGTGAGTGGAAATTTGTTGATCCACGCAGATTCCAGAACTTTCCACCCCAGAAATGTGAGGAAAATGTGTTTTTTTGGTCAAATGTTTATGTTTGCAAGGGATTCTGGGTAACAAAACCTGGGGGTAGGCAGACGAGTCACCCCATCCTGAATTGCCCTGGGTGTCTAGTTTTCAAAAATGTATAGGTTTGCTAGGTTTCCCTAGGTGCTGGCAGAGCTACGGCGCAAAAACTAAAGGTTGTCTTTTTGTCCGAATCGTGCTATATTTCACTGGGAAATTGAGGTGCGACCATGCTGCGTTTTGCGCTGTTTCATGTCGCAGCCACTATGCCTACCCACGCAAGTGAGGTACCATTTTTTTCGGGAGACCTGGGGACACGCTGGGTGGGTGGAAATTTGTTGATCCACGCAGATTCCAGAACTTTCCACCACAGAAATGTGAGGAAAATGTGTTTTTTTGGTCACATTTTTATGTTTTCAAGGGATTCTGGGTAACAAAACCTGGGGGTAGGCAGACGATTCACCCCATCCTGAATTGCCCTGGGTGTCTAGTTTTCAAAAATGTATAGGTTTGCTAGGTTTCCCTAGGTGCTGGCAGAGCTATGGCGCAAAAACAAAAGATAGTCTTTTTGTCCGAATCGTGCTAAATTTCACTGGGAAATTGAGGTGCGACCATGCTGCGTTTTGCGCTGTTTCATGTCGCAGCCACTATGCCTACCCACGCAAGTGAGGTACCATTTTTTTCGGGAGACCTGGGGGCACGCTGGGTGAGTGGAAATTTGTTGATCCACGCAGATTCCAGAACTTTCCACCACAGAAATGTGAGGAAAATGTGTTTTTTTGGTCAAATTTTTATGTTTGCAAGGGATTCTGGGTAACAAAACCTGGGGGTAGGCAGAAGAGTCACCCCATCCTGAATTGCCCTGGGTGTCTAGTTTTCAAAAATGTATAGGTTTGCTAGGTTTCCCTAGGTGCTGGCAGAGCTACGGCGCAAAAACAAAAGGTAGTCTTTTTGTCCGAATCGTGCTAAATTTCACTGGGAAATTGAGGTGCGACCATGCTGCGTTTTGCGCTGTTTCATGTCGCAGCCACTATGCCTACCCATGCAAGTGAGGTACCATTTTTTTCGGGAGACCTAGGGGCACGCTGGGTGGGTGGAAATTTGTTGATCCACGCAGATTCCAGAACTTTCCACCACAGAAATGTGAGGAAAATGTGTTTTTTTGGTCAAATTTTGATGTTTGCAAGGGATTCTGGGTAACAAAACCTGGGGGTAGGCAGACGAGTCACCCCATCCTGAATTGCCCTGGGTGTCTAGTTTTCAAAAATGTATAGGTTTGCTAGGTTTCCCTAGGTGCTGGCAGAGCTACGGCGCAAAAACAAAAGGTAGTCTTTTTGTCCGAATCGTGCTAAATTTCACTGGGAAATTGAGGTGCGACCATGCTGCGTTTTGCGCTGTTTCATGTCGCAGCCACTATGCCGACCCACGCAAGTGAGGTACCATTTTTTTCGGGAGACCTGGGGGCACGCTGGGTGGGTGGAAATTTGTTGATCCACGCAGATTCCAGAACTTTCCACCACAGAAATGTGAGGAAAATGTTTTTTTTTGGTCGAATTTTTATGTTTGCAAGGGATTCTGGGTAACAAAACCTGGGGGTAGGCAGACGAATCACCCCATCCTGAATTCCCCTGGGTGTCTAGTTTTCAAAAATGTATAGGTTTGCTAGGTTTCCCTAGGTGCTGGCAGAGCTACGGCGCAAAAACAAAAGGTAGTCTTTTTGTCCGAATCGTGCTAAATTTCACTGGGAAATTGAGGTGCGACCATGCTGCGTTTTGCGCTGTTTCATGTCGCAGCCACTATGCCTACCCACGCAAGTGAGGTACCATTTTTTTCGGGAGACCTGGGGGCACGCTGGGTGGGTGGAAATTTGTTGATCCACGCAGATTCCAGAACTTTCCACCCCAGAAATGTGAGGAAAATGTGTTTTTTTGGTCAAATTGTTATGTTTGCAAGGGATTCTGGGTAACAAAACCTGGGGGTAGGCAGACGAGTCACCCCATCCTGAATTTCCCTGGGTGTCTAGTTTTCAAAATTGTATAGGTTTTCTAGTTTTCCCTAGGTGCTGGCAGAGCTACGGCGCAAAAACAAAAGGTAGTCTTTTTGTCCGAATCGTGCTAAATTTCACTGGGAAATTGAGGTGCGACCATGCTGCGTTTTGCGCTGTTTCATGTCGCAGCCACTATGCCTACCCACGCAAGTGAGGTACCATTTTTTTCGGGAGACCTGGGGGCACGCTGGGTGGGTGGAAATATGTTGATCCACGCAGATTCCAGAACTTTCTACCACAGAAATGTGAGGAAAATGTGTTTTTTTGGTCAAATTTTTAGATTTGCAAGGGATTCTGGGTAACAAAACCTGGGGGTAGGCAGTCGAGGCACCCCATCCTGAATTGCCCTGGGTGTCTAGTTTTCAAAAATGTATAGGTTTGCTAGGTTTCCCTAGGTGCTGGCAGAGCTACGGCGCCAAAACTAAAGGTTGTCTTTTTGTCCGAATCGTGCTATATTTCACTGGGAAATTGAGGTGCGACCATGCTGCGTTTTGCGCTGTTTCATGTCGCAGCCACTATGCCTACCCACGCAAGTGAGGTACCATTTTTTTCGGGAGACCTGGGGACACGCTGGGTGGGTGGAAATTTGTTGATCCACGCAGATTCCAGAACTTTCCACCACAGAAATGTGAGGAAAATGTGTTTTTTTGGTCAAATTTTTATGTTTTCAAGGGATTCTGGGTAACAAAACCTGGGGGTAGGCAGACGATTCACCCCATCCTGAATTGCCCTGGGTGTCTAGTTTTCAAAAATGTATAGGTTTGCTAGGTTTCCCTAGGTGCTGGCAGAGCTACGGCGCAAAAACAAAAGATAGTCTTTTTGTCCGAATCGTGCTAAATTTCACTGGGAAATTGAGGTGCGACCATGCTGCGTTTTGCGCTGTTTCATGTCGCAGCCACTATGCCTACCCACGCAAGTGAGGTACCATTTTTTTCGGGAGACCTGGGGGCACGCTGGGTGAGTGGAAATTTGTTGATCCACGCAGATTCCAGAACTTTCCACCACAGAAATGTGAGGAAAATGTGTTTTTTTGGTCAAATTTTTATGTTTGCAAGGGATTCTGGGTAACAAAACCTGGGGGTAGGCAGACGAGTCACCCCATCCTGAATTGCCCTGGGTGTCTAGTTTTCAAAAATGTATAGGTTTGCTAGGTTTCCCTAGGTGCTGGCAGAGCTACGGCGCAAAAACAAAAGGTAGTCTTTTTGTCCGAATCGTGCTAAATTTCACTGGGAAATTGAGGTGCGACCATGCTGCGTTTTGCGCTGTTTCATGTCGCAGCCACTATGCCTACCCATGCAAGTGAGGTACCATTTTTTTCGGGAGACCTGGGGGCACGCTGGGTGGGTGGAAATTTGTTGATCCACGCAGATTCCAGAACTTTCCACCACAGAAATGTGAGGAAAATGTGTTTTTTTGGTCAAATTTTGATGTTTGCAAGGGATTCTGGGTAACAAAACCTGGGGGTAGGCAGACGAGTCACCCCATCCTGAATTGCCCTGGGTGTCTAGTTTTCAAAAATGTATAGGTTTGCTAGGTTTCCCTAGGTGCTGGCAGAGCTACGGCGCAAAAACAAAAGGTAGTCTTTTTGTCCGAATCGTGCTAAATTTCACTGGGAAATTGAGGTGCGACCATGCTGCGTTTTGCGCTGTTTCATGTCGCAGCCACTATGCCTACCCACGCAAGTGAGGTACCATTTTTTTCGGGAGACCTGGGGGCACGCTGGGTGGGTGGAAATTTGTTGATCCACGCAGATTCCAGAACTTTCCACCCCAGAAATGTGAGGAAAATGTGTTTTTTTGGTCAAATTTTTATGTTTGCAAGGGATTCTGGGTAACAAAACCTGGGGGTAGGCAGACGAGTCACCCCATCCTGAATTTCCCTGGGTGTCTAGTTTTCAAAATTGTATAGGTTTTCTAGGTTTCCCTAGGTGCTGGCAGAGCTATGGCGCAAAAACAAAAGATAGTCTTTTTGTCCGAATCGTGCTAAATTTCACTGGGAAATTGAGGTGCGACCATGCTGCGTTTTGCGCTGTTTCATGTCGCAGCCACTATGCCTACCCACGCAAGTGAGGTACCATTTTTTTCGGGAGACCTGGGGGCACGCTGGGTGAGTGGAAATTTGTTGATCCACGCAGATTCCAGAACTTTCCACCACAGAAATGTGAGGAAAATGTGTTTTTTTGGTCAAATTTTTATGTTTGCAAGGGATTCTGGGTAACAAAACCTGGGGGTAGGCAGAAGAGTCACCCCATCCTGAATTGCCCTGGGTGTCTAGTTTTCAAAAATGTATAGGTTTGCTAGGTTTCCCTAGGTGCTGGCAGAGCTACGGCGCAAAAACAAAAGGTAGTCTTTTTGTCCGAATCGTGCTAAATTTCACTGGGAAATTGAGGTGCGACCATGCTGCGTTTTGCGCTGTTTCATGTCGCAGCCACTATGCCTACCCATGCAAGTGAGGTACCATTTTTTTCGGGAGACCTGGGGGCACGCTGGGTGGGTGGAAATTTGTTGATCCACGCAGATTCCAGAACTTTCCACCACAGAAATGTGAGGAAAATGTGTTTTTTTGGTCAAATTTTGATGTTTGCAAGGGATTCTGGGTAACAAAACCTGGGGGTAGGCAGACGAGTCACCCCATCCTGAATTGCCCTGGGTGTCTAGTTTTCAAAAATGTATAGGTTTGCTAGGTTTCCCTAGGTGCTGGCAGAGCTACGGCGCAAAAACAAAAGGTAGTCTTTTTGTCCGAATCGTGCTAAATTTCACTGGGAAATTGAGGTGCGACCATGCTGCGTTTTGCGCTGTTTCATGTCGCAGCCACTATGCCTACCCACGCAAGTGAGGTACCATTTTTTTCGGGAGACCTGGGGGCACGCTGGGTGGGTGGAAATTTGTTGATCCACGCAGATTCCAGAACTTTCCACCACAGAAATGTGAGGAAAATGTTTTTTTTTGGTCAAATTTTTATGTTTGCAAGGGATTCTGGGTAACAAAACCTGGGGGTAGGCAGACGAATCACCCCATCCTGAATTCCCCTGGGTGTCTAGTTTTCAAAAATGTATAGGTTTGCTAGGTTTCCCTAGGTGCTGGCAGAGCTACGGCGCAAAAACAAAAGGTAGTCTTTTTGTCCGAATCGTGCTAAATTTCACTGGGAAATTGAGGTGCGACCATGCTGCGTTTTGCGCTGTTTCATGTCGCAGCCACTATGCCTACCCACGCAAGTGAGGTACCATTTTTTTCGGGAGACCTGGGGGCACGCTGGGTGGGTGGAAATTTGTTGATCCACGCAGATTCCAGAACTTTCCACCCCAGAAATGTGAGGAAAATGTGTTTTTTTGGTCAAATTGTTATGTTTGCAAGGGATTCTGGGTAACAAAACCTGGGGGTAGGCAGACGAGTCACCCCATCCTGAATTTCCCTGGGTGTCTAGTTTTCAAAATTGTATAGGTTTTCTAGTTTTCCCTAGGTGCTGGCAGAGCTACGGCGCAAAAACAAAAGGTAGTCTTTTTGTCCGAATCGTGCTAAATTTCACTGGGAAATTGAGGTGCGACCATGCTGCGTTTTGCGCTGTTTCATGTCGCAGCCACTATGCCTACCCACGCAAGTGAGGTACCATTTTTTTCGGGAGACCTGGGGGCACGCTGGGTGGGTGGAAATATGTTGATCCACGCAGATTCCAGAACTTTCTACCACAGAAATGTGAGGAAAATGTGTTTTTTTGGTCAAATTTTTAGATTTGCAAGGGATTCTGGGTAACAAAACCTGGGGGTAGGCAGTCGAGGCACCCCATCCTGAATTGCCCTGGGTGTCTAGTTTTCAAAAATGTATAGGTTTGCTAGGTTTCCCTAGGTGCTGGCAGAGCTACGGCGCAAAAACTAAAGGTTGTCTTTTTGTCCGAATCGTGCTATATTTCACTGGGAAATTGAGGTGCGACCATGCTGCGTTTTGCGCTGTTTCATGTCGCAGCCACTATGCCTACCCACGCAAGTGAGGTACCATTTTTTTCGGGAGACCTGGGGACACGCTGGGTGGGTGGAAATTTGTTGATCCACGCAGATTCCAGAACTTTCCACCACAGAAATGTGAGGAAAATGTGTTTTTTTGGTCAAATTTTTATGTTTTCAAGGGATTCTGGGTAACAAAACCTGGGGGTAGGCAGACGATTCACCCCATCCTGAATTGCCCTGGGTGTCTAGTTTTCAAAAATGTATAGGTTTGCTAGGTTTCCCTAGGTGCTGGCAGAGCTACGGCGCAAAAACAAAAGATAGTCTTTTTGTCCGAATCGTGCTAAATTTCACTGGGAAATTGAGGTGCGACCATGCTGCGTTTTGCGCTGTTTCATGTCGCAGCCACTATGCCTACCCACGCAAGTGAGGTACCATTTTTTTCGGGAGACCTGGGGGCACGCTGGGTGAGTGGAAATTTGTTGATCCACGCAGATTCCAGAACTTTCCACCACAGAAATGTGAGGAAAATGTGTTTTTTTGGTCAAATTTTTATGTTTGCAAGGGATTCTGGGTAACAAAACCTGGGGGTAGGCAGACGAGTCACCCCATCCTGAATTGCCCTGGGTGTCTAGTTTTCAAAAATGTATAGGTTTGCTAGGTTTCCCTAGGTGCTGGCAGAGCTACGGCGCAAAAACAAAAGGTAGTCTTTTTGTCCGAATCGTGCTAAATTTCACTGGGAAATTGAGGTGCGACCATGCTGCGTTTTGCGCTGTTTCATGTCGCAGCCACTATGCCTACCCATGCAAGTGAGGTACCATTTTTTTCGGGAGACCTGGGGGCACGCTGGGTGGGTGGAAATTTGTTGATCCACGCAGATTCCAGAACTTTCCACCACAGAAATGTGAGGAAAATGTGTTTTTTTGGTCAAATTTTGATGTTTGCAAGGGATTCTGGGTAACAAAACCTGGGGGTAGGCAGACGAGTCACCCCATCCTGAATTGCCCTGGGTGTCTAGTTTTCAAAAATGTATAGGTTTGCTAGGTTTCCCTAGGTGCTGGCAGAGCTACGGCGCAAAAACAAAAGGTAGTCTTTTTGTCCGAATCGTGCTAAATTTCACTGGGAAATTGAGGTGCGACCATGCTGCGTTTTGCGCTGTTTCATGTCGCAGCCACTATGCCTACCCACGCAAGTGAGGTACCATTTTTTTCGGGAGACCTGGGGGCACGCTGGGTGGGTGGAAATTTGTTGATCCACGCAGATTCCAGAACTTTCCACCACAGAAATGTGAGGAAAATGTTTTTTTTTGGTCACATTTTTATGTTTGCAAGGGATTCTGGGTAACAAAACCTGGGGGTAGGCAGACGAATCACCCCATCCTGAATTCCCCTGGGTGTCTAGTTTTCAAAAATGTATAGGTTTGCTAGGTTTCCCTAGGTGCTGGCAGAGCTACGGCGCAAAAACAAAAGGTAGTCTTTTTGTCCGAATCGTGCTAAATTTCACTGGGAAATTGAGGTGCGACCATGCTGCGTTTTGCGCTGTTTCATGTCGCAGCCACTATGCCTACCCACGCAAGTGAGGTACCATTTTTTTCGGGAGACCTGGGGGCACGTTGTGTGGGTGGAAATTTGTTGATCCACGCAGAATCCAGAACTTTCCACCCCAGAAATGTGAGGAAAATGTGTTTTTTTGGTCAAATTTTTATGTTTGCAAGGGATTCTGGGTAACAAAACCTGGGGGTAGGCAGACGAGTCACCCCATCCTGAATTTCCCTGGGTGTCTAGTTTTCAAAATTGTATAGGTTTTCTAGGTTTCCCTAGGTGCTGGCAGAGCTATGGCGCAAAAACAAAAGATAGTCTTTTTGTCCGAATCGTGCTAAATTTCACTGGGAAATTGAGGTGCGACCATGCTGCGTTTTGCGCTGTTTCATGTCGCAGCCACTATGCCTACCCACGCAAGTGAGGTACCATTTTTTTCGGGAGACCTGGGGGCACGCTGGGTGAGTGGAAATTTGTTGATCCACGCAGATTCCAGAACTTTCCACCACAGAAATGTGAGGAAAATGTGTTTTTTTGGTCAAATTTTTATGTTTGCAAGGGATTCTGGGTAACAAAACCTGGGGGTAGGCAGAAGAGTCACCCCATCCTGAATTGCCCTGGGTGTCTAGTTTTCAAAAATGTATAGGTTTGCTAGGTTTCCCTAGGTGCTGGCAGAGCTACGGCGCAAAAACAAAAGGTAGTCTTTTTGTCCGAATCGTGCTAAATTTCACTGGGAAATTGAGGTGCGACCATGCTGCGTTTTGCGCTGTTTCATGTCGCAGCCACTATGCCTACCCATGCAAGTGAGGTACCATTTTTTTCGGGAGACCTGGGGGCACGCTGGGTGGGTGGAAATTTGTTGATCCACGCAGATTCCAGAACTTTCCACCACAGAAATGTGAGGAAAATGTGTTTTTTTGGTCAAATTTTGATGTTTGCAAGGGATTCTGGGTAACAAAACCTGGGGGTAGGCAGACGAGTCACCCCATCCTGAATTGCCCTGGGTGTCTAGTTTTCAAAAATGTATAGGTTTGCTAGGTTTCCCTAGGTGCTGGCAGAGCTACGGCGCAAAAACAAAAGGTAGTCTTTTTGTCCGAATCGTGCTAAATTTCACTGGGAAATTGAGGTGCGACCATGCTGCGTTTTGCGCTGTTTCATGTCGCAGCCACTATGCCTACCCACGCAAGTGAGGTACCATTTTTTTCGGGAGACCTGGGGGCACGCTGGGTGGGTGGAAATTTGTTGATCCACGCAGATTCCAGAACTTTCCACCACAGAAATGTGAGGAAAATGTTTTTTTTTGGTCAAATTTTTATGTTTGCAAGGGATTCTGGGTAACAAAACCTGGGGGTAGGCAGACGAATCACCCCATCCTGAATTCCCCTGGGTGTCTAGTTTTCAAAAATGTATAGGTTTGCTAGGTTTCCCTAGGTGCTGGCAGAGCTACGGCGCAAAAACAAAAGGTAGTCTTTTTGTCCGAATCGTGCTAAATTTCACTGGGAAATTGAGGTGCGACCATGCTGCGTTTTGCGCTGTTTCATGTCGCAGCCACTATGCCTACCCACGCAAGTGAGGTACCATTTTTTTCGGGAGACCTGGGGGCACGCTGGGTGGGTGGAAATTTGTTGATCCACGCAGATTCCAGAACTTTCCACCCCAGAAATGTGAGGAAAATGTGTTTTTTTGGTCAAATTGTTATGTTTGCAAGGGATTCTGGGTAACAAAACCTGGGGGTAGGCAGACGAGTCACCCCATC
Source organism: Lissotriton helveticus (assembly GCF_964261635.1). Lineage (NCBI taxonomy): Eukaryota > Metazoa > Chordata > Amphibia > Caudata > Salamandridae > Lissotriton > Lissotriton helveticus. Next base: position 1,501,564,342 of record NC_136061.1, read on the forward strand.
CTGAATTTCCCTGGGTGTCTAGTTTTCAAAATTGTATAGGTTTTCTAGTTTTCCCTAGGTGCTGGCAGAGCTACGGCGCAAAAACAAAAGGTAGTCTTTTTGTCCGAATCGTGCTAAATTTCACTGGGAAATTGAGGTGCGACCATGCTGCGTTTTGCGCTGTTTCATGTCGCAGCCACTATGCCTACCCATGCAAGTGAGGTACCATTTTTTTCGGGAGACCTGGGGGCACGCTGGGTGGGTGGAAATTTGTTGATCCACGCAGATTCCAGAACTTTCCACCACAGAAATGTGAGGAAAATGTGTTTTTTTGGTCAAATTTTGATGTTTGCAAGGGATTCTGGGTAACAAAACCTGGGGGTAGGCAGACGAGTCACCCCATCCTGAATTGCCCTGGGTGTCTAGTTTTCAAAAATGTATAGGTTTGCTAGGTTTCCCTAGGTGCTGGCAGAGCTACGGCGCAAAAACAAAAGGTAGTCTTTTTGTCCGAATCGTGCTAAATTTCACTGGGAAATTGAGGTGCGACCATGCTGCGTTTTGCGCTGTTTCATGTCGCAGCCACTATGCCTACCCACGCAAGTGAGGTACCATTTTTTTCGGGAGACCTGGGGGCACGCTGGGTGGGTGGAAATTTGTTGATCCACGCAGATTCCAGAACTTTCCACCACAGAAATGTGAGGAAAATGTTTTTTTTTGGTCACATTTTTATGTTTGCAAGGGATTCTGGGTAACAAAACCTGGGGGTAGGCAGACGAATCACCCCATCCTGAATTCCCCTGGGTGTCTAGTTTTCAAAAATGTATAGGTTTGCTAGGTTTCCCTAGGTGCTGGCAGAGCTACGGCGCAAAAACAAAAGGTAGTCTTTTTGTCCGAATCGTGCTAAATTTCACTGGGAAATTGAGGTGCGACCATGCTGCGTTTTGCGCTGTTTCATGTCGCAGCCACTATGCCTACCCACGCAAGTGAGGTACCATTTTTTTCGGGAGACCTGGGGGCACGTTGTGTGGGTGGAAATTTGTTGATCCACGCAGAATCCAGAACTTTCCACCCCAGAAATGTGAGGAAAATGTGTTTTTTTGGTCAAATTTTTATGTTTGCAAGGGATTCTGGGTAACAAAACCTGGGGGTAGGCAGACGAGTCACCCCATCCTGAATTTCCCTGGGTGTCTAGTTTTCAAAATTGTATAGGTTTTCTAGGTTTCCCTAGGTGCTGGCAGAGCTATGGCGCAAAAACAAAAGATAGTCTTTTTGTCCGAATCGTGCTAAATTTCACTGGGAAATTGAGGTGCGACCATGCTGCGTTTTGCGCTGTTTCATGTCGCAGCCACTATGCCTACCCACGCAAGTGAGGTACCATTTTTTTCGGGAGACCTGGGGGCACGCTGGGTGAGTGGAAATTTGTTGATCCACGCAGATTCCAGAACTTTCCACCACAGAAATGTGAGGAAAATGTGTTTTTTTGGTCAAATTTTTATGTTTGCAAGGGATTCTGGGTAACAAAACCTGGGGGTAGGCAGAAGAGTCACCCCATCCTGAATTGCCCTGGGTGTCTAGTTTTCAAAAATGTATAGGTTTGCTAGGTTTCCCTAGGTGCTGGCAGAGCTACGGCGCAAAAACAAAAGGTAGTCTTTTTGTCCGAATCGTGCTAAATTTCACTGGGAAATTGAGGTGCGACCATGCTGCGTTTTGCGCTGTTTCATGTCGCAGCCACTATGCCTACCCACGCAAGTGAGGTACCATTTTTTTCGGGAGACCTGGGGGCACGCTGGGTGGGTGGAAATTTGTTGATCCACGCAGATTCCAGAACTTTCCACCACAGAAATGTGAGGAAAATGTTTTTTTTTGGTCAAATTTTTATGTTTGCAAGGGATTCTGGGTAACAAAACCTGGGGGTAGGCAGACGAATCACCCCATCCTGAATTCCCCTGGGTGTCTAGTTTTCAAAAATGTATAGGTTTGCTAGGTTTCCCTAGGTGCTGGCAGAGCTACGGCGCAAAAACAAAAGGTAGTCTTTTTGTCCGAATCGTGCTAAATTTCACTGGGAAATTGAGGTGCGACCATGCTGCGTTTTGCGCTGTTTCATGTCGCAGCCACTATGCCTACCCACACAAGTGAGGTACCATTTTTTTCGGGAGACCTGGGGGCACGCTGGGTGGGTGGAAATTTGTTGATCCACGCAGATTCCAGAACTTTCCACCACAGAAATGTGAGGAAAATGTGTTTTTTTGGTCAAATTCTGATGTTTGCAAGGGATTCTGGGTAACAAAACCTGGGGGTAGGCAGACGAGTCACCCCATCCTGAATTGCCCTGGGTGTCTAGTTTTCAAAAATGTATAGGTTTGCTAGGTTTCCCTAGGTGCTGGCAGAGCTACGGCGCAAAAACAAAAGGTAGTCTTTTTGTCCGAATCGTGCTAAATTTCACTGGGAAATTGAGGTGCGACCATGCTGCGTTTTGCGCTGTTTCATGTCGCAGCCACTATGCCTACCCACGCAAGTGAGGTACCATTTTTTTCGGGAGACCTGGGGGCACGCTGGGTGGGTGGAAATTTGTTGATCCACGCAGATTCCAGAACTTTCCACCACAGAAATGTGAGGAAAATGTTTTTTTTTGGTCAAATTTTTATGTTTGCAAGGGATTCTGGGTAACAAAACCTGGGGGTAGGCAGACGAATCACCCCATCCTGAATTCCCCTGGGTGTCTAGTTTTCAAAAATGTATAGGTTTGCTAGGTTTCCCTAGGTGCTGGCAGAGCTACGGCGCAAAAACAAAAGGTAGTCTTTTTGTCCGAATCGTGCTAAATTTCACTGGGAAATTGAGGTGCGACCATGCTGCGTTTTGCGCTGTTTCATGTCGCAGCCACTATGCCTACCCACGCAAGTGAGGTACCATTTTTTTCGGGAGACCTGGGGGCACGCTGGGTGGGTGGAAATTTGTTGATCCACGCAGATTCCAGAACTTTCCACCCCAGAAATGTGAGGAAAATGTGTTTTTTTGGTCAAATTGTTATGTTTGCAAGGGATTCTGGGTAACAAAACCTGGGGGTAGGCAGACGAGTCACCCCATCCTGAATTTCCCTGGGTGTCTAGTTTTCAAAATTGTATAGGTTTTCTAGTTTTCCCTAGGTGCTGGCAGAGCTACGGCGCAAAAACAAAAGGTAGTCTTTTTGTCCGAATCGTGCTAAATTTCACTGGGAAATTGAGGTGCGACCATGCTGCGTTTTGCGCTGTTTCATGTCGCAGCCACTATGCCTACCCACGCAAGTGAGGTACCATTTTTTTCGGGAGACCTGGGGGCACGCTGGGTGGGTGGAAATATGTTGATCCACGCACATTCCAGAACTTTCTACCACAGAAATGTGAGGAAAATGTGTTTTTTTGGTCAAATTTTTAGATTTGCAAGGGATTCTGGGTAACAAAACCTGGGGGTAGGCAGTCGAGGCACCCCATCCTGAATTGCCCTGGGTGTCTAGTTTTCAAAAATGTATAGGTTTGCTAGGTTTCCCTAGGTGCTGGCAGAGCTACGGCGCAAAAACTAAAGGTTGTCTTTTTGTCCGAATCGTGCTATATTTCACTGGGAAATTGAGGTGCGACCATGCTGCGTTTTGCGCTGTTTCATGTCGCAGCCACTATGCCTACCCACGCAAGTGAGGTACCATTTTTTTCGGGAGACCTGGGGACACGCTGGGTGGGTGGAAATTTGTTGATCCACGCAGATTCCAGAACTTTCCACCACAGAAATGTGAGGAAAATGTGTTTTTTTGGTCAAATTTTTATGTTTTCAAGGGATTCTGGGTAACAAAACCTGGGGGTAGGCAGACGATTCACCCCATCCTGAATTGCCCTGGGTGTCTAGTTTTCAAAAATGTATAGGTTTGCTAGGTTTCCCTAGGTGCTGGCAGAGCTACGGCGCAAAAACAAAAGATAGTCTTTTTGTCCGAATCGTGCTAAATTTCACTGGGAAATTGAGGTGCGACCATGCTGCGTTTTGCGCTGTTTCATGTCGCAGCCACTATGCCTACCCACGCAAGTGAGGTACCATTTTTTTCGGGAGACCTGGGGGCACGCTGGGTGAGTGGAAATTTGTTGATCCACGCAGATTCCAGAACTTTCCACCACAGAAATGTGAGGAAAATGTGTTTTTTTGGTCAAATTTTTATGTTTGCAAGGGATTCTGGGTAACAAAACCTGGGGGTAGGCAGACGAGTCACCCCATCCTGAATTGCCCTGGGTGTCTAGTTTTCAAAAATGTATAGGTTTGCTAGGTTTCCCTAGGTGCTGGCAGAGCTACGGCGCAAAAACAAAAGGTAGTCTTTTTGTCCGAATCGTGCTAAATTTCACTGGGAAATTGAGGTGCGACCATGCTGCGTTTTGCGCTGTTTCATGTCGCAGCCACTATGCCTACCCATGCAAGTGAGGTACCATTTTTTTCGGGAGACCTGGGGGCACGCTGGGTGGGTGGAAATTTGTTGATCCACGCAGATTCCAGAACTTTCCACCACAGAAATGTGAGGAAAATGTGTTTTTTTGGTCAAATTTTGATGTTTGCAAGGGATTCTGGGTAACAAAACCTGGGGGTAGGCAGACGAGTCACCCCATCCTGAATTGCCCTGGGTGTCTAGTTTTCAAAAATGTATAGGTTTGCTAGGTTTCCCTAGGTGCTGGCAGAGCTACGGCGCAAAAACAAAAGGTAGTCTTTTTGTCCGAATCGTGCTAAATTTCACTGGGAAATTGAGGTGCGACCATGCTGCGTTTTGCGCTGTTTCATGTCGCAGCCACTATGCCTACCCACGCAAGTGAGGTACCATTTTTTTCGGGAGACCTGGGGGCACGCTGGGTGGGTGGAAATTTGTTGATCCACGCAGATTCCAGAACTTTCCACCACAGAAATGTGAGGAAAATGTTTTTTTTTGGTCAAATTTTTATGTTTGCAAGGGATTCTGGGTAACAAAACCTGGGGGTAGGCAGACGAATCACCCCATCCTGAATTCCCCTGGGTGTCTAGTTTTCAAAAATGTATAGGTTTGCTAGGTTTCCCTAGGTGCTGGCAGAGCTACGGCGCAAAAACAAAAGGTAGTCTTTTTGTCCGAATCGTGCTAAATTTCACTGGGAAATTGAGGTGCGACCATGCTGCGTTTTGCGCTGTTTCATGTCGCAGCCACTATGCCTACCCACGCAAGTGAGGTACCATTTTTTTCGGGAGACCTGGGGGCACGCTGGGTGGGTGGAAATTTGTTGATCCACGCAGAATCCAGAACTTTCCACCCCAGAAATGTGAGGAAAATGTGTTTTTTTGGTCAAATTTTTATGTTTGCAAGGGATTCTGGGTAACAAAACCTGGGGGTAGGCAGACGAGTCACCCCATCCTGAATTTCCCTGGGTGTCTAGTTTTCAAAATTGTATAGGTTTTCTAGTTTTCCCTAGGTGCTGGCAGAGCTACGGCGCAAAAACAAAAGGTAGTCTTTTTGTCCGAATCGTGCTAAATTTCACTGGGAAATTGAGGTGCGACCATGCTGCGTTTTGCGCTGTTTCATGTCGCAGCCACTATGCCTACCCACGCAAGTGAGGTACCATTTATTTCGGGAGACCTGGGGGCACGCTGGGTGGGTGGAAATATGTTGATCCACGCAGATTCCAGAACTTTCTACCACAGAAATGTGAGGAAAATGTGTTTTTTGGTCAAATTTTTAGATTTGCAAGGGATTCTGGGTAACAAAACCTGGGGGTAGGCAGACGAGTCACACCATCCTGAATTCCCCTGGGTGTCTAGTTTTCAAAAATGTATAGGTTTCCTAGGTTTCCCTAGGTGCTGGCAGAGCTACGGCTCAAAAACAAAAAGTCGTCTCTTTGTCCAAAGAACGTAAAATTTCACTGGGAAATTGAGGTGCGACCACGTTGCATTTTGTGCCGTTTCCTGTCGTAGGCACAAGGCCGACCCACACAAGTGAGGTACTGTTTTTATCGGGAGACCTGGGGGAACGCTGGGTGGGTGGAAATTTGTTGATCCACGCAGATTCCAGAACTTTCCACCACAGAAATGTGAGTAAAATGTGTTTATTTTGTCAAAATCTTAGCTTTGCAAGGGATTCTGGGTAACAAAACCTGGTGGTAGGCAGTCGAGTCACCCCATCCTGAATTCCCCTGGGTGTCTACTTTTCAAAAATGTATAGGTTTGCTAGGTTTCCCTAGGTGCCGGCAGAGGTAGGGTGCAAAAACTACAGGTAGGCACTTTGCCAAAAAAGGGTCAATTTGTAACTGCTAAATTTAGGTGTGACCACGTTGCATTTTGCGCCGTTTCCTGTCGCAGGCACAAGGCCGACCCACACAAGTGAGGTACCGTTTTTATCGGGACACTTGGGGTAATTCAGATTTGTAAATCAACTGTTATTACCAATTTCATGCATTTCTCCCTTTGAATGAAAGACATTGTGTAAAAAAAAAATCTTTATGAAAAATGACCAATAATTCTCATGCTAGTATGAGTATTCCCAACTTTGAAAATGTGCAATTATATACTGTTTCTGAACTCTATAATTTGTACCCAATTCAGAAATACATAGGTGTCTTTCATACAGATTATTCCATGTATACATTTTCCAAGACAAAGTGCACTATACCCAGTAAATGAAAAAATACCATTGCAAGTTGCTGCTCAGTTTTTGGATCTGGGTTCATCGGGTTCTTGGTGAAACTACAAGTCCTATATATCCCCACAACCAGGAAGGGCTAACGAATGTAACGGTATATTGCTTTCCAAGAGCTGTCAAAATTAGAAAAAGTTATAGGTGAAAACGTTGAGACAAAAGGCTGTTTTTTTCAACAAAATTTCAAATATTCCAATATCTAACTGTTAGTTTCTATAACGAAACCTTCATGGATTTAGACAAATGACCCCTTTCTGAATTCAGGATTTTGTCTACTTTTCGAAAATGTAAAGCTTTCCAGGATCCATTATTGCTTTCAAACTCATTTCTACCATTAACTGGAAGGAGGTGGAAAGCTCTAAAAATAGCAAAAATAGGCTATGTCCCAGAAAAATGCCAAAACTGAGTGAAAAATTTCGGTTCTCTGACAAAAGTCTGTCATTCCCTGAAAGCTGAGAAAATGGAGATTTCAGCCCCACAAACCCTTTTGTGATACCATTTTCAGGGAAAAACCCAGAGGCTTTCATTTGCAGCCCGTTTTTCCCATTTTTCTGAAAAAAACAAAAAAATCACTATATTTTGGTTAATTTATGGGACCCCTCCAAGGGAATCCACAAACCCTGGGCGCCTTTAGAATCCACATGATGTTGGAAGAAAAGGACGCAAATTTGGCGTGGATACCTTATGTGGTCAAAAAGTTACAAGGGCCTAAGCGCGCACTACTCCAAAACGCCAAAAAAAGCCTCAGCACAGGAGGGGAAAAGGCCTAGCAGCGAAGGGGTTAAAGCCCTGCTAATATGGCCTTAACCAGGGATCAAGGGAGGAGGAAATAAATAATGTGCTGATTCTGCAACAAACTTCCAGTCTTATGATTAGGGTTGCCAGCTCATTATTTTGATGTCCCAGACGGTACAAAAATGAACAGTCACATAATGCTGTATTTTCAGCATTTATCTGTGCATACTTCTAACAGCAAATATATATAGAAAGGACTTTTAATTGTGTTCTAGGGCTGCCTGAATGATCCATGACTGACAATTAAAGGGAACAAAGACAGAGAAGTCACATTACAAATGAATACATACTTTTTTATTTATAACCCTATTTAGGGTCAAGACAAGGTCTTTGCAGGCTTTTTAAACAACACATGGCTGGCATTTTTCTTTCGGCAACCCTACATAGCATTCCTTTTCATGAAATGCATTCTTACACTACGACAGTAAATGTAAAATACAAATGTAAGGGGGCCCAGGGGGTACTGAAACCAGAAAATAAATTAAGCGTCGGTGACCAGTTTACAAATGTATGTATATATGCAAATGGTCTTCAAAGACCTGTGAAAAACTCAGGCGTTCCGGACACTCCAGACACTGCCTAGCCTAGCCTACAGCAGCTTGAGCTGCAGCAGCACGGGCTGGGACACACGACGGGAAGGGCTAAAGCACTTTCAGTCCTATGGGCGCTGCGCGCCTGGCATGTACAAAATAAGCGGCCCTAAGGCTGAGCTCTTTCATGAGACGCAGGTAGACTATGGGGTAAGGGATTCTCAAGGAAGATAACATTCCAAAGCCATGAAGAGCCACATCCCTGATGTTTATTTGAAGACAGCAAGTAAAAATGCTGCCAGTACTTTAGAACCATTGTTCCTTTACAAAGTTATGAAGATTTTAAAAAACTAGGGTGGTGTGTCTAAGGTGCGCAGTGTGTATCTATCTATCTGTCTATCTATCTGTCTATCTGTCTGTCTGTCTGTCTGTCTGTCTGTCTGTCTGTCTGTCTGTCTGTCTGTCTATCTATCTATCTATCTATCTATCTGTCTATCTGTCTAACTATCTAGTCATCACGGCACAGACCACCGTATCAAGCTCAGAAAGATGGGACTCTCACCAGGCCCATCGTGCCGGTACTTTTTATTTATTTATTATTTTATTTATTTCATTTATAAAGCACAGCTGTCACCTAGAGAAGGCATCCTGACGCTGACAGACTAATAACGACGGAGGCAGCCGTTGGCGAGCTAGGGTTTCGGGAAGAGTAGTGTTTTCAGTCTCCTCCTAAACAGGAGGAGATCGGGCATATGTCTTAGCTCAGCCGGGAGGGTATTCCACAATTTCGCCGCGGCTACGCCAAACGATCTTCCTCCTGCTTTGGTTTTCTTAAACCTAGGTATTGTCACCAACCTAGCAGAAGAGGATCATAGGCTGCGGGCTGGAGCATGCCACCGGAATTTCCTATGTAGGCCAACTGGACCCAAACCATGCAGGGCCTTAAAGCCCAGACAGGGAGACTTAAATTGTACCCTCTGTGTCACCGGGAGCCAGTGTAGCTCGGCCAAGGCCTTAGACGAAGAAGCTCTCGTCGGCCACCCCAGCACTAGTTTGGCCGCCGCAGACTGGATTCTCTGGAGTCTATCCATAAGATAGCTCAGAGAATCCAACAGCAAAGAGTTACAATAATCTAGCCTGCTGAGCACAGTGCAACGTACCACCTCTACCCGGGCGGGGGGCGGTAATAGTGGAAAGATTTTTCTCAGGAGTCTAATAATGGCTAGGCAGCGATACCTGCGCCTCCAAGGAAAGATCGTTGTTAAACATAACACCTAGGTTTCGCACTACCTTCACTGGCTGTACCGCTGAAGAGAAGTCCCCAGGCCAAAAGTTACAGGGTAAGGGAGTTTGCACCCTAGGCCTAGGGCAGTATAACACCTCCGTTTTCTCTGCATTAAATTGCAGGGAATTAGCCTTCAACCATCCCACCGTGTCTCACAGACAGTTGTGAAATTCTTCCAAGGAGGTTGAATCATCTCCCTCCAAGGAGAAAATCAACTGCGTATCATCAGCGTAGTTGACAATTTCGATATTATATTTTTTAATGATTGCAACTAAGGGCTTCATATAGATGTTAAATACTTTGAGGCACAATGTATCAAGCTCGGAAGGATGGGAGGCTAGCTAGTCTGCTGACAATCTGGCTGTTGTCAGCATGCCGAAGATTTCCAGAACACCCATGCACACTGTACCTTGGAATGAAGGTGGTCTGACTAGACCTTGTGCCAGCACACTGATGCACACTCTATCGAGTTCAGAATGTTAAGATGCTGACTAGGCCCTTTGTGCCAGCACTCTAATGCATACTCTATCAACTTTGGAAGGACGGAGGGCTGACAAGGCCTGTCGTGCCAGCACTCTGAAGCACACTCTATCGAGCTCAGAATGATAAGATGCTGACTAGGCCCATCGTGCCAGCACTCTGCTGCACACTCTATTGAGCTCAAAAGGATAAGTTGCTGAGTAAGTCCCTCTTGCCAGCAGGGCCAGACTGGGAACCACAACAAGCCCTGACAAAGGCTCCGCAAGCCCCCCCTCCCCACTCGGGGGGTTGGAGGTGCCGCCGAGCTCTTTGCCGGGGCCTTTTTTCGGCCGATTTTGGTACAGGGCCGATTTTGCAGCTATGCTGCAAAAACGGCCCTGTAACAAAAACGACCCCTAAGGGCCCAAAACCGTCCCCCACCGGTGCGGCGCACCGGGGGATTGCCCGGTGCCCGCTATGGCCAGTCCGGGCCTGCTTGCCAGCACTCTGATGCATACTATGTACAGCTTGGAAGGGTAAGATGCTTATTACGCACCTCATGCCAGCACTCTGATGCATACTATATCCTGCTTGTAAGGTAAGATGTTGACTAGGCCCCTTCTACCAGCAATCTAATGCGTACTATATCCAGCTTGGAAGGATAAAATGCTTACCAAGCCCCTCGTGCCACTACTCTGATGCACACTCTATTGAGCTCAAAAGGATAAGATGCTGACTAGAACCCTCGTGCCACCACTCTGATACAAACTGTATCAACCTTGGAAGGGTGGAAGGCTGACTAGGCCCATCGTGCTAGCACTCTGATGTATACTATATCCAGCTCGGAAGGATAAGATGCTAACAAGGCCCCTCGTGCCTGCACTCTGATGCATACTATATCCAGCTTGGAAGGATAAGATGCTGATCGGGCCCCTCTTTCGGGCACTCTGATGCATACTATATCCAGCTCCAAAGGATAAGATGTTGGTTAGGCCCCTCATGCCAGCACTCTAATCCATATTCTATCCAGCTCAGAAGGATAAGATGCTGACTAGGCACCTCGTGCCAGCACTCTGATGTATACTATATCCAGCTCGGAAGGATAAGATGCTAACAAGGCCCCTCTTGCCTGCACTCTGATGCATACTATATCCAGCTTGGAAGAATAAGATGCTGATCAGGCCCCTCTTGCGGGCACTCTGATGCATACTATATCCAGCTCCAAAGGATAAGATGCTAGTTAGGCCCCTCATGCCAGCACTATAATCCATATTCTATCCAGCTTGGAAGGATAAGATGCTGACTAGGCCCCTCGTGTCAGCACTCTGATGTGTACTGTATCCAGCTCAGAAGGATACGATGCTGATCAAGCCCCTCGTGTCAGCAGTCTTATACACACTCTATTGAGCTTGGAAGGATACAATGCTGACTAGGCCCCTCGTCCCAGCAATCTGAAGCACATCGACCTTGGAAGGATGGAAGGCTTACTGGGCCCATCGTACTAGCACTCCGCTGTATACTATATCCAGCTCCGAAGGATAAGATGCTGACTAGGCCCCTTGTGCCAGCACTATGATGTGTACTATATCCAGCTCGGAAGGACAAGATGATGACTAGACCCCTCTTGCCAGCACTCTGATGCATACTACATTAAGCTCAGAATGATAATATGCTGACTAGGACCCTCGTCCCAGCAATCTGAAGCACACTATCGACCTTGGAAGGACAGAGGGCTGACTAGGCCCGTAGTACCAGCACTCTGATGTATACTATATCCAGCTCCAAAGGATAAGATGCTGACTAGGCCACTCGCGCCAGCGCTCTGATGCTTACTATATCGAGCTCAGAAGGATAAGATGCTGATTAGGCCCCTTGTGCCAGCACTCTGGTGTACACTCTATCACGCTTGGGAGGATAAGATGCTGATTAGGTCCCTCCAGCCATCACTCTCATGCGTACTATACCAAGGAAGGAAGGATATGATGCTGACTATGCCCATCGTGCCAGCATTCTGATGCACACTATATCCAGCAGGGAAGGATAAGATGCTGACTAGGCCCATCGTGCCAGCACTCTGAAGCACACTGTATGGACCTTGGAAAGACAGAGGGCTGACTAGGCCCGTCATACCAGCACTCTAATGTATACTATATCCATCTCCAAAGGGTAAGATGCTGACTAGGCTACTCGTGCCAGCACTCTGATGCGTACTATATTTAGCTCAGAAGGATAAGATGCTAATTAGGTCCCTCGTGCCAGCACTCTGATGCACACTCTATTGAGCTAGGAACGGTAAGATGCTGATTAGGCCACGCGTGCCATCACTCCCATGCGTACTACATCAATGTTGGAAGGATAAGATGCTGACTAGGCCTGCCATGCCAGCACTCTTTTGCGTACTATATCACACACACACACACACACACACACACTACAGTAAATGTGTACTTTTTCGGTCAAAAATAGTCTATATTTTATATTACATCTCAATAAGGCACCTGCTGTTGAGATCACTGTGTAAGCAAATTCCTATGTATAACATTGATGAGATATCTATGAAGGTTAATGCCCTTGCTGAACAGATCTGTGTACAGCCTAGTTACAGGTTTCATTCATCATAAAATAGCATAGACTTCTCACCAGATCTTGCTCCAACACTACCGGCAGATGGCATGACCCTCCCTCCCCCAAGATGCTAACACCTTGATACGTATGCTGCGTGGTATAATGAATTGTGACTCAAATGCATTATTGTGTATTCATTGTATTTTTCACTTTAAATACACAATAAAAGATTGGTTTTAAATCTTATTAAGGGTTAATATGCCTGTTGCAAAGCACAGTGTGTAACATGCAAGTATGTATTCTTGTGTGATAGCTTTGTGTTTTAAGTGGACAGCTCAGTGGGTTATTATTTTTTTGTGTGGTGAGCCTTGTATTAGTAAATGTATCCTAACAATGACTCAGAAAGATGCATCTGACATTCTAATAAATCTTACATATGTCTTAATTTGGAAATTTCAAACATTACACCAAATGATGGATGGGTCAAACATCTTCCTCCTCCATCATGAAGCATCTACCCTAGTTTACCTCTTGAGTAGTTATGAAGTGACAAGCTCTGATAGATCTGCCAGCCATCAGGTGGAATTTCCCCAAATATTTGACTTTCCTCCTCCATGGATTCTGCGCACTTTACCTCTGCTAACCAGTGCTAAAGTGCATGTGCTCAATTCTTTAAACATGGTGACGTTGGCTTATCCCCAATTGGCATATTTAATATCCTTTAAGTCCCTAGTAAAGTGGCACTACCTTTGCTCAGGGTCTGTAAATTAAATGCTACTCATAGGACTACATCACTGATTGGGACACCCACTGAAGTAGCCCTCGGAACATTTCTAAGCCTGTCATCACAGAATGTGTAAGCTCATTTAAACTTCCATTTGAACCTGGCAAACTAAACCTTTTATCTAGGTCCAAACCTTCTTGTTTAATACATATACGACACCCCCAGGGTAGACCGTGGACAGCCCTGAGGGCAGGGTGCAGTGTTGACATGTCCAGGTGGTCAAAAACCCTTAAATTCACTTTTTTCTTCTGCAAGGCATACCTCTTCCACAGGATAGCATTGCTGTTACACTATTACTTTTAATAAGCTGTAATTTCTAAATGGGAGCAGGTAACCAGTTCATGTTTGGTGGTTTGGGGATTGTATTGAAAAATTCTAACTTATGATTAAGCCAGATTTTAGGTTACACTTTTAAAAATACCACTTTTGGAAAGTTGGCATTTTCATGCCCTAGCCATTTAGTGCCTGTAACATTTCTCTTGGTCACATGACTGGGTGTAGCTGACAGATGGGCTTTGTAGGTTCCTCCTAGACAAGCACACACACTAGAGAGCTACGGTGTGCCTAGTAGTTTCCATCACTGGCAGGATTAGAGGGTGGGGCTGGACCCAGTGCTAGTAACACTTGAATAGGCTTTGTCCTGACTCCACACTAAGGGCTGCATACCCCCTGTAGTTAGTCTGGAGCCAAGGCACGGAAGTAGTAAATAGTAGAGGAAGCTCAGCGGAAATACCCCTATAGACGCCAAGGCCTATTACAAAACTATCCAGTCTGAATCTCTATAGAATGACCATGCACCCTGGATGCTGATGGGACACGGGGACACAGGAGCCCACCCACCACATCTCGAAATGAGAATGGGGTGGTTGGCTGCTGGGTCTGATGTCTGATACCCTTGCCTCCTTGCTTGTATATACATCAGCAAATGACTCATATTGAATATCTCCTCGTTTGCGTATCCGAATTCATGTTGTCAAGAACCGCATTCCAGCTTTGGCTCTTTACTTTGTAGGGACCGCCGGAGACCGAGTTGCTCCCATGCCCCCATGGTGAACACCATTTTAGATTGTTGTGGTTTAAGTGTATCTTTCTTTCTTGAGAGACTAAATGGGATTCACAGCATAATGTTGGATCTAGTGTGGTTGGGGGGTGGCTCTACTGTTTGACTCTTTTACTAGAGTTGAAATGTTCTTGATGTTGCACATCGCATCTTAGTATTCATCACCTACACTGTTGTATGGCACAAGGCCCTTGGCCTGATGTATGATCACTTCATACTAACTTCACAACATGGTCATGTCCCTCGACCTAGGTGCAGTTACCTGGAATCTACGCGGTATTAACAATACCCGCAAAGGGAAACAGGTACTGAAATATCTTATTAGATATTCCGATAAAATTGTTTTTCTTCAGGAAACCTATTTCTCCCCATGTGCTGACTATACATTTTCTATGAACTGGGGCACACATCGATATTTCTCATGGTACAGTTCCTACTTGCGGGTACCTGTATCTTAATTCATAAAACTGTACCTTTCCTTTATCACTCTCACTACACGGAAATGGTAGGCCGATATCTGCTAGTACATTGAACGCTAGGAGACAAAAGTACATTATTAGTCAATATATATGCCCCTAACACTGACGACCCTGATTTTTTTAAAACTTCTTTTCCCGACAGGACAGATTTGTGGTGTACCATTTTATTATTGGTGTGGATCTTAATTTACCACTTTGTATGCACACCGATTCCGCTAGCACGCTCCCGTTTGACAAACCTGAGACTTATATGATGCATGGCATACCGATCACCCTATGCAATCCAGATACACCTTCTGTTCAGCGCCCCATTCGGTCTGGACTCGATTAGGCTATTGGCTAATGTCGGCCACATCTCACTAGTGGATATTCGAGGTAACCGTGCTCCCAGGAACACTCTCAGATCGCAATCCAGTATTATTGAAACTTAAGATTACATATGGAAGTGGCCTTGAGTTCAGAGGGTGTTTCAACAGTGATTCTCCCTGGGACCAAGTGATATCCGCAAGCAATTAATATGGATTGAAATAAAACTGCAGGATCTGGAGCATTGCAAGGAGACTGATTGAGCACCTGGACTGACTCGATGGGCAGAACTACAGGCAGAATATCGCAAGTTGGCAGAACTGGAAACCGCATATCAGAGTAAACACTCCCAAGCTTGTTGCTATTGTGAGGGCAAGCAACCTGGCCGCACCCTTGCTCGCATTCTACGCCTCAACAGATCAGTTAATTATGTTGGAGAACTCAGAGCAGAGAATGGAGGGGTAATTACGAGCACAGAACGTATCATGGCCACGGTCTGTACTTACTACCAAAAATTGTACTCTTCTCAGGTAACTAACCAATGACCCTGAGACACTAACAGCATACCTAGCGTATGCTGCCATTTATGGCTTGAGGATGGTCAGAGGCAATTCCTCACTGAGACACTCACCCTAGAGGAGGTGACCCAAGCTATTGGCACTCTCGATGGCTCAAACGTGCCTGGGCTCAACGAACTAACAGGGGGGCATTTTATAAAGTGTATAAGCAACAACTTGCACCAAGATTGTTGACATTATACAACAAGGCCATGCAGGTTGGCACTTTACCCCCCACGCCCCGAGAGGCAGTCCTCGACTTGCTGCTGAAACCCGGTAAGGATCCTGGTAATTGTGTGTCACATCGCCTACTATCTCTGTTAAAGATAAATAATAAACACATTTTGGCCAAGGTGCTAACAACCCGATTAGCCTTGCAAAAGGAGCAGCTCGTCTCCTCGGCACAGTAGGCTTTGTTCCACACCAGTCCACCTACTTGAATCTCCCTACTGCTTTTGCCATGCTTAATCAAATTTCTCCCACCATGCCCGCTGTAGTGGCATTTCTCGATGCAGAGAAGGCCATTGACTCCCTCGAGTTGCCTTTTCTCCGGGCTGTGCTAGGCAAACTGGGCATTACCCCCAGTTCATATTACTAATTATGCTACTCTATTCCAATCCAACGGCCCGCATTAGAGTGAACGGTGCTATATCAGATGCGTTCCTGATTCTGCGTGTACTCGGCAAGGGGCTCATTATCCTCCTTTTATTTATAAAGGCGATGGATCCTCTGGTCCAGGTGATGCAGCAGCGCCACTTGCATCGCAGGTTCCAACTCACCCATGGGCTTTTTACTAATATCACTGTATGCAGACGGCATTTTACTGTTCATCTGCAACCCCCACCTCAATCTCCCCTTCTTAAGCAGGAGACAGTCAGATTCAGTGTCTTCTCAGGCCTCCATATAAATTGGGCCAAATCAGAGCTGTTCCCGTTAACGGACGCAATGGCTCCTACCCTGGCTGAGCTCGACTTTAAATGGGCACCTGATGGAACTAAATACTCGGTCATCCATATCCATAGAGAAAAGGAGCAGGTACTACAACAAAATTACGGGCCAGCTCTGTCAGATCTCAATGCACAGGAGGAGCGTTGGATAAAACTCCCTTTGTCAATAGCTGGGCGAGATGCATTTATAAATATGGTCATCCTGCCTCTCTTTCTATAGCTCTACACTAACATCCCGATTCCCTTAACACAGTACTTTTTCATCACAATAAGAGGAACCATTTTGCGATTAATATAAACGGGAACCTGTCCCTGTATTCGTTGGGATACACTTACACACCCTTATGAGCGTGGGGGCCTATGTGTCCCTGACCTACATTTATATCATGTAGCAGTTCAATGCCATTACACATACCGTTCATACCATCCTGACAGTTGAATACCCTATTGATGCCCTGAAAGAGTGGTTCTTGAAATAATCAGGCACACACAGATTCTACCCAAGGGAAACCCAGTCTACGATATGGACATACAAACGGTGTCCTTTACCTGTTGGGCATGGCGCCGTATGAGTGGCACATTGGGAGGTGGCTCCCTCTATTCCAACGCCATCCCGCTGCATGACAACCCTTGGCTCCCTTTCGCTAGGGAGAAACTAGTCCAAGACACCCTTCATAGGTATGACCTCCACACTATGGGGAACTTGTTCCCTGATGGGCATATTACTCCACTTTTAGAGGGACCATGGGATAGGGATATTCCATACATAGACCAATTTATTTTCAGGAGACTGTGCAACAAGTTACAATCGTTCTACCATTCCTATCCACACCCTCCTGATGATTTTGCCCCACTGACAATCTCGACTACCGAGGGAGGACGCATGATTATTAGACTATATAGATCCGGTCTTGAACTAAAACCCGACACTACCAATAAAGTGCGTAAGGTTTGGGCGACAGAACTCTGGATGAAGATCAATGACAAAATGTGGGCATACTGCTGCACACAGATGCAGCGCATTTCTATCTGTCAACGCCACAAATTGTTACACTTTACATTTTTACATTCATATTATATATCCCCATCCGATATTGCTAAGTTTGACTATACTAGATCTGATGCTTGTGCTAAGTGCCAAAATGCGGGAGCTGACTTCGCACACCTTGCCTGGACCTGCTCAGTAGTACATGCTTACTGGGTGACGGTGTTCGAACGGATCTCAGCTATGACGGGTGCAGGGCTTGCACCTTGTCATCTAATGGCATTATTGGGATATACCCTCAAGGTGCCACGCAGCTCCCATAGGTTGGTGACAATGGCACTGCTACTGGCTAAAAGAGAGATAGCACTGCGATGGGGTTGTGCTTGTCCCCCCACAGCTTCGGGATGGCTGGAGAGTATGTGTCATTGCTAGAAAGTAGGGGAGGATTATGCACAGATGCAACCCCTGATCTAACATCCCCAAAACATCTGGGCCCCTTTCCCAGCCTACCTGTCATCTATAGAACAGAATGAAATACAGCTCAACATTCACGTCACTTTATACAGGTCTCTGCGCTATCTGATGCCTAGAGTATCCCAATGACTAATGCTATCCGGCTGAAGAATAGTTAATACTGTGAAATATTTGTAAATGGAATGTTACATGTCCACGTGGAATGTTACATGTTCAAATAGGATGGTCGAAATTTATTTTTTAATCTATCATTTGACAAGTGTGATGTGTATACATTGTTGATGTTAATTTGAAATGCTCAATAAAAAATAGAAAAAAAGGACGTGTGAATCTGCCACAAAATGTACAAACTCAACTCAACTCTATGTTACTCCACTGTACAGCACTGTCCTCCAGTCTATACCAGTGTATACCACAGTTGTTTATTCTATGCCACTGTACACCACTCTGACACTCTATGCCCCTCCACTCTACCAAAGATTACTCCACTGTATGCTACTCCACTGTACAACCCTGTATTACACACTATGTCATTGTAGAGCACTGTAGTCCACTTTATGACACTCGATCACACTCTACTCCACTCTGCTTCACTCCCTCTAGACCACTCCACCCCAATTTATTCCATGATTCTCTATGACACATTACTCCTCTGTACTCAACTACTCACTTCTATGCCACTACATTCCACTCTACGCCACTCGTCTCTAAGACATTCTTTGGAACTCCACTGTACCACACTCTGCCACACTGTACTTTACTCAATATCACTTTACTATACAAGACTGTGCTATACTCTATGCCACTCCTCCCTATGACAGTTTCCTAGACTATATGACATGCCACACCTCTCCACTCTATGCCACTTTACTCCACTCTATGCTATGTCACTCCACTGTACTCAATGGCACTGCACTGTTGTTGTATAGCATTTTAGGACCCTAGTGTAAATTTCCAGATTCATGCCCTTATATAGGTATAAATCACCCTATCCTTATATAGGCATAAAAATCACAACCATATTTAGACATAGCTCATGCAGTCCAAATACGGCATGGCTACTTCCACTAGTTCCGAAAATCCACAACGATTTTTTGGAAAACTCGCCTTCAGCAGCTAGGTACTTCCCCTTGCTTGAATATTGATTTATCCAAGAACTCAAGGAGTTTTCAAAGAACTGAGACTCTTTGATGACGTTATTATGTCCAACCTTACATCAAACTCGGCACCTTCAAGGTATAAATATGCCTACACTTGTCCAAGCAAACACACAGTGGTTTGGAGCAGTTCGACTATCTACTTGCCCGACGCATCTCGCTGCAGCAAGTGCCGAAGGAAGCCGACCCTCCAGCAGATGCACTGAGAGAGACGCTCTCTTTTCTCTTGCTGAGAAATCCAGCTCCAGTGTTTCCAAGCTACCCTTGCTGGTTGTTGGGAAATCGAGTCCTGAGACAGAGAGATACCAGACCTCCTTCATTCTAAACCAAGGTTCGGAGCTGATTAGACCCTAAGAGAAATCTTGGATAGATCCTTGGCAAAAAGAAACTAAACTTATGCTACACCACACTTACTTCTTCCCTCTTACTAGACTTAGGTTAGGTACATCGGGGTAGGCGTTTTTAGAAGCACCAGTTGAGTACTTTTAGTCCATATTTATTTAATGTATGTATTCTATATATTTTGGCTTAGAAACCATACCATGCTTTTACAGTATTATTTCATAATACACTTCCTGCTGTACGCATTATACTTTACAGCCAGTATTACAATTGTAGCAGTTCATTTCTTCTGCATGAGAACGAAGACTGTTCAATAAATACCTTTTATTGAAAATGCCCGTCTCTCTATTTCTCTGCACCTCTGGTGAAACGAAGCATGCACGATTGACTGAGTAAAATATCTATCTATTGTTTCCACGACTCTGAAGATACGTTTTATCTTGGGGGAAACAAAGTTGTCATGTTTACGCGGTTGTCAGAAACTAATCCCTTCTTGTTTATTCGAGAAAGTTTCTAGTGCCTCTGAGCTAGCTGGCACTCACAATTAAATCTAATATATTCAATAGAGCCCTAGTCGACCTAAGTCCTACATCAATTCTATAGGATATATATTTCCAATGCGCAGAGCCTATTGGGAATATAGGAACTACATTACACTGTACAACATGGCACTCCACTCCATGACACTCTATTTCACTCTACCCTATGCCTCTCCACTAGACTCCACTGTACAACACTTTACCCCATTCAGTGCTACTGTAGGACACTCCGCTCAATGCTGCTTCACTCTACAATGTTCTACCCTACTCTATACAACTCCACTCTACAACACTCTACTACATTCTATGCCAGTGTAGACCACTATACTACATTGTATGCCCCTACGCACCACTGTACAACGCTTTACTCCACTCTGTTCCTCTGTACGACACTCTACTCTATGCCAATCTACAACACACTAAGATACACTACGCAATTCCCTCTAGGCCACTCCACCCCACTTTAATCCTCTCTCCCCAATGACACACTACTTCATTCCACTATGATAGACTACTCTCATCTACTCCACTTTTCTCTACTCTACTGTATGCCAATGCAGTCTACTCCACTCTATACAACTCCATTCTACCACACTCTACTACACTCTACAGTGTACTGTACGCCACTCCACACTACTCCCCACAATGACACTCTACTCCACTGAACGACACTCTGTGCCCCTTCACTCTACCATACATAACTCCACTCTATAGCATTCAACTGTACACTAGTGTAATCCAGTCTATTTCTTTAACATCCACACATATGTATGTGTTTTTATGTACAAATATATTCATATATAGTGTTAAATAATTTGTGTAATTTATTTACTGTACATTATATTAATTTTATACATTATATAATTTACTACTTTAAACTGTATATTATATATATATATATATATATATATATATATATATATATATATATATATATATATATATATATATATATATATATATCAAAAATTGATATTTTTGGATAATAATAACGTTTACAATTTTTGTTGATATTTTTGTGATCTTCATTAGTATAGGATCACAATATTGTGGCAAACAATATTTTTTAACACAATATTTTTGTTAACAATATTGTTTACCACAATAATGTGCCATCGAACCCAACTTACAGTGATGTGGCCCAATGGCCCTCAGATAGGGGCCTGAGATGGTGAATACTTAGGTCTTCCTATTGAGTGTTAAATTCCATTTGCTGTGTCTTGAAGCACATTTGAGGTTGAGGTAATTTGTTAATCAGGGCTATTGAAGGGTCCATTGGGTATTCTGCATGTCATGATATTGCGTAAACTAAAGCTCTGGATTATATCTACAAGGTTTGTTTTCATCACAACAGATGCAACAAGTAAACTAGTTCACTGCACCAGTGCTTGAATGCGAAAGACAGGTTGTAGCCCTCCACAACCCAATACATAGTTGAAGTGATGTCTGTGTTTTTGGGTTTCTAACAGTCAGCAGCAGTTGGTGCCAACATACAGTGGTGTGGCAGCACTGGGCAAATAATAATAAAAAGCACTCATATATTACTTCAGCTGCAGCTCCCACTACCTGCCGCCTCGGTGATCTTCTCTTCCGGAAGTCCCTAGGCCAGCACAGGCTCCCAGACTCTCCATCCAATCCAGAAGCTGCTGTCATGCTGTGAGAGAAGTGCCTGGATTGGTCTGAGCGGCCTGGTTTGGTGCTCACTAGACTGGGAGCCTGTGTCATTTCATAACCAAGCTGTACAATACAGCTGGGTTGGAGAAATCGAAGTGCGTTTATCTGTTTGACTGGCCTAACATGGTAGGCCAAAACTGACATGAAACTTACAAGTGAACTCCACTCCTCCCAGTCCTAGTGCTATCAAGAAAGGATTGCCTGGGCATGCCCTGGACTCTGCAGCATTGGCTGCCAGTGAAAACTAAAATGATAATAAAATTGTTTAATTTTTTATTCTGCAGTGGGGCGATTCTCCTCCGCTATTACAAAGGAGCCGCCACTGCCAGCAGTCCCCAAACAGGGATTCAGAGACGCAGTAGTAATTTGAGAGCCCAGTGTTGTTGTTTCCAATATCACACACAATCACTGCACTAAGAAAAATGCTTTAATGGATCACTAACAGAATATCGGAAACAAATATTGTGTGGACAGAATCTCATGTCAAAAATATGAAGAACCAAACTATTGAGAAGGTAAATGGAAATAGGTAAGTATAGAATTACTATTCTTAACTCCATGTCTACGTACTTTGATGACATATGGTATTGTAAAGGTACATATATGTGGAGTGATATATAGTTAAAATTTGCTTACCTATACAAACCTTTCGTCATGATATTTTTGTCTTCAATATTCTTGATACGAAGGTAAAGAGAGAAGGACCTGTGTAAGACTAAAAAGTCAAAAAAATCTCCTTTTGAGACTTCAATCAACCACAACTTAGTTTCTACAAACATTCGTTCAAACATTCACCGCAATGGACTCAGACATAATTCCTTAATGGCCCCAACACTGATCAAGTCAAATACAACACAAATTGCCAGATTGTTCAGATCTTTAATTCCAAATGTTTACACATTACATTTAGTGCAACAAATAAAGTGTACAAAAGCTATATAAAAGTGAACAAAATCACTTGAAATCATCAGTTAAAAAACAAATATATTACATATAAAATGACCAAAATTCATACACAATAGAAAGACTTTTTCAAAAAGAGGGAGCACACACGAAACTATTATATCTGTCTTTGTATCATGCTAATTTGTGTGAATCGAAGAATGGGACACCTGATTGTTCAAAAGATCTCATCTATTTTATCCATGTGTTCATCAGATTTAGCATAACCTAAACGTCAAAGTGTTTTGGTGGTTAACACAGACTTTGACCACCTTCTTAACGACCACACAATATCTCCCATACATGATTACACAATATTAAAATACACCAAATGAAAGTGAGAGTTTTTCGTGTTCAATTGGCTCAATTTTCATTTCCATCCAATCTCTTGGCTTAAGCCCAAATCTTACTGAAAGGATCCATGGCTTCACAAGTGGGCCCAATAGCTTACTTTCTTGATAGATTGCCCACCTAGTTGAGCTGTAAGGCTGCAGAGATATACAATTCCTCACTGGGGAAATATAGCCCTTCCTTATGCCAATAGAACCTGATTTTTCAATTCACAGGATCTAGGTTCCTAGTACCTCAGGGATTCTGTGCTGCATGTATACGTTCACATGTCATAACAGGATTTTCTATGAAGATTTTTGACACAATA
Organism: Lissotriton helveticus; assembly: GCF_964261635.1. Classification (NCBI taxonomy): domain Eukaryota; kingdom Metazoa; phylum Chordata; class Amphibia; order Caudata; family Salamandridae; genus Lissotriton; species Lissotriton helveticus. Next base: position 1,501,587,520 of record NC_136061.1, read on the forward strand.
TTTTGTCCCAATCTAATTTTTTTCCAACATTCTGTCTAATCCCTATTATGATTCTGTTGCCTAGCACATGTAAAATAAGCACACAGAATAATATTACATTATTTATGCAGCACTTCAAACAGTAATAAAGTGAAAACAAAACACAAGGAGAATCCCACACCAATCTCAAAAAGTAGATTACCCTGTGGGAAAAACAACAAAAATCAGATAAGTAAAACCAGAAATATGCAATTTTAAAGCTTTTGAAGAAAAGTAGCTCTTAGAAGGAAGAAGCACTAATTGTGTTTAACCAGTCATGTAGATTGGGATTTAAGTCACAAAGGCCGACTACGATGGAGCGTGAGTCGTACACAGGACTGAGTCTAGTCCGTAGTTATAAAGTATAGTAGTGCCCTGGGCATAGAGATGACAAGTCCTTGCATTGGCCTGTGTGGTGTGACTGTTGAGGAGAAGTCGATTGAGCACTTGAGATACTGCATCAAGATGCCCTGTGTTCCATTGTGTCAGTTCTGTTGAAGCCACCAAACAGAGCTGTGATGCGGGCAACAAGATGCTTTATATCGAGGTCAATGAAGCAGCTAGTGGTGCGAGTACTTGCGTTGAGATGAGTCACGCTGAGTCGAGATGCATCGTTGGGCCAATTGTTGGCATCAATATGTGGTGCGCTGGGTTGGTGCTAGTGAAGCCCCCAATCAGAAGCTACGATGCTCAATCCATTAAGGACTCAAAACATTGTTTGCATTTGGGATTGTTCTCCATTAAGCCCTTTTTGATGGGCCTTATAAACCGATGAACAGTCTGTTCACTACCAGGCTACTGCTAGACCACCGCTTGAGCAAAGAACGCTGATCAGTTCAGGGGTTGGAACCGCAAAGTAATGGCTGGATGCATTTAAAAGAAAATATCAAGCACTTTCGGCTGCACATGAATGAATCAGTTACTTCAAGGTAAAAACAACATGAGAGAATATGCAAGATAAGTAATCCAAACATTGAAAAGAAGATTCCCTGAATGCTATAACTGATGTATTCTGATGCTTACCCTTGCAAAGCAAAGTGAGGTCAATTTGAATGGCCCTGTCTTGTAATTGTACAAGATGAGGATAGCTTCCTGAAGAGTGAAAGTGTATTACCTCCATTCGGATAGATGGAGGGAGATACTCAGACACTGAGGTGAGAAAGAAGAGATCAGGCTACATTTAGAAATTCCGAGAGGCCTTTTGTTTATCAAGGAGTTGCAGAATACTCCTCCCGAGCAAAGTCGCCTGGTGGATGGCTGTGACAAGGGTTGGGATACCAACCTCAGCTTTACTAAATATTTAGAGCTTCTAGGACAGACCTGTTGACAGCCTGTCCCAAATTGCTGCATCAGGAAGATCCCAAACCACATTTTGTCCACGGTGTGGGTGTTGAAGCTGAGAGTCACCTCCATTGTTTCCTATAATGAGAAACATTGTCCTATACAAAGGCTGCCTCTCCACAGTAGTCTGAGAATGATACAATGTGTCATCCCGCCAGCATAAGACCATAGAAAATTTTAATCTGAGAAACATAGGGGATAACAAATATTAGAGCTCATTGGTGACATTATATTTGGTATCACCTAAAGGAACCAGATGCGATAGCTTGTGGAATGATATTAAAAGTGCTAAACTATACTGTAATCTGCTGTCAAATAAAAGTCAATTTGATAGTGGTGAAATGGTAACCCTTGAAAAAGAGGGTATACAAAACATACAAGCAATGCTTAAGCCATAATAGTGGGTATCCCTATAGAATGAGAGAATGAAAAACACAAGGAAGGGTGCATAGTAACAGAACAACAGTGTCTTTAACCAGCCAACATTAGGCAATGAGAAATTGTGTCCATGCTAGTTTTAACCCTTAGAACAATAGGCAATGGAGAATGTTATACTTCTATGAGGCATTAAATTTGGTATCCACTGAAGGAACCAGATCTGAAAGCTTGTGAAATAAAAAGTGTGAAAATGCAAATTGAATTGGTCAGCTGCTAATAGGTAATCATGGAAAAGTAGGGGATACCAGACATTACAGCAATGCCTGAGCCGTAATGTGTGGTATCACCATAGTAAAAGATGTTGGAAAACACAGGGCAGGGTGCTATTTGGCAGGAAAGTACTGTGTTCACCCAGCGAACAGAAGGTCATGTCAAACTGAAACCTTGTAAGCTCTAACCCGAGGAAAATAGGGGATACCAAATGGTATAGCTTTTATAAGGCAATATATTTTGTATCGATGTTGGAAAGGAAGAATGTTATTTGGCTTAGAAATACTGTGCTCATCCATCCCATATAGGTCATTATATTTGGTATCCCTTAAGGGAACCGGATGTAAAATCTTGAGTAATAATAATAATTTTTTTAAAATATATTTTTATTATTTTCTCAGCAAACCAATTGCAGTTTACAACATGGCCAACTGTACATTTAGCAACACATGGTGAAACACCTTTTCCCGGATACTACCTCTTGCTTCCGGTTGCACATCAGAAATGTATAAGAATGCTAACCATGCCAATTGACACTTCTTTACACATCATAACATCAATCCGAGTCAATGGAGATAGCATCCCCGTCTACGTCATACAGCGCTAGCTATCCACTTACCATTAGTTCAAATAGCACAAAGTGTAATCCTATTCCCTCCCGCTTATCCCTCCCACCTCCTCAATGGCGTAACAAAAATGTATCAACAATGATAACAACAAATCACATTAGTGTGTCCAACTCAGTTGTCCAAAAAAACATTCTGCACTGACAGGGGGTAATTGCATGCGTAGAAACAGTGGAGCCGTCCTCTTAAGGAGGTGCAATCCCTCGAGGTGGAGTGTCTAACCCCGACGTGCCAGAATCGTCATCAGAGTCAGAACGTGGTGCCCTTAACAAGTGTACTATTGCCTCCCAAGCCTTTGCCAGCTTCAGTACCCTATCGCTTTTAGCGCATGTTGCTAGCTGCAGACGCGTGGATACCTCGCATTCTGCCCCTTTAAGAAAGTCAGTACGCCATCTCTGAAAACTAGGGCCCTTCTTGGCCTTCCAGTGGGCTGTGATTTCACTCTTTGCCAATACAAGCCCCACATTTAGAAATGTACTTGATATCTTATTCTGAGAGGTATGGGGAAACCAGTGCAGCAAACAAAGGCCTATAAGGGCTTTGATGTCCCTGTCTGTAATAGCCCGCAGAAGAGCAACAACCTCAAAATCAGGGACCGCCAGACCACCCTACGAACGCGGTCTCATCAGTGTGCTGAGAGCCAGTATCCGTCGCCCCCAGCCCAAAGTAACCCAACCACCATTGACTGAAGTTGCTTAAAGATCGACGCTGGAACCCAAATCGGCAGTGTTTTGAAATAGTACAACAATCTGGGGAGCGCCACCATCTTAAGTATGGCCACGTGCCCAGCTACTGATAGTGAAAGTGTGCCCCAGAACTCAATACTACCCTTAAGTGCTCTAATGGCCCTGCCTACATTGCCCTCCAATAAGTCAGTATGGGTATAATAAATGCGAGTGCCAAGATATGTCACACATTGTGGCTCCCATTGTACCCCCTGCGTATAATCCCAGCTCTCAGGCTGCAGCGCTGCAGGGAACAGGCAAGTCTTCGCCAAATTTACCTTCAGACTGCAATTTTGCCCCGGTTCTCCAATAACTCCTTCGTGCCTAGAAGGGCATCGTCACAATCAGCCAAAAACATAGGATGGCTGTCAGCATATAACGCAATATGGTGAATTTGCTCTTGTACTCGTAACCCTGGATAGTGGGAGCCCATCCTAGCCCGTGCCGCTAGTGGCTCTATGGCCAGAGCAAACAGCAAAGGAGAGAGAGGGCAACCCAAAATCTTGTGTAATGATATATACAATTTGAAAAGTTACTGTAGTCAGCTATCAAATATAAAAGGCAACTTAAAGTGGTCAATGGCTAAAGGGTAATCCATGAAAGGTAGGAGATACATGATATTACAGCAATGCGTGAGCAATAATATTTGTTATCTCCATTGCAAAAGATGTTTTAAAGCAAAAGGAAGGGTGCTATTTGCCATAGAAATACTGTGCTCATCCATCCAAAGCGAACCGGATGTAAAATCTTGTGGAATCATGTAAAAAATCTGAAAAGATACTGTAGCCTGCTATAAAATAAAAGGAAACTTTAACTGGTGAGTGGCTAAAGGGTAACCCATGAAACTTAGGTGATGCGAGATATTACAGCAATGCATGAGCCATAATATTTGGTATCCCCATAGTAAGTGATGTTGGAAAGCAAAAGGAAGGGTGCTATTTAGCATAGAAATACTGTGCTCACCCATGCAACATAAGACCATGTCAAATTTAATCCTGGGAAGTTCTAACCCAAGAAACATAAGCAATACCAAATATTATAGCTGGTATAGGCCATTATATATGTTATCCCCTAAAGGAACCAGACGTACAATTTTGTGGAATGATGTCAAAAGATACTGTAGTCTGTTATCAAAGAAAAGACAACTTCAAGTGGTCAATGGCTAAAGGGTAACCCATGAAACGTAGGGGATACATGATATCACAGCAATGTGTGAGCCATAATATTTAGTATCCCCTATGGGAACCTGATGTAAAACCTTGTGGAATTATGTGAAAAATCTGAAAAGATACTGTAGTCTTCCATCAAATAAAAGACAACTTCAATTGGACAATGGCGAAAGCGCAAGTCATGAAACGTAGGGGATAAGAGATATTACAGCGATGCATGAGCCATAATATTTGGTCTCCCCATAGTAAACGAAGTTGGAAAGCAAACGGGAGAGTGATATTTGGCCTAGAAATACTATGCTCACCCATCCCACATAAGACCATGTCAAATTGAATACAGTTATATATTCTAACCCAAGAAACACAGGGGATACCAAATATAATAGCTGGTATATGCCGTAATATATGATATCACCTAAGGGAACTGTACGCACAATCTTGTGGAATGATGTACAAAATGTGCATAAATACTGTACCCTGCTATCAAATAAAGGACAATTTCAAGTGGCCAATGGCTAAAGTGTAACCCATGACACATAGGGGATATGAGATATTAGAGCAATGCATGAGTCGTAATATTTGGTATCCCCATACTAAACGATGATGAAAAGCAAAAGGAAGGATGCTATTTGGCATAGAAATACTGCGCTCACCCATCCAACATAAGACCATGTCTAATTGAATCCTAGTAAGTTTGAAACCAAGAAACACCGGGATACCAGACATTATAGCCGTTATAAGCCATTATATTTGGTATCCCTTAAACAAATCAGTTGTAAAGTCTCATGAAATGATGTAAAAAATGTAAAAAGTTACTGTAGTCTGCTATCAAACAAAAGGCCACTTCAAGTGGTCAATGGCTAAACGGTAACCGATTAGACACAGGGGATACAAGATATTACAGCAATGCGTGAGCCATAATATTTGGTATCCACATTGTAAACGATGATGGAAAGCAGATGGAAGGTTCATATTCGCCATAGAAATACTGTGCCCATCCATCCAACATAAGACCATGTCAAATTGAATACTAGTAAGTTCTAATCCCAGAAACACAGGGGATACCGGATATTATTATATCCGGTATAGGCCATTATATATGGTATCCCCAAAGGGAACCAGAGGTAAGTCTTGAGGAATGCTGCACAAAATGTGAAAAGTTACAGTAGTCTGCTATCAAGTAAAACGCAACTTCAAGTGGTCAATGGCTAAAGGTTAACCCATAAAACGTAGGGGATACAAGATATTACAGCAATGCTTGAGCCATAATATATGGTATCCCCACTGTAAGCGGTGTTGGAAAGAAAAAGGAAGGGTTCTATTTGCTGTGGGAATACTATGCTATTCAATCCAACATAAGACCATGTCAAGTTGAATACTGGTAAGACCTAGCCCCAGAAACACAGGGGACACCAGATATTTTAGCCGGTATAGGCCATTATATGGGCTCTCCCTTAAGGGCACCGGCTGTAAAATGCTGTGGGATTGATGTACAAAATCTGAAAAGATACTGTAATCTGCTATATAATAAATGGTAACTTCAACTGGTGAATGGCTAAAGGGTAACCTATGAAACATATGGGATACAAGATATTATGGCAATGTTGGAGCCATAATATTTGGTATCCCCATAGTAAATGATGTTGGAAAGCAAAAGGAAGGGTTATAATCAGCATAGAAATAGTGTGCTCATCCATCAAACATAAGACCATGTGTAATTGAATCCCGGTAAATTCTAAACCAAGAAACACCAGGGATACCAGATATTATAGCCGGTGTAGGCCATTATATTTGGTATCCCTTAAGGGAACCGGATGTAAAATCTCGTTGAATGATGTAAAAAATGTGAAACGTTACTGTAGTCTGCTATAAAGAAAAAGGCAACTTCCAGTGGTCAAAAGCAAAAGAGTAACTCATGAAACGTAAGTGATACAATATATTACAGCAAGGTGTGAGCCATATTATTTGGTATCCCTTTGTAAACGATGTTGGAAAGCAAAAGGAAGGGTGCTATTTGCCATAGAAATACTGTGCCCATCCATCCAACATAAGAACATGTGAAATTGAATACTAGTAAGTTCTAACCCCAGAAACACAGGAAATACCAGATATTATATCCAGTATAAGCCATTATATATGGTATCCCCAATGGGAACTAGATGTAAAATCTTGAGGAATGATGTAAAAAAATATGAAAGGTTACTGTAGACTGCTATCAAGTGAAAGGCGACTTCAAGTGGTCAATGGTTAAATGGTAACCCTAGAAACCTTGGGGATACAAGATATTACAGCAATGAGTGAACCCAAATATTTAGTATCTCCTAAGGGAACCATACGTACAATCTTTTGGAATGATGTAAAACATCTGAAAAGTTACTGTTGCCTGCTATCAAATAAAAGACAACTTCAAGTGGCCAATGGCTAACGGGTAACCCATGAAATGTGGGGGATACGAGATATTACAGCAAGGGGTGAGCCATAATATTTGGTATCCCCATAGTAAACGATGTCGGAAAGCAAAAGGAAGGCCACTATTCGGCACTAAGTACTGTGCTCACCCATCCAACATAATTGAATCCTGGTATGTTCTAACCCAAGAAACACCGGGGATACCAAATAATATAGGTGATTGGGCCAATATAATGGTATACCCTAAGAGAACCATACGTATAATCTTCTGGAATTATGTAAAAAATGTGAAAAGATACAGTAGTCTGCTATCAAGTAAAACACAACTTCAAGTGGGCAATGGCTAAAGGGTAACCTATAAAACGTAGGGGATACGCAATATTACAGCAATTTGTGAGCCATAATATTTAGTATCCCCTTAGTAAACGATGTTGGAAAGCAAAAGGAAGGGCGCTATTTGACATAGAAGTACTGTGCCCACCCATCCAACAAAAGACCATGTCAAATTGAATCCTGGTAAGCTCTAACCCAAGTCACACAGGGGATACCAAATATTATAGGCGGTATGGGCCATTATATAAGGTATCCCCTGAGGGAACCGGACGTACAATCTTGTGGAATGATGTAAAAAATTTGAAAAAATACTGTTTCTGCTATCAAATAAGAGACAACTTCAAGTGGCCGATGGCTAAAGGATAACCCATGAAACGTAGGGGATACAAGATATTACAGTAATGCGTGATCCATAATATTTGGTATCCCCATAGTAAACGATGTTGGAAAACAAAAGGAAGGTTGCTATTTGGCATATAAGTAATGTGCTCACCCATCCAACTTAAGACCATGTCTAATTTAATCCTGGTAAGTTGAAACCAAGGAACACTGGGGACACACATATTATAGCCGGTATAGGCCATAATATTTGGTATCCCTTAAGGGATCCGGATGTAAAATCTGGTGGAATGATGTAAAAAACTGTGAAAAGTTACTGTAGTCTGCTATCAAGTAAAAGGCGACTTCGAGTGGTCAATGGTTAAAGGGTAACCCATTAAATGTAGGGGATACAAGATATTACAGCAATGAGCGAGCCATAATATTTAGTATCCCCTGAGGGAACCAAACGTACGATCTTATGGAATGATGTAAAAAATCTGAAAAGATACTGTAGCCTGCTATCAAATAGAAGACAACTTCAAGTGGCCAATGCCTATAGGGCAATCTATGAAACGTGGGGGATACAGCAAGGCGTGAGCCATAATATTTGGTATCCCGATAGTAAACGATGTTGTAAAGCAAAAGGAAGGCCGCTATTTGACATAGAAGTACTGTGCTCACCCATCTCTTATAAGACCATGTCAATCGGAATACTGGTAAGTTCTAACACCAGAAACACAGGGGATACCAGATATTATAGCCGGTATAGGCCATTATATATGGTATCCCCTAAGGGAACCGGACATGCAATCTTGTGGAACAATGTAAAAAATGTGAAAATTTACTGTAGTCTGCTATCAAGTAAAAGGCGACCTCAAGTGGTCAATGGCTAAAGGGTAACCCTGAAATAAAATGTAGGGGATACAAGATATTACATCAATGCGTGAGCCATAATATTTAGTATCCCCTAAGGGAACCGGATGTAAAATCATGTGGAATGATGTAAAAAATGTGAAAAGATACTGTAGTCTGCTATCAAATAAAAGACAACTTCAAGTGGCCAATGGCTAAAGGGTAACCCAAGAAACAGAGGGGATACGAAGTAGTGCAGCAATGAGTGAGCCATAATATTTGTTATCCCCATAGTAAACGACATCGGAAAGCAAAAGAAAGGGTGCTATTTGGCATAGAAATACTGTGCTCACCTGTCTAACATAAGACCATGCCAAATTGAATCTTGGTAAGTTCTAACACAAGAAACACAGGGGTACCAACTATTATAGCCGGTATAGGCCATTATATATGTTATCCCCTATGAGAACCGGACATACGATCTTGTGGAATAACGTAAAAAATGTGAAAAGATATTGTAGTCTCTTATCAAAGAAAAGACAACTTTAAGTGGTCAATGGCTAAAAGGTAACCCATGAAACATAGGGGATACAAGATATTACAGCAATGCATGAGGTATAATATTTGGTATCCCCATTGTAAACGATGTTGGAAGCAAAAGGAAGGGTGCTTTTTGCCATAGAAATACTGGGCTCATCCATCGAACATAAGACCATGTCAAATTCAACACTGGTAAGTTCTAACCCAAGAAACACAGGGGATACCGGGTATAATAGCTGGTATAGGCCATTGTATATGGTATTCCCTAAGAGAACCGGACATAGAACCTTGTGGAATGATGTACAAAATTTGAAAATATACAGTTGTCTGCTAGCATATAAAAGGCAACTTCAAGTGGTCAATGCCTAATGGGTAACAAATGAAACGCAGGGGATACAAGATATTACAGCAATGCGTGAGCCATAATATTTAGAATCCTCATTGTAAAAGATGTTGGAAAGCGAAAGGAATGGTGCTATTTGGAATAGAAATACTGTGCTCACCCATAGCACATAAGACCATGTCAAATTGAATACTGGCAAGTTCTAACCCCAGATACACAAGGGATACCAAATATGATAGCTGGTATAGGCTATTGTACATGGTATCCCCATAGAGAACCTGACTACAATCTTGTGGAATAACGTAAAAAATGCGAAAAGATACTGTAGTCTCTTATAGAAGAAAAGACAACTTTAAGTGGTCAATGGATAAAAGGTAACCCATGAAACATAGGGGATGCGAGATATTACAGCAATGCATGAGGCATGATGTTTGGTATCCCCATTGTAAACGATGTTGGAAGCAAAAGGAAGGGTGTTCTTTGCCATAGAAATATTGAGCTCATCCATCGAACATAAGACCATGTCAATTTGAACACTGGTAAGTTCTAACCCCAGAAACACAGGGGATACCAGATATAATAGCTGGTATAGGCCATTGTATATGGTATTCCCTAAGAGAACCGGACATAGAACCTTGTGGAATGATGTAAAAAATGTGAAAATATACAGTTGTCTGCTATCATATAAAAGGCAACTTCAAGTGGTCAATGGCTAAAGGGTAACCCGTGAAACATAGGGGACATGACATATTACAGCAATACGTGAGCCATTGTAAACGACATTGGAAAGCAAAAGTAAGGGTGCTATTTGGCATAGAAATACTGTGCTCACCCGTCTAACATAAGACCATGCCAAATGAAATCCTGGTAAGTTCTCACCCAAGAAACACAGGGGATACCAAATATAGCCGGTATAGGCCATTATATATGGTATCCGCCAAGAGAACCGGACATACGATCTTGTGGATTGATGTAAAAAACGTGAAAATATACAGCTGTGTGCTATCATATAAAAGGCAACTTCAAGTGGTCAATGGCTAATGGATAACAAATGAAACGCAGGGGATACAAGAAATTTCAGCAACGCTTGAGTCATAATATTTGGTATCCCCATTGCTAACGATGTTGGAAAGCAAAAGGAATAGTGCTATTTGGCATTGAAATACTGTGCTCACTCATAGCACATAATACCATGTCAAATTGAATACTGGTAAGTTCTAACCCCAGAAAAACAGGGGATACCAAATATTATACCCAGTATAGGCCATTATATATGATATCTCCATAGAGAACCTGACGTACAATCTTGTGGAATAACGTAAACAATGTGAAAAGATACTGTAGTCTCTTATCAAAGAAAAGACAACTTCAAGTGGTCAATGGCTAAAGGGTAACCAATCAAACTTAGGGGATACGAGATATTACAGCAATGCATGAGCCATAATATTTGGTATCCCCTTTGACAACGATGCTGGAAAGCAGAAGGAAGGGTGCTCTTTGCCATAGAAATACTGGGCTCATCCATTGAACATAAGACCATGTTAAATTGAATACTGGTAGGTTCTAACCCCAGAAACACAAGGGATACCAGATATAATAGCTGGTATAGGCCATTATATTTGGTATCCCCTAAGCGAACCAGTTGCAAAATCTTGTGGAATGATGTACAGAATGTGAAAAGATACTGTAGTCTGCTATACAATAAAAGGCAAATTCAATTGGTCAATGGCTAAAGGGTAACCCATGAAACATAGGGGATACAATATATTACAGCAATGGGTGAGCCATAATTTTTGGTTTCCCCATAGAAAATATGTTGGAAAGCAAAAGGGAGGGTGCTGTTTAGTATGGAAATACTGTGCTCCTCCATCCAACATAAGGCGAGGTCACATTTAATCCTGGTAATTTCTAACCCGAGAAACGCTGGGGATACCAAATATTATAGGTCATATAGGCTATTACAGTTGGTATCCCCTAAGGGTACGGATGCAAAATCTTGTGGAATGATGTACAAAAATGTGAAAACATACTGTAGTCTGCTATCAAACAAAAGGCAGTTTCAGCTAGTCAATAACTAAAGGGTAACCCAGGAAACATAGGGGATAAAATATATTACAGCAATGAGAGAGCCATAATATTTGGTATCAGGGATGGTAATGATGTGGGAAAGCAAAAGGAAGGGTTCTATTTGGTATACCGATACTGTGCTCCTCCATCCAACATAATGCGATGTCAAATTTAATCCTGGTAACTTCTAACCCGAGAAACACCGGGGATACTAAGTATTATAGGCTGTATAGGCTATTATAGTTGGTATCCCCTAAGGCTACGGATGCAAAATCGTGTTGAATGATGTACAAAAAAAGTGAAAAGCTACTGTAGTCTGCTATCAAACAAAAGGCATTTTCTGTTAGTCCATAACTAAAGGGTAACCCATGAAACATGGGGGATACAAGATTTTATAGCAAAACGTGAGCCATAATATTTGGTATCCCCATTGCAAATGATGTTGGAAAGCAAATGGAAGGGTGCTATTTGGTATGCAAATACTGTGCTTCTCCATCCAACATAATGGGATGTCAAATTCAATCCTTTTAACTTCTAACCCGAGAAACACAGGGGATACCAAATATTATAAGCCGTATAGGCTATTATATTTGGTATCCCCTACGGGTACCGGATGCAAAATCTTGTGGAATGAAGTACAAAATGTGAAAAGATACTGTACTCTGCTATCAAACAAAAGGCAATTTCAACTATTCAATGGCTGAAGGGTAACCCATGAAACCATGAAACATCGGGGATACGAGATATTACACAATGCTTGAGCCATAATATTTGGTATCCCCATAGTAAATGGTGTTGGAAAGCAAAAGGAAGGGTGCTCCTTGGTATCAGTACACTGTGCTCCCCCATCAAACAAAAGGCGAAGTCAAATTTAATCCTGAGAACTTCCAACACGAGAAACACTGGGGATACCAAATATTATAGGCCGTATAAGCTATTAAATTTGGGTATTCCCTAAGGGTATGGATGCAAAATCTTGAGGAATGATGTACAAATTTTTAAAGATATTGTAGTCTGCTATCAAAATAAAGGCTAATTCAATTGGTCAACGGCTAAAGGGTAACCTATGAAACATAGGGGATACAATATATTACAGCAATGGGTGAGCCATAATATTTGGTATCCCCATAGAAAATGATGTTGGAAAGCAAAAGGAAGGGTGCTGTTTAGTATGGAAATACTGTGCTCCTCCATCCAACATAAGGCAAGGTCACAGTGAATCCTGGTAACTTCTAACCCGAGAAACGCTGGGGATATCAAATATTACTGGTCGTATTGGCTATTATAGGTGGTATCCCCTAAGGGTACGGATGCAAAATCTTGTGGAATGATGTACAAAAATGTGAAAAGATACTGTAGTCTGCTATCAAACAAAAGGCAATTTCAGCTAGTCAATAACTAAAGGGTAACCCATGAAACATAGGGGATACAAGATATTACAGCAATGCGTGAGCCATAATATTTGGTATCAGGGATGGTAAGGATTCGGGAAAGCAAAAGGAAGAGTTCTATTTGGTATGCCAATACTGTGCTCCTCCATCCAACATAATGCGATATCAAATTGAATCCTGGTAACTTCTAACCCAAGAAACACTGGGGATACTAAATATTGTAGGCCTTATATACTATTATAGTTGGTATCCCCCAAGGTAACGGATGCAAAATCTGGTGGAATGATGTACACAAATGTGAAAAGATACTGTAGTCTGCTATCAAACAAAAGGCAATTTCTGCTAGTCAATAACTAAAGGGTAACCCATGAAACATAGGGAATAAAAGATATTACAGCAATGAGTGAGCCATAATATTTGGTATCAGGGATGGTAATGATGTGGGAAAGCAAAAGGAAGGGTTCTATTTGGTATACCAATACTGTGCTCCTCCATCCAACATAATGCGATGTCAAATTTAATCCTGGTAACTTCTAATCCGAGAAACACCGGGGATACTAAGTATTATAGGCCGAATAGGCTATTGTAGTTGGTATCCCCTAAGGCTACGGATGCAAAATCGCGTGGAATGATGTACAAAAGAAGTGAAAAGCTACTGTAGTCTGCTATCAAACAAAAGGCATTTTCTGTTAGTCAATAACTAAAGGGTAACCCATGAAACATGGGGGATACAAGATATTATAGCAATGCGTGAGCCATAATATTTGGTATCCCCATTGCAAATGATGTTGGAAAGCAAATAGAAGGGTGCTATTTAGTATACAAATACTGTGCTTCTCCATCCAACATAATGGGATGTCAAATTCAATCCTTTTAACTTCTAACCCGAGAAACACAGGGGATACCAAATATTATAAGCCGTATAGGCTATTATATTTGGTATCCCCTACGGGTACCGGATGCAAAATCTTGTGGAATGAAGTACATAATGTGAAAAGATACGGTACTCTGCTATCAAACTAAAGGCAATTTCAACTATTCAATGGCTGAAGGGTAACCCATGAAACCATGAAACATTGGGGATACGAGATATTATACAATACTTGAGCCATAATATTTGGTATCCCATAGTAAATGGTGTTGGAAAGCAAAAGGAAGGTTGCTCCTTGGTATCAGTACACTGTGCTCCCCCATCAAACAAAAGGCGAAGTCAAATTTAATCCTGAGAACTTCCAACACGAGAAACACTGGGGATACCAAATATTATAGGCCGATTAAGCTATTACATTTGGTATCCCCTAAGGGTATGGATGCAAAATCTTGAGGAATGATGTACAAATTTTAAAGATATTGTAGTCTGCTATCAAAATAAAGGCTAATTCAATTGGTCAACGGCTAAAGGGTAACCTATGAAACATAGGGGATACAATATATTACAGCAATGGGTGAGCCATAATATTTGGTATCCCCATAGAAAATGATGTTGGAAAGCAAAAGGAAGGGTGCTGTTTAGTATGGAAATACTGTGCTCCTCCATCCAACATAAGGCAAGGTCACATTGAATCCTGGTGACTTCTAACCCGAGAAACTCTGGGGATATCAAATATTACAGGTCGTATAGGCTATTATAGGTGGTATCCCCTAAGGGTACGGATGCAAAATCTTGTGGAATGATGTACAAAAATGTGAAAAGATACTGTAGTCTGCTATCAAACAAAAGGCAATTTCAGCTAGTCAATAACTAAAGGGTAACCCATGAAACATAGGGGATACAAGATATTACAGCAATGCGTGAGCCATAATATTTGGTATCAGGGATGGTAATGATTCGGGAAAGCAAAAGGAAGAGTTCTATTTGGTATGCCAATACTGTGCTCCTCCATCCAACATAATGCGATATCAAATTGAATCCTGGTAACTTCTAACCCAAGAAACACTGGGGATACTAAATGTTGTAGGCCTTATCGAGTATTATATTTGGTATCCCCTAAGTGTACCGGATGCAAAATCTTGTGGAATGAAGTACAAAATGTGAAAAGATACTGTAGTCTGCTATCAAATAAAATGCAAACTCAATTAATCAATGGCTATAGGGTAACCCATGAAACACAGGGGATACGAGATATTATGGCAATGTGTGAGCCATAATTTTTGGTATCCCTTTAGTAAATGATGTTGGAAGGCAGAAAGAAGTGTGCTATTTCTATAGAAATACTGTGCTCCCGCATCCAACATAAGGCGAATTGAAATTGAATAATGTTAACTTCTAAACCAAGAAACACTGGCGATACCAAATATCATAGGCCGTATAGGTTATTTTAGTCGGTATCCCCTAAGGGTACGGATGCACAATCTTGTGGACTGATGTAAACAATGTGAAAAGATACTGTGGTCTGCTATTAAACAAACGCTAATTTCAACTTTTCAATGGCTCAAGGGTAACCCATGAAACATAGTGGATAAGAGATATTACAGCAATGCGTGAGCCATAATATTTGGTGTCCCCATAGTGTATGATGTTGGAAAGCAAAAGGATGGGTGCTATTTTGTATAGAAATTATGCGCTCCTCCATCCAACATAAGGCAATGTCAAATTGAATCCTGGTAACTTCTAACCCGAGAAACACTGGGGATACCAAATATTATAGGCTGTATAGGCTATTATGAGTGCTATCCCCTAATTGTACCGGAGGCAAAATCTTGTGCAATGATGAACAGAATGTGGAAAGATACTGTAGTCTGCTATTAACTAAAAGGCAAAATCAATTGGTCAATGGCTAAAGGGTAAACCATGAAACATAAGGGATACAAGATATTATGGCAATGCGTGAGCCATAATATTTGGTATCCCCTTAATAAATGATGTTGGAAAGCAAAAGGAAGGATGTTAATTGGTATAGAAATTCCTTGCTCTCCCAGCCAACATAAGGCGATGTCAAACTAAATCCTGGAAACTTCTAACCCGAGAAACACTGGAAATACCAAATATTATAGGTAGTATAGGCTATTATATTTGGTATCCCCTAAGCGTACTGGATGTAAATTCCTAAGGAATGATGTACAAAATGTGAAAAGATACTGTAATCTGCTATCAAATAAAAGGCGACTTCAAGTGGTCAATGGCTGAAGGGTAACCCATGGAACATAGGGGATACGAGATATTACAGAATGGCGTGAGCCCAAATATTTGGTATCCCCATAGTAAATGATGTTATAAAGCAAAAGGAATGGTGCTTATTGGCAAACAAATATTGTGCTAAGCCATCCAACATTAGACCATGTCAAATTAAATCTTTGTAAGTCATTACCCGAGAAACACAAGGGATACCAAATTTTATTGGCGGTAGAGTCCATTATATATGGTACCAGATATTACAGCAATGCAGAAGAAATATATGGGATACTAAATATTATAGCCCAAACAAGGCGTTATACTTGGTATCCCCGAAAGGAACCAGATGTGAAAGCTTGTGGAATCAAATGAAAAATGCAAAGAATTAGTGTAATCTACTATCATATAAAAGGTAACTTGAATTGGTCAGTGGCTAAAAGCTAACCATTGAAAAGTAGGGGATATCAGAAATTACAGCAATACAGGAGCAGTAATATGTGATATCCAAACAGTAAACGATGTTGGAGGACACAGTAAAGGGTGGTATTTGGCAGGAATATACTGTGTTCATCTAGCCCAAAGTATGCCATGTCAAATTGAATCCTGGTAAGTTCTAACCCGAGAAACATAGGGAACACCAAATATTACAGCCCTTGTAAAGCATTATATTTAATATCCCCAGAAGGACCCTGATGTGAAAGCTTGCGGAATGAAATCACAAATATGAAAAGATAATGCAGTCTGCTATCAAATAAAAGGCAACTTGAGTTGAAAAGTAGGGGAAATCAGATTTTATAGACATGCATGAGCTGAAATATGTGGTATCTATCACTTTAGGAAAAGATGTTGGAAAACTTAAGCAAGGATTCTATATGGTAGAAAAAGAAATATGTTCGTGGAGCCAACATAAGGCCACGTCAAATTGTATCCTGCCAAGTTCAATCTTCAAATTACAAATTATATAGGCTGTACAGGCCATTATATTTGATATACTCCAAAGGAACCAGATGTGAAAGCTGTGAAATGATATAAAAATGCAAAAGAAGACTGTAGGCGTCTAACAAATAAAAGGCCATTTAAACTGGTCAGTGGCTAAAAGGAAACCTTTAAAAAGTGGGGACGAAGATATATTAACCCCATACCTACTGGCCACATTCCCCCTCTGTGCTTGGGGGAGGGGGGCACACACAGCGCCCCCGTGCTCATGACGAGCTCAGTTCGTCATGCAGCACAGTGCTCGTGCGCTCATGACGAGCTGAGCTCATCATGACCACACCCGTTTCTTTAGAACGTTCGCACAGGAGGGGTATTTGCCCAGCGTGCGAGCGTTCTAAAGGTCATGACGTCATGAGCACACGAGAACCTTGGCTCATGACGAGCTGAGCTCATCATGAGCATGGGAGGGGTTAATGCATGAGCAATTTTGTTTGCTACCCCCATGCAAAAAGATATTGGTAAACACAGATTGGTACACATTGTTTGAAAAACATATTGTGTTCACTTAACCAATATGGAAATGTCTTGTTACTTACCCATTTCAAATGTTTTCTAAATGTAAAATACAAAATGCTATAGAGCAAAGGGAGAATGTCCTGTAACCAGTAGCACCCAAGATTGGCTGCTAGTCACACGGCACTTAAAACCAAATAACATATTAAGGCTAAGGATATTTTGTAGCGTTCAGTTTTTTTTTTTAATTTGCAATGTTTTCCCTTGAATTTGGCATGCCCTTCACTTTGCACCTGAAGCAACCGCCTAGTACACCTATAAACTCTGACCGTAACGTTTATGTGTTAAAGTGAAGCTTGCGCTGCAGGTATTTGAATGTCTGGATTCTCTTTGAGTTGTTGACCATTACACTGTTCATTGCCACACAGCACTTTTGGTGTTCCCAAGCCAGTCAGGCTTCTTTTTTAAACTACAAGAACGCTTTGCATGCTGCAATTTTTCAGCCATAATATCAATCTTAAAAGAGAAACTAAAAGTCCCAGAATGGTGATGTAGACTAAAAAGTGAAGATTTATATCTCTCATAATAAACAGAGACTTGACACTGGGGTTGCACCAGAAACAAATATCATTTGGTTATGTTTACTATTCCGAAACAGTGTTGGCACATGAAAAGGTATTTGTGTAAAATGCCCTATATTCATTTGTAACAATTATGCTTCCTTTTAATAATCATTGTAGAAAATGACTGTATTTGTGGGGCGTCCCTCTAGATTTTTCCCATATCTGCTTTGCTGGCTTTAAAACTCTGTGCAATTTACCCCTGCTAGTAGAGTGCCTGTGCGCCCTCTTAGATATGGTTAATTTGGCTTATTCCTCATTTGAATATTTAACTTGCTGGGCTGTCCTTACTATATGATGTAGAAAGTGAACACAGGACCTGGAAATGTAATGGCACTAGAGGACTGCAGTTCCCATAGTGCCATCAACTACAGCGGCAGGGCAAACATGGCTTCAGTCCTACCCTGTGTATTCTTGATTGCTTCACTGTAAAAATCTACTGTGCATTCATTCAACAAAACGTTTTTTGTTAGGTAAAATCCTTTCTTTTAAATATCGAAAAGTCACTGCTGTGTAGGCCGTATAGCCCACAAGGCAGTGTGCATGGTCTATGAAAGTAGAACAGTAGAAATATATAGTTAACAGTAGAAATATACAGTTAACATGCCCCTATAGTGACTGGCACGCAAAAGCAATTTTTACTGTGAGAAGACTCTTGCTATCCCAAAGGGAATCACTGGGAAGCGATTGTAAAAATTAATGTTGGTATCTCCAGTTAGGGTCCAGCTACAAAAATGATGAAACAACTATTTTCCATTAGTTATTAAAATCCCAACTCAATGGTGTGAAGTCGTATTTTTAATGAATATTAGGGAAAGGTATATTTTAGAAAGTAAAACTTTCCCTGCTTGAAGCTGCTCGGGCTAATTTGCCTTCTCTCATAAGCAGTGGCACAGCCAGGAATAAGCCGTGATGAATGGTGTGAAAAATGATCATAGGGCAGGTACAATGACTTCGTAATAAGGAGTTGTTTTTCTCTTGACCTGGCAGAAAGACAAGTGTGGTTGGCCCAGGAACTTTATTTACTTTGAAGGGGTGTGCTCTGTAACAGGCAAATGTTTGGTAACACCTGGAGAGGTCCGGGCTTATGTCCTTCTTATTAGGCTTATTTACAACAAGGGGTGGTGATGGACAGAGTCTCTGAATTAAGCAGAGTACTCTCACCCAGTCAAGAGATCAGGGCTAGATCCAACACCGTTTTTTAGCTCATTGCACCATCCCAGTTTCAGAACCTGGCTGTATGCAAATTAGTCTGTCCCTGGCCCAGTGCATCATGGGAACAGGGCAGACCAGACTACAAAAGCCAATTCTTACACTGGGAAGGAAACAAGCTTCCGGGGACCGGTTTCTGGCATTACAGCCGTCTTCGGCCCGGCTTGCTTGAATCCTGATGGTGCAATGAGCAAGGGACTCACATCTGAGTATACCCTTCCACCCTTAGGGTGGACAAAATTATTTACAACAAGGGGTGGTGATGGACAGAGTCTCTGAATTAAGCAGAGTACTCTCACCCAGTCAAGAGATCAGGGCTAGATCCAACACCGTTTTTTAGCTCATTGCACCATCCCAGTTTCAGAACCTGGCTGTATGCAAATTAGTCTGTCCCTGGCCCAGTGCATCATGGGAACAGGGCAGACCAGACTACAAAAGCCAATTCTTACACTGGGAAGGAAACAAGCTTCCGGGGACCGGTTTCTGGCATTACAGCCGTCTTCGGCCCGGCTTGCTTGAATCCTGATGGTGCAATGAGCAAGGGACTCACATCTGAGTATACCCTTCCACGCTTAGGGTGGACAAAATTATTTACAACAAGGGGTGGTGATGGACAGAGTCTCTGAATTAAGCAGAGTACTCTCACCCAGTCAAGAGATCAGGGCTAGATCCAACACCGTTTTTTAGCTCATTGCACCATCCCAGTTTCAGAACCTGGCTGTATGCAAATTAGTCTGTCCCTGGCCCAGGGCATCATGGGAACAGGGCAGACCAGACTACAAAAGCCAATTCTTACACTGGGAAGGAAACAAGCTTCCGGGGACCGGTTTCTGGCATTACAGCCGTCTTCGGCCCGGCTTGCTTGAATCCTGATGGTGCAATGAGCAAGGGACTCACATCTGAGTATACCCTTCCACGCTTAGGGTGGACAAAATTATTTACAACAAGGGGTGGTGATGGACAGAGTCTCTGAATTAAGCAGAGTACTCTCACCCAGTCAAGAGATCAGGGCTAGATCCAACACCGTTTTTTAGCTCATTGCACCATCCCAGTTTCAGAACCTGGCTGTATGCAAATTAGTCTGTCCCTGGCCCAGTGCATCATGGGAACAGGGCAGACCAGACTACAAAAGCCAATTCTTACACTGGGAAGGAAACTAGCTTCCGGGGACCGGTTTCTGGCATTACAGCCGTCTTCGGCCCAGCTTGCTTGAATCCTGATGGTGTAATGAGCAAGGGACTCACATCTGAGTATACCCTTCCACGCTTAGGGTGGACAAAATTATTTACAACAAGGGGTGGTGATGGACAGAGTCTCTGAATTAAGCAGAGTACTCTCACCCAGTCAAGAGATCAGGGCTAGATCCAACACCGTTTTTTAGCTCATTGCACCATCCCAGTTTCAGAACCTGGCTGTATGCAAATTAGTCTGTCCCTGGCCCAGAGCATCATGGGAACAGGGCAGACCAGACTACAAAAGCCAATTCTTACACTGGGAAAGAAACAAGCTTCCGGGGACCGGTTTCTGGCATTTCAGCAGTCTTCGGCCCGGCTTGCTTGAATCCTGATGGTGCAATGAGCAAGGGACTCACATCTGAGTATACCCTTCCACGCTTAGGGTGGACAAAATTATTTACAACAAGGGGTGGTGATGGACAGAGTCTCTGAATTAAGCAGAGTACTCTCACCCAGTCAAGAGATCAGGGCTAGATCCAACACCGTTTTTTAGCTCATTGCACCATCCCAGTTTCAGAACCTGGCTGTATGCAAATTAGTCTGTCCCTGGCCCAGGGCTGGCACGAAATGCTACCTCCAGAACTGGTGTAGGGTAACCGCAGAGAAGGAGAGTGTTGATTTCCCTGGTCATACATCTGGGAGGGCAGTGCACAGAGGCTCTGCATAAAGAGAAAAGGATTTCTCCATCTTGGATTATGAGAGTGAGGGGGCACTGTGGGGTTATTTACAGAAGGGCAAACAGGAACAGTTTTAAAAGCAGGTAGGTTTACCCCTAGGAACTTTTACCCATTCGCTTTGGGCGCCATTAGGAGCAATACACTAGTTGGTACCAAGCATTTATAAGGAACCTCAAGACACCCTTTCATTAGGAGCAATACACTAGTTGGAACCAAGCATTAATAAGAAACCTCAAGACACCCTTTTTTATCACACTTTATGGACCTGTGGAAGAAGAGAAGAGGAACGGACCTGATTTCTGTAATTAGAGCAGAGCCTTGAAGGATTGGACTTGATTCCCATTGCACCGGGACAAAAAGGTAGACACCTATTGACCTGTATAGCTATAGGGCCACAACAAGCTGCAAGAGAACTTTTCATTGAAGTGCCTAGCTGACCAATAACAACTGGACCTGACTTGCAACCTGCAGATTGGCCTCTCCTGGAGTGAGTCTTGACTCCCAACTGTTGTTTCTCAGGTCCTGGAAATCTGAGCTGTGTCTAATTGCACTTGTCATACCACCTCTGAAAAGTTTGGAACTACAAGGTTTTAGATTTCCAGTTCTCTGGAGGACTAGAAAACACAAACCCATTCTATCACCCAAGGCATATCCAAGCTGGTTTGAAGAAGGTGGTTTCTCCCACTTTGAGCTTCGACGCAGCAGCAAATCAGTGGGCCCTGATCGATAAGGTACCCGGCCTCATGAAACTCACCGTCGGATACAGGCTGGTGGCTTGACCCACTGAAGAATTTTGACTTAAATTTCAGAGACTGAGTCCCAAGGAAAAACTCTACTGTGGCCATTGACTATTAATGGTGTGTAATCCTTTTCAGTGCTATCAGCACTTTAATCTTTAAAATTCATATCTTTTGTATCCCTTAATGGATTGGTCTTGTTTTGGTGTCATTTTGCTTATTAAATTTTACTCTATTTTTATAATTCTGTTTGGTATTTTTATTGCTTGATGTTTTTTACGTTCCTATTGTTCTAACAGTGTCTGACAAAGTCACACATTGCCCTAAATTAAGCCTGTCTTATCTTCACCATGCCTATCAGCAGGTGGAGCTTAGGTTAATTAGTGACTTTGAAGGCCCACGCTGTCTCGAGTTGTGATTATTTCTTGAGATGTATAGTTGTCCACCCCAAATATGAATCCAATTTCTTGCAATCTTAGAAGAAATGCATATTTATTAAAGGACTGCTTTGTGTGCTTCTTGTTTTAGGTGTAAATGTCAAAAGGAAAAAAAAGACATAGTTGTATTGCTTTTTAGGTTGAGCCCAGGGAACGCACATGTGCTCCTGTTGCCTTCTAAGTGGTTTATGCAGCGATACCTCACTTCAGTTTTTCGCAGAGGAGCACCTCCTAAATACAGTTTCTTTCCACTTGCATTCTTCATCCATTGTTGGGGAGAACTATTTTGTCTTATTGTTGCAGCGCGGCACGTCATGCTTTATCACTGTGCAATAAATGTACAGCCACCCATCCCTGCATTTCTCTAATTCCCAGCCCACAACCCCCCATTTCTCTCACCAGTCAGTGGTGAGAATAAAATAGTGGAGGCTCATCTGGATGCTTTGTACTTAAATGCATGAAGTCTGCCCTCCGTGTCACAGTGCCTCTGCTAAGAGCCGTCTCGCTTCTTCCGCTAGTACTTGTTTTGTGTTGCTGCCGCTGTATTAGGTCCGTGAGCCCTCAACCATGATTACTCGGTTTGCAATCCCTTAACCAAGATGGTGTATCCTAAGCTGATTACCTTCAGCGTTGACAGTACCTTAACGAATATGGCGCCCTTAGGGTGACAATGTACGGGTGCTGCGCTGGTCAAAATAATCCAGTTTTTGCCTTCCTTCTGCCTCCGGTGCTGGCTGAGCTGCTGGAGGCCCTGGAAGGCAGGATCGAGCCCATGGGGTTTACGCTGCTGCAGCAGCAGCAGGTGAAACTGGGCCTGACGAAGCTGGAGCAGGCAACGCGCATGGCCTTGGAGCTCCATTTGTTCAGGTAGGGTAGGGGTGGTGGGCTGTCCGGGCAGGTACAGCATCACAAGTTTGGCAGGAGTGCTTTTTAATACAATACATGCTGAACACCTGAAACTGTTATCTGCATCTTTGCAAAATGTTTCTGGAGAGTGCTTTGGGTATAGTTATACTTCTGATTTGTGAGGCTAGACTATTGTTTTTTCAGAGTGCTGTGCAGCCTTATTTCTTCTTCGTGGCGCTTCAGTGAATGTATGGGTCAGGTGTTTGGTGAGAGAATAAGGACTTTCACCTAGCCCATCAACTAAAGCAGTACATTAAACATTCTGGGCCCGTACTACAGATGAGTGTGCCAGCGCTAATTGTTGCTGTGCGCCAGAGTATGTCTATGGTTATGTGCATTTGCGTCTGTGCGCCAATACAATATGTGCACAGACGCAACGCTTATAAACACAGAGTTCAAAGTCTTCATCAACATCACGGCGCATTACAGACTGATCCTCTGTTTTATTTTTTTTTACACACTTTATTGGCATTTATTATCAGTCTGTTCATCCACATATCCTGATACAAAAATATTCTGGCCTTAGTTGTTGGCAATATATCCCCCAATCCTGCATTCCTCTGCAGTTTGTAATGAATATGTCCTTGTCTATTCTTTTTTTCTGAGGGAATAATGTTGCGGTGGCCTTGTGTTCCCCCCGCACCCAACCAATCAAAAACAGTTAACTAGATCCACCTGCACTGCTGTCTCCCCATTATACCTGCAGAGCTCTGAAGGTTACCTCTCTCGTGTCCGACAGTGTGTGGAAGTCCTTCGCGGGTGCTCCCTGTTCTGTATCTACCCTCCCCTGTGATGGTAAATTATATATCCCTCCCTGTCCGGGATCCCCCTGTGCCCTCTCGTTCTGCCTTGCTCATTAAAGATGCTCCTGTTGTGGTGGTCTCTCAGGGGTATTACAATTGGGGGTGGGGTCGCACACTACTCACACACCAGCGGTTTCGCCCCTAAGGACTGTGGTCAATGTAGTTATGTGTTCCGCGATGCATCTTCTTTCGATTATCTGCTATCTTCGCCATCCCTGGACACGTGTTTCGGGGTATCACCCCTCGTCAGCAGGGATAGGCCGTGTTCTGGGGTTGCCGGTGGCTGCCAAATATCTGCCAGGTTTAGTACCACTCAGGCGCGCAGGTGCGGGGTCCCAGGCTCGTCAGCCAACTGCTCGAGGGAGCTTTAACATTACAATTGGGGGGGGAGGAGCTTCGCGCGATTCCAAGATGGACGCATGAGCTAGGGGCTCCCGAGACCCTTTCCGCCTCCCGCGACTATCCTGTACATGATCCTGACTATGACGACGGGTACTTTTTATTGATGCCCTGCTGATGTCCATGTCTTTTTCAAAAATCGATTTGGCCGCCAGATAACGGACTTGCTGCACTCTGGACTTTGAGGCCTACATCGTATGCCAGCCGGGGGCTTGGGTCCCCGAGGTACCCAGGTGGCAATTGAACAACAACGGCTGCTGAGCCACGCCTTCTACCACTGGTGTACTTTCAGTTTCGTTTTTGGTCGCTGTTGTGAACGTCCAATCGTCGATTCGCACTCCGGCATTGTTCTCGCTGCCAACCTCAGGCCTGCGCTGTGTCTCTACCCTCTCACCGTTTTGAGCTTGCCGAGACGGAGACTGTTTTGGCTAAATCCTATCGATCCAGCCGGAGCTCATTGCCCATCATGGCGGGCAGGGTGGTTATCGAGAAGCGCACTACTAGAGGCCCGTCCCGAGGGGGGGTCGCCCAATCTCAGACCATCGATCGATTTACTTGACCTAGGGGCTCCCCGGGCGGGTCGAGTGGTGCCCTAGAGGAAGCCGGTGATGGCACTCCTGACAACGAGGAGCCCACTCTGAAGGACATTATGGGCGCTATTGCGAGTGTCCAATCCACCATGGGCCAGCAATACGAAACCTTGGCGGCCAAGATCGATACGTGGCGATCAATGTCACCCTCATTAGAGCGGACCTGGGGAAAACAAACAAGCGTGTCAAATCCCTTGATATCAAGACTGCTAGTTTGACCACGGATGTCTCGGATCTCCAGACCACCGTTCGCAATCTTCGGACTACCTGTGATCTGTTCGCTAATCGGCTGGAAGATTTCGAAGGCCGGGCCAGACGCAATAACGTCCGCATCGTGGGTGTCCCGGAGAGCTTAGCTGATTTGCCGGTTGATATCCTGGTAGAGGACCTCGTACTGAAACATTTGGCACCAAAAGGCCTAAGTAAATTCTTTGCAGTGGAGCGCGCTCTTCGTGTCCCGGGTGGTAAGCCGAAGTTGGGAGCTGCTCCCCGGCCCATTATTGCTAGGCTTTTCAATTTCCGTGACAGAGACGCTATCCTGCAATCTTCACGAATGTCCGGTCCCACTAAATATGAGAATGTATCGATCAGTTTTTACCCGGACTTTACCCAAGCTGTCCAGAAACAACGTATGGGCTTTGTGGGAGTGAAAAGGCGCCTCAGAGACCTGGGATTGAAATATGCTATGCTTTTTCCGGCCCGCCTGAGAATTGAGCATGAAGAGCGTGCGTTCTTCTTCGACCGCCCCGAGGTGGTTAGTGACTGGTTGGACACTTTACCTAAGCGTCAGGCGGGATCGGAGAACTTGAGAGGCGCTGAAGGAGGTTTGGAGGACGAGGAGCAGTGAGTCTACATCGGCGAGCCTGAACCTATGGCAGTGGCTCAGAGACTATGTTCGGTTCTGTGTGCGTGCCCGGGGGTGGGGGGGGGGGGGGGTTTGGGGGATCTTCCTCCTCTGGGGATTTTTCTCTCTTTTGTGTAGGTTAGTTTAATGGGGCGACAGGCACACTGCAAGTTGGGGTGGCTCTTAGGTCTACCGCAGGGGTGCAGGGAGGGGGGTTTGAGTTTGATGGGTTCACTGGGGGTGGTGGGGGGGTTCCTTTCTTTTTGTTTGTTTCTAGGCTGTGCTTTGTTTTACATTTGCTATCATGTGGCTGTTTCGAGATGGGGAGGGTGGTCTGTTTCCTTTTGGGATGGGGGGTGAGGGACTTCGGGTGTTGAGCTGGAATGTTAATGGTCTTGGGGATAGGATAAAACGTGGGATTGTACTACAATATTTGAAGAGATGTTCCCGGATGTGGTCTTGTTCCAGGAGACCCACTTGGTGGGCAATACATGTCATGCACTGAACAGACGAGGTTACCGTTTGGTGGCTCATTCCGGCTTCACCTCTGGATCGAGGGGGGTTGGTATCCTGGTTAGGAATTCCCTCCCCCTGGAGATTGATGGCACGGTGTTGGACGATAGAGGCCGTTATGCTGCTATTATTGGGAGATGGGAAGGGAAGTTGATCTCGATACTGTCTATTTATGTTCCGCCTGGCCTGCAGTCTACTACCTTCACCGATTTGGGTGAGGTGCTTTTGGGCCTGCCCGATGGCTTAATTGTTGCGGGTGGAGACTTTAATTCTGTGGTGAATGGTGAGAGTGACCGTAGCCCTCCCAGGCTCCTCCCTACGTCGCAGCTATGGATGGGTAAATTTTTTGACGCCTTTGGGTTGGCAGACTGTTGGAGACAACTGCACCCTGGCCGGCTTCAGTATACTTTCCACTCGGGAGCCCATGGAAGTCTCTCGAGACTTAATTATATCCTTGTGCCGGTGGTGCAGTTGGTCTCGGTGCGTGAAATTAAACATTTGGCTAGAGGGATTTCGGATCACTCTCCGCTATGGCTTCATATCGATATTCATCTGGGGTCTGGGGGCCGAATTGCCCCTATCAATCCGTGGCATTTTCACGACCCCAAAATTAGATCTGAGGTAGTCAAGTGTATGACCTTTTATTTTACTGAAAATGAGGGGTCAGTGTCCTCCCCGGTTTCCCTATGGGAGGCTTATAAAACTGTGATCCGTGGTCAGACCCTGTCTTTGATTGCCGGTGAGAGGAAGCGCAAACAAGAGGAGGTGGTGAACTTGGAGTCTGAGATTGCTGTCCTGGAGGAACGGTTGGAAGCAGGGGTTACACCCGAGAAATTGCATGTCCTGGCCCTTAAGCAATCTGATTACAGGGCCTTGGTGACTGACTCGGCTGAGGCGATGAATCGGGTGCAGCAGGGGCGTCTATATGATGTGGGTGAAAAGGCGGGGAAGTTAATTGCTTGGTTGGATAAGCGAGACAGAATGAATCGTGTTGTGCCTGTAGTTGAGAAAGTTGATGGAACGCGAGTTGTGGACCCGGTTGGGATAGTTGAGGTGTTTGCCCAGCACTTTCGGGTTGTATACGCGCCAGTTTCGGGCTTGCCGGAGGAGGATTCCCACTTGCTGGCTCGTGATCTTGAGTTGCCTAGTATCTCGGAGTCGGACGGGGTGTTAATGGAGGCTGATTTTTCCATAGATGAGGTTGCGCTCGCTATACGCTCCCTTCGCTCGGGGAAGGCCTCTGGTCCCAACGGTATACCGGTGGAGGTATATAAGCTATGCCCAGATAAGAAGGCGCCGTACTTGCTTCGTATGTTTTCGGCGTCGCGAGACCATGGATTCCTCCCCAGGGACCAGAGGCTGGCCTCTATTGTGCTTATTCCTAAGGATGGCAAACCCCGCGAGCGTTGTTCATCGTACCGCCCGATCTCCCTTTTGAATGCCGAACCTAAAATATTGGCAAAACTTTTGGCAAACCGACTGGTCACGGTGATTAGCGATTTGGTCCACCCTGATCAGTCCGGTTTTATCCCCCATCGTAATACTGCGCTCAATCTCCGTCGTCTTCACGGCGTCATCGCGAGGGCGGGGACTCTCAGCGAGCCGGCCATCTTGGTTTCTCTTGATGCCTCGATGGCCTTTGATACGGTTGAGTGGCCATATTTGTGGGCTACTCTTGCTAAGTTCGGGTTTGGTCCGAAGTTTATTGCATGGGTCAAACTCCTGTATGAGCAGCCGTTGGCGCAGGTTGTGGTTAACGGCAGAGTTTCGGAGCCCTTTGTTCTCGGGCGAGGCACGAGGCAGGGATGCCCATTGTCACCGTTATTGTTTGCACTTGCGCTCGAGCCCCTTTCTGCCTGGCTCCGCTGGGAGCCTTCGCTGAAGGGTATTCGGTGGTCCCCTGACTTCGAAGATCGTATATCGTTGTATGCCGATGATATTCTACTGTACCTGACGTCCCCCCGTAAGTCGCTGGGAGTCCTCTTTGATGTATTGAGCTCCTTTGGGCGTAACTCCGGGTTGGTTATCAATTGGTCCAAGTCGTGTATCTTCCCGCTGACCTGTGATCATCTTTCTCTGCCCCGAGTGTGCCCGATCCCTGTCTCTAGTGCTGGTTTTAAGTATTTAGGGATCTATGTCTCACTTGACCCTGTGATACGCTATGAGCGTAATTTGTTACCTCCACTCGCCCGACTTCGGTCGGACGTCGCTGCATGGTGTGGTCTACCCTTGTCCCCCCTGGGACGGGCGGCCCTGCTCAAAATGATGTCTCTCCCCCGGTTTTTGTACGCCATACAGAACGCCCTTGATTTAGTTCCGGCTAGCTACTTTCGTGAAATCGAATGCCTTCAGAGAAAGCTAATTTGGGCTGGCCGACCCCGTATAGCGTTGGCTAAGCTTACGTTGCCCTGGTACGATGGGGGCATAGCGTTACCGGATATACGTAGATACTACTGGGCATCTCAGCTCAGTGCTGTGAACCATGCCATGTACGATCCAGTTTTGAATCCTGCATACGAGATGGACCGGTGGCTGTTACCCGGGGGGAACTACTACAGGGCTCTCTACTCTCGGGGCGCTCGAAGGAATTTGACGGGACCCACTGACGTGGCTGTGCGGGTGTGGGGCAGCGCGACCACGGACACTGGGTGGGCAGACAGGTTGTCCAGGGCAACCCCTCTCTTTGCCGCGGAGAGACTTGGTGAATTGTGGACGTCCAAGGGTTTTGATAGGTGGGACTCCATCGGAATTAGCAAGATAGGTGACCTCTGGGTTACGGACAGAGTCAAGACCTTTGCTGAATTAAAAAAGGAATACAGTTTGAACGACTCGGAATATTTCCGGTACCTTCAGGTTCGCCATGCCATTGGGTCTGTTTTTCCAACCGGTTCTGATATTCCAGAGAGCTCCCCCCTGGAGGACAGAGTGCTGGACGGACATATTCCAGACAGCAGTATCTCCCTCATCTATAAAAAACTCATTAATACTCGCTCTGACTTGCTTGTTCAGCTTCGTGATGCCTGGACTAGAGATGGGTTGGAACTTGATGATGAGGATTGGCAGGCTGCGATATCCTCTCCTAGGGAGGTTGCAATTCCAGCGCGTCTGCGACTCGTTCAGCTGAAGGTTCTACACGGAGTATACGTCACGGGTCCGCGACTGATGCATATGGGATTTTCTGAGGATCAATCAATCAATCAATCAATCATGCCATTTGTATAGCGCACTACTCACCTGGGAGGGTCTCAAGGCGCTTGGGGGGAGGGGTATGCTACTGCTCGAACAGCCAGGTCTTGAGTTGTTTCCTGAAGGCGAGATGGTCCTGGGTCAGCCGAAGGTGGATGGGGAGGGAGTTCCAAGTCTTGGCAGCCAGGTAAGAGAAGGATCTTCCTCCGACGGTGGCTCTTCGGATGCGTGGTACGGCTGCGAGGGCGAGGCTGGTGGACCGTAGCTGGCGGGTGGGCGTGTAGAAGGTCAGGCGGTCGTTGAGGTACTTGGGGCCCAGGCCGTGGAGAGACTTGCGTGCGTGGGTGAGGAGCCGGAACGTGATCCTCTTGTCGATGGGGAGCCAGTGCAGGTTCCTCAGGTGGCTGGAGATGTGGCTGCGTCGGGGGACATCCAGGATGAGTCGGGCTGTCGGCGTGGTTGTGGTATGCTTGCTACCTTCCTCCACATCGTTTGGGAATGTCCGGAAGCTGTGTCTTTTTTGTCCGGAGTGCATACGGTGATGAGTGAGGTGACGAATGTTGCGTTGCTACCTGAAGTCAGGCGCTGTCTGTTGAACATCTGGGAACCGAATGATTACACGGTTGCTCAAACTCGGTGGGTTACACTGGGAAATATGGTTGCGAAGAGGGATATTGCACAATTGTGGGGATCTCAGAGGGCGCCATCGGTTTCCAAGTGGGAGGAAAATATGGACTGGTGCATGTTCAGAGAGAAGACTGTGTATATCTCCCGTGGCAGGCCCAAGAACTGGGGTAAGATTTGGGGCCAATGGAACTCATACCGTGGGGAGATATGTGATCCCCCCTTCCTTGATCCCCCTGACACTCCTTTTTCCCCTTGATTGTACGTTTCGGCTCCCCCCCTGTATTACATTATTGATATGTTTTCGGCTCTGGGTCCCCCCTTCTCCCCCACGCCCTTCTTTCTCTCCTGGACGTTCTCCTGCTCTTCATAGTGTTTCTGACTGCCTCTCCCCGTGTCGTATGGAACAGACATAATAATTTAGACTACAGCCTTTTTTTCTTTTTCTTCGCTGTTTTTGTTTGTTTGTTTTAAAAATGAAACCTTTCCACATCCTATTGTTATAGACCTGTCCTATATCGTGCATCATTGCCGCCGGACCTCTGGTTGTCGGCTGATGAGCTGTGTATTGCTATATTGTCTTTTCAGATGTGTCATTGGCCGGCCCGGAGGCTAGTAGGCCTGTCATTGTATTCTCTTTTGTGCTAAATAAAGGTTTTAAAAAAAACCAAAAAAAAAACCCATTACAATTGGGGGTGGGGTTGCACACTACTCACACACCAGCGGTATCGCCCCTAAGGACTGTGGTCAATGTAGTTACGTGTTCCGCGATGCATCTTCTTTCGATTATCTGCTATCTTCGCTATCTTCGCCATCCCTGGACACGTGTTTCGGGGTATCACCCCTCGTCAGCAGGGATAGGCCGTGTTCTGGGGTTGCCGGTGGCTGCCAAATATCTGCCAGGTTTAGTACCACTCAGGCGCGCAGGTGCGGGGTCCCAGGCTCGTCAGCCAACTGCTCGAGGGAGCTTTAACATTACAATTGGGGGTGGGGTCGCACACTACTCACACACCAGCGGTATCGCCCCGAAGGACTGTGGGTCAATTTAGTTACGTGTTCCGCGATGCATCTTCTTTCAATTATCTGCTATCTTCGCCATCCCTGGACACGTGTTTCGGGGTATCACCCCTCGTCAGCAGGGATAGGCCGTGTTCTGGGGTTGCCGGTGGCTGCCAAATATCTGCCAGGTTTAGTACCACTCAGGGGTAGAAGCGTCTGACTCCCGTCCGTCTTGCTGCATGTTGCCCATCATCGCCTCCCAAGCCCTGGCTCTCTCCTCCTTGCCTATCCCTCGCCTTGCATTCCTCAAGAGGACCCTGCTCTCGCATCCTACCCATGTTACTAGCTCCCGTTTCCAACTTGCACAATGGGGCCTTTTAGGTCTTTTCAGTTACGAGTGATTTCCCGCTTCGCCAGGACAAAGGCGATGTCTTGGAACCTATTTGTGGTCCTAGTTCTGGCAGTGTGTGGAAACAAACTCAACAGTACATGTGTCAGTGTGCATGGGAATACCCTCTCCGTGATCCTAGCCGTCTCCTGCATCACTTCCTGCCAATAATGTGTTAAAGAAGTACAGCTCCACATCATGTGGATGTAGGTCACTCCCACTGTAGTACATCTCGGGCATCGGGTGTCCTCCCTTGCAAAATATCTGTTAATATGTTTTGGGGTTAGATAAGCCCAGTGGAATGTATAAAAGCGAATCAGGTTAAAGTGGGCATTTCTGGAGCCTTTGGCAGCCCATTCAAGTAATTTCTCCCAATCCTTGTCTGCCAGTGGACTAGCGATGTCCCCCTCCCATTGGTATTTAAACCGGTCTAGCGGCTCTATGGTATCTCATCCTATAGCCCTATAAAGACATGCGACTGCTTTGATAGTTCCCCCAGCCAGGCTTATATATTCACAGGTGGCCTGTCGATTCGGTTCAGTCGTGCCTGTTCCCCAGTGGCGCCTCATGCCCACCGTTACTGCTCTATAGAGTAGGAAGAGCCCTTGTGGAATACCTCAGTCAGTACTAAAGTCCTCAAAGGATAGCAGCTCCCCATCTCGGAGAAGATTTCCTATTTTTGCGGCCCCCGCCTGCACCCAATCATCAATACCCCACCAGTGTCCAACATGGGATAGGGCTCCCAGTAGCGTCATTGCCATTTCTGGCGAGTATGGGCGTTTTGTCCTGGTTCTCTGTCAGCATTGACTCCAGCACTGTCTGATCACTCTGTGCTTGTTACTACTAGCATGTTGTGATTGAGCAGTCCCTAATAGTGTACGGCACACCTCCATTTTGTCCGTGGTGAAGGGTGGTACTCCTCTGTCCGGGTCTTACCGAATGTCCGGGCCTTACCGAATGTCTGGAGGAGGTGAAGACCTGGATGACGCGGTCATCATTGAAACTTAATGGTGACAAAACGGAGCTCATGCTCCTGGGCCCTGCCGACCCCACATTCTTCAACTCACTGTGGCCCCCCTGTCTAGGTCCCCCTCCGGCCCCGAAGGATAACATCAAAAGCCTAGGGGTATGGCTGGACAGGAGTCTCTCACTCAACACCCAGGCCACAATGCTTTCAGCCACCTGCTTTGGAATACTCAGGACACTGAAGAAAGTCCTTCCTTTGCTCCCAATGGAGGCAAAGCAGATAGCCATACAGGGCCTGATACAATCACGGCTGGACTCCAACAACGTCCTATATCTGGGTGCACCAGAGTACACCTTAAAGAGATTACAGCTGGTGCAAAACTGTGCCGCGCGTACTCTGCTGCAGATCCCTCGTAGATTGTCAGTAAAGGCGGCTCTGACCAATCTCCACTGGCTCCCAGTGCGTAAGAGAGTCACTTTCAAAGCAATGTGTATTGCTCACCAGGCTTTCTGGGATTCGGGGCCCCTAATCACCCGTGATCTAGTAAGCCAGTATCACCCAGGTAGAAATCTACGCTCTAGTCAGGCCTTTATGGCAGCAGTCCCCAGAGTTAAAAGGTCTAGATCTGGCGGAAGGACGTTTGCCTTCAACGCCGCCAAGATCTGGAACTCCCTCCCGTCTCACTTGAGATCCAATCCTGATCTCGTTTCCTTCCGTAAACAATTAAAAACACACCTATTCAATTCCGTTTAATTTAACTCAGTTTTCCCTCCTTTTCTGGTTCTCAACCTCTTTATCCTTCACTGGTTCCTTTTTTAGCGCTTGGACGCCTCAGGGCAGCAATCGCGCTGGTATAAATTCACTTTAATTCATTCAATGCTTCCTGCCACCCACTGTGTGAATCTCTGCAGTTGACCTACCATGTAGTACTCCTCCATATCTGGCAATACTAGGCCTCCCGCTGACCGGGGTCGTTTTAGCGTGCTCAGGGCTACTCGCCTCCGGAGCGCCCCCAATACGACCGCCGCAGGGCAGGAGTCCAGCTCCCGGAACCAGGCCGCTGAGATCCAGACTGGTAGTGTGGTGAAGAAGTACAGCAGCCGCGGGAGTGCCACCATTTTGAGGAGGGAGAAATGGTCCATCACGGAGGGAGGAAGCTTTCTCCAGACGGCCATGCTATCCTTAAGCGAGCGCCGTGCCTGCTCTATATTCCCCTCTTTCACATATGCCATGTCGTGGAATATGCGTACTCCCATATTGCGGAAGCATCGAGGCTCCCATCGCAGATCACCAAGTCCCCAGGTGGCGGCATATCCGCTACAAGGGGGAACAAACTTGACTTCTGCCAATTTATTCGGAGGCCTGAGAGGGAACCGAACTTGTCCATCATCCTCCATGCCCCCGGCAGGTCCTCCCCTGCGCACTGTAGGAACAATAGGAGGTTGTCTGCGTACAATGCTATATTATGCTTCTGCCCCACAGCTGTAGTCCACAGTAAGCCCTGTCCGATCACGCCACACATGCCAATCCTCCGCAGCCAGGGGGAACAGCAAGGGGGAGAGAGGACACCCCTGACGTGTGCTCCTCTCCACCCGGTATTGCTCTGATATCGTGTGTCCCGTGCGTACACTCGACACTGGATCAGCATGCAGCAATTGCATCCAGCGCAGGAACCCTGACCCAAGAC
The DNA here is from genome assembly GCF_964261635.1 of Lissotriton helveticus. Lineage (NCBI taxonomy): Eukaryota > Metazoa > Chordata > Amphibia > Caudata > Salamandridae > Lissotriton > Lissotriton helveticus. Next base: position 1,501,621,688 of record NC_136061.1, read on the forward strand.
CCATCTTGATCAAAACTGCGTAAAGGAACCCCCACTCAAGGCTATCGAAACCTTTTATATGTCGATAGTAAACACTGCTCCTGCCTGAGTACCCCAAGCTCAAGTACTGATGGCAGGCGGCGTATGTTCAGGGTCGTATTCCTGCGGGGGATAAATCCTGCCTGATCCAGATGCACCAGGGAGGTCATATGCGGTAGTAACCGCATTTCCAGTATCTTACTTCGATTCTTAAAATCCAGATTCAACATTGACAAGGGCCGATGCACTGCGCACTCCAGGGGGGACCTGTCGGCCTTCAGTAGCGGAATCACCACCGCCTCTCTAGTGGTATCCGGCAAGCGCCACCTCTCTCCTGCCTCCGTATTCATCTCCACCAGTTTGGGGGTTAGTTCATCCATGTACGCTGTGTAGAATTTTTTGGGGAGCCCATCTGTGCCCGGAGTCTTCCCCATGGCCAGTGCCTTAATAGCCACCCTTACCTCGCACTCAGTGATCACCGCTCCCAAATGGTCTGCATCCTCCTCCGCCAGGGTAGGCAGAGAAAGGTCCGCCAAGTAGTCCTCTATTTCCCCTTCTTCCCGAGGCCCCAAGCTCTTGTAAAGCTGTTCATAATAGCCGCATAACCTATTGTTAATGGCATCTTGCTGATATAGGGAGTGCCCCTCATTGTCTGTGAGCTCTATGATGGTATTCCTCCCTGCAGGTTGGGCTACCCAGCCGAGCCAGTAGTCTACCGGCACTATCCCGCTTCGTGCGTGTCCTATCCATGTAAGTCTTATAATCGAAGCACCTCAACCTTTCCTCTTGCACGGCCACTTCTTCCTTCTTCTCAAGCAACTATTGGCGAAGTTCTGGGTGGTTTGGGCGGCGAAGTTCCACCTCTCGCAGTGCTTGGTCAGCCTGACGTAGGTCTGTGAGTAGCATGCGCCTCACCCCAATGGATAGCACCATGTATCGACCCTGATTATAGCCTTGAAGGCCTCCAATTCTGTCACCCTAGATTCCATGGTCTGGGCATTGTCAGCAAAATATGTGATGATACTAGCCCTGATCTCCAGTAGGAACACCTGGTCCTCCAGTGCCTCAGGTTTGAGGCGCCAAGTGGGGATAGGTTGCTGCTGGAACCCCCAGTGTAATCTGCTGAGTATCGGGTTGTGGTACGACACCGTGCGAGTGAGGTATTTTGTCCCGTGTAGTCATGTACGTCCCGGGAGCATAGGAAGGTGTCCAGTCGGACATGTAAGCCATGTACATGTGAGAGGTGGGAGTATTCTCTGTCCACTGGGTGTGTACTTCTCCACGTGTCCACCAACCCCCAGTGTGATGGCCAGGCCTTAAACACCGTAGCTACCCTGTGTGCCGGGGTGTCTCTGATTGGTGGGTGAGATCGGTCAAGGGCCGGGTCAGCTATACAATTGAAATTCCCCCCATGAAAATCAACCCTGTCAAATACGGTGCCAGAGTCCCAGATAGTTGCTCCAGAAAGAGTCCCTGGTCCACATTCGGGCAGTAGATATTTATGAGCGCAATATCCTTCCCATCCAGGCATCCTGTGACCACCACGTACCTCCCCTCTGGGTCTATCTTGTGGCCAGTATTCTGAAAGGGTACCCCTGCCCTGATCCAAATGAAGAACCCTCTGGCAAACGCTGAATGCAAAGTATAGTACGATTGCCCTCTCCATCTTTGATGTAAGGCTGCTCCCTCCGAAGCTAGTGTGTGTGTTTCCTGCAGCATCGTGATATGAATCCCTTGCCTGTTCAAGTGGTAAAAATATTATAGGGTTTGTGCATAGAATGCATCCCTCGGACATTCAGGAGAGGAGGGTATATATCTTATGTGTCGACATCTCAGAGTAGCCTCTCTATCTCTGTCTGGCACCCGCGCCCCAGCTTGGCGCTCGGTTCTATATGATAAGTGAGGGAATCTACCCTCTGTAACTCGTGCCCCCGGGAAATTATAAACAGCAGTGCCCCAACATCAAACAACTAAACTTCCCCAACTCCCCCTCCCCAGGACAAGTGAGAACATCTCCCCCATCCAACATCTCCCCCATCCAAACTGCCCTTTGGCATGCATGGTAACAGTCAAGTACCCAACGTTCAGGTGGTGGCTAGAAAAATGCACGGCTGGAGGTAAACCATCTCCTCCGCCCTCCGGATACCCCCATCCCACAGTATGCTCTTGTGCCACCCCTCCCGTGGCCCCCATGCCCTCAAAGGAGTCTCAAGCTATGACACCCCACCCCCTAGCTGAAGTGTCCATCGCAGGCTTGCGTGCCGTGGGTGATTCATATCAAGTCGTCCGCCGATCAAGAAGTCACATCTGGCAGCACCTGACTGGCCTCCGCCACGGTGTTCGAGCTGCTGTCAGAGTCCGAGTCCCTCTGATCTACTCCTGAGAGAGAGGGGTTGCTCCTTGGGCTCATCGCTCTCAGGGAGGCTATTGCTGCCACCATGCTCTCCCTGTCTCTGCGGGCTTCTTCCATCGTCGGGTGGCCCTTGAGTCCCCCCAAGGGGATTGTGCATGGTCCTTCTCAGGCTGTTCGTGGTCTCCCCTGTATATACTATCCGTAACCTAGCGGGGAACACCATGGAGTACGACACCTCCATTTGTTGCAGTTTCCTTTTTGCCGTGACTAAGGAAGCTTGCTGCCTCTGTACCTCCGGGAAGATCCAAACAATGCTGTTCTCTATTTTAAGTTGGCCCTTGAGGCGCGCCCGGCTCAGCACGTGGTCCCTGTCTTTGAAAAACAACAGGCGGGCCACAACAGGCCTCCGCTGTCTCTCAGGCAGAAGCGCTTGGGCAGGAACCCTGTGAGCCCACTCCAATGCAAAGAATAGTGATAGGCCTCCTCTGCCACCTCAGTGCGTAGCCAGTTCTCAAGATAAGCCACCATATTGTTCCTCTCGACTTTTTCGGGCATTCCAAGGAGTCTTATGTTATTTCGTCTTGCCCTGTAGCAGCGACACCACAAGGATTGCCGACAAGGGAGCAATCTCACCCGGCTCATGTTCCTCACTCTCCTCGAAAGCGGGATTCGAACAATGTGGCCGGAGGTCACGTGGACGCTCAGTACGTCGGTACGGGCAAAGCCCCCAACCCCGGTCCTTGTCTCTCTTGAGCCTACTCCCCTCACTCAGCCCGCACCGGTGTGGGTGTCACCTCCTAAGCCTGGGACTGAGAGGTGGGTCAGACCTCCCCAGCTTCTTTCGCAACCCCCACCATTCAGGCGACTTGAGAGATGGAGAGCAGGGGGCTGCTGCCCATGGAGCGGTGAGGAGAGGTGGCAGCGGGAGGTCTGGAGGATATTGGAGTGGTGAGGAGGGCCGGGACACTGTGACTTTGAACTTCAGGCAGTGGGGTCTCTCTGGAGGAGGCAGGTGACGAGCTGACAGCCACACCGGTGCGGGCTGAGTGAAGGGAGTAGGCTCCACTAGCGACACCGCCAGCTCCTCCCAGAACCTCCCAGATATGCAGCCAGTTCCACCCGGAGCCGCGTAGGCCGGGCACCACACTCCTGGTAGGCAGGCCCCCGCTCTCAGTCGGCGGCCCGCAGTACTACGCACACGGACCCTCAGGGGCTCAGGGCCCTTCTGCCTCCCCTCCTTGCTCCTTCACTGTGCAGAGCCCGCAGCACGTGCAGTAGTCCCAGGGGCCTCCCGCTCCAAATTGGGGCCGGTTATCCGCCCGGTACCTGGCTTCACAGCGGAGGTTGCCCCCAGGTCCTCTGCACCATTTTCTCCAGCCACGTCTCCCATTCCACCTCAGCCCGGTCACCGGCAGGTCCCGCCTCTTCGTTCCGGAGGCCGCAAAGTTCTGCTCATCCAGCGCTCCACCAGCTCAGATCGCCCCTCGGAGCCTCCTTGTGCGAGAGACGGTCGCCAGTTGCTCCCTCAGAATCGTAGCTCAGAGCACGGGCGCCATATTGGCTGTCTCCATGTTGCCTCCTTTCAGCTCTTTTCACGGTGAAGGTGAGCTGTTGCGCCCCGATCTTTGATTCCTTCCTGCTCCCCCGATCTCCACCTGTCCGGGGGTGAGTTTGTTAGGTGAAGGGCCCCTCTATATTGGGCAGGATGGGCTGTAATGGGGGATCACCCGCAGGAGCTCCGGTTCAGGCTCCCTGCTCCATCGGCATTCAGCCACGCCCCCCACAGACTGATCCTCTGTAATGCTGTTGGGCACTTAATCTGGTGCACAGTGACAATTAGTACTGGCGCAGTCATTTGTTATATGGCCCCGGTATATGATATCTTTTGTTTGGTCTTCCAATTGAGTAAGCAACAGAGATACTGGGAAGCTGATGCTGTGAAGTGTCACTCTGAAATGTTGCAGTCCTCAGAACAAAAAGACTGTAATGCTGCCCCTGCTGTGCCAGTCATGCCATCCCTTTGTTGCCCTCACACATGTACAAGTTGCAAGGCTCCGGAAACATGTAGCATGCCTTTTGTGTGCATGACATGCACCAGAAAGTTTACAAATAGAATAGGCCTATATTTGGCAGTCTCAATGCAACAGAGTGGCATAATTGTGTTCATCAGCAGGGCATTGTCAACATATCCTTGCAACGTGCAGAACACCACATGCAAGTGCTATCAATGGGACCAGTCATCAGACTTTTCCTTCATCAGTCATAATTAGTAACTGTCTCTTGTAAGGTTTGATGGAACACAGCATTTAAGATTTGAATGGGTTAAACAGCATCCAAGTGTAATACTGTGTTGGAAGACTGCAGATTATGCCGGCATCCAAGAAGCTGACAACTAATCATAGTTTCGGGGTAAGGGCACAAAACCACCACCAACTTCTGAATTATAAATGGGATTTTATGTTTATTGAGATCTGGGCCACCATGTAGCCTGATATATCATCCAGTCTTGACTAAAGGTCCAATAAAGTACAAAACTTTCCTTTTTATAAATATTTTCCCTATGTATCCATCTTTTTCTTTCCATACCCACCATCCGTAACTTTCCTACCCATGCATCACCTAACGTCTTTTCATTCACCTGATCACCCAGACATCCATGAATGTACTCATACAGCTATCCATCCATCCAAGCATTCATACAAATAGCTATTACTCCACCGACCCATCCATCCTAACTGCACCTCTACTTCTTAAATGCTCACATTACCTGGATGGTAGCCACATAATTCCACTACACACCACATACACCGACTCCACTCTATAACACATAAATATTTACATTTTCAACGTCAATAGCTCTAACTCTCGTTTTCTAACTGATCACTCCACTGCAAACAAAAACAAGCATTTGCAATGCAATAGGTCTCGCATTTGCAAGAGTTTAAGCTATCGGCATTGTAAATGACTGCCTTTTATTTATCTGTTTTGTAATTAACACATAAATAACAAACATTGTTATTTACAATGCTAATAGCTCAAACTCTTGTAAATATGAGACCTATTTCCTTGCAAAGAAGCAGCAGCCATTGTCCCGGGGTGCTTGGAAAGTGAAAGCACCCATGGCAAGATGAATGTTGCCGGAAAGCCTGTTCTGCCTGCAGTTGGAAAAACTCATTTGAAAACCAGCATCAGATTGTGCTGTGCAGCATGACACATAAGCGTGCACCAGGTTCTGTGCGTAAAACCAGCCATGTGGGAAAACAGCATTAAAGTGTGCTGTGCAGCGTGAAACACAAGTGTGCACAAGGACCTGTGCCTTAAAAACAGCATTAAGGAAAACCAGCATTACAGTGTGCTGTGCTGCATGAGACACGAGCGTGCACCAGGGTCCAAGTATGAAAACTATCACTAGTATCTGTTTTGTAGCATGAAAGTGCACCCGGTTCTGTGTGCAAAAACCAGCCGTGTGGGAAACCAGCATTAGAGTGTGCTGTGCAGCATGAGGCATGAGCGTGCACCAGGATCCGTGCACGAAAACCAGCTGAGTGGGAAACCAGCATTAGAGTTTGCTGTGCAGCGTGAGGCATGAGCATGCACCAGTATCCGTGTGCGCAAACCAGCCATGTGGGAAACTAGTGTTAGAGTTCGCTGTGCAGCACGAGAAATGAGCGTTCACCAGGACCCGTGCATTAAGACCAGCCCTGTGAAAAACCAGCATTAGTGTGTGCTCTGCAACGTGAGACACAAGCGTGCACCAGGATCTGTGCGTGAAAGCCAGCCATGTTAGAAACCAGCATTAGAATGAGCAGTGCTACATGAGACACGAGCGTGCACCAGGATAATTGCATGAAAAATACCACTGTGGAAAACCAGCATTAGTGTGTACTGTGCAGCATGAGACATGAGCGTGCACCAGAATCTGTGAATAAAAATTAGACATGTGGAAAAGTAGCATTAGAGTGTGCTGTGCAGCATCCAACACAAGCACGCACCAGGATTTGTGTTGGAAAACCTGCCATGCTATGTAGAAAACCAGCCTTAGAATGTGCTGTGCAGTGAATGACATGAGCGTGAACCAGAATTCCTGTACAAGCAACCTGCAACGTAGGAAGCTGGCACCAGAATGTATGCCGTGAGCCACCAGCGTGCACCAGTGTACGAACAAAGGCAGTAGGGCAACTAGTCCCAGAATGTGTGCTGCGTAGCCTGAGACAAGAGCGTGCCCCAGTATCTGCGTTCGCAAACCAGCAATGTGAGAAACGAACATCAGAATGTGTGCCACCAGTGTGCACCAGGAACCATGTATGACAAGCATTTGCAGTGCAATAGGTGTCGCATTTGCCAGAGTTTAAGCTATTGGCATTGTAAACGACAATTACTTTTATTTATCTGTTTTGCCAATTAACACATAAATAAAAGGCATCGTCATTTACAATGCCAATAGTTCAAACTCTTGTAAATTTGAGACCTATTCAAAGAAGTGGCCACCATTATCCCTGGCTGCTCAGAAAGAGAAAGCACGCATGGCGTACTGAATGTTGCAGGAAAACGTGTTGTACCTTCAGTAGGAGAAACTCATTAAAGAAAAAAGAGCTTACAGACTAAAAAAGATGTATTGTGTAACAACTGAAGTAAAAGGGCCAGTCCTCATGGGAGGATACAAATGAAGACAAGGCGGTACTAAGGAGGGACTAACAAGATTATTAACGAATCAGAAGCCAGCATTTACGAAGGACAATGACGCAAGCCAATACGAAGGACAATGACACAAGCCAATGGCAAATATGGGAGGAGAGTGGGCGGGGCTTCTATTTCATGCTCCAATACATCGTGCCACAGAGTAGCGCTTGCGCTGCCCAGGCTCGACCTAAAAAATAAGTAAAAAACATTGTTATTTACAATGCCAATAGCTCTAACTTTCACAAAAGTATGAGACCGATTGCGCTGCCAATGCTTGTTGAATTAGCCTAGACACAAAAAGATAGGGCAGCTAGTAAAATACCAAGTATGTTGTATGAGTCAAACTAAACATGCACTGTTATTCAACTTATTGTGCATGTTATATGTTTGTCATTAACACCTTGTAACATATTCATTATATGAAAATCAGAACACTTGCTTTCCCCATGTTAATACTTTGCTTTCTTCTTTGCCTTTTTTTTTTTACTTTTACACTTTAATCTTTCGCTCGTTTTGATATAATTTTCCCCCTTATTTGAACCCCTACCGTTGTTTCTATTCTCTTCCCCTCATGTTATTTCGTTACGATTCGATATGCTTCAGCAATAGTTTCTTTGCTTTCACAATGTTTATTAGCTTAATTGCTATTTCCATTACGATTCATTCTATATATTTCTGTCTGTCTCTCTCTTCGTGCACAAGTTTCAGGTGATTTATCGCCAGAGCCGAGTTTGGCTTCCTGTTGAATCGTGTATCCCTGCACTCAGCCCGAGCAGTGATCAGCTGCTTCTGTCTGAACCTGCCCGGGCTGAGTTTCGTTTCCGGAAAATGCCGAAGAGCAGGGGATACCAGATACCGTGGGGATACCACATATTACACAACACCGGCACCCGCCCGCGAGTGCTCCTGTTTGATGGTGTACTAAGGAGCTTTGATATACATATACATATATATATATATATAGAGAGAGAGAGTAGGAATGGCCCCTTGTGTGAAGCCACCAACAGAGGGCCCAGGGCTTTAGTACTTAGAAACAGATATCAGCCACGTTCAAATCTAGACAATCTAGATTGACTCAATGGAGTCCCTAGACAGATGTTAAGTGAAGGTAAGGGACTTATTGCAATAAATGGGGCACAACCAAATGATTGGGTAAAGATAACTTAAACTGTCCTAGTATAATTGCCCAGTCCAACATGTATCCCGAAGGTAGGGGAAAACATTTGAACAACAGAGACCCCCAGATAAATATTGCAAATGTTAGTGACCTAAAAATTCTGTCTTGGAATGTGGCGGGTATCAATTCAAAGCTTGATGATCCTGAATGGTGGGCTTTCATTGACAAATACCACACATGCTTATTTCAGGAGACTTGGGCAGTAGAGAAAGTGTATAAACTAGATTTTACCACCTTTAGTATCGAGTCAAAGAAGGGATCAATGGGCCGCCCTGTAGGGGGCATACTGATATGGGTGAAAAACTCCCTGATAGGGAAGATCAAAAGCTTAATCCTCGGTTGTGAAGACATACTTGGGTTGGAAATATTTCTCCCCAAGGGGGGCGCCCCCCTGAAGATCATGAATGTATACACCCGGTTGAGCAGCCCACACAGGCCCTCTGAAACATTGACACTCTTGGGAAACCATCTTGACCTAGCAAGAGGGAGGCACCGGCTAATAATTGCTGGTGATTTAAACATTACCTTTGAGCCTGTTGATTATATCCAGGAATTTATTGAAGAGGGGGACGAAGCAAGAGGAATCCAGAAACTGGAAATTCACCAATAAAAAAGTGTCCTGGGGCAGCCCAACAAGTAAATTCTCTGATCATTGATCATGGGTTACGAGCATGCAATGGTAGGACTGACTCGGATAGGAGAGCCGTGTTTACTTTTAAGAGAGGGGCCTGTAAATCCAGAATCGACTAATTTTTAGTCGATATTGAACTTTGGGGAAATATAAAAAATATGGTGGTTATTGATAAGGATGACTGACTATAACGCACTATTTTTAACAATGTTTGATATGCTGGACTGCCATGGTCCTATATCACAAAATAATGCTCCAGTGATCACAAGTAATAACGAGAGAAGTGTTAAATGGCTGATGATTCTTTTAGATCAAACAGCTCTCCTAACAATTTACAAAAGGGTAGAGCTAGCCCTAGTGGAACTAGCCCCAACAAATGAGAACAGGGCCGATACTCAGCACGTGTTTAGGGAATTAAATGATGCCATAAAACCCTTTTTTTGTAAAATAAATGATAATATTCTCCCACGTAAGCAAACCAAGCCATGGTATAATCAATCATGCAGACAGGCTAAGGAAACCCTAATGAAGGCAGCAAAGACCAAATACCCAGATAACATAAGAGCATGTAGGAAAAATTACCTTTGCAACCAGAAAAACGCCAGAAAAGATTGGGAGGCTGAGAAATGGAGCGTTCTTGCGGAAGCCTCAAAGATGAGGAATAGTCAAACATTTTGGCACTTAATGGCCAAATGCTCTAGTAGCCTGAAAATAGAAAATAGTTTACATTTGCAGCCCCAAATTTGGGAGTAGTATTTTGGGAGCTTGTATGTAGCCACGAGGGGGGAGGAAAAATAGCTACCTTGGAAGCCCCGCTCTCTTTCCCCTTAATGGGAGATATATCCATTACTGTTGTGGAGACTATTCTGGCCATAAACTCAATTCAGAAAGGGAAGGCCCCTGGCTTGGACAAACTGCCTGGAGATATGTATAGGGCAGAGCCTGAAATATGGGGGTATTACTAACTAGAGTCTTCAACGCATCCTGGAAGGGAGAGAGGTCCCACTATCCGGGAGGGGCGCAGAAATCATCTCCATCTTTAAGAAAGGAGAAAAGGCCTCCCCTGAAAATAACAGACCCATCAGTCTCATTGATGTTTCCCAAAAATCTTTGGGTAGGTTATACTAGCTAGAATCCAGTGGATGGAGAATAATCGTGTACTCGCCGACCTCCAGGCGGGCTTCAGGGAGTCCACGAGCACAATGGATCAGGTCCCCAGATTCCTTATGTTAATTTGGAAGGAAGTGGTCATCAATAGAGGTCACCTGTACGTTGTGTTCGTGGACCGAAGAACAGCTTTTGATTCTATTAATAGAACCCAACTGTGGTCCGTCCTGAGAGAGATGGGTCTACCATCATACCTGCTTAACATCTTGGTCCGCTTGCACGTAAACAACTTTGCAAAGGTTAGATGGAATTCGAATGGTGGACTCACGAGCAACATAAATATCCAAAAGGTGTCTGCCAGGGGTGCCTCCTGGCCCCTACTTTATTCACACTCTTTATAAATGGATTTATAGATGAGCTTTTCAATTGTGATGGAGATCCTCCTAAAATGGCAGGTAGAACTGTTCCCTGTTTGCTATTTGCGGATGACACCCTATTGATTGCAAGAACACCAAGGGGAATCCGGAACCTCCTTAATAGATTTGAGGGGGCCTGTAATTCTTGGGGGCTTGTAATCAACTGCAGCAAGACCAAATATATGGTGTTCAACCCCTATAAGCACCAAAAGGGAAAGTTGCTTCTCAACTCCCAAAGCTTTGAACGGGTAAAATCTTTTGATTATCTTGGGGTTCGAATTAATGAAAATCTTGCTTGGTCGGACCAAATAGAAAAGAGCACTTTAACACTCCAACATGTAGATAGTGCAATAAACAAGAGGGTCAAAGTTTCTCCATACAGGTCAATATCCCTATTGATAGAACTCCACAGAGCAAAAGGGCTAGGTCCAGCGCTCTGTGGAGCGGAACTCTGGGGTTTGGAAAACCTAAAAGGCCTAGTTTTAGCAGAAAAAAATTTAATTAGGATAATTTTAAATCTACCTATGAACACCCCTCTTTTAACCTTGAGACTGGACCTTGGCCTTAGATCCATTGCCCATTTTGCGATCTTGAGGGTACTAATGTTTTGGATCAGGATCTGGGTCAACAACTCTCAAGTCCCTCTCAGAAGCTGCTTAACGGAGCTAATCAATCTCCACAAAATGAATGGGCATGTTAAATGGCTTGGAGGGATTAGAGATTGGTTTATAAACTTAGTATGGGTTTTGTCTGGGATTCCCCAGAAGACATTAAGAAAGAGATGGTCTCCACACTGAAAAAGAGGTTTTGGGACTTCTAAGACCAGTCTAATTTAAATTTGAATGTTCATGGTACATTGACCTCTGCCTTTCTCGAAATAAAACCCAGCTATAGCTTTGAACTGTTTCTTGATGAGATCGAACTACCCCAGGTGAGAATGTTGCTTTTACAATTCAGATATGGCACTATGCCTTTAATTTCAGTAAAGAGTAAATGGGGACACAGGAAATGTTTCGAAGTCTCCAGCTCATGGAATACCAGCTGGCTTTGTAAAAAGACTGCGATTGGTGTTGAGGACCCACTGGAGGGTTGTGAAATGGACAAAATTATGCAAAGGGACTGAGCCTACTAAAGGTAATACTGTGAGCAAGACAATTTAAATGTTACTAAAACATCATTGACTTCCATTACCAGCATGCAGCACTCTGCAGTTATCGAATGTGGCCAATTGAAGAGCTTTAAGAAGTCACGTGTGGTAAATGCTTGTTTAAATAATCTGCCCCTTTGCATGTCCAATTGCCTGTGAGCAAGGGGACAGGAGACCCGAAATGCGTAAGGCTATGAACTCACCTTGGACATTATTAATAAATGCAGCTCTGCCTTGAAAAATAGCTGGTGTTGGAGTGCGCTTTGACCTCGAGGATGCTTTGGTTTAATATATATATATATATATATATATAAATAAATATGCAAAAAAGAAGGGAACTCTGGGTAGTTCTCAATTTTAGATGGAAAGCAGCTCCGGTTAGAGCACTCTCAACACCAGAGAGGTTGCTTTTACTCATTTCAGGATGGCTTGAGTTGGTATTTTACCAATTCAAAGCTGTAATACTGTGCCTGGAGTGATAAATGGCTTTTGTAATTTTACAGCTCGGCAAGGACAGCAATGTGCTAGTCCTATGCTTAAATACTTTGCTGTAGAAATGGCAAAAGACTTTGTCCTTTTCTATCTCGGAGTGGATGGCACTTTGCTTATCCTATGCTTAAAGACTTTGATAGAAAAACAGACATTTGAGGTGAGCAGATCTAGAGTGTCGCGGGTGGTGAGAGTGCTCTAACAGGAGCTGCTTTCCATCTAAACTTGAGAACTACCCAGAGTTCTCTCCTTTTTTTTGCATAATGTATTCGTCACTCTATGCCTGAAAGGGATTTCTTTTGACTTATAATGGGTGCTCCCTTGTGTCTGGACAAAGCTATACCTCTATGAAGAGCTCTAATTAGAGCGAAACACTGTGTCAGAGGTTTGCTTTTACTCATTTCAGGTTGGCTTGAGTTGGTATTTTACCAATTCAAAGCTGTAATACTGTGCCTGGAGTGATAACTGGCTTTTGTCATTTTACATCTCGGCAAGGACAGCAATGTGCTAGTCCTATGCTTAAATACTTTGCTGTAGAAATGGCAAAAGACTTTGTCCTTTTCTATCTCGGCGTGGATGGCACTTTGCTTATCCTATGCTTAAAGACTTTGATAGAAAAACAGACATTTGAGGTGAGAAGATCTAGAGTGTCGCTGGTGTTGAGAGTGCTCTAACAGGAGCTGCTTTCCATCTAAACTTGAGAGCTACCCAGAGTTCTCTCCTTTTTTGCATAATGTATTCGTCACTCTATGCCTGAAAGGAATTTGTTTTGATATATATATGTATATATATATATATATATCCTGAATTCCGTTCCTCACAAGCCCCCGCAGTTCCCTCTGCTGGCAAGCAAACACCGGACACGGACCTCGAGGTGCTTCACAATTTATTTGGCAGAAAGAGTCACAGACGTTTCGGCTCAGCCGAAATATATTAAATATATTAAATATTAAATATTAAATATATATATTTAATGGGCATTGCTTCTTTATATACTAGCTTTCATCACACTGCGGGCGTAGTGCTGTAAAACATTTTCTTAATGATAGAGCCAGCTTCCTATATGATCACAACTGCATGCTTTTATCTATGATAGATTTATGCCTCAACAACAACCTGTTTCTTTTTAACAAAACTATATACCAACAGTTGAGGGGTGGCGATGGGGGCATGCTTCTCCCCCAGCTATTCATGTTTACATGTAGGCTGGTGGGAGGAACATGTCCTCGGGTCATTGCATAAAGACATATGGGATTCCCACATTAAGTACTATTGGAGGTACATAGACAATGTCTTTATTGTATGGGAGGGTATGAAGGAAGCACCCTCTCAGTTTGTGACCACTATCAATAATAACAAACTCAATCTTAGCTTTACTGCTGTTATCAGTGAGGACAGTGTAGAATTTCTTGACGTAGACGTGTATTTTCAAGATGAGAAAATACAAACCAAGTTACACAGGAAGAGCACTCCCGGAACTTCTACTCTCCATGCCACAAGCGCAGACCCTCGCCATCTGATCCGCAGTGTACCGTATGGCGAATTTCTTCTCATATATTGTATCTGCAGCCTCAATCAAGATCTGATTCATTGCCAGCAAGATGCATTTAACCGCTTTTTGGCACGAGGCTATAAAAAAATGTCCCTACAGTTGACTTTGGATAAAGCCAATTCCCAACCATGAGAATAGTGTTTGATACCAAAAAGGGAGAGAAACTTAGACTCCGGCTCACAGTCAGTGGTTGACAATGATAATACAGACACTCAACCAATCAGACTAGTGACCACTTACAACAGGCAGGAAAAGCATATACGTAAAAAAATGTATGCTCAGTGGCCCATTGTGCTCACAGACCTAATCCTCAGAACTCTGTTGCCATCACTTCCTGGTATAACTTTCAGGAGGGATGAGGGATGCACTAGTCAAATCTAGCCCTGAACTCACACCTAAATCCACTTGGCTTTCAAAATCTGGCTTTTTCAAATGCAAGTCTTGCTGGGCGTGTACATTTGGGGAGAACCTAACTGAATATATGACTGTCTTCAGTTCTATTTCTGCTCCCTTAAAGGAACACTACACTTGCCGCACTGATTATGCGGTATAAATGCTAGAGTGCACTTGCGGGCTAAAATATATCGTAGTACCAAGCTCCCTGTGTTCAATAGAATTTTGCAGCACTTGCGAGCTATTATCAATTCAGACCACTATGATAGATTTATGCCTCAACAACAACCTGTTTCTTTTTAACAAAACTATATACCAACAGTTGAGGGGTGGCGATGGGGGCATGCTTCTCCCCCAGCTATTCATGTTTACATGTAGGCTGGTGGGAGGAACATGTCCTCGGGTCATTGCATAAAGACATATGGGATTCCCACATTAAGTACTATTGGAGGTACATAGACAATGTCTTTATTGTATGGGAGGGTATGAAGGAAGCACCCTCTCAGTTTGTGACCACTATCAATAATAACAAACTCAATCTTAGCTTTACTGCTGTTATCAGTGAGGACAGTGTAGAATTTCTTGACGTAGACGTGTATTTTCAAGATGAGAAAATACAAACCAAGTTACACAGGAAGAGCACTCCCGGAACTTCTACTCTCCATGCCACAAGCGCAGACCCTCGCCATCTGATCCGCAGTGTACCGTATGACCACAACTATCCAGTAGCCCTGCACTTTAAAGCAGTGCACCGGAATAAAGTCAATGAATTGAAATATTCAGTGATAGGGGCTGTTCCCTCATCTATTCAGCGAGGCAACAGAGAGAGGAAGTTGCGACAACTTGAGTCATATTTTGTCATTACTCTTGACACTAAAATGCCCAATGGGCTCAATAGGAGTGAGGACCTACACAACTTTTTATAATATCTGCATTAGCAGGTTCTCCCAACATGTCTGTTTGCTCTGCCTGCTATTCTTCAACTCATAGTCTCTTCCTTGCATGTATATTCTGTGGAAGAGGTGTGGTGCAGCGGCCAGGGTGCCTGACTCCGGACCACAGGCTTCACTGTTTGATCCCCGGATCCGGCGGCAGGTTAACCCAGCACCATGTGACTCTGGGCAATAGCTTGCTTAATCTTCCCGACAGTCCCCAGCGCAGGGACACTTCTCTGGAGTTAGCTGTGTGCTTTACAAATGCTAGCATTTTCAATGCTGGCTATAAGTATGGGCGAATTTTGCGGATCTGCGATCCGCAAATTCGCACAAAATCGGAAAAAAATCCCAAGAGTTCGCGGAAAAATCCACAAACTCGTGGATTTTTAGAGTAGAGTAGAGTAGAGTACTTTCTACTGGCTAATCAGTAAGTGCTACCTTGTTGGGTAACTGTATAGTGCTTTTCCTACACTACAGCTGTGTAAAGTGCCAGAAGAGTTGTCTCCAGTGACCATGTGTGTGTTACTATGCCATTGCGCCGAAGGGCGCAGGGGTCCCTTGAGTGAGCTGTCCATCATAGTGCATAAATGGCGGGAAGACGGTGCACACAGCTAGTGTGTGGGCGGGGCCAAACAGACGGGCTTCTATGCGAGTTCACTTGCCTCTTGTGTGGTCAGAAACCGATCAGAGCAGCAGATGAGGAGAAAGAAGCTCCTGGACACAGGAACTGCACGGGGATTGCGCTCGTGAAAGTGAAGGATGCAGAGGCCTCCATCCAGCATCACAGCGGGCTTGTAATACTTTTATTCATTTCAGGTTGGCTTGGATGGTATTTTACCAATATAAAGCTGTAATATTTTGCCTGGAGTGGTAAATGGCTTTTGTCATTTTACAGCTCAGCGTGGATAGCACTGTGCTAATCCTATGCTTAAAGACTTTGCTGTACAAATGGCAAAAGACTTTGTCCATTTCTATCTCGGCGAGGATAGCACTGTGCTAATCCTATGCTTAAAAACTTTGATAGAAAAGTAGACATTCGAGGTTATCAAATTTAGAGTGTCGCTGGTGTTGAGGGTGCTTTATACAGGAGCTGCCTTCCACCTAAACTTGGGAACTACCCAGAGTTCTCTCCTTCTTTTCTGCATAATTTATGCATCACTCTATGCCTGCAAGGGAATTGTTTTGACTTATACTGGGTGCTCCCTTGTGTCTGGACAAAGCTAAACCTCTCTGAAGAGCTGCAATGACAGCGAAACATGTGTCAGGGGTTGCTTTTATTCATTTCAAGTTGGCTTGGATGGTATTTTACCAATCTAAAGCTGTAATATTGTGCCTGAAGTGGTAAATGGCTTTTGTCATTTTACAGCTCAGCGTGGATATCACTGTGCTAATCCTATGCTTAAAGACTTTGCTGTACAAATTGCAAAATACTTTGTCCATTTCTATCTCGGCGTGGATAGCACTGTGCTAATCCTATGCTTAAAAACTTTGATAGAAAAGCAGACATTTGCTTTATTTATATATATAATAACGGGACATTTTTTGTAAATATATATATATATATATATGGTTCAACAAAATGCCTGTAGCATACGAAAGGCACACGACAGTCCTCTGCCCTTCGGGCTTCTCACATGGCACGCCTTTCCCATTCACATTGTTTAGAAATGCCCGACGCGTTTCAGGGTTGTTGAACCATATATATATATGTATATATATATTTTTACAAGAAAAGAGTGTCCCCACGCGAAGACGCACTTGAAGCAACAGGCAGAGGCTGCTGTTTAAAACAACTTCTTTTTATTTCATTTTCCGGACATCCAGCGCTTGATTTATTGATTGTCCCTACGCGTTTCGGAGCTGCCTGCTCCTTGGTCACGGGCTCTGGGCAATGTCAGCTTTCTGGAATGGAGGAGAAAACAAGTCTTTCCGCTTTTCCAAACTTGAACAACCACAGGTGAGTCACGCCCTCCGGTGGGCTTGATCATGTCGACAGGTTACTGGGACTTGTAGTTTTCTCCTTGTGCAGCTTGCAATTTATAATCCTTTGGTGGATTCCCAGTTAGCAAACATCCTTAATGCCTAAAATATTATTACTCTCCGGTGAGGCACAAGTTCTGGAATCCGGTGTTTTTCTTGAATTGTTGGCATCCTGCTGTGCGCTAACAGGTGGTCTGTGCGCGCAGCCCTCCATTATTTCAGAGGGAGTGCAGTCCTCTCGGCCAGGACGGGCCGAAATATTTTTACAAGAAAAGAGTGTCCCCACGTGAAGACGCACTTGAAGCAACAGGCAGAGGCAGCTGTTTAAAACAACTTCTTTTTATTTCATTTTCCGGACATCCCAGCGCTTGATTTATTGATTGTCCCTACACGTTTCGGAGCTGCCTGCTCCTTGGTCACGGGCTCTGGGCAATGTCAGCTTTCTGGAATGGAGGAGAAAACAAGTCTTTCCGCTTTTCCAAACTTGAACAACCACAGGTGAGTCACGCCCTCCGGTGGGCTTGATCATGTCGACAGGTTACTGGGACTTGTAGTTTTCTCCTCGTGCAGCTTGCAATTTATAATCCTTTGGTGGATTCCCAGTTAGCAAACATCCTTAATGCCTAAAATATAATTACTCTCCGGTGAGGCACAAGTTCTGGAATCCGGTGTTTTTCTTGAATTGTTGGCATCCTGCTGTGCGCTAACAGGTGGTCTGTGCGCGCAGCCCTCCATTATTTCAGACCAGCGAGCAAGGCGTCTGAGAACGCCGAAACGCGTTTGGGTTTGTTAATCGGAATATGCACATTTAAATCATGATATAAAGTAAACTTTACCTGCGGCTGCAGAATAAGAAAAAACTTTGGAGTCCGTTTCTCTTTTTCCGTGATATTCGGGACGCCGCGCGGCAAGCGGCGCAAAGAGTGGATTACTGATATATATATATATATTGATATATATATATATATATATATATTGATATATATATATATATATATATATATATATATTGACGCTCAAGCACGCAGCAAACACCACGCTTGACGACACCATGTGATGGCCAAAAAGTTTATTAAAGTCAGCCCTTCAGACGCGTTTCGCCTGACCCGCAGGCTTGATCACCGAAGGCTTATGTCTCATAGTGGCCATTATAAACGCTGTGCAACAAGACCCCAATCACGTGACAATAGAACTACAACGAGAGAGAGATAGATAACAGACTCGTAGTTCATGACATACAACGCATATTGAGACATTAATACAACATGATTATGCATTAGATAAATTGCAGGATTTAAGCATTGCTGTACATGCGCTTACAGCACGATTATGTACATCTTTATCAATTCACTCAGTCCTAATGCTTGCCCCATTCTTTGTGAATGGAAGAGGTGCTTTTTTCCCCTATATATATATATATATATATATATATATATATATATATATATATATATATATATATATATAGAGGCTCTGGTTCTTAAATGTCGTTTAAGAATAACCGCACTCACAAGTAGAAACGTGGCACACACATCATTTATTTGCCAGTATCAACAAACGCGTTTCAGCTACAAGCCTTCGTCAGTGTCAATGACACTCCACGGGGCAACATGTTAATAAAGTTTCTAGTCTATACATAGACATCAAAAGGGGACTGATGGCTTCCAGAAACAACGCGCGCCATTTTGGAAGTTACTCATATACATCAGTGAGTGTAATTTCCATTATTTATATTTGCTTGTCGCGCGTGTACATGTATTGCAATCCAGCCAAAGCAATCTGGATTTTAATCTTGCCGTGAATCGGCTTATCTCCCCACAGTATCCAAGTGTAGGGAGAGACTACCACGTAGGTTAAACCCACATGTACTCTACTTCTGATAGAACATATAATTGAAGTAGAAACTCAGATCATGCCATGTATTGGCGATTGTTCCCCCTACAAAATGCAATATTTCAATTCAAACATCGAAGCCGCATAGCACAAGCATTTTAACAAAACCATTACCTTCCAGCAGATAATTATATTAAATTGAATTAAAACCCACCCGCGAATACCAAGCCCCCTCACCATCTTTAAAGAGCAAATCCACCCCGGATTCACGCAATTATTCATTCTGTTCAAAACCTCATTAATGACCCTAAAAGGGGACCGAAAGTTTGGGAGGGGAAAAAGGTAAGGGGGTGGGGCAGGGGTGTAAGAAGAAAGAGGAGTTACAGACTGTACAAAGAATATAGGCCGTATTCATAGTTACACTCTCACCAACATTTTTATATTTTTAAAATTTTTACATGAGTTAAGATATCTAACTCTCACCTCACAAACTTCTCCTAGCCCTAGCATCATAATTCTTGGGTTTAGTATCCTCTGGTCTTTGCTTAGACCCCAGCTATCAATATATACAGATTCTACACACTATACATATTTTACCTGTTTTTCATACAAGATTCATCCTACCTAATAGACATATAAGGCATTTTCAAGTTCATATTTAGATCTACTGTCAACATCCTGTGAAAAAAGGTAGCCTTGACTGATGTTACCATTTATAGGAATCTTTGCTATTATCCAGGAAAATAATATTTTCACTTCCCTAGGTGCACCACCAGCTCTTCCCCACTATTTAAGATCATTGGGGACTTCGTCATCATGACAATTATATACCTGGATTCTAATCATCTCAGTTGTTTCAACCTATCCCCCCCTGTGATGTTGTAGGGGACGTGATCCAGTCCAAAATACTGGAGTCTACCCCTGTCGCTTTGATGTACTTCAGCAAAATGTCTTGCGACGGGGTAAGCAGGATCAGCCTTATCAATTGCCCTTAGGTGCTCAAGAATCCTAAATTTCAACTGATGGATTGTGCTGCCTACATAACGTAGGTCGCACGGACAGACCAGGCAGTAAACAGCGTAGGGTGTGCTACATGTGATGAATTTCTTAATGACCTTCGCTCTTTCTGGCCCTGGCAGACTGTATGATACAACCCGTTTGCTGTCTGCACACGCCTTGCACCTACTGCATGTGAAAAATCCCTTCATGTCAGCTAGTGTTCCCAACCTCGGTTTGACTTTATCTAGGTGACTCCTCACCAGTGAATCCCTCAATGACCTTGCCTTCCGGAAAGTTACCTGTGGTCTAGATGGTGTATCTCCCTTGATGATAGGGTCTGTTTTCAAGATATGCCAGTTTTTTTGGAGCATTCTCTTTAAATGATTGGATTCGGACGTATAGGGGGTAATCATACGAAACTTTCCTGCTATGTTCGACTCTGCTTCTTTAGGCTTCTCTAAGAGAAGTTGAGCTCTGGGTATCTTCCTGACCCTAGCAAGGGTTTTGGTCAAAGAGCCAGGGTCATATCCCCTTCTCACAAATCTACCAATACTCTCCGAGGCGGCCGCCTCGAAGTCATGCTCCCTAGAGCTGTTCCTCTTTAGCCTCAGCAACTCCCCCTAGGGGATGCTCTGGACTAGCTTCGGAGGATGATTGCTGTTTGCACGCAGGATAGAATTACCTGCGGTCGGTTTGCGGAAAAGGGCGGTATGTACTCTGCCATGCTCAACAAACACTCTCAGGTCCAGATAGTCCACTGCCACTGGACTAACAGTACCCGAGAAGTGCAGGTTGCATGAGTTGTTATTCAGAACCTCGATATATTGGTAAACCGTATCCATCGTCTCCTGCCACACGATGAATAGGTCATCAATATATCGATACCAATGCACCACTCTCCCTATCTCCTGACCCAGACCCTGGAACTTCCTAGGCACCCGCTCCTCCCACCAGCCAATGAACAGGTTGGGACTTTCTGGGGGTTTGTTTGTTTTTTTTGTGGGTTTTTTTCCACCCCGCAGCCAAGACTGCCGAATGACCCTGAACTCATCGTGAAAAGGGGGAATAGCTGCCACCGAAGTGGAGTTTCCTCTTCTCTTCTGCGTTGCCTCTGATCATTGCTCGAGTCATTCTATGTTACTTCAGTTTCCGATGTTTCAACTCGTGGTCCCGCAGCTTGTTGGTTTCTACGGTGTACTTCTTTCCTGAGGGCTTCAAATTTCTTCGCAAATGTTAGTACTCGCCCCTGCAGGTAATCATTTTCATCACAAGCATACTTTTCTTGCTTCCTGGTTTTGATCTTTTCTTTATATTTACTCAACCTCAGCTTCATTTGTCCTTTAAGAGCTTTGGCGGGATTGCAATACATGTACAAGCGCGACAAGCAAATATAAATAATGGAAATGACACTCACTGATGTATATGAGTAACTTCCAAAATGGTGCGCGTTGTTTCTGGAAGCGATCAGTCCCCTTTTGATGTCTATGTATAGACTAGATACTTTATTAACATGTTGCCCCGTGGAGTGTCATTGAAACTGACGAAGGCTTGTAGCTGAAACGCGTTTGTTGATACTGGCAAATAAATGACGTGTGCGCCACATTTCTACTTGTGAGTGCGGTTATTCTTAAAAGACATTTAAGAACCAGAACCTCTAAATTTAGCGGTTGTTCACTACCGCATCTCGCACCCGGCTTTGAGTGCTCCGGAAGGATAGTGGAGCCGGGAGCAGTGATATTGAGATGGAGCACCCCTGCAGCTGTTGGATGCAGATCGACCACCGTCTGGGGAATCAAATCGGAGCATGAGGAGGAATTGAATCAAGGAGTAACGGCCCCGAAATAGAACCCACACGGTGAGCTCCAGCCAACGCGCAACAGCGAGACTTAGCAGCAAGGCGTCCAAAAATAGAGGGGGTGGCACACGCGATTATTTGCCGTAATTACAACAATTCATGGGGCAGCATGTTTTGTGAAAGCACACACCGAGACGCGGCGAAGGATATTTTCAAAAAGCAAGGAGTAGCGGGTGCAAGCGCTAGTGTACCAGCACCGCAACAGCACAGTAAATTGAATGACATACTGCAAAAGATTGAAAGACTATACGAACGTGAGGTTCGAAAATGGTGGGAGGCGACCAGCTTACAAAGTTACATAGAGGACAAACGTGTCCCTAGAGGTCTGAGAGTGTACACAATACCATCGTATGAAAACCCGGATCCTCAACTCCTCACGGACTGGGCTGATCATACAGCCCTATACTGTGAAGGGACCTTAAAAATATTGGTCCAGTACACCTGGAGTGATAGGGAAAAGGCGTTGGCAGAGATAAAAACATTGGAAGAGGAGCTAGTTAAGGAAGACGATGTGAGCCGTGTAGAAACTCTTAAAGGCCAAATGAAGCGGAGGTTGAATAAATATGAAGAAAAGCTCAAAACCAGGAAGCAAGAAAAGTATGCTTGTGATGAAAATGATTACCTGCAGGGGCGAGTACTAACATTTGCGAAGAAATTCGATGCCCCCAGGAAAGAAGTACACCGTAGAAACCAACAAGCTGCGGGACCACGAGTTGAAACATCGGACTCTGAAGTAACAGAGAATGACTCGAGCGATGATCAGAGGTAACGCAGAACGGAGGGAAGAGGAAACTCCACTTCGGTGGCCGCTATTCCCCCTTTTCACGACAAGTTTAGGGTCATTCGGCAGTCCTAGCTGCGGGGTGGGAAAAACAAACCCCCAGAAAGTTCCACGGCAGGACCCGCAGAGCAGGCGGAGGTGGGAAGAGGAAGATGTCCAACATGGATGAACAAAAGCAAAAAGAAAACCAACAGACGTCAATAGAAATGGACAGTCTCACGGTTGTCAATCTCACCAACAGACACTTATCTGAGGCAGAGGAGAGGCTTCTCAGTCTGGGACTGAGTTTCTGTCCGAATAATCGGCTGGAATATACACCTACCAGAATCGACCTGTTCTGCTTCATAAGGAAGCTCAAACTTCACAAATACTTCAAACTTAGACCCTCTGCCAGAGACACAAGAATATTGCCTCAGAGACTTACTGCCACTGATATTCTAATGGGTGAAGATCTGTCGGGTCTGAAACTTCTGGATGATCACAGGGAAGAACGGGAAGAACATCTAGCCAGAAATAAATCCATGGTGGCAAGAGCTGCCGAAAGGGAAATCGAGCAGGATAGAGATGAGAATTTGTTTAAACCGGTTTCTACATTTAACTCGCAGATGCCCCGGGATGCGATTGATGTATTCGCAGAGGCAGTTATGAACGATCTGTTGGCTTTCAGAGGGAAGCAAGAAAATGTTGTGGGTATAGACAACATCTCTCCACAAGAAAGGAATTCTCTACAAAGCCTCATGGAGGACGATACTATTATTATCAAGCCATCCGATAAAGGTGGGAACAAAAGTCCTATTATCTAAAGAGCAGTACCGGAAAGAAGCACTGAGGCAGCTCTCTGATATCCAATATTACCAGAGAACCAACTTGAAAACATATGAAAAGAGTGTTATGCAATACGATGAGCTAGTACAGAAATGGTACAAAAGATCAATGTTGGGTACCGAGGAACATTTATTCTTACGGAGTAACAATCCTACAATCCCTACATTTTATCATTTGCCGAAATTGTACAAAAATGAAAAAGAACCTCCCGGAAGACCAATTGTGTCCTCGGTGAATGGGCTCACAGAGCACATGTCAAGATTCATTGACAGTTTCCTGTTCCCCTTTGTGCTTCAGCTTAAGTCCCATGTAAAAGACACGAAAGACTTCCTGAATAAAATCGAGGATCTGGCTTTGGAACCATCCTATTTACTCAATCAATCAATCAATCAATCAATCATGCGATTTGTATAGCGCACTACTCACCCGGGAGGGTCTCAAGGCGCTTGGGGGGAGGGGTATGCTACTGCTCGAACAGCCAGGTCTTGAGTTGTTTCCTGAAGGCGAGATGGTCCTGGGTCAGCCGAAGGTGGATGGGGAGGGAGTTCCAAGTCTTGGCAGCCAGGTAAGAGAAGGATCTTCCTCCGGCGGTGGCTCTTCGGATGCGTGGTACGGCTGCGAGGGCGAGGCTGGTGGACCGTAGCTGGCGGGTGGGCGTGTAGAAGGTCAGGCGGTCGTTGAGGTACTTGGGGCCCAGGTCGTGGAGAGACTTGTGTGCGTGGGTGAGGAGCCGGAACGTGATCCTTTTGTCGACGGGGAGCCAGTGCAGGTTCCTCAGGTGGCTGGAGATGTGGCTGCGTTGGGGGACATCCAGGATGAGTCGGGCGGAGGCGTTCTGGATGCGCAGGAGTCTTTTCTGTAGCTTGGCTGTGGTTCCGGCGTAGAGGGCGTTTCCGTAGTCCAGTCGGCTGGTGACGAGTGCCTGGGTGACAGTCTTCCTGGTCTCGGTCGGGATCCAGCGGAAGAGCTTGCGAAGCATACGCAGGGTGTTGAAGCACGATGAGGAGACGGCGTTGACTTGTCTGGTCATCGAGAGGGAGGGGTCCAGGATGAAGCCCAGGTTGTGTGCGTGGTCGGTTGGCTTGGGTGCGGTGCCCAGGGCTGGGGGCCACCAGGAGTCATCCCAGGCGGAGGGCGAAGATCCCAGGATGAGGACTTCTGTCTTGTCCGAGTTCAGTTTCAGGCGGCTGTCCTTCATCCACTCGGCGACGTCTTTCATCCCTTCGTGTAGGCAGGTTCTGGCGGTGTCGGGGTCTCTGGTGAGGGAGAGGATCAGCTGGGTGTCGTCGGCGTAAGAGATGATGTTGAGGTTGTGCTGGTGTGCGATGGCTGCGAGAGGTTTCATGTAGATGTTGAAGAGGGTGGGGCTGAGTGAAGATCCTTGCGGGACGCCGCAGATGACTTCGGTGGCCTCGGAGCGAAACGGGGGGAGGCGGACTCTTTGTGTTCTACCGGCGAGGAACGAGATGATCCACTCCAGTGCCTTCTCTTGGATACCGATGTTGCTGAGGCGCTGGACTAGGGTGCAGTGGCAGACCGTGTCGAACGCAGTGGAGAGGTCCAGGAGGATGAGGGCCACTGTTTCCCCCTTGTCGAGCAGGGTCCGGATGTCGTCGGTGGCTGCGATGAGGGCGGTCTCGGTGCTGTGGTTGGCTCTGAAGCCGGACTGCAAGGGGTCGAGGGATCCGTTCGTCTCGAGGAAGGCGGTCAGCTGTCTGTTGACGATCTTCTCGATGACTTTAGCAGGAAAAGGGAGGAGCGAGATGGGGCGGAAGTTTTTGAGATCAGTGGGGTCCGCTGTAGGTTTCTTCAGGAGGGCGCTGATCTCGGCGTGCCTCCAGCTCTCCGGGAAGGTGGCGGTGTTGAAGGAGGCGTTGATGATGTTCCGGAGTTGGGGTGCGATGGTGGAGTGGGCCTTGTTGAAGACATGGTGTGGGCAGGGGTCGGTCGGTGATCCGGAGTGGATGGTGTTCATCGTGCGGGCTGTGTCTTCAGTGGTCACCGTGGTCCAGGTGCGAAGGGTGGCGGTGGGGGGCGTTGGTTCGACGGTTGGGTGCGTGGGTGGGGCGCCGAAGCTGTTGTGGATGTCGGCGATCTTGCGGTGGAAGTGATGAAGCAAAGCTTCGCATATTTGCGGCTTGCCGAAGTCAAGAACCTCGTTTATGTGTAATACAGTAACAAGTGTATGTTTTACTAACATTTATGTTTAGTTGGGATAAGGATCGTGAAGCTTGCACATGTGTTTTACTAAAATATTTTACTCGAGTCATCTAAAAATGGCCGCCGCTTGTATTTAGTTACTGCGCATGCGTCAGCCACACTCACGTGTCCTGACGCGTCTGCAGAAGTGGAGGGAAAGTTATGCGCATGCGTAATTCATAGCTGTGCTTATCATGTGGTACTGCTCGTGCCACTGCTCTTGTGACTGTATCAATGTGGCTAACATTTAAACGCAATAGTTTTATTTCTTGATGATGAGTTAAAAGTACAAATCCTGTGATGTGTTTTCATATTGACATTACTATGTATTAATTTGTTTTTCGCTTACTTTTCATGTACCGCGGGAAATGGGGTTTGTCTGTACCGAGAACCATTTTGGAGGTCCTTCTGCGCCTGCGCGACTTGCCGAGGCACAGCGGACCTTGACTGATGGAACATAGCCAGTTGGCAGCGATGGGCGAGATGCTCCTGAGAAAGTCACCTCTGCCCTGCGAGAACAGCGAATATGGCTCCTTATATGTTACAATGTAATTGTATTGCTGCTTGCCGTGTAGTCTCTCATGGGAACCACTATCCCACTAGGCGGTACCAAAATATGTTAATGTGGCATACAAATAGACTGTTATGATTGGTGTGTTACCCAAATCCTACCTTAGGACCAATCGACATTGAGGGATTCTGACACTTTGCAACATTGGGGGGTGGTACGCTGTCCCCAAACTGTATATCTACCCTGGGTTCCCCTGGGGAGCCGTCCGACTTGTCTGGTTTAGCTGACCTGTCACTGACCCAACGCACTCAATAGGTGACTGAAGATACAGAGAGCTGCGGAGCACTCTGTCCGAATTTGACCATAGACTAAGGTTCTACTGAACCTTAAAGTGCTGGCAAAGCACTTAGCTGGGAGTTCGCTGACCCAATCGGGGTCTTGATCGATAGCTGCAGAGCGGGTGGAGCGCAGGCGTTGCTTCCGAACTGTGGGTTCCGGTCCTGTCCTGAAGAGGTCCTGTCCTGAGGGTTTGCTGTCCTGTCCTGAGGGTCCTGTCCTGATTCCTATTCCGAGGGTATCCTGTTCTGTCCTGGGTGTCCATTCTGCACCTGCTGTCCTTTGAGGGGTATCCTTCCTTGAGGGTTTCCTGTCCTTAACTGACCCGTGGCCAGGGTTTGGTTTCCACACCTTTCTAGGTAAATATTGCTCTGAAAACTCTTAAAATCTTGCACCTTCTGAATTTCTAACTTTTGCTTTAATAAAGTTCATCATTACATATGTTATATTTTCCATGCCTTTCCGCAACTATTGAAAGTCAATTACATATTTTTCCATAAGTTTGTTCCTATGTCTTCTCACTTGTTAGAAATTATATTTTGCATTGCAGTTTGTCATTTTCTGATATGGTCTAGAACTTCATTGCCTAGATTGTTCAAAGGCCCATTCACCTTAAGTGAAGCGTGTTACTCATTGTAGGCCCTCCTATAGTTACCCACACTTAGTCTGCCCATGTTTAGATAATACTGAATTGCATAGTATTCTTCTCGTTACATTTTATCAGTACTTTAATGATTACTCTGTCATTATTTCTTTATGCCTATATAATTTACGTTATCTTGGTTATTGATTGCCTTATTTTACTGTACCTCATGCAAGAAAATAATGAACTTTAGATAAACATTTTAAAACTTCCAGTTGTCCGTGGTCATTTAAAACAGTATTTGAATGTTGTTGGTTGGGTTTGTATTTTGTTGCCTTTCTTTACAGCTAGCTCCCTGATTCATTGTGGTCATTAGGTACCCGCATCGGTGGATGGTAAGTCGGGTGCACTGAAATAATAGTAGGGAACACACACACACAACTTGGTAGAGCTCGTGAAGTCACCTGATCGAGGTATATGGTGATTTTTGAAAAGTATATGGGCCCTGAAGCCGGAAACGGCGAAAACTATTGGTCGGGTGGCCTCGCGCGCTCTATCAGTTTTTCTGGTAGCTAGAGGATGGTTAGGGACTAGTTGAGAGTAAGGCAGGGATTAGTTGGACTAGTTGAGTCGGAAGCTGCTAGTATATTGATGCTGCTAGAAGAGCGGCTGTTCTAAGAGACCTGATCATTCTCTTGTGAATACGCTGCTGAAACTCATGAATTTTTGCATTGTTATTATTCTTGTTCTTATATTGTTATATGTACTAATCCATGCATTTGTAAACCGTATCGTTTCATGTTGTCCGAACTCCCCGGGGAATTGAAAGGGCAAGTGGTGAATAGAATCCATTGTCCTGAGGTCACAGGCTCGAGGAAAGTTAGGTGCAGGTTAGGATAACCGGGAAGCACTAACTAGGGTTTTCTGAATACATGTGTGAATAAATGACAGTAACGGGGTTCATTGGCAAAATTCCCATAGTGGCGTAACCTAGTAAGGGTCACATCGGAAGAGTAGCAGGTTCCTCGGAGCTAGCGTGAAAGCAGAGGGGTCCGCTGAGAAACCTTAAACTCGGAATATATCCCGGAAAGAAGTGGATGAGTTTAGGGGAATAACAGGTTCACCGATGCTAGAGTGAAGGGTAGGCGGAAGAGATCTGCCCGCAGTGAGTGAAAAGTAAATGGAAGTAGTTTACTTGCAGTAAAACAATTCTTTCTCTGTCTAGACACTTGAGCACTGTGGCGAATGTGTATTTGTTGTAAAATAACCAAGCACTGAGCACTTTAAAAGAAAGAAAGTTTCCGTTACCTTGTGAAGGGAGGGGGTCAGCCGCGAAGCGTCTCTGACGTCACTCTGTGCCGCGCTGGGATTGGTAGAAGCAGCGGGCGGGTAGCGGAGCTGGAATTGTAAAGGAGGGGTGAGCGCCGGAGCGTGGGAACTATCTCACGAAGGGGCCGCGCACCCATTGGCGGAGCTTATTTAGTGTCGCGCACCCATTGGTTGCACGAATTTCTGAAGCGCGTTCTGATTGGAGGTAGTTTGTAAACAAACTTTAGCGTAGAAGTCGTATGTGGCACTCGCAGACTACAGGAACTCGACCTGATCCAAGGCACCTAGGGTTTGAAAGGGATCAGTGGAAGACTAATAGATACGATATTATGTACGGAACAGAGAGAAAAATGTCCCTTGTAAGTAAGGTGAAAAATTATTTTAAAACGGACAAACCGATTAAATCTAGAGAAGGTGTTCTTGTCCCACCACCTAATACTCCTGCCTCATTTATGATGTTTGACCGAGGGTACAATACATGTGTGTGGTTGGAGAATTGGGTGAAGTACACAAAAGATGACGGAGTATTGGCTTTTCCGTTAGATGGTACTTTCAATGGAAGGATTTTATTTAATTTAAGAACCCGAATGAATGAACTGCATCCCAGACCGAGACTAACGCAGTATGAGGCATTAGAGGAATGGGAGATTGAGGCTTTTGAAAGAGAGAGACCCCGAATGGACAAGGGTTTGACCAAGTGGTACCCCAGGCAGAAACAGGAGTCCCGGGATAAAAGGATGAAACAGTGGAGGCAGAGCATGATTGTTGAGGGTCTGTTTCCCATGATGCCGGCATGTCATAACGTTGGAGCAGGTGAGAAAAGCACCGAAAAGTGTAAACATTGGGGGGGTCCGGGGGAATCAGATGATGAATTGCTAGATGACATTTGTACCAGAAGTCCGCCACCTTATAATGAGGGAACCCGCCCTTCCAGTGTAGGAGATGCTCCCCGACGCCACTTCCTCAAGGAAGAAGACAGATTCTTAGGACTGGGAGGGGGTGGTCAAGTATTGCCCTATCCTGAGAAACCCGAACCGGCGGAAACAAGGGATATATATCCCAAAGTGCCCGCAAGCCAGGAAGAAAAATATTCAAGTACGAAAGTTTTTTTTCCCAGACCCTTGTATGAAAGCGAAGAGAAACCATCGAATTCAGGACTGCCTTTTGTTCAACCTCCATATGGGGAAGAACGCAGGTCCTTTAACACTGGAACTTTATTTCCGAAACCAAATTATGGTGGGGGACCAAGTGAAACGCATCCTACTGCCCCGAGTTTTACTCCTCCCTTGACCCCACAGATATTACATGACACCACTTTAAGAAGGATACTAGTGGAAAAGGAGCAAGAGGCTCTAACTAGACAAAGGACAGAAATAATTCAGAAAATCTCCCAGTTAAATACCAGTCCTGAGGCATTGACTATTCCAGTAACTATTGGACCGGTGGTCCCATTGTACGGAAATGGTCAGGGAAATCCGATTACTCCAGTTATGACCCCAGTCATGGCGCCCCCGAGACAGGAACCGATAATCATAGATGATCAGTCCAGTGAGTGCGAGTCTGAAGTTGCGTTCTTGGACTTGCCAAACAAACAGACCGGAAAGGGAATGCAGCAGAGGCATAACCCTTTTAATACAAAGGAAATCAAATTAGAGTCAGCAACAGGTACTAGGAATGTCTCTCTGGTAACTCCGGACGAAATTGAGAGTTGGAGTCGTGAATTAGAGAAACAGACTCCGCAAACGAAACCTTTAGACCTCTACAAACTGAGGGTAGAAATAGAAGAATTAATGGCAGGAAATGTGGGGTTGGATCGATTGAACACTTACTCTGAAGAAGAATTGTTGTTCATATGTAAAAGCTTTACAAGGAACACCAGAGTGCTCCACGAAAAACTGAGCGAAACAGCAGTTAGTATGGGGGTAGATATCTCAAAATCCAAGCCCTTACAGAAACCGTACAGAGCAGACTTCTCAGACAAAGATATAGAGCACCTGAATGTGGCGGGAAAAAAGCTGCAGATTAAAGAATTAATGGGGGTACTGCAGAAATGGGGAGATGTGGAAAGATGGAGAAGCAGGTGGGCGAAAAAGAGGGAAGAGGTTCGCTCCCGACAAGTGACTCCTGAATTTGCTTTAAGGGAGGTAGAAAAACCTGAGCAGTTATGCCCCATGCGCGAAGTTCCAGGAGGGAAATATGTGCATGTCCCCTGGTCTAGGCAGGATATTGTGTCCTTCACGAACGATTTTCCAAAATTACGAGAGAAACCAGTTGACTGGTACAGGCAGGTGGAGAGGTTCGTGAAGGTACAGAAATGTCTGTGGAAAGACCTGGATGGGTTTTTCGACATTGTGGTTCCAGTAGATTTATGGACCCAGTGTAAAATAGCCATAGACTGGCCTAGTGAGGAGTACCCAAGAAATAAGGAAACAGGGGAGCCATCAAAGGATGTCATGCGAAAATATGAGCAGGTAATTCAGCATTTGAGAGAAAAGGTGCCCGCAAAGGAAACGGATTGGACAAAAATAGATAGAACAACACAGGAAAGGGACGAGACAGTGCACTCCTTCTATGAGAGGTTATTGCAGGTATTTAAAACATACAGTGGTATTGATAACATCGATTTGAAGGACATGACGCACTTTATTTACAGGTTTGTAAATGGTTTAAGACCTGAAATTTGTCAGTGGATAAAAGATAATAAAATCTGTTGGCATACTAAGAAAATGGATGAGGTCCTGCGGTACGCTAAGTACTGTGAGGACGAGATGGCAGAAAAGAAAAAGGCCCTTAAGGAAAAGGTGATGTGGGCTCAGGTGAAGCTCGCAGAACAGCAGGAAAAACAATTGAGTAACATGGTTAAAAATGCTGAGAACCAAAATCCTGGGGGAGGGGGTGGAGGAAAGCCCCGGCCCAAATTTAGCAGGGAAGAGGCTATGAAGAAATTTCCCTGCCATCAGTGCGGCGAAATTGGACACTGGCGAAACGAGTGTCCCCAATTATTAAATGATAATGCAAAAACTCCTGATTTAACTCCACAGACGCAGAAAGAAAAACCAAGAAAGACTCAACCCCAGGTAAAAACAGTTCAGGTGCCTCGAGCACCCAAGCAGGTATACAGGGGAAGACCGGCAGAGGGTGAGGAGATAGAAGTTTGGGAAAGCGAGGAGAACAGAAATACAGCAACTTCGCAGTATCTGCTAAATGATACCTTCCTTTGTAATGATCAGGACTGACGGGGCCTGAGAGGGGAGGACGAGGAGTGCGTACTTGGCGCTTCCTTGCCGGTAGACCAGACTGGACCATACATTGAAGGAAAGGTTGACGGAAATGATGTCACCTTTCTGTTGGACACTGGCGCTACCCGTTCTACTGTAAGAACAGTGGACGTTCCAAACCTACCCCTCTCGGGAGAAAATATCCAAGTAGTGGGTGTATCTAATCAATTGATTAGTACTCCTGTTACCGAACCAATGGAGATTTCAATTGGAAATTTTAAACAGATGCATAGATTTGTCGTCTGTGACACCAGTCCAGTGAATCTACTGGGTCGTGATTTGCTGTGCAAAATGAACTGTACCATCTTTTGCACACCAAAGGGTGTTGAAATACAGACCCCAGATGAAGATGGCATTTATAAACTATTGTTACTTAGACCTGACTCGGAAATTAAAAGATTGACCCTGCAGGACTTGCCCCAAGAACTCCAGGAAGCAGTAAAGCCAGAGGTGTGGGATTTCACTGGAAAAGATGTGGGGTTAATGAAAGATGTGGACCCCATACAGATAGCCATCAAGGACAATGCAGTATATCCTAACACTAAGCCCTACCGAATGAATGCTGAAGTGAAAGCAGGTGTCACTCTGGAAATACAAAAATTATTAGAAGGAGACATCATACAGGAAGTGATGAGCAGCCCATGCAACTCACCGATTATGGGCATCAAGAAGCCTAGTGGCAAGTATAGGGTAGTGCAAGACCTGAGAAAGGTTAACAAAATTGTAGTTCCTTGCTGCCCTATTGTCCCGAACCCTGCAGTGATTCTGTACCAGATTCCTTGGGATGCTGAGTGGTTCACTGTGATTGATTTATGTCATGCATTCTTTTCGATACCCCTGCACCCCGACAGCAAATTTCTTTTCTCATTTGCCTTCGAAGGTCACGTGTATTGTTGGAACCGGGTCCCTCAAGGGTATACAGAGAGCCCCTCTATCTTTAATCAGATCTTGAAAAAATGTCTAGAGACTTTGACCTTACCTGGGAACTCTGTGTTAGTGCAGTACATAGACGACCTTCTACTGGCGTCTAAAAGTCATAGGGACTGTGTAGTTGACACCATTGCCCTCCTAAATCATCTGTGTGAGAAAGGGCATAAAGTGGCCCCTGACAAACTACAGTTCTGTGCGAAATCAGTGAAATATCTAGGACACCAGATAGAAAAGGGGGTCAGAAAAGTCACATCAGAAAGAGTGAGAATAATTGAAAAGATGCAGTTGCCCCGTACTCAAAAAGATGTCAGAATGTTCCTGGGTGTACTAGGGTACTGCAGGCAGTGGATTCTGGGATTTGCAGCCTTAGCCAGGCCTTTGATAAAAATGACCACGAGAGGAATGCCAGATATTGTAGAGTGGGACGATGAAAGCCTAATGGCTTTCACAAGACTGAAAAACTGTCTGTGTACAGCCCCTGCGCTGGGAATGCCTGATTATTCCAAAGAATTTGCCTTATTCTGTGACACTCGCGATAATTGCGCATTGTCAGTCCTGACTCAAGAACATGGCACGATCAGAAGGCCTGTGGCCTATTTCTCTGCCACTTTGGACCCAGTAGCTGCTGGGTTACCAGGCTGTCTGAAAGCAGTAGCTGCTACCTGTGCAAGTTTGGAACAGAGTGAGTCCATAGTCATGGGACATCCTGTGACTGTGTATGTTTCACATGGAGTGGTAATTCTATTGACCAGAACTAAAACGCAGTATCTCACCCCTAGTCGGCTGACTAAATACGAGAGGATTCTTGTGGGTGCAGCAAATGTAAGCATTGTTAGGTGCGGCATTCTGAACCCTGCCACTTTGCTCCCCGACCCCTTGGAAATGGAAGGTGGGGATGATGATGAACATGACTGCATTGACCTGACAGAGTTCAGTACTAAACCACGCCCAGACATAAAAGAAACGCCATTGCCTGAACATGATAAAGAACTATTTGTGGATGGTTCCTGTCTAAGACATGAACTAGGAGGCCTGAGTGCTGCTTATGCAGTAGTCTCTTTTACAAAAATTGAAGAAGCAGGTTACCTATATAACATCAAGTCTGCACAAGTAGCCGAATTAATTGCTATGATAAAAGCTTGCGAAATTGGGAAGGACTTACGCATAACAGTGTATACTGACAGTCAGTACTGTTATGGAGTTGTGCATGACTTTGGCCAATTGTGGCTACAGAGGGAATTCATGACTTCCTCAGGAACTCCCATTCGGAATGCAAAGGTTGTTCATGACCTTTTAGAGGCCATCCAGTTGCCCAAAGAACTGGCAGTGGTAAAATGTGCTGCTCATAAAAAGAGCATGGACAAAGTATCACTGGGAAATGATTATGCTGATCGAGTGGCCCAATGGTGCGCCAAAGATCGGTATATTGTAAATCCAAAACGAGGGGGGCCAGGAATCAGCTGCCAGCTTCAGGTGTTTGAGGAAGTTCCTACTTGGGATGAAGTGAGAGAGTGGCAGGAATCGGCTCCTTGGCAAGAAAGAGAGAAATGGAAGGAGGATGGGTGTAGACCGAGACGTGTGGATGGTGTGATTTTGGGCCCAACTGGTATGCCTGTGTTACCCCGACACTTGCTTGGCACAATGGCAAGAGTAATACACGAAGGATCACACATTGGTAGGGATGCCATGATTCTGGTATTTCAACAGACTTGGTACAGTAAAAAGTTCAGGAAGGTAGCAGAGTCCCTCTGCCAGAGGTGCCTGTCATGTCAACAGATGAACCCAGGCAAGAGGACAATGGTTGAACTGAGCAAAATTGGGAGATCAGGGGGTCCCTTTATAAAAATACAGACTGATTTCATCACCATGCCCCGTTGTGAAGGAAAGCGATATGTCCTTGTCATTGTGTGCGTATTCTCGAAATGGGTAGAAGCTTACCCTACTCCCAAAAGTGACGCACTGACAGTAGCGAAGTGTTTACTAAAAGAACTGATACCTAGATTCGGAATACCATACATTATTGAATCAGATAAGGGTGGACATTTCCAGAATGAAATACTGGCTGAACTCTGTAAAGCCTTTGGAATAAGGCAGAAACTGCATTGTGCATACCACCCAGAGGCTTCTGGAATAGTGGAACAAGTAAATGGAACTATCAAAAACAGGCTAGCAAAGCTGACAAATGCTACTGGCATGACCTGGGTGAAGGCCCTGCCCCTGGTCCTGATGGGACTGAGAAGTGTTCCTGACCGCAAGACAGGCCTAAGTCCCCA
This sequence comes from Lissotriton helveticus, assembly GCF_964261635.1. NCBI lineage: Eukaryota > Metazoa > Chordata > Amphibia > Caudata > Salamandridae > Lissotriton > Lissotriton helveticus. The sequence continues at coordinate 1,501,656,298 of NC_136061.1, forward strand.
TGAAATCATTATGGGAAGAGTAATGAGACAAGCATGGGTGCCAGGAAGCAAACTGTTGAGTATTACTGATGATTTGGTGCTTGAATACTGCAGAAGATTGGGTGACCAAGTGCGTTCTATCTCTCGCCAGATTGGAGACGACGGCATCCTCAATCCAACGACTCCTCTCCACAGCCTGGTTCCAGGAGACTGGGTCAAAATAAAGAAGCACACTCGATCAAGCTGTCTGGCACCAAGGTGGGGAAAGAAACGCCAAGTAATCCTGGTAACAACCACTGCAGTGAAGGTCGCAGGTGTTCCCCAGTGGATCCACGCGGGACACACCCAGAAGGTATTACCAGACAAAGAATTTGCAGAAGAAGGGCAACCAGCAGAGGACCCTGCAGGAGCCAGTCCAGAAGCAGCTGACAACGAGCAACCCAGCACCAGTCAGGTTGCAGGAACAGCAGACGTTGGCCCAGGAGTAGTTGACTACGAACTGCCAAGAATTCAGCCTGCTGAAGAGGTCCAGGAAACTGAGCCAGGAGTAGCTGAAGACGAGCTGCCAAGCATATGGCCAGAAGAATGGATACCGATGATTGATCTGACCGAAGATCCCATCAGAACAAGAGAACGACTGTGTGAAGGTAGAGAGTGGATTAGCCAGGAAAAGCAAGGCACAGGCGAAGAACCTCAGCCGCTTGAGATTCACATCAAAACTGAGGAAGGAGAAGGTCAGACAGGGACAGAACAGGTGTTCGATACACCACCTCTAACACCTGATGCAGATAAGGGAGAGACTAGAAATAGAGTGATAGTTCGAGCAGAAGAAAATCAAGAGATCGAAGTGCTTGAACAGGATCAGAGAGGGTTAGGAGAACGGGTTCAGGAAACAGAAACAGAAACAGAGACAATCGAAAGCCAAAAACAAAATATTCCTGAACAAGGCCAGATTAGCAACCAGGCAGAAGAATTTGATGCTAGCCCTGGAACTAGCCAGATAGGGGAAGTAGAAGAAGAAAGTGGAGAAGAATTGCTACAAGCTAAAGAGAACAAGAGAATAAGAGAAGGAGGTGAAGTCCAAGTACCATCTAAGAGACTAAAGAAAAGAAACAACCTTGAGCCTAGGTTCATAAAGAGACTAAGGCTAAGGATAAAGACGGTGGAAGAGAAACGTGCAGAAGCAAGGAGAAGTGCACGGATAGCAGAGCAAGAAGAAAACTCTTCCAAAAGAAGGAGTGAACGATTAAAAAGACAAAACAAGAAATACAAGTCTCCTGAATGGACACTCGTTTTGGAAGAACTTGAAGATCTTGATATAACTGACGTGAGCGACGGAGAGCCCGTCCCTGAGTACTCAGCTGAAGAAGAAGACGAACCACCGTGAATTTGTACAAAGTAAGCTAGTTGTGAAAAGCCAAAAAGAGGGGTGGAGAAACTCCTTCTGAGCCAAAATGTCTGATTCAACAGTGAATGGTAGACCTAGTTGCAGCCGTTTTAAGACGTGTTGCAAGGTGTGTATATGTAGTGTAGTAGTACTGATAGTCATCTGGATAGGACTAACAATTTTCATTCCCTTTGCTGTAAGTAAAGATACTAACATTGTCCCTACTGAAACTGTAAATACTGACAGTGAGGAGTTGACAACACAGAGTGTAGCAAGACATGAGAGAGCACTGAGACAAACAAAACGAGACTTAGAAGCATCAGATGAGGGAGGACTACATTATCATGGAGTTAAGAATAAAACACATTTAAATGTTTTCGCAAACTTGTTAATACACTATGTAGAGACTATGGAAATTGAAGATTGCTATGTCTGCATGAAGCTACCTACTTCTGTGGCTGAAGGCGTGACATACCATCACCTGCCATTGACATATGGAATCTCCTGTAGCATTTTAGCTAGTTTATTTTACAAAAGAGGACCATTACAGTACTATTACTCTAATAATGACGTGATCTTTTCTGAACTTCCAATACGTGGGAACTTGAATCCTGTACATACCAAAAGTGACTCCATAAGATATATGGGCGACTACTTTCTGACTATAGGTAACATTGACATAGCAGACGCACACAGAGATAACTTGACTTGTTCTTTGCGTGAGCAGGAAAAGATGTTCCTGAACATGGCAGAGAAAAGAAGAATTAAAATTCAAAAGAAGGCTAATGACGAAAGTCAGAAAAAGCCAAAGTGGGCAGAGAACATGGAAGGCACCTCATCTGGTGGAGCGGGTCCTGCTCTGTTGCTGGATTTTGAAAGGAAAGGCAAGCTATGTCTTCACCGCGAGAAGACTAGCTATTATAATAATGTTTTCATTGGTTCCAGTGAATGCGAACATAATTACAAGGTAATTGGAGGTTGGGGTTTCAAAAATGGGTCAGAGCCTGTGTTTCCTGGAATTTATTATATTTGTGGGGACAAGGCTTATTTCAAATTGCCGGATCACTGGTATGGAAGCTGCTACTTTGGCATTGTCTTCCCGAAAATATACCATGTGAATGGAAAAGCTGGAAGCAATGAAGATACTAATGGCTTAGTGCGTAGTAAAAGAGAAAGTATAGGTGAAATTATGGGTAGTATTTTCAGTGCACTGATACCTGGAGTGGGAGTGGTTCTGAACACTCACAGAATTTGCAAATTGTCTACTATAGTGGATGTGCTGTCTACTGAAACAGCTCATGGATTTCTGCTGGTCAATACCGAAATGGTTGCGATCAGATCAATGGTTTTGCAGAATCGACTTGCTCTTGACACCTTATTAGCGAAAGAGGGCGGAGTCTGCCGGATGTTGAAGGCGCAACATTGTTGCACTTATATTCCGGATAAAAGTGTACAGATCAAAAGATATGTGAAAAACATTACTAATTTGGCAAAGGAACTCAAACCACTCGAGGTTGATAGTGCCTGGAAGCGACTGGTAGATGGTCTCTCAAATGTAGGTCATTGGCTGGCTAGCATAGGTAAAAGCTTATTGTTCAAAATACTGATGCCAATTGGTATTATAGGTCTTATTATATTTTTCATTTTTATCTGTTGTAAATGCCGCAAGCGCACCAAGAAGCACGAGGTAAATGCAAGAGGGTTGAAACGGAGTGTGGATGAGATTGAGTTGGAGGAAGTGAATGATCAGATATACAAAAAGGTGAAGACTTCTCACCCTACTAAAACTGAGAGAGAAAAGTTAGAACGACTGCTGGAAGAGATAGAGCTATATAAAGTATGAAAGAAAGTTGGCATCTGGTTCCATATTTTTTGTGATGATAGTAAATATCATCAAAGAGGGGATTGATGAAGCAAAGCTTCGCATATTTGCGGCTTGCCGAAGTCAAGAACCTCGTTTATGTGTAATACAGTAACAAGTGTATGTTTTACTAACATTTATGTTTAGTTGGGATAAGGATCGTGAAGCTTGCACATGTGTTTTACTAAAATAATTTACTCGAGTCATCTAAAAATGGCAGCCGCTTGTATTTAGTTACTGCGCATGCGTCAGCCACACTCACGTGTCCTGACGCGTCTGCAGAAGTGGAGGGAAAGTTATGCGCATGCGTAATTCATAGCTGTGCTTATCATGTGGTACTGCTCGTGCCACTGCTCTTGTGACTGTATCAATGTGGCTAACATTTAAACGCAATAGTTTTATTTCTTGATGATGAGTTAAAAGTACAAATCCTGTGATGTGTTTTCATATTGACATTACTATGTATTAATTTGTTTTTCGCTTACTTTTCATGTACCGCGGGAAATGGGGTTTGTCTGTACCGAGAACCATTTTGGAGGTCCTTCTGCGCCTGCGCGACTTGCCGAGGCACAGCGGACCTTGACTGATGGAACATAGCCAGTTGGCAGCGATGGGCGAGATGCTCCTGAGAAAGTCACCTCTGCCCTGCGAGAACAGCGAATATGGCTCCTTATATGTTACAATGTAATTGTATTGCTGCTTGCCGTGTAGTCTCTCATGGGAACCACTATCCCACTAGGCGGTACCAAAATATGTTAATGTGGCATACAAATAGACTGTTATGATTGGTGTGTTACCCAAATCCTACCTTATGACCAATCGACATTGAGGGATTTTGACACTTTGCAACATTGGGGGGTGGTACGCTGTCCCCAAACTGTATATCTACCCTGGGTTCCCCTGGGGAGCCGTCCGACTTGTCTGGTTTAGCTGACCTGTCACTGACCCAACGCACTCAATAGGTGACTGAAGATACAGAGAGCTGCGGAGCACTCTGTCCGAATTTGACCATAGACTAAGGTTCTACTGAACCTTAAAGTGCTGGCAAAGCACTTAGCTGGGAGTTCGCTGACCCAATCGGGGTCTTGATCGATAGCTGCAGAGCGGGTGGAGCGCAGGCGTTGCTTCCGAACTGTGGGTTCCGGTCCTGTCCTGAAGAGGTCCTGTCCTGAGGGTTTGCTGTCCTGTACTGAGGGTCCTGTCCTGATTCCTATTCCGAGGGTATCCTGTTCTGTCCTGGGTGTCCATTCTGCACCTGCTGTCCTTTGAGGGGTATCCTTCCTTGAGGGTTTCCTGTCCTTAACTGACCCGTGGCCAGGGTTTGGTTTCCACACCTTTCTAGGTAAATATTGCTCTGAAAACTCTTAAAATCTTGCACCTTCTGAATTTCTAACTTTTGCTTTAATAAAGTTCATCATTACATATGTTATATTTTCCATGCCTTTCCGCAACTATTGAAAGTCAATTACATATTTTTCCATAAGTTTGTTCCTATGTCTTCTCACTTGTTAGAAATTATATTTTGCATTGCAGTTTGTCATTTTCTGATATGGTCTAGAACTTCATTGCCTAGATTGTTCAAAGGCCCATTCACCTTAAGTGAAGCGTGTTACTCATTGTAGGCCCTCCTATAGTTACCCACACTTAGTCTGCCCATGTTTAGATAATACTGAATTGCATAGTATTCTTCTCGTTACATTTTATCAGTACTTTAATGATTACTCTGTCATTATTTCTTTATGCCTATATAATTTACGTTATCTTGGTTATTGATTGCCTTATTTTACTGTACCTCATGCAAGAAAATAATGAACTTTAGATAAACATTTTAAAACTTCCAGTTGTCCGTGGTCATTTAAAACAGTATTTGAATGTTGTTGGTTGGGTTTGTATTTTGTTGCCTTTCTTTACAGCTAGCTCCCTGATTCATTGTGGTCATTAGGTACCCGCATCGGTGGATGGTAAGTCGGGTGCACTGAAATAATAGTAGGGAACACACACACACAACTTGGTAGAGCTCGTGAAGTCACCTGATAGAGGTATATGGTGATTTTTGAAAAGTATATGGGCCCTGAAGCCGGAAACGGCGAAAACTATTGGTCGGGTGGCCTCGCGCGCTCTATCAGAAGAACGAGGCGAGGGAGTCGCAGAGGTCTTGTGACGGAGTGATGTCGTTGGTGCCGGTGCTGGGGTTGGAGAACTCCTTGACGATAGTGAAGAGCTCTTTGCTGTCGTGGGCGTTTTGTCCAGTCGTTCCTTTAGGGATTTCTTCTTGGTGGTGCGGATGAGCTGGTGGTGCTTGCGGGTAGCGTGTTTGAGGGCGGTCATGTTGTCGGTGGTCCGGTCGAGGAGCCAGGCTTTCTCGAGGGTGCGGCAGGTCTTCTTGGAGTCCTTGAGGTCGTCGGTGAACCAGGATGCCTTCTTGCTTCTGGGTCTGCTGGGAGGGTTCTTTAGTGGCGCGAGGTTGTCGGCGCAGGCGGTCAGCCACTGTGTGAAGTTGCGGGCTGCTTCGTTGGGGTCCGTTGTGTTGGCGGGTGGGCTCTGGCTGAGGGAGGTGGTGAGCTGGTCTGGGGTGATCTTGCTCCAATTTCTGTGAGGTACCTGTTGCAGGTGGTGGTGGGTCGTGGATCTTTTGAAGCTGAATTGGACGCAGCTGTGGTCGGTCCAGTGGAGTCCGGTGGCGTGGCTGAAGGGGATGTACTTGCTGGAAGAGAAGACGGGATCAAGCGTGTGGCCGGCGTAGTGGGTGGGGGTGTTGACCAGTTGCTTGAGTCCGAGGTTGGCGAGGTTTTCCAGCTGGGCTGTGGTGTTGCGGTCCTTGTTGTTCTCCAGGTGGAAGTTGAGGTCCCCGAGGAGGATGTAGTCAGTGGAGGGGAGGGCGTGTGGGCTGATGAAGTCTGTGATGTCTTCGCTGAATTGTGTGCGTGGTCCCGGGGGGTCTGTAGACAAGGGTGCCTCTCATGGTCCTTGACATCACTAGCCTTTATACGAACATAAGGCATGAGCAAGGAATGATTGCTGTGGAACATTTCTTGAACAACAGACAATTTCGGTTTGCACAACATAACTGTATGCTCCTGGAATTTGTAGAATTCTGTTTAACCAGTAACATCTTTCTGTTTGAAGACCAATTCTTCATACATAAAGGCAACCTGCACTTCTCGGGTACTGTTAGTCCAGTGGCAGTGGACTATCTGGACCTGAGAGTGTTTGTTGAGCATGGCAGACTACATACTGCCCTTTTCCGCAAACCGACCGCAGATAATTCTATCCTGCGTGCAAACAGCAATCATCCTCCGAAGCTAGTCCAGAGCATCCCCTATGGGGAGTTGCTGAGGCTAAGGAGGAACAGCTCTAGGGAGCAGAACTTCGAGGCGGCCGCCTCGGAGAGCATTGGTAGATTTGTGAGAAGGGGATATGACCCTGGCTCTTTGACCAAAACCCTCGCTAGAGTCAGGAAGATACCCAGAGCTCAACTTCTCTTAGAGAAACCTAAAGAAGCAGAGTTGAACATAGCAGGAAAGTTTTGTATGATTACCCCCTATATGTCCGAATCCAATCATTTAAAGAGAATGCTCCAAAAAAACTGGCATATCTTGAAAACAGACCCTATCATCAAGGGAGATATACCATCTAGACCACAGGTAACTTTCCGGAAGGCAAGGTCATTGAGGGATTCACTGGTGAGGAGTCACCTAGATAAAGTCAAACCGAGGTTGGGAACACTAGCTGACATGAAGGGATTTTTCCCATGCAGTAGGTGCAAGGCGTGTGAAGGCAGCAAACGGGTTTTATCATACAGTCTGCCAGGGCCGGTAAGAGCGAAGGCCATTAAGAAATTCATCACATGTAGCACACCCTACGCTGTTTACTGCCTGGTCTGTCCCTGCAGCCTACTTTATGTAGGCAGCACGATCCATCAGTTGAAAATTAGGATTCTTGAGCATCTAAGGGCAATTGATAAGGCTGATCCTGCTTACCCCGTCGCAAGACATTTTACTGAAGTACATCAAAGCGACAGGGGTAGACTCCAGTATTTTGGACTGGATCACGTACCCTACAACATCAGAGGGGGGGATAGGTTGAAACAAAGGAGACAATTAGAATCCAGGTATATAATTGACGTGATGACGAAGTCCCCAATGGGCTTAATTAGTGGGGAAGAGCTGGCGGTGCACCTAGGAAAGTGAAAATATTCTTTTCCTGGATAATAGCAAAGATGCCTATAAATGGTAACATCAGTCAAGGGTACCTTTTTTCGCAGGATGTTGACAGTAGATCTGAATATGAACTTGAAAATGCCTTATATGTCTAGTAGGTAGGATGAATCTTGTATGAAAAACGGGTAAAATATGTATAGTGTGTAGAACCTGTATATATTGATAGCTGGGGTCTAAGGACAGACCAGAGGATACTAAACCCAAGAATTATGATGCTAGGGCTAGGAGAAGTTTGTGAGGTGAGAGTTAGATACCTTAACTCATGTAAAAAATGTAAAAAATGTAAAAATGTTGGTGAGAGTGTAACTATGAATACGGCCTATATTCTTTGTACAGTCTGTAACTCCTCTTTCTTCTTACACCCCCCGCCCCCGCCCTTACCTTTCTTCCCCTCCCAAACTTTCGGTCCCTTTTTAGGGTCATTAATGAGGTTTTGAACAGAATGAATAATTGCGTGAATCCGGGGTGGATTTGCTCTTTAAAGATGGGGCTTGAGTATTCACGGGTGGGTTTGAATTCAATTTAATATAATTATCTGCTGGAAGGTAATGGTTTTGTTAAAATGCTTGCGCTATGCGGCTTCGATGTTTGAAATGAAATATTGCATTTTGTAGGGGGGACAATCGCCAATACATGGCATGATCTGAGTTTCTACTTCAATTATATGTTCTATCAGAAGTAGAGTACATGTGGGTTTAACTTACGTGGTAGTCTCTCCCTACAGTTGGATACTGTGGGGAGTTAAGCCGATTCACGGCAAGATTAAAATCCAGATCGCTTTGGCGGGATTGCAAAACATGTACACGCGCGACAAGCAAATATAAATAATGGAAATGACACTCACTGATGTATATGAGTAACTTCCAAAATAGCGCGCGTTGTTTCTGGAAGCGATCAGTCCCCTTTTGATGTCTAAGTATAGATTAGAGACATAATGAAGAGACGGCGTTCTGCAAACAGAAGAGACAGGTGTGATGGCCACAAACGTGGATGCACGAACATAAAGATTGTCATGACTGAGAGATTGTGGAATTAAACGAATATACAGTGGAGTCTGACAAACGAAGACCTCAAGTTACCAAGTTAAACGACGGATATAAAGAACAAAACTGGAGCTGTTCCAAATAATACCCTCTTCTTGTTGCCTATGTGAAGAATACTGAGAAGTAGAACCTGTAAACTCACTGACTCCAATTACCTCAGGGCATACAAATTTCGAGTGCCTGACTGATTGGAAAGATATGATTCTGAATGCATAAGGGAATAAAGAGAATGATATATTACACATTTCACCAGAGTTAGACTAAAGGTACCCTGTACACACACTTTTTTTTTTTTTTTTAATTTTTTATTGAGAATTCATGTAACATAATAACAAAGCAATATGAGTAAATTTAACTGAAATAGACTCGATACAGTGTAGGTAAACCATAAAAATTGACAATAAAGAATAAAATAAAAAAAAACATGGTGTATAGAGATCGGTTAACGAATTACCTTGTACACACACATTGAGGAAGAAAACTCTTTCTTTGCTGGTCCTGAGGAAGGTGGTACAAGTCCACCGAAACGCGCGTAGACCTGGCGTGGAGACTCACAACCAATATCTGTGTTACCTCAACCTTAGAAATTGTTTTAGGTTGCAAACAGAAGTATGTTTAATGGTATGAATGAGTAGGTGTGATTGTTGATAAGTGTGTGGTAGACAGGGCGCTTGTTTTCCATTGTAAAAAATTGCTTTTTATATGTTTTGCACTGTAAAGATAAAGGACTTGTGTATTGAATTTTAATAATGAAATGATTATAACTACTGTCGATGAACTGATGAACATATATGGAAGACAGTAAAAAATCTCTTTTGATATACTACAAAAAAGGAAAAAATGAATAAAATACTAAAAATAAGCTAAAAAATATTTTGCGTGCCTGTGTTAATATGAAGGCTTATTGATTAATCATATGAGCTATGCCTTACAACAAAGTATGATTAGGCCATGGGGGAACTTCATTATGTCTCTTTAGAACTCGTCCTCTCTTTTCCCTGGTCTTAAATTAATTACAGAGGGGGTCCCAAATTCATGCTATTGCTCTTAAGTATAGACTAGAAACTTTATTAACATGTTGTCCCGTGGAGTGTCATTGACACTGACGAAGGCTTGTAGCTGAAACATGTTTGTTGATACTGGCAAATAAATGATGTGTGTGCCACGTTTCTACTTGTGAGTACGGTTATTCTTAAACGACATTTAAGAACCAGAGCCTCTAAATTTAGTGGTTGTTCACTACCGCATCCCGCACCCGCCTGTGAGTGCTCCGGAAGGATAGTGGAGCCGGGAGCAGTGATATATATATTGATATATATATATATTGATATATATATATATTGATATATATATATATATATATATATATATATATATATATATATATATATATATATATATATATAGACACAAGGAAGCACCCAGTATAAGTCAACACAATTCCCTTGCAGGCATAGAGTGGCGCATAAATTATGCAAAAAAGAAGGGGAGAACTCTGGGTAGTTACCAAGTTTAGGTGGAAGGCAGCTCCTGTATAGAGCACCCTCAACACCAGCGACACTCTAAATTTGCTAACCTCAAATGTCTGCTTTTCTATCAAAGTTTTTAAGCATAGGATTAGCACAGTGCTATCCACGCCGAGATAGAAATGGACAAAGTCTTATATATATATACACACTACCTACTAGCAATCGCCAGTAGGTAGTTATAATTGGGACCTATTTTCCATAGGAAATCCGCAACATTCTATTTGGAATAACTTTGGCGCCGTTTGAGGAATCTTCACGAAATTTTCAAAACTGATGGGGCGCTCCGGTCCACTCCGCTCCGCTCCTATCCTGAAAGTCTCGGGGTGATTCGTCAAGCAGGGGCCGAGAAAAAAGGGGGGCCCAAAATGTGTTTTCCCTGTGAAATTTTCCTTAGGAACCGTTCATCGTGTCTACAGCCCAAACTGCTGAATGGAATTACACCAAATTTGGCAAAGAGGTAGTCCTTAGTTCAGACTCGTGCCTTTTGCTTAAATGGTGTAAATCTGTTCAGTAGTTCCTGAGATAATAACATTTAAAAGTACATATATATCTATGGCCGCGCAGGATCCGCGCACCCTGCCGTGCACGAGCTGGATTCTAATTGGCTGTCAACACTCCAAATCAGGAAGTGTTGGCAGCCATTTTGAACCGAGGCTCAAGAAACCTATAAAAAAAAAAAGCAAAACACAAAATGGGGGCAGGGTAGAAACACCCTGACCCCCTAGGCCTGTTCAGGGGGTCCCACAAGGGCCCCAAGTCCCAAAAATATATATATGTTTTTTAAAAATCGGCAAACTCCGCGCAGGATGCATGGATCCTGCCGATCAAAAAAAAAACGAAGCGCGGGCTCCCGCGCTTCAATGCTAATTAGTCACCGGGGGGGGCCAAATCTCAGGGTCATTATGAAAAAAGAGTGTGGTGGGGCCCAAACCCCCCACACAGCCCCGGGGACCGCCACCCCCAGCGCTTTAACATAATATAGGCGGGGGCTCACGGCCCCCCCGCAGCCATGGGGACCGCCACCCCGGGGCTTCTTTAAATTGGGTGGGGGGCCCCCAGACAGGGTGGGAGCCTTGCGGCTCCCACCCTGTCCTTGCAAACTGCTTTGCTATTTGGAAGAGAGAGCAGGCAAACCTGCTCTCTCTTCCAAATAGCAAAGCAGATTGCTTTTCCACAGGGGGGGCAGCATGTTAGCTGCTCCCCTTGTGGAAAAGCAATGCCGGCTACCGCAGGACGCGGGGTGCCACTGAAACCTTGGGGAGATTGGTGACCCCCCACCCACAGCCCCCATCAGAGAGGGCCAGCCCCGGGGGATGGGGTCCCTGAGGCTATTAGTGGCCCGGGAGGGGGGCCACGCGCCCCCTTCCCAAAATGTAATTTAAAAAAAAATTAATACAAAAAGGCCGGCCCTGGGTGATGGGGTCCCCAGGGCAGATTATGGCCTCGGAGGGGGGCCACGGGGCCCCTTCCCAATTTTTCAATCTTCAAAATGTTTTAATTTTTTTAAACGGGATCGCGCCAGAGGCCACGCTCTCTCCTTGCACCACTCTGCAAACGGGCCGACTGGCGCGTTTGCAGAGGGGGAACGAATTCCCCTTGAATACTGGGGGTCCCTGGGGGCCAACTAGCCCACCAGGAACCTGGTGGGCTAGTTGGCCCCCAGGGGACCTCGGGGTTGAAGCGGAATTAATTCCCCAACTTAAAACGCTTCACAGGGCGTCTTTACACACAATTTACCATTGTGCAAACGTGCCCTGTGGTACGTTTTAAGTCGAGGAATTAATTCCTCTTCAATCTTGAGGGTCCCTGGGGGCCAACTAGCCCACCACGTACCTCCAGTATGCGCCAGGGAGCTGCGTTGCAGAGAGGTGTTCAGAGGCCACGCCCCTTTTTACACCTCTCTGCAATGCAGCTCTGTGGCGCTTACTGGAGGTACCTGGTGGCCTAGTTGGACCCTAGGGACCCTTAGGATTCGAGGGGGCTTAATATCCCAAATTAAAACGGACACAAAGCGTGTTTACACAGGGGCGAAGTGAGGGGACGGGGCCTCAGGTGCCGTGTGCAAACACACCCTGTGGCGTGTTTTAAGTTGGGGAAATAATTCCCCTTCAATCCTGAGGGCCTCTGGGGGCTAACTAGCCCACCAGGTGCTTCCAGTAAGCGCCACTGCGCTGCGTTGCAGAGAGGTAATCCAGGCTGTGCCTCTTTTTATATCTCTCTGCAACGCAGCTCTGTGGCACTTACTGGAGGTACCTAGTGGGCTACTTGGACCCCAATCAATCAATCAGTGTACTTGTAGAGCGCACTACATACCCGTGAGGGTCTCAAGGCGCTGAGGGGAGGGGGCTGCTACTGCTCGTAGAGCCAGGTCTTGAGGAGTCTTCTGAAGGAGAGCAGGTCTTGGGTCTGTCGTAGGTGGGTAGGGAGGGAGTTCCAGGTCTTGGCGGCGAGGAAGGAGAAGGCTCTGCCACCGGAGGTCATTCGTTGGATGCGGTGGACAGTGGCGAGGGGGAGGCTGGAGGATCGGAGCTGGCGGGTGGGGGTGTAGAAGCTTAGTCTGCTATTGAGGTAGGCTGGTCCGGTGTTGTGGAGTGCTTTGTGTACGTGGGTGAGGAGCTTGAAGGTGATCCTCTTGTCGATGGGGAGCCAGTGTAGGTCTCTCAGGTGGGGGGTGATGTGACTGCAGCGGGGTACGTTGAGGATCAGTCGGGCGGAGGCGTTTTGGATGCGTTGTAGTCGTTGCAGGTGTTTGGCCGGGATTCCTGCATAGAGAGCGTTGCCGTAGTCCAGCCTGCTGCTGACGAGGGCCTGAGTCACCGTTCTTCTTGTTTCGGTAGGGATCCACTTGTAGATCCTGTGGAGCAAGCGGAGGGTGTTGTAGCAGGAGGAGGAGACGGTGTTGACCTGCTTTGACATGGAGAGGGAGGAGTCGAGGATGAATCCTGGGTTGGGTGTGTGGTCAGTGGGTGTTGGTGCTGTTCCAAGTGTGGTTGGCCACCAGGAGTCGTCACAGGCAGAGGGGGTGGGTCCGAGGATGAGGACCTCCGTCTTGTCCGAGTTCAGCTTCAGACGGCTGCTCCTCATCCAATTGGCGATAGCCTTCATTCCCTTTGTGGAGTTTGGTTTTGGCGGTGTGCGGGTCCTTGGTGAGGGAGAGGATGAGCTGGGTGTCGTCGGCATAGGAGATGATGTTGAGGTCGTGTTGGCCACTTGTGCAAGGGTGGCCATGTAGAATTTGAACAGCATCGGGCTGAGGGATGAGCCCTGGGGTACGCCACAGATGATGTCTGTGGCTTCGGAACGGAAGGGGGGGAGGCGGAAGCTCTGGGTCCTGCCGGCGAGCAAGGACGTGGTCCAGTTCAGGGCCTTCTCTTGGATTCCGGCTTCTTGGAGGCGTGTCTTTAGTGTGCGGTGGTAAACCGCGTCGAAGGTGGCTGACACGTCTAGGAGGATGAGGGCTGATGTTTCGTCATTGTCTTGTTGGCGCATGACGTCCGTTGCGGCGATGAGGGCTGTCTCGGTGCTGTGGTTGCGTCTGAATCGACACTGGGACGAGTCTTAGATGTTGTCCTTGAGGGGCGGGCCAGTTGCATGTTGACGATTTTCTCGATGACCTTCGCCGGGAACGGGAGCAGGGAGATGGGTCGGAAATTCTTGAGGTCCTTGTGGTCCGCCTTGGGCTTCTTGAGGAGGGCGCTAACTTCGGCGTGCTTCCATCTTTCCGGGAATGTCGCTGTCTCGAAGGAGATGTTGATGACCTTCCGTAGTTGGGGTGCAATGGCTGCATCTGCTTTGTTGATACATGGTGGGGGCAGGGGTCTGAGGGTGATCCTGAGTGTTTTGAGTTCATGACCCCAGGGACCCTCAGGATTCAAGGGGACTTAATCTCCCAAATTAAAACAGACACAGGGCGCATTTAGACAGTGGTGAAGGGAGGGGATGGTGTAGGAAAGTGGCTCTATATATAGTGGACCAAAGTAAAATCAGCCAAACTACGAATTCCGATTTACTCACCTGTTATCAGGATAGACCACAGTGCTGCATCTTTGAGCCCAGTACTGATCCTGAAAAGTAATACCGTACTTACCAGTAACTTGAATTTCCTTCCATAGGATATCATTGCCTGCTTTTTGCTGAAAAAGTTTCTTCCATAGGATATCATTGCCTGCTTTTTGCTGAAAAAGTTTCTAAGTGTCAATTTTTGAAACTTACAAATATTCCTCCCAAATCAGCCTAACTACGAATTCCGATTTACTCACCTGTTATCAGGAGAGACATCAGTGCTGCATCTTTGAGCCCAGTACTGATCGTGAAAAGTAATTCTAAACATACTTACCATTAACTTGAATTTCCTTCCATAGACTAACAATGACTGGTTTCACTTGGAAATTCTTCTAAGTGTGGAGTTTTGGAACTTTAAAATATTCACCTAAACTCATCCGAACAGCGAATTCTGATTACCTCACCTGTTATCAAGAGAGAGCCCAGTGCTGCATCTTTTAGCCCAGCACTGACCCTGAAAAGCAATTCTAACCATACTTACCAGTAACTTGTATTTCCTTCCATAGGAATCCATTGTCTGGTTTTCACCAGAAAAGTTTATGTGTCTATTTTCACAAACTACAAATATTCCTTAAAAATCGCCTGTATGACTTAAACGCATTCTTTCAACTGTTCACAAGAGATGCACCAGTGCTGGATCTAGGATCCACCACTGAGTAAGAAAAAGTAACAATAACAGTACTTACCTGCTAAGTGAATTTCCTTCCATAGGCTAACATTGACTGGTTTGTATTGTATTGTATTGTATACAGTATTTACAGAGCGCATCTATCACCCAACAAGTATCTTGGCGCTGTAGTACATGAATCCTAATCAAGCAGTGGGGAAAGGACAAACGTAGACTGATATGGCACTTCCAGTCTATCAGGCTCTGGAAAGCAGCCATGTTTGATCTTAAACTAACATGGCAGTTCCAGCCTCTCAGGCTCTGGGAAACAGCCATGTTTTGATCTTCTTCCTAAACTTTAGAAGATCCTGTAGCTGTCTAAGTTCTAAAGGGAGGTTGCTCCAGAGCTTGGCAGCGGCCGAGCTAAATGCCCTGCCTCCTGACTTGGCTCTTCGGATTTTCGGAACTTTCACCAAACAGGCAGTGGCAGAGCGGAGGCACCTTCTTGGAGTGTACCATGCCCTGGTCTTTTGAACAAGTGTTGGTCCAAGGCCATGGAGGGCCTTAATGACCAGACACAGAGACTTAAACTGGACTCTCTGCATTATAGGCAGCCAGTGAAGCTCTGCAAGGGCCAGTGAACCTGACAAATGTCGTGGTTTCATCAGTGCCAATATGGCCGGCACATTTTGGACTCTTTGAAGGCACTCAATCAAAAATTTAGTGGCCTCTAGCAGTAGGGCATTACAGTAATCAAGTCTACTGAGAATGATGCTATCAACGACCAATGCTCTTGCCGTCTGTGGCAGCATCGGGAGGATCTTCCTTAGTGCTCTAATCAGAGAAAAACCGTTCCCCACCACCTTGTTTACATGCGTTTCCATGGTTAAATTCATGTCAAACATCACTCCCAAATTCCGTACTGCTTTAGCCGGAACCAAAGTGGACGTGTTAGAAGAGGGACAAAAATTGTCCAGAAAAGGGGAAGGATTCCTCCCCACAGCACAGGATAAGACTTCAGTCTTATCTGAGTTAAACTGAAGTGAGTTAGTTCTTAACCAGTGGGCAGTGTCCTGCATGCAGTCGTGAAAAGTTGCCAAAGAAATCGACTGATTTCCCTCTAGAGAAAATAGAAGTTGGGTGTCGTCGGCATAATTCAACACTTTCACACCCTGCGCCTTTATGATTCTAATCAAGGGTCTCATATAAATATTAAAAAGAATAGGGCTTATCACCGAACCCTGAGGAATGCCATAGTAGATGTTGGAACATTTAGACTGATACGGCGGGAGGGAGACCACCTGACATCTGTCAGATAGATAAGAGCCAAACCACTCTAGGGCCGTCCCTGACATCCCAACTTCTTCCAACCTGGTCAGCAAAATGCAATGGTTGACCGTATCGAAAGCGGCAGACAGGTCAAGCAGTATAAGAATGCCTGATAGTCCCCTGTCTGCCCGCATTCGAAGATCGTCTAGCACGGTCACCAGAGCAGTCTCAGTTCCATGGCCAGGTCGGATGTCAAACTGAATGTCATCCAGCCTGGAATTAGATTCCGGGAACTGCGCCAAGGTATTGCTGACCAGTCGTTCAATGATTTCAATCGGGTAAGGTAGGAGAGAGATTGGCCTAAAACTGCCAGCACAGGACTAGTCAAATGTCGTTTTTTTCAAAAGTGGGGTAACCACCGCCCATTTCCAGCATGTTGGCACTAAGCCAGAAGTTAAAGAGCTGTTGCAGATCAGACGCAAGATAGGAAAAAGTGCTGGGCCCAGCTCCTTCCAGTTTTTGTGGGGCAAAGGATCTAAAGGGGACCCTAAAGACACACTCATGGCAATTCTGTTAAAAATCTCCTCAAAGAGTGGCTCAAAGTGACTCAAAGAGGTCAAACAGCCTAACTGTGCCCATTTATTCTTCCCTAGAACTCATTGGTTTCATCAATAAGGTTTCCTTTCATGGGGGGATTATTCCTATTCAGTCCATCAATGATGTTATTTATTTTTTCCATGAAGAAAATCGCCAGACTATCACACAGAGCTTGAGTTGGCAGAATTTTAGACTGTGTACAATCTGGGACCATCATGTCCTTCACTATTTTGAAAATTGTTCTAGAATTGTTTTTTGAGTTTAGGATAATATTAGCAAAGTATTCAGATTTGGCCAGATCGATTCCCTTCCTGTATTCCACCATTGCAGCCTTCCAAGAGGCTTTATCCTCATCTGAATAGATCTTCCTCCATTTATGCTCAGCCTGTCGGCAGATCAATTTTATAGATTTAAGATGGTCATTATACCAGCAGGCTGACGGCCTGCCAGTCTTTTTGCAGTTTTTTATAGGGGCAATCTGGTCAAGTTGGCTATGAATCTGATCACAAAAGTCCGTATAATTATCTTCCAGCGTTCTGTCATTGTTAAAATCGTTTCCAAAGGAAAATATTGAGGAGGAACCAGTCTTTTTTTTAAGCAGTCCTCTCCAAACTTTGCTCCTGAACATCCTTATTTCTCTGGTAGCAGGCCGATCCCTTCTAGGATCAAATATCTGAAACTTAATCAGATGATGGTCGGACCAGCCAACCGGAAGGATGTCTACTGCACCCAAGGCCTGTTCTTTAGAGAAAACCAAATCCAATGTATTCCCCCCCTTATGGGTAGCTTCATTAATCCACTGGTAGAGACACAGGCTCTCACAGGCCTGGATAAGATTACTATATCCAGAGTCTAAGTTTCCGTTACACCAGAGATTAAAATCACCCAAAAGGAACAGGTTGGAGTGGGTAAGAGCCATATTACAGATGGTGTCTATTAGTCCCTGTAGATGAGGCGAGCTCACCGCTCCTGGGGGTCTGTAGCAAATAATGCCCACCAGTAAGCAGCCTTTAGGATCTTTGAGTGAAAAGCAAAGAAGTTCGAAGGCGTCGACTTCGTCCATCTCTAACTGACCAAGATCCAGCGTCTCCTTGAAAATGATCCCTACCCCACCTCCTCGTCCTCTAGCTCGTGGTTTGTGTAAAATTTTTAACCCAGATGACAGGCCAAACCTAGTTCTACCTCCAGTCCCGACTGAGTCCAGGTTTCAGTCATCAAGAGAACATCTAGGCAATGAGCATCCAGTAGCAGTTGGATCTCCACATGATGTTTAGGCAGAGACCTAATATTAAGTAACCCTCCCGCTATGACCTCCTTCCTGACAAAGTCAGCCTTTATGCCAGCTGTTTCCTCAAAGCGGGGTGTGGCAGTCTTATCACTTTCTGACTTACCTATCTGTTTTAGCTCTTCACTGGAGTAGCAAGTCTTCTTACTAAGATAGCCCCCCACATCAGATCAGGCAGCATGGCTGGCGCTGTGCACGACCGGTGTGCTGACGGGCGCAGACGGGCTTGCCTTTCACTTGGAAATTCTTCTAAGTGTGGAGTTTTGGAACTTCAAAATATTCACCTAAAATCAGCCGAACTAGGAATTCCGATTTACTCACCTGTTATCAGGAGAGACCTCAGTGCTGCATCTTTGAGCCCAGTACTGATACTGAACAGTAATTCTAACCGTACTTACCAGTAACTTGTATTTCCTTCCATAGGAATCCATTGTCTGGTTTTCACCAGAAAAGTTTCTAAGTGTCTATTTTCACAAACTACAAATATTCCTTAAAAATCGACTGTATGACTTAAACACATTCTTTCAACTGTTTACAGGACATGCACCAGTGCTGGATCCAGGATCCACCACTGAGTAAGAAAAAGTAACAATAAACCTACTTACCTGCTAAGTGAATTTCCTCCCATAGGATAACATTGGTGATTCTATGTGAAAAAGTTTCGAAGTGTCAACTTTTAAAATACAATAATATTCCTTAAAAATCACTACTGTAACCAAAACGCTTTCACTCAACTGTTTACAGTAGATAGCCCAGGACTGAATCTAGGATCCAGTACTGTGGTTAGAAAAGTAATCCATAAAGTAACTAATTGCATTTAACTAGAAATTCCCATTCAGCTCAATGTTGCATTGTTTGAAATTGTGTTGCCCATTGCAACAACTGTAACTACTGTACTTAAAAGTCTATTGCCTATTTGCAAAGTATTTAAACTAAAGTAATTGATTCTGAGAAAGTATATTTTGTAATGTAATGTATAATGTAATTATAATGTAATTTAAAAAGTAAAATATCTAAAAATAGTGTAAAAAAATGTAGTAAATAGTATCAAAAAAATACATATAACAATTAATACATTTGCAAATTGTCATTTAAAAAACCTTAGAAATTCACTGAAAAAAAACATAGGTTTCAGACATGTTATAGTTAGGAATTAGCATTTAAAAAACCTTTAAAATCCAGTTTAAAAAACCAAAGGTTTCAGACATGTTATAGTTAGGAATTAGCATTTAAAAAACCTTAGAAATTCACTGAAAAAACATAGGTTTTAGGGGTGTTATAGTTAGCTGGACATTTCACTCGTACAAAACCATTGAAATTCCTCCGTTATAGTTAGTTGTACTAAGTATAACTCGAGCACCCGCAATCCACTGCTGATGATGTCACATATTACATCGTTCATGACATGGTCAGTGACATCACTGATGACATCTCAAATGACATCACTGATGACATCATCCACGTGACAATCTGATACATCTTATCATACACTAGTATAACCTTTCAACACTCATTATAAAATATGGAGTACCATATTTGAAACCACTGACACACCAATACCAGTTTCTAAAAACCCACTCAGTGATTCCTACATCTACACACACATCTAAACATGTACCTATAGATTCACTCATACATGCTAACAAAGATCAATAGAACACTATTAAATATACTTAAACACCTACATCGACATTACACACCAGAACACATCCTATTCACTTATGCAGTCATCCTACTCACTTATGCAAACAATTCATCATACTTACATTTACTAAGGTACACACTTATACAAACACCACTTTATTCCCTCATACTTAGTGTGTTATAAAAGCACTATTACAAGTATACAGTTTTTGATAAGTCACTCATACAATCACTGAGTCTTATGTATACTTATTTATATACAACTGTCACATACATTGCCTTTTATATTTCTAGTTTGTTGGACATATATCATTGAGAAATATATTTACTCATCACCACACCCATAAAGAGATTCACTCACCCAAACAACCGTTTCCACAAACAGTCTTAACTTCATATACCTACTAAATCAACTATTTACACATCTTTGGACAGTCACACACCTCATACCCAACCACACACACATTCACTATCCCATACAAATATTCACTTAACTAATTAATAACTAAAATAGACTTTCACATAACTAGTAACCAACTTATATAGTAGTTTACACAACAAGAGATAGAGTGATACAGGTATTCATACAGTGTAATCACTATCCCATATATTTAGTGAGACACTTTAAATTAGTCACTTAGACAGTCAATCACATTTCTACTAAATCCTCCATTCAGACACTTATACATGCACTCAGTCTTCAATGCAGATTGCTATATATATATATATATATATATATATATATATATATATATATATATATATATATATATATATAATACTTATTTAAATATCGAACCAAACCACATTCACTGGATGATGTCATCAGTGATGTCATTTGAGATGTCATCAGTGATGTCACTGACCATGTCATCAATGAAGTAATATGTGACATCATCAGCAGTGGATTGCGGGCGCGCGAGTTATACTTAGTACAACTAACTATAACGGAGGAATTTCAATGGTTTTGTACAAGTGAAATATCCAGCTAACTATAACACCCCTAAAACCTATGTTTTTTTAGTTAACAAATATATAGATATATATATATATGTGTGTACATACTGACTGATGTTTCTCAATATGAGATGAAGCATCACATTTGCTAAGGAATCAATGTACTACGAAATGGAATATACAAAATAAATGACGGCAGTGCATACAAGCACAAGTATTGAGGTCAGAAAGAAATGACCCGACACGAGACACGATGTATTCTTGACTGAAAATGGAAATACAGACCCCATCCTCCAAAGGAAGAGAGAAAAGAGGGAAAGAAAACAAAACACCCCCAATCATACAAAATTCACTGTTAAGGTGGAAATGGTACAACAAACCTTTGAACGATCGAATCCCTACCCCATCCAATGAGGAGGGAAAAGGACCTTCAGTAAAAGGATGATAAATAAGACCTCAATCTCCTTAAAAAAACAATCCTCAAAAGAATGGAACTACAACGTCAAAGTAACAAACATTCTGGAATTAAACTCTTAAATGAAAATTAGCCACAACCTCATTTTGGTGGTGATCGAGATGGCGACATCTGAAGAACAGGCAGATGTCAAGAAAAAATGCTGTGGTTGTACTCAGAATTGGCAAATGAACAATCTCTATAGGAAGCACGGAAAACAATGCATCCCAGAGACGACAAGGTCATAGCATCCTCTCAAAGATGATGTAGAGAAAAGGTGAGAAAGACAGTGACACCGGACCAAGGACACCGTGAGGTAGAGATGAGACCCGAAACATTGCATTAGACGGACCTTTGCCAAGGCATAGCCTAACCAGGAGCTCGAGAGAAAGCCATGACAGGAAAACATACTGCCAAAACAGAGTAAAATATGAAGAGCAAGAAGTGCCAGGCACCTTAAAAAGTCTAAGCTCCAAGCTAAATCCTGCTCAGGCCACTGATCCTGTCCAATACCTCATGTAGGGAAAGAAAGATAGCTCCCATAGCTATAAAATATAAACTACATGATGGCTGCATAGGAAGGAGAAGTTAACATCTGACTGGTGGGCTGCAGAATCCACAAACGCATCATGTCCAAACACATATACTGAAGTCCCTATATGGGATATTAAGCAAGCAGAGGAATACTTCAAATGCCCACTAGGCATACTAAGGATAGACCCTGCAGAACAGGGAACAAGGCCACAGTGCATCCGCACAATGCAACTAAAATACCCACAACTCAGGTAAAAACTCTAGATCCAGCAAGAAACCCGTAAATACGGGTGTACATAAAGTTATAAAATAGCACATGTCGTAGATAACTGGAAACTTAACCTGTCGCTGACAAAATAAACAGAACAAAAGTACTTGCAGTTCGCAGGAATACCTCACTGGGGTTCACCCAGGAAAGGGAAGTCTGAAGAGAAAAGTCAATGGGCATCACCCTGTGAATGGCTTATATGAACACAGGAGGTTTCCCAAACAAACCATTACAACAGAACTAGGAAATAGTCAGCAGACTTAAGAATCCGCTCCACCAACTATCTCTAAACCTCTGCAAAGAAGTGTTAGCAAGCATGCATGCCGAATAGGCAAGCACCATCAAAAGGCATATCAATCAAAATTACCTGAACTAGCTCTAAAAACCCAGAGGTGCGGAACCGGGAAAGACATGGAAGTGCTGCTGAAGCGGCCATAGCCCAACCTACAGAGTCAGTGGTGTCCATACCACAGCAAATAGTCAGTTTAGCTGCCTGCTGCCCATCCTGTACTAACAGAAGAAGAACATTGCATCTCTTCCGGCAGGGAAGACAATAGGCACTCCAATGAATTCCATAGTGCATGGGAGAAGCACCCAAGAACACAAGAAGTTTTGAGAGACTTCAGTGCAGAACTAGTGGAGGCAAAAATATGCCTGCCATTGTGTAGGAAAGCAGGATCTTTCTTTTATGGTTAACCCCACATTTTACCTGGTGTCAGTATGTTTTGACTGTAGTTTGCTGGGGTCCTGCTAACCAGGACCCGAGCATCTGTGCTCTCTCTCCCAAAATGGCTTTGGTAAGTACTTTGGTACCTTGACAATTGGTGTACCGTTATACATCCCTGGTATATGGTACTAAGGTACCCATGGCAAAGGTATATCAGGGGTCTCCCATGGGCTGCAGCATGTATTAAACCTCGACTATAGGTCTGCCATTGCAGTCTGTGTTAGATGGTGCTTGCACCTCTTGCAACAGATATGAGTTTGCTTATATCTGAGGTCATTGCACTCAACACCTATAAGTCACCCCTATGGTAGGTCATTCAATCCTGAGGGCAGGGTGTCTGGTTATACGTGTGAGGGTGCCCCTGCATGAGTAGGGCACCCCTACAAACCTCAGAGTCGATTCTCCTGGCTTTGTACGTGTGGTCAGCCATTTTAAGAACTATTGTGGACACCAGTCATTACAAGATGACTAACTATATAATGGCTGGCAGAACCTGGTCATGTCGGTATCAAACATGTTGGAATCATACCCCAATACTAATTGCAGTACAGGAGGTATGATCACATGTACTGGGGAGCTCCTTAGAGGAGCCCTCTGTACTCCCTGTTACAGCCTTTCAGTGTCTGTCGGCAAGCTAGTGCTGCCACCAACCACACACACTATTCTACCCTCCTGCTGCTGAGCTGAGCTCAAGCAGCTGAAGGTAGAACAATAGGATTCCTGTCACAGAGAGGTGTCACCGCCTCCTTGACAAGACCTATTGTATTGGCCTGGGGTCGGGGCATTTTCCAGCGCCACTAGCCTGCATTGAAGGGCACATTTAGTGTCCTCCTTGCATACACCGGTTTGAGGCAGTCCAGGATCCTTTGGTTCCCACTCTGGCGCAAAACTGGACAAAGGACAGGGTAGTATCCTACCCTCTGTCCAGCCCCTTTTCTGGTAGGGATCCATGAGTTGTTCCAACCCTTTCCTTGCCTATTTAAGGGCTACTCAATGGATGGGTCCTCAGATTCATTGTGGAACAAGACTCACCTCTTAAACCAAGACACTCTTCTACCATCTGGACACTTGGACTTCACCTGGCACCAAGACTGGATCAAGAAAGACTCCAGCTGCTCCTGGTCTCGCTGTTCTGCAAGCATTCTGCCTACTCTGAGTCTGTGCTTCTCTCAAGTTCTCTAGGGACGAAAGGGCATCAAGAACATCCAAAGTAATCTCCCTTGGAGTGAAGGAGTCACTCCCCTGCATCTGCAGGCACAGTATCAAAGCTGTTCCGGTCTGCTGCCCCTATCATCCTATGCACTTCCCGAGGCTCAGCAACACAGGTGGTGGATCTGTGGCTCCCCAGAGGCCTGACCTGTCTTCCCTGTAATTTGGAGGACAGTATCCCACGTCGGAGCAGCTAAGTACAAAGCCCTGTGAACTGGGTCGACTTGCTGTTGCACAGGCTTGTTGGCTCTGCACTCTAGAGATCTTCAGGCTACAAGAAGCTCCAGCCTTCAACATCTCAAACTTTGAAGATCAGTGTCCTCCTTGCAACGTGGGTCTCCATCTTTGGTGAGCTGCCTGAGGTCCTCTTGCGGCTCTGTGCCTTCATCTGTGGGTCCTCTCAAGGGTATTTGTTTGCTTTATTGGTCTCCTTTGCTTGCCTCGGCCTGCTCAGACTCTCCTGCACATGGTCAGTCACTTGGGCCTTTCTGGTCCCAACAATTACATCTTTTCGTCTTACATGGCAATTGCGGCTACCAAGGCTTATTGGTGCTCCCACCGGACACGGACCACCTAAACACCAACTTCAGGCGTGGAACAGCTCGTGTATGGTTCCTGGTCTTCCACAGCGTCGCCTGGTCCCCACAGCTGCAAAGTCCTCATCAAATCTTCGGAACTTCCTGCCAAGGGTGGGCATTGTGCTTTTGTGTCTCCTTGTCACCTCTGAGTGGTATACATTCTCTACCCTCTGCTTGCAGGTTCTGCTCTTTCAGAATCCACCCTTGGATTCCACTAGACTTCTTCACAGACTTCTCCAGATTCTTTCCTCCAGAGTCCCCCATCTTTGTCTATGAGAGGTTACGACATTGCTTCACCCCCGTGCAACTGGTTTCCCTGGTGTAAATAAACTGGTTACTGTGGCATCCATGGGTGGGGCGGTTTCCCAACCTTCCGTCTTCCAAAGGGTTTCTTAGGGATCCTCGGGGAAGGATCCCTTTTCTTTAAAACTGCTACCACAACTTCTCCGTTGACACAAAGCTGTGTTTCCACTCTGCAGTTGGGTTCCCGAGTACCTTGGGTGGTTCCTGGTGGTCTTTTGGTCCAAGTCCCTTTCTCCTTTGCAGTTCACATTCCACTTATATAGTATATGGTTTGGTCATCCCCTGGCGACCAGTGTATATTTGTGTTACTTACCTGATTTCTTTGAAGTATTCTTATGTGTATTGTTAATATCTCAGGACAGGAACTTTACCAAATGTTAGTTACTGTGTTGTGCAATAAATAGACTTATTTTCCATACACACTGTGTGGTTCTTTCTCATCTAATCTATACTCTTTGATAAATGTGGTAAAACCAGCTGCTTTACACTCCTTCCTTCCTCCATGGCCAATCTTATTTCAGCCGGGCTATGGCTTTCTTCTAGGTCCAATGCTATTATGTTCGACTGGAGGGACCTATTGCTAGTTATGGAGCCTGCCAGGCTGCTAGCTTGTGAGACCATCCTTGGCCTGGTGTAAGAGGCTAAGCTCCAACCTGCCCCAGTGGCTTGGTGAATGGCACTGTGAGCACTCTCCTTCAAGTCATCTTCTTCCCCACTACCTTGGAGTAACTCCTTCTCCAGGCATCAAGTTACTCTGTGGGCCTCCTCCTAAGTCCTGAGGGCCTTGATCAGCTCATTTTTTCTGGTCTTAGCCCCCATGTTGATTTGCCGGTCTTCAGAAAGTGACCTCAGCTCACCCTCTTGAGGTTGGAAATGCATGCCATGATGAACTCCATGATTCCTATGATGTAGGATGAGTCATCAAACTTTTTTGAACATTTCCAACTTAAGGAAACTTTACAACCTTCTTAAATGTTTCCATGCTCCTTGAAAAGTTTTAGCAATCCTTTGGAAAGAATCATTTGCAGCCGATAACAACCTGACAAATGTTTTGGGAGTCCAATAACTTTTTCTGTCCACCTTAGCAGATTTTTAGTGGCCTAAAGCTTAATCTGTATTGTACTGCTAAACACAAGTTGTGGATCCCACCGCTAGGCACCAATGTGAGGAAATGGAGTACATTATATGATGCGGTTATGCAACCTCACCATGTAATACACTTCCAACCACCCAGAATATGAATCACATAGCATTGCAAATAATCACTTTTCAAACAAAGCATGTTGTTCCTGACAGTTTCATAACAATAGCGGTTTAGGATCAGTAGGTGTCATTTATGAAACCCTTAGCTCAACCCTGGGTAGCTGTGGCTTTGAGAAGTCAGGTTTACACAAAGGAACAACTGTAAGGCATTTAAACAGCACCAAAACAAAGAATAAATACACGAGGTGCTCAAGAAATCAGACACAAATTTATAAAAATAGGTTACAGTGGATGTAATGCGGCCCAATTAGGATCACTACAGCTACTCTTTTGTCCTTGAGCTTGGTGAGGTGGTCTAGCCACAGTGGTGGACATCCCTTGAAGTCCTCTCGAAACTGGCTGAAGTTTAGTCACCACTGGGCTCTCAGTCACCCGGTATTCCTGTTACAGAAGGATCCCTCCTTTGGCTGTAACTTGCTTTCTGGGCGACCAAGCTGTACTTCAATGATTCTCCCGGCTCCAATAGACTCGGGTGCAACTTTGAGCACTGGGTCCGGTCCTGTTCTCTGGTGATGCACGGCAACAATTAGCAACAATGTAAAGTTCTGGTGTCATAAGCCACCTACCTGGATACCAGATGATTCCTATGGGGCGTGACACTAGTTCCTGAATCCTCCAGAGACTTGCCCTCAGTTTACAGGAGGAGACACTGCTTTGGTGACAAATCCCAGGAGAAGGGCGTTGGGATGGAGAGAGCGTGTAGAGTCAAAAATGCTGTGGCTCGTCTACATCTCAGCAACACTGCAGTGGGCATTCAGACCAGCCTGATGAATGGTACCGGCAGATATTGTACGTACAAACAAATAAATAATAAGACTTAAGTCTTGTATTCACTCTTATCTCTTAAGGTATCACCTAAAAAAAAGCCTTTGAAATCTCAACCAACCTTTAGTTTTGTTATTGATTTGTTTTAATTTCAATTGTCCGTTAACTGTAGTGAGCATGATTTTAGCATCAAACCCACAAGCAAATTTGGACACGGTTAGCTTCACCCAAGTCCCTTCCACAGTATGTGCAATTTGAACAAAAGCACTGGTTACCTTTATTTGCAGCACAATGTTGCAACTGAGCTCAGCGGGTAGTGAAATCACGTCTGTTATTGCGTCTCTCCTTTTCTTCTTTTTCCATCCAGGTGTGAGACTAATGCAGGATGCTCTTTGCAGTGAGGTCGAAGCCGGAGGATAAATGGAGCTGGAAAGACAAAGTCCTGGAAGCCGGGAAACAGGTAAGTGGAAGTGAAGAGGCTAAGCAAAGGGGAGGAGTGTGGATGGTCGTTAAATAAGACTGCTTTAGAACGTTCATAGAGGTGACATTCTAATTGTTTGTAACAAGGAACAGGTGCAGATGATTAATTTGATGAGACTGTCTTCTAGAAGGTGTTTTAGAATGTTCACAGAGGTTACATTCTAATTGCTTATATCAAGGAACAGGTGCAGGGGATTAATATGATGAGGGTTGACTTCTGGAAGGTTTGCGTTGAGGTCATCTATACCGGTTGCTTGAAGCTTATTCTGGTGGATTTTATGGATCTTTCCATGGCGCCTGAAACCTGACCTTGCATATGCATGGTAAAAGATTTGTAAAAGCTATTAAGCCTTTTCAAACAAACCGAGGAACACCAGCTGCAGCTATTATGAATAAAATGAATGAATGAATGAAGGATTGTATTTATAAAGCGCATCGTTCACTCCAGGGGAGACATTTTATTGTGAGGGACGCTTTGCGGAGAGGACTGAGAAGATTCCAGAAAGCCCTGATTCCGTTTGCGCTACGAGTGCGCTGTTGGCAGCTTGTCCCCCCCGGCGCCGCAAACTACCAGCTCAGCGGCCGCAGCGTGGGGGGACTAATCCCCAGAACACCTAGCGGGACTGCCACGCCCACCCGCAGCATTTCCGCGCCCGGAGGCGCTTAAGAATTCAGCCCTCCCTCGGGGGAGCGGGAGACATTTTATTGTGAGGGACGCTTTGCGGTGAGGACTGAGAAGATTCCAGAAAGCCCTGATTCCCTTTGCGCTACGAGTGCGCTGTTAGCAGCTTGTCCCCCCCGGCGCCGCAAACTACCAGCTCCTCGGCCGCAGCGTGGGGGGACTACAATCCCCAGAACACCTAGCGGGACTGCCACGCCCACCCGCAGCATTTCCGCGCCCGGAGGCGCTTAAGAATCCAGCCCTCCCTCGGGGGAGCGGGAGACATTTTATTGTGAGGGACGCTTTGCGGTGAGGACTGAGAAGATTCCAGAAAGCCCTGATTCCCTTTGCGCTACGAGTGCGCTGTTGGCAGCTTGTCCCCCCCGGCGCCGGAAACTACCAGCTCAGCGGCCGCAGCGTGGGGGGACTACAATCCCCAGAACACCTAGCGGGACTGCCACGCCCACCCGCAGCATTTCCGCGCCCGGAGGCGCTTAAGAATCCAGCCCTCCCTCGGGGGAGCGGGAGACATTTTATTGTGAGGGACGCTTTGCGGTGAGGACTGAGAAGATTCCAGAAAGCCCTGATTCCCTTTGCGCTACGAGTGCGCTGTTGGCAGCTTGTCCCCCCGGCGCCGCAAACTACCAGCTCAGCGGCCGCAGCGTGGGGGGACTACAATCCCCAGAACACCTAGCGGGACTGCCACGCCCACCCGCAGCATTTCCGCGCCCGGAGGCGCTTAAGAATCCAGCCCTCCCTCGGGGGAGCGGGAGACATTTTATTGTGAGGGACGCTTTGCGGTGAGGACTGAGAAGATTCCAGAAAGCCCTGATTCCCTTTGCGCTACGAGTGCGCTGTTGGCAGCTTGTCCCCCCCGGCGCCGCAAACTACCAGCTCAGCGGCCGCAGCGTGGGGGGACTACAAGCCCCAGAACACCTAGCGGGACTGCCAGGCCCACCCGCAGCATTTCCGCGCCCGGAGGCGCTTAAGAATCCAGCCCTCCCTCGGGGGAGCGGGAGACATTTTATTGTGAGGGACGCTTTGCGGTGAGGACTGAGAAGATTCCAGAAAGCCCTGATTCCCTTTGCGCTACAAGTGCGCTGTTGGCAGCTTGTCCCCCCCGGCGCCGCAAACTACCAGCTCCTCGGCCGCAGCGTGGGGGGACTACAATCCCCAGAACACCTAGCGGGACTGCCACGCCCACCCGCAGCATTTCCGCGCCCGGAGGCGCTTAAGAATCCAGCCCTCCCTCGGGGGAGCGGGAGACATTTTATTGTGAGGGACGCTTTGCGGTGAGGACTGAGAAGATTCCAGAAAGCCCTGATTCCCTTTGCGCTACGAGTGCGCTGTTGGCAGCTTGTCCCCCCCGGCGCCGGAAACTACCAGCTCAGCGGCCGCAGCGTGGGGGGACTACAATCCCCAGAACACCTAGCGGGACTGCCACGCCCACCCGCAGCATTTCTGCGCCCAGAGGCGCTTAAGAATCCAGCCCTCCCTCGGGGGAGCGGGAGACATTTTATTGTGAGGGACGCTTTGCGGTGAGGACTGAGAAGATTCCAGAAAGCCCTGATTCCCTTTGCGCTACGAGTGCGCTGTTGGCAGCTTGTCCCCCCGGCGCCGCAAACTACCAGCTCAGCGGCCGCAGCGTGGGGGGACTACAATCCCCAGAACACCTAGCGGGACTGCCACGCCCACCCGCAGCATTTCCGCGCCCGGAGGCGCTTAAGAATCCAGCCCTCCCTCGGGGGAGCGGGAGACATTTTATTGTGAGGGACGCTTTGCGGTGAGGACTGAGAAGATTCCAGAAAGCCCCGATTCCCTTTGCGCTACGAGTGCGCTGTTGGCAGCTTGTCCCCCCCGGCGCCGCAAACTACCAGCTCAGCGGCCGCAGCGTGGGGGGACTACAATCCCCAGAACACCTAGCGGGACTGCCACGCCCACCCGCAGCATTTCCGCGCCCGGAGGCACTTAAGAATCCAGCCCTCCCTCCGCGTCGCGGGACGCGCGCGGGCGACGCCGGGCTAAGCCCGGGCAAAGGGCGGGCCGTTTTGTGGCCGTTCGGTGGCTGAAGGAGGCTGGGCTGGGCCCACTCTCTAAACACCGTAGGACTACCACCACTTGATGTAGTAAGTGTGCCACCTCTTTGATATTTAACATCCCGTTATGTGCCTTCTCCACACTCATTCAAAGTATCTGTTCCTCTTATCGCTACTCATCACCAAGATTCACCTGGACAGTGATCATTTATAGGGCCCCCGTTTTGGATTTGGTTACGCCTTAATAATATCTAACCAGCAGCTATTAACGTTGGAAGAGAAACCTACCTGGGGGCTGTGTTTTAACAAAAGAGTATCATCAGCACCAATGCCGGCCAATGCTGAAAAAACCGAAGCAGTGGGAAATTCCAAGGGCACATTGGATGACTACTTTAGGAAACCCCATACTGATATAGAAAGGGATTGCTCACTGGCTGAACGTAGGGCTGAGCGGCGCCGCTCGATTGAAGCTATTAAAAACAGACTTACTGTAGATGTACTAATACACTCTAATCCAGTAGGCGCAGGCTCTACATTAGGTAATGAGGATGCGCTAAGTACGCAGGGGATCCCTATGCTCCTGCGAGACACGCCACCCCAAACGACAGCCATCGATGACGTGGAACAAAATAGTTCTTTAACTATTAGTAATACTAATGTTACTATAGAAACCATACCTGATACTCCCCGAGTAATGGTAGGGAATACACAAAAGAAAGCAGGGAAACGGGAAGCCGTTAAAGTCTTTGGCCCACCACCAAATAAGAGAAGGAGGAGAGGAGGTATGCCTCAAAGACCTAAGATCAGCCACACTGATTTTGGGAAGGGCAATAAGGCACTTATTACATCTGCTCCCACTGTAAAGGCTAGACTATCCCCCGAGTCAGGTCAGGAGGCTATACATGAAATAATACCGCTCACACATAGCCCCACACTGACTGTACCTAGCACCAGCTTAACACCTACTAGGGATTGCACTGATAAGAAACAATTATCTTCTGTTTCCCTTGAAAAAATCGAACATCTACTCAAGTCATTTACCTCTCCTATATTGGAGAGGCTGAAGAGGATAGAACAGCGGCTAGGGGATTTAGAACACGTCATCACCACCAAAGCAAGTATTTCTAAAGTTCCATCTAAGCAACCCTTACCCCCCAAAGTCGTAGCTCCCTCACCCACCCTTTTAGTACAAAGGGATACAAATTCAATTAGTAAAACTGTGGCAGGTATTGACGGTGGGGCGAAGTCGCAAAAAGTAGACCATCAACTCGCTCCACATATTCCTAAAGAATTACCGAAGAAGGCAAGTACAGTCTATGGAGGAAATGGGTATGAGCATAGGGTGCGGCCAAATCCTGATAGATCAGACATCACCAGGGACTGCCAAGTTGAGTTACCACCGGATGCGGTCCCCTATGTGGTTGTACTTACAGGCGTCCCGATTCTTCAAGCGGGCAGGAGAGAAGGCTTTAGCCAATTAAAAAATAAAGCCATGCATTGGCTTAGCCAGTACAGACCGCTCCCATATAATATCAACGGCGACATTGTTCACGTACGCCGACTCCCCTGGCTGGGGAGTAGAGAGAAAGATATTGAGGGCGATCTCATAATTATAAATTTTAGAGATCCTGTCGCGGTAAATCACATCTTAAACTGGAATACAAGAACTAATGCTACAACCATTACTCCTCACGATCTAACTTATTTTTACCCAAGACCTCAGGTAACTTCCTTAATGTCTTTAGGCCCCCCCTCCCGTTTATGGAATAACCTTCCTACAACATCTAACAATCAACATCTATGGCAGGTTCCCTACCCTATGACCCAAAAAAATGCTTATGGGTGGAACAACATCCCATATAGGGGACATAGAAATAACTACAGTGGACTAGATCATTCACAAGGAACCAGGGGAATGGACCATTTGCTGCCATTCACCCCTTTCGAGCATACTAATAGATTCGCAGCACTTTCCGGTCTGGATGACTGCGAATGACGGTCGGGGCCCCCCTCTAATAGATTACCAACTCACAGGGCTAAAGATAAAAAGCATAATGTTAGTGCCCAAAGCCACACTCCTGTTCCTGTATATATCACGTCCGAGCTTGACCCCTGCCCTGTCATAGTCCCTTATCCCAAAATACAAACTACTGGGGTGAAAGTGCTGGTAATTCCCCAGTTAGAAAACCTGTCTGGGATCATTCCCTCTGAAATAATGGATACAATGAGACCACTTTCTGAGATATCTACGATTGTAATGTCCCCAGGTGGGACTGCACTCTGCGATATAACTGAACCAGCTCCTTTGATATCTAGGGAAGTAACATCCCCAATAATCACGGAAGTTCCTGGTAGCATAATAACATGGAACATAGCGGGTCTGGCCCCAAAAATTAACGATGCAGACTGGCGGTCAGTAACTATGTCCCATTCAATTATAGCTCTCCAGGAAACATGGGCTAGGGAAGAATCCCATTTGCTGGGCTTTAAAACGTTTTTTACGCCGGCAATTCCCACTAAAATGGGTAGACACAAGGGAGGTTTGGCTATGTATTTGTCTATCTGCTCGAGTCCCACGGTTCTAGGGAGATTCTTGGATTCTCCTTTTTTCCAGATCCTAAGGGTATCCTGGGGAGCTCTGGAAAATCTAGCCATTATTAATTTCTACAATAACATCCCGAGAGCACAAGTGGAAATCACAATTAAGAAATTGTCAAGTACCCTTAAGTCTGTTACAGATAGTTGTTCAGGCGATATGGCCCTTTTGTGGGTCGGGGACTTTAACTGCCCATTGTGCCCTAAGAGTCTACAGGGAGTGTGTGGCTGGGAAGACGAATCAATAGGACCAACAAGCCATTTTGCCCACACAAAATTAGGAGATTTACTTAATATTTTAATGGTAGATCACTCCATGGCATTTATTAATGAGGTTTGCTCTGTGCCAGAATCATTTGCACCTACATTTAACGCAAGAGGGGCACGATCAATTATTGACTTTGCCTTACTATCTTTTCGTTATGCCTCACTGGTTAATGCCTGGGAGACACTTACAAGTGGCATTAGTGATCATTACCCCATTTCAGTTACCTTCAAGCTAAATCTGGATACGCGGCCATTTAATATTCAACGTAATTATGCTTTTAATCCTATTCTTGGCCAGCGTAACGGATTTTGCATTAAATGGGAGAAGGTAATACCAGAGAGTTTCCAACAAAACCTAGTGAATATCTCCCACAAAGAAATTACTAAGTGTTTGACATTAGAAGAGAATGAAGAACAAGTTTTGAACTCTTTTAATAAAATGTGTTGTTTAATTAAGCACCTTCTGACTAGAGACCTGCGTAATACAGTTAAGAAAATATCAGGGTGGTTTGACCCAAATTGCTTTAGGGCATTGCGGGAACTCAAAAATGCATTGCATGCTACCCCATTAGATAGAGTTCAGGTTCAAGGGGCTAGGCGCAAGTACCGTGCCGCTTTGATTAGAAGGAAGAAAGTTTTAAAAGCTGAAGCTTGGGAAGCCCTCCATACAGCAGCAATACAAAAGGATTCCGCTGCCTTTTGGAAGGCTGTGAATGCTCCTTTTTATCAAGAAAGTCAAGGTCCTCGCTTAGATAATGCTATCACGGCCAGGGAGTGGGTATCCCACTTCGAGGCCCTGTATAGCAATAAAGCTCTGCCTGTAACAGCTTGTGAAACACAGTCAGAAGAAGAGGACTCCCCGTTTCCCCTAGACATTCAATTCAAACTAGAGGAAGTATATAAGGCCCTTAGGGAGAGTTCAGCCTCGAAAGCACCAGGCCCCGACTCCGTCCCTATTGATGTTTTTAAAATGTACCCAGACCTGTGGGCTCCTCTACTCACTAGAGTTTTGAATTGCATGACAAAAAGAGGTTTTATCCCAACCTGGAAGGAGGCGATCTTAGTCCCGATATACAAGAAGGGGGACAGGAATGACCCTGCCTGCTACCGTCCCATCTCTCTGTTAGATGGCTTTATGAAGCTGGCAGGCAGGGTCATTCTTGCTCGCATTCAGGACTGGGTGGAGGGACAGAATGTGTTGTCTCCCTTTCAGTATGGGTTTAGGGGCGGGCGGGGGACAATTGAGCAGGGGCTAAATCTTTCACTAATCATTTCAAAATATATCCACGCAAGGAAAACAAATCTGTATGTGACCTATGTGGACCTCAGCTCTGCTTTTGATTGCGTTTTGCACGACAGTCTTT
The DNA here is from genome assembly GCF_964261635.1 of Lissotriton helveticus. Lineage (NCBI taxonomy): Eukaryota > Metazoa > Chordata > Amphibia > Caudata > Salamandridae > Lissotriton > Lissotriton helveticus. Next base: position 1,501,690,242 of record NC_136061.1, read on the forward strand.
GGCAGACGTTGAGGGACATTGGGCTGGACAATAAAATAATTGTATACATCAGAGAACTCTATGTGGAGGCAGGCGCCCGAGTTAGATATGGTCAGAGGGGGGAATGTACAGATCTTTTTAAGATTAGCAGAGGGGTAAGGCAGGGCTGCATCTTGGCCCCCCTGCTTTTTAACTTATATATTAATGGAGTGGGTCTTTGCCTAACACAGCAGTACTATGATTACCCCGTAATCCAGGGCAAACCCATTCCTATCTTACTTTACACTGACGATGCGGCCATTCTTTCACAGACTAAGGTAGGACTCCAGAAAGCCGTACACACCTTCACTAATTTTATGAACGCTAGAGGGTTATGTGTAAACGTCTCGAAGACGTTCACTATGTCGTGTGGTTCAAAAAAACATAGACAACCATGCCCAATTGTTCTAAATAATAGGAAGGTGGAGTTAGCCGACATCTTTTGCTATCTGGGGGTCCACTTCGATAGACAAGGCACTTGGAAGCCGGCCGTGAAAGCACGGGCTGTGGCTTTTAACTGAGCAGTCGGGGCTCTTATGAATTTTGCGAAAAAAATAGGAAATAGGCCAGTAATGGAGCTTCTCCGAATATTCAAATCGAAATGTGTGGCTATTGGGACCTATGGGGCCGGTATTTGGGGCTGGCAGCAATTGGAGGAGATCCAGCGAATTGAGAACAGGTTCCTCCGATTCATAACTGCTACACCAAGGAGCACCCCAATATATGTATCACATGCCGAAGTTGCCCTCAATTTTATTATGGATACCATAAAGCTTGCCCCAGTCTTACTTTGGCACAATGTTTGGACCAATCCTGCCACAGAATTGAATAGATTTATTATAGAGGACTGCTTGAACTGTGACGGGTTGAAAAACATCAAATGGCTTATCTACATTAAGAACTTTGTAGGTGAGATTGGTCATCCTGAATACTTTACGGACCCAGCCTCATTGGAATCTCTCTCGCGATCTACCCTGAAAAAGACGTTGCTGGAACACCTGGAATCACAAAGGTGGAAGGGCGTAAGGACAAAAAAATCGGTCAGGAGCCACGATGAAGTGACATCTCAGAGGGGTCTCCAGTTGTATCTTGCATTAGAACACCACCTACATCACCGCAGGCTCCTGACTTACTTCCGCTTGGAAACCTTTTATAGACTCATATCATTCCCGACCTGCAAGGACTGGGCGAGGGGAAAAAGGCAGTGTCCCTGTGATGACAAATCATTTCAATCAAACATACACTGTACTTTGTTCTGCACTTTATATAGCCATTCACGACGACAAATTTTAAAGCCTCTATTGCTAACTTGGGGCCTAAGGAATTCAAGAGAAGCTTATAATAAACTTAGGTCCTTAGATGATTGCCTCACTATTAGTACAGTGAGCCTTTTTCTGAATACCATTTTAAGAGTGAGAAAGTCTATCGTCATGGGATAATAAGAGTCAGTGAAATGTTTCTCTTTTTATAATCATAACTTATTTTAACTGTCTGTACTGTTTTATTTTTTTTACTCTTTTTAAAAGAAGTCAAACCTTAGCAATGTTTAAATTAGAATGAAATATAGGATATTTTAAACTGTGATTTGTATTTGTATACTTTTATGAATTGTTATTTCAATTCGAATAAAGTTCATTTGACTGACTGACTGACACTCCAGGGAACATTTTGGCGCTAGGGGAAAAGGGAGTATCCCAGAATCTGTAAAGAAGAAGGCCTAGATTTGATTTAGATGAGAGATAATACAATGTGGTCTGGTTTAGCAAAAATCCAGGGTTTTAACAGTTTTTGAAGACGGATTCAGATTGTGTGTGTCTAAGCAGGGTAGGCAGAAAGTTCCATGCTTTGGTCCCTAAGACAGCCATTGTCTTACCCTCTAGATTTTAGTTTGGAGGTGGGGGTTGTTAGGAGGTTCTCAGAGGATGACTGCAGGTTGCGATTAGTGGTATATGGTCTGATTCTGCATTGTAGGTATTCTGGTCCAATTTCCTTTGTGGCTTTGTAAATAATGGTCAGGATTTTAAAGAGAATCCTCTTATGGACAGGCAGCCAGTGAAGAGTTCTAAGTGCTATTGCTGAGGAGGAGCCTTTAGGCCATATAAGTACCAGCCTCGCTGCAGCACTTTGGGTGACTTACAATCTTTTTAGGACCTTTCTTTTTGTCCCTGCGTACAGACTATTGCAATACTCCAGGCGAGATAGAATTAGGGCTGCTGTAACCGTTTTCCTGGCAGATAGCGGAGAAGGTAAAAAAACTTTCTAAGAGTTTTTATCGTTTAAAAACAAGTACTAGCCACAGCTAGGGCTTGCTTATGGAAAGATAATGTGGGATCAAATTTGATCCCCAAAGTTCTCACCATATCCACTGTGTTAGGGGGTGGAGTCAAATTTGAGGGCTACCACTGTTCTGTCTTTGCGCTGGTTCATTTGAGATGATTCCGTTTCATTCAATCCATCACTGCCATTAGGCAGTGGTGAAACTTCTCTTTGGCTGCTGTGGAGTTTTTATCCAGAGTAAGAATAAGCTGTGTGTTATCTGCATCTGCTGTGGCTTCCACATCAAATGTGGCCATCAAGGAGAGGAGTGGCGTCATATAGCGATTAAAAAGAGTTGGGCTCAGGGACAAATCTTTAGATTTGTAACAGCCCAATGTTACTATCTGATGCCTATTTTCCAAAAAGAATGTAATCCAGGCCAATGCCTTGTTAGCGATTCCACTACTTGCCAGCCTGTCTCTCAAGATGTCATGAGAAACCGTATCAAATGAGGCTGATAAATCCAACAGAACCAGTACTGCGTGCTTACCCTGATCCAGGGCAAACTTTAATGTCTCTGTGGTATGGAGTAGTACTGATTCTGTTGAATGGCCGGGTCCGAAACCTGATTGCTTAGGGTGAAGGATATTAGCTTCTTGCAAGAAATCATTAAGTTGTGTGTTCACTAATTACTCGGCTATTTTGCTCAGGCATGGTAATGGAGAAATAGGTCTCCGATTGGAAAGTGTAGTAGGATCAGAGATTTTCTTTTTTTGAAGGGGCCTCACGGCAGCAATTTTCCAATTTTCAGGAACTCTCGCTATCATAAAGGTAGAATTAGTGATTTGGTTGATAATGGGATTCATGATGTCTACCAATGCATGTAGAATCTTAGGGGGACATGGGTCGAAGAGTGAACCTGACTTGCAAGAAAGAATGGCTTGCCTAGATTGTTCCTTCCAACCCAATTTTCTTGAAACATGTGAGTTCTCTTTTTGTTCCTGAAGTTTGGGGTTTGGTAGGCAGGGGGGTTTGATCTGTGAAATCCTTCTTTAGGTCAGTGATTTTATTGTAAAAAAACTCAGCAATTTGATCGCAGAGGCCCTGTGATGGAGGTATGTCTTGTTCAGAATTTTTATGGTTTGTGAACGATTTCACAATATTGAAGGTGGTTTTCTGGTTATCTGCTCTGTTTATTAGATTGGAGTAGTATGTTAAAGGGACCCAAATCTTCTGATTTATAATTTTTCCTTCAAATCTTGTCCTTATAGGTCTTTAACCCCTTCCGCGCTAATGACAAAGCCAGCTCGTCATGGGCGTTACCTGCGCTACGCGGATGACGAGCTGGCTTTGTCATAAACAGCGCATTTTTGAAATTCCGGCGCACAGCGGGAAAACGCGGTAGCGCGGAAGCAGTTAAGAGAGGGGGTAAGCCAAGGGCCTGAACTTTTGGTAGTAGTATCTTTTCTTAAATGGGCTAATGGTGCTAAATTTTTGGTCAGTGACATCATCCAGTCATTGAAAAGATTGTTATCTGTTGAGAGGTTTCCTATCAGTGTCTGTTTGCCTACCTCTGCCATGCTCTGTAAATCTGAGTTGAAGAGCATGCTATTGCACTTTCATGCCTGTATGAAACCCAATTGACTTTTTTTTTTTCTGGTTGTCTATTGTTATAGCTAAACTTAAAGGGTATGGTCTGACCATATTATGGTAACTGGGGAGTCAAAGGTCAGGCTGGCGGCATTTGCACATATCCCGTCAAGGGTGTGTCCAGCACAGTGAGTGGGTCCCTCTGTCTGTTGTTTTAATCCCAGTGTATTTGTGATTTCTGTAAAGGTTTTAGTGTTGGGAGTATCAACGGTTTCAAGGTGTAGATTAAAGTCTCCTAGGATTGTAAAATTAGAGTACCTTACCACTAGGGAACTTATAGTTTCCCCTAAGGTGTCTAGGAAATCAACAGCATGTAATATGGTCAAAAGTCAGGGTGCAAGACGTTTGTTCATTCATAAGTATTGGGAGAAATGATAGGAGTCATGCCGGTATATTGTGATAGTCAAGAGAGATGAGCTGTGGCAGGAATCCCAACATCTGGGCTACCAACTTGCCCCATCAGGCTTTGTCAGCTGTTATGGCCCTGTGCTGTCAATAGGTTGTCAGCCAATTGACCCTTGGAGTCTCTTGTTTCGACTGGGCTCTGGAGAAGATGTTTCCATGAGCAGGGCACAGCCCCTTCTCCTTTGTTAGCCAGTAGGTTCAGAAAGGTGCAGCATACATCAGTGCAGCCTTTCTTGGTCCGATCCTTAGTACAGCAAGGCAGTCCTTCTTCCAGTCCAGTTGAGATCTGAGTTCCGGGTGTCCATTTTATTTTCAGAAAATGCCCTGAGTAGGATGTGGTTGGTTGTCAATGGCCTATGAGGCTCCCTCCCTCCTAATGACCATTCCTCCGAAGTGTGGCACCTGGCTATCCCAGGGTGTACCATTCTGCCCACTTCCAACATGCCAGAACAACGCTCTTGGCATGCAGACATCCCTAGCCTGACCCAATGGTTTGGCTACCAAGGAAGCCACACGTCCCTAAAAAATGGTTTGGCAACTGTTTTTCACCCTCTTCTTCTCAAATGCCAGCTTTGATACCTAAACAAATGGGCAGCCCCTCTCTAAAGTATTCAAAGGAGGCTTCTCACCTGAAACACCTGTTGGTCTAACACCTGTGTGGCTTCCCACAGAGGTTGCTATTGTGTTCTTTCCTGGGAGTGGTTGCTAAGTCACCCCAGGAGGACCGAAATCTTTATCAGGTACAGACCCAGTGTACAACCGTAGATGGGCACATGGGATTTAGGCAGTGGCGGCTCCTCCGCTAAATCAGAGGAGTGTCGCCCCAGTGAAAGAAAGAACAAATACAATGATAACTGTGGGTTATTTTCATTGCATTTGATTCAGCTGCACAGCTTTGCGGGGTGGGTGGGGCTGCTCTGCTCAGTGAGCAGGGCAGGAGCGGAGTGGTTTGCCCACTCCAAGGGGACAGGACCCTTTGGCTGGCCCTCTCGGGCCGGGCAAAGAGTCATGTGCACTTCACATGTTCTCCATTCAGGCTGCGTGGAGAACATGCCCAGTCCCCCATTCCCTGGCTGAGCGCCGAACCACAGTGCTCAGACCAATCACAATCCTGGATTTGCAGCATTGTGATTGGCTTAGGGTAGGGAGCCTGGCTGCTTCCTGTTCTGGCCCCGGAGAGGAGACTGCAACAACGTGGAAGAGAGCGGTGTTGAGCAAGGAGGATGAATGGATGTGTCGGTAAGAAATCTGCAGCTAAATCCTGTCTCTACCAGATGAGGAGCTACCAAAGGTAAATAACTTATTCTTCAGGTAGAAACATCTACCCACAGATTCCTTACCTGTCTGTGAAATGATCCCACTAAAGATCCCGGACTAGGACTAGCCGGTCTATTATAGAGAGAAGAAGAGTGACAGGCTGTCAAGAAGGTAGACAAGGAAGAAGACGCCCCACCTGAAATATTGTGGAAAACCCATAAGGAACTGAAGTCTGTAAGCATAGAAAAATATTGGAAGACATCCATGGTAGAAGGATGAAAAAAAGTGTTGGAAAGAACACGTCAATAACCATTATACGACATAGTTCCTCCAATAGTAGCCGGACCATTAGGGATGGGGCTGAAGGCCAAGGACAATAGCCAATATCACTGAGGCAAAGCTCCTTGCCATAGAAACAAGCGATGTAGAGAGCACCAACAATGCGTAAGGAAAGCAGTGGAACATTAACAAGACCATGGGCAGAGACTACTTGTGATAAAATGAAACACTTCAAAAGAGAAGTGAGCCCTCTGGACCATTCAACGTAGAACCCACAAGGGAGGAAGGTTTATCCATTGCAAAGTGACAAACAAGTAAAGGTCCCTCTTGAACACGAGGGAGAAGGCAGCAACGTAAGCAAGAAAACACTATATCCTAAGCAAGGCAGCATAACAGGACTGTTTATGGAGAACCTACACAAAAAATGACTACAATAAATATATATACAGGTACATATAAACTCTTAAAATATTGGTCATGGACCGAAGATGTGACACCAAACAGCCTCATAGTACCGTATAAAAGAACAGAGGGAGTGAAAGATATCACGTACCTCAGAAAAATAAAAACAATCGGATCTAAAACAAAACTACCAACTGAATGGTTACAATCAGGCGGCTAAAAGATAACCAAAAAATGAAAACAACAGGTGAAAAATAACCACACTAGAATAGAGAAATGGAGACCACAGTTGACCAAGGCCAACACAAGGAAGGTCTATTCAGATATCAAGGCCCCATCTTCAGAAAGAATACCAGACAGAAAAAGGGTAGCTGGCTGAAGCAGCTGATAAAAGACAGAAAAAATAGTTGTGGAAGACCAATCGCCACAAGTGGAGGTTCAAAACCAAGGGTCAGTATAAATAACAGAATAACTGATGGAGTGGCAATGCATACAGCATAACAAGTGTGGAGGCCATATCAAAAAAAATCTGAATAGGAGACAGGACCCATGAAATTTCTGGAAGGTATATTCTAAACACAGCAAGAAACCTTTAGTATACCATGGCCATGAAAGAGAAAGAGAAAGGAAAGAGAAGGGACAGAGAGGGAAAGAAAAATCCATAAACAAAAAGAACTCTCCAGTTTCCACAGGACAACCTGTGCCCAGTCAACAATTCCTGTAACATAATGTGTGGGCATCCTGGCGTCACCCAAGATCACCACTTTTCATACTCATTAGTTCAAGGGATACCAAACCCCAAGGGGTAGGAATCCTATCAGCGCTCATGAGAAGTGAAGAAAACTCTCCGGAAAAGGATCAGAAAGGATCACCAAACCTCCTTACAAGCCAAACCCAAGAAAGAGTGGTCAAGGAATACATGTTCAAGAAGAAACATAAGATGAAATACAGTCGTAATACCCAAAGAGGGGTAGAAGGCAACATCTGTAGTACCACCAGTTCAGTAACTAAATGTTGAGGTTGGTATTGGAAGTGCCATGGGAATGTTTCGCACAAAGCACAAAAAAATTTTCCCAAAAGTGAAAAGCAACAATAGCTTCGCACATGGCCGAAGCAGATGAAAAACAGTCCATGCAGTGACAGAAGAGAAAGAGTCGGACGAGTAGTCCACCCATGCGAAGGTATGTCCATAAGGAGCCTTGAGAGTAATAGAAATGGTAAGAGTTCTTCTTGCTAGTGCAAAGCAAGAGCTAGCACAAGGAGTGCTACCTCCTGAAAAAGACCAAAGACGGAATACCGCCTAGGCCAGGTTCAGACAATGTACCAGAGGCTAACAAGTATACCGTCTTTCCTTGCACCTGTGGGAAAAGAAAAGGCACCAGATAGAGTGTAAGGAATAAAAACCCTAGCTGGTGAGGAGAATATACTCAACAAAACGGGGGGGGGGGGAGCATGAAGAAACCCCATCCACCATCTTAGCAAATCACACAATTAAAGTCCCCTATAAGGGGTACTAAAGTGCCAGAAACATAGGTAGGAATGCCTGTAAGGCATACAGAAAAAGTACCCTGTAGGAAAAGGAACAATGTTCCAGTGCATTCGTGCAATAGAAGCAAAATACCCCAACCTGAACCTGGGTAGAAAAGCAAAAGAACACCCTGCATCAACAGGTCTTGAAACCCAATGGAACCATAAAACAATAAGCGTCCCAATTAAGGGAGACCATAACCTGTCATCGACAGTTAAAGAGGTATTCAAAAATACCTGCATGAGGCAGGAGCACCTCACCAGGTGCCTCCGTAGGTGAAGTTTGAAAGAAAAAGCCAATGGGCAATGCCCTAGAATGGCTGATATATGTAAGAAATCATGGAAACGATTCAAGCTCAGTACAGGAGGAAGAAGAGGAGCAAATGGTAAAGCAAACAGGGTCTAAGAGTCTGCTCCACCCAGACTGTCCTGAAAATGGCAGAAGCAGAACCGGTGTGAGCGCCAAACCGATGTTGACCATCAAAAGGCATTTTCACTAAGGTGACTTGAACAGCCTCCAAAAAAACAGAGGTACGTAGCCAGGCAATCTGACGAAGTGCCACTGAAAGATCCATGGCTATAAAGGGAGAATCTGTGGTATCCATGTCACATCGAATCAGCAATCTAGCTGCCTGGTGGCCATCATGAACTAACTGAGTAAGACCATTTTGGGATCCATCTGGGAGCGAGGGGAGAAGGCATGAGATCAAATCCCACAACACATGAGAAAACCAGCTTAGAACACAAAGTGGTTTTAAGTGACCTCAAAGCGGAACTAGTGGTAGAAAAGATATATCGACCCAAAGTATCGAGACTTCTAGACTCCCTGTCTGAATATCAAATAGGTCTTCACTGAAGGCGAACACAGCCTCAATCCATGTTTGGCCCTGATGAAGCATCCTAATTATGGGTCAATGGCCACCACCACAGAAGGGAACTGCTGCTCCATAACCACAGCTTCCCTCCTTAGAAGCTCAGCGAAAGCAGAGCTAGCCTTAGTAATGAGGGGGGGTGGAGAAAACAAGCCAGAGGAAGGGGAAGACTCAAGGCCACTGGAATCATCGTTCAGATATCCAATTAACCTCCAGAGGAGGCTGAGCAGTGTCAGTCATGGATGGAAGAAGTACCATTTCATCTCTACGAAAACACTGGTCTCCTGAAGGAGGAACAGTAGGGGGCTCTGAAGGAGGAAGGTAGCCAGAGGTGAACCACTCTGCTAACGCCGCCCCCATCTGACATTGATGTGGTGACACATTGGTGATGGAGAGGAGATATATAGTAGTGTTGACCGACGCCATCGGAGCCGGCTGATCCGACACAGGCATCACAGGTGGGAACCCTGAATGGCTGTGCACCGGAGCCAACACAAATCAGACTACAGAGCCAGAGAGCCTCGCTGACACCGAGGGGCACCCTGCTGGTGTGGATTCAGTCTAGGCTCCTCTGACCTCCTTGGGGCTGAGATGCGCATGAGAGGGAGGTGGTGAACCAAAGATAGCATAATGGAGTAAAAATATTTCCTCATCTGGTCCAAAGTCACCTCAGCTTCAGGGAATACCGAAGGTTTCAGGGAAGTCTCTCACTCTGACTTCTCAACCGGAAGATGAGGAGGGGCATCAGAAATGCCACTTATATGAAGCAAAGGTTGGAAAGGTTGCGACTGACCGCTTACGACACGATTTACCCTCTCCCATCGTGGTCAAAGGACACTCACAGGAAGGACTTCATGGAATGAGAAGGTGACTGCAAACAATGTAGAGCCTGCGACAACTGTGCTGCCAAGAGTTTCATGCAGCGCTCCCGCAATGCCTTCAGGCGAAGTTGGTAACAGAGTCACACTTCTCGGAGTCATGACGTTTGCCTAGACAACACATACAAATACAATGAGGGTCTTTGGCCGACATTTGCCATCCACAACCTACAGGGTTTGAACCCCGAGGACTTCCAGAGAAAAGCACACTGTTTCATCGACAAAAACAGCCAGAGACACCACTCTCCGGATCCACGCAGTAAGAGTGGAAAGGAAAATAACTGACATGGAGGAGGCCTTATTTGGACTCTGCAGACATCACATCCCATGGACTACGTCGCAGCGGGGTTGCTTCGGCGCTTTCTACCGTCATGCAAAGGGGCTGCTGTAGAAAATTTTCCAGATCCAGTCTGGCACTTGGGGATAATTCAAAGGTAAGGAATCTGCGGCTAGATGTCTGTATCAGATGAAAGTCATCCAGTTCAGCAAGCAGGACCTGAGCGAAAGAATTCCATGATTATAATGGCTGAGTAGACAGCTGGGGTTGACAGATTACTGGTTGATGAGAACATGCGCTTCCCAAAGGTTTGAAGGTGCTTGAATGCTGTATCCCTTGGGGTGATAGGGAACATAATGGGGTTGACCTTGCTTGTAGATGCCTGGACCACCAAACTTCTCTGAGTTGGAAGTCGCATTAGGATGGCCAGATTGCCCGCAGCAGGACACGAGGCTCCAAGCAATATGCCTACTCACTGGAGGTCCACAGGATTTTGCCCGTACCCAAGGACCGCAAGCTCTGTCACAGGCATTTGTTTGTGATAGCCCCAGCAAGGTTTGAAACCTGTGTTTTTAGGGGCGACATTTCCCATGCATACTGGTGTTTTAGAGTACATTTTTGTAGAAAACAGTCTCAAGAAGAGATGAGGGTTAGCTCTGGATCAACACCTGGTGGGCTTATGCTTTCACAAGTAAAACTGGATGTTTGTTGGACAACATAAACAGACTGAAGTGAGACTGATTCTGAGCACCCCTCAGGATATGTTGGCCTATAGTTCTGCTATCTCACAGTGGATCATCTGTACCCCTAACCTTACAGGGTAATAAATGGATGTGTGACCTCAGAACATGACAGCTGTGATATCCCAAAGAAATAGTGGTAACAGATCTAGAACCCTTTGGCTCAGTCACTTATCCAAAGAGATACACTAGAAATAAGTATGTGGTTTCAATATTTATTAAAGCATCGTGATTCTTGAGTAAAATACTTGTGCTGTCATTATCAATAGAAGGAAACAATATAATGTGATTAACAGTACGAGAATGGTGAGGAAGATGAACCATTTAACCATTTTCCGAATTATAGAAAACAATATGCTTGCATACAAGTCAGAGGTGGCTCCTCCGCTAATGCAGAATAGTATCGCCCCAAACTCTGTCAGAGCAGAATAAAATAAAAATAAAATGCACCTCACAAGGCTGTATTACACAGCCTGGTGAGAAACATGCACAGCCTCCCATTCTCTAATCACAATACTGCACTGCGGAGTTGTGATTGGCTTAGGGGAGCCTGGATGCTTTCTTGTTACAGGACTACCAGGAAGAATTGCAATGATAATGAAACGGCAGCGGGAGAAAAGGTACTTTTTTTTTCTTTCTTGTTCGTCCCCCCGCCATCCCTGTTCCATGCCAGCCGCCACGGATACAAGTACTTCAATATAAGATGCTCCTACCTAGCACATTCTACCCTATCATGTTTAAGGTGAATGGATCGCCAAATTCCTATTGGGTGGTCTAACTCCCCATTGCCTGTGTTTGTCTGCAAGCTTCCCGTTTTGATGTAGAGCTGGACATTATCCCTCGCATGAGATAACAGGAATCAGCTGACCTGGAATTCTAGCATGGACTGACCTCTCAGTGCCAGCGAGATGCCCCTCTGTCCAACAGGCAACTAATCTTATACTAAAAAACTGATGCTACAGGTTGCAGTTCATGATCTAATTTAAGCGGATCTGACTGTGCAAGTTTCCATTAGGGAGGATCAACACACAGCACAGATTAACAAGCACTTGCAGTGCAATAGGTCTCACATTTGCGACAGTTTGATCTATTGGCCTTGTAAATGATAATGCCTTTTATTTATGTGATTTATGTGAAACTCTGAGATACTGTGCACTAGAACAAATACCAGTATCGGAAAGAGGAGGAGATCGGATTAAAATCTTACGACAAAAAGAATCCAAGCATATCCTGACTTTCAGAGCCCTGGACCCAAGTGGACTGAACCAGAATGAAGAACTTTATGTCCATCTTTAATTAACAATTAACAGAATTTCTAATCGTTAAATCATGAAGTAACTCACCGGAGAGCAAAACAAAGAAGAACATAAAGGAGGTAAAAGCACTCCCTCCTTCGAGACTGATAAAAGATATACTATGCTCACTGGGGGGGGGGCAAAAAATAAAACAAAGAAGGGACAAGAAATTGAGATGGACAAAAATGACAAAACTGTAAATGCAAAAATATGCAGTTTTATGCAGTTTAATATCACTCACTAGAGAGAAGGTAACTGCTACATGGTGATTGATGCAAACATACTATCTAACGTTAAAAATTGCACGTATACAAATTTTCTAGCCTTCACTAATAACACACTGAGCACTAACAACAAAGAGAAATAATTGTGATATAGCTTTTATTGAAAAAACAGTCACAAACCACAATATCCACAATGCACTGGTCTGAAAATAAAACAGGAAGTGAATGTGTGCTGAAAATAAAAGAAGTCTGTTTGTCATTGCTCAGCATCCCGTGATCAAGCCTTGCGACAAGGCGAAACGCGTTGGGCGAGACAAGCGTCTGAATTAAAGCCGCTGTAATTTCTAAACTACACGAGTGAGCGCGTACTTATTTTTCTAATCCGAGGATTGGATGCTTGGTGAATAATTTATCGGCTGGATTCTGTCGAAAAAGTACTGCACTGCACCTAATGAGGAGCGCCAGCGCCAACCAGGGTCAAACTTTGTTTGGATATATATATATATATGCAAAGTGGTGGAGAGAAGAGCATTGCTGTCTCTTGCACTTATCTCATGTTATTTTGAAGGAAGAGTCGTGGAAGGCAGCGGCGGAAGGCTCAGTATCCTTGGCCAGCCATTGATGTTTACTTTACAGTGTTGGCCGTTGTAGACGTATGCAAGTTTGTTGCCAGTTCACGGATGGCGAGATAAGTTGTCAGACCGCGAGGGCCCGCCAGCCTATAAGAGACAGACTGTTGATGGCGAGGGCGGCTCGGCGCTGAGCTGTGTATTTTACATAAGCCCGCCGGACTACAGGCCTCACTCATCTGCTCCATTTCTCATGTGCACACTGGATATTGTACACTGCACAGAGCTCTAGCAAGTCTCTGACTCCATGCACCATGCTGTTGAAGAAGGGTACATTAAAAGCTCCCAGTGCAGATTTACCCGCAGGAGTGTAGGAGGCGCTGCTCAACCAGAAGGAAGCAGCATTGTAATGGCCGCTCAAGTCATCTGTGGGAGAGGAGTAAGTGCCCAGACTGCAAGAGGGGGGCATCCCACCTAAAGCTTCGGAGACAGCAGTGTGTGGCCGGAGGATGGCATTCAACCAGCGAGCCCAGAGGGAATCTCTGTGGTACTCGTAACAAGTAATATCAGTCGCACACGTCACCCTTCCGCGCCCGGCCCCAGGATGCATAACCAGCATGCCACGAGCCGGGGGAAGAGACAGCTCCACCGACCAAAGTTATCTTCCGTTTTCAGGGTTCCAGCCTCAACATGGGCTTGTATCACTTAATCAGAAGCTATCGCCATTGCGCATATTACGAAAATAGTGCTTACCGACTAGTTAAAGGAGATCGTGTAATGCCGCAAGTAAACGATCCAGTCCGGATGGGCCGTCCAAAAGGAGACAGGGCGGTAACAAAGAAACCTCATTTTGAATCATAAGCCAGCGTTTAGCATAAACGATGATGCCAGCCAATCAGAATGATGGTCGGGCTTCAACTCCACTTCTGAAATCTCCTCGATTACAATAGGCCTCACAGAGCTTGCAGCGCTGCAAGACAGGTCTGCGAGACCTAAAAGGATGTCAAAAAAGCATAAGCACGGGAGATTTCATGGGCAATATTTGCTAACATCATCAAAGAATCTTCATTTGTTATGTGAAACCAGCAGAAAATAGTAGTACATGAGGCTGAGCACAGGGACTGGGAACCAAAACCGGCCCTGGCAAAGTGCTCGACCTTCGCGCCCCCCCACCCCCCTCCTACCCCCCCCCCCCTACCTGGATGGGTTGGGGGGGGGAACAGCAGAAGTGTTTGCCGGGGCCGGTTTCGGCCGATTTTGTTACAAAAACGTCACCCAGCCAAAACCGGCCCCCACCCTAGCGGCCCACCAGGGAAACGCCCGGTGCCCGCTACGGCCAGTCCGGCCCTGGCTGAGCAGATACAAGACCTGCAGAACCAGGAACTGAAGGGGGGTCTGAAATGTCACCCTATAAAAGTTAGCCTCTATGCAGGATAGATGTAGGACATTTCAGCATGGACAGTAAAGGACAAGTCGAGGAGTAGAGTCATTGTCTGCTGATACCAGACAACCACCAAGGACTGCATTTGGGCTCCTGACTATGTGTGCTCCCTTAGAATGGTACCATCTATAGAGGGTTATGCAACATAGGGAACTATATATGCTCGGACTTACATTACTACACACTGCGCACCTCTTTGGCATTATTGTCAGACGTTTTAAAACAATATAAAATTAACATGGTGAATCTCTGGCAGTTGATTTGGGTATAAAGTTGATGGGTAAGTACCTCTTTGATAAAAGCTCGAGGCAGGAAGAAGCCTCTTTGTACACCAGTACCTGGCTGCTGTTCCCATACAAGATCGTGAACTGTCAAACTATTCAGGAAGTATACACATCCATAGGTCGAGATGCTTTAGGCGATGCATAGTTTGTAAAAGAATAAGTTCCGAGACAAACATTGTGAAGCTATAAGAGCTGCCCATAAACCCACAATGCTTAAAGAAAACAGCAGCAAAAGAAATTATTCAGTAGGCTAAATAGTCTCACACACGTAATGCTGTTATTATAGGATCAGGCACAACACCACCAACGTAATTCATAAAACAATACTTATGACATTCATTAGTGCACAGAGATAAAATATAAAAGATATACATTATAGTGACATAGTGTGCATAGCGTCCCCAGTGAAGGAGAGACACGAAAAGGAAGAATATAAACTAACGTTTAACAAATAAACAAATACACGTGTGTTACTCATAACCACCACATGTGATCAACACTAATAGTCCATTGGCCTTAAAGCGGCACCATATTTACGTTAAATTGCTATAATTTGTCGGCGAAACTTCGAGGAGAAATTGGGGTGACCGGGTCTCATCAGGAACTAATATCGAGAACCTTTGAAAGCATTGATAATAAGGACGTTAATAAAAAATGAATTGGCCTAAGGAAACCCATATGGATAGGTCATTGGCATTTCATGTTGTGAACTGCGGAAAAACGATTGATAAAACAGATCACCGACAGGGGAGAACTCTAGCCTCCAAATGACTGGCAGCACGGCCGGACGTCACTGTCTCAATCATGGGTAATCTCAAACTTTCTCGCAGGGGCCAGATTTAACAGTGTGGGTTGTGGCCGAGGGTCGCACCGGTCGGAGCGGGGTCAGGTTGGTGGTGGTGGTGGTGGGGGGTGGAGGTGGTGTGGGAGGGCTGCGGGGCTAGCGCAAAAAAAAACCTGTGACCATGAGGTCAAACACAGGCCCCTACAGTAGGCGCATTAGTCCACTGAGCCACCAGACATGGCATACCCATATCTATCTATCTATCTATCTATCTATCTATCTATCTATCTATCTATCTATCTATCTATCTATCTATCTATCTATCTATCTATCTATCTATCTATCTGTCTGTCTGTCTATCTATCTATCTATCTATCTATCTATCTATCTCTTTCTGTCTCTATATCTCTATCTCTATCTCTGTCTCAATCTATCTCTGACTGTCTCTATCTGTCTCTCTCTGTCTCTAGCTGTGAATGTCTTTATCTGTCTTTATCCGTCTCAGTCTCGAGCTGTCTCTATCTGTCTCTGTCTATATCTGTCTGTCTCTATCTCTATCTGTCTCTGTCGGTTTCTATCTGTCTCTGTCTCTGTCGGTTTCCATCTCTGTCTGTCTCTATCTGTCTCGGTCTGTCTATATCTATCTGTCTCTGTCTCTGTAGCTGTCTCTTTCTCTGTCTCTATCTCTCTGTCTGTCTGTGTCTGTATCTCTATCTCTATCTGTCTCTGTCTCCATCTCGGTCTCTATCTGTATCTGTATCTGTCTCTATCGGTCTATGTCTCTATCTGTATGTCTCTGTCTCGGTCTCTATCTGTCTCTGTATCTGTCTCCATCGGTCTTTGTCACTGTCTCTATATGTCTCTGTCTCTATCTGTCTCTGTCTCTATCTGTCTCTGTCTCTAGGCGCAACTTTCCAAATTCTGAATGTGCTTATATCTACTGTTCAGGGGTAGTGACTCGAAGATTAAGCTGCTGCAGCCTGCGGGAGAAGAGGATGTTGTGGGCAACACGAAACAGGAAGATTCCCAAAAGGCCATTTAAAAGTTAGCTGTGAAAACTCTTACAGCTGTCTTTTAAAGGGCCTTTTGCGAAGCTTTCAGACAGTACCATGTGTGTGACCTCACAGAGGCTGGCACTAAACAAAGAAGATGGCCGCAGGCGCATTCGTAGTGAAGAACAAGTTACTTACCTTCAGTAATGATATAGTTATAGATGTCTTCCCCTAGAATATTCCCCAGGCGTCAGGATCCGAATTTTTTTTTGTCAGCAGTACCCCTTCGCGTCAGTAGGCGTCGTTGTTCGACTCCGCATCCGTCGTCGGCATCGTGGTTGTCGGGATGGCGTAGTGGAACTTACTTAGACGCAGCCCTCGCACACTGACATCAGTTCTGTACACACCTTTCCGCATCAGGAACGCAGTCATGTAAGACACTGACCAATGGTGGAGAAAATGAGGGCCCTGAAAGGATGCCCTTAACCATAGAAATCAGTTCGCAGAACGAGGAGGATGGGTGGGGCGGTACGGAATCTATAACTAACCTATGTTTCTTACAGATATATCGTTACCGAAGGTAAGTAACTTGTTCATCTGAAAGATACAGTTAGTTGTAGATTCCTTACCATAGAATAGATACCCCAGAAATACCAACCCCGGAGGTGGGTCTGCGAACGAAGATCACACCAGAAAGTCCTGGAGAACAGAACGCCGGAAAAAGAAGCCCCTCCAGACTCTGCTGTCCAGGCAGTAGTGTCTCGTAGATGTGTGCAGTGATGCCCATGTAGCTGCCTGACAGATGTGATTTAGGGGGACTCCCCGTCCCAAAGCAGTAGTAGCTGCCGTCGCCCTGGTAGAATTGGCATGCAGCCCCACTGGAGACTCCTTCTTAGCCTAAGAGTAACAGGTTTTGATGCACAGAACGACCCACCTGGCGATGGTTCCGTTTGTGCACGGCCCGACCTTTCTTAGCACCCACGTAACCAACAAAGAGCTGGTCGCCCACCCGTAATTGCTTGGTGCAATCCAAATAGAAGGAGAGCGCACGTTTTGGATCCAGATTGTGGAGCCTCTCTTCCTCTTCTGAAGGATGGGGAGGTGGAAAGAAGGTGAGCAAAGTGATGGTTTGGCCAATATGAAAAGAAGTGACCACCTTTGGAAGAAAGTAAGGTCGAGTTCTGAGGAAGACCTTGTCCAGATGAACAGCCAGAAAGGGAGGCTGGGAAGACAGAACTGGTAGCTCTCTCACCCTGCGAGCAGAGGTGATGGCCACCAGAAAAGCAGTTTTGAGAGTTAAGAGTCTGAGAGGACAGTTATGTAGCGGCTCGAAGGGAGCACACATAAGATAAGTTAGCACCAAGTTCAAGTCCCACTGAGGCATCATGAAGGGAACAGGAGGAAACAGGGGACTTGAAAAGAGAAGGCTGATCAGGAAGCCTAGGGAAAGGCTGAAATGGCCGAGAGGTAGCCCTTAAGAGTGCCCAGAGCAGAGCTCTGCAGGGCCAATGAAAGGAGGAACAAGAGAACCTCAGAAAGAGGATGAGAAAGGGGATCCACAGCCTCTGCTGTGCACCATGCCACAAACTTATTCCATCTGCAGGCATATCCCGTCTTAGTGGAGGGACGCCTGGCTGCCAAGATGACATCACAAATTTTGGGAGGAACGTCAAATGACATCAACTGCCGCTGCTCAATCTCCACGCAAGGAGGTGGAGGCTGGACAGGTTCGGGTGGAGGACCGTCCCCTGCTGCTGCGACAGAAGATCCTCCCGAAGAGGCAGTCGGATCGGAGGATCGATGGCCATGTTGAGCAGCTCGGGATACCAGACTCTTCGTGCCCAGTCGGGAGCCACAAGAATTACTTGAGCCCAGTCACACTTGATCTTCTTCAGCACTCTGGGTAGAAGTGTAGATGCGGAAAGGCGTATAGAAGATCACAACTCCACTTGCGACGAAAAGCGTCACCTAGCGAGTGCCACCTTGGAAATTCCAACGCGCAGAATTGTGGACACTGCACATTCTCTTCGGTGGTGAATAGATCTAACCAAGGCTCTCACCACTGTTGAAAGAGAATTTGCACCACCTCCGAGTGAAGACGCCATTCGTGATCCATTATGCACCTGCGGCTGAGTTCAATGAACCTGCCAGGTGTTGAACCACCAGGGATATGCCCTGATGTTCCAGCCGTGACAGAGGGCCTCTTGATATAAGGTCCACGACTCCACCCTGCCTTGTTTGTTGCAGTACCACATGGCGGTGGAGTTGTCCATAAACACCTGCCCTACTCTTCCCTGGACAGAGGGAAGGGATGACTTTAGTGCAAGACGGATCGCCCGAAGCTCTAGAAGGTTGATGTGAAGCCCGGACTCCGCCAGAGACCTGAGGTCTCTGATCCCCGCTTCTCCCATGTGGCCGCCCCATTCCAGCAGGGATGCATTTGTCACCACTGTGTGTTCTGGTTGGGGAAAGGGAGAGGGATCTGCCATTGACCTAACCCTGGTTTGTGAGCTACCACTGCAATTGTTGTGCAGTGCCCTCCGAGATCTGGATAGAATCAGACAGATTCCCCTGATGCTGCGCCCACTTGAACTTCAGGTCCCACTGCAGAGCCCACATATGCCACCTGGCGTGATCAACCAACAGGATGCAGGAGGCCATGAGGCCCAGCAGCCTCAGAGTCATCCTAACCGAAACCCGGGATAGAGGCTTAAAGATCGTAATCATGGCCCGAATATCCCGGACTCGCTGTTCGGATGGATAAAACTGAAACTGCATTGTGTCCAGAACTGCTTCGATGAAGAGGAGCATCTGAGAGGGGGTCAGGTACGACTTCGGCATGTTGATGGAGAACCCCAGCAAATGCAGGAGGTCAGCCGTAGTCTGGAGGTGGGAGACAACTGTCTGTGGTGAGTTCGCCTTCAAAAACCAGTCGTCAAGATAGGGGAAGACTGGAACCCCTGATCTGCGCAGATGAGCTCCCACCACTGCCATCACTTTCGTGAACACCCGAGGGGTGCTGGTAAGGCCAAAGGGGAGCACAGTAAACTGAAAATGCTCGTGGCCTACTGTGAACCGCCGGTAACACCAATGGGCCGGAAGGAAGGGTATATGAAGATAAGCGTCCTGCAAGTCCAATGCTACCATCCAGTCTCCAGGGTCGGGGGCAGACAAGACCGGAGCCAGGGTCAACATTTTGAACTTCTCCTTCCGGAGGAAGCAGTTGACGTCCCTGAGATTCAAGATTGTCCTTCTTGGGCACCAGAAAGTAGTGGGAATAGCAACCAGGACCTACTTCTGGGGCAGGAACGCACTCAATGGCTCCCATGGCCAACAGAGCCGTAACGTCCTGTTGAAGAATGACCAGATGATCCCCTGACATACAATGGTACTGGGGTGGCATGACTGGAGGGATAGTCTCGATGGGGAGGGAGTAGCCCCTTCGGACTATCTGCAAAACCCACCTGTCCGGTGTGATTGTGCGCCAGTGGGGGAGGTGATGGCGAAGCCTGCCAACCACTGGCGTTTGATGGACCTGAAAGGTCAGACTAGGAGGGTTTAGAGGCTGCTGCAGAGGGGGGGGGGGGAGTGGACTGGCCGGCCCCCTGGCCCCCAGAACAACGTCAGTGGTTCCCACAACCTCGGCCGCTCTGAGGTTGAACAGCTTGCGCAGGCCTGTGGCTCTGAAAAGAACGTATTGGGACACCCCTTCCGTGGCCAAGAAAGGGGCGAAAAGCAGACCATGCAGGAAACGTGGTGGAGAGGCTCAAGGACTTGGCTGTAGCCCGAGATTCCTTGAAGCGCTCTAGCGCATTGTCTGCTTTGTCGTCGAACAGGCAACGGCCATCAAAAGGCCTGTCCATCTAGGTGTTCTGAACATCTCCAGAAAAGCCAGTTGTTCTCAACCAGGCGTGATGGTGAAGTGCCACTGACGTTGAGAGCATCGCCCGGGCCTCCTCCGGACACTGAGGCAGCACTTGCACCACAATATCCCAAATGGAGTGGGAATAACGGCCTGAGAGGCTTGCGGTGTTCACCGACCACAGCTCTAAGCTGGAGGAAGAAAAAACTTCTTCTCAAACTGATCCAGCTTCTTGGAATCCCTGTCCGTTGGTGCGGTAGGGAATGCGCTTTTGGACGCTGAGGCTTGGACTACCAAGCTCTCGGGGGAGGGGTGTTGGGAGAAGAAAGTGGGTTCGTCCGGGGCCGGGCGGTGGCATCGGGCAACCATCCTATCCACAGGAGCAACTGTGGTGGGCCTGGACCAGGTGCACATAAGGATGACTGTGAGGGCTTCATTAAACGGCAGCAGGGGCTGAAGCACCTCTGTCAGGAGGTTAGTCCTGACTGCCACAGTAGGTAGCTCGAGGTTTAGGGCCTCCGCCGCCCTACGCTACACCACAGCGTAAGATGCTCCCTCCTCCGTAGCCACGGGAGGAGACAACATGCCAAGGTCTGGTGAAGTGTCCAGACCACTAGCATCCCCCAGTTCCTCTCTCCAGTCTGGATCGTATTCTAACTAGGCAGTGAGAGGGTCATCAGACCCTCCCAGTCTTCCTCACCCTCCTCTGGCAGCCAAACTGGATGAAAATGGCCAGGGTGGAATGCAGGCACAAAAGTAGGAGTTACTTACCTTCGGTAACGGTGTATCTGGTAGAGACGATTCTAGCCACAGATTCCTTAACGAAGAATTATCCCCAGGCATGAGACTGGATCCGGAAATTTTTTGCCCAGCATCCTTGCGCGCCGGGGGGATGTCATCACGCGACTCCGCCCAGGCGTTGTCTCAATTTGTGACGTCAGCGAGGTCACATAAGTCCCACCCCGGCGCACCTACATCAGTTTTCTTTGGAGAACTTTTCCACACCAAAAGGCAGAGCCACCAGACAAAACTGTGGGAGTATGGGAACAGTGCACGAAAGAGCAGAAAAAAGTGGAAGAGAATGGTTACAAACACACCATAAGGGGCAGTGCCAACACTGCAGCAGCCAGGCAGGGAAACACAAATAACAACCCTGAACAGCCACCCTACCAGGATGTAGACAGCTCCCTCCAGAGACAAGGAGCACATGCAAAAATGTAATGACCACATGCAGCAGGAGTACAACACCAACCAGGAACAACAAAGGGGAAACTGGTCTCAAGACAAACAGGAATGACAAATCTCCAGGGGTACCCCAGCACAGAGGGTGACCACCCCCCCAAGGAACAATGGCAATCGCACGGTGAGATGACCCCAACCCAGAAGGTAGCAGAGGGACAAGAACCCTAGTAACCAAGGGAAGAGGGAGGGGGGGGGAAGAAGGCAAGCCTCTAACCTGGACCACAGTAGAGGGTCACAGGAGAACATATAACAACATCCTCCAAAGAATCAAGAGGAGGAAGGAACAAGAACAGAAAAAAATCATCCTGTTAAAAGAGTGTATTCACCGAAGACACAGCCACCCACCGGGAGGCAAGTGCAGAAGACCAAGCCAACGGCCCTCGCAGAACGGGGAGGAAGGGCGGGCCATGAAGGAATCTGCGGCTAGAATCGTCTCTACCAGATACACCGTTACCGAAGGTAAGTAACTCGTACATCTGATAGAGACTACTAGCCGCAGATTCCTTAACGTAGAATAGATACCCTAACCATACCCACGGGGAAGGAGGGTCCGCGAAAGGGCCCAACCGGCCAGGACATAAGAGGGCCGCAGACAGCAGGCCAGACCTGACGAAGAGCGCAGCAACCCCAGACAAGGACACCCCGGTGTGCCACCTATGCAACATATTCAGCACAAGGGAAATCGCACCTGCAGGTACATAAGCACCACGGAGGGCAGAGGCCTGAAGGCTGCCACAACTCCCCAGCACATAACAAGCTATATAATAGCTACCAGTACCCCACATAGGGTATGTTAGTCCCTGTGAGAAGTTTGCCTGGTATATGATGTTCACTATTCTAGTGATCACCTTGCACCAGTCCAAACAACCCTTATGGTGATGGTTGTAAGTCAACCTTATAGACCAGCTATCCTAGTGGTAGCGTGGACAGAACAGTCTTAGGCTAAAAGACTCTTGAGGGTGTGTAAAGCCAGCTGTTTCACCATATGTAACCCCTTGAATACCAAATGAAAGAACACCACACAGGATATATATAAAATATATATATATGTATTTATTTACTAACACACTCCTCTGAACTCTTTATGAGATCAGAGGCCAAAGCACATAACAAGATACTTAGTCAGAATACGTTAAGTTGCACAATTTACGGTTAGGCCCTAGGGGCGAAGCAAACCATATATTAAGAAAGTGGTACAAGTACCACGTCACAAGAAAAGGAAAGGCCTAGGGAATCGCTGGGGCTACCCTATCTGAACTTTAGTTTAGAAGTAGGAGGCCCACAGGCGGCGCATGCAGTGTCTTTACACACACGCGTGAGTCAATGCAAAGTCAATGGGAACTTAGAAGTTAGATTTAGAAGGATTTAGGACACTTACGGTTTAGCTAGGAGGAAACAACTAAAAACCTAGATACTTGGATAGTCAATACCCTTGGGAGCACCAAAGTACTCGCGTTACCTCACCCACGGACGGCGGGTGCATAGGTGTGAAGATGTGTCGTGTTTCGTCGTTGAATCCTATGGAGCCTTGGAGAAAGATGCTGCAGGCGACCAGGAAAAAGATGTCCGGGTGGATCCAAGGGTGGATCGAAGATGAAGAGGACCTGAAAGCAGAGGGGACAGAGTCTGGGTCACTAGCCAGTGACCGGGTAGAACCAGGATGGAACCAGAGGATGTCGAGGAGCAATCAGGTGCTGTCTTGAAGCTTGTCTTTGCAGCCACGTGGACCAGGAGGCGTCGATGACGACCAGGTGCTGGAGACGAGCTGTCACACGAAGGTTCTCGCAGATGGAGGGGTCGACTTCCGGATTGGAGTTAACAAGCCTTGGCAAAGGCAACCCACGCAGGATACAACAAAGGCTTCTGGTGCAGACCAGCAAAGTCTGAGGTGCTTCACCTTTGCAGGGAAGCAAGGGCCAGTCTGGAGCAACCAGACCAGTGAGGTGGTTCAAAAGGATTGTCGTCACAGAGGCTACTAGCCAACGGGCCAGCAACCGGACAACATGTCGAGCAGAACACAAGCAGAAGGGCCCCACGCAGCACTCGCGGAGTGTGGAGGGCTGATCTTCGGTGCAGGTGGAGCTCGTGTTCGGGGTTTCTCAATCCCCAGTGCCGAGCTTCGAAGATGCTTCAGGAGCTGCACAGTAAGCAAGTTGCAGGCTTTCCAAGATGTCCGGTCCCACGTGTCACGTCGCCTCCACGGATCTCAGTAATACTGCAGTCGTGAAGAGAGGGTCAGAGAGGTCTGGGTCTTGTCAGGCTCTGTGCTCGGGTTCCGGCGGGAACGTCGACAAAGCAAGCCGTTGATTTGCTGGATGGTGCCTGGTTGCCCAGGGTGGCCACTCCTTGGCCACAAGGGAGATTCTTCAGTTTTCAGCTTCAGCAGAATGTCGAAGGTCCAGAGTTTTGTGTCAAGTTTCGGTTCAGGACTAATCTAAAGTCTCAGGACTCAGCTCCTACCTTTATACAACTAAAAGGGGCTGGATTACTTTCTAGGTCCCGCCTATGGGTGGGACCAGGAAGATGGTCCCACCAATAGGCGGGACCATCCTCTGCCCAGTTTCGCGCCAGAGCTGGGGCTTGAGTGCCCCAGCAACCGGTTTGAACCGGGGTATGCATGGAGCACCTAGGGGGCTCCAGGCAGTGTCTCAATCTATTCAGCCCTCCCTGTCCCAATACACAAAGTCCTGTCTGGGGTGGTGCTCGCACCTCCCCAGGCAGGAAACCTATTGTCCAAACCTCCATGACTGGAAGGACTCCCAGCAGCAGGAGGTCAGACTTGTGTCTGTGGCAGCAGCGTCCATTTTGTGACGCTGGGGCTCTGGTTAACTTTAACCAGGATAGTCAGCAACAACATGTCTTCTTCCCCTAGAAGGGTGGAATGCTACCCCCGTCACCAGAATTGGCGAGGGGGTAGTATTCCAAAGCGTATGACACCTTACACGACATGTTTTGATAAAGCCAAACCAGAGTTAGCATTTAACTGAGAGGTTCATAATGCACTTAAGAGTATATGGTATGGCAATATCATAGAACAGCTATAAGGACATGGTTCCGAAAGCTGCAGACAGGCTCAGCTCATGCTAGAGCACCATCTCACACATAACCAAGCACTCTGCCTCCAGGATTGTTAAGGCCTGCCATAGGAGTGACTTATAGGTTACCATGTGTCTATATATATAAGTAGGTATAGGAATACCATACCTAAGCAAGGGGTGATTACACGACCTTGCCCCAGCTGAGTGATCAGCCAGTTGTGTCTATTTGAGTGGCCAGCCAGGGGTGGCATAATACATGCTGCAGCCCCTGGTAGGCCTTGGTTGTACCTATGCCCTGGGCACCTATGGTACACTTGTACAGGGGCTGATAAGGTGAACCAATTCCCAATTGTGGATGTACCTAGAGTACATGGTGTAAATTTAGAGAGAGTGCATCTGGGTTGTGGGTCTGATTAGCAGGCCCACAGCCCCATCTAAGTCGAAAACCAGAGAAGCAAAAGCAAAAAGTGGGGGTGACCATAGGAAGCAGACCCTACTCTCCTACAGTCCCAACATGGAAACCCTCTTAGGAAGAAACTTCCACAGCAGAGGACAACCGAAAGAGCAACGGGGAAAAACCCCTGCCAAAGGCTTATCAAGCAGCCAAGAGAAGAACCGGAGGCCTAGTCTCAGTGTCAACCTGGGGTGAACTACTTACAACAAACCACGCACAGAAGGAGGGCCGGCCAGCAGCCAACAAAGCCACAGTCCTAACAAGGAAGACTCTCATGCACAGGAAGCACACAGATCACACAACGGGAGCCACTCACCCCAACCAAAGAAGAGGAAGAGGAGGAGGAAGAGGAGGAGGAGGAGGGGGGCCAAGAACCTCCGGATGGCAGAGTCCGCCAAGGCGTGGAACAGGAGGGTGCCATCAAAAGGAAGATCCACCAGCCGCTCCCGCACATGCTCTGGGAACACACTGTTACGAAGCCAAGCATGGCAGCGAAGGGCAACTGAAGAGGCCATGGCACAACTCAGCACCTCAGAGATATCCGGAGTGGAGAATAAACGCCGCCAGCTCCTGGCCATCTAGCGCATGGTGTCGCAAGACAACACCAGCACCCTCTTGCGAAGCTGCAGATCCAAGGGACTCCGCAGAGTCCCACAAGCAAGACGTGGCCCTAGCCAGCACACATAATGTGTTAAGGGCCCGTAGAGCCGCACTAGTTGAGGCAAAGATATTGCGGCCCCAGGAGTCCAGCCAGCGGGCCTTCCGGGAGGGTGGAACCTGTCCGGTGCAGTAGAGTCCGCAACCTGGAGCAGGGTGTCATCGTCATCCAACACCACAGGAGATGGACAGGCCTCCGTCCTGTCATACAGCTCCAGGGACGAGGGCTGGACTGGAGCCGAGGTAGTCAATGGTCGGTGCCAGAACAGCTCCGACTCGACCCCCAACAAGGCAGCCGCCTGCATGGAGGATCGAGAAGCATCTGGAGAGCGACAAGGAGTCCCCCGCCAGCTGCGACCCATGGGGTGGGGGGGGGGGCAGAGAGGTCCGTGACCCCCATGGCGGCGCCAAGGTCGACTTGACCTCCGACGAGGCAGCCGCCTGCACAGAGGGACGAGAGGGACCCGGGGACCGACAAGGGGCCCCCGTCAGCCTCGACCCATAAGAGGACGAGAGGGGCTCGCCGACCCCTGTGGCGCTGCCAAGGCCGACCTGACCTCCGATGAGGCAGCCACCTGCGTGGAGGAACGAGAAGGGCCCGAGTAGGGATGAGGAGTCCCCCTCCAGCCTTGCCCCATGACGAGACGAGAGGGGCCTGCCGACCCCTGTGGCACTGCCCGGGCCAGCAGCTGCCGGTGCCGAAGGGGAGTCACCTCGGCCTCAGACAGAATAGTCACCTGTCAAAAGGACAGAGTGGGACTCCGGAAAGCGACCCGAGCCCCGGTGACCTCCCGTGACACCACAGAACTCTCGCAGGAGTTTGCAGCGAGGCAGAGGCGCCGTGGTCCGAAGGAGGGACCCCCGAAGGGCCGCACCCCATCGGCACCACATCCTCCAGACCTGGAGCCGAACCAGTCGGCACCAAGGCTGAAGCCACCGGCGCTGCCGCGGAGGGCCCCACATGGCGCAAGGGATCCGCCGACGTCCTAGGAGGCGAAGGAGGAGAAGCCAGCAAGGCCAGCAAAGCTGCCGCATATGTCTCAAATTGGGCCCTCGACACCCCCTCACCAGGGAACAGTGGATAGGGGTATGATATGCTGGGCCGCAACACCAGCGGAGAGCCCGCGCCCCCAACAGGCCGGAAACCAGCCCTCAGGACAAACTGCAACACACACTCACAGGGGAGCGACGCTCTTGTGGCACAGGAGACGGATGAGGACGACGGCGATGATGACAGCCACTCCGAAAACTCTCCGCAGAAGCTGAGCGAGACGAAGCTGATCTGGACATGTGAGCCGAGAGAAGTGTCATGCGGCGTTCTCGCCGCGACTTTGGCTTCAACCGCTGACATGCCTCGCAGTCCGTGGAGCCGTGATCCTTCCCCAAGCACCACATGCAAATGAGGTGAGGGTCCGTCGCCGACATCAAGCACCCACAAGAGGAACACGTTTGAAAGCCCGAAGGCATCCGCCCACTGTTCCCACAACACACCAAAGATCGATGGAAAAGGCCTAAACACGCTCAGAGCAAGAACCGGATCCGCGTTGCACGCGGAAAAGGAAAAAAACTGAAGTAGGCGCGCTGGGACTTATGTGACCTCGCTGACGTCACGTGCGCGGACGATGCCTGGGCAAAGTCGCGTGATGCCATCCTCCCGGCGCGCAGGGATGCTGGGCAAAAAATTTCCAGATCCAGTCTCACGCCTGGGGATAATTCTACGTTAAGGAATCTGTGGCTAGTAGTCTCTTTCAGATGTACCCCTCGGCCCCGGATCCGGTGTCGGTCGATGCCGGTCCGGCTCTGTATCCACATTGGGATGAAAGCTGGGGTCAACACCGGCTGGAGGATGTGGTGTCAGTGGAATCAGCGCCAGTGGCGGTGTTACGAGGTCCACCAGCATCGATCCGGATCCAGGTCTGGATCCAAGGGGGCCCTCCGGAACCAAGGCTGGAGCTGCTGGCGTGGAAGGCCTAGGGCCCCCAGCGGAGTCCGCCGGGCCCGAAGGCACACCGGCGGAATCGGGCTGCCCAAATATGGCATGCATCACTTCGTAAAATTGAAGAAGCTGGGCAGGGGTGGCTCCCGGTCCCGGGTAGGCCGGAGTCGACCCAGAAAGCTCCGCACGTGGAGCCACAGGAGTGGCACCTCCCACACCCTTCGTTGCGTTAGCCAGCGGACGAGGGGAAGTCGAAGAGCAGCGATGCTTCTTCGACTTCTTCTTGCACTTCGACTTACCTGATCCCGAGTGCGAAGACTTCGACGAGGAGTGATGAAGGCTCTGCGATCGGTCCTGTGACTTCCCTCGCGCCCGGGACCTCGAACGACGCAGAGACAACTGCAGGGCCTCGAGGAGCTTTCAGGAACGCTCCAGTAAAGACTTCAGGGCCATGGTCCAGTAGTCGAAGCATGACTTGGGGTCGTGGTCGAGCTCCAGGCAGTAGAGGCACACGCAGTGCAGATCCGTCACCGACCATCAGTCGAGAACAGGAACCGCAAGCCTTGAAACCGGGTATTCCTTGTGCACCAGGAGTCGCTGTAGGACTCGAAAAGAAGTCGACAAAATGTCGCAAAAAGTCAGTCAAAAATTGACTGGGGGAACCGTTCTCTCCGGATCTGCACTTCCTGGCGTATAAAAAGAAAGAACTGACAGTGTGCAAGGGCGGCTTCTAAGTAACGTCCGCTACGTCATCCCGGCGACGCCGACTGACGCCACCTACTGACACGCAGGGGTACTGTTGACAAAAATCTTTCTGGATCCAGTGTGACACCTGGGGAATATTCTAAGGTAAAGAATCTATAACTAACTGTTTATTTCAGATTGGGTATTTAATAGGTATTCACTACCTATACTCCTGCAGCATACCTAGTGAATAGAATTTAATATGTATTCACTAAGTATGCTCCTGGGGTCATCTTCTGTGCTTAATGCCGGCCTCACTGGAAAGGTAGAAACAGCAAGGCAAGGTCTGTGGGCCGCCAATGAAGGCCTGCCGGGCCGTACTATGAGTATCACAGGTATAAATCCTAACAAGATGCGAGCACGCGCCGAGGAGAAGCATACAATGCTGCATGAAAGTGAGGCTTGGGACACACTGTGCATTCCACGCCTAGTCAATGGTGCCCTGATGGGTAGGAGCACAGCCAGAGGTAACCATAGAGAGAGAGGACCAAGTCTAGAAGAAATCAGTGTCAGGTGTATACAAGAGAAAGCAGGGAGGCCAAATATTTGTCAATCAATGAGTAATAATACGGCTATGTGTAGGTAGTGCCGCTTAAACCAGCGACATCCCGTGGACACAGCTTGAAGCCTGCAAAAAGAAGTATATAAAAGCTTAATGAAGATTGTTTTGCAGAATAAAGGCTGATCCAATATTCATGTGTTCACTGCATTTATTCAAGAATGTCAGTGCTTCATCTAAAAAATGAATCAATTGATCAACTTTTCAGTAGTGCGTGTTCTAATACCCACGTTCTAATAAGACGGCTACTCCACTATGGCGGAGGAGCGTTGCGCCATTGGTGAAATGCCAGCACACAGAAGAAAAGTAAAATTACAATAAAACTAATTTATTGCCATTTTATTTTTCACTTCTAGTCAACGACCACGAGTCTGGGGCAGGGTGGTGCCATGTCTCTGCATCAGCAGGTTTGGCCTGGCCTCCATGGGTAGCCAAACAGACATGCGGATTAAAGAACAAGTTACTTACCTTCGGGAACGATTTATCTGTAAGAGACATTTATTAGTTATAGAAACTGTGACAATTATTTCTAAGATCTATTTTATCGGTGCCAGCCAGCTCACCTTCTTATGCCTGTCATGACGAGCTGGTGTCTTCCTTTTAGCTCTGATCTTATTAAACTAGAACTAATTCTCCTGTGGCACAGGATCTGGTCAGAGGACCAGCCCAAGCTAAATAGGGAGATCATGCAGGATTGCTTAAATCTGGAAGGGGCTTTAAAGATCCCATGGGTAAAGTATGTATGTGATTTTATGACGATGTTGGGCACCCAGAATACTTTACTGACCCTAGGTTCTTACAGGCAATCCCCAGAAAGGCAATAAGAAAGGAGTGTCTTCAACTATTGGTTACAATAAGAATGACCAGAGAAATTTTAAAACCCAGTATAAGGCATCATCAGTTAATTATAAACACCTCATTTATGGAACCTTACCTTACATTTGTACTTGGCGGTTTCGACAGGCGGTTATTAACTTGGTTTAGGCTGGACATCGTCCACAGACTTGTGACCTTCCCAACTATTAATGACTGGTCTCGGGATTTGCCTCTGTGTACGTGACAACCATTCTACCCAGTTTACCATTCATTTAGTTTTATTTTGTAAATTTTATATATCTTTGAGGAAAGCGTGGATCTTACCGCTTTTAAAACAACAGGGTTTATGGCAATCCCACCCTGCATTAATTAGACTACAGTTTCTGGAGGACGAACAAGCTGCCTGGTGTTTAGCCATGTTCTTTAAGAAGGTACTCCTCCAAAGGAAATCCGTTATAACAAATGAATTATAACTGATGGGCATTTGAGATTTTTATGGTTTCACCACTGTAGTTTCAATATTAACTGATATTTTAATATTTTTATATGACTGCTGTTTTTACAATGTGTGTAATGCTGTGATAGTATGTATTTTTTTTATTTTTATGTGCTTTTATGATTTTTTTTTTTTTTGAAAACCTTTATTGACATAGAAAAGTACACCGCTATTCAGCCGAACATCCCGGGGGCACGGCAGCACGTTAAAGACACAGCAATATGGCATACAGCAATCACATTTCCGGATGAGTGAGGTTCAATTTTATTTTAAACAGGATGACATCAGGAACATAAAAAGCTGCAATATAACGTAAAGGAATGTGGGGACCAGGTGCCGAGCCGTAAAGTATAGTCATAGTATGGGCGGGCCAGACAAGAATTCTTACAGGATTTAAGACGATCACAAATAAGGCATGGGTACTTTGTCAAATAACAGGATATACACGCATACAAGTACTGTAAATACCGATTAAACGCCCGCCCAGGTCTTACCTATAGCGCAACAACAGCTCAGACACAGGATACGACAAATCAATGAGGACTTAGAGACCAACACAATAAACTGATCCCAGGCGCAGAAAAAGGAAAAAGGAAAGGGAAAACCAAAAGAGCGAAGAAAAAGGCCATAGAAACAAAAAGAGAGCTTTTATGATTGTTAAACCTCGTAGCAGCAATACTAAAATAGTATAGTTGTCACCCTGAGCACCAGTATTTGCTGATTCTTCAGCTCCAAAGTTTTCCAAAAAATGAGTGTGCCTAGCGCACACCGGCCCTAGGAGGGGTCACAGCGCTCCGCTGCTTGCTGAACTGACCTGACAGGCAAAACCTCGCAGCGCCGCTGGGTTCCTGACGCTGTGATCGGACTACAGCTCCCAGCTTGCCCTGCACCCACACCGCTTCCTCTTCCTGCCGTAAGCGCCAGGAGGCGCACAAAAGGGAACAGCTCCCTCCGCGTCGCGGACGCGCGCGGACGGCGCCGGGCAGAGGGCGGGCCGTCTGTGGCCGTCTAGGGACGACGAGGGACGGGACGGGCCACTCCCCTTACGCCCAGGATCCAGGACTCAAGCTCAAGATGGGTAAGAGAAAGTTACCCTCCCCTACTGCTGGCGGCAAACCCAAGGATAAGGCCCCCAGGAAATCCAACAGCATTCTCTCCTTTTTGACCTCGGAGGTGGGGAAGTTGACCACTGCAATTGCAAGAACTGAACGCAAACTGGGGTTAGAACCAACGCTGACTAGCAAGGAGAGCATAAGCCCACCGCAAACTGGTACTACTCCTATTCCCCTTGAACCAAAAATTGTTATAGCCCCGCCCCAGGAGTCTGCGTTACCTTCCACTTTTACAACTGATGTCTCTAATGGGGCAACTTCTAAACTCCTTAGTACAGCTGGAGTAAATAGAGCTACATGCTCAAAGCAAACGAAAAGACAGTACAAAAAAAGGAACACACACAAACCCAAGGGAGGAAAGGGCACAGTGGGCTCACTGGAAAAAGCCATCAGAGATATGGTGGAAAGAGTAATCACAGATAAGATAGAGCCCACACTCACAAAAATAGCCTCAGACATCATTGACGTTTTACATCAGTGCGTCAATAGTATCTTAAGGAAATGTGAGCGCCTGAATGTATGCCTTAAATCCGCTGAACCTGCCACTTTTGTTTTTAAAGGGAATACATCGGTGGAATTAGGTCCTTTATGCACTCAACCTAACAGTGGCAGTGGCAGTAAAAGACCAAGGGAAGATACCCCAGTAGCCAGGAGCGTGGTTCCCATCTTGTCCTCTGGCCCAACAATTACACCGACAGTCGTCCCCAGATTAACAGGAGATACAAATAGGTCTGCTATACCTGTAATCACAGGCCAACAGAATTCACCCATTTTACCCAAACCCGTCCGTCAACCTTTCATTAATCTACCCCCTGAGGCGGCTCCCTTTGTAGCCATTCTGGTAAATGTTCCCCCACTTAAGCCAGGAGAATATGAACAACCATTCCAACTGCTAGCCAGGGCCAAGACATGGGCAAATTTGACCTGTTCAGGTGATAATGAAGTTTCTAATGCCATTCTCTCTGTCCGGCGGGTGGGCTGGATTGGGCGAACAACCAAAACAACAGAGGGTGACTGCCTGATAATTAATTTTAATAATCCCGGAGAGGTTCGCAGATTACTCTGGGATGCTTCACCCCTTGAGGGTTTAGATGCTGGGCCCCGCGCCGTATCATTGGGCTTTTTCTATCCCAAACCTAAATCTCATCCATTCTCAAACATGGGTTATGACCAAGGCAAGGGATATGATAGGACTTCTAGCTTGCACTCCCATCCCGCCAACATCCGCCTGGAACCTGATTATAGTTGGTCCACGATTAATAGGATGAGTAACCAAAAGCCGGGCACACATACACCAATGCCCTCTAACAGACCTATATCCCTGTATAATAGATTCACGCCTCTGGCTCGGGCGGTTGAACAAAATTGACGCCCAGTAATTAATGACCCTTTGCTTACACAAACCACAGGGGACAGCCCCCCCTTAGGAATACCCAGTAGAAGGCCCGAAATCATAAGCTGGAATATAGCCGGTCTCCGATCAAAAAGGGAGGATAGTGCATGGCTGAATCTTCTGAACCAACATGACATCATACCCTTGCAAGAAACCTGGGACAGTAACTGCAACTTCTGGGTTCCTGGGTTCACATCCTATTTCGTCCCGGCTACCAGTTCCCCCTGTGGTAGGGACAAAGGGGGCCTCATGATCCTGATCACTGTCCAACTGGCAGGAACCGCTAAACAATTAACCACTGGCTCCCCCAATTTCCTATGTTTAGAGATCAGTTTAGCCAATGGCCACAAACTCATTCTTATTAACTTTTATAATTCTGTAGCAGACGGACACTCTACTGAGCATCTCTGCTCTCTACAGTCTTTTCTGATTAATTACAAAGAACGCCAAACCACTTTTTTGCACATTATAATTATGGGGGATTTTAATATTCATCTTTGTAGGCTTTCTTGTCACATTGAAGATACTGATTGCCCCATTCCAGCCCACTACCAACATTTCGAACACAATCCTAAAGGCCAGGCACTAGAAAATCTCTTAGCAAGCGTGGATCTTTACGAACCGGGGTTCAATGACCATAGTGAACGGGTCATGACTTATAGCGCTAGACACTCCGAATCCATAATTGATTACATTTTTGTTTCTCCTGGTTTATTAAGTTTGGTCTTCTTTTACAACGCAGCTGTGGCTGCGTTTAGTGACCACAACCCAGTCATTCTTGAGCTCGCTAGCTCTGTTGGTTTACTCAAGGAGGGAACAATTAAAACGCCCGAGTTGGCTGTGCGGTCCATGGATCAAGGTAGAAGGCTGAAGTGGGCCAAAGTAGTTCCAGCCGAGTTTTTTAACAATTTAACTTGTAAAGCCCGCAATGAATTAGATACTTGCCAAGATAATTCAAGACAGGGGGAGGAAGTATTCACTGCCTTTGCCACTATGTGTGCTTTAATTTCTGATGAACTAACAGTCAACTCCAGAAAGAAGGTACGACCGACCAAGGGCTGGTTTGATAAAGCTTGCTCAAAAGCACACAGTTGCCTCCTGGAAGAATTAAAAAAATCACCAAGGGACAGAGGGGAAGTTGCTAGACTAAGAAAAGAATACTATAATATCATTCATGCACGCAAAGACGTTCTCAAAAAGGATGCCTGGGCCTCACTAATGGAAAAGGCCACATTAAGGGATAGTGCTAGTTTCTGGGCCATTATAAACAATCCCCTTTTTTCTGGAGAAGCCAATGATAACTTGGAGGCCAATATTAGTGAGGATGACTGGTTAGCTCATTTTAAAACCATCTATGGGAGTGACCAAGCATGTGAAACACCTACTCTCCTCAAAACCAACTCCCCCAAGCCAGCACTCTTCTTCAGTATGGGAGAAGTAGAGAAGGCCATAAACAACACTGTAGGGAAGAAAGCGCCAGGCCCGGATGGCGTCCCAGCCGATATGTTCAAGGCCAATACTCCCTTTTGGGCTAACATCTTGACCAACATCTTCAATGCCGCCACGAAACACAGCTTGCCTGTCTCCTGGTCACATGCCACCATTATACCTATCTTCAAGAAAGGCCAAAGGGGAGACCCGAGGTGTTACCGCCCCATCTCACTCATTGACTCATCGTTCAAAATTCTGGGGAAAGTGATACTGGCAAGGATCGATGAGTGGGCCGCCAGTAATAACATCTTATCAAATGCCCAATATGGGTTCCGAAGGGGAAGAGGGACGGAGGACCAGTGCCTCAACTTACATCTGATCCTAGGTAAATATACAGTGGCATCCAGTGGATCAATCTACTTAGGGTTCATGGATCTGTCCACAGCCTTCGACCTAGTGAATAGGTCTAGGCTGTGGGAAATCCTTCTGAACCTGGGGATGGACCATTCTTTGGTGCACTTTCTGGCCGAGGCACATCGGGATCTAGAAGCCTCCATCAGGATGACTCAGGAAGGAGCCTGCACTGCTGGCTTCAAGTCCACTAGAGGGGTGCGACAGGGGTGCATCCTCGCCCCAATGTTATTCACACTATATATTAACCATCTTGAATCCACACTGGAGTCGGCAACATTGGACGTCCCGCGCTTTGGAGGACTGTCCACCCCGGTCCTCCTTTACGCGGATGACGCCGTGCTCGTGGCACGCACTCCCCTTGGGCTACAAAGACTACTGGCAGCCTTTGATGTCTTTATGACCTCCCTTGATTTAAAAAT
Source organism: Lissotriton helveticus (assembly GCF_964261635.1). NCBI lineage: Eukaryota > Metazoa > Chordata > Amphibia > Caudata > Salamandridae > Lissotriton > Lissotriton helveticus. The sequence goes on from NC_136061.1 coordinate 1,501,724,965, forward strand.
TAACACAGACAAGTCTCACGTTATGGCTGTGGGTAGGAGAAAAAACAAGGATTTGAAGACCTTTTTTTGTGCCAATACACCAATTTCTAGCGTCAGAACTTTTACCTATCTGGGGGTAGTTTACGATGACAAGGGCACGTGGGCACCTCAAATAACTGTTAAAATCAACGCCATGAAAAGATCAGCAGCCGCCATTGTTGGTTTTTCAAAACGTCTGGGCGGAAAACCCACGGAAGCAATGCTGGCACTTTACAGAGCGAAATCAATCTCAGTAGCAAGGTACGGGGCTTCCATCTGGGGTTATACCAACAATGTAGATGCTATACAGGTGGAAGAAAACAAGTTTTTACGCATGCTCTTAGGCCTGCCTCAATCTACAGCCACTTTCTCCGTTCATATGGAATTAGGCCAGGGGTATATAAGTGACATCATCAAACAGTCCCCAATCCTGATGTGGTTAAAAATATGGCTGAACTCTAACTTAACCCTGAACCACACAATTATGAGGGACTGCTTACTCTTGGACAATATGAAAAACATCCCGTGGCTGGCATACATTAAAAAATTCTAACTTCTCTGGGCCGCCCAGATCTCTTCTACAAACCGGACTGCATTGTTAAAGAAGACCTGGAATGGTTCAAAGCGACATTTTTCAAAATGAGAGAAATGGAGCGGGAGAGTTGTGAGCTTGTGAAACCCACTGTGAGGGAACATTATACTTCTAAAACCACACTGGCCATTGAACCCTATCTAACGGTAGTGTCAATTCCGTTACATCGCTGGTTATTAACCAAACTAAGACTTAACCAGTTCCACTTCCTGTTGAATGACTCTAAGGTGTGGGCTAAGCCCGAGGACCTAGCGGTTTGCAAATGTGATAGTTCTTCTCTGCAGGACACTATTCATTTTATGTTCTTTTGCAGTACTTATGCCCTGCCTAGGAAAAAGTACATTGTTCCGTTGCTTAAAGACAAGGGGTTTGTCCAAGCCAAGCCTGCTCTATTTTTTTTTTTAAAGTTAGATTCACCGGTAACAATGTTCAGTGTCGCAAACTTTTTGGTAGCTGCTTTTCGCCTCAAAAAAAGTTCTGGAAATTGACAATATAACAGTATTGGCGACATCCTATGGAATTATTGGAAAATTGCTGTATTTTTTTTTTAAAATTTGTAAATATTTTAATTGTTCTATCTTAAACTGTGACATCTATTTTTAGTAACTACATCCCGTAATTATGCATTTTGTGTCTATGTGCCTTTTATGAATCGTCATGAATCGAAATAAAGTTGTTTTGAACTTGAACTTGAGTGTGCAAAAAGAATTATTTTTAAAGATTCATGAGTGTCTTTATTAACACTTTTCCATTGTTAAATGTTCATATATTGTCTGTTCCCAATTTATATTATCCAATGCATTTCGGCAGGAACTCCCGCCTTCATCAGGGACTTATTTCTCGGTTGTCTACTCGCGAGTAACTCTCGGTAGTTTACAATCTGTGTAGATCCTACGGGCTTCTACTTCCGTGTTTGTTGAACCGCGCTGAGACGCGGGAACAGACAATATATGAACATTTAACAATGGAAAAGTGTTAATAAAGACACTCATGAATCTTTAAAAATAATTCTTTTTGCACACTCATTTTTTGGAAAACTTTGGAGCTGAAGAATCAGCAAATACTGGTGCTCAGGGTGACAACTATACTATTTTAGTATTGCTGCTACGAGGTTTATTGAGCACGTTCCTGGCGGGGAACGATACCCTGGTTGCACAGAAAACAACATAAAACGTTGGATTAAGCGGTGCACTATCCCACATTCTTAAGCCTTTATGATTGTTAAAACATCAGTCAAATAAAGCTTTCCTTGACTTTGATTATGTCACCGTACATTGTTCATCATGTTGCTTGCCCATTTATTCCTGGAGCAGAGATACGCCATTCAATAGTGTTCAGTCCTTTTTTTAAATTGATTCACAGAGCATGAGCCATTTACACTCCACCTTTTGAAGGATGAGCGGGATGTTTTTTTTTTTTTTTAAACTTTTTTTATTAATTTTTGTGCACATAACATACAATCCCAGTTCTCATATCAACTCGCTCATATTCCGTTCCCCCGTCCCTTCCGCACAATCCCCAACAACAGATCCTAATCATGACATCACACCTCCCTCTCTACCCCCACCCCCCCTTGTCAGTGTGCCTCAGCGCCCTTGTTACGGCTTGTCCGATCTATCATTTCAGCAGCAGGTATCACTCCCCTTCGTCCACCGCCCACACAGAAGTCCAGGTATAGTCCAGCATTGCCCAAGGTCTCCATTCCATCCCCAGAGCCCAGTGTCCCACACAATCCGCTGCTTCCCCGTCTCCGGGTTCTTAGTTTAACTCCCTTCCTCCGCCCCTGCAGCCTCCACCTCTCCCCGCCCCGTATCCCCCTCCCCAGTCGCCGGCTCGCCAGTCTCCCCACCATCATCAGCCTCCAGAAGCGATTGCAAATCGGTCACAAGTGCGATGAGCGGGATGTTACTCCCTCTTTCCGGTGTCTGCACCACATCCAGTACTTGCCAACTGATCCATTTCTACCTTTGCTAACTGCTGCAAAGGTTGAAATTTACTATGATGCTCATTATCTTTCGTGGGTCTTTTGACTAACACAGTGTCACCTATCATCCAATTTTGTTCTTCTACCCCATGTATTTTGTCATACCAATTCTTGTATTTGAACTGGTATTGTTGAATTTTTTCATGAGTTTGAGGGACATTGGTTATCACACATTTCCCTCCATCCAGCCATAATGGGTTAATTTTAGTGCATGGCTCTCTTCCCCTCATAGAAACAAATGAACACATGGAAATACACCAGTGATGAGGTAGGGTAATGTCTGGAATGACCAAATACAATCGCGCAAAGATTTGTCTACATCTAGTCCATTTATGATAGCCAATTGAATGTGTTCTTTGATCATCCTGTTTGTTCTTTCCACTAAGCCATTGGCCTTGGGACAGTACCACGCAGTTTTCTCTCGTTTGACGTCCAATTCTTGTAGTTATTCTTTCTTTTCCAAAGACGTAAATTGGACACCATTGTCCGTGACGAACGTGACGGGAACTCCTTCATTGCTAAACAAATCCTTCAGAAACTCAATAGGAATGTTAGTGGTTGTTCAAGGAGTAAACTTGAACCTAATCCAATGGGATGTGTAATCCACAAGAACAAGTATGAATCTCCTATGAGCCCCCAGGTTCTCCATAGGACCAAATATGTCCATGGCCAACTTGGTCCATGGCACACTAGGTACTTCTACAGGGGATAGGGTTACTCTAAGCAAAATGTTAGTTTTATCACTTCTGGTACAGCTATTGCACTCGTTGACTTTACGTTCAACCACTGAATCCATGTTTGGGAACCAAAAACAGTTTCTTACTTTGCTCTTTGTGATACTTCTACCCAGGTGTCCCTCGTGAGCCAAATCAATAACCCTGTTTCTGAGACCAAAAAGTGGTATAACCTGCTCCTTATGATACATTTTGTCATCAATTATAGTTAATTCATGTCTCACCTCCCAGTAGCACTTGAAGTCCTCATCAACACCCCTACGCTTGTCTGGCCAACAGTTTACTATCAAATCCTTGAGCATAATCATGTTGCCATATTTGCTCATACACTTCTCCCCCCTCTACCTTTGTTATGGCAGGCAACTGAACAGCAAATATGGTGACATCTAATGGTTTTTACAGAACAACGTGGTCCAGAGATGCCCTCGACAGATAATCAGCAACTTTATTTTCTCCCCCAGGAAAATACTCTATTTGAAACAAACCTTTTCCAAGCCTAGTATCCATGTAGATATACGAGGAGAACCACAGTGTGTTTTCCTGGCAAATAATATGAATGTAAGGGGTTTATGGTCAGTACCAATGGTGAATTTGATACCCCATAAATTAAACTTGAACTGATTAACAGACCACAAACAGGCCAGGGCCTTCCTTTCAATTACAGAGTAGTTACGTTAGGCTGAGCTTAAGCAGCGTGCCGCAAAGGCTATGATAGTTTCACCACACTCTCCCTTCTGAGACAAGGTAGCACCCAGACCTTTATTGGATGCATCTGTATTCAGGCTGGTTTTTTTCTTTAGGTCAAAAGACCCTAACTTAGGCAAATGAATTCTCTCATCTTTCAACTGATCAACAACTCCGCTGTGCTAATCCTCCTAAACAAAGTGTATGTTCTTTCTTAAAAGGTCAACAAGACTCTCACATTTCACAGAAAAATTCTTAACAAATGTGGCCATATATTCAATTAGACCCAGGAAGGATTTCAATTCCTTCTTGCTTTTTGGGTATGGAGCATCACTAACTGCTTGAACCAAACTGTACTTTGGTCTAAACCCTTCCTGAGAAATTGTGTGGCCAAGGTTATCTACTGAACTTACTCTAACCTTGCACTCATTCTGCTTTCCTGGCAAACCAGTCTTCATTAACTTTCTGCACACCAATCTTAAATTACGATCCTGTTCTTCAACTGATGATCTGTAAATTAATATATCATAATGGAAACACAGTGCTTTCAGTGCCTACCAGAATTTGATGCATTACCTTCTGAAATACTGCCGCAGCAGAAGCAAGACCAAAAGGCATTCTCAAAAACATATATTCCCAAAAAGGAGTAGTAAAGGCAGTAAGTGGTCTGGATTCTGGGTGGAGTTCCACCTGATGGTATTCCATGGATAAATCGATCACAGTGAAGACCTAAGCATCACCCATTGTGCAAAGCACTTTATTTTTATGTGGAAGGGGAAACCTTTCCACCCATATGTTCATTTAGGCTACGCAAGTCCACACATAAACAAATACCATCTCCACTGTACTTGGCTTCCATGACAATGGGAGACAATCATTCAGAGGATTCTATGGGTTGAATGACAACTAGCTCACATAACTTGTTTAACTCTTTCTTTTCTGGTTCCCTCATCAAAACTGGAACAGGACGTTGTTTATGCACCATAGGTTGTGCTCTGTATTTTACTTTTATTTTATGTTGGAAGTCTTTTAATGGGCAAAGGTTTTCTGAAAACAAATCTGGATACTCATCACATATGTTTGGTATGACATTAAAGCAATCTACCAAAATAACTTGGTCCTTGCTGTTCGGGCCTAGTATGATACCCAACTCCTTTTGGTGTTGCCAACCTAGCAAATTTGTACCCTGTTCTAATATGTACAATTTGTCCATCGTGGAAATGAACATGCATTCTTACCATGCCCACTAGGGGTATGGCTTGCTTAGTATAACTCTCTGGGGAGATGTCAGGTGTACACATGGGGAGTTTTGCAACTACAAACACTTCCTCAAAATCTGCTTTGTTTATTAAGGTAGCTGGTGAACATGAGTCTGCAAACATAACCATGGGTTTGTTGTTAAGAAGTACCATGCACTTGGGATACTTAGGGATGGAGTTAATACTTTCGCCTTTCACTTGGAACACAAACGTTTGAGACATTGTCCTTCACTAGTAATAGCCTTCACCTGGTTGTTTTCTCCATCTCTGCATAGCCTAACAAAATGTCCTCTCCTATTGCATTTTTTACATGTAACGTTACGAGCAGAGCATTGTAAATTGTTAGCTAGGTGGTTACTACTGCCACATCTAAAACATTTTAAACCACTACTTTCTTTCACGGTTTTACCAACATTTACCTCTCTTGCTTTAACTTTGAATACTTCTTTTTGAGCTTCACCATCTTGAACATTGGCAACTATTTCACTGGACGTTTCTATTTCTTTTATACATTTAGCTGTGTGTTCTATAGATTATACTAAATTAATCAGCTCTCTCAATATAGGGATCTTTGCTAATAACTTCTTCTGGATCCTACCATTATCTGTGCATCTAACTAATTGGTCTTTCACAAACGAATCTTTAAGGTCACCAAATTCACATCATTTAGTTAAGCCTCTTAATGCTGCCGCATAGTTAGTCACGGACTCTTGATTGCCTTGGACACAACAAAAAAACTTATGTCGGTCAAGGACAACATTTACTTTGCCAAACTGAGTTTTCAATTTCATTAACGTGATGCTAAAGACATCCTGGTCTTCATCATCCTCCAATTCTGGTTCAGGTAAGGTCTCATAAATTTTCCAACCCATAACACCTAAGTTATGTATTAAAATGTGTAGCTTATGCATAGCAGAAAATCTCTCACCTCCTATCGCAATTAAATATGACTCAAAATAACAGGCTGATGAAGGCTGATAGCCAGAAACCGGTCCTTGGATGCTTGATTCCGGTCTGGGAAAGACATGGCTTGGTAGTTCGGACTGGACTGTTCCCATGAGGCACAGGGTCAGAGCTGATTTGCATATAGCCAGTGTCTAACCCAGGGTGGTGTGGAGTGCAAAAAAACGATGGATTTAGGCCCAGATCCTTGTACTGGGGTGAATGTATGACATTGTTCTACATTCTGTCCATCAACTGTGTTTTTTGCAATTTTCACCCTGAGTGGGCTGGGTATGCTCAGACGTGAGTCCCAGGCTCTCCACACCACTGGAGTCAAGCTATCCAGGCTGATGAAGGCTGATAGCCAGAAACCGGTCCTTGGATGCTTGATTCCGGTCTGGGAAAGACATGGCTTGGTAGTTCGGACTGGACTGTTCCCATGAGGCACAGGGTCAGAGCTGATTTGCATATAGCCAGTGTCTAACCCAGGGTGGTGTGGAGTGCAAAAAAACGATGGATTTAGGCCCAGATCCTTGTACTGGGGTGAATGTATGACATTGTTCTACATTCTGTCCATCAACTGTGTTTTTTTCAAAATAACTTTAGCCATTCCTTCCTCTTAATTTCAGGTTCTCCTATTTTGTTAAAAAATAAGAGGGCAGCTGATTCATAGCAGGTACTGCCATAGTGTAACTGAATGCAATAGGGTGGGGTACCTTATGAAATTACTTTATTCCTTTTGTTCGATTATATTGTTTTCTTGTTTTTTTAAATTGCCTAAATACCTAGAAGCACACGTTACTACTTGTGTAACGATATCTCTGTAAGAGACATTAGTTAGTGATAGATTCCTTACCTTAGAATATACCCAGGCGTCAGACTGGATCCAGAAAGTTTTGCTTAGCAGTACCCCTGTGCGTCAGTAGGTGGTGCACTGCGGCTCCACGTCCGTCACTGGCGTCATAAGCGCCGAGATGACATCACACGGAGACTACTTAGGCGCCACCCATGTGCGCTGACGTCAGTTCTGGACACGACTTTCCGCGCCAGGAACGCAGAGCCATGCAAGATACTGACCATTGGTGCATAAAACTAGGGCCCTGAAAGGGATGACCTTAACCCTAGTAATCAGTTCGCAGAACGGGGAGGATGGGTGGGGCGGTAAGGAATCTATCACTAACTAATGTCTCTTACAGATATATCGTTACACAAGTAGTAACTTGTGCATCTGAAAGAGATACGTTAGTGATGGATTCCTTACCTTAGAATAGATACTCCAGCAATACCAACCCCGGTGGTGGGTCTGCAAACAAGATTACACCAGAAAGTCATGGAGCACAGAACGGTCAAAGAAGCCGTCTCTCCGGACCAGACTGTCAAGGCAGTAGTGCTTGGTAAATGTGTGCAGTGAGGCCCACGTAGCTGTCTGACAAATGTCCTGCAAGGGAACGCCGCGTCCCAAGGCAGTAGTGGCTGCCGTTGCCCTGGTGGAATGGGCACGCAGCCCCAGAGGAAGCTTCTTCTTAGCCCAGGAGTAACATGCTTTGATGCACAGAACGACCCACCGGGAGATGGTCCGCTTGTGCACAGCCCAACCTTTTTTGGCGCCCACGTATCCAACAAAGAGCTGGTCATCCACCCGGAACTGTTGCATATGCTGCAGATAGAAAGCGAGCGCCCGTTTTGCGTCCAGACTGTGGAGCCTCTCCTCCTCCCTAGAGGGATGCGGAGGCGGAAAGAAGGTGGGCCAAAGTGATGGTCTGCCCAATGTGGAAGGGCGTGACAACCTTTGGCAAGAAAGAAGGATGGGTCCTCAGAACCACCTTGTCTGGATGAACAGAGAGGAAAGGAGATTTAGAAGAGAAAGCCCAGAGCTCACTCACCCTTCTGGCTGAGGTGATAGCTACCAGGAAAGCCGTCTTGAGAGTGAGAAGACATAAGGGACAGTTATGAAGGGCTCAAAGGGAGCGCACATCAGAAAGGTCAAGACAAGATTCAATTCCCACTGAGGTATTATGAAAGGCACGGGTGGAAACGTATGCGTAATGCCTTTGAGGAAAGGGTTAACAACAGGGGACTTAAAAATAGAATGCTGATCTGGAAGCCGTAGAAAGACGGAGATGGTCGAAAGATCACCTTTGATAATGCCCAGAGCAGAGCCCTGCTGGGCCATGGAAAGGAGGAACCGAAGAACTTCGGAAAAAGTGACAGAAAGGGGATCCAGAGCCTTTGCTGTGCACCATGCCGCAAATGGAGGTGGAGGCTGGACAGGTTCGGGTGAAGGACCGTCCCCTGCAACTGCGACAGAAGATCCTCCCAAAGAGGCAGACGGATCGGGGGATCGACCACCATGCTAAGTAGCTCGGGATACCAGTATCTTGGTGCCCAATCCGGAGCCACAAGGATGACTTGGGCCCGGTTGCGCCTGATCTTCTTCGGCACTCTGGGCAGAAGTGGTATAGGCGGAAAGGCGTATAACAGACTGCAACTCCACTCGCAACGAAAGGCGTCGCCGAGCGAGTGCCGCCTTGGAAATTCCAGCGCACAGAACTGATGATATTGCGCGTTCTCTTTGGTGGCGAATAGATCTAACCAAGGCTCTCCCCACTGCTGAAAGAGACCTTGCGCCACGTTCGAGTTCAGATGCCATTTGTGATCCATCAAGCACCGGCGGCTCAGTTTGTCCGCTCTGGCGTTCAGAAAACCCGCTAGGTGTTGAACCACCAAGGTAATGCCTTGATGTTCCGGCCATGTCCAGAGGCGTAGAGCCTCCCGACATAGGGTCCTGGACCCCACCCCGCCCTGTTTGTTGCAATACCACATGGCGGTGGTGTTGTCCGTGAACACCTGCACCAAACTTCCCCGGACAGAGGGAAGGAATGCTTTCAGTGCAAGTCGGATCGCACGAAGCTCCAAAAGGTTGATATGGAGCCGGGACTCCGCCGGAGACCAGAGGCCTCTGATCTCCACCTCTCCCAAGTGGCCTCCCCATCCCAGGAGGGACACATTTGTCACGACTGTGTGTTCCGGTTGGGGAAGTGAGAGGGATCTGCCCCTGACCCAATCTCGATTCGTGAGTCACCACAACAATTGTTGAGTAGTGCCCTCCGAGATCTGGACATGATCGGACAGGCTGCCCCTATGCTGCGCCCACGGGAACTTCAGGTCCCACTGCAGAGTCCGCATACGCCATCTGGCATGTGTTACCATCAGGGTGTAGGAGGCCATCAGACCCAGCAGCTGGAGGGTGAACCTGACTGAGAACCAGGAAAGAGGCTGAAAGATCGGAATCATAGCCTGAATATCCCGGACTCGCTGCTCAGGACGATAAACCCGAAACAGCGTCAAATCCAGAACCGCTCTGATGAAGGGGAGCTTGTGAGAGGGACTCAGGTGCGACTTTGGCACATTGATGGAGAACCCCAGCAGATGCGGTGTAAAAAGGTCAGGCTACCAATCAGTATAAAAGATCCTTAAGTAGTGCCCGGCGGTGTCGCCTCTTAAACCCACAAGATATTAACCAATGAAGAGGCAGGCGCTGGAGACTGGAAGGCAGGAAACAAGGGTTTATTCTCTCCGGAGGAGAACACATCAGTTCGGACAGCCAGTATCGTCACGAGGTGCTCTAACCGCATCTCTGAGGCCTGACCTCTTATACACAGTTTTATGATCTTTATTGCAGGTAACACATTCTTGCAATGCTTTGAAGTATGAAAGGACATCCTCGGAATCTCCCCTTCAGGCCCGTTCCCACACACATTTACAGTTGAAGTCCCCACCCCGGTCACAATAGGTGTTGATTATCGCGCAGCTGGACATTCCGCCGATTCACTGAATGTGTGGAGTTGATCGGATATCATAGGGTGGGGGCTTTGATCAATTCGAGGGTCCTTTAATGGGGGAAGCTTCCTACTGTACGGGGGGGCAATAAACAGTATCCGCAGGGCCAGGTGGCGGCCTGGGAACGAGGAAGACAAACGGGCGCGCAGGAAAGGGGGTTTGTATCAAAGGGCCTGGGACCATGAAAGGAGTGAAGGGAGGTGTCGCGCTGGGAACAGGATGGGATTCCGGGACAGAGCTGCGCTGAAGAGGGGTTTACGACTCAAGGCATGTGAGAGCGGGGGGTGTCTGCGAGGTTGAGGGAGAGAGAGAGAGGCGCTGGCTATCAGCGAGGGGCAGGGAGGCCATGGTGCTCAAAATGGCTGCCGCTTACGTGCACGAATGGGTTCAAGAAGAGCAAGATGGCGCCGATAATGTTGACGTTTGCAGCCTAACTTTTAACAGTCCTCCCTTTTCAACATATCTAGCCAACTTGCCTACTCAATGTCAATCTTCATCAAATTCCTAACCTCGGCATCATATAATGCTCCCATGCGTTCGTTTCCAAAGTCCACAGTCTTAGGGCAAATACAATTTGTACATAGTGAACACAGAGGTGGCAGACATTGAATTCCTAAGCATAGACCGCATATTACAACTACAGGAATCAGGATAATGGTGAACAGTCTCCAGCCCCAGTTCTTAACGGTGTTCCAGAACCAACCACCAAGCGACCATTCTTCCTGATCCTGGTGGACTTCTGAATAGAGTCTGTGAAGATGTTCAATGGCTTTGTACACTGAGGGTGAGTTGTCCGGTATGTATGTACAGCAGCTGGACCCAATAATGCGGCATGCTCCACCACGGTCCGCAAGAACCACATCTAGGACAAGGCGGTTCTGGAGGGCCACCAAGCGGACTGCTTGAAGCTCGGCAGTGTTGTTAGCAAAGATACCAGCTGTGATGTTCATTGTTGTCTCAACTGCCTGAGTCAGATGTCGGATGGCACGGCTGTTTGCCATCGGGCCCCAGAGGGGAACAAGTCCCTTCATAGCATCAAGGAACTGCGCTCCTGTTGAGTCGGCTTGCTCAATGTCCTTGGCTCGTTTTTGTCTATGATGATTCGCTGGGGCCACATAAGTCGGAGGAAGGATGAAGGAGATGAAACAAGTGCCCCCCCCAGCCTTTGGGGAGCCAGGTGTAGGCCTTTGTGCCGCAGACGAAATACATGTTTGGGGACGACACAAAGGAAGGTGGATCCGTGGAGTCCAAAGTTCTGGTAAAACGGCAAGCACTGCGGCCCACCAGCTGTGTCCCATGTCCTTCTATGCACATGTGGCCTGTGACGTTGATGACTGACAGGGCCACAGTCAGAGTGGCAGCCGTTCGTTTCCGCAGGTAGGAGAAGGTGGGTCTGGTTGGGTTGTTGAACACCTGCATTTCAATTCGTTCTTTAGCAGGGATGTCCATGTGGATTGAGTCGTTGGAGGTCTGCGGGCAGAAGTGTGCCTTTGTTTTGTTTTGCCAGACCCCGTGGAAGAAATGCGTTACGGTTTTGCTGGAGGTGGCATTGTCCTTATAGCTTTCTTGCAGGAGGATCAGCCAAGCAAGGCAGGAGCCATGAACTGAGAAGGGTGAAGGGATGAATGGTATCGAGTGTCCAGTGGCGTGGGGTAGCAACCCACAGATCCAACAGTTGGTGGCATTGGTGGCGAGATTGTGCTGGTGAAGGAGCTGTACGAAAGAGTTATTCCAAAACTCCTTTCGTCTCTCTCTGAGTTGAGGAGAAAGCGAAATCAGATAATGTTCCTTCATGGTGGTAGGCTGAGCAGTGGTCAGGAATGTTTCGTGTGCAGGTGCATTTTCTTCCACAATCCAGAGTGTGGTCATGAGGAGCAAGCAGAAAAGGATTGTGATGAAGAGTGCAATTGTCTTTGAGCTGTGGAGTCTGTCTGTTCTTGGGTTTCTGTAGTGGGTATTTCCTGTTGCCTCCATCATCTTCTTATTTGGCGCTTCCATCATCTTCTTATCTGGCGCTTCCATCATCTTCATCTTCAAGGTGCTCGGTAGTGGGCAGAACCACAGACTTAGTTTAGCTTCTCTCCAGGTAACCCTTGGTTGCTTTGGGTCACCGTTCTGAGATTCAACTTAGTTCGTGGTCTACTTAGCCGAAGCTCCCTCCTTTCGACGCAGGAAATACCCTTCTCTGGATGGCACAGTGGGGTCAGAGAATTTTGAAAGTTCAAGTGCTTCGGTATCTGGATAGCAGGTTAGCGACGGTCGGTCTTTGTTCAGGAGCTCTTCTTGGTTGTCGATGTTTTCTGTCGTGGCCAGGGTCGAGGAGACCTTCTTACAGTGGTGTGCGTGCAGCCAGTGCCGTTACCCCTCCACACGAAGAGCCGTCCGGGTGGTGATTAACACTTGCCAGGGGCCCGTCCACCGGGGTTCCAAACTCTTCGACCGCTGAAAGTTTCGGATCAGCACGAAATCTCCAGGTTGGATGGCGTGACCCGGACCCCTGGAAGCATCGGGGATGGCCTGCTGCACCTGCTGATGAATGACAGACAGAGTTTCAGTCAATTTATACAGATAATCAGACATTAGGATGTCCGGGACGTCATGAATGGAAGTTGGTTTCGGTGCAGACCAGACACTCATGGGTCGACCGAAAACAACTTCATAAGGTGTTAAGTGATGTCTGGTGGGGGTGGAACGCATCGATAGCAATGCCAGTGGGAGGGCGTCTGGCCATTTCAGACCCGTGGTAGCCACTATCTTGGCCAGTTTAAGCTTTAGTGTGGCATTGTGTCGCTCAACAAGTCCAGCAGACTGGGGGTGGAAGACTGCGTGGAATTTCTGCTTGATGCCCAACCCCTTTAAGATGAACTGGATGACTTCGGCTATGAAGTGGGGGCCATTATCGCTCCATAAAATACGACAAAGGCCGTAACGGGGGAAAAACTCCTTTAACAGTACTTTTGCAGTGGCCATAGCAGTGTTGTCACGGGTTGGGTATGCTTCCACCCATTTGCTAAATGCGCACACCACGACAAGTACATATTTCAGGCCTTGGCACCTGTCTAGCTGGATGTAGTCCATCTGCAGGACTTCAAATGGGTGATTTGGGACCCCAAATCCTCCCCGGGGTACTACAGTTCCTTTCCCGGGGTTGTGTTGCAGGCATATCAAGCATTGTTGGACCAGGCGTTTGGCGGAGTCTGTGATTTTATCATTGTGCCAAACTCTGGAGACAAGTTCAATCATGGGGGCTGATCCTATGTGGGCAGGGGAGTGTGCCATAGCCAGTATGGGAATCAGGTACGAGTCAGGTAGCAACCATTTGTTTGTGTCTCTTGTCCGCCAGCAGCCTTCGTCATCTTTTAATCCCACCCGTGTCCATTCAGTCAGCTCGCGTTGTGTGCTAGCCGTTTGAATGTCTCTAATAGTGTCCCTAGCGTCAGTCCATTTTTCTGCTTGTGACCTGGTCACATACATACGTGTTGTCGTCCTATTTTCAGCTGTCGTTCGGGCAGTGATGTCGGCTAGCGCATTTCCCTGCCCAATGATGTCTGTCACCTTTTTGTGTGCTTGGCATTTGACGACTGCAAGCTTTTTGGGGAGAAGGACAGCTTCGATCAAGGCGGAGACTAGATCCCCGTGCAAAATGGGGGTGCCGTGTGAGGTCAAGAATCCCCTTTACCTCCAAAGGAGCCCAAAATGGTGAACCACCCCGAAGGCATACTGGCTGTCGGTGTAAATGTTCGCTGTGGTTCCTGCTGCCAGAATGCAGGCTCGTGTCAGGGCAATCAGTTCCGCTGCCTGGGCAGATCGTTGCGTGATGCGGGCTGTCTCGACTACAGTTCGAGCCGTGGTGACTGCATAGGCAGCGGAAGTGGTGCCATCGGGGAGTTTGATGCAAGAACCGTCCACCCACAGCTCCCCGTCGGGGTCAGGGAAAGCCGTGTCTCTGAGGTCAACCCTACTTCTAGTCTGTTCGTCCGTAAGAGTCACGCAGTCATGTACAGGGTGCACATTGGGATCGTTCTCTGGTAAGGGTAACAGAGTTGCCGGGTTCAGTGTGGTGCATCTTTTCAGGGCGATATGGGGTGCAAGCAGAGTCAGTTCGTATCCAGTCAGTCGTGCACTCGTCAGGTGTTGCGTCTTGGTTTGGTTCAGGAGGGTGTCAACTGCATGGGGTACCAGTACCGTGAGGGAATTCGAGAGTACGATCCCCTCACTCTGTCGGATAGAGATTGCAGCAGCAGCTACAGCTCGAAGGCAGGCAGGCAAGGCTCTGGCTACAGGGTCAAGAGTGGCAGAGAAGTAAGCGCACGGTCGTTGCTTTGGGCCAATGGCCTGGGTCAGGACAGATAAAGCGCACCCCTCCCTTTCGTGAGTGTAAAGGGAGAAGGGCTTTCTGTAATCAGGGGTACCTAGGACAGGGGCCGAACAAAGGGCATCTCGTAGTTCCGTGAAGGAGGTTTGACACTCAGGGGTCCAAGGGAGTGGGAAGGGGACGTCTTTACCTAGCAGAGAAAGCAGCGGTTTCACAATGAGGCTAAAGTTTGGTAACCACTGTCGGCAGAAGGAGGTGAGGCCTAGTAGGGAGCGAACCTGTTTCCGGGTTTTAGGGACAGGAGTTTCGAGAATGGTTTGGATCCGGTCGGGAGTGAGTTTCCTTCCTTCTTTGGACAAAAGGTGGCCTAGGTAAGTGACCTGGGGTTGGCAGAATTGCAACTTTTTCTTGGAGACCTTGTGGCCATTTTCCGCAAGGAAGTGCAGGAGTTGAATGGTGGCTGTAACTGCTAATGGAGTGGTGTCGGCTGCCAAAAGGATGTCATCGACATATTGCACTAACACCACTCCATCGGGTAACTGGACTTGATCCAGTTGTCTCTTGAGGGCCTGGCTGTAGATGCTAGGGCTTTCTGTGTAGCCCTGGGGTGCTCGGCAGAACCTATATGAGCGGGCTTTTAGGGTGAAGCCGAAGAGATATCGGCTGTCTGGGTGGATGGGGATGGAAAAGAATGCGTTTTTGAGGTCAATGACAGTGAAGGTGGTGGCAGTGGAAGGAATCAAAGTCAGGATGGTGGTGATGTCTGAGACCACAGGGTACTGGGGTACCACCACTTTGTTGATCTCTCGAAGGTCAATGATAAAACGGTATGCTTTCTCATCTCCCTCTCCCTGTTTCTTGATGATGGGCAAGATAGGGCTGTTGCAAACGTTGCTAACCACTTCCTCTACCACTCCTGCGTCTATCAGTGACTGAATAATCTTTACCAATGCCTTCTCACCCTCGGGCGATATCCGATATTGTGGAAGTTTTGGGAGTGTTGCGTCTGGTCGGACAGTAATGTGCACTGGGTCAATCAACATGCGCCCTACGTCCGAATCCGCCTTGGCCCACAGATACGGAGGCAGAGTGTCAAGCAGGGATGTGTCAGAGTCGGTGATGGAAAACATGCGTCGGGGAGGGCAATGTCTAAGCAGAACGGGGTTGTCGTAAAGGAAAACTCGAACTCCGTCTTGAGAACATCTGATCGTCGCTCGGAAGTGTTTCAATAAGTCAAGTCCCATAATGGCGTCAGGGCTATTGGAGGAAAGCAAAAACGTGGTGTCAGTGGTGTTGTTTTCTACGTCAAAGAGGATCGGGGCGGACAAGGGGTTCGTGGAGGGCGTTCCATCGAAACCTGTCGATGTTATAAGTGAGCCAGACAAGGGTGCCCTTGGAATCAGTCGTTTAGATAACGCACTACGTGTTGCGCCAGTGTCCACCAGAAATGGAGACTTGGTACCCAGGACCTTAGCAGTGACGTAAGGGCCTTGCTGGTCAACATAGAGCTCGACTGGATCCCTCCCTTGCCCTTGGCAGTCCTATGCAAAGTTGTGGGCGTCATCGTAGTCAGATTGCTGGTATTGGTTCTGTCTGGGTCGATCAAATGTATTTGGTCTGCCCGATCTGTCGTTAGTCGTGTCATTTGGGGGCCCTCGCTGTTGTCCCTTATTTCTCGGTCCACTTGCTATGTCCTTGGGGTCTTTGTTTCTGATTATTTCCAGAAGAACTGGGCACTGGGATTTCCAATGGCCAGTTCCTTTGCAGAAAGCACACTGGTCCTCTCTAAGGTCTGTACGTCCACTGTGGGGAGTCAAAGTGCGGTCCTGGGGAAATGCAGCCTTAGGGACGTTCGTCTGATAGTTTCCCCGGTATTGGTCTCGTCCTATAGTCACCCCTTGCAGTTGGGCAATCATCACCCTCTCTTTCAAGTCCTTCTTCTTTTTCTCTGTTGCCCTATCGTTTTCATTTTTCTGATGTTCATAATATTGGGCCATCTGGAGGATAGCCGTAGGTTTGGAGGCTGCCCAACTACTCTCGCTAGCCTGCAGTTTCTGGGAGACCTCCGACGACAGACCCTTAACATAATTCTGGACAAACAGATGGTGTCCGGTTGCAGTGGTCATGTCCAGGCCGCTGTAATCGGAGAACACCGTTTCAAACCGGGAGAAGTATTCCGATACATCCTCCTGGGGTTTCTGGCGACAGGCCGTTACTATCGACCAGTCCACTTTCTTTTCTGGAATCAGGGTTTCTAATTTCTGCACGATTTTATCTGGAAGGTCTAGAATGGATTTCAAAGGCTTTTGTCCAGGTCCTCGTTGTTTATCAATGTTATCGAGTTGTGACCAGGTATGTCCAAACAGCTCAAGGTGGTCGACTTTCCGGATTTGCTTCCACACATCAGCTGGTAGACATAACCCGAAAAACAAGTCGATGTCAGCCATGGTCATAATCGTTGAACCTAGAGCTGTACCCAATTCAGTATAGAAGGCAGTGGGGTTTTTACGTAGGTCAGGCAGAGATTTCCGGAATGTCAGAATCTCTTGCCGGTCCCATGGCTGGTAGACCCAGTTGTACACTACCCTTCCTTTTGCATCTTGGTGGTTTGCATCATCGTTAGTCCCTGCACCTCGTGGAGGAACCCAGTAAGGGGCAGCCTCTCGTATCGGCATCATGGTGTTAGATTGCTCAGTTTGTGGTTCGGTCGCTACGGATGTCGTGGGTTTAGTTCCCGATTCTCGTTCAGTGAGGTGGCGGAAAACCTCAAGCGTACGCGTAAGGAGGTCCGTCACATCACACTCGCCCTCATCCCCGATATCGACCTTCCGGTACAGAGTCGTTAGGCTCTCGGGACCTTTGTCTCGATATCGGTTCCTCGTATGCGTTCAAGACATGGTAACACAGTCGTACGGTAAAATGTCATCTGTGACTCCCTGTATACGAGTTAAACATATCCGTGATGTACTCTTCATCTTCCTTCCTTTCTACCAGTGTCCTTGCTATCTGGTCGATCCCTGTTCGCTCATCTTTGCTTAGTCTGTTTGTTCTTGCAGAACCAGCCCTTCGGGTCTCAGGGTCGCCTAACGTTGTCGTTTGCGTAGTATTTAATACAAGGGGTTCGGCCGGCACAGAGGCCATGGGGGCCGAAGCTGTGGCGCTACCTTCGTTTGTACCTGGGGGTGGTGAGTGCTGTGCTAAGGGTTGGGAAGGGGCATATGGAGGGGGCATGTAGATGGTCGGAGGACCTAACAGCAGATCATCGTTGGCTCGTTGTTTCGAGGGTAAATCAGGGTAGAGCATGGGGGACGTTCTAACCGGACACTGGCTTGATGTTTCCATTTCTAGTTTCTGTTTGGCTTTCTCTCTTTCCTTTATCTCTCCTTCTAGTTTCTGAGCAGCTAGGTGGGCTGCTTTTCGCAGCTCTTTTCCCAACCTACTCTCAGTTTTCTTTTTACGTTGTTCAGTTTCTTTGCGCCACATGCCGAAACTATCGAGCATAGTGGGCGTTGTCTTGTTTTTACCGAGGGCTGCTTCTAGCGCGTTTATTTTGTCATCATCAAAGGATCCTATCAGTGGCCACTGACTTTCTCGATCCTTTTTCGTATATTTATGCCACAGCTTGTTATAGGCTATAGCGATCAATCCATGCTTCATGAACATGTCCTTATTAGGGGTGCCCTCCAGTGGAGCCGGATGGTTCATCTCTAATAAGCGGTCCGGGCTAAACAGGCTACCAATCAGTGGGGAGAAGACAGACATGACGGATCACAACGGGGACAAAAGTCAGCACTGCCTATCTTATCACTGCGTGCAAAGACTAGACAGAATATTCCTATTCTACGTTGTTTGCAGGCAGTGAATACCTCATGAACCAATATCAAATAGTCAACGTTCGGTCAATCAAAACAATTCAGTGGGGAGAATAAGTAGGCCCGCAAAGGTCTGCGTTACCTACCCTTTCACTATCTGCAAAAAAGGGGGGCGGGGGTGCCTTCCAGTTTGCAGACAGAGAATCTCCAGAAAACAGTCTGGGAACAATAGTTCAGGTTCAGATAATTAATCAGTGGGGGAGAAAGATAGGCACGACGGCTGCGTTACCTATCCTTCGCTGCTTGCAAAGAGAGAGCCTGTTGTTTCTCCGTTTGCAGACAGCGAATCTCCAAATAAATCAACAAAGAGTAATACTAGTATTTTCTAAACAATTGAACAATCATTTCGCAATTCGTCGTGTTTACACGACCTTACCCGGACCGCATGGACAGTTTCTTGTCTTCCGAATCCAGCGCCCGACCGTCCTCTTTTCTTCGTAATCCTCGCGGCACTCCTGATGGTTCCCAGTCAGGACCGTAGATCACTCGAGAGAGGTCTGTTCGGAACCAGTGAAGTTCGGATGATCGGCTGTCAGACGAGGGTCTATCGGACAGGTGCACTCCCGATCGTTGCAGTCATTCACTCTGTCGTCAGGACCTCTCCCACTGGATCCACGTGTCGCTGATGGGCCCCACGCTTGGGACGCCAATTGTAAAAAGGTCAGGCTACCAATCAGTATAAAAGATCCTTAAGTAGTGCCCGGCGGTGTCGCCTCTTAAACCCACAAGATATTAACCAATGAAGAGGCAGGCGCTGGAGACTGGAAGGCAGGAAACAAGGGTTTATTCTCTCCGGAGGAGAACACATCAGTTCGGACAGCCAGTATCGTCACGAGGTGCTCTAACCGCATCTCTGAGGCCTGGCCTCTTATACACAGTTTTATGATCTTTATTGCAGGTAACACATTCTTGCAATGCTTTGAAGTATGAAAGGACATCCTCGGAATCTCCCCTTCAGGCCCGTTCCCACACACATTTACAGTTGAAGTCCCCACCCCGGTCACAATAGGTGTTGATTATCGCGCAGCTGGACATTCCGCCGATTCACGGAATGTGTGGAGTTGATCGGATATCATAGGGTGGGGGCTTTGATCAATTCGAGGGTCCTTTAATGGGGGAAGCTTCCTACTGTACGGGGGGGGGCAATAAACAGTATCCGCAGGGCCAGGTGGCGGCCTGGGAACGAGGAAGACAAACGGGCGCGCAGGAAAGGGGGTTTGTATCAAAGGGCCTGGGACCATGAAAGGAGTGAAGGGAGGTGTCGCGCTGGGAACAGGATGGGATTCCGGGACAGAGCTGCGCTGAAGAGGGGTTTACGACTCAAGGCATGTGAGAGCGGGGGGTGTCTGCGAGGTTGAGGGAGAGAGAGAGAGGCGCTGGCTATCAGCGAGGGGCAGGGAGGCCATGGTGCTCAAAATGGCTGCCGCTTACGTGCACGAATGGGTTCAAGAAGAGCAAGATGGCGCCGATAATGTTGACGTTTGCAGCCTAACTTTTAACAGCGGGAGGTCATCCGTAGTCTGAAGGTGGCGGACGACTGTTTGTGGCGAGCCCGCCTTCAACAACCAGTCATCCAGGTAGGGGAAGACGGACACCCCTGACCTGCGCAAGTGAGCCGCGACCACCGCCATCACTTTCGTGAACAACCGAGGGGCGCTGGTAAGGCCAAAGGGGAGCACAGCAAACTGAAAATGCTCCTGGCCTACAGTGAACCGCAGGCAACGCCGGTGGGCCGGCAGGACAGGGATGTGAAAATAAGCGTCCTGCAAGTCCAACGCCACCATCCAGTCTCCAGGGTCGAGGGCAGCCAGGACCTGAGCCAGAGTCAGCATTTCGAATTTCTCCTTCCGGAGGAAACGATTGACGTCCCGGAGGTCCAAGATGGGGCGCAGACCCCCCCCTTGTCCTTCTTGGGGACCAGAAAGTAGTGGGAATAACAACCACTCCTTACTTCCTGCCCAGGAACACACTCGATGGCCCCCTTGGCCAAGAGGAACGTGACTTCCCGTTAGAGAAGAAGCAAATGATCCCCCGACATCCGGTGGCACCGAGGTGGCATGGCCGGAGGGGAGGACTGAAAGGGGAGGGGATACCCCTTGCGGATTTTTTGCAGCACCCATTTGTCCGACGTGATATCGCGCCCGTGCGGGAGGTGGTGGCAGGTCCTGCGACCCACCGGCATGGGGTGCTCCACAAAGCACGGACTAGGAAGGTTTGGAGGAAGGAGCAGCGGTGGTGATGGTGGCGGACTGACCCGCGCATCGATTCCCCGACACACCCCGGCGGAAGCTGCGGCCACGCCCGAGCTTTGGGCTGTGTCTGCACAGGCTTGTTGGAGGAACGTGCCTGGGTACCTCTGCCCTGGCCACGAAAGGAATGACAAACAGGAGTGGCCGGGTTCTTAGCAGAAAGACCCAAGGACTTGGCCGTGGCCCGCAAGTCCTTAAAACGCTCAAAGGCACTGTCGGCCTTATCGCCAAACAAGCGGGTGCCATCAAAGGGCATATCCATGAGCGTGCCCTGGACATCGGGCGAGAACCCAGTCGAACGTAACCAGGCGTGGCGTCTCAACGCCACCATTGTAGACATCGCCCTGCCCAACGAGTCTGCGGTATCCAAACCACACCAAATGGCGAACTTAGCCGCATCCTTTCCTTCAGCAATCGCTTGAGAAAGGACAGCCTGGACTTCCTCAGAACACTGAGGCAGAACCTGAGCAACAGTATTTCACACTGCGTGAGAGTAGCAGCCCAACAAGCAGGCGGTGTTCACCGACCGCAGCCCTAAGGTGGCCGAAGAGAACAACCGCTTACCAAACTGATCCAGTTTTTTGGAGTCCTTGTGATAAGTTGGCCTGGCATATGATGTCCAGTATTCTAGTGGGCACCTTGCACCAGTCCAAACAACTCTTATTGATGGTAGGTTTAAGACAACCTTTATAGAAAGCTATCCTAGTGGTAGCTGTGGAGAGCAGCCTTCAGGCTAAGTCTTGAAGGAATGTAAATGTAAATGTATGTATGTAAATGTATTGCGACTTATATAGCGCACGTATCACCCGAAGGCATCAAGGCGCTTGCTTAGGGAACCCGTCCTGGTATTCCCCTGTGAGATACCACGGCAGGGTATCCACAAGGTGAAAGCCAGGCATCCCACCGCGAGGGGCCGTAGTGGAGATTAAGCAAGCTATTGCCCAGAGTCGCAGAGTGTGACCCCGTGAGTCGAGTAGGCACCGGAGCGAGAATTGTCGAGTCCGTGGAATTTTTGAGCACGAGACCCGCCGAGGCGGGGAATCGAACCCTGGTCCACGGCCGATCTCAGCTTCCAGGTCTGCCGCCTCTAACCACTGAGCCACGCTTCTCCAATGTAAAGCAGCTTGTTTTACCAGTCTATAATCTCTTGAATGATCAAATGAAAGCACACCACACAAGCTATATATCAAATATATATGTATTTATTCTAAACACAACCCCTCTAGTCTCTTTATGAGGCTAGAGGCCAAATTACAACACAAGAACTTTAAATAGCACACAGTAAATAGCACAGTATACGTTATGCCCTAGGGGCCTCACAAACCATATACTAAAATAGTGGTATAAGAACCACGTGAGGGATAGAAGTGAGGCCTAGGGCCTGTAGAACCGCTGGGGCAACCAGGAACCACCAAAGGTAGGGACGCAGGAGACCCACGGGGGACGCGTGCAGTGTCTAAACACATCCGTGAATCACCATTGACTTCTATGGAGGAAAAGCAAGTTACAATTTTAAAGATTAAGGACACTTCTGAGTGAACTATGATGGAACCCCTTTAGACTTAGACACTTCGAGAGTCAAGACGCACGGGAGCACCAGAGTACTCGTGTTACCCCACCCAGGGAAGACGGGTGCATAGGTGTCTTTTGGTGTCGGGTTTCGTTGTCGATTCCAATGGAGAGCTGCGAAGAAGTGCTGCAGGCGACCAGAGGAAAAGTGTCTGGGTGGATCCAAGGGTGGATCGGAAATCTGAAGAACCTGAAAGCAGAGGGGATAGCCAGAAGAGCCAGTGACAAGGATGGTGACAGGAAGATGCCAGGCATTTTCGGGTGCTTCAAGGTGAAGTAGGTGAAGCTTGACTCTTCAGCCACGAGGAAGACGACCAGGAGCTGGATTCGAGCTGTCCCACGAAGGATGTCGAGTGCTGCAGCGTCGGTATCCGGATTGGACCCAACAAGCCTTTGCAACAGCAACCCACGCAAGATTGGCTTTGGTGTAGACCAGCAAGGTCTGAAGGACTCACCCTTTGGAGTGGAGTCAGAGCACGCCTGGAGCAACCAGGAAAGCTCAAGAAACAAAGGATTGCCCTTCGTGGGGACCCACTAGCCAATGGACTAGGCATCGCGAAGGAGCCTCGAGCTGCAGTGAAGAAAGTGGACTCACGGGACACTTGTGGAGTGTATGCCTCTCAGCTTTGGTGCAAAAGGTGCTCGGGGCAAGGGCAACAAATAGCCCAATGCTCAACTTCGGGAAGTAGGTGCAGTTACAAAATTGCAGGATGTCCAGGAGTTTCGGTCCCACGTCTCTCATGTCGGCAGCGGGTCACAGCTTTGCTGGGATCTCGTGTCGGCCTCAGAGAAGTCTGGAAGTCCGTGTCCTGTGTCACAGATTCTTCGGGATCCGGCGGGAGCCTCGAAAATGCAGACCAGCAAGATGCTCTTAGGTGCCTGTTTGAACAGGGGGGTCACACCTTGACCCCAAGGGAGATTTCTTCCGTCTTCCAGTCGATATGGAATGACGAAGGTCCATGATTTCGTCTTCAGAGTTTCATCCAGGGTAATCTAAAGTCCTAGGGACTGGGTTCCTATACTTCTAGTAAGTTTAGGGGATGAACTAACACTAGGGTCCCAACTATGGGAGGACCTGGGGAGGGGGTGGTTACAGCCCTTCCCCTTTGTCTAGTTTTGCGCCAGAGCTGGGGCTGCGTGCCCCAGCAACCGGTTTGATCTGGGAAATGCATGGAGCAGGCAGTGTCTCAAAAGCATTCACTGAATGCAATCCACCCTGCCTCAATACACTAAAGCCTGCCGGCACCTCCCTGGACAGGAAACCTATTGTCCAGGCCTCCCCTGCCGGAGTTTCGTCCAGCAGCAGGAGGTCAGACTCGTGTCTGTGGCAGCAGCATCCATTTCGTGATGCTGAGGCTCTGTAAAACTTTAACCGGGTATACCAGTGTGTACCTGTCTTCTCCCTCTAGAAGGGTGGAATGCTACCCCTGCCGCCAGAACTGGCGGGGGGGGTAGTATTCCAAAGTGTTTGACACCAAACACGACATGTTTTGATTAAGCCAAACCAAAGTTAGCATTAACCGCAAGGATTATAATGCACTTAAGAGTATATGGTATGGCCATATCACGGAAAAGCTATAAGGAAGGGATTCTGAAAGCTGCAGAGGGGCTCAGCTCATGCTAGGGCACCCTCTCACACCAAATCAAGCACTCTGCCTTCAGGATTATCAAGGCCTGCCATAGGAGTGACTTATAGGATAATATGGGTCTGTTTTAAATGGTGGATATAGGTATACTATATCCCAGTAAGGGGTGCTTACACCACCTTACCCAGGCTGCAAGTGCAGACCCGTGGTGCCATTTTGGAAGGATTCCCAGGGGTGGCATAATACATGCTTCAGCCCCTGGTAGGCCTCTGGGGTACCTATGCCCTTGGTACCTAAGGTACCATATACTAGGGTCTCACAAGGTAACTCAGTAACCAATCTGGTATGTACCTAAGGTACATGGAATCTATTTAGAGAGAGAACAGCTAGGCTGTGGTCCCGATTAGCAGGGCCACAACCAGACTAAAGTCGAAAAACCAGTGAAACACAGCAAAAAGTGGGGGTAACCATAGGAAGCAGACCCTGCTATCCTACAGTCCTTATTCGGCGGCGCCGTGGGAAAGGCACTCTGCGTCGTCGAGGCCTGGATGACCAGACTCTCAGGCGTGGGATGGGTGGTCAGAAAGGCAGGGTCACCCAGCGCCAGGAGGTGGTGTCTGGCAATGTTTTATCCACAGGAGCCCCCGTGGCTGGCCGTGACCAAGTGCCCAAGAGGACGTCGGTAAGGGCATCATTGAAGGGAAGCAACTGCTCCGACGAAGTAGATGCCGTTTGGAGCACCTCTGTGAGGAGGTTGGTTTTGAGGGCCACTGTGGGGAGGTCGAGGTTGGGGGCTTCAGCAGCCCGACGGAGCACCATCGTGTAGGAAGGGCCCTCCTCCATCGTAGGTGGAGGAGAGGCAAACCCAGGGTCAGAAAAGACATCGAGGTCGCCGGCGTCCTCCAAGTCATCCACCCAATTCTGCTCGGAGTCACACTGCCAGGCAAGGGGGTCCTTGGATCCTTCCCAGTCCTCCTCCGCCTCCGGCACCTGAGGGGCTGGTCGTGGCGGCAGGGCCAGAGCCAGAGAAGGGACAAACGGTGTCGGAAACGGCGCCGAGAATGGCGCCTGCCAGGGCCGGACTGGCGCTGCCTCCCAATGCGGATTCCAGGCCGGAACAAAATGGTCCTGGAACCGGGGCAAGGGCCGAAGGAACGGCACCCAATGCGGTGCCGAGGGTGGAGCCGAGGGCGGCGCCGGAGCCGGCAACGCTGCACCTCGTGGCGCTTGGGCTGGAGCCAACGGCGTAGGATCCCGTGGCACCGGGGCTAGATCCGCTGGCGGAGCCACCGGGGCGACAGGGTCTGGACACGGGACCGCGGGGCCTGAATGCACGCCGGTGGGAGCACGAGGCCTAAAAAGGCGGTCCATGGCAGCAAGAAACTCTAGCACCTGTTCAGGAGTCGCCGACCAATCCGGGTAGGGCGGGTAGACCGTGGGACTCCCAGGCTCCAGAGGAGCTGCAGGGGCAGAGCCCCTGTCCCCCTCGTCCACCTCCGAGGAGCGACCGGGGGGGGCAGCAGAGAGCGAACACGCTTCTTCGACTTCTTTTTATGACGTCGCTCGCCAGAATGCGAAGACTTGGAGCCCGAGGAGCGACAGCTCAGGTCCCAGGAATGGCCCCTAGATACGGAGCGGCGGTGGGACGAATGCCAGACCTCCAGCAATTTCCGGTGCCACTCCCTCAAGGCCTTCGGGGCCATGGCTCGACAGTCCCGGGAGTCGTGATCAGTCCCCAGGCAGTAGAGGCAAACATCGTGGTGGTCCGCCACCGACATATTGCTAGGAATCAATATAGGGTTCTGGCCAAAAATCAACAAGGCTAGACAATTAAACACTCAAGGAACAACAAAGAGCCAGTACTGATGCTATTTGAACATACAAATAAACCAACCACTCGTACCACTCAAAGTGATTGTAATAATTTTATTTAGAAATTAATTATATTTTATTTTGATTTTATATTTAAAATATATACTTGTAGGGATCTTTTTACATTTTACAGATACGTTAGAAGGGCAATTTTTTTTATATCGGACCAAACATGAATATTTACAAGTCATAAATGATACACATACAAATTCAATTACACAGTACACACAAAGCAAATAAACAAGAACCCAAAAAAACAAAATAGTCAAAAGAAGTTTGTAAAGGAGGCAGAAAGGAATTCAAAAGAATTTCAGAAGAAAAGTCAATTATTCCAATATCTGAAGGTGATGGAATACGATCCTATTTTAAGATGACGCCATCTCCGGGTCGCCTCCCCACGTGACCACATGGAAGTGGATATAGTAGGCGTGCGAGTCGAGGGAGACGTCCGCATGATGAAACGAGCTCCGTGAGGCCCCGGTTGGTAAGGAGGAAAGGGGGAGGTAGCAAGACGCTTAGAACCGAAGATAAGCGGGTGGTGGCAGAAAGATTAAGGAGTAAGGTTTCTTGAATCAGCGAAACCACACAAGCCATGAGACCTGCTCTAAAAACAATTGGCACGGCTGTGTCAACTGCTAAACCGCGCTTGAAATGAAAAGTGATGAGGGCAGCTGAATATGAAGGGTTGATGCAATGGTGGGATGTTTGAAAAAAACACAGATGAATAGCACATCGTTTTTTAATGAGTACCATTAGTTTTCCTTCATGGTTAAAGAATGGCCTTAAGTACCAAGAGATTTTGGAGAGGCTGAGATGTACCATTAGTTTTCCTTCGAGGTTAAAGAATGGCCTTAAGTACAAAGAGATTTTGGAGAGGCTGAGATGAAATGGTATAGAATTTGCCTTGAATACTAGAATTGTGTTGTTCAGAACTATATATACATTATTTTACAGATTGACATCATAGCTGAATGATCAATCCACTCTGAGGACTCACAGATGGAGTTCCCTGTGTGACTTCAACAGATCAAGCTGGTACGTGGAACAGTGGCTTTTTGAGGGTAAATATAAATGTATACTATACGCTTAATGAATAAGGAGGTCCTTTGACCAAAAGGGAGTTGTGAGAGTGATGGAGTGTGTTCTTCTTTTCTGTTTTTACATTTGGTAGTCTCCGATAACGGTGTATGGTGTGTCCAATACTGGTGCCTTGACGAAGTGGCTTGCCCTGAAGAATTTGCCTAAAATTGATGTGGTAAAGAAACATGTTGAAATCTCTGGGTTCTTCTCACACTGTTACATGTTGATGGAAATATTAGAAGTGGTGGTGACTGCCAGTTGTAAAAACAGTTTTACTCTTAAGTAAAGGCGGAAAACGGTTGGCGTTTACCTTATAGTAGGAAAGAGGGGAATATATTGAATTTACAGTTTGTGAATCCTCGCCTCCGTTTTGAAATTGTGTAGCCTGGCAAAGGCACCTTATAAACCAGGTCTTGTTATTTTTGATTGACTGTTGAGTGGAGGGCGACCCGAGTTTTTTCTTCCCTCAAAAGCTCCGTTTTGAATGTATGTATTTAAAAAATAATCAACATATTTAGAGATAGGCTCTAATATAGAGCCACACCCAGCTACAATAGGAACGACCTGGGTGGTCAGTGTCATTTTTATGGACTTTTGGTAAGGTATTTAGCAAAGGGATCTTGGGATGTTTTTTATTTAAGAAACCAAATTCCTTCTTGCCAATGATTCAAGATTCGAAAGCTTCTTGTAAAATGGAAAACAATTCACCCTGTATGTCCAAGACGGGGTCCGTTTTGAGTCTCTGATAACATTGGATATCATTCAGTTGTCTTAACACTTCGGCTTTGTAATTATTGGTGTTCATCACAACAATTGAGCCACCCTTGTCCACCGGTTTTATTATTTGATTATCTGAATTCAAAGTAGTTATTGCTTCTTTTTCAACTGTTGTGATATTGTATTTGACAAAATCTTTTTTATTTTTTATTTGTGTATTGGCTGATAGAATTGTCCGTTCAAAAGTTAGTATTTCTTTAGGTATTTTATTTGAAGGTGGGCAAAAGGATGATTTTTCACAGATGGAGGTTGCCTCTATAGTTGGTTGATAGTTATTTTCCAAAAAGTATGATTTTAGGCATATCTTTCTACAGAACTCAATTGTTTCCATTTTCATTCTCACCACATCGGTGGTTCGTGCTGGCACAAACGTAAGGTCTTTTTTCAAAATAGATTGTTCAGCATTCGAGAGGAGCCGATCAGATAAATTGAAAATGGGTGAAGATGTTACGTTTTGTAATATTGGTTCCGGGTTTTCATTTCCCATCCTTGATTTTGGTATCTGTTTCTGGTACGGGGTTGGTGCTGACCCCGACCTAAAAAAAGACTGTTGTTTATTGGTTTTACGTCGATTTTGTTGTTGATTTACGTCAGAATTTTCACCCTTGCCACTAGAGGATGACGATGTATCTGAAAAAGAAATACATTTGTTTTTAGATAATCCTTGAAAGTCAGTCAGAAATCATCGTGAGTCTGGACATGAGAAAAGTCCGATTGCAAATATGGATACGTAGTATCTAATGAGAAACACTTTTTGTCTTCCTCAAATTTGGTAGCCTTTTGATTGATAGTGAAGTCTTTGAATTCAGTAATATCTTTTTCTACTTTGGCAAGTAGTGATTTTGAGTCCGTTATTAATTGATTATCCTTAATTTCTTGTTCTAATATATACATTTCCTGTAATAGTTGTGCTGATAATTTCTGCGCAGGTTCTATAGTTAAGACCATAAGATCTCTGCTGCATTTGGTCTCGATGCAGCTATAGCCTTTCTTATAGATAGGATCTTCCGTAAATATTACCGGTATATTTCGGATTTGAATGCCGGCAGGGATGGTTCCTGCTTTAAGGTGCTCAAATAAAAAGTGTCCATGTAAGTCCGTTTGTATTTGTTTCTTTTTTAGTCTGATTAGTTTTCAGCTTCATTCTGCTGAAGTACTTAATGAAACAGAGGCGAACTGGGGAGGGGCATTTAGGAGTTTTTGGATATGGTCCTCTGAATAAGCAAAGGTATCCTGATCTGACATAGTACACACAACTGAATAAACAAGGAACAAAAAAACGACAACAATATCTTACATATAAACAAACTCCTATTCGGGTGGAGTCAAAAGAACCTCGCGAGTCAAAACCCGCTAATCCTAAGAATCAATATAGGGTTCTGGCCAAAAATCAGCAAGGCTAGGCCAATGAAACACTGGTGTCAGGTGTATTAACCAATAATGTGCAATTACAAGTATTTAATTATGCTACCTGAACACTAGACTGTTGTGCCAAAAATTTGGTGGGATATTATATGTTCCCTTTTTCTCTTTTCTTCTGAAATTCTTTTGAATTCCTTTCTACTTCCTTTACAAATGTCTTTTGACTATTTTGTTTTTTTGGCTTTTGTTTATTTGCTTTGTATGTACTATGTAGTTGTATGTATATCATTTATGACTTGTAAATATTCATGTTTGGTCAGATATAAAAAAATTGCCCTTTTAGCGCATCTTTAAAATGTAAAAAGATCCCTACAAGTACATATTTTAAATATAAAATCAAAATAAAATATAATTAATTTCTTTGTGTTGAAATTTTTTATTAAAAGTTTTCAAATGAAAATACAAATACAAATGCAATAATAAAGCAGAATAAAATATTGGTAAATGAAAAATAGTACAAGTGAGAAGAAAATTTACATAAGATATAGCAAATATGAGGAAGCAAAAATAAATATTCCATAATCCTGAATGTAATGATAATAGGGAGATAACAGGAGAATTATATTATAAGAGAAGAAAATAAATAAAAGAAGAAAGATAGAAATGAAGGAAAGGAAAAAAGAGAGAAAGAAAGAAAAAGAAAGAATCCCAGAGCAACAAAAACAGATATTAAGAGAGATGATACCAATGAAGGGGAAAATATTTCAATAGCAAAGTAACAGGAAAAAGGACCATAAAAAGAATAAAATTAAGAAGGAATAGTATTTGGAGGAGAAGAAGGAGTGGAGACAGAGTCACTATCCACAGTGGTTTCCAGGAAAGGGGACCATATTTGGAGAAAAATGGAAGCCTGATCCTGTAAATTATAAATTGTATGTTCATGGAAAGCTGTTTGCATCATCGCCACCAACCACTCTTCCTGGGAAGGAGACAAGGGAGATTTCCAGTGACGCAGTATACAAATTTTGGCCGTAGCCAAAGCAGTATGAAGAAGACGAGTTTGCGATTTAGAAAGCTTCGGGAGGCCACGAAAATCATGTAAGATAATGTTTGCAGAAGTAAAGGGTAGAGGTAGTGACATCGTATTAGCCAATGTCTTTCTTACAAAAAGCCAAAAGGATCTAGTACAGGGACATTCACAAATGATATGTGTAATATCACAACCGGAAGCAGAACATCTCCAACACGAAGTATGTAATAACAACTTAGCATGATGCAATTTAACTGGAGACCAGTGCAATTCATGGATAATTTTAAAAATGCAGAATTTGAGACGGGCTTCCCGGACTCCCTTATGTAATCCTTCTAAGATTTGATCCCATTGAGTATTGGAATATACAACTGATAAAAGAGATAGACATTTCAACTGGAGAGCTTGTGAGAGAGGCTGTGAAAATAGAGGATGCAAGAAAGTCTTATAAAGACCAGAAGTCACACCTTTAAGATTCCCCCACAACTGCAGATAAGACAAAATAGGAGATAGGGATAGCAAGTCAGGTGGAGGACCTAAATGTTTCGTGATTGCTTGTTGAAGCTGAATGTATTTACAGGATTGTGTGGATGGTAAATGGAATTCCTGACTAAGTTGGGAAAAGGATTTAAAAGTGTCACCATGAAACATTTGATCTATAGAATGGACACCAGTTTCCTGCCACAAAGGCCAGGACAAAGTGCGACCACCAACACGAATAGCTGAATTGAGCCATAAAGGAGCTTTAACATGAATTCGCGAATTAGATTTATGTATACGATGGCTTCTATGCCAAGATTTATACATTGCAGATAAGATAGGGTTTTTAGGATCGGAAGGACTGGAACCCTTGCCATATAGAAGGGAGAGACCGAGACCAGGAGCCAATAGGTGACGTTCAAGTGGGACCCATTGAGGTATGTCCTTAGACTTAGGCAGAAAAAAAGTAAGTTGTGAAATATGAAGAGCAAGTGAGTAATGCTTGATAGAGGGAAGACCCAAACCCCCCTGTAATTGGTGAGATTTAAATTTGGCCAAAGTAAGACGTGGTTTAACCGTACCCCAGACAAAAAGTTTTATTTTGGAGTCAATGGACCGAAGAGTAGTTAGGGGAATGTGAAGAGGAAGCATACCTAGAACATAAAGAAATCGTGGTGGGGTAACCATCTTAACCGCCTGAACCCGTCCCCATAGAGATAAACCCAAAGCCTTCCATTTACCAAAGTCTCTTTGCATTTGCGCGATTAAAGGAGTCAAATTCTCCGTGACTATATTATCCAATCCTCTATTAATTAATATTCCTAAATATTTAAGCCAGGATGATTGCCAATGAAAAGGAAAACCAGAGATTGCTGCTTTTGTAGTACCAATGGACATGGGTAATGCTTCACTTTTATCCCAGTTTATCTTGTAACCGGAGAAGGAAGAGAAATCATTAATGATGTTAAGGAGAGCAGGAAGAGAATGGGGAAGATCAGTAAGTGTGAGAAGAATATCATCTGCATATAAATAAATTTTAGAATGACCAATTGGAAGAGGGACGTCTACCACTGCAACATATTGACGTATTGCAGCAGCCAGAGGTTCCATTGCCAGGAGGAAAAGAAGAGGGGAAAGTGGACAGCCTTGATGAGTACTTCCTCTAATTGGAAATGGAGTAGATAGGAAACAACCGCAGTTGACTTGAGCTGATGGGTTATCATAAAGCAGTCGTACTTTATCTATAAATTGATCGCTTAATCCAAACCTTTGCATAATAGTAAAAAGGTACTCCCACTCAATGAGATCAAATGCTTTTTCAGCATCCAGAGAAAGAAGTAGGGCATCATCAGCAAGATGTTTAGCTGACCATAAAGCATGAGATAGAGTACGTAAATGATTCCGAGACGACCAACAAAACCTACTTGCGAATTGTGAATTAAAGAAGGTAAAACTTTACGAAGACGTGATGCAAGAATGCTAGCAAGTATCTTAACATCAGAATTTAAGAGAGATATGGGCCGATAACTACCGCACAAGAAAGGATCTTTACCGGGTTTTGGTAAAACAGCTATAATGGCCTTGTTGGAAAGATCCGAGAAAAGATTCCTCCGCTGCTTCCCCAAATGCGGCATGTAAAGTAACAATCATACTCTGACCAGTCCATTTAAAAAATTCAGGAGGAAAACCATCACCACCCGGAGCTTTATGATACAGCAAGGCAGTTATAGCTGAAGAAATTTCATCTTTCGTAATAACACCATCAAGTAGGGCTCTACCGGGGGGCGTGGCTAGCAGGCCATGATGGCGGTCGGAGTCTGCTAGAGCTCCGGTGCCGCCGGGGGGCAAAAAATCCTGTAAGTCGTGCCTGGGGGACGACATACGCCACTACGGGACGGGAGCTGCCTCTGCAGAGCCCCAACACGACTCGGTGAAAATCCGGCGGTCACACGAGCCCGGGACGCCGAACGGACGACAGAGTGACGAATGGGGCCTAGCTCCGGGTCACAAGCCGGGACCTCGAGTGGTGGGCGTGACCGGAGCGAGGAGTGCAGACCGGCGCGGCGGCCCGCGGCTGTTCCGGAGAGACTGCCCGCATTACTGCCCGCGGCGACGCCGGAGACTGAGGAGAACCTGTGGGTGCCTGCCTGTGTGCCGGTGGAGGGCTCTGGCCGAGCAACGGACGAAGGGTCGGAGAGAAGGCCTGAAATTTGAGGTGAGGCTGGTCTGGGAGGGGCCTGGTGGCTGCGCTGGCTCGGTGGCCCGCCCGGCGGCCTGGTGGACTGCTGGAGGCGAGTGGAGACGCGGGGGTGGGGGTACAACCCTGATATCCTGCCTGCCTTCCATCCCCCCTCCCTTTCCCTGATGCAACATGAGGTGAGGGCCGCTGTGAGCCGGGAATGCGGATGGCGCCGGCCTGAGTGAGGGCCCGGGAACGTGGGAGACCACCATTACTGCCCTGCGCCCGAGGAAAAACCGCCGGGATGAGGTGCCTCCGTGCTGCGGGAAGGGAGCAGGGGCGGCCAGTCACATACCTAGTGGGTCAATCCCCCTGGACTCCGTCGAGGCAACGAGCGCTGGGTGCTGTCTGCGAGGCCCTGGGAGAGGGTCTGCACAGGCCCTACTCTGCGGGACAGCTAGCTGCCGAAGACAACGAAAACAGGGACCTGTGTCGGAGGCTTGAGCAGGGACGGCATAGTGATTGGCAGGCACCCGCTCAAGGTCATAGCCCCAGACACTGATTGGGCCCGAAGACGAGAATCATGGTACGGAAAGGGGCAAAAGCATTGGACGGCAGGGATGGGGCACCACCGGGGCATCTCCTAGACACTCATCTAAGGGGCTCCGCACCGATGACACTGAACTCTGCCCTCTCTGGTGACCAACAAATGGACAAACTGCACCTGATACTCAAAGAAATCAGAGATTCCAGGGCTGCGATGGAGGCGCAGGTGGACACCCTTACCACTAACCTCTCGCTGTGAAAGGCCGACAACGACAAGCTGGTGGACAGAGTTAGAGACCAAGGTACGGTGTTGATGGACCTCGCCCCGACGGTAGTGGACCACACCATCCTACAAATCCAACACCAAGTAAAATCCCTCATGGAGCGGGTAGAGGATGCCGAAGGCCGCAATCGGCGTAATAACATCTGCGTCATTGGACTTCCGGAACTGAGCGAGGGAGCCCACGCAACGGAATTCATGGAACAGTGGTTCCGGGATAACGTGACTGAGGAAGGCCTGTCACCGTTTTTCTGCGTGGAGAGGGCCCACCGGATTCCCACCGGACAGCCGAGACCGGGGCAGCCGCCACGCCCACTGATTGTTAAAATCCTCAACTACCGGGATAGGGATGTGTTGCTCCAGAAAGCCCGGGTAAAGTCCCTCATCGAATATGAAAATAAACGTATCTCAATGTATCCGGACTACACCAACCTGGTGCAGAAACAACGGTCCTCTTATGATGACATAAAAAAGAGGCTTCAGAAGGCCAAACTCCGCTATGCCCTGTTGTTTCCAGCCCAACTTAAGGTGATCCACGACAATAAGACTCACTTTTTTGAAAGCCCCACAGATGTGGAAGAATGGTTGGAGGTGATGGACATTGAAGAGAACCCGGGGCCGACACAGGGATCAACGGCCAGTGGCTCCAAGGACGCCTTAGACCACACGGATGGTATGTCCACTACACAGCTCACAGACCCCAAACGGCGTAAACCTACTGTCTTCCAACAGAAAGAAGGGCAAAAAGACGCCGTCGCGATGGTGGGTTCCTTCCGGGAGGAAAGAGAGACAATACATACGGACACTGAGGACTGCACCTTGCATTCTGACTCGGAACACAGTATGGTATTGTTCCCGACAGTCACACCTAGAGCAGCGGATGAAATCCTCGACAACGCCCAAGAATAACTGCTGATACGGACGATACCAGGGACACTAAGATCTAATGATATCCTTTTTTTGTATACTGGTTGAAAAGTCGAGTTCATGAAGGGGGGAGGGACTCTGTAACAGGGGGACCTGAGTCAGTTACATAGCTATGTGTTGAGGTCCGACTGACCCGGGATATGCTTACCTTATGGTGGATGTGATTGACGGACCTCATGACTTCCATCCCCGCGAAGTAAGTGGTACGATAATAAGTAAGTGACAACAAAATCTCCCCCTAGAGGCTGTCAGTAATTGATGTTTACACAATGACTCTCCCAGCGGCGCCGTTGAGCCGGCAGCACTGACAAGTATGGCGTTCTGGACACGGCCCATGCTTAGCCGACCCCCCAAAGGCGCATGCACCGTAGATTGTTTGGTTATGTTTTGTATTTTTTGGTTCGGCACAGCAAAGTTCCTAGGCTGCGCCTATAAAGTTCGAGTTGGGGAAAGGGTGGGTAACGTCTCCTGGCTAGCACTGATGATACACTCAGCACAACACAAAATTATACTCATTGTACCACTTGTACTTGGACATGGCTGACACGATAGGGGAAATATAAGCTGGCTACCTGGAATGTACGAGGGCTAGGCGCAGTACAAAAACAACACAGAATACACACCTTTTTAATTCGCCAACGGGCGCAGATAGTATTCCTTCAGGAATCCCACCTAACACTGTCTGAAACACACACATTGCGAAAAAAGTGGAGAGGGTCTGTGTTCTCCACGACGTACTCTGCCTTCTCCAGGGGGGCCACTATATGGGTACGACATGGCACTCCTTTTGTGGAATTAGAGAGGAAGGTAGACGATCAGGGACGCTATATCTTGGTGAGAGGCACATTAGACCTGACCTGGTCAGTGCCGGTCGCTCCTCACGCCCCATCGCTGCCGCTGCCCTCCGGAGATAAGTTCTGAGGCTGCATTCATTTGGTATTGTTGCTGCATTGATTTAATTTTATCGTCCTCCGTGCCCCTGCTGTACTGTTGTGTTCTGAGGCTGCATTCATTTGGTATTGCTGCTGCACGGATTTTATTTCATCGTCCTCCGTGCCCCTGCTGATATTGTTGTGCCTGCTTTATTATTGTGCTTAATTTAGTTTTGTGTACATCGCGATCCCCGCCGCTGCTCCCCCGCGGCCCCACCCCCGCTCCCTCCAGCATCACCGATCCCCTCCCCACTCGCCACCCCGCACCCGCCTCCCAGCTGCTCCTCCCTCCCACTGAAACCAAAAGGAGAGGTCCGATAAACCGGGAGCTGTGATCCGACCTGACCTGGTCAGTGCCGGTCGTTCCTCACGCCCCATCGCTGCTGCTGCCCTCCGGAGATAAGTTCTGAGGCTGCATTCATTTGGCATTGTTGCTGCATTGATGTAATTTTATCGTCCTCCGTGCCCCTGCTGTACTGTTGTGCTCTGAGGCTGCATTCATTTGGTATTGCTGCTGCACTGATTTTATTTCATCGTCCTCCGTGCCCCTGCTGATACTGTTGTGCCTGCTTTATTATTGTGCTTAATTTAGTTTTGTGTACATCGCGATCCCCGCCGCTGCTCCCCGCGGCCCCACCCCCGCTCCCTCCAGCATCACCGATCCCCTCCCCACTCGCCACCCGGCACCCGCCTCCCAGCTGCTCCTCCCTCGCTCCGCCCCCCCCACTTTCCACTTATGACAGATGAACGTACGCGCAGCGGACGCGCCTTATGCACGCCGAAGGCGCGCCAGAGTTAAGCCCGTCTACGCCCGTCCGCGCCTGGACCGCACCCAGCGCCAGACCCCCTGGCCCACCCAGAGACCATCCCACCTGCCGAACTTACGACGCCGCAACCCTCTCTGCACTCAACACCGGACGCCTTATCGACTGTCACCGAGCCGCCCCAGGAAGTACCCATGGACCCTTCACTTGCCATTCCTGCAAGTTCTGCTGCATCAGGACCCACGCTGCAACCACTAACACCAAACTGAACTCCAACAACAACCACCTGAAGTGCATCCTGCTCAACACCCGCTCGGTCCACAGACACGCCATTGAACTATGGAACCTACTCGACAACACAGCGCCGGACGTCGCCTTTCTCACGGAAACCTGGATGAACGCCTCATCAGCACCCGACATCGCCATAGCCATCCCGGACGGATACAAGATCATCCGAAGAGACCGCATCAACAAAACAGGAGGAAGCATCGCCATTGTCCACAAGAACACCATCCGCATCTCGACCAACTCCGACGACACCCCCTTAGCCACCGAACACCTCCACTTCCAAATCCAAACCGACCCCAAGACCACACTCAGAGGCACCCTCATATACAGACCCCCAGGACCCCGCACACAATTCAGCGAAGACTTCGCTGACTTTGTCAGCCCACACTCCCTCCCCTCCGAGGACTACATCCTCCTTGGGGACCTCAACTTCCACCTGGAAAATAACAATGACAACACCACCACCCTGCTGGACAACCTCGCCAATCAGACAACTGGTGAACACCCCCACCCACTACGCCAGTCACACGCTTGACCCAATCTTCTCCTCCAGCAAGCACATCACCTTTAATTACGTCACGGGACTCCACTGGACAGACCACAGCTGCGTCCACTTTAGCTTCAGAAAGACTACGACCCACCACCACCCGCAAGGAATTCCCAGCCGAAACTGGAACAAAACTACCACCGACCAGCTCACCACATCTCTGAACCAAAAACCCCTTGCTACATCAACGGACCCAAATCAAGCAGCCATCAATCTCGCAAAGTGGATCACCCACTGCGCTGACGAACTAGCACCCTTGAAAAACCATCCCAACAAGACAGGAAGCAAAAAAGCCTCCTGGTTCAACAACGACCTCAAGAACTCCAAAAAGAACTGCCGCACCCTTGAGAAAACCTGGCGAAGAAACCCCACCACAGACAACATGACCGCCCTCAAGAACGCCACTCGCAAACACCACCAGCTAATCCCCACCACCAAGAAATCAGCGTTCAAGGATCGACTAGACAACAACGCTCATAACAGCAAGGAACTCTTTAGCATTGTCAAAGAGCTCACCAATCCCAACGCCGGCAACAACGACATCACTCCCTCTCAAGACCTCTGCGACTCTCTAGCCTCGTTCTTCCACAGCAAGATAGCAGACATACACAACAGCTTCGGCGACCAGTCCACTCTCCCCACCAGCGAACCGAAGCCCCCCACTAACACCCTCCACGCCTGGACCCCGATCAGCACTGAAGACACCATCCGCATGATGAACTCCATCCACTCCGGATCTCCAACCGACCCATGTCCCCTTTACATCTTCAACAAGGCCGACTCCGTCATCGCACCCCAACTTCGGGACATCATCAACTGCTCATTCGACACAGCTACCTTCCCGGAAAGCTGGAAACATGCCGAACTCAGCGCCCTCCTGAAGAAACCTACAGCAGACCCCACCGAACTTAAAAACTACCGCCCCATCTCACTCCTCCCGTTCCCCGCCAAAGTCATAGAGAAGACCGTTAACAGTCAGCTCGCCGCCTTCCTTGAATCAAAAAATTCCCTCGACCCCTCACAATCCGGCTTTCGAGCCAACCACAGCACCGAGACCGCCCTCATTGCAGCCACAGACGACATCCGGACCCTGCTCGACAACGGAGAAACAGCGGCCCTCATCCTCCAGGACCTCTCCGCAGCGTTCGACACGGTCTGCCACCGCACCCTTGTACAACGCCTCAGGGATGTCGGGATACAGGATAAGGCATTAGCTTGGATCATCTCGTTCCTCGCCGGAAGAACACAGCGAGTCCACCTCCCCCCTTTCAGATCAGAGGCCACCGAAGTCATATGCGGCGTTCCACAAGGATCATCGCTCAGCCCCACCCTCTTCAACATCTACATGTGCCCCATCGCATCCATCGCACGCCAACACAACCTCAACATCATCTCCTACGCAGACGACACCCAGCTGATCCTCTCCCTCAACAAAGACCCATCCACCGCCAAAACCAATCTACACGAAGGGATGAAAGACGTAGCCGAATGGATGAAGAATAGCCGCCTAAAACTGAACTCTGACAAGACGGAAGTCCTCATCCTAGGCACATCTCCCTCTGCCTGGGACGACTCATGGTGGCCCCCAGCACTAGGCAACGCACCAAAACCAACGGACCATGCTCGCAACTTGGGATTCATCCTAGACTCCTCCCTCTCGATGACCAGACAAATCAACGCCGTCTCCTCATCATGCTTCAACATCCTTCGCATGCTCCGAAAGATCTTCCGATGGATCCCCACCGAAGCAAGGAAGACAGTCAACCAAGCACTCGTCACCAGCCGTTGGGACTACGGAAATACCCTTTACGCCGGAACCACAGCCAAATTGCAGAAAAGACTTCAACGTATTCAGAACGCCTCCGCTAGACTCATCCGAGACATACCCCGCCACAAGCATATATCCGGTCACCTGAGAGACCTGCACTGGCTCCCCGTCAACAAAAGAATCACGTTCCGTCTCCTCACCCACACACACAAGGCACTCCACGACCTAGGTCCCAGATACCTCAACACTCGCCTGACCTTCTACACCCCCACCCGCCACCTTCGATCGTCCAACCAAGCCCTCGCCACGATTCCACGCATCCGGAAAGCCACCATGGGAGGAAGATCCTTCTCCTACCTGGCGGCCAAAACCTGGAACTCCCTCCCCACCCACCTCCGTCTCACACAGAACCACCTCTCCTTCAGAAAGCAACTCAAAACCTGGCTGTTCGATCAATAGTGAACTCATCTCCCTTAAGCGCCTCGAGACCCTCCGGGTGAGTAGCGCGCTATACAAATGTTTAACTTGACTGGACTTGACTTGACTAGACGGTACGATGCTGGTCCTAGGAAGCATCTACGCCCGAACTTTGAGCAGGACAGGTTTTTAGCGACTATAGGGCGGGTCTTAACTGACTGGATAGATATTCCCTGGATACTGGGGGGAGATTGGAACATGGTTTTGAATGTTGACTTGGACAGATCACACCCCCCCCCTCCAGACGACAGGAGTGCACAAGATGGCCGACTCATTTGGGACGTGGCTTCAGGGATGGGGACTGACAGACGTATGGCGTAATTTGCATCCAACACACAAGGAATACTCATACTACTCCCCAATGCATAACCTACATACTCGCCTAGACAGATTCTTGTGCACTACCTCCCTACTGACTAAGTGTACGTCCTCGGACCACCTCGCAAAAACATTTTCGGATCACAGACCGCTGACACTTGAACTACATTGGGGGAGAGTCCCTTCACCGGTACCCACCTGGAGACTCAACCCCTTACTTCTAGAAG
This sequence comes from Lissotriton helveticus, assembly GCF_964261635.1. NCBI lineage: Eukaryota > Metazoa > Chordata > Amphibia > Caudata > Salamandridae > Lissotriton > Lissotriton helveticus. The sequence goes on from NC_136061.1 coordinate 1,501,764,463, forward strand.
ATGCCCCGTTCCGCACACATCTATCTGATACCCTAACTCACTATTTCAGGGAGAACTGGGACTCCACGTCCTCGAATCTAGTGGTATGGGATGCCATGAAGGCTGTGATACGAGGGGATGCGATAGGCCAACTGGTGGGGGCCCGGCAAGAGATTCAAGGGAAGCTGCGTGAGGTTGAGGACCGCCTGAAAGAACTAGAGACGGCAGCGGGAGTAGACCCGGAGCGAAAGGATGACTTACAGTTATGCAACATAGAACACGCGGAACTCCTAGAAACACTGAGGGTTATAGATTATAGGGACTATTTGCGACGCCAACATGCGGAGGCGGATAGATATGGAGCTCTGCTGGCTCGCCTGGTTCGTGACACCCCCGACATCCCTGTGATTACGCGAATCAGAGACGAAACGGGTAGGGAGGTGACCACACAGTCGGAAATTAATGCTACTTTTAAGGCCCACTTGGAAAGACTATATGCCCCCCCCCCCCCCCCGAGGGCGGTGGTGACGACATGATGGAATTCCTGCGAGAACTGCCGTTCCCGACCCTGACCCGGGAAGCGCGGACTGAGTTGGCCGGACCCATAACACGACAGGAAATAAAACAGGCTATCCACTCCCTTAATCGGGGCAAAACCCCTGGCATGGACGGACTCCCTGCGGAATTTTATCAGGCTTATTCCGATACGCTGGTACCCGTCTTAGAGAAAATTTACAAGACCGCTTATGAGGTCGGCCACCTACCTGCCACGACCATGCAAGCTTCTGTGATCTCCATCCCGAAACCCGGCAGGGATACCCTTGACGTGAATAATTACAGGCCACTTTCGATGCTCCCTACGGAGTATAAAATACTTAGCAAAGCCATCGCTATGCGTGTACAGGCCCATCTCCCTACCTTAATCCACCCAGACCAATGCGGCTTCCTGCCGGGGAGGAGCACTTCCCAAAACACGAGGAGACTTCACGCCCTCATGTCGGCCACGCCAATGGACCTGCCACAGAGGCTGGCTGTATTGCCCTGGACCTCCGACAGGCATTCGACGTGGAACTTTATGTTTGAGGTCATAAAGCGCTTCGGTTTCCCTGATACTCTAATAAAGTGGATACGCTTGCTGTATACCCACCCGACGGCTAGAGCACGTACGGGTAGATACACCTCCGATAGCTATGACATTTACAGAGGCACCCGGCAAGGCTGCCCACTCTCGCCATTGCTGTTCGTGCTCACGCTTGAGCCTTTGGCACTCGCACTCCGGACCCGGGCGGCTCAGATGGGAATAAACGTCGGTGGTACACATAATCTGATCTCCATATACGCCGACGATATCTTAGTGTATCTCCGAGAACTGAATGGAGACCACTCACAACTGGCAACCATCTTTGACCGTTTTGAGGCCATCTCTGGCCTGGCCATAAATCCGTCGAAATCCCTGGGTTTCTATTTCCAGGAAGGACAACGACCATCTCATATACAATTTGGTGACTATCGGATCCAAATAGCGCCGACCACATTTAAATACCTGGGCATTAATGTATATAGAAGTCAAGAAGACCAGATTGAGGGCAATGTAAAGAGGGCAATTACTGGTCTCCGAGGTTGTGTGACCTTTTGGACCTCCCTGCCTCTGTCTGTCATGGGTAGAGTGGCGATTTCAAAGATGGTCCTCCTCCCCCGGATTTTGTACTACTTGGTAAATCTGCCGGTCCTCCTTCCACAACACATATTTGCCACACTGAACACACTACTGATGACCCTCATATGGGGCCCGGGGAGAAGACGAATAAGCCTCAAAAAGCTACAGCTGAGTACCAGACAAAGAGGCCTAGGTGTACCAGACCTGCGGGGTTATTACTACGCAAGCCAACTACAGTGGCTGACACGATAGGTGGCGGGTAGGGACCTGCACGAGATAGCGTTTACACAGGACTGACTGGCACGTGGGGAACTACACTCCCTTTTGCTGCCTACAGCCAGGATCCCCCGGGACTGTCACCCTCTGCTGCGCACTGCCTTACAGTGCTGGCGAAAGGCACTGGCGTACACGGCTGGGACCGCCCCCTATGTGGATAACAGCCCCGTTAGAACTCCCAACGCCGCAGGGTAGCCTGACACAATGCAGATTGCGGCCCTGGACAGAGGCGGGTGTGGATAGAGTGGGTGACCTGTTTGGAGAAGACACACTGATGGATCATGCCTCCTTTGTACAGTCCACAGGAGCCCCATTACGCTTGTACCTACTACACGCCTTAGTGATTTACTATGTCCGGCGTACATGGGCTCCACAGCGCAACAAACCGAAACAACATGAGCTGGTACACCTCCTTCACTATATGGGGACGGGGGGACACCTAGTACGGTGGCTCTATGTGGGCATTAGGGAACATGCTGCCCTACTTCTTACCACACTCAGGGATGCTTGGGTTGAGGACACGGGAGAGGTAATGACAGATGGGGAATGGAAGATTGTCCTAGAACACCACAGGAGAGTGTCCAGAAACGTCAAATTCAAATTCATACAGGCTATGGTATTACACAGATCGTATCTCACTCCCCACAAGATCCATAGAATGTTCCCTAACTCCTCCCATAACTGTCCCAGATGTCAAGGGGATGAAGCTAATACCCTCCATATGCTATGGGCATGCCCGAGGTTACACGCCTATTGGGGGACGGTCAGACATGCAATACACGATATTACAGCCTTGCAGCTCCCGGAGGGGACACTGCCCTGCCTGATAGGACACAGGAAGAGGCCCAAGACCCACAGAGCACAACTGAAATTCTTAGACCTGGTGCTCTTGTTGGCAATCAGAGTTATTACTATGAGGTGGAAGTCGCCAAGGCCACCGAGTGCAGAGGTGTGGCGTTCTGATTTGTTGAAATGGGGTAAAGCCAAAAGTGCGATTCTACGCAGACAGGAGGAGAAGGGGGCCCGCAAACATCCCGTAGCGCAAGATTGGGAACGAATGCGGATAGAAATGGAGAGTGTAGACCTAGAGCCCTCACAGGGGGACACTACATGATCATACACGAAAGGTGCAAAATAATGGAACTGTGGGTTGGGGATATGACTGACAAATGTGAGGGTTAAGCCAGCCAAATGTCGATAACTTTTCTGGACGAGATATGGCCCATGTGCCGAGGAAACAGTGTGTACACGATGATTGCGCTAGGAGACGGGAGGGTGGGGCAGGTGTGGGTGGGATGGAGTTTAACCAACAGACTATAATGTAATGTGAATGCACGGTACTTACTGATGTAATACGAAGGAGGATATAGAGAATTTAAAGAACATGGAATAGAACAACCTGTTAAGTCGCAGACAGTATATGTTAGAAAACGAGAAAAGACTGTTTAAGTGATAAAATGTTCAAAGTACAATGCAGTGTTTGATACAGTCATGAATAAAGTGTTATAAAAAAAAAGTAGGGCTCTACCATCATCAGAAAGTCGTGGAAGGTGTACCGCATCTAAAAATTTGGACATTTCGAGTGTATCTATACGAGTGCTTGGAGAGTAAAGAGATCTGTAAAATGAGGCAAATTCTTCAACAATTTCTTGTGGCCGAGTAAGTATATCACCACAACTTGATTTGATAGCTGGAATTGCCATAGCGGCCTCCCTCTGGCGCTGTTGCGCAGCCAGTAACCGCCAGCCATTTCCCCCTGTTCGTAGTGACGTCCTTTCATCCTTTGCAAGGCATATTCAGCCTTAGAAGTAAAAAGACTATTAAGAGACATTCGTGCCTGCTCCAATAATTTACGATTCTGGAGGGTTGGTTTTGAAATATATGATTGAGAAAGTCGGCGAATGTCTTTCTCAAGATCAACTTGTTTGGCAGCGTTTTTCTTATTATGAAGAGCAGCATCCCGCATGAGTTGACCTCTAATGGTCGCCTTAGCAGCTGCCCAGACCATTCTCTTAAAGCAGATTGAGTCCTTATTAATAATAAGGTAATCTCGGAGGTGAGACTGTAAAAGAAGTTTACCTGCTGGTGTTTTATATTTGTTTATGTTCAATCGCCATGGCTTGCGTCCCGGACTGGAGAGACCCAAATCGAGAGATAAGAAAACAGGAGAATGATCAGATATGGCTGCCTCTAAGATCTTTGACTCTGTAACCAACTGGACTGCTTGTTGCGAAAGAAGAAAATAATCGAGACGTGAAAATGTGCCGTGGGTAGAAGAAAAGAACGTATATTCTTTATCCTGTGGGTGACTGAGCCTCCAATGATCAACAAGACCAGTGTCAGCAAGAATGTCACGTAAAATGGCTCTATCTGAAGCATTGACGGTATCAAGGCCTGGAGCCAAATTCCAGTCTCCATCAATGAGAAATTGAGAGACATTTATTTCTGTGAAATGGCGATTCATTCGAAGGAAAAATTGTTTTTTGGGACCTAGTGGAGCATATACAGAACCAAGACAAATGAAAGAGTTCTCAATGTTCAGCTTAACAAACACATACCGACCTTCCGGATCAGACCATGTTTTGGAAATTGTGATGGGGAGTGACTTCCGAAAAAGGATGGCTACCCCACACTTACGAACAGGGTTAGGGTTGGTGGAATCAGGCTGAGAAACACTACTATGAATAACTTTACCAACCCAATCTCTACTGAGTTTACTAGATTCAACATCATCCAAATGTGCTTCCTGCAATAAAGCAACGTCTACATGTTTAGAGTGCAAATATGAAAGGATTTTCTTGCGTTTTATATAATGGGTGAGGCCATGAACATTCCAGGAAATCACAGATAGCGGATGAGTAGAAGACATGATAATAGGATTCAACAATAGGATAAAAAGGAAGAAAAGAAATAAGTAGACAGAAAGAAAAGAAGAAAGATGTTACTCTGGGAAACAGAAGACAAAGTGTGTAGAAGTTGGATAAACTAAAAAAGGAAATAAAAAGAAATAAGAGGGGAAAAGGAAAGAGAGAAGAAAAAGAAAATACAAAAGTAGTTTAGAAAAGCAGAGTGAAGATCTGAAATAGACAAAGTAGGTAGAAATAGAAGGAAACAAGTATTAGAGATGGAGATGGGAGAAAATAAGAAAAGAGAAAAGGAACCTAGACTGTTAACTACGGGTCTGGGCGCACTGAAAGCAGCGCTAAGGGGGGTAGGACCCGCTCCGAGGAAAGAATGGGGATCTAGGTAACAAAGGATAATATGGAATATATGAAACGCAATAGAATAAATTAACATTATCAAAATCGTAAGAAACCATAAGAGAATATCGTGAAACAGTCAGGAAATAGAGAAAACATTTAAAAGCATGATATGATAACCATATGATAAGAGATTAATATGATAAGAAATAAAAACCAAGGGAGGTGAAATAAAAGAAAAAAATGGTACATAACAGAAGAAGTGTGAAAAATAGAGTTAAAGAAATAGGAAAGATAAAATATAGGAAGGAACAAATCCTATAATGCCATATAAAAGGAGGGAGAGAAATAGAAAGCAGAAGAAGAAGGGGGGGGTAAACACATATAATAATGCATGGGAAGAGAAATAGAAGAAAATAACAAAGCTTAGTTTGAAATATATGAAACAATGAAATAAAAATACATTATGCAAGAGCGGAATGTCTAGTGAATTAAATGGGGAAGCAGCCTTAATAACGGAGCCTTTACAACGACTGACCTAAACAACAAATCCAAAACAACGACCTGTCTATGAACCACAACATCATTAACTACGACTTGCTCGAACAACGACTTTCCTAAACCACGAATAAAACGACCTCCTAACTGGCCGATAGATGGCACTATTGTTATATGTTGTATGTTTGTTAAATTAATAAAATAACAAAAAAATTAAAAAAACAATTTACATACAAGCCCCCAACACGTTTCAGGCTTCGCCTCAGGGTTGGCATTTTATTCACTGTGAATGATTACAGGATAAAAGAGTTGAAATCAGAACTTTATTGGCCGTGGATGTATTTTTGTTATGCGAGTACATTTACTGTTTTAAAAAACTGTCTGTAAATACCGCAAGATGTCTATATTCCACACTGTTAGGGACGAGGGGGCACACATGAAAGTACAAGGAACCATGTACGAAAGAAATACTATCAGAGCATGCTGCTGTGGTTGTGCAGTCCATCACTAATTAACATGATCTGCAGTGTTAATATTTTCCCTCTATGCTTTTCGCTCTATTTTGTATGTCCTTGCTAAAGACATCAGTGACCCTAGAGTGAACATGGAGTTAATCCATGTTTCTTTACTAATTTTATAAATAGTTAAGCAATCTAGCATAGTGTACCAGGCCACTTCAGCACATTAGAGTAACATGACGTGCTCTGTTGCACCAGAGACCTCTTTGTCTTGGTAGGGCTGGGGGCACCGCATTGGCTCTGGCACGACAGTCAGAGAATGGTCTATCTTCGGTGTACCTAGGCTGCATTCGCATGCCAACAGATGAAGCATTGCTTAAAATCGGAAAAACAAAGGAGAGAGCAAGGGATGATGCCCACTCCAAGTGGGCAGAAGGTACTCCTGTTCCCCTGGACAAGGATATGAAAAACAAAAGAAGGAGTATGCTCCGGCGTGTCAGGTGGGGGTCAACACTAGGAAAGGAGAAATGTTCCTTTTCTTTAATAAACCCCTCACTCACCACCTAGTGGTGACATGCTTCATCATCGGGGTCCACCCTGGTGGCCTAGCGTCACCAGGGTGTGCTTCGACACCTGAAATACAGTGGAGCGGGTTTGTGAAGTGTAAGTGCAAAAAAAGGGTGATGTTAAAAAATGTCCTGGTTTGTCTTTCAAAATTGAGTTTTATTAAAAAGCAACTGGACAATATTAAAACAAAATGCGAGATACTGGAAGGGGGAAGTTACGACCTACGTATCTCTCTATGTGTTGGTGGTGTTTTTAGGTCAACATGTTTCTACCATATGGGATAGTTCCCGGTATTCTTCAGGACCAAAGGAGATGGACGGTATGAGCCTCCTAAAGGACTCACCCTATCCTAAATCCTTGTGCAACCTGAGGCACAGTGTGTCTCGGTAAAAATGCTCACAACGTTGTGGAGCAAAAATTAAAACAAAAACCTGTGGGGAAAAAAAGAAATGAGTTGGCGTTAGGCGCAAAGCGTTATTACTAGCCTGTAACGTCGTGCAGATTCTTAGTGCAGTCATTCTGCATGCCACAGTGGTGATTATAGGACCTCAAATTATTGATGAGCATTGTGATATATCGTGGGTGACCGCTTATTATTAGGCCAGTAGGAGATATATCAATATCTGGTAGGTGCGTGCTAAATCACATGCAGATAGTACCATATTATCGCTGAGGTTAGTTGGATAAAAGAAAAAATATAAGCATATTATCTTAGCAGCGCGTGGCTATTGTGACGCGCAATGTGGTTTATCACGAGTCAAACTCTGGTGGCTGGGGGTGACTCCAAGTGAATAGACAAACAAGACTGACAGAACATGGATTACACAGAAGGTGACAAAAATATAGGATGGCGGGGGTCAGGCTTATTATTTTTGTTTTTGTTTGATGCCTCGTCGGGCAGGGGGTAGGTACATCACGCGATACAACGTACTCTAAATAAAGAGGTGTTGTGTCCGTGATTCAGATCAAGACAATAATATGGCGGTATAGCGGTAAACAGACCGCGCGTGTAAATGTGCACGCCGGTAAGAATGGTCAATTACTTACAGTTGTCTGGCATGGAGTATGGCCCGTTACCTACATCTACCGTCCGCTGCTCGGCTGCAAATGCCGGGCGGGCTTCAATGGTAGATAATGCTTGCTTCCGGGTGCGGTCACGTGGGTCCGCGTCACCGGGGGGGGGGGGCGGGGTTGGAGTATGGCAAGCCGCCGAGGCCCTCGGTTGCCATAGATACGCAGTACGCGCTGGAAAGTAGAATGCAGGCGTCATTGCCTGCGTGAGGGCGAGGCGAGGGTTGGCTGTTACGAATATTTAGTAGGTCGTAACGAGTATAGATGCTAAAAAAAGTTTTTAGCATGAATACGAATGATTAAACAATGGAGACACCTGTACATGCGGGAAGCCTTACGTGGGGATGACGACCCGTAAAGTCAAGCAACGGATTTGTGAACACAGAAGCACAATACGCTGCAAGAAAAACATTACAAAACTGACCGACCATTTCCTGACAGCCAATCACACCCCTAATGACACCCGGAAGCAAGCATTATCTACCATTGAAGCCCGCCCGGCATTTGCAGCCGAGCAGCGGACGGTAGATGTAGGTAACGGGCCATACTCCATGCCAGACAACTGTAAGTAATTGACCATTCTTACCGGCGTGCACATTTACACGCGCGGTCTGTTTACCGCTATACCGCCATATTATTGTCTTGATCTGAATCACGGACACAACACCTCTTTATTTAGAGTACGTTGTATCGCGTGATGTACCTACCCCCTGCCCGACGAGGCATCAAACAAAAACAAAAATAATAAGCCTGACCCCCGCCATCCTATATTTTTGTCACCTTCTGTGTAATCCATGTTCTGTCAGTCTTGTTTGTCTATTCACTTGGAGTCACCCCCAGCCACCAGAGTTTGACTCGTGATAAACCACATTGCGCGTCACAATAGCCACGCGCTGCTAAGATAATATGCTTATATTTTTTCTTTTATCCAACTAACCTCAGCGATAATATGGTACTATCTGCATGTGATTTAGCACGCACCTACCAGATATTGATATATCTCCTACTGGCCTAATAATAAGCGGTCACCCACGATATATCACAATGCTCATCAATAATTTGAGGTCCTATAATCACCACTGTGGCATGCAGAATGACTGCACTAAGAATCTGCACGACGTTACAGGCTAGTAATAACGCTTTGCGCCTAACGCCAACTCATTTCTTTTTTTCCCCACAGGTTTTTGTTTTAATTTTTGCTCCACAACGTTGTGAGCATTTTTACCGAGACACACTGTGCCTCAGGTTGCACAAGGATTTAGGATAGGGTGAGTCCTTTAGGAGGCTCATACCGTCCATCTCCTTTGGTCCTGAAGAATACCGGGAACTATCCCATATGGTAGAAACATGTTGACCTAAAAACACCACCAACACATAGAGAGATACGTAGGTCGTAACTTCCCCCTTCCAGTATCTCGCATTTTGTTTTAATATTGTCCAGTTGCTTTTTAATAAAACTCAATTTTGAAAGACAAACCAGGACATTTTTTAACATCACCCTTTTTTTGCACTTACACTTCACAAACCCGCTCCACTGTATTTCAGGTGTCGAAGCACACCCTGGTGACGCTAGGCCACCAGGGTGGACCCCGATGATGAAGCATGTCACCACTAGGTGGTGAGTGAGGGGTTTATTAAAGAAAAGGAACATTTCTCCTTTCCTAGTGTTGACCCCCACCTGACACGCCGGAGCATACTCCTTCTTTTGTTTTTCATAGCATTGCTTAAAATTCCAGTCAGCCTGACTATCATGAAAGGCTTTTGGACAGAGGTTTATCAAGGAGTCTAATTATCCAAAGACTGCATGCCATCTCCTATCGTGTTTAAAACATGCGTTTTATTTTAGATCAGAATGGTATATTCAGGAAATGAGACATCTGAATATTTTTCGTTGTTTAGGAAGTCGTTGTTAAGAATGCAGTGGTTTGGCATTGCTCGTGGTTTAGCATTCGTGGTTTAGGTATTCGTTGTTAAAGTAGTAGTTGTTAAATCATATATCCAATTAAATGTACAGTGTTAAGCTTAACAACATTAACATCACCATAGGAAGGGGAATGAACAGGAAAAAACCCCATGTAAGAGGCGATATCTATTTAGCTTATGATGAGCAAGACCTGAAAATGGATAAATACTCTTCGAAAGCTGAAAATAGTGCAAAATTTGAAAATACAAAACAGCATTAAGACATAGATCACAATATGAAACATGAATCAGAAGTGACCATATCATCTAATGCAATAAATCCTCAGGTAGCTAAGCGAACAGCAAAAGCATCACCAACAACAAGGATTTCTTATAGGCCTAGATGTATCAAGCCTTTTGCGAATCGCAAACGGTCTATTTTGGCATGCATCAAAAAATCGCAAATTAAGGAATTGCAAAAATTTGCGATTCCTTATTTTGCCATAGCATTTAAGGAATCGCAATTTTGCGATTCCTTAAATGCTATGTATGTAGCATTTTGAATTGCGAATTTTGGTTAAGAAATCGCAAATTACCACCAACTTGTAGTTGATGGTAATTTGCGAATTCTTTAAAAAATGCACAATTTGGCATTTTTGAAGGTGGCATGTGACGCACACACATGCCCATAGGGCATGTATGTGCGCCATATGCACACACATGTAGATTTCAGGGGTGCAGCAGGGTGTCTTTGAGACACCCCTGCACCCTTGAAATTATTCTCAATTTGCGATTAGCAAATTGCGAATCGCAAATTGAGAATTATTTCACAATCATTCCTATGGGCCTCGTGGCCCATAGGAATATATGGGAAATTATTCCTTAATTGCGAATTCGCAAAATGCGAATTCGCAAATAAGGAAGACTAAGAAATTGCAAAAAAATAGCGATTTTCTACATACATTCCATTTTGCGATTTCTAAATAGCGATTCCTTAAAAATCGCTATTTAGAAATCGCAAAATTGAATGTTGATACATCTGCCCCATAGTCTATAAACTAACATAGAGAAAACATTAGAACAGAAAAAAGGATTCAGTCAGCATCCAAAGACTTTTTAGGAGGTGATCTAGACTTGTCCCTTTGCGGTGTGTTAGTGAGGGAGGAGACGGAATGCGGAGCTGAAGCCTTATCATCCTGAGAGCGAGGCAGACGGGTGAGATCCCTACCACATTGCCTGGAATCATTAGAGGGGTTTAAGTGAGATGTTGGTAGGTTTGTAGATGAAGTCTTGAATTGAGGATGCTGAGCATAGGAAGAAGGTTGAGTTTCCATATCATTGGACTTGATATCATCCAAAAATTGCTGGAGAAGTGCAGGATCGTATAAGTCTTTGGATTCTCCATTTCTGGTAATACGAAAACGTGCAGGCTCAAATAATCCATATTTGATGTCCATTTGAAGCAACTGAGGTCGCAGGGAAAGAAACACCTTCCGTCGTTCATTCGTTTCTTTAGAGAAGTCTGCAGCCATATGGATAGTATGACCTTGAAATAGGAAGGAGCCACGTGAACGAGCCATTGACAAGATCTGTCGAGTTTGGTCATGCAGAAGAAAACAAACAATAATTGGTCTGGGCCGTGCAGAAGCACCAGAACGTGGAGGACCCAGTCTATGAGCACGTTGGATCTCAAGAGGCGGAACAAAAGAAATACCAGTCAAAATGGGAAGGGTCTCATAGAGAAAAATCTTCATGTCTTGCTTTTCAATATTTTCCGGAAATCCAAAAAAACGGATATTGTCTCTACGACTGCGATCCTCCAAATCGATGATTTTACTGTGCAAAAAGAGTAGGTCTTGATCTGAACCCTGAACAGTATCCAGTCGACTCTCCATATCCGATATTTTAGAATCAATAGCGTCAATCCTTGTATGAAAAGTAGTGAGTTCTGCCCTAATAGACTTAGTCTCTGCAGCCAATGATGTCATGGTAATGTCTAGACCCTCCAGTCGACGGTTAACCCCAGAAAGTTCCTGCAAAATGCGTTGCATAGTATCAGACAAGGACTTGTCGCTCTGAGGTGATGCAGCTTGCGATGAAGGAGGCGATGTGGAGCCGTTACCTTTCAGTGCTGAATTAGAAGCTTGCTTTATCACTTCAGTAAAAAGTGGCTGCTTAGGTCCACGACCACCATTTCTATTGTTAGACATTGTAGCGCACCGTTGTAGTGGTGGTCTACAAAAGCGAATTGATGAAATATTGGAATATGAGGCAATGATGAAACCAATGGCGCATCAAATAACAAAAAATAGGAAGGAAATAGGTTCCAGATTAAAAATTAATGAAACATAAGCAACAAATTAGTGACCAATACATGCAGCATACAGGCAATGCATCAAATTGATAAAAGCACTATATTATGGCCACAAAACAGCAAGCATTGTTTCATAAAACAGGTGCAATACAAGAGCATTAGACTTTGCGCGCCAAAAATACCTCATAAACAAAAGCACGTGAGTGAAGTTAATGAGAGCGGCAACAGACCGGCAGTATTATAGGAACAAATTTTAAAAAAGGGTATTAAGGTCTGTACACATTAGAAAGTGCGTCCCTAAATATGAAGGCGGTACATGAGAGAGCAGGATCACAGTCCACTCACAACTGCATCAGAAAATTCCTTAAGAAAAGCAGTTAGAAGAAAACATGAGCATATAGAACTGGTATAGAAAACAGTGACGGTGAATGAATTGCAGACATTCTCTAAAGTTATATGTAGTTTAAAGTCATAATGAGAGAACAGCCTGAGATAGTAGAAGTGAAGGAAAAGTGATAGATATGATCGAGTTAATTAATTCTGCACCAAATGTCACGTAAAGCAGCAAAAATAAAGGCACAAAATCCAATTGAAGAAAGCCAAGGAGTAAAAAAAGAGCAAAACATATATACCTGCATGTGAAACTTCATGCGTTGCTAAGGCAGTAAAAGTCCATGTGTGAAATATTTATTCAAAGGACTTCAGCACTAACGCTGAGGAAGAACCTCTCCTGAATGGGCCAAGAGAGGGCGCTGTGTACTAAGGATACACATAATGTCAGGCAAAAGCTTTCTGCAGTCGCAATGAAGCGCGACCTCGTCGTCTGAGAGGGTGCGGCCTAAAGCATGGAGAAGCACGGCCCTGTGTTAGCGAGGGGCGCCACCTGTGCTGTGAGGAGGCGGGCTGCGGTAGCGCACAAATTCCGAGGCGTGCACCAGGAGAGCCGACTACCTCACCGTCATGCCGGGGGATAGGAGTGGATGCCGCTAGCCACGAAAGAAGACTACCGATGTGTTCCACATAGTCTTCGGCGGCTGCAGGACACAAAAGGGATGATACAAACGACCAGGTGAGCCAGGGAAGCTCGTCAGGGGTCCGTCCCTCAGCGGAGCTCTTCTGTCAGGCGGCCATCTTCCTGTGTGGCCAGACCACGCCCCTATAATTAATTTCTAAATAAAATTATTACAATCACTTTGAGTGGTACAAGTGTTTGGTTTATTTGTATGTTCAAATAGCATCAGTACTGGCTCTTTCTTGTTCCTTGACTGACATATTACGTCGGCAGGCCCCACAGGACTTAAACCCAGGCATCCCTACATGCCCCAGAGAAACATTTAGGTGGGGATTAGGGGGGTGAAACAAAAAGTTGCAAAAGTAGTAAAAAAAAGTGACTAATGTACTTGCTCAATCCGGATCTGCGCTTGCTGGCGCGGAAAAAGAAAGAACTGATGTTAGCGCGCATGGGTGGTGCCTAAGTAGTCTCTGTGACGTCATCTCAGCGCTTACGACGCCAGTGACGGACGCAGAGCCGCAGGACACCACTTACTGGCGCGCAGGGGTACTGCTAAGCAAAACTTTCCGGATCCAGTCTGACGCCGGGGATATTCTAAGGTAAGGAATCTATCACCAACGTGTCTCTTTCAGACATAAACACACATGAGGGAGATAAATATATAGGCTAATGAGAGGAAAACATACAATTATAAATACACAGAAAGAAGATCACTAAGTAATTAATTTGTTCAAGCAAGGTTAAGTAATGTAAACATTTTTTTTTAAATGGCAATAAGTCTCTGGTGCGTACATCACCGTGAACATGGTAATATACAGTAAGGAGGTGTGTGTGTGTCACCGTGAAGCACCTGGCAACACACTTAATTGGTGAGTCACCGTGAGATAAAGAGTACAGCAAACGTATATAGATAGTATTACTTTTGTTTTTGCTCTTCCTTGAAGAAAACAAAGCGTACCAGATAACCACATAGGGCTCTAGAGGATCCATCTGATGAAACCAGCAGCCGGGTGGCAGGAAAACATCGGACACTTTGGGGGTGAGGGGACGACTTCCAGAGGGAGAACCGCCCTCCCACCTCAAGGAAGCGGCACCCAGCCGGAACAGCGCTGGTGTTTATAGGATCTGCAAGAGACCCTCTAGTGATAGATTCCTTACCCTAGAATATCCCCAAGCGTCAAACTGGATCCGGAAAGTTTTTCGTCAGAGGTACCCGTGCGCGTCCGTCGCTGGCGTCGTAGGCGCCGAGATGACATCATGGAGACTACTTAGGCGCCATCCATGTGCGCTGACATCAGTTCTTTATTTTTCCGCGCCAGCAAGCGCAGATCCGGTTAGAGCATGTACCCTAGTCACTTTTTGACTAACTTTTTTGAGACTTTTGTCTCCACTTTGAGTCTTCGACTCCTGATCTGCCCAGTAACTGTGGCAGAACCCTTGTCCAAGCTATGGTTATTAGCATATTGGACTACGGGAACACTCTGCTGGCCGAAATAGGAGAGACCTTGCTTGCTAAGCTACAGGTGATCCAGAATACAGCGGCAAGAATAACCCTGAATCGCCCGGCAGGCTCTCCTTCTGGCCCTATGTTGAGGGAATTGCACTGGCTAGCAGTGAGGAAGCAGTCCTATTTTAAAATCTGTTGTCTCACATATAATGCCCTGTAGGCAAAGGTCCCCGCTATCTGCAAAGAAAACTTACAAAATATGTACCTTGCCGAAACCTCAGATCCAGTACACTAGCCCTTTTACAGGTGCCCTGAATACGTCTTAATCGTACAGGGGGCAAAGCTTTTTCTTACCTTGCTCCAAGGTACGGGAATGAACTACCAATTGCTCTTCGTGAGATCTCCTCCTATAGCACATTTAGGAAACAACTAAAAGCTTACCTGTTTTAACTTCTTATGGTTGGTCTCTCAGTCAGGGTTCTCCAACAGTGCAGAGATGCCCCCGGGTGAGTCATGCGCTATAAAAGTGGAACAAACATAACATAACGTAGGGATGCCTGGGTTTAAATACTGCAGGCCTGTCGCTGTATGATGTCAGTGGCCAACCCCCATGGCGTCTGTCTCTACTGTATGGAGCGCGACCATAACTACGGGTCATGTTCTGACATTCTGGCCATGGCTCCAAAAGCCTTGCGGGGGGCGGTCCCGTAAGCTGCTGGAAGCCTGGCAGTCATCTCCGCGCCGTTCGAGGTCCAGGGGTCACTTGAGGGACTGACCGTGGAGCCATCATCACTACTGCTCGGGGTCCAAGTCTTCACACTCGGAGTCGGGTAAGAGACGTCATAAGAAGAAGTCGAAGAAGCGCTTACGCTCTCCGGCGTCCCCCCGTCGGTCTCGGGACGCAGACGAGGGGGCTCGAAAGAGACCTGCTGCTTACCCACCTTATCCGGGTCCGTCGGTGACTCCATCCCAGTGCAAGATTTTCTTGCGGCCAGGATCGCCTCTTCAGTTCTCAGGCTCCCCCTGCACGCCTTCGGGCCCAGCAGTTCCACCTGGGGGCCCGCCCTTGCCGCCATCTCCGCTACCGGTGCCGCGAGGTCCTCCGCCGGTGGCTCCGGCCCCGCCGGCGCAATGGGTTTTGTTGTTTCCACCTCCACCCTTGCCCGGGTTTCTGGACAATTTTGCTCCGGGCTGGGATCCTAACTGGGATATGGAGCCAGACCGGCGCAGACTGGCGCTGTTTCCGGCACCGTTGGACCATTTTTATTCCCCTGTCCCTCCCCCGCTCTCTCAGCCTGTGCCTCGGACAGTGGAGGAGGGGGATGATTGGGAGGGGTCTGAGGACCCTCTTGCACGGCAGTGCGAGTCAGAACAGGAGTGGGCAGAAGAGTCCGAGGATGCAGGTGGGCTTGACCTCTCCTCTGAGCCTGGTTTCTTTTCTCCTCCTGCTGTGGCCATGGAGGAGGGTGCTACATACAACGTGGTGCTCCGTAGAGCAGCTGAGGCCCTTGACCTGCCTAAGGAAACTCTGAAAACGAACCTCTCACTGAAGTCCTTCAGCCGGCGGCAAGCTCTATGGAGCCTCTGCTACCGTTCAATGAGGGGTTAACTGATGTGTTGATGGGCACCTGGTAGAGGCCCGCCACAGGGGTCCCCGTGGATAAGAAAGTGGCCAGGCGTCATTGCCCGGCCCCAGGTGACCCTGCCTTTTTGACGGCCCACCCAACTCAGGAGAGCCTGGTCATCCAAGCCTCCACTTCCAAAAGCGCATTCCCTACTGGAATCTAATAAGCTGGAACAGTTTGGCAAGAAACTCTTTTCCTCTGCCAGCTTGGACCTCTGGTCGGTGAACACCGCATGCCTCATGGGCCGTTACTCTCACGCTGTGTGGGACATGGTTGCGCAGATGCTGCCTCAGTGTCTGGAGGAAGTTTGGGCAGTGCTTTCCCAAGCTTTGCCTGAGGGGAAGGATGCCGCAAAGTTCTAAATCCGGTGTGGACTGGACACGCAGACTCACTGGGTAGGACAAATTCCACCACAGTGGCCCTCCATCGCCACACCTGGTTACGGTCCACGGGGTCCTCAGGGGATGTTCAGAGTTCCCTTATTGACATGCATTTTGATGGTACCTGCCTGTTTAGCAACAAAGCAGATAGTGCGCTGGAGCGTTTTAAGGATTCCCGGGCTACGGCCAAGTCCTTCTACCACGCGCCCAGCCACGTCTGCTTTTCGTTCCTTTCGTGGCCACGGAAGGGGCGTACCAACACGTTTGTTCAGCCAAAAGCCTGCACAGAACCAACCTCAGCGCGGCAGTGGATGTGGTACCCGGCGGGACAGGGGGCCAACGTGTGGGTCAGTCCACCTCCGCTACCGCAGCGTCCGCCTAGAAGCCTTCCTAGTCTGAGCTTTGGGGTGCACCTCACTCCGGTGGGTGGTAGGATTCGCCATCACCTCCCCCACTGGCATTCTATCACTTTGGACAGGTGGGTGCTGCAAATCATCCAAAGGGGCTACTCCCTCCCCTTCGAGTTTGCCCACCCAGTCATGCCACCTCAGTTCCACCGCATGTCGGGGTATCACTTTGCGCTTCTCCAACAGGAAACCTCGGACCTCTTGGCCAAGGGGGCCATTGAGCTCGTTTTAGGGCCAGAAGTAGGACGTGGTTGTTATTCCCACTATTTTCTGGTCCCCAAGAAGGAGAAAGGGGGCCTGCACCCTATCTTGTACCTCAGGAACGTCAATAGCTTCTTCTGGAAGGAGAAGTTCAAGATGTTGAATATGGCTCAGGTCTTGGCTGCCCGCCACCCTGGAGACTGGATGGTAGCGTTGGACATGCAGGACGCATATTTTCATATCCCGGTCCTGCCAGCACACTGGCGTTACTTGCGGTTCACAGTAGGCCTAGAGCACTTTCATTTTGCCGTGCTCCCCTTCGGCCTTACCAGTGCCCCTCGGGTGTTCACGAAAATGATGGCGGTGGTCGCAGCTCATCTGCGCAGATCAGGGGTTCCAGTCTTCCCCTATCTCAACGACTGGTTGTTGAAGGCGGGCTCGCACCAGGCAGTCGTCTCCTACCTCCAGACTACGGCCGACCTCCTGCATTTGCTGGGGTTCTCCATCAATGTGCAGAAGTCGCACCGAGTCACTCTCAGAAGTTCCCCTTCATCGGAGCAGTTCTGGATTCGACGCAGTTTCGGGATTATCCTCCCGAGCAGCGAGTCTGGGATATTCAGGCTAGGATTCTGATCTTTCAGCCTCTATCCTGGGTTTCAGTCAAGATGACCCTCCAGCTCCTGGGCCTGATGGCCTCCTGCATCCTGCTAGTGCAACATGCCAAATGGCATATGCGGGCACCACAATGGGACCTGAAGTTCCAGTGGGCACAGCATCAGGGCAACCTGTCCGATCATGTCCAGATCTCGGAGGGCACTGCACAACAATTGCAGTGGTGGCTCACAAATCGCGATTGGGTCAATGGTAGATTTCTCTCCCTTCCCCAACCGGAGAACACAGTGGTGACGGATGCATCCCTCCTGGGATGGGGCGGCCACTAAGGAGAGGCAGAGATCAGAGGCCTCTGGTCTCCGGCATAGTCCCGGCTCATTTCAACCTATTGGAGCTTCGGACGATCCGACTTGCACTGAAAGCATTCCTTCCCTCTGTCCGGGGAAGTGTAGTGCAGGTGTACACGGACAACACCACTGCCATGTGGTACTGCAACAAACAGGGCAGGGCGGGGTGGAGTCGTGGACCCTATGTCAGGAGGCTCTGCGCCTCTGGACATGGCTGGAACATCAAACATTACCTTGGTGGTGCAACACCTGGTAGGTTCTCTGAACGCCAAAGCGGACAAACTCAGACGCCGGTGCGTGATAATTCACGAATGGCGTCTGGACGTGGCGTAAGGTCTCTTTCTGCAGTGGAGAGAGCCTTGGTTAGATCTATTCGCCACCGAAGAGAATGCACCAATGTCATCGGTTTTGCGCATTGGAATTTACAAGGCAGCACTTGCTCGCGCGCTGTTCATTGCGAGTGGAGGTGCGGTCTGTTGTATGCCTTTCCGCCTATACCACCTCTGCCCAGAGTGCTGAAGAAGATTCGGCACGACAGGGCCCAAGTCATCCTTGCGGTTCCGGATTGGGCATGAAGATACTGGTAGCCCGAACTACGATTGATCATCCAATCTGACTGCCTCTTCGGGAGGATCTTCTGTCACAGCAGCAGGGGACGGTCCTGCACTCGAACCTGTCCAGCCTCCACCTCCATGCGTGGAGATTGAGCGCCGACAATTGACATCTTCCGACCTTCCTCCCGAAGTCTGTGATGTCATTCTGGCTGCCAGGCGTCCCTCCACTAAGATGGTATACGCCTGCAGGTGGAACAAATTTGTGGCATGGTGCACAGCAAAGGCTGTGGATCCCCTTTCTGCCACTCTTTCGGAGGTCCTTCTGTTCCTTCTCTCTTTGGCCCAACAGGGCTCTGCTCTGGGCACTATCAAAGGTTATCTTTCGGCCATCTCCGCCCTTCTCCGGCTTCCAAATCAGCCCTCTCTTTTTAAGTCCCCGGTTGTTTATCGCTACCTCAAAGGCATTACACACATGTTCCCTCCCATGCCTTTCATAATGCCTCAATGGGACTTAAATCTTGTCTTATCCTATCAGATGTGCACTCCCTTTGAGCTCCTTCATATCTGTACATTACGTCTTCTCACTCTAAAGACGGCTTTCCTGGAAGCTATCACCTCTGCCAGAAGAGTGAGTGAGCTCCAGGCTCTTTCTTCTAAACCTCCTTTGCTTTCTGTTCATCCGGACAAGGTGGTTTTAAGGACCCGTCCTTCTTTCTTGCAAAAGGATGCACGCCCTTCCACATCGGGCAGACCATCACTTTGCCCACCTTCTTTCTGCCTCCTCATCCTTTAAAAGAGGAAGAGAGGCTCCTCTGTCTGGACCCAAAACGCGCGCTCTCGTTCTATCTGAAGCGCACACAACAGTTCCGGGTGGATGACCAACTCTCTGTTGGCTACGTGGGCGCCAAAAAAGGTTGGGCCATACACAAACTAACCATCTCTCGTGGGACGTTCTGTGCATCAAAGCATGTTACTCGTTGGCTAAGAAGGAGCCTCCTGTGGGGCAGTGTGTACATTCCACCAGGGCAACGGCAGCCACTACTGCCTTGGGACGCGGAGTTACCTTGCAGGACATTTGTCAGGCAGCTATGTGGGCCTCACTGCACACGTTTACCAAACATTATTGCCTTGATAGTCAAGTCCGAAGGGACGGCTTCTTTGGGCGTTCTGTTCTCCGTGACTTTCTGGTGTAATCTTGTTTGCAGAAACACCACCACGTTGGTATTGCTGGGGTATCTATTCTAAGGTAAGGAATCTATCACTAACATGTCTCTTTCAGATGCACAAGTTACTACTTGTGTAACAATATGTCTGTAAGAGACATTAGTTAGTGATAGATTCCTTACTGCCCCACCCATCCTCCCCGTTCTGCGAACTGATTTCTAGGGTAAAGGTCATCCCATTCAGGGCCCTAGTTTCATGGCACCAGTGGTCAGTTTCTTGCATGGCTCTGTGTTCCTGGCAGGAAAAGTCGTGTACAGAACGGACGTCAGCACGCATGGGTGGCGCCTAAGTAGTCTCCTTGACATCTCGGCGCCTACGACGCCAGCGACGGACGCAGAGCTGCACAACGCCACCCACCGAGGCGCAGGGGTACTGCTGCCGAAAAACTTTCCGGCTCCAGTCTGACGCCTGGGGATAGTCTAAGGTAAGGAATCTATCACTAACTAATGTCTCTTACAGATATATTGTTACACAAGTAGTAATTAGTGCTTCTCAGCCAGGTATGCGTGTTTTTCCTGGAAGAAAACCGCTCTCCCTCCACCTCCAGGGAGCAGACAACCTACTGTAATACGCCGGTGAAGGTGGGACGACAGGGAGGCGTGGTAGGCAGAAGCAACCGCCCAATGACCCCAACGAGATGAACGCCAATGGGAAAGGGCAGCCAACGCCGTACACAGCGTTACCTCAGAAACAAAAGCCAGACGCACCAACAGGCAGCAGAAAGATTGGTTTACTTCCTCGAGGCACATACGAAAAACTGCTAAGCACGCCGCTGGAGCAGCAGATTAAATCCTGCAATAAGCCACTACAGGACACTTCCGACTACAGAAGATGAGCTTTGATGTGTCTGAAGGATGCTGAGAAAGTAGACTATGCTCCAATAACAGCAGGAATAAGCTCCCAGCTTCATCTTCACGGAGAGAGTACTGAAAGGGGAGATGACTGGCAGCCCCCTGTGCAGCGATCATTGCCAGTATTGCAAATTTCAAAGAGTAAGTACTCAAGTGGAGGAAGGCGTACAACTTCTTTATTTCCAATCATCTACTCTCAACTGCCACCATCCAACATTCCAAGGTAAACTTCTGATGGGCAATCCTATAGGCAAGCATGGAAGGAGGCGGGCGGATGGAACTATGTACAAAGAGTGTGCTAATGAATAAGACTGCATAACATGTGGAAAGATTACAGCCCAATGCTTCTTGATCAAAGCCACAATTTTGTTTGTATGAAGGAAAAAAGTAGTCACACACACTATTTGCTTTCCACTCTTATTGGTTTTAGTCCATAATAAATCCTCTCTGTTACAGAACAAGCTCTCTTGAGGGCAGCGCTTTCAATTCTGCTGGAGTTGTCTCTTTCTATCAGTCTGTGTTGTAAGATGAACCCTTCTTTAAAATAATTAACAAGTACAGCTGCAACACAATCTTAAGAACTGGCCATATGGTAGGCCATCCCACAAGTCCCGGGATGGAAACTCTAGTGTGCTAACAATCTATTCCTGTCAGTGGGTTTCTTATATAGGAACGTTACTGATGCCCCAACATCATTTTTGACTAGTAAGTCTAGGTTTGTTTGGCGAATACCAAAGCTGTGTTGTCTTGACTCCACCTCATGCTTCTTTAATTCACCTCCAGACACTCCCTGTCTGCATATTTAACTTTTGCAGGTTCTTATTCATCTCTTTCTCTTCACAGTTTTCCTGCCTTTCTCTTCCTCCTTTGCCCCTTTTGCGTTCTCACTCATGCTCAGGATCCACATCTGTTGAGTAAAATTAAGTGCCGTTCCCGAAAGAACAAGTTACTTAGTTTCAATTATGGTCTTTCTGGTAGGAACTATCTAGCCCCAGATTCTCTGCCTTCTGAATATAACCCAGGCAGCAGACTAGATCTGGAAACTTTTCAGCAGTACCTTGGTGTGCTATCACGGGACGCCACGCAGATGACGCAATTCCACTTTGGAAATGATCTGCGAAGCCAATTTTGGCGCTCGGATGCCAGTTGCTTTTGAGGATACTCCCGCCTCCAGATGCAGAGCCCAAGAGACAGTTGGCCATGAACATAATCCTAGACTTAGGACCTTGGGTAGAGTGCAATTACAGAACAGAAGTATGGGAGGGTCAGAGAGGAATCTGCGGCTCAATAGAGTCTCAATCAGAAAGTGTTACCGAAGGTAAGTAACTTGTTCTTCTGATAGAGATTTCAAGGCACACATTCCTCACTTTGTGAAGAGATACCAAAGAGTACCTATTTTGAAGCAAGTTTGGCAATAAACTCAAACTAGAAAGTCCTGCACGACCGAGAGGGAAAATAGTGCTTCGTGCATATATGAAGGTAAGCCCACAAGCTGCCTGGCCTACTTCTAGGACAAGGGCTCTGCTTGCTAATGCGGTGGAAGCAGCAGTGGCCAGGCAGAGTGAGCAAGCAGTCCTTCCAGAGGCTGCTTGTTAGCCAATGAGAAGGATATCTTAAGGAAGAGCATGATCCAGCGGGAGATAGTTCTCTCCTGCACAGCCTTGACTTTTTACCCTCCAGCAAACCCAACAAAGTGCTGATCACCCACCCAGTGTTTTTTGGTACGATCTATGTAAAAGCTCAGTGCCCTCTTGGTGTCTAAGCAATGGAGTCTCTCATCCTCCTTTGAAGGATGAGGCAGAGCATAGATTCCTAGGCAGAGCAATACTTTGACTGACGTGGAACAGCATCACAACTTTAGACAGAAAACATGCCGGAATCTGCAAAACCAGCTCATCTGGGAAGGTGGTTATCTATGGTGGATTAACCCAAACCACAAAACCAAAGGAAAATCTCTGAGGTGGGTACCAAGAGGATTAGGGCCTTTAGGGTGAGCAAGCCTTTCAACACAATCCTTTTCACAAGAGGGCCACCCGAGTCAACTGTGAACAAACCCAAGAATACTCGAACCGGAAAGTTTCACAGTCTAATTCTCTGAATAGAATACAAGATTGAGGCTTGTGGCCTATTATAGACCTGCACCCTCTCAAAGCCTTCCCTCACAAGCAACAATTTTAAATGTTCACCCTAGCCAAAGTCTTATCTGTCTGCAACCTGGGAGACTGGATAGTGGCGTTGGACCTTCAGGATATGTTTTTCCATATACCCAGGCTGCCAGCTATGAACATGCCCCCAGAACAATTGAACCAGGAAGTTTCACAGTCTTATTCTATTAATAGAATTAGACTGATAAACATCTTGGTTTGAGTATTCTGGGGATTTGTTTATAGTAGACTTGGGTGCCCTCTGTGAAAAGTATTGCGGATTAACAGAGAGCCTGAAATTCACACGCCGTTCTGAGGTGATGGCTACCAGGAACACAATCTCGAGGTAAGGAGCCACAAGGGGCACCTGTAAAGCAGATTGGACAGAATGCACATCAAATAAGTGAGGACCAGATTACTGTCCCATTGGGGCATCACAAAAGGAGAAGGGGTAATATATGTTGAAGCCTTTTAAAAAATTGCATCATAACTGGTGGCTTAAACAAGCAGACGCATCTGGCAGTCATATGAAGGTCAAGAGGACCGAAAAGATAACCTTTAACCGTACCCAAATCTAAGCCTTGCCAGACAAAAGACAAAATAAACAGAACCTGGCCTGGAGGGGATCAAGGTGGTGTGTGCCTCACCAAACGACAAATCTGTCCCAACAACAGGCGTATACAGTTTTCGTCGAGGGACCCTTGGCCGCCAAGATGAAGTCCACCACCGCTAGGAGGCTGAAGGTGTTCAGCTGTCGCCGCTCAATCTCCAAGCATAAAGGTGGAGATTGCGAAGGTCTGGGTGCAGAAACCTGCCCTGTTGCTGCAACAGCAGGTCCTCCTACAGTGGCAGCATGATTGAAGGATATATGCTCAAGCCCGGGAATTATGGATTCACACTCTCCATGCCCAATTCGGAGCCACTAGGATGACTTGGTCCTGGTCAGTACTGACCTTTTTGAGAACTCAGGGCAGGAGTGGTATCGGCAGGAAGACATGTAGAAGTCTCGAGTTCCACTTGACCGACAAGACACTTCTCTGAGTAAAGAGCCTTGGAAACTCCAACAAGCAAAAGTGGTGACATTGAGCATTCTCTGCAGTGTAAAAGAGATAGAGCCAAGTTTCACTCCACTGTTGTGACTGCTGCTCGTGATGAAAGAGGCAAAAATGGCTCAGCTCATCTGCTATGACATTCAAAGATCCTGCTAGATAATTCAACACCAGGAAAATTACTTGGCTGTCCTGCCATTTCCAGAGGTGTAGTGCCATCTGACAAAGGTTCCACGACCTCAATCCACACTGTTTGTTGCAGTACCACATGGAGGTAGTGTTGTCCGTTAGAACCTGTACCAGTCTCCCTTTAACGGACACAAGTAAAGCATTCAACACCAAGTGATGGGCCTCACCTCCACCAGGCTAATATGGAGTCAGGACGCTGCCAGAAACTAGAGATCTTTGATTTCTACCTCTCCCTGATGGCCGCTCCAACCCAGTGTTCATGGTGGTGACATCAGTCATCATGAACACTGGGTGGGGAAGAGGGAGGGGTCTGCTGCTGACCCAGCAACCACCACTGCAGGCCCTCTGCCATCTCCTCTGAAATCTTAACATGGTCAGAGAGGTGCCCTTAATGGGACTTCAGACCCCACTGCAGAGCCTACATATGCCTCCTGGCATGCTCAACTAGCAGGATGCAGGAGGCTATCAGCCCCAGTAGCCTCAGTCAACCTCACTGGACTGAAGCTTAAACATCGGGATCAAAGCCTGAATGTCCTAGACATTTTTCCCCAGGGGAACGGCATGAAAGCAAACAGTGTCCAGAATGGCTCAGAAGAAAGGGAGCGTTTGAAAAGGAGGTATGTTTGACTTTGGTACACTTATAGTGAATGCCAGGGAAGACATGATGTTTGCCGTTCTCTGGAGGTGTCTGACGACTGCCTGGGGTGAGCCTGCCATCAACAACCAATCATCAAGGTAGGGGAAGACTGGCACCCCTGACCTCCAAAGATGTACTGCCATCACTATCGTGAATACACGAGGGGCACTGGTGAGACCAAGGGAGAGCACCTCAAACTGAAAATGCTAGTGTGCCACCACAAACCACAAGTAGGACCGGCAGGACGGGTATTTAGAAATAAATGTCCTGAAGGTCTAACACCACTATCCAGTCACCAGGCTTGCGGGCAGACCAGGCCTCAGCTAGGGTAAGTATTCTGAATTTCTAGTTCCAAAGGACGGCTTTGAGAGGGTGCAGATCTGTAAGAGGCTACAGGCCTCCATCTTGCTTGGGCACCAGAAAGTAGTGGGAATACCAACCACAACCTACTTCTTGGGCATGCACCCTCCCGATAGCCCCTTTGGCCTGCAACAACCATTCCAAAATGAAGAGATGGTCCTCAGTCAGTTGCTGGGGGAGACAGAAGAAGGTGCAGTGGGGAAGAAAGGAAGGGTAAGGCACAGCCCTGCAAACTATCTGTAGAATCCACATGTCCGAAGTTACTTCCTCTGTAGATTCTTCCTTCCACCAGGTGGATGTATAACGGCATTCTAAAGAGTTTTGGCAGGTGAGGCTGTAGGGGGAGAAGTAGATGGATGGTCAAAGCTGGATAGAACTACAGGAACTGGGTCTGTCTTCGGTGGTGTGGTCAGCATCGAAGTCAAAAGGACCAGCGTGGATTTAGGTGCTAGAATGGATGTTGGCTCCGAAATAAAAGCAGAACCCAAGACGGAATCAGGAGGCACAGACAGCACTAACAGACCCGCTGGAAGCCTCTGTGGATCCTTGTGGCAGAAGGCATGCCAGAGGGAGCCAGAAGAATTAAAGTTTCTCAACAAGGCCTCAATATTTTGTGACATTTTTGATGGACCCGGATCTCAGGTGCACCATGATCAGTTGCGGAATTGGTTCCTCTGCAGGGGATAAGAAGCGAGATTGAATATGCTACTTACCAGTATGCATCTGTTCTTGGCATGTAGGGCTGCTAACATTCATATCTAGTGCATAGATCGCCGCCTAGTGTTGGGTCCGGATGATTGCACATTGTTGTCCTGGAAGAGTCTTCGAAGTATCACGAGATAGGTGGCTCCTCCCCTGGACTACAGTGCGCATGGGCATCGACTCCATCCCCAGATTGTTTTTAGCCATTGTGGCAGAGATGGAGTGAAATAGTGTAAAGGATGTCCATGCTAATGATGAATGCAAGAGAGTGTCTGCAGCCGCTACGGGCACCGGGGAGGAGGGCGGGCGATATGAATGTTAGCAGCCCTACATGCCAAGAACAGATGCATACTGGTAAGTAGCATATTCAGTTCGAGGCATGTGGGCTGCTAAATTCATATCTAGTGCATAGAATACACAGCAGTCCCTCCATTAAGGGCGGTTGCCCGTGCCAACTGCAGAAGCTTGAAAAAGTGTCTTGAGAACAGCCTGTCCCACAGCTGCTTGCTGTTTGGAATGCACATCTACGCAGTAATGCTTGGTAAATGTGTGTGGTGTAGACCATGTGGCTGCTCTACAAATGTCTTCTAAAGGAATGTTCCCCAGGAAAGCCATGGAGGCGCCCAATTTGCGTGTGGAGTGCGCTCTTGTGGGTATTGTTAAAGTGCGTTTAGCCTTTTGATAACAGATTTGAATGCATTTAACAATCCATCTGGCTATTCCTGCTTTGGAAATGGGGTTGCCTTTGTGTTGTGCGGAGAAGGCAACAAAAAGTTGTTGTGTCTTCCTAAATGGTTGTGTTCTGTCAATGTAGTACATTAGCGCCCTCCTAACGTCTAATGTATGAAGCATTCTTTCTGCTACCGTTTGTGGGTTTTGGAAAAATGCAGGCAGGTCAATAGTTTGGTTGATATGAAACTGTGACACCACCTTTGGAAGGAATTTGGGGTTAGTGCGGAGCACCACCCTGTTAGAATGTATTTGGATGAATGGCTCTTGGATAGTGAGCGCTTGCAGCTCACTAACACGTCTGAGCGACGTGATAGCAACGAGAAAAGCCACTTTCCACGTTAGAAACTGAAGTTCGCATGAGTGCAGTGGCTCGAAAGGTGGGCCCATCAGCCTAGTGAGGACCACATGGAGGTTCCACACAGGAGCTGGTGGAGTTCTAGGAGGAATGACTCGTTTCAGCCCCTCTAGGAAGGCTTTAATGGCAGGCACCCTGAAAACAGAGAGGTGCTGCCTATTCTGGAGATAAGCCGCTATGGCGGATAGATGGATCCGAATGGAAGCGTACGCTAGATTGCATTTGTAAAGATGTAACAAATAGCAGATGATGTTAGGAATGGATGCATCTAGCGGGTTGATATTGTTGTCTGTACAGTAAATGACAAATCGCTTCCATTTTGCAGCATAGCAAGCTCTGGTCGTGGGCTTCCTTGCCTCCCGGATGATGTCCATGCATTCAGGAGGCAGGTTGAGGTAGCCAAATTCTAAGACCTCAGGAGCCAGATCGCCAGATTGAGCTGTTGCGGATCTGGATGCTGAATGTCGCCATGGTTCTGCGTCAAGAGGCTGGGTGTGAGATGCAGCCTTTGATGCGGTACCACGGAAAGTTCTAGAAACGTGGTGTACCATGGTTGGCGTGCCCATGTTGGAGCAACCAGGATGAGAGTCATCGAGTGTTGCTTTAGCTTTCTTGCCACCAGCGGAATGAGAGGCGCTAGGGGAAAAGCGTACGCAAATTTGCCTGACCAGTTCATCCATATCGCATTCCCCTGCGATTCCGGGTGAGGGAACCTGGCGGCAAAGCTTTGGCATTTTGCGTTTTCCCTTGTGGCAAACAGGTCTATCTCTGGAAGACCCCACTGCTGGAAGTACGGGTGGAGCACTGATGGATGTATCTCCCACTCGTGCATTTGATGGCTGTACCTGCTGAGCAGATCCGCCATCTGATTGTCCTTGCCGGGGAGGTGTTCCGCCATGAGGAAAATGTTCCTCTGAATGGCCCACTTCCACATGCTCTGAGCCAGATGAGACAGCTGTGGTGAGTGAGTACCTCCCTGCTTTTGGATGTAGTACATGGCCGTCATGTTGTCCGTCCGGATCAACAGGACTTTGTTGCACAAATGTACCTTGAAGGACTTCATCGCCATGAAGATTGCCATCAACTCCAGGTAGTTGATGTGCAACTTCTGTTGTTGTGTGGACCACAGTCCCTGCACCGTGTAGTGGAGCACATGAGCTCCCCACCCTTGGAGAGATGCGTCCGTTGTCAGGATAATCTGTGGCACAGGCTCTTGGAACGGTCGTCCCTTGCAAAGGTTGTGTGGATTCCACCAATGCAGAGAGTTGTATGCCCGACCGGTCACCAACACTAGGTCCGTCAGTTGTCCCCGAGCCTGTGTCCACTGATTCGCCAAGCATTCTTGGAGAGGACGCATGTGCAACCTCGCGTGCGGGACTATGAAAATGCAGGAGGCCATCATGCCTATCAACTGCATGAACACTCTCGCTGGCAGGGAGTGTTGCGGTCTGAACCTCTGGATCAGTGACTGAATGCTGTTGATCCTGGCTGGGTTTGGCTGAGCCATAGCAGTCAGGGTGTTTATTGTCGCGCCCAGATACTGCCGCACATGGGCTGGTTGAAGGTGCGACTTTGGGTAGTTGAGCGAGAACCCCAGACTGTGCAGGAGTTGAATAGTGTGGGACATGTCCGCGGCGCACTGTTGTTCCGACTTTGCTTGAACAAGCCAGTCGTCTAGGTACGGGTAGACGTGTACGTTCTGCCTCCTGAGGTGCGCCGCCACTGTCGCCAGACACTTTGTAAACACTCTGGGGGCAGTTGTTACCCCGAAGGGTAGGACTTTGAACTGATAGTGCCTGTTTTGAATGGTGAACCGGAGGTACCGTCTGTGGGATGGGTGGAGTGGGATGTGGAAATAAGCATCCTTGAGGTCTAAGGTTGCTAGGAAGTCCCCTTGATTTAGCAGGGGAAGAATTTGTTGCAGTGTCAGCATGTGAAAATGTTCTGACAGTATGTACATGTTGAGGGGGCGTAGATCCAGAATAGGTCTGAGGGATCCGTCCTTTTTTGGGATGAGGAAGTACAGGGAATAGACTCCTGTGCCTTCCTCTTCCACTGGTACGAGCTCGATTGCACCTTTTTGCAGCATCACCAAGACTTCCTGCTGCAATAAGTGCAAGTGCTCTGCCGACATAGGACGGTGCCTTGGGGGAATGTTGGGAGGAGTGGACGTTAACTCCAAACAGTAACCGTATTGGATACGTTTTCGCACCCACCTGTCTGTAGTGATGGATGTCCAGACTGGCAGGAACTGCTGTAGTCTCCCCCCGACAGGTGTTGGATGGTCGGGGGGCAGTGACAGAGAGTCACTGTTTATTGGAGGCAGAGGAACGTGAGGTGTTGTTTCCTCTGCCCCTGCCCTTGGCACTGTTACCTCTGTATCCTCCTCTACCCTGCTTGGGGTAGGAGGATTGTGCAGTACCCTTTGAAAATTGTGATTGTTGACCCAAGTGTCCTCTGGTAACACCACGTGCTCCTGAGCGACGAAAAGTGCTGCCCCTGAACTGTTGTGACTGAAGTGCCCCCATGGACTTAGCAGTCTCGTTGTCTTTCTTAATCTTTTCAAGTGTGGTGTCTACATCTGGGCCAAACAGTCTGTCAGGATTGACGGGCTGGTTGAGGATAGTAGTTTGGATGTCAGGCTTAAATCCAGATATACGAAGCCAAGCTTGTCGCCTCAGCATGACGCTAGTGTTAATTCCCCTAGCCACTGTGTCAGCCACATCAAGTGCACATTTTATTGCAGCGTTTGATATAAGCTTTCCCTCTTGTATGAGCATTTCTGCTGCTTCTTTATACTCATCAGGTAGATGTTGAAGGAGCTGTTCTAGGGTGTCGTAATGCGCCCTATCGTAACGCGCTAATAGTGCCTGTGTGTTCGCTATACGCCATACATTGGCAGCCTGCGCAGCCACCCTTTTGCCAGATGCCTCAAGCACTTTCGACTCCTTGTCAGGGGGAGGAGCTTCACCCGTAGTTTGGGAGTTTGCCCTTTTGCGGGCATTGGCGACCACCAACGAGTCTAGAGGCAACTGTCCTCGAATATATGCAGGATCTCCAGGTGCTGGCCTGTATTTTTTCTCGATACGTGGGTTCACCACTCTTGCCCTGGTTGGTTCCTTAAAGATCTCTGGGGCATGTTTAAGGACACCTTTGAGCATAGGAAGAATTTTAACTGTTCTCTCTGAGACAGAGAAAGTGTCAAACAGGAAATCTTCCTCCACCGGGTCAGCATGCATGTCCACATTATGATTTGCCGCTGCCCGTTCGATTAAAGCATTAAATGCTGCAGAATCCTCTGTTGGAGATGTACGTGGCCCAAAACCTTGTGGATCTTGTACCACCTGCTGGCCACCTTGGTCCCCAGTGTCGTCATATGTGTCCTGCTGAACATCAGGGTCATTGTCCACTGGGAAATTGTATTGGTCGTCTTCCTCATCACCCTCTCCCCCTGATTGGTTTGGGGAAGGTGATGGACTTCTTCTGGGTGGTGGTAGGATAGGCTCAATAAGGGCAGGAATGTCCTGTGCTGGCCTCTTTTTCTTCAGTGGAATAACATAGGATTCCAGTGGTTGGGAAGTGATCTTCCTTTTGTAAAGGGTCAGTTTCCCTGTTTGGGCATCGATGAAATGCTCAGAGTGTTCTTCTGAGGCTTGAAGCGTCGAAGGAGCCGAAGTCTTTGGCACCGATTTAGGTGCAAATGCCTTTGGTGGCACCTTTGGTGGAAGAGTGTAAATAAGCTTGGTTGAAGACTTCTGAGGAGTGTCAACCTCTTTTGGAGCCGATGGCGTGGGAGCCGTCGCCGACAAAGTCTTTTCTCGAATCCTTTTCAGGGAGTCGGTGACTTGTTTAGTGAAGGAGGCGGAGGGTGTCGTAGCCGACGTTCGGTGTCCGGTGACGTCGGAGTTCCTCGGTGTCGACGGTATTTGCGTCGACGATTCTTCAGCTGCAACGCGGCGCGGCTCCGTTGTAGGCTTTTGCGCCGATGCCGATGCTGCATTTCCGACATCCTTGTGCCGATGCGTAGTGGCTGCGGCCTTCGGGTCGTGGCCTGTAGTCGAATTTTGTTCGACGGGGCGTTTAGTTGACGGCGCCGTAGGAGCGTCTGAAGGCGTGTGAACAGACTTCGACGTCCGTGCCGGAGCAACAGAGGCCGACTCTTGACGGACGCCCTTCTTGGAGGATGAGTCCTTGTGCACCTTCTGCGGCGCTGTTGGCTCGATAGCATTCTTCGACTTCTGTGGACCGGAGGTGGACGGAGTCGATGAAGGAGCAGGCTTTGATATTTTTTGTGGGACGTCGGCCATCTTAGATGTTGTCGAGTCCGTTAGTTTCAGTTTCGTTTTCTGCTGGACGTCGGCCATTTTAGGTTTTGTCGAATCCGCTTGTTTCGGTTTCGATTTTGCCTGGACGTCGGCCATCTTGGGTGTTGTAGAAACCGAAGGTTTCGGTTTCGATACGTTGGATGGCGGCTCCGCTTGAGTGTCCGTGGCCGGACTAGAATGCGGGGCCGGGGATAGCGGTGCAGGGTCGTGGGTAAGGCCGAGTGGCGATCCCGTGACCTGAGCCTGTGTAATATAGACTTCGGGGCATAGCTCTTCCTCTGAGCTATCTTCCGCGGCCCCATAAACTTCTTCGTCGTCCCCTACCTCCTCGACGTATTCAATGTCCTGGTCCTGTCCTTCGACCTGTTCCTCGGGATCGGACTGGACCTCCGTCGACGGTGGTGAAATTTGGAGATGATGGCTACCGCCTTCCTCCGCAGGGTCGTCGAATATGTTGTCGGGTGCCGGTGTCGCTCGCTGGGCCTCGAGGCGCGCCGCGCGCCGATGCTTGAGCGTCTTCTTTGACCTGAATTTTGAGCAGGCCATGCAGTCGTCTTCGTTGTGGTCCGGTGACAGACATTTATTACAGACCGGATGCACATCGATGTGTGGATATTTGGATCCACAGACGGGGCAGAACTTAAACGGGCTCCGCTCCATGTTAAGGTCGTCGGGTCTTGCTGCGACGAGAGGGCCTCGAAGTGCGAAGAGTAACTAGACTCCGTAGATTTCCGGCTCAGAGAGTCGGACGACGCTCGAGACCGTGCGCAAACAATACCGACGCTGGTAACGAAGGCCTTTTGGCCTTAAGAACAAAGTTTATCGGTTCCGACACGGAGACGTCGAGAACCACATCCGAACCCAATGGCGGAAAAAAACAATCTGGGGATGGAGTCGATGCCCATGCGCACTGTAGTCCAGGGGAGGAGCCACCTATCTCGTGATACTTCGAAGACTCTTCCAGGACAACAATGTGCAATCATCCGGACCCAACACTAGGCGGCGATCTATGCACTAGATATGAATTTAGCAGCCCACATGCCTCGAACTGCAAGGCACCCCAATGTCCACAACACTTTTAAATCGGAGTGGTAGGCCTGCGCAGAATCCTGTTGAACAAGTGAGTTACCTTCAGTAACGCCTTATCTGATCAAGACAATATCTAGCCACAGATGTTTTACCTTTTAATTTTCCAGGCGTCAGACTTGATCCAGAAGATTTTTCGAGCAATACCCCTGTGTGTCAGTAGGTGACATTGATCAACTTAGATTCAGTATTCAGCATCATCTGTGCCGGAGTGATGCCACAGTACCTATATAGGCGCCACCCAGGCGCATTGAGGTCAGTTACTTTTTCAAAACTTTCCACGCCAGAAGCACGGAGCCATGACACTGTGTGTCCGAACTAGGGCCCTGAAAGGGATCAGCCCTGACCCTAGAAATGAATCCGCAGAGCAAGGAAAATGAGTGGATCAGAAAGGAATCTGCGGCGACATATAGTCTCTACCAGATAAGGTGATACCGAAGGTAAGTAACTTGCTTATCTGATAGAGACTTCTAGCGGCAGATTCCTTACCTTTGAATAAATACTCAAGCAATACCATCGGCGGAGGAGGGTCTGGACAAATTTAAACTAGGAAGTCCTGCAGGACCAAATGGGTGAGGTGCCCATCCCTGCGGACCTGACTGTGCAGGCAATAATGTTTAGTAAATGTGTGCAGGGATGCCCACGTTGCTGCTTAACAGATATCCAGGACCAGAACTCTGAGTGTTAACGCAGTGGTCGCAGCTTTTGTTTTGGTCGAATGAGCTCCTAACCCTTCAGGAGGCTGCATCTTTGCCAAAGCGTAGCAGATCTTGATGCAGAGTACGGCCCATCAAGAGATGGTGTGCTTCTGCACCGCCTGTCCTGAAGAGTTGGTTGTCCACCTGGAACTCTCATTTGTGATCAAGATAGAACAACAATGCTATTTTGGGTCCAGCTGGAGTCGCTTCTCTTTTCTGGAAGGATGTGGAGGAGCTTAGAAGGTGGGCAAGGTGACAGAATGGCCCAGATGATTTGGTGACCACTTTTGGCAAGAAAGAGGAGCTAGTGCGAAGCACCAGTTTGTCCGTGAAAATCCAAGAAAAAGGGAGGCTTGGATGACAAAGCCTGCAACTCACTCACCCTCTGGGCAGAAGTAATTGCCACGAGAAAGGCTGTTTAAAGCTGGAGGGTACTATTGTGAAGATACCCGAATGGAGCACACATCAAGAATGTGAGGACCAAATTGAGGTCCCACTGAGGCACAACAAAAGGAGAGGGGAGAACATATGTACAAGTCCCTTCAAAAATCGATTTACAATAGGGGACTTAAAAATAGAGGGTTGGTGAGGCAGCCACAAGAAGGCAGGCATAGCACAATGCTAACCCTTCAAGGTACACACAGCAGAGCCCTGTTGGGCAAGGGTAAGAATAAAAAGCAAAATATCTTAAAGGGAGGACGAAACCGGGATCAATGGACTTTTCTGTACAATATAATACAAATCGCTTCCAAGCGCAGATGTATACTGTCTTGGTAGAGGTACACCTGGCTGCCAGAATAACATTGCAGAATATGGGAGAAAGGTCGAAAGTTATAAACTGCTGCCACTCAATCTCCACGCAAGAAGCCAGAAAGTTGACAGGTTCGGGTGGAGGACCCTCCCCCGCTGCTGTGGCAGAAGATTCTCCCGAAGTGGAAGCCTGATCGCAGGATTGATGCCACGCTCAGTAGCTCGGGATACCAGACTCTCCGTGCCCTGTCCAGAGCCACAAGGATGACTTGAGCCTAGTCATTCCTGATCCTCTTGAGAACACTGGGCAGGAGTGGTATGGGCGGAAAAGCGTACAGGAGGCCGGAGCTGCATTCGAGACGAAAAGCGTTTCCAAGCGTGTGCCTTGGAAACTCCAGTGTGCAAAACTGCTGACATTATGCGTGCTCGGCAGAGGCGTACAGATCTAATCAAGGCTCTCTCCACTGCTGAAAGAGACCTAGTGCCACCTCTGCTTGGAGACACCATTCATGATACACTAGGCATCAATAGCTGAGTTGGTCCACCCTGGAGTTCAGGGAATCTGCTAAGTCTTGAACCACCAGGGAAATGCCCCGCTGTTCCAGCCATGTCCAGAAATGCAGGGCCTTTTGACAAAGGGTCCACACTCTCACCCGCCCAGTTTTTTTGCAGAACCACATGGCGGCGGTGTTGCCCGTGAACGCTTGTACCAGCCTTCCCTTGATGGAGGGTAGAAAGGACTTCAATGCCAATTGGACAGCTTGGAGCTCCAATAGGTTGATGTGGAGCCCGGATTCCGCTGGAGACCAGAGTCCTCTGATCACCACCTTTCCCAGATGGCCGTCCCATCCGAGAAGTGATGCATCTGTCACTACTATGAAATCTGTGGTTGGGGTAGGGGTCTCCTCTGACTCAATCATGGTTTGTGAGCCACCACTGCAAATCCTTCACAGTCCCCTCTGAGATCTGGACTAGGTCAGAGAGATTTCCCAGATGCTGCACCTACTGGAATTTCTGGTCCCACTCCAGAGACCGTATATGCCATCTGGCATGTGTGGCCAATAGGTCATGAGGCCCAGCAGCTTCAGAGTCAGTCTCACCTAAATCCAGGATAAAGGCTCAAACATAGGTATCATAGCTTGAATATCCTGGACTGTCGCTCGGAGAATAAGCCCGAAACTGCATTGTGCTCAGAACAGCTCTGATGAAAGGAAGCATCTGAAAGGGAGTCTGGTGTGACTTAAGCAAGTTGATCGTGAACCCCAGCGAATGCGGGAGGTCACCCTTAGCCTAGAGGTGGGAGTCGACCGTCTGGGGCAAGGCCGCCTTCAATAGCCAGTTGTAGAGATAGAGGGAGACTGAAACCCCTGATCTCCGCAGATGAATTGCGAACACCGCCATCACTTTTGTGAACACCCGAGGAGCTGGTAAGGCCAAAAGGAAGCATGGTGAACTGAAAGTGCTTGTGACGTACCGTTAATAGCAGATAATGCTGGTGGACAGGCAGGACGGTGAAATGGAAATAAGCGTCCTGAAAGTCAAACGCTACGATGTAATCTTCTGGATCCAGGGCAGACAAGACCTGATCTAGGTAGATAGAGGAGGTTTGTACCCCTTAATCCTGCAACGATTTAAGGAAGGTAAAAATCCTTAGTCATAAAGTTTCTTTATTGTGTTATTTTTTCTTTGTTACACTGTAAAAGACGCAATCGAATGGAGTGAATATAATTATATTTGCGGTCCTCAAAGTGACTTCTCCTTCGAGGACCACGGATATAATTATATTCACTCCATTCGATCGCGTCTTTTACAGTGTTATTGCATTGCGCACGCACAATTCTTTGGATTCTTGCCTTGAGAAAGCCCTTGATCAGCTGTCTTCCTGTTGCTTTTTACGAGGTTACAAGGTGTAACAAAGAAAAAATAAATAACACAATCATTGCCGGATTAAGGGGTAAAAACCTCCACCATGTACCTATAATTACCTCTTTTCAGTGGATTATGGGTGTAGCCATTTGTGAGACACCTACCAGCATTACATTGGGTCATTTCAAGGATAGCGTGAATCTCAGCGTTAACAACACCCTGGTCTTCCTACATTAAAGACCTGATCTAGCGTGAGCATCTTGAAATTCTCTTTTTTGAGGTTGAGGTTGATGGCTCGGAGGTCTAGGATATGACCAAGGCCCTTGTCCTTTTCAGGGACCAGAATGTAGCGGGAATGACAACCACAGCCTACTTCTTGTCCGAACCCTTTCTATGGTTTCCCTGGCCAAAACAGCCATGACTTCCTCTTGGAGTAAGGAAAAATGATCCTCCGTCAGCCGGTCATAAGATGGCGGCATGGAGGGAGAGGTGGTCTCAAAGAGGAGGGAGTAGTCCTTTTGGACAATCTGTTAAACCCACCTGCCCATTAATTTGGACAGTCAGTGGTGGAGGTGATGGCAAATCCTGCCACGATCTGTATGCCCATGATCTAAAAGGGCAAGATTAGGAACATTTGGTGGCTGCAGCTACTGGGGAAGGGGGTGAATGGACCAGACCGCTGGCTACCCGACCCACGAGTCCGGTAGGAATCGCACTCTCGCCCA
Organism: Lissotriton helveticus; assembly: GCF_964261635.1. Taxonomy (NCBI): domain Eukaryota; kingdom Metazoa; phylum Chordata; class Amphibia; order Caudata; family Salamandridae; genus Lissotriton; species Lissotriton helveticus. The sequence goes on from NC_136061.1 coordinate 1,501,800,663, forward strand.
CGCAGTAGCCTGGAAGCTTGTGCAGCTCAGTGGGTGGGATAGGGTTGGCGCAGTTGAAAACTCCTTCCGTACCCATGAAAGGAGCGAAAAGTAGACTGGGGATGATGTGGGACAGCCGAGATGCTCAAGGACTTGGCTGTAGCCTGTGAGTCCTTAAAGCTCTCCAGCAAAAATTCTGCCTTGTCTCTGAAAAGATGAAGGCCATCAAAGGGCATGCCCATAAGGGAAGCTTGGACAACTCCTCAGAAGCCAGTTTTTCTCAGCCAGGAGTGGCATCTCAATGTCACCATCAAGGAAACCGCTCTGCCCAGCGAGTTGGTCGTGTCCAGACCAAAACGGCTTGTGAACTTTGCTGTGTCTCTCCAGTCTGTAATTACTTGGGAGAGGATGGCCCGTGACTCCTCTGGGAACTGCGGCAGCAACACTTGCACAACCATATCAGACAGCGTGTGGGAATAGTGGGCAAATAGACATGCAGTGTTCATGGACCACAACACCAGGCTGGTGGGAGAAAACATTTCCTTCCCCAATGAGTCCGGCCTTCTAGAATCCGTCTCTGGGGGTGCGGTAGGGAATGCACCATGGGATGTGAAAGCTTGGACCACCTAGCTTTCCGGTGTACGGTGCTGGATAAGGACATTTGGGTGCCCAGGAGAGAGGTGGTGGCAGCGGGGAATCATCCTATTCACAGGAGCCCCTGTGATAGGTTTGGACCAGGTTCAAAGAAGGACGTCTGTGAGAGCCTCGTTGAATGGGAGTAGGGGATCTGCGGAGTAGACTCCTGGTTGCAGACCTAAGTCAAGAGATTGGTCTTGACAGCCACCGAAGACAGCTGAAGGTCAAGGACCTCAGATGCTCTCGACACCACCACAGCATAAGAAGCTCCCTCCTCCATAGCCACAGTCGGGGGAGAAATCATGCCCAGATCTGGAGAGGTATCCAGTCCACTGGCATCACCCTATTCCTCACTCCAGTCCACAGGGACACCTCCCACTCCTCTCCGAGACCTGGCCCGTATGAATAGTCCTCAGGATCTGATCTAGGACCTAAAGGTCCTGCCGGCGTCAGTCAGCATCAGGTGACGCACCGCCGGCTATGTGTCAGATTCGGGGATGATAATGGGGCTGGCGTCGCCGGCGGGTGCCAGCAGCATCAAGTCCGCCATCGGGGACGCTCAAAGTGGTAGGTATGGTGCAGATCCAGATCCATTATCGGACCTGAAGGGTCCATGACGGTCCAGGCGCCCAAATATAAGATGCAGGGCCTCATAAAACTAAGTTGAGCGGGGGTTGCTCTGGCTCCCGGAAATTCAGGGAGGCGCACTGCCAAGCCAGGCACCAAACAACCAGGCCCCGGATGCAGATGCTCCTTCGTCTTCTTACTCTTGCTCTTGTGTCTCTTAACTGAATATCCTGACTATCATAATTGATACAAAGAGGTCTTCAGACTCCATGAGCAATCCAGGGACATTCCTCTCAACCGGGCCCTCGACTTCCGGGGAGCTGCATACCGGTGTTGCTAGCAGCTTTAGGGAATGCTCCCTCAAAGACTTTGGCACCATGGCCAGGCAATCAGAGCACAACTTGGTGTTGTGGTCGCACTCTAGGCACCACAATTTGACAAGATGCAGATCCGTCATCGACATCACCAGGAGACAGGCTCCACAGGGCTTAAAACCTCTTCTACATGATGACATCCTCGGCACACCAGGAGTAAACCTCAAAAAGCAGTTGCCAAAAAGGCACACAATTCCTGTCAAAAAACAACAGAGGGGTAGTGCTTCTCCTGATCAGCGATGGCTGGTGAAGAAAGAAAAGAACGGACGTCACTGCACCTGCTAGAAGTCTCTATTAGACTGGCTCTTTTGTGCTTCTGTTTTGGCTTACCCGAAGTCTTGGACCGCAATGAGGACCTGTTGAGAGAAATGGGTCTGCGCTCTTGAACAGAAATATCAGAAGCCCCGATCCTTTCAGTGTTCAGCGAAATAAAGCTTTGCGTTCTCTTATAACTTTCATAAAGGCACACTTCTCGAATGCAAACACCAGGTGCACACCTCGTGGGGAATGTTCACAGACATTTGTGTGTGACAGTCCCTATAAGGCTTAAACCTTGTAGTTGTAGTTGGGGGGTGGGGGTAGGTGGGAGCAGGGCGGGCATAGTTCCCTTGCACAGTTGGAAAAAAGTAGATTTTTTTAAGACAAACTTAACTGGCAAGAAAAAAAACTGAGCGAGCTCTGGATTTATGTACGAAGGTGCAGAAAGAAAGAAACTGCTATTGACATGCAGGAGTGGAGCTTATATGTGGCTCTGTCATCACTTTCCAGGTGGAAACGTGGAAAGGCACTGCACCACCTACTGGCATAGGGGAGACATTCTGTTTCAATCTTGCAGGTCCAGTGTGGCAATAATCTAAATTTAAGGAATCTATGGTTAGAAGTATCCATCAGAATCATATGTCTTGCAGTATTCCATCATCTAGTTGCTGTGATCAGAAAGCCTGTTTAAAGATAAATCTTTGACTTCGGGTATCAACCGCGGAAGAGTCAGCATGACTCTGGGTGTCATAGAACATAAGTTCATAATGCATAAATAAGTTACCATTTTCATACTACTTCATGCTGCAAAACTCGTCTCCGTCTCAAACTAGAGTACCCCTATACCATCAGCCAGAATTTGGATCACAGTAAACTACTCCAGTCTTTAATAAGTAACATCTACAGATCCCCAAGACTCTACAGGCATTATACAATTGCAACCCACACTTCTTCTTTTTCCATGTGTAATCAAAGGTGACTTACAAGTGATAATAATGAGATAAATGACAGGACTTACACAGACTCTGTTTGTGAGACATTTTTTAATAGCTGAATACATGTCTACTGTCCCAGAACCAATTCATGAGACCCAAACTCCATTTTGGAGACACCTGATCTTCTCAGCTACTTAAAGGTAATGTACAAACATAACTCAGGATATGTGTGTTAGGAATAAAATTAGACACACAAACATAAATCAGAAAACATACAGCATATTAATGGAAATAAACTGTAACAATGCCTCCAGATCACTGTTTTAAGTAATAGCTGACAAATGAGTACATGATTGTACATGTGATACGCATAGAATTAAATGGTGTGGCAAGTTTTGAGAAATTACCAGAATTAGAGTCTAGGTGGATCCATGCTGTAGGATTCAGGCCGATACCCTGTATACCTGCGAAGTGCCATCCGCACACTATTACCAGTGATAAATGTAACTGTGCTAGGGACCTTACAGAAGTGACAAGCTGGACTCACTAGCTGGGCCCTGATGATAAAGGGTCCTGTGTACATGGGCCAATGAAGGGGCCTTCACTCTCTGCAGGCATTGGACTACAGAGAACCACCTGTTCACTTGCTATGCTCATCCTTTATAACCTTATTACATTATGCACAAAATGGAATGCAGGACACAAGGCTTAAGGAGGAAACTATTTTTTGCTCTACCAAGCAAAAATGTGCTCTCTTCTGCTAAGGGCATGTAGATGAATGGTCTGTACATATAAGGCAGTGCAGAAAAGGAGGAACACTGGTTTCATACAGCAAGGTGAAGAAGTGATGGATTAGAGGTTCCCATGCGTCTGGCGGAAATTAATGTAGGGCCATGCAGAAAGAGATGGCAGTGACCCACAGCTACTATGGGAGTGTTTTGCAGCAGCTAATGAGTAACCACAGTAGAATTTGATACAGTGGTGGGAGTTGGCTGCTGCAAGGAAACTGAGTTTTCTTTATCAGTGTATGGGTAAGGGTGTACACAGCGATGTTGCAGCAACGCAAAGGTGAAGCAGGTATTTACAGCAGTGCATGGAGCAAGCAGGAATGACATCAAGTCAAGTGCAAGGCCTGGGGGACTTGCCCCTAATGCAGGAGTCAGGCAGCAATGTCAGTGAAAGAGAGAGACCTACATTATTGAAGGGATGGAAAGTAGACGTTTCCCAGACCAGTGTATGAAGAGTGGGCATGAGGATGTGCAGAATTGCATGGCAAAGGGAAGGGCTTGACCTAAAGCTATATCTGTGCAAGAAACAGACCAGACCTCCTCCTAAAACTAAATGATGAGTTACAATGGGTGCTGCACCAGAAATTAGAGGTAGCAGTGCAGCAGACTGTAGATGGTGTGGGGCAGCAGAAAGAAGTAAGCAAGGGTGCAGTAGTGAAAAGTGGCAAACTGCGTAAAACTAACTGAATCCTGAGGAAAGTAGTGTGTCTGGCAACAAAGAAATCAACATGCAAGGCATGAAATTAATTTTCTGTTGATTGCTATGTCTGGGTACTGGCCAATAGTCCCTTGCCTGTCAAAAGATTAACCTACCAGCGTTAATTTTGTGCCACAATCAAAGAATGCTCCTCCATTTAATTCCACATACCCAAATCAATTCCAAAAAAAACGTTCGACCAACTTTCAAATAAACCCTCAACTCCATTCCAGAAGACGATACTGTTGGGCAGCAAAGTTGTTAGTGCTGTAGCTCACAATACTCTAAAGCTGGCCAAGAGCACCACAAGCACTCAACAGTGGGTAGATTGGATACAATTATGTGGCATTTCAAACACAAAGAAAGTTATACCTTAATTCTTGACTTGAGGAGAGAACAATGAACAAAAGTCCTAACCTAGGTAGTGCTAAGGGGAGCAGAGCCACACGTCTGAAAATCACTGTACAGCACACTTCAATGTCTAAAGCAGGGAAGACAGATGAAGCCCCATGTTAGTAAGAGTAGGGTAGAACACCAATCAATGTCTGGGCCAGGGAAGGTACATCTGCTCTTCGTAGGTAGAAAGCGGGAAGTCTAACAGTCACTAACCTGGACATGCTAAACCCAGCATGCATAGCTACTTTAGTCCTGTAACAGCCATGCTCAACACTGCACCCAGTGTGGAACTGGAATACCAGCCAACATGTTTACTTCACTCCAAAGAAGTCAGTGCTACGTTCAGTGGAACAGGCACGAGATTTCATGCTAAGGGTGCAGAACTTATCTTAAGCTGAAAAGCAAGCAAAGTCAGGAACAAAACAGATCCAGTGCTCTCCATATAGTGTCCTTTTTGGTCCCATGTGCAGCCATAGGCTTTCTCTGACTTCTGTACTGGCCAGCATTTCTCTGTATACATACCAAACATTTACAAATCTAGCACAGATAACGCCCACTTCTGTTGTGGTGTTCAAACTGTCTGTCACTTCAAACAGCAAAGCAAGGGGAAGCACCCTATCTTCATCTGCAAGACTACCTCAAAGAGTTAGTTCAGAAGAATCCACTCAATACTGCTTAAACAGATCCAACATTGACAGAATGTCATTTCAGATTACAAGGAAGATTCATCTGCTTAACAGATTGCCGAAACTGATGCAACTGATACATCCTCCAAGAACCATCAGTGCACACTCAAATACTGCTGCACGGTAGTATCAAGGTCATATGGCGTACTACTTCAGCACCTGATACCCTATCAATTTCTTTGGCTCGCTCACCAGAGCAGCTTTCCTAAAGCAGCCAGTGCATCTAGACCAGGCATCTCAGACAGCACAAGAAACCTGTTACAATAAACTGAAACTTGATCAATTATAGATGTAAAATGTGCACCATAGCACCTGTGTCAAGACAGAACTACGCTTGTCCTTCTAGTAAGATAGTGACACACAACTGTCTTGCGTCTCCATCTGAAATTCCATGTATACCACTTCTTAGAGAGAGCATGGCCTGTAAGAGTCTCACAAAAGATGTTTTGCTATGAATGGTTAGATCTCTGAGATACTGTGCCATGCATCAGTCTTGCAGATCTCCATCCTTCTGTCCGACTACTGCAACTATGGTGGTCGTATGTCAGAAAAAACAGTAATGTGATTAGACCAAATTCCATTTTCAGCGACTGTGGCCCACACCAATCCTGTAGTCTATGGTTATGGTAACGGGACAGACTGACTTCACTTTGAGAGACTATGTGAGAGGGCTGGCCTATGCGCCCCGCTATGACCGGCCTACATGTGTGCGAAGAGAGGTGCTTAGCATAAAGAAGCAGGATGGCCTGCTTAAGGTTACTCTTGCAAGGGCCATCATATGCGTGCGGCTCTACTTCGTCATACAAAGTTTGCATTTAACCTCTAGATGAAAACAAAGAAAAAGACAAAGTGTGTGCTTCCGATACGTGTCACATAAATACACCTGATTTTTTTTAACAATTCTAGTTACAACTGTAATGTACTAATCCTCTCCCCAGTGCTCTGTCCATTTATTGATGGGGTGAATCAGAACGGATCTTTCAACAGAAGACAGCAGATCTTCCTCCGACAAGAACCAGAGTGCATGGCTCTTCCATATGCGAAGTTTGCAAGCATACCCAGTTGCTCTCTGGCTACGGACCAGGTGCAAGTTGGATTCCGCAATCCATCCAAGCATTAGTTGCTAACATCGTCTCTGTCCTAGCTTTCACCTGAAAAGACAAAAAAAAGAGACCTAGAAACCAGACTTTCAGAAAGTGAAAAAAGTTCAAGGCTCACAGACGACCTAGCATACTACAAAACCCAGACACAACCATTATAGACACTCCAATAATCTTCTAAATAGTTACGCACACACTGTCCCATCTCCAACTTACCCCATGCAATGCCATAGTGAGCCGTGGGGCATATCTGAGTGAACTGCTAAACAGAGAGAGATTCAAAGAAATGCAAAAGTACAGCCTCGCAGGACACTGACCTGCTAAATGACAGTTTAGAGAATGAAGAATGCATAAACTGGTAAGACAAATCAACAACCTGTTAGTTTCCAATGTACCAGCTGCCACACTAACAATCAATGCCAGACAACTCTATATTATCAATCAATCAATCAATATATTTGTAAAGCACGCTACATTCCCGTAGGGTCTCAAGGCGCTGGGGGGGGGGCTGCTACTGATCGAAGAGCCAGGTCTTGAGAAGTCCTCTGAAGGCAAGCAGGTCCTGAGTCTGTCGTAGGTTGGTAGGGAGGGTGTTCCAGGTTTTGGCGGTGAGGTAGGAGAAGGATCTGCCTCCGGCGGTGGTTTTTTGGATGCGAGGGACTGAGGCGAGGGCGAGGTTGGCAGAGCGGAGGCTGCGGGTGGGGGTGTAGAAGCTGAGTCGGTCGTTGAGGTATGCTGGTCCGGCGTTGTGTAGGGCCTTGTGTGCGTGGATGAGGAGTTTGAAGGCGATCCTCTTGTTGACGGGGAGCCAGAACAGGCCTCTCAGGTGGGGTGTGATGTGGCTGCGTCAGGGGACGTCGAGGATCAGTCGTGCCGATGCATTCTGGATGTGTTGCAGCAGTCTCAGGAGCTTGGTTGTTGTTCCTGCATAGAGGGCGTTCCCGTAGTCCAGTCTGCTGGTGACGAGGGCCTGGGTCACGGTTTTCGGAGACGGCGTTGACTTGCTTGGTCATGGTGAGGGCGGATAACCAAACCAAGTATTTTAAGAAGATTTACAAACTGTAATTTCACAACTGAACCACCACAGTGTGCAAGTAGCCCATTAGCACAAGTTACTACTTGTGTAACGCTATATCTGTAAAAGACATTAGTTAGTGATAGATTCCTTACCGTAGATTATTCCCAGGCGTCAGACTGGATCCGGAAACTTTTGTGTAGCAATACCCCTGCACGTCGGTAGGCATCGTACGCGGCTCCGCGTCGTTGTCGGCGTCGTTCATGCCGGAATGACATCGCCGGAGTACTTAGACGCCGCCCTCGCGCGCTGACGTTAGTTCTGATACACAGCTTTTCCGCGCCAGATACGCAGAGCCATGATAGAACCAACACTGGTGCCATGAAACTAGGACCCTAAAAGGGGATGACCTAAACCCTAGATATCGGTTCGCAGAACGGGGAGGATGGGTGGGTCGGTAAGGAATCCATCACTAACTAATGTCTCTTACAGATATATCGTTACACAAGTAGTAACTTATGCATCTGAAAGAGACACGTTAGTGATGGATTCCTTACCTTAGAATAGATACCCCAGCAATACCAACCCCGGTGGTGGGTCTGCGAACCAATAATCACACAAGAAAGTCCTGGAGGACGGAACGGCCAAAGAAGCCATCCCTCCGGACTTGACTGTCCAGGCAGTAGTGTCTCGCGAACGTGTGCAGCGAGGCCCACGTAGCTGCTTGACAAATGTCCTGCAAGGGGACTCCTCGGCCCAGGGCAGTAGTAGTCGCCATGGCCCGAGTGGAGTGGGCCCTCAGCCCAACAGGAGGTTCCTTTTTAGCCAAGGAGTAACACGCCTTGATGCACAATACGATCCAACGAGAGATGGTCCGCTTGTGCACCGCCCGTCCTTTCTTAGCGCCCACGTAACCAACAAAGAGTTGGTCATCCACCCGGAACTGGCGTGTGCGATCCAGAGAGTAAGAGAGCGCACGTTTTGGGTCCAGACGGTGGAGCCTCTCTTTCTCTTTCGAGGGATGCGGAGGCGGAAAGAAGGTGGGCAAGGTGATGGACTGCCCGATGTGGAAGGCTGTGACTACCTTGGGCAGGAAAGAGGGCAGTGTCCGCAACACAACCTTGTCGGGATGGACAGAAAGGAAAGGAGGTTTGGAAGAAAGAGCCTGGAGCTCACTCACTCTCCTGGCAGAGGTGATGGCAACCAGGAAAGCAGTCTTCAGAGTAAGAAGGCGGAGAGGACAGTTATGAAGTGGCTCAAAGGGAGCACACATCAGATAAGTACAAGTTTCAAGTCCCACTGGGGCATCACGAAAGGAACAGGAGGGAACATGTGTGTGATGCCCTTCAAAAACCTATTTACAATAGGGGACTTGAACAAAGATGGCTGATCAGGTAGCCTTAAGAAGGCGGAAAGGGCAGAAAGGTAGCCCTTGATAGTGCCCAGAGCAGAGCCCTGCTGGGCCAGAGAAAGTAGGAAGAGGAGAACCTCAGAAAGGGGGGCAGAGAGTGGATCCACAGCCTTTGCTGTGCACCATGCCACAAATCTGTTCCACCTGCAGGCGTATACCGACTTTGTGGAGGGACGCCTGGCTGCCAGAATTACATTACAGACTTCGGGAGGCAAGTCAAATGGCCTCAACTGTCGCCGCTCAATCTCCAAGCTTGGAGGTGGAGACTGGACAGGTTCGGGTGGAGGACCGTCCTCTGCTGCTGCAACAGAAGGTCCTCCTGAAGAGGCAGACGAATCGGGGGATCGACAGACATGCTGAGTAGCTCTGTATACCAATATCTTCGTTCCCAGTCCGGAGCCACAAGGATAACCTGGGCCCGGTTGCGCCTGATCTTCTTCAGCACTCTGGGCAGAAGTGGTATAGGCGGAAAGGCGTACAATAGACCGCAACTCCACTCGCGATGAAAAGCGTCTCCGAGCGAGTTCCGCCTTGGAAATTCCAACGCGCAGAACTGATGACATTGCGCGTTCTCTTCTGTGGCGAATAGATCTAACCAAGGCTCTCCCTACTGCTGAAAGAGGCCTTGCGCCACGTCCGAGTTCAGACGCCATTCGTAATCCATCATGCACCGACGGCTGAGTTTGTCCGCCCTGGCGTTCAGAGAACCTGCCAGGTGTTGAACCACCAGGGTCACGCCCTGATGTTCCAGCCACTGCCAGAGGCGCAGAGCCTCCTGGCAGAGGGTCCACGACCCCACCCCGCCCTGTTTGTTGCAGTACCACATGGCGGTGGTGTTGTGCGTGAACACCTGCACTAAACTCCCCCGGACAGAGGGGAGGAATGCCTTCAGTGCAAGTCGGATCGCCCACAGCTCCAGAAGGTTGATGTGGAGCTGGGACTCTGCCGGAGACCAGAGGCCTCTGATCTCTGCCTCTCCCATGTGGCCCCCCCCAGCCCTGGAGGGACGCGTCCATCACAACTATGTGCTCCGGTTGGGGTAGGGAGAGGGATCTGCCGCTGACCCAATCGCGGTCCGTGAGCCACCACTGCAACTGTCTTGCAGTGCCCTCCGAGATCAAGACATGGGCGGACAAGTTGCCCTGATGCTGGGCCCACTGAAACTTCAGGTCCCACTGCAGAGCCCGCATCCGCCACTGGGCGTGATGCACAAGAAGGATGCAGGAGGCCATCAGCCTCAGAAGCCGCAGTGTCAACCTGACCGAGACTCGGGATAAAGGCTGAAAGATTGGAATCAGAGCCTGAATATCCCGAACCCGCTCTTCGGGAGGATAAACCCGAAACTGTGCCGAGTCTAGAACCGCTTCGATGAAGAGGAGCTTCTGAGAGGGACACAGGTGTGACTTCGGCACATTGATGGAGAACCTAAGCAGATGCAGGAGGTCGGCCGTAGTCTGGAGGTGGCAGGCGACTGTCTGGGGAGAGCCCGCCTTCAACAACCAGTCGTCGAGGTAGGGGAAGACTGAAACCCCTAACCTGCGCAGATGAGCTGCGACCACCGCCATCACTTTCGTGAACACCTGTGGGGCGCAGGTAAGGCCGAAGGGGAGCACGGTAAACAAAGTGCTCGTGGCCTACCGTGAACCGCAGGTAACGCCGGTGAGCCGGCAGGACGGGGATGTGGAAATAGGCGTCCTGCAAGTCCAACGCTACCATCCAGTCTCCTGGGTCCAGGGCAGCTAAGACCTGAGCCGAAGTCAGCATCTTGAACTTCTCCTTCCGGAGAAAGCCGTTGACGTTCCGTAGGTCTAAGATAGGGCGTAGGCCCCCTTTGCCCTTCTTGGGTACCAGAAAGTAGTGGGAGTAACAACCACACCCTACTTCTGGCCCAGGAACGCGCTCGATGGCCCCCTTGGCCAAGAGGGCCGTAACTTCCTCTTGCGGACGTTGCAAGTGATCCACCGACACGCGGTGGTATTGCGGTGGCATGGCTGGAGGGGTCGCCTTGAAGGGGAGGGAGTAGCCCCTTCGGACGATTTGCAGCACCCACATGTCCGACGTGACAGTGCGCCAGTGGAAGAGGTGATGACGAACCCTGCCCCCCACTGGCGTCACATGGGCCTGAAAGCACGGACTAGGAGGGTTTTGAGGCGGGTGCTGCAGGGGAAGGTGTGGGCTGGCCTCGCCGTTGTCCCCGATAGCCGCCACGCCGGTTTCCATGGCCGCCACCGTGCTGTGTAGTAGCCTGCGGTGCGTGGCTGGCAGCACGTGTGGGAGCACCCCTTCCTTGGCCACGAAAGGAGCGAAAGGCACCTGTTTGCTGGCGTGGGGCCGAGAGGCCCAAGGACTTGGCGTTAGCCCTGGAGTCCTTAAACCACTCAAGCGCATGGTCTGCCTTGTCGCCAAAGAGGCGACGGCCATCAAACGGCATGTCTAGGAGGGTGGCCTGGACATCGGCCGAAAAATTGGGGGTCCTCAACCAGGCGTGGCATCGAACCGCCACCGTTGTTGCCCTCTCTCTGCCCAGTGAGTCCGTGGTATCCAGCCCACACTGGATGGAATAGCGCGCTGCATCTCGACCCTCCACAAGGGCTTGGGTGAGTTTAGTCCGGGCCTCCTCCGAACATTGTGGCAGCACGTCCGCGACCGTGTCCCACAGAGTGTGCGTGTAGCGGCCCAAGAGGCATGCGGTATTGACTGACCGCAGTCCCAAACTCAGGGACGAGAACACCTTCTTACCGAACTGTTCGTACCTCTTGGATTCCCGATCGGGCGGAGCAGTTGGGAATGCGGTCTGGGAAGTAGAGGCCTGGATGACCAGGCTCTCGGGGGTGGGGTGGGTGGACAAGAAGCAAGGGTCGCCCGGAGCCGGGCAGTAGCGTCTGGCCACGTTCCTATCTACAGGCTGACCTGTAGCGGGCTTGGACCAAGTGCCCAAAAGAACGTCACACAAGGCCTCATTAAACGGCAGCAGAGGCTAAGCCAAGCTTGCCTGCGGTTTAAGGACCTCAGTGAGGAGGTTAGTCCTCACGGCCGCGACGGGGAGCTCAGGGGCCAATTCCTTGGCTGCCCGCGTCAACACTACACTGTAGGCAGCCCCCTCCGCCGTAGCCACGGTTGGAGGGGAGACAAAACCAGTGTCTGGCGAAGTGTCCAGTCCACTGGCATCCCCAAGCTCATATGTCCAGTCCTGTTGAGACTGGCACTCCTGTGCCAGAGGGTCCACAGACCCCTACCAGTCTCCCTCGTCACCCATCACCTGAAATTCAGGTTCAACGGATGGGGCCGGTTCGTGGAAGTAGAAGTCTCCATACGGCGTCGAGACCGGCGCCCAGCGGCGCAGCTCCGGCGCCGGAACCGAATCGAGGGCAGGACCGGGGACGGAGTCGCCCGTAGGCGGCGCCGAGGGCGACACCCTAGGGGCCGGCGTCGGTGAGGTCGACCGGCGACGACCCGGATCCGGAACCGGATCCAGTGAAGGCATGCGGCACAGGGACCAAAGTCGCCGGTCACGCCGGGGCCGAAGCACCCGACGGCGTCGGAGCCGAAGCACCCGACCCGCTAGGCCCTCCAGCCGGGACCGCTGGGCCCGAAGGTGCCACGGAGCCCGGCGGAGGAGGGAGAGACCTCATGGCCATGAGGTACTGCTCGATCTCCTCTGGCATCGCATCGTGCCCAGGGACCGGAAGGTATGGGGCAGGTTGCGACGCCCTTGACTCCGTCGGAGCCGCGTGGGTGGTGTTACCCGAACCCCCGGCCGCGTCGCGCGAGTGTCGGGGTGGGTCGGAAGAACGATGACGCTTTTCCGACCTCTCATGCCTCTTACCTGAGGACCTGGATCCTGAAGACCGATGCCCACTCTCGGAGCTACGAGGGCTCCGACCCCGCGACCGGTCCCTTGACCTCCTGTGGGACCGGGACCTTGAACGGCGCGGGCCGACTTTCGGAGCTCGAGCTGCTTGCGGGACCGCTCCCGCCTAGCCTTAGATGTCAGGGCCCGGCAGTCAGAGCAGGTTTGGTCGTCGTGGTCGAGGCCTAGACACTGAAGACACCGGCGATGGGGGTCGGTAACCGACATCAGTCGGCTGAACTTGGAGCAGGGTTTGAACCCGGGCATCCCTACCGGCACCGTAGGAGTCGAACGACTTGAGAAAAGACAGATCAAAAGATCAAAAAAGTTTAGTCAAAAAGTGACTAAGGGGTAGAGCTTCTCTGGATCTGCGCTAGCTTTGGCGGAAAATGGAACAACTGACGTCAGGGGGCAAGAGCGGCGTCTAAGTACTCCGGCGATGTCATTCCGGCGCTAACGACGCCGACGACGGACGCGGAGCCGCGGACGACGCCTACCAACGCGCAGGGGTATTGCTACGCAAAAGTTTCCGGATCCAGTCTGACGCCTGGGGATATTCTAAGGTAAGGAATCTATCACTAACGTGTCTCTTTCAGATACCTTGTTCATGCATGGTCAAACTGCTACCCTTAAAACTTTTCATACCAACACCTGTATTATAAAGCATTGAAGTCAACTAGCCAATGTGAATACATCTCTGCCTGAGCTGATCCACACAGTGCAGAGCATTTAGATAATTTGGTTCACCAACTGTGATCCACTGGGACTTGCCTCTAACCCAGCTGGAGGGCAGGGATCCTTTGAGGCCGATAGAGATGATTAAAACCATCAAATGTTGTTCGTGGTTGTGGACACATACACAGGTAGAAGCAGCACGCAGGTACAGGCTATGTAAGAATTTAAATTTTAAAAAACAACACATGGAATAACCAAAAACAGCTTAAAGAAAGACTTATCAAGATGACAAACTGAAGACATTCAGCAACTCAAGGAAATGCATCCAGACATACCTGAACGCTTATCTGGGTGGGCTGATCCAGTCAGCCGCCCCTGTAGGGCATAATACTCCTCTTCCACCGCCTGTAAAACAAGAAAATGTATTTAACTGCTGTACCTTTCTCCAAAATACTCAACACATAAGCAGCACCACCTGTGAAATGACACTCAATACTTGCAAAATGGGTAGTGTGCTTGGCTGCCATAACTGGAAAGGTGTCAAGGCAGCAAAGCCAGCCCAGGACAGTTCAATGATGAAGCTGACTCAGCAGCTGGTTCAGGAAGAGGTGAACTTTAATCACTATGAGTATGCCGGATGAAGGGATAGGATATTACAAGTCATCATGGTCTACTGGTTAGGTGTCCAAAACCCAGAGTGCTTGGAAGCCCAGTGGTTTACAGCACTGTTGAATACAATTTACTGGAGAATAAAGAGCATGCCGACATTCTTACTTTGGACCTCTACACAATGACCAGGACTTTGATTATCGAACAGTACACCAGCTTTCTGGTCATGAAGGACATGCTAATGTCGGCACCTCTGTAAGAAAACAATTTCAGAATGAATCATGGCCGAGAGGTACACTTCACCACAGTGCTCGCCTCTGAGAGTGGTCAACTGACACCCTTCAAATTGTGAAGCTGATGAGCTGCCAGGCAGTTCATTCAGATGCTTGATTCAATTCATGGAGTTTGATTGTCTTTTCTCTTACTTACTTCACTATTATAATTGATTTTCTATTCAGACAGACTCTGTTTTATCCCAGCCTAGCAGATGCCCAAAATATTAACCCCGAGTGAGCATTGTGGGAGTAGCTTTGGCTCTAGTGGAATGAGCTCGCAGGCCTTCTGTTGCCTCTTTCCTGGCCAGACCATAGCAGATCTTTATACAAAGAACAATGTATCTGGTCTAGTTCTACACTGATCTGCCCTTCTTACACTGAGAGAAACCCGTAAACAGCAGATAGTCTACCTGGTGCTCTTTGGTGCGATCAATGTAGAAAGTCTGGGCTCTTTTCGGGTCTAGGCGATTGAGTCGCTTGTCCAGCTTTGAAGGATGAGGAGCACCGAAGAATGTCAGCAGGGAAACGGACAGCCTAACGTGGAAAGGAGTTACAGCCTTTGAGGAGAACACCGCCTTGTTCCTTAGCAACAAATTATCTGGAAGGAAGGTGGCATATGCTTGCTGGACTGAAAAGGCTTGCAGTTCACTCATGTGATGAGCTGACGCAATGTAATCACAATGAGGAACACGGTCTATAAGGTGAGTATTCTCAAGGAGCAGCTGTGCATAGGCTCTCAAATAGAGAGCACATCAAGAATTTAAGAACCAGTTTGAGGCCTCACTGGAACATCTCAAACGATTATGGTGGAAAATGTACCAGTTCTTTCAAAAACTGCATCACAACAGTAAACTTAAACAAAGAAGGTTGATGAGGTAACCATAGAAAAAACGATAAGGCCGACAAATAATCTTTAACTTTTGCCACAGCAAGGCCTTGCTATGCTAGAGAGAGGGGAAAAGAATAACAAACAACTGGGTTTGAAAGGGCTGGATATGCAGAGAAGAACACTAAACAACAAACTTCTCCCAGCATCCTGCATATATAGTTTTGGTGGAGGGACATCTGAAAGCCAAAATAACATGTATTACCTTGAGAGGTAGATCAAAAGCAGTCAGCTGTCGCTGCTCAATCTCCAAGCGTGGAGGTGTAAGCTGTGCAGATTCAGGTGGAGGTCCCAAAGAGGCAGCTGTACAGAGGTTTTGGGCACTACACTCTTCTGGCTGAACCTGGAGCCATTACAATGACTCTGACCAGATATTTCCTGATCTTCTTCAGACCTCTCGGTAGGAGAGGTAGAGTGGGAAGAAGTACAGGAGTCCCGATCTACAGTCAAATCCACGGCATCTCCGAGAGAGGATTGTGTTGGGAACTCCAGAGCGCAAAGGTTTGGACATTGCACGTTCCAGACAGTGGCGAAGAGATCAAGACTGGGTTCTCTCGATTGCCGCAAGGCACCCTGTTCCACCTTAGAATGAAGCAGACATTACTTGTCAGCTACATAATGCCGGCTGACTTCATCCACCCTGGCATTTAAAGATCCTACCAGGTGTTGTATGACCAGGGAGATGCCCTGATGACAACAACTTCCATAGGCATGAAAGCTCTTGGCATGTGACCAATACCCACAACCTGTCCTGCTTTTTGTAGTTCCACATGGCAGTTGTGTTGTCTGTCAGAACCTGCCCCAGGCCTGCTTCAAGGACGGGATGAAAGCTTTTAGTGACAAGTTAATCACCTGCGACTCCAGCAGTTTGGTGCGGAGACAGGCTTCCACTAGAGACGAGCGACCCCTGATCTCTAATTCCCCCACATTGCCTCACCAACCTAGCAACGATGCATTGGTTATGACTGTTAGCCCTGGTTAGGGCAGAGAGAGGGATCTGCCGCATTTCCAACTGCAGTCCAATAACCATCACTGCATATCTTTTATAGTCTTCTGCAAAACCTGGATGGAACCTGAAAGGTCTGTTGAGGCTGATCCCACTGAGATTTCAGATCCCACTGCACAGTCCACATGTGTTACTAGCAGGATTCAGGAGGTCACTGAGACCAAGATTAAAAAATCTGTATCAGAGCTAGAATATCCTGGACTCGCTGAGGAAAGGCTCAACACAACATCATGTACAAGATGGCTCGGATGAGAAGGAGTCTCTGTGAAGGAGTCAGGTGCGACTTCAGCACATTTATGGAAAATCCCAGGGATGTCTACAGATTGGTTGTAGTCTGGAGGCGGATAACCACTGTTTGAGGCAAGCCTACCTGTAGCAATCAGTCATCAAGGTAAGAACTGAAAGTGCTTGTGGTCTACCTGAAACCACAGGTCACGTCTCTGGGATTTAGGAAAAGAATGCAGAAATAGACATTCTACAAATCCAATGCCACCATTCAGTCGCCTGGATTGAGGGCAGACAGAACTTGGCTCAAGGTGATCATCTTGAACTTGCCCTCAGGAATAGGTTCAGGGGTGGATGTCTCACTTAAAGCGACGTACTTTGTCCTCTTTTGACAGCAGAAAGTAGCCGAAGTAGCAGCCAGACCCGATCTCTGATCCTGGCATGCTCTCTATGGCTCCTTTCTCTCGCAGGCTGACACTCGGCAGGAGAGGGGAAACCAGTTGCCAAACTGGTTTTCAAAGACATTCTGCCATGTTGGGAGTGGGCAGAATGGTGCATCTTGGGACAGCCAGATGCACTCTTCCTAGGTAGTGTTCATCAGGAGGGAGGGAGCCTGGGAGCCCACTGACCACCAACTGTATTCTACCCAGAGGGCATTATCCGGGCATAAACTGGGGAATCCCTGGCAGAACTCAGATCTCAACTGGAATGGAAGAAGGACTGATGGTGTATTGCCCTGCTTCACCAAGTTCCAGGCGAAGAGAGGCTGCATTGATGCAGACTGCCCCTTCTGCACCTGGTAGATAATAAAGAAGAGTACTGTGCCTGCTGGGTCCTGCTCAAGGGTAAGTCACTGCAGGAAGACCTGTTGGCATCCTTACATCAACAGAATCCTTCAGCATCATGTATCTTCAGCTTCAACAGCATTACAACTTACCTAACTTTTTGCTCAAAATATTTTAGGAGTCGAATTTGTTGAATTTGACAAAGCTTGTTCATGGGTGAATGAAATACTTTGATTTACTATACCTCGTAACTCTTATATCTCATATATATCTTTTTTATGAATTGGTGACTTATTTCTTTGATGTCTCGATTTCTTTTCCAATTGTTTTGGTGCTGTTTAAATGCTTTACAGTTCTTTGTGTAAGTCGTGCTACTCAGAATCACAGCTACCTAGTGTCGAGCTGAAGGTTTGACAAACAAAGCATTCGGGTCTTAAATGGTTGGTGAGTGTATAGGACAGAGAGGTTGCATAACCACAGCATATACTACACCCCATTTCCTCACACTCTGAGTAAGCTTTGCTGCTCAGAGTCACAGCTACACTGGGTTGAGGCAGAGGGTTTAGCAAACGAAATCTCCTGGTCCTAAAGGGGCTAATAATTGTATTACATGATAAGGTCACACAATCTCACCATATATTTCACTCCATGTCCTCACAACCTATCCATTCAAGTAATAATGCATCAGTCACCACCGTCAGCTCAGATAAGGGCAGAGAGAGGGGTCTTCCACTGGCCCAATTATAGTTGAGTATCCAGCACTGCAGGTCTTGATCAGTCTCCTCTGAAACTTGGTTGCTGCTCCCATTGAGACTTCAGGTTTCACAGCAGAGCCTGAATATGCCACCTAGCATAGTTGATGAGCAGGATGCAGGAGGCCAAGACGACCAGAAGCCTAACAGCTACACTTACCGAGACGCTGTACCAAGACAAAACAATTGGTATCCCGGCATGAATGTCTTGGACGCGGTGGAATGGAGGGAAGGCCTGAAACTGCAGCATTTCATAGATGGCTCCTAAGAAAGGGAACCACTGCGAAGGAGTCGAGTGCAACTATGTCAGGAGGTTCGTCGTCATCTGGAGGCTTTCCAAGACTTACTGTGGTGAGCCTGCCTTCAACGGCCAGTCGAGGTAGGGGAAAACTGGTATCCATAACCTCCAAAGATCTGCTAAGACCATTTCCACCGTTTTCATAAGCAAAAAATAAAACATTGGAGGGCGCTAGAACGACTGAAGGGGGACACAGTAAATTTGAAAATGCTCCTGGCCCCCCTAAGTAGCAACTGAGACTACAGCATGGATACTAGAAAGAAGGTGTCCAGAAACCATCTAGTCACTTGGATGCAGGGCAGACAGACCCTTAGCGAATGAGTGCATCTCAAATTTGTCCTTCCGCAAGAAGGTATTCAGAGATCGGAGACATGTAATTGGACAAAGGCCTCTACCCTTCTTTGGCACAAGGTAATAGCTGGAGTAACAGCCAGTCTGTATTTCAGTGGCCAGGACACTCGCTATAACTGTTTTGTCTAAAAGAGCCTGCACTTCTTAGAGCAAGATGGATTGATGAACCTCTGAAAGAGGCTCTGATATGGCTGGAAGATGCTGCAAGTTAAAAACAATTGCATGGCATAGCATTGCCGTCAATCTGAAGGAACCACCTGCCAGATGTTATATTTTACCACCCTTGGAGGAAATGTCTGATACTACCTTCTACAGATTGGTCGGGTTCCACCAAGGGCAAACTAAAGAGGCTTGGCTTTTGATGCAGGGGACTGGGAAGTCTGCTGCCCTGGTGGCCTGGGTGTTGTCCGCTTGATCCCTTCCCCTGACCACAACAGGACTGAGGGGGGCGGGGGTTGCAGAAGAAGCATGCCTTAGTGTTGCCATTATTCCAAACGTCTGGAGTAGCCTCAAAAGTGGAGAAACTGTTGAAGGTATTGTCTTGCTAGAGGAGAAAGGCCTAAGGAATGTGCTGTGGCCTGGCTTTCTTTAAAGCATTCATAGCTGAATCCACCATCTCACCAAATCCATCAAATGGCATATCCTTCCAAGAGGTCTGCACTTCACCAGAGAGGCTTGTGGACCTCATCCAAACATGACGCTGAAGCTCCATGCTAGTGCTGACAGCCCTACCCAAGCAATCATGTCCAGTCCAGAATGCATGACATATTTGGCTGCATTCTGACTACCTTGAGTGGTTTAAGCCAGGTTGGCCTGAAATCTTCAGGGTTCAAGCACGATCTCATCAACAATTCACCATAAAGTATGTGAAAATCTCCCCAGCAAACAGCTGCCACTGACTGGCCAGAGGCTTAGCTGGCAGAAGAAAACAACAGTTTCCCAAGTGTTTTAAGGCTTAGACTAGGTGCTCATTATGGTGTGAGTCAGTCAGTCAAGTTTTCATTGAATAGTATCAGAGACTTAGAAGAAATATGTCCAGGTTGGAAAACCTGTTAACACATTACTTTAGACATCCATACATGACAGCTGTGAGACTAATACTGCTGCTGCCTGTCTCATCACCACCGCAAAAGAGGCACTCTACTCCATTGAAGGCCCCCCGAAAAGAACACAACCCATTGTCAGGGGAAGTGCCTTACCACTGACCTCCTGAAAGTCCATGTACAGACTGTCATCATCATACTATGGGGGTGGGTGTATGAGGAATAATCTCCATCTCCACTGCCATCTCCAAAGGTTTTCTTAATATGATCAGAGTCGGAAAAGAATAGCTGTGGTGCACTGGGGTATGGCTACTAGGCAAAGGTATGATTCTGACTGAGTTTAACTGAACTGAGACTGGGGACATCTCTACAGCTTCAGTACATGACTTTGATTAGGGCAAGATGAAATTGGCTCAGAGATGGTATAGACCACTGGAACAGGGAGTTTATCTGGTGCTGGCTGCACTGGGGCCGGCAGGGATGTGAAAGAGACTGGTGTGAATTTTGGTGCCGGATTGAAAGTTTGTCCCTAAGCGGATCTAGAGACTGGTTCTGGAGACACAGACTGTGCTGAGGGCAGGTCAATGGCCATAACCAGACTAGTGGCCAAGGTGAATCCTTGAAGCCTGAAGAAGCACCAGAGGGAGATTCACAACAGGGCCTCCTTGAAAGCCTTAAACTGTTGTAACATTGCTGATGGCTCCAGAAACTTGAGATGCATTGAGATCAGTTGTGGAATCATCTCCTCAGCAGGGGAACAGAAGCAAGACTGAGGCATACCCTGATACCCTCATGTATGCTGAGAGTGGTGGGACTGGGATCTCAGCTCCCAGTTCAACTTCCTGGAAGACTTGGACCATGATAAGGACCTGTCGGGGGAACAAGTTTGCATCCTTGACTTGGAGTGGGACTGCAGAGACTTCTTTTAGTGTTTGGCGAAATACAGCTTTGTGTTACCAGATCACTTTTGGATTCATAAGTCACACTACTCGCAGGACTTGGATTCATGTCTTGAACTTAAACACTGGAGGTACACGCAAAGGGGTTTAGTCACAAACATTTGTTTGCAACCATACCTTGGAAGCTTATCACCTGGGGTTTAAAAGTGAACATAATTCTCTTGAACACTGGATTTATTTTTTTAAACGTGTCAATTGACGAAGAAAAAAGTTGAGTGAGAGCTCCGCATCCATGTACGAAGATGCAGGCAGAAAGGAACCGACAACATGCAGGCGTGACACTTAGATGCGGCTCCATTGTCAATTCTAAGGTCAAAGGAAGTCAAAGCAAGCTGCACAGCATCATCTACCGGTGTGCAGGAGCAATGATGTTTTAATCTTCTGAACCAGTTTAGCACCTGCATATATTCTAAAGATGAGGCATCCACCTTTAGAAATACCAAATCAGAAAGAAAAAAAAATTTCCCAGGCTCGCAAGTGGTGGGGTCTTTTTCAGACACAACCAATTTCACCATAAAAAGAAAAAACATTGACAAAAACTGTAGGTCTTTTTTTTTACCTATTGGCTTTACAAATGTAGATGCTCCTCCTTTGCTCCCTCACCCACCACTTTCGTTTCTTAATTTTTTTTATTTTGTGCTTTTGGAGGGCCCACATCTGACATTTTCTGCCATCCAGTACCCTATGTCAAACAATGCTTACAAGCGAGTAAAACTTTCAAATTTATTATTTACCAATCTATGTAGTGTTCTCCATTTTGAATCAATAAATAAAAAGCAAAATAAAATGGAACTAACATCATTACATGGGTGAGTGCATGCTGACCGTCACATACGTGCCTATGTACTCATGAAGGTGTGCCCCTCCGGAATTGCATAGCCGGCAACTGCAGTGTGTCATTATTCTTGTTTTCCAGATGCTGTTCTGCACTAGCAATTTTGTTTTTTGGTTTGCAGTCCAACTGTCAAGTACAGACTTAGATATTTGGTTTTCAAAGTGGGGCTGTGTAAAAGAAACAAATCATTCCTTGCTTTTTCTGATGGAAATGGCATAATGTGAATAGAAGGTAAGAGCTTTTGACATCCAAAGTATTGTGGAAGGCAAATCGATACACTGACACAAAACGGAGCAATTACTTGGCAAGTAGGAAGGACGGGTCTTAAAAACAACCAGATCTTTGTCGGTTGGATAAAATGTTCTTCCACTGCCAACTCCTGCAGTTCACTAACTCTGAGAAGCGCAGTAATGGCAACATTGCTTTCCATGACAAAAACTAAAGTGGGCAGGAATAGAGGGGCTCAAAAGGAGTTTTCGTAAATCCTGTAATGACGCTATTGAGGTTGTGTTCAAAGTCTAAGTAACAGCATTACACCTTCAGAAAGAATTTCTTGAAAAAGTTTGTAAGTGTCAAATTTATTGAGATTGCCAGTGCTTGTTCGCGGTTAAGTAAAAAGTTGGTGTGCTTGTGGTTGTGTGTGGGGTTGTCTGTGTGTTTGTGGTTGTGTGTGTGGTTGTGTGTGTGGGGGGTTGTGGGTGTGTGGTTGTGTGTGCGCTTGTGGTTGTGTGTGGTTGTGTGTAGTTGTGTGTGTTTGTGTAGTGTGTGTTTGTGTGTGGTTTTGTGTGGTTTTGTGTGTGTGGTGTTGTGTGTGTGTTGTGTGTGGTTATGTGTATGGTTGTGTGTGGTTGGGTTTGGTTGTGTGGTTGTGTGTGTGCTTGTGGTTGTGTGTGTGGTTGTGTGTGTGGTGTGTGTTTGTGGATGTGTGTGTGTGTGTGTGTGTGTGTGGTTGTGTGTGTGGTTGTGTGTGTGTGTGGTTGTGTGTATGTGTGTGTGGTTTTGTGTGGTTGTGTGTATGTGTGGTTGTGTGTGTGGTTGTGTGTGTGGTTGTGTGTGTGTGTGTGGTTGTGTGTGTGGTTGTGTGTGTGTGGTTGTGTGTGTGTGTGGTTGTGTGTGTGTGGTTGTGTGTGTGGTTGTGTGTGTGTGTGGTTGTGTGTGTGTGTGGTTGTGTGTGTGTGTGGTTGTGTGTGTGTGGTTGTGTGTGTGTGTGGTTGTGTGTGTGTGGTTGTATGTGTGTGTGGTTGTGTGTGTGTGTGGTTGTGTGTATGGTTGTGTGTGTGATTGTATGTGTGTTTGTGTGTGTGGTTGGGTGTAGTTGTGTGTGGTTGTGTGTATGTGTGGTTGTGTGCGGTTGTGTGTGTGGTTGGGTGTTTGTGTGTGTGGTTGGGTGTTTGTGAGTGTGGTTGGGTGTTTGTATGTGTGGTTGGGTGTTTGTATGTGTGGTTGGGTGTTTGTATGTGTGGTTGGGTGTTTGTGTGTGGTTGTGTGTGTGGTTGTGTGTGGTTGTGGTTGGGTGTGTGTGTGTGGTTGTGTGTGTATGTGTGTGGTTGGTTGAGTGTGGTTGTGCGTGTGGTTGTGGGTGGTTGTGTGGGTGGTTGTGTGGGTGGTTGTGTGTGGTTGTGTGGGTGGTTGTGTGTGGTTGCGTGTGTGGTTGCGTGTGTGGTTGCGTGTGTGGTTGTGTGTGTGGTTGTGTGTGTGGTTGTGTGTGGAGTGTGTGTGTGTTTGTGTGTATGTGTGTGTGTGTGTGGTTGTGTATGTGTGTGTGTGGTTGTGTATGTGTGTATGTGGTTGTGTATGTGTGTGTGGTTGTGTGTGGTTGTGTGTGTGGTTGTGTGTGTGGTTGTGTGTGTGGTTGTGTGTGTGGTTGTGTGTGTGGTTGTGTGTGTGGTTGTGTGTGTGGTTGTGTGTGTGGTTTGGTTGTGTGTGTGCTTATGGTTGTGTGTGTGCTTGTGGTTGTGTGTGTGTGTGTGCTTGTGGTTGTGTGTGTGTGTGTGTGGTTGTGTGTGTATGTGTGTGTGGAAGTGTGTGTGTATGTGTGTGTGTATGTGTGTGTGTATGTGTGTATGTGTGTGGTAGGGTGTGTGGTTGTGTGTGTGGTTGGGGGTGTGTGGTTGTGTGGTTGGGTGTTTGTGTGTGGTTGTGTGTGGTTGTGGTTGGGTGTGTGTGTGTGGTTGTGTGTGTATGTGTGTGGTTGGTTGAGTGTGGTTGTGCGTGTGGTTGTGGGTGGTTGTGTGGGTGGTTGTGTGGGTGGTTGTGTGTGGTTGCGTGTGTGGTTGCGTGTGTGGTTGCGTGTGTGGTTGTGTGTGGAGTGTGTGTGTGTTTGTGTGTATGTGTGTGTGTGTGTGGTTGTGTATGTGTGTGTGTGGTTGTGTATGTGTGTATGTGGTTGTGTATGTGTGTGTGGTTGTGTGTGGTTGTGTGTGTGGTTGTGTGTGTGGTTGTGTGTGTGGTTGTGTGTGTGGTTGTGTGTGTGGTTGTGTGTGTGGTTGTGTGTGTGGTTGTGTGTGTGGTTGTGTGTGTGGTTTGGTTGTGTGTGTGCTTATGGTTGTGTGTGTGCTTGTGGTTGTGTGTGTGTGTGTGCTTGTGGTTGTGTGTGTGTGTGTGTGGTTGTGTGTGTATGTGTGTGTGGAAGTGTGTGTGTATGTGTGTGTGTATGTGTGTGTGTATGTGTGTATGTGTGTGGTAGGGTGTGTGGTTGTGTGTGTGGTTGGGGGTGTGTGGTTGTGTGTGTGGTTGTGGGTGTGGTTGGGAGTGTGGTTGGGAGTGTGGTTGGGTGAGTGGTTGGGTGAGTGGTTGGGAGTGTGGTTGGGAGTGTGGTTGGGTGAGTGGTTGGGTGTGTGGTTGTGGTTGGGTGTGTGGTTGTGGTTGGGTGTGTGGTTGTGTGTGTGGTTGTGGTTGTGTGTGTGTGGCTGTGTGTGGGGTTGTGTGTGGGGTTGTGTGTGGTTGTGTGTGTGTGGTTGTGTGCGCGTGTGGTTGTGTGTGCGTGTGGTTTGCGTGTGGTTGTGGGTGTGGATAGGTGTGGTTTTGTGTGTGGTTGTGTGTGTGTGGTTGCTTGTGGTTGTGGTTGTGTGTGATTGTGTGTTTGTGTGTGGTCATGTGTGTGGTCGTGTGTGTGGTTGTGTGTGTGGTTGGGTGTTTGGTTGGGTGTGTGGTTGGGTGTGTGGTTGGGGTTGGGTGTGTGGTTGTGGTTGGGTGTGTGGTTGTGTGTGTGGTTGTGTGTGTGTGTGTGTGTGTGTGTGGCTGTGTGTGTGTGGTTATGTGTGGTTGTGTGTGTGTGGGTGGCTGTGTGTGGGTGGCTGTGTGTGGTTGTGTGTGTGGTTGTGTGTGTGGTTGTGTGTGCGTGTGGTTTGCGTGTGGTTGTGTGTGTGGTTGTGTGTGTGTGGTTGCTTGTGTTTGTGGTTGTGTGTGGTTGTCTGTGTTTTTGTGTGGTCATGTGTGTGGTTGTGTGTGTGGTTGTATGAGTGGTTGTGGGTGTGGTTGGGAGTGTGGTTGGGTGTGTGGTTGGGTGTGTGGTTGTGGTTGGGTGTGTGGTTGTGGTTGGGTGTGTGGTTGTGGTTGGGTGTGTGGTTGGGTGTGTGGTTGTGTGTGTGGTTGTGGTTGTGTGTGGCTGTGTGTGGGGTTGTGTGTGGTTGTGTGTGTGTGGGTGGCTGTGTGTGTGGTTGTGTTTGTGGTTAGTTGTGTGGTTGTGTGTGTGGTTAGTTGTGTGGTTGTGTGTGGTTGTGTGTGCGTGTGGTTTGCGTGTGGTTGTGGGTGTGGATAGGTGTGGTTTTGTGTGTGGTTGTGTGTGTGTGGTTGCTTGTGGTTGTATTTGTGGTTGTGTGGTTGTGTGTGATTGTCTGTGTGTTTGTGTGTGGTCATGTGTGTGGTCATGTGTGTGGTCGTGTGTGGGGTTGTGTGTGTGGTTGGGTGTTTGGTTGGGTGTGTGGTTGGGGTTGGGTGTGTGGTTGGGGTTGTGTGTGTGGTTGTGTGTGGTTGTGTGTGTGTGTGTGTGGTTGTGTGTGTGTGGCTGTGTGTGTGTGGTTATGTGTGGTTGTGTGTGTGTGGGTGGCTGTGTGTGGGTGGCTGTGTGTGGTTGTGTGTGTGGTTGTGTGTGCGTGTGGTTTGCGTGTGGTTGTGTGTGTGGTTGTGTGTGTGTGGTTGCTTGTGTGTGGTTGTGTGTGGTTGTCTGTGTTTTTGTGTGGTCGTGTGTGGTTGTGTGTGTGGTTGTATGAGTGTGTGGTTGGGTGTGTGGTTTGTGTGTGCTTGTGCGTGTGGTTGTGTGCGCGTGTGGTGTGTTTTTCTTCATTTTCAGAGTTTTATATAGCACGAACAAGATCTTTGCAGATATCAGAGCGCTTTACAGAAACAAGGTACAATATAGTAGTCGGTAGTACGCGAGTAACAACATAGGATAGCAGTCAGATAAAAACTTAAAAACAGATAGACAATCAGATAACCAATAATACAAAAATGGTGCAAAGTCTTTGATCCAACAAAAATAGAGTTCAAGTGAATTTAGCCATAAGGATGGCTTTTACCTCTTTCTTAAAAAATGCGGTGGAGGAGATAAGTCTGGTTTCAGGAGGGAGTGCATTCCAGATCCTGGGTGCCATCCCTGAGAAGGAGCGTTTGTATGTTTTTTTCCTTCCGGAATCTTCGAGGTTTCAGGAGGAGATTTTTTGTGCTTCTATTGGATCTCGAGCCTCCTGATATAGTCAGCTTATTAGTGAGGTAGTTAGGTGATTTGTGGTGTATGGCCAAGTGTGTCATACAGGCAATTTTCAACTGAAGTATGGCTTCAAAAGGCAGCCAGTTCAGGGATTTTAAGTCAGGGGATATATGCGAATGTTTTCTTGATCCAGTGATAAGTCTCGCTGCAGCGTTCAAGGAGGCTCTTAGGGGTGCGGTTGTTGATAGGGGGAGTCCGCTGAGAGCCACAATTCCGTAGTCTATGCGAGGGATGACTAGGGCTTGTACAGCAGTTTGGAAGTCCTTAGCTGGGAGTAAGGGCTTAAGTTTCCTCAAGGTGTTGATTTGGAAATTAGCTCCTTTAGTAGCTTTGCTAATGTGTTGCTGCATGTTGAGATTGGCGTCAAGTGTGATGCCTAAGGATTTCGCGGAGTCCACGATGGTGGGTTGGACATTGAGTGCAGTTAGGTGCTGGAGCCAGGTTTGGGTGATGGCGATTTTCGCAGGAGGAGAGATCAGCAGGAACTAAGTTTTCAGAGCATTTAGTTTGAGGTGATTATCTGCCAACCATGATTGGGTGTTTCTGAGCGTGGAGTTCAGAAGTTTGATGTCATCCGGGGATTGTAGTTTGAGGTAAAGTTGAGTGTCATCGGCGTACATGTGAAAGTGTACATTAGAAGCTTGAAGCAAGGTGGTGAGTGGTTCCATGACGATGTTGAACAAAGTGGGGGATAGGGAAGATCCTTGTGGGACGCCTAATGTTACAGGCACAGATGAGGACA
This sequence comes from Lissotriton helveticus, assembly GCF_964261635.1. Classification (NCBI taxonomy): domain Eukaryota; kingdom Metazoa; phylum Chordata; class Amphibia; order Caudata; family Salamandridae; genus Lissotriton; species Lissotriton helveticus. The sequence goes on from NC_136061.1 coordinate 1,501,827,504, forward strand.
GCTCGTTGTTGATCTTGAACTTTTGAGCCCGGTTATGTAGGAAGGAAGTGAACCATTTGAGCACAGTTCCGGATAAACCCATTTTGGTGTATAACAGCTCCAGTAGGTTCTCGTGTTTGACAGTGTCAAATGCTGAGGAGAGATCAAGTAGGATGAGGAGGCAGGAATCGTTGTGATCAAGGATTTGGAGGGCGTCATCAATTATGTGCGTCATAGCCGTTTCCGTACTGTGTTTTGCTCGGAAGCCTGATTGATGAGGGTTGAGGAGGTCAAACTGATCAATGTGTTTTGTCAGTTGGAGTTGTACGCATTTTTCCAGCAGTTTGGCCAGGGTGGGGATATTGGTAATAGGGCGGTAATTGTTTAGGTCGGCCGGGTTAGCTGTAGGTTTCATGAGTATAGGCGTGACTTGCGCCACCTTGAGTGAGTCTGGGATAAGTCCTTGTTGAAGGGAACTGTTGATGATTTTAGTCCAGAGTGGGAGGAGCAGGGGGGTGAAGTCTTTTACAGCATTAGCAGGTAAGGGGTCTGAGAGGTGATTAGAGGGTTTCAAGGTGCTGAGCAGTTTGTAAATTGATTCGTCGGAGTAGGTGTCGAAGGTCGACCATGCCGCGTTGTTTTTGGGTTGAGTGGTAGTGATGCTGATGGGGCTGGAGTATAGGCTTACATCATTGAGGAGATCACTTCTTATATTGTCAGTCTTTAGCTTAAAGAAAGCAGAAAAGCCTTCACAGGATGGTATATCACTTGTTGTGCTGCTTGATTGTAAAGGTTGCACCTTGGTTTGATTTTTGACTAGTTCGAACAGTTTTCTAGGTCGGTTTTTTGCTTGGTCCAGCTGGAGGCTAAAGAAGTCAGATTTCGAGCGCTTGATTTTCCTAAAGTAGGCATTTCTCTTATTCTTTAGAGTTTTAAGGTGCAGTGCTGAGGGGTCTGATCTCCAGGTGCGCTCTGCCATTCGCATGGTACGCCTGTCTTCATTGAGACTACCATCATACCATGGGTTCGAGTTCTTGATGGGGACTCTCTTTAGTTGCAGGGGGGCGGCTTCGTTGATTATTGAGGTCATAGTGTCGAGGTAGAAGTCGGTCAGAGATTGTACGTCAGAGGCATCCGAAGGGGGAAGGAGGAGACTGCAGGTGTGGGAAGGCAAGGAGTTGGGGTTAAGTTTCTTCAGGTCCCTTTTCCAGATCTTGGATTTGGTGGGTTGAGCCGGGTAAGGTTTAACTTTTTCGTTGATGAAGAATGTGATGATGTGGTGGTCTGACCAGTCACAGGGTTGGATTGCCTCCAGTTGGGTAGAGTCCTCTTTAGCGATGATAAGGTCGAGGATAGAGCCTTTGTCATGTGTCGGGCTGTTGCAGATTTGGGTGAGATCAAGCGCATTAAGGAAGGTTTTGAGACTATTCACCACTGCGTCGTTCTGATCGTTCCAGTGGAGATTGAAGTCCCCCAGGTAGATTTGAGTGATCTGTCGTCCGGCATTGGATGAAATCATGTCCATGAGTTGTTGGGTGAAGGAGAGGTTGTCCCCAGGCGGGTGGTAGATGGCATGTAAAGAGCATACAGGTTTGCCCTCGCTGGTGATATTGAGGCAGATGAGTTCACAGGAGGTGAGGGTGGGGGAGGTGACTTTAGTAACAGAGAGGTTGCTCCTAAAAATGCATGCAATTCCCCCGCCCGTCTTGCCGGTCCTGTCGAGTCTAATGATGTGGTAGTTGGGGGGGACTAGAATGTCCATTATAGGTGTAGAGGATTCAGTTATCCAGGTTTCAGTCAGAATGGCTAGGTCAAGGTCCATTGTTATGATGAGATCCGCGATGTCGGAGGAGTGTCTCGGGGCCGATCTGCAGTTGAGGAGGATGCATTCGAGTCTGGGGATGAGAGTGGTGGTTGAGTGTTCTAGAGAGAGGGGGACTTTTCTGAGATTATTGGGGACAAAGCTTCTGTTGCTTTGTGTGGGGGCCTAAGTGGATTTGAAGGAATCGTGGATATGGGGAGGTATGTGGTGATTGTGTGGGCTAAGGGACCTGGGACATATGAGCGGAGGTGGGTGTGAATGTCGTGGTCCGAAAGGAGATTGAGGGCGCGACGGGGGCGGTAGGTGTGATTGTGAGTGGGGATAGAGGGCCAACGCAGGGAGTATTGAGTGAGAGGGTCTGTGGGGAGGGTGGAGAGCTTGTTGGGCGAGGAAGTGGCAGTGGGCAGGGGGTGTCTAGAGTGTGTGAAAAGAAGTTCTTTGATGGTATGAAGATCTTCTTTGACTTGTAGGAGGGTGGATAAGATCATGTCCAGAGTTGGAGTGGGGATGGTGTTGGTGATGAGATCCGTGGGTGACTGGTTGAACAGGGGACTGGAGTGGGGGGGAGGGGTGTGCTAGTGATAGTGCAGGGCTCTGCGGTAATAGTAAGTGGGATGGCATTCGATGGTTGAGAGAGTTTGTGGGTGAGGGGTGTGGATGAAGTAGGGGGGAGGTTGGAGGCATAGGTGAGGGCGTTGGTGGGGGCCGGCAAAGGTGAGTTGGGGGATGAGCGTAGGCTGGAGATGATGGGGTGCAGGTAAGGTAGTGGGGGCTGAGAATGGGGGAGAGAGGAGGAGGGGATAAGGTAAGGGTGGTGGTGCGTTCTGAGAGTCTAGTTGGGAGAGTGGGGTAGTGGGGAGTGAGAGTGGGGGGGGAGATAGGGTGGGAGATGGTCCTGCCGTGGGGAGGGGGAGATAAGTTCAGGGAGGTGGTGGGTTCTGTGAGACTTGTAGGAGGTGTGAGGTGGGGGGTGGTGGAGGGGGGTGGGGGTGTGGAGGATGTATGAGGGGGAGTGATCAGCGCCTGTGATTGAGGGGTGTGAAGAAGTGACATCTGCGAGACTCGTAGGAGGTGTGAGGTGGGGGGTAGGGGGGAGTGGAGGATGTAGGGGGGGGGAGTGGTCTACGCCTGTGATTGAGAGGTGTAAAGAAGTAACATCGGGTGGGTGACTGACTAGAGCGCTAGGGGGAGGGGAGAGGTGTGTGTCGTTAGGAATGTTAGCTTGACGATTGGGGGTGGAGGGTGTGGTGTAGTCTGAGGTGTTAGGAATGGAGGTCCGACGGTTGGAGATATGCTCTATGAAGATGGGGAACAGGTTGTCGAGTAGGTCAAGGTTCCTATCTGTGGATTGGAATAGGATGATCCCGTTGTTGTAGATAGTGATGGTGGCTCTGCCTGGGAAGAGTTGGGATGGTGTGATAGAGAGTGTTAGACCATGCGCGGATTTTCTGGTGGTGGAGGTAGTGAGAAAGCAGAGGAGCGCTTTCCTCCATTGTGCTCTACGCATAGTGTAAAGGATGATATCAGTGCTCGTGGCTCCATTGATCAGAGAGAAGTAGGTGTCCACAAACGGGGTTTCAGGGTGGGCCTTCAGGAAGTTGTGTTTGAAGCGTTTGCCGTTTCTTTTGGTGAGCTCGGGTGGGTAATTAATTTTGTATGTGTGCTTGCCCATGCGTTCCATGATGGAAGAGGTGTAGGTAGATGAGGGGGGGTGTGTGAGGGTGGGAAGTTACAGGGAAGTTACTGGTTGTGTGTGTGTGGTTGTGTGTGTGGTTGTATGTGTGGTTGTGTGTGTGAGGTTGTGTGTGTGTGGTTGCTTGTGGTTGTGTTTGTGGTTGTGTGTGGTTGTCTGTGTGTTTGTGTGTGGTCGTGTGTGTGGTTGTGTTTGTGGTTGTGTGTGTGGTTGTGTTTGTGGTTGTGTGGGTGTGTGGTTGTGTGGGTGTGTGGTTGGGTGTGTGGTTTGTGTGTGCTTGTGCGTGTGGTTGTGTGCATGTGTGGTGTGTGTGTGTGGTTGTGTGTGTGTGGGTGGTTGTGTGTGTGGTTGTGTGTGAGGTTGAGTGTGGAAGTGTGTGAGGTTGTGTGTGAGGTTGTGTGTGAGGTTGTGTGTGAGGTTGTGTGTGTGGCTGTGTGTGTGGCTGTGTGTATGTGTGTGGTTTTGTGTGGTTGTGTGTATGTGTGGTTGTGTGTGTGTGTGGTTGGGTGTGGTTGGTTATGTGGCTGGGTGTGTGTGATTGGGTGTGTCGCTGTGGTTGGGTGTGTGGTTGTGTTTGGGTGTGTGGTTGTGTGTGTGTGGTTGTGTGTGTGTGTGGTTGTGTGTGTGTGTGGTTGTGTGTGTGGTGTGGGTGTGGTTTGTGTGTGGTTGTGAGTGTGGTTATGTGTGGTTTTGTGTGTGGTTTTGTGTGCAGTTGTGTGTGTGTTAATGTTAATGTTACCGGATTTCTAAAGCGCATGGCTGCCCGTGAGCGTCCCAGCGCTGAACAAGTACAGATGGAATCAAGAAGGGAAGCTCACGGGAACAGCCAAGTCTTAAGAGATTTTCGGAATGTCAGAAGGTTGGGTTGTGCGCGGAGGTCGGAGGGAAGGGAGTTCCATAATTTGGAGGCGTTGTACGAAAAAAGTCTACCTCCTGAACGTGCTCTTTTGATCTTAGGTGGCAAAGTAAGGTGGGCGTTAGAGGATCGGAGGGGTCTGGAGGTGGTGTAAGGAGTCACCAGGTCTTTGAAGATGGGAGGGGCTTTTCCGTTGAGGATTTTGTGCGTTAGGCAGAGCGCCTTAAACTGCACTCTTTCCACGACGGGTAGCCAGTGCAGTGCTCGGATGGCTGGTTTGGCCGAACAGCGGCACTTGGTGTTGGTCAGAATCCTAGCGCCCGCATTCTGCACCACCTGTAATTTAGTTGTAACTTTCCGCGGTGCGCCCAAATACAATGCGTTTCCGTAATCCAGCCTTGACAAAATAAGGCCCTGGATCACAAGTTTCCTTGATTGGAAAGGGAGCAGTGATAGGATTTTCCGGGTGGAGCGCATGAGACCAAAACAGACCAGCCGTTTTCCTTGCTTGGGTGTGCATGGTGAGATTTTGGTCTAGCCATAGACCGAGGCTTTTAATCTCGGGTTTGGGAGTTGGGGGCGTACCCATGCATGGGACCAGAGAGAGTCTGGACGAAAGAAGGCCTGATTACCCATCACCAGAATCTCCGTCTTGTCGCTATTAAGCTTCAAGTGAGATCTGTCCATCCAGCTGACTATATCTCTCAGACAGGAATAGAGGTCGATGGTGGGGTTTTGCTGCTGAGTAAGAGAGCTGGTAGGACACACCTGTTCGATGTTATTGGCTGGCAACCTGGTAAGAGTTCTTGAATTTTGACTCCCACCCGGTGGCTGTGCTCCAGTAAGGGCATGCTAAAGAGGATTGGCAGGTGGTGCTACTGGGGGAGGGAAGACTGAGTGCCCTGTGACCTCTGCCATGGGGGCAGTGGCACCACCGCTTCAACTGCTACTGCTGGGATCCCTGTGGAAGCTAGACAAGCTGGCTTTCCGAGGCACCTCAAGCAGTGCTGGAAAAGGAGCAGGAAAACTTGTGAAGTTGGTGAGGTGGTGCAGACAGGCCCAGAGATCATGCACTATTCCTGTTCTCTTTAAAACATTCTAGAGCAGAATCAGCCTTGTCCCCAAACAGGTGAGTCCCATCAAGGAGCATGCCCATCACATCAAGGAGGACTGGACATCACCGGAGAACCCAGTCAATTGCAGCCACACATGGCGGTGAATAGCAACACTGGTGCTGAAGGCTCACTTGAGGGAAATTGGTGGTATCCAAGCCACAATGAATAGTGAACTGGGCCTCATCACAATCATCTTTAACCACCTCAGACCTCAGAGAGATCTTCAGACATATCAGGGATGACATGTGCCACTGAGTCCCAGAGGGTGGAGGAATACCATCATAATAAGCAGCTGGCGTTTACTAAATGGAGTGCCAGACTGGTGGAGGAAAACACCGTGGGAACTTAGCACCACACGTTGGACATTTTTTGAATGGAGTCCTTTCCATGGACCCCGGGCTGGACTACGTCGAGTTTCTCGTAGTCGTCGTCCTTCGAATCGCGTCGGTATGGAGTGAAGTCGCGTTCGATAACGATACCGTCGATTTGGAAAGGAATACGCGCCGGTTATAACCTTCTTTGTTGAAGTCGGTCCGGAGCGCTTCGATCCTCATCCGAACCCGATGGCGGAAAAAAACAATCTAAGGATGGAGCCGATGCCCATGCGCACTAACACCGAGAGGAGGAGTCACCTATGACGACAAAGACTTCTCCAGAAGAAAAACAAAGTGCAATCATCCGAGCCCAACACCAGATGGCGATCTATTCATAAATGTACCATCTGCAGCCCATATGCCTCGAACCACCTGTTTCTACCAGCTTAGATTCCCGGTCAGAAGAGTGGTCGGAAAAGTGTTTGGATAGATCGGCTTGTGGAGGTTTGCACTGGTAGATTTTTGGGGGAAGGGTGCTGTGAGAGAAAAGCAGAGTGCTAGCAGCAGGACGGAGGCACCTGGGAATTTCTCGACTGACTGGAGGGCCAGAACAAGGTTTGGCCAAAATCTTCAGCACCTCACTAAATGGAAGATGTCTGCAGTGGCTGAAGGACTTCTATTAATACCTCCAAAGGCGGTGAGCTGGAGGTCAAGTACATCAGCTGCCTTATGCATGGAGTAGAAAGTGAATTTGTCTGTGGCCAGTCCGGAGGGTGAGGGTAGACCCTTTTGCAGGGAGATATCGAGACCACTAGCCTCCTGTAAGGCTTTATCATCCTGGTATGGTTGAGTGAAAACCTCACCCAAGACATCTTTGTTGGAGTCTATACCAAAAAGGGAATGCAATGTTTATGACATGCCTTGTGGAGGTGACATTTCAGGTGAGGGAAGTGTTGCCTCTGGTGGTATCGGGCACAACTTCAGTTGAGGTCGAGGGAGTCAGTATCAGCATTGAAATCCCCAGGGCCAGCATATGTCGTGGCACCAAAGTGGGGTCAGGAGTGAATCAGAAGGCAAAACAGGTTCAGAGGATCTAACTGGTGCGGAGGACGAACCTGCCAAAGGTACTCCCGTTAGTGGGCTTTTCAGCTCCTTGGAGCCAAAAGGCACACAAGAGGGAGACTGGGGGGATCCAAAGAGCCACAACATAGAAGAGCAGAATCTTTGATCTGATATGGCGTCGCTGTTGGCCCCAGGAATTGGGTTTGTGCCTGAACCAGTTGCGGGTCAGCTCTGTAGTCATTCGACTTTGTGGGAGAGATCTAGAGTTGTGGTGCCACTACTGTGCCAGTTCAGGTGAATGCGATTGGTGTGAACGGTGGAATCCCACTTAAGATTACTTGTGCTTCTGTTTTTGAATTAGCAAATGATATGGACTGTGATGAAGACCAGCCTCTCGAAATGGCTACGTCACCCCTGGGAACAAGATAAACTTTCTATCCATACCACAATGTGAACGTTCCCGACAAGGGGTCTTCATGTGCTTGGCAATGTAAAGCTATGCCTCATGGTCCCTGATGGCCTTCAGATTCAATAACGCACAGTCGCAGCAGGCCTCGGAGTCATGGCTCTACCACAGGCTTACCTGGTGGGAATCTGTGACAGACATGTGGTTGCATCGGTTCCTACAGGGCTTAAAAACCTGTGGTTTTAGGCGCTGACATTCCTTGCACACATACATTGAGCTAAATGTCTCTGAAAAACATAAAGGGAGCTCTGGACCCGCGTCTGGTGGTGTGGAAATAAAGGACCTGACCGAAGTGCGCAGCAATGCTGCCTATATAGGCTCCGCACATAGTTTCTGAAGCAGAAACACTGCAGAGCCGCCCAGTGCTCTGTGGTACTGCTGAAAAGTTTCCAAATCCAGTCTAATGCCTGGGGATTATTCAAAAGGTGAGGAGTTTGTTGCCAGAGGTCTCTATCAGAAGCTTGTTCTATTGTGCCCTTCTGCAAAGGCACCCAAACGTCTTCCTGCACAAGAAGGAGGTTGACTGAGCTCAGTACCTGGTGAGTGTTCGGAAGGTTGTGTGAAAACGAGGCAGCACCTTTCCAGAACAATGGAGAGGACGTATTAATCCTACAAGATGATTTGCCACTGTGGAAGGAAGTGTCTCATGTCTTTCCCTCCCGACAGGTGTGATCAGGGTGAAAAAAGGGGAGTCACTGCTCATGAGCAGACAAGCCCCTTGCAGAGTCACTTGCGTCTTTCCCACACCCATTTACTTTATAGAACACTATGGAACGACTTAAATTGCTGGGGGTCCTAAAAGGACTGCTGGTATTGTTGGTATGGGGTCTCTGACCCGAGCTCCTTTAGTGTGGTGCTGATGAACTTGGGAAAGTAGGGCACCAATAAATGTTTGCTATGTTTGAGTCCTTTTAGATCATTTTGCTCACCTGGTTGACCAGAGGGCCAAACATGTGAAGGAAGATTTAAGAGGTGTTGTCGCACTTCGGGATAAACTCTGACACTTTAATTCTGGCATCTACAGAGGATGATGCTAGTATTGATATCCCTGACGGGTGGGCTAGCTATATCAAGGGCACATCTAATATTAGCAATGCCAATGTTCTTGCCCTCAGCAACCTGCTCCTGTTCTCTTTCAGTGGTCACTTGACAGGCACCTGGCCAGCTCCTCCGTCTCCATCCAGTGGAGGCAATTGTATCTCATGAGGTTGCCCACTAATTTAGCAATGTGCCAGTGTGTGGCTGCCTCAAATGCTATCCCCTTTCCTACAGTATCAATTCTCTTGGGACTCATTGTCAGGATGTGGAATATCCCCTGTGGCATGTGCAGAAACTCTTTTATGGACAGTGCACATTACCAAGGAGTTTGGAACAAATGGACCCAAATACAAGCCTGGTCATCTGGAACAGGCTTATATTTCTTATCAACAGTAAATACTTTGGCCTTCACTGGCTCCCTAAAAATGTTACTGGCCAACTTTAGCATCCCCTTAAGCATAGGCATATTTGATTTGTTTGGATCGGCATTCGTTTTGATGGCTGTACTGCAACGGTTACCCTCCTTTCCCTCAAATTGTAAAGCGCTCTGATATCCTTCGGGATCATGTTTGCGCTATATAAAACTTTATAAATAAATAAATAGGCAGATCATGTACACTTTGTTACATTTTGGACAGGGTTTCAACAAGAAGGTTGTACTCGTACATAGTATGTAGTTTTACATGGTGGTATTGCATCAGCCCTTTGTATAATTGTATGATAGCTAGAGAATAGAACGTTCCAAGTCTTCTCTCAATCTGCCTGCTCGGATACCCTGACCTTCAAACACGGAGTACCACAGGGCTCGATTTTAAGTCCGCTGCTTTTTAACTTGTATACGAGTCCGCTCGCAAAATTAGTAGAAGAAACTGGATTGCTGATGTTCTCCTATGCTGACGACTCTCAGCTTCTCTTCTCTCTTTCCTCTACGGAAAGTGATAATCCCTCCACCTTAAATCTAGGATTGGGAAAGATTGCAGGGTGGATGCAAGAAAACGTCCTCAAATTAAACGGTGAAAAAAACGAGTTAATTGTCCTGGGAAAAAACAAAGAACTTTGGGGGCCCCAACATTGGCCATTAGAAATGGGTACTCCCCAGATTCCAACTACACAGGCTCGTAATCTGGGTTTCATTGTGGATGACTCATTGAATATGCACCAGCAAGCTGTGAAAACATCGGCTATTTGCTTCGCAATTCTGAAATGGCTAAAAAAAATATGCTGGATGCTACCTGAACACACCAAAAAAAGGGTCATCAATGCCTTAATAACATCCAGGCTTGATTACGGCAATGTGCTATATCTGGGGGCAAAAAAGGCAACGATCCGCAGACTGCAAACAGTGCAGAAAGCAGTGGCGAGACTGTTAGGGAAAATTCCCATCTTCTCATCCACCTCCAAATTCATCCGAGAGCTGCATTGGCTGGGAATAGAGAACCGGATCAAATTCAAATCCCTATGTTCCATGCACAAGATCTCTACCAAAAAAGCCCCCAAGTATTTACAAAATCTGGTCCGCCCTTACCACCCTTCTCGGACTCTAAGATCTACAACAGCCAACAATTTTGTTATCCCTAAAATAAAACTACAACTCATGGGTGGCAAATCCTTTGCTTTCCTTGGACCCTCACTGTGGAATACTATGCCACATGCTCTGCGCTCTGAGGTGAGCTATATGAAATTCAGGAAAGCCTTAAAAACTTGGCTATTCAACATCTAAGATGGTTGTCCTGTCATTTACTACTGAATCATAGCGCCGGGAAACCCTTTGTTGGGTAGCTGTTGCGCTATATAAGCTAAATAAATAAATAAATAAATAAATAAAATAGCAGTAGTGTGGTCAGGTGAGTAGGCCTTATCAGGGTACGGCTCAAAGTGTGTAGCGCTCTCTGCATCTACCACATAATTCTCCCTAGAATCATCTCCTGCATCATCTACCTTCCTGTGGCAGAAGAGGTTCATCATATGGGTCATGCGGGCAATATGGACTGCCTGTGTCTGAGCAAGGATTTTGAGGCTCAGGAGAGTGTAGCAGTAGCAGTGGATGTGGAGGGAGGATGTGTGGATGGTAATGGTTGGAATAGTGTAGAATTGGTGGCAGAGGCTCTAACCCTTTTGGGAGTGGATGGTGTGGAAGGTCCAAGTCTGGATCTCCCTCAAAGACAAATCGGTTCTTCTTAGAAATGAGTATAATCCCCGGAGCCAGGGGTTTGGCAAGTATCTTGCCTGTGTCCAAATGGATGGCAATTCATTTTGCTTTTCATCCAGTACATTTTCCAGCTTCGGAGAGATGGCACCTTCTGTTGTATCAGATCTTAGCTTATGAGCGGAGTTTCTGTATCAAATTCCGTGCCAGCTGAGGACAAGCTTTCAGCGTCGATTTCAGCTTTGAGCATGGTATGTGGACAGCTTTGGGGCCGACCTGGCAGTACTTTCAGCGTTGACTGATTCTTTCCAGGGCCTTGGTGCCCAATAGACTTTTAAAGATGGTGTGGTCTGGTGTCATTGAGTGGAGCCTTAATCAGCATCTACAACCTTGAATCAGGGGCATCTAGGCTGTAGGTGTGGCACCTGGGGGTTTGTGCACTTCCCAGCTTAACTATCTGCTCGATGGCAGCGGTGCTCTGCTTCGGTCTATGGGTTCAAGATGGACCTTTGTATGCAGTAGATGCAGGTTTGCTTGACACTTATCTTCGTCCCAAATTCTGGGGTGTGTTGAGCCTCTGATCTGAAGAACTCAACATCTTCCTTGATATTGTAGGTCTCTGAGAAGAGGGGCTTGGGATCTTTCTCTGTTTGACCCTCCAGAATGTATGTCGGGTTTTGCTGAGAAGACACATCTCTGAATTTTGTGGTGTGTTAATCTCCTTTTCCTTCTGTACCCTAATGTTTTTGTAGTATTCTCTGTGTTGTGCCTCTCAGGCACCTGTAGGTAGAACCTTTGTCTCATGATGGTTCTAGGCTTTATGTCAGAATATTAGGGTTTTGGCAGTTGACTTCTGTTTCATGTCGCTGTATTTCTTCTGAGCAGAATAAACTCTGTATTTGACCTCTTATACGTGTATTCCTTGAGCAAACACTACAAAATTGTTGGCGACGATGCTCAGGAGAAAGTAAAGAACCTGCCTTACCTCGACTTTCCTCGAGTTCCAGCGTTTATGTATAAACTTCGTGGGTGTACGAGGACTAGCCGTTTTCAAAACAGTTTTCAGCAAGCAGACGTTGAGGATAAGCAAGATAAGTGATTTCGCTTTATCTCCAGCGCGTTTATGGCGTTTCTCCGTTAAAAGAAGGCTTTAGCGTATTTTGGTAATCAACGTCATCGGCTTGTCCTCAGCGCGTAGGTGTGGTTGGCAACGTACGCACGCTTTCAAGATTCTGACGTGTGTGGCTGGCAGCGTGTTTACACGCAACTGACGCTTGTCTCTGCCATTTTAAACGGGTTACCAAGGCAACACTGTACACACAACCGCATACGGCGAATCCTGCCTGCCCTTCACGGATTGGAGAAAGCACGGCCAATCCTGTCTGTTCTTCGGACATTGTAGGAAGCGTCACCTTGGCAACGTTCAGTAAACTTTCCCCATGTTTGCGAAACACTGAATGTTTACCGCTTTTCACACGTTCGTGGAAGTATCACCACACCATCGTTTATGTAACTAAAACGAAGTTTGCGCTGTTTCTCCAACACGCTGGCGCAAAAAAAAAAAAAGAGGAAAAACAAAACATAGAGACTGTCAATGGAAAGATAAAGTAGTGCACTTAAATAAATTCTCCTTCCATTCTCTTATGGTCAGCGACAGGGCAAGTCAATGAAAATTTGGAAGGGAAGTCAATGAAGATTTGGGATTAACTGGCATTCCATTGAGAACTAAAACCACATTTTGCTCAGCATGCAATCAGTTTCTCCTCCACCTCCATTTCTGGAAACCCCGGGAAATCCACCCATAATTTGGAAAAAAATGGTTCGATGCTTTCGAGACTTATTTGGGTGCAATTGGAGCGTCAAGATATCGCGCAGAAAGGAAGAAATGTCTATTATTACATTCTTTGGGCTTTGAGGGGAGAGAGATCTATAAACACTTACCCCCCTTGGTAAGAAACAACGCAGAAGAAGATGTAGACGAATACACTGAGACTAGAATGAGACTGAAGTTAAGATTTGATATTAAACCTAGTCTTGTTGTTATTAGACACAAATTCTTCAAAAGAGAACAGCTACCAGGGGAGGATGTTGAGACGTACGTCTCTAGTTTAAGGCAGCTGAGTGCAGAATGCGAATTTGAGGGTTTTAGAGAACAATTAATTAGAGATCAATATGTTTGTAAATGTTCTGACAAGTCTATTCAACAAAAACTACTTACGTTGGGCAACCCAACGCTTGAAGAGACTATCCGTATGGCCAAGAATATAGAATTGTCTAAAAAGGAAGTAAAGGAACTTGAGAAGAAATGTGAAGAAGCAATTTCTATAGTTAGAACTAAGGAGAACAAGGACAATAAAGCGGCTTTTGGTCAACAACGTTTTGAGAAAAACAATTTTCCCAATTCACAACGTTTTGAGAGAAATGCCTTTTCTAGGAGTGACATTTGTTATAGATGTGGTAATCCTTCACATAACAAGAACAACAAATTTTGTCCTGCCAGGAACTCTACCTGTCGGAATTGTGGAAAATGTGGTCACTTTGCCAAAATTTGTCAAGTTTCAAAACAGGGAAACTCAACCTTCAACAATAAATCTCAGGGTCAGAGCACTGTTAATGCAGTAGGAAATGCCTCAGAATTTTATGAGAGTACAGGAAGGGACTCGGATCTTATCAACAGTATCCAAGACGACCTTAGGGACATGGTTGTGGTGGTACGGGATGATGGTGTTATCACTGGGGACCCCTCAGAATGTGTTGATCCTTATGAAGATTTCGGTGTGGGTAACAAAGTCATTTCTTTGTTAGTAGATTCAGGCGCTAAAGTAACAATGATCACCCAAGAATTATTTGATGAGACCTGGCCTGAAAGGATGCTCATGCCACCTGATAGAGCTCCTGTTTCCTATGAAGGACGCAGGGTAGCTCTTCTTGGTTTTTTTGAGGACATCATTCAGTTCAGGGGAAGGAAAATCTTTGGAAAAATATATGTTTCTATAAAGGGGTTAAACATCTTGGGATGGTTTCACCAGGGATTGTTTAAGATGATCCTGAGACCTGGTACTAAAGAACAGATTAGCATCACGGAATCTTGCGACTATTTTGAGAAGTTAGCAGTCATAGACTCAAATGACTACATTGAGAAATTAATTTTCAAGTTTCCTACTGTTTTTGGGAACAGTCTTGGTATGATTAAAGGTTTTAACCATGAGATTAGAGTGAAAGATGGGGCTATCCCCGTAAAACATAAGGTCAGGAGCGTTCCTTTCAGCGTAAGGGATGATTTGGAAAAGGAGTTGAGTGGGTTGTGCAAGAAAGGGGTCATAGAACCTATAGAGTCGTCCTTGTGGTTGTCTCCTCTTGTTGTCGCCAGGAAAAGGAATGGTGATTGCGCGTCTGTGTGGACTTGCGCAGTCTCAATAAAAACATCTGGATTGATTCACACACCTTGCCAAAAATCACAGATTTGTTGTCTCTTACCAGAGGTGCAAGGTGGTTCACCAAGTTGGATTTGGCTTCCGCTTACCACCAGGTGGTGTTGAGTCAATCTTCTAGGCATTTGACGGCATTCGTCTCTCCTTTCGGAAGTTTTCAATACTGCAGGATGCCGTTCGGCCTCGCGTCGGCGGCTGCAGTTTTCCAAAGGCTAATGAGTCAAATGTTTAAAGATACTCCTGGAGTAATTGTTTTCCAGGATGATGTTTTGATTTTTGGCGAGAACAAAGAGGATCATGACATTTCTTTGAATCAAGTTTTAGGAATCATGCAAGATAAAGGTATTGTACTTAAGAGTGAGAAATGTATTTTCTTAAAGGAAAAAATGGAATTTCTAGGTCATGTGGTCTCACATGAAGGGGTGGAACCACGCCCTGGTTTGGTGAAAGCTATTGTAGATGCCTCTCCTCCTGTCGACAAATCTGGTTTGAAGTCATTCATTGGGGTCAGTGAATTTTATTCCAGATTTATCAAAGATTATGCATCTAAAGTTCAACCCCTCACTAACATGTTAAAGAAGAATGTACCATTTGATTGGGATAAGAACTGTCAAGAAATTTTCAAATGGATTAAATTACAGTTAGTGGGTGACAGTGTGCTTAAACCTTTTGACCCAAACAAAGAATGTGTTGTGACTGTGGATGCGAGTGGTTTTGGTCTTGGGGCTGTGCTCACTCAAAGGAATGGCCAAATTGACAATACCATTGCTTATGCTTCGAGAGTGTTGCGTGGGGCCGAGGTGAATTTCTCTGTCATTGAGAAAGAGCTTTTGGCTTGCTGGTGGGTGGTCAGGAAGTTCAACCCTTTTCTTTGGGGCAGTCATTTTGTCATTCGTACGGATCATAATCCTCTAGTCTCCATTTTGTCTGGTGAAAAGATTAAGGAGCATACTCCTAGGATTGCTAGGTTGTCTACGAAGTTACTACAATATGATTTTGAGATCGTTTACCTGCCTGGTTCGAAGAATGTCAGGGCAGATTATTTTTCACGTTTTCCTATAACTGGGAATGATTGTGATTTTGAAAAGGAAGATGATCTAGAGGATTGTTTTGTTGCTGCTTTGGATCTTGAAGGGATGTGTGCTATTAATGAAGTCGAGTGGAAAAGAGAGTTGTTGAAGGATGAGGTACTTCTTCAAGTTGTAAAGTACTTGAAATCTGGTTGGCCAAAAGAAAAGAATGTTTCTGGACTTTTCCAAACCTATGTTAAGGTTGCTGATGAACTCACTGTTGAGGATGGTGTTCTTTTGCGGTGTGGAAGGCTTATTCCTCCTGAGAGCTTGCGGAAACGTCTTGTTGACGGTGCACATGAAGGTCATTTAGGGAAAACTTTCACGAAGCGTAGGTTGAGGGATGTGTTTTGGTGGGCGCAAATGGATGTTTGTGTTGATACTTTGGTTGATAATTGTGTTATTTGCAAGTCATCAGACAAAAGTCACAGGGTTAGGTCTCCCCCTTTGGAACCTATTCAATTTCCGGAGAGAGCGTGGGAGAGGATTGGAGTTGATTTGGTCGGTCCTTTCTATCTCTTACCCTCTTGTTCTCGCTTTGCTATTGTTGCCATTGATTATTACTCCAAGTGGCCGGAGATTTGTTTTATCAGTGAACCTTCTTCTGCTAATGTTATTCTTTTTTTGAAAGACATTTTCTTGAGAGAAGGTTTTCCTTCGGTGGTCATGACGGACAATGATGTACAGTTCGTTAGTTCTGAATTCGAGGGTTTCCTTAAACAGGGTGGTGTCACCCATAAGAAAAGTTCCCTCTATCACCCCCAGGCCAATGGCCTTGTCGAAAGGATGAATCGTGTGCTCAATAACTGTGTCCAGTGGGCCATTGCCAGCAAGTGTGTAGTTGAGAATGCTGTGCGTTCCATGCTATGGTTTTACCGTACTACTGCTCATTCTTCAACTGGAGTTTCTCCTTTTGAACTTTTAAGGGGAAGGAAACCTTCTACGAAAATTTGTCCTGGTTGGATGTCTAAATGGGTGAAGATGAATGTGATGGATGGCATTGATGGTTTTGCGAGGGACAATGTTTCTGATGCTCAGAATAAGCAAAAAAATTATTTTGATGAAAGGAAAAAATCTGTTCCTCATAATATTCGTGCTGGTGATGTGGTTCGCATCAAAAATCCTGTTCATGTCACCAAGGGTAGGAGCAAATTCTCCGAGCCATTAGTGGTTGATAAGGTTTGCGGTAATGCAGTGCGGGTGAATAACAAGAATTGGTGGAACATTTGTAAAGTTGCTAAGGTTGGTAGAGATGATGCTTTCTCTAATGACCTTTTGTCGAGTTCTAGTTCGGATTCCAATGGTAGTAATGTTGATGTAACTTTTGTGCCTGAGCTTCGCAGGAGTCTTAGAGTCTGTAGGATTCCTGCCAGGTTCAGATAACCTTTTAAATCCTGTTTTGTTCTCAATTGTGTCCTGGTACTTTTCTTTTCCATGCTTCTTTTCTTTTCTTTTTCTCTCGCCTGCGTTTCTTCTTTCTCTTCTTGTCTTTTCTTTTTTTTTCTATCATGGTTTTATCTTTTGTTGTATTGAAAAGAGGATAATGTAGTATTCTCTGTGTTGTGCCTCTCAGGCACCTGTAGGTAGAACCTTTGTCTCATGATGGTTCTAGGCTTTATGTCAGAATGTTAGGGTTTTGGCAGTTGACTTCTGTTTCTGCTTCATGTCGCTGTATTTCTTCTGAGCAGAATAAACTCTGTATTTGACCTCTTATACGTGTATTCCTTGAGCAAACACTACAGTTTTCTTGGTGTGGAGGTGAGGCAGGCTTTGCAGGAGGTCTCTGCGTGTTCTTCGAAGAGGCAAAGGTTGCAGATGTTGCAACAGTTGCTCCAGGGTTATTTTTCCTTTACATCAAGGCAGAAGTGGAATTGAGTGAATTCCATATTGGTGCCCTAGGCTCATTCTTGAGAAAACCTTGGAAAACTCTAGGAAGGATAGGGAGTCTAGGCTATGATGCATAAAAACTGTTTACAGCACTACCCACTGGTTCCAAAGTCTCAACTGAACAGAAGCTTTCCTCAACATAATAGTCGTAGCACTGGAAGAGGAAGCCGGTGGAAGAAAGAACTATGACCAGGTGCATATCCATGCGCTGACCTAGGTGTAGCGTTCCTCAACTTCCAAGACCAATGGCGGAACAATTCAATCTGCAGTGGAGCCAGCGTGCTTATTCATTGTGGATGAAGGTTGGAATCACAACATATCTTGTCACTAACGTGTTTGAAGAAAACAGAAAATGCTAATATTCGGACCCAACCCCATATGCCAGGAGTATGCAGAATATGCATATATACAGGCATACATGCTACGATAAGACTATATATAGTGTGGCATAGTTCTAGTTATTACCTAGGTACCATATGAAAATGCTTTTTTTTGTTTGCTAATAACTTTGGCGCAGTTTGACGAATCTTCACAAAACTTTTACTTTTTTAAAAGTTAATTCACTCCAGCTACTTCCTTGAAAGTTTTGGGGTATCCGTCAAGCAGGAGTTGAGGAAAAACAGGGGCGCCCCAAAACAAAATTTACCTATGGGATTTCAATAGGAAATTTAAAACCATGCAACAGTCAGAACAGGTCAACGGAAAAACATCAAATATGGCACAAAGCTGCATCTTTCCCCAAAAACCATGCTTTTTGTGATTTGGGGTATATCGGTTTAGTAGCTTTTGAGAAATTGAGGTTCACAATATATAGTTATTTGGACGGTTGGGTTCTCAGAAGTCTCAAGTAGTAAAGGAGCAAGTTAATTGGCTCCCTCCCACCCCCCAGCCGGCTGCCTCGCTCCTGTGGGAGCGATAAGCTCTCACGAGTCCCAAAAGAGCTCACATTCTGATTGGCAGGCCACAACATGGAGAAATGTTGTGGATGCCATTCCAGGTCACAGGGACTTGGTCCCCGTGTCCTGAAAATAGAAAATGTTTGTGAAGGCAGGGTAGGGGGTACCCTGAACCCCCTTGACTTTGTTGGCCCTCCACCCATAACCAATTAGGGCCAAAAGAACAAAACTGTGGTACCGCAATTTCCCGAGTGCCAGCACAACCCGATGTGCTCCTGTGAGAGTCATGCAGAAGCACAGGGGCATGCTGCTTCTGAGAGAATCCCATGGGATCAAAAAAACGTTTTTGAAAACAAAAAGGGGAGCAGATGTGGGCTGGCTATGTACAGGTAGTTGGGTACAGATCTTGGCCACAGTCCAGGACTTGTTGCCAACTCACGCCTCATATGGATAAAGTACATGCGTGGCAGGACTTTGGCTGTCTGTGGGTAATTAGGCGTAGGGCCTGATTGCAAGCGAGGCCCTTTGGGATACCTATGCTGCGCATGGGCATAGGTGCTGGGTCTGTCAACAGGGCAGGACCTGCTGCCAACACACAACATACACGACTGAAGGCCTTGTGCAGTGGGGAGTTGGCATAGTTACGTATGGTAACAGAAACTTATAGTACACTAAAAAACATAAAAATTCACTGAAAAACAAAGGTTAAAGTGACGTTATGTTTAGGTATGGTAATATTATCTTCTTTAGAATAAACCTTAGATATTCACTGAAAAAATTAAGGTTAAAAAGACATTACAGTGAAGTGAAAATATCAGTTTAAATATTCCATTTTAAACACTAAAAAAAAACAGACATTTACCAGTTATATTTAACTGCGGTAACTATAACTTGCACCCGCCACATGCACTACTAATGACCTCTCGCATTACATCACTCATAACATGATATCACTGATTACAACAGAGTGCAAGACAACCATATCAATATGCATCTGAAAGAAAGACACTATCAAGGTAAAGTTTGTAGCACCCCAATATGATTCAAAGATGTATTAGCTATAAAGAAAGCCACTTTGCAAGAGAGGAACCGTAAAAGGGCAAGAGTGCAAAGGCGGGAAAGGACGTCCCATTCGTCTTGTAAGACCGACACTGAGGTCCAGAGAGGAGCAGTTTGGACTGAGTGCAATAACTCTTTTGAAGTCTTGCATAGAATCCATAATGACAGGAATTCTAAACAGTGAAGGATATTCTCTGTTTTGCAATTCAGCAGTATTAGTCAGTAAGTGCTGTATGGATGTTTAACCATGACTTCTGAAGGTGAACTAGATTGCAGGCAATGTCTTGGACACTGGGTTTAGGAGTATCGATTTATTTTTGAATACAGTAATGGACAAACCTTTTCCACTTGGAGCCATAACAAGTGTGCATGGTAGGTTTGCAAGTTTCTTTGAGATTATCCATACACTCTTGTGGCAAACTGAAGTAACCAATCTCTTACAGGTGCTAGACTGCTAGGTTGAGCAGTCTGTGATCTGGGTGCCCTATCCTGCCTTGGTTTTGTGTGAGAAGGTCCAGTCTTTTGAGGATCTTCTCATGGGAAATAGCAGACATCTCAAAAACTGTTGAGAACCATGGGTGTCTGGCCAGGTGGGAGCTAACAGAATGAGCATGAGAAATGTTTGCTGAAGCTTCCTCACTATGAATGGGGAAACTAGGAGAGGAAGAAAAGCAAAAGCAAATATCCTTAACCAGTTCACCCACAGAACATTAACCTCCCATTCTGGGTGCAGGAACCGGGAGGTGTAGCTTTGGCATTTTGAATTTGTATGGGGCAAAGAGGTTTATATGTAGAACACCCCAGCAATGAAATAAGACTTGCGGACAGAGTTACTACTCGTAGACTTGTTTATGCATCCTGATTAGCAAGTCTGCATTTTTTTTATCCTCTTCCAGAAAATATTCTGGCAGGTGTTGAATGTGATGGTGTGTGGCCCAGTATAATATTCCCTGTGCTAACACGTACAACTGTGATGAGTGGGTGCCCCTCTGTAGGCAATAAATGGCTGCAATACTGTATGTTTTGACCAGGACTATCTTACCAAGTATTTCCTGAAAGGCTTTGAGAGTTAGGTGAATATCAAGAAACTCTAGGTGACTAATGTGGAGACCTCTTTAGCGAGGGTACCACAAGCCCTGAACTGTCTTGCTCCCCCACCCACCCCTACCTCTTGTCCCCATGCCCCGAACCACTCAGCTGTGATGTTCACTTGTGGATTGGGGTCTATGAAGGGACTGCATTGCCACAAGTGGTTGCTGATCCACCACTGCACAAAGTGATGGGTATTGGACCTCAATACTAGATCTTCCCACTGACCATATGCCTGTGATCACGGGGCTAAGAGGCACTTCTGGAGAGGGTGTATATGGAGCCTGGATGAGGGACTACGATAGACTGACAGAGTTAACGATTTGGCTAAAAAAGCGATAGCAGTTGCTGAAAAGCCAGCCAGGTTTGGGTAAACATTGCCGCTTACTCATTTAGGATGGAACCAAGAAAATTTTGCACTTGTGGTTGGAGATGGGACTTGGTGGCATTCATGGCAAATCCCAAGCTGTGGCAGAGGCAGAGGAGATGGCAGCTTGAGTGTGCTGCCTGCCTGCACACGTGATTAGCTTAATCATTGAGATAAGGGAACACATGGGTGCCACTCTCCCTTCTGAGATAGGTGCGTCCACCATCAGACATTACTAAAAACTCCACTTCAGTACTGACAATACATATTCTTGGTGGGGCAAACGTAATAAGCAAAGGTTCTCCCCATTCTTGGAAGAGACCTCTTGCCATTCATGATCTGTAAGGTATCTACAGCTTAGTTGGTCTACTCTGGCATTCAATGAGCCTGTCAGGTGCTTCAAAACCAGAAAGGGGTCTTGGCACGTCAGCCAAGTGCAAACCCCCCCAGGCACAGGGTCTGCAACTCCTCCCAGTCATGTTTGTTGCAATACCACATGGTGGTGGTGGTGTCCTTGAACACCTGAACCAGCCTTCTCTTGATGGAAGGGAGTAATGCTTTCAATGCCAAGCGTATTGCTCTCAGCACTGGACAGTTACTCAGCTTACACAAGAGACCAGATTCCTTTGATCTACACCTCTCCCAGATAGCCGCCACAACCCAGATGTGATGGATTGGTCACAACTGTCAGCTTCGGGTGGGGAATAGAAAGGGGTCTGCCAAGGACATAATCATGGTCCATTAACCACCACTGCAAATCTTTTGCTGACTCCTTTAAAATCTGGACCAGTTCAGGAAAATTCCCCTGGTGCTGCACCCACTGGGACTTCAGATCCCACTGCATAACCTGCATATGCCATTCGCTGTGCTTCACCAGCAGGATGCATGAGGGTATCAGACACAGCAGCCTCAGAGTCAGTCTCACTAAAATCCAAGATTGAGTATGAAATAGCAGGTTTATGGCCCGAATTACCTTGACTGGCTGATTTGGAGGAAAGGCGCACAACTGAACTGAATTTAGAATGGCTCTGATGTAAGGGAGCATCTGAGAAGGAATCTGATGTGACTTCGGCATGTTGAAAGTGAGCCGCAGCAAATGCAAAAGGTTTGCCATATATTGGAGGTAGGTAATGACTGCCTGGAGCAAGAGCCTGCCTTCAGCTACCAGTCATCGAGGTAGGGTAAGACAGGAACCCTCGACCTCCTTCTGGAGAGCCAGAACGGGAGCACAGCAAATTGAAAGTGCTTGTGGCCCACTATGAACCACCTTAGCTGCCAAGGTTTCAGATTGATATGTGTGACATTTTCATAGTTTCCGTGTAATTATGAGTGACATTTGAATGACTATGAGTGACACTTTCTCACGAGAAAAAAATCAAGCAATAAATAAGGAGAAACATGTAAATATCAGAAATGACACCAATTTGAGCAACAAGAAACTGTAATTAGATACTAAAAGTGCCGTAAAGCACCAGAAACGGAAGGGACACTTTGGAAGTAAAGTGGTGGCAAGGGGCATGCTCAGTGGAAAAGAAGCATTCGACCTCCCTGGTGGAAAGAGTGACCAGCATGGACAATGCATATAACTTATAGTGCCTGCTTCTAAGCACTACCATCAGACCTAAAAAAAAGACTAGAGAGCAGAGTTAAAGAAATTATGACAGCACTGTGATCAGTCTGAGCTAGCAGAACCCAGAGCTCACTGCAGATCATCCATGGCATGGAGAGGAAAGTAAAGAGTGTGGCTGTGGTGGGGAAGCTTGAATTCTGTTAACACCTGATAGAATGGGGTGCAGGAAAATGAGAAAAAGAGGGCTGGCTGGCAAAGTAAGGACTTTTTGTGGCCATTTCCAGTGACTGATTAGATCTGTGTTACATTCTTTACAACTTGATATTTTTCACTTATTTAAAAAGGCATTTTAGGTTACAAAATACCAATATTTCCATTTTTAAACAGTTCATCTCACTAGTAGAAATAAAATGCTCAACAGTATAGGTGTTACAGCAAACAAATGATGGACGGAATGCTGACAATGCAAACATTCTCCCCCAGTCAAAAGATCTGGGTTAAATCCATCGTTCTTTTGCCCACCACGCCACCCCAGTTTGGACCCAGCTATATGCAAATCAGTCTCGACCCTGTGCCTTACAGGAACAGTCCAGACTGAACTACCAGGCCAGGTCCTCCCTGGACCGCAAACAAGCATCCTGGGACCGGTTTCAGGGTATGTCATTCTTCTTCAGCGGGTCCTAGGATGCTCGTTTCTGGTCCAGAGAGGACTGACTTGAATATGGCCAGGTCTAAACTGGGGTGGCATGGTGAGCAAAAAAATGACGGATTTAACCCAGATCTCTTAACTGGGGGTTTTGATTTGTTCTGCATTCCGTCTATCAATTGTGTGTCTTTTGTCAACATTAGTTGGGCATGAGCAGGAGCCAGCTTACCTTGCGGTGAAAGGGAGACGCTCAGTGCGAACTCCAGATCGTCCAAGATGCAAGGTAAAGGTGGCAGACAGCGCACAGCCAGGCAGTGAATTTGGGCAAGACAACCTGACAGGCAGCTGAGGCCCACACTTAAAATTCACAGCAGCCCTGCCAAGTACCACGCACCCTGCGTTAGACTGTTTAAATGATTTACAAAAAGAGTAACCAAAATATGCTGCACTTCAGATGGTAACAGCTTAGGAATTCCAAAATGTACTACATCAGTGGGCAGGGCTTGAACATAATGCTTTCAGAACAGAGCAATGACGTATGTCATTCTGTACCTCTGATCAGCTTAACTTTTTTGTTTAATTATGCATGTTGTCTCTGTGGAAACATGCACTAGTTCTGTGTATAAATAACCAGGAATTGGTTGGAAAATGACAGTAAAGAGGATGTGTGATCCAGTAGAGCAGGCACAGCTCGTAGTGAAAATAATAGGTAAGCTTTGAGAGATGAGCTTTGAAATTAAGCTTATTATTCAAATTAAATCGTAAAGACCGAAGAATGGAGACCAAAGCTATAAATATCTAAAGAAAAAAGATAAAGCATATCTTGTCAGAAACTAAAATCATAATTTTAGATGCTCCGTTTTAAAACTTTTAACAGATTAATAGATCTTCAGCCCTCTTTGTTTTCGTGGCAGTCACGTAGGATTGTTACATGGCTGGGTGTCCTCAAAGATCTCTTGTAGAGTTAGGCCTCATCCATCACTGCAGCTCTGTGTAGTTACGAAATAGTTTGGGATCTGGTTATGCCCCAAGGAGTGACACCGAGCATGGGGAGGGTGGTTTTAACAAGCAGTACCATTTAACTCAACTTGAGATCTGTTGGCATAATATAAGAGAAGAACTGCAGCGCCAAACCCCAGGTCCCGTGTGCTCAGTGACAAGAGCAAAACTACACTGACCAGCAGGCAGCTGATCGCGCTAAGCGCTTAATTCAAAAGCAAATTAGATTAACATTTCAGCGCTGAGTTTGTCACTGTCGCACTGACACTTCCTTATGAGCCGTGCCAATTCTGATTTACTGGCCAGCAGATCACCGCACTGAAATGCTTTGGTCTAACCCCTGATGCGTGGTACTTGGCAGGACTGAACCACAGATAACACCTGTGGTCCTTCAGGATCGGAATGTGGAAAATTAGCATTCTGCTTTTTGAAAGCTTTCATCCAGCCTCCAGGGTAGACCACAACTGAGCCTAAGTAAGCATGCTGAATTTCTCTTTCGGTAGAAAGGCAAAGATCCATCCTTTTTTGGCACCAGAAAGTAGTGGGAATAGCAACCCCTTCTTAATCCTGGCAAAGGCACCCTCTCTATGGCTCTTTTGGCCATAAGGTCCTGCACTTGCTGATCGAGCAAAGAGAGACAGCCCTCCGTCAGCTGTTCTTGGAGTGGGGGCGGAGGGGTTTTCACAAATGCAAGGCTGTACCCCTTCCGCACAATTTGAAGCACACACTCGTCAGATGTAATTGCAGACCACTGGGGCAGGCTTAAAGGTGGCTACAGCCAGGGGGGTGAGGGACTGGACAGAACGCTGGGTCTAACTCCTGTACCCTCTTTGGGTTCTGCGACCTATTCCATGAAAGAACTGAGCACATGCTGGATTGCCTGATACAACTGGTATTGGTAACACCCATACGTACCCAGACCACAGGTGCAGTAGGGGAGGAAGGTCTATTGCTGGGGCCAGAAAACTAGAGAAAGCCAGAGAAACCTATCAACGACCTGGCTCTACTGAAAACCCTTGAGTGCACTGCCATCTTTGTCACCAAATAGGCAGAAGCCAACAAAGGGCTTGTCAAGCAAGGACGCTTGGACATCAAGCATGGTGATGCAGAGCCACCGTAGACGACATGGCTTTACCCAGGGAGTATGTGGGATCCAGCCCACATGATGGCAAACTTCACTGCATCTCTACCGTCCACTAAGTCTTGGTTGAGAGTCCAAAGAAGTGTCCAAGTCACTAGTGTCTCCCAGCTCCTCCTACCAGTTTTCTTCTCATGATTCTACTCTAGAGGACCAAACCCTTCCTTCTCATCTTCACGTTCTGGAAGGAATTGTCTATCTAGAGCGCTAAGTCCGGGGGTTGGTAGGGCTTGAATTTTGCCGGCATGGATGTCAAATCCTACGGGGGCGTGGCCACGGAGCCGACGAGCATGGATGCCTGAGCCCTGAGCTCCAGGCCGATCTCGGGGATTATCCTGATTGCAGACCCCCCCCCCGGCGGCGCCAACACCCGGGCTCGCCAGCTGAGAGCCACGGGTTGCCTTAGCGCCGAGAGGGACCGCGCTGGGTCCCGCCGCAGCGGAGAATCGCGCCCCTCGGCGGGTTCCGCGAGAGCGCCAGCCAGCCATTTTGCCTGGGCCTATGCGTGACGGCCGATCCCCGGCCTAGATTTCTGAGGGCCGCCGGAGCTTCTCTGACGTGGGAGGCTGGCGGGCGGCGCTGACGGGCGCCTGAGCACTGGGAAAGGACAGCGACGCCCTGGGGTCTTGCGGACCGGACCTGACACACCGGACATCGGCGGAGCGGACGCCTCGACACCGGCGCAACAGAAGGTTAGAAGCGGCTGCTGGGGGCGGAGGTGCCCGACGTCGAGGGACGGTGCGGTAGCCGCCTGGCGCCTTGCTCCTGTGGCTGAGTTAGTGGAGCGCCGCCGGCCTAGTGCCCGGGGGCACTGATTTGGAGGCGGGACTGTTGGACTCTGGCAGAGCTTGCCGGGACTAGTGGCCACGATCGTTGGGGGGGCCCTGGGATCACCGGAAGGAGCCCCCTTGTGTTTTGCGGCGACCGGTGGCGCCGGTGACCCTGTCCCTGCGGACTCCCTGGGACGACCGGCTGGTGCCGAGGAGGGCCTGGGCCCGTTATACCCCCTTCACGGACATTGTGCAGCAGGCGGCCGGCGGGGACGATTTGGACGCAGTGCAGGATCCCTGGCGGCCTACGCTGTTGGCACCGGAGGCCTGGGGCGCAGTGCACCTCTTTGGAGATAGTGGGGCCGGGTCCTGGCTGTGCTGGCTGGTCGCCCTCCCTTCCTTCCTTTTTCGTCCCTGTGCTGGGTCCTGTTGACCCGATAGGCTTCTTGGCGGACTACCTCATTTGGCCTTGCTGCGGACCCAGGTTGGGTGATCCTGCGGGGCTGGTGGTGCCGTGATCGCCGGCTCGCTGCCATGGGGAAGCCACGGAAGGGAGTGGGCGCCGCGCAGCCGGACCAGGTGGAGGATTCGACGGACCCCCTGGATCAGCAGCAAACTGCGGGTGATCGGACAGCGGGGTTACAGCAGCAACAGCTGGACCAGATTCTTCAGGCTATTGGGGACACGAGGGAGGCGCTGCGCCAGGACATCGCCCAGGTATCCACGAGCCTTGGCCTTCTGAAGGCGGACCATGGAAAGCTTGCGGACCGGGTCAAAGCCACAGAACTGGCGATAGGAACGCTGGAACCAGCCCAGAAGGCGTCGGACGTTGCCCTGGAGGACCTAACCCGTAGGGTGCGGATGTTGGAACGGAGGGCGGCCGACGCAGAAGGACGCAACAACATCCGCGTGGTGGGATTGCCCGAAAATATCGAGGGGGACGATATGGTTGCGTACCTGGAGAAATGGCTGCGGGACGTGGTGGTCACTGAGGGCTTGACGCCCTTCTACACTTTGGAGAGGGCTCATAGGGTCCCGGCGCGTCCCCTTGCCCCGGGCCGACCTCCGAGGCCGGTGATAGCCCGGCTGCTCCACTTCAGGGACCGGGACCTTATACTGCGGCAGGCCAGACTGGCTGGCCCCTATAAGGTGGACAACGCCTCTGTATCGATCTTCCCAGACTACTCCCAGGAGGTCCAACGCAGCCGCTATTCCTTTATAGCTGTCAAGAGAGCTCTCCGTGATGAAGGGGTTCAATACTCTCTGTTGTTTCCTGCCCGCCTGAAGGTGCTGGTGGACGGAGTAGCGACGTTCTGTGATTCCCCGGACGAAGCCTGGCAGTGGTTGGAGCGATACAGAGCGGGCAAGGATGGTTCGGGTACTTGGACGGAGAGTGCAGAGACCAGGCCGAGACCGCGCAGGAGCAGGCGCAATCGGAGGAGAGAGCAGGGCAGGAGGTCACCTTCAGCTTCTCAAACTGCACAGGAAAGGAGAGATGCCCTGCAAGCAGTGTCGGACATCTCTGGAGTGGTGCATCAGACTCAGGTGGCAGACTCGGGCTCGAGACAGGATTCGGATGAGGCGGAACCAGGAGGGTCAGATGAAGCTTCGGACAAGGACATAGGAGAGCGGCTCCGGATCACGCCGCAAACGGCGGATGGCCTACTGGATGAGTGACTACGAGCCGTTGAGTACCAGACAGTAAGGGGAACTGCGGGCCCGGCGGGGTGAACATACTGAGAGCCCCAGAGGCCCTGTGCTCTGGGCGCCCAGAGGGGCACTTGTGCTCCGCATCCTATGGAGGGTGATGGGCTTCGGGCCTGGTTGTTGTTGTGGGGTGGTGCTGCCGGGGGTGGGGTGGGGGAGGACTGTTAATAGCCGGGATCGGCGCCTCTGGTGGGATGGGTTTTGGCTGTCCGGCGGGTTGGTGAGTGGACACCTCCTCGACCTCACGTACTTCGTGAGTCTCTGGTACTTACCAGAGTTTCCCTCGTAATCGGGGGTGGGGTTTGGATGGGTGACAACTGTTTGATGCCTGTTCTGGGGGTGGGTGGGAGGGGCGTTGGTTGGGGATGTTATGGGGCTGTTGAGTTGTTGGGTACTGTCAGTGTGCTGGTGAGACTGTGGGGTTTTGGACTACGCTATGTGCCCATTGATGGCGGCTAGATTGGAACTGAAGTGCATTACCTGGAATGTGCGGGGGCTTAACTCCATGAGGAAGAGGTATAAAGTACATGCATATTTAGTCCGAAGGGGGGTCCAGGTGGCTTTCTTGCAGGAGACGCATTTAACTTTGGCGGAGGGTCAAGCGCTGAAGCGGCGTTGGAGAGGGCAACTCTTCTATACTACTTATTCTGCGCATGCGAGAGGGGTACTCATTTGGGTGAGGGCGGGTGTCCCCTTTCAACCGTTGATCACTAGAGTGGATCAAGACGGGAGGTTTGTGGCAGTGTTGGGGAGGCTGGATGGCCGGGATGTGGCGTTCTGTAGCGTATATGCCCCCAACTTTGATCAGGCAGCGTTCTTCTCCGTCTTGTCGAGTCGACTTTCGGATGTGCTCGTGAGTACGGTGTACATGGGTGGGGATTTTAACTCGGTGACAGATGTTGAGTTGGACCGTTCTCATCCGCCGCTGGCTCGGTCGGTGGTGCGTAGAGTGGCCGCGGTCCGGAGAGACTGGCAGGACCGCTGGGGACTGCAGGACGCGTGGCGGACGTGTCATCCCACGGATAGGGATTATTCGTTCTATTCGGTACCGCATGATTTACATGTGCGTCTTGACACGTTCCTCTGCTCAAGTGGGGCCCAGGAGCTCACGCATGATTGCGAGTACCTGGCGCGGACCATATCGGACTATAACCCTTGCCTGCTTACGGTCATCTGGACCAGGCAGCGACAGCCGGTCCCTTCGTGGCGGCTGAATCCGTTGACGCTGGAGGACCCAGTCTTTCACGCTGACTTGCAGAACTGCATTGAGCGCTATTTCCTTGAGAACTCGGGGACAGCGTCCACTCGAGCAATTGAGTGGGACGCCTTCAAGGTGGTGGTGCGAGGCGCGTGCCTCTCGTCCACGTCGGGGGTTCGCCGGACGCTGTTAGCCGATATCATGCGGGAGGAGACTACACTGCGCCTGGCGGAGAGGAACAGTCACGAAGCGGGTGGTAATAAGGACGATGTGCTGGAAGCTCGGGAACGGGTGGCCGCCCAGGTGGAGAGGCTCCGATGTCATGACTACCGGTAATACATGGTCCGGGCGCATGCGGAGCGAGATCGGGTCGGCACGCTGCTGGCCTGGCTGGCGACCCCTACTACCAGGGGCACCCCGATCCTGTCGTTAGCTACATCGACCGGGGGCGTGGTCCATTCGCAACTGGAGATTAACACTCAGTTCCGGGAGTATTATGCGGAACTCTATCGGAGTCGGATGACGGCTTGCCTTGCGGAGCTGGGTGCCTTCCTTGAGGAGGCCCAGCTGCCACGGCTAGAACTAGAACAGGGCATCTCACTTGGGGCGGCTATTACACAGGGGGAGATTAGGGCGGCGATTAAACATATGGCCAGGAAGAAGACACCGGGGGGGGATGGTCTCCCTGTGGAGTTTTACGCGGCGTATGTGGATTTGCTGGCACCTCGCCTCCACCAGGTGTATGAGGAGGCCTGGGAGCGGGGTGAACTACCGACGTCGGCGCGAGAGGCGATTGTCATCCCGCTGTTGAAAAAGGGCGGCGTCCCTACGGCTAGAACGGCGTATCGGCCATTGTCGATGCTCACGGTAGACTACAAGGTGTTGAGCAGGATATTAGCGACGAGGCTATCAACTCATATGTGCTCGTTGGTTCATCCAGACCAGTCGGGATTTATCCCCACTAGGAACACCTCGACGTGCATACGACGTCTGTCGGGGGCACGTGCCTTGCTTCGAGAATTCGGGGACCTATCGGGCCTTCGGGTTAATTGGTCCAAGACCTGCCTCTTCCCCTTAACCGCTCGCTGTGTTCAACCGGCGGTGCTGGATGGTCTGCGCTGGGAACCGGATTGCCTGCAGTATCTCGGAGTTCATATATATATCACACCCATTCGCTACTGTACGAGGGGAATGTGGGAAGGGCCATGAGGGGCATCAGAGGTAGTATGAGGTTTTGGCATGTCCTCCCGTTATCTGTTGCGGGGCGGATAGCCTTGTTAAAAATGGTGGTCCTGCCGAGATTCCTTTATTTTTTCCGTACGTTGCCGGTGTGGATCCCATCCTCCTTCTTCCGCACTCTGAGGTCCGTGGTGATCGGCTTTATTTGGGGCACTGGCAGGCGACGGGTAGCCCTGAATACTTTGCTCAGGGCCCGGGATGAGGGTGGTATGGCCGTACCAGATTTTGAGTGGTATTACTTGGCTGCTCAACTTCAATGGCTCACGCAGGCGGTGGCGCGAGAATTCAGTGGACCGGACGGCCCGCAGGGTCGGCTTGTGCAGCGCCATGTTCTGTCTTTTATTGTGCTCCAACAGGAACTTCGGCTGGAGCAGCTGACCCTTGAGGAGCGTACTCTTCGCAAGTGCTGGTTGCGCTGCCACAGACGGGGGGGGGGTGCCGAACGCCCTATGCACCGGAGATACCACTGGGGATGTGTACTGCCATCCCGCACGGCGGAGATTGGTCGGCGCTTGCAGGCTGGGAGGACCTTGGGGTCCACATGCTGGGTGACTTATATCGGGACGGTGCCTTGCAGCCGTTCGGTGCACTACAAGAGACATTCGGGCTCCCGCGGGGTGACTACCTGTTGCACGCGGCTTTGGTTGCCGGGATTCAGAGGCGTTGGAGGATGGGGCTGGTGGAACCGCCCACGTCACTGGGCTGCCAGTACGTAGTGATGGCGGCTGGCACGCATAAGGCCATCACATGCTTATATAGGAGACTGGCGCTGGCTGAACCCCCTCCCCTTGATGGGCTGCGGGAGTGCTGGGAGGCTGACCTCGGACGGCAGATACCGGAGACGACTTGGCCCCAGCTAGTACGTAGGGCCTGGAAGGGCACCCGAAATGTCCGGTTCCAGCTGGTTCAATATTATACACTCCATAGGGCATATTGGACACCTGCCAGGATCCATCGAATCTTTGGAGGAGCGCAGTCGCCCTGTCCACGCTGCGCTGCGGGGGACGCTGACTTTGCACATATGTTCTGGTCCTGCACGGGGCTCGGCACGTACTGGATGGATGTTTTCGCTTGCCTGAACGAGGTCACGGGTCGGCAGATTGATGCAGACGCGGGTGCATGCCTGCTACTTTGGTTTCCCCATACTCCTGCCACTAAGGTCACTAGTAAATTTTATGATTTGGGGTTCATAATGGCCAAAAGGGAACTTACCCTACACTGGAAATCTAGAGGGGGACCCAACTTCCTGAGGTGGCGGAGGTGTTTCCTGCAATGGGCCTCATCTGAGAGCACTCTCCGATTGCAATTAGCTAGGCGCGCAGCTAATGATAAAGCGATGGAGACAGCTAGGGCGTGGAGCGCACTAGTGATAGAGTTGCAGTCGCTAATGGAGGCTGATGATGATGGGGAGACTGGCGAGCTGGCGAATAGGGCACGGGGGCGCGGGACGGAGTGGGGTGGAGGCCGCAGGGATGGAGGGAAGGAGTTAAACTGAGAACCGGAGGCAGGGAGGGGGCGGATTGAGGGGGTTACCGGGCTCCGGGGTTGTGATACTGGAATTTGGCAATGCTGGATTATACCTGGAATTCTATGTGGGCGGTGAATGAAGGGGAGTGCCACCCGCTGTTGCAATGTTGGACCAATTGAACCGTAATTGGGGATGTGAGGCACACTGACAAGGGGGGGGTGGGGGTAGAGAGGGAGGTGGGATGTTATGTTTAGGATTTGTCGAACGGGTATGTGTGTACAAGGCGGGGAGAAACGGAATATGAGTGGGATGATCTGAGAATTGAACTTGTCTGTTTTGTGCACAAAATTAATAAAAACAGTTTAAAAAAAAAAAATGGATGTCAAATCCTACTAGAAGAGAGATGGGATGATAATGAGCTTATTGATTTGCAGCACCAGATAGAAAGGAGCTAGGGCGGTAGAAGGCATGCGTTTCAGTGTCAATCTGGATCTAGGAGTGGCTCCAAAGGGCACGGCGATAAACCAGTAAAGGCACATCTGGGCTCCATGGGGCCAAAGACACACCAGAGGGAGTCAGCAGCTCAAAGATAGCATGCATGGCATTGTAGAACTTCTCCTACTGAGGAGTCTCTCCAGTCTCAGGAAACTTTGGGAAGCACAGAGAGGGGATGCTGGGTTCACAGGTGGAGTGTGGGATAGGGCCTTGTAGCACAAGATCAGAAGGTGGAAGCATAAAACCTCGGACATCTTTAGCTGTTTCTTTGATTTACCCAACTTTGGAGAGGACATCTTTGAGCAGGAAGACATCCGTCTGTGGGAACTATCCCAAGATCTCCCTCGGAAACAGGAAAGGCGTGGGGCTTTCTTCTGCCGTGCTTCTAGGTGTTTCATTGATCATTCGTAGATCACCTTGGGGTGCATGGACTTGCACTCAATGCAGGCCTTGGGGGTAGTGGCACGACCCCAGGCACCAGAGACAAACCAAATGAGGATCCAACAATGACATTTGCCTGTGGCAGTCCCCACAAGGTTTAAAACCCATAGATTTTGGAAGAGATTTTCATAAGCACATTGGGAGCAAACACTCAAAAAACGGTAGACAAAACCCTGAAAAAGCCCTTAGGAACTGTGCCTTTGGAGCAGAAAGAAAGGACCAAATGTCAGCGTGCAGAGGTGGACCTTATATGGGCACAGCAAAGTCAGTTCCAACGCCAACGTGGAGCTGATCGTTGCCACTTACCAGCATGCAGAGGTACTGCTTAAGATTTTCCAAATCCAGTCTGATGCTTGGGAAACATTCTAAGGGAAGGAATCTGTGGTTAGTATTCTCTTTCAGTAAAAAAGTGTTCTGAGGTCATCGTGTTTGGAGGGGTTGGATGAATTGTGAGGCTGTAGGAAGTTTAAGCAATATCCATTGCGGATTACTCCAATAACACAATGGTCTAAAGTTATTTTCTCTCAGTCTGGAAGGAAATCTTGCAGTCTCCCCCCAACAGACGTTTAGATTAGGGGGTTATGTGAGGGTAGGGCAGTTTTTTTTAAATTGCCATTCCTCCTGAAACACAAAAAGAAATTTAAAGATGGCTATCACATAACACTGCATCTGTTCATTAAACTTTCTGTATATTCACAAGAACCGACATGATAAACGTTCCTTTCAATGTACAGAGATGACCGCTGGGCAGCCTGGTCGTTTTTAAATGTAAAGGACAGTAGTTTTATTAGGATGGCAGAGTTAATGTCCTCTGCCACCCTGACGGACAGAGTATTGTCAGTCAAATTCTATACCGGGCTATTTTAATCTCTCTTCTTCCTCCATTTTTTTCTTCAATCTTCTAAGTAAGCCTAATGTCCTCCCTTTGATCCCCTATGTCTCTTGGCTTTCCTCTTTCCTCAGATTTAAGTTTTCTCCTTTCCACACTCTCCTCTCGCTTCCCGTCTCTTAGTTTTCACCCACTCACATGTTTGTTTCTCCCTCTTTCCTTTCCATCATTGTCCTTTCCTCAGTCAATCTCTACTTTTTCCTCCCCTTAGTAGGTCTGTTTCTCATCCTATTTCGTCCTTCTGTGTCACTGTTGAGATTACATGACAAAAATACATGTATTTTGACTGCATGCCATTCATTTGGACTAGTAATATGGGTTAACACAGCCAAATAACTTAACTTGATAGGCCTAGCAGATGCGATTAATTTTAGAAAACAACTACATGGATTGTCATAGTTAGTATTCTTATCTCCTGTACTAGTCAATGATACTTGGAAAACACTTCGCACAGGTGAGGGCAAGGGCATGTAGCTGAGGGTTTTTTATGTGTACACAGGTGAGTGGCATTGCACACAGCTAATAGGGTAAGGTGTATATGAGTGAGAGGAAGATAGGTGATATGGGATTGTGCGCAAAGGTGAGAAAATGACTGGCAGGTACTCAAAGGCATCAACATGCACACAAATTAACACGTTCCTGAAAACTAGGTGCATACAAGTGTGAGAGTTAGGTGTGCAGGTGGTTCACACGCAAGCCATTGCACAGTGCTACATATAAGGTTAACATAGTAGAGTACAGTGTCCATTAAAGATCTAGGCATGCTTGACCCATTCCAGATTTTTCTAATGGCCACATAAAACACATTTATGTGGAACTAAACGCAACCTCTTTAAAGATTCACTTGTTATTCTGAAAACTTGGCGTAGATCAAACACTCATTGCCTTATGTTGGCAAGAAAACACAGCTAAAAAACCTAAACGCGCTCCTCCCAGAATAGGCATCCAGGTTTCCTGTGCAAGCAGGTAGTTGTGGCAGAAGGAAGACGAACTGGGCATTGTGTGTGAGAGGAGTATGTGCCTTTCTGGTGGGTCAAGTTTGCCTGGGGCTAAGTCTGTGCATATACTTGCTCTGATGTGGGGGGTTGAAACTGTCTTCCATCCAGGAGTACCCTCTGTTTAATGATTATTTTCTTATGGGAGATCAGTGGGCAAATGAAGTTATGAGCATATATTGGATTAGTCTTGACATGTAGATAGTCTGCCAGGGCTTTTGAGCCTGTATTTGAGTATTTTTCTGATAAGAATACAGTTTTGCCTAGAAACATGATGGTTGTGGATACCAATTGATTGCTGTGCCTGAGCATTCAAGGCTGTGCCTGGAACTAAAACTATGTTTAGGAATGAGGGGCCAGATGTACGACCCTTTAATTTAGCGCCTGGCAATTAGCGACAAATTACGAGTCGCAAATTGCGAGGCGCTAAATGAAATGTACAACAGTGTGTTTACACTGTTTTGCAATTCCCAATTGGGTCGCAAATTGCGAGACTCATTAATATTAATGAGCCTCTCGCAATTTGCGAGCCCATTGTGAATGCCAGCCCTCCCAAGGATGGTGACCTGCTGTGCTCTGCAGACCACCATGTCTG
Source organism: Lissotriton helveticus (assembly GCF_964261635.1). NCBI lineage: Eukaryota > Metazoa > Chordata > Amphibia > Caudata > Salamandridae > Lissotriton > Lissotriton helveticus. The sequence goes on from NC_136061.1 coordinate 1,501,861,944, forward strand.
GGACTGCTTTTCAGTAAAGCAGCTTTTTTTTTTTTTTTTTTTAAAAGCATCCCGTTTTCCTTAAAAGAAAATGGGATGCATTTAAAAAAAAAATGTTAAATGAAACTTCTTCTTTCCTTTTTTTAAGGGCAGGCAGTGGTCCCCGAGACCTCTGCCTGCCCTTAAAAAACTATTTTACATGCATTTGCAAATGGGAAGGGATCCCCAGGGGGTGCAAATGAATTACCACCTACTTGAAGTAATTGCGGTTGCAAAACATTAGTACATTTTTTTGAGACTCGCTATTTGGAAGGGAACACCCCTTCCAAACAGCGAGTCGCAAAACCTATTTAGCGAGTTGCAAAATAATTGTGACTCGCTAAATAGGCTATGTACATGGCCCAATAGGTTTTTGCATGCGCAAACGGGTTTGCAAATCCGTTTGCGCATGCAAAAACGGATCGTACATCTGTCCCAAGATTACTTAAGCTTGCCTATAAATCCTCATTGTCTTCTTTTCTATAATAGCTTGTTGTGGGTACACAACTAGCATTATCGCAAAACAGCCCAGTCAGTACATCAGTGAGATCTAAAATGTACTTTTAACTACTTCTGTATCATTTTTTCATTATCACTTATTGAAGGCTTTTTAACTTCAGTGAGGTCACTTGTTGTAATGCCAACACATTCAAAGTTCACATGATGTGACTTTGTGTAATGTCACCAGGATCAAAAGTTATATAACATCACTTCCTGTGAAGTCATTTGGGTGGACAAAGGGCATGTGATGTCACTTCTGCTACCTCTAGCATATTGATAAATTGATGTATATGTACACAACGCCATACTACGAACAAAAACACCGTACGGAACAGAGGGGCAATTCTTTGTCACAATACTCAACACCAGGTGCTACGTTTTTTCCTTCATATGTGCATGGGAGTATTACTTACTAATGTCAATTCGCATACACCTCCCCATCCCTACAAGTGCCACGCTGCAAACAAGACTATCCCTCCTGTACCTTTAGGTGTTGTAGGTCAGCTTCTATTGCCTGAATGTATTGCAGGAACTGCTCCCATGACTCATTAGAGAAAAGAGTCCTCTCAGCAGAGGAGCACGGCTCCTCTTCTAGACCAGTGTGCTGCTGTATGAAGTCTCCTGGATACGGGATGTGGTGCAGATCCCTCTTCCCAGTTTCCGCCAGTGGCGAGCTGCTTGTGTCTGTCCACACACCTCCTTGTGGGGAGCTGCATGTGTCTGTGTCCACACCTCCTAACAGCGGGCTGCTACTTGTGTCTGTCCACACCCCCCCTGAGGAGGTAGTACTGGTAGTGTTGGCAAGTGTGGCCACAGGACAACGAGGATCTCCCTCCTCTAGTCGCAGGGTTCCAGGTAACAGGGATCCACCTGGGTCCATCTGCATGCCCTCTGAAGAGTTCTGAGAACTATAGTTCATAAACAAGCCACTTTCAGTGCTATGCTTCACAATGGAAGAAGAAGAAAATTCGTCATCAGTGGAGCTCTCCTGCCCATACTCGCATCCATCCAAGATTAAATAATTCCCTGTTGGAAGGAAGAGGAACAACATGTATATAAATATTTATATATACACTTTTTTTATACACAAAACACAATATATTTACAAATTGTTCATTTATACACCACTACGTGGACAAATTCAAAGTAGGTTCAGAGAAAAACTCCAAATACAGAAATTCTTAGCCCCAATTCACATCCCACCATAACCAAATATCTCTCAACTCTAGGAATTATGATTCCTGGAGGCTTGTGATAGTAGATCTGAAGGGTGGGGCTATATGCAGATATGTCTACTTTGGCTTTTTAGTCGATGCATTCATTAAAAGCATGGATGGTTAGCAATCCGTAACACCAGTCCATGAAAAGGTTTAGAGAACGTGTCCATGCGGCAGTCAACAGCACGTGTCCACAATAGTATGTAGTTTATAGAAAATGTTAGGTACCTGTTTAAATGGTTTTGTAGATTGTAATCCGACAGATATACAGAGTGATTGGTCTGTACAATTACTTATAACGTGTGATAAAAACACTGTATCAAATGCTTCTGTTAATATATCCTCTCGATAATGGCAAGCTTAGTCCCACAACACCCTATAATTTAGGGTCGTATTCGGGTGCTTTGTCTTCAGTACAGCCTAAATCTCATGATCCTTTTTCCCATCTAGGGGAGACTATGTGAGTCACATCGCAATTTATAACAGACATCAAGCTGCAGAAGAATGTAACATAACAAGAAAGTTCTCTTTTTGCAGAATAAACATGTTTTTGATTCGTATACAGAGATAAAGTAGCACACTTATATCAAAATACAATGGCTAAGCAGTCCTGAAGACATTTCTTATTGTTCATTATTCCTGGCATCAGAGTCCAAAGTGTTTATGGGTCTGTATACATAGATGTTAGCTATCAAGCAGAAGCGTATACTTGGATACAACTTTCATGTTCTGTGAGCTCTGAACACAAATAAATACAATGTTTATATTTAATGTATTAGTGTATTATATGCAGGGCCACTAGAAGTATGTGATTGTGCAGCCATGGCGATTTTCGCATAATTGTAGATGTGCTGCATTTGCCACATAATCCATCATCTGCTGCCTAATCAGTCGATTTTAACAAAATAAACACGTTTCTTGCTAGCTTAAACGGTTCAAAAGATAGTAAAAATACAGTGACACTTGTTGCCGCGCACTGGAAGGCCCTTTGGAAATGCTGACTGGTCACACCTCTCTGTAATTTTTTGCTATATTTGGGTGTTATACTGGTACTAATGAGGTGCAACTAATACCCAGATGGTGTTAACAAGTGTCAAAAAGAAAATAATGAAGATATACTATCACAAAATGTGCCGCATAATTTGCCTCTTCTTGCCACATAATTTACTCAACTCTGCCAAATTATCTGTCCCTCTCCTGGTGCATAATTCCAAACACCTTGATTATAAGGTGTGGTCGTGCAACCTTATCATGGAATACACTTACCAACCCTTTTAGGACCAGTAGATTTCACTTGTTAAACCCTTCAGCTCAACCTTGGTAGCTGTGGCTATGAGCAGCATGGCTTACATAAAGGAACAAGTGTAAATTATTTAAACGCCACCAAACAGTTGAAGTGGAAACCCAAGAGACAATCAAGAAACCCTACACCAATTTATAAAAACAGACAATTTTTATACACCACAATGAAATAGATCCACTAGAGGTTTAAGGAGATGTTGAAATTTCAAGTTATAGTAAATCAAAGCATTTCACTCAATCACGAACAAGCATTGGCAAATTCAATGAATCGGAGGCTTAGAAACTTTTTCAGCAAAAAGTTGGGCTACTTGTTTTGCAGTCAGTACGAGTCACTTTAAACGACAAACACCAGTAAGGAGGCAGTCACGTGGCTCAGCAAGGTCCTCAGAAAAAGCTACCTCAGCAGGTGAAGCAGTAGTCACTCAATATCAGGCACTTCTATCTGTTTTGGTGGCTTCCAATGGAGAGAAAGGATGCTGAAGATGCTGAAAGATGCTGCGGATGTTATGTGGCCGAGGGGGTTCTTCCTGGGGCTACTCCTCGGTTCAATAAGGGGGTGAGACAGTCCTTGTCATAGGGTATCGACGTCCCTCTAAGTCCTCTGGGTGATGGTAAAAGTCAATTTGCCGCTAGGCTACCAGTCGCCTGGTATCGCACTCAAAGCCAAATCCTTCCCTGGGCGATATCTTGGCTTCTGGGTGACCAAGCTGCAATCTGACAACTCTTCTGTGCTCAGCAAACTGGGTGCAACTTTGAGTGTCGGGTTTTTGTCTCTGGCGCCGCATGGTGGCGGTTGTGGCAGTCTGAAGATTCTGGGCTACAAACTTGCCCCAGCAGGCTTCTTCAGCTGTTGTAGCCCTGTACAGTAAATAGGAGGTCCGCCAACTGACCCCTGGAGTCTCCTTTGCTTTGGCTGGGCTCCAGTGATTACTCCTCCAGGAGTAGATACGCGAGTGCTGTCAATTAAAAACTGATAGCATCCCTCGGGGCACTCTGGATGGGGATACTATCCTCCGTTTAATGTTCTGAAAAGATTTACTCTTAATGATTTGAAAATGTTCTTTCATTTACATTGCTTCAATAATTCATGTTCATCCACATGTTCAATAAAGTTTCTGTTGAATAAAGTTGCTCGTTGTCAAAACAATACTTTCTACAGCTCCAATGCATTTCGGGCTACCGCCCTTCATCTGGGAGCATCTACAAGAACAACATAAATTGCGTACATATCAGGTGTTGATGATGAAAAAATGCGTTGCATGCAAGGTGACTGAGCTAAGTGTCAACGGTGCTGGTGACAGTAAACGAACGATGGGTGGTGAAAATCGAATTTATGGTGTTATAAACGGTGATAAACTATAAAGCGCATGCGTCCAAGTATACAGTATCAAAAGGTAAGGTGATGGTGGTTGGATGGATTGATCAGCGTGAACTGGAGTGAGTTAAACGGTTAAGATGATGAGAGTGAGTCAAACAGATCAAACGGTTATCGACGCTGACGAGCGTTGACAATTTATGGCGCCCTCTTTTACTTACGGTCTACGACAGCGAGGTGTCACGGAAGTCGCGCTGAGTGTGAAATTCTTCCGTGTAGGCGAGCGAGTTTGTGAGTGTGTGTGTGTTAGTTCCGTGGTATAAACCGGAAGATCTATTGGTCATGTGACTGTGGAAAAGTTGAGGTAGAAAGAGGGCTAAACCGCGGTGAAGGAAATGAAAGCTGGTGAATATAAGTGTGTGTAATGTGAAAGTAAATATACATAATAACAAATAATATGGGTACTGCTGCATGTAATCAAAAAACATTAAGATGTTAAATATATGCATATGCAGTCAGGAGATTAATCAGAGCATCGGTGCCCATAATGGGCTAAAACAGTCATCATGTGTGCTATTCATAGATAACACGAAAATTCAATGCGTTCATTAAGCCCGTGGGGCTTCATGGAATTCAGTCTATAAATCCAGTAATTCTCTCGTTGTAGTAAATGTTTGGTGTTATCTCTTCCTTTAATTTTGGTAATCACTTCCAATACCATGGCTTTTAATTGGGCAATGTTGTGATTCATTTCCGTGAAATGGCTAGCTACTGTAGATTTCGAATTTTTCGTTCTTATGTTTGACTTATGTTCATTTAAACGAACCTTGAATTTTCGTTCTGTTTTCCCTGTATATATTTTGACACATGGGCATTTTAATAGGTAGATCAAGTTCATGGTGTCACAGGTGGCAGTGACATTTAGCGTTATTTATCAGGCACCCCCGGCCCTTGGTATGAGATGTGGCTTTTAGCCCCCTCTTTGGCATCTTTTGGGAACTCTTTGGAACAATCTTTCTTTTTATCTTTACACCCCTCTTTCCATGAAGAGGGCCCTGACCTACTTTATTTTGGTCACCACCCAGAGATCTTTTGGGGACTTTGGTATGAACCCAGTCATCAACTGTCCTGCCCAGTTCCATGGAGCTAGCCAGCGAAGAGTCCACGAGATGCTGGAGCAACTTCTTTGAGTGACAATTTGTTAGTATGTGCTCCTTGGCAATCAAATTGTAGAGACCTTCAGAAGTGTCTACTTTGTTGCTTTTATTCCAGCATCGAGTGCCTTAGTTGAAGTGTCAACAAAGTCAACCCATGTCTGCGTTGCCCCCCTTTGTGTTGTCCTAAGCTTCGGTCTATACTCTTCAGGAATGCTTCAAAATAGTTTGTAAAAAATGCTGCCTCCATATTTGGTTAAGACTCTGCTATCTCATCCTCAAGAGGGAGTAGTCTCTCCCTACCAACTACTAGCACTAACTCCCAGAATAGTGTCCCCACACTCCTCCTCCTGAGAGCTCTCATATGAGTATACATAATCAAAAAGAGTGGAAGAGATATATGAGGCTTATATATCCCTTCCACTGTTTTTGATTGTGTATGTTTATCCAAGGAAGTTTGATTATTGATGAGCTCTCATATGAGGCCAGCCACTTATCCCCATCACTCCCTGGACATAACTAGGGACAATCTATTTGGGTAATCTGACTTCTTGGGCACCCTTGTCAGATACCTCAATAGCTCTTCTGTGGCCACCACTTCTCTGGGCCCTAGGCCAAGCCTGACCCTTCTCAAGGGCCAATCTTCTCTCAGCCAAGGCTACGGCTCTATCTTCTAGATCCAAAGCTGCGATGTCCTCTTAAAGGGAATAGTGGCGAGTGATGGAACGCACTTGGCTGTTGGCTCTGGAATCCACCCTTGGCCCGATGTTAGGGGCTAGGTGCATAACTGCCCATTGGTTTCTTCAACTGTACTGTTGCTATCCACCTAATCTTCTTCCCCACTACATTGGGGTAATTACATCTCCAGGTGGGGAGGTAGTCTGTATGCCTCTTCCCAATTGATTCATTTTTCTTCCTTAGTCCCCATGTTGATTCTCCTGTCCCCACAAAGTGTCCTCGACTCATCTCTGAGGGAGGATAGGTTTTTGATGTTGAGCTCCATGCTTCCTTTCTAAAAAGGTGACTCTTGGAACTTTTTGAAAAGCTTTTGAAACCTTTTTGTCACAACTTTTTCAAACTTTACGTAAATCCTTTGAAAAGTTTAGCAATCCTTTGGAAACGCTATAGGAAAGTGGGTTTCTGTTGCAGTAACCCCCCACTTTTTGCCAGACTACTGATGCACGTTTTCCTGGTGTGTCCTGGGTCCCTGCTAATCAGGTTCCCAGGGCCTGTGTTCTTTCCCCAAAACTAACCCAATTGGCATTTCTGGCCACAGGTCAGCCCCTGGTACATGGTACCACAGGTACCAGGGGCACTGTGACCAGGATAGACCTCTAAGGGCTGCAGCACTTATTGTGCCACCCTTAGAGGCCCTGTACCTTTACACACACACACACAAGCACACACACACACTGCCTTTGTAGGCTGCGTGTTTTGGTGCAGAACAAAGTAAAGAGCAAACATGGCACACATCTCTGTGTGCCCTGACTACAACCCACTGCCCAGTCATAGATCAGTCCCCCCTCTAGCTGGGTGCCCTATGCCATTAGGTGAGGGTACATGTACATGATCCCTGTACCCCTACAGTGTCTAAGTCCATTCTTAGACATTGTAAGTGCAGTGCTGCCATTAAGAGTATATGGTGCTGGGAGCTTGTCATTACAAACTCCACAGCACCATAATGGCTACACTGAAAACTTAGAAGTTTGGTATCAAACTTCTCAGCACATTAACCCGTTTGCTGCTTCGAACATTGCCAATGTGGAATTTAATGAAAAATGCACACAGAGGGTATCTCAGAGATGCCCCCTGAAAAATAACCAGCATCTTGTGGGTTCCGTGACGGGTACACACCAGCCTGCCACCACGAGACATGTTTCTGGACCCCCTAGGGTGGGAGCCTTCGCTCCCTGAGCCCAGAAACAAAGCCTTTCCTGGGCAGAGGTATTCACACCTCTCCCAGGCCAGGAAGAGTCATCTGCGGCAGGGGAGCTTCAAAGGCCTGGCAGCCTTTGTAATGTGACCCCCAGCCTCTCCTGCTATCAGAAGCAGGCCCCCTTCCTGTCTCCCCTCCTTTTCGGCGGGAAGAGAGGCGGAAAAAACTATCCAGCCAAGGTGTGCCCACCTCTGACAACTCCACCCCTCAGGTGGGGGAGGCAAGGTGAAGCCCACTCTTCAGTGCCCGCCATCATGCAGATGGCAAACACTCCCCAATCAGGATTAGGGATTGTGCTCACTCACCCACGTGGGATGAGCACACCCAGGGTGTAGTCACCCTAAGGTCAGTAGCCCTTTGGCTACTGACCCCGAGATCCCTAAACGCCCCCTAAATACAGTATTTAGGGGGCAGCTCTGAACCAAGAAGGCAGATTCCCGCAACCTAAAAGGAAAAAGGACGAAAGAAGATGCCCAGCAGAGGAGACTGCAGGGAACAATTGACTTGGCCCCAGCCCTACCGGCCCGTCTATCGTTTCTGGAGATCCTGAGCCAAAAATTGTCTTGTCCTGCAGCCAGCGACCTCCAGAACCGCGGAGAGGACTGACTGCCTTCAACAAAGACCGGATGTCCTGTGAACAGCAGCCCTGTTCAAAAGAAACTCCGAAAACAGACTCTGAGCCTGCTGAGGACAAAGAAACCAGACGCCTGTAACGATCACTGCACCTGTCACCTAGGGCCGAGTTTAAGTGGCCCACCATTCCCAGCGAGGTCCTCCAGGGCTTCAGAGTCTGAGTCCACAGTGGGTGGACCCCTCCATGACCCCCCCGACGTCGTCTGAAGCCTCTGCATGGAGACCTCCCCACAACCGCGAATTGCCCGGTAAGGTGAATTTCGACCTCAGAAGACACCCCTGCATCCAGCTGCCCTGTGTCCTGGAGAAAAGAACCGTAGGTGCACCTACGTCCCGAGCCCTAAAAAATTCGTGCGCAGCTGTTGGTTCCTCCCGGAAGTCTTCCTGGATGGAGCCTGCAGCTAAAAACTAAAACCAAAAACAACAGGGCACTCAACACCAAAACAGAACCTTGCACCCAGCCGCCCCTGCACAACTGTGGGTGCACTTTGTGTGCTAAACCGGGTCCCCCTTTGTACTGAGCCTAATGTGCGAGTTACGTACCTTTGGTAACAATGTATCTGGTAGAGACATTGTCTAGCCTTAGATTCCTTAATTTAGAATATACCTAGGCGTCAGACTGGATCCGGAATTTTTTGCAGCAGCAGCACCTCTGCGAGCCGGGTGACGGCGCCACACGGCCCCGCCCTCACGTCGTCCACTTTCGTAACGTCAGCGAGGTCATATAAGTCCCTCCCGGCGCGCTGACGTCAGTTTTTCTCGGAGAAACTTTTCTGCGGCAAAACGCGGAGCCACCAACAAAAAACTGTGAAAGTATGGGACCGGTGTGCGAGGGATGAAAAATCCGTGAATAAAGAAGAGGATGGTGCAGGACACCATTGTAAAAGACAGAATTAGACACTGCCTACATATAAGTGAAAAAGCAGTGAGAAAGAGCCCTGCAAGCTAAGCGAAGACACTTCCCCAAGTGCAACAAGGGAAGATATCTCAACAGACAGAAATAGACTGATATTACCATGTGGAACTGTGCTGTCCATCAAGAACGGAGCACAGAGAGAACAACAGTCTACTGCAGGAAGGTATGAAAAGACTGGCACTTCCCCTATAGTAAGACTAGAAACAGAGGTCAACAGATCCCCAAAGAAAACGACTGTAGAGGAGACCAGAACCCTGAGCCAATAGAGAAGGCGGAAGGGAGAAGAAAAGAAAAAGCAGGTGAATCTCCTGGTGATGGTGAATCAAAAGGCACCATTTTACAGGAAAGAAACCCCTTGGAGGAAGTCAGCTGTATATGGCAATTCCCAAAAGGGACGCAACAATGTGAGCACCTGTGGGTTAAAAACCAATGGAAACTGAAAGAGGCCAGTTGGGAAACCACTTGGCAAGGTCCTCACAGAATGGGAAGGCTGAGTGGGCATTAAGGAATCTGCGGCTGGACAACGGTTAGTTACTCGTACATCTGGTAGAGACATCTAGCTGCAGATTTCTTAACTTAGAATAGATACCACAGCCATAACCCAAGGGGGAGGATGGTCTGCGACAGAACAACAGAAGGCACCAAGCACTTGAGCCGTCAACTGAGTGACGGACAATGGGGGAGGCTGTGGTGGAAAAGCCAGACAGCAACCCAACTAGCTTGGAAGAGCAAAAGATAACGGGATGCACGACATCCCAAAAATGCCAGAATGGCGCTACACCATAGCTGTATAAGCATGAGAGGTAGAAACGGCACCAGCCATATAACAGAATAAAAGAGAGAGAGAGAGAGAGAGAGAGAAAGAAGGGCCACTCTCCGCTCTCAGCTTGATGGCACACTATGTGAACACCAACCAAAGGTGGAGAAGAAACATGAAGAGATGCAACCAGAGCCTACCAGACTAGCCCATAGAAGGAAGACCGGAGAGGCTACAATCAAGAACCAAAGGTCAAGAGTTAGAACTCAGCAGTGTTTTTAGAAGTACAGGCGGAAACAAGAAACACGCCAAGTGCACAACCAGTTCGAAAAAGGGGAAAACAGTGGCGGACAGGAAGATTCTGAAGCACGCTCTGGGCCATCATAGAACCATGCACAGAGCAAACAGCCACAGAGACCATAAGGTGGTGTAGCTAAAATAAGCATAAGACTGCTCGATCAGGCAGCTTGAAGACTAAGATGAGAACCAACACATGAAATACAGATATGAAGGGTGTAGACCTAGGACGACTGACATCAGAAGAACCGTCCCGCATGCCCAGCTGGTATAATCTAGGGTGAACCTAAAGAAGGAGGCAAATCCGAAGGAAGGGGCAGCATAGGCACCAAAGTACCAAGGCGTAGAAATGGAGGAAGAATCTCAGAATTCTACACCACACCGTCCGACTGGAAGAAAAGTAACCCTTGGCCAGAAGAGAGAATCATTCAGTACCTGAACATGAAGAAGGGAGCAGTGTAAAACTGGGGAACCACCCCAGTAAGTGGTATGCAAAAAGGGCCTTATTGGCAATCCCGCATGCATCACTGAAAACCTACCTGACACATGGAGACATTGGACCAGACCTTGCAGCCTCGAAGAGAGGTGAAGACGTAGGAAGAAGAGTACCCATGGAACTTGTGTATATATACATAAATACATAAATATAGCAAAGATGGGTAAATAGCCACGACTATGTGACATGGTTGTACAGGAACACACGTAGTGCAGTAATGACAGATGGTAGCTGCATTTAAAGCGTGATAAACACTCTGAAAACCTCACAAGGAGGAGAATGAGGGAAATAGGCGAGATGACCCATGACGTATAGAAGATGACGCCAAGGCACAACATTAAGCACCGTACAACGTTAGAAAAGAGCACCAGGTGACGCATAGAGCCCAAGGGATCTCTTAGGCCCAGTTGACATAAGCAGAGCTATATTATAGCATACAAGTACTCCACATGAAGTATGCGCACCTTAACAACCGGGAAGACCTTTTAGGACAAGCCACAGTCAGAGGACCAGACAACAATCTGTGGAACACTGCCACAGTAGGCTAAAAGCCAGCTCAAAACGCATAATGCATCCAAAAGGATGCTAAATGAAAGGGTAACCACCCCCGACCATGCGAAAGGAAGACCCGAGGCTTACTGCCAGCCTAAAACACAGAACGCATCAAAAGGATGCTAAATGAAAAGGTACCACCCCAGAACAAACGCCTGAGGAATACAAGCCTAAGGGGGAGGGCGAAATCCCGCAAGAAGGCGCTGAACAGCCGATTCAGCGTGAGCATCCAACTACAAAACCCCATCAAAGGGTAAATCAACAAGTCTCTCCCGGATATTCTCCGGGAAGACGCTATCCCGCAACCGTGCATGGCGCCACAAGGCAACTGAACCGGCCATAGCCCGGCCTAAGAAATCAGCAGTATCCAAGGCAGAGTGGATCGTAAACTCAGCATGGTCACGGCCATCCCGGAGAAGATGAAGGAGGTCTACACGAGCGCCTTCAGTGGTGGCAGAGAGCAAAGACTCCGCAGAGTCCCACAGGGCAGAGGTAGCCCGAGCCAGGACACACACTGTATTTAGTGACCGTAGGGCAGCACTCGTGGAGGCAAAGATGTTCCGACCCCATGTCTCAGCCACATGGACTCCCGGGAGGGATGAAGCATTAGCCGGGGCAAGGAAGGGAAGGCAGTTTGCAAAACGAACCCCTGCATGTCAGGATGCACAAATAAGCAAACTGGATCATGTGGAGCAGGACGTTGGCGGTGCAAGGCTGAACGAGCCACCGGATCATCGGAAGCTGGCCGAACCCAGGTACCCAAAAGGGCATCATAAAGAGAAGCCTCAAAGGGCAGAAGCGGCTCCACATTCCCTGACCCACGATGAAGGACATCAAGGAGAGGGTCACAGACAAGGGTGCTGAAGTGGGTTGCATGTTCAAAATCCGAGTGACCAAGGAGACCACTCTCAGAAAAGCCGCACCAGCCTTGGTAGCCCTCCGTGGAGGGGACAATAGCTCATTAGTAGGTGAGGGCTGTAAGCTAACCCTCCCAAGACACTGAGGCTGTGACCAATGCCCAACTGAGAGGAGCCCCATTGATGAATGGGGGTCCTGATGTGGCTCTTGAGGAGGCGAGGAGCCTGCCGGGTCCGGGGGCTTCTGAGGAGGCGGGGATCCTCCCGGGACCAAATATTCTAAGGGAGGCACAGGCAAGAATACATCCGGTGTTGCTGGGCGTGAGGCAGACGCCAAACTCTCTCCTGAGGCTTCCGTAGAAGAGTCAACAACCCGGCGTCAATGCGGTGTCAAAATGACTTTAGTCGGCGCCGATCGAGCCTCGTCCGGTGCCGACTCAACTCCATCCGGTGCTGAATCCACGACAAGCTCCCCTTCTGAAGAAGGAGATGGAGCCGGGGAGGAAAGCCTCCGGCGCCAACTCATCCTGAACCACAACAGGCTGCGACTCCAAAGAAAGAAGCGGAGGCAGAGCCGGGGAGGTGAGTTTACGGCGCCGGAACGGCACCAACCCCAGTTTCCGACAGGCAGCCGCCTGCCTGGAAGGCCGAGGAGTGCTCGAAGCTTTGAGCACCAGCAACCACCTGCAACGCCACAGGGAACCCAACGGGACTATGCGGCGTGGCAGGGGTGCAATGGGTGGTAGCTTGCGACCCAGCCAGACCGCGCCTTGACGATACCACATCTCAGACGTTCCTGGACAGCAGGGGCTCATTTGGCGCCGGAGGCGAACCCACCCGTGGGTTCGCAGGTAGCGGAGGCCCCGAGGACGCCCCAGGGACGGGAGAGGACCCAAGGGAGGCCTGCAGAGCCGCGGCATAGGCCTCCATCTGGGCCCGAGTCGGTTCCGCACCCGGATAGGGCAGATAGAGGGGGGACGACTTTCGGGGGCGCACGTCCGGAATGATCCGGGAACCAGTGCCCCCAAAAACAGATGAAAGTGAGGTCGAGGATCTCTGCATCATACGCCGTGACTTACCAATAAGTGGCGAACGACGGCCCCGGGCCCCAGAGGGCGATCAACGGCGTAACTGGAAAGAAGAGGGGTGTTGAAGAGGCCAGGGGACAAGACGACTCCGACTGGGACAGCCGTGCCGAAAGAAGCTTCATCCGGCGCTTCCACCGGGACTTCGGCTTGAGGTGTTGGCAGGCGTCGCAGTCCGTGGAGTCATGGTGCTCGCCCAGACACCACATACAGATAAGATGTGGGTCAGTCGCGGACATTTGCCGCAAACAGGAAGTACAAGCCCGATGGCATCGCGCACTTTTCCAGACGCGAAGCGTCGAAAAGGGCCTGAAAACAGGCCAGAGGAACCGCTAACTCAGGATCCATGATGCAAACGGAAAAGAAGGAAACTGACGTCAGCGCGCTGGGAGGGACTTATATGACCTCACTGACGTCAAGTACGTGGACGATATCAGGGCGGGGTCGTGTGGCGCTGTCCCCAGGCGCGCATAGGTGCTGCTGCAAAAAAAATTCCGGATCCAGTCTGACGCTGGAGAATATTCTAAGTTAAGGAATCTGTGGCTAGATGTCTATCAGATACCAGGTGCTTGGCTCCCACAACCAAGTGGCCTGCTAGTCAGCAAACACCAACCTGAGGCCCCCTATCCCTCATTGGATAATAATGGGCCTCAGCACTCTGCACCTGGCCGCCATAGTGCCGCTAAGGGTATAACAAGAGTGCATCCTTGACCCTGGGGGACCCCTGAAAAGTATTCATCACTTACCTGTGCCAGGTTTGCTTGGTTCTAGGAAATAAAATAACTAAAAGAATATTTTTATACAAAAACAATTGGGCTGAAGTTCAGTCTTTGAGTGTGTGAATTCATTTGCTGACTGAATGTGTACAACAAATGCTTAACACTGTCCTCTGATACTGCCTTACTGCTCGGCCACACTACCACAAATAAAGAGTGAGGTGCTATCTAACTAGACCTTTGCCTAACTTTGGGGTTCCACAGGACTCTGTGCATACTATACCTCATTTTGGTATAGTATATACAGAGCCAGCTTCCTACACTCAGTTACCTATGAGAATACAAGTCCTCTTCCCGAGAAGAGGCGTTCTGACTTGAGATCTGTTTAGAAGCTGGTCTCCTGGTCTTCTTGCCGTTTCTCGTGGAGGGATGGCCCATTCTTGCAATATCCATTACCTTTCTTCAGCCAGAGCTGTTCTCTGTGCTCTGGTTGTAACACAAACTCATCCTGAGAGACCTACCATGCTGCTATGGGTCATCAGTTCGACTTCAGCCCAAGGGCGAAGTCTCCAAATCATTTCCAAGCAGGACAATCTATAGGAACAGCTATACAAGTCCAGTACAAGATTTATTATAGCATGCACCCAGAGGGCACCCTAGAGGTGCCCCCTGAAAACCCTACCACTATCTAGTGTGCTGGCTGACTGGTCTTGTCCAGCCTGCCACCACAGACAAGTTGCTGACCCCTTGCAGGTGAGAGCCCAAGCTCTCTGAGGCCAGAAACAATGCCTCACACATCCTCCAACAGAATGGATAGTGATTTAGCATATGAAAGCCAGGGGTTTCAAAACCCCTGCTGCCTTTGATATGTGAGCTAGCTTTCCCCAGACCTGGGAGATGCCACCCCTGCCCTGAGGCCCATTAGGCACCAGAATAGGTGGGAAATTAGCTATGCTAGTAGGCGTGTTGCATCACCAGGCTAATTACACCCCTAAGGTGGGCTACCTGATATGCTACACGAAAGAAGGATTCTCCCATCTTGTTTTTTGGAGGATTTAGGAACACTGGGACAGGGTTATGTCCACTCCCCACAGGAAGGGGTCATGTAGGGGGTGTAGTCACCCCAAGGGTAGGTAGCCCACTGACTACCACACTTCACTCCCCTTAACGCCCCTAAATTGAGTCTTTAGGTGCCCCCTTGACACCAGGAACTCAGATTCACCTGTGTAAAGAAGAAAGACAAAGAAGAGCTGAAGAACGAAAGAACTGTGGACTCGCTGTGAACTTGGCACCAAGCCCCGAGTGCCTGCTCCTGTCTTCACAACTGCAAAGACTTGACTCATCCTGCAGCTGTCCATCCTCCAAAAGCCTCGGAGGGCTGTCAGCACTTCGCCAGCCAGCCAGCATCTCCCTTGAAGTGGAAGAGCCACTTCCCTTCAGCCACCCACCGCATTGACCCGGTACACCATTCTGTTGACTCCCGAAAAAGCAGCATCCCAGGAGGAGGTCTCCGTGCTCCAGGAGGTCAGAGCCGTCTCTACTAAGTTTGGAGATGCCAGTACCAGTCTTGCACCAATACCAGGGGTACCGGAGCCCTTGCAGTAGCCAAGGTTTGTTTAGTGTACAGCCCAGACACCAACATAGAAAAATAGACAATCTAGAGTGGCCCTGTTTTGACCATCTTCAGGCCGAACTAAAAAGTGAGAGTATCCAACGGAAGCGATCCACTTCTGCACCAGAGCCCCACAGCCCGAGTCTACCGACAGTGCATCCTTGCTCCAGAGACTCTCAAGAGCAAACCTCCCTTTGGGTTCTGCTGTACTGGAACCGTAGACCCCCCCCCCCCCGCCTTTCTTTGCAGGTACTGATCCCCATCAACGTGTAGCGTTCAAGGCTACCACCCCTGAAAGTACCTCTGCATTCAGACACCCCTGGGCAGGCAAACCTGAACTCTTGGTGCTTTCTTGGACCATGGCTCCCTACTTACTTTAAGTACAGAAGAACAGTCCTGTAAGTCCTTTAGAGGTGTCCCTATGCAGTGTTTGTTTCGCCTGTAGAATAACATGACTGTTCGAGGCTCAAGCCTCAAATCTGACAGCTGTATTTTCTAAGTGTCTAAAAATACTAACACAAAACATACTTCCCTGATCCCGAAGATCTTGATGTCTAAAATTATATAAAAATCTGGTATTTTTCTAAATTGGTGTCGGATTTTCTTATTGAGTGTGTGTCTCATTTATTGACTCTGTGTGTGCAACAAGTGCCTAACTCTCACCTCTGATAAGCCTCAGGCTACTCAACCATTCTACCACAAATAGAGCACCTTAGTATTGTTAAAGCAAGCCCATGTACAATGATAAGGGATACATAGACTTTCTCTACACAGTGCACCTTATTTTAGTGCACAATATGAAGAACAACCACAAAACAAACGTACCCCAGTATGGCTCTCAAATATGGGAACCAGATATCCCATTAGTGAGCCTTTTACTCAATTCAGGATGATTCATTTAGGTGAAGAGAAGACCCAGGGGGGATTTCCAAAAAAGAACAAAATTGCCTCACACACCTCTTGGGTGCCCTAGCTTCATTACTCGCCAACCTGAGCTCACCAGAGAATGCTCTAGTGGCGGGGGGGGGGGCGTTGTTGTGGATAGAGGGACTATTCAGGGATGGTCTGGGGAGTGGGGGATCTGGACTACTAAAAACCCAGTGTATCTATCAGAGTTTAAATGAACAAGTTACTTGCTCTAACGCATTATCTTATAGAGATTCTATCTAGCTGCAGATTCCTTACCTTTGAATTTCCCAGGCGTCAGGCTGGATCCAGAAACTTGCTGAGCAATGCCCTTAGCACGTGACGTCAGGTGGGTCCATTCAGTTCCGCGTGATGTAGTCGACTTCGGTTATGACATTGCAGTGCCTATATAGGCACCACCCAGGCACAAGGATGTAAGTACTTTTTGTTTTTACCATGCCAGAAGCGCAGAGCCACGATGTAACTGACACAGTCATGTGCAAAACTAGGGCCCTGAAAAGGGGAAAAAACATAGCCCTAAAATATCAGTCCGCAAAGCGGGGAGGCAAGAGTGGGGCTGTAAGGATCTGCAGCTAGATAGAGTCCCCACCAGATAATGCGCTACCGAACGTAAGCAACTTGTTCATCTGACAGAGACTTGTAGTTGCAGATTCTTTACCTTTGAATCAGATACCTGATCTATACCATACCGGCGGTGAGTTGAGGACTGGCATTCTAAACTAAGAAGTCTTGCAGGACTGAACGGGCAAAATGTCCATCCCTGCTCACTTGACCATCAAGGCAGTAATGTTGTGCGAACGTGTGCAAAGAACCCCACGTCGCTGCTTGACCGATGTCTTGGACTGGGACACCCCAAACCAAGGCTGTAGTCAGTGTCTTTCCCCTAGTGCAATGGGCTCTTAATCCCTCAGGGTGCTGCTTCTTTGTCAAGGCATAACAGATCTTGATGCAGATGACCCAACAAGAAATGGTCCATTTCTGAACTGCCCTTCCCTTCTTTGCTCCCACATACCCCACAAAGAGTTGGTCATCCACCCAGAGCTCTTTTGTGCGTTCAAAGTAGAATGACCATGTTCTTTGTGGGTCCAGTTGGTGGAGACATTCCTCTTCCTTAGAGGGATGCAGGGAGCAAAGGTGGTAGGCAAACTGATGAACTGACTCTGATGTAATGGGGTCACAACCTTTGGCAAAAAGGATGCCCTGGTACGAAGCACCACCTTGTCCGGAAAGGACATACGATAAGGAGGCGAACAAGATAATGCCTGCAACTCACTCAACCTCCAGGCAGATTTAATTGCCACTAAGAAGGCTATCTTGATGGACAACATTGTGCGGGGACAATTGTGCAAAGGTTCAAATGGAGCACACAACGGATATGTAAGGACCAAATTAAGGTCCCACAGTGGCATAACAAAGGGCGTGGGTGGAAATAAGTGAGCCAGCCCTTTTAGAAATTAATTTATAATAGGAGACTTTAAGAAAGAGGGCTGGTCTGGCAGCCACAAAAAAGCAGACAGAGCAGAAAGGTAACCCTTGAGAGTTCCCAAGGCAGAGCCCTGCTGGGCAAGGGTTAGAATGAATAAAAGGACAGTAGAAAGAGAAGCAGAAAGAGGGTCAATTAATTAATGCATGAAATAGAATTTCTAAAGCGCGACAATCACCCGGGGGCATCTAGGCGCTGAATAGACCTTTCTGTGCAGTATAATGCAAATTTCTGCCAGCATCAGGTGTATACCGTCTTAGTGGAGGGCCAGCTGGCCACCAGAATAACGTTACAGAGTTCGGGAGGAAGGTCAAAAGCAATCAACTGCCGCCACTTAATCTCCATGCATGGAGACACAGAGTTGACAGGTTCGGGTGGAGAACACTACCCTGCTGCTGTGACAGAAGATCCTCCCGAAGGGGCAGCCTGATCGGAGGATCGATACTCATTCTCAGAAGATCTGGATACCGGACTCTCCTAGTCCACTGTGGACCAATAAGAATGATTTGGGCCCAGTCACTCTTGATCTCCTTCAGAACCCTGGGCAGGAGTGGTATGGGTGGAAAGGCGTACAAGAGGCTTGAGCTCCACTCACGATGAAAACTGTCACCGAGCGATATTTGCCTTGGAAACTTCAGCGCTCAGTACCACTGACACTGCACGTTCTCTTCCAAGGCGAACAAACCTAACCAAGGTTCTCCCTACTGCTGAAAGAGACTTTGCACCATCTACGACTGGAGATGCCATTGTGATCCGCTAGGCATCGGCGGCTGTGTTTCTCCACCCTGGCATTCAGAGAACCTGCCAGGTTTCGAACCACCAGCGTTATGCCCTGATGTTCAAGTCCTATCCAGAGAGACAGGGCCTCTCGACAAACGGTCCAGGACCCTACTCCTCCCTGCTTGTTGCAGTACCACATGGTGGTGGTGGTGTTGTCATTGAAAACCTGCACTAACTTTCCCTTGGCAAATGGAAGAAATACCTTCAATGACAACCGAATCGCTCGGAGCTCCAATACATTTATGTGGTGCCCCGTCTCCGTAGGAGACCAGTGTCCCCTGATCTCCACCTCTCCCAGGTGGCTGTCCATCCCAAAAGTGATGCATTTGTCATGACTGAGATCTGGTTGGAGAAGGAAGAGGGGTCTGTCGTTGACCCAATCGCGGTTCGTTAACCACAACTGCAGATCTTTTGCTGTTCCTTCCTAGATCTGAACCATGTCGGTGAGATTTTCCTGATGCTGTGCCCATTAGAAGTTCAAAACACACTGCAGAGCCCGCACACGCCATTTGGCGTGTCTTACCAACAGGTAGTAGGAGGCCCAACAGCTTCAGAGTCAGTTTCACCAAAATCCAGGACAGAGGCTGAAATATCGGAATCATAGCCTGAATATACCAGACTCGCTGCTCAGGAAGATAAGCCCGAACCTGCACTGTGTCCAGAACAACTCTGATAAAAAGGAGCATCTAAGAAGGAGACAGGTGTGACTTCGGCATTTTTATAGAGAACCCAAGCAAATGAAGAAGGTTCGCCGTAGTTTGAAGGTGGGAGACGATAGCCTGGGGCGAGGTTGCCTTCAACAGCCAGTCATCGAGGTAGGGGGAAGACTGACACCCCTAACCTGCACAGATGAGCTGCAATCAATGCCATCACCTTGGTGACACCCGAGGGGCACTGGAAAGACTGAAGGGGAGCACAGTAAACTGAAAGTGCTCACGACCTACCTTCCATCGCTGGTAACGTCTGTGGCTCAGCAGGATGATCATTTGAAATATGCTTCCTGCAGGTCCAACGCTCACATCCAGTCTTCTTGGTCTAGGGAAGACTAGACCTGAGCCAGAGTGAGCATTTTGAATTTGTCTTTTTTGTGGACAGATTGACGGTCCGAAGATCTAAAATGGGCGGTACCAAAAATTGCCTATGAACACACTAACACTGATTATTTACATTTGTATCTGTACAAGAACAATGCAAATTTGTAGAACCAAAGACAACATCATTAATAGATTCCTTGACACTAAGTTTCCATGATTTTCAAGATTTTAATCGTTCCACAACCAGTCGACACGTGTTTCGTCGCGTTAGGAACAGAGTGATCGTGACTCCTCAGGGCGTACGTATGCAGCGTGAACCCGATATAGGTCGCTCCACCGGTGATATTTCCGAACCGGCGGGGCCCGTGACCATCCTTAGTCGATGAAAAACGTTGGTAATTGTAAATATAACACTCACAGTATGTATGTGTCCTCAGTGCAATCTGGAAAAAAGGTGAGACTTCGTGGATCGATAGTCTAGGGGCGACTACAAGTGAATGTCGCTCTTTAAAACAAGTGGTTCTATTCGAAAAAACCCGGGAAACCTCTCATATGGCTGGAGTGGATAACCCTCAGCCAATACCCAATTTGATAAAACACTACTGCTGAAACTGGGACCCTTTCTGCAGCTCCCTTGGCTAAGAGAGCCGTAACTTCCTCTTGGAGCAACTTTAAATGAACCTCAGTCAGCCGTTCCTGATTTGGCAGAATAGGAGGATGAAAAGAAAGAAAAGGTAGGGAATAGTCCTCCTGGACAATCTGCAAGTCCCACTTGTCCGATGTTATGGATCTACAGTGGGGGAGATGATGACGAATTCTCCCACCAACTGGAGTAGTGTGGTCCTGCAGAATTAGCCTAGGATTGATTGGAGGCTGCGGCGGCTGGGGGTAGTGTGGTCGATGACTTCTGGCCTCTATTTCGAGATCTGAATGCATCGTGTCCACAACCTCGCACAGTTTGGGTAGTCTGTGTGGAACGGTAGCTGGTATAAGGCTGACACGGCAGGAAACCCCTTCCGTTGCCATGAAAGGGGCAAAAGGAAGACTGGCCACAGGCGTGCAGGAGAGGCCCAAGGATCTGGCCGTAGCTCGAGAGCTCTTGAACCTGACCAGGGCCGAGTCTGCCTTTTCCACAAAAAGGCGGGTTCAATCAAAGGGCATGTCCATCAAATTAGCTTGTACATTGCCTGAGAAGCCAGTTGTACGAAGCAAGATGTGGTGCCTCAAGGCCACTGTCGTTTAAATCGATCTGCCCAGCGGATCGGTTTGTATCTAGGCCACACCTTATGGTGAATTTTGCTGCATCCCTCCCATCCTTGACAGCTTGGGAGAGCACAGCCTGGGCCTCCGACGGCACTTGTGGCAGTACATGGGCAAACGTCGCCCACAGGGAATGCGAGAAACGCCTGAAAAAGCATGCAGTATTCACCAACAGCAATGCGAGGCTGGACGAAGAAAACAACTTCTTCCAGAATGAATCCAGCCTTGGATTGGAGGGGGGGAAGGGAATGCGTTTTGGGACGTAGAGGCCTGCACCACCAAATTCTCGGGGTGGGGTGTTGGCTGAGAAATTTTGTGTCACCCGGAGATTTTCAAAGGCGGCGTGCAATCGTCCTATTCACAGGAGCCCCTGCGCTCGGTTTGGACCATGTTCTTAGAAGGATGTCTGCAAGTGCCTCATTAAAGTTCAACAGGGGTTCGGAAGTGGAAGCCCCAGATTGAAGCACCTCAGTCAGGAGATTAGTCCTGACATGCATCGAGAGCAGATCTAGTACGGGGACCTCAGCTGCCCTCTTAACCACCATGGCATAAGACGCTCCCTCCTCCGTAGTCACCATAGGTGGAGAGAGCATGCCAGTATCTGGAGATGTATCCTGCCCACCGGCCTCCCCAAGTTCCCCATACCTGTCCAAATTCTCCTCAGAGACTTCCTGGGTTTCAAGAGGGTCTCTAGACCCCTCCCAATCCTCTCCTGAGATTAGCATATCCTCAAAGTACTCAGACGACAACAAAGAACCTCTGGGTTCTGTCAATGTCGTTCTGGCTCCGTGACGTCAGGGATGAGGATGGGGCTGGCACCACTGATGGGCATCGATGACGTTGCAGGCACTGACTTCGGATTCAACACTGGGGAAAGTTGCTCTGGCACGGCAGGCGTCAAACTGGATCTGGGATCGGATCCCTGGGGCCCCACCGGTGTTGTGGGTGGAGGGACCCTTTCCAACACTGCGGGGCCTGTAAGCTTACCAGCAGGGTCGTTCCACTCATATATGTGGTGCATGGGCTGGTAAGACTCTTATTTGAGCAGGAGTCGCTTCAGCTCCCAGAAAGGGGGGCGATGCGAAGTCGACTCTGGCTCAGCGGAACCATGCCTAGAGCATCTGTGCTTCTTACCTCTCTTGATGACGGATGCCAGTTGAGGTGAAGACGAAGTCCGCTTGGACTTCTTCTTCTTCTTCTTATGGCCTCTTCCCAGAGTGTCCTGAGGCCCTCAAATGGGAGGAAGAGGTCTTAGTGCTCCTTGAGCGGTCCAGCGACCTCCTCTTCTTCGATCAGGACCGTGAACTCCTCGAAGTCTCGCTTGACGGTGTCGACTGCTGGGCTGCAAGTACGTTCATCGCCCGCTCCCTCAAGGTCTTTGGAGCCATCGCCTGACAGTCCGAACACGACTTCATATTGTGGTCGCGCCCAAGACACCAAAGACATACAAGGTGTGGATCGTTGACCAACATCATGCGGGAACAAGTCCCGCAAAGCTTGAAACCGGTCTTCCTCGAAGAGAGAAAAAGCCTGTCAAAAAGCGGTAGCGGGGTAGCTCTTCCCGGATCGGCGCTTAACTGGCGCAGAAAGAAAAGTACTGATGTCCGTGTGGCGCCTATATAGGCACAACAACGTCATAACAGACGCCAATGACACCGAGCCGAATGGAGCTACCAAACATCGAGCACAAGGGGTATTGCTCAGCAAAAGTTTCCGGATCCAGCCTGACACCTGGGAAATTCAAAGGTAAGGAATCTGCAGCTAGAAGTCTCTATCAGATTATATAATTTATTAAATGGGTGGTGTAGGGTGATTAAAAAATAATATCGGACATATGAGGCAAAAATGACGCAGCTTGTGTTCTACCTAGGTGTGAGAAAGTGTTATCTTTCTTGCATGGTATGCCCCCACTTTTTGCTGCATTGCTGATGTACTTTGACTGAGTGTGCCCTGCGAATCAGGTACCCAGGGCCTATGTTCCTTCCCTAAAACTGCATTGAAGCCTAAACCCAATTGGCATCTCTGACCACAGGTCAGCCCCTGGTAAATGGTACCTTAGGTACCCAGGGCACTGTGACCAGGGAAGGCCCCTAAGGGCTGCAGCACTTATTGTGCCACCCTTAGAGGCCCTGTACACTGACACACACAAACTGCCTTTGCAGGCTGAGTGTCTTGGTGCAGAACTAAACAGAGAGTCGACATGGCACACATACTGTGTGCCATGCCCACAAACCCACTGCCCTGGCATACCTCATACCTCAGTCACCCCTCTAGCTGGGTGCACAATGCCAGTGGTGTGGGCACAGGTGCATGAGCCCTGTGCCCCTGCAGTACCCAGGGCCATTCCTGGGGACTGTAACTGCAGTGATGCCATTAAGAGTATATGGTGTTGGGAGGGTGTCATTACGAACTCCACAGTACCATAATGGCTACACTGAAGACTGAGAAGTTTGGTATCAAACTTCTCAGCACATTAAACCCGCACTGATGCCAGTGTGGGATTTAATGCCAAATGCACGACAGAGGGCATCTTAGAGATGCTCCCATGAAACCTAACCAACTCCCAGTGTCCTGCCTGCATGGCTACCGAGGCTGCCACCACCAGACATGTTTCTGGACCCCTGGGTCGAGAGCTTGCCGCTCTCGGGGGCCTGAAACAATGCACATCCTGGGACGAGGTGCCAAGCCTCCTTCCCCAGGATGGGCTGGGGAAGCTTCAAAGGCATGCCGCCTTTGTGAGCTTCTCCAGGCCACTTGCTGTACTAAGCAACTGGCCCCCAATGGTTCTGACCCCCACTCTGGTGGGAATACCGGCGTGAAACCCTAAGTGAGGAAAGTGGGTGTGCCAGCCTCTGCCAACCCCACCCCTCAGGTGGGAGTGGCAAGGTGAAGCACAACTCCGGGCCCTCGCCATCTTGAGGATGGGGAGCCCTAGCCAATCAGAGCTAGGCTCCTGCCCCCCAACCACTGGAGAGTGGCAGGATAGGGGTGTACTCACCCAAGGACAGGAACCCATTGGTCCCTGCCCTTGCCTTACCTGTAACACCCCTAAATTTAGTATTTAGGGGCACCCTGAACCTTTCTTCATAAGATCCCGATTTTGAAACAAGAAGAAAAACAAGAAGAAAGAAGACATGCCATGCAGCTGCTAACAAGAGGACAACACCAACTGACTTGGCCCCAATCCTACAGGCCTGTCGATCCTTGAACCGGCTCCTGCTAAACCCCAGCATCTCCAGGGGTCAGCAACCTCGAAAACCTCGAAGGACCTGACTGCCTTGCTCATCTAAAGACTGGGACTCCCATGAGCAGTGGTTCTGCTCAAACAGCAACAACCCCTGGTGCCAGCCAGGAACCGCTAATCCAGCACACTCTGCACCCGCCAGCCCGGCCAGTGCCTGAGTGAACAAAGACCATGAGGACATCCCCTCGGCAATTGTGATCAGGAATCCAGTGCCCAAGGACCTTACTCGATGCTCCTGACAACGCCTGCAGCCTCACAACAAGGGACCCCTCCAACCGCGCCCAGCTGATGGTAAGAATTCCCGACACCCAAAGACACCCCTGCACCCAGCGCCCCACTGCCCCCTGTGCCCAACTCCTGGGTGGCTACCTAACCTACAGCTTTCCAACTTACCTCTCGAAGAGGTGGTCGCACCTGAATAATCTCCGTCCCAGAGTCTGCAGGTTTTGTTCAACATCCAGCTTTCCCATTGAAATACATTGGGCACCCGAAGGCCCAAAAGCACCCTGTACGCTGTACCCTGCACCCAGCCGCCCGAGTGCCACTGGAAGTGCAGCAAATGTCCTATCCTACTTCCCCACTTGCCCTGTGTAAGTGACCAGGAGCTCAGCTCCCACATCCACGTGGCCTGCCTGCTAGCAGCCACAAACCAAAGGCCCCTTGCCCACCATAGGCTAACATTGGGCCTACTCTCTCTGCACCCGGCTGCCACTGTGCCAATGAGGGTGTAACAACTGCACTTACCTGACCCTGGGAGACCTCTGAATCTTACCCCAGAACCTTAACTCAGCCAGTCGAGTACTTACCCAAAGACCGATAACTTGATTTTCTCTATAGGGTAACATTGGCTGGTTTCACTTGGAAATTCTTTTAAGTGTCGAGTTTTGCAACTTTGAAATATTCCTTAAAAATCGTCTGAACATCAGAAACGAAATTACTCACCTGTAATCAGGAGAGATCCTAGTGCTGGATCTTTGTGCCCAGCACTGACCCTCAAAAGTAATTATAACCATGATTTACTGTTAAGCCAATTTTCCTCCATAGGAATACATTGCCTGTATTTTAAGTGTCGATTTTCAAAACTTACAAATATTCCTTAAAAATCGCCCGTGTAACAAAAACGATTTCTTTCAACTGTTTACAGGAAATGCACCGGGGCTGAATCCAGGATCCAGCCCCGAGTAAGAAAAACCTAGGTAAAGTGATTTTATTGCATTTACTTAAAACTTCCCTTTGAGCTCAATGTTATATTGTGTTTAGCTTGTGTTGCATATTGCAACAACTGTAACAATTGCATTTAAAACTCTATTGCTATTTGAAAGTATTCAATTGCAACATCTCATTCTGATAAAGTATTTATGATACCTACTTGTGGTTCTAAAATAAACTATATATTTTTATATACAAAACAATTGGCTTAGGAGTTCAGTTCTTGAGTGTGTGAGACCATTTGCTGACTGTGTACAACAAATGCTTTACACTGTCCTCTAATACTGCCTTACTGCTCGACCAAGCTACCACTTTAGAGAGTAAGGTTATATCCAACTTTAGCCTCTGCCATACCTCTGGGGACTTTGGACTCTGTGCACACTGTACCTTACTTTGGTGCAGTATATACAGAGCCACTTTCTTACACTAGGTCGACAGATTTCAGCCCATCAACGGCCCACAGATGGGTCCTGGGCTTTCCCCAGGACTAGGATCCCAAACATCGGGAGGACAGAGACGTACGAGTAGGTGCTGATGGCAGGGAGAGCCCTTTGACAAAGGTTTGACTACAAAGCACCCCTCATCAAGGCCCATATCTCCTTGACCCGCTTCAGAGCAGAATCTGCCTGGTCGCCAATCAGGTGAGTCCAGAGAAAGGGTATTTTCCATAAGAGATAATTTGACATCGCCTAAAAAAACGGTTGACCACATCCAGCTGTGGCAGTGAACAACAACACTGGTGCCAATGGCACACCCAATGGACTGAGTGGTGTCCAAGCCACAAGGACTTGTGAACTTGCCTACATCTCAAACATCCTGTATTGCTTGAGTAGGGGAAAGGTCGGAAATAATCTGGCACACCTAGGAGAACTTGAGCTTCTGAATCCTAAAGATTATGGTACTAATGCCTTAGGAGGCAGCAGGCCTTCATAGATCTGCACTTGTTTGGACTCCCTCAAGTGGGGGGTATAGTCAGAAACATATTCAGATTAGTCCAGTTTCTATATGTGCTGTGACAAAATGGCAGGGTGGGTAGGGAGATGACATCTTGCAATCTGGTGACTGACCGGGGTGGCAGAGCACGGTTTGGCCCAAGACCCCAAAAGGTCTGTAAGACCCTTATTGAACGGCAAGAGGGCCTCAGTAGATGTTTGTCCCGGCTGGAGCCTTTCTGTTAAGACACTGATTTTGACCTCTAACATGGGAAAGCTCAAGGCAAGAAGCAGTCTCCTCAGTGGCAGGACCAGGGGGTGAGAGCAGTCCCTATTCAGGGGAAGTATCATGGCCCCTGACCCTTTGAAGGTCAAAATATCAATTTTCTCAGAGGTATGGTTGCCATATTTTATCACCCACATCATAATCATTGTCTGAATCCATGCCAAATGAGGAATGTAGCAGGTGGGTCCTTCCTTGTGAAGGTAGCAAGTCAAGTGGGGGAGGTAGTGCCTCAATGGAAATTGAGCCCCACCATGGTTGAGGCTGTAGAGGTGCTGACTTGGTGTCAGAGAGCACAAGGGACACCTTCTATGGCGTTGGAGGAGTTCGCACCAGTGTCGAGGCTCCAGGAACTAGCATGGAGCATGGTGACGGAGGCGCATTCGAGACAGAAATCTGAGGAGGCCCAGAGGTGTATTCAGGGGTCCAATGGGCACCAAAAGCAAACCTGGAGGCAGTAAATCAGATGGAGAGCCTCCTGGCACAATGGGGCCTAAAGGCATTCCAGAGGGAAATGTTAAGGATATAAAGAGCCAGAGGCTAACCACGCGGAACTCTGGACAAGTTGCGGGATAATCTCGGACATTGACTGACTTTGGGAGCGAGATCAAGAGGTATGGCGACACCCTTGCACCTTCTCAGGAGCATGCGAGTGGAGGGAAGGGGCAGAGTGCGACTTGGATTTAGTATGTTTTTTCTTCAACTTAACCGAACACTTGGAGCGTGAATACCAGAGCTAAATTTCAGCAGGTCGTTTCCGGTGCCCAGCACCAGCATTTAATTCTCAATTTGTGACAGAAATATTTAAAAAGGTGGTACTGTGTGGTTAATTTTGAGATGACCACAACAACCGCCAATTTTTAATTCAATATATATTAAAAATGACTATTATCTGTCGCCCAAGTCATTCTTATAGCTTTGGGGGCCTGAAAAAGTCTGAACTGTCACGCTTGTAGGAGTGTGATGCTTAGTAGTTGTATTGTTACTATCATTGGCAGTATGGCAGTGGCAACGTATGGTGCACACTGTAGTGGCATCCAAATGAGAGCCCTGGCACTTTTTTTTGTTGTTGCAAGTTAAGCACTGGTGACAGCCGACTGACATCAGGAAAGACTTTTGCGGCTTCTGGATCGGGACAGACCCTTCGACTTAGACCAGTCTAGTCAGCAAGTATTCTAGTGCTTGGTGAGAAGTTCACCTTGTGGTGTCATATGGCCTTTGGATTCATCAGCACGTAGTCACTGCATGCCTTGGGGTCGTGGCTAGAACCTAAGCACCATAGGCAAATCTGATGATGATATGTCAGACATCTGGTTGTAACAACCCTTACAGGGTACAAAAGTTGTTTTGTGAGTTGACATTTCCCTTGAACAATGAAAAAAATTGGAAGAAAAGTATATCAAAGGGACAAGGTATAGCTCTGGATCTGTGTCTTGTGGCGCACAAAGAGAGGAACTGATGTCAGCATGCAAGAGTGGCACCTATGTAGGCCCCACACATAATTTCCTAAGCAGAAGGGCATCAGTGGAAAGCTGCACTGCGCCACCTGCCCACGCGCAGAGGTACTGCTCAAAAGGTTCTTGATCCAGTCTGACACCTGGGGAAAATTCAAAAGGTGAGGAATCTGCAGTTAGAAGCCTTTAAAGAAGAGGTAGATATTCCATCTGAGGGGCTGCATATCACTTAGATGAGCTGTTCTTTTTGTTGCACTCGCACATAGCTGTGTCTCTATTCAGAACATGGCATTTCCTGGAGGTTGGCTGACTGGATTCACTAAGGATTTTGATGATCTCTGCGACCCAATAGAGATGTCTAAACTTTAGGATTAAATGAACCATACTTTTCAGTTCAATATCTAGATGTCTGGATGTACTCAAAACAAATAAGGGCCTTGTTTTTTTCCAAATCTCCTGCATCTATTCTTGCACTTAAATAATTAAGATTGCCAAACACGCCTGTGTAAGTACACAGTTAAGTAGTAGACCATCACCCAAATATTCTTAGACAGAGTTTACATTTTCATGATTGGCATGAGGTTTCTTATAGGCTCTCAACTTCAAAGATATCTTTTAAATTAACAGTGATTTGTGCATCATCTACAACAAAGAATGATGTTTGTTGCTGATGGATGTTTCAGCACTGAGCAGTCATTTGACAGCTTCTGAATAAAGTGTGTTTTTGTTAATCGTTTTATATCTGAAGAGCGGTTGTAGATTTTTAATACTGTGGAGCTAGACTTGATATCAGAGGGAGGGTTTGGAAAAACAAACATGAGCCAAAACACACTGATTTTAGGATCTGTCTCTAGACAGCTTTAAGGATCAATGAATAGAAAATTTGATTAAGCGAAGCATGTGCATATTAAACAAATATATTCTGCACATCATTTCTATGCCTTTGCATAGGATGCATTAGTGCACCACAAGTGC
Source organism: Lissotriton helveticus (assembly GCF_964261635.1). NCBI lineage: Eukaryota > Metazoa > Chordata > Amphibia > Caudata > Salamandridae > Lissotriton > Lissotriton helveticus. The sequence goes on from NC_136061.1 coordinate 1,501,890,889, forward strand.
AGGTACCAATTTGTATATGAAAGTTCAATTAATAAAGCAATATAGATGTTACATGTCTGTGTGACAATCTGTGTAACAGATCCTTGTGTCAGTCTGCAATATTTATACACACATCAGTATAGGGTACATGTTAATAGCCATCCAGGATATGTTCCCATGCAAGTCTACAGTACATATCTGTTTGACGCTCTGTGGTACATGTGTACATATCAACGGGTATTGCAGCAATTCATTTATTCACCGTACTATGAATATATCAATTGGTTCTATCCACATTGGGTGTTCTGTTCATAATCAAAGGAGTGCTCTAAATATTTAAGGGCACAATTTGAAGATTTTAAATCTTTACATTTCAAGGACATACATCATGGTGTCATGCTTTGTAAATTTAAAGTTTAAAACTGGGGTTTGCGCAGGAAGTAATACAAATATGGAAGTACCTGAGATCCGCAGGTTGAGCTCCACTTCGTCTTTTGCTCCTGATCCATCCTCCTCATTTGCAATCTCATCCCCGCAGGCTTCAGGTGCATCAAAGAACTGATCACCACTTTCCTCCAGGCCGCCTTCTGCAGGTGTCCTCTCTGAGCAATTTGCTGGTCTCCCACCTGTTTTGAAAATTCCAATTTGTTGTTTCGCTTCCGGATCCAGCAGTGAGAGCCTTAGGCAAGGGTTAGACTCTGGACTTTTATTGATGGAAACCTGCTGGGGAGATCCATGGTGGTAGAGGTTGGTTCCAGAATGTCTTTGTGCAAATGGTACATCCTGGTGAAATGCTCCCTCGGAGGTGTTCCGTGAGGACAGACCCTGCTGCAAATCCATGTCGGTCTGCTTCTTAGAGAGTAACAACTGGTGAAGCAGCAGCTGCTTTAACAGGCCCACTGAAATGAGAGAAGAAATTAATTGAGTAGCCATTCTAGTAATTAGTTATAAAGATCACACGTCCTCCTACATAAATGGCGCTATTCCATATGTATTCATTAGTTGAATTGATCTCGGCATTGTACGGTCCTACTGGAGAAACAGAAAACATCACTTACTCCTGAGTGCGCATATTCTAAAACACATCTGGCCCAGATTAATAAACTTTGTACTCTGTTCACCTACCTACCAAAGGAAGTCTGAGGCAAAAAAAGAGTTCAAAGTATGTCCTCTGATGACACAGAAAGCTTCTCATCATACAAAGGGATAATGGGTACATATCTGATATCCATACAGAATCAAACATACAGAATCAAACTGCATACAGAATCAAACAAGCATACAGAATACAGAATCAAACAAGCACCATTAATGCAACTTACAGAAATATGTACAAAGGTTTCTCAGCATATGCCTGTGTTAGATAGATGGCAGTAAAATGGACACCTACTCAAAGGAGGCTAGTGCACAAGTAGATGAAGCATGTGGGATCTCGCAAGAGGGCCCTGTAGGAAGTTGACTTTTTATGTAAAGGGCCAATGTAAGGGCACACCAAGCAAAAAAGTTCAGACGACCCTTATCGGTTTACACAGGCTTAGTTTAATAATCCCAAGTGCTCAATATGTGATGGTGGTTGAGCAGCTTCGACTTATCAGATAGGAACATTAAGCATTTGTTGTTGACACGGAGTAGCCAAGTGAGACATACACACTCAAGAAGAAATCCTTGACTAATGTATGAAAATAACACAGATTATTATAGGAATTTAGACAGCAAGTACTTCGGAATTAGGTAGTTACTTTTGAAGGCATCAATTTTATAAGAAAACAGGAAAAATGCTCAAATAACAATTTTTGAGATATGAGTCTTGAATGCAGTAATGTTTCCAATGGGAGAAAAAACATACACAGCACACATATTCTTGCAGTCTGTGATCAGGGGTGCCCCTTTAGGACAAATGGTTCTTAGGGGCCGGCCAAGGTCTACAGAACCAGCAGTAGTTTGGGTTTACCTGCCCTGGGGAGTCCAAGTGCAGAGGTGCTTGTTCGGGATGGTAGCTTTGAGCGCTACATCAGTAAGGTCAATGGTACCGGAAACCAAGAGGCTGCAAGGGGGCCTTGGGGACAAGCCAGAGAAACACAAAGGGGGGCTTGATTTGCGAGGACCCCTAGGCCAAGGGGATGCAGTCAGGGGTCACAGCCCCAGGGTGTGTCCTGGCTCCCTTCCTTTTTAATCTTTACACCAATGGCCTTGAGTTGGGCATGTTGGAAGGGAATCAGAACCTACCAACAAATGACCACCGCCCCATTCCCGCTCTATTGTATGCGGATGATTTAGTGATCATGGCAAGAACCCCAAACCAGCTGCAGCACCTTCTTAACAATTACTGCAAGTTTATGTCATCCTTAGACCTGATGGTCAACATTAAAAAGACCTTTGTAATGCACATTGGCAAGTGGGTAAAGAAGCCTAAACCAATCTTTATCAATAAAGACAAGCTGGAATGTACTAGTACGTACCCTTATCTAGGTATTTTATTTGACAGCAAAATGTCCTGGAAGCAGGCCATGTGCAGCAGGAAATTAATGTTTCTCCGTGCAACAACTGCCCTGGTCGCATTCGCACGAAAGCTTGGAAAGCCTCCCCCAGAGAACTTCTGAAAATATACTATGCCAAATGCCACAGCGTGGCTGTCTACGGTGCGGGGGTGTGGGGCTATGCTGCCGTAGAAGCTCTTCAGGTGGTAGAGAATGGTTTTATTAGGTACATGTTGGCAACTCCAAAAGGTGCTCCAACCTACGGTAGCCATATTGAACTGGGTATGGATTATATCACGGATAACATCAAAATCCAGCCCATTCTTCTATGGCACCGAGTTTGGACCACTGAGCAGTGTAACTTGACCCGCTCACTCATTATGGACTGCCTAGGCCTGGTCAACTGGATAAAAATCCCTTGGCTGGCCTATGAGAGTACCTTTTTTAAGGATATAAACATGACAACGTATTTTTCTGAGCCCTCTACCTTGTCAAGCATCTCAAGAAAAAAACTAAAAATCCTATGCTTATCACAACTGAGGGAGCTGCGCATATCTCATGAAATTACTAAGATCTCCAATATCCAGATTTTAACTGTTCAATCTTCCTTAGGCATTCAACCCTATTTGAAATATCATCTGAATGCTTATGAAAAATACCTGCTGACTCGGTTTCGTTTTAATATATTCTTTCGTATGGTTTCTTTTCCGAAAAAGCAGGACTGGTCTAAATCTACTATTAGGTGCCCTTGTGATGACACATTGGATCAATCCACAATTCACATTACGCTATTTTGTAGATTTTATGAACTACCACGAAAGCGTTGGATTGTCCCTTTACTATCTGCTACGGGCCTGAGATCTTGTCGTCCCGCTTTCATTGCTCTGCAATACCTAGATTCTGAATTCACGCCAAATGTGTAGCTGGTTTTCTTAAAACATGTATAAAATATCGGCGTTATTATGACTAATTTGCCTTTTTACTGCACTTGCATTTTATCAATAGCTTGTTTAATAACCCCGTCTGATTTTAACTTCAAAATGTATCTTTTTTAATGAAAATTTTGTATGTTGATATAACCCTGTCCTCCGTCCTATTTTTATAAACTGTCTATTGCAATGTACTCATTATGGTTCCTAAAAAATTATGGAAACCGAATAAAAGATATATGACTGACTGACACAGCCCCAGGCTGTGGAACTCGAGGTAAGAGGGTCTTGGCTGGCTGGCCACTGGAGGTCGAGGCTCTCATGTTTGTCAGTCAGTTCTGCAGAGGAAAACAAGACAGCAAGGTCACGCGAATTGTGGATCTCGTCGGTCCTGAAGTCTCTCGATGTGCAGGTAGGTTTTTCACAGTGCTGGTGTCCGGATAGGACACAAACAAGCCTTGAGTGGTGCAGGTGCTCCGGTACTCAGGGTATTGGTGCGGCTGGGCTCCTGGAGGGTCAAGCATCTCATAACGTGGCAGAGAGACTGGGCTGATCTACAGCCACGAAGACTTTCTGAGGACGTATTGCTCCCTTGGTGAGCCCGATGGCCAACAACATGGTGTACCAGACAAGTGCGGTTGGTGCCTGAGTATACAGGGAGATGGCTCCTCTAAGGGAGATGCTAGATGTTTGACGAAGTGCTGGGCAGTCCCCCAAGTGTTAGGGATGATGCACAGTTTTTGGAAGAGTCTGGTCTTTGCAACTGTCAAGGTACCAGCAGCTGGGCAGGCAGGGTTTTGTGCCAAGTTCGTAGTTGGTCCTCAGTTTTCGCTGTAACAGCTCTTCTTCATCCTTCTTTTCCTGGGTAGAAAAATCTGTGCCTCTGGTGCAGGAAACTCATTTTAGGGGCATTTAGGGGAGTATATAATGGTAGCTAACAGGCTACCTACTACTAGGGTGACTACATCCCCTATTTGGCCACTTCCTGTGGGGAGTGGGCATAGCCCATCCCCTGTCTGGCCACTTCCTGTGGGGAGTTGGCATAACCGTGACCCAGTAATCTCTATCTTTTACTAAACAAGATGGTGAAACCCTTCTCTAGCTGTCCAATTGAGGTAGCCCACCTTAGGGGTGTAATTAGCCTGTAAGTGAAACACGCCTCCTGAATATCTAATTTCCCACCTTCTCTAGTGCCAAATAGTCCTTATTTGTTGGCGGCGGAGGATCGGGAGCTGTTGTTTCCATTAAGTCTGCCTTTAGCGCTGTTTCCGCGATAGACACCTCTACTTTGTTTGTTGTACGAGATTTGTGCGCCACTCTTATTGTACTGTGTTTGCTGGGACAGCTGGCCTCTGGAAACACCTCTATTGCTTGAGTGACGAAAAGAACCACCCCTGAACTGCTGGGACTGGAGAGCCCCCATAGACTTTGCAGTCTCGGTGTCCTTTTTGATTTTTCCTAGGGTGGTGTCCACCTCAGGTCCAAATAAGTGATCAGGGTTTACAGGCTGATTTAGGATGGTGGTTTGTATCTCCGGCTTGAACCCGGAGATTCTGAGCCAGGCCTGTCGCCGCAAACATTACACTGGAGTTAATGGCCCTGGCTGCGGTGTCTGCTGCGTGCAGTGCACACTTAATAGAAGCTTTTGAGGTGAGTTTCCCTTTTTGTATGAGCATCTCTGCTGCCTCTTTATATTCATCTGGCAAGTGTTGTAACAGGGTCTCAAGAGCATTGTAATGTGCCCTGTCATATCTGGCCAAGAGTGCCTGAGTATTTGAAATGCGCCAGATATTGGCCGCTTGAGCCGCCACCCTTTTCCCTGATGCTTCTAGCACTTTAGATTCCTTGTCAGGGGGAGGAGCATCACCAGTAGTTTGTGAGTTTGCCCTCTTCAGGGCGTTGGAAACAACTAAAGAGTCCAACGGCAACTGGCCCCTGATGTAGGTAGGGTCCCCAGGCGCCGGCTTGTACTTTTTTTCAATTCTGGGGTTTATAACCCTGGCCCTTGTGGGTTCTTTAAAAATGTCTGCAGCATGTTTTAAGACACCCTTCAGCATTGGCAGAGTCTTTACGGTCTTCTTAGAGGTGGAAAAGGTGTCAAACAAAAAATCCACCTCAATAGGGTCAGCATGGAGCTGGCCGTCATGATTTTTGGCTGCCCTTTCAATAAGCGCATTAAATGCCGCTGAGTCCTCAGTAGGCAAAGTTTTTACATTATACACTTGAGTGTCTGCGGCAGTTTGTGGATCCCCTGGGTCAGCAGCATCTGCCCATGTGTCATGTTGATCCTGAGGATCAGTATCTGCAGGGTAGTTGTACTCATCATAGTCACCTTCCCCAGCCTCCACCTCTGAGTAAGTGGGCGAGATTGGAGCAGTGTCCTGTCCACGTGAAGCTATTATTTCTACCAGAACGGATGAATCCGTGGAATCCTTCTTTTTCTTTAAAGGAATTCTGTAGGACTCCATAGGCTGTGCCGGGGTGATCTTTCGTAAATAGAAAGTTTACCGGTGTCGGCGTCGATGAATTGTTCCGACTGCTCCTCCAGCAGGGGTTGTCGATGCTTTGGGCCCACAACCGCAGGTGAAGGCTTCGGCCCCGTGGACACCTTCATGGACGCCTCGACGACCGTCTTCGGCGCGAAAGCCTTCGGCACCACTTTCGGCGGCAGCGTAAACTGAATGGGCGCTGTCGACTTGTGCGGTTTGGTGGCAGGCTTCGGCGTGGAAGTATCCTTCGGATCGGCAGCGGAAGCTTTGTCCTTAATGCGTTTCAATGATTCCGACACCTGCTTCGTGAAGGAGACGGACGGCTGAGTCGACTCGACAGGTGCCTTCGAGCCACCACCAGGTGCGGACTCGATGGTTGTAGTACTGTTGGCCTTGTCCGGCCGACGCGCAGGATCGACAACCTCTGTAGCTCCGAGTCCTTTGTCGGTGTCGACGGCCCTCGGCGGCGAAGTCTTCGGTTCGACGACCTTGACAAGTGCTTTTGGTGTCCCAGTCTTCGGCTCAACACCCTTGAGCGACTTCACCGGGTCGATAACCTTTTTTGGCTTTGTCTGCACGACAGGTCTGAAGACTTGGAGCCGACAAAGGCGACACGCACTTTCTGTTTCGACGGCACCTCTAGCACTTTCGGTTGTGTAGACACCGAAGCTTTCTCTTTCGGTTTCGATTTCACCAGTTGTGGCTCTTTAGAAGTGTCCATAGCCGGGCCCGGAGGCGAGACTGTGGAACTTGGTGCAAGATCTTGGGTAAGGCCATGTGGCGATCCCTCGATCTGAGCCGTACATATTGTTTCAACGGGGCATAGCTCCTCGCTTGAGCTATCTTCCGTGGCCCCATAGGCCTCATCGTCGTCTCCTACCTTGTCAACGATTTCTTCAGCATCGAGCATTTCTACGTCTGCGTCGTAGTTGGAGTCGATCTCCACCGCTGGATTGGAAAGCGGCTCTTGATCTTCCTGCTCGTCTGCCTCTTCTCCCTCGGTATCGAAAATGTTCACCGGGTCAGGTGCCGTCTGCTGGGCTTCCTGGCGCGCTGCGCGCCGAAGTCGAATTGTCTTCTTGGAGCGGAAACGAGAACCAGCCATACAGCTGGCTTCATCGTGATCCGGCGACAGGCACTTGTTGCACACCGGGTGGACGTCGATGTGAGGATACTTCGAGTTGCACACGGGGCACCTTTTGAACGGGCTTCATTCCATGATGGTTCGTCGAAGAAGGCCTGTAGCGTCGACCGGGCCTCGAGCACTGAAGAGCCACGCGACTCCTCTGGATGTCCGACTCGGGAACTGAGCTGGAACAGAACTGGGCACCGATCGGAAGACAATGCCGACGATAGGAAAGGCCTTTGGGCCAAAAAGAAAGTTTCTATTGATTCCGAACTTGAGTGATCAAATATGCATCCGAACCCAATGGCTGAAAAAAACAATCTGGGGATGGAGTCGATGCCCATGCGCACTGTAGTCCAGGGGAGGAGCCACCTATCTCGTGATACTTCGAAGACTCTTCCAGGACAACAATGTGCAATCATCCGGACCCAACACTAGGCGGCGATCTATGCTATAGATATGAATTCAGCAGCCCACATGCCTCGAACACAGAGCTACAAAGTAACTGATGTAGACGTGTGTGAACTAGGGCCCTGAAAAACGGAGTAAACCTAGCCCTAACAAAATCAGTCAGCAAAGTGAGGAGGCATGGGTGGGCCTGTAAGGAATCTGCACCTAGATAGAGTCTCTACCAGATAATGCATTACCAAAGGTAAGTAACTTGTTCATCTGATAGAGACTTTTAGCTTCAGATTCCTTACCTTTGAATTAGTTACCCAATCCATACTCTCCTAGCGGTGGTTTGCGGACCAATTCCTCATACTAGTAAGTCCTGCAGGACTGAACAAGCAAAGTGCCCGTCCCTGCAGGGGAGCATGGTAAACTGAAAGTGCTTGCGGCCTACCTTGAACCGCAGGTAACGCCTGTAGCCTAGCAAGAAGGGGATGTGAAAATGCACATCCTGCAGTTCCAATGCTACCATTCAGTCTTCTTACTCTAGGGCAGACAAGATCTGATCTAAAGTAAGCATCTTGAGCTTCTCCTTCTTGAGAAATAGATTGAAGGTCTGAGGATCTAAAATGTGCCGCAACCTTTGTTCTATTTCGGCATCAGAAAGTAGCAGGAATAACAGTCACTGCCTACTTCTGAATCCTGGACCCTCTGTATTGCTTCCTTGGCCAGGAGATCTGTAACTTCCTCTTGGAGTAATTTTAAATGATCCTCCGCCAGGCGTTCATGATTTGGCAGAATGGAAGGAGGAAAGGAAAGGCAGAGACTAGCCCTCCTGAATGATCAGCAAGACCCATTTGTCTGATGGTATGGACCTCCAGTGGGGGAGATGAAGATGTATTCTCCCACCAACTGAAGTGGTGTGGTTTTGCAGAGTCAGACTTGGAGTGCTTGGAGGCTGCAGAGGGCAGGGAGGCTGACAACGTCTGGCTTCCATTCCTTGGGCGGAATGAACCGCATCCACGTCTCTGCACAACTTGGCAAGTCTGTGCAGGACGGTGGCTGGAATAGGGTTGATGCGGCTGGCACCCCCTTCCGCTGCCACAAAAGGGGCGAAAGCTAGACTGGCCTTGAGGTGTAGAAGAGAGCCAAAGGATCTGGCCATAGCTTGAGAGTCCTTGAACTGCACTAGGGCAGAGTCTGCCTTCTCCCCCAAAAGACGGCATCCAACAAACGGCATGTCCATCAAGTTTGCCTGGACATCGGCCCGAGAAACCAGTGGTTCTAAGCGGGGCTTGGCACCGCAAGGCCAGTGTCGATGAAATTGTTCTGCCCAGCTAATCAGTCGTGCCAAGGCCACACCTTATGACGAATTTTGCTGCATCTCCCCTGTCCTTAACCGCCTGAGAGAGCACAGCCCGGCCCTTCTCTTGGACTTGTGCCAGCACTTGCACAAACGTCTCATAAAGGGAGTGGGAGAAAAGGACAAATAAGCATGCAGTATTCACCGACTGCAATGCCAGGCTGGAGGAAGAAAACATCTTCTTTCCAAGTGATTCCAGCCTCTTAGATTCCCTACCTGGAGGGGCGGAAGGGAACGCTGCACCACCAAGCTGTCAGGGGTGGGGTATTGGCTGAGAAACCTTGGGTGGCCCGGAGCCAGGCGATGGCGGCGTGCAATTCTCCTATTCACAGAAGCCCCTGTGCTAGGCTTGGACTACGTGTGAGAAGGACATTAGTAGGTGCCTCAATGTACGGAAAAAGGGGTTCAGTGGTTGCAGCCCAAGGCTGAAGCACTTTGGTCAGGAGATTAGTCCTGACCTGCTGGGAGGGCAACTCCAGTACGAGGACTTCAGCTGGTCTCTTGACCACTACGGCATAAGATGCCCCTCTTATGTAGCCACAGTTGGCGGAAAATGTCCAGTCCACTGGCCTCCCCATGTTCCCCATACCAGTCCTTCTGCTCTGCAGAAACATCCTGGTGGTCTAAAGGGTCCATAGACCCTTCCCAATCCTCTCTGAGCCTAAAACATCATCAACCGGCATCTACGTAGGCACAGACGCCAGGGAAGGTCAAGAAAGGCACGACTGGCTCTGTTGGATCCCTGAGGCCCCACCGGTTTAGTGGCCGGAGCTGACGGCGCCAAATCCGATGGGTCAACCCCCTCACACACACGGCACATGGCCTCGTAAAATTCTTTAATTTGAGCGGGGGTCACACCGGCTCCTGGAAAGGGAGGGAGGCGCGAAGTAGACCCTTGCTCCGGCTCCGCAGAACCAAGCCTAAAGTGTCAGTGCTCTTCACTTCATTTGTCGATGGACGACAGTCGAGGCGAAGATGAAGTTCTTCTTGTGCATCTTCCTAGAGTGTCCCGATGACCTTGTGTAGCAAGCTGCCTTTGTATATACTATACCAAAATGAGGTATAGTGTGCACAGAGTCCAGTGGAACCCCAAAGGTAGGCAGAGGTAAAAGTTAGATAACCTTACTCTCCATTTGTGGTAGTGTGGTCGAGCAGTAAGGCAGTATCAGGGGACAAAGTTAAGCATTTGTTGTACCCACTCAATCAGCAAATTATTTCACACACTCAAAGACTGAACTTCAGACCAATTGGTTTTGTGTAAAAATATTCTTTTAGTTATTTTATTTTCTAGAACCAAGCAAGCCTGGCACAGGTAAGTTGATAAATACTTTGCAGTAAATATACAGTTTGAAATGTAATTGTAAATGTACTTTGAAATGGTTACAGTTTGAATTACTGGTAATACAATACTGGTATACTGGTAATGCAATACTGTGAAATACTGTACATATACTTAGTATCGACTTTGCAATGAAAACTACAGGTACTTTAACGTTACTTTTGAGATTACTTTTTCTACTCAGTATGATATGCCTAGATATCACACTGGGACATGTCCTAGAGAAAAGGTAAGTAAAATCAGTTTTGCACAATTGTTATTTTTCTGGTTTCCATACAAATCAACTCCACACTTAGAAATTTTTTACAGAAAAAAACAGTCAATGGATTCCTATGGAGAGAAATGTAGTTAACGGTTAACAGGTAAGTAATAGGTTTTTGGAGTTTAGGTTCTGGGGTTAGAACAAAGGTTCCCCCTAAGTCAAGGATGCACTCTCATTACACACTCCGCAGCACAAGGGCGGCCGGGTGCTGAGGCCCAATGTTAGCCAACAGGGGATAGGGCACCTTCGGTTGGTGGCTGCTAGCTAGCAGGCCACTTGGCTGTGGAAGCAAAGCTCCTGGACTTTAGCTCAGGGCAAATGGGGAAACAGATTAGCACAAAAGGTGCACCCTCAGCAGCACCTCCGGTTAGTAAAAGCGCTGCAGGCAGGGAGATGAAGGTCTTCTGGGTGCGACCACCACTTTGAGAGGTAAGTTGGGAAGTTAGGGGTCGGTTAGGCACCGTTGGTTTGGGCACACAAGGCCGTAGGGCGTCAGGTGCAGGGGTGCCTTTTGGGGTCGGATCTTCTTACCAGCTCCTGGTTGTGGTTAGGGGGGGCCTTCTGGATTTAGGCTTCAGACATCGGCTTGAGGCAGGTCAGGGGCCACCGGATCTCATGTCAGGATCGCCGGGGTGACGTCCTCGTGGTGTTTGCCCACTCGAGCTCGGGCCATGGACGGCAGGTGCAGAGTGGTGCGGATTTGCGGTTTCCAGCCAAGGCCAGAGGTTGCAGATGAACAAATCCAGTGTTCACGGGAGACAAAGTCTTTGAAGTTGCAGGCAGGCAGTCCTCCGGGTTTTTGAGGTTGCAGGCTGCAGAACACACTGGGATTTCGCAGGAGCAGGTTCGAGGTAGAGACAGGCGGTAGGGCTGGGGCCGAGTCAGTTGGAGTCTTCCTTTTGTTAGCTGTGGCACGCTGTTCGGTCCTCCTTTATCTTGCTGCAGGTTCTTGTCTGAGGAAGCAAGGTTCAGGGGCGCCCCTAAATACTAGATTTAGGGTCGTTAAAGGTAGGTAAAAGGCAGGTACACCCCCTATTATGCCACTCTCCAGTGGGAGGGTTGCATGAGCCTGTCCCTGGTTGGCTGAGTCCCCCCATCTTCAAGATGGCGTGGACTGAGAGTAGTGATTCACCTCGCCTCCCCCACCTGAGGGGTAGAGTTGGCAGAGGTGGGCACACCTCTCTTCCTCACTTGTTTTCACTGCCGGTTCTCCCGCCCAAAGTGGGGGTCAGAACCAGTGGGGACCAGTTGCTGAGAGCAGCAAGTGGCCTGGGGAAGCTCACAAAGGCAGCAAGCCTTTTAAGCTTCCCCTTTGTGAACCCTGCCCATCCTGGGGGAGGGGCTTGGCACCTCATCCCAGGATGTGCATTGTTGCAGGCCCCAGAGAGCAGCAGCTCTCGACCCTGGGGTCCAGAAACATGTCTGGTGGTGGCAACTGAAAGGACCCACTCGGCCTGGACACTAGAGGTGGGTTCGTTTTCAGGGGGCATCTCTAAGATGCCCTCTGTGTGCATTTTTCATTAAATCCCACACTGGCATCAGTGTGGGTCTAATGGGCTGAGACGTTTGATACCAAACTTCTCAGTTTTCAGTGTAGCCAATATGGTGCTGTGGAGTTTGTAATGACAAACTCCCAGCACCATAAACTCTTAATGGTAGCATTGCACTTACAATGTCTAATAATGGACCTAGACACTAGGGTTACAGAGTTCATGCACCTGTACCCTCACCACTGGTATAGTGCACCCAACTAGAGGGGTGACTGATCTATACCAGAGAAGTGGTTTGTAGGCATGGCACACAGAGGTGTGTGCCATGTCGACTCTTCACTTTGTTCTGCACCAAAACACGCAGTCTGCAAAGGCAGTGTGTGTGTGTGTAAGGGTACAGGGCCTCTAAGGGTGGCACAATAAGTGCATTCTCTGGTCACAGTGCCCTGGGTACCTGTGCTACCATTTACTAGGGGCTGACCTGTGGCCAGAGATGCCAATTAGGTTTAGGCTTCAATGCAGTTTTAGGGGAAGAACATAGGCCCTGGGAACCTGATTAGCAGGAGCCCAGGGAACACTCAGTCAAAGCACATAAGCAATTCAGCAAAAAAGGGAGCAACCATGCAGAAAGAGGGCACATACTCACAACTTGAGTAGGACAAAGAGGACTTGGGGCTCCTGGAGCGGTATTGCAACCTTTTCTTCTTCGAACAAGACCAGGATCTCAACGGAGTCTCGCTTGATGGTATCGACTGCTAGGACGCAAGAAGCTTCATGGCTCGATCCCACAAGGCCTTAGGAGCCATAGCTCGACAGTCCGAGCACGACTTCGAGTTGTGGTCATGCCACTAACACCAGAGACAGACGAGATGGGGGTCGGTTACCGATATCTTGTGGTAACAGGCACTGCATGGTTTAAACCCTGTCTTCCTTGAAGACATCCTCCACACGAAGAAAAAATCAAGAAATCCACAAAACTCGAAAAAGGCCTGTCAAAAAGCAACAGACGGGTATCTTCTCCAGATCAGCGCTTAACTGGCACAGAAAGAAAAGAACTGATGTTCGTGTGCCTGAAATGCACCTATATAAGTGACAGCAATGTCATAACCAACGCTAACAACGCAGATGTCACGTGGAACCAAATGGAGGCAACAGACAGCTCACGCAAGGGGTATTGCTCGAGCAAAAGTTTTCCGGATCCAGCATGGTGCCTGGGAAATTCAAAGGTAAGGAATCTGCAGCTAGAAGTCTCTATCAGATATTAATTTAATGCAAATATGAAGCACTTCATGTGTATCTGGATTTCTACAATCCATGTTAGAGTGCAGGAAAGACATGGTGGACATAAGAATGCTTATTTGTCTCCTTCGTAAAAAGAACATGGAGAAAGATAAAGGTAACATTTTAATACATTTGTGCAATACAGAATCAACTGTAATCAAAAATATTTCTTATTGCCCTCTCCACTGCTCCTTGTATGTGTTGGGTGAAACGTCATGGTTGGGAACTCACTTATTGATTTTGATGCAGATAGACAGTTTTTAGTTTTAAAAATTCTGTAGATTTATATTACTTTCATATACATATTGAGACATAGTGAAATTTTAAACAATGCAAATTGGACAGAGCAAATGACTTAAAATAAACTGTTTTAAACTAGGTCAACGAAGAAAAATAATATAAACTTAGAAAGTATGAAGCTGCAAGCAGTACAAACAACTGCATGCATCCACAAATATTCCAACGTCCATTTCAATCAGTAAACTTGACTTGTAAAGTGACTTACAGTGCTTTAAAGCATCAAGTGCCCACTGCGGCTCCAAATGAGGCAACAGAGGTTCCTTACTGGGGTTCAGGGAGGATTTAGAGCCCATGGTGATAATATGGTCCGGCACTGAATCATCAAGTGAGTCGCTTATTAGCTCTGCATTCTCCTGTACTGAAAAGAACCGTGACTTCATACGCTTGGCTGATGACAGAAAAGAGGACGCCTCATTGAAGTGTTTCCCTGAAAACAAAAAGACAATCACCTGAGGCACTTTTCACAAAATCTTTATTCTCGAATTATACCGATAATTCTTAAGTCAGACCTGTCCTGAAAACTGTATGGTATGAATTTGCAATCAAAGGGAACATTTTAAAACGGATTCAAAACCATTCACTGTCCAGCTCTGAAGAGCAGATTGGCATTGCTGTCGGCCAAAGCCGGGCAGAGGTCATCCTATGACCAGGTGCTTCAACTCTATTTGGACATGGTGATTTGTCTTGGAGAAGCATGATATTTACACTAGCAGGAAAGGTGAAGCTGAAGTCAAGGGAAATCCCCATACCCCATTTATCTGATTTAACATTAAGCTTAATTTGTGGATTTCAAAAGAAGAACAAAAAGGAAAAAACATCCTAGCAGCATCCTTAGCTAGTTCAAGAAATGCCAGGATGTTAAGCAGGCTTACTAGGTGGCCAGGCAGAACAGAGAATGACCGCAAGAAAAACAAAACGAAACAATGGCAAAACAAAGGTATTTCTTCATAAAGGAAAATGCTACTTACCAGTATGCATCTGTTCTTGGCATGTAGAGCTGCAGAGTAGTACACTTTGCATTAGATCGCCACCTGGTGTTGGGCTCGGATGATTGCATGTTGTTATCTTCTTGGAAGAAGACTTTGTAGTCACGAAATAGGTGACTCCTCCCTTGGACAGTAGTGCGCATGGGCATTGGCTCCATCCTTAGATTGTTTTTCGCCATGATGGAAAATGATGAAGTTAGCAGAAGTAAAGAAAAGATGTCCATGCGTGTGCATCTAAGTAAGATAAAACTGGAACAGATATAGGTCCCGGGGAGGCGGGAGGGCGTGTACTACTCTGCAGCTCTACATGCCAAGAACAGATGCATACTGGTAAGTAGCATTTTCCGTTCGAGGTATATGAGCTGCAGATTGTACACTTTGCATCGATTGTGCAGCAGTGTCTCCCCTAGCGGTGGTCACCTGTATCTGTTGCAGTTGTTTAAAAAAGAGTTTTAAGGACAGCTTGGCCTACTGCAGCTTGCTGCTTGGCTTGCACATCAACACAGTTGTGTTTAGTGAAGGTGTGTGTTGTAGACCATGTTGCTGCTTTGCATATGTCCTCTAGGGGGATGTTTCCTAAGAAATCCATAGAGGCTCCTAGTTTGCGTGTTGAGTGCGCTCTAGGAGGAACTGTTAATGTACATTTTGCTTTTTGATAGCATATTTGTATACATTTTACAATCCACCTTGCAATTCCACTTTTAGAGATGGGGTTGCCTTTGTGCGGTGGAGAGCAAGACACAAACAGTTGTTTTGTTTTCCTAAGACTTAGTTCTATGTATATAGTAGAGAATAGCTCTTTTAACATCTAATGTGTGTAGAGCCCTTTCTGCCACAGAGTCTGGATTTTGGAAAAACACAGGTAACTCAACAGATTGGTTTAAATGAAAAGGAGTTATGACTTTTGAAAGGAATTTTGGATTAGTTCGTAAAACCACTTTGTTACGATGTAGTTGTAAAAAGGGTTCTTGTATTATAATTGCTTGTATCTCACTTACTCTTCTAAGAGAGGTAATAGCAATAAGGAAAGCTGTTGTCCATGTAAGGAATTGCAGTTCACATTTATGTAAAGGCTAGAAAGGGGGTCCCATGAGTCTTGTAAGAACAACGCTTAGGTTCCATACCGGACAAGGTGGCAACCTGGGAGGGATGATTCTTTTCAATCCTTCCATAAATGCTTTAATTGCAGGCACTCTGAAAAGAGACAAATGTAGTCTATTTTGTAAATATGCTCCAATTGCTGCATGCGTATGGATGAATATGCCAAGTTACACCTTTGTAAATGTAAAAGTTAACAAATGATATTCTGGATGGAAGCAAGCAGGGGATCAATTTGGTTATTGTTGCAGTAAATGGCAAACCTCTTCCATTTAGCGGCATAGCAAGCTCTGGTAGTAGGTCTCCTGGCCTCTTTAATAATGTTCATACAGTCTGGTGGTAGGTTATGATAACCAAACTCCAAGACTTCAGGAGCCAGATCGCCAAATTCAGTTGATTTGGATCTGGATGTCGGATTTCTCCATGGTTCTGTGTTCGCAGGGATGGAGTCAGTTGTAGCTTTTGGTGTGGAACTAGAGACAGTTCTAGCAGTGTGGTGAACCACGGTTGGTGTGCCCATGTGGGAGCTACTAGGATTAGTTTGAGAGACTATTGTCTGAGCTTGCGTACTACTAGTGGTATTAGTGGTATTGGCGGAAAAGCGTACGCAAATCTGCCTGACCAGTTCATCCATATTGCATTGCCCTTGGACTGCGGGTGTGGAAACCTGGTGGCGAAGGTTGGGCATTTTGCGTTTTTTTGTGTGGCGAACAGATCTATGTCTGGATGACCCCACTTGCGAAAGAATGGTTGAAGAACCTGAGGATGTAGTTCCCATTCGTGAATTTGTTGTGTCTGCCGACTCAACAGATCAGCTATCTGATTGTGAACTCCTGGAAGGTGCTCTGCCAACAGATATATATTCTGTGGAATGGCCCATCTCCAAATGTCTAGTGCGAGCTGGGACAGTTGTAGAGAGTGTGTCTTCCCCTGTTTTTGTATATAATACATGGCTGTCATGTTATCCATCCGGATCAGGACAGCTTTGTTCTGTACTTGTACTTGTAATGTTTTGAGTGCTAAGAATATTGCTGGCAGCTCTAGATGGTTGATATGGAACAATTTTTGTTGACTGTTCCATTGTCCTTGAGTTGTACGATGTAGGAGATGGGCTCCCCATCCTGCGAGGGATGCGTCTGCTGTGTGCACTAGTTGTGGAACAGGTTCGAAGAACGGCCGCCCTTTTGTCAAGTTTTTGGTGTTCCACCACTGCAGAGAGCGACGTGTGCAGCTGTCTACCAACAACAGGTCTGTTAGTTGACCTTGAGCCTGGTTCCACTGTTGTGATAGAAATTCCTGTAACATACGCATCTGCATTCTTGCATATGGTACTATGAAGATGCAGGATGCCATCATGCCTATTAGTCTCATGGACACTCTGGCTTGCAGAGAGTGTTGCTGTTGAAAGGCTGTGACGAAGGCTTGAATGCTCTGTATCCTTGCTGGAGTGGGATACGCTAGAGCTGTAGATGTGTTTATTGTAGCTCCTAGATACTGATGTATGTGAGAGGGTTGCAGATGCGACTTGGTGTAGTTGATTGTGAACCCTAAGTCGTGCAATGTTTGAATTGTCTGATGTGTGTGTTGAACACACTGGTTGAATGATTTTGTTTTTATGAGCCAGTCGTCCAGATAAGGGAAGACATGTATTTGTTGTCTTCTGCGATGTGCTGCTACTACTGCTAGGCACTTTGTGAATACTCGTGGTGCCGTTGTCACTGCGAATGGAAGGACCTTGAACTGATAATGTTGTCCTTCCAGTACAAACCTTGGATACTTCCTGTGAGCAGGATGTATAGGAATGTGGAAATAGGCGTCCTTTAGGTCTAGGGTTATGAGGAAATCGCCCTGTTGCAGCAGTGGGAGCACTTGTTGTAAAGTGATCATATGAAAATGATCTGACTGAATGTAATGGTTGAGGGGCCTGAGGTCGAGAATTGGTCTTAGTGTCCCGTCCTTCTTGGGAATTAGAAAGTACACCGAGTAAACCCATGTTCCTTGTTCTTGTGAAGGAACTAATTGTATTGGGGCCTTTTGTAGAAGTGACAGAACTTCTTGTTTGAGCAGAGTAAGGTGTTCTGCGGACATTGGACGCTGCCTGGGTGGTATGTGTGGAGGGGTTGCTGTAAGTTCTAGGCAGTAGCCATACTGGATAATCTGTCTTACCCACTTGTCTGATGTGATGGAGTTCCAGACAGGCAGGAATTGCGTTAATCTACCCCCCCACAGGAGTGGAATGCTGTTGGGGGAGCAGAGGAAAGTCACTGTTTTGAGGTGGAAGAGGTTTGATAACTGTTGTTACCACGACCTCTTCCTTTGTTGTTATTCCCTCTATATCCTCCTCTGACATATCCCTTGTTAGAGGATATTTGTGTGTTAGATTTGAAGGATGTTGTATTATCTGCACCCGTCTGTTTGGAGCCCCCTCTATAAAAGGAGCGACAAAAGGAACCTCTAGTTTGTGTGGATCCTAGAGCCTCCATAGACTTGGCGGTGTCTGTATCCTTCTTCAGTTTTTTCAAGTGCCGTGTCTCCTCAGGTCCAAACAATTGGTTTTGATGAAATGGTTGATTTAAAATGGTAGTTTGCACTTCCTGTTTAAACCCTGAAATGCGTAGCCACGCATGTCTTCGAAGTATGACACTAGTATTTACAGCTCTAGATGCAGTATCTGCTACATCTAGTGCGCACTTGATTGAGGCATTTGAGATAAGTTTGCCTTCTTGTATAAGATCATTTGCCTGAACCTTATATTGGTCAGGTAGATGTTCCAGCAGTTTCTCTAACTGATCATAATGAGCCCTATCATATCGGGAAAGTAGGGCTTGTGTATTAGCTATACGCCATATGTTGGTAGCTTGCGCAGCTATTCTTTTGCCTGAGGCATCTATGACCTTGGATTCTTTGTCAGGTGGGGGTGCTTCACCTGACGTTTGTGAGTTTGCTTTCTTCCTAGCATTTGCTACAACTAGTGAATCTAATGGTAGTTGTCCCTTAATGTAGGTTGGATCTGTAGGTGCAGGCCTATATTTTTTCTCAATTCTGGGGTTTAAAATCCTAGTATGTACAGGGTCTTTAAAATCTTCTGGAGCATGTTTGATGACCCCTTTGATCATGTGAAAAATTTGAACATATCTTTGCGATTGTTCGAATGTGTCTAACAGAAAATACTCCTCTGCCTCATCAGAATGCATAGTGACTTTATGGTACATGGCAGCTCTGTTCAATAGGTGCCCAAAGCCAATGTTATCTTCTGGGGGAGAATGTTTTGATGGGTATGACTGTGGGTCAGGAATATCTTGCATATCCTGTGGGTTTGGGTACTCCCAGTCTGTATCATGTGTAGGGTATGGGAAAGGCTCATCTGTGTCTATCCCTCCTCCTAAACTATACTCATCATCATTTTCAGGTGAGTGTGAAGGTAACAGAGGAGAATGAGAAGGAGACATCTGTGGTGAAATGTTAAGAGGAGCAGGAGATGAAGGAGAAGGAAGTATTGGTGAAGAAGGGTGCATAGGGGATGTGGCAGAGTCCTTCTTCTTGGCAGGAACCACAGGTGTGGATGTTTCATCTGCCTTCCTCTTCTTGTGTGGTTTAGTGGACACCTGACCTGTCTTTGGGTCAATATAGATCTTCTTTTGGAGAGGATCTGGCTTGAAGAGCTCTTCCCAAGTTTGCAGCTTGTCTTTAGCCTTAGGAGTTGTTACAATGTCCTTTGGCGTAGTTTTCGGCACCAAAGGTGTTGTTTTCGGTGTCATAGGCTGTTTCGAGGGCTTTGGCGCATCGGAATCAGGCCTTGTTGGTTTCGGCACCGAAGACGATGTCTTCGGAGTGGAAGCTGGTCGCGTCGGCTTCGAGGAGCTGGACGCTGACTTCGTACCCTTCTCTTTATAAGTCGACGGTTTCAGTGCCGAGGGAGCTGGTGGGATTGGCACGTGCGGCTTGGTCGGAACCGAGCTACTGGAAGGTTTAGTTACTTTCTTCGGAGCCGGGCTCGATGGCGGGGCTGTCGAAGTGGATTTTCGGTTGCGTCTGGGCCCCGGAGGCAGAGTGTTGACCTTTGCCTTCGATCTGGGTGCTGTGTGTGGTGCAGGGGCAGTAGTACTCACGTGCTGACCCGATGGTATGGAGTCATCTGAGTCGTCTGCCTCTGATACGATTTGGAGATCATCGGAATCTTCTTCGGGAACGAGCGGAACCTCCTCGTCGAAGATATCCACCGGTTCCGGAGCTGATCTCTGCATGTCGTGTCGATGGACCGTCCGATTTCTGATGGTTTTCTTGGATCGAAAGGACGCACAGGCTGTACAGCTGGATTCGTCGTGTTCTGGCGATAAGCACAGATTGCAGAGCTCGTGGTGGTCACTGCGTGGAAACTTTGCTTCACACCCGGGGCATTTCTTGAATGGCGTCCTTTCCATGTGGTGTAGGCCTCACGGCGTGGATAGGCCCAATGGCCCGCGTCGACGACCGGAATCGAGCTGATGGAGTCGAAACGATGTTAGTCGATACCGAAAGTAGTTTGGAGAGTTTTGGGACTTTTTTTGCGCTTCGAAGTGCTTGAAAAGTCTATTTCTAGCCGGAGCTGAAAACTTTCATCCGAACCCAGTGGCGGAAAAAAACAATCTAAGGATGGAGCCAATGCCCATGCGCACTATTGTCCAAGGGAGGAGTCACCTATCTCGTGACTACAAAGACTTCTTCCAAGAAGACAACAACATGCAATCATCCGAGCCCAACACCAGGTGGCGATCTAATGCAAAGTGTACAATCTGCAGCTCATATGCCTCGAACATATATTTCCTTTTCAGCTACTTTAAAATGTTTCCCACACACCAGAACTAACGCGGCAAACCCTATCCAAGCCTCAAGAACTTCTGCTGTATATATAAATCTTAGCTCTGCCACCCAACTTTGGGTATCAGAAGAGATACAGTCCTCCTATTTTCGTGTCTGGTTCTGCCATGCAACACTAAATGCAGAGAAACAAACAGCCGAGCTGCCAAATCCTACAGACCTGTGGGAGGATAAAACTGTCCATTAGTAAAACGGAATCAGAATGGGTATTAAAATTCGCAAATGTGCAATATACATATTTTGAGAAAGTGCCTCTTTTGACATGGTTAGCTCCCACCTTTTGCCTGGTATTTGCAGTGCACATGGTCCCTGCCAACCAGGTCCCCTGTGCCAGTGCTTCTTCTCTAAAACATATCCACAATTGGCACTTCTGCCCCCTGAAAGTCCCTAGTAAGTGGCAACCTGGGTACATAGGGATTGGAAGCTGAAGATGGTTCCTTGGGACCCCCTTCACGAGGACCATACTACTGCCCTTGCAGTGTACATGCCATTGTGAGGGGAAAAACGACAAAGTCAACATGGCACACTGCATGGGTTGTAGGAACATCACCCCTCTAGCAAGCCTCACAGCCCTAAGATAGGTTAAACTATACCACAGGTGAGGGCATATCTGCAGGAGAAGATGTAGCCCTACAATATTTAAGTCCATTGTGAAATATTGCAAGTACCAGGGAAGCCATAAGAAGTGCATGGGCTGGAAACTTGACAACTAGAGTTCCCCAGCACCATGATGGCTTCACTGAAAACAGTAGTGTTTGGTACCAAACAGCTCCTTGTAATAAATCCACACTGATGTCAGTGTGAGATTTATTACAACATGTACTCAAAGGGCACCTCAGAGGTGCCCCCTGAAAATCTACAGACCCTGGTGTGGGCACTTACTGGCTTTAGGCAGCCTGCCACACACAGGGATGTTTCTGGACCCCTGGATGGAGAGCCTCTGCTCGCTGGGACCAGAAACAATGCATATCCTGGGCAGAGGTGTCACACCTCCCCCAGGATGGACCAATACTCGAAGTGAAGCTTCAGAGGCCAGCTGCCATTGCAATACAAGCCACAGCCTCCAATGCTAGGAGCAGATGGCAGAACCCGGTTTACACACCCACTTTGGACTGGAAAACCAGTGGGAAAACCTAGGAAGACTAGGAGGTGTGGCCACCTTTGCCATCTCCACCCCTCAGGTGGAAGAGTCGAAGTTAAGCACACTTTCAGTCCCCTCCATCTTGAAGATAAGGAGACTCCTCCAATCAGGATTTGGCCCATGCCCCTCCCACAGGAAGGTTGCAATATAGTGGGTGTAGTCATCCCAGGTAAGGTGCCCATTGGCCCAATCTACTGCTCCCCTAAAACGCTTCCTAAATTCAGTATTTAGGTGGCTCTCTCAGACCTAGAAACTAGATCTGCTGTGGCCTAAGAAAAAAGCGAAGCCTGAAGACGACAACTGCCTTGGCCACAGTCCTACCAGCCTATCTCCAGCTTTAACGACCCTGAGACCTGTCTTGCAGCCAGTGACCTCTGAAAACCCTGGGAGGGCTGCTGCCTTCAAAAAAGACTCCAATCTTCTGTGGACTTGTCCAGAATAAATCTACTACAAGGGCTGCGGATCCAGCTGGAACTGAGATCCCGGCCACTCTGTACCAGACGGCCACATCTGAGTGGCCCCCCTGCCCAGTGAAGGCTCCCCAGTGACCCGGACCTCGAGTTGAGCATTGGCTTACCTCACCTGGAGTCTGATGACACCTGCAGCCTGAATCCAGAGGCACCCACTGACCGCCACAGGCTCCGATAAGAAGATTACGACTTCTGAAGCCACCCTGCACCAGAAGCCCCTGAGGCTTGGTGATCTGAATTAATGGTGCCCCTGCAACCTCTTACTTCTCTACTACCTATGCTGTAGGTCTTCCTCCTGCAACCTCTGGCCCAACGCCTGCAGCCTGTTTGCCAAAAAAAGAATCCCCATTGAAAAGCACTGGGAGCCCGATGCTGAATTTGCACTCTGCACCTGGCCGTCCCTGTGCCACTGGTGGTGTAGGTTCGGTGCTGCTTTGTGTCATCCCCTGTGCTTGCTCTAACCTCCAAAGCTTGGTTCCTGCAACTGATTTACTTACCAGCAAGCAGTGTGGCTTTGATCACCCCTGGTCTCCATTGAAACGCATTGGGCCAAACTCTGATTTTGACCTCTGCACCCAGGTGTCCCTGTGCCGCTGGTGATGCAATGTTGCTACTCACCTGACCCTTGCTGACTCTTGGGCCCGAATACTGGAACTTAAGTTGTTTACTTACCTGCATAACCGCATTATTTTCCTCTGTAGGATAACATTAAACTTTTCTGACATTACACCAAGTGTCGAGTTTTGAAAGAGAAAAGTATTTTTTAATTAAAACTTACTTACCTCATTGCGAAGATCTTGGTTTTAGTCCATACAAAGCTTATTTTTATAAAATTGGTGTAGATTCTATTTTTGAGTCGTGTGTCCATTATCGGTCAACGTTGTGCAACAAATGTCTTACACTTCTCTGTATAAGGCCTAAGGCTGCTCGCCCACCCTACCACAAATAGAGCAACCTGGGTTTACATTGAGCCCTGTACACTTTTGGGGAGTCCCTGGACTCTGTGCACAGTATAACCACACAGTGGCATGCCATGAACAGAGGCAGCTTCCTATACATATAAAACATTCCCTTAATAGTGTACAAAACATTTGTGCATTATCTACTTCAATGTTACCACATCTGACATAAGCAAAAATATGACCCCGGCTTCCCCAAAACCTCTAAAGTTGTGGCACAGTAAAACAGGCAAGATGAGTTGAAATCAAATGTTGCTATTTACATTTGGCAGTCTTACACAAATGCAATCAAAATATCTGTGAACGTCCCAGATTCTCATGCAAGATTACCATCTCTTCCTTCCGTCACATTACCACTACCAGACAGCACCAATCTACTTAAGTATTTTTTTAGCAGCTGCTACCAAATAATGCTTTCTACAAAGCATGGGGTGAGCTATCCATTCATTTATCCAAATCCTGTCTCAGACAAAACAAAGCCAACTGTGTATATGCAAACTTAGAAAACCAGGCAGCAGAAGAAGTGAAGGGTCAAATTTGCGTTGATAAGGGCGTGGCTTGGATGGCCAACATGGCGGACGCACCTTAACGGAGCTCCGCACATCCACACCATTAAACAATTAAAGCCGACATAATCCTGTACTGCGGAGCACATCGGCTGCACCACCCGGAGAATCCGACGGAGACCCACAGCATGATCCCTGCCTGAAGTGGCGAATGAGCGGGGTTGCGGCCGTGCTGGGGCCTTGCGCCGATTGCCGTTTAGCGGGTGGATCCATCTCGGCCTAGCGAGGAGGGCGGAGAAGTTCGCGACACTGGAGGTAAGCGAGGGGCGTCCCATGGCCCGACGACTGCCTGGCTGGCTCCGGGTTGCGACTGCAGCCCAGAGGGCGTGAAGGACCTACTGCCTCCGAATAGACTCCTTGAAGCAGCCTCCCTGCCTGGCCTATGCCTCCCCGCGGGACACAGGGCCTTGTTTGGGGCGGGCTAGACTCTTCGCGGGCCCGGGCGGACGGTGCGGCCTGCAGGCCCGACCCCTGATCCTGAGTGGCCTGCAGCTTGCAGGCGGAGGCTGGAGGGGGTGGGTGCCGGTAATTTGAGCGGCCTGTCCAGTGTGGGTGCCACCCGGGGATAGTCCCTGATGGAGCTGCCTCCCAGTCGGGCCTTCCCGCAGCAGATGACAACCGCATGAACTGGTTGCCCTGCTGGGCGCGACGTATAGAAGGGGGGGGGGGGTTTACCCAAGAGAAGTCACGGGGACCTGGGTCATGTTAAGGTACTGAGAGGAGAGGGGTCCCAGTGAGAATTAACTAATTATCTTGATTTAAATAATAATAATGCTGCACAATGATTCTACAATGTTTAATTCACAGAGTAGACACAACCAGGATGTAGTATCCAACATTAATCAATTTGAAACGGTTGACTAGTGCCCAAGAACAAGGGAAAGGTGATAAGTGAGGATAGTGCAAGTAGGGGAAGTGACAATAAAATCAGAACAAAATCTGACACATTTACACATGAATTGAAATGCTCGGATGATCATATATCAAGCTAATAACTAGAATCACATGCCCCACGTAGTACAATTATGTAACATTTTTCGGATCGGGGGCTGGAATTGCAGGGAAAAGTTGTCGACTTTTCGACCCTCAGATGGTGCAGGACTTAGTGGAACCCTTGCGGTGGGGTCTTCATCAGGACGGGTATTGGGACTAGCAACCTATTAGTATCAATAATGGAGTATAGATTAATGGGCCCATTTAAACAAAACAGTGATTACATCAATTATTTATTATAAAAGCACACATTAGGGGAGAGCCTACCTAATTAATCGGTGCTCATCGTCTAAGTATCATAGTGGAAGAAAAACATCCATTTAAGCTCACGGGTATTCAGAATTGTTGTAATATTGCCTCCGCGAGGTCCTAGTATTGCTTTATAAAGCAATACTAGGACCTCGCGGAGGCAATATTACAACAATTCTGAATACCCGTGAGCTTAAATGGATGTTTTTCTTTAATTCAATACAAACAGGTCTGAATGAACATGATAGTTCATTTTCCCAGCTAGCGACACTGCCTTAAAAGTCTGCTCAGATATATCCTACTAACTGTCAAATGGTTTCATAGGACCTGTCTTTCATATGCTATTATCAATATATGTCTTGTACTCTTAGAAAGTTATACCGTTGTCCATATGTTGGTTTAGCAATGTTACATAAGAGCAAGTCATCGAATGCAATGATATAACTCGTGGCTGACTCCATGGCCGTTATATGTTTTAGAACTGTTATTGATGCAATTGTACAAACAACAAACAGTATGGAGGGTCAAGGGGAAAGTTTACCGACCTGTCTACTCACTCCCCTAAACTAGAATACATAACAGCAGAAGAGTAGACCAAGTCTGGAAAATGGTGTGTGTCTCTGAACGAGCGGAAATGCAACATTTGAATGTACATGCAGGTGGTGCCTCGAACCTGACGACAAACCAGGGTTTTGAATAGTAACCCATCAGACCACCCATTTGGCGGAAATTCATCATTTGGGGGTTGATAAATATTCAAACCACTGCCTGGCCATTTTAGTGCCAGGGTAACATAGTATCTCTATGTACAATATTCCTCAATGTAGTAATGTTTATTAAAGTGCAGTGCTCAAAAAAATAATAAGAGTGAGTAAAATTGACTACTGAGACATAAGAAAGTTTCAAGATAGAGGTCAGAGTGTCAAAGCTTAAAAAACACGCCATGTAGTTTGGAATTTGATACTATTCTGTGGCGCTGAGCAAGGTGGTCGACATGTTTCAGCCTACAGGGGAAACTACCCCGGCTTTCTTCAGGACCTTTCATATAAACTTGCTACTGCAACAAACAATAATATGTGATATGAGGAATAATAAAAATTGTGCTTATAAAAAGTCACATATCTACCAGGAACTTTACATTCCAATGTTCACTGGAGGATGAGAGACATAGCTTCTTCCTATTGTGAGACAAAAATTCACACAATCAATCAGGACAGGGTCACCTACATGCATCCGCATGAATACATATACCCCACTCAGAAAAACACACATGCATGAGCAAATTATATTCTGTTAAACTAGAACAAATTATATTCCGCTTTACTGAAACAAAAAAGCATAATAGCTACATCACTCAGAGGCATTACCTCCAGGTGATACTCACCCAGCTTTGTGTGGGTGACGACCCCACCTCGCCCGGCAACCGCTCGGGAGAATGAGGCCCCGCTCTATAGTGTATACAAAAGACAAAGTAAGTGAACAACATCCACTTTGTCCAGCCAAATTGCGCTACACAACAACCCAACAAACGTGTGATGAAACACCCAAGTATCAGACCATTAGATTCCTTACTCACAGTTAAGTCATGAGATAGTGGGGGGCCTCAAACACCAATGAATATGTTACAGAATACGCCTTATGGGCACTATTACGTGTCCCTATGATAATCATGTTGTCAACCGAATTCGGAGGCATTCATGAGGGACCCCAGGTCTAGGGTCTAGATGCTCAAGATCATTAGGGACCACAATTCTATAAACAGATGGTAAAAATTGTAGGGCTCCACCGATTTTAAATGTACCCAGCTACTCTACTATATACCAATTGACTCACATAGGAGTATGAGGGCAACTTGTGTTGGAAACGCCAATGATAACTGCAAAGAATGCACTCAAATCATGCAGAAAAAGCGACCTATATCTCACCTGTCCGTCGGTACCTCTGGTGTTTCAAGAGCGGAAGTGGAGGTATGTCTCCTACCGTCCGCCTTCGTTTTATAACGGACCCGAGTCTCGTTAATTAGTCACATGAGGACTAATTACGCGCCAGCAATGACACGTTTGTACTGCCCAGTAGTAGTCCCGCGGAGAGTATTCAACAGAGCGCCCATCCGCCCGGTTGAGGGACCACTGCCCTTCTCGGCGAGCGCAACTGCGCATGCGCATAGCCGAAAACGCTGTTTGAACGCGTCTGCGCACTAGACGCGAGGAAAACAGTGATAGAAACCGGGTGCGTATACATTGAAACAATGACCCGCTGCGGGTCATTGTTTCAATGTATACGCACCCTCGTATACATATATAGCTCACCCAACCTAAATGTGATGAACCCCTACTCAGTCCAGTTCTATCTTTCCTGGCACCCAGAAAGGTTTGCAGCCTATTGTGAATAATAATTCTTCTATGGGTCTTGCGATCTCTAGCCAGTCCATCATATACACTAATTATGTGTAAACAATGCGAGCTTTTGCCGTTCAGTTTCTAAATACAAAAATGTTGTTACATTTGTGCCTTTAATTACTCTCGGCTTGGGATATTTATTTTAACCAGCGCACCCTTGACCGTGATCTTCGGAACGGGCATGCGTGCCCGGCGCAACCACCTATGAGATCTGTCGGCATGCTTGACATGCAGGGCTCCGGTTTCTATCACTGTTTTCCTCGCGTCTAGTGCGCAGACGCGTTCAAACAGCGTTTTCGGCTATGCGCATGCGCAGTTGCGCTCGCCGAGAAGGGCAGTGGTCCCTCAACCGGGCGGATGGGCGCTCTGTTGAATACTCTCCGCGGGACTACTACTGGGCAGTACAAACGTGTCATTGCTGGCGCGTAATTAGTCCTCATGTGACTAATTAACGAGACTCGGGTCCGTTATAAAACGAAGGCGGACGGTAGGAGACATACCTCCACTTCCGCTCTTGAAACACCAGAGGTACCGACGGACAGGTGAGATATAGGTCGCTTTTTCTGCATGATTTGAGTGCATTCTTTGCAGTTATCATTGGCGTTTCCAACACAAGTTGCCCTCATACTCCTATGTGAGTCAATTGGTATATAGTAGAGTAGCTGGGTACATTTAAAATCGGTGGAGCCCTACAATTTTTACCATCTGTTTATAGAATTGTGGTCCCTAATGATCTTGAGCATCTAGACCCTAGACCTGGGGTCCCTCATGAATGCCTCCGAATTCGGTTGACAACATGATTATCATAGGGACACGTAATAGTGCCCATAAGGCGTATTCTGTAACATATTCATTGGTGTTTGAGGCCCCCCACTATCTCATGACTTAACTGTGAGTAAGGAATCTAATGGTCTGATACTTGGGTGTTTCATCACACGTTTGTTGGGTTGTTGTGTAGCGCAATTTGGCTGGACAAAGTGGATGTTGTTCACTTACTTTGTCTTTTGTATACACTATAGAGCGGGGCCTCATTCTCCCGAGCGGTTGCCGGGCGAGGTGGGGTCGTCACCCACACAAAGCTGGGTGAGTATCACCTGGAGGTAATGCCTCTGAGTGATGTAGCTATTATGCTTTTTTGTTTCAGTAAAGCGGAATATAATTTGTTCTAGTTTAACAGAATATAATTTGCTCATGCATGTGTGTTTTTCTGAGTGGGGTATATGTATTCATGCGGATGCATGTAGGTGACCCTGTCCTGATTGATTGTGTGAATTTTTGTCTCACAATAGGAAGAAGCTATGTCTCTCATCCTCCAGTGAACATTGGAATGTAAAGTTCCTGGTAGATATGTGACTTTTTATAAGCACAATTTTTATTATTCCTCATATCACATATTATTGTTTGTTGCAGTAGCAAGTTTATATGAAAGGTCCTGAAGAAAGCCGGGGTAGTTTCCCCTGTAGGCTGAAACATGTCGACCACCTTGCTCAGCGCCACAGAATAGTATCAAATTCCAAACTACATGGCGTGTTTTTTAAGCTTTGACACTCTGACCTCTATCTTGAAACTTTCTTATGTCTCAGTAGTCAATTTTACTCACTCTTATTATTTTTTTGAGCACTGCACTTTAATAAACATTACTACATTGAGGAATATTGTACATAGAGATACTATGTTACCCTGGCACTAAAATGGCCAGGCAGTGGTTTGAATATTTATCAACCCCCAAATGATGAATTTCCGCCAAATGGGTGGTCTGATGGGTTACTATTCAAAACCCTGGTTTGTCGTCAGGTTCGAGGCACCACCTGCATGTACATTCAAATGTTGCATTTCCGCTCGTTCAGAGACACACACCATTTTCCAGACTTGGTCTACTCTTCTGCTGTTATGTATTGATGCAATTGTGTCATCGAGGTTTTACCGTCATGTGACAGGTACACCGTGAAAATGTCAACCCTCCTTAACTGAATCAATGATCATGCACGATAATATTGAAGGGCAATACATGAATATACTATTGTCATTTTCTCTAATTGGCTGACATCAGTGCCTTGTTACCTTATATAAGAGATCATTTATACTTTTATTAATTCATGTTTTACCTATATTAATTCTGTCATCAAGGTTAACATTTGATATGGCCACGTGTAATAACGTATATATTCTTTGCATTGTAAATATTTCGTACTTTTTGAATATTCATTTATACTCTTCCCTTTTACTGGCCGCTTAACTGACTGTACTCCAGGTGCACTGCAGGGACCAAATTACCCCCTCAATAATATTGCGATCACCATTAATAAGAAAATCTGGTCACGGAGTCCCTACCTAGCGGAGTCTTTCCACTATGTTTATCCAAGTGTGAGAGTCACATGACTCTGTCTCCTTGGTTACTACCCAAATAGGAAGTGCGCCTTCCATTTTGCAGCCTGCCGTGAAGACGCCGACTTTGATTCTATTCTCCGGTGAGCACACTTGCCGTTCTGGCGGCCCCATCCTCCACCATTTAAAACGTTCCCTAATTAATTCCGAGCACATTTTAATCGATCTCCTTGCTCTCTCCCCAGCGGGTGACTTTTGATTCATTCTCAGCGCCCTCCAGCACTTGGGGACGACCACAACATGCACCCAACTGTTTGGTAAGCCTGGCCAGCGGTAC
The DNA here is from genome assembly GCF_964261635.1 of Lissotriton helveticus. Lineage (NCBI taxonomy): Eukaryota > Metazoa > Chordata > Amphibia > Caudata > Salamandridae > Lissotriton > Lissotriton helveticus. Next base: position 1,501,920,694 of record NC_136061.1, read on the forward strand.
TCATAATACGATACTCTGCTGGGCCCTGGTTACGTTTTTTCTGATGTAGTCCCCTTATTTCTGTAGATTAATCCTTGGATTTCCACTGCCCAATGTCCCCGGGCCTCTTTTGATTCCCGCCGCAACGCGATTGGTAATTAACAAGATGTAAGTTTTTCAATGTGCCTAACGAATATCCAGGCTGAATATATGATTTATCCTCTATTCTCTGTCCATTAATACTTAAACACGTGTAAATTATGTGTTTTTACCTCTCAGATAATCCAAGTCTTCACATGGAGGTTTCCCACTATGATACTTAGACGATGAGCACCGATTAATTAGGTAGGCTCTCCCCTTAATGTGTGCTTTTATAATAAATAATTGATGTAATCACTGTTTTGTTTAAATGGGCCCATTAATCTATACTCCATTATTGATACTAATAGGTTGCTAGTCACAATACCCGTCCTGATGAAGACCCCACCGCAAGGGTTCCACTAAGTCCTGCACCATCTGAGGGTCGAAACGTCGACAACTTTTCCCTGCAATTCCTGCCCCCGATCCGAAAAATGTTACATAATTGTACTACGTGGGGCATGTGATTCTAGTTATTAGCTTGATTTATGATCATCCGAGCATTTCAATTCATGTGTAAATGTGTCAGATTTTGTTCTGATTTTATTGTCACTTCCCCTACTTGCACTATCCTCACTTTATCACCTTTCCCTTGTTCTTGGGCACTAGTCAACCGTTTCAAATTGATTAATGTTGGATACTACATCCTGGTTGTGTCTACTCTGTGAATTAAACATTGTAGAATCATTAAGTGCAGCATTATTATTATTTAAATCAAGATAATTAGTTAATTCTCACTGGGACCCCTCTCCTCTCAGTACCTGCTGGGCGCGACGGCTTGGGGGCTTGACGCAGACTCCTGAGGCTTCAGCGCTCGCTGGACTCCCGGGGCCCACCCCCCGAGATTCGCCTGTGTGGAGGTCATGCACCACTGTGGTGAGTAGGAGGGTGCCATTGGAAACACGGGCCTAGAATATACGCATTGGACCAGGAGAACGATTGGCACTGGAGTTTGAGATCCTCTCCGGAGGCTTGATTTGAAGCTCCTGACCGGTGTATGTGACCTGGTGACATCGGCGGAGTGGGGACGCGCAGTGGACTGGGAGTCTGGTGAGTCTGGTCCCTGTAGCGGGGCCTACTTGGCCAGTGGTCAAGGGCTGCTGAGGCGGCTGGGCTAGGTCCAGTTCGGCTTGTGGCCTGAGACACGTTGGATTCCGTGAGGCCCGGCCTGGTGCATAACCCCTAAGACACCACGACTAGTCAGTGGCCGTCGGTTGGGGGACGGCGACAAGGGACATACTTCTCCCCCCCTTTTCCCCGTTATAAGATCTCACCCTCAGTTCCTCCATCGACATGGGAAAAGATAAGCCGGGCTTCGTCAACACCAAGCAGCGCACCCTGGATCAGTATGCTATAGCCCCGAACAGCGCTATAGGGGAGATATGAGTGGCACGATGCCGGACAACGCAGCACTCCTGGCGGCCATCACTGAAGCAAGGAACACCCTGGATGTCAAAATCGGCAAGGTAGGATCAGAAGTATCCTTCCTACGCCAATATCTGAGGAAGGCGGTGGACTGCATTACCGAGGCAGAGATGGAAGTGTCCACAGTCGAAGATACTGTAACCGCCCCACAGACAAAAGTTAATAAACTCATGGTGCTGACACAGGAACTGGCTTCTCCAGTCGAAGACAGAGAAGGACGCTCTCAACGCAAAAATGTGCGCTTCAATGGCTTCACAGAGGGATACGAGGGCTCATCCATGACCTATTTTCTTACCCAATGGTTATCAGACCTACTGCCAGGATAAAAACGGTCTGCTTGTTTGGTAGTTGGAAGGACACATCGTGCTCTCACAAAGAAGCCGCCCCCAGGTGAAAGCCCGAGACCCGTAGTCGCAAAATTTCTGAATTACGCTGACCGGGATTCTATTTTGCAATTTGCCAGGTTCCAGAGGACAAACTCAAGTATGACTCTAAACCCATTATGATTTTCCTGGGCTATATCAGTCTGGTACAACAACAGCGCCAGTCTTTCATGGCAGCGAAGCGTAGGCTGCAAGACCTGAACATACAATACATGCTCTTATATCTGGCTCGCATGGCTGTCATTTACAATTCTAAATCCTACTTCTTTGACTCGACAGAGGCGATATTTGCTTGGACAGATGAGTGAACACGACCGTAATCACATACAAAACCGCCACCAATGGAGTCGGACTCATCTCAGGGTCCACACAGGAACAGGCAAAAGCGAAATAAATCCAAAAGACGCCACTGATCTGGTTCAGCACAGCGCTCCTCTGACCCAGAGGAAGCATCCTTATCTCTAATAGTGGGCACGATCCTTCATTGAACCTGGGTCACGTCCGAAGATAATCCACAAGTCTTATCCTGCTCCGTATGGACCACAAGGATGGCGTGGATGTCCAGTCACACACTCCTTCCCGCCTCAGACACTTCAATTTTTCTTGTTAAGGTTATATTGGGGGTTTGGGTACCATTGGAGGAGGTGCCTTGGGTCCCTCCGCTGGGGGCCTGAGAGTATCCTCCGCCGTGACAGATGCTCCATGTTCTAGGCAGTATCGGGTCAGGGCTGGGGGTTTCTTATAGTATTAAGTCAGCATAGTTTTGTTTTTGCAAGCACACAGAGGCCAAGTCTCGATCCCACTGTCTCAGGTCTAACACACCCATGCCCCGGGAGTAGATTACAACACAGCTACATGCTTCCCCACTTATAGATTTGACCATAGTGTCGTGGAATGTCAGGGTCCTCTTAAATAAAGTTAAGAGGGGCGCCATCCTTTGCCAAGCCAAACGCTAGGGTGCAGATATATATATTTTTTTTTTACAAAATAATCATCTATTGGGTACCCAGGTCTCGCCAGGTTTGGGTACCTCATCATATACCAAGCCGGGTGTACTAGGGGATCTCGAGGGATGGCCTTTCTCATACATCGCTGCGTCCCCTTTGTACACACAAAGCATTGGCTAGATCCCCGCAGATTTTATATCCTTATGTCCCCATAGAGTGTCCTATCAGGTACACTCTATGGGGAATGTCTTAAGCTTGGATGCATCTATGCCATCCGACCACTAGGCACCACCTTTGTTGAAAAATTAACTCGATTGTGGGACGAACTACCAGGCGACTTGACGCTCCTGGGTGGGGACTGGAACGACACCATGACAGTAATAGACAAGATGTGTGCACCAGGGCGGGAACCCCCAACAGACAGATCGAAGCTACACCTCTTGGCTACTACACTAGGTTGGCCAGACATCTGGCGCGAGTTCCACCCCTCTGAACTCAGCTACACATACATGTCCACTGTCCATGGCTCTCTGTCCCACTTGGATTATATGTTCATTCCACGTAGCAACATCCATCAGGTCTCCCATGTGTCACATCTTCCCACGGGTCTTTCCGATCACTCTCCAGTCCAGTGTTTTCCCCGTGTGCACTCTTACAAACCTCCATTTAGGTGGAGGATGTCCCCCTGGCACTTGCGGGACCCGGAGTATCTGCAGGCTTTGTCCCAGGCGGCCTCGGAGTATCTTGAATTAAATAAGGCCTCGGCCCCTTCCAAATGTATTTCATGGGAAGCCTTGAAACCTACTGTCCGAGGGCCAATGTTAGTTTCTGTGCCATGGCTAAACATAAACGACCGGTGCAATTGTTGAACCTAGAGGTCCGCCAGAGAGCCCTGGAGGCACAGTGCCTCACAGATCAAAACACAGCTCTTAAAGGTACCTAATTCCAGGCACAACAGTCTATTTAGCGCCACCTCATGGAGGAGGCCAAAGATTTGGCTAGCATCGAATCTATCAATGGGGTGATAAATCCAGCAAAATGCTTCATAGGTTATGTCAATCGGCAAAGTCCCCAGCCAGTGTTCCGGTGCTCCGAGACGGAAGTGGCGCCTTGTGCTCATTTCCCGCGATGGTGGCTGAAGAATTTGCGCGCTATTTTTCGCTCCTGTATACTTGCCAAGAGCAGCTAACAGAGGCCTCTATTGACAAATGTTTTGCATGATATACTCCCCTTAGGCCTATCGATTCAGCACAGGACCAACTTGACACCCCCATAACCATTGACTAACTCAGTGTAGCACTGACGGCCATACACCCGGGCCGTGCTCCTGGATCCAACGGTTTTCCTATGGAATTGCTTAGACCACACATGAACACACTAGGTCCATACCTGCTTGATGCCGTACATGAAGCAATTGACCAATACCAACTCCCCGAGGATTGGTGACATGCAGAGATTGCCCTCTTTTTGAAACTAGGTCGCCCGCCGGTAGATCCAGCTTCATACAGACCTATCTCTCTTATTAACTTTGAGCCCAAACTTCTGGGCAAAGTTCTTGCTGACCGCCTTAGATCCTGTGTACAAGACCTGGTCCACACGGACCAGTCCAGGTTTATGCCCCACCGTTCCTCGCGCCATAACATCAGGCGGGTGCACAATGCCATGGCAAAAGCCCCGGAACCCGGACGCCCTAAAGGCATATTGCACGCAGACATCGACAAGGCGTTCGATTCCCTCAGCTGGTTGTACCTCTTTCGACTCTTGGAAGCCTTTAACTTTGGCCCACGCTTTTTCAGCATATATACCTCTACTTTATACAGGGCTAACGACCTCGGTCAGGGTCGCGGGTCATTGCTAGGCCCAGTTGCTCATATATCGTGGTACACGACAGGACTAGCCCCTGTCGCCATTATTTATGCCCTTGCCTGTAGAACTTTTGGCGGCATGGGTGCATAGTGACCCGGTGCTCAGAGGCTTTGAATGGCATTCAACTTGATCTGATTGCATTGCGGTGTACGCAGATGACGTCCTTTTCTTAATGACTGACCTGTGGTTTTCGGGCCCGCATCCTACAGATCCTCCGGGTATTTGGCCAGACCACCGGGCTTAACACTAACTCCTTCAAGTCTGTGCTGTACCCGGTGTGCTGGAATCAAGGTCGGGAGACATGGGTGGAGCAACTGTCTCGCGCTACCACTGGATTCAAGTATCTAGGTATTTTTATGTCACCCTGTTCGAAGACCTCGTGGTTTCACAATATCAATCCACTCCTCAAAAGCCTCAAAGATGTGACTGCCGTTTGGTCTCCTCTTCCGCTTTCATTACACGGGCGCGCAGCATTTTTTAAAATGAGCTCACTGCCCAGAATACCCTACAGGCTTCAGAATTTCCCCTATATATCATATCACTGGGTTGGTTCGCACAGTTGAATGCTATACATAATACATTTCTCTGGCACGACAGGGCAATACGAGTGGCATTGCGTATGTGTATGCAGTCAACTTATTGTGGCGGCAATGCAGCTGTATATGTATATGTATATACCTATTATGCGGCCTCCCATCTGCTAGTTGTTAATGAGTGGTGGTACAATTCACCCTTGGAACCGGCGTTCATACTGGACCATATGGCAATGGGGAATGTTCTCCTCCTTAAACTCCTATATAGTTCACAGACTCTAGATTTCCTACCTCCTGCCTACAGCACAGTGATTCGACACTGGTGAGCTATGGTTAAACAGATGGGATGGCATGGCCGCCTGACTCAAGCGACCCCGCTGTGGCACGGTACCCCTCTGCGCTCTGTGGTGGCACTTGCAGGATTCCGTGAGTGGGTCCTTGTGGGCAAACCCACCTTGGGGGGACGTAGTACAAGGCTCTGCATTTAAATTGTTCCAACAGCTCCAGGCAGCGTTTCAACTACACAAGACTCAATTCTATAAATATCTCCAACTCGGGCATGCCCTTAGTACCCTATTGCAGCCGGTTGACACACTGCCTGAATTTCACCCTCTGGAAGGGCGCTTATTGATGGGTGACTTGGGTGCCCACAAGACCCGCCAGATATATCAAACTCTGACGACATACAACCACACCACACTACATAAGACCAGGCAGGCATGGTTACAGGACATACCAGACATAACTGATGACGATTGGACTAAAGCCTTAGCTAGCCCTCAAGGAGCGGAGGTCTCATCGCGCTACAGACTCACACAGTTTAAATATTTACACCGCATATACTACATCCGATTCTGACTCTGAAAGGTGGGCGCCATTCAGTACTTTACACGTTTAAGATGTGGGGTGGAAGATGGGACCTTCATGCATACTGTCTGGGGCTGTACAGCACTGCAACTATTCTGGCAGAAGATTGTGGCAAGCCTGAGGGAGGTGTTGTCGTGGGATCTCCCATTCAAGCAGCACCTATTGTTTTTAGCCATCACCATTGCTAAATGGGACTTTGCCCAGCAATGGAATAGTGTGTCCCCTTCGACGATAGGCAGCTGGAAAAATGCCTTTGAGGAGTGTATGAATGCTGAGATTGCTGTATTTCAAGTTTGCCCCCAAAAGCATTGGCAAATATGGCAGCGTTGGGCGGATTACAGGGGTATAGAGTTACCCCCCTTTGTTACTCCAGAACCCTGATGAGCTGTGTTCCCCTGATGAGTTCAGTCATTGTACAACCAGGAATTTCATCTAAGACTTCCAGATCGTATATCTAATTGTACACTTTTAACTCCATGGGATTTGAGATGTACTGCGCAATGTTGTAATTGTTGTATATGCACGTTTTCCAGAAGTTACGATCAGATGTATACACTGTCACATAATTTCATCAAAATATATCCTTCGGGCCAAGGCTTAATGTATACTGTGTAAACTTAATAAAATATATTGTTGCGTTGATAAGATCTTTAAGCCGTATTACAGAAATAGTGTCTGGAGGTAATCTCGAATCCCTGGGAGATGTGTAATTTCTGTGCTGAAAATGGAGCTTGCTTTTAACCTGTGGTGGAGCTAAATGAGATGGTGGAGCACCGCACCTACTTGTGGGCTGATTGCCTCTCTGTGAGAATTCTCTTTCCCTTTCATTTGATCATAGAGTACAACTCGGCCTTTTAAAGTGCAGATCATTTTTTTTTTTTTTATATATTTTAAAACCTTTATTGCTGGAGTCGTACAGTACACGTACACAGCGTTCAGCTTACAACCCGTCCGGGCCAGCCGCGTGGTATCTAAGTCATATCACATGTGATGGAGGAACACAGCCACAAGGCCGACAACCCTCGGGTCCGGCGGCGTTTAAGTGATTGATTCAGAAGTTTATAATCATGCGAACATTCAGCAATGCAATAAAATAAAACGTTAAATAAGGAGTGTAGGTCTGTAGGTCTTGTGTTTTCTCTTTTTGTTCATATACAAACTCATAAACATAGTGCTATGTCAGCGCTCATCGAAGTCTTTCAGTGAGCCATGGCCCGCTGTAACACTGGTAGGGCACATAATGGATAACAGGCCAGCTCACTCTCTAGGAGGGCGTGGGATAGCATTAAGGAGGGATGAGGCTGTATAGCTCCGTATGTGTGTTGGTCATCGGGTGAGTATACAACATAGTGGACCTGATGGGAGTGTCCGGTGTCCGTGGTCGAATCCGGGTAGGATCTCCTCAGCCCTGGCAGGTGTCCCCAAAGTCCCCATGGTGTAGCGTGTATGAGAAACAGCACTAAAGGTCGCGGTCCAGATGAAGGGGGGACCAGCAGGTCAATAACTTTTATAACAGTAACTTGGGAGATACAAATGAAGGGGAGAAGGGGAGTGGGAAGGAGGTAGCCATGTGTAAGGGGGGGTGGTGTGTTGTCAATATGCCAGTAGCTATCCAGCGGGTGGGGTAGCCTCGGGGGCGCAGTAGGGGGCCCGCCAGTGTGTCAGGCTCATAAGGGAGGGTTCCCAGTGTAAAAGCATTGTAGAGTTAACAGGATAGTATTGATCTCAATGCGGCCGGCGGCAGGACCCCTGGCCATAGTAAAACATATGGGGACCTGGGTGCGGGAGAGGCAATACATCCGTCACGACAAGACAGCCGTGTACGTAGCATACAGTAGCCAAGACCTGGGAGTCATGAAGGCAGCAAGTAGTGCAGCATAGGTTATGTTCTAATATCGTAGCAGGGCTGGAGAGGGGGGGAAATGGAGTAAGGGAGAGATCCGCCAGGTGTAAGCACGTTGTGCGATGTCAGTCGCTGTGTGGGGAAGTGGGGGTGGTCTACATCTTATCACGTGATCCCTTGCTCTATACATTTCTGCTGAAAGGATTGGAGGATAGTGTCCCAGGATTGTGCAATCAGGAATTTTTGAAGGCCCGCTGTTTCCTCTCGTCGCAAGGCAGCGCTTTCTGCCCGTGCCCAATTTACTAACGATAGGCTCCAGTGTCGGATGTGTGGAGGTGTGTCGGCCTTCCACCTCTTTGTGAGCAGGCGCTTGGCCGTGATAAGCCCTAGATCCCAATATCGGGCCTGGACTTTATTCAGCCGTGTACGTTTGTATAATCCCAGTGTGTATGCCTCCCAAGTTTTTGGCACTCGTTCGTTAGTGCAATGTGTCAGTAGCATGGTCACCCCATCCCAGTATTGTTGAAGGGTAGGACAGTGCCAGAGCATGTGTAGGAGATCCGCTCCTATCTGGGAACAGCGATTGCAGGCCGTATCCACGACCGAGAAATATCTGTTTATTTTGTCCGGAGTGAGGTAGGCGCGGTGTAGTATGTAGAGTTGTATAATTTTAAAACGAGGGTTGCGAGGGACATTAACCGGGCCAGCTAGAATCATTGCCCATTCCTTATCCGTCCAGTCCCGTCTTCTGTCGGTCGCCCATTTCTCCCTCAGTTGCACTGTGGTAGGATGAGTATGGAGAAGAAGAGCTTGCGCTAGCCAGTGGATTATGTGTGTGCCACTACACATGACGTGAAGGTACTGCAGGAAGTGATGGGTGGGCAATTCGACAGTTATGTTGCCCCAGGCGGCAGTCAATGTGCGGGCAAGGGATGCATGTAAGAGGAACTGTCCGGCTGGTAGAGACGTGTCTTCTACGAGGCTGGCGAAGGGGAGGAGGGTGCCATCAGAGTATAGGTCTCCCAACGTCTCCACTCCCGCTGCGGTCCAGCTGTCAAGTTGTACAGCCACTAGCATCCCTGTCGCAGTCGGGGTACCCAATAGGGGCGTATGGCGTTATCGCCCGCGTGAGGCATAGGCAGCGGAGGAAGCATCTGCGCGCTACTGCAAGATGTAGTTGCGACGGGCGCGGGTTCTGGGTCAGCGGGTGAAACAACACCTGGACCTGCAACTGTGTCCAGATCTCGACATCCGTGGCTGTGTCTCTTAAGTTCCTTCCGCCTAGCCAACCTGACACCCATTGCATTTGCGCTGCCAAATAGTATAATTCCAGGTTGGGAAGAGCTAGTCCTCCCGCTTCAGTTGGCATATATAGTTTCGCCAGAGCGACACGTGGCCGGCCCTTGTTCCAGAGCAGGTCGCGTAATAGGGCTTAGAGGTCCCGAAACACCCGGTTGGGGACATACGTTGGAACATTAGCAAAGTAATATAAGAGCCTTGGCAGGACGATCATTTTCGTCAGGGCCACACGACTAGGAACGTTCAGTGGCAGCGTCTTCCAAAACCCAACCTGCGATCGGATGGATGCAATCGCCCGCAGTAGATTGACGTCTAGTATATCTGCAGGTTCCCGGTAGATATGTATCCCTAGATACCGGAACGTCGTGGGATACCACTGCAGTCTCACATCGCTGATGCGTATCTCACTCTCTGGAGTATTTGGGTTAAAGGAGTAGGCTCCTGATTTGGCCCAGTTGACCTTCAAGCCTGACATCTCCTCAAAAGTGCCGAAAATGTCAGTGAGGGACTCCGGAACATCACTGAGGTCCTTCACATATAGGAGGAGATCGTCAGCATACAAGGACATCGCATGTAGGCCATTTGCCATCGGTATACCCCACTCCGCCCCTCGGGACCTAAGTGTCTCGGCTAAGGGTTCCACTGCTAAGGAGAACAACAGGGGCGACAGGGGGCAGCCCTGTCTGGTGCCTCTTTGTACAGGTATAGGGTCAGATAGTAGAGTACCAGTGCGGACGCGGACTGTAGGTCTGCGGTACAAGAGGCCAACCATGGTCATAAAGTCGTCTCCCAGCTCAAATTTGTCCATGACCGCTCGCAAGTAGGGCCATTCCACGGAATCAAACGCCTTCTCCAGATCCAGTACCAGGCATCCAGCGCACGGCCATTGCCGTGTGGCATATTCCTGTATCCGGAAGAGGCGGCGGATATTATGGGAAGTGTGGCGCGTCGGCACGAACCCGTTCTGGTCATGATGTATCAGTGCGGGTACCATAGGGGCCAGTCTGCGGGCGAGTGAGGAGGCAAGTATTTTATAGTCCGTGTTGAGGAGAGCCAGGGGGCGGTAGGAGCCCATCTGCTCGCCGTCTTTGTCGAGTTTGAGCAGGGACACGAGGGTAGCCTCATTAAGCGTCGGGGGTAAGCAAAAATCATCCGGCGCTGCCGCGTACATTTTCACCAGTTGGGGAATAAGGACATCAGAGGCGGCCTTGTAAAATTCGGCGGGCAAGCCATCCGGTCCCGCAGATTTGCCGTTCGAAAGGTTAGATATAGTGTCGCGGATCTCTTCGGGATCTAGGGGTGTTCCAAGGTCAGCCTGCTGCTCGGCCGTTAACGTGGGCAGAGGTATGGGCTGGAGGTATTCGGTTATGTCAGACATCGAAGCGCGCAAACGGGAACGATACAGCCCCGAGTAGTGACTGGTGAACGCCTCGTGTATTTGGCGTTGGGTGTATAGTAAATCACCTCCTGCCGCCCGAATTGCCGAAATGGAAGACGAACGATTCTCTTGCGCAATCAGCCAGGTTAACAGCTTGCCAGGCCTGTCACCTTGGCGATGCATGCGGGCAGAGTGTGCCGCGAAGTTAATGGAGCGTAAACGCTCTAGGAGGCGACCATGTTCTGCCGTGGCCTCCGTCAGCCAAGCGTTCGCAGCCCCCTCCGTAGCGCGCTCGAGGGCCAGCAGCTCAGTTTCCAGTCGCGTCAGGTCGATTTCTAGTTGTCGTTTAATGTGCCCCTGTGTACCCAAACAGAGTCCCCGGGTCACCACCTTGAAGGCGTCCCACTCGATCTTGTCAGCTGGCGGGGAGTGGCGTGATACTTCCTCCGGGCGTTGGGCCTGCTGGCCTCTGTTTCTGCGGCGGCGCCGCGGCCCGCGTGAGTGCGGCCTCGCCTCATTGCCCTGCGCCTGCCTGGGTGTCGTGTCCGTGCCGCTGTCCAGCCACTCGCCGACCTCCTCTGGGGTGTTAAAAAAGTAGATCTTGTCCCGTGCCACCACTCTCAATTTTGCAGGAAAGAGGAGGGAGTACTTTAGGCCTGCAGTGCGGAGTCTCGTAGGTGGGTGAGATCGACGTGAACACTGTCAATTTTGGACTCCAGGGAGGTTCTGGTTAGTTGAAGCGACTGTTCCATGGCTCCATAGCCGCTAGCACGCTGTCCAGCCTCGTGGTCACTTGATCGGCAGCCATCTTGCTCAGTGGTTTGTCCGGTTTTCCCTTCGGTGGGGCACCTCCTGTCCCAGTACGGGTCCTCACTCCTCCGGACATGTGCAGAGCCGCCCGGCCAATGGTACAGACTGTGCGGCAGAGGAGGAACACTGCGGCTGGTGTGCGATCAGGCAACGTCCGCGATGTGCAGTGCGGCCTCCGGGTGCGTCAGAACCCACGCGAGTGGCCAGTCGGCGCCTCACGCACTGCGTGGTCCAGGTCGTTGAGTGAGGTAGAGCGGTAGTAGTCGTTGCCGGTGTGCCGGGCGAGGACTTTCAGTCAGGACCACGCCTCCCTCCGACGCAGGGCCACTGCGCCGTTCTAGGTGCAATGAGGAACCGGGGCCTGGGCGGTGTACGGGCTCTCTGGGTCAGTGTCTGAAAGGGCGCGGAGGCAGTGCAAGTCCTTCCGTAGGCCGCGCGTGGAGGCCCGGGCGCCAGGCCCAAGCCGCGGCTGTTCGTGGTTTGCCCCGCCGGTTGGGCGACAGTTAGTCCCGCAATAGGTCTATGAGAGAGTTCTGTGCAGAGTCTGCCGATGTGGGCCTTTGACGGAAGAATCGGCTAGCTCGCCAAACGTGGCTGCGCGTCAGTCAGCATGTGGGGTCGGGCAGCGTCGCCGCAAGTAGAGTGAGGGGTTCGCAATGCGCGAGCAGTTCCAGTGGTTGTTCGGTGGTTCCTTCGTGCGGGCGCCGGGGTCCGTCACAGGTCCTCTGCAGCATTCGCTGTGGCAACGCGAGTAGGCGCGGAGGGGTCTTACCGGGTGGGTCCGGTCTCCTGGCAATGTTCGGAGGGGGGGTCCGGCGGCTGGTCCCACCAACCCGGTATGTCGCCGGTAGTGTCTCCGGAGTCGCTGCGTCACCAAGCGTGTCGTCGGGAGGCCAAGCAGGCGCGCCTCACGTCCGGGCCATCAGCAGCGTGGCAGCCGTGGGAATGGGGCCGGGTGTCCGCTCTTCTCCCAAGTCAGCCAGGGAGCTTCCGCGGCTCGGTGGCAGCTGTCAGGGAGGCTGCGCCTGCTGGGGTGGATGTCGCAGGATGGGGCCTGTGCGCTAGGCCCAAGCTGTGCCCTCTCGTGACTTTTCCGCCGGTCGGGAAGCCACAAGCCCCGCAGGAGGGCCGCAGGAAAGGCCGGTGTGGACCGCGCCGGGTCCCCGACTTCAAAGTCTGTCAGAATGCCAAATACTGCTCCGTGAAGGATCGCCTGCAATTTCGGGCGGCTACGGTTAATTTTGGCAGAGAATCGGCCCAGGGAAGGGGAGCTTTGCACGGAGCTCTACCCTAGTGTGACCTCCGCCATTGCGCGCTTAGCCACGCCCCCTTTTAAAGTGCGGATCATTGAGCATGGAACTATTTGTCTTCATAGCCTATGGCTACCCAAACCTTTGAAATGTTTAATCTAGCTTGTATCTGGCAAGTACAAAGCACAGAACAACCTGGATATAATTGTTTCTCGACACAAAGTACTCATGCAGAATTCTTACTGAGTTTGAAGCTGTACACAAAACACATCACTCTTGGCTAACCCTTACACTGGTTGAATCAGAGGATTAGAATAAGGTTATCTTACTGGACTTTGTAAAATTACATCATCCATCAGTTTTACTGAAAATACAACAAGCAGTACAATTCCTTGTGCCCTTTCATACTGACTCTGCAGATTATAAAACAATATGGAAATCTTTTAAAGTATATATTTGCAAGGCAATTACTCCATTTCAAGCAAAATGGGTGGATCAAGAGAAGCTAAGATGGCGGGATCTAAAGTCAGAAATATATCAAATTGAAAGCAGGTTTAGAGAGTAAGAGGAAGTTGCGGAAATGCACCTCCTATGTAGCAAAATTAGGACTCTTCAGTCTGTGTACAGAAGCATTGGATTATGCTGATCTATGAATCTAGGCACAAGGATGGCTGTCACTAGTTTAACAAATGCACTACAGTTGTGACAAAGCACAATTATAGAAGGCGGGAGGGGAAGAGGAAAAATGCTAAGGAAAAGATCACTAAAACAACAAGCTTATGTCTGATATGGATACTGCTTAGGCAATATCCGTTGAGTCTCTTCTACACTTTATCAAGTCTAATACTTTGCTCGATTATTAAGCATTTGTGATTTCACAACAGTATTGTATTGCTACAACTCGGGCCAAGACAGCAGAAATAATTTCAGGCAATATCTTTACAAGACAGAACAATTTGGCTATAAGGCCTCTTAAGAATGGCAATGTAGCTAAGGCAGAGGTTTTACACATAGAATTGCTCATTAAACAATCATAATTAAAAGGAAGGAAGGCTTCACAATCATGAGTTTTGCACCTCACTAAACAAATTCATTCTTAAACTGTAAGGATGACATTTTCACTAAAATACTGCCTGTATGTTTAAATATTGTCCTAATGCAGATACTCTAGGGATAGGAAAGAACAAATGCAACTTTTTTGTTCAATGCAGAATTTGTGGTAGTTAACACTTCCACATTTAAAGCGGTACCTGTGGATGCAGAAAAGACCTTTTATTGTGTTGCCTTGGATGGCGGACTCTGCTCTAACTTAGGAAAGAGCTGAGATTTTCCTCTTCAATTAATGCAGCATTTCGCTTTCAGAAATAAGCTACCCCTTCAATCACAAGCTGCCTCAGTCTTCGCCTTTATCCCTATAGTGTTCTGTTAGTACTACATAAATACCACATAAGTACATATTTAAAGTTGCTGTTGTCCAGATATGAAAGGTCTTATAAAGTGGTAAAGGCTGTCAGGGTGCCCTAACCAGATCCCAAAGGTCAGCTTACATTAAGACTTTACTTACTAGTCAATTCAATAATGGGGGCAGTACAAAGCAGGTTTAAACACTATTCCGTCTTCTATACATCTTTTATGTGGAACTACTGGCAGATATGGTGACCAGGGGATACTGTGCTTCGAGGACCAGGATTTAAAATACACAACCAAATTGTCCTCATCTTAACTGGCATGGGTGAATCCTTTTTTTTTTCGTTTGTAAGGTTAACACCTATAGAATAAGGATTATGGTGTGGCATCGCCAAATACCAAATTTCTGTCTTAATTAAATTGGATTTAAAAGTGTTCTAAAAAGATGAAACAGAATTCTCGTCTGGCTCGTGGACACCACATACTAGCAGTTTTTATTCACAGTGTTAAGTCTTTGGACAGCAGCCTCACTAACACTCTATAACTAGCCACAGTTTCATCACCTTTTATATATATTTCTCAGGCATCAGACTGGTTCCAAAAACATTTCAGCAGTATTTCTGCATGGCTATATGTTGCACCATGTTGCTTCACATTGACACCATTCAGCTCCAGGTATGATGTGGGGAGCCTATATCGCCACCCTCCCATGCACTGGTCAGGTGATTTCAAGGCTGTCTGCGCCCCCAGACACAAAGCCCAAAAGCAAATTGGTTGTGACCAGTTTGCATATTTCTACACTTGGGATCTTATTAACTAGATAGAGTCCGATCACAGGACAGGGAAGATGTGAGGGTTGTTGAGGAATCTTTGGCAAGATACAGTCTTTACCAGAAAGAGCGTTACCAAAGGTAAGTAATGTCTTCAAGAGACTTCTAGCCATAGAAGTCTCACCTTCTGAATAGATATCAAGTAGTACCTACTTGGCGATGGACTCAAACCAGAAAGTGCTGCAGAACAGAGCAGGCAAAATGCCATCCCAGAGAACCGAACTGTCCAGACAATAGGGCTTTGTGAACGTACGAATGGCTGTAGCACGTAGCCACAAGGCAAATGCTCAGGACAGGATCCCATGTGCCAATGCAGTGGTATCAGCTTTGGCCCTCGTGTAATGAACACGCAGAGATTTCAGCAGCT
This sequence comes from Lissotriton helveticus, assembly GCF_964261635.1. Classification (NCBI taxonomy): domain Eukaryota; kingdom Metazoa; phylum Chordata; class Amphibia; order Caudata; family Salamandridae; genus Lissotriton; species Lissotriton helveticus. The sequence goes on from NC_136061.1 coordinate 1,501,936,016, forward strand.
GATTTGCTGGCCAATGCATAGCAGACCGTAATGCAAAGCATGCTCGAGTGGGAGATGGTTCCTATCTGCACAGCCTTCATTTTATTTGCTCCAGAGTACCCCAAAAAGAGCTGACCGTCCACCCAGAGTTCTTCAGCATGATCAATATATATGCTTAGAGCTCTCTTGGTGTCCAAATGGTGGACTCTCCTCCTCTTTAGAGGGTAGAGACGGAGTATAAAACGCTGTAAAGGTGATCCATTGACAGAGGTGGAATAGTTTCACAACTTTAGAAAAGGAGGATGCCAGGCCCACAAAAGCAGTTTGTTTGGGAAGAAGGTGGCGTACGGCAGGTTTACAAGAGACTGAAGCTCATGGACATGCTGCGCTGATGTTATGGTGAGGGTGAGAAGCCTCAAGGGTCTGTGAAGCTGCTCATAAGGAGTTCACATCAGATATGGGAGGACCAAATTAAGGTCCCACTGTGATGACAAAGGGGAAGGAAGCAAAAAAATGTAAATTATTTAAAAAAAATCAAACAAATGGGAGACTTAAACAACGAGGGCTGATCTGGAAACCGAAAAAAGGCCGAAAGAGCCAAAAGGTACACTTTAATGGTGTCCAGAGCAAAACCTTGCAGGGCAAAACAAATAAAACAGATAAACTGGCCTGAAAAGGGTCACTCTGGCGTTTGCCACATCAAACCAGAACAAAAAGTTACTTACCTTTGGTAATGGCTTAACTGGTAGAGAATATCTGGTCGCGATTCCTTACCTTCGAATGATCCCCGGGCACCAGACTGGATCTGGAAATGTTTTGTGGGCAGTACCCCTGCACACCAGAAGGTGGTGTCGATCTGCTCCATGGTGTGTCATCTGCGCTGGAAGTGACGTGCGCTGTGAATATTTAAGTGCCACTCCAACCTACTGACATTCATTTTTTTCACGACATTCCACACCGGTAGTGCGGAGCTACAAAGTACACTGATCACTGGATTGGAAAACTAGAGCTCTAAAAGGGGAAAAGCTGTGTCCCTAGAAATCAATTCACAGAACATGGGTCGGTAAGGAATCTACAGCTAGATAGTGTCTCTACCAGCTAAGGCATTGTCGTAGGTAAGTAACTAGTTCATCTGACAGAGCCTTCTAGCTGAAGATTCCTTACCTTATAATAGATACCTCTCTGAAGGTGATTCTGCAAAACAATTTCATACCAATAAGTCCTGCAGGACCGAACGGGCAAAATGCCTATCCTTATGGACCTGACTGCCCAGGTAGCAGCGCTTGGTAAATGTGTGTAGAGATGCCCATGTTGCTGCTTGGCAGATATCGGGTACCAGAACTCCGTGAGCTAACTCCGTGGTCATAACCTTGGCTCTAGTGGAATGAGCAAACATTGCTTCTTGGCAAAAGTGTAGCAGATCCTAATGCAGAGCACGATCCATTGGGAGATGGTCTGCTTCTGCATGGCCTTTCCCTTTTTTGATCTGAAATACCCCAGTAACAGTTGGTCACCCACCGGAACTATTTTGTGCGGTCTTTGTGGGTCCAGTCGGGGAAGTTGCCCCTCTTCTTTCTCAAAGTGTAAAATGTAGGCAGGGTGACGGACTGGCCGACATGAAAGGAAGTGATGTCTTTTGGCAAAAAGGAAGCCATGGTTCATAGAACCAGATTATCTGGGTAGATGTTCAAGTATGGAGGCTTGGATGATTAAGCCTGAAACTCACAGACTCTCCAGGCAGATGTTATTGCCACCAAGAAAGGCCATCTTTAAGACAAGATTAAGGTCCCACTGAGGGATGATGAAGGAAAGAACATATCTTGTAAACATTTCAAGAACCTATGTACAATAAGGGATTTGAAGAGGATTGGCTGGTCAGGTAATCACAGAAAGGCTGATATAGCAAAAATGAAGCCCTTTAAGGTGTTCATAGCAGAGCCCTGCAGGACAAGGAAAAGAATAAATAGAAGAACCTGAGAAACGCGAGCAGAAAGGGGGTCAACCGATTTCTCTGCACGTCATGCCACAATCTTGCCCAGCAGCAGGCGTATTCTGTATTTGTGGAGGGACACCTGTCTGTCAGAATAACACTGCAGGCTTTGGGTGAAAGGTCAAAATCAGTCAACTGTTGCGGCTCAATCTCCGTGCAAGAAAATTGACAGGTTTGAGGGGAGAACCCTCCCCTGCTGCTGTAACAGAAGATCCTATCGAAGGTGCAGCCTGATCAGGGCCCAATGGCCATGATCAACAGCTCAGGATACCAAACTTTCCAAACCCAGTCTGCAGCCACAAGGATGACTAGGGCATGGTCTTTCCTGATCTTCCTGAGCACTCTGGGCAAGAATGGTATGGGCAGAAAGGCATAAAAGAGACCTTAGCTCCACTAAAGACAAAAAGTTTCTCCAAGTGGGCGCAATCTTGTACACTCCAGCATGCAAAACTGCTGACATTGCGCATTCTCAGCGGTTTCAAACATATCTAACCAAGGCTCCCCCCACTTCTGAAAGAGACCTTGCACCACTCCTGGATGGAGGCTCCACTGGTAATCCGCTAGGCAACTTATATAGAAAGCTATCCTAGTGGTAGCTGTGGAGAGCAGCCTTCAGGCTAAGTCTTGAAGGAATGTAAAGCAGCTTGTTTTACCAGTCTATAATCTCATGAATGACCAAATTAAAGGAGAACCACACCAGGTATATATATAAAATATATGTATTTATTCTAAACACATCCCTCTAGTCTCTTTATGAGGCCATAGGCAAAAGTACATACAGTAAACTTATTTAGCACACAGCAAATTAGCACAATATACATTGAGCCCTAGGTGCGTACCAAACCATATATTAAGAAAGTGGTATAGGAACCACGGCTGACATAGATACGAGGCCTAGAGCCTTCAGAACCGTTGGGGCCACCAGGAACCACCCAATGTAGTGACACAGGGGACCCACGGGGGACACGCGCAGTGTCTAAACACAGCCGTGAATCACCATTAACTTCTATGGGGAATGTCGCGGTTGGAAAATTACAGATTAAGGACACTTGGAAGAGGACATGGAGCAAACCCTTTTAGAACTAGGCAGTTCTAGAGTCAATACACACGGGAGCACCGGAGTACTCGAGTTACCTCACCCAGGGAAACCAGGTGCATAGGTGTCTTTTAATGTCGGATTTCGTCGTCGTTTTCAATGGTGAGCTGCTGCAAAGTGCTGCTGGCGACCAAGTAGAAAGTGTCCGGATGGATCCAAGGGTGGATCGAAGATCTGAAGAACCTAAAAGCAGAGGGGACAGAGTCTGGGTCACTAGCCAGTGACCAGGAAGGCAATGAGCGATTAGCCACGATGTCAGGTGATTTCAGGTGAAGAAGGTGAAGCTTGACTCTTCAGCATCGAGGACCAGGAGGCGTCGACGATGACCAGGAGCTAAAATCGAGCTGTCCCACGAAGGATGTCGAGTGCTGCGGTGTCAGTATCCGGATTGGACCCAGCAAGCCTTGGCAACAGCAACCCACGCAGAAAGCAAAGATTGGCTTCGGTGCAGACCAGCAAGGTCTCAGGGACTCACTACTCAGTGGGGAGTCAGGGCACGTCTGGAGAAACCAGGAAAGCCTAAGAAACAGAAGAGTTACCTATGTGGGGACCCACCAGTCGACGGACCAGGGAATCGCGATGGAGCCTCGAGCGGGAATGGTAGAAGCGGGCCCACGGAACACTCGTGGAGTGTAGGCCCACAATCTTCGGTGCAAATGGTGCTCGGGGCTTGGACTAGCAGTAGACCAATGCATAACTTCGGGAAAGCTCGGGAAGTCAATGCACTTGCAAATGTGCACGGTGTCCAGGAGTTCCGGTTCCACGTCACTCGTGGGGGCTGAGGGTCTCAGCTTTGTTGGGATCTCGTGTCTACCTCTGAGAAGTCTGGAAGTCTGTGTCCTGAGTCACAAATCCGTCGGGATCTGGGGGGAGCCTTGGAAATGTAGACCAGCAAGATGCTTCTTTGGTGCCTGTTTGAACAGGGGAGTCACTCCTTGACCCCAAGGGAGATTCTTCGTCTACTAGTCGAAATAGAATGTCGAAATTCCAGGATATATGTTGCAGAGTTTCGTTCAGGTGTAATCTAAAGTCCTACGGACTGGGTTCCTATACTTGTACTAAGTTTAGGGGTTGGACTTCCTCTAGGATCCCACCTATGGAAGGACCCAGGGAGGGGTTGGTTACACCCCTTTGCCTTTGTCCAGTTTCGTGCCAGAGCAGGGGCTGAGCGCCCCAGCAACCGGATTGAACTGGGGTATGCACAGGGACACCAAGTGTGCCCCCAACACTGTCTGAAAAGCATTCTATGAATGCACCCACCCAGCCCCAATACACTAAAGCCAGTCTGGGAGGTGGTTACACCTCCCTGTAACAGGAAACCTATTGTCCAGGCCTCCCCTGCCGGAGTTTCGTCCAGCAGCAGGAGGTCATACTCATGTCTGTGGCTGCAGCATCCATTTTGTGATGCTGGGGCTCTTTTAAACTATTACCGGTTAGGTAAGTGTGTACATGTCTTCTTCCTCTAGAAGGGTGGAATTCTACCCCCGTCGCCAGGACTGGCAGGGCGGGGAAGGATTCCAAAGTGTTTGGCACCAAACACGACATGTTTCCAAGCAGCCATTCCAAACTTAGCATTTACTGCGAGTTTATAATGCACTTAAGAGTATATGGTCTGGCTGCATCACAGAACAGCATCAGAGAATAGATTCCAAACGCTGCAGAGAGGTCCTGCTCATGCAAGGGCACCCTCTCACACAAAACCAAGCACTCTGCCTTCAGGATTGATAAGGCCTGCCATAGGAGTGACTTATAGGTATATATGATTAGTCAGTGATAGGTAACCTACATCTTAGTAAGGGGTGGATGCACCACCTTACCCAGGCTGCATTAGCAGACCTGTGGTGACATTTTTGAAGGCTTCCCAGGGGTGGCATAATACATGCTTCAGCCCCTGTTAGGCCTCTGGGGTACCTATGCCCTTGGTACCAAAGGTACCATATACTAGGGGCTCACAAGGTAACTCAGTAACCAATCTGGAGTGTACCTAAAGTACATGCAATCAATTTAAATAGGAAGCAGCTAGGTTGGGGTCCTGGATAGCAGGGCCCCAGCCAGACTAAAGTCAAAAACAGTGAAACACCAGTAAAAAGTGGGGGTAACCATAGTAAGCAGATCCTACTCTCCTACATGAGGGACTGTGAGTTTGCTGTGCACTGAGTGGGGAAGATGGATTCCCTAGGTTGGGCATTAGCTTGACAGGTGATTGAGTTGCATATGCTTGCAATTTTCTCTTTAAAGAAAGTTGACAAGGAGTTGGAGATATCTTTCGAGTAATTTTCAATTGTGGGTCCTGAAAGTTTTCCTGATTGTTGTTCTATTATGTTTTCTAGGCCTGTTCTTAGCTCTGTCAAAATATCTGATAGCTGTTTTGGCTTTCCGGATAGCCTTTTTGTATGAGATTCTGCGCCTTCTTAATTGTTTGAGAAGGGTAGTGTTTGGGTCCCTCCTCCATAGACGTTCCAGATGTCTTGGCTGTCTTCTTTCCTTGTTTATATTTTGATTGAACTATGGTACTGGAGGCTTTTTTCTTGCCTTTTTTGGATGTAGAGGCGCAACCTTCTGAGCTATGTCGGTCACATTGCTGTTGTAGAGATATGTCAGGTCTTCAACCCAATGTTAGGTCAGCTGGGAGCACCAAGGTCAGTTCCGTTTACGCAGCTGTAATCCCTCTCCCATGTTTTAGCCCGTCTTCTTTGAACCTTGATTTTCGTTTCTTGTGTATATATTTGAGAAAGAATTGGATAGTGATCGAACTAGTCGGTTGGGGTGATATCTAGCATATTTACTGATCCCTGTTTAGCGATGGTGAGGTCAAGTGTAGCCCCTTTGTTGTGAGTTGGTCACTTACATGTTTGAATCATGTTGAGGTTACTGAGGGCTGCCACTGTGGGATCTTTAGAATTCACACTAGGGATCTAAGGATCATCCCTACCAGCTGCGTACTAATCCCACCATTACATATAATTCACACTCAAGTACGCCTGGCCTTATAATACAAATAGGGCTAGAGGCTAGTACACTGCCTGAAACTATACCCTATAAACATACGTACGCGTGTGATGCAATGAAATTGTTTACATGGAAGGAGTTCTTTTCAAGGGCGGGAACCCTCACTCACCCAAGGGTGATATGCTTCATCATTGGGTGCCCTCCTCACACCCGGACTGCAAGGTCCATAGTGTGGTCTAAAACTCCCGAAGTGGGAGGAGCAGAGGGATCTTTGTCAATGTTCCAATGCAGTTTGAAAACTGCTAATAGTGTTGTCTTAGAGAGTGAGGGAGCATTGATTGCGACCGTTTCCATAAGTTGCTCAAGGAAGATTGTGTAATTCCCAAGTGGATGATATACAAGGAGTGTTTTCGCAATAAGTGTCTTTTCCAGCTTGATTTCAGCTCCCAAGAGTTCAAACGACGATGCCTCTTCTAGTGAAAGCAAGGCACAAGTTACTACTTGTGTAACAATATGTCTGTAAGAGACATTAGTTAGTGATAGATTCCTTACCTTAGAATATCCCCAGACGTCAGACTGGATCTGGAAAGTTTTTCGTCAGCAGTACCCCTGCACATCGGTAGGTGGCGTCGCGTGGCTTCGCATCTGTCGCTGGCGTCGTAAGCACCAAGATGACGTCACAGAGACTACTTAGGTGCCACCCATGCGCGCTGATGTCAGTTCTGTTTACGACTTTACGCGTCAGGACCACAGAGCCATGCAAGAAACTGACCACTGGTGCCATGAAACTAGGGCCCTGAAAGGGTTGACCTTCACCCTAGAAATCAGTTCACAGAACGGGGAGGATGGGTGGGGCGGTAAGGAATCTACCACTAACTAATGTCTCTTACTGATATATCATTACACAAGTAGTAATTTGTGCATCTGAAAGAGACACGTTAGTGATAGATTCCTTACCTTAGAATAGATACCCCAGCAATACCAACCCTGGTGGTGGATCTGCAAACAAGATTACACCAGAAAGTGACGGAGAAAAGAACGGCCAAAGAAGCAGTCTCTCTGGACTTGACTGTCAAGGCGATAATGCTTGGTAAACGTATGCAGCGAGGCCCACCTAGCTGCCTGACAAATGTCCTGCAAGGGAACGCCGCGTCACAAGGCAGAAGTGGCTGCCGTTGCCCTTGTAGAATGGGCACACAGCCCCACAGGAGGCTCCTTCTTAGCCAATGAGTATCATGCTTTGATGCACAGAACGACACACCGAGAGATGGTTCATTTGTGCATGGCCCAACCTTTTTTGGCGCCCACATAGCCGACAAAGAGCTGGTCAGCCACCCGGAACTGTTGTGTGTGATTCAGATAGAACGAGAGTGCACGTTTTGCATCCAGACGGTGGAGCGTCTCTTCCACTTATGAAGGATGCGGAGGCGGAAAGAAGGTGGGCAAAATGATGGTCTGCCCGATGTGGAAGGGCGTGACAACCTTTGGCAAGAAAGAAGGACGGGTCGTTAAAACCACCTTAAAACCACCTTGTCCCAATCCGAGCCTGCTGGTGGAAAAAAAAATCTAACCAAGGAGCCATTGAACACGAGCATTGCCTCAAGTAGGTGGAGATACGACGAACGATGTTGACCATTAAAGACTTCTTTGTGAAAAACAAATTGCAGAGTCTGGGTCAAACACTAGAAAGCAGAATTGTGCATAGAATGTGTAACTGCAGCCAACATATGCTATGAATATGCATTTTCCACTTCTTAATATTAAGAGCCCTGCCTTAGGGCTTGCTAGGCCTACTTTAAGGATGAATTACATATATTAACAAGCACTGGCATAGCCAATAGGTCTCGCCTTTGGGACCTTATAAGTGTTTAGCCATACAACAGTTGCTGTTGTTGCACCAAGGATATTGTGCTGCATAACTAAAAATGTATAAGCTCTAAAAAAAAAAGCTAGACCTATTGGCTATGCCAATGCTCTCTGTCCCCCCAACACACTTTTTTAAACTTTGATAAGTGCGGCTCCGTCTTCACGGACACCGCGCTATGCAATGCAATAGGTTTTATTTTATTTTATTTATTTAAGAGGTTTTATATAGCGCTAGCCAGACCCGAAGGTATCAGAGCGCTTTACAGCGAGTAGAAAAACACATAAAAGAGGAACAAGAAAGCGTAAGTGATCAAAAGATCCAGTGTGCTGTGCGTCCCTCGGAGCACATTGAGGGAGAGTGGTTCCGATGTAGTTTCGATCCGAGGGTAAAGTCCTGAGCTCCGTTTCCCTCCGGGAGTGGAGGAGAGTAGGGGGTTAAGGGGCGTGGATGAGGATGGGAATGTTGGAGCAATTGTCTGTTGGCAGCAAGGTGTCAGCTTGTGCACTTCGGATTTCAGTTTGGGAAGGTACGGTTGAGGTATAAGTCTTTTAGGAGTCTTTTGAATTTTATGAAGGAGGGAGTAGTCCTGATGTCAACCGGGATGGAGTTCCATATTTTGGGTGCGTTTCCTGCGAAAGAACGAGCTGCAGTTTTTTGCTTGCGTGTTTTCAGAGGGATTAGTAGGAGGGTGTTGGAACTCCTAAGGTTTCTTGACTGGCCGGCTTTCTTGAGCTTGGAGGCCAGGTATTCTGGTTTCCCTGTGTGTAAGGCTTTGTGAGTAAGGCAGGCGGTTCTGAAGTTGGCACGCAATTCCACTGGGAGCCATTTTAGTTCTCTGAGTGCGGGAGATAGGTGGTCGTACTTTTTGACTCCGGTGACCATTCTGGCAGCCGCGTTGAGAGTTGTTTTGAGTGGAGCTAGGCGGGAGAGAGCTGTACCGGAGAGAACTGCATTCCCATAGTCCAGTCTAGATAACACCAGTGATTGGGTGGCTTGCTTGAGGTCCGTGGGTGGGATGAAAGGTTTGATTTTGTTGAGGAGCTTCAAATTAAGGAAGGCACTCTTGGCAGAGGTCATGATGTGATTTGTCATGGTTAAGTTTTTGGTCGAGGGTGATTCCTAGAGATTTTACTGAGTTAGCCAGGGTGAGATTGCCATTGAGAGCATCTATAGCTTTCAGCCACTCTCTAATTTGCGGGTTTTCATCTTTGTTGGAGATAAGGAGGATTTCGGTTTTTTCATGATTAAGTTTAAGGTGGTTTGTGGCAAGCCATTGTTGAACTTCTTTGAGAGTGTTGTTGAGTCTTAGGATGTCATTAATGGAGGAGGTTTCCAGGTAGATCTGGGTGTCGTCAGCATATAGGTGGAAGGGTATGTTGGCTTTTTGTAGGATGGTTGTGAGGGGTTCCATGTATATGTTGAACAGTTGAGGAGAGAGTACTGAGCCTTGGGGGACGCCTCTGTTGACGGGGAGTGGGTCGGACGTAAAGGATTTGATTTTTATCCTTTGGGAGCGACCATGAAAGAAGGAAGAGAACCATTGAAGGACCACCTCGTCTGCACCTACTCGGTCTTTGAGAGCCTTGATGAGAAGATTGTGATCCACAGTGTCGAAGGCTGCCGAGAGGTCTAGGAGAATGAGTAGGCAACATTGGTCAGAGTCAAGGGATTTGAGGATGTCATCCACGATGTTAAGGATCGCAGTTTCAGTACTACATCCTTTTCTGAAGCCTGATTGGTGTTGGTCTAGCAGGTTGATATTGTCCAGGTGCCGATTCAGTTGCTGGAGAACGCATTTTTCAAGGAGTTTGGCTAGGAAGGGGAGATTGGAAACCGGTCTGAAGTTGTTCAGGTCGTTGGGGTCTAGGCCAGGCTTTTTGAGTAAAGGTGTGACTTGTCCGACTTTGAGACAGTCTGGTATGATGCCAGTTTTTAAGGAACTGTTTATGATTTCGCACCATCGTGGTGCGAGGGAGAGTTTCAGCTTTTTGGTCAGTTGAGAGGGTACAGGGTCGAGGATGTGTGAAGAGGGTTTGGAGGAGGAGATTAGATTGAGAATCTCAGCTACAGGTACGAGGTCGAAGGTTCTCCAGGTTTTAGTGGGAATAGGTGTTGCTTTTGGTATTGTAAATAACAATGCCTTTTAATTTTTTTAAAGGCATTGCCATTTACAATGTCAATAGCTCAAAATAATTTAATTGTGAGACCTATTGCATTGCATGATCTTGGGAAACCTAAATACCACATGTGCTGTAAGTTTTGCACTTTAAACAGGTAATATAATTCATTGCTTAGCTATTGGGGTAAGGCATCATCAGTGGCCTTGGAGTCCTGACATCCAACCCTGCAGAGTTCGGGTGGTAAAAAGAGCCACACAGTGTAATTCGGTTGTAAAGTAAAGGTATGTAACTAAGACCTCCTCAAATATATATTTTACTACACTTGGGTCAAGCTTCAGTGGTCTTGCTAGGAGGAGGTATAGCTATCAAGTGTGCAGCAGGTGCAGTGTCACCGGGGCTCTGAGGGTCCCAATGGACGCAAACAGTTCCTACATTTTATTGCCATTTGCATCAGACTTCATAAAACATTTTTGGTTTGTTTTCAAAGGTCTCAGAATATAGCAGTCAGTGGTGTCCACCTATATATGTAGCAAAAATACAACTACGGCAGTGGCCTGTTAATATAATCCCTGCACACAAGAAGACAGGTCTTTCTCAGTGCAGGCTCCAGTATTATGGATTTTCTTGCCTCCAGACAAAGTTCTCAACAACACTCCAAGATTCAATAAAAAGCTGAAGTCTTATCTGCTTGGCTATGCCATGTTTAGACCAATGCCAAAAAACTCTGTTAGGGTGGTGGTTCCTACAAAAATGTAAGTCAGTCAGAATGTCAGAGGCCTCCCTCCGGTCCCCAGCTTTGATGGTGATCCACTTCTATCTTAAAATTTCATAGTCCTGTGAAGTGCGGACTCAATGGATTTGGAGGACATTTGTCGGTGTTAATATAAATGAAATAAAAGGAGGGGAGGGACTAGATTGAAGAAGAAGCAACTACTCTTTGTGTCATATCCTGGGAGGGGAAGGAGACAGAGGGGGCGTGAAGTATCTCCACGCAGAAACATTTAGCAAGGGGATGGGGAGGCTGCACAGGCAAGTTGCTTCAGCAAGTGACTTAGCAGGTTTCTGTGTATGACTTGGCTATGCAAACGGGTACTGGTAACACCTGATGATTAGTGCATTATGAACCAGCATAACAGCAGTATGTATTAAAATAACAAGTTATTTCAACTGGCTGTTAGTCATTAGTTAAAGGTTATCTATGAGGCGGGCAGCCAGTCTAGCTGCATCACGTCACCTTGAAGGCAGCGTCGTGAGGTAGGCGCTGACGTCAATACGGCGACACAGAAGAGTTGGCGGTGTGAAGTTTGAACCATAGCTGTGTGAATGCAGTATTTTGCTCAAGAGGAGGAAGGCGCTTTCAGATAAAGCTAGGGATTGTGTGGAAGACACGGGCTCATGAATGGAAGCTAAAAGTGAGAAACGGGGTGCGGGGCTCTAGCAACTTCCATTGTTTGGGGTGACCTGCCACTTCGTTTCAGAGTGGTAAAGAACAAGTTACTTACCTTCGGTAACGCTTTTTCTGGTAGATACTATATCTGCCTGTGGATTCCTCACCTTGTGAATATCCCCCTTGCGCCAGCAACGTTCGGAAATTTTCTTCGTAGTACGCCGACGTGGGCGACGTCACAGGAGCACGGCATCGCGCGCGACTCCGTCTGACGTCACCGACCCTACATCAGGCCCACGCCGGCGTGATGACGTCAGTTCCGCCCTTTTTTCCGTGCCTTCGAGGCACACGGACGGACCAACGACAGCAAATATGCAAATATACAATGTACACAGTACAAATAGAACTAAATCAATAGTATAAACATATATACAGAAAGACCAGGTATAGCAGAGTGGACAACGGGGAGGCGGGTGGGTCAGTGAGGAATCCACAGGCAGATATAGTATCTACCAGAAAAAGCGTTACCGAAGGTAAGTAACTTGTTCTTCTGATAGATACATCTGCCGTGTGGATTCCTCACCTTGTGAATAGATTCCCACAGCAGTCCCCACTCCCGGAGGAGGGTGCCCACTCTGCTACACCAGGAAGTCTTGGAGGACAGAGCGCGCGAAGTGGCCATCCCTCCTCACCTCGGTATCCAAGCAGTAATGCTTCGCGAAAGTGTGGAGGGAGGCCCAAGTCGCGGCCTTGCAAATATCCTCAACAGGTACACCCCTAGACAAAGCAGATGTTGCAGACTTTGCTCTAGTAGAATGTGCTCTAATACCCTCAGGAGGGTCCTTACCAGCAAGAGAGTAGCAGATCTTGATGCACAGGATTATCCACCTGGAAAGTGTGCGCTTGTGCACCGCTCTGCCCTTCTTGCAGCCAGCAAAACCAACAAACAGCTGGTCATCCATCCGGAAGTCTTTAGTCCTGTCCAGATAGAACGACACCGCCCTCTTAGGGTCCAGACGGTGCAGTCTCTCTTCCTCCTTAGACGGGTGAGGGGGAGGATAGAAGGTAGGAAGGGTAATGGACTGCCCAAGATGGAAAGGAGTCACCACCTTAGGCAGAAAAGCAGCCCTGGTCCTGAGAACCATCCTTTCAGCATGAATGGTCAGGAATGGGGGTTTGGAACTTAGAGCTTGAAGCTCACTTACCCTCCTTGCCGAGGTGATTGCAACGAGGAAGATCGTTTTAAAAGATAGAAGCCTCAATGGACACTTGTGCAAGGGCTCGAAGGGAGAACCCATTAAGAAGGTCAGCACAAGATTCAAATCCCAATGAGGAACAACAAAAGGAGTAGGAGGGAACATATTTATGAGACCCTTCAAGAATCTCAAAACCACCGGAGACTTAAAGAGAGATGGCTGATCCGGCAAACATAGAAATGCCGATAAGGCAGAAAGATACCCCTTGACCGTGGCCACAGCCAAACCTTGCTGCGCCAGATAAAGGGCAAATTGTAAAATATTAGACAAATGAGCCTTCAAAGGGTCAACATCTCTCTCCCTGCACCAAGAAACAAATTTAGACCACCTATAGGAGTAAATGGACTTAGTGGTGTCACGCCTGGCAGAAAGAATGACATCCACTACCTCGTGAGGGAGAGAAAAAGAACTCAAGTTGCCCCGTTCAATCTCCAGGCATGAAGGTGTAATGTCTGGAGGTGGGGGTGTAAAACCTGCCCCTCCATCTGAGAGAGGAGGTCTGCCCTGTGAGGGAGACGGAGCGGCGGGTGAGAGGAGAGGCGGAGAAGGTCTGAGTACCACACCCTTCTTGGCCAATCCGGGGCGACCAATATGACTTGGGCCCGGTCTTGACGAATCTTCCTCAGAACCCGAGGAATCAAAGGTATGGGAGGAAACGCGTAAAGGAGTTGATCTCCCCAACTCAGCTGAAACGCGTCCCCCAATGCTCCTTGCATCGGATACTGGAGACTGCAGAACGAAAGGCAGTGAGCATTCTCGCGAGTGGCGAATAGATCCACCCGAGGAGTCCCCCACATCCGAAAGATGTCGTGAACAACCTCTGGGTGAAGCCTCCACTCGTGGTCGGCAGAGAACTGCCGACTGAGACTGTCTGCACGAACGTTCAGAACTCCGGCCAGGTGATTTGCCACCAGACAAATCTGATGGTCCTGAACCCAGGACCAGAGACGCAGAGCCTCTCTGCAGAGACACTGCGACCCTACTCCTCCCTGCTTGTTGATGTACCACATCGCAGTCGTGTTGTCCGTCAGGACTTGAACCGAACGACCGCAAAGGGAAGGGAGGAAGGCCTTGAGTGCCAAACGTATCGCCCTCAATTCCAGAAGGTTGATGTGAAACAACCTTTCTTCCGGAGACCAAAAACCTTAGACCTCCAGGTCTCCCAGATGAGCACCCCACCCGAGAGTGGACGCATCCGAAATCACTGTGGCCACTGATGGAGGTAGCTGAAAAGGCTTTCCTTGTGACAGATTGCCTTCCACGCTCCACCAAGACAGATCCGCTGCAGCTTCCCCGGAGATCTTCACTGACTCCCTGAGATCTCCGTTGTGCTGATACCACTGCCTGCGGAGGCACCACTGGAGTGCCCTCATGTGCCAGCGTGCATGACTGACCAACAGAATGCAAGAAGCCATCAGACCGAGCAGACGAAGGACCTTCAGGACCGGAACAACCGCTCCATTGTAGAATAAAGGAATCATCTCCTGAATGTCGTGAATTCTTTGAGGTGGAGGGAATGCACGACATACAGAAGTGTCCAGTACCGCACCTATGAACAGGTTGCGCTGTGAGGGCACCAGGTGAGACTTGGGTACATTTATCGAAAAACCCAACCTGTGTAACAACTGAGTTGTCTCCTGCAGATGATGGAGCACCATCTCCGGCGACTCTGCTTTGATCAGCCAGTCGTCTAGATAAGGGAATACAGGAATCCCCGACCTTCTGAGATGCGCAGCCACCACTGCCATCACCTTGGTGAAGACTCGAGGCGCAGTAGTAAGTCCAAAGGGAAGGACCGCAAACTGGTAGTGTTGCGATCCCACCGTAAAACGGAGATACCTCCTGTGCGACTTCAGGATTGGGATGTGAAAGTACGCATCCTGCAAGTCGATCGACACCATCCAGTCTTCTTCCATCAGCGCTAGAAGAACCTGAGCAAGGGTGAGCATTTTGAACTTCTCCTGTTTGAGATAGAGGTTCAAAATCCTGAGATCCAGGATAGGCCGAAGCCTGCCATCCTTCTTGGGAATCAAGAAATACCGGGAGTAGCACCCTTGACCCCTCTCCTGCTCTGGAACCACCTCTATCGCACCCTTTCGAAACAGTGCCAGGACTTCCTCCTGCAGGAGAAGCAGGTGGTCCTCCGAACAATAACCTTGGCAAGGAGGGTAATTGGGAGGGAATTCCTGAAAAGGAAGTGCATACCCATTCTCTACGAGATTGAGAACCCAAAGATCTGATGTAACCGATTCCCAATCTCGTAGAAAATGAGTAAGCCGACCCCCTACTGGCCCTACATGATCCAGAATGGTGGATCTAGGGCTGCTTTGCTGATGCGGGTGGGGGTTGGGCATTATTGGAGGAAGTGGAGGAAGAGGAGACTTGACGTTTACGTCCACTACCCCTTTGTTTACCTCTATAGGATCTATATAGATGGTTTTGCTGCTGTTGCTGTTGTTGTTGTTGGCCCTGCTTGAAGGGACGAAAAGAAGATCTGCCAAATCCTTTGAACTTTTTAGTCGACGATCCTCTCATCTGCAGACCCAAAGATCTAGCGGTGGCACGGCTGTCCTTAAACCTTTCCAAGGCTACATCAGCCTTCTTACCGAAAAGGCCAGTTCCATCAAAGGGTAAGTCCAGCAATGTAGATTGCACATCCGCAGAAAAATCTGAAGACTTTAGCCATGCAGCTCTCCTGGTCGCAATGGATGAACCCATAATTCTAGCAACAGAATCCACAGTGTCCATACCGCTTTGAATGACCATGCGGGCAGCAGCCTGAGTGTCAGAGACAACCTCATTAAAGTTCTTCTTATCATCCTCAGGAAGTTTTGATGATAATTGCTTCACTGAGTCCATTAGCGCATGCACGTATCTACCTAAAAGGCAAGTAGCATTTGATGATTTAAGAGCCATGCTCCCAGAAGAGAAAGTCTTCTTCGCAGACAGATCTAATTTTTTAGACTCTTTGTCAGCTGGCACTTGAGGGAAGGAGCCAGCAGCCCTATTAGAGCAAGCCGCCTGAACCACAAGACTTTCCGGAGATGGATGCGTAGAAAGAAATGCAGGGTCATCAGGAGCCACCCTATAGCGTCTTGCAATAACTCTTGAAACTGCAGGAGCAGATAAGGGCTTCTTCCAAATCTCCTTTATTGGATCCGTCAAGGCATCAGTAAATGGCAGTGTAGGTTCCACAATTGAAGAAGGAGAATGTAAGACTTCAGTGAGGATGTTGGGTTTGTACTCCACTGTGGGCAGCTTTAAATTAAGAAGGTCAGCAGCCTTCCTAATGACCACGTGATAGGGTGCCACGTCTCTAGATGGAGCATCAGAAGCTGAAGGCAGAACCCACTCAGGAGAGAGTTCTAGACCACTAGCATCCCGAAGTTCATCGAAATCATCGTCATGATCAGGAAGCTCGCCTTCTTCCACATCAGAACTCTCATCATCCTTTTGTTCTAGAAGGCGCTGAGCTCTTCGCCTCGACCACTCCAATCGAATCGACGTCGACGGATCCGGTAACGACTCCGACGGAGCCGGTTCCGACGTCGATCGAGGAGCCGGAGCAGGACGAGAGTCATGAACAGGTGTGGTACCTCGATCTCGACTGCGAGGTCGATCCGGAGCCGGCGAAGCCGCATGCGGAGTCGAAGACCTCGGTGGAGCCGTACCGAGCCATGGTGGAAGAGGCGCCGGCATGAATGGCATAAACGGAGCTGGGGCATACGACTGAGGAATACCCAGATTGTATGATAATGGACCCATGGGACCAACAGGTGCTCCAGTGGGGTACATTGCCCTGGAATATACTCCGAACATTGCATTTAAAAAATGCGAGGGATCCTGTCCAGGACCAGGAAAGGGAGGGTACAGACCTACCGGATCCAATGGAGGTCGCCCCGACACACCCTCACTCTGACCTTCCGGATCCGCAGGAGTCTCCGCTGGAGTCGGTTCTTGAGGAATCACTTCTTCTTCCTCTTCATGTTCCGAGGACATCGGATCCGGATCCGGATCCGGCTCCGGTTCTGGCTCCGGGGCCGGAGAACCTTCTTTCGATAAAGCAGGAGAAGGAGAGATAAAGTCTTTACGATGTTTATGAGACCTTCTCTTCGAGTCAGAGGATTCCTTTTCTGAATGATGTTTCGAACTGTGTTTCCTCCTCTTATGCTTTCTCCTCGAGGAGCTCGAAGCGTGACCGGAAGCCGATTTAGATCTAGACCTCGATCTTTCCCTGGATTTCGATTTCTCTTTAGATCTCGTATCCTCACCAGATCTCGAACCCGCTCTGGATCTCGACGCAGACACCGACTTCGATCGAGACCTTTGCTTCGACTTCGACCTCCGTGACGTCGATCTTGAATAACGTCCAGAATCCTGTTTTACCTTAGCCAAAAGTAATTTAGCTTCACGTTCTCGAAGTGCCTTCGGATTCATCTTAAAACAGGAATTGCAGTTCTTGACGTCGTGACTCGAACCAAGACACCACAAACAGTCCTTATGTGGGTCAGTGATGGACATCTTGCGGGCACAAGACCTACACGGCTTAAAGCCTGTTTTCCTCGACGACATCTTCGGATAAGAATCAAGTCGCAAGAGAGAAACAATGTCTATTAATAAACAGAAAGATACTAAGTATCGCAGTAAGATCCCGAAAACCGTTAGCGTCGAAGACGCGGAAAAAAGGGAACTGACGTCATCACGCCGGCGTGGGCCTGATGTAGGGTCGGTGACGTCAGACGGAGTCGCGCGCGATGCCGTGCTCCTGTGACGTCGCCCACGTCGGCGTACTACGAAGAAAATTTCCGAACGTTGCTGGCGCAAGGGGGATATTCACAAGGTGAGGAATCCACACGGCAGATGTATCTATCAGAATATTTAATCTCACCCTCTGGTGTGGCGACACCGACTGCAGCAGACAACAGCTGCTCGAATAATAGAGTCACAGTCTGGGCTGGCGGCGTCCCCCGGGAGGGGCGGCGCTGCCCATGAAAGGAGCACTGTGCAAAGGGGCCAGTCGGGGAGGGGGGCGAGCAGGAGCAGAGATAGGAGCAGCCGATACAGAGCAAGCAATTGGAAGGGGAGGGGGCGAGGGTAAAAGGAGAGATACTTTCATGAGGGAAAAGAGTGAAAGGGGCGGTGCAGATAACAGAGCCAGGCTTGGAGCAGGAGACGGGCTGGAGAGAACATAAAACAGAGGAAACAGCAGAAATACGGGAGTGAGGTGGAATGTAATTTAATCTGAGCCGTGTTGGCGGGATATACTGCTGAAAATAAAATAAACATGCATTGGCTGCGCGGCCGTGAAATTGACGCATCCACGCAGCCGTGAAAGTGACTGTAAGGGTGCCCGCGAGCGATGCGCTTAATGAGCTATGACGAGAGAGGAAAGCCAGATGTGCCTCTGCGCGTAACCGCAAGCTTTAGGCCACAAGCACAACCATGTGGTGAGCTTTTTGAAGCCCCCTTACTAAAAGTCTCTCCAGAGAAGCAAACGGGCTAGCTCTGGCGAGACATAAAAAGGGAGTATTGGGCTTTAAATAGAAAAGTTTGGTTAGCATGTTTAAACTGCAATTCCAGTCTGCATTGTTTTACCTTCGTCACACCCAGAGCTGCAATTCCTGGGTACCATATACTTACAAGAAAGTTAGATTATGCCAATTGGGAACAAGCCAATCACATGTACATACTTTAAGGTCAAGGCACTAGCACAGAGGTCTGGTTGGCAAGCCTCAGTGCACTCACAGGGTCAATAAACAGTGCAGCACCAGTTCAAAACTTTGAAGGTGCCCATACAAAAAGAGGCACTTTCTTACTAGGAGGAACTGCTAAAAAGTTTGCAGATCCATTCCGACGCCTGGGGAATATTTAAAGTGTGAGGAACCGGCAGCTAGAAAGCTCAACAGAAAATATTAGTTGGAGTCACAAACGAATAAGAGTAATGCAAAGAAAACTGCAAATCAGGTGCTGCAGAATGGACTTGCAAGACAAAATTTACAAAGGTACTTCTTGGTCTCTTAAATCATTGAGATTCAATTTCAAGTTACTCCTGATTTATATAGCAGCTGCCTGTCCACTTTTCCTTATTTGGCTATAATGTCCCATCAACCTTTGCATGAGGCGCTTCTTTACTAATCTGCCTCTAAAAAATATTTCAAGAAGTTCTGCCTTAATACTCATTCCCCCTCCACGATCTGGTACCACATTAGTTTACCTCTATATTGTTTCGAGATATGCTTATTTGTGGGCAATCCAAACATTCATAAGCTGCAAGTAAGGAGACCTCCAGGTGTCCAATTAGATAAGTGGACCTGATCCTTATTAGTGGAAAATGAATAAATGAATGCCTCATTGAAAATAGAAAACTGGATATCCAAACTGATTACCTGGGTTATTAAGTTTGTTGGTAGGTGGACTCTGGACCTCCTTCTTCAGTTTCTGACCATCTTCATCCTCATCTCTACAATTATGTCAATAAGATATTATTTTCATTTTCATAATTGCAGCAGCATTAAGTCATGTTTTCTAATACACAGCACCACCTTCAATCAACTGCCAACGTCCCATCTCCATACTTTACCAGCATTAGCTGGTCTCCAATGTAGCTCCTCTTGTATAGGTTTACAACAGGGCATGGTGACATGAAGTTATAGCGTTACGCCACCTTACACCCCTTTTCTTTATGGTTTTGTCCTAAATCGTTTTTCTGTTAAAACATATGATAATTCCTCCTGCCACCCACCCACCCACCTGCTTCCAAGTCTGCCTCATGCAATTCATAAGCCTTAAACCTTTATCACATACCCCTTTCCGTAAATACTTACTCAGTGACGATGCCAGAAGGGGCCGGCGGTAAGGGGATGGGTTTTTTGATAGCTTCAACTTTGACCACCATTCTTGCTATGAGATTCTGCCACCTGCCAAGACAGAATAAAAAAAATCCGAATTTACAAGAGCTTATTATTCATCCCTAGAAGAAATTCTACAACATCCTTCCCCTATAGCAGCAAGTCCACCATGAGCAGTCACTATTGTGTAAGTCACAAAAGAAGTATGGGATCAAGTGACCTTGAGTTAACTCGGCTTAAATGAACACCTCAGTAATATGATCTATGTAACGGTGAGATCAGAACCTTTGGGTAGGTCAGAGAACACAGATCTGACAATGTTTCAGCTCTCCCTTTGCCTGAAGAACTTACTTGTTAGACCTAGTACAATGCAACCTCTGAAGGGCACTGGTATTCTGAACAGACTATCTCAACTCTCCAAGATTAAAAATAGCCTTAATATCAGAGGCAATAAACATCAAGACAGCAATGCAGTCACCAACAAGATCAGTGATGCACAAGTCCTATGTAGTTTGCCGTGGTTTATGAGGAGGAGCTTCAACAACATGGAGTTCATAATACCACTCGTAAGATTAAGGACTAAGTGGAATAACTGCAAATAATATCAACCCTAATACTGGTCACAGGGACAACATGAAAGATAATATGTGCTCAGTAATGTTTCTTGAGTGCTGCATCTAACTGGGTCATCAGAGTTTCAACCATGAATAATCACTAGAAAGATTTACATTAAGGGCATGTAAATTGGCATTGTCTGAAAACTGGTTTGTTGTACAAAAAGGGAACTTGGTGCAGCCATTCACAACCAACAGAGTGACTTAAAAGGGAGTACACCAAATACTTATTGGTAATTCTGCAATACAGATAACACGAACGTCTCTACAAAGGCATCCCATTTGGAAAGGGGAAGGGTATGCATTTCAGTTTAGAGTATGAATTACATCCCAAGAGGTAAACGTATCTATTCTACTGGATGAAAAAGATTAAAGAAGTTTTTGGAGAGCATGCATTTTAGGTGACTTGATCCTCCAGGTTTTTGATTCCCTACTTCATAAGTGTTCCCATTTCGACCACATTTCAAGCATTTCATTGTAGAGTTTGTGATGATCAAGGACGAAGATTCATTGAAACTTCAACAACCGTGTAACATTTAGAACAATATATATATAGATATTAAAATTTAGGGATAAGGGTCTCTGCTTTAATATGGTCCCTGACTTGCTTCTGATTTATTAAAGGAGGTCCCTTTACAGCCCTCTTTCGTTCAGAGGCAATAGTAGAACCTTACCAATAAACCATTCATCTACCGTATTCAACTTTATCCACTAAGCATTCACCTGGCACATTGCTAATATTAAGAATATGAATGAACGATGGAAGCAAGGTTTTGGATTTGTGATTAGTAACACCTATAGCTTCCAGTTTTCAATGTTTTTTTTTTGTAATTTCTAGTATATTCTTTTTGAATTTTCCAATTGTTTGCAAGTTAGTGGTGATCATTTTATACAAAATGCCCTGTTAATCTCAACCTTGATACCCTCACCCCAACCACAACCCCAAAATGAGAAAATGAGAACTATTTTTCCAATGCTTGCGAAGCACAAGTTACTACTTGTGTAACGATATATCTGTAAGAGACATTAGTTAGTGATAGATTCCTTACCTTAGAATATCCCCAGGCGTCAGACTGGATCCGGAAATTTTTGCATCGCAGTACCCTTGCACGTCGGTAGGCGTCGTCTGCGGCTCCGCGTCCGTCGTCGGTGCCGTGATGACATCGTCGGAGTACTTAGACGCCGCCTCCGCGTGCTGACGTCAGTTCTTAGACACAGCTTTTCCGCGCCAGAAGCGCTGAGCCATGTTAAAAACCAACACTGGTGCCATTGAAACTAGGGCCCTGAAAGGGGATGATCTTAATCCTAGATATCATTTCACAGAACGGGGAGGATGGGTGGGTCGGTAAGGAATCTATCACTAACTAATGTCTCTTACAGATATATCGTTACACAAGTAGTAACTTGTGCATCTGAAAGAGACACGTTGGTGATAGATTCCTTACCTTAGAATAGATACCCCAGCAATACCAACCCCGGTGGTGGGTCTGCGAACCAATAATCACACCAGAAAGTCCTGGAGGACAGGACGGCCAAAGAAGCCATCCCTCCGGACTTGACTGTCCAGGCAATAGTGTCTTGCAAACGTGTGCAGCGAGGCCCACGTAGTTGCCTGGCAAATGTCCTGCAAGGGCACTCCCCGGCCCAGGGCAGTTGTAGTCGCCGTGGCCCGAGTAGAATGAGCCCGTAATCCAACAGGGGGCTCCTTTTTGGCCAAGGAGTAACATGCCTGGATACACAAGATGATCCACCGAGAGATGGTCCGCTTGTGCACCGCCTTTCCCTTCTTAGTGCCCACGTAACCAACAAAGAGTTGGTCATCCACCCGGAACTGGCGTGTGCGATCTAGATAGAAAGAGAGCGCACATTTTGGGTCCAGACGGTGGAGCCGCTCTTCCTCTTTAGAGGGATGCGGTGGTGGAAAGAAGGTAGGCAAGGTGATAGACTGCCCGATGTGGAAGGCCGTGACAACCTTGGGCAGGAAAGATGGCCTAGTCCGCAACACAACCTTGTCCGGATGGACAGAAAGGAAAGGGGGTTTAGATGAAAGAGCCTGGAGCTCACTCACTCTCCTGGCAAAGGTGATGGCAACCAGGAAAGCAGTCTTCAGAGAAAGAAGGCGGAGAGGACAGTTGTGAAGTGGCTCAAACGGAGTGCACATCAGAAATGTAAGAACAAGGTTCAAGTCCCACTGAGGCATCACAAACGGAACAGGAGGGAACGTGTGTGTGATTCAAAAACCTATTTACAATCGGGGACTTGAACAAAGAAGGTTGATCAGGCAGCCTCAGAAAGGCTGAAAGGGCAGAAAGGTAGCCCTTGATAGTGCCCAGAGCAGAGCCCTGCTGGGCAAGAGAAAGAAGAAAGAGAAGAACCTCAGAAAGAGGGGCAGAAAGTGGATCCACAGCCTTTGCTGTGCACCATGCCACAAACTTATTCCACCTGCAGGCGTATACCGAT
Organism: Lissotriton helveticus; assembly: GCF_964261635.1. Taxonomy (NCBI): domain Eukaryota; kingdom Metazoa; phylum Chordata; class Amphibia; order Caudata; family Salamandridae; genus Lissotriton; species Lissotriton helveticus. The sequence goes on from NC_136061.1 coordinate 1,501,958,582, forward strand.
TTTGTGGAGGGACGCCTGGCTGCCAGAATGACATTACAGACTTCAGAAGGCAAGTCAAATGGTCTCAACTGTCGCAGACAGTTGTCACCCGAAAAACACCATAGATGCCATTCCGTTTGGAGAGATGACACGGGTACGGCGTAACTGCAGTGAAGAGGAGAACTTTGAAAGGGGGATACGACAGGTGACTAACAATTGCAAAAGAAGAGGTTATGATCCAAGAGTACTTAAAACAGCTGAAAACAAGATAAAAAAGAAAAATAGGAATAAGACTCTTACAACTCGAGCCTCCAAGAGAGATAACTCTTTTAACCAACAATGTACTTTCATAACTGAATATGGTTTATACAGTAACCACATTTATAATCTGCTTCGGAAACATTGGCACCTGTTATTGTCAGAATCTATCCCCAGGGACATTGTGCCAGCCAGGCCTAGGGTGGTCTACAAAAAAGGAACATCCATTAAGAACATGATTTGTCCCAGTTATGTCAAACCGGTTAATAAAACGATCACCACATGGTCACCTGTAAAAACGGATGGTTTCTATACATGTGGCAACTGTTCTGTTTGTGAATTTGGTCTTAATAAAATCAAGACGTTTAGCTATAATAGCCCTAAGGAATATACTATAAGGGGAATGATCAACTGTAACACGACACATGTAGTGTATGCCCTCATTTGTCACTGTAAAATGATATATGTGGGCAGTAGCACTAGGCACCTTAAAAAACGAATTCAGGAACATGTTTGTGACATAAAACATCACGATATTCGTAGTCCTGTGGCACAACATGTATCAGAATGCCATCCCGATCATGATGCCATTACATTTCATGCCATTGATCATGTGGCCTGTAATGTAAGAGGTGGAGACAGATGTTTACTTTTAAGACAAAGGGAATCTCGCTGGATCTGCAGATTGAGAGCGGTCCAGCAGGGAATGAATACCAACAATGAATTTCACTTTTTCCTATAGGGCTCTATGGGTATTGGTATGATGTCTGCTGTCTCTCCTCTCTATAATGGTCTGTTTCTCTAATTACAAGGTGGCTTGCAGATACTATGTTTGTCTGCTTTTTTCAATTCAAGCACCTTGATTAGATTCTTTTTTTCGTTGCCTTTGCAAATTGCATAACCGATTCCATGAAAGTTTATTTGATGTACATACATTTATACACTCCACATACTATACTATATTTTCTAGAATTGGCTATATACAATGGGTCGCTATAATACTGTTGCAGACCTTGGGAATAGATTTGGTATGAATAGTTTGCATGTGACATACTTGCTGGCATTCATGCCCCCTCTTTCTCGACTAATATTGACCATTCCAAGATGGCGCCTGTAACAGCATACATCGCGCTGTAAAGGTTAATGTATTTTTTGTCAATGGACCACGTATTAACCTTGAAATTTTATGTTTATGCCAACCTATGCCTATATTATGAGGCATTCTCACTACCTAACAATCTTTGCTTTCTATCAATACACCTGTATCTTATAAACGAAACTTTACGTATACAATGGGCGATGATTGGTACTGCGTGTCTTTATTACTTGCAAATCTTTACAACTGACTGAAACGCATGAATCTTTCAATTGCACCGAGTATATATAGCCATTAGTGCAGAGTATAAGGAATTTTTAAACATTTTAAGATGGCGGCGGTAATTTGCTCGCTCTATGAGGTGACTGTAAGCCCGATAATGGGCCGCCCGTTTCCTCTTAAACTTTCCTTCATTAACATCCATCGGCGGCTTACAGTTATATCTAACGCCTGCTCATAAGTTAAAATATGATATGTGTTCTTTGGATACCCTTTAGAAGCTTGTTTTCCCTATTCGGTACGTGACTTGGTACCGAGAGGTCGTTTCGTTTTTACCGCTCTAAGATGGCGGCGCCTTTTTTCCAACTTTACCGGCAATTATTTACCCTCATTTAGGACTAATTGTTCTGATTAATCAATCAGCATGCCTATATATACTGTGGCTTTGGGACTGGCTTTTTGAACCAGAAGGCGACAACACGATGCTCCTGTACTTCCGAACTTTTTGGTGAGTCATGCGCGCTGTATCGATCTTAATCTCCCTTGTCAGTTCTTGGGAGAAACTCTGGTATTTTTCAGCACGGTTTAGAGAGTTATTATGCTACAATTAAATCTTTTCACTACTGAAGCTGAATTTCAAGCCTAGTCCATCTGAGTATCTTGACGATAGAGTGCTGCTCTTATAAATACGATGGGGTCTGAGTCGGGGACTAGTATGTCTTGCTCAAGATGGCGGTTCTTTTTGCCCGGAACACAGCTTAACAACTGCCTGTCTCCTTCTAAACGTATCAGGATCTATATGTATTTGTGTAAATATCACTGGAAGGTGTTTGACTAAATAAATCTTTCTTTGGTGAAAGCAATTTCAATTATTCTTTTTTGAATATATCGTTATCTACTTTTATATCATATTACATATAAAATTACAGTCCCTTTTTTACTACATCGTGAATTTGAGCTGGAAAATAATATATAGAGCTCTTCCTCTTGTTAAAATTGCTGTTTGCTGTTTTTAATTTTAATTTTAAATAATAATGACCTTTGGTGTTTGTGATTTATTGTTAACTATAGAATGGATAAATTTTTCCAAAAACCGATATATATCTTTGGGAGATTTTTCCTTAGACCTTACTGTGGACCTGCTCTTGTCCTTTGTCTCCACTGACTGTTGCTAGGATTTGTAATCCTGTTTATGACCTTTCAGTGAGTACAAATATTATTTGACTTTAGAGGTCTCCATTAGGGAGTGTATATACTTTTTCTTAAGTAACATAGCATATAGTGCAAAGACAAATATAATTTCTGTATTATTACAACTTGCCTCCCCAGTTGTAAACCACGGTTGAATATAACGATTATCCCTATCTCTCTAAAATGGGATTGATATAATTGGGATCTGGGTAGTCTCTATTATGTATCATGTTATGAGGGGACCACCTCTGATATATGTTGTGATAATTTTGTTAACAGATTAACAATAGAAATTCCTTGGAAAACCTGACCGGTACTAATGTGAAAAAAGAAATCAGAAAGATTGTTTTAAGGTACTTTGAAGAAGATGTATATTTCTTCCTTTTTTACAATAATGCTGTGTATGTTTAAGTTATTATTATAATATGTTAGTTTACCTTCTGGTCTATATTAACAACAGATATTAGTTTCTAAACAAACAGATAGGCTACTCTATGTCATACATTGTGAGGACAGAAATATGTTTTGACTGCTGCACTAAACTGCTTTTTGGTTCTGAGACTTTATCTCTGTTATTTTTTGTGAATATTCTTTTTTATGGTATGTAAATGTTTTCCCATGTTTGTAAATGTGTTTTTAAATCAGTTACCGGACCCCTCGATCTATTCTGGTTCTGTTATTTTTCTTTGGTTTAGGGTGTCCCTGTATAGACAAAATTCTGCAACCACTAATTTTTGTAATATATGTTTTTTTGTATGTTTTTGTATAGCCCTGAAGAAGTCCGGCAACGGACGAAACGCGTCGGCTATTTGCAACTATCAAAAAAAGAAAAGAAAGAATAATAACTGAATAAAAGAAAGAAAATCAAAGTCACAAGATTGTGTGTATTCTGTGTACGCTTGGGAAAACAATACTCTGCTCATATGTATGTTCTTTTTCGACAATTGTTTTGCAACAGTGCATAACTCTTGAAGGGTGCTGTCCAATTTCATAAATCAGTTTTCCTGGTTGATAGGTTGCCTATCCTCCGTAAGGCCCGTGTGGGGATCACGTGTCTGGACCTAGCACCTTCTGTTCTTACATAACGCATGGTACTTTAAGAGTAGTGCAGATTGTTCCTTTTATTCCCAGTTCTCTTGTCACCGCGTTGGGTATTACCCTGCGGCGCGTGGCTGGCAGCACGTGTGGGTACACCCCTTCCGTGGCCACGAAAGGAGTGAAAGGCAGCCGATTGCTGGTGCGGGGCCGAGAGGCCCAAGGACTTAGCCGTAGCCCTGGAGTCCTTAAAGCGCTCAAGCGCATGGTCTGCCTTGTCGCCAAAAAGGCGACGACCATCAAACGGCATGTCCATGAGTGTATTCTGGACATCAGCCGAGAAGTTGGCGGATCTCAACCAGGCGTGGCAACGAATCGCCATCATCTTTGCCATCGCTCTGCCCAGTGAGTCGGTGGTATCCAGTCCACACCGAATAGAATAACGTGCCGCATCCCGGCCTTCCACAAGGGCTTGGCCGAGTTTAGCCCGTACCTCCAACGGGCATTCTGGCAGCACGTCCGCGACCGTATCCCACAGGGAGTGGGTGTAGCGGCCCAAGAGGCATGCGGTGTTGGAAGACCGCAGTCCCAAACTTAGGGAGGAGAATACCTTCTTGCCGAATTGCTCATACCTCTTGGATACCCTGTCAGGCGGAGCCGACGGGAATGCGGTCTGGGAATTGGAGGCCTGGATCACCAGGCTCTCAGGGGTGGGGGTGGGTGGACAGGAAACAAGGGTCGCCCAGGGCCAGGCGGTGGCGTCTGGCCACATTCCTATCTACAGGCGAACCTGCAGCGGGCCTGGACCAAGTGCCCAAAAGAACGTCGGTCAAGGCCTCATTAAACGGCAGCAGAGGCTCAGCCGAGCTTGACAGCGGTTTAAGGACCTCAGTGAGGAGGTTAGTCCTCACGGCCGCGACGGGGAGTTCAAGGCCCAAGGCCATGGCCGCCCGCGTCAGCACCACACTATAGGTAGCTCCCTCCTCCGTAGCCACGGTAGGAGGGGAGACAAAGCCAGTGTCTGGTGAAATGTCCAGACCACTGGCATCCCCAAGTCCACCTGTCCAGTCCTCCTGGGACTGACACTCCCGTGTCAGAGGGTCCTCAGACCCCTCCCAATCCTCCTCATCACCCATCTCCTGGTACCCAGGAGTGTCAAATGATGGGGCCGGCTCATGAAAGGTGAACTCTCCAAACGGCGTCTGAAGCGGCGCCCAGCGGTGCCGCTCCGGCGCCGGGTCGAGGGAGGCCTCGGGGACAGCACCGCCCGAAGACGGCGCCGGGGGTGACACCTGAGGGACCGGCGCCGGGGAGGTCGTTAGGTCCACCGGCGACGACCCGTATCCGGAACCGGATCCAGTGGGGCCCTGCGGCGCTGAGGCCGAAGCACTCACCTACGTCGGGGCCGGAGGCCCCGACCCGCTAGGGCCCCCAGACGGGTTCGCTGGTCCCAAAGGCGCAGCGGAGCCCGCCGGGGGAGTGAGGGACCTCATGGCCATGAGGAACCGCGCGATCCAGGGACCGGAGGGTATGGGGCCGGACGCAACGCCTGCGACTCCGACGGAGCCGCGTGGGCGGTGTCACCTGAAACCCCGGCCGCCTCGAGCGAGCGTCGAGGGGAGTCGGAAGAGTGATGACTGTCTCTTCGACTTCTTGTGCTTACCTGACGACTTCGACCCAGAGGAGTGATGTCGACTCCCGGAGCTATGATGGCCCTGTTCCCGCGACCGGTCCCTCGACCTCCATCCGGACCGGGACCTCTCTTGGCGCAGGGCCGACTGCCGGAGTTGGAGTCGCTTGCGGGTCCGCTCCCGCCTAGCTTTCGAAGTCAGGGCCCGGCAGTCGGAACAGGTCTTGTCGTCGTGGTCGACGCCGAGACAGTGGAGACACCGACGGTGAGGGTCGGTGACCAACATCAGTCGGTCGCAATCCTCTCAGGGCTTAAAACCTGGCATCCCTACTGGCACCGTTCGGAGTCGAAGACTCGAAAAAGAATGATCAAAAGAGATCAAAAAGTTAGTAAAAAAAGACTAAGGTACCACTTTTTCCGGATCTGCGCTGCTGGCGCGGAAAAAAGAACTGACGTCAGCACACGCAGGCGGCGTCTAAGTACTCTGACGACGTCATCACGGCGCCCACGACGGACGCGGAGCCGCAGACGACGCCTACCGACGCGCAAGGGTCTGCTACGCAAAAATTTCCGGATCCAGTCTGACGCCTGGGGATATTCTAAGGTAAGGAATCTATCACTAACGTGTCTCTTTCAGATACATATTGCAGGCAGGTACCTATTTCCCTTAAAGCATACACATATTACAGAATGTACACACACTTTGTTTTGCCCATTTGGAACGTGAGCTATGGACTGCAGTCTTTGATTCTATCATATATATATCTCAGTCAAACTCTCAATAAGTCAATTTCTCTTGCAATCTGTCTCACATACCAATCTCCCTCTCTCTGGTATAGGCTTCCAGATTATCACACTGTCATACTGTGAACTTTAGATCACAGGCCCATTAACTTTTCAAGACTTGTTGGTGGAGATTCAGGTGACTATTCTCAGCCGACCTGGATTGCTGCAATTCTTTCTATTTAAGGGCAGACAAAGGATATCTAAGAAAATTGCAAAGCATTCAAAATGTGGCAGCCAAGATGATACTGGCTCTTCTTCACTGGTCATCAACTTTAGAGGCTAAAAAACATCTGCAGTGGCTTCCAGCTGAAAAGCGAGTGAAATTTAAATCAGTCTGCCTCATATACAAAGCAGCTCATGGAACAGGCCCAGTCTATCTGGCTAATGAACAAGTAACTTACCTTCAGTAACTATATATCCGTAAGACACATTAGTTCGTGATAGATTCCTTACCTTAGAATTACCCCCAGGCGTCAGACTGGATCAGCAAAGTTTTCGTCAGCAGTACCCCTGAGCGTCGCAAGGTGGCGTTGTGCGGCTCCGCGTCCATCGTTGGCGTCGTGGTCGCAGAGATGACGTCACGGCAGCTACTTAGACGCCGCCTTCGTGCGCTGATGTCAGTTATGTACATTCCATTCCGCGCCAGGAGCGCAGAGCCACGCAAGATAATGACCACTGGTGCATTGAAACTAGGGCCATGAGGGCCATGAAAGGGATGACCATAACCCTAGAAATCAGTTTGCAGAACAGGGAGGATGAGTGGGGCGGTAAGGAATCTATCACTAACTAATGTTCCTTACAGATATATTGTTACTGAATGTAAGTAACTTGTTCATCTGAAAGAAACACGTACTGATAGATTCCTTACCTTAGAATAGATACCCCAGCAAAACCAACCCTGGTGGTGGGTCTGGGAACCAAGATCACACCAGAAAGTCTTGGAGAACAGAAAGGCCAAAGAAGCTGCCTATCCAGACTTGGCTGTCCAGGCAACAGTGCTTAGTAAAAGTGTGCAGCGAGGCCCGCGTAGCTGCCTGACAGATGTCTTGTTAGGGGACACCACATCCCAATGCTGTAGCAGCCGTCGCCCTGGTGGAATGGGGACGCAACCCCACCGGAGGCTCCTTTTTAGCCAGAGAATAACAGGCTGTAATACACAAGACAACCCATTGGGAGATAGTCCGCTTGTGTACGGCCCGACCTTTCTTGGCGCCAAAGTGGCCAACAAAGAGTTGGTCATCCACCCGGAACTGTTGTGTGTGTGATTCAGGTAAAAGTAGAACACACGTTTTGGGTCCAGACGATGGAGCCTCTCTTCCTCTCTGGAAGGATGCGGAGGTGGAAAGAAGGTGGGCAAAGTGATGGTCTGCCCGATGTGAAAGGCAGTAACAACCTTTGGCAGAAAGGATGGACGTGTTCTGAGCACAACCTTTTCCGGATGGACAGATAGAAAAGGAGGTTTACAAGAAAGAGCCTGGAGCTCACTCACTCTCCTGGCAGAGGTAATGGCAACCAGGAAAGCAGTCTTCAAAGTCAGTAGTTGAAGAGGTCAATTGTAAAGAGGGTCAAAGGGAGCGCACATTAAATATGTAAGAACCAGGTTCAAGTCCCACTGTGGCATCACAAAAGGAATAGGAAGGAAAAGATGAAGTAATGCCTTTGAGGAATATATTTACAACAATGGACTTCAAAAGAGAGGGCTGATCAGGAAGCCTGAGAAAGGTCGAAATAGCAGAAAGGTAGCTATTGATAGTGCCCAGAGCAGAGTCCTGCAGGGCCAAAGAAAGAAGGAACAGAAGAACTTCTGAAAGAGGGGCATAAAGGGGATCCGCAGCCTTTGCTGTGCACCATGCCACAAATTTGTTCCACCTGCAGGCGTATACCAACTTAGTGGAGGGATGCCTGGCCGCCAGAATGACATCACAGACTTCAGGAGGCAAGTCAAAAGGAATCAACTGCCGCCGCTCAATCTCCACGCAAACAGGTGGAGACTGGACAGGTTCGGGTGGAGGACCGTCTCCTGCTGCTGCGACAGAAGATCCTCCCGAAGAGGCAGTCGAATCGGGGGATCCATCGGCATACTGAGTAGCTCGGGATACCAAACTCTTCGAGCCCAGTCCGGTGCCACAAGAATGACTTGGGTCCGGTCGCGCCTGATCTTTTTCAGCACTCTGGGTAGAAGTAGTATATCCGGGAAGGCGTACAACAGACTGCACCTTAACTCGTGACGAAAAACGTTGGCTAATGACTGCCGCCTTGGAAATTCCACGGCACAGAATTGCTGGCATTGCGCATTCTCTTCGGTGGAGAATAGATCTAACCAAGGCTCTACCCACTGTCGAAAGAGACCTTGAGCCTTGGTCCGAGTGAAGACGCCATTCGTGATCTCTCATGCACCTGCAGCTGAGTTAGTCAGTCCTGGTGTTCAGTGAACCTGCCAGGTGTTGAACCACCAGGGAAATGCCCTGCTGTTCCAGCCATGTCTAGAGGCGCAGAGCCTCTTGACATAGGGTCGAGAACCCCACCAAACCCTATTTGTTGCAGTACCACATGGCAGTGTTATTGTCTGTGAACACCTGCACGACCTTCCTCTTGACAGAGGGAAGGAATGCCTTCAGTGCAACTCGGATCGCCCAAAGCTCCAGAAGGTTGATATGGAGCCTGGACTCTGCCGGAGATCAGAGGCCTCTGATTTCCGCCTCTCCCATGTCGCCCCCCCATCCCCGGAGGGATGCGTCCATCACTACCATGTGCTCCGGTTGGGGAAGGGAGAGGGATCTGCCTTGGACCCAATGCCGGTTCCTGAGCCACCACTGCAGCTGTTGTGAACTGCCCCCCGAGATCTGGACGTAATCGGACAGGTTCCCCTGAGGCTGCACCCACTGGAACTTCAGTTCCCACTGCAGAGCCTGCATCTGGCATGAGTGACCAGCAGGATGCAGGAGGCCATGAGGCCCTGCAGCCTCAGGGTCATCCTGACCGAAACCCAGGATAGAGGCTGAAAGATCAGAATCATAACCTGAATATCCTGGCCTCGCCGTTCGGGAGGATAGGCCCAAAACAGCGCAGTATCCAGAACCGCTCCGATGAAGGGGAGCTTCTGATAGGGAATCAGGTGCGACTTTGGCACATTGATGGAGAACCCCAGCAAATGCAGGAGGCCGGCCGTAGTCTGGAGGTGGGAGACAACAGCCTGGGGTGAACCCGCTTTCAACAGCCAGTCGTCGAGATAGGGTCAGACCGGAACCCCTGAGCTGCGACCCCCGCCACCACTTTCGTGAACACCCGAGGGGTGCTGGTAACGCCTCTGCGGGTCCCACATCCACGCTGAGACTGCTGCTGCTGCGGCCTGTGGCTCTGAAGCGAACGTGTTGGGGCGCCCCTTCTGTGGCCACAAAAGGAGCAAAAAGCATAAGGCGGAGGAGGGCGAGTGGCCGAAATGCCCAAGGACTTGGCCGTTGCCCACGAATCCTTAAAACGCTCCAATGCACTATCTGCCTTTTTGCCAAAAACGCGAATGCCATCAATGGGCATGTCCATCAGGATGTTCTGGACATCCCCCGAGAAGCCAGTAGTCCTCAGCCAGGTGTGGCGGTGGAGCGCCATTGTCGTGGAAATCGCTCTGCCCAGCGAGTCGGTGGTGTCAAGGCCACATCGTATTGTGAACTTCGCTGCATCTCTCCCCTCAACAATGGCCTGAGAAAGCACTGTCCGCGTCTCCACCGGACACTGAGGCAGCACTTGCGTCACCATATCTCACACAGAGTGGAATAATGGCCCAAGAGGCATGCAGTGTTCACAGACCGCAGCCCTGAACTGGCCGAAGAACAAATCTTCTTCCCAAACTGTTCCAGTCTCTTGGATTCCCTGTCTGGGGGTGCGGTAGGGAATGCGCTCTGGGACGTGGAGGCTTGGACAACCAAGCTCTCAGGGGTGGGGTGTTGGGAGAGGAAAAGGAGGTTGCCCAGGCCGGGCTATGGTAGCGGGCCACGTTCCTATCCCTGTGTTGGGCCTGGACCAGGTGCCCAAAAGAACGTCAGAAAGTGCCTCATTAACATGCAGCAGTGGCTCCACAGAGGTAGCCGCCGGCTGAAGCACTTCTGTCAGGAGGTTAGTCTTGACGGCCACTGTAGGTAGTTGGAGTGGTAGGGCCTCGGCCGCCATACACAACACCACTGCATAATTTGCACCCTCCTCCGTAGCCAATGTAGGAGGAGTGAGCATGCCAAGGTCAGGAGAGGTGTCCAGGCCACTGGCAACCCCCAGTTCCTCTGCTCAGTCCGAGTCCTACTAACACTGAGCTCTGAGAGGGTCGTCAGACCCTCCCAGTACTCCCCTTCCTCCGAAGGCTGATGAACAGGCCTAAAATAAGGAGGCTGGACATAGGGAAAGAAAGGTTCCATCAGCATCGGAATCGGCGCCGAGCGACGCCATACCGGCCCCTTGTCCACATCGGGGCGGAGACCTGGGGCGAAGTCGTCCAGTGCCACAGGCGACTTCGGAGGTGGTGCCGGTGGGGTCGACATCAGTGGAGGTGTTCCAAGGTCAACCGGCGTCGACCGGTATCCAGGCCTGGATCCTTGGGGGACCTGCGGCGGAAGCAGACAGCAATGCCGGAGTCGCTGACAGTAAAGGGCAGTCGGGCCCACGGGCCCCGAAGGCGTGCCTCGACGGCCCAAAGACAGAAATTCCTGTAGCTGGGCTGGAGTCACTGACGGACCCAGGAAGGGCGGGTAGGCCGACGGCGACACCATAGGCTCCACCGGAGCCACTGGGAAGGCACCACCCGCACCCTCAGCTGCGACGGGAAGTCGTGAGCGATGACGCTTCTTTGACTACTTGTGATGCTTCATCTTACCTGACCCCGAGTGCTAAGACTTTGATCCCGATGAACAAATGTGATGGCTTTACGACAGGTCCCTCGACCTCCCACGGGACAGGAGTCGACTGCCGGACTTCAAGCAACTTTTGGGACCGCTCCCGCAAAGTCTTCGGCGCCATTGCCTGGCAGTCGGGGCTCGACTTGGGGTCGTGGTCACGCCCCAGGCAGTAGAGACACACATGGTGCGGGTCCGCCACTGACATCATACGATGACAGTCCCCGCAAGACTTGAAGCCGGGCATTCCTACGGCACCAGGAATCAATCGACTCGAAAAAGAAGAGACAAAAGGTCTAGAAAAACTCACTCAAAAAGTGACTGGGGCTACCGCTCTCTCCGGATCTGCTCTTGCTGATGCAGAAAAAGAAAGAACTGACGTCAGCACGCGAGGGCAGCATCTAAGTAGGAAAAAGAATGCCATTTTTGCATGTATGTACTCAACTTACAGATTCAGTCTTCGGGGTCTTTGGTTAACACCAGGCAGGGTTCAAGCCAGTTCCAAGAGTGTACTACCAGCGGCACCAGGGCAGCCAGATACGGAGGTCAAATTAGAGGTAGGGCACCTAATGTTATCCAATGGAGACTGGGGGAACTCGAAGTCGTGCTATTCACAGGTGAGTAAAGCGGTGTCAGGGGTGGATCTCCTGGGGTTGGGTAAGTACAAGGAGGACCACATGGCAGCACCAAACTTACACACTCAGCGGCAAGAGTAGCTGGTGCAGAGTGCCAACACAGCATAGGGCACCCAATGTTAACCAATGGGGGAGATTAGTTATGAAGAAAGGCGGCAGGCTCTGGCCAGGAGGGCGCTCAAACAAAATCCATAGTTACCCAAGTAAGCAGAAATGCCAGGGGACGTAGGACTGATGATTGAGGTCCCCCAGGCCTGGGGCTTTGGATGCAGGGGCGTTCTTAGGCGTTGGAAAACTATTACTGGGCAGGTCACGGTCAGGGGGAGTCTTCAAGTTGAGGCAGCAGGCATCGAGGATGACTTCGGCAGGGTCAGCCCTGAGTGTACTCTGGCTCAGAAGCGCTGGGGAACTTTCACAGGACCTGTGGTCCACTTGGACTCGGGACGTGGGTGTTGAGTGCAAAGTTGCATCCGGAGGAGAGTTTGTAGTTGCTCAGGGCAAAGTTATTTTTCTTTGCAGAGATCCTGCGCCAAAGATGTCTTGTCCTGCAGCCAGCAATCTCCAGAACCCCTGGGAGGACTGACTGCCTTCAACAAAGACCAGATCTCCTGTGAACAGCAGCTCTGTTCAGAAGAAACACCAAAGAAAGACTCCGAGCCTGCTGAGGAAAAAGAAACCCGATGCCTGGAACCACCTCTGCACCCCTCGCCTACGGCCGGAGTTCGAATGGCCCACTGGCCCCAGCAAGGTCCCCAAGCGCACCAGCGTCCGAGTCCACCGTGGGTTGACCGCTCCTGGACTCCCCGACGTCGCCTGAAGCCTCAGCACAGAGACCCCACCCGCCAGTGGCCCGGTAAGGTCAGGAGAGGTGTCCAGGCCACTGGCAACCCCCAGTTCCTCTGCTCAGTCCGAGTCCTACTAACACTGAGCTCTGAGAGGGTCGTCAGACCCTCCCAGTACTCCCCTTCCTCCGAAGGCTGATGAACAGGCCTAAAATAAGGAGGCTGGACATAGGGAAAGAAAGGTTCCATCAGCATCGGAATCGGCGCCGAGCGACGCCATACCGGCCCCTTGTCCACATCGGGGCGGAGACCTGGGGCGAAGTCGTCCAGTGCCACAGGCGACTTCGGAGGTGGTGCCGGTGGGGTCGACATCAGTGGAGGTGTTCCAAGGTCAACCGGCGTCGACCGGTATCCAGGCCTGGATCCTTGGGGGACCTGCGGCGGAAGCAGACAGCAATGCCGGAGTCGCTGACAGTAAAGGGCAGTCGGGCCCACGGGCCCCGAAGGCGTGCCTCGACGGCCCAAAGACAGAAATTCCTGTAGCTGGGCTGGAGTCACTGACGGACCCAGGAAGGGCGGGTAGGCCGACGGCGACACCATAGGCTCCACCGGAGCCACTGGGAAGGCACCACCCGCACCCTCAGCTGCGACGGGAAGTCGTGAGCGATGACGCTTCTTTGACTACTTGTGATGCTTCATCTTACCTGACCCCGAGTGCTAAGACTTTGATCCCGATGAACAAATGTGATGGCTTTACGACAGGTCCCTCGACCTCCCACGGGACAGGAGTCGACTGCCGGACTTCAAGCAACTTTTGGGACCGCTCCCGCAAAGTCTTCGGCGCCATTGCCTGGCAGTCGGGGCTCGACTTGGGGTCGTGGTCACGCCCCAGGCAGTAGAGACACACATGGTGCGGGTCCGCCACTGACATCATACGATGACAGTCCCCGCAAGACTTGAAGCCGGGCATTCCTACGGCACCAGGAATCAATCGACTCGAAAAAGAAGAGACAAAAGGTCTAGAAAAACTAACTCAAAAAGTGACTGGGGCTACCGCTCTCTCCGGATCTGCTCTTGCTGATGCAGAAAAAGAAAGAACTGACGTCAGCACGCGAGGGCAGCATCTAAGTAGCTGCAGCAACGTCATCTCGGCGACCACGACGCCAACGACGGACACAGAGCCGCACGACACCACCTTCCAACATGCAGGGGTACTGCTGACTAACACTTTCCGGATCCAGTCTGATGCCTGGGGGTAATTCTAAGGTGAGGAATCTATCACTACGTGTTTCTTTCAGATAAATTCAAGCAATACACTACCTCTTGTTTGCTATGCTCCTCTGATATGCTGGTTCTACCGCGGGTTACTCAATGCAGTACAGGAGGAAGGTTTTCTCCATGTGTGCAGCAAAATTTTGGAATGAGCTTCATGTTCCTCTGCAAAAAATTCCCTCTTTACTTCAATTCAGGAAAGCACCCAAAAACATTTTTTTGGCATCTAGTAGTTTGTATTATGCCTCTTTGATAAGAACTATCTCTGCTGTGACCAACACCTTTGAGTCACCTCAGGCTCTGCTTGTAGCCATGTGTTTGTTAGGCATCTTTTGTTTTAGTACCAGGAAACTCTTTGGGGTATTTGACACACACCATAAAAAAAACATAACATTACATGTTCATAATAAATTATGCCATGAGCTGTGGGGGGGTTGCACTCATTACCCCTTCTAAAGATTACGCAAATTCTAGTGGTCGTAAACCCCCGACAACAATACAGTATCCATTTAACTTCTGAGTTGCAGCAATAAAATGTAGAATTTGGCTTTATCATACACCTGAAACATGATTTTTTCAGAATGCAATTGGTTTCCTTTCTGCTCTTTACATACCTTCATGTAAGTAATATTACTATTCTGTGGCGATTTCAATCTTCCAAGTTATCCCTTTTTCAAGCCTAACACCATAAGCCAGCGACAACTCTGATTATGTTTTGGGACATGTAGTTTCATTTTAACAGTCAAAGTCTGGGCTCAAAAATCAAACCGACAAAGTGATATTGACTAAAAAGCTAGATTGTCTCAAGGTGCGAGACAACAATGGACCATATAGGCTATAAATATTAGTTATGAACCTTTAGCACAAAAAGTGAATTGCCTTTGTAGGAAGCTGTCTTGGTATATGGTATACCACTGAGTGGTTATATCGTGCACAGAGTCCAAAGATTCCATCAGAAGTGTACAGCACTCAATGTAAACCCAAAGTGCTCCCTTTGGGTGAGAGCAGCCTTGGGCTTAACACAGAGGAGCATAAGACATTTGCTATCCACACAGTGACTAATAAATGACACAAAACATAAAAATGAGATCCACACCGATTTTAGAAAAATAATCTTCTTTTAAGATTTATTTTAAGACCAAGAAATACGTAAAAAGGTAAGAAGGTTTTTTAAAAAAAAAAAAGTGGGCAATTTTCAGGCTTTGCAAGGTTAACCTATGGGAGGAAAAAGAATGCCATTTTTGCATGTATGTACTCAACTTACAGATTCAGTCTTCGGGGTCTTTGGTTAACACCAGGCAGGGTTCAAGCCAGTTCCAAGAGTGTACTACCAGCGGCACCAGGGCAGCCAGATACGGAGGTCAAATTAGAGGTAGGGCACCTAATGTTATCCAATGGAGACTGGGGGAACTCGAAGTCGTGCTATTCACAGGTGAGTAAAGCGGTGTCAGGGGTGGATCTCCTGGGGTTGGGTAAGTACAAGGAGGACCACATGGCAGCACCAAACTTACACACTCAGCGGCAAGAGTAGCTGGTGCAGAGTGCCAACACAGCATAGGGCACCCAATGTTAACCAATGGGGGAGATTAGTTATGAAGAAAGGCGGCAGGCTCTGGCCAGGAGGGCGCTCAAACAAAATCCATAGTTACCCAAGTAAGCAGAAATGCCAGGGGACGTAGGACTGATGATTGAGGTCCCCCAGGCCTGGGGCTTTGGATGCAGGGGCGTTCTTAGGCGTTGGAAAACTATTACTGGGCAGGTCACGGTCAGGGGGAGTCTTCAAGTTGAGGCAGCAGGCATCGAGGATGACTTCGGCAGGGTCAGCCCTGAGTGTACTCTGGCTCAGAAGCGCTGGGGAACTTTCACAGGACCTGTGGTCCACTTGGACTCGGGACGTGGGTGTTGAGTGCAAAGTTGCATCCGGAGGAGAGTTTGTAGTTGCTCAGGGCAAAGTTATTTTTCTTTGCAGAGATCCTGCGCCAAAGATGTCTTGTCCTGCAGCCAGCAATCTCCAGAACCCCTGGGAGGACTGACTGCCTTCAACAAAGACCAGATCTCCTGTGAACAGCAGCTCTGTTCAGAAGAAACACCAAAGAAAGACTCCGAGCCTGCTGAGGAAAAAGAAACCCGATGCCTGGAACCACCTCTGCACCCCTCGCCTACGGCCGGAGTTCGAATGGCCCACTGGCCCCAGCAAGGTCCCCAAGCGCACCAGCGTCCGAGTCCACCGTGGGTTGACCGCTCCTGGACTCCCCGACGTCGCCTGAAGCCTCAGCACAGAGACCCCACCCGCCAGTGGCCCGGTAAGGTGAAATCTGACCCCAAAAGGCACCCTTGCATCGAGCCTCCCTGCGTCCTGGATAAGAGAACCTGAGGTGCACCTACGTCCCCGAGCCCTACAACTTACCTGCCCAGCTGTTGGTTCCTCCTAGAAGTCTTCCTGGACCGAGCCTGCAGCTGAAAACCAAAATCAAACATCCCCATTGAAAACAACAGGGCTCCCGATGCCAAACAAGCAACCAGCACCTAGCTGCTCCTGCGCTGCTGCAGGTGCACTTTTTGAGCTAAACAGGATCCCCTTTTGCCCTGAGCCTAACACTAGGAGCTTGGCTCCCACAACCTTGTGGCTTACTCGCCAGCAGCCACCTACCAGACGCCACCTATCCCCCATTGGATAACATAGGGCCTCAGCACTCTGCACTGAGCCGCCATAGTGCCGCTGAGGGGTAACAAGTGCATTGTTGACCCTGGGGGACCCCTGATTCTACCCCCAGAACCTCAACTCCCACTATGTAGGAAACTGGCTCTGTATATACAATACCAAAGTGAGGCATAGTGTGCACAGAGTCCAGAGGTCGACACCTCGGCACCAGGGATGAGAGATAAAGTTGGGGCGATCAGTGCCGTCGACGCTGAAGTCAGCACCGGCGGGTCCAACATATGCGCCACATGATGACCACGAAGGGCTTTGCACTGGAGCTGAGTCCGAGTCAGTCACAGATTCGGAGGGCCCCGCTGACACCAAGGGAGGTCCCACGGGTTTAGAGTTAGTCAAGGCCTCATTGACCTTGGGGGGTCGCTATGTGGCGCGCTTGCAGATGGCCACATGTGAGTGAGGCTCCTGCCGCCCGGCGACAATAATCCTCCAAATATCCTTTTTATTGGCAACAAAAATGACATACGGTTCGATGAATCGATAGAGCTAACTCATCTGAAGCTGCATGGGGAAAATCAGGGCTTTTGACCACCTCCTGACTTCGTGAGGCGCTGACGAAGTTGGCCCCGACACCCGGCAAGCTATTGAGGCCTGAATATCGGCCCCTGTCATCACTCCAGCCCGAGGCTTCAGACGAGGCATCTAGGCCGCGTAGGCCGAACTCCACAGACGCGGCGGCGGAGGGGCGCGGACTCCCGCCAGTGACGCCGACGATGAAAGCGGAACTCCCAGGCGGGACATCGGAGAGGGAGCTTGCAGTGCAGCGGGGAGTCCGCGGGCCAGTTGTGGCTGCCATAATTTATAGGCCCTGAACTTAACAGAGTCCACAGGCCCCTGCGTCGCTACCCCGCCGCGCGTCGGATCACTGCATGACTCAGATCATTGAAGAGCAAACTCCAGGTCTAACCGGGGCTGTGACCACTCTACCCGGGGGCCTTGCTGATTTACTGCAGAGGCCGGAGTAAGGCCCGCGGTGCTGCGTGACGGCGCGGAGTGGACCTTAATACTTCTCCTTTTCTTATGGTGGTATGTACCGAACCGCGTGTGGCGGAGGTGGCCCTCAACAGCTGGTGACACTGGGCCGCAAACAAATAGCGACGCTGTACCATCGGGAGCAGGGAAGGCCCGGGGCACTGGCATCTGCATAGGGAGATATATATGTAGCGCGTGCAAGCGTGGGACAACCAGGACCTATCTCTATTTCTGGGTAGCCCTGCACTGCTGGAAGGACTGGGCCACACTGCCAGAATCGCATAGACACAGACAAGAAGCGGGGAACCTAATTGGAGAGCCACCGGGAAAATAATTGATATGGACAGGGGGTCCCGGACTGAAGAACCAAAGTTAAGAAAATACAAACAACTGAAGCACAAATTTAAGGAAGAGAAACAGATTCAAAAATACCCTGTTTTTATTCACGGAGTACTTATAGAAACCTTATCATAGGTTATACGATGTGTATCAACAGGAAAAATGTTCTTATTCACAATATTTATGCCCACATGATGGGGAAAAAGGGGGGAAAAAAAGGGTAGTGCCGTGAGGGAATTCAGTGAAGAAGGTAAAGAGTAACACAGTTCTCATTGGTCAAGCAAATAAATTCATTAGTCCATACTTATTTATACAATCATAAGATGGTCCCCTGAGATCAGGGCCACATGAAACAATAATGCACATGTCATCACAAATCTTATACACCAAACAACCCAAAAAGCTGTACAAATCCTGCTGGGGGTGGGAGTTGGTAGGATAGGCGAAAAACAGTCGACGTTTCGACCCTGTAGTATGTAGGGATGCTTGCCCTTACAGCGCGGGTCTTCTTCAGGACAAGGGGGGCGGTGGGCTGACCTCCTAGGGTTAAAAAAGAATGTAAGAGCTAATCAGATTCTGGGTCTGTAGGAGATCCCTAGATAGTCATAGCAGGAAAAACCTACTTGGACATGTCATTAAAACCATACACAGAGCGAGAAATCCCGGACCACTCGGGAAAAACACACTACTAGGCTAGAGGATATCTACCAAGGGTCACAAAACTAAAAGAAATGTGAGTTACCTTAGAAGATAAACAAGGGTAACGGGCGCGTCAGAGATCGCGTGGTCTGATTCACTGGACCTCGTAGTAATCTGTGGGCCCGAAAAGAATTTCATAAAAACTAAGATTCTACATAAAATACAAAACAAACACACCGCAGGGGTATGGGTCATGCATAATTTACCTCAGTGATTGTAGATCATTTGCTGGGGAATGGAAGAAACAATTATCTGAAACAGGGAAAGGGACCCATTTAGTATAAGGTACATATCGATCACTCAAAAATTAGAGAATAAAAGAGACCAAAGGGTCCAGGCGTCGCTACTTTGCCACTCACCTAACCAGTAGGTATTGAGGCACGGAAAGGTCGTGCTGGGGAATCTGAAATCAAACGAAGCTCGGCAGTTGCCTCAAAGCTCATGGGTCGATGGCTGGAAATTACCGGAATTCAATATCTGTAGGAAATGGGACTAGATTAGTATCAAGTTCCCAATACCAGACATCGGAAAGGATTTGCTTTTTGTAGGTTATACGACTCACCTAGTTAATCGATACTATGGCACGAATAATCGTGCTCGGGAAATTGACGGCAAACAAAGCTCACGTCCCGAAACCCGGAAGTTCGGGCGGAGGCGTGGTTACGCATATAATGCGTTATGTAGAGAGTGAAGAAAGACTAAGCGTCCCTGTACTGATTCAGTTGCCAAGTAACCAGAGGCAAAACACTACGTGGGTAACTGGCGAGAGGTGCCTTCCAAAATGCGAGTTATGCTACAATCCAAATAGTCATCTCTATTATAGATCGAAAAAAGGCTTTGTTGCAA
Organism: Lissotriton helveticus; assembly: GCF_964261635.1. Taxonomy (NCBI): domain Eukaryota; kingdom Metazoa; phylum Chordata; class Amphibia; order Caudata; family Salamandridae; genus Lissotriton; species Lissotriton helveticus. Next base: position 1,501,977,914 of record NC_136061.1, read on the forward strand.
AAGAGTACAACCAGTAATATAGGAGCGTATTCAAGTTAAGTGATTCATGTATGTGCCACCTACAATGGAAATGTTCGGTGCATACATTAAGACAACAGTACAAATGCCAACAATTAAAACAGGTACTCCATTGAAGTAAACAGAGACATTCAAGATGGTTAATGTATGATAAAAACACCTGTATGTGTGTACCTAACCAACATGTTGGTAAACCACATGACATATATCAATGCGCAACCAGTTAGATCTCTGTGTATATACCTGCCCAACATGGTGGTAAACAACACGATATCACGGTTTTTGGTATAGTTCAGTGCAGTTAGTAAGAACTGCGTGTGTGTACCTACCTCACATCGTGGTAAAACACACATTCTCACAGATTGTGACAGTAATAGTGAAGGAACAGCGTAGAAATTACAGATTGGCAAATTGTACAAAACTACTCTCAGACTCATTTAGACCATTCTGCACAGAGTCAAAAGAGTTTATCCATTTGAATTCTCTGATATTAAGGATAGGAGCTATATTCCCTCCCCTGGGGCCCATTTTTACATGTTCCAGCACAATCCACTTAAGACTTTCAGGTAGATGGTTTTCTTTTATACAATGCTCAACCATGGGTGCCCCAATGACTTTACACCTAATGCGACTGAAATGTTGCAGAAAACGCACTTTGGCCCGCTGTTGGGTTTGACCAACGTATATTAAATCACACAGGCAGATTATACAGTACACCACATCCGTGGTGTTGCAGTTAGTGTGTGATTTTAAAAGGATACGGTGATGTTTGAAAAGAAATTCCTTTGATTGAATGGCCGAGGGGCATGCTTTACAGTTGCCACATCTATAGTGGCCCACAATAGGTGGCAGATTCCACAGTGAGGTAAGAGTAGATGTAGTTGCCGTATCCAAAAAGGAACGTACCACATGGTCACGAAAGTTTTTGGCCTTTTTAAAGGAATGCAGAGGTAAACAGTTAGTGTCTAAATCATCCAAAATAATGTTCCAATGCTTGTTTATGGCTTTTTTGATTGCATTACTCTTAGTGGAGAAGGTAGTCACACATATTAGACGTTGGTCCACATCATTGGTTCGTTCACTTGGTTGCAGCAGAGATTCTCGTGGATTGAACCACGCTCTTTTTCTAGCCTTTTTGGTTAGACGTTTGGGGTAGCCTCATTCAATAAGGCGGTCCATTAAGTTCTCAGATTGCTCCATATAGTCGTCCCTCTTGCTACAGTTGCGGCAGATCCTAAGGAACTGACCGAAGGGCAAATTGTCCCTAAGGCCTCTCGGGTGGTAACTCGAGTATTGAAGTAAGGAATTCCGCTCAGCTGGTTTTCTGAAGAGAGTGGTATGTAGTACTTCGTCTTCAGCGACGATGGAGAGATCAAGGAAATCTATTTTATTCTTTTCAAATTTGATGGTAAACTGGATATCCTGAGATTTCCTGTTGAGCCAGGAGTAAAATTCCATAATTTCGGTTTCTGTACCCATCCAAACAAAGAGGATATCATCGATATACCTCACCCACATTTGTATGTGTGACCTGAAAGGATTAGAGTTATTGAGAATGAAGGTGTCTTCAAAGGTTGACATACAAATAATTGCCAGGTCAGGGGCGTAGGCAGCCCCCATCGCTACCCCCTTTGTCTGTAAATAAAAACAGTTCTGGAATACAAATTTTTGTTCCATCATTGCAATTTTGAGAAGCAGAATGATGAATGAGGTAGGGACACGTACCGGTGCTTCACGTCTATCCAAGGTCATGGCCACCACCACCAATGCTTCTTCCTGGGGGATACTCGTGTAAAGGGACACGATGTCACACGTTGCCAGAAGTTCTTCATTGGAATTAAAGGGACGTCCGTCCATTATGTTGATGGTATGCGTAGTATACCGTAGATATGTTTCCGTATGCTCAGCCAAAGGTTTCAAGAAAAAGTCAATATAGCAGCACAGTGGTTCGAGTATTGAGCCGCACCCTGAGACTATTGGTCGGCCCGGGGGGTTCTGCATATCCTGATGCACTTTAGGTAGTGTGTAAATAGTAGGGATACGCGGATTCTTTTTGATTTCCATTGCAAGATCTTTAGATGGATCACAAGCCAGTTTCTTGTAGCTAATCCCATCTCCCAGCTGTCTCATGATCTCATTAGTATATTTCTCCAGGTCTTGAACAATGATTGCAACGCCCTTGTCAGCAGGTTTGACAATGACATCCCTATTGTTTTTAAGAGATGACAGTGCCAACCTCTCTGCCTTGCTGATGTTGTATTTGGTATATTTGTTCTCATTGAGAATCTTTTTCACATCCCGTAGAACTAGACTTTCAAACGCCAAAATCCTTGGGTCATCGCGTAGGTGGGAGGGACAAAAGTCGATTGTATTCTGAGGCCGGTAGTCGATAGGTTCATCTGTGGTGGTTTATTTTTGAAAAAGTACTGCAGTCTAATCTTCCTGAAAAAAACGTGCAGTTCAGCTATTGTTGTAAATACATTCGGTAGGGCAGTTGGTACATATGACAAACCTCGGCTAAGCACTTTGACTTCGTCATCATTTAGAGCATAAGATGAAATATTAATGACTGGTGTATTCACAGGTTTCACCACCTGTAGTTCTTGCGACGGGTTGATCTCTCCCCGTGCTCCTCTGGAGGAAAACGGACCTGCTTCACTCCTCTCCCTCTCCCGGTGTCCCATTCCGCTCCCACGTTCTGTTGGCCCCTGCCAGAGCCTCTGTTCCAATTGTTGCCCCGGCCCCGTGGCGGTCTCCATCCTCCCTGTCCTAAAAAAGGGTTTAATGGGTATGATGGATCATATGTGTCTTGATACCCGTAGGGTCTGCTGGGCCCAGCCTGTTCAGAGTCTTCGCCAGAACTATAAGATGAATCGGAAAACGTAGTGAAGTTCCGTCTACCCCTAAAACCCCCACGGCCACGGCTGGTGAAGCGCCCTTGGGAGTCTTGACGATAGTAATCTTCTTGTAGGTAGGGATAGGTCTTTTTCTTATCATAGAAACGTAGGTCACGTACAAGCTTCTCTAGTTTCTTCTTGATAGTGGCGGTTTCAAAATCTTGAAGTGTCGCAACCAACTTGGTCAGAGCTTCTTTTGAATTGGTGAGTGTCGAGTCACCTGCAATCTCTGCTTTCAAGTCGGCTATCTGTTTTGTCAGAACTTGGACCTGCTCCGCCGACGTCTCGATTCCCAACACCGATGCTGCAATCTCTGCTTTCAAGTCGGCTATCTGTTTTGTCAGAACTTGGACCTGCTCCGCCGACGTCTCGATTCCCAACCGGTGTTGGGAATCGAGACGTCGGCGGAGCAGGTCCAAGTTCTGACAAAACAGATAGCCGACTTGAAAGCAGAGATTGCAGCATCGGTGTTGGGAATCGAGACGTCGGCGGAGCAGGTCCAAGTTCTGACAAAACAGATAGCCGACTTGAAAGCAGAGATTGCAGCTGACTCGACACTCACCAATTCAAAAGAAGCTCTGACCAAGTTGGTTGCGACACTTCAAGATTTTGAAACCGCCACTATCAAGAAGAAACTAGAGAAGCTTGTACGTGACCTACGTTTCTATGATAAGAAAAAGACCTATCCCTACCTACAAGAAGATTACTATCGTCAAGACTCCCAAGGGCGCTTCACCAGCCGTGGCCGTGGGGGTTTTAGGGGTAGACGGAACTTCACTACGTTTTCCGATTCATCTTATAGTTCTGGCGAAGACTCTGAACAGGCTGGGCCCAGCAGACCCTACGTGTATCAAGACACATATGATCCATCATACCCACAAAACCCTTTTTTAGAACAGGGAGGATGGAGACCGCCACGGGCCGGGGCAACAATTGGAACAGAGGCTCTGGCAGGGGCCAACAGAACGTGGGAGCGGAATGGGACACCGGGAGAGGAGTGAAGCAGGTCCGTTTTCCTCCAGAGGAGCACAGGGAGAGATCAACCCGTCGCAAGAACTACAGGTGGTGAAACCTGTGAATACACCAGTCATTAATATTTCATCTTATGCTCTAAATGATGACGAAGTCAAAGTGCTTAGCCGAGGTTTGTCATATGTACCAACTGCCCTACCGAATGTATTTACAACAACAGCTGAACTGCACGTTTTTTTCAGGAAGATTAGACTGCAGTACTTTTTCAAAAATAAACCACCACAGATGAACCTATCGACTACCGGCCTCAGAATACAATCGACTTTTGTCCCTCCCACCTACGCGATGACCCCAAGGATTTTGGCGTTTGAAAGTCTAGTTCTACGGGATGTGAAAAAGATTCTCAATGAGAACAAATATACCAAATACAACATCAGCAAGGCAGAGAAGTTGGCACTGTCATCTCTTAAAAACAATAGGGATGTCATTGTCAAACCTGCTGACAAGGGCGGTGCAATCATTGTTCAAGACCTGGAGAAATATACTAATGAGATCATGAGACAGCTGGGAGATGGGATTAGCTACAAGGAACTGGCTTGTGATCCATCTAAAGATCTTGCAATGGAAATCCTAAAAGTAACTAAAGACGGTTTGGACCAAGGCTTTGTGTCCGAACAGAAATTCCAATATCTTAACAAAAAGAATCCGCGTATCCCTACTATTTACACACTACCTAAAGTGCATAAGGATATGCAGAACCCCCCGGGCCGAACAATAGTCTCAGGGTGCGGCTCGATACTCGAACCACTGTGCCGCTATATTGACTTTTTCTTGAAACCTTTGGCTGAGCATACGGAAACATATCTACGGGATTCTACGCATACCATCAACATAATGGACGGACGTCCCTTTAATTCCAATGAAGAACTTCTGGCAACGTGTGACATCGTGTCTCTTTACACGAGTATCCCCAGGAAGAAGCATTGGTGGTGGTGGCCATGGCCTTGGATAGACGTGAAGCACCGGTACGTATCCCTACCTCATTCATCATTCTGCTTCTCAAAATTGCAATGATGGAAAAAAAATTGTATTCCAGAACTGTTTTTATTTACAGACAAAGGGGGTAGCGATCGGGGCTGCCTACGCCCCTGACCTGGCAATTATTTTTATGTCAACCTTTGAAGACACCTTCATTCTCAATAACTCTAATCCTTTCAGGTCACACATACATATGTGGGTGAGGTATATCGATGATATCCTCTTTGTTTGGATGGGTACAGAAACCGAAATTATGGAATTTTACACCTGGCTCAACAGGAAATCTCAGGATATCCAGTTTACCATCAAATTTGAAAAGAATAAAATAGATTTCCTTGATCTCTCCATCGTCGCTGAAGACGAAGTACTACATACCACTCTCTTCAGAAAACCAGCTGAGCGGAATTCCTTACTTCAATAGTCGAGTCACCACCCGAGAGGCCTTAGGGACAATTTGCCCTTCGGTCAGTTCCTTAGGATCCGCCGCAACTGTAGCAAGAGGGACGACCATATGGAGCAATCTGAGAACTTAATGGACCGCCTTATTGAACGAGGCTACCCCAAACGTCTAACCAAAAAGGCTAGAAAAAGAGCGTGGTTCAATCCACGAGAATCTCTGCTGCAACCAAGTGAACGAACCAATGATGTGGACCAACGTCTAATATGTGTGACTACCTTCTCCACTAAGAGTAATGCAATCAAAAAAGCCATAAACAAGCATTGGAACATTATTTTGGATGATTTAGACACTAACTGTTTACCTCTGCATTCCTTTAAAAAGGCCAAAAACGTCCGTGACCATGTGGTACGTTCCTTTTTGGATACGGCAACTACATCTACTCTTATCTCACTTTGGAATCTGCCACCTATTGTGGGCCACTATAGATGTGGCAACTGTAAAGCATGCCCCTCGGCCATTCAATCAAAGGAATTTCTTTTCAAACATCACCGTATCCTTTTAAAATCACAAACTAACTGCAACACCACAGATGTGGTGTACTGTATAATCTGCCCGTGTGATTTAATATACGTTGGTCAAACCCAACAGCGGGCCAAAGTGCGTTTTCTGCAACATTGCAGTCGCATTAGGTGTAAAGTCATTGGGGCACCCATGGTTGAGCATTGTATAAAAGAAAACCATCTACCTGAAAGTCTTAAGTGGATTGTGCTGGAACATGTAAAAATGGGCCCCAGGGGAGGGAATATAGCTCCTATCCTTAATATCAGAGAACTCAAATGGATAAACTCTTTTGACTCTGCAGAATGGTCTAAATGAGTCTGAGAGTAGTTTTGTACAACTTGCCAATCTGTAATTTCTACGCTGTTCCTTCACTATTACTGTCACAATCTGTGAGAATGTGTGTTTTACCACGATGTGAGGTAGGTACACACACGCAGTTCTTACTAACTGCACTGAACTATACCAAAAACCGTGATATCGTGTTGTTTACCACCATGTTGGGCAGGTATATACACAGAGATCTAACTGGTTGCGCATTGATATATGTCATGTGGTTTACCAACATGTTGGTTAGGTACACACATACGGGTGTTTTTATCATACATTAACCATCTTGAATGTCTCTCTTTACTTCAATGGAGTACCTGTTTTAATTGTTGGCATTTGTACTGTTGTCTTAATGTATGCACCGAACATTTCCATTGTAGGTGGCACATACATGAATCATTTAACTTGAATACGCTCCTATATTACTGGTTGTACTCTTTTGCAACAAAGCCTTTTTTCGATCTATAATAGAGATGACTATTTGGATTGTAGCATAACTCGCATTTTGGAAGGCACCTCCCGCCAGTTACCCACGTAGTGTTTTGCCTCTGGTTACTTGGCAACTGAATCAGTACAGGGACGCTTAGTCTTTCTTCACTCTCTACATAACGCATTATATGCGTAACCACGCCTCCGCCCGAACTTCCGGGTTTCGGGACGTGAGCTTTGTTTGCCGTCAATTTCCCGAGCACGATTATTCGTGCCATAGTATCGATTAACTAGGTGAGTCGTATAACCTACAAAAAGCAAATCCTTTCCGATGTCTGGTATTGGGAACTTGATACTAATCTAGTCCCATTTCCTACAGATATTGAATTCCGGTAATTTCCAGCCATCGACCCATGAGCTTTGAGGCAACTGCCGAGCTTCGTTTGATTTCAGATTCCCCAGCACGACCTTTCCGTGCCTCAATACCTACTGGTTAGGTGAGTCGCAAAGTAGTGACGCCTGGACCCTTTGGTCTCTTTTATTCTCTAATTTTTGAGTGATCGATATGTACCTTATACTAAATGGGTCCCTTTCCCTGTTTCAGATAATTGTTTCTTCCATCCTCCAGCAAATGATCTACAATCACTGAGGTAAATTATGCATGACCCATACCCCTGCGGTGTGTTTGTTTTGTATTTTATGTAGAATCTTAGTTTTTATGAAATTCTTTTTGGGCCCACAGATTACTACGAGGTCCAGTGAATCAGACCACGCGATCTCTGACGCGCCCGTTACCCTTGTTTATCTTCTAAGGTAACTCGCATTTCTTTTAGTTTTGTGACCCTTGGTAGATATCCTCTAGCCTAGTAGTGTGTTTTTCCCGAGTGGTCCGGGATTTTTCGCTCTGTGTATGGTTTTAATGACATGTCCAAGTAGGTTTTTCCTGCTATGGCTACCTAGGGATCTCCTACAGACCCATAATCTGATTAGCTCTTACATTCTTTTTTAACCCTAGGAGGTCAGCCCACCGCCCCCCTTGTCCTGAAGAAGACCCGCGCTGTAAGGGCAAGCATCCCCACATACTACAGGGTCGAAACGTTGACTGTTTTTCTCCTATCCTACCAACTCCCACCCCCAGCAGGATTTGTACAGCTTTTTGGGTTGTTTGGTGTATAAGATTTGTGATGACATGTGCATTATTGTTTCATGTGGCCCTGATCTCAGGGGACCATCTTATGATTGTATAAATAAGTATGGACTAATGAATTTATTTGCTTGACCAATGAGAACTGTGTTACTCTTTACCTTCTTCACTGAATTCCCTCACGGCACTACCCTTTTTTCCCCCCTTTTTCCTCATCATGTGGGCATAAATATTGTGAATAAGAACATTTTTCCTGTTGATACACATCGTATAACCTATAATAAGGTTTCTATAAGTACTCCGTGAATAAAAACAGGGTATTTTTGAATCTGTTTCTCTTCCTTAAATTTGTGCTTCAGTTGTTTGTATTTTCTTAACTTTGGTTCTTCAGTCGGGGACCCCCTGTCCATATCACTTAACTACCCAGGTCCCAGTGGCTTTATTTGGGTCTTACCCTGTTTACTATAATCCACCGGGAAAATAATGGCACATCGCTGCTTCTACCCACGCGCCATTTTTAATCCCCTATTGACCCAACAGACGGAGCGCTTGACCTGCGGAACATAGCCTGTACTACGCCGTGAACTCAGCGGCGAAATGGGTAAACCTGACACGAGGCAGCCGAAACTTAATTTCGACTCCGTTAAAAAAACAAACCGAACTGGGCAGGATGATCATGAACAAGCTGGGAACAGTGGTGCTCAAGATACTGCGGCAGCCCAGGCCTCTGACATACAGGACATCCTCCGAGAGGTGCGGCAGGGGATCGTCAGCATTGTGGATAAAGTAGATAGGATGTCGTCGCGCATAGACGCCATTGCTCACAAACTGGATGGGCATGACGAACGGATCAAGGAAACAGAAAGGCGCATCTCAGATTCGGAAGATACAACCGCTCGCCACACGTCGCAGCTTTCTCGCATGGATAATTTGCTGAGGATTATCGCGGCGAAAAACGAAGATTTGGATGCGCGTAGTCGATGCAACAACGTTCGCGTTTTAGGTATACCAGAGACGACAAACACTGGGCGGATGGAAGATTATGTGGAGAAAATGCTTTTGTCTGCGATAGGCTCAGAGGCCTTCTCTAATCAATTTATTGTCGAGCGAGCACACAGATCGCTGGGGCCTAGGCCCAAACCTGGAGATACTCCGAGACCTATAATAGCAAGACTCTTAAATTACAGGGACCGAGATGTGGCACTCGAGCGGCGCGAAGTAAACAGACTTTGTCATATGATGGTAATTCCTTTTCCATAAATCCTGACTTCACGCCCATGGTCCAAGAGGAGCGGCGGAAATTCATAGATGTCAAGAACAAATTGCGCAAAGCCCAGATTGACTATGCCCTCTTGTACCCGGAACGGCTGCGAGTTACGCATCAAGGCAAGCAAAGATTCTTTATAAAACCACAAGTGGAGGAATTCCTTAAACACCTCAAAAAAGGGGGCAGAGGCGGTGCGGTTGCTGAAGAACCGCGGCGGTCCCCGATGGAAGAAATGGATGCTGACCCGCAGTAATGGACCCTTCTGCGCGTCATAGACTTTGGTAACAAAATGTGTTAGTTGGGACTATTGCTCTGTCTGTTGAGAGGTAGCTCTAATAGCAGGAATGTGTTTCATAGATAATTGTGTCATAAAATGCCATATAGTTGATCGCTGGGCCCCCCCTGCCCACTAGAGCTGCAGCTTCGGCTGCTGGGCTCTGCGGATACGGGGGCGCTGTGTTGCCACCTAGAATGGCCCCCGAAGGGAAATACCCCAATTTGGTCCGCTACAAATGGCTAGTGGGGACTATGATATTGTTTTTCTTGTTGGGGAGGGAGACGGGAGGGGAGGGGTGGATGTATGATTCTGGCATGTTGGGGTTGCTCCAGTGGGAGTGAAGGGTAGGGAAGGGATTTGAGCAGGAAAGGGGTAGTATAGGTGGGCTTGATGCCTTACATTTGGAACCTACAGGACACACAGTTACTAGGCAAGGAATGGTTGCAGCTAAAGACGCTGTGCTCTGTCTGGTCTGAGATCCACAGCACTACACGGCCATGCATTATCCATATTATAAACTGTACATATGACGATCACTGAGGCGACGCCACTAAACATTGTAACATGGAACGTTAGGGGATTGGGAGACCCGCGGAAGAAGAGGCAAATCTTAGCTAACTTAGACAGACATCAGACACATATAGCGATGCTGCAGGAAACCCACCTTACACCTCTAAGAACCTCTACGTTTGCATCTCGATGGGCGATGCACAGGGTTTTTCCATCTTATTCAACTTACGCTAGAGGGACTGCCATATTAATTAAGAAGAGTGTACCCTTTCACGTGGTGGGAACCTCCAGTGATGACCAGGGGAGGTATTGCCTTGCTTGGGGGCGACTCGGTGACCTTGGTGTGTTGTTATGGAACCAATGTGGATGCCCCAGATTTTTTTATTTCTTTATGGGAGACAATAAGTAGGATAGGCTCAAATCACATCATATGGGGTGGAGACTTTAATGTTACCTACGCTCCTGGCATGGATAGAGCTAATCCTGCACCACACCATCACACTAGAACGAGCATAACACTGCAAGATAATATTATAGATAATTGTTTGATAGATGCATGGAGACATGTCCACCCTCAGCAGCGAGAAGGCACACACTTCACTGCACACGCCGCTTCCTGGGCGCGATTGGATTACTGGCTCATATCCCGAGGGTTGGGGCCAGCGGTTGGTATGGTGCAGCATCTGGCCAGGACGTACTCTGACCACGCACCTGTCAAGCTCACACTCTCTTCTGCAGACTTTGGCCCTCCACGAGGTGCATGGCGGCTTAACACACGTATGCTTCTAGATGTGCTGTTCCGCGAAGAACTGGGTGAAGAGATCCAAGAATTCTTTGAAAGAAATAAGGGATCAGTGCAACGTGTTGAGACCCTATGGGAGGCCTTCAAGGTCACGATAAGGGGGTTTGCATATCTAAACACTCAGTAAACTGGAAAAGGAACTCGGACGCTAGAGGCGACATTGTCAGTTAGCCCAGACAGAAACACGCGGCACAAATTCAGGACGACACTGACTGAGTACATGGAAGAGGCACACAGAGAAACGCGCTTCAGGGGTGGAACACTGGGTGGCACGTAGGTATGGAGAGGGGGAACGTCCGGGCAAAGCGCTAGCGGACACGATTATGCGACCACGGCATTCCACCTACGTCATAGACTTAGAGAAATCGGATGGGACGCGGTGCTGGGACACTGCTAATATACTAGAGGAATTCACCTGTCACTATGCCACTTTGTACAGCAGCACTGGGGGGCGAGACTTAGATTTAGACACCTACCTTGGTGATGTTACTCTGGGCTGGCTGAGCGATGTACACCGGGAATTCCTATGTGCTCCTTTTGAACCAGATGAGGTAGGTCCGAGACGCCATCATGGACATGCAGTCTGGGAAAGCCACCGGGTTAGACGGTATCCCGATAGAATTCTATAAAACGTACATAGACCGGATGGCTCCAATCCTACGCGAAGTGTACGATGAATCGTTGGAGGTTAGCATCCTTCCTCAGTCTATGAGGGAGGCCCTCATAGTCTCACTCTTGAAACCTGACAAACCACCTCATCTGTGCTGGTCATACCGACCGCTTTCTCTTCTTAACTGCGATGCCAAGATTCTAGCAAAACTTATTGCTAATCGACTGAGTTTGCTACTAGACCGCTTAATACTACTGGATCAGTCCGGGTTTGTCCCGGGGAGGGCCACATCCCACAATCTGCGAACCCTTTTTACTATACTGAATAACGTTTCCCCAGAATTGCCCTTGGCAGCAATATTTCTTCATGCCACTAAGGCTTTCGATTCAATAGAGTGGAACTATATATTTGGGGTCATGCTCCGGATGGGCTTCCCACCACTTTTTCTGTCTTGGATTCGGCTGCTATACCACCAACCAGGGGCCGAAGTGCTAATCAATGGACATATGTCCCAAAAATTCTTGATTACTCGAGGTACCCGTCATGGTTGCCCACTGTCTCCTTTACTTTTTGCCTTGGCACCCGAACCGCTGGCAGCAAGGATGAGGCAGCATCATAATGACATGGCGCTACAATGCAATATGCGGCAAATACTGATTTCCATGGATGCAGATGACATTACTCTATACGTAAGAGACCCTCAAGTTAACTTGAATACGCTCCTTCGGGAGTTCATAGTCTTTGGAGGCCTCTCGGGAGTCCAAATCAATTGGGGTAAATCATGTCTATTTCCACTGATGGACTCAGTGGAGCATTTTCCCCTGGACTATCCGTTAGAATGGTGCGAGGATGAGCTGCGTTACTTGGGGATTGGTATAACCAGGAATAAGGAGGAGCTTATGAGACTTAACTATGGGGTGGCACTGTCCCGCATTACCGATTACGTTACGCTGGATAAAGCGCCCACTCTCTCTGGCAGGGCGAGCGTCATTAATCAAAATGGTGATACTCCCTCAGTTGCTTTATCTGTTTTTAAACATCCCATACTACCCGGGACGGCAGTTGTTCAAGTCCCTCAGAACCGAATTGATCAGACTGGTATGGGGAGGGAAGCAGGCTAGACTACAGTGGTCTGTCATGACGAGGCCGTATGCCTCAGGTGGATTTGGGATCCCAGATTTTGAACAATATTGTATAAGCGCTCAAGCACATTCTTTATATTTCTGGATACGACAACCCAAATATATGCCGCAGCAAGCAGCTGAACACTGGCTGGTACACCCGATCCCGATAGAAGGGGTGATATATACTACTTTGAAGGCCCAGGAGCGCACGCAGAACACTGTACATGCCACAATCACTGCGTGGAGGCGCATTGAACAGCTCCTAGCGGCCACCACGCTCTACTCCCCGCTCATGCCCCTGGTGTATGACCCAAGCATGCCACTATTGCAGGAAACGCTTTTCATAAATTTAGGGAGCGAACCGCCCTTGGGACCTGGGGTGACCTGTATGACAATGGACAGTTCTGAACCTCGGAAAGCATATTTCGGGACATAGAACACACTCCACTGGATACTTTCTTATACATACGGCTTAAACAGGGAATCCGGGCTCAGAACCCGACCTTCCCAGAGGAACCACAAACATTTGGCCCGCTACATACGCTCCTACAGCAGGACACACCTAAGCGGCTGGTGTCCTTACTGTACCGCACAATCCACACCCAAAGGGAGATGGAAGCTCCGCATTCCCGAACACAGTGGGAGGAAGAGTTAAGATTTGACCTTATGGATGACCAGTGGGAGTATTGTTGCTTGCAGACCGAGCGAATATCGGCCAGCAGCAGGTTGCGAGTCATACATTATAAATACTTACATAGATTGTACTATACACCGGTTAAAATGCACCAACACCAGCTGCGTGACTCGGATAGATGTCATGCGCCGCAGGCAGATATGTTACACGCGGCCTGGAGCTGCCCGGCAGTGAGCACATATTGAGATCATGTTTTTGAGACCCTACATCAGATGACAGAGGTGCAGTTGGAAGCTACACCACTAGTAGCACTATTGAGTTATGTTAAAAATGTGCCGCCAACATACCGACGATATATAGCCCTGGCACTACTGATGGTGAAAAGGCGGGTGGCCTGCAGGTGGGGCAGGGGGAGAGCGCCCAAGTTTAAGGAATGGCTTGACGACATGATATATTGCCAAGAGCAGCTTACCACCTATGCGGAACTGCTGCCTAACACATCTAGACCTAGGGACATCTGGTCGCCGCTGACGTCTTATCTATTGTCAAGACCACGTGGGGATGTGGAGAACACATCGATAAACCTGGTTTCACAAGGCCCTCAAGAGCACAGACATAGAGGGGGAAGGAATAGTCCTCTTTGACCTACATGTGCGACACTCAAAAGGTGTGCACTCTCAATGTTACACACGCGCTTGGGGTCTCACGAAGAATGATTGGCCAATATGAGTTGCAATGTTATGATGTAATATGACCTGATGTGTGAATGGCATCCGAGGATGTTCTTGTTGTATTATTTTTTTAAATGTCATATGTAACGTAATACAATACAGTGAATAATTAAATATACGGATAAATGGACAAGCCGAGCGCATAATGTGATTAATACTGTGATCTCTGTAGTGTTCTTCTTTGTGATCTTGATTTGCCTTAAGCATGACCGTTTTAAGAGTAACATTTCATTTAACGCGGCCGGCCCGATGTGGTTGTAGGCGGCTTGCTGTGTCTATACATGCAGCTCAAGTTGAGCTTTGATTGACTATTTCAGAGGCAGCCGGCCAAATATGGTTGTAGGCTACAAGCCATGTGTATTGTTGTTTGACTGCAATACATTTTTTTTTTTTTTTAAAAAGGCCTCATTGACCTTCTTAAGGCTGAGATGAGCACCAGAGGAAGGCTGAGAACCAAAAATGGCATGAAAACATTGATAGTATTCTCTCTTCTGAGCAATAGTTGCCTGGGCGCCGGGAAAACACGGAAGGAGTGGGACAGACACCTGTACTGATTCCGGTAAAGCAGGGGAAGGCCGCAGCGCAGATCGCCTATGGGGTGACTTACTAGGCGACACAGTGGACGAAGGACTTTGGAAGCTATCCCTCTGGTTCTCAGAATTTGACTGAGTATGACCTGGGTTACTGCCAAACAGGTACCCAGGGCCTATGTTCTTTCCCTAAACTGCACTGAGACATAACCCAATTGGCACTCTTTAGCCACTTGTCAGTCCCTTGTAAATGGTACCACAGGTATCAAGGGCACTGTGGCCAGGGAAGGTATCTAAGGGCTGCAGCACTTCCGGTGCCACCCTTAGAGGCCGTGTACTTTTACACACACCCCCTGACATTTCAGGGTGAGTGTTTGGTGAGAACCAAGTGAAGAGTCGACATGGCACCCAACCCTGTATGCGTTGCATACAACCCACTGTCCTGGTCTAGGTCAGCCACCCCTCTAACTGAGAGCACTATACCAGTGGTGAGGGTACAGTCGCATGAGCCCTGTACCCCTACAGTGTCTAAACCAATTATTCAACATGGTAAGTGCAGTAATGCCATTAAGAGTATATGGTATTGGAAGGTTGTCAGTACGAAGTGCACAGCACCATAATGGCATTACTGAAAACTGGGAAGTTTGCTATCAAACTTCTCAGCACATTAAACCCACACTGATGCCAATGTAGGATTTAATGAAAAAAGCACTCAGAGGGCATCTTAGAGATTCCCCCTAAAAACGACCTAACTCTAGTGTCCTGGCTGAGTGGCCGCTCGTCAGCTGCCACCACCAGACATGTTTCCGGACTCCTGGACAAAGAGCTTGCGGCTCTCGGGGGTCTCTGAAACAATGCACATCCTGGGACGAGGTGCCACGCCTTCTCCCCCAGGATGGGCAAAGTCCACGAAGAAATGCGTTACTTACCTGTAACTGCAGTTATCCAGTATTGGTGTCTTTCATAGATTCACAAGGCTGAATCATTACCCGTCGTCGAGATGGGAGTCCCCGGTACATAAATAAGTAATGTCCCATAGACATATAGAGAACAGTAGGCCATAGGGCCTCACTTTTGCAAGATATCTAGGTCCTTTTGTAAAAATGACCAAACTCTAGAAAAGAGCCAATCAGCTGTCACCTCCCTCTAGAGCCTTCCTGGCAGGAGCCTCAGTCCCTCAGATTTTCTACCGCATGTTGTGCTAAGGGAGTCTCTCCTGAGCTCTGTTCAGGTTTGTTGCTTTTCAGCAGTTTAGGATATTGTTTCCTGTTTTTCTCTTCAAAGAAAATTAATATGGCTGATGCTCCAAAGAAAGGTCTCTTCAGAGCTTGTACCTCTTGTGGAAAAAAAGTGGTTACACATTGATGACCAACATAAGGACTGCCTGTACTGTCTATACCCAGATCACGTGACTAAGGACTGCAAGGTATGTCGAACCTTTTCTACTAAGACTCTAAAAGACAGAGAGGGACGCCTTTTGTTCTGGCTCCAAAGGCTTAAGGATAGAGACAATTTGGATTCTTCTGAGGGAAGTGAGGGTTCTTCAATCTCCTCAAAATTGTCTCTCAAAAGACCTAGGGTAGCTTCCCCTGGCCCCTTGGATACTCACCAAAAGAAGGCAGCTAAAAAGTCTTCAGAGGTCAAGGCAAAAACAGCTTCAGAAAAGGAAGTTCACACCTTTAAGAAGCCTGCACCGTCGACGACGACGGTATCATCGACGACATCATCAGGGATGACGAAAGCAGTATCTCCTGTTTATGTATCTACGTCGAAGACGACAGTCTCGACGACGACGGCGTCATCGTAATTATCATCATCGACGACGACAACTCCATCGTCGCCGGCGGGTAAGGCTGTATCGTCGACGATTGTAATTAAAAGATCGTCGTCGACGACCAAGATTCCGTCGACAACAGCCTCGTCGATAATAGCCTCGTCGACGACAACGAGACCATCACCGTCGACGAAGACACCGTCGACGACGGAAGCATCTATACCGTCGACGGCAACATCATCGATGACGACGGCTGTCGTCGCTACTCCGTCGACGATCTCACCGTCGACGGTGATTGATTCTGGCTTTCAGTCAGCTTCGGTGTGTCTGAAGATTACCAGAAAGACGCTGACGCCAGAGCTAACTTTCCCATGCCGTGTGCAGCTATTACCACCAGCACGTCTACTTCAGGATGAAGATTCTGACGATGGGGATATGTTCCAATTGGCGACTAGCCCATCAGAGCTAAATGTCAAATGCCGAAACTCGGATGAGGAGGAAGTTGAGGAGCAGGTGATCCGTTCGCCACCTACACCTATGGTCTGCCTGCCAGCTTCCCTGGTTACAGATCTAAGATACCTTATAGAAGACTACAAGCAGAGGTTCCCAGAATCTCCGGCACCTCAAGCTCCCGCAACGGCTCCATTGCCGAGACCAAGACCCCCGCCCCTAATCATTCAGAAGGAACGGGTGGATATACCAGGTCCTCAATCTTCGGAGGGCGAAGAAAAGGAAGAAGAGCAGGAGGAACAGCAAGAAAAAGGGGAGATGCAGGATGATCAATCCGTCAATAATGACTGGGAGGATTATGTCGCAGCCTCACCAGCATCTCCGGAACCTGCTTCATCAAATTCGCCACCATTTGATATAGGTGGTTTCCATAATGTGGTGTAGAGGGCCGCTAAGCGGTTCCAGATTACAATGGAGTCTCAGGAACAGGAATGTTTCCTGTATGATTTTAAGGAGCCATTAAAGAAGTCAACGAGAACAATTCCTATGATTGATTATCTCTGGAAACAGGGGGAGCAGATCATGCAGTATCCCGCCTCAGTTTCACCAGTAAACCCTAGATTGGACATAAAATACAAGGCTCCAAATTCGGCACCAGCCTGTCTGACAGGTCATCCTAAATCGGATTCTGTGGTGACGCAGGAGGCCCAGAAAAATTCTAGAAATCCTTATTCTCCTGTATCGGCTCCTCCGGATAAGGACGGAAGAAAGCTGGACAACATAAGAAAGTGTTTTTCAACAATGTCGTCAATGACTGTCAAGGCTGCAAATGCCTTAGCGCTTCTCGGGCGCTATAATAGACAGCTGTGGGCAGACATAGCCCCATACCTGTCTGAGTTACCTGACGCATCCAAAGAAGAGGTGAAGAAAATACTCATAGAAGGGGGAAACATCAGCATCAGAGATTATAGACTGTGCTATGGATGTTGCAATGACAGGATTTCGACAGCTGGCTGGTGCAGCAGTTTTAAGACGTCAAGGATGGTTAAAAGCGACCTCATTCCGCCCAGAAGTGCAGTCAAAGATCTTGGACATGCCATATGATGGCCAGCTACTATTTGGCCCCAAAATTGATGAGGCTTTACAAAGCATTAAAAAGGATACGGACACTGCAAGGTCCTTAGGCACACTTCAGTATAAAAATCAGTCCTTTCGAGGAAATAGAGGAAGAGGACAATCTTCCTACAAAGGAGGTTTCCAGTACAGATCCTCTTATTCGTCCAACCAGAATAGGCCGCAATACCAACAGCGCCAGCAACAACAACAAGGCCAACAGTCCTCATACGGAAAGTCGTCTTTTCGAGGCAGAGGACAGAGAAGAAACAACGGGCGAAGACAATGACCTCTTACTTCGGCCAGTCCACACTTCATATCCCTTATTAAAAATTGGAGGAAAAATTACCTATTTCCTACAGAATTGGAAAAAGATTACTACGGACCGGTGGGTCCTTCAATTAATACAATTCGGCCACTCCATGGAATTCATGAGCATCCCTCCACGAACCCCGCCTCGCCCAATGCATCACAAAAACCTATGTCTGCTTCTGCAAGAAATCTCTGTTATGTTGCAGAAAGGAGCGATAGAGAGAGTTCCACCATCCCAAAGAGGGAAAGGATTTTATTCCCGTTTGTTTTTAATCCAAAAGAAGGAAAAGAAATGGAGACCAATCCTAGATCTCAGGGCTCTCAACAAGTTTCTGAAGAAACAGTCGTTGCGCATGGTAACGATTCAGGAAATTTTGCATCCTCTGGGGGAAGGGGATTTTATGGCGTCATTGGACTTACAAGACGCTTACTTCCATATACCAATTCACAAAATCACAAAAAGTACTTGAGATTTGCAGTAGCGGGCAGGCATTTCCAATTCTGTGTCCTGTCCTTTGGACTCAAGTTTGCGCCCCACATCTTCACCAAATGTCTCTCCCCAGTAGCGGCATATCTCAGGCAATGCTGTCATCAAGTCTTTCCCTATCTGGACGACTGGCTAATCAAGGCACCATCCTTCGAAGACGCGTCCAGGTCTTCCAACGCCTGTCTGAATCTCTTCAATTGCCTGGGTCTCACGATCAATCAGGAAAAATCAATCCTGCGACCATCTCAAACTATCAACTTTTTGGGAGCAACCTTGAACACAACCTCCGCAAGAGCGTTCCCCTCTCAGGAGAGGCAAAACAAGTTTCCTCGGCTAGCGTCTACAGTAGCCTCAAAAAGAGTGTTGAAGGTCTGACTCTTCAAGTCCCTTTTAGGGATGATGTCTTCGTGCATCCTGTTGATCCCTCACTGTTGCCTACGGATGCGTCCTCTGCAGGAGGCACTCTCGAGACAGTGGGTCCAGTGCACGGGGTCATTCGACGACCACGTAAGAGTGACTTCTCAGATGGTCAAGGCCCTAAGATGGTGGATGTCTTCACGGAACCTGTCCCGAGGTTTGACATTCCTACTTACAGCGGCTCCTCATGTAATAACGACGGACGCTTCCAAAGAAGGTTGGGGAGCTTTCCTGCAAGAACTGCAAATAAGCGGAAAGTGGTCAACCACAGAGAGAGAGCTCCACATCAATCTTCTCGAGTTGAGAGTGGTATTCTTGGCTTTACAGTCGTTCCTACCAAGAATCAAAAACTCCCTAGTGCTTGTCAGGACGGACAACACCACGACAATGCACTATCTCAACAAGCAGGGAGGGACGCGCTCGCTGACACTCTCGCGCGAGTCGCAAAAAATCTGGAACTGGTTGATAATGAACAATGTAGCCCTAAAGGCGGAATACGTCCCAGGTATGGACAATGTGCTCGCAGACTCGTTGAGCAGACAAAAATCATCGTCTCACGAGTGGGAGTTAGACGAGAAAATTCTCAACCAAATCTTCTCGAGATGGGGCACACCACAGATAGATCTCTTCGCTACGAGGATCAACGCCAAACGCCCATACTTCGCAAGTTGGCATCCCCAATCAGGATCTCTAGGGAATGCATTTTCCATCGCATGGTGCAACGTCTTTGCGTGCGCCTTTCCGCCATTTCCGATGCTTCCCAGAGTCCTCAGGAAGATGAAGGTGGAGCCGTGTACTCTCATTTTAATAGCCCCAACTTGGCCAAGATAGCATTGTTTCACAGAGCTACAACGTCTATCCCTGGAACTGCCAGTCCGAGGCAGAATCCATCTCTACTCATGCACAGCCGGCAAATTCAACACCCGGATCTGAAGTCTCTCAAGTTAGCCGCCTGGCTCCTGAGTTCCGAGAGTTTCGGGATTTAAACATTCCGCAGGATTGTAGAGACATCCTAGCCAAAGCACGAGCAGATAGCACCACCAAAACGTACTCCCTGAAATGGAAGAGGTTTTGTGTTTGGTGTGCAGATCAAGGGATACATCCCTTCTCTTCTTCGCCGGAACAAATCCTGCCTTACCTGTTACATCTGGCGAAGGCAGGCCTAGCCCACTCTTCAATTAAAGTACACTTGGCTGCGATATCCCGTTATAAAAGAACTGCAGCGGGACCGTCCCTTTGGTCAAGCAGATTAATCAAACAATTCTTGAAGGGACGATACAGATCTTTCCCTCCAGTGAGGATGTTGCCACCTACATGGCATCTGAATGTAGTCCTTAATTATGAAGCATCCATTCGAGCCGGTGCTCAGAGCTGACTTGAAATACATCTCTTGGAAAATCAATCAATCAATCAATCATGCCATTTGTATAGCGCACTACTCACCCGGGAGGGTTTCAAGGCGCTTGGGGGGAGGGGTATGCTACTGCTCGAACAGCCAGGTCTTAAGTTGTTTCCTGAAGGCGAGATGGTCCTGGGTCATCCGAAGGTGGATGGGGAGGGAGTTCCAAGTCTTGGCAGCCAGGTAAGAGAAGGATCTTCCTCCGGGGGTGGCTCTTCGGATGCGTGGTACGGCTGCGAGGGCGAGGCTGGTGGACCGTAGCTGGCGGGTGGGCATGTAGAAGGTCAGGCGGTCGTTGAGGTACTTGGGGCCCAGGTCGTGGAGAGACTCGTGTGCGTGGGTGAGGAGCCGGAACGTGATCCTCTTGTCGACGGGGAGCCAGTGCAGGTTCCTCAGGTGGCTGGAGATGTGGCTGCGTCGGGGGACATCCAGGATGAGTCGGGCGGAGGCGTTCTGGATGCGCTGGAGTCTTTTCTGTAGCTTGGCTGTGGTTCCGGCGTAGAGGGTGTTTCCGTAGTCCAGTCGGCTGGTGACGAGTGCCTGGGTGACAGTCTTCCTGGTCTCGGTCGGGATCCAGCGGAAGATCTTGCGAAGCATACGCAGGGTGTTGAAGCACGATGAGGAGACGGCGTTGACTTGTCTGGTCATCGAGAGGGAGGGGTCCAGGATGAAGCCCAGGTTGCGTGCGTGGTCGGTTGGCTTGGGTGCGGTGCCCAGGGCTGGGGGCCACCAGGAGTCGTCCCAAGCAGAGGGCGAAGATCCCAGGATGAGGACTTCCGTCTTGTCCGAATTCAGTTTCAGGCGGCTGTCCTTCATCCACTCGGCGACGTCTTTCATCCCTTCGTGTAGGCAGATTCTGGCGGTGTTGGGGTCTCTGGTGAGGGAGAGGATCAGCTGGGTGTCGTCGGCGTAAGAGATGATGTTGAGGTTGTGCTGGTGTGCGATCACTGCGAGAGGTTTCATGTAGATGTTGAAAACAGCGCTACTTCTTGCGCTCACTTCCACAAGGAGAGTGAGTGAGTTGCAGGCACTTTCAAACAGGAGTCAAGTATGAAACCTTAATTTCCCAGCCCCTCCAATCCCAACACCATCACAGCTGCATACATGTGTAACATCTAGGGCTAAGCTGCAGACTTGTGTGCGAAAGTCTCTATAGCCATAACACATGGTATTTTTAGGTATTGGGGCATGTCAGTTCCATAAATTCCCTCAAAAAAATGGCCAAAATATTGGAGATTCAGTATTTTTCCCATGATTTAAGTTTCTTTTTCAGGGTAGAAATAAACTCTAACTTACAAGGAGATCCAATAGTCGAAATAGCCAGGGACTGTTGCAAAGTCATCCTGTGCCCTGGGTACCCCCCAACTTTTTGCTGACTGGAACTGGTGGTAACTGACTCTGACTGACCCTGGGCTCTGTTTAACCAGGCCCAGGGCCAGTGCCAAGCCAAAAGGAACACATTAGAACACAGTTAAGACACCCAACATACACTAGGGTACACTATAGTATGGTGGGGTACCCCTGTAGTTGGCATGACCTACCACCTAAGCCCCTAGTATGTAATAGGGCAGGGGATTGAAACTACCTAGAAGTCTCCAGTATCCTGGGGCATGGCAGTTTAGAGGCCAGCAGATTCTCTGCACCAGCATGTGTGCAGTGCTGAAGCCTGAGGTCAGTTTAAAAGCTGCACTGGTGGCCAGGACAGCCTTTTAAACCTTAAATTGTGCCCAAACTCGACTTTGGGGGGAAGGAGCCCTTAAAAATTAAAACCCTACCATGTTTTCGCATATTAGGGACCCCCAGGGTCACCCCTAGGTATCCCAGGGGTGGGGGGTCAGTTATTTATAAGGAGCGCCCTTATAAAATGAGTTTTTAGAAGCCTGGGTAAAGTGAAATTTTACATTTCACTCCCCACATTGTCTTAAAGAGGTGGTCAAATTCGACTTTGATGCAGGAAGAATTGGGTAAGGGTGATCTGCAATATTTCTGCAGATTCAGAACCCCTGAAGTCTCCCCTAGTTGCAGGGGTGGGGGGTCAGTTATCTATAAGGAGCGCCCTTATAAAATGAGTTTTTAGAAGCCTGGGTAAAGTGAAATTTTACATTTCAATCCCCACATTGTCTTAAAGAGGTGCTCAAATTCGACTTTGATGCTGGAAGAATTCGGTAAGGGTGATCTGCAATATTTCTGCAGATTCAGAACCCCTGAAGTCTCCCCTAGTTGCACAGGGGGTGGGGGTCCGGTAGAAATTTGGGAAATACTTATATGGTTTTATAAGCCCTGGTGCTACAAAAGTGGCGTAAGTCATTTTCCCCATTGCAAACCACATGGCCCATAGGTTAACATGGTAGGAAGTGATTGATTCATAAATATTGATAGGAGAGGACTAGCCGGACCATTCAAAGACTTCCCAGAATGGTCGTAGTAAATCCAACAATATTATATTGTTGAATTTCTCCTAAAGTGTACATACAATAAGTTATGAGACTTTCTTGTTTGTAAGTCCAAATTCAGCCTTTCAGTGGTCTGCCCTGATTGGTCAGATTTAAGTGGATTAGCCAGGCTGCTGGGAGGGCAGTGATCTGTTCTATAGAAATTCCAGGCCAGGAGGTGGCGTCGTAAACTACGCTCTTCAAAGGCAAGAGGGGAGGCCTGGGTTTTAGTCCACAATGACAGTCGTGACCCAGAGTCAGGACTAGGCTTAAGAAAGGAATTTGTAGATGTTACTGGGATGGTCCATGGAAATGATATATACCAGGGGGTGTGTTTAGCCAGCTCTTACCTCCTTGCTGGAAAATCAGCCATTATGGATTTGGAAGGATGATGCATTCTGGGACAAACTAATGCCACACTCCACAGGATGTGGTCATAACTAGGAGGAGTTGCCCTGCTCTCATTGGTCAGCAGTGACCTGGTGCTTGACCCAGAGAATTTTGAATAAGTATCTGAGAGGGGCAGAGCCCTCCAGATCTGCTGCTTTAAACTAAATGAAGCAAGAAGTGCCCTGCTGCGAAGTTTGCTGTGCAAAGATTTCTAAGGCCTGACCTCTGAAGACTGCACCAAGTAAAACTGCAGCCCTGTGGATTACCTTGCTGCCAAAGGACTAAGAGTGGACTCCCTGCAAGCTACAGGTTAACAGAGCTCACCTGGACAGCCCCACAAAGAATTCCAAGCCTGGAGTACAGTGGATTTGTAAGGGATTTGTTCAAGTGGATTGCAGCATTGAAGTTTCACACTTTCAAGGACCCTCTTGGAGATTCCAGAACCTTGGATTGTGTGTTGGATACTTTGGGACCTGCAAGCAGAACGCCAGGAAGGTGTTCTAACTGGACCCCGCTTGCTGAAGAAGGCGGCCCACTACAGTGGTGAGAATTCTTCAGAACAATTTATAAAGGTGTGTCCCTGACAGAGCAAACAAAAAGATTTAAAGGGGCGCTGTTGGTTTCTAAGCACTAGAAAGTGACTAATCTTTAAAAATTCATATTTCAGGTTCCCGACAGTGGATTATTTTCGTTTTGGTGTCATTTAAAAGATAACAATATTACCTATTTTTATAAATTGGTGTTGGATTTTTATTTTGTGTTGTGTCTTGATTATTTACTGAAATGGTGTTTTTAAATGCTTTACATACCTGTCTTTGAAGTTAAGCCTGTCTGCTCGCAGCCACGTTACCAAGGGTTGAGCAAAGGAATAATTTTCTAAGACCTATGCTGAGTCCTATCATGTGTTAGTGGCCTTATTGCCAGTGGCAGACCTACATTTGCCCCTACCAATAACCCACTTTCCAACATTTGGTGTTCAGCAGTGCGGATGAGGACATGTGTTTAAAAAGTACACCTTTCAGTGAATATTTTAAGATTATAAAAATCCTCTAAATTGCCTTAGAACAAAACTTTTAAGTGTGATTTTTGGAATTTGGACTACACTGTTTTTAATCCATTGTTTTGATTTTTCCAAATTGTTCTAAGTCCATTTTGCCTAGTTTTTTTTGTGACCCAAAACTAGGGAACCATGGAGCTGGACCTGGCTAAACTGTCCCAGTTTAAGATGGCTGATCTTAGGGAACAGTGTAGGCTTAGAGGGCTGCATGCTGCCAAGAAGATGAGGAAGGCAGGGTTGCTCGAGTCCCTAAAGGCCTGGGCCAGGGCAGCTGAGGAGAACCCAAGGGGGTGGGAAGATGTTCCCCCCCCAACCTTACCCGAGAGGGGGGTGAGGATGAGACCTTTCCCATTGTGACTAGTGCTATCCAGGTGAATCAAGGGGGTGGTGGGAGTGGGGAAGGGTCCCTTACTCGGGTACCACTACTGTCCCTTGCAGAGAGACAGCTTCAGGCTCAATTAGAGTTGATTGCCTTGGAGAAGGAGAAATTCGAATTGGCTAAGAGAAAGTGGGAGAGGGAGGAGAAAAGGAATGGTGGCAGCGAAAGTGAAGAAGATGCTGAAATGTCTAGGGGTGGTAGATTTGAACCTAAACTTCCCAAAGGCATAGTACCCAAGTACACTGAGGGGGATGACATTGACAAGTGGCTAGCAGCTTTTGAGAGGGCCCTTAAAATGAGTAGGGTTCACTCTAGGTATTGGGGCGCACTCCTGTGGGAGTTGATTCCAGTAGCTGGGAGGGATAGGCTCCTGACCCTGAAAGGAGAGGATGCAGAATCATACCAGCAGATGAAGGCATGTGTTATAACCTGTTACACTTGTTTTATATATCACATTGGTACTTTTACTTTTATTTATAAACATTGTTTACATCATATACTCTGATACCGTCATATAATGTTACTGTCATGCTAAATGACTTGGTACATTCCACCCCCCTCCTCCTGTTCCTGTTGGCACCTTCCGTGTTCTGAGAAGGCTGCTTTAGAATGTTGTGTGAAGTGATTCTCTGGTGGAGAGAGGAGCAGTACGGAATAAAATCTTCTAATCTCTGCTGGCCTGCAGTCTTTTTATCACTGGCGACGATCTGTGGAAGGGGACAGATGGTGCCTGCTCCTCCCCTTCTGATTGAACTCCACCACCTACTCTACTTCTTCACTTCGCCTAACAGAGTTACCTACTTCCATCTTCAGCAACTCTTAGTGGTCGCCTGTTCCTGCCATTCTGCTTCTAACTATTTGGTGAGGCATCGTTTTCGTCACTGGAATTGACATTTTGTTTATAACTTCATTATGGCACTCCTAACTGCCCATTGACTTTCTCCCTTCCCCTTTGACTGTGGAGAACAGTTAGCGTCTTTCAGCCTCGTCTTTAGTATCTCCTCCTACCCCTACTTCGTCCTTCTCAGCCATGCCACGCTGCCTCCCACCTCCTCCCCTTCAGCCCTCACGTGCATTCTTCAAGCGTCTTCGCCACGGGGTTGGCCTTGAGTCACCAAGCCTTTCCTCCTGTCCTGGTTACCTGGCGGCACTTCAGCGGAGCCCATCTCCTCACAGAAGTCAAGTGGGGCACACTTAATTCCGGTCATCTCCTGCGCGCAGTGGTTCTTCAGCAGCGGGGCACTGCATCGACTCTTCGTTGGCGCCTTGCTTCTTCACTGCCTCTCAGGGCGGAACTCCCCAGACCCCGGCGCTTCGATCCTTAGGTACACTAAACCTCCAGCGTCTCATCAGCGGTTTGGAAGGCTCGGTGACGCCTTGCTCTGTTACTGCCCCTCAGAGCGGAACTCACCAGACCCCGCCGCTTTGCTTCTTCGCGGCCCCACACAAAACTTTCAGTGTCTCCTCAGCGGTGTAGAAGGCACCAGTCATCCGCGCACTGCAGCCGCTTCCTGGATGCCGGGCCTCACGGGATCTACGTAGGACACCTCCAGCGCCCCAGCCTCCGCAGCACCGCTATTGTGGTTTTCAGAGATGCGCACTCCACATGCGTGTCAGTAACTAGGAGTTGGTTGTCTCTTGCGGTGACACGCACACCTGCCTCACAATTACATTAAATCATCCTACATATTAGCAGCACCTTCGGAGATACGCACTTCATATGCGTGTCATTGTCTAAAATATTAGCATTTTCACGGAGACACGCACTCCTCGTTACAAGTATCTTGGCTGGCAATAAATAGTTGTATATATACCCTACGCATTCCTTTTTATGTCTATGACAGTAGTATATGCATTGTTCATGAAGGTATGCACTCCTTTATATAGGTACCTTGACTGGAGATAAATAAGAAGTATATTTTCTCTTTCTAATCATAGCCATTCTTCATATTCATATGTACACATTGGTAACAAAGTTGTAATATCTACGCCTCTTTGTGCTGTTTTTTTAGTCGTGATTTTCACATTTTAGTCGTTTATGGTACCTTTGGTTAGCATTCACAGTCTGTACAGCATATTTGTAGTAATATTAAATTGTTTTCATGCTTTGTGTCATTTCATGTATCATTGCGGTACCAACTGTATCACACAGTCTTAATGCATTTAAACCCCAATCGCAAATTATCTTTTGTGGGTCATGCTAGCTGTTTAATGAACATTTTAGTAGCATAGGTGGGTCTGCATTTCCTCTTCCTGGAATCTGCATGTTAGTCCCTTTACGACTACTATCTATCTTTCTAGGGTTCGGTTCTCCCTTGCTCATTCAACCTCTCTGGCCTACTTTACCTTCCTCACATCAGGGTAGCCATCATGGCAGCTGCCAGTATGTCACAACCTGCGCCTTTTCTAAATGAGTTTGGGGAACCCAGTGTCTCATGGGAAGATTGGGTGAAAGTTTTTGAATCATACCTGGTAGCCATCGGAGGAGAGAAATTCAGTGCGTTCAGGAAGCAACATATTTTATTGCACAATTTAGGCCCCACTGGTAGAAAGGTGTTTGAATCACTCCCGGAACCAGAAACAGAGGATGAAGATGACGATGTATACAACGTATCCCCGATTAAATTGCGCATCCAATTTGGAGACAAGGTGAATGTGGTGCTAGAAAGGCACAAATTCTTCAGTCGTGTTCAGGGAAAACAGGAAAGCATTTCCACATATGTTGCAATCCTCAGAGGTCTCAGTAAACTGTGTGAATTCCAGGACTTAAATGATTCCTTAATTAGAGACCAACTTGTACGTTGCACGAAC
The DNA here is from genome assembly GCF_964261635.1 of Lissotriton helveticus. Taxonomy (NCBI): domain Eukaryota; kingdom Metazoa; phylum Chordata; class Amphibia; order Caudata; family Salamandridae; genus Lissotriton; species Lissotriton helveticus. Next base: position 1,502,005,206 of record NC_136061.1, read on the forward strand.
AACAAGGAAATCCAAAAGAAACTATTACAAAAGCAACCGGATCTCCAGGAAGCTATTAAAATAGCTAAGTCCATAGAACATACAAACAATTGTATTAAGGAAATAAACACTGACCCTAGCGACAAAGTGGCAGAGGTAGTCAACGTAGAAGAAGAGACTGAAATCTGCAAAATAAGAAGTGATCTACATAAATCCAAGAAAGACCACGTGCAACACCATGCTGGGGACCAGGAGAGCATAAAATGAAAATGTTATTGTTTTGGAAGCCAGCGTGCACCTACAGTAATTCAAATTCTCCAATCAAACATAGTAGATCCTGTTTTTATCACAGATTTAATCACAATTCATCAAATGGCATCACAAATTATGTTGCATTTCAGGTGAATATCATGAGCATAAATCAACAATCGATCTATATAACCAAAAAATACATACATGAATTTAAATTAATCATAAATTGCATAAACCCAATGCATTTCGGGGCTTGTGCCCCTTCGTCAGGGGTCTGTTTGAAAAAAGAAGAGAAAAGAAAAAAAGAAGAAAACTAAGTTACTTCCAGTGCTGAGGAGGGAAGTGGCTTTTCAACATATAGTGTTAAGAAGTCAACCTTACCGCAACTTTAAACTTTCGAATCCACTCGTGGATTCACTAATGACATGGCGCGCGACTGTGAGGTAATCTGGGGAGTAAACGAATGCTTTGGATAAACACATTGCTATTTAAACCACAAATGTGCTTGTGAATATTAAACACATGAAGTGTTAATTACCTGAGTACTTGTAATTGCATAAGCTGAAAATAAACAAACAGAGTGCATACCGCTTTATATTAGGGCGAGCTTCTCTAGAGTTTTTCAAGAAACATACGTAAATGCTATGAACATAGCTTTAGGCTCACCTGAGAGACTTAGGATGAAACGTATTTACCCTGAGGGATTAAAGAATAAGGAGAACTTTTGAGCATTTAGACGTTACATCAACTTAGACAATTCTAACTGACACTCCACAGCAAGGAGGAAGCGTGTTTACCTGAGGGGATTCTACGAGCGTTTTAATGCGGCAGTTCGACGAAGTGTCTCAGCACACTGTAAGACAGTAAGCAGATAGATACTTTCAAGACTAAGCCGTGGGTTATACGTATTGTATACTAGTTTGAGAAAGCGGAGCTTACCGCGGAACTCGACCGGCTCACTCAGAATGTAATCTGCAACCGTAACGACGTGGACGCGACTAGTCCCTTTTCCCTTATTAAATCGTCAAGTATTGGGAAACTAGACATAGAGAATGGACTATTCCGCGCTGATGACAAGCGCCATCGTTAAACGTCTTGAATCTCGCTCAACTGTATGTTATCACGATCGGTTAGAATTTCTAAGTGAAGTCTTACAGATCCATAGAAATAGAAATAAATATAAAAACGAAAGGAAAAGATGAGTTCAAAAGGGGATATAAAGAAAAAACAAAGCAAGTACTATTTTCATCCACTGCCTATTTACAATCTTATACTGAACAACCCATATTGAAATAAAGATTCAATAAGAGTGACATTATTAGTTTACTGCCTATTTACAATCTGATACAGTATTTTGATAAGTCAAAACAATTTATAGTGCTGAAAAGTATTGTTGTGTTTGGGGATTAATGTATGTGAATGACATTAGTAACACCGTGAGATTGAGATCCCCAAGGGTCCTACTTTTAAATGTTCATAAGAAACAGACCATTTCCATTTTGTCATTGAGCCCATTTGGGGCCATTGTTCGCAATTTACGAATCCAAAAGGCTTCCCTCTGGAGGAGAATCTTTGCGTTATCCTGGCCCAAGTGCTGTGGGATCAGTTCAATTATTTGAAATCTTAATTGGGCCAGTGTATGTCCTGCATCAATCCAGTGCTTTGCCAACGGAGAAGTACTGTTTCTATTCCGTATCCGGCTTTTATGTTCTGACAGTCGAACTTTAATTTTTCTATCAGTCTTGCCAACATATAGGAGTCCACATGGGCATTTAATCGAATAGACCACATGTTCTGAATTGCAGTTCGTGGTGTGTCTCAATGATATTTTCTCTCCAGTACTTGGGTGCAGTAAGGTACTCCCTAGTATGGCATTATTGCAGTTTTTGCAGTTGAAACACTTAGTTGTGCCTTTAAATGCTTCATTTTGTTGTCTCCCATCACTGAAGGATTTATTCAAAATCTCTTTGAAATTTTGAGCTCTTTTGTATGCAAACAAAGGTTTGTCCGTAAACAGTGTGCCGAAATCATTTTCTATTTGGAGAATTTCCCATCTTTTTAGAATTATCCTTTTTATATCTCTCGAGGCTGTTGAATACTTAGATACAAAAACCATTCTTTGTTTGACCATTTTAGATTTCTTTTGTAGAAGATGATTCCTTGGAATTAACTTGATTTTTCCTAGATGTGCTTCGAGTAATTTTTTAGGGTATCCCCTGTCAAGGTATCTGTGCTTTTGCTCATCAAGACTTTTCTCACATTGTGCTTCGTCCGTTGATATTCGTTTTATTCTCATGAACTGTGAGATTGGAAGATTGTTAATCAGAGAGGCCGGATGGAAACTGCCAAAAAGCAAAGCTGTATTTTTATCAGTTGCTTTTTTATACAGACTTGTTTGAATAGAACCTCCTGCTATTTCTACCATCACATCCAGAAATGGTAATGATGTTGAACTGATGCTGTGCGTGAATTGAATCCTCGGGTTAGCTAAATTCAAAGTTTTGATGTTGTTCTGTAGTTCTGGGATTGACCGCTTCCATATCAAGAACACGTCATCTATATAACGTTTGTAATATACAAGTCTATTTTGCCAGGTACTGTCTTCAAGAATGTAGTCTAATTCAAACTTAGCCATGAATATATTGGCATAAATACATGCCCCCGGAAATCCCATTGCTGTCCCTGATGATTGAATGTAGTAATCATCAAGCCATGTGAAGTAGCTATTGGTTAAACAGAATTCTAGCAGTTGCATGATCATCAACTTTTGTTCTTCGGACTTATCAGTTCTTAGTAGAGCCCATTCCATAGCTTCCAAACCTAGTTTATGCGGGATCGACGTATATAATGACGTAACGTCTATTGTACACAATGTCCATTCCATGCAATTGTCCGTTGAGATCGTAGAAAGACTTCTAAGGAAGTCAGAGGTGTCCTCCAGATATGTTGGCCACTCGCGAATGAATGGCTGCATCTGAGCATCAATAAATATGCCTAGATTTTCAAAAATTGACGAGCATCCAGACACTATCGGTCTAAAAGGGGGATTTTTCAAGTCTTTGTGCACTTTTGGTAAAAAGTAAATCCTAGGTCTTCTTGGGTACAATTGCCTTAGATAACGCTTGGTCATGTTGTTAATCCATTTTAGTTCTTCTGCTTTCTCCAAAATCATATCCAACATTTTCACAATTTCTTGAGTTGGGTCTTTCTCAAGTTTCGCATACGTGTTTGTATCTTGAACATGTTCATCACCCCTCTGTGTGTAGAAATCCGAGTCCATTATTACCAGACCTCCTCCTTTGTCTGCCCTTTGGATCTTAATGGTGCTGTTTTTGGCCAATGCATATAACGTATTACGCTCCGCTATACATCTATCCCGCATAAACTAGGTTTGGAAGCTATGGAATGGGCTCTACTAAGAACTGATAAGTCCGAAGAACAAAAGTTGATGATCATGCAACTGCTAGAATTCTGTTTAACCAATAGCTACTTCACATGGCTTGATGATTACTACATTCAATCATCAGGGACAGCAATGGGATTTCCGGGGGCATGTATTTATGCCAATATATTCATGGCTAAGTTTGAATTAGACTACATTCTTGAAGACAGTACCTGGCAAAATGGACTTGTATATTACAAACGTTATATAGATGACGTGTTCTTGATATGGAAGCGGTCAATCCCAGAACTACAGAACAACATCAAAACTTTGAATTTAGCTAACCCGAGGATTCAATTCACGCACAGCATCAGTTCAACATCATTACCATTTCTGGATGTGATGGTAGAAATAGCAGGAGGTTCTATTCAAACAAGTCTGTATAAAAAAGCAACTGATAAAAATACAGCTTTGCTTTTTGGCAGTTTCCATCCGGCCTCTCTGATTAACAATCTTCCAATCTCACAGTTCATGAGAATAAAACGAATATCAACGGACGAAGCACAATGTGAGAAAAGTCTTGATGAGCAAAAGCACAGATACCTTGACAGGGGATACCCTAAAAAATTACTCAAAGCACATCTAGGAAAAATCAAGTTAATTCCAAGGAATCATCTTCTACAAAAGAAATCTAAAATGGTCAAACAAAGAATGGTTTTTGTATCTAAGTATTCAACAGCCTCGAGAGATATAAAAAGGATAATTCTAAAAAGATGGGAAATTCTCCAAATAGAAAATGATTTCAGCACACTGTTTACGGACAAACCTTTGTTTGCATACAAAAGAGCTCAAAATTTCAAAGAGATTTTGAATAAATCCTTCAGTGATGGGAGACAACAAAATGAAGCATTTAAAGGCACAACTAAGTGTTTCAACTGCAATAATGCCATACTAGGGAGTACCTTACTGCACCCACGTACTGGAGAGAAAATATCATTGAGACACACCACGAACTGCAATTCAGAACATGTGGTCTATTCGATTAAATGCCCATGTGGACTCCTATATGTTGGCAAGACTGATAGAAAAATTAAAGTTCGACTGTCAGAACATAAAAGCCGGATACGGAATAGAAACAGTACTTCTCCGTTGGCAAAGCACTGGATTGATGCAGGACATACACTGGCCCAATTAAGATTTCAAATAATTGAACTGATCCCACAGCGCTTGGGCCAGGATAACGCAAAGATTCTCCTCCAGAGGGAAGCCTTTTGGATTCGTAAATTGCGAACAATGGCCCCAAATGGGCTCAATGACAAAATGGAAATGGTCTGTTTCTTATGAACATTTAAAAGTAGGACCCTTGGGGATCTCAATCTCACGGTGTTACTAATGTCATTCACATACATTAATCCCCAAACACAACAATACTTTTCAGCACTATAAATTGTTTTGACTTATCAAAATACTGTATCAGATTGTAAATAGGCAGTAAACTAATAATGTCACTCTTATTGAATCTTTATTTCAATATGGGTTGTTCAGTATAAGATTGTAAATAGGCAGTGGATGAAAATAGTACTTGCTTTGTTTTTTCTTTATATCCCCTTTTGAACTCATCTTTTCCTTTCGTTTTTATATTTATTTCTATTTCTATGGATCTGTAAGACTTCACTTAGAAATTCTAACCGATCGTGATAACATACAGTTGAGCGAGATTCAAGACGTTTAACGATGGCGCTTGTCATCAGCGCGGAATAGTCCATTCTCTATGTCTAGTTTCCCAATACTTGACGATTTAATAAGGGAAAAGGGACTAGTCGCGTCCACGTCGTTACGGTTGCAGATTACATTCTGAGTGAGCCGGTCGAGTTCCGCGGTAAGCTCCGCTTTCTCAAACTAGTATACAATATGTATAACCCACAGCTTAGTCTTGAAAGTATCTATCTGCTTACTGTCTTACAGTGTGCTGAGACACTTTGTCGAACTGCCGCATTAAAACGCTCGTAGAATCCCCTCAGGTAAACACGCTTCCTCCTTGCTGTGGAGTGTCAGTTAGAATTGTCTAAGTTGATGTAACGTCTAAATGCTCAAAAGTTCTCCTTATTCTTTAATCCCTCAGGGTAAATACATTTCATCCTAAGTCTCTCAGGTGAGCCTAGAGCTATGTTCATAGCATTTACGTATGTTTCTTGAAAAACTCTAGAGAAGCTCGCCCTAATATAAAGCGGTATGCACTCTGTTTGTTTATTTTCAGCTTATGCAATTACAAGTACTCAGGTAATTAACACTTCATGTGTTTAATATTCACAAGCACATTTGTGGTTTAAATAGCAATGTGTTTATCCAAAGCATTCGTTTACTCCCCAGATTACCTCACAGTCGCGCGCCATGTCATTAGTGAATCCACGAGTGGATTTGAAAGTTTAAAGTTGCGGTAAGATTGACTTCTTAACACTATATGTTGAAAAGCCACTTCCCTCCTCAGCACTGGAAGTAACTTAGTTTTCTTCTTTTTTTCTTTTCTCTTCTTTTTTCAAACAGACCCCTGACGAAGGGGCACAAGCCCCGAAATGCATTGGGTTTATGCAATTTATGATTAATTTAAATTCATGTATGTATTTTTTGGTTATATAGATCGATTGTTGATTTATACTCATGATATTCACCTGAAATGCAACATAATTTGTGATGCCATTTGATGAATTGTGATTAAATCTGTGATAAAAACAGGATCTACTATGTTTGATTGGAGAATTTGAATTACTGTAGGTGCACGCTGGAGTCCTGGTCACTGCTGTCACCAGGCCATATATTTTGTTATTCACTTAGTGTGCAGGCACTAATCCAACGCGCACACATACCGTTCAAACTGTTAAAATTGAATAAATGAGTGCAGTCCCCACACACATTCATTGTTTTGGAGAGGTGTGGCGCCGCGGCCAGGGCGACTGACGCTGGAATCTGGGGACCACGGTTCGATCCCCGGCTCCGGTGGCAGGGTAGCCCAGCACCATGTGACTCTGGGCAATAGCTCGCTTAATCTTCCCGACGGCCCCCAGCGCCTAGAGACCCTTACGGGTGATTGTGCGCTTTACAAATGTGGACTTTACTTTACTTAGCGAATGACCCCAATTGTCAAACGATATCTGCATGGTGCAGGAAGTGCAACACGAAAGGAAACCTGTCTAGGGTGTGTGGATGCTTCCCGAGGAAAACCTGGAGCAACAAACCCAGTGATAAAGCTCAGGTGAAGAAAATAATCCTGCAAGTCAATGAAGTAGGGACAGACGAAAAGAAATATCCTGAATGCGAAGTAATCATCGAAGGAAAAAACTTCAAAATGTTTGCAGATTCTTGTTCCCCTTTCACCCTGGTGAATTACTCAGATTTCAATTTGTTAACTGGCCAGGATCAAAGTAAACTCTCCAAAGCTGACCTAGCCCCCAGCGGTTATAACAGGGACCCCATTCCCATGAAGGGAATGTTCAAATCCATCATTTCTTTCAAGAACCGCTCCACCGTGGGGAAAGTCTATGTGGTGGAAAATGGTTCTAATTTGCTGGGGTGGCAACACCAAAAAGAATTAGGGATTAAGCTGGACCCCAACAATCCTGAGCAAGTGTTATTCACCGATCCTAGAAATAATAACGAAAACATAATCAAAGAATTCCCTGAAGTCTTCTCAGATAAACTAGGACTACTCAGGAATTTCCAGCACAAGATTCAATTGAAGCACAACGCTTGCCCTGTGGTTCACAAAACCAGACCGATTCCTCATCTGATGTCGGTACCATAAAGGAAAGAAATAACCAGACTGAGGGAATTGAACATCATTCAACCCGTGGATTGCTCAGAATGGGTGGCCCCCATTGTGATCGCAAAGAAGAACCATAGTCAAGACATCAGAATGTGTATTGACCTTCGAGATTTGAACAATAGCATATACGTGGAAAGACATCCCTTACCTCGCATCCACGAGATGTTGAGCACCATGGGGAGGGCAACACATTTCAGTGTTCTGGATCTCTCCATGGCCTATCATCAGGTGGAGTTACACCCTGATTCAAGAAGACTCACAGCGTTAACTACTCCCCTAGGAACCTTCATGTTCTGTCGCATGCCGTTTGGGCTAGCTTCGGCAGCAGCCATCTTTCAGAAAATTATGCAGCACATCCTGGGGGGAATGCAAAATACACTATGCTTCCAGGATGATGTTCTAATATATGATGCCAACGTCGAAGAGCACAACAACATCTTGCGACAAGCACTGCAAAAATTCAAGGAGGCTGGTCTCACTTTAAAGAAGGAGAAATGCCAACTAGGAGTGGAGTCAGTGGAATACCTGGGCCACTGCATTTCTAAAGACGGATTTAACCCTAAACTCTGTCTAGTAGAGGCGGTCAAAGAGGCCCCAGCACCCACCAACAACGAAGACCTCAAATCCTTCCTGGGATTGGCGGAGTACATGGCGATGTATGTCAGTCATTTTGCAGAACTCACTGCCAATCTGAGAGATCTCACAAAGAAGAATGTTCAATTCAAGTGGTTGGAGGAACACCAAACGTCATTCTCTAAAGTGAAAGAAAGTATACTGGCGGCACCTTATCTTTGTAATTTTGAACACAACCGCAAAACCATTCTCACCACAGATGCGAGTGGGAAAGGCTTAGGAGCTACCCTATCACAAAAGATTGATGGAAAAGAAAGGATTGTCGCATTCGCCTCACGGTCTATGACCAAAGCTGAATTCAACTATTCAGTAGTGGAAAGGGAAGCACTAGCATGTTTTTGGGGCGTGAAACATTTCAAATTTTTTCTGTGGGGACTACAATTCAGTATACGCACAGACCATAAACTATTGGTCTATATGTTCAATCCGAAAAACAATTCCTGCAATACTCCACGCATAGCAAAATGGATCCTTGGAATGGAAGGGTTCTGCTTCAAAGTTGAATACGTACCCGGAATTCAAAATTCTGCAGCCGATTTCCTGTCCAGAAGTCCACTACAGAAAGAAGAACAATTTGATGTAAGTGAATGTCCCATCTTTCAGGTCAACCTTTCTACCATCTCCTCACAAGAATGGTCAAATTGCATGAACTCTGACAAAACCATGACGCAACTCTTATCTTACACCTTACAGGGATGGCCTGATTCTAAAGACCTAATAAGTACTGACGTAAACAAATTCTGGGATGTGCGCCATGAACTTAACATAGACCAAGGTATGTTGTTCAGGAAGGACAAGATCATTCCCCCTGAAGCCATCAAAGATAAAATAATTGATCTGGTTCACGAAGGCCACTTGGGTAGGAGCCTAACTAAAGCCAGGTTACGCGAAGGATACTGGTTCCCCAACATGGACTCACTAGTTGAAAGTCAAACTCAGCCATGCTTGCACCAACAGTGATAAGTCCAAGATACCTAGGAAAACTCCCATATTTCCCATTTCAGTACCAAGCAGACCTTGGGAAAAAAATCGCTCTAGCCATAATGGGTCCCCTAAACCTTCCTAGGGTAACCAAACAATTTGCGTTAGTCCTAGTAGATTATCATTCTCACTGGACTGTAGGTCACCAAAGTCATTACTGCCACTGTCATTCAATGTCTTAGAGAGACCTTTCGCCACGGAGGGGATTCCAGCCTCCATTGTCACGGACAACGGGGTACAGTTTGTATCTCATGCCATGACAGAATTCCTGAACTTGCTAAACATAACGCATATAAAGTCACCACTATATTGCCCCAGGGCAAACAGTCTAGTGGAGAGAATGAACCGTATGGTAAAGGGATGCATCCAACTAGCTAGTAGTAACAATATTCACATTGATCTGGCACTACAAGATATGCTATGGGCCTATCATACCACCCCCAACCAAGTCACAGGAATCTCCCCTTTTTCAGCTCTAAGAGGGAGGAAACCCTGTACTAAGTTTTTCCCCAACTGGCTAGGTGGGGGATCGCATGTCACAATGGACATGCAAGGATTCAAAGACAAAATCAAAAATCACCAAAGCAAGTACAAGGATCACTATGACTCCAAACATGGAACTAAAATGCAAGAATGGAGAATTGGAGATTGGGTTTTCATCAAAAATCCAAGGAGAAGTGATCCTGAGAGTAAATTCTCAAAACCCATGTGCATAACAGAAGTGAGAGGCAACACGGTCATCTTAAACAATGGCCAAACGTGGAGTATGGACAGGTTGGTTAAGTCAAGTCAAGTCAAGTCAAGTCAAGAAACTTTATTCGGTTGTTCTTATTGACAACCATAAAAGCATTTACATTATACATTTATTAACACGATTATTCATTAAAAGAAGAAATCAAATAAAATAGAGTCATAAACAAGACAGATCTACATTAAGCATTCAGAATATTTAAAAGAATCCTTAAAAGAAACAGGAAATAGCAATTCGTGTATCAATACTTTTATCCTTCCATACTGTTTCTGAATTTCATTGCCAGTTTAAAAAAACTACATATATACAAGGTGTATTCACTTCTTAGCAGCTGAAGGAAGTGTAGTGCAGGACGAAATTGTAGAAAATTCAATTTTTTCAAGCAGGGTTTTAAATATAACTTCCTCGGTATAACATAATAGGGACAAAAAAACAAAAAGTGTGCCAGGTCTTGCGGAGACTTATCGTCGCAGCCGCAAGCCGGCAACACTTGCCCACGATGAGATCCCCTAGGAACAGCCAACAGTAAATGAAACAGGTTAAACCTGAACCTTGTCAATAAAAAACGGTCATAACTAGATATTTGCCATGTTAGGTACGGTTCCAAAAGCAATGTACTTTTTATTAGTACGTGATTTCGTACACTATCTTTTTTTAATTCACATGACTCCCTATCCTGGTATCTAGAATCAATAAAAGCCTTCTTGACCGCAATAACATCCAATTTAGTAATGGATTCAGGAAATAAGAAAAGTTCAGGACGACCTAAATCAGTAAAGCATTTATACAAGTACTTTAACCAGGGAACCTTCATCCTGTTATCCCATATAAGTGCATCTCTTAATATAAGCTGGGTGAGTGGTATGTTGTCATTTAGCCAGCAATTCATCCAACATAATAGGGGATTTACTGCAATTTTGTCACATACGAAGGGGACCCCCAATTCCTCATGCACAGAGAAATTTGCCGTACGCCTAGGAACCCTTTATAATTGTTTTAGAAAGTTATTTTCAACTATCTCTAGGGCTTCCAGAGGAGCATATCCCCATATTTCACTACCGTAGCATGCTGTAGTAACACTTTTGGCCTGGTAAAGTTGGAGTAATGCAGCAACTGGACTGTTTCCCATTTTCCTGGAAAAGTCCATTATAGCCGCATTTGCCCTGATAACCTCTCCCTTCTTTTTTTGAATCACGGGTCCCCAATTTAATTGAGTGTCAAAAAGGACCCCAAGGTAAGAGAATGTGTTCGTTGCAGGGATTTGTACTCCATTTACATTTAAGCGATTTGGTTTTTTATTTCCTTGGCCAACCTTCATTGTGTAGGATTTAGAATTATTAATACTTAAATCTCTGTATTTCATGAAAGAAAAAAAGGAGTCTAATAAAATTTGAAGTCCATTGGCGGTCCTAGATAAAAGGACTGCGTCATCCGCATATAGCAGAACCGGCAGTCCCTTTCGGCCAATGTACGGGTAGTCTGTATTAGTACTTAAAAGGTGCTCTTCCAAATCATTTATGTAGAGGTTAAAAAGGAACGGGGCCAGAATGCATCCTTGTCGAACACCCCGATACACTCCAAAGTCTTTTGTCACATTTAGATCTTGTGTGTATCTGACATTCGCTTTGGTGTCAGAATGCATATCTTCTAGCAGATTAACTAAGTTCTGGTCCACACCCATTTTTGCCATGGCTCCCCAGAGCTTCCCGCGACTCACACAATCGAAAGCCGGTTAAGTCACAACTAGATCATAACCCTACTCAGCAAGAATCTCCAGTTACATCTCAACCTACAACCTCTACCTATACCTATACTCAAAGAACACGCAAAACACCTATATGGCTCAAAGACTTTATGATGCACAAATAACCTTTCCTGTCTTTTTCTTCTTGCTGTTATATTTGATATTGCTTCTTCCTTTCCCTGGTTATGCTAAGGGGGGAAGATGTGTTATAACCTGTTACACTTGTTTTACATATCACATTGGTACTTTTACTTTTATTTATAAACATTGTTTACATCATATACTCTGATACCGTCATATAATGTTACTGTCAAGCTAAATAACTTGGTACATTCCACCCCCCTACTCCTGTTCCTGTTGGCACCTTCCGTGTTCTGAGAAGGCTGCTTTAGAATGTTGTGTGAAGTGATTCTCTGGTGGAGAGAGGAGCAGTACGGAATAAAATATTCTAATCTCTGCTGGCCTGCAGTCTTTTTATCAGCATGCTTAGTCAAGAGATTTGGTCTGACTCCAGAACAGTACAGGGTGAAGTTTAGAGGCACCCAGAAATTGAGTTCAAAGTCTTGGGTAGACTTTGTGGACGTTTCAGTAAAGGCACTGGAAGGCTGGATTGTTGGTAACAAAGTTGACACATATGAGGGATTGTATAATTTGTTTTTAAAAGAACACATTTTGACTCATTGTGCAGAAGAGAAGTTACGCCAGTATCTAGTGGACTCTAAGCTGACTGACCCCAGAGAGCTGGGGGAATCAGCTGATGAGTGGGTGAGAACCCGGGTTTCCATTCAGCATCAGGGGGGTGACCAGAAGAAAGGAGGGCAGGTCCCTCCCCAGGGGAAAGCCCAGGGAAATGAAGGTCAAAATCCTAAGGAGTCCTTCAAAGACCCACAAAAACCTGCACAAGGAGGGGGGGGCCCGAGCCAACCCAAATTCAAAGGGAGGGGGTTTCAGGGAAAGCCTGGTAGGTTCTTTGATCCCTCAAAGGTGGGTAAGTGCTTTGACTGTAACCAGCCAGGGCATAAGCAGGGAGATGCTGTCTGCGCCAAGAAGCTCCCCCCTAAAGGCCATCCATAGGGATTGCCAGTGTCAGTGTAGGGGTGGAGGGTGGTGTACAGAACAGGCAGGTGGTGGAAGCAACCTTAGTGTACCTGGGTGGGGTGAGTATTGCCACCCTTGCTGCCTTACCTCCAAACATTCACAAGTACAGGCAGAGGCCTAAAGTGAATGGGACTGAGATTGAGGCTTTCAGAGACACTGGGGCTAGTGTAACTATGGTCCTGGATAAACTGGTGCCACCAGAGAGGTTGTTACCTGGTGAGTTTCACCAGGTGACAAATGCAGATAGCACTACCAAACTCCATCCCATGGCTGTGGTGGATTTGGAATGGGGAGGCGTGACAGGCCCTATGAAGGTAGCTGTGTTAAAGGTGCTCCCGGTCCAGTGTTTACTGGGCAATGATCTTGAAGCCTCCGCGTGGTCAGAGGTGGCGAGAGGACTCCATATGAAAATATTGGAGCTCCCTGAGTGGGTATGTGCTGTGACTAGGTCACAGACTAGCCAGAAGGGAGGGGCTGGACACTTGGACCCTGGAACAAAGGGCCAAGCATCCAAGGACAAGGGCACTGGGTCTGGTGAGCCAGCCCAGGGAACTCCAGAGGTGCAGGAAGAATCTAACCCTGATGGGGAGGATCTGGCCTCTGTGGGAGGGGCTCCATCCCTGCCAGAGCTGTCAGATTTGGCAGAACTGACAGGAGCAGGTGGACCCTCCAGAGAGGAGTTCAGTCAGGGACAGCGTGACTGTCCCACCCTTGAGAGCTTAAGGCAGATTGCTTCTAAGCAAGAGGAGGGGGATGACAGTGGGTTTCACAAACTCTACTGGGAAGATGGACTGCTTTATACTGAGGCCAGAAACCTCAAGGAGGGGGCCACCAGGAGATTGGTGGTGGCCCAGAAGTACAGAGAGTTCATCCTGACTTTGAGTCACGATATCCCCTTGGCAGGAGATTTGGGACGGACAAAGACATGGAACTGGTTGGTGAACCATTTCTACTGGCCCAATATGTCTGAAAAGGTAAAGGAGTTTTGCAGCTCCTGTGTCACCTGTCAGGCCAGTGGCAAGGCAGGGGGCAAGACAAAGGTTCCCCTAATACCACTGCCAGTGGTTGGGGTTCCTTTTGAAAGGGTGGGGATGGACATTGTTGGTCCCCTGGACCCACCTACTGCATCAGGGAATAGGTATATCTTAGTGGTAGTTGACCATACTACTAGATACCCTGAAGCCATACCTCTTAGAACCATTGATGCACCTGCAGTGGCTAGAGCACTGCTTGGTGTGTCCACCAGAGTGGGTTTTCCAAAAGAGGTGGTGTCAGATAGGGGCACGAACTTCCTGTCCAGCTATCTGACTGCTATGTGGGATGAGTGTGGTGTCAATTACAAGTTCACCACCCCCTATCACCCACAAGGAAATGGTTGTTGAGAGATTCAAAAAAACCCTGAAGGGCATGATAAATGGGTTGTCAGAGAAACTCAGGAGGAGATGGGATGTTCTCCTCCCATGCTTACTGTTTGCCTACAGGGAGGTGCCACAGAAAGGGGTTGGTTTCAGTCCTTTTGAGTTGGTGTTTGGACACCCTGTGAGGGGGCCATTGAGCCTGCTAAGAGAGTCTTTAGAGAAGCCTCTTAAAGAAGCTAAGGACAATGTGCTTGATTACGTGCTAGGCCTGAGATCTAGAATGGCAGAGTACATGTACAAGGCAAACAGGAAACTGGAGGCCAGCCAGGAGCTCATGAAGCACTGATATGATCAAAAGGCTACTATGCCTGAGTATACTCCAGGACAGTTGGTGTGGGTGTTGGAGCCTGTGGCTCCCAGGGCCCTCCATGACAAGTGGAGTGGGCCCTATCCAATCTTAGAAAAGAAGGGTGAGGTTACCTATTTGGTTGACCTTGGCAACCCCAGGAACCCTCACAGGGTCCTGCATGTGAATAGATTGAAACCACACCATGACAGGGCAGACATGACCATGTTACTGGCCACTGATGAGGGTGTGGAAGAGGAAACTGAGCCTGTGCCCGACCTCCTCTCCACCAATGTGCAAGATGGGTCAGGGAGGGCGTTGCGCTCTCTCCCAAGTAGACAGACCAGCAGCACAGAGACTGTAAGCAGGTGCTGGAGCAGTTTGCTGGCCTGTTTTCTCTGACCCCAGGCATCACTGAGTGGTGTGTGCACAACATTGACACTGGTGACAGCCGACCTGTCAAAAATAAAATGTACAGGTCGTCTGACCATGTCAGAGCTAGCATTAAAGCTGAGGTTGCTAAGATGCTGGAGCTGGGGGTAATTGAACCGTCTGAGAGTCCATGGGCCAGTCCAGTGGTACTGGTACCTAAACCTAATCCTCAGGGGGGACCCAAGGAGTTACGGTTCTGTGTGGACTACAGAGGTTTGAATGCAGTCACAAAGACGGACGCGCACCCTATACCTAGAGCTGATGAGCTCATTGATAGGTTAGGGGCTGCTAAGTACCTGAGTACTTTTGATTTGACTTCAGGTTACTGGCAGATTGCCCTCACTGATGGAGCAAAGGAGAGGTCAGCATTCTCCACACCAGAGGGACATTATCAGTTCAAGGTAATGCCCTTTGGATTAAAGAATGCACCTGCCACCTTCCAAAGGTTTGTGAACAAGGTCTTGTCTGGGTTGGAACAGTTCAGTGCAGCTTATCTGGATGATATAGCTGTATACAGTTCTACCTGGGGGGATCACTTAAACCACCTAAGGGAAGTGCTTCAGGCCATGCAGCAGGTAGGCCTGACTATTAAGGCAAGCAAGTGCCAAATAGGGCAGAGTTCTGTGGTGTACCTGGGCCACCTGGTAGGTGGGGGGCCAAGAACAGCCTCTCCAAGCTAAAATCCAAACTATTTTGGATTGGACAGCTCCTGTTACCCAGACTCAGGTCAGGGCATTCCTTGGACTGACAGGGTACTATAGAAGGTTTGTTCAAAATTATGGGACCATTGTGAGGACCCTAACAGAACTGACTTCTAAAAAGAGGCCCAAAAAGGTGATTTGGACCCCAGAGTGTCAGACGGCTTTTGACACTCTGAAAGCTGCTATGTGTTCAGCACCAGTGTTACTGGCCCCTGACTACACAAAAGAATTTGTAGTTCAGACTGATGCTTCAGAGCAAGGGATTGGTGCAGTTTTGTCACAGCTGAATGAAGGGAGCCTTGACCAGCCAGTTGCCTTTATTAGCAGGAGGCTTTGTCCCAGAGAGCAGAGGTGGAGTGCCATTGAGAGAGAGGCTTTTGCTGTGGTGTGGTCACTGAAAAAGTTGAGACCATATTTGTTTGGGACTCACTTTCGTGGTCAAACAGACCACAGGCCTCTCAGGTGGCTCATGCAGATGAGAGGGGAGAATCCCAAGCTGTTAAGGTGGTCCATTTCCCTACAGGAAATGGACTTTACAGTGGAACACAGACCTGGGGTTGCCCATGCCAATGCAGATGGACTTTCCAGGTTTTTCCACTTAGCCGATGAGGACTACCAGGGTGTAGGTTAGTAACCCATCACCTTTCGTTTGGGGGGGGGGGCTATGTTGCAAAGTCATCCTGTGCCCTGGGCACCCCCCAACTTTTTGCTGACTGGAACTGGTGGTAACTGACTGACTGACCCTGGGCTCGGTTTAACCAGGCCCAGGGCCAGTGCCAAGCCAAAAGGAACACATTAGAACACAGTTAAGACACCCAACATACACTAGGGTACACTATAGTATGGTGGGGTACCCCTGTAGTTGGCATGACCTACCACCTAAGCCCCTAGTATGTAATAGGGCAGGGGATTGAAACTACCTAGAAGTCTCCAGTATCCTGGGGCATGGCAGTTCAGAGGCCAGCGGATTCTCTGCACCAGCATGTGTGCAGTGCTGAAGCCTAAGGTCAGTTTAAAAGCTGCACTGGTGGCCAGGACAGCTTTTTAAACCTTAAATTGTACCCAAACTCGACTTTGAGGGTAGGGGCCCTTAAAAATTAAAAACCTACCATGTTTTTGCATATTAGGGACCCCCAGGGTCACCCCTAGGTATCCCAGGGGTGGGGGGTCAGTTATCTATAAGGAGCGCCCTTATAAAATGAGTTCTTAGAAGCCTGGGTAAAGTGAAATTTTACATTTCACTCCCCACATTGTCTTAAAGAGGTGGTCAAATTCGACTTTGATGCAGGAAGAATTGGGTAAGGGTGATCTGCAATATTTCTGCAGATTCAGAACCCCTGAAGTCTCCCCTAGTTGCACAGGGGGTGGGAGGTCCGGTAGAAATTTGGGAAATACTTATAAAATATGGTTTTATAAGCCCTGGTGCTACAAAAGTGGTGCAAGTCATTTTCCCCATTGCAAACCACATGGCCCATAGGTTAACATGGTAGGAAGTGATTGATTAATAAATATTGATAGGAGAGGACTAGCCGGACCATTCAAAGACTTCCCAGAATGGTCGTAGTAAATCCAACAATATTATATTGTTGAATTTCTCCTAAAGTGTACATACAATAAGTTATGAGACTTTCTTGTTTGTAAGTCCAAATTCAGCCTTTCAGTGGTCTGCCCTGATTGGTCAGATTTAAGTGGATTAGCCAGGCTGCTGGGAGGGCAGTGATCTGTTCTATAGAAATTCCAGGCTAGGAGGTGGCGTCGTAAACTACGCTCTTCAAAGGCAAGAGGGGAGGCCTGGGTTTTAGTCCACAATGACAGTCTTGACCCAGAGTCAGGACTAGGCTTAAGAAAGGAATTTGCAGATGTTACTGGGATGGTCCATGGAAATGAGATATCCCAGGGGGTGTGTTTAGCCAGCTGTTACCTCCTTGCTGGAAAATCAGCCATTATGGATTTGGAAAGATGATGCATTCTGGGACAAACTAATGCCACACTCCACAGGATGTGGTCATAACTAGGAGGAGTTGCCCTGCTCTCATTGGTCAGCAGTGACCTGGTGCTTGACCCAGAGAATTTTGAATAAGTATCTGAGAGGGGCAGAGCCCTCCAGATCTGCTGCTTTAAACTAAATGAAGCAAGAAGTGCCCTGCTGCGAAGTTAGCTGTGCAAAGATTTCTAAGGCCTGACCTCTGAAGACTGCACCAAGTAAAACTGCAGCCCTGTGGATTACCTTGCTGCAAAAGGACTAAGCGTGGACTCCCTGCAAGCTACAGGTTAACAGAGCTCACCTGGACAGCCCCACAAAGAATTCCAAGACTGGAGTACAGTGGATTTGTAAGGGTTTTGTTCAAGTGGATTGCAGCATTGAAGTTTCACACTTTCAAGGACCCTCTTGGAGATTCCAGAACCTTGGATTGTGTGTTGGATACTTTGGGACCTGCAAGCAGAACGCCAGGAAGGTGTTCTAACTGGACCCCGCTTGCTGAAGAAGGCGGCCCACTACAGTGGTGAGAATTCTTTAGAACAATTTTTAAAGGTGTGTCCCTGACAGAGCAAACAAAAAGACTTAAAGGGGCGCTGTTGGTTTCTAAGCAATATAAAGTGACTAATCTTTAAAAATTCATATATCAGGTTCCCTACAGTGGATTATTTTCGTTTTGGTGTCATTTAAAAGATAAAAATATTACCTATTTTTATAAATTGGTGTTGGATTTTTATTTTGTGGTGTGTCTTGATTATTTACTGAAATGGTGTTTTTAAATGCTTTACATACCTGTCTTTGAAGTTAAGCCTGCCTGCTCGCAGCCACGTTACCAAGGGTTGAGCAAATGAATTATTTTCTAAGACCTATGCTGAGTCCTATCATGTGTTAGTGGCCTTATTGCCAGTGGCAGACCTACATTTGCCGCTACCAATAAACCACTTTCCAACAGGGACATAAAGCCAGTATTAACTATTACAAGGACATCCAATAGTCGAAATAGCCAGGCACCACCAGTTTACAACATAAAGCCAGGATTAACTGTATTGCCACCACCAAGGGCAGCGTTTAGTTACATGCTTTGATGCACAGAACGACCCACCGAGAGATGGTTTGTTTGTGCACAGCCCAACCTTTTTTTGGCGCCCACGTAGCCAACAAAGAGCTGGTCATCCACCCGGAACTGTTGTGTGCGGCTCAGGTAGAAGGCGAGCGTTTGTTTTGAGTCCAGACGGTGGAGCCTCTCTTGCTCTCTGGAAGGATGTGGAGGCGGAAAGTAGGTGGGCAAAGTGATGGTCTGCCCGATGTGGCAGGGCATGACAACCTTTGGCAAGAAAGAAGGACGGGTCCTCAGAACCACCTTGTCCGGATGAATAGAAAGGAAAGGAGGTTTAGAAGAAAGAGGCTGGAGCTCACTCACTCTTCTGGCAGAGGTGATAGCTACCAGGAAAGCCGTCTTGAGAGTGAGAAGACGTAAAGGACAGTTATGAAGGGACTCGAAGAGAGCACACATCAGAAACGTCAAGAAAAGGTTTAAGTCCCACTGAGGCATGATGAACGGCACTGGAGGAAACGTGCGTGCAATGCCTTTTAGAAAACGGTTTACAACCGGGGACATAAAAAGAGAATGCTGATCAGGAAGCCTTAGGAAGGTGGAAATGGCCGAAAGATAACCTTTGATAGTGCCGAGAGCAGAGCCCTGCTGGGCCAAAGAAAGAAGGAACAAAAGAACCTCAGAAAGATGGGCAGAAAGGGGATCCAGAGCCTTCCCTGTGCACCATGCCACAAACTTGTTCCACATAGAACTTATAATAATCTGACCATGGGGATCCTTCTCACATACGCCGCCGCATTTGCAGAATTTTAATATAGGTCCACCTCATTTCGTCTTGGACCTCTTATTAACTTGCTGTGGTGAAATACATTATACACAGCTGAATGACAATTATTAGATAAGGACTACACTTCCACAATCTTTGATGAATAACAAGTTGACCAATAGGACTCAGATGCAACTTAACTTTTTAATTAAGGCATATCTATCTTCCGTGTTTGAAATTGCGCAAGCTGTGGATGACATATCCTAACTAGGAAATAATATAAGCCTTGAGGAAATTACTTTTTAGTAACGAAACAAGTGTGCCTGTTGTGTTTTATTCTGGTCTCTGGATATATGTACAGAAGAAACTCTAACAACGAGCTTTGTGACATGTATCAACAATATGGCATTGTAAAGACAATAACTGTGTAAAATACGATATTAAAACAGCAAAGATATTTCATGTCTTGGATGTTCTCTATTTACAGTTGAATATTGAATTGTGTATTTTGATCACCAAAAGTTGTGACTCTGTAAGAAGGCCAGGACAGGGAATTGTCTCCCATACAAGCACTTGCTTCCATGTAAAACCAAGATCAGAGTGCCGAGGTACAACAATTGTCCAGTTAACGAATAGATGTTACATAGTAAGTAACAGTTTGTGGCATGTATACCTGTAGATACCCATGTTCTGCATAGACTGCCAAGCAGTTCTCCCATAAAGTGGTGGCTACACCGAGGATAATGCAGTAGACTGAAAAAGTGTACTTAGTACAGCCTGGCCCACTTGGGCTGGTTGATGAGCTAGGACATCCACAGAGAAGTGTTTAGTGAACATATGTGGTGTGGACCAGGTAGCTGCCTTATTGATGTCAGCTAGTTGGATGTTTCCTAAAGAAGCCATAGAAGCTTCCTTCCTGCATGTCAAATGTGACCTATGTAGAATGGAGAATTGATTTTTGGCTTTGGCAAAGCAGGTTTGAATACACCTGACTAGTCAAAGTGCCACTCCTGCTTTTGACATAGCCCAACCTTTGTGTGGCTTAGTGCATTAGTGCAGGTGACAAATAGCTGCTGAGTGGTGCGAAAAGTATATAGTACATGAGGGCCCTCTTAACATCTAGTGTACGAACAGCTCTCTCTACTACAGAATCTGGGTACAGAAAGAACACCAGGTTCAGTAGTTTGGTGGAGGTGGAAGGGGGAGACCAGCTGGGGCAAAAACTTTGGGTTAGTCCTCAGGACTACCCTGTATGTGTGAACTTTTAAAAAGGGGTTTTCAAGGCTTCTTTAATGACCAGGATTGTGAACAGCAAAGACTGTTCTGCAGGTATGCTGCCACTGTAGCCAAATATAAGCGAATGGAGGTGCAAGCCAGACTTATACACACATAGGGGGGTGGAGAGACTCACAAAAAAACCCACAAACATCCCCATCAAAACAAAACAAATATAATTGTTTTGAAAATACTGCCCTCACTCACACACCGAAGTATGTGTCATGCTTCATCATAGGGTCTGCTTACAAAACGCCCAGGTGTAGCCACACTTTGGACGGAGCATAGGGGGGGGGGGGGGGTTAAACATAAAAGACCAAATGACACAATACAAAACCAAACAACATATATACATATACAAAAAAGTGATCAGTGAATGTCACCCTGTGACTGGAACTGGTGTGCAACACGTGCAGTTAATCCGGGAAGTGTTTAAAACTGGTTTGAGTATACCAAACAACACTTTATTAATAGGTTCCGCAACCAGGATTAAAAGAAAGGAAAGGATGGGTAATGTTTTCAAGAGAAAATTAGGTTTCTCTAAACAACCCTCCTAATACCGCTGTGGTCAACATGTTTCGACCGACTTACTGCACCAAGAAGGTCGCCCCGGTCTTCTTCAGGACGTGTGTTGCTACCAGTCCTGCTATTGGTCAAGCCGTTGTTCGGTCAAAGTACCAATAAACTGATCATACGAGATTCCAATTGAATCAACATGTGTGGAGGGGATCCCAACAACACAGGAAACATAAGTGAGTTCATTAAAGATGAAAACTCGACATGGCGCCCTGCAGGTAGGTGTCCCAAGAACACAACTATTCTGAGGGAAGAACCTCGTCCGACTGCCTACTCCCGGATCGCCGCGTAGCCAGACTACAGCGTGGCAAATGAATGGGGGTAGCAGACAATGTCCTGTGCTGCAGGCTTCTTCCAGTTTGCTGAATAGCAGGTTTGGGTAGTGGGACGCAGAGCCTCTAAGTATGGACATGCACTCAGTTGGCGAACTGAGATACTTAAACTCTAAGACTTCAGGAACCAGATTGCTAGTTTGAGCTGCCTGGGGTTGGGGTGTCTGAC
Source organism: Lissotriton helveticus (assembly GCF_964261635.1). Taxonomy (NCBI): domain Eukaryota; kingdom Metazoa; phylum Chordata; class Amphibia; order Caudata; family Salamandridae; genus Lissotriton; species Lissotriton helveticus. Next base: position 1,502,026,833 of record NC_136061.1, read on the forward strand.
TGTGCCCTAGTGCTGAGTGAGAAGGTCTGGCCTGGCTTCTCATGTGGGACTACTGTCAACATGAGAAAGGTTGTGAACTATGGCTGCCTGGTCCACGTGGGAGCTACCAGAATGAGGTCAAGGGAGGTCTGTCTTAGCCTCCGGACCACGTACAGAAGTAGAGGGAGAGGCAGTAAGCGTAGGAAAATATCCCTGACCAGTTAACCTGTGTTGCCTATGAACTGGGGTTGCAGTAACTTAAGAGGCGAAGCTTGGGCATTTGGCCTTTTCTGTGGTTGGAAAAAGATCTACGGCGCAGCAGCCCCCAATGTTGGAAGTATGGGAGTAGGACTTGGGGGCAGAATTGCCACTAACAGACTTCTAGCTGTGTTCTGCTGCGCAGGTCTGCAAACTCATCATCCACTCCCGGAAGGTACTCCGCTAGCAGGTGAACACTGTGGTGGATCGCCTAATGACAAACGCTCTGCACCAACTTGGAGAGCTGAGGAGGTAGTATGCCCCCCTGTTTCTGAAGGCAATACATGGCAGTCATGTTGTCTGTTCTCATCAGGACTCTTTTGTAATGTACATGGCAGCAAAATGTTCTGAGGGTGAATTGGACTGCCAGTAATTCTAGGTGGTTGATATGAAAGGACTGCAGAGGGGCGTCATATCAGCAGATGCACTTCCAGCACGAGGGAGGCATCTGTGGTAAAGTGCACATGTGGGATTGGGTCTAGAAAGAGCCTGCCCTGCAGCAGGTTGTTGCTGCAGAGAGTGATGGGTGCTGGTCTAAATCAACAGAAGTTCCTCACATTCTCAACCCCCACATGTCCCCCCACTTGTGACCACTGAGCACTTAGGCACTCTTCATGCTCGGAGAACAGTGACGATGCAGGAGGCAATCATCAGGCCAAAGAGGCACATGCCCTCCCTGACCTTTTACTGGCAATTTGGCTAAGAAAGATGCAGCAGGTGCTGGAAGGCTTGGACCCTTGCAGGCCTGGGATAAACTTGTCTGGTGACTGAATTTAGAATTGCCTCTAAAAAAAGGGCTGTATGTGAGTGGGTTGAGGTGGGCTTTGCCCACATTGGTAGTGAAACCAAGGTTTTGGAGGAGATCAAAGGTGATCTGAGTGTGGCAGAGGCACTGCTCCTTGTCCACACTTTATCAGCAAGTCATCGAGGTAAGGAAATACATGGATGCCACTCCTCCAGAGAAGAGCGGCCACCACTGTAAAACATTTGGTAAGACCCAGGGTGCTGAACTGACCCCGAACAGCAGAACTTTGAATTGAAAGTTCTGTCCACTAACACAAACCTGAGGTAGCGGTGACGAGCAGGATGGATTGAGATGTGGAAATTGCCATCCTTCAGGTTGACGGCTGTTTCCGACGGATTACAAAGTACAGGGAGTTTTCCCCTTTGCAGTGGTGGTACAACAGAATAGGCTCTTTAGTCCCTTTGAGCAGTAGGGCGTTTGATTCCTCCTGGAGGAGACACTGGTGGTCGCTTGGAGCATCTACCGGGGTGGGAATGTTCCAGCACAATGAACAGAACTCACAGGTCGGAGCTGATATATTGCCATTTGGTGAGGAACCCCTCTATGTAGCCCCCCACAGGTGTTGTGTGATCGGAGGGAAGGAAAAGGGAGCCACTGCTTGGTGGGAGCGACTCCCTTTGCCACACCGCCTCTGCCTCTTACTGCTTCTATTGCCTCTGGTAGGAGGAAGAGGCTTTCAGAGAGATGGTCTTGGCATCGACCTGAAACTCTGTGTGGCAAAAGAACCGGTGTGGTTATGGGGTCTTGAGGGTTCTCATCGCCTTGGCAGTGTCCATTTTTTTATTTTATATTCTCTAGCATGTGATCAACTGGAGGCCCAAAGAGCTGTTTCTCAGCAAAGGGCATGTTGATCAGGTGCTGCTGGACTTCAGGCTTGAAGCCACAGACAGAGCAAGGAATGCTGGTGGATTAGGATGCTGAGTTAATATTCCTGGCAGTAGGACCAGCTACATCTAGGGCACAGCTAATGGTGTTTTTTTAGAAGGTCTGGCTCTTGGCCACAAGCTCCTGAACCTTTTGCCTATATTAGTTTTGGGAGCTATTGGAGTAGTTTTCATCCTACTGAGCTCGGTCGTACCTCGAGAGCAGGCCGCCGAGTTGGCGATGCGCCAATGTGTGGCAGATTGTGTGGCCACTCTTTTGCCTGCCACACCTATTTACTTGCTTTCTTTACCTGGTGGCAGAGCATCCCCAATACCTTATGCATTCTCTTTTTTATGGGCAGTGTGGACATCCAGAGAGTCGTGGGAAGCTGCTCTCTAATATGAGGGGGGAGGCCTTGTACTTTTTATAAACCCTGGGTGTGATTACTCTGGCCTTAACAGGGTCTTTAAAAGCCTTGTGGGTGGATTTTAACATGCCCTTGACCATAGAAAGCTATTGGGTTTAGCACAGTGTGTGAGAAATTGTCTCCACTAAGAAGTCATCCTCCTCTATGATGGTATGCAAGTCCACATTAGGGAAGATGGCCATCCTCTAAATGGCCTTGTGATACGAGGTAGTATCATCCAGAGGGTAAGTCTTTGTGGGATAGATGTTTGGGTCATTGCTGACAGTAGGAACAAGCCCATAGTCATTCCAAGATTCATTCCAGGGCTCTGCATTGTACAGGGCATCGTATTAGTCTGTAGAATCTATTCGGCTACCCTTCCCGCAGGAGGAATGTGAGAACCCCCTTAGCAGAGGCGGCCTATGTGGTGGGGGTAGTTGATTTGGGTGAAAAGAGAAGGAGAAGGTTGAGAAGATAGGGAGCTGATGCCACAATCTCTATGTTTCTTGGGCTTTGGAAGAGGTGGCAGCTCCAATGCAAACTGCTCTTTGAAGGTAAGCTTCCTCTTGCGAGGAAGAGTGTCTTGTACTTTTATTGTCGGTTGTAAACACATCTTACCCATTTGATGGAGAATGAAATGTCTCCTCTGTCTATTTTCCTCCAACCCCTCCAGGAGGCGCTGTAAAATAGGATGCTCAAGGTCAACAGATCCCAGTGAAGATGGCATCTTGGATGGGCGAGTCAACAGTGATTGGTGTTTCAGCTCCGAAGCTGACCTTTATGTTGACGGCTGTTTATTTAAAAGTCTGTCTCCTTGTCAAAGGGGGTTTTGGTTCTGAATGGTGAGGTCGCACCAGCGACAAGAAACTGTATGGCATCGAGGGCACTGCCGGCGCCAAAGAAGGCCAGGTATTGTGTGGCGGTCTTGGCGTCAGAGACAGAGTCTGCTTTACGACGGTGTCAGCAAAGGCTGGGATGCAGTGGTGGGCAGGAATGGTGTTGGGCTGTTGTTGGGCTTTATGCCAGGCCCTTGAAGGGCGGTGGTCAACAGGTTGGTGAGTGTTATGGGGCGCAGTAATCACAATATGCTCCTTCTAGTATTGTCCCTGTGTGGGTGGCTGGTCGTTGCCCTTGGAATCCGAAGGAGGGCTTGGTTTAGTACTGAAGCAGGCTGGCTGCTCCACAGACTGAGGCACCCGTTTCTTCTTCAGCTTCTACATCAAAAATGTTGAGGTATTGTCGTCTTGACCCTGCACCATCTTTCTCCAAGCAAGCCGCCAGTTGCATTTGAACCTGCGGGTCTGCTTGGACTGGAATGAGAGGTAGGATGAGAACGAGATTTTGTAGTCCAGCAACAAGCAAAGGTTGCGGATTGAGTGGTGATCGTGCCACTAGCATTGGAAGTGGCACTGTGGATAGTACTGAAAAGGGGTCCTGTCCATCATGGCCTGCACATTCTCAAAGCGGGTGGCCGAGGAGAAAGGCCAGCTGGCCGAAACCCAAACAAATATCCAGGACAGAACTGAAAGGATGGAGACATAAAACTGCAAACACAACTTTTCTGTGCTAACAGACATGGAAGCCTCCAGAAGGCCCCAGCGTCAAACGACACCTGGTGTGAACTGGGAGCTTCAGCGACCCATGTCTGAACCCACAGGAGGAAGAAATTAATCTAAAGATGGAACAGATGAACACGCGCAAAACCAGTCACAGGAGGAGTAACACACTGTGACTCAAAAGAAGTATTCGGAAAAAAATAAGTTGTACGTGTCCAACCTCAACACTAGATGTCAGGAGTATACAGAGCATGTGTATCTACATGCAGCAATATATATATATATTTACTTTTCACAGAACGGGTGGGCCTCGCGGGTAGGGCATGCCTCAGTCTCGCAAGAAGTTTGTGAATTGCCTAAAATCTCTCCTTTTCTTCAACACAGAAACAGCTAAGTCACTGTAGATCTGTAGCTTGTAGCCCAATATCTTGTGAATGTGATGGTGTCAGTGCTAAGTACAAGATTAATGAGTTCCTCTTTGTCTCCATAGAAGTGCACACAGTTAAGGATATCTGGTGGTGCTTCTCTACACAGGGCCACACCAGGCACTCTATGTCAAGTCTAGGCTGTTTGGAGGGCCTCTGGTCAGTACCTGAGGTGAAGAGGGAGACTCCTACTGTAGGAGTGAATGACAGAAATCTGAGTTACTAGAAAGGCCCCTTATTATTATACTGTTGCAACATGATTGGTTTTCAAGGTCTTTGGGTTTCAACGGTAGCTCCACATACGTTTTTGAGACCTAAGATCTGCAAGCCAAAATGGTGTTGTTCATCTGTCAAGTTAATGACTATATTTTAAAAGTTGTCCACTTTGCTCCCTAGTGCTCTTACATGTTTATGTAGCTCATGGAGAAACATTTTGAAATCCACTTGGCTCATGGAACTTTTCTCCTTAAAGTTCATCCAGGACTACCTTAGTTACTCCTAGGCTAAGGTGGCTACTGGTGCAGACTCAGGAGACTTCTAAAGGGAGGACCTTATCAAGACACTTGACTTTTCTCCTTTGTCACTCTTGGCTCTCTTTGCACACAGCATATCCCTTGTATGTTGTGTTATCCTCTTCTGTTTGCAGCAATCGTGGACCAACCATGTAAGGAACTAAATGTAATGCTTTGAATAAAATAAACTATCTCAGAATAGAGAGGTGTTTGATTACTTTTGGGAGAGGGTTTGTCAAGGTTGCAGCAACTTATCACATGGTAGCAGCAGAGTTATAGTGCCTGTTGTGATCACTCTAAAAACCTGTGGGGTATTTTGCTGCTGTACAGTGCACACATTCAGAGAGACCTTCCGGCTTTTACCCGGTGCAGAGGATTCCAGTAACCATGATGGGCTTACATGCCTATGCACCCGTTTGTGTCTCTCAGAGCAGTGCAGCATTTTTTCAGCATGTTGGACTTCTACAAGGGCATTCAGCCAAATTATGTTTCATCCGCCTGCGCCCTCTTTCGTCTCTCACAATCGATTGGATCTTCTCAGTCACAGCACCTGTTCCATCTTCTCCATGAAGGTCATATCATCAGGGACGACCCGACATGCAATCCTATCTCAGCACCATGAATACTCTATTCCATACCGCAGCAGCAAGACAGAGAGCATGTAGCTCTCTTCCTACCTCAGCACAGTGTCCTTATTAGGTTCAAACCAACGCAACTCTCGACTTCGGATCCACTGTCTCACTGTGGCAGACTCTGAGTAGGCTCTATATCCACTGATTGTAGCTGGCCCAGTGTGAGGTGAAAGACTAAGTGTGGAAAGGCAGAAGCAGAGCTCGGCCACTCCAAATTCGTTTTTTTCTCCGGCTAGCACCGACACATTTTTAGATCAATGTCAACAACATCAAAACACAGTAAGACAAATCTTTGACTATACTTTGCTTCAACAACATTCAATCATGAATCAAAAATAACACATTAGATCTTGCTTACTTTTAATTTAAAGACACCTTAGTCCATTAAGGACGCACCAAAAATGGAATGATTGTCAGTGTCCATCATTGTGCTTTGGAGGGAGAATGCACAATAACAGGTCAGTACAAGAAAATGTGTGTATTTTGTTAACAATGATTTGCAAAAGCTCTAATTAAACAGATATCTAGCACAAACATTAGTACCATATTTTCTGGAAGGCATTGGTAAATCCTAATGCAGTCAGGTTATAAAATTATACTCTTTCCATTTCAAAGAAATCTTAAGAAACTTAAAGAACTGTGGATTACTTACACATTCTTTTCAGAAACAGTTTGTGCCACTAGCTCATAAATCTGGGAGCTGTTATCCGACATGGAAATTACGAATAACGCCTTATTGTCTGCAGAGAAAGGAAGTAGGCCTGGTCAGAAAGAGTCAGTAACTTAACATCAAATGTTGACAATAAACAGAGAAAGTACACTGCACACATGTACAACTACATGAGCACCTGAGGCACCCCATTTGAAAATGCCCCATCCTCTCATGAATCCCAAAACCTTCATTACCTGACACAGTCACAATAACCCCCTGCTCTTCTCTCTCAAATACTTCATGCTTCGGTTCCCTTTTATTTTTTGTGATATTTTCCAGAGCAGGCATTCTTGGAAAAATATAAATTAAATAAAATAACTTTGCTTTAGTAACTCTCTTTTTGGTGGATTCTCGATCTAACAACTAGCATCAGATTCCTCGCCTTGTGAATATCCCCCGGCACCAGACTTGATTCAAAAACTCCAAAAACAGTGCTCTTGTGGGGCAGGAAGAGGTATTATGGTACTCCGCTCCAGAAGTGACTCACTGAGTCACATTTAAGTGCATCCAATTATTGCTGACGTCAGTTTCTTTTCATATATCTGTCCGCGCTCTTAGACTCTGAACCAGCAGATGAGAAGAAGCAGGGTGCAGATTTCTAAAATTAGGACCTTTTGTGATGGAAAGAGACCAATCCACTGAACGGGGATGTGATGCAGGGCAGAAAGGAATATGCAGATAGAGTATCTGCCAGAAAGAGTGTTAGAAAAAGTAAGTAACATGTTCTTCAGATGGATACTTCTAACTACCAGTTCCTCACCCTGTAAATGGATAGCAAAACAGTTTCTCACAAGGTGGTGGGTCTCTGAACCAGCTCAGATCAAGAAGTCCTACAGGACATAATAGACGAAATGCCCTTCCCATTGCAGCTAGCAATCAAGGAAGTGGTGCTTCATGAATGTGTGCACTGAGGCCCACATATAACCCTGGGAGCCTTAGCTCAGGTGAATTGAAGTCTCAGCCTTTTGGAGGCTGCTTCTTAAGGCAATGTATAGCAGACTTAATACAGAGAACTACCCATCAGGAGATGGTCCATTTCTTCACAGCCTTGCCTTTTTATGTGCCAGAAACCCCCAAAGGAGCTGATCATTCACCAGATGTTCCTTGGTACGATCGATTTATAAGCTCAGTGCTCTCTTGGGATCCAAACAATGAACTCTCTTACCCTTTCGATGGATGAGGCAGTGCAAGGAATGTAGGAAGAGTGATGGTTGGTCAGACAAGAAAAGGCACCACCATCTATGGTAGGAATGCAGGTTGAGTCCGTAACACCAATTTGTCTGGAAAAAAGGTGGTATGAGGATGAACCAAAAGAACCTGAAGCTCACTCATATGGAATGCTGAAGTTATTGCAATCAGAAAGACTTTTTTCACAGTGAGGAGGTGCAGTGAACAACTGTACAATGGCTAGAAAGAGGTACATATTAGGAAAGTTCCAGTCCCATGTGTGGCATTGCAAAGGGCTTTGGTAGAAGATATGTTACAAATGTTTTATAAAACTCAATATAACTGGTGATTTGTACTAGGACGGCTGGACCAGCAGACTTAAAAAAGCCAAAAGGAGAGATGTCAAAAAAGAATGATTCTTACAACTCTATGTTCAGGCATGGTGAGGCAGGTTGCACATTCTCGGGTGCAACACACCCTGCTGCAACAGAAGATCCTACCGAAGCAGCAGCCTAATCAGAGAAGAGATGCTCAAAGTAGATGTTCCAGGTACCACACGCTCCTGACCAAATCTGGAGTCATTAGGATGACTTGGGCCTGGTCATTCCTAATCTTCAGAATTTGGGGCAGGGCGAGTAGTAGAGGAATCGAGTACAGGAGTCCTATGCCTCACTCCTGGCAGAACAAATCTTCCCAACAAGGCTACAACTCCAGTTTGGACATTGCACAATCGAGGGTGGCAAAAAGATCAAGCCACGGTTCCCCACATTACTGGAAGACACCCTGCACCACCTCCATATGTCAGTCCACCCGGCATTTAAAGATCCTGCCTAGTGGGTGAACCACCAAGGAAATGCTGTAACTGATGATTCAACCAGTTCCAGAGACACACAAAACTCCTGCCACAGAAAACTCCCACACCCTGCTTCTTGCAGTACCTCATGGTGGTGCTTTTGGCTGTGAGAACCTGTAGCAGCCTCCCCGTGACAGTGGGTAAAAAGGCTTTGAACGCCAAGCAAATCACCTGCAACACTAGCAAACTGATGTGGAGCTGGGTCTCAGCTGGAGACCAGAATGCTCTGATTTCTACCTCTCCCAGATGGCCTCCCCAAACAGCAGTGATGCATAGGGTTATCAAGAGGACCTGGAGCCTGAAAGAGTGGCCCAGGTGCCTGCCAGAAAGAGAAGAGGCAGTGGGTACAGGAAACTTGCCTCCAAAGTTCCCACGGTCCAGGAGGAGGCAAACCTTGAGGGGGATGCCCTGGAGCACAAGGGACTAAGTGGCCAAACTGGGGGGCCTGCCTGAGCTGACCCAATGACAGCAGGACAGGGGGGCCCTCTTGGGAGGAATTCTCAAGTAACAGCAGGAATGACCTTCTCTTGTTGGTTTACGGTATCAGGTTGCAAACCAGACAGCAGGTGATCAGTTTGGATCACATTGGATTTACTGGGAGAATGGTCTCCTGTATAGTGAGTCTAAGGTTGCTGAGCCTGGGTTAGCCCATGTGCTGGTGGTATCCCAGTGCTTCAGAGCCTTCCTACTGGGTCTGGCTCATGATGTGCCTTGGGGAAGGGCATCTGGGGCAAGACAAGACCTTTGAAAAGCTTGTCACCCACTTTTACTGGCCCTGGATGTGCAAAGACTCCAACACCCATTGTAGGACTTGCCAGGCAAGTGGAAAGAGTGGGAGGAAGTGCAAGGCTCCTCTCCAACCTTTCCCTGTCATCAGCACCCCATTTTAGAGGGTGGGTATCAACATTGTGGGGCCTCTGGACCCCAAGACAGTCATGGGCAACAGGTTCATCCTGGTCTTGGTGGCCCATGCCACCTGGTACCCCGAAGCCATCCCTCCCTGGACTCTGATGGCCCCTGTGGTGCGTCGGGCGTTGATGGGGCTATTCTCCCATGTGGGATTCCACAGAGAGGTGATGTCTGACCAGGGGACCAATTTCATATCTACTTATATGAAATCCCTGTGGCAAAGGTGCAGTGTTACCTATAAGTTCACCACTCCTTACCACCCCCAAAGAAAACAAGCTGGTGAAGAGATTTAACCGGACCCTGAAGGGCACGATTATAGGTGAACCCATGAGGCATAAGTGGGATGTCCTTTTACCATGCCTGTTTGCTTACAGGGAGGTACTGCAGAAGTCTTTCGGGTTCAGTCCCTTTGAGCTTCTTGTAGGAAGCTGGCTCTGTATATACAATACAAAAATGAGGTAAACTGTGCACAGAGTCCAGTGGACCCCCAAAGGTAGGCAGAGGTAAAAGTAGATAGCTCCTTACTTTCTATTTGTGGTAGTGTGGGTGAGCAGTGAGGCTTTATCGGAGGGTAGCGTTAAGCATTTGTTGTACCCACTGTAGGAAGCTGGCTCTGTATATACTACACCAAAATGAATTATAGTGTGCACAGAGTTCAGTGCAATCCCAAAGGTAGGCAGAGGTAAAAGTAGATAGCACCATACTTTCTATTTGTGGTAGTGTGGGCGAGCAGTAAGGCTTTATCAGAGGGTAGTGTTCAATCAATCAATCAATCAATCAATCATATAATTTGTAAAGCGCACTACTCACCCGTGAGGGTCTCAAGGCGCTGGGGTGGGGAATGCTGCTATTGCTCGAAAAGCCATGTCTTGAGGAGTTTTCTGAAGGTCAGTAGGTCTTGGGTCTGCCAAGGTGGATGGGGAGGGTGTTCCAGGTCTTGGCGGTGAGGTGGGAGAACGATCTGCCGCCGGAGGTCGCTCTTCGGAAGCGGGGGCAGTGGCGAGGGCGAGGTTGGCGGCGGGAGCTGGCGAGTGGGGGTGTAGAAGCCAAGTAGTCTGTTGAGGTACGTTGGTCTGGTGTTGTGGAGTGCCTTGTGAGCGTGGATGAGGAGCTTGAAGGTTATCCTCTTGTTGACCGGGAGCCAGTGCAGGTCTCTAAGGTGGGGTGTGTTGTGGCTGCGGCGAGGGATGTCAAGGATCAGGTATGCAGAGGCATTCTGGATGCATTGGAGCCGTCTCAGGAGTTTGGCAGAGGCTCCTGCGCAGAGGGCGTTTCCGTAGTTCAACCTGCTGCTGACGAGGGCGTGGGTGACTGTTCTTCTCGTTTCAGTCGGGATCCACTTGTAGATCCTGCGGAGCATGCGGAGCGTGTTGAAGCAGGAGGAGGAGACGGCGCTGACCTGTTTAGTCATGGAGAGGGTAGAGTTGAGGATGACCCCTAGGTTGCATGCGTGGTCGGTGGGTGTTGGGGCGGTTCCCAGTGTCGTCGGCCACCAGGAGTTGTCCCAGGCCGAAGGGGTGGATCCGAGGATGAGGACCTCCGTCTTGTACGAGTTCAGCTTCAGTGAGCTGTTCCTCATCCATTCAGTGACGGCCTTCATTCCTTCTTGAAGGTTGGTTTTTGGCGGTTTGGGGAACCTTGGTGAAGGAGAGGATCAGCTGGGTGTCATCGGCGTAGGAGATGATGTTGAGGTTGTGCCGACGGGCGACGTGGGCGAGCGGTGCCCTGTAGATGTTAAACAGAGTTGGGCTGAGAGATGAGCCCTGGGGTACGCCACAGATGATCTCAGTGGCTTCGGAGTGGAAGGGGGAAGGCGGACGCTCTGTGTTGTGCCAGAAAGGAAGGAGGTGGTCCAGTTCGTAGTGTGTGGTGGCAGACCATGTCGAAGGCGGCTGACAGGTCCAGGAGGATGAGGGCCGCGTTTCTCCGTTGCCCAGCAGGGAGTTGATGTCATCGGTGGCGGCGATGAGGGCAGTCTCGGTGCTGTGATTGCTGCGGAACCCGGACTGTGAAGGGTCCAGGACGTTGTTCTCCTCGAGGTAGCGGGTCAGTTGTTTGTCGACGGTCTTCTCGATGACCTTTGCCGGGAATGGGAGCAGGGAGATGGGCCGGATGTTCTTGAGGTCCTTGGGGTCAGCCTTGGGATTCTTTAGTAAGGCGTTGACCTCGGCATGCTTCCAGCTCTCCGGGAAGGTTGCTGTCTCGAAGGAGGTGTTGATGACTTTCCGAAGATGGGGTGTGATGGCTGTGCTGGCTTTGTTGAAGATGTGGTGTGGGCATGGGTCTGAGGGAGATCCGGAGTGGATGGTGTTCATGATCTTGATGGTGTTGTCGTCCTTGATGTTGGTCCAGGAGAGCAGGCGGTTGGTGCAGATGGTGATCGTGGGGGCGGAGGTCTCAGTGGTTGTCGGGGCGGTCGTGGCGCTGAAGCCGTTGTGGATGTCTGCGATCCTGCGGTGGAAGTAGGTGGCCAGCGAGTCGCACAGGTCTTGCGAGGGTCGGGCGTCGTTGGTGTTGGAGCTGGTGTTGGAGAGTTCCTTCACGATGTTGAAGACCTCTTTGCTGTTGTGCGCGTTGTTGTCTAGGAGGCCCTTTTGGCGGATCTGATGAGGTGATAGTGTTTGCGGGTGGGGTTCTTGTGGGCTGCGTGGCTGTCCAGTGTTCGTTCACGGAGTCAGATCTTCTCCAGCTTTTGGCAGGTTTGCTTGGAAGCCCGGAGGTCTTCAGTGAACCAGCTGGCTTTCTTGTTGGTGTGACTGTTGGAAGTTTTTTTTGATCGGGGCGAGGGTGTTGGCACAGTCGTTGATCCACTGTCTGAGGTTGTGGGCGGCGGTGTCGGGCTCAGTGGGTGAGCTCTGGGCGAGGGAGGTGGTTAGCTGATCTTCTGTGACTTTTCTCCAGCAGCAGCGAGGCATCTGTTGGGTGCGATGGTGTGTGGTGGGTTTCTTTAAGGTGAAGTGGATACAGCGATGGTAGGTCCAGTGGAGTTTGGTGGTGTGGTTGAAGGAGATGAGGGGGCTTGCGGAGAAGATGGGGTCAAGCGTGTGACCGGCGGAGTGGGTGGGTGTTGTGACGCGTTGTCTGAGTCCGAGGTTGACTAGGTTGTCGATCAGGGTGGTGGAGTTGGTGTCGTCGTTGTTCTCGAGGTGGAAGTTCAGGTCCCCGAGGAGGATGTAGTCTGTGGAGGCGAGGGCGTGTGTGCTGACTAAGTCGACGATGGATTAGCTGAACTGTGGTCGAGGGGGGTCTGCAGATGAGGCTTCCTCTGAGGGTGGTGTTGGGATCGGTGTGGATCTGGAAGTGCGGTGTTCGGCGGTGCAGAGGGTGTCGTTGGCGTTGGTCGAGACTCAGAGTGTTCCTGTGGACGATGGCGATTCCTCCTCCTGCTCCGTTGGTGCGGTCCCTGCGGGTGATCTTGTAGCCTTCCGGGACGACTATGGCTATGTCGGGTGCTGAGTCGGGGTTCAGCCAGGTCTCTGTCAGGAAGGCGACGTCTGGGGATGTTGAGTCGAGTAGGTCCCAGAGTTCAACGGCTTGTTTGCGGGCAGAGCAGGTGTTAAGAAGGATGCATCTGAGGTGGTTGGGTTCTTTCCTGGTCATCAGCATGGTGGGGCGGATGCTTGTGAAGCTGCAGTTCCGGCAGGTGAAAGCTCCGTGGGTGCGCTTCAGGGCGGCCAGGAAGCAGGTGTGTGATCGTCCGGTGTTGAGTGCGTGGAGGGTTCTGGCATCGTATCGGTGTCGGGCGTCGTGGCATTTCCGCTGTCCAGGAGTCCTGGTGCAGGGTGCGGTCCTGGCGCAGGGCGCGGTCCAGGCATGGACCGGCGCAGACGGGCTTGCCTTAGGCTGACCTTTGGCACGCCAGCGGCGCGGTCTCCATATGAGGGGATGTGGGAGGGAGGAGCAGCTGGGAGGCAGGAGCGGGGCGGTGAATGTGATTGCAGGGGGGCTGGACCGCAGGGACGCAGCGGTGGGAAAAACAGGCGGGCTGCAGGACAACTGGGCACAGGAAGGAAAATCATGTTTAGGAAAGAAAACAAGTATAGGCACAGAGGAATAAACACAAGTCTGGGCAAGAAAGCAAGTATAGGCACAGGTGAATAAAAACAAGTCTGGGCAAGAAAGCAAGTACAGGCACAGAGGAATAAAAACAAGTCTGGGCAAAAAAAACAAGTTAGGCACAGGGGAAAAACACAAGATTAGGCAAAAACAATGCAGGCAGAGCAGTGCAGCAGCGTGGGGAGCGACCTGCCTGCGAGCAGGGTCAGTGTACACACTCAATCAGCAAATGATGTCACACACTCAAAGACTGAACTCAGACCAATTTTGTTTGTATAAAAATATTATTAAGCTATTTTATTTATTTCCAGAACCAAGCCAAGCCTGGCACAGGTAAGTGAAATTAACACTTTGCAAAATCTTATGCAGTGTTTTACAATTGAATGCAGGTTCAAATGCATCTGATTGAAATACAGGTACGTCAAAATGTCGAAATTACTTTTCAGATTACTTTTTAAGTTACTTTTCCTACTCCGTGTGATCTGTCTAGAAATCACACTGGGAAGGTAAGTAAATCAGTTTTATGTACAGTTGCACATTTTCAGGTTTTCACACAAATCAACTCCACACTTAAAACGTTTTTCAAGGAAAATTAGTCAATGTATTCCTATGGAGAGAAGGAATATGCTACTTACCAGTATGCATCTGTTCTTGGCATGTAGAGCTGCAGAGTCGTATACTGTGCATTAGATCGCCACCTGGTGTTGGGCTCAGATGATTGCAGGTTGTTGTCTTCTTGGAAGAAGTCTTTGTAGTCACGAGATAGGTGACTCCTCCCTTGGACAATACTACGCATGGTCATCGACTCCATCCTCAGATTGTTTTTCGCCATGATGGGAAATGATGGAGTTAGTAGGAGTAAAGATAAAGAAAGGATGTCCATGCGTGTGCATCTAAATAAGATGATAACTGGAACGGATACAAGACCCAGAGAGGCGGGCGTATACGACTCTGCAGCTCTACATGCCAAGAACAGATGCATACTGGTAAGTAGCATATTCCGTTCGAGGCATATGAGCTGCAGATGGTATACTGTGCATTGATTGTGCAGCAGTGTCTCCCCTAGCGGTGGTCGCCTGTATCCGTTGCAGTATTTTGAAACAGTGTTCTAAGGACAGCTTGGCCTACTGCAGCTTGCTGCTTGGCTTGCACATCAACACAGTAGTGTTTAGTGAAGGTGTGTATTGTAGACCACGTGGCTGCCTTGCATATGTCCTCTAGTGGTATATTTCCTAAGAAAGCCATAGAGGCTCCTTGTTTGCGAGTAGTGTGTGCTCTAGGAGGAACTGCTAGTGTACGTTTAGCCTTTTGATAGCATATTTATATACACTTTACAATCCACCAGGCAATTCCCTCCTTAGAGATGGGGTTGCCTTTGTGTGGAGGAGAGAAAGATACAAATAATTGTTTTGTCTTTCTGAAGGTTTTAGTTCTATCTGTGTAGTATAATAGGGCTCTTCTAACATCTAAGGCGTGTAAAGCCCTTTCTGCGACAGAGTCCGGGTTTTGAAAAAACACAGGTAACTCTACTGATTGGTTTAGGTGAAAAGGAGTAATAACCTTTCGCAGAAATTTTGGATTAGGCCTAAGAACCACTTTGTTAGTGTGTATCTGAAAAAATAGTTCTTGTATTGTGAATGCTTGTATTTCGCTAACTCTCCTGAGAGAGGTGATGGCCACAAGGAAAGCAGTTTTCCATGTTAGGAACTGTAATTCACACTTATGTAAAGGCTCGAAAGGGGGTCCCATAAGTCTTGTAAGGACCACGTTTAGGTTCCATACTGGAGCAGGTGGTAACCTTGGTGAGATTATACGTTTTAATCCTTCCATAAAAGCTTTGATAGCAGGTACTCTGAATAGAGATAGATGTTGTCTATTCTGTAAATAGGCTGCTATTGCTGCCAGATGCATTCTTATGGAAGAATAGGCTAAATTGGACCTTTGTAGGTGTAGAAGGTAGCAAATGATATTCTGGATGGAATCATCCAGCGGATCAATGTGATTATTGTTGCAATATATCGCAAATCTTTTCCACTTAGCGGCATAACACGCTCTGGTAGTGGGTTTTCTAGCCTCTTTGATTATATTCATACAGTCTGGTGGTAGGTTTAAGTAACCGAACTCTAAGACTTCAGGAGCCAGATTGCCAAATTCAGTTGGCTTGGTTCTGGGTGTCTTATTTCTCCATGGTTCTGTGTTAACAGGGAGGGCGGAAGCTTTAATTTTTGATGTGGAACTAGTGAGAGATCCAGTAGTGTGGTGAACCACGGCTGGTGTGCCCATGTGGGCGCTACTAGTATCAGTTTGAGAGACTGTTGTCTGAGTTTGCGCACTACTAGTGGAATGAGTGGGAGTGGCGGAAAAGCGTACGCAAATCTGCCTGACCAGTTCATCCATATTGCATTCCCCTCCGACCTTGGGTGTGGAAGCCTGGCGGCGAAGGTTGGGCATTTTGTGTTCTCATGGGTGGCAAACAGATCTATTTGTGGGTGCCCACACATTTGGAAGAATTGCTGAAGAACTTGTGGATGTATCTCTCATTTGTGAATCTGTTGTGACTGTCGACTCAACAGATCTGCTATCTGATTGTGAATTCCTGGAAGGTGCTCTACTGTCAGATGTATGTTTTGAGGAATGGCCCATCTCCAAATGTTCTGTGCAAGCTGGGACAGTTGCAGAGAGTGTGTCCCCCCTGTTGTTGTATATAGTACATGGCTGTCATATTGTCCGTCCGGATCAAGACAGCTTTGTTTTGTACTTGTACTTGAAATGTTTTGAGTGCTAGGAAGATTGCTAGCAGCTCTAGATGGTTGATATGGAACAGTTTTTGTTGGTTGTTCCATTGGCCTTGTTTGGTATAATGTAGGAGATGGGCTCCCCATCCTGTGAGGGATGCGTCTGTCGTGAGCACTATCTGTGGAACAGGCTCTAGGAACGGCCGTCCCTTTGTCAAATTTTTGGTGTTCCACCATTGCAGAGAGCGATATGTATGGCTGTCCACCAACACCAGGTCTGTGAGCTGACCTTGAGCCTGATTCCATTGTTGTGCTAGACATTCTTGTAATGGTCGGATTTGCAGTCTTGCATTTGGCACTATGAAGATGCAAGATGCCATCATGCCTAATAATTTCATGAACACCTTGGCTTGGAGACACTGCTGGTGTTGAAAAATTGAGACTAGGGTCTGAATGCTCTGTATCCTGGCTGGACTGGGATACGCTTGAGCTGTAGATGTGTCTATGGTAGCTCCTAGATACTGATGAACGTGCGAAGGCTCTAGGTAAGACTTGGTGTAGTTTATGGTAAACCCTAATTCGTGCAGTGTCTGAATTGTTTGCTTTGTGTGACGGGCACATTGACTGTATGATTTTGCTTTTATGAGCCAATCGTCTAGGTAAGGGAAGACGTGTATCTGTTGTCTTCTGAGATGTGCCGCTACTACTGCTAAGCACTTTGTGAACACTCGTGGTGCTGTTGTGACCCCGAATGGAAGGACTTTGAATTGATAGTGCTGTCCTTATATGACAAACCTTAGGTACTTCCTGTGAGCAGGATGTATAGGAATGTGAAAGTAGGCGTCCTTTAGGTCTAGTGTTGAAAGAAAATCGCCTTGTTGTAGTAGTGGGAGTACTTGCTGCAGAGTGATCATGTGGAAATGATCTGAGTGTATGTAATAGTTGAGGGGCCTGAGGTTGAGGATTGGCCTTAGTGTCCCATCCTTTTTGGGAATCAGGAAGTACAGGGAGTAAACTCCTGTTCCTTGTTCCTCTAAAGGAACTACTTGTATAGCATCCTTTTGTAGAAGTGCTAGAACCTCTTGTTGAAGTAAGGTAATATGGTCTGTGGACATTGGACGCTGCCTAGGTGGTATGTTTGGGGGGGTTGCTGTGAGTTCTAGGCAGTAACCATGTTGGATAATTTGTCTTACCCACCTGTCTGTTGTAATGGAATTCCAGACAGGTAGGAACTATGATAATCTGCCCCCCACAGGGGTGGAATGCTGTGGGGAGTCGGAAGGAAGTCACTGTTTGGGAGTGGAAGAGGAGCGGTGTGTATTTGTTTTAAAAGATGACGTTGTGTCTGCGCCGGTTTGCTTTGAGCCTCCTCTATAAAAGGAGCGGCAAAAAGAACTTCTAGTCTGTGTGGATTGTAACGCACCCATAGACTTAGCTGTATCTGTGTCCTTTTTAATTTTTTCTAGTGTGTTGTCTACCTCGGGCCCGAACAATTGGTTTTGATTGAAGGGCTGGTTCAAAATGGTAGTCTGTACCTCGGTTTTAAAACCTGAAATGCGTAAGTACGCATGTCGTCTGAGTATTCAATTGGTATTAACTGCCCTGGATGCTGTGTCAGCTACATCTAGTGCACATTTGATTGAGGCATTGGATATTAACTTGCCTTCTTGTATGAGCTCTGTTGCCTGATCTTTGTACTGATCTGGGATGTGCTCCATTAGTTTTCCTAGTTGGTCGTAGTGCGCCCTATCATAGCGTGAGAGCAGTGCTTGTGTGTTTGCTATGCGCCATATGTTTGTTGCTTGCGCAGCAATCCTTTTCCCTGACGCATCAATAACTTTAGATTCTTTGTCAGGCGGGGGCGTGTCGCCAGAAGTCTGGGAATTGGCTCTTTTACGTGCATTAGACACTACTAAAGAGTCTAGTGGCAGATGCCCCTTAATATAGACTGGATCAGATGGTGCTGGTCTGTATTTCTTTTCAATTCTTGGATTTAGTACTCTACACCGTACCGGGTCTTTAAATATTTCTGAAGCATGTTTAATGACTCCGTTGATCATAGGTAATATTTGTGTAGACCTTTGTGTAGGAAGGTAGATCCCTGACTATGGTTGCCCCCAACTTTTTGCCTGGTGTTTTGCTGGTTTTCTGACTTAGTTGACCTGGGGCCCTGCTATTCAGGACCCCAGGCCCACTGCTCTCTCTGTTAAAATGGATTCCATGTACCTTAGGTACATATCCAATTGGATACTGAGTCACCTTATCAGTCCCTGTACAGTGTACCTTAGGTACCCAGGGCATAGGTGTGCCCAGGGCCTACCAGGGGCTGCAGCATGTATTATGCCACCCCTGGCTGGCCATCCAAATCTGACACAACTGGCTGCACGACAGCTGGGGCAAGGTGGTGTAAACACCCTTTGCTTTAGATATAGTATTCCTATATCTAACCCTAAAAATGGACACACAGATCTCCTATCAGTCACTCCTATGGCAGGCCTTGACAATCCTGAAGGCAGAGTGCTTGGAATCGTGTGAGATAGTGCTCTGGCATGAGCTGAGCCTGTCTGCGGCTTTCGGGATCCATCCCTTAGCCGTTTCCATGATATCGCATACCATATACTCTTAAGTGCATTATAATCCTCGCGGTTATATGCCAACTCTGGTATCGCTTTATCAAAACATGTCGAGTAAGGTGTCATACGAATTGGAATACTAACCCCTCGCCAATTCTGGCGACGGGGTTAGCATTCCACCCTTCTAGAGGGACACGACATGTATGTAACCTGTAACCCCGGTTAAAGTCAGACATAGCCTTAGCTCCACAAAATGGATGCTGCCACCGAGACACAAGTCTGCCCTCCTGCTGCTGGGAGTCCTCCCAGAGCAGGAGGCAAGGACAAAGGGTTTCCTGTCAGGGGCGGTGCCAGCACCGTCCCAGACAGGATTTTGTGTATTCTAGGTAGGCAGGGCTTTAGAGGAAGGTGACTGCAAGTGGCACCCCGGTGCTCACTGTGCATAGGCCGGCTGAAACCAGTTCCAGGGGCACTCCAGCCCCTGGCCTGGGGAAAGCCCGCCAAAGGAGAGGGGTGTAACCACCCCCCTCCTAGTCCCACCCATAGGGCAGGACTTAGTCGCGTGCCAGCCCCTTTTTGCAGGATAAAGGTAGGAACTGGCCCCCTTCCAAATCAGATCATCTTTGAATCCTGAAACTACTTTCTGCAAGAAGGAACTCAAGACTCTTCTCAAGATTTCTCCCTTGTGACTAAGGAGTAGTCACCCTGCAGCAGCAGGCACCAACCAAGTATCGCGGTTTGTTGCCAGTCTCTCCTTCGGATCAAGACTGCTCCAGCACGACGAGAACCGGCTTCCCTGGCACCTCTGACCTCAACCTACATCATCAGCCCAGCTGTGATCCATGGGTGCGACGAGACCTCGAGGGACCGGCCATCTTCAGAACTGCACGACGCTTGTCCAGCACGACTCCCGAGTGACCCTCGACTGAGTGCTTTGGGGTAAGAGAAGCCCCGACCCTGAGCAGCTCCAGCACCGAAGTTCAGCCCCCCTGCATCCACGAGATCTGCGTGGGGCCCTTCTGCTCTTTGCTGCTCACCGCGTTGTCCAGGTCACTTGCCCGTTGGCTAGTGACCCCTTCACGATGCTCCACGACGACAACTACTGCTGGTCTGGTTGCTCCAGACTAGCCCTTGCTCCCCTCCAACAGAGGAGTACCCTGGACCCTCCTGGTCCACTCAAGACGCCATTTTAGGTCCACCGCGTGGGCCTTGCATTTGCCAAGACTTGTTGCCCCAATCCTGGGTCCAGCAACGTCGACAGCAAGAACCTTCGTGGGACAGCTCGCACCTCCATCCTGGTGGCCGACAACGCCTCCTGGTCCGAGAGACTGCAGAGCCCAGCAGCGCCCACTCACCTGGCTGAGGTGACTTCGTCCGGTGCCATCCTGGTGCCCACTCAAATCACTGGCTAGTGATTCAGAACTTGGTCCCCTCTGCTTACAGGTTTCTTCTTCCCTGATCCAGGCTTGGATCACTCCGAACTTTCTTCACTGGCCGCCTGCCAGCAACTCTTTCTTCAGGCTCCTGGATCTTCAACGAGGGTTTCCGACGCAACTTCAACCCTATGCAGCCGCGGCCCCTGGGCTAGGTAACCTGAGTACTCCGGTGCTCCAGCATAGTCCAACACCCTAAGTGTTCGGATCCACCCCCGTTTTCGACCCACCTAGTCGGGTTCGCCCGAGAACAGTAACTTTGTGACTACTAGCGTCCATAGACTTTTTCCCGCCTTACGCGTGAGAGTACCCACTTTGCACACGACGTCCACAGGCCTCCTGCAACTAATCCAAGTGTTTAGCATTGTAGGACTAGCGTTTCTAAAGTCCATGAGAATAGTTACTTACCTGCTAGTAGTTCGCATCCCACTTTTGTAATATATGGTTTTTCGTGCCCCTAGGGCATTTGTGTAAATTGTGCGACTTAAAGTATTTTCTTAAGAGTTTTGTTATGTGCTTAGCTCCCTGACTCATAAAGAGTTCAGGGTAGTCTTGTTATAAATACATATCTGTTTATTTTCATAACAGCTTGTGTGGTGTCCTTTCACTTGGTGTTCAAGGGGTAATGTGATGGTAAAACAGCTGGCTTAACACGCCCTCTGGAGTCTTAGCCTTAGACTGCTCGTATCCATGCTACTAGGATAGCTGGTCTATAAGGTTGACTTACAACCAATCATCAATAAGGGTTGTTTGGACTGATACATAGTGATCACTAGAATAGTGAGCACTGCATATCAGGCCAACTTCTCACACTTTGTGACTGCTCAAATGTATCCAATAAAAAATCCTCATCAATGGCATCAGAGTGCATTGAAACCCCGTGGTAAAGGGCTGCCCTATTCAATAAATGATTAAACCTAATACTATCCTGTTGGAAAGGCGACCCCCGGGGGAGACAGAAGGTGTCTGACTGTCTGCCCGAGTCCCACCTCTCTCTATGGAATAGGCCGAGCGCCGTAGGGAGGCCTCCTTGGCGAGGCTCCGCTCCTACAATCGTACCAGCAGAGTAATCCCACTACTTACAGATAGACACCACCGAGGAAGGATATTCACAAGAATCTTTATATAAGTAATCAACGCAAGTTCTTGGCAGGGTAGCAGCAAGGATCGAGGGATCCGTAATGTCGTGGTCTCGGGGAAAGGGGGTAGCGGGACAGTCTTGGCACCCACTGGTGCGTGGATAGTTCAAGGGTGTAGGCCGCGACCGCGTCAGCAGGGCCTCGGAGATAGTTCAGCTTGGTCAGGCCGCGACAGCGTCAGCAGGGCCTTGAAGGTGGTTCAGCTTGGTCAGGCCGCGACAGCGTCAGCAGGGCCTCGAAGGTGGTTCAGCTTGGTCAGGCCGCGACAGCGTCAGCAGGGCCTCGAAGGTGGTTCAGCTTGGTCAGGCCGCGACAGCGTCAGCAGGGCCTCGAAGGTGGTTCAGCTTGGTCAGGCCGCGACAGCGTCAGCAGGGCCTTGAAGATGGTTCAGCTTGGTCAGGCCGCGACAGCGTCAGCAGGGCCTCGAAGATAGTTCCAGGTGCAAGAGTTCGGATCAGGATCAGCCGCGACGAGGTCAGCAGGACTTCGTTTCCAAGATACAACTCCCGCCCTAATCCAGGGCTGGCCCAGATATAGGACTGGAGGGCTTTGATGTCCGGACCCTCGCGCCTGGGGGTCAGAGGGGCCGGGATGAAGGGGTCCAGACACCCAGCAGGGGGGCGGAGCCAGCGCCCAGGGAGCCGGGAGAGCAATCGATACCAGGCGTCCGGGGGCGGTGGGAGGCCCATCGAGACTCTCCTCCTCCGGGATCTGGTCGAGTGGCCACTTTACCACCTAGGAGGATCCTGGTGCCTCAATGTCTGGGCTTCGTTGGGGCCGGGCCCGGGATGGCTGTGGCCACGTGTTCGGGGCGTGAGGGTCCCAAGATGGAGTCGGCCCGGAAAGGGTGGCCTGGTCAGGGTGCCAGGCTGGCAGCGTTGGCGAGCAGGTTCGGCCGGGGTACCCGGGAGGGGGAGAGCTGTAGGTGGCCGGGGAGGCTGCTCGCGCCGAGGGTTCGTGCATGTGCGTGTCAGGGGGGTCGATAGTAGGTAAATGGAGGGCCGATGTCGTCCGGGGCCCTCCAGGCGGACGGGGTCGGACCACGCCACGAGGCCGTGTCCAACACACGTCCCCTCCAGCTGAAGGCGGGGAGAGTCACCCATCTTCCTGGGGGCTCTCTTCGTCGAGGCGGAAAAACCGGGACAGGCCGTCCGCGTTGGCGTGGTCACTGCCAGGGCGATGCTCCACAGTGAAATCCATGCCTTGGAGGGAGATGGACCATCGCAGCAGTTTGGGATTTTCGCCACGCATGTGCATCAGCCATCTGAGGGGCCGGTGGTCAGTCTGCACCCGGAAGTGGGTGCCGAAGAGGTAGGGCCTGAGTTTCTTGAGGGCCCACACGACAGCAAACGCTTCTCTCTCGATGGTGCTCCATCGCTGTTCTCGGGCCAGCAGCCGCCGGCTGATGAAGGCCACAGGATGGTCAGTTCCCGCGGAGTCCAATTGCGATAGGACCGCCCCGATGCCGTGTTCTGAGGCGTCGGTCTGGACCACAAACTCTCGGCTGTAGTCGGGGGCCTGGAGCACAGGGGCGGTACACATGGCTGCTTTCAAGGTCTCGAAGGCCACCTGACACGGGGGTGTCCACTGCACTTTCTGTGGCCGGTTCTTCGAGGTCAGTTCCGTGAGGGGCCCCACAATGCTCCCATAGTCCTTGATAAAACGCCGATAGTACCCCGTGAGCCCCAGGAAGGCTCGGACGGCGGTCTGGTTGACAGGAGGTTCCCAGGCTAGGATGGCGTCGATCTTGGTTGGAGGGGAGCCACTTGGCTGCTCCCCACTTGGTGTCCCAGATAGGTCACGGACCCTTGGCCTATCTGGCATTTGCTGGCCTTCACAGTTAGCCCGGCCCGGCGGAGGGCTGTCAGGACTTCCCAGAGGTGTTTCAGGTGCTCAGCCCAGTGGAGGCTGTAGACCGCAATGTCGTCTAGGTAGGCGGCACTGAACTCTTCTAGCCCCGCCAGTACTTTGTTTACTAGTCTCTGGAAGGTGGCCGGGGCGTTTTTCATGCCGAAGGGCATCACTTTGAACTGGAAGTGGCCGTCGGGCGTGGAGAAGGCTGAGCGCTCCTGGGCGCCAGGGGTGAGGCCGATCTGCCAATACCCGGCGGTGAGGTCGAAGGTACTGAGGTACTTGGCGGCCCCCAGGCAGTCGATCAGTTCATCGGCCCGGGGGATGGGATGTGCGTCGGTTCTCGTAACAGCATTCAGCCCCCGGTAGTCGACGCAAAACCGGAGTTCTGGCGGGGTGCCAGGCGCGGCGGCCTTGGGGACCAGGACCACTGGGCTGGCCCAGGGACTGTCGGAGGGTTCGACTACCCCCAGGGCCAGCATCTTGGTTACTTCCGTCTGGATGCAGGCCCGAACTCGGTCGGGGACCCGGTAGGCCCGGTGTCGTACTGGCTGACTGTCCCCGGTGTCGACATCGTGGACACACCATTGGGTGACCCCGGGGGTGAGGGAGAACAGATCTGTGAATTGTCCCAACAGTTCTTGACAGTCTCGGCGCTGGGCGAGGGTCAGGTCGGGGGAGAGCGAGATCCCTTCGACAGAGCCGTCCTTCTCAGTGCACTTTAGGAGGTCGGGCAAGGGCTCGGAGTCGTCTTCGGTCCCATCGTCGGTAGCGAGTAGCAGGCTCAGTTCGGTGCGGGCAAAATGAGGTTTGAGCCGGTTGGCGTGCAGAACCCGGAGGGGGTTCCGGGGAGACTCCATATCCACGAGGTAAGTGACGGGGCTCTTGCGCTCGATCACCTTGAAGGGCCCCGACCATTTGTCCTGGAGGGCACATGGTTCGACCGGGGACATGACCCAGACCCGCTGGCCCGGCTCGAACTCGATGGAGGAGGAGTGCTGGTCGTACCAGCGTTTCATGTCCTCCTGACTGGCCTCCAGGTTGGCCTCTGCAAGGGCCCGGAACTTCCGAGTCTGGTTTCGGAGGGTCAGGAGGTACCGGTAGACATCCGGTGGTGCGCCTTGGACGGTCGTTTCCCAGCCTTCTTTGACTAGGCTGAGCGGACCTCGGACAGGGTGTCCGTACAAGAGTTCAAAGGGGCTGAACCCCAGGGATTTCTGTGGTACCTCCCGATAGGCAAACAGGAGGCAGGGCAGCAGGACATCCCATTTGCGTCGTAGTGGCTCTTCTAGACCCTGGATCATCCCCTTGAGTGTCCGGTTGAACCGCTCCACAAGTCCATTCCCTTGGGGATGATACGGGGTGGTGAACTTGTATGTGACCCCGCACTGTTGCCACAGGGACCTTCTTGAAGGTTGGTTTTTGGCGGTTTGGGGAACCTTGGTGAAGGAGAGGATCAGCTGGGTGTCATCGGCGTAGGAGATGATGTTGAGGTTGTGCCGACGGGCGACGTGGGCGAGCGGTGCCCTGTAGATGTTAAACAGAGTTGGGCTGAGAGATGAGCCCTGGGGTACGCCACAGATGATCTCAGTGGCTTCGGAGTGGAAGGGGGAAGGCGGACGCTCTGTGTTGTGCCAGAAAGGAAGGAGGTGGTCCAGTTCGTAGTGTGTGGTGGCAGACCATGTCGAAGGCGGCTGACAGGTCCAGGAGGATGAGGGCCGCGTTTCTCCGTTGCCCAGCAGGGAGTTGATGTCATCGGTGGCGGCGATGAGGGCAGTCTCGGTGCTGTGATTGCTGCGGAACCCGGACTGTGAAGGGTCCAGGACGTTGTTCTCCTCGAGGTAGCGGGTCAGTTGTTTGTCGACGGTCTTCTCGATGACCTTTGCCGGGAATGGGAGCAGGGAGATGGGCCGGATGTTCTTGAGGTCCTTGGGGTCAGCCTTGGGATTCTTTAGTAAGGCGTTGACCTCGGCATGCTTCCAGCTCTCCGGGAAGGTTGCTGTCTCGAAGGAGGTGTTGATGACTTTCCGAAGATGGGGTGTGATGGCTGTGCTGGCTTTGTTGAAGATGTGGTGTGGGCATGGGTCTGAGGGAGATCCGGAGTGGATGGTGTTCATGATCTTGATGGTGTTGTCGTCCTTGATGTTGGTCCAGGAGAGCAGGCGGTTGGTGCAGATGGTGATCGTGGGGGCGGAGGTCTCAGTGGTTGTCGGGGCGGTCGTGGCGCTGAAGCCGTTGTGGATGTCTGCGATCCTGCGGTGGAAGTAGGTGGCCAGCGAGTCGCACAGGTCTTGCGAGGGTCGGGCGTCGTTGGTGTTGGAGCTGGTGTTGGAGAGTTCCTTCACGATGTTGAAGACCTCTTTGCTGTTGTGCGCGTTGTTGTCTAGGAGGCCCTTTTGGCGGATCTGATGAGGTGATAGTGTTTGCGGGTGGGGTTCTTGTGGGCTGCGTGGCTGTCCAGTGTTCGTTCACGGAGTCAGATCTTCTCCAGCTTTTGGCAGGTTTGCTTGGAAGCCCGGAGGTCTTCAGTGAACCAGCTGGCTTTCTTGTTGGTGTGACTGTTGGAAGTTTTTTTTGATCGGGGCGAGGGTGTTGGCACAGTCGTTGATCCACTGTCTGAGGTTGCGGGCGGCGGTGTCGGGCTCAGTGGGTGAGCTCTGGGCGAGGGAGGTGATTAGCTGATCTTCTGTGACTTTTCTCCAGCAGCAGCGAGGCATCTGTTGGGTGCGATGGTGTGTGGTGGGTTTCTTTAAGGTGAAGTGGATACAGCGATGGTAGGTCCAGTGGAGTTTGGTGGTGTGGTTGAAGGAGATGAGGGGGCTTGCGGAGAAGATGGGGTCAAGCGTGTGACCGGCGGAGTGGGTGGGTGTTGTGACGCGTTGTCTGAGTCCGAGGTTGACTAGGTTGTCGATCAGGGTGGTGGAGTTGGTGTCATCGTTGTTCTCGAGGTGGAAGTTCAGGTCCCCGAGGAGGATGTAGTCTGTGGAGGCGAGGGCGTGTGTGCTGACTAAGTCGACGATGGATTAGCTGAACTGTGGTCGAGGGGGGTCTGCAGATGAGGCTTCCTCTGAGGGTGGTGTTGGGATCGGTGTGGATCTGGAAGTGCGGTGTTCGGCGGTGCAGAGGGTGTCGTTGGCGTTGGTCGAGACTCAGAGTGTTCCTGTGGACGATGGCGATTCCTCCTCCTGCTCCGTTGGTGCGGTCCCTGCGGGTGATCTTGTAGCCTTCCGGGACGACTATGGCTATGTCGGGTGCTGAGTCGGGGTTCAGCCAGGTCTCTGTCAGGAAGGCGACGTCTGGGGATGTTGAGTCGAGTAGGTCCCAGAGTTCAACGGCTTGTTTGCGGGCAGAGCAGGTGTTAAGAAGGATGCATCGGAGGTGGTTGGGTTCTTTCCTGGTCATCAGCATGGTGGGGCGGATGCTTGTGAAGCTGCAGTTCCGGCAGGTGAAAGCTCCGTGGGTGCGCTTCAGGGCGGCCAGGAAGCAGGTGTGTGATCGTCCGGTGTTGAGTGCGTGGAGGGTTCTGGCATCGTATCGGTGTCGGGCGTCGTGGCATTTCCGCTGTCCAGGAGTCCTGGTGCAGGGTGCGGTCCTGGCGCAGGGCGCGGTCCAGGCATGGACCGGCGCAGACGGGCTTGCCTTAGGCTGACCTTTGGCACGCCAGCGGCGCGGTCTCCATATGAGGGGATGTGGGAGGGAGGAGCAGCTGGGAGGCAGGAGCGGGGCGGTGAATGTGATTGCAGGGGGGCTGGACCGCAGGGACGCAGCGGTGGGAAAAACAGGCGGGCTGCAGGACAACTGGGCACAGGAAGGAAAATCATGTTTAGGAAAGAAAACAAGTATAGGCACAGAGGAATAAACACAAGTCTGGGCAAGAAAGCAAGTATAGGCACAGGTGAATAAAAACAAGTCTGGGCAAGAAAGCAAGTACAGGCACAGAGGAATAAAAACAAGTCTGGGCAAAAAAAACAAGTTAGGCACAGGGGAAAAACACAAGATTAGGCAAAAACAATGCAGGCAGAGCAGTGCAGCAGCGTGGGGAGCGACCTGCCTGCGAGCAGGGTCAGTGTACACACTCAATCAGCAAATGATGTCACACACTCAAAGACTGAACTCAGACCAATTTTGTTTGTATAAAAATATTATTAAGCTATTTTATTTATTTCCAGAACCAAGCCAAGCCTGGCACAGGTAAGTGAAATTAACACTTTGCAAAATCTTATGCAGTGTTTTACAATTGAATGCAGGTTCAAATGCATCTGATTGAAATACAGGTACGTCAAAATGTCGAAATTACTTTTCAGATTACTTTTTAAGTTACTTTTCCTACTCCGTGTGATCTGTCTAGAAATCACACTGGGAAGGTAAGTAAATCAGTTTTATGTACAGTTGCACATTTTCAGGTTTTCACACAAATCAACTCCACACTTAAAACGTTTTTCAAGGAAAATTAGTCAATGTATTCCTATGGAGAGAAGGAATATGCTACTTACCAGTATGCATCTGTTCTTGGCATGTAGAGCTGCAGAGTCGTATACTGTGCATTAGATCGCCACCTGGTGTTGGGCTCAGATGATTGCAGGTTGTTGTCTTCTTGGAAGAAGTCTTTGTAGTCACGAGATAGGTGACTCCTCCCTTGGACAATACTACGCATGGTCATCGACTCCATCCTCAGATTGTTTTTCGCCATGATGGGAAATGATGGAGTTAGTAGGAGTAAAGATAAAGAAAGGATGTCCATGCGTGTGCATCTAAATAAGATGATAACTGGAACGGATACAAGACCCAGAGAGGCGGGCGGGCGTATACGACTCTGCAGCTCTACATGCCAAGAACAGATGCATACTGGTAAGTAGCATATTCCGTTCGAGGCATATGAGCTGCAGATGGTATACTGTGCATTGATTGTGCAGCAGTGTCTCCCCTAGCGGTGGTCGCCTGTATCCGTTGCAGTATTTTGAAACAGTGTTCTAAGGACAGCTTGGCCTACTGCAGCTTGCTGCTTGGCTTGCACATCAACACAGTAGTGTTTAGTGAAGGTGTGTATTGTAGACCACGTGGCTGCCTTGCATATGTCCTCTAGTGGTATATTTCCTAAGAAAGCCATAGAGGCTCTTTGTTTGCGAGTAGTGTGTGCTCTAGGAGGAACTGCTAGTGTACGTTTAGCCTTTTGATAGCATATTTATATACACTTTACAATCCACCAGGCAATTCCCTCCTTAGAGATGGGGTTGCCTTTGTGTGGAGGAGAGAAAGATACAAATAATTGTTTTGTCTTTCTGAAGGTTTTAGTTCTATCTGTGTAGTATAATAGGGCTCTTCTAACATCTAAGGCGTGTAAAGCCCTTTCTGCGACAGAGTCCGGGTTTTGAAAAAACACAGGTAACTCTACTGATTGGTTTAGGTGAAAAGGAGTAATAACCTTTCGCAGAAATTTTGGATTAGGCCTAAGAACCACTTTGTTAGTGTGTATCTGAAAAAATAGTTCTTGTATTGTGAATGCTTGTATTTCGCTAACTCTCCTGAGAGAGGTGATGGCCACAAGGAAAGCAGTTTTCCATGTTAGGAACTGTAATTCACACTTATGTAAAGGCTCGAAAGGGGGTCCCATAAGTCTTGTAAGGACCACGTTTAGGTTCCATACTGGAGCAGGTGGTAACCTTGGTGAGATTATACGTTTTAATCCTTCCATAAAAGCTTTGATAGCAGGTACTCTGAATAGAGATAGATGTTGTCTATTCTGTAAATAGGCTGCTATTGCTGCCAGATGCATTCTTATGGAAGAATAGGCTAAATTGGACCTTTGTAGGTGTAGAAGGTAGCAAATGATATTCTGGATGGAATCATCCAGCGGATCAATGTGATTATTGTTGCAATATATCGCAAATCTTTTCCACTTAGCGGCATAACACGCTCTGGTAGTGGGTTTTCTAGCCTCTTTGATTATATTCATACAGTCTGGTGGTAGGTTTAAGTAACCGAACTCTAAGACTTCAGGAGCCAGATTGCCAAATTCAGTTGGCTTGGTTCTGGGTGTCTTATTTCTCCATGGTTCTGTGTTAACAGGGAGGGCGGAAGCTTTAATTTTTGATGTGGAACTAGTGAGAGATCCAGTAGTGTGGTGAACCACGGCTGGTGTGCCCATGTGGGCGCTACTAGTATCAGTTTGAGAGACTGTTGTCTGAGTTTGCGCACTACTAGTGGAATGAGTGGGAGTGGCGGAAAAGCGTACGCAAATCTGCCTGACCAGTTCATCCATATTGCATTCCCCTCCGACCTTGGGTGTGGAAGCCTGGCGGCGAAGGTTGGGCATTTTGTGTTCTCATGGGTGGCAAACAGATCTATTTGTGGGTGCCCACACATTTGGAAGAATTGCTGAAGAACTTGTGGATGTATCTCTCATTTGTGAATCTGTTGTGACTGTCGACTCAACAGATCTGCTATCTGATTGTGAATTCCTGGAAGGTGCTCTACTGTCAGATGTATGTTTTGAGGAATGGCCCATCTCCAAATGTTCTGTGCAAGCTGGGACAGTTGCAGAGAGTGTGTCCCCCTGTTGTTGTATATAGTACATGGCTGTCATATTGTCCGTCCGGATCAAGACAGCTTTGTTTTGTACTTGTACTTGAAATGTTTTGAGTGCTAGGAAGATTGCTAGCAGCTCTAGATGGTTGATATGGAACAGTTTTTGTTGGTTGTTCCATTGGCCTTGTTTGGTATAATGTAGGAGATGGGCTCCCCATCCTGTGAGGGATGCGTCTGTCGTGAGCACTATCTGTGGAACAGGCTCTAGGAACGGCCGTCCCTTTGTCAAATTTTTGGTGTTCCACCATTGCAGAGAGCGATATGTATGGCTGTCCACCAACACCAGGTCTGTGAGCTGACCTTGAGCCTGATTCCATTGTTGTGCTAGACATTCTTGTAATGGTCGGATTTGCAGTCTTGCATTTGGCACTATGAAGATGCAAGATGCCATCATGCCTAATAATTTCATGAACACCTTGGCTTGGAGACACTGCTGGTGTTGAAAAATTGAGACTAGGGTCTGAATGCTCTGTATCCTGGCTGGACTGGGATACGCTTGAGCTGTAGATGTGTCTATGGTAGCTCCTAGATACTGATGAACGTGCGAAGGCTCTAGGTAAGACTTGGTGTAGTTTATGGTAAACCCTAATTCGTGCAGTGTCTGAATTGTTTGCTTTGTGTGACGGGCACATTGACTGTATGATTTTGCTTTTATGAGCCAATCGTCTAGGTAAGGGAAGACGTGTATCTGTTGTCTTCTGAGATGTGCCGCTACTACTGCTAAGCACTTTGTGAACACTCGTGGTGCTGTTGTGACCCCGAATGGAAGGACTTTGAATTGATAGTGCTGTCCTTGTATGACAAACCTTAGGTACTTCCTGTGAGCAGGATGTATAGGAATGTGAAAGTAGGCGTCCTTTAGGTCTAGTGTTGAAAGAAAATCACCTTGTTGTAGTAGTGGGAGTACTTGCTGCAGAGTGATCATGTGGAAATGATCTGAGTGTATGTAATAGTTGAGGGGCCTGAGGTTGAGGATTGGCCTTAGTGTCCCATCCTTTTTGGGAATCAGGAAGTACAGGGAGTAAACTCCTGTTCCTTGTTCCTCTAAAGGAACTACTAGCATCCTTTTGTAGAAGTGCTAGAACCTCTTGTTGAAGTAAGGTAATATGGTCTGTGGACATTGGACGCTGCCTAGGTGGTATGTTTGGGGGGGTTGCTGTGACTTCTAGGCAGTAACCATGTTGGATAATTTGTCTTACCCACCTGTCTGTTGTAATGGAATTCCAGACAGGTAGGAACTATGATAATCTGCCCCCCACAGGGGTGGAATGCTGTGGGGAGTCGGAAGGAAGTCACTGTTTGGGAGTGGAAGAGGAGCGGTGTGTATTTGTTTTAAAAGATGACGTTGTGTCTGCGCCGGTTTGCTTTGAGCCTCCTCTATAAAAGGAGCGGCAAAAAGAACTTCTAGTCTGTGTGGATTGTAACGCACCCATAGACTTAGCTGTATCTGTGTCCTTTTTAATTTTTTCTAGTGTGTTGTCTACCTCGGGCCCGAACAATTGGTTTTGATTGAAGGGCTGGTTCAAAATGGTAGTCTGTACCTCGGTTTTAAAACCTGAAATGCGTAAGTACGCATGTCGTCTGAGTATTCAATTGGTATTAACTGCCCTGGATGCTGTGTCAGCTACATCTAGTGCACATTTGATTGAGGCATTGGATATTAACTTGCCTTCTTGTATGAGCTCTGTTGCCTGATCTTTGTACTGATCTGGGATGTGCTCCATTAGTTTTCCTAGTTGGTCGTAGTGCGCCCTATCATAGCGTGAGAGCAGTGCTTGTGTGTTTGCTATGCGCCATATGTTTGTTGCTTGCGCAGCAATCCTTTTCCCTGACGCATCAATAACTTTAGATTCTTTGTCAGGCGGGGGCGTGTCGCCAGAAGTCTGGGAATTGGCTCTTTTACGTGCATTAGACACTACTAAAGAGTCTAGTGGCAGATGCCCCTTAATATAGACTGGATCAGATGGTGCTGGTCTGTATTTCTTTTCAATTCTTGGATTTAGTACTCTACACCGTACCGGGTCTTTAAATATTTCTGAAGCATGTTTAATGACTCCGTTGATCATAGGTAATATTTGTGTAGACCTTTGTGTAGGAAGGTAGATCCCTGACTATGGTTGCCCCCAACTTTTTGCCTGGTGTTTTGCTGGTTTTCTGACTTAGTTGACCTGGGGCCCTGCTATTCAGGACCCCAGGCCCACTGCTCTCTCTGTTAAAATGGATTCCATGTACCTTAGGTACATATCCAATTGGATACTGAGTCACCTTATCAGTCCCTGTACAGTGTACCTTAGGTACCCAGGGCATAGGTGTGCCCAGGGCCTACCAGGGGCTGCAGCATGTATTATGCCACCCCTGGCTGGCCATCCAAATCTGACACAACTGGCTGCACGACAGCTGGGGCAAGGTGGTGTAAACACCCTTTGCTTTAGATATAGTATTCCTATATCTAACCCTAAAAATGGACACACAGATCTCCTATCAGTCACTCCTATGGCAGGCCTTGACAATCCTGAAGGCAGAGTGCTTGGAATCGTGTGAGATAGTGCTCTGGCATGAGCTGAGCCTGTCTGCGGCTTTCGGGATCCATCCCTTAGCCGTTTCCATGATATCGCATACCATATACTCTTAAGTGCATTATAATCCTCGCGGTTATATGCCAACTCTGGTATCGCTTTATCAAAACATGTCGAGTAAGGTGTCATACGAATTGGAATACTAACCCCTCGCCAATTCTGGCGACGGGGTTAGCATTCCACCCTTCTAGAGGGACACGACATGTATGTAACCTGTAACCCCGGTTAAAGTCAGACATAGCCTTAGCTCCACAAAATGGATGCTGCCACCGAGACACAAGTCTGCCCTCCTGCTGCTGGGAGTCCTCCCAGAGCAGGAGGCAAGGACAAAGGGTTTCCTGTCAGGGGCGGTGCCAGCACCGTCCCAGACAGGATTTTGTGTATTCTAGGTAGGCAGGGCTTTAGAGGAAGGTGACTGCAAGTGGCACCCCGGTGCTCACTGTGCATAGGCCGGCTGAAACCAGTTCCAGGGGCACTCCAGCCCCTGGCCTGGGGAAAGCCCGCCAAAGGAGAGGGGTGTAACCACCCCCCTCCTAGTCCCACCCATAGGGCAGGACTTAGTCGCGTGCCAGCCCCTTTTTGCAGGATAAAGGTAGGAACTGGCCCCCTTCCAAATCAGATCATCTTTGAATCCTGAAACTACTTTCTGCAAGAAGGAACTCAAGACTCTTCTCAAGATTTCTCCCTTGTGACTAAGGAGTAGTCACCCTGCAGCAGCAGGCACCAACCAAGTATCGCGGTTTGTTGCCAGTCTCTCCTTCGGATCAAGACTGCTCCAGCACGACGAGAACCGGCTTCCCTGGCACCTCTGACCTCAACCTACATCATCAGCCCAGCTGTGATCCATGGGTGCGACGAGACCTCGAGGGACCGGCCATCTTCAGAACTGCACGACGCTTGTCCAGCACGACTCCCGAGTGACCCTCGACTGAGTGCTTTGGGGTAAGAGAAGCCCCGACCCTGAGCAGCTCCAGCACCGAAGTTCAGCCCCCCTGCATCCACGAGATCTGCGTGGGGCCCTTCTGCTCTTTGCTGCTCACCGCGTTGTCCAGGTCACTTGCCCGTTGGCTAGTGACCCCTTCACGACGCTCCACGACGACAACTACTGCTGGTCTGGTTGCTCCAGACTAGCCCTTGCTCCCCTCCAACAGAGGAGTACCCTGGACCCTCCTGGTCCACTCAAGACGCCATTTTAGGTCCACCGCGTGGGCCTTGCATTTGCCAAGACTTGTTGCCCCAATCCTGGGTCCAGCAACGTCGACAGCAAGAACCTTCGTGGGACAGCTCGCACCTCCATCCTGGTGGCGGACAACGCCTCCTGGTCCGAGAGACTGCAGAGCCCAGCAGCGCCCACTCACCTGGCTGAGGTGACTTCGTCCGGTGCCATCCTGGTGCCCACTCAAATCACTGGCTAGTGATTCAGAACTTGGTCCCCTCTGCTTACAGGTTTCTTCTTCCCTGATCCAGGCTTGGATCACTCCGAACTTTCTTCACTGGCCGCCTGCCAGCAACTCTTTCTTCAGGCTCCTGGATCTTCAACGAGGGTTTCCGACGCAACTTCAACCCTATGCAGCCGCGGCCCCTGGGCTAGGTAACCTGAGTACTCCGGTGCTCCAGCATAGTCCAACACCCTAAGTGTTCGGATCCACCCCCGTTTTCGACCCACCTAGTCGGGTTCGCCCGAGAACAGTAACTTTGTGACTACTAGCGTCCATAGACTTTTTCCCGCCTTACGCGTGAGAGTACCCACTTTGCACACGACGTCCACAGGCCTCCTGCAACTAATCCAAGTGTTTAGCATTGTAGGACTAGCGTTTCTAAAGTCCATGAGAATAGTTACTTACCTGCTAGTAGTTCGCATCCCACTTTTGTAATATATGGTTTTTCGTGCCCCTAGGGCATTTGTGTAAATTGTGCGACTTAAAGTATTTTCTTAAGAGTTTTGTTATGTGCTTAGCTCCCTGACTCATAAAGAGTTCAGGGTAGTCTTGTTATAAATAAATATCTGTTTATTTTCATAACAGCTTGTGTGGTGTCCTTTCACTTGGTGTTCAAGGGGTAATGTGATGGTAAAACAGCTGGCTTAACACGCCCTCTGGAGTCTTAGCCTTAGACTGCTCGTATCCATGCTACTAGGATAGCTGGTCTATAAGGTTGACTTACAACCAATCATCAATAAGGGTTGTTTGGACTGATACATAGTGATCACTAGAATAGTGAGCACTGCATATCAGGCCAACTTCTCACACTTTGTGACTGCTCAAATGTATCCAATAAAAAATCCTCATCAATGGCATCAGAGTGCATTGAAACCCCGTGGTAAAGGGCTGCCCTATTCAATAAATGATTAAACCTAATACTATCCTGTTGGAAAGGCGACCCCCGGGGGAGACAGAAGGTGTCTGACTGTCTGCCCGAGTCCCACCTCTCTCTATGGAATAGGCCGAGCGCCGTAGGGAGGCCTCCTTGGCGAGGCTCCGCTCCTACAATCGTACCAGCAGAGTAATCCCACTACTTACAGATAGACACCACCG
Source organism: Lissotriton helveticus (assembly GCF_964261635.1). Classification (NCBI taxonomy): domain Eukaryota; kingdom Metazoa; phylum Chordata; class Amphibia; order Caudata; family Salamandridae; genus Lissotriton; species Lissotriton helveticus. Next base: position 1,502,061,393 of record NC_136061.1, read on the forward strand.
AGGAAGGATATTCACAAGAATCTTTATATAAGTAATCAACGCAAGTTCTTGGCAGGGTAGCAGCAAGGATCGAGGGATCCGTAATGTCGTGGTCTCGGGGAAAGGGGGTAGCGGGACAGTCTTGGCACCCACTGGTGCGTGGATAGTTCAAGGGTGTAGGCCGCGACCGCGTCAGCAGGGCCTCGGAGATAGTTCAGCTTGGTCAGGCCGCGACAGCGTCAGCAGGGCCTTGAAGGTGGTTCAGCTTGGTCAGGCCGCGACAGCGTCAGCAGGGCCTCGAAGGTGGTTCAGCTTGGTCAGGCCGCGACAGCGTCAGCAGGGCCTCGAAGGTGGTTCAGCTTGGTCAGGCCGCGACAGCGTCAGCAGGGCCTCGAAGGTGGTTCAGCTTGGTCAGGCCGCGACAGCGTCAGCAGGGCCTTGAAGATGGTTCAGCTTGGTCAGGCCGCGACAGCGTCAGCAGGGCCTCGAAGATAGTTCCAGGTGCAAGAGTTCGGATCAGGATCAGCCGCGACGAGGTCAGCAGGACTTCGTCTCCAAGATACAACTCCCGCCCTAATCCAGGGCTGGCCCAGATATAGGACTGGAGGGCTTTGATGTCCGGACCCTCGCGCCTGGGGGTCAGAGGGGCCGGGATGAAGGGGTCCAGACACCCAGCAGGGGGGCGGAGCCAGCGCCCAGGGAGCCGGGAGAGCAATCGATACCAGGCGTCCGGGGGCGGTGGGAGGCCCATCGAGACTCTCCTCCTCCGGGATCTGGTCGAGTGGCCACTTTACCACCTAGGAGGATCCTGGTGCCTCAATGTCTGGGCTTCGTTGGGGCCGGGCCCGGGATGGCTGTGGCCACGTGTTCGGGGCGTGAGGGTCCCAAGATGGAGTCGGCCCGGAAAGGGTGGCCTGGTCAGGGTGCCAGGCTGGCAGCGTTGGCGAGCAGGTTCGGCCGGGGTACCCGGGAGGGGGAGAGCTGTAGGTGGCCGGGGAGGCTGCTCGCGCCGAGGGTTCATGCATGTGCGTGTCAGGGGGGTCGATAGTAGGTAAATGGAGGGCCGATGTCGTCCGGGGCCCTCCAGGCGGACGGGGTCGGACCACGCCACGAGGCCGTGTCCAACACACGTCCCCTCCAGCTGAAGGCGGGGAGAGTCACCCATCTTCCTGGGGGCTCTCTTCGTCGAGGCGGAAAAACCGGGACAGGCCGTCCGCGTTGGCGTGGTCCCTGCCAGGGCGATGCTCCACAGTGAAATCCATGCCTTGGAGGGAGATGGACCATCGCAGCAGTTTGGGATTTTCGCCACGCATGTGCATCAGCCATCTGAGGGGCCGGTGGTCAGTCTGCACCCGGAAGTGGGTGCCGAAGAGGTAGGGCCTGAGTTTCTTGAGGGCCCACACGACAGCGAACGCTTCTCTCTCGATGGTGCTCCATCGCTGTTCTCGGGCCAGCAGCCGCCGGCTGATGAAGGCCACAGGATGGTCAGTTCCCGCGGAGTCCAATTGCGATAGGACCGCCCCGATGCCGTGTTCTGAGGCGTCGGTCTGGACCACAAACTCTCGGCTGTAGTCGGGGGCCTGGAGCACAGGGGCGGTACACATGGCTGCTTTCAAGGTCTTGAAGGCCACCTGACACGGGGGTGTCCACTGCACTTTCTGTGGCCGGTTCTTCGAGGTCAGTTCCGTGAGGGGCCCCACAATGCTCCCATAGTCCTTGATAAAACGCCGATAGTACCCCGTGAGCCCCAGGAAGGCTCGGACAGCGGTCTGGTTGACAGGAGGTTCCCAGGCTAGGATGGCGTCGATCTTGGGTTGGAGGGGAGCCACTTGGCCGCTCCCCACTTGGTGTCCCAGATAGGTCACGGACCCTTGGCCTATCTGGCATTTGCTGGCCTTCACAGTTAGCCCGGCCCGGCGGAGGGCTGTCAGGACTTCCCAGAGGTGTTTCAGGTGCTCAGCCCAGTGGAGGCTGTAGACCGCAATGTCGTCTAGGTAGGCGGCACTAAACTCTTCTAGCCCCGCCAGTACTTTGTTTACTAGTCTCTGGAAGGTGGCCGGGGCGTTTTTCATGCCGAAGGGCATCACTTTGAACTGGAAGTGGCCGTCGGGCGTGGAGAAGGCTGAGCGCTCCTGGGCGCCAGGGGTGAGGCCGATCTGCCAATACCCGGCGGTGAGGTCGAAGGTACTGAGGTACTTGGCGGCCCCCAGGCGGTCGATCAGTTCATCGGCCCGGGGGATGGGATGTGCGTCGGTTCTCGTAACAGCATTCAGCCCCCGGTAGTCGACGCAAAACCGGAGTTCTGGCGGGGTGCCAGGCGCGGCGGCCTTGGGGACCACGACCACTGGGCTGGCCCAGGGACTGTCGGAGGGTTCGACTACCCCCAGGGCCAGCATCTTGGTTACTTCCGTCTGGATGCAGGCCCGAACTCGGTCGGGGACCCGGTAGGCCCGGTGTCGTACTGGCTGACTGTCCCCGGTGTCGACATCGTGGACACACCATTGGGTGACCCCGGGGGTGAGGGAGAACAGATCTGTGAATTGTCCCAACAGTTCTTGACAGTCTCGGCGCTGGGCGAGGGTCAGGTCGGGGGAGAGCGAGATCCCTTCGACAGAGCCGTCCTTCTCAGTGCACTTTAGGAGGTCGGGCAAGGGCTCGGAGTCGTCTTCGGTCCCATCGTCGGTAGCGAGTAGCAGGCTCAGTTCGGTGCGGGCAAAATGAGGTTTGAGCCGGTTGGCGTGCAGAACCCGGAGGGGGTTCCGGGAAGACTCCATATCCACGAGGTAAGTGACGGGGCTCTTGCGCTCGATCACCTTGAAGGGCCCCGACCATTTGTCCTGGAGGGCACATGGTTCGACCGGGGACATGACCCAGACCCGCTGGCCCGGCTCGAACTCGATGGAGGAGGAGTGCTGGTCGTACCAGCGTTTCATGTCCTCCTGACTGGCCTCCAGGTTGGCCTCTGCAAGGGCCCGGAACTTCCGAGTCTGGTTTCGGAGGGTCAGGAGGTACCGGTAGACATCCGGTGGTGCGCCTTGGACGGTCGTTTCCCAGCCTTCTTTGACTAGGCTGAGCGGACCTCGGACAGGGTGTCCGTACAAGAGTTCAAAGGGGCTGAACCCCAGGGATTTCTGTGGTACCTCCCGATAGGCAAACAGGAGGCAGGGCAGCAGGACATCCCATTTGCGTCGTAGTGGCTCTTCTAGACCCTGGATCATCCCCTTGAGTGTCCGGTTGAACCGCTCCACAAGTCCATTCCCTTGGGGATGATACGGGGTGTTGAACTTGTATGTGACCCCGCACTGTTGCCACAGGGACCGCATATACTTAGATATAAAGTTCGTGCCCCGATCGCTCACGACCTCCCGGGGGAATCCTACTCGGGAGAAGATCCACATCAAGGCTCGCCCCACCACGGGAGCGGTTATGGTTCTGAGGGGGATGGCCTCAGGATAGCGGGTGGCGTGGGGCACCAGGACAAGTATGAAGCGATGCCCTTGCGAGGTTTGAGGGTCCAGGGGCCCCACAATGTCTATTCCCACTCGCTCGAAGGGGGTGGTCACTACGGGAAAAGGTTGGAGCGGGGCCTTCATCTTCCCCCGCTCTTTCCGCTGGCTTGGCATGTCGGGCAGGTGCGGCAGTGGTTATGCACATCGTTGCGCATTTTCGGCCAGTAGAAATGGGTCACCAGGCGGCTGTAAGTTTTGTCCTGCCCCAGGTGCACGGCGAGGGGCACATCGTGCGCCAGGTTCAAAAGGAAGTCTCTGAATCGCAGGGGAACCACTAACACTCGGCTGGCCCCCAGCTCGGCAATTTTCTGTTCACTATATAGGAGGTCGTGGTCCCAGTAGACCCAGTGGGACCCTGAGGTATCCCCGGTAGCTTGGGCAGCGGCTTGTTGGCGGGTCCCCTCGAGGGAAGGGCAGGTCTTCTGTTCCTGCCGAAACTGTTCTCGGGTGGGACCACCCTCTTGGCGCCATTGGGCGAGTTCGGGGATGTCGCTGAGCTCGTGGTGGTTTCCGGGCTCCGAGGGCCTGGTCTCGGAGTCGCCTTCTTCATGGATGGCAGAGGGTGGTGGCTCGGGCCACTCCGGTTCTTCGGTCGGGGCGGCCTCGGTCGCTGCCGGGGCTCGGGCCGCCATAGATCGGGTCGTTGCACAGACCCACTCTGGTAATCCCATCATTCCCAGGTGCTCTCTCCGCTCGACTTGGGCCCAGGGAGAGCTCTCGAGGTCGTTCCCAAGGAGGCAGTCCACGGGGGCGTCGTCCCGGACGGTTACCTTGAGGGTGCCCGACACTCCCCCCCCATTCGAAGGGAATACGGGCCATCTGGCATAGAGTTTCGGAGTTGTCGGCGGCCCTCACGGGGCAGCGTATGTTCGGGATGATCTGTTCGGGGGTCACCAAGTGGCAGCGGACGGCCGTCACACTGGCTCCCGTGTCCCGGAGGGCCTCGGTCCGTCGTCCATTGATGTGGACCCACTGACGGTATTTACTAGTGTTGCTCGGTAGCGGGGCCTGGGGGACCAGGTCTCTACTGCCCAGGCAGGCTAGGGCCATGGCGGCCGGTTCATACTCGGTTTGATCTTCTTCGTAGATCCTTACGTCTTCTTCTCCCTCTTCTCCCAGAGCTGCAGCAGCGAACTGGCGGGTCGGAGGCCCAGTGGTGCCGGGACGCTGGTTCATGGGGCAGAGGGGGTCACTGGCATAGTGACCGGTCCGCTGGCACCTGTGGCAAGTAATGTTCGGGTGGGGCCCCGGCCGGGCCGGGGTGTCCCTCTTCAGGGACGGCAACGTGTTACTCGGGGGGGACCCGGCAAGGGGGCCCCGGCTCGAGGCCGGCGGGAAGCTTCGCCTCTGGTTCTGTCCTCCTCCGCCTCCCCGCTGGCGGGGGTGCCCCCGGCCGCCCGGACCGGTTTCTCCTATCGGTGTTCGGGGGACCCGGGTGTTCACCCATCGATCCGCCTCGACGGCGAGTTTCCGGGGCTCGGTTAGCTTGCTGTCGAGTAGATGCTGTCTGAGCTCGACAAAGCAGTTGTTGGAGAGGTGTTCCCAAACGATGAGGTCGAACAGCTGCTCGTAGGTGGACACTTTGCTGCCCTTTATCCATCCTTCCAGGGCCCTGCTATAAAAGTTCACGTACTCGACCCACGTGGTACCGGGGATTTTCTTGCAATCTCTGAATCTCTGCCGGTACATCTCGGGGGTGAGGCCATACCGGACAAGCAGGGCGTCCTTCATGTGGTCATAGGAGGACATTACGTCGTCGGCCAGCTCCAGCAGGGTGTCTCTTCCTTCGCTGACGAATCTCCCCCATAAGCCGGCACCCCAGTCCCTTCGCGGAATGCGGTGCGCGGTCATGGCAACCTCGTACGCCTTGAACCATTGCTGGATATCGTCATTCTTGTAGTACTCCTTGACGATATCCTTCGGGATGTGGACCTTTGTGTCGGCAGGAGGTGGGGGGTTCCGGGCTACCGTGGCGCCAGCCTCTTCGAGTTTGGCTTTGATTTCGAGTTCTTTGAGGCCACGCTCGTGTTCGTATGCGAGTTTTTTTTCTTCTAACTCTCTTTGCCGCCGCCTCTCTTCCAGATCTCCCTCTAATCGCAGTTGTTCGAGGGCCATTTTCTTTTCGGCTAATTGGAGTTCTCCGTCCAGCCGGAGTCGGGCGAGCTCTAGTTCATGGAGCCGACTCCTCTCCCGCTCCCGGGCGTCTTCGTGGGAGAGGCCCGGGTCCCCGTTGGTGGTTCTTTCTTCTATGGGGGCTATGACGGTACTCACGGGTACTTCTCGGACAATGTCATCGTCCGTTTGGGGTGGGGTCTCTCTGGTCTCCACCCAGGTTTGCAGCGCTTCTTTGAAATCGTCCTTTGTGCTTAGTCCGGTGGTAGCGATACCCAAGTCTTTGCAAAATTGTTTAAGTTCTTTATGCGTATACTCCTCTAACAGGTTTTTCTGGAATTCTGCGGTCGTTCCGGCTTCCTTAGTAGTCATCGTGGCTGTGGGTCTCTGTCAGTAGTGACATGTTACTTGCTGTACGATTTGCGTGGGCTCGGATCCCGCCGCTTGCCACCAATGTTGGAAAGGCGACCCCCGGGGGAGACAGAAGGTGTCTGACTGTCTGCCCGAGTCCCACCTCTCTCTATGGAATAGGCCGAGCGCCGTAGGGAGGCCTCCTTGGCGAGGCTCCGCTCCTACAATCGTACCAGCAGAGTAATCCCACTACTTACAGATAGACACCACACAGGAAGGATATTCACAAGAATCTTTATATAAGTAATCAACGCAAGTTCTTGGCAGGGTAGCAGCAAGGATCGAGGGATCCGTAATGTCGTGGTCTCGGGGAAAGGGGGTAGCGGGACAGTCTTGGCACCCACTGGTGCGTGGATAGTTCAAGGGTGTAGGCCGCGACCGCGTCAGCAGGGCCTCGGAGATAGTTCAGCTTGGTCAGGCCGCGACAGCGTCAGCAGGGCCTTGAAGGTGGTTCAGCTTGGTCAGGCCGCGACAGCGTCAGCAGGGCCTCGAAGGTGGTTCAGCTTGGTCAGGCCGCGACAGCGTCAGCAGGGCCTCGAAGGTGGTTCAGCTTGGTCAGGCCGCGACAGCGTCAGCAGGGCCTCGAAGGTGGTTCAGCTTGGTCAGGCCGCGACAGCGTCAGCAGGGCCTTGAAGATGGTTCAGCTTGGTCAGGCCGCGACAGCGTCAGCAGGGCCTCGAAGATAGTTCCAGGTGCAAGAGTTCGGATCAGGATCAGCCGCGACGAGGTCAGCAGGGCTTCGTCTCCAAGATACAACTCCTGCCCTAATCCAGGGCTGGCCCAGATAAAGGACTGGAGGGCTTTGATGTCCAGACCCTCGCGCCTGGGGGTCAGAGGGGCCGGGATGAAGGGGTCCAGACACCCAGCAGGGGGGCAGAGCCAGCGCCCAGGGAGCCGGGAGAGCGATCGATACCAGGCGTCCGGGGGCGGTGGGAGGCCCATCGAGACTCTCCTCCTCCGGGATCTGGTCGAGTGGCCACTTTACCACCTAGGAGGATCCTGGTGCCTCAATGTCTGGGCTTCGTTGGGGCCGGGCCCGGGATGGCTGTGGCCACGTGTTCGGGGCGTGAGGGTCCCAAGATGGAGTCGGCCCGGAAAGGGTGGCCTGGTCAGGGTGCCAGGCTGGCAGCGTTGGCGAGCAGGTTCGGCCGGGGTACCCGGGAGGGGGAGAGCTGTAGGTGGCCGGGGAGGCTGCTCGCGCCGAGGGTTCATGCATGTGCGTGTCAGGGGGGTCGATAGTAGGTAAATGGAGGGCCGATGTCGTCCGGGGCCCTCCAGGCGGACGGGGTCGGACCACGCCACGAGGCCGTGTCCAACATATCCTCTGGAGGTGAAGGTTTTGTTGGGTAAGACTGAGGATCAGGAATGTCGGGCACATTGTGTGGTGTGAAGTCATACATGTCATCTTCCTTAGGATATTCAGGATTGACATCCTCATCTAAGGGGTCTTCTTGTGGTATGTCATCTCCCCCACCTATATCATACTCCTCATGAGTGTGGTGTGATGATGCAGGAGATTGCACAGGAGAAACTGTAGGTTCAATGTAAGGAGGGATAGGAGAGGAAGAAGGTGAAGGAGAGGAAGGGTGCATTGGAGAAGTTGCACAGTCCTTCTTTTTGGCAGGAACCACAGGTCGAAGTGGTGTTTCTGCTGGTCTCTTTTTATAAGGAATAGCCTCTAGATGTCCAGTCTTTGGATTGATATGGACTTTCCTCTGTTTAGGATCTGGCTTAAACAGTTGTTCCTCCTCTACAACCTTCTTTGGCGTCAATTATTTCGGTGCCGATAAGGGTTGTTTTGTGTGTTTTGCTTTAGGAGGCGTTATTGAGTCCTTTGGCAAAGTTTTCAGTGCCGAAGGTGGTTTTGGTTTGGTAGGAGTTTTTGGTACCGAGGTTGGAGATTTGGGAGTGGAGACAGGTCCCATTGGCCTTGTGGCATCGGACTCTGGTTTCCCATGCTTATCTTTGGATCCGGAAGGCTTCGGAGTCGGAGCTTTTTTCAGATCCGGTACAGTCTTAGGCTTCGGCACCGAAGCGTCCTTTGGTTTCGGTGCCGAAGGATGTTTGTCTTTGGGCACCGAAGGGCGTTTTGGCTTCGGTGTCGAGGAATCCTTTGGTGCCGAAGGATGTGTGTTCTTCGGTGCCAATGGGAGAGGTGGAATTGGCACGTGTGGTCTTGTCGGTGCCGAGGCACCGGAAGGCGTAGTTGTTTTACTCGGAACCGAGTCCGAAGGCGGGGCGTCGGAGGGGGTATTTCGGTCTCGACTGGGCCCCAAGGACGGAGTGCTGACCGTTGCCTTTTGTTTGGGTGGTGTCTGTTGTGCAGGTGCAGAGGTACTCACGGGTTGTCGAGATGGAATCGAATCGTCCGAGTCCTCTGCTCCCGATATGATCTGGAGATCAGGCGAGGCCTCCTCGGCGACGAGTGGAGCCTCGTCCTCGGAGATATCTTCGAGTGGGTCCTCGTCCTCGGAGACGTCTTCTTCGACGATCTCCTCCTCAAAGATGGCCTCCGGTGCTGGTGCTGATCTCCTCATTTCGTGTCGACGCGCCCTCCCATCCCCAATTGTCTTCTTCGATCGGAAGGACGCACAGGCTGTGCAGGTCGACACGTCGTGTTCCGGCGATAGACAGAGGTTGCAGACCTCGTGACAGTCGCTATGCGGGAACTTTCCTCGACATACCGGGCATCTCTTGAATGGAGTTCTGTCCATGAGGCGTAGGCCGTACGGCGCCGATTGGGCCAGCGGTCCGCGTCGACGCACCGGGATGTAGTTAATGTCGAAAGTTGTTTATTCGATGTCGATAATGTTTGTTATAAAGTTATTCGCTTCGAAGTTGCAGAAAAAGTCTTTTCTAGCTGGAGCGGAAAACTTTCATCCAAACCCAGTGGCGGAAAAAAACAATCTGAGGATGGAGTTGATGACCATGCGCAGTATTGTCCAAGGGAGGAGTCACCTATCTCTTGACTACAAAGACTTCTTCCAAAAAGACAACAACCTGCAATCATCCGAGCCCAACACCAGGTGGCGATCTAATGCACAGTATACGATCTGCAGCTCATATGCCTCGAACATGAAGTTATCGGTAAACAGATAAATACTTTGTTGTGGGAGTTGGTATTCTGTGGTTAGAACCAGGGTATCCCCACGGTCTAGGATGCACTCTCATAGCACCCTCAGCGGCACCTGGGCGGCTGGGTGCAGAGTGCTGAGGCCCAATGTTATCCAATGGGGGTTGGGGGCCTTCGATTGGTGGCTGCTCACGAGCAGGCCACGAGGTTGTGGAAGCAAAGCTCCTGCTGTTAGGCTCAGGAAAAAGGGGGATCGGTTTTAGCAGACAAAGTGCACCCGCAGCGGTGCAGGGGCGTCAGGGTGCAGGGGCAGCTGGGTGCAGGGTGCTGTTATGGCGTCAGGTGCCCCGTTTTCAATGGGGATTTTCGTTTTTTCGCTGCAGGCTTGGTCCAGGAAGACTTCCGGGAGAAACCAACAGCCGGGCAGGTAAGTTGGAGGGCTCGGGGAGTTAGGAGCACCTCAGGTTATTTTCCGCAGGGCGGCTGGATGCAGGAGTGTCTTTTAAGATAGGATTTCACCTTACCGGGCCACTCACTGTTGTGGGGGTCTTCAAACAGAGGCTGCAGGAGACATTAGGGAGTCCAATAGGGGTCAACCTACGGTGGACTCAGACTCTGGAGTGCTGGGGGACCTCGCTGGGACCAGTGAGCCACTCGAACTCGGGCCCTAGATGACAGGTGCAGTGGTGGTTCCAGGAGTCGGTTTCTTAGTCCTCAGCAGGCTCAGAGTCTGTCTTGGGAGTTTCTTTTGAACAGAGCTGCTGTTCATAGGAGATACGGTCTTTGTTGAAGGCAGTCAGTCCTCCCAGGGTTTTGTAGGTCACTGGCTGCAGGACAAGGCGACTTTTGGCGCAGGATCTCTGAATACTGCAGAACGGGCCGGTAGGGCTGTGGCCTAATCAGTTTGTCTCTGCAGTCTCCTCTGCTGGGCGTCTTCTTATGTCCTTTTCCTTCTTAGGTTGCGGGAATCTGTCTTCTTGGTTCAGGGATGCCCCCTAAATACTGTATTTAGAGGGTGTTTTAGGGGTCTCTAGGTCTGTGGCCAATGGGCTACTGACCTTAAGGTGACTACACCCTTGGTGTGCTCACCCCACGCTGGGGAGTGAGCACAATCCCTAATCCTGATTGAGGAGTGACTGCTATCTGCAGGATGTGCAAGATGGCGCGCACTGAAGAGTGGTCTTCACCTCGCATCCCTAACTTGAGGGCTGGGGTTGGCAGAGGTGGGCACACCTTTTGGGCTGGATAATTTTTCCCACCTGTCTTCCCGTCGAAAATGAGGGGAGACAGAAAAGGGGCCTGCTCCTGATAGCAGTTGAGGCTGGGGCTCGCATTAATAAGGCTAAAAGGCCTTTGCAGCTCCCTTGCTACAGATGGCTCTTCCTGGCCTGGGAGAGGTGTGAACACCTCTGCCCAGGAAAGGCTTTGTTTCTCGGCTCAGGGAGCGAAGGCTCCCACCCTAGGAGTCCAGAAACATCTCTTGTTGTAGCAAGTTAAGCTGGTGTGTACAATTCTGGGAACCCACTAGAGGCTCGTCGTTTTTAAGGGGGCATCTCTAAGATGCCCTCTGTGTGCATTTTTCTTTAAATCCCACACTGGCATCAGAGTAGGTTTAATGTGCTGAGCAGTTTCAGTCTCTGCCTCCTGATGAGGATCAGGAGACAGAGAGTGAACCTCTACCTGACCTCCTCTCATACAGCCCCAGTGTCAGTGGATGGAGTGGTCTTTTCAAACACCATCACTGCCCAATACTGCCCAACAGCAGACTAATTACAAGTGATCCTTGCAGCAGTATGCTAAGCTCTTTTCCTTGACCCCTGGTCACACAAACTGGTGTACCCATGATGTGGACACTGGTGACAGTGCACCTTTCAAGAACAAAATCTATGGACAGACCGATCAAGTCAAGGAAAGCATCAGAGCTGAAGTCAGCAAGATGCTGGAGTTAGGGGTTATTGAAGCGTGGCTCAGTGGTTAGAGGCGGCAGACCCGGAAGCTGAGATCAGCCGTGGACCAGGGTTCGATTCCCCGCCTCGGCGGGTCTCGGGGTCAAAATTCCACGGACTCGACAATTCTCGCTCCGGTGCCTACTCGACTCACAGGGTCACACTCTGCGACTCTGGGCAATAGCTTGCTTAATCTCCACTACGGCCCCTCACGGCGGGATGCCAGGCTTTCACCTTGTGAATACCCTGCCGGGGTATCTCACAGGGGAATACCAGGACGGGTTCCCTAAGCAAGCGCCTTGAGACCCCTGGGTGATTTGTGCGCTATATAAATCGAAATACATTTACATTTACATTTACATTGAACCCTGTGAGAGTCCCTAGGCTAGCCCAGTGGATCTGGTCCCCAAACCTCATCCCCAGAGTGGAAAAAGAGAAATGAATTTCTGTGTGGACTTTAGAAGAGGGCTCAACCCTGTCACCAAGACAGATGCTCACCCTATCCCAAAAGCAGATGAGTTGATAGACAAATTGGGTGCAGCCAAATTTCTAAGCACCTTTGACTTGACTGCAGGGTACTGCAGATTGGCATGGCACCAGGAGAAAAAGAAAAGACAGCATTCCCCACACCTGATGGGCATTATCAGTTTACTGGTATGCCCTTTAGTTTAAAGAATGCCGCTGCCACCTTCCAAAGGTTGGTAAACCAAGTCCATGCTGGGTTGGAGTCCTTTAGTGCAGCTTATCTAGATGATATTGCTGTCTTTCGTTCCACCTGGCAGGATCACCTGATCTACTTTGGGAAGGTTTTAAAAGCCCTTCAAACTGCAGGATTAACTATCAAGGCATCCAAATGCCAGATAGGGCAGGGAACTGTGGTATACTTGAGCCACGTTGTTGGTGGAGGCCAAGTGCAACCCTTACAGTCCAAGATTCAGGTCATCCCGGACTAGGCAGCTACAACAACCCAGAACCAAGTCAGGGTATTCCTTGGCTTGACTGGGTACTACAGGAGGTTTGTGAAGGGATATGGGTCCATTGTGACTCACCTCACAAAACTTACCTCCAAGAAGATGCCCAAAAAGATAAACAGGACAGTTAGCTGTCTAAAGGCTTTTGACCCCCTGAAAGAGACAATGTGCTCAGCACCAATTCTCAAAGCTCTAGACTATACCAAGCAGTTCATTGTGCAGACTGGTGCCTCTGAGCTAGGGATAGGAGTGGTCCTATCCCAGTCCAATGATGAAGGCCAAGACAAACCTGTTGCTTTTATATACTGTAAAGTCCTAGGGCAACTTCAACAACTACTAGTTCCTAAGCCAACAAGTAAACACTAGGAGAGACAAGTGTGATGGAAAATTAAAGAAATAATTTATTGATAATAGTACATTCTTCTCTCGAATATAAAATATAAACAATCTACATGCACGCCAAAATAATCTAATCATACACACTCAAACTCTGAATATATACATGTACAGGTATATTCAATATTTGAAACCTTGTTTGTCAACATATTGTGTCCATGATCTGATGTATTTGATTTTGCTAAAAACACATGATTATTTTTTTTTTAAATTCAAAACTGGGCCTTGTTTTTAGGCTTTTGATATAGAATGTGTATCTGTGTCATGAAGCGACTGCAGTTCTCGGGTAGCTCTACGCGTGTTCCACCTCAGATACAGGTACTATCTGAAAAAATTAAACATACCAAAAGTATATACCGTCTCTCCTATTTGATAGAACATTGCTCAATGTTTAAATATACAATTATTATTAAAAAATACAACAAACTCCGTATTTAAAGCTCACCACCCTAGTGAAGATTGCTCAGAATTGATGAACGAAGAAGGGATTAGAAAAAAAGGGATTCAAATTTCTTTTGCATTTAAAAATACATAAGAATAAGTGTAAGAAACTGGCTCTATATATACTGCACCAAAGTGAGGTACTGTGTGTATAGAGTCCAAGGGTCTCCACAGGTTTGGCAGAGGCTAAAGTTAGATAGAACTTTACTCTCTAAAGTGGTAGCTTGGTCGAGCAGTAAGGCACTATCAGAGGACAGTGTAAAGCATTTGATGTACACACTCAGTCAGCAAATTGATTCACACACTCAAGAACTGAACTCTAGGCCAATTGTTTTGTATAACAAATATACTGTTGTTTTATTTCTAGAACCAAGCAAGCCTGGTACAGGTAAGCATAAAAATACCTTTCAGTAGTAAATTACTTGTATGAACGCAGTTCAAAATTACAGTGCAACTTGTACTGGTTTTGGTTACAGTTTTAAGTAAGCAGTTTGCAACACATTGCAGGTATAGTACATTCAATTGAATGGGCTTTTTAAGTAAAATGCAGGCAATTACTTTGGCTAGCACATGACTGGATCCTAGATTCAGCCCTGGGACATTTCCTGAAAACAGGTGAGAAAATGCGTTTTGGTAAAAGGTACGATTTTTAAAGAATATTATTGCATTTCAAAAGTTGACACTTTGAAACTTTTTCACATAGAATCACCAATGTTATCCTATGGGAAGAAATTCAATTAGCAGGTAAGTTATGTTATCAATACTTTTTCTTACTCAGTGCTGGATCCTAGATTCAGCACTGGGACATTTCCTGAAAAAAGTAGAGAAAATGCGTTTTGGTTATTCGGCTGATTTTTAAGGAATATTTGTAGTTTTCAAAAGTCGACACAAAAAAACTTTTTGGGAGAAAAAGTGTCAATGTTATCCTATGAGGAAAAATGAGTTATCGGTCTTGAGGTAAGTAATCGGTCTTTTGAGTTAGGGTTCTGGGGTTAGACTTAGGGGTCTCCCAGGGTCAGTGATGCACTTATGTTGCACCCTCAGCGGCACTCGGCCGGCCGGGTGCAGAGTGTTGAGGCCCAATGTTATCCTATTGGGAATAGGGGGACTCCGGTTGGCGGCTGCTGGCAAGAAGGCCACCGGGTTGTGGGAGCAAAGCTCCTAGGGTAAAGCTCAGGGCAAGTTGGGGACCAACTTAGCACCCAAGGGGCACCCTCAGGGCGGCCGGGTGCAGGGTGCTGTTTTGAGTCCGGGTGCCCTGTTGATTTCAATGGAGATTCTCCGGGACAAAGAAATACTGCAGGCTCAGGGACGAGGATCTTCCTGGAGCGACCAACACTTCGAGGGGTAAGTAGGGATGTAGAGGGTTGGTTAGACACCACTGGGTTGGGCACACAAGGCTGTGGGGAGTCAGGTGCAGGGGTACCTTGGGAAGTCAGATTTTCTTACCTGCTCTGGTCGCAGTAGGGGGGGTCCTCTGGATCGAGGCTGCAGACGTCGTCTGGAGGCTTGAGGCAGGTCAGGGGTCACTGGATCTCGGGTCAGGATCGCCGGGGGAACCTCCTCATGGTGTTTGTTCACTCAAACACAGGCCGAGCTCGGCGGGTGCAGAGTGTGCTGGAGTCCCGGTTTCTGGCTGGCACCAGAAGCTGCTGTTTAAACATGACCGGTGTTCACGGGAGAAACAGCTTGGAAAGTGAATGCAGGCAGGTCCTCTGGGGTTTTTGAGGTTGTTGGCTGCTGGACACGCCGGGGTTTCGCAGGAGCAGGTTCGAGGGGAGACAATCTTGTAGGACTGGGGCCAAGTCAGTGGACGACATCCTCTTGTTAGCTCTGCACAGCTTCTCGTCCTTTTTTTCTTGTGGTTGCTGGATCTAAGGAAGGAAGGTTCAGGTTGCCCCATACTACTAAATTTAGGGGCGTTACAGGTAGATAAAGGACAGTAACCAATGGGTCCCTTCCCTGGGGTGGGTACACCCCCATACTGCCACTCTCCAGTGGGAGGAGGGCTGGGGCCTGTCCCTGGTTGGCTGGGTCCCCCCATCTTCAAGATGGCAGGGACTCGAGGTTGTGCTTCACCTCGCCTCCCCCACCTTAGGGGTGGAGTTGGCAGAGGTGGGCACACCTCTCTTCCTCAATTGTCTTGCCTGCTGGTTCTCCTGCCCAAAGTGGGGGGTAGAACCAGTGGGGACCAGTTGCTGAGTACAGTAAGTGGTCTGGAGAGGCTCACAAAGGCGGAATGCCTTTGAAGCTTCTCCTTCGTGAACCCTGCCCATCCTGGGGGAGGAGGCTTGTACCTCGTCCTAGGATGTGCATTGTTTCAGGCCCCTGAGAGCAGTAAGCTCTCGATCGAGGGGTCCAGAAACATGTATGGTGGTGGCAGCCAAGGCAGCCACTCAGTCAGGTCACTAGAAGTTGGTTGAGTTTCAGGGGGTATCTCTAAGATGCCTTCTGTCGTGCATTTTACATTAAATCCCACACTGGCATCAGTGTGGGTTTAATGTGCTGAGTAGTTTCATACAAAACTTCCCAGTCTTCAGTGCAGCCATTATGGTGCTGTGGAGTTCGTAATGACAAACTCCCAGCACCATTTACTCTTAATGGCAGAACTGCACTTGCAGTGCCCAGGAATGGACCTGGGTACTGTAGGGGTACAGGGCTCATGCACCTGTACCCAAACCACTGGCATAGGGCACCCAGCTAGAGGGGTGACTGATGTATGCCAGGGCAGTGTTTTATGGGCATGGCACACAGGGATGTGTGCCATGCCGACTCTTCACTTAGTTTTGCAGCAAGACACGCAGCCTGCCAAGGAAGTGTGTGAGTGTCAGGGTACAGGGCCTCCAAGGGTGGCACAATACGTTTTGCAGCCCTAGAGGTCTTCCCTGGTCACAGTGCCCTGGTTACGTGAGGTACCAATTACCAGGGGCTGACTTGTGACCATAGATGCCAATTGGGTTAGTTTTGGGGGGAAGAACACAGGCCCCGGGAACCTGACTGACAGCAAGGAAAAGTGCATCAGAAATTTGGCAAAAAGTGGGATGGTTACTTCAACAGAAACCCACTTTCGTACAATAAGAAAAGACCAAATGATACTTGAGTGTAGGAAAAGAAAGGGATGAAGATAAAGAAAAAAGAAGAAGAAACCGAAAGACACCAGTGTGATAACATCAACTGTTCAAGCTGTTTGCATGCTGGTGTGAAAGTAAATGTGCCCAGTGCATGAAAACGTCCTGCGACATTCCAAAAGTATGATAATTTACAATTTTTACAGTGATTATCTATGATTCCGAAGCGTCCAGCCGTACCAAATACAGAAAAAACAGGTGTCTTGCTTTCAAGTGGACGTCATGATATCGTCTAACAATCGAGCAAGCACGACATCAGGTATATGATGATTTAGAATACCAGTCAGAAAAATATCAAACATGCAAAAGCATATTTACCCTGGGATGGTATTGGGTCACTTATAGGAAAGTTGTGAGTTTGCTGAGTAGTTCACTACAAATGCAGAGGCCAATTGCAGATGGATTTATTCCTCTTTGATTCTTGGAATGCACAATCCAAATAATAGTTGCCTGTATATGTGTAAAAACACGAAAATGGATCATAGCATCAGGCTGCAATGATGTATCGAATATTCAAAGGATATTATGCCAAAAGTGGACCTAAAGTGGCAATGTCCAAACAGGGATTAAGGATCACAAGACTAAACGAAAGAGAGAAATGCGGAGCAGTAATGGCCACTTAAGTCAGAAATATATGGCAATGTGGGAATATGTCTGTAACAGCACAAGAAGAGCTATTCATTTTTAAACTATGAAAGTAAGTGGTAAAGATATATTGCAGTGCAAAGTTCAGGAAATAAGTGGTCAAAAAGGTGAAGACCAAACAAACGGAGCAAAGATAATATAACGCGCTGACATGGTATGGGTCCCAACATGGATCCATGCGCCCATTAAAAAGAACTCTGATTAGGTGGTTAGATACAAACAATGAAATGGGCCACGCAAATGCGATATAGCGTGCTGGCAAAGTATGAAACAAATGGACTCACCATATGAAAATAGAAGGATGTTCTATAACTCGGGAAGGAACGTTGCGGCGCCCGAGAGGTTATTCACCGTGTGTGCTAATAGATGATGCACAAAGCTTGACGTTTCCGATCAAATCTAAACGGTCCGGGAGTCTGCTGCTGGCTTAAGAAACAGTCGTGGAGGAGGTCATGTGACTTACCACGTATTTCCTATATGGGCAGGATGTTAGGTGCCAAAGATCATGAAAAGAGGGCGGCCATATTAAAATGGTAAATTGGAAAAAAGGTTAATGCTCCGTAATACCGGGGATGTACATGGGGATAGTCATACATAGTATAAGCGCTGGAATATAAATACAGGGGCAGTACAACTATTGTACAATTATGAACAGTCCCTACTATGCCGGTAGGGAAGATAATTCTTAAATTAATTTGAGAAAATAAAGATGAATGAGCCCAAGATCGCAGAAGTGGAGGTCCTAACAAATAAGCCCTCCTTTACACAAGAATTCTGATATAGATACCTCCGGCACAGATCACATGACATCTGGATACCTTTATGTGAGAGGTCTTGCTTAAACTGTTAAATCGACACCATAGTTGACACAAAGTGGATGGTTGACAATAAAGCCTGTATGAATGAATGTAAGAATCTGCATCCTAGGCTGGCGTCCAGGTGGAATGACACAATGTTATGTGTAAATCGTGTGTTATGATGTAGGAAAGCAAACGGATGAGGTTTATCTGTGAGTTAGGACTGGACATGGCTGTACTGGTTATCCATTATTATAGCGTATTGCTTGGCCCCATGGGATTTCTGAATTCAGTCCACGGGAACAAGTGTCCAATACACAAATACAGTACACTTCTCTCCGCTTCCTTGTTTCCTCAGTGTCTGTGCCTGGCCTGTTATCAATCTTTTCTAGTATTAGCCATCTGATATCCTCAGGAGTGTGGCATTTCTCTAAATAATGTTTCACTATGGGTGCAGCAGTTTTATTAGTTCTGATAGATGCACAATGCTCTGTAAGGCGTGTGGAGGACAAACGTGACGTCTCACCCACGTAACCTAAGTCACACGGACATAGGAGTAAAACGTTTTTGGTCTTGCAATTGGTAAAGGTCTATAAATTGATCTGTTTTGCGTTGTATGTACATGTTGGTGGCTATGGCTTCATTACATGCTTTACAATGGAAACATTTGTGGTTGTCCATGACCGCATTTTGTCCATTGAAAGTCTTTTGAACAAAGTTGGTGTTTGTCATCATCCTGTGTACTACCAAATCTCTCAAGTTTTTGTTGCGTCTGTGCGCAAACATTGGATGTGGCATAATGGCACTTTGTTTGTTGTTTACATTAAGAATTTGCCACTGAGCATTAATTTTTTGAACTATCTTCTCATGGAAGACCGATTGTTTTGTCACACAAACCAGTTTAGAGATTTCTGTGCTTTCAGAAGTTTGTAACAAGTGATCTCGATCATAAAATCGCACTCTTTTGTATGCCTCTCGGACTAGTCTTCTAGGGTAGCCGTGACTGATAAACTTTGCTTTCATGGCTACAGTCCAAAGATCATAGTCTTTGAGGTTAGTGCAATTGCGCCAGAGGCGTAAAAACTGGCCCATAGGTATACTCTTGTTCTGGCTTTTAGGGTGATAACTGTTAAAATGTAAAAGGGTGTTTCTTGCCCTGGGCTTTACATAAAGATGTACTTCCAGTTTTGAATCACACTCTCTAATTTCTATGTCCAGACGGAATATGCTACTTACCAGTATGCATCTGTTCTTGGCATGTAGATCTGCAGAGTTGTACACTTAGCAATAGATCGCCACCTGGTGTTGGGCTCAGATGATTGCAGGTTGTTGTCTTCTTGGAAGAAGTCTTTGTAGTCACGAGATAGGTGACTCCTCCCTTGGACAATACTGCGCCTGGTCATCGACTCCATCCTCAGATTGTTTTTCGCCATGATGGGAAATGATGGAGTTAGTAGAAGTAAAGAGAAAGGATGTCCATGCGTGTGCATCTAAGTAAGAAGAGTACTGGAACGGATACAAGTCCCGGGGAGGCGGGAGGGCGTGTACAACTCTGCAGCTCTACATGCCAAGAACAGATGCATACTGTTTAGTAGCATATTCCGTTCGAGGCATATGAGCTGCAGATTGTACACTTAGCAATGATTGTGCAGCAGTGTCTCCCCTAGCGGTGGTCGCTTGTATCCGTTGTAGCATACTGAAATAGTGTTTTAAGGACAGCTTGGCCTACTGCAGTTTGCTGCTTGGCTTGCACATCAACACAAGAGTGTTTAGTGAAGGTGTGTATTGTAGACCATGTTGCTGCCTTGCATATGTCCTCTAATGGTATGTTTCCTAAGAAAGCCATAGAGGCTCCTAGTTTGCGAGTGGAGTGCGCTCTAGGAGGAACCGTTGGAGTACGTTTAGCTTTTTGATAGCATATTTGAGTACACTTTACAAACCACCTGGCAATTCCTCCTTTAGAGATGGGATTGCCTTTGTGTGGGGGAGAGAAAGATACAAATAGTTGTTTTGTCTTTCTGAAGGATTTAGTCCTGTCTGTGTAGTATAATAGAGCTTTTCTAACATCTAAGGTGTGTAAAGCCCTTTCTGCAACAGAGTCCGGTTTTTGAAAAAACACTGGTAACTCTACTGATTGGTTAAGGTGAAAAGGAGTAATAACTTTTGGCAGGAATTTTGGATTGGGTCTAAGAACCACTTTGTTAGGGTGTATTTGAAAAAATGGTTCTTCTATTGTGAATGCTTGTATTTCACTAACTCTTCTGAGAGAGGTGATGGCAACCAGGAAGGCAGTTTTCCATGTTAGGAATTGCAGTTCACACTTGTGTAAAGGCTCAAAAGGGGGACCCATAAGTCTTGTAAGTACCACATGTAGGTTCCATACTGATACAGGTGGTAACCTAGGTGGGATTATTTGTTTTAATCCTTCCAGAAATGCTTTTATTGCAGGTACTCTAAAGAGAGATAGATGCTGTCTATTTTGTAAATAGGCTGCAATTGCTGCTAGATGCAGGCGTATGGAAGAATAAGCCAAATTGGACCTTTGTAGGTGTAGAAGGTAGCAAATAATATTTTGGATGGAAACATCCAGTGGATCAATGTGATTGTTGTTACAGTATATTGCAAATCTTTTCCACTTAGCAGCATAACATGCACTGGTAGTGGGTCTTCTAGCTTCCTTAATTATGTTCATACAGTCTGGTGGAAAGTTTAAGTAGCCAAACTCTAAGACCTCAAGAGCCAGATCGCCAAATTCAGTTGGTTTGGTTCTGGGTGCCTTATTTCTCCATGGTTCTGTGTTAGCAGGGATGGCGTGAGCCGTAATTTCTGATGTGGAACCAGTGAGAGATCTAGTAGCGTGGTGAACCACGGCTGACGTGCCCTTGTGGGGGCCACTAGTATTAGTTTGAGAGACTGTTGTCTGAGCTTGCGTACTACTAGTGGAATGAGTGGGAGAGGCGGAAAAACGTACGCAAATCTGCCTGACCAGTTCATCCATATCGCATTTCCCTCCGATCGTGGGTGTGGGAACCTGGCGGCGAAGGTTGGGCATTTTGCATTTTCGTGGGTGGCAAACAGATCTATTTGTGGATGCACCCACTTTTGGAAGAATGGTTGGAGAACTTGTGGGTGCAGCTCCCATTCGTGAATCTGTTGTGACTGACGACTCAACAGATCTGCTATCTGATTGTGAATTCCTGGAAGGTGTTCTACTGTCAGGTGTATGTTTTGAGGGATGGCCCATCTCCAAATGTTCTGTGCAAGCTGGGACAGTTGCAGAGAGTGTGTCCCCCCCTGTTTTTGTATATAGTACATGGCTGTCATATTGTCCGTCCGGATTAGAACAGCTTTGTTTTGTACTTGTACTTGAAAATTTTGAGTGCTAGGAAAATTGCTAGCAACTCTAAATGGTTGATGTGGAACCGTTTCTGTTGGTTGTTCCATTGGCCTTGTGTGGTATAATGCAAGAGATGGGCTCCCCATCCTGTGAGGGATGCATCTGTCGTGAGCACTATTTGTGGAACAGGGTCTAGGAACGGCCGTCCATTTGTCAAGTTTTTGGTGTTCCACCATTGCAGAGAGCGATATGTACGGCTGTCCACCAACACCAGGTCTGTGAGCTGACCTTGAGCCTGATTCCACTGTTGTGCTAGACATTCTTGTAGTGGGCGCATTTGCAGTCTTGCGTGAGGGACTATGAAGATGCAAGACGCCATCATGCCTATTAGTTTCATGAACACTCTGGCTTGAAGAGAGTGTTGGCATTGAAAAAGGGAGACTAAGTTCTGAATGCTTTGAATCCTGGCTTGACTGGGATACGCTAGAGCTTCCGATGTGTCTATGGTAACTCCTAGATATTGATGAAAGTGCGAAAGCTCTAGGTGCGATTTGGTGTAGTTTATTGTAAACCCTAAGTCGTGTAATGTTTGAATCGTTTGTTTTGTGTGTTGTACACACTGGTTGAACGATCTTGCTTTTATGAGCCAGTCGTCGAGATAAGGGAAGACATGTATCTGTTGTCTTCTGAGATGTGCTGCTACTACTGCTAAGCACTTTGTAAACACTTGTGGTGCTGTTGTGACCCCGAATGGAAGGACTTTGAACTGATAGTGTTGTCCTTGTATGACAAATCTTAGATACTTCCTGTGCGCAGGATGTATAGGAACATGAAAATAGGCGTCCTTTAGGTCTAGTGTCGAAAGAAAATCTCCCTGTTCTAGAATGGGAGTACTTGTTGTAAAGTGATCATGTGAAAATGATCTGATTGTATGTAGTGGTTGAGGGGCCTGAGGTCGAGAATTGGTCTTAAGGTCCCGTCCTTCTTGGGGATTAGGAAGTACAGGGAGTAGACTTCTGTTTCTTGTTCCTGTAAAGGGACCACTTGAATAGCATCTTCTTCTAGAAGTGCTAGAACTTCCTGTTGAAGCAGAGTTATGTGTTCTGCGGACATTGGACGCTGCCTGGGTGGTATGTTTGGGGGAGTTGCTGTGAGTTCTAGGCAGTAGCCATGTTGGATAATCTGTCTTACCCACCTGTCTGTTGTGATGGAATTCCAGACAGGTAGGAACTGTGATAGTCTGCCCCCCACAGGAGTGGAATGCTGTAGGGGAGGCAGAGGGAAGTCACTGTTTGGGAGTGGAAGAGGAGCGGTTGTTGTTATTACCTCTACCTCTTCCCTTATTGTTGTTGCCTCTGTATCCTCCTCTAAAGTAGCCTTTATTAGAGGAGGTTTGTGTGTGTCTTAAAAGATGATGTGTTATCTGCGCCGGTCTGCTTGGAGCCTCCTCTATAAGAGGAGCGACGAAAAGAACTTCTAGTCTGGGTGGATTGTAATGCACCCATAGACTTAGCAGTGTCCGTGTCTTTCTTCATCTTTTCTAGTGTGTTGCCTACTTCCGGCCCGAACAACCGGTTCTGATTGAAGGGCTGGTTCAGGATGGTAGGTTGTACTTCTGGTTTGAAACCTGAAATGCGCATGCATGACGTCTGAGAATACCACTAGTATTAACTGCTCTGGATGCTGTGTCAGCTACATCTAGTGCGCATTTAATGGAGGCATTAGATATTAATTTGCCTTCTTGTAAGAGCACTGCTGCCTGATCTTTGTATTGATCTGGTAGGTGTTCCATTAATTTTTCTAGTTGGTCGTAGTGAGCCCTGTTGTAGCGTGAGAGTAAGGCTTGTGTGTTTGCTATGCGCCATATGTTTGTTGCTTGTGCAGGAATTTGTTTCCCTGACGCATCAATAATTTTAGATTCTTTGTCAGGCGGGGGTGTGTCACCAGAAGTTTGGGAATTGGCTCTTTTACATGCATTTGACACTACCAAAGAGTCTAGTGGCAGATGTCCCTTAATGTAGACTGGATCAGCTGGTGCTGGTCTATACTTTTTCTCTATTCTGGGATTTAGCACCCTACACCGTACTGGATCTTTAAAAATGTCTGGAGCATGTTTAATGACTCCTTTGATCATGGGTAATATTTGAGTAGACCTTTGTGACTGCTCAAAAGTGTCTAATAAGAAATCCTCCTCAATGGCATCAGAGTGCATTGAAACTCCACGGTAAAGTGCAGCTCTGTTTAATAGATGATTAAACCCAATACTATCCTCTGGAGGGGAAGGTTTTGTTGGGTAGTACTGAGGATCAGGGATGTCTGGTGCATTGTTTGGTGGAAAATTATATGCATCGTCATCTTTGGGATATTCTGGATTGACATCCTCATCTAAAGGTTATGTATGTGGCTCTGGTACGTTATACCCCCCACCTAAATCATACTCCTTGTCAGTGTGGTGTGATGATGCAGGAGATTGAGCAGGAGAAGTTATAGGTTCAAAATATGGAGGGACAGGAGAGGAAGAAGGTGAAGGAGAGGAAGGGTGCATTGGAGAAGTTGCACAATCCTTTTTGGCAGGAACCACAGGTGGAAGTGGTGTGTCTGCTGATCTTTTCTTATAAGGAATTGCTTCTACATGTCCAGTTTTTGGATTAATATGGACTTTTTTCTGTCTAGGATCTGGTCTAAACAGATCTTCCTCTTCTATAATCTTCTTCGGCGTAGATTTTTTCGGTGCCGATAGGGGTTGCTTAGTGTTTTTTGCCTTAGGAGGAGTGATTGAGTCCTGTGGCAATTTTTATTCGGTGCCGAATGTGGTTTAGGCTTGTTTGTATCAGGTCTTGGAGTCTTTGGTACCGATATTGAAGATTTTGGCGGGGAGACAGGTTTTGTTGAGCCTGCAGCGCCGGAATCTATCTTGCCTTTCTTATTTTTGGAACCGGAGGGTTTCGGAGTCGAAGCTTTCGGGTCCGGTTCGGTTCCTGGCTTCGGCCCCAATGTGTCTTTTGGTTCGGGTGCCGAAGGGTGTTTGGGCACCGAAGGGTGTTTTGGCTTCGGTGTCGAAGAGTCCTTCGGTGTCGGAGGATGTTTCTGTGCCAATGGAGGAGGTGGAATTGGCACATGTGGTTTTTCGGTGCCGAGGCACCGGAAGGCGTAGTCTTTTTCCTCGGAGCCGAGCCCGAAGGCGGGGCGTCGGAGGGTAAATTTTGGTCTAGACTAGGCCCCATGGGCGGATGCTGACCGCTGCCTTTTGTTTGGGTAGTGTCTGTTGCGCAGGGGCAGAGGTACTCACGGGTTGTCGAGATGGAATCGAATCGTCCGAGTCCTCTGCTCCCGATATGATCTGGAGATCAGGCGAGTCTTCCTCGGCGACGAGTGGAGGCTCGTCCTCGGAGATATCTTCGAGTGGGTTCTCGTCCTCCGAGACGTCTTCTTCGACGATCTCCTCCTCAAAGATGGCCTCTGGTGCTGGCACTGATCTCCTCATCTCGTGTCAACGGGCCCTCCGATCCCGAATGGTCTTCTTCGAGGCACAGGCTGTGCAGGTCGACTCGTCGTGTTCTGGCGAGAAACAGGAGGTTGCAAACCTTGTGATGGTCGCTATGAGGGAATTTTGCTCAACATACCAGGCATCTCTTAAATGGAGTTCTGTCCATGCGGCGAAGGCCGTATGGCGCCGATAGGCCCAACGGCCCGCGTTGACGCACCGGGATGTAGCTGGTGATGTCGAAAAGTCTATTCAATGTCGAAAAAGTTTATCTTAAGTTTCACACTTCGAAAATGCAGAAAAAGTGTTTTCTAGCCGGAGCGGAAAACTTTCATCCGAAACCCAGTGGCAGAAAAAACAATCTGAGGATGAAGTCGATGACCATGCACAGTATTGTCCAAGGGAGGAGTCACCTATCTCGTGACTACAAAGACTTCTTCCAAGAAGACAACAACCTGCAATCATCCGAGCCCAACACCAGGCGGCGACCTATTGCTAAGTGTACGACTCTGCAGCTCATATGCCTCGAACATTCTATTTTGGGAGTTCCTATGTTGGCGGTGAAGCGGAGATTATAGTCGCATAAATTAATCCAATCGAGGAAATCCATGAGAGCTTCTGACTTCCTACTCCATACAAAGAAAAGGTTGTCAATATATCCCAGCCAATATATCATGGACTCGTAGAAAGGGCGACTTCATTATATATGAAGTGTTGTTCAAACAGACCCATGTAGATATTCGCCACCGTCAGTGCACAAGAGGCCCCCATACTTACCCCCTTCACTTGTTTGATAAGGTTTCTATTAAATTCAAAGGAGTTTTCCTCAAGGACAATGCGTAATATGTCTAAAATGAAGGACACATCGCAGTCTATTTGTGAATGAGAGCTGAACCATTCTACCGCAGTCAGTGCTCCTTTTTGCGGAATGTTGCTGTAGAGGGACTCTATGTCTAATGTGACAAGAGGGTCACTGATAGCTAGAAATGGGAGACCCTCTACTTTTATGATCTTCTATTTATTGTCCTTAATATTTGAGGTGGTTTTAGATACATGTGTACCTACAATTTTGTCAATGTACTTGGAGATGGGTTCGGTAACTGACCCTTTAGTTGTAACAACAGGTCGATAAGGAGAATTGAGCCTATCTTTGGTACCCCATACACACGGACCATTACGGGGTGAATGACGTTAAAAAAATCACTCATTTTGGCATTGGGTACCTTTTTCCAATGTCCTCTTTGTCAGGTTTTTTATCTTTCTCTGAACTCTAGCTGTTGGGTCCAGGTTTACTGGGAGATAGTGTACTGTGTAACTGAGGAAGTTGTGCATGTTGGAGACAAATATCTGTCTATTACAACAATACCTCCCCCTTTGTCACAGTTTTTCACTGTCAAGTCCTTAGTCTTTTTTAGTTCAACTAGAGCATCACGTTCCTCTTTTTGTAGGTTAGGGGATGGGAGTAGGTTGTAATTAGTAGCTGCTTTAAGTTTAGCCATAACCACAGTTTCAAATATGTTTACCTCTGGGCCCACTTGATCCAAAGTAGGAGTGAAAGTGGATCCAAGGCGCAACCCTGACCTATTGATTTCACTTATGTCTCTACAAGGGGAGTTTTCAAATATTTTTTTTGAGACGTATTTTGCGAAAAAATGACACAATGTCCTGGAATATTTCAAAGATGTTAGCTCCCGTGTGGGGTACAAAGGAAAGACCTTACATTCTATATCAAAAGCCTAAAAACAAGGCCCAGTTTTAAAAAATAATCATGTGTATTTAGGAAAATCAAATACATCAGATCATGTACACAATATGTTGACAAACACGGTTTCAAATACTGAATATACCTGTACATGTATATATTGTGGCAGGCATGTAGGTTGTTTATATTTTACATTAGAGAAAATAATGTACTATTATCAATAAATAGGGATTTTTGTATTTTTCCATCACACTTGTCTCTCCCAGTGTTTACTTGTTGGCTTAGGAACTAGTAGTTGTTGAAGTTCCCTAGGACTTTACAGTATGTATTATTTCCCTGCCTATAGGAACTGCTCATTAGTAGCAGGGGGGCATTTATCTTTACACCTGTTGCTTTTATAAGCAGCAGGTTTCTCCCCAGGGAGCAGCATTGGAGTGGCATTGAGAGGGAGGCCTTTGCCGTGGTTTGGTCCAAGAAGAAGCAGAGACTATACTTGCTTGGTACTCACTTCCTAATTCAAACTGATCACAGACCTCTCAGATGGCTAATGCAGACGAAAGGTGAAAATCCTAAACTGTTGGGGTGGTTTATCTCCCTACAGGGTAGTGTGTAGTGGAACACACACCAGGGACTGCCAATGCAGATGCACTTTCCAGGATCTTCCACTAAGAACATGAAGACTCTCTAGGGAAAGGTTAGTCTCATCCTCTTTCGTTTGGGGGGGGGGGGAGGGGGTTGTTGTGTGAGAAAGTGCCCTCTTTCTGCTTGGTTGCCCCCACTTTTTGCTGAACTGCTGAGGTACTTTGACTGAGTGTGCCCTGGGCTCCTGATAATCAGGTACCCAGGGCCTATGTTCTTTCCCTAAAACTGCATTGAAGCCTAAACCCAATTGGCAATCTCTGGCCACATGTCAGTCCCTGCTGAATGGTACCACAGGTACCCAGGCCACTGTGACCAGTGAAGTCCTCTAAGGGCTGCAGCACTTATTATGCCACCCAAAGCGGTCCTGTACCTTTATACTCCCACACTGCTTTTGCAGGCTGCATGTTTCTGTGCAGAACAAAGTGAAGAGACGACATGCACACACCACTGTGTGCCATGCCTACAACCCACTGCCCTGGCATAGATCAGTCACCCCTCTAGCTGGGTGTACTATGCCAGTGGTGAGGGTACATGTGCATGAGCCCTGTACCCTACAGTGTCTAAGTCCATTCTTGGACATTGTAAGTGCAGTGCTGACATTAAGAGTATATGGTGCTGGGAGGTTGTCAATACGAACTCCACAGCACCATGATGGCTACACTAAAAACTGAGAAGTTTGGTATCAAACTTCTCAGCACATTAAACCCACATGGATGCCAGTGTGGAATTTAATGAAAAATGCACCACAGAGGGCATATTAGAGATGCCCCCTGAAAAACGACCTAACTCAAGTGTCCTGGCTGAGTGGCTGCTCGCCCGCTGTCACCACCAGACAGGTATCTGGATCCCTGGGTGGAGAGCCTGCTCCTCTCGGGGATCTGAAACTATGCACACCCTGGAACGAGAAAGGAAGTGTTTGCAAGTCACTGTTTGTTAGGGGAAAGGGTGTTACGCATTGAGGCAGTCCTACCCCTACCTTTGGAATTGTTTCCTCAATATCCTCCTCTATAATAACCTCTGGAGGAAGAGAGTTGGGTATTGCTTTTATAAAAGGAAACATTTGGGTGTGATGATGTGGTTTTGGACGTACCTCTATAAAAAGAACGATGAAAAGAGCCTCTATTTAATGGGAACTGAAGTGCTCCCATGGACTTTGCCACTTATGTGTCATTTTTCATTTTTTCTAAAGCCCGATTGACTTCAGGACCAAACAGATTATGCTTGTCAAAGGGGGGTGTTTGAAATTGAGTGTTGAACCTCAGGTTTAAAGACTGACATTCTAAGCCATGCATGCCTTCTGAGGAGAATGCTGGTATTTGTTTCCGTAACCGCGGTGTCAGCAGCATCTAAATCACAACTGATAGAAGAGTTAGAAATTAGTTTTCCCTCTTGAAATAACTCTTTTGCTTTGTTTATGTGTTCTTCTGGGTGATATTGGGGAACTCCTCCATCTCATCCCAGTGTGCCCTGTCGTACCTAGCTAGCAGGACTTGTGTATTTGTGATGCGCCAGTGATTAGCAACTCAAGCAGCTTCACGTTCCCCTGAAGCATCTATGAGCTTAGATTCTTTATCCTGGGGAGGAGCATCACCAAAATTTTGCGATTTAGCTCTTTTGCGAGCGGTGGACACTACATGGGAGTCAAGAGGCAGATTACCTTTAATAAAGATAGAATAAGAGGGTGAATGTGTATATGTTTTATCGACACTAGGATTCAAAATTGGTGCTTGCAAGGATCTTTGTAAATGTCATCCGTGTGCCTCATAATGCCCTTCAGCAAAGGGAGTGTCTGACTTGACCTGTGAGTGGACCCAAGTGTCTGAAATAAAAAGTTTCTTCTAATGACTCTTTATGTAACGCTACGCTATGGTACTCTGCTGCTCCAGCAAGGAGTTCCTGATCAGCCACATTATCATAAGGTGGGGAAGGCTTTCCAGGGTAAAGGTCTGGGTCATTGTCTAACGGAGAGTCAATGGTGTATAATCCTTTCATGGGTCTATTGGTATTTCCTCCTCAATATCTCCCTCTTCAAGCTGTGAAAGTGGAGATCCTTGAGGCATAATGTGTAAAGGATCTAAATGTGGAGAAGATGGTAGAAGTGGAGGGGATGGTAGAGCAGGATAAACAGGGTTGGTAGACACATCCTCCTCCTCCTTTTACGGAATGTTATAGTGAGAGTCCTCAGAAAGATACTTGCGTTTAAATGGAGATTTAGCATGAATATGTCCTGTATCAGGATTGATATAAATATTTTTTTGTTTGGGATCCAGTTTGGGATGAACAATGTCTAAATTAGAGTCAGAAGGTTCAAAGTTGCTGTCTTTTGATTTCAGCACGGAAGGTTTGGATGCCGGGATGGATTCGCTTTTTTGAGCTGAAGGTTTTGGCTCCGAAGCATGCTTTCCTTTCAACTCAGAGAATTTCAGCTCCGAGCCAGATTTGGTATTTGAACTGGAAGGTTTTGGCTCCGAAGAGGAATTTGGTCGACTCTGTTCCGAGCCGGCAGGCTTGACTATCGGTTTTGGTGCAGAGCCGGAAAGAGGGGTGTCAGATACATCGTCTCGGTAAAACCGGTACGAAACAATACCGTCAAGGGTAGAGTGGATTGCGCATCAAGGAGAACCCGAAGAACGGTTTCAAACTGGGGCGGAACAATGTACGAACCAGATGTTCAATCTCATAAATTTTGCAATTAAATCCTTTATTTATCAATCTTCAAGTTTAAAAAAATACAATCCAGCCAACGTGTTCTGTTCCAAAACACTCTTGGAACTTCGTCAGGGTTTTGAAACCAGACCCCAAGGAGACTACAAAACACACTTATCATGGTGACGGACATGGGGCTCCAGAACGCCCATGGGAATTGATAAACAGCCAGCAAACAATGCTGGAATATTGGTGTAATTAATGAGTGTTGGCCTTAATGAAATTCAAAGCCCTGACGAAGTTCCAGGAGTGTTTTGGAACGAAACACACTGGCTGGATTGTATTTTTTAAATTTGAAGATGAAAAAATACAGGATTTCTTTGCAAGATTTATGAGATAGGACTTCTCTTCCTGGTGCACCTCCTTACGTACAACAAGTCTGGAGTCTGTTGAACAGTGACACTAAACGGCGGCAAGTGCCCGAGGATTTGTGCATGGGACATTTTACTGTCAATGATTAATACGTGAGGTGCAGCCTAGACAATCTGTTGCCGGGTCTTGCTTTCTAAGTTTGTGGTGATGTCCACTCAATTTCACTTCTGCTTTAAGATTGTTGGTGCACAGGGATTCTCCATCCCCTCTTCAGCATTCATCTTTCTGATTGAACTACATATTTTCAGGTATAGGCACCTGCATCCTCCGTTAACAGTCCTGACACATCTCCACCAATTTTCATCCTCATTGTTCACTGTCTCCTAGACAACAAACTACCAATCAAATAAAATATTTACCTGTAGCCACCTGTCGAACTAGCACAGTGCTGAGCTTAATGATGGGACTGAATTGCTTGCTCTCTCCCGAAGGGTTCGGGACCTTATAACTTCTTAGAACCAGCTTATCATCTTGCTTCTGCAGAAGAACCAGGATATCCTCCAGCAACAAAGTATAGAGATCTGAGAAACGAAATACAGAAGGGCAACATATTTGTAGGCAAACAGTACATTTGTATTATCAAGAATTCCTTTCTACATCTCCTAAATAGAGGGGGAGGGTAGAGCTAATACTTTAAGGTAAACTCAGCAACAGGAAGGGGGGAAATACTATGAAAATGTATGATGTAAACATCTGATCAATGTTCTTGTTACTGATTGTATTTTATGTCATATTTTCTCCTGGTTTTCAGTGCATTGTTTGGGTTAGTTCCTAGAAGCTAGAATGGGTAATGCCATTTGGCTGTGCTGAAGAAATAATAACATAAATGCGCAGGGCAAGTTTTAATATGCCTAATACACCTAAGAAAGATTCTCTTAACTACTCAGGATACGTCCACATGAGGATATCCTGAGTGGCTTAAACAATGGGCCCAGACTAGTAACCATAGCTTCAGAATTTAGTCTGAACACCTAGAGCCTGTTAATTCCAACTAAAGTACTTTAAGGCCATTTTTTCTTTCTGATAGTCACCATCAAGTCCCAATTATTAATGCCTCAGAATATTCTGAACTAGGCTATGACAATTCAATCTTCCCGGTGGCACCTGAGAAACTGCTGCATCACCTTCAGCAGGGGCAGAATACCACTGCCCTGGGCACATGTGATCTCATCACCCCACTTGCAAAATTTCTACGATGTGCAGCAGAATTGTTTTCAAGGTAATAGTTACTACAGAAAAATCAATCAATAAGTCTAACAAATTTGCATAGCATAGCCTGGGAGAGGTCCTCTACTGGTGCATCAATTATTTCTCTCTGACCTCAAGGTACAGACAGCAATGAAAAGGTTACTATCTGTAGGAGCAGTTTTGCTGTTTGAAGACATTTCTGGATTCACATGAAGAGTGTTATAATGCTATATAGTGGTGGAGTTCTGAATTATCCCTCTATTCTATGTTTTAGGTGGGTGTAGTCCCCCTCCTATAACATCAGATGAATATGTACACTCAGCAGCCCTTGGTGCCTTGTACTGTTCTAGGGCTGTGTACCTTAACTTATATAGCGATTGCACCTTGTTTAGGTCTTAAACCTTTTTAGGGCGACTGGGGGTGGGGGGTGCATGTTAATCCAGAAAGGTTTTCAAGCTGCATAACTACACCTACAAGTAAGTGATCTTTTTGTTTTGCAGCATGAATCTGTTCTAGATTTAAACGCTGTGCACTGAGTATGTAGCAGTATTTCCACCACTTGGGAGGTTGGTTTGTGAACAAGGGTCTTATGGCCTTGTGGCCCATCTGAGTTTTTCTGTTAACTTAAATGCCTACGAAATAGTTTATTGAACGTTTGGCCTGATGACCATGTGCTAAGTGTTAAATGTCATTTATAAATATATTCCCTATGAAATGCAAGGGGATGGGCTGTGGGCATCCCTTATCCATAGTGAAGTTACGCTTTTTAGTTTGTAACAACTTTGGATGGCTTGCACCGTGCAAAGGTTTCTTTTGTGACTGGCAAGCCTATGTATGTTTGTGAGCATGCATGGTGCACTGTGGACGTTAGTCTGACATCACTGGGAGTGGAGTGGAGTGAGGGGTGGGGGATATACCCATTGAAGGGTTTCCTAGAAACAGGGAAAAACAATAAATAGGAAAAAAGATTTAATTCTCCACCCAAATTCTACATGACAGGATAATATACAGTATGTGAATCCAGAAAATATTCAACCTGAGAAGGCTATGGTGAAAAATGTATGACCCCCCTGCTAAAATCTGGGAAATCTTACCTCTGGACCTGCAGATCAAATTACATCTGCACAGTTTAGAAAATTATTTAGAACATGGCTGTTTACAAAATACTTTTTACAACAAAAGGCTGTAGGATAGGAAGTGTGTCAGAATGCCAGGAAGCCACTTTGCATGTGAATGCTCGACAAATAATAATTGAACATCAGTTACCAAGTACAAGGAAAGCTAATTATTTTAACATATTAAAAGGGTAAAAAACACAGAATTCTGTAAAAGGGATAGATACTGTACAGTGACTAAAACTAGCTGTTCAGTAGCCAACTTTAAGGATTAAGAGCTTCTAGTTAAAAGAAGTATCAGCCACACACTGATGGTAAAGGAGTGTAAAAATCGGTCCTATAGAAGTGTAAAACCAGATGCAAACCTTACCAAGGAGGAGCAGCAACAGAACAAATTTGTAACTCAGCACATCCACCACCGTGCTATAAGAAATCGATAACCGAGAAACAAAAAAGTGTCCTTATGTAGCCTGGGACAAGACATTTCATTTTTCAAAAGTAATTTGTAACCAATTACATAATGTATGAACCACAAAGTGTCTCTCTAGGACAGGAAACATTAAGGTTTTTTTCCCACTGTTACATTGACAGTGGTCTCCAGCAAGAGAGGCTCCACTAAACATCGTAAAAATTGGTGGTGGGAAGAAAGCAATCTTAATACAGGAGCATTTTTGTTGACCTCACTGTACAACCATGAGTATTACATTGATTTTCCTATAGTGTCAACATTTCTTGAAAGTCCTGAAAAAGGGAAGTTGAGGAATAAAATATTCCAATTTTCACCGGTTACGACCATTCCTGACTCTTCTTCCATCCCAGTTGCTACTTACCAATAGTCTTATCCCGGCAGACTTTCCACTTCAAAGGCCCTTCATGAATCAACTTCTTCTTTGTTAAATCCAAAGTCTGTAAAAGAAAAAGAGAAGTAAGCAAGCAGATACACCAAGTCACACACGCAAATACTGAAGGACCAGGATCTGGGCAGAGTTTGCTATAAGGCCATAGAACTCGGAGATGACTATATGGCACCATGACTTTTCTTGTACATAATAGAGAGCTAATACAGATACAATTTTGAATCTGTACTGTAAAATCAAAACAAAATTCTAAATAGGTTGTACGTTTTGGCAAGCTAATATTTCAAGCCGTTTAGTAGGCACTTTTATCCCATGTCTGAGTGCGTTATTAGATTCAGATAGTTTCTTGCTATCCTACTTCTACCTTCTGCACAGTAAGTAAAAAAGAAGCGTATGAGTGATTTTTATCCACTAGATTGTAATCAGTAAACAAAAAAATATATATAATAAAAAATAACCTGTATAGTCAACTATTTAGCAGCTTTTCACATCAAAACCTGGACTGGTAGCCAGATGTTATAACTCACTGTACCAAATGAATACAGAAAAAACATTTTCTAGTTATAGGTGAGTAGCGATATCAGAACAGATAAAGTGTATAGGTTTTTGGCATATGTTCATGAGATACAGGCAATATTATTTCTCAGTTAAGTGAAGACTAAAGTAATACACAAACACACACTCACAGGCAAGAACACACACACACACACACACACACACACACACACACACACACAATGGAATTAAAGATTTTGCTATTTCTGTTGGGATCTGAGTGACCACGTAACTTCGAGTTTGGGAGCAGAGATGCAATGACTCAAGGAAAGGTTCAATCGACATTTTTGCATCAGAGAGACGATATGAGAGAGGACATTGCACCACAAGAAAAGCTACCTCACTTTCAAGACAATTTATCACGTAATTTCGTGTGACATTGTGCATTCGTTCATGCATACAGTGGCGAAGGTCTTACTTAAGTGGGTGGAGAATATGGAACCCTCTAGACCACGGCAGAGCCATAAAGAGAGATGCATGTCAAAGTTATCAATGAGAAGAAATATTCTTAACTAAAAACATGGAATGAGAGAGAGAGAGAGAGAGAGAATAGAGCTAGAACGGGGAGTGACAGAGAGAGTGGGAAAAATGCAAAGGAGCATGAGAAGAGGAGAGAGAGGAAATATGGGTAAAATGGGTGAGATGGAGTAGATGCTCTTGCTCAGATAAGAAAAACAGGTGGTTCTTTGGATCAAGACACCTTGGCTAAATACATCAACATAACAATATAAATATTGGAAAAGGATCTATCGTTCTCGCCATTCACTGCCATGGTTTCATGTGTTCTAACCTGGATAGCCCATTTGAGATGAATAACAAGTGATTCATCTGGGAGTATTTAATGCAGTACTACTGAATTTTGCATTCATTTTTCACAAATTGTAGGCTTTTAAACATTGTAGGCTTTTAAAAGAGCAATGTCCAGTTTAATCTCAGAATTATTTTTTAATGTAATTAATTATGGGGTACACTGCACAACCCTTCCTCTTTCCCTTTACTAGATTATGTTTTCAATCATTGCCCAAAAAACATATCAAAAGTTTGATTTTTCTTTGTTTTTAACACAGGATTCCAATGGCCTAACTTCCCATATTTGTTTTTAAACTATAACCTTCTTACTAAAATATACTTAAGCCTGTTTGCCAATATAAACATTAATACTTGTGTAGCAAACCCAATTTTTTCAACCAATATTTCTGATATTCAGACTTCATTACCTCCAGGTTTTTGAAAGCCTACATACATTTTACAATAAGATAATAACGCGTCACGCTGCCTCATACTCCCACAACTGGAATTCACTTGTGTGGGACTGCTGCATCCGGCTGGCCGGGGAGTGCCAAAAAGGTAAAACAGACTCTGCTTCTTCGGTGCCTGCGAACTGCAGGGAAGTAGCTTCTGTGCTCCAAGGGAGATTGCTGGCAATTTGCAAAGGGCTGGCCGTCTACCGTGGTTCTTGGTAGTTGCTCAGCTGCAGGACGAGTCATTCGGTCACAACTGTTGAGACTGGTGGAGGAAGGCAGGCAGGGATTGGAGCCGAAAGTCCACAGCAGCCTTCAGTTCTTGTTCTCTTGCAGCTCTTCTTTGTCCTCTTCTTCTGGATCTGGCGAAATCTACGTTTCTGGCATCAGGGGTGCCCCTAAATACTCAATGTAGGGGTGTTAAAGGAAGTGACAGGTAGCAGCCAATGGGCTACTAACCTTTAAGGTGTCCACACTCTCCTATATGATCACTTCCTCTGGGACACTTCCCCTGACACAGTTGGCCTAATTTTACCAAATTCCAAGATGCTGGAATTCAACTTTTTGTGTTCACATCAGATATCCCACTATAGTGGTGGAACTAGCCTGACTGGAACACACCACCTGATTAGCCAATTTCCCCACCTGTCCAGGTTCCAAATGGGCCAAGGGCTAGGGGTAACATTTCTTCTGTCTGGGGAGAACCTGTGTCGCATATCAAAGGCTGAAGAGGACTTTGAAGCCTCCTGCCTTGACATGCCGATTACTTGCAGCCTGCTTGGAAGAGGTGACAATACCTCTGGCCGGAGCAGGCTTGGTTTCTGCCCTCAGAGAGCTTGGGATCTCACCAGCAGGGGGCCTGAAATCGGTTTGTGGTTGCAGGTTGGTCTACACCAGTCAGCCAGTACACTAGTAGTTGGTAGATTTTTAGGCGGACACCTGGGTGCATGCATTAGTAAATCCATCACTGGAATCAGTGTGGGCTTAATAATACGAGATGTTTGATACCAAACATCTTTAGTATCCCTGAAGCCATCATGTAGCTGGGGAACTAGTAATTTCCGGCACATG
Source organism: Lissotriton helveticus (assembly GCF_964261635.1). NCBI lineage: Eukaryota > Metazoa > Chordata > Amphibia > Caudata > Salamandridae > Lissotriton > Lissotriton helveticus. The sequence goes on from NC_136061.1 coordinate 1,502,097,071, forward strand.
TACTTAAAATGGCTTCCCTTTTCATTTGTGATATCGAAGAATCAACTTAGACATCACAGGGGCAGATCTGCTCATGCAGACATGTCGTCACATCCAGTATAGTGCACCCTGCCTTAGGGCTGTACGGTCTGCTGTAGGGGTGACTTGCCTATACTGCATACAGTGTTTGCAGGCATGGCACACTAGGGATAGGCCAGGTTGTGTCCTCACTTTTCTCTGTACCATGTCATACATTCTGCAATGGCAGATTGCATGAGTGTGCTGAAGGGACCCCTAGGGTGGCACAATACATGCTGTAGCCCTCAGGGATCCTCTTTAGCCTCCCTGTCCTAGGTATTAGGGGCGCAATTTACTACAGACTTACAGAGGGTGCTAAAGGTATTGCCAATTGGGGTGGCAATTGTTCAGTTTTAGGGAAAAAGATCTGGCATCAAGGACCTGGAAAGCGGGAATCCAGTGCACTTCTGTCAAAATTGCATCAGATACCAGGCATAAAGTGGGGGTGACCATGTCAAAAAGGGCACTTTCCTACATTGTTACATTAAATTGTTTTGGAGTTCGGAGTTTCTTGTCATAGCACCAACAGTTTGAAGGCTGCATGCACTAGACTAAATCCACACTCCCATAGTCTTTCCAGACAAGCAGTCCAGTCACATACTTCAATCCAGGCTGCCACTAAGCAACAAACATTTTGGACACATCTGTGCCTTTTCAAACACAAAGCATGAGGCTTTCTCAAATGTCTCAATTTTGGGTGACACAATAAGTGTACAAACATTTTGGGCAGCACTGCAATGTATCCATTTCTCCTTTCAACCTGTATCCTCAGTTTCATATGCATTTCACCTTTACTCTGCACATACATAGTGTATAGGTCTGTTTAAAGCGCTTCAGTTTTGTGCAGCACAGCAACTACTCTATTTTGCCTTAAAAGCTTGCCAAAGTCCTCAATCTCAGGCGACAAAGTTGCAAAAGATGTAGCTTATCCCCTTCCCTGCGCCGCGTATTCTGCCGTGGCGTGGGGGTGAGCACGGCGTTCTGGTACTTATGACGGCTCCATGCCGTCATGAGTCACAGGCAGCGTGTGCTCATGACGGCGTGGAGCCGTCATGACCCCGCCCACTCACTAATTCGTCTGCACAGGCGGGGGAATAGTGCCGCGTGGGCAGAGCGGTAGCGGCATGACGGCTCCATGCCGTCATGAGCACAAGCCGCCCGTGGCTCATGACGGCGTGGAGCCTTCATGAGCATGCAACGGGTTAAAGGCCACAACTCCACCCCACTGAAATCCACACCACTCCAATTTATCCCCACCAACTCCACCCCACTACAATCTATCCCACTCCACTCCAACCCACCCCATTGCACTCCACTTCAATCAACCTCCACTCCGATCTGCCCCACTACCCCCCCCCCCCCCACTATGTTCCAACCTTTCCAAACAAGCAGTCGAGTCACATGCTTCAGGTCAGGTTGCTAATAAGCAACAAAAAGTTTGGACACATCTGATCCTTTTCAAATACAAAGTATGCAGATTTTGAAAGTGCCTCAATTTTGGGCAGCACTGCAGTTAATCAATTTCTAATTAAAACCAGTGTCCTCAGTCTCATATATATTTGTAAAGTACTTCAGTTTTGTGCAGTGTAGGAATTACAACATTTCTCATTAAAACATGTGCCTAACTCCTCATTCTCCATTTCAACCCACTCCAATCCAATCTACCCCACCCCACTCCAATCCAATCCAATCTACCCCACACCACTCAAATCCAATCCAATCTACCCCACCCCACCCCACTCCACTCCAATCCAATCCAACCCACCCAACTCCACTCCACTCCAATCCAACCCACCCACTCCACTCCACTCCAACCCACCCAACTCCACTCCACTCCACTCCAATCCAACCCACCCACTCCAATCCAATCCACCCCACCCCACCCCACTCCACTCCACTCCAATCCACCCCACTCCACTCCAATCCACCCCACTCCAATCCAACCCACTCCAATCCAACCCACCCCACTCCACTCCAACCCCACTCCAACCCACTCCACTCCAACCAACCCCACTCCACCCCACTTCAATCCAATCCAACCCACCCCACTCCAATCCACCCCAATTCACCCCAATCCAACCCACCCCACCCCACTCCAACCCACTCCACTCCACTCCACTCCACTCCAATCCTACCCACCCCACTCCACTCCTACCCACCCCACTCCTACCCACCCCACCCCAATCCAACCCACTCCAATCCAACCCACCCCAATCCAATCCAACCCACCCCACTCCAATCCAACCCACCCCAATCCAATCCAACCCACCCCACTCCAATCCAACCCACTCCAATCCACTCCAATCCAACCCACCCCAATCCAACCCTCCCCACCCCACTCCAATCCAATCCACCCCACGCCACTCCAATCCAATCAACCCCACTCCAATCCAATCAACCCCACTCCAATCCAATCAACCCCACTCCACTCCAATCCAACCCACCCCACTCCACTCCAATCCAACCCCACTCCAACCCACTCCACTCCAATCCAACCAACCCCACTCCAATCCAACGCACCCCACTCCAATCCACCCCAATTCACCCCAATCCAACCCACCCCACCCCACTCCAATCCTACCCACCCCACTCCACTCCTACCCACCCCACCCCAATCCAACCCACTCCAATCCAATCCAACCCACCCCACTCCAATCCAACCCACTCCAATCCAACCCACCCCACCCCAATCCAACCCTCCCCACCCCACTCCAATCCAATCCACCCCACGCCACTCCAATCCAATCAACCCCACTCCAATCCAACCCAATCCAACACACTCCATTCCAATCCAACACACTCCAATCCAATCCAACACACTCCAATCCAACCCAACCCACTCCAACCCACCCCACTCCAACCCACCCCACTCCAACCCACCCCACTCCAACCCACCCCACTCCAACCCACCCCACTCCAACCCACCCCACTCCAACCCACCCCACTCCAACCCACTCCAATCCACCCCACTCCAATCCAATCCAGCCCACCCCACTCCAATCCACCCCACTCCAATCCAATCCACTCCAATCCAATCCACCCCACTCCAATCCAATCCACCCCACTCCAATCCAATCCACCCCACTCCAATCCAATCCACCCCACTCCAATCCAATCCACCCCACTCCAATCCAATCCACCCCACTCCAATCCAATCCACCCCACTCCAATCCACCCCACTCCAATCCAATCCACCCCACTCCAATCCAATCCACCCCAATCCAATCCACCCCACTCCAATCCAATCCAATCCACCCCACTCCAATCCAATCCAATCCACCCCACTCCAATCCAATCCAATCCACCCCACTCCAATCCAATCCACCCCACTCCAATCCACCCCACTCCAATCCAATCCAATCCACCCCACTCCAATCCACCCCACTCCAAGCCAATCCACCCCACGCCAATCCACTCCAATCCAATCCACCACACTCCAATCCACCACACTCCAATCCACTCCAATCCAATCCACTCCAATCCAATCCACCCCACTCCAATCCACCCCACTCCAATCCACCCCACTCCACCCCACTCCACCCCACTCCAATCCAATCCACCCCACTCCACCCCACTCCACCCCACTCCAATCCACCCCACTCCAATCCACCCCACTCCAATCCACCCCACTCCAATCCACCCCACTCCAATCCACCCCACTCCAATCCACCCCACTCCAATCCACCCCACTCCAATCCACCCCAATCCAATCCACCCCACTCCAATCCACCCCACTCCAATCCACCCCACTCCAATCCACCCCACTCCAATCCAATCCACCCCACTCCAATCCACCCTACTCCAATCCACCCCACTCCAATCCAATCCACCCCACTCCAATCCACCCCACTCCAATCCAATCCAGCCCACCCCACTCCAATCCACCCCACTCCAATCCACCCCACTCCAACCCACTCCACTCCAACCCAGCCCATCCCAATCCAATTCAATCCAACCCACACCAAAGCAATCCAATACAATCCAACCCACCCTACCCCAATCCAATCCAACCCACCCTACCCCAATCCAATCCAATCCAATCCAATCCAATCCAACCCACCCCAATCCACTCCACTCCAATCTAACCCACCCCCAATCCACCCCACTCCAATCCAATCCAATCTACTCCAATCCAACCCACCCCAATCCAATCCAACCCACCCCACTCCAATCCACCCCAATCCAACCCACCCCACTCCACTCCTACCCACCCCACTCCTACCCACCCCACCCCAATCCAACCCACTCCAATCCAACCCACCCCAATCCAATCCAACCCACCCCACTCCAATCCAACCCACTCCAATCCACTCCAATCCAACCCACCCCACTCCAATCCAACCCACTCCAATCCAATCCACTCCAATCCAACCCACCCCAATCCAACCCTCCCCACCCCACTCCAATCCAATCCAATCCACCCCACGCCACTCCAATCCAATCAACCCCACTCCACTCCAATCCAATCAACCCCACTCCACTCCAATCAACCCCACTCCACTCCAATCCAACCCACCCCACTCCACTCCAATCCAATCCAACCCCACTCCACCCCACTCCAACCCACTCCACTCCAATCCAACCAACCCCACTCCAATCCAACGCACCCCACTCCAATCCACCCCAATTCACCCCAATCCAACCCACCCCACCCCACTCCAATCCTACCCACCCCACTCCACTCCTACCCACCCCACTCCACTCCTACCCACCCCACCCCAACCCACTCCAATCCAATCCAACCCACCCCACTCCAATCCAACCCACTCCAATACAACCCACCCCACCCCAATCCAACCCTCCCCTCCCCACCCCACTCCAATCCAATCCAACCCTCCCCACCCCACTCCAATCCAATCCAATCAACCCCACTCCAATCCAACCCAATCCAATCCAACACACTCCATTCCAATCCAACACACTACACTCCAATCCAACCCACCCCACTCCAACCCACCCCACTCCAACCCACCCCACTCCAACCCACCCCACTCCAACCCACCCCACTCCAACCCACCCCACTCCAATCCACCCATCCACCCCACTCCAATCCAATCCAATCCAGCCCACCCCACTCCAATCCACTCCACTCCAATCCAATCCACCCCACTCCAATCCAATCCAATCCAATCCACCCCACTCCAATCCACCCCACTCCAATCCAATCCACTCCAATCCAATCCACCCCACTCCAATCCAATCCACCCCACTCCAATCCAATCCACCCCACTCCAATCCAATCCAATCCACCCCACTCCAATCCACCCCACTCCAATCCACCCCATTCCAAGCCAATCCACCCCACGCCAATCCACTCCAATCCAATCCACCACACTCCAATCCACCCCAATCCAATCCACTCCACTCCAATCCACCCCACTCCAATCCAATCCACCCCACTCCAATCCACCCCACTCCAATCCAATCCAACCCACCCCCAATCCACCCCACTCCAATCCAATCCAATCTACTCCAATCCAACCCACCCCAATCCAATCCAATCCACCCACCCCACCCCAATCCAATCCACCCCACTCCAGTTCACCCCAATCCAATTCAACCCACCCCACCCCAATCCAATCCACCCCAATCCAATCCAACCCACCCCACTCCAATCCAACCCAACCCACCCCAATCCAACCCACCCCACCCCAATCCAACCCACCCCACCCCACCCCACCCCAAGACGAGGAAGGCTGCTGGCGGACAAAGTACACCAACAAATGGTTGCTACCCAATTCATACTTGATCCCCATACTGACTATGGCACACTCCCCCGCACACATAGGATCTGCCCCCATGATCGAACTCATCTCCAGGGTTTGGCACAACGACAAGATTCCCGACTCAGCCAGACGCCTGGTCCAGCAATGCCTTATCTGTTTGCAACACAACCCTGGGAAAGGAACTGTGGTACCCCGGGGAGGGTTTGGGGTCCCCGACCATCCTTTTGAGGTCCTCCAGATGGACTACATCCAACTGGAAAGATGCCAAAGCCTGAAGTATGTATTAGTCATTGTGTGTGCTTTCAGCAAATGGGTAGAAGCCTATCCAACCCGTGATAACACTGCCAAGGTACTGCTGAAAGAGTTTTTCCCTCGCTACGGTCTTTGTCGAATCCTATGGAGCGACAACGGCCCCCACTTCATAGCTGAAGTTATCCAACTAATCTTGAAAGGTGGAAAATGACAAAATGTATATGTACATAAGCGGCGTTCATTTGTGTTCACCCTCGCCACTGTTGAAGGTAAAGAAAGTCACGAAACAGTGGTCCCGCCATCTTGTTCCCTTTTAGGCTCCATCACGAACATAGATAGTAGCCATCTTTGTGTCATGACCTCTCTGCCCATTGCCGATAGCCATCATCTCTCTCTCTCTCTCTTGCTCTCGCTCTCTCTCTCTCTCTCCAGCCCCGCAAGCACCCCGCGCCCCGACAGCCCCCGGTCTCTCCTGTTCGGGCCATAAACGCACCGCTAAACACGACCTTGTCACCACTCTGGACCCCTGCCCCCTCGCTCTTTCATCCTACTCATAGAACGGGCCCTTTTGGTAACCTCTTCCTCCCTGCCCGGTTGCCCGGCCTGATCCCGGGCCATCACCTAGCCCAACAGATGCAGTTTATTGCTTCCTACAGTAGGACCTCGCCTCACATCAGAGGAACGGTGATTAATCAAGGCCTTCACACCCCTAGATCTGTCCGACACCCCCGCATCCCTCCCAGGAACACCCTTCCTCTCTTCTGATGGCCCCCCCCGGCTACACCTGGCCTCTCGACCCAGTCCCACATCATAAAACTAGGTCTCGTGGATGTACCCCTCCGGCCCCGCATAGCGAAACATGATCTTATCGCCTGCCCAACCTTAGATCTGACCACCCCCTCCTGCCCTCGTGCCCTGTTGGAATGTCCGGCTGCAGATTGCAATTCACATATCACATTTGGGAGGGGAAAACAACATCAGAGCGGTCGGTATGGGAATGGGCCTGGAGCTGGGGTCCCAAACATGCCCTTTTTGTACTTCAAAGAGTCTTTATTGCAATAAGGAATGTTTGTACATCATAAACCTGCGTATAAAAGACGCAGCCGTAGAGAAACTTGTTAGAGCACCTCGAGAAGATACCCTGTTGTCTGATCTGACGTGTTCTGTTCCGTCGGAAATAAACTCCTGTTTCCTGCCTTCCAATCTCCAGCGCCTGCCTCTTTATTTGGTAAATCGTGAGTTGGGTGAGAAGCGGCTAACGCCGGGCAAACCTAGAAAAGGGGTAAAACGACCTGATCTGCCTGAACCCTTTTTTCATCAATTGGCGCCCAACGTGGGGCCCATCAGCGACACGTGGATCCAGTGAGAGAGGTCCCAACGACAGAGTGAACGACTGCAACGATCGGGAAGAGCTCCTGCCTGATAGACCCTTGTCTGGCAGCCGATCATCCGAACTTCACTGGTTCCGAACAGACCTCTCTCGAGTGATCTACGGTCCTGACTGGGAACCATCAGGAGTGCCACAGCAATTACGGAGAATAGAGGACGATCGGGCGCTGGAAACGGAAGACGAGAAACTGTCCATACGGTCCGGGTAAGGTCGTGTAAACACGACAAATTGCGAATTGATTGTTTGATTGTCATTGGAAAATACTAGTATTACGCATTTTGATTGTTTTGTCCTGAGAGATTCTCTGTCTACAAACGGGGAAGGATAGGAGTATTCTCCCTTTGCAGATAGTGAAGGGTGGGTAGCGCAGGCTTTTGCCCCCGTTGTAACCCGTCGCGCCTACTTCCCTCTCCATTTGATTGATTGTTATCCAAGCATTTATTGTTTTGGAATTGGTTCTCTTTGGATCATTCTCTATTTGCAAACAAGCACAGAGCCGCCATACTCGGTTTAGTCTTTGCAGATAGTGAAGGATAGGTAACGCAGGCTTTTGCCCCCGTTGTAATCCGTCGTGCCTATTTTTATCCCCCACTGATTGATTGTTTGACCGGACCTTGATCGTTCGGAATTGGTTCTTGGAAAGGATCTTCTCTGCCTACAAACAGAGAGGAACAGGAAGATCTCTCTCTTTGCAGATAGTGAAGGGTAGGTAGCGCAGGCTTTTGCCCCCGTTGTAACCCGTCGCGCCTATTTTATTCCTCATTTGATTGATTGATTGTTTGTCCGAACTTGACTGTTTGGAATTGGTTCTCTCTATGGGTATTCCCTATTTGCGAATACTGCAGAATAGAAATATTCTACCTAGTCTCCGCAAAGTAGTGAAGGATAGGTAGTGCTGACTTTTGTCCCCGTTGTAACCCGTCATGCCTATCTTCTCCCCATTGTTCAGTAGTTGGTTCAGCCCGGACCATTTATTAGAGGTAGACCATCTGGCTCCACCGGAGGACACCCCTAATAAAAAGGACATATATAAAGAAAATGCGGATTAGCCGCTGTGTCGTGCTAGCAAATAAAAGAACATAAGAATCGTTAGGAAAAACAAAAGGAATCGAGTAAAATCAGTAGGCCACTGATGAGATCTCTTTTCAACCTCACTGAAATGGAAACATTAGGAACAACCCCTCAGGAAGTATGAAACTAGTGAGGAAAGCCGAACTCAACGCCATGATGACTGCGAGACAGCTCGGCTCCACCGACCACCCCGCCCAATTAACGACAAACCCTAGGCAAATATTAGAAATATACAACTCTATAGCAAAGTAACAGGTTAAAACGTTTTTATTTGAACAAAAATATATTAAACAACTATTTACACGGCAAACGGCTGCAACAACAAACCCACAATGCATTTCGCCGTCTGCTTGACGCCGTTCCCGTCCCTCCTTCCCCAAAGTAGCAATGTTGGGCTACTTTGGGCTACTTTCTAGTAGATTTTTTGGGCGTCAGAAAGTCTACAAAAGCCGGCGGCGGCGGCCTGGGGTGGAGAACCATTACGCGAATAGTCCGGAGGCGACACCACGCGCCAAGGCCTGTCCCCAGGATGAACCAAGGGACCCGCTCCTGTGGCCTGGGGTGGAGAAGCGGCTGGCCACCCCTCGGCCGGAGAAATCGTGGGGTGAATGGCCCGGCCCGGAATGAACTTGTCCTCCCATTCCCTTCTTCTCCCGGCGACTTGCAGGCCACGGGGGGAGGGATGTCTTGCATATGCCTCCGACCCCCCCCCCCCTCTTCTTCATCGCCTGGTCCGGCCATAACAATTGTCAGCGAGACGCCGTGGGGTGCTCTGGGAGGGAGAGGCGGCGCGGACGAGCCTCTCCCGCCTCCCCAGGTGGAGGCCCCTCAGCTGCACCCCCAACGCTCCACGCACCCGGCAAAGGGTTCGTCCACTCTTGCGGTGCAGGGACGCTCCACGCACCCGGCAAAAGGTTTGTCCACTCTTGCAGTATAGGGACGCTCCACACACCCAGCAGGGTCTCGTCCACTGTAGCTCCAAATGTTCACCACCTTCTCAACATGTTAAATCAGAGAAGTGGGTAGTGGCGTATGCTTCACGCACATTAACAAAATCGGAACGCAATTATTCTGTAATAGAAAAAGAGTTATTGGCTGCTTCATGGGCTGCTGAGAGATTCAGGATGTATGTGTGGGGGAAAAAGTTCAAAATTTGCACGGATCATAAACCATTGGTAAATATTTTGAAACCTGAAGGTGGGAAGAATTTGACTCCTAGGTTGGCTCGCTTAGCTTCAAAGCTGCAAATGTTCAGTTTTGATATAGAATATATTCCTGGTAAAGATAATGTAGTTGCGGATGGTCTTTCAAGGTTACCTAATGTGGACTTGTCAGGAGTTGGAATTAATAGTGATTGTGAAGTAGCTTTTACCATCAAGGATGTGTTTTTGATAGGTGAGAAGGATGTGAATAGCGTCGTATCTGAGACGTCTTGGATGTGCGAGATGGACAAGGATGTTGTTTTGAGAGAAGTTAAACGGTTCATAGTCAGTGGTTGGCCAAGAGAGTCCAGCTTACGGGGTGAATGTGCAGCGTTTTCAAAAATTAAAGATGAACTGTGTGTTGTTAATGATATTATCCTAAGAGGTGACAGAATTGTACCTCCAGTTAGCTTAAGACAGGACATTGTTGAGAAGAGTCACATGGGGCACGGTGGTATGTCCAGTACTAAAAGAAGGATTAAAGAGTGGTTTTGGTGGCCAGGGGTTGATTCCATGGTGGATCGATTAGTGAGAAATTGCAAAGTGTGTAACGTCAGTGATAAGGTGGCAAAGCCATTGAATGTGCCTTTAACTATGGTGGAGTTACCTGAGTATCCATGGCAAAAACTGGCTATTGATTTCATGGGTCCATTTTCAGCTTTATCAGCAAAGGATTGTTATGCTATTGTATTAGTTGATTACTATTCGAAATGGCCCGAAGTAAGGATGGTAAGTGGGATGACTACGGATGTGGTCATCGAATTTTTAGAGGATGTGTTTTCTAGGGAAGGAGTACCAGAAGTTCTGGTTTCGGATAATGGTCCTCAATTTGTCTCGCAAAAGATGGAAGAATTCCTAGCGGTAATGGGTATCAAGCATTTCAAATCATCACTATATCATCCCGAAGGCAACGGTCAAGTTGAGCACTTCAACAGAGTGGTTAAGGAAGTGATAGAATTGGCATTGAGTGCAGGTTTACCTTGGAGGAAAGCTTTACAAGAGAGGTTGACTGCATATCGTGTTACCCCGCATTCTGCTACAGGGAAAACACCTTTTGAGGTTTTAAGAGGCAGGAAGCCATTTACTGGTTTAGTTCCTTGGTGGTTGAGGAAAAGGAATAATAAAATGGTGTGCAATGACGGCGATATTGATAAAGAAATCAGATCTGAGGTCAGAAGGTATCAAGATCGCAGTCAGCAGTATCATGGTGGTAGGTGTAGTTGGCCTTTGGTTAAGATTGGTCAAATGGTTAGAGTGAAGAATCCTAGGATGGTGTTGAAAGGTGAAAGTCTATGGTCCAAACCCTTGAGAGTAATGAAGGTGTTTGGTAGTGCAGTAGAATTGGAGGATGGCAAGAAGTGGAATTTTCGGCAATTAAGTTTTTGCAATGAAGGGAATGGTGTGGTAGGTTCACGATCTGGTGGTACCGATGAAGGAACGTGTAGTGGATATATGTTAGGTGATGATTTTGGATTAATGAAGGATGTAGCATCAACTGGTAATACGGGTGATTGTAACACTAGATGTGACACAGGAGGTAACGTTGGAGATATTGTTGAGGTTGGTTCATCTTGTACCAATATTGGTGTTGAAGGTGAGATTCTACGTCGTGGTACTAGAACAAGGAAGTTACCTGTCCGGTTTTCTGATTTTAAGTTAGGGTAATTTCTTTTGGTGTTGTTTCAAGCTTTTGAGGAGGAGGGTGTGTGGTATTGGTTGCATACGTAGTATGTGCGCATGGTATGTCTCGTGTGTGTGCGTGAGCGCGTGTTTGTATGTGCACGTTTGGAATACGTGGAATGAATGCTTGGTGAGAATGTAGAGGCAGAGAGAGAGAGAGACGGTTGCTTAAGGAGGAAGGTGGAGGTTCCTGTTGTGGTCGGTGTCGCTGTAATGTACCCTTTACTTCAATAAAGAAGAAGTGAATATTTTGATTCCTACGACTCTCTTTCCAACAGTCATCCAAACGAAAGTCTTTAGATCTGTCCAAGTAAAAAGACACCGCCCTTTTGGGGTCCAGACGGTGCAGTCTCTCTTCCTCCTTAGAAGGATGAGGGGGAGGATAGAAGGTAGTAAGGGTAATGGACTGTCCTAGATGGACTGACCTTAGGCAGAAAAGCAGCCCTGGTCCTAAGAACCATTCGATCAGCATGAATGGTCAAGAAAGGGGGCTTGTGACTAAGAGCTTGAAGCTCACTTACCCTTCTTGCCGAGGTTATTGCAACGAGGAAGACTGTTTTAAGAGTCAGAAGCCTCATAGGACATTTGTGAAGAGGCTCAAAGGGAGCACCCATTAAAAAAGTCAATACAAGATTTAAGTCCCACTGAGGCACAATAAAAGGAGTAGGAGGGAACTTATTTGTGAGGCCCTTCAAAAACCTTGAAACCACAGGAGATTTAAAAAGAGATGGCTGGTCAGGCAAACAGAGAAATGCCGACAGCGCTGAAAGATAGCCCTTCACTGTGGCAACAGCAAGCCCCTGTTGCGCCAGAGAAATGGCAAACTGGAGAACATCAGACAAATGGCCTCTCAAAGGGTCAATAGAATTCTCCCCACACCAAGTGACAAATTTTGACCATCTATAAGAATAGATGGACTTAGTGGAGTCACGCCTTGGCTGACAAGATGACATCCACAACGTCAGGCGGGAGGGAAAAGGAATTCAGGTTGCCCCGTTCAATCTCCAGGCATGAAGGTGTAATGTCTGGAGGTGGGGGTGTAGAACCTGCCCATCCATCTGAGAGAGGAGGTCTGCCCTGAGAGGGAGACGGAGCGGCGGGTGAGAGGAGAGGTGGAGAAGATCTGTGAACCACACCCTTCTTGGCCAGTCCGGGGCAACCAATATGATTTGGGCCCGGTCCTGGCGAATCTTCCTCAGAACCCGAGGAATCAAAGGTATGGGAGGAACTGCGTAAAGGAGTTGATTTCCCCAACTCAACTGAAACGTGTCCCCCAAGGCTCCTTGCATCGGATACTGGAGACTGCAGAATGACAGGCAGTGAGCATTCTCGCGAGTGGCGAACAGGTCCACCCGAGGAGTCCCCCACATCTGAAAGATGTCGTGAACCACCTCCGGGTGAAGCCTCCACTCGTGGTCGGCAGAGAACTGCCGACAGACTGTCTGCACGAACATTCAGAACTCCGGCCAGATGATTTGCCATCAGACAAATCTGATGGTCCTGAACCCAAGACCAGAGACGCAGAGCCTCTCTGCAGAGACACTGCGACCCCACTCCTCCCTGTTTGTTGATGTACCACATCGCGGTCGTGTTGTCCGCCAGGACCAGGACCGAACGACCGCGAAGGGAAGGGAAGGGCTTGAGCGCCAAACGTATCGCCCGCAATTCTAGAAGGTTGATGTGAAGCAACCTTTCCCTGGAGACCAAAGACCCTTGATCTCCAGATCCCCCAGATGAGCACCCCACCCTAGAGTGGATGCATCCGTTATCACTGTGGCCACCGGAGGAGGCAACTGAAAAGGCTTCCCCTGAGACAGGTTGCCTTCCACGCCCACCAAGACAGATCCGCCGCAGCTTCTCTGGAGATCCTCACTGACTCCCTGAGATCTCCGTTGTGCTGATACCACTGCCTGCGGAGGCACCACTGGAGCGCCCTCATGTGCCAGCGTGCATGGTTGACCAACAGAATGCATGAAGCCATCAGACTGAGCAGGTGAAGGACCTTCAGGACTGGAACGACCGCTCCATAGTAAAATAAAGGAATCATTTCCTGTATGTCGCGAATCCTTTGAGGAGGAGGGAATGCACGACATACAGTTGTGTCCAGTACAGCACCTATGAACAGGTTGCGCTGGGAGGGCACCAGGTGAGACTTGGGTACATTTATCGAAAAACCCAACCTGTACAACAACTGGGTTGTCTCTCGCAGATGATGGAGCACTCTCTCCGACGACTCTGCTTTGATCAGCCAGTCGTCCAAATAAGGGAATACAGGAATCCCTGACCTTCTGAGATGCGCCGCCACCACTGCCATCACCTTGGTGAAGACTCGAGGCGCAGTAGTAAGCCCAAACGGAAGGACCGCAAACTGATAGTGCTGCGATCCCACCGTAAAACGGAGATACTTCCTGTGCGACTTCAGGATGGGGATGTGAAAGTACGCATCCTGCAAGTCGAGCGACACCATCCAGTCTTCTTCCAGCAGTGCCTGAAGAACCTGAGCAAGGGTGAGCATCTTGAATTTCTCTTGTTTCAGATACCAATTCAAGATCCTGAGATCCAGGATTGGACGAAGCCTGCTATCCTTTTTGGGAATCAGGAAATACTGGGAGTAGCATCCCTGACCCCTTTCCTGCTCTGGAACCACCTCTATCGCACCCTTTCTTAACAGAGTTTAAACTTCCTCCTGTAGGAGCAACAGATGTTCCTCTGAGCAATATCCCTGGCAAGGAGGGTAATTGGGAGGGAACTCCCGAAAGGGAAGGGCATACCCATTTTCTACGAGATTGAGAACCCAAAGATCTGATGTAACCGATTCCCAATCCCGTAGAAAGTGGGTAAGCTGACCCCCCACCGGACCAACATGATCCTGAATGGCGGATCTAGGGCTGCTTTTCTGTGGCTGGGGGATTGGAGGAGGTGGAGGAGGAAGAGGCTTGACGCCCTCGAGGACGTGCCCTTTGCTTTCCCCTGTATGACCTATACAAGGTATTTTGCTGCTGCTGCTGTTGTTGCTGCTGTTGACCTTTTCTAAAGGTACGAAAAGAAGAGCGTCCAAAACCTCTGAATTTTCTGGTCGTTGAACCTCTCACTTGAAGACCAAGAGATCTAGCAGTTGCCCTGCTATCCTTAAATCTCTCTAAGGCTGCATCTGCCTTCTTGCCAAAGAGTCCTTCACCATCAAAAGGCAGATCTAACAATGCAGACTGCACATCAGCAGAAAAATCAGAGGATTTTAGCCAAGCTGAACGTCTTGTGGCAACCGCAGTGCCCATGATCCTTGCAACAGAATCTGCAGTATTTAGACCGCTCTGGATAACTTGACGAGCTGCCGCTTGAGTATCAGATAAAACTTCCTCAAAGTCACCTCTGCAGTCTTCTGGAACCTTTGGAATCAATAAACGCATTGAGTCCATAAGTGCGTGCACATACCTTCCCATAAGACAAGTGGCATTCGTTGATTTTAATGCCATAGTTGCGGAGGAGAAAGTTTTCTTGGCCACTTGATCCTGTTTTTTAGCTTCCTTGTCACCAGGCACTTGGGGAAAAGCACCAACTGACTTTTTTGAGCATGCAGCTTGAATCACCAGACTTTCAGGAGAAGGGTGAGATGATAAAAATGCAGTGTCCTCAGGAGCCACTCTATATCTTCTAGCCACACCTTTTGAGACAGCAGGAGCAGAAAGAGGCTTTTTCCATACCTCCATAATGGGTTCAGTTAACGCCTCATGGGAGTAATGGTTCCACAGCTGAACTCGGTGAATGGAGAACCTCTGTAAGCAGATTTGATTTAAATTCAACAGTAGGTAATGTCAAGCCCAAAGTCCTGCTGCCTTTTTCATTACCACGTGATATGGCTGAACATCCTTAGGGGGTGCATCTGGAACCGATGGCAACACCCACTCTGGGGAAAAATCAAGACCACTAGCATCAGCTAGCTCCTCGAAATAATTCTCCTCCAGTTCACCTTCTTCCAAATCAGAATGAGACTCATAATACCTTTGTTCTTCTAGGAGACGTTGAGCTTCTCTCCTAGATCTCTGTTTAACACGGATTGCAACCGGATCCACTGTCGACTCCGACGGCCCCGGAGCCGACGTCGGTACCGAATTCAAAGGTTTAGAAGGATGCTCTAGACATTTGCTTGGAGCGGGCGACGCCGGTGCTGGAGTCGTGGACTTCGGTCGAGCCGGCATCGGCGTCGACCTCGGTGGAGCCGGGTACTGCCACAGCGGAGTCGGGGCCGGCATATACGGCATGAAAGGTGCCGGGGCATAAGAGTAAGGCACACCCAAATTAAATGCCATTGTACCCATGGGACCCGAAGGCGCACCAGAGGGGTACCATGACCTCGAGAATACACCATACATAGCGTTCAAGAACGCTGAAGGATCCTGACCTGGTGCTGGAAAAGGTGGATGATCACCCTCAGGTCGATCTCGAGGCAGATTCGAATCTGTTTCATCAACAGGAGCCGATTCCTCTTCCTCATTAGGAACTTCACCGACCTCTTCTTGAGCCGGAGACGGCGCCGGAGTCGGATCGGAAACCGGAGTCGGAGATTGAACTTGCGACTCCGAAGGCGAGGCCTCGCCTTCTCGATCCGAAACCTCCTGTGGAGGGATCACCTTTGACTTAACCTTCTTGGGTGATCTCGACCTCGAGCCCGACTTCTCACCCGAATGACGTCGAGATTCATGTCTCCTTTTCTTATGCTTCTTATGTGACCTCGAAGCATGATCCGATGAAGACTTCGAAGCCGACGCCTCTCGAGATCTTGATCTTGACCTCGACCTCGACTTCCTCGAGCGGGATTTTGAAGACTTCTTTCCTTTATCGGCTTTCAGTCTTGCCACAAGAAGCTTGGTCTCCCTTTCTCGCAGGGCCTTTGGATTCATTTTTTGACACGACGAGCATCCATCCACGTCGTGGTTGGAGCTCAAACACCAAATACAGTCCTGGTGTGGTTCCGTAACGGACATCATCTTCCCGCACTCCCTGCAGGGTTTAAAACCAGTCTTCTTTGTCGACATTATAAGGAGACAAAGAGGCAAGAGAGTAAAGAAACGAAGAAAAACAGTAACAGAGTTACGAAAAGCTACTGAGTATCCCGAAACCGTTAGCGTAGACGACGCGGAAAAAAGGGAACTGATGTCATCATGCCGGCGTGGGCCTATTATGGGCGTTGGTGACGTCAGCGGAGTCGCGAGCGATGCCGTGCCTCTATGACGTCCAAGTCCACGTCGGCGCAAAGCTACAAAAAATAATTTCCGAATGCTGCTGACGCAAGGGGATATTCACAAGGTGAGGAATCACAAGGTGAGGAATTCACACGGCAGATGTATCTATCAGAAGTTGTCCCTCTGTTTTGTAGTCAGCCAAAGAGGTACAGTTCCCTCTGATACGAAGGAACTGGCCGAATGGGGGGTTATCCCTCAGGGACTTGGGATGGTGGCTCTGGTACAGAAGGAGGCAGTTTCTGTTGGTTGTTTTTTTTGTATAGGCTAGTGTGGAGACCAGTGTCAGTAAGCAAGATTCTAAGGTCCAGGAAAGGAATATTACTGCTGGATACAATGCTAGTGAATTTCAGAAAGGGATTCTGTGTATTGATCCACTCACAAAAGGATTTACATGTGTCCGCATCACCTTTCCATAGTAAGCGGATATCGTCAATAAAACGTTTCCACATGGTGAGGTTACCCCGTATGGATTATTGGGGTTCATAATGACATCCCTTTCAAACGTAGCCATGTATAAACTTGCCACACTAGGGGCAAAGCTGCTCTCCATTGACGTGCCCTGAGTCTGATGAAAAAGGAGGGTGTTGTACTCAAAAAGGTTTTCAGATCCCTTGACCGCCTTGTGCTCATGCAGTGACCGACTTGTGCTCATGCAGGTACGGGTAGCTGGACTCAATGCAATGTTTTCCTTTGATGCTTAATAAAAAAGATTTAATACTAAAAAAGTTTTCAGTAAGGGCTAGAGTCGCACAGTTCATAATGAAAGCGATGGGTGTTGGAGATGTCCACTCCTCAGTAAGGAGGCTCTATTCAATGGCCTCCAGAGTGGAGCGCTGGGGGATGTTAGTATATAGCGCTTCCACATCTAAGGTGACCAGTAAGTCCACCCCTTCCCTCCCTTCGATGTTATCAATCAGACGTAGAACGTCTGAGGTGTCCTTGACGTAGGAGGGTATTTTCTTCACTAGAGGTTGCAAGAAACAATCACAGAACTTGGAGAGTAGTTTGAGCAAAGACCCTATTCCTGACACGATAGGTCTCCCCTGCACAGGGGTGATGCCTTTGTGTATCTTGGGTAGGGTGTAGAAAAATGGGATTTTGGGGTCTTTAGTCAGAAGGAACATCACATTTTCCCCCTCCCACTGGAGGGTGGCATAATAGGGGGTGTATCCACCCCAAGGAAGGGACCCATTGGTCCCAACCTTTACTTACCTGTAACACCCCTAAATCTAGTATCTAAGAGTCACCCCGAACCTTGCCTCCTCAGACAAGAACCGACCAAGAAGAAAAGAAGAAGGACCGAAGAGCTGTGCCGAAGCTTAGGAGAGAAGGGCACCCACTGACTTGGCCCCAGCCCTACCGGCCTGTCCCCACCTCGAACCTGCAAAAGCGAAACTACGGTGTGTCCTGTAGCCAGAAACCTCAAGAACCCTGAGGACCTACCCTGCCTTCCACAGAAAAAACTGTCTCCCATGAACAGTGGATTTGTTCACCCCCAGAATCTGGCTCCGGCCAAAACCGCAAGTATGCACCACTCTGCACCAGTCACCCATGGCCTGTGCTCGAGCGGCCCAACACCACGAGGAGGTCTCCCGAGGGATCCTGACCCAAGCTCTGGTGATCTCTTACCTACATCGAATCTACCAGGAAAGCCATGCAGCCTCTTTCTGGAGACTCCCACCTCCCCTCCCCGACCGCCACCGGATCTGGTAAGAGAAAGATGACGCATAAAGACACCCCTGCACCCGAAGCCCCAAGTCCTTGGGTAGCCCAACCAACCATGTCCCAGCATCGCCAGGCATCCCAACTTACCTCTCCGACCAGGGGTCACCTCCAGATGATATTTGTCCACGAGCCTGCAGTCAATGTTGAAACCGGACAATCCCCATTGAAATCAACAGGGCACCCGAAGCTAAAACAGCCCCCTGCACCCAGCCGTAGCTGTGGGTGTACTTTGGGTGCTAACTCGGATCCCCTTTGCCCTGAGCCTAACACCAGGAGCTTTGCTACTACAATCTCGTGGCCTGCACGTGAGCAGCCACCCACCATAGGCCCCTCTATTCCTCATTGGATAACATTGGGCAGCCTCAGCACTCTGCCGCCCTAGTGCCGGTGAGGGTGTAACAAGAGTGCATCCTTGACCTTGGGAGAACTCTTGTTCTAACCCAATTCAACCCAAAAAACCAAGTACTTACCTGGTAACCGATAACTTAATTTCTCTCCATAGGAATACATTGACTGTTTTTCTCAGAAAAATGTTCTAAGTGTGGAGTTGATGTGTATGGAAACCTGATAAACTACAATTGTGCAAAACTGATTTTACTTACCTTTTCTCTAGGAAATGTCCCAGTGAAATATCAAGGCATATCACACTTAGCAGAAAAGGAACTTAAAAAGTAATTGTAGGAAAGTGGTTCTATATATACTGGACCAAAGTAAGGTACAGTGTGTATGGAGTCCCCAGTCCCCAGAGGTTAGGCAGAGGATAAAGTTAGATATAACCTTACTCTCTAAAGTGGTAGCTTGGTCGAGCAGTAAGGCAGTATCAGAGGACAGTGTAAAGCATTTGTTGTACACACTCTGTCAGCAAATGGTTTCACACACTCAAGAACTGAACTCAAGGCCAATTGGTTTGTATCAAAAGATATAGTTGTTTTATTTTAGAACCAACACGGTATCAAAATATACTTTCTCAGGATGAGTTACTTTAGTTAAATACTTTTCAAATAGGTAATAGACTTTTTGAATGCAATAGTTACAGTTCGTTGCAATAGTCAACACAATTTCAAACACAATACAACCTTGAGGAGTTAAATGGAATTAGTTACTTTGTAGATTACTTTTCTAACCACAGGACTGGATCCTAGATTCAGTCCCGGGAGATGAGCTGTAAAAAGGTAAGTAAAAGTGTTTTGGTTATAGTAGTGATTTTTAAGGAATATTATTGTATTTTAAAAGAGGACACTTCGAAACTTTTTCAGTTGAAATTACCAATGTTACCCTATGGAAGGAAATTCAATTTGCAGGTAAAGTATGTTCACGTTACTTTTGTAATCCAGTGCTGGACTCCTAGGTTCAGCACTGGGACCTCTATCTAAAACAGGCAAGCAATTACGTTTTTATCGTTGGCACGATTTTTAGAGAATATTTGTAAGTTTCAAAAATCGACACTTAGAAACTTTTTCAGCAAAAAGCAGGCAATGATATC
Organism: Lissotriton helveticus; assembly: GCF_964261635.1. NCBI lineage: Eukaryota > Metazoa > Chordata > Amphibia > Caudata > Salamandridae > Lissotriton > Lissotriton helveticus. Next base: position 1,502,116,897 of record NC_136061.1, read on the forward strand.
CTATGAAAGGAAATTCAAGTTACTGATAAGCATGGTTAGAATTACTTTTCAGGGTCAGTAGTGGGCTCAAAGATGCAGCACTGAGGTCTCTTCTGATAACAGGTAAGTAAATCGGAATTCGTAGTTCAGATAATTTTAGAGGAATATTTTAAAGTTCCAAAACTCCACATTTGAAAGAATTTCCAAGTGAAACCAGTCAATGTTAGCCTATGGAAGAAAAATGAGTTATCGGCTTTTAGGTAAGTACTCGACTGGCAGAGTTCAGGTTCTGGGCATAGTCTCAGGGGTCTCCCAGGGTCAGGTAGGTACTGTTGGTACACCCTCAGTGGCACAGGGGCAGCAGGGTGAAGAGGTAGTTAGGCCCAATGTTATCCAGTGAGGGCAGGGGGCCTTCGGTTGGTGGCTGCTGGCTAGCGGGCCACGCGGCTGTGGGAGCTGGGTTCCTGGTCACTTGCTCAGGGCAAATGGGGAAGTAGGATAGGACAAAGGTTGCACTGCCAGGGGCACTCGGGCGGCTGGGTGCAGGGTGCTTTTGAGACATCGGGTGTTCAATGTTATTCAATGGAGATCTTGAAAAGGGAAAAAAGGCTGCAGATTCGGGGACGGAGGATCTTCTGGAGCGACCAACACTTCGAGGGGTAAGTTGGGATGGATTAGTTAATTACCTGTAATCCTAGTTCTCTTCCAGGGGTATCCTCATCAAAGTCATAAGCATTAGAATATTCCCGCCCATGTGCGGGACCCCGGAAACACTAGATTATATGTGCCCCACATATATATACTCATATATATATAAATACATATATATATATATACATGCAATAGTAGCCAAATAAAATCAGAGCTGAAATATGCTGTGTAGAATTTCCACCATACATGAATAATAAGCATTAGAAACATGAGAAACAACAACAAAGTTTGTTTAGAAACTGTTTTAATGCTCAGAAAGCAGTAGAAATTCTCATAACTCACTGGAAGCATAGAAAGCTCCCAGGCTGCATTGCAAACACACAGTCTAAAAAGACTGAAAAGCTAACCTGTAGCTGCATAGCAATAAACTGACACCGTGCCTTTAAGGCACCCATGACCCCCAGTATCCCATCATGCCTCAGGGGTAACAGTTAGGTCAGTTGTTCTTTTCGGAGACTGAAAACAAACCCAGTAACAAATAGGTTAACAATATCTCCTTATTAAAGAATGTCCTTTGCCCGGGGAGGCGGGAGGGTTGCTTATGACTTTGATGAGGATACCCCTGGAAGAGAACTAGGATTACAGGTAAGTAACTAATCCTTCTCTTCCAGGGGATCCTCATCAATAGTCATAAGCATTAGAATAGAATAGCGAGCCTCACCTCATCTCCCTGCGGGCAAAGGAGTAACAATACAGTAATTCCCATACTAAGCCTAGTAACAACTAAGCTTGTACAGGCCGTAGGCTACCCAAATAGATTCCTCAAAGAGGCTTGTCCTACTTGAGTATCGGCCCTGGAATCAGATTCTAGGCAGTAATGTCTCGTAAAGGTATGAACTGATTTCCATGTAGCAGCCTTGCATATTTCTGACATTGGAATGTCGTGCAAAAAAGCTACTGTGGCCGCTTTCCCTCTAGTAGAATGCGCTTTGGGTGACACCAACAAAGGCTTGCCTGCAAGCTGGTAGGCCAATTTAATGCAAGAGACAATCCATCTAGCGATGGACCTTTTGGCCGCCGGAAAGCCTGTTCTCATCGAACCATAGTTCACGAACAGCTGATCCGACTTCCTGATTCCCTTGGTTTTTTCCAAATAGAACTTGAGCACTCTCTTTAAATCTAATGAGTGCAACGATCGCTCTGCTGGGGTCGCTGGATTTGGGAAAAAAGACGGGAGGGAAATGGACTGATTTATGTGAAAATCAGAAACCACCTTAGGTAAGAAGGAAGGGTGAGCCCTTAGGACAACCCTATTGTGATGGAAAACAGTATATGGTTCCTTCGCACAGAGAGCTTGTATCTCGCTTACTCTGCGCGCTGATGTGATTGCCACTAAAAAGGCTGCTTTCCAAGAAAGATGTTGCAAAGAAGCCTTGTGGATAGGTTCGAAAGGAGGTGACATTAACCTGGACAGAACCAGGTTCAATTCCCAAGGAGGAGAAGGATTTCGCACAGGGGGATAGACTTTCTTCAACCCCTGGAGGAAGTCCTTAACCACCGGAACCTGAAAGAAAGAAATCTGATGAGGCGATTTCCCGTACGCCACTATGGCTGACAGATGCACTCTAATGGAAACATATTTCAATACAGAAGTAGCCAAGGAAAGGAGGTATGGCAGGATTACCTCCTCCTGCCCTTTAGTAGGATCCAGCTGATGATCCCTACACCACAAGTAAAACCTCTTTCACTTGAACGCATAAGACGTTCTCGTGGAAGGCCTCTTAGCCTCCTTTAAAATGTTCATGCATTCGGGAGGCAAGTTCAGATGTCCATAATGCAGGACCTCAGGTGCCATGCTGTTAGGTTCAGCGATGGGAGGTTGGGATGCAGTATCCTCCCGTTCATCTTGCTCAACAGGTCCGGCCTGCAAGGAAGTCGTCTGTGTGGACACACAGGGAAATGTAGAAGGTCCGGGTACCACCTCTGCCGTGGCCAATCCGGAGCTATTAAGATCATCTTCATGTCCGACCTGAGGAGCTTGGACACTACCTTCGGAATCAAAGCCAGGGGAGGAAACGCGTAAGCGAATGTTCCTGACCAATCCATCAGAAGAGCATTCCCCAGCGTCCCTGGTCGGTGGAACCTGGACGCGAAGGCGTGGCATTTGGCGTTTTCGTCGTCTGCAAACAAGTCTATGGCTGGACGACCCCAGCAACGAAAAAGCTCTTCTACCACCTCGTCGTTTAGCACCCAGTCTGGCTGATCTTCGAAGTGCCTGCTGAGTGCGTCTGCTTTTACGTTCAACTCGCCTGGAAGGTGCACCGCCACTACCGTCAGGCCTCGAGAGAGAAGCCAGTGCCAGATTGTTTGAGCTTCTCTGGAGAGTGGGCGAGATCGTGTGCCTCCTTGCTTGTTCAGATAGAACATGGTGGTCGTATTGTCCGTCTGAACTAGGACTGAGTTGGACTCGATCGCTGGAAAGAAAGCTTTGAGAGCTAGAAAAACTGCTCTGAGTTCTAGCATGTTGATGTGGTATGTCTGCTCCTGTGCAGACCACTGACCTTGTATTTGAAGTGGACCCATGTGCGCACCCCAGCCTTGTAGAGAGGCATCCGTCACTATCGACTGGGATGGAAGAGGTTGGTGAAAAGGTACTCCGACCCGCACATTCTTTCTCCGAGTCCACCATTTGATGTCATCCTTCGTCGCCTGGGAAAGAGTGATACGATCTTCCCAATGCCCCGTCGCTTGGTCCCACTGGTCCTCTAGAGCTTGTTGTAGAGGACGCATTCTCAGCCTGGCGTTTGGAATGAGGAAAATGCAGGACGCCATGGAACCCAGCAGGGATGCTACTTGTCGGGCTGACTCTAGCAGAATCTCGCATTTCTGACTCATGGAAAAAAGTCTCTCCTCCGAAGGAAACGCTTTTCCCAATTTTGTATCCAGAACGGAGCCTAGGTAGTGGATGGACTGTGTCGGCCGCTGGACTGACTTCTCCAAGTTGACATGGAGACCGAGTCTGTGCAACAGGTGTAGGCAAAGTTGCAGATCGTGCGTTACCTGAACTGGAGACGAGCCCTTTAGGAGCCAGTCGTCCAGGTATGGATAGATGAAGAGACCCTTTTTGTGAAGAAAAGCCACCACCACTGCCATGCATTTGGTAAAGACTCGTGGTGAGACCGAAGAGTAGCACATTGTACTGGTAGTGTTTGCTTCCCACTACAAACCTCAAGTACTTGCGATGCTGAAGAGCAATCGGAATGTGCAAGTATGCATCTTGCAGATCCACCGAACACATCCAATCTCTGGTTTGAAGATGTGGGCATATTTGGTGAAGAGCTAACATGCAGATCTTTTCTCTGACGATGACTTTGTTCAAGAGACGTAGATCGAGTATTGGTCTGAACTTGTCCTCCTGATCTTTTTTGGGGACAAGAAAGTACCTGGAGTAGACTCCCTTTCCTTTTTGAGAGGGGGGGACCACCTCTATAGCTCTTTTTTGTAGTAGAACTTTCACCTCTCTTCGGAGCGAGTTTAGCTGATGAGGGCAAGAGTTCTTTGGAGGAACGCTCTTTGGAAGCGCACGGAAACTAAGCTTGTATCCATTGTGCAGTATATTCAGCACCCACTGATCCTTTGTGATGCTGACCCACTCTGCCAGGTGTTGTGAAGCACTTCCTCCCACTGGAGTGGGCAACGGCGCCAGAGGAAGCCACTGCTCAGGCCTTTCCTCCTCTCGTGGTGTTAGAGGATTGCTGGTGACCTCCTCTACCTCTGTTGGCTTTGCCTCGAAACTGGGTTTTTCCCTGGTTCTTATTTTGGGACCACTGAGGGGTTTGAACCCTCTGTTGAGCCCCTCTCCCCCACCTGGTCTTCTCTTAACGGCGAGCCCGCCGTCGACGGTAGATTTGACGAGAGTTGATCCACCGGTGGTTCTTTTCTCAGCACCGAACCCGACGCTGATGTTGAAGGGTGTGAAGACTTCTTTTTTGAAGATGTTTGAGCCTTCTTGGAGCCCTTCTTCACCGGAGATCTTCCTCTGGATGACCTGTGAGCCAGGCCATAAATGCGAATCCTCTCCCTGTCCTTCAGAGTTCTTCCTGACAGGTGTTCACAGTGATGACAGGTGTCTGGATCATGATCTTCAGGCAGACACAAGATACAGACGCCGTGATTGTCTGATTTTGCCTTCTTGTTGCCACAAGAAGGACATTTGTCAAAGAGTGAAGGCATTCTCAGAAGAAAATGTTCACAAAACTGACTAAAAAAGACAGTATCTTACTTGACAAGTTGTTAAATGTCAAAGTAAGTGTAAAAAAAGACAAACGTGAAGTATTTTTCTGTCAGAAAAACAGAAAATTAGTGGAGCTGTGTAACCAGGATCCTTCCTGAAGGAGCCGGAAAGAACAACTGACCTAACTGTCACCCCTGAGGCATGATGGGATACTGGGGGTCATGGGTGCCTTAAAGGCACGGTGTCAGTTTATTGCTATGCAGCTACAGGTTAGCTTTTCAGTCTTTTTAGACTGTGTGTTTGCAATGCAGCCTGGGAGCTTTCTATGCTGCCAGTGAGTTATGAGAATGTCTACTGCTTTCTGAGCATTAAAACAGTTTCTAAACAAACTTTGTTGTTGTTTCTCATGTTTCTAATGCTTATTATTCATGTATAGTGGAAATTCTACACAGCATATTTCAGCTCTGATTTTATTTGGCTGCTATTGCATGTATATATATATATATATATATATATGTATTTATATATATATGAGTATATATATGTGGGGCACATATAATATAGTGTTTCCGGGGTCCCGCACATGGGCGGGAATATTCTAATGCTTATGACTATTGATGAGGATCCCCTGGAAGAGAACTTGGAGGATAGGTAGGCACCCTGGAGGTGGGCACAGGAGGCCGGGGGGCACCGGGTGCAGGGGTGTCTTTGGACGCTGGGAAATCTTACCCTCTGCTGGTCGCGGTTGCAGGGGTCCCTGGTTCCGAGTTTGCAGGCGTCGTCTGGATCGTCGAGGAGGGTCCTTGGGCACTGGATTCCAGTTCAGAATCGCCAGGGGACGTCCTCAGGGTCTTTGTCCACTCGAGCACAGGCTGGGCTCGGCGGTTGCAGAGTGGGCTGGATTTGCGGTTCCTGGCTGACACCAGGGGTATTGTTGGTTAAGCAGAACTACTGCTCATGGGAATCCCAGTCTTTAAGAGGGTCAAGGTAGGCAGGTCCTCCGGGTTTCTCGAGGTTGCTGTCCGCAGGAGACGCCGGGATTTAGCAGGAGCAGGTTCAAGGATCAACAGGCCTGTAGGGCTGGGGCCAAGTCAGTTGCTGTCGTCCTCTTCTTAGCAGCTGCACGCAGGTCGTCTTCTTCTTGGTCTTCTTTCTTGTTTCGAAATCGGGATCTGAGGAAGGAAGGTCCCTGTCCTGGGGTGGGTGCCCCCTCTATCCTGCTCCTCTCCTGTGGGAGGGGGGCAGGAGCGTAGCTGTGAGTGGGTAGGGCTCCCCATCCTCAAGATGGTGGTAGCCCGGAGTCGTGCGTCACCTCACCTCTCCCACCTGAGGGGTGGAGTTGGCACAGGCTGGCACACTCCCTTTCCTGACGTAGGGTTTCCCGCCAGTCTTCCCGCCAGAGTGGGGGGTCAGAACTGGTGAGGGCCAGTTGCTGAGTACAGCAAGTGGTACAAAAAGGGGTGGTGATGGACGGAGCATCTGAACCAATCAAACAATCACAGCCAGTCAACAGATCTGGGTTTAATCCATCACCATTCTTTAGCCCACTCTGCCACCCCAGTTCAGACATGGCCATATGCAAATCAGTCTGACCCTGTGCCTAATGGGAACAGTCCAACCCGAACTGCCAAGCCATGCCTTCCCTGGACCGGAAACAAGCTTCCGAGGACCGGTTTCTAGCATTTCAGCCGTCTTCAGCCCGGCTTGCTTGAATCCAGTGGCAAAGTGAGCAAGGGACTCACGTCTGAGCATACCCTGCCAACTTATGGCGAACAAAGTGGTACAAAAGGGGGTGGTGATGGACGGAGCATCTGAACCAATCAAACACTCACACCCAGTCAACAGATCTGGGTTTAATCCATCACCGTTCTTTAGCCCACTCTGCCACCCCAGTTCAGACATGGCCATATGCAAATCAGTCTGACCCTGTGCCTCATGGGAACAGTCCAGCCCAAACTGCCAAGCCATGCCTTCCCTGGACTGGAAACAAGCTTCCGAGGACCGGTTTCTGGCATTTCAGCCGTCTTCAGCCCGGCTTGTTTGAATCCAGTGGCAAAGTGAGCAAGGGACTCACGACTGAGCATACCCTGCCAACTTATGGCGAACAAAGTGGTACAAAAGGGGGTGGTGATGGACGGAGTACAGCAAGTGGCCTGGAGAAGCTCACAAAAGCCTTTGAAGCTTTCCCCTGCCCATCTTGGGGGAGGAGACCTAGCACCTCGCCCAGGATGTACATTGCCGCAGGCCCAGGAGAGTGGGGGGCTCTCCACCCAGGGGTCCAGCAATGTGTCTGCTGTGTGGTAGCCTAGGCAGCCTCTCAGACAAGATGTGGATTGAAGGTTAGGTTTCAGGGGGCATCTCTAAGATGCCCTCTGTAGTGCCTTTTACATTAAACCCACGGGGGGGGTGTCTCTCTCTCTCTCTCTCTCTCTCTCTCCTCTCCCCCCCCCCATAAGGATGGCACAAAAAGTGCTGCAGCCCTTGGGTGTCTTCTCTGTGCACAATGCCCTGGGTACCTATGGTACCATTTACCAGGGGCTGACATGTGGCCAGATATGCCAATTGGGTTTTAGCTTCAATACAGTTTTAGGGAAGGAACACAGGGCACACTCAGTCAAAGCACATCAGCAATTCAGCAAAAAGTGGGGCATACCATGCAAGAAAGATGGCACTTTCTCACAGTAATCTATACAGTGTATTTCGATATTTTGACTTATCTGTATTTCAATTAAACTGCATTTGAAAAAACTGCATTCAATTGTAAACACTGCATAAGATTTTGCAAAGCATTTAGTTCACTTACCTGTGCCAGGCTTGGCTTGGTTCTAAAAATAAAATAACAACAATATTTTTATACACACAATTGGTCTGAGTTCAGTCTTTGAGTGTGACATCATTTGATGACTGAGTGTGTACAACAAATGCTTAACACTACCCTCGGACAAAGCCTTACTGCTCGCCCACATTATCACAAATAGAAAGTAAGGTGCTATCTATTTTTACCTCCGTCTACCTCTGCCAACATCCGTAGACTACATTATACACCACTCAGAGACAAGTAAATTTCCAGATGCTCTTATAATGTCAGTGGACCTGCGTTAGAAAGTGCCCTCTGTCTGCCTGGTTGCCTCCACTTTTTGCTGAACTGCACATGTACTTTGACTGAGTGTGCCTTGGGCTCCTCCTAGTCAGGTACCCAGAGCCTATGTTCCTTCCCTAAAACTGCATTAAAGACAAAACCCAATTAGCACTCCCTGGCCAGAGGTCAGCCCCTGGTAAATGGTACCCTGGGCACCCAGAGCACTGTGACTAGGGAAGGCTTCTAAGGTTTGCAGCACTTATTGAGCCACCCTTAAAGGACCTGTACCTTCACACTCACACAATGCCTTTGCAGGCTGCATGTTTTGGTGCAGAACAAAGTGAAGAGTCGACATGACACACATCCATGCGTGCCATGCCAACCCACCGCCCTGGCATAGATCAGTTACCCCTCTAGCTGGGTTCACTATACCAGTGGTGAGGGGACAGGTACATGAGCCCTTTATCCCGAAAGTGTCCAAGTCGATTCTTGGACAGTTTAAGTGCAGTGCTGCCATTAAGAGTATATGGTGCTGGGAGTTTGTCATTACAAACTCCACAGTACCATAATAGCTGCACTGAAAACGGAAAAGTTTGGTATCAAACTTCTCAGCACATTAAACCCACACTGATGCCACTGTGGGATTTAATGAAAAATGCACACAGAGGGCATCTTAGAGATGCCCCCTGAAAAATGACTTACCACTAGCGCCCAGGCTGAGTGCCTTCTTTCAGATGCCACCACCCGACACGTTTTGGACCCCTGGATCGAGAGCCGGCTGCTCTCGGGGCCTGAAACAATGAACATCCTGGGATGAGGAGCTAAGCCTCCTCCCCCAGGATGGGCAGAGGCCACGAAGGGGAAGCTTCAAAGGCTTGTCGCCTTTATGAGCTTCCCCAAGATACTTGCTGCTTCCAGCAACTGGTCCCCACTGGTTCTGTCCGCCACTGTGGTCCTGGACCCTATGTCAAGAGACTCTTCGTCTTTGGACATGGCTGGAACATCGGGGCATGACCCTGGTAGTTCAACAGTTGGCCGGTTCTCTGAATGCCAGGGCAGACTAACTGAGCCTTTGGTGCCTGCTGGATCACAAATGGCGTCTTCCCTCAGAGGTGGTGCAAGGTCTTTTTCAGCGGTGGGGAGATCCTTGGTTAGATTGGTTCGCAACCGAAGAAAACGCACAATGTCAGCAGTTTTGCATGTTGGAGTTTCCAAGGCAGCACTCGGTAGGCAACGTTTTACTCGCAAGTGGAACTGCTGCCTCCTGTACCACTTCTGCCCGAGTGCTGAAGAAGATTAAGGGGACCGGGTCCAAGTCATTCTTGTGGCTCTGGACTGGGCACGAAGAGTCTGGTACCCCGAGCTCTTGAGCATGGCGGTCTATCCTCCGATCAGACTGCCCCTTCGGGAGGATCTTCTGTTGCAGCAGCAGGGGACGGTCCTCCATGGAACCTGTCCAGCCTCCACCTCCTTGCGTGGAGATTGAGCTGCGACAGTTGACAGCTTTTGACCTTCCGTCCGAAGTCTGCAATGTCATCTTGGCAGCCAGGGGTCCCTTCACTAAGATGGTATATGCCTATCAGTGGAATTAGTTTGTGGCATGGTGCACAGCAAAGGCTGTGAATCCCCTTTCTGCCCCTCTTTCAGAGATTATTTTATTCATCCTTTCTTTGGCCCAGCAGCTCTGGGCACTCTAAAATGCTATCTTGCAGCCATTTGGGCTTTCCTTCGGCCTCTATGTGTAGTTGTGTGGTAGAGCAGTAAGGCTTTTTCCAGAAGACTGTGTTAAGCATTTGTTTTACACACTCAATCAGCAAATGATATCACACACTAAAAGACTGAACTTCAGACCAATTGGTTTGGTATAAAAATATTCTTTTAGTTATTTTTTTCCTAGAACCAAGCAAGCCTGGCACAGGTAAGTGATAAATACTTTGCAGTAATAATACAGATTGTAAACAGTTTGAACTGCAAGGGTATATATACTTTGAGTTGATTACAGTAGAGATACTAGTAATGCAATGTTTTAAAATACTGTACATATACTTAGTATTGGCTTTTTAGTAGAATGTCAAGTAGATTACTTTACAGATTACTTTTCTTACACAGTGCAGTATACCTGGATACTGCACTGGAACATTTCCTGTAAACAGGTAAATAAAAGCGTTTTTGTTATTTAGTTACAGTTTGAAAGGGTTTCATAGATTTTCCAACTCCACACTTTTCACCGAAAAACAGTCAATGTTATCCTGTGGAAGGAAATTGTTATGTTATGTTATGTTATACATACTTTTATAGCGCACGGCTGCCCCAGCAAAGGGGCGTCCCGGCGCTTAGGACAGGTAAAGGCACAACACAACAAAACATCAGGAAGCATGGGAACAGAACACAGAGAACCTAAGATACAGAAGGGAACAAGTGGGTTTTTATAGCTCTCCTGAACTCCAACAGATTATCCAGTGCCCGAATTTGAGATGGAAGCGAGTTCCATAGCTTAGCAGCTAGAACTCGAAAGGAACGTCCCCCAGCCCGGCAAAGCTTAAACCGCGGAACCACAGCTAAGTTTTGGCCCAAAGACCTAAGTGACCGTGATGGTACATAGGGAATAAGCAAATTCTCCAGTATCTGGGGGGAAGATTGTTTAAGAATCTTAAAGGACAGGCACAAGATTTTAAAATCAATCCGCTGTGTCATAGGCAGCCAGTGTAGTGACCGTATAGTCTCCCTCACGGAACAGAACCTCGGAAGGCCGACTAAGGCTCTAGCGGCAGCGTTTTGGACGCGCTGCAGCCTGTTGATTACAACCTGATTAGCCCCCAGCAGGAGCGAACTGGCATAATCAAGCCAAGATAAAATAGTGGCCTGCAAGATCAGCTGCCTAGTAGGGGTGTCAAAAAATTTCAGAATAGGTCTGAGCCCTCGCAAGATTCCAAAACAAGTGGCTGACACTTTTTTAGCATGATTATCGAAGCTAAGAGCAGAGTCCAGCCAGACACCCAGATTTTTTACCTCCGTCACCGAGGTTGGAGTAGCACCCAGCTAGTTATCGGTTTCCACGTAAGTACTTGTTTGTGGGACTTTGTATTTTGGGGGAGACTCAGGGGTCCCCCAGGGTCAAGGATGCACTCTTGTTACAACCTCAGCTGCACTAGGGTGGCCGAGTGCTGAGGACCAATTTTATCCACAGGGCTAGGAGGCCTCCGGTTGGTGACTGCTCACGAACAGGCCACTAGGTTGTGGGAACGAGGCTCCTGGTGTTAGGCTTAGGGCAAGGGGGAATCAGAGTTAGCACACAAGTTGCACCCATAGTGGTGCTGGGGCAGCTGGGTAGAGGGTGCTGTTTTGGTGCCAGAACCCCTGTTGTTTTTAACGGGAGTTGCAGGTTTTGGATTTTGGCTGCAGTCTCAGTCCAGGAAGACTTCAGGGAGGGACCAACAGCTGGGCAGGTATGTTGGAGGGCTCGGGACACAGGTGCACCTCGGGTTCTCTTCCCCAGGGCACAGTGCGGCTGGATGCAGGGGTGTGTTTTGAGGTCGAATTTCACCTTGCTGGGGCACTAGCAGTTTGGGGGGTCTCCGTGCAGAGGCTGCAGGCGATGTTGGGGAGTCCTGGAGGGGTCCTTCTTCTTCGTAGGTGGCAGAAATCTTTCTTCTTGGTTCAGGGCTCCTTCATAGCTTGATCATGAGCCGCCGGAAGGCTTGTCCCTTATCTACGGAGCTGTCCCAGGGCTTCTGAAGCTTGATTTCGGTAACGACTGGGGCCAGTAGGCGAAATCTTGACCAGGCCTTCTTTCTTTGAGGTGGGGTTGGGGTAGGGGTAATTGTACTCACTCGTTGACCTGGAGTGATGTGGTGGTCTGAGTCGTCTGCTTTGGACATGATTTCCAGATCTTCAGAATCCTCCTCCGGGACATCGGGCCTTCACCGAAGATGTCCACCGGTACCGTAGCTGCTGGCTGGGCCATGATGTGTCGTCGGGCCCGGCGATCACGGATGGTCTTTTTGGATCGAAAAAAGCACAGGCCTGGCAGATATTCACGCCGTGCTCAGGCGAGAGACACAGGTTACAAACCTTGTGGTGGGCACTGTGTGGGAATTTAGCTCCACATTGTGGTCATTTTTTAAATGAGTCCTTTCCATGAGTCTTGGGCCGAACGGTGTCGATAGGCCCAGTGGCCCGCGACGGCGACCGGAATCGAGGATTTGAAGAGGTCCCATCCCTCCATCCCTCCAAACCAAAGCTCAAGGAGCTGTTGGCAGGGTATGCTAAGGACCAACCCTCTAAGCAAGGTGAAGACCTCTCAGATGGGGAAGAGGATGGAGGAGATGAGTATAACTTCCAACCTCCTCCACTTCCTAGGGAGAACAGGGTCCCATTGCCCCGGACTTAAAGAATACAACTCACAGCACCTAGAGCCCACACAGGTGGGTTAAGTTCATTGAGGACAGCCTCAATGAAGATACCAACCTTTTAGTAAGGTTGGCTAAAAGATCAGACCTAGAGACCAGACTCCTGGCTCTAGAAAAAGAGAAAGTAGAGCTGGGCCTAGCACCAATAAATGAATGGTGGCAGCAACGTAATAAATAGGGTCAGAGAGCAATCTTATGAACCCAAAATCTCTAAAGGGATTGACCCTAAATTTGAGGATGGTGATGAACTCACCAAGTGGTTCACAGCCTTTGAGATGGCTTGTGAGCCAGAAAAGTGAAGAAAACTCACTGTGGGGGCACTCCTTTGGGACCTGTTCTCCGGTAAGTGCAGAGACAGATTTCTGACCCTTAGTGGCGCAAAAGCAGAGTCCTATGAACTCATGAAAGGCACCCCGATTGAGTGATTTGACCTCACTACTGAGGAGTATAGAATTAGATTCAGGGGGACTCAGAAACCCCAGAGTCAGCCATGGATGGAATTTGTAGACTACTAAATGAAAACACCAGGTGGCTAGTTGACTGGAAGTAAAGAGTAAGGTTATGATGGTCTTTATAATTTGTTTATGAAAGAACATGTATTAAGTAATTGCATTGATGAAAAGTTGCATCAGTATCTGGTAGACCTAGGTCCAATTTCTCTCCAAGAACTGGGATAGAAGGCAGACCACTGGGTCAAGACAAGGGTGACCAGGACATCTGCTGAGGGTGACCAAAAGAAAGGGGTTACAAAACCTCCCCAGTGGAAAGACAGCAAGCATACTAAAGATGAAAGTAAGGAGTCCCAGGTAGCCCCCCAAAAACCTGTCCAGGAGGATGGGCCCAAGGACACCTCACAAACTAAAACTGGGTACCAAGGTAAGAGTTGGGATCCCAAAATGGTATGAAGTCACAACTATCAAAAGACAGGACACCACATAAAGGACTCTAGATTCCCTAAAAAACAAGCCCCTAGTGCAGCTCCAGGGGTTGCCAGTGTAACTTTGGAGGGTGGTTCCACAGATGAGGAAGTGAAGTCCTCCTAGCCTTCAACTGCAAGATGGGCCCAAAAGGTGAGTTGGAGATTCCAGAGGGGAGTAGACAGTTCCATCACCTACTGGTGAATGGAATCATAGCCACTGCCCTGAGAGATACCTGTTCCAGTCACACTGTGGTGCATGACAGGTTGGTACTCTCAAACCAGTATTTCCCAGGGGAAACAAAAAGATTAAGAGCTATCCCAGGGCAGGCCTGTGGCTGTAGTGCCCCTAGAAAGAGCTGGGTGCCTTAGTTGGAGAAGGGTGGTAGTCAATAAAGACCCCCCCCCTTGATTGTCTCCTTGGGAATGTCCACCGAAAGGTTGCTCCAAATCAAAGAGAGGTACTGCTCCAGTGCGAACCCTCATCCAAGGAACCCGAGGGGCTGAACCTTCAGTTAGAGCAGATAAGCCCCAAATGAAAAAGAAGAGACAGCATAGGAAAGGTTGACAACTGTTAGTCACAGTTCCAGAGGGCTAGGGAGATTCTACCTAGGGAGAGTGAGAAAGTGCCCTCTTTCTTGCATGGTATGCCCTGACTATTTGCTGAATTGCTGACGTTCTTTGACTGAGTGAGCCATGGGCTCCTGCTAATCAGGTACCCAGGGCCTATGTTCCTTCCCTAAAACTGCACTGAAGCCTAAACCCAATTGGCATCTCTGGCACATGTCAGTCCCTGGTAAATGGTACCACATGTACCCAGGGCACTTTAACCATAGAAGGCCTTGAAGGGCTGCGGCACTTATTGTGCCACCCGTAGAGGCCGTGTACCCTGACACGCACACACTGCCTTTGCAGGCTGTGTGTCTTGGTGCAGAACAAAGTGAAAAGTCGACATGGCACACAGCACTGTTGCCATGCTGACACACCACTACCGTGTCATACATCAGTCACCCCTCTAGCTGGGTGCCCTATGCCAGTGGTGAGGGTACAGGTGCATGGTGCATGAGCCCTGTACCCCTACAGTGCCCAGGTCCATTCCTGGGCACTGTAAGTGCAGTGCTGCCATTAAGAGTATATGGTGCTGGGAGTTTGTCATCACCAACTCCACAACACCATAATGGCTATAATGAAGTCTGGGAAGTTTGGTATCGAACTTCTCAGCACATTAAACCCACACTGATGCCAGTGTGGGATTTAATGTAAAATGCACCACAGATGGCATCTTAGAGATGCCCCCTTAAACTCGACCAACTCCTAGTTACCTGACTGAGTGGCTGCTTAGGCTGCCACCAACAGACATGTTTCTGGAACCCTGGGTCGAGAGCTTGCTGCTCTCAGGTGCCGGAAACAATGCACATCCTGGGATGAGGTGCCAAGCCTCCTCCCCCAGGAAGGGCAGGGTTCACGAAGGAGGAGCTTTAAAGGCATGCCACTTTCAGCAACTGGTCCCCACTGGTTCTACCCCCCACTTTGGGCAGGAGAACCGGTAGGAAAAACAAGTGAGGAAGAGGGGTGTGCCCACCTCTGCCAACTCTACCCCTCAGGTGGGGAGGCAAGATGAAGCACAGCCTTGAGTCCCCGCCATCTTGAGGATGGGGGTGACCCAGTCAACCAGGGTCAGGCTCCTGCCACCCTTCCCACTGGAGAGTGGCAGAATAGGGCGTGTACCCACCCCAGGGAAGGGAACCATTGGTCCCTGCCCTTTACCTACCAATAACACCCCTAAATCTAGTATTTTGGAGGCACCCTGAACCTTGCTTCCTCAGGTCCAGACAAGAAACAAGAAAGAAGATAAGAAGAAGGACTGAAGAGCCGTGAGAGCAAACAAGAGGACGACGCCCACTGACTTGGCCCCAGCCCTACCGGCCTGTCTCTCCCTCAAACCTTCTCCTGCAAAATCCCGGAGGACCTGCCTGCCTTCACTTCTAAAGACTGCATCTCCCGTGAACACCGGATTTGTTCAAACCGCAGCTTCTGGCGCAAGCCAGAGACTGCAAATCCAGCCCACTCTGCACCCGCCGAACCTGGCAAGAGCTCGAGTGGAAAAACACCACGAGGCGGTCCCCCTGGTGATCCTGACCGGAGATCCGACGACCTCTGACCTGCCTCAAGCCTCCAGCGGACGCCTGCAGCCTAAATCCAGAAGGCCTCCTTAACAGCAACCAGGAGCTGGTAAAAAGATCCGACCCCAAAAGGCACCCCTGCATCCGATGCCCCACGGCCTTGTGTGGCCAAACCGATGGTGCCTAACCAACCCTTAACTTCCCAACTTACCTCTACAAGTGGTGGTCGCACCCAGAAGTCCATCGTCTCCCTGCCTGCAGTGTTTTTGCAAACCGGAGGTTCTCCATACAAAAACAAAAGGGCGCCCGACGTCGATACAGCACTCTGCACCCGGCCGCCCCAGTGTCGCCGAGGGTGCACCTTTTATGCTACTCTGTTTCCCCATTTGCTCGGACCTTAACCCTAGGAGCTTTGCTGCCACAACCCAGTGGCCTGCTTGCTGGCAGCCACCAACCGGAGGCCCGCTATCCCCCATTGGATAACACTGGGCCTCAACACTCTGCACCCGGCTGCCCTAGTGCCGCTGAGGGTGCAACAAGAGTGCATCACGGACCCTGGGAGACCCCGGAGTCTAACCCCAGAACCTTAACTCCCACAGTCGATTACTTACCTGTGAACCGTTAACCAGTTTTCCCTCCATAGGATAACATTGACACTTTTTCTCTAAAAAGTTTCTACGTGTGGAGTTTTGAAATATAAAAATATTCTTTAAAAATCATGCGAATAACCAAAACGTAGTTACTTACCTGTTTCGAAGAAATGTCCCAGGACTGAATCTAGGTATCCAGCACTGAGTTAGAAAAGTAACGTAAAAAGTAACTTACCTGTAATTTACTGAAAAAGCCTATTCATTTCAATGTAGTGTGTTTCAGCTTACGGCATCCCTTGTAAATCAAACAAAGTACAATTTCTATTACATTTTCAAACTGTTCTATATCCAGCAACTTATTACTGTAAAGTATTTAATGTTTACCTGTGCCAGGCTGGCTTGGTTCTAAAAATAAAACAGTATATTTTTATACAAGAACAATTGGCCTAAATTTCAGTTCTTGAGTGTGTAAATGCATTTGCTGACTGAGTGTGTACATCAAGTGCTTAATACTGTCCTCTGATACTGCCTTACTGCTCGACCACTCTAACACAATTAGAGAGTAAGGTTCTATCTAACTTGAACCTCTGTCTACCTCTGGGGTCACTTGGTCTCCATACACACTATACCTCATTTTGGTGTAGTATATATAGAGCCAGTGTCCTACAGGGAGAACTACAAAATTGGCACTGGTGAAGTCCTCCCTAGCCGACAAAAAGACCCGACTAGTCAGGCAACTGTCCAGCCTGAGTTGGTGGCTCCTTAGCTGACAGAACAGAGGGTGGAAGAAGGGTGTTCATTACAAAGTGTAGTGGCCCCCTACCCTAAAACAACAGGCAGGTTACCAGAAGCCTGAAAGGTAGCCACTTCACCTACCAATAAAGAGCTGAAGGTGTGGTTTTGGGCAATGACAGCTGTCAGTAGCCTCTGCTGGGTGTTAGCCTTCATGGCAGCACTGTCCTTGGCATGCTGGCCTAGCCCATGCCACATAGCAACTTAGACCCCCTGATCCTATTGGTCATGTTGAGGTTACTCAAACTGTGGGTAACCTCAGTGGGTAAGCTGGGTTTTGCCCTATCTAAGTTAGAATTTGCAGATGTAGGCTCCTCTGAACTCAAACTAAAAAGATGGGGTAAAGTCACTAAAGACCTAGGAAAGGAGCATTGGGAATTGGGCCCTGAAACTGTTGAGATAGGCAAGATGGACAGAAGGATGTAAGGCAGAGTAGGCCCTGCAACTTTCAAACCACTTCCTCTACCCTTCCTCGCATGAAAGACTAGGAAGACTCTCCCAGGTTTGACAGAGTCTCCTGGCCTTTGGGCTGGGGGGGCTTGCGTAGGAAGGTAGGCTTCTGTTGCAGTAACCCCTCCCACACTTTTTACCAGAATACTGATGCGTTGTAGTACTTTATTCGATAAAAGTTTATCATAAAAGTAAAAACATACTCCAAGTACAAACAACCCTTAAAATTCATGGTTATAAAAATACAGATCATAAATACATTAAAAAAGCTTATATACAATTAAAAAAGAAAGGAAAAGGACTGCTAAGGGACAAGGATAGTATAGGAGTACAATCAGGAACAATTGATCTGGATTACATCTTGGGTATTTCTCTCAGATGCTTCTTTATCTGTTTTTAACGTATCTGCCAGGCTTTTCCCAGAAATTTTGCAACCCCACATACAGTGATCGGAGAGGTTACGTCTGTTGTGAGGATACGCAGGGCCATATGATGTTGTCTAAAGCCCAACTCCCTGCATATCGGCTTTAGCCACCGACTTCTAGCCCCCCTATAGGCTTTACAAGCAAACAGAAAGTGAGATAAGGACTCTTTAGGGCATGAGCAACATGGGCAACTTCCTTGGTCATCCTGTGAGGTTTTCCAATTCACAGTAAATAAATTTAATGGTAGTGTTCCATGCCTAAACTTTAAAAAAAAAAAAAAGAGTTCTATCACTGGGGGATTGGACAAAGTCCAGAAATTGTTCAAGCTTTCTGATAGACTTATGAACCAAAAATTGATCGGTTAGGGACCCCCACTGTTGCCCCTCTAGTTCCTCCTTCTGGACCCTGTCCCAATACATTTTCTTCACAATCTGTTTCGGTAGGGGGGATTGAGATGGCCAAGACTCAACCAACCCTATGTGTATGACCAGCTCCCTCAACTTGCTCAGCCACCGGATCTTACTGCAGCCGTTCAAGTTGATGAGTTTGTCAAGCACCGCTGCATAATTACCCAATTCTGGTGACCTTCTTGCGCGCCCAGAACAGTAGTGGACGAAGGCGAACTATGTCCTTGATTGAGCGCCTGCCCATGTAAAAAAAAAAGGGGCTTTAAAGGGGTTGAAGCTGGGAGGGAAACTAGATCTCTGAAGAACTTGTTCTCAGCTTTAACCAGGTCCGAGGTATTCTCGAACCCCACCGTTCCGAGCCGTAGACAGCTGAGGCCAATGCCTTCCCTTCGTATACTGCGAGGGCCGGGGCTATGGGCCTGCTAATGGAGCCTCGCTGGTCTCTGAGAATAGCACCTAAAACTCTCTTGCGGTTTAGAAGCATTTTCGAAATATGGGAATTCCAGGTCAGTTTGTTATTGACCCTTATTCCCAGGTAATCGAAAGCCTCAACTACTTCCAAGGGAGTCCCATTGAGGGAAACATTAAGCCTTTTTGATTTTTTAGATGAAGACAATGCCATCAGCTTTGTTTTGGAGGTGTTGATGGTTAATCCCCGCTCTTTGCAAAACAAGCTAAACCTGTCCAAGAGTTTCTGAAGTCCCATAGGGGTTTTGGACATCAAGAGGATATCGTCTGCGAAGAGGAGGGTTGGTGTTTTTTTCCCCCGCCAGGACTGGGGCGTCGGCCGGGTCCTCCATCGAATGGTCCACCACCCCATTCACAAAGAGGGAGAACAAGGTCGGTGCCATCACACAGCCCTGGCGGACCCCCCCTGTTCACAGGAACCCTCTCCGTCAGCTCTCCCTGACTCCCCCATCTAATTTTGGCATAATTACCCATATGTAATCTCTTGATCAGCTCAAGAAGATAACTCGGGAATCCCATGTCGTGTAACACCTGCCACAGTTTATTGCGAGGCACCAGGTCGAATGCGGTTTTCAGATCAATTAAGGCCAGGTACAGACGGCCTTTCCCGATGGACACAGATTTCCAGAATACTGCGGAGAATCTGAAAACCTGGTCCATCGTACCCACCCTCCGCCTGAAGCCTGCTTGAAGATGTGACAGGATATTCCCTTCTTCTAGCCACGACCCCATTCTGGAAACAATGACCCTGCCAACTACCTTCGAAAATATAACAAGATTCCCCCATGGTCTAAACATAGTTACTCAAACCGCATTACTTGAATATTTCAACAGTAAGATTTCAGGTTAACACAGATACACCAGTTTTCCCAATATTTTTGGTTTTTTATTTATTTTATAGTGGTTTATCAAAAAAATACTTTTTTGCTTTTTTTCATATATATTTGTCAATTCATTTATATTGATTATATTCATTTCTACATTAAAATACAAACAGCAATTCATTTGTTTCAACGAAACAATAAATACAAAATTTATCTTATTACAATAAGAAACAAGCACCCTGTTTGACCCACACCTTTCAACATACACACCTACTCATACATACAACACTACACATATCTATTTTATAATGCAAACACTGTCTAAGGTTGAGGTAGCACAGATGTTGGTTGTGAATCTCCACGCCAGGTCTACGCGCGTTTCGGTGGGTTTATACCACCTTCCTCAGGACCAGCGAAGAAAGGCTTTTTTCCCCTTTTCCCCCAGGGTGTGTGCAGGGTACCTTAAATTGTGCGTTGACCAGATATTTAATCTCTATTTCGTAACTACTGATATCTTGGTTTTACGTCTTTGCCATACGATCGTCTCTGAGGTCATGATTGCTTTATCCACAAATGTGTGTATCTCAGTTAAACTCAGTAATCTTCATATTAAAAACAGGGAAGAGATGTTTTGGGTGACGCTCCAGTCATGTTCTTTTTATCTGCATAAACTTATTCTCTGTAAATTTGGTTCTTTGATGTTAACCGACAACCCTACGTCAACATATGCTTCACAGGGTAACAGTCCTGGTAGTCTTTCTCATCGTGGTAACAAGCGTCCATGCATCTGCCCCGTCTCTTCTGATTTGACAACGCCACCTACCTTCTGCACTACGTCGATTAAGCTAATCGGCCTGTAGTTGGCAGGGTCCTCTCTGTTATCTTTCTTGTAGATTGTGACCACCTCAGCCGCCAGCCATGACTTAGGGATATCCCCGCCCTGTACAATCAAGTTAAACAAGAGGCCTTGCCTTGATGTGCCATGGGTCCCAGCCAATCAGGTTCACAGGGCCTTTGTTCTTTCCCAGAACTGTACCTTGTACCCCCCATTGGCACCTCTCCGGCCACGTGTCAGTCCCTTGTAAAAGGTACCATGGGTACTAAGGGCACTGTGGCGAGGGAAGTCCTCTGAGGGCTGTACCACTTATTATGCCACCATTAGAGGCCCTGTACCTACCTACCTATCTACACACACACACCCACCTACCTACCTACCTATCAATCTATCTATCTACACACACACACACCCACACACCCACACACACACCCACCCATTGCAGGCTGCATGTTTTGGTGCAAAGTGAAGAGTCGACATGGCACACATCCCTGTGTGCCATGCCTACAACCCACTGCCCTGGCATAGGTCAGCCAACCCCCTAACTGGATGCACTATACCGCCTGGATGTGGCCATATTGAGTCTTTACTTTGTTCTGCACCAAAACACGCAGCCTGCAATGGCAGTGTGTGTGTGCAAAGGTACAGGACCTCTAAAGGTGACACAATATGTGCATGCGGCCTTACAGGCAAGCCTTTGCCCTGGACTCCGGATACAGGTTTCCAGTTGAAGCGCGATGATCACAAAAAAATAATCGCCTACAGATTCCCCACATCCGGGCCAGAGATGAATAAGCCTCTTACTATATAAACGTACTCAACATTTTTGAAGGCGGACGACTAAATGTTTGTCCTGCAAGCATGATACACTCCTTAGCGTGAGTGTAAATATGCAATACACGTGATACAATTTTATCACTCACTTTATTCCACCTTTTTTTCAAGAGAGGTCCTGAAGAAAGCCCTTTAATTTTTTCCTGGGCTGAAACATGTCGACCACCTGATGATATACACAGTTTCACATAGGACTTGTTCACTCTCTCTGTATTTTTAACCATACCCCAGGACTCCACGAATAAAAATTGACGGTAGTATTCTGGAGGTATTTTTAATTGTTTAATCACGCACGTAGTTACACATCAAATCACCTAAAAAATTACCAGCTCCACTGTAAACAGTTGCAGCACAGCCTGGTGGCACTCTGCCGCCAGGCTGGGACCCGATGATGAAGCATGACACCAACCAGGTTGGTGTGTGAGGGTTTTATAAAAATGTTTTGAAGGTGCTAACCCCTTCCTTTTCCTGTCAGACAAAGTTTTTGTTTCTGGCCGTTCCTTCTTGTTTAGCATTATATTACTTGGGACACGGACGGCTGTCTATGAGTCCTAACTCTCTACATTGTTTTCCTAGGCCTTAACTTGTCACAGTGCCCTTGGTACCCATTGTATCTTTTACAAGGGACTAACATATGGCCAGATAGGTGCTAATTGGGGGTAAAGTTCTGTGAAAGAACACAGGCCTTGTGAACTTTATTGGCAAAGACCCAGGGCACATCAAGTCAAAATGCATCAGCAAATCTAGCAAAATGCAACAGAAACCCAGCTTCCTACCGACGGGGATCGTGGAGTACGACAGGCGCTGACTCTCCTCGAGACATTCTGTCTTGGTGGGATTTGGACTAAATAAAATAAATTCCTGCATATTCTCAATACCAGGGGCGACCCAGCGTCATCCTAGGGATCTACCTGTGGAGCTAGCTTGGGCTTCCCGTTCCTTTAAATTTCTTGGAATACAGGTATTTCATGAGATAGAGGATCTGCGGGAGGGGAACATGAATCCAGTTGTGAGGTCCCTCAAGACGTGCGTCCCATTCTGGTGCTCGCTAAGACTTCCCATGATGGCACAAACTGCAATGGCAAAAATGGTCATGCTCCCCAGTTTATTGTATTATTTAGTGAACCTTCCAGTGGGGACTCCACCCGAGTGGTTCACGGGATGTAACATCTTGCTACGGGGCTTGAATAGGTATGGGGGAAGGAGTTGTCTCCCTGGCTGTCGTACAGAGGACCCCAGAGGAAGGAGATTTGGGGGCACCAGAATTTGAGTTATACTATCTGGCAGCCCAGTTGCAATGGCTGGCCCAGTGGCTGGAGGGTCAGATTTTGCAATTGTTAAATAACTTGAGTACAGCTACTGAAACGAAGCAATTGTTGGCGGGAGTCCTGCACCCAGAAGTGGCTGTCCGGAACCCAGTGGTACACTTACGAGTGGCACTAGATAGTTGGAAGAGATGCTGCCGACGTACAAAGGGAATCGCATTGTATGCACCGAGCTTGCCCATAGCGGGAATCCCATGGGGGAACCGTCTGTATTCCTTTCAAGGACGCAAATGACTAGTTGGACAGAGGCTGGAGCAACAATGGTAGGGGATTGCTACCAGAACAGAGTACTGATTCCACTAGAAGACTTTCTGGCTCAATATAAGCTGCCTAGAGGCCAATTACTTACTTACCATGCAGTAGCTACAAAATGTAAGGATCTCTGGGGAGGAGCCCAGTTAGAACCTCCAACGCATGAGGTGCTGAGAGTGCGGATTACACTGGGGTTAGCCAGACATCTTGTAAAGTGGCATTATAGAGCATTGATCAACATGGTAAGGACACCCCTAGAGCGTTTCCGAGATAGACTGACCATGGCAAGGGACTTGCTGAATACAGAATGGTCCAAGGTGCTAAGAGGCCCAAAACTAATATCTAGAAATGCTGCGTTCAAATTGATTGAATTTAACTATGTGCAAATGGTCTATCTAACCCCCCCCACATGCTAAATGTATGCATGGGGAAGAGCCCCGGAGCTACCCCAGATGCAGACAACAAGATGTGGAAATCATACATATGACTTGGGGGTGTGTGATAATACAAGAATATTGGGACACAGTGCTTTCACAGATAAATTCAACACAAGCCCGAACACTGCCATGTTCAGTGGAGGTATGCCTCCTCGGATTGTTACCCAGACCAAAAGCTAAGAAGGTGGGTGCCAGATTTGAAGACCTTAGCTTTGGTTCTAGCACGCAGTCAGATAGCCATGAACTGGAAAGCGCGAAGGGCCCCCCAATAGTGACATGGGAGAAAGATGTAGATAACTGTGCCAAGACAGAGGAAAGAGCCATACAGCAAGAGGGGAATGAGCAGACGCCCCATAGCGGAATTATGGACCGAGATATTGAGAGCCTGGTGTCATGATTCGCTCCCTATGTTCTCATGTCCACCACCAGGGGGCTGAACTGTGGGACTCTCCAGTGTTCTAATTTGCTTCCTGACACTCCCCTGCATGCATATATTGACTTCCAGCCATTTGGACACTATTTGGGAATTGACATCCATTCCCAATCCATGCCGGGTTTTGTGAAAGCCAGCCTGCTTAGACTTAAAGCCAGCCTCCTCATGCCTGAAACTCCATTACCCAGAATTCCCTGCTCACTACTTTGTCTCCACCACTGCAGGCCAAGGATGGGTGGAGGAATTCAGCTCACCTGTGGCTGGCTGCTGCTAGCCTGCTCACACCAGCTGCATTTGATTACTGTGAGCTCTTTTAAGCCCCAGCTCCCTTCAGGCAAAGGTTGATCATTGTAGCTGTTTACCGGTGAGACCAATCCTTGGTTCCAGAGTTCCCTGAGCTTTTGCTATTCTTGTTTCCAGTGTTTCCTGAGCTTCAATTATGCCTTGTTCCTGACCTGCTGCTGTTTACCCTGTTCCTGAATTAGCACTGCCTGCAGTGCTACCCTGACCCCATAGCCTTAGTATTCCTTGTTCCTGAACTGCAGCAGTTCCCTTCTCCTGAATTAGCACTGCTTGCAGTGCTACCTTGTTTCCTGAGTTCCTGAGCTATACCTATTCCCTGTACCTGAATTAGCACTGCCTGCAGTGCTACCTTGTTTCCTGAGCTGTAGCTATGTCCTGTGTCCTTGAACCTGTATTGCCCGCAGTGCTACCTTGACTCCTGAGCTCTAGTAATTT
This sequence comes from Lissotriton helveticus, assembly GCF_964261635.1. NCBI lineage: Eukaryota > Metazoa > Chordata > Amphibia > Caudata > Salamandridae > Lissotriton > Lissotriton helveticus. The sequence continues at coordinate 1,502,141,098 of NC_136061.1, forward strand.
CCCTGTTCCTGAACTAGCACTGCCTGCAGTGCTACTTTGACTCCTGAAGCTTTGGTAGTTCCCTGTTCCTGAACCAGCACTGTCTGCTGTACTGACTTGACTCCTGAGCCTTAGCTCACTTCTTGTTCCTGCCCCAGCACTGCCTTCTATGCTACTTTGTTTTCTTGATTCCTTAACCTGCACTATTCTAGTATACCCTTGTAGCCTCCTCTTCTGTATATCCGTTTCCAGTCCCTGCCTTGCTTCCCATTTCCTCGGTTCCAGTTCTAGTTTGCTGCCTTTCTATTCTGCTGTCTTACTTCTGTTAGCTTGTATGTTTGTTACCTGCTTTCTGCCAAGTGTGCCCTGTCATTTCCTTCCTTTTCTGTTAAGCACTCCTCCTTGCTAGCTCCTTGTCTATTGTGCTTGTGTTTAATTCTACCCCTTTGCTGTTACTGCCTTTCGCGTTCCTGTTTGATCGCCAGGATCCGTGGGCTCTGCTGACTACCTAGGTGCTGTTTCTTATTCACTGTGAGTTTTGTCTTTGAGTTACATTTATAACATCACTATAGGTATAAGCTCCACAGACCCTGCCTTTGCATGCATATCCTACATGTGGGTATTTGCAGTCAGTATCTGAAACAGCAATTGTGGGTAATAAATTTACTGAGCTTCAGTCTTACCATATGGAGCTCCTGAGTGCTTTACCCCACACCACCCTTTATTGTTGATGTTGTATTATATATATGTCTTGCACGTCCGTCCTTGGTGTAGTTAGTCTGAATGCTAAATTGCCTTGTGAGTGCCCTTCCTTTCTGAGTCTTACCCATCTTGTTCACTTGTACAGGCTTCCCCTTAGGATCCCTTTTTCTCCTCTGACTCCCTGTACTCCTCCTTTCTGTGTACTTCTTCTACCCAGTTCCCAGTCCTTGTCCAAGTCCCTGACTGTGTTCCCCACATAGTCCCGGACAGTCCCTGACACCTGGCTTGGTAGAAAAGATGAGCATTGTGACCATCAGGAAGGTAGGGAAAGGAGTACAGAGGCAGAGAGTGATACCCCTAACTAAATTATAAGAAGGAAAATACGAGCAGACTCTAATAATCGGAGGAACCAACAAAGACAGTTTGCTCCCCACCCCACCCCACTCACATTAGAGAAGAATACAAAAAGTATGCATAGCAAAATTGCACTGACAAAATATGGTGTTTAAGGGATACCACTGGATATGATTAAGTTACTTGGTTTTCCAGACATATGGGACAGTTTGTTTATTAATATAAAATATGATATGGCTATTAAATACACACGTACCTACAACTCATCTGGAGTACATGAAAGACAATGATATCAGAAACAGGAGTACATAATCGATCAAGATATAAGACTAATGAACAAGTTACTTACCTTCGGTAACAATATATCTGTAAGAAACAGTAGTTAGTATTAGATTCCTTACCTTAGAATATCCCCAGGCGTCAGACTGGATTCGGAAATGTTTGCGTAACAGTACCCTTGCGCGTCGGTAGGCGTCGTCTGCGGCTCCGCGTCCGTCGTCGGCGTCGTGGGCGCCGTGATAACATCGTCGGAGTATTTAGATGCCGCCTCCGCGTGCTGACGTCAGTTCTTAGACACAGCTTTTCCGCGCCAGAAACGCAGAGCCATGTTAAAAACCAACACTGGTGCCATTGAAACTAGGGCCCTGAAAGGGGATGATCTTAACCCTAGATATCAGTTCGCAGAACGGGGAGGATGGGTGGGGCAGTAAGGAATCTAATACTAACTACTGTTTCTTACAGATATATCGTTACCGAATGTAAGAAACTTGTTCATCTGAAAGAAACAGGTTAGTACTAGATTCCTTACCTTAGAATAGATACCCCAGCAATACCAACCCCGGTGGTGGGTCAGCGAACCAATAATCACACCAGAAAGTCCTGGAGGCCGGAATGGCCAAGGAAGCCATCCCTCCGGACTTGGCTGTTCAGGCAGTAGTGTCTTGCGAACGTGTGCAGCGAGGCCCACGTAGCTGCCTGACAGATGTCCTGCAAGGGGACTCCCCGACCCAGGGCAGTAGTAGCCGCCGTGGCCCGAGTAGAATGGGCCCTCAGCCCAACCGGAGGCTCTTTTTTCGCCAAGGAGTAACAAGCCTTGATACACAAGACGACTCACCGAGAGATGGTCCTCTTGTGCACCGCCCATCCCTTCTTAGCGCCCACGTAACCAACAAAGAGTTGGTCATCCACCCGGAACTGGCGTGTGCGATCCAGATAGAACGAAATCGCACGTTTTGGGTCCAGACGGTGGAGCCGCTCTTCCTCTTTAGAGGGATGCGGTGGCGGAAAGAAGGTGGGCAAGGTGATAGGCTGCCCGATATGGAAGGCCGTGACAACCTTGGGCAGGAAAGATGGTCTAGTCCCCAACACAACCTTGTCCGGATGGACAGAAAGGAAAGGGGGTTTGGACGAAAGAGCCTGGAGCTCACTCACTCTCCTGGCAGAGGTGATGGCAACCAGGAAAGCAGTCTTCAGAGTAAGGAGGCGGAAAGGACAGTTGTGAAGTGGCTCAAAGGGAGCGCACATCAGAAAGGTCAGAACAAGGTTCAAGTCCCACTGAGGCATCACAAACGGAACAGGAGGGAACATGTGTGTGATGCCCTTCAGAAAACGAGTTACAATAGGGGACTTGAACAAAGAAGGTTGATCAGGCAGCCTCAGAAAGGCTGAAAGGGCAGAAAGGTAGCCCTTGATAGTGCCCAGAGCAGAGCCCTGCTGGGCAAGAGAAAGAAGGAAGAGAAGAACCTCTAAAAGAGGGGCAGAAAGCGGATCCACAGCCTTTGCTGTGCACCATACCACAAATGTGTTCCACCTGCAGGCGTATACCGACTTTGTGGAGGGACGCCTGGCTGCCAGAATGACATTACAGACTTCAGGAGGCAAGTCAAATGGCCTCAACTGTTGCCGCTCAATCTCCAAGCATGCAGGTGGAGACTGGACAGGTTTGGATGGAGGACCGTCCCCTGCTGCTGCGACAGAAGGTCCTCCTGAAGAGGCAGATGAACCGGGGGATCGACTGACATACTGAGTAGCTCAGGATACCAGTACCTTCGTGCCCAGTCCGGAGCCACAAGAATGCCTTGGGCCCGGTCGCGTTTGATCTTCTTCAGCACTCTGGGCAGAAGTGGTATAGGCGGAAAGGCGCACAACAGACCGCAACTCCACTCGGGACGAAAAGCGTCTCCGAGCGAGTGCCGCCTTGGAAATGCCAATGCGCAGAACTGATGACATTGCGCGTTCTCTTCGGTGGCGAATAGATCTAACCAAGGCTCTCCCCACTGCTGAAAGAGGCCTTGCGCCACGTCCGAGTGCAGACGCCATTCGTGATCCGTCATGCACAGACAGCTGAGCTCGTCCCCCCATGGCGTTTAGAGAACCTGCCAGGTGTTGAACCACCAGGGTCACGCCCTGATGTTCCAGCCACTGCCAGAGGCGCAGAGCCTCCTGGCAAAGGGTCCACGACCCCACCCCGCCCTATTTGTTGCAGTACCACATGGCGGTGGTGTTGTCCGTGAACACCTGCACTACACTCCCCCGGACAGAGGCGGGGAATGCCTTCAGTGCTAGACAAATCGCCCGCAGCTCCAAAAGGTTGATATGGAGCCGGGACTCCCCCGGAGACCAGAGACCTCTGATCTCCGCCTCTCCCATGTAGCCTCCCCAGCCTTGGAGGGACGCGTCCGTCACAACTACATGCTCCGGTTAGGGCTTAAAACCTGGCATCCCTATCGGCACCGTTCGGAGTTTAAGACTCGAAAAAATTATCAAAAGGGATCTTAAAAAGTTTAGTCAAAAAATGACTAAGGTACCACTTTTTCCGGATCTGCGCTGCTGGCGCGAAAAAAAGAAGAACTGACGTCAGCATGCGGAGGCGGCGATCCAAGTACTCCGTCGACGTCATCAAGGCGCCCACGACGCCGACGACAGACGCGGAGTCGCAGCCGACGCCTACCGACGTGTAAGGGTACTGCTACGCAAAGATTTCCAGATCCAGTCTGACGCCTGGGGATATTCTAAGGTAAGGAATCTAATACTAACCTGTTTCTTTCAGATATTGACAGCCACATGTAGACGTCATATTTAGATGCTTGATTAAATAAGAGGTTAAAGGAGGGTGACAACTAATTATGTAGCTAGTGTATTTGGTATTCTGTTTTACTTTTGTTGATGCCTGTATGTGAAGAACTTTGAAACGCCAAAACATCCAACAAAGATATAATAAAAAAAAAAAAAGTAGAATACCAAAAGGTGGGCTAAGAAAGCAAAACAATATAAAGGACAAAAAATATGCAATTGTAAGAAAATCGGCTGGCCTCATCAGAGAAAACATGTATGTGCAGTTTACCTATAGATTGAAAAAGTACCATGGAGATTTACTCACCTTGTATTCATCCAACATGGGGCATTCGGATTGCTTTAGATTGGATAGATCCAGTCGACGCTGATAATCCTCCAGGTGCTAAATAAGAAAAGTAAACAAAAAACCATGGTGCATTCAGGAGGATATCCTTAAGCATTTTTGACGTTTGAACATACACTGCGACATCTACACCAGGCTTAATGTTCCTTACCAGCTTATTTTCTGCTTCTTTCACTGCCTGATTCACACAATTGAGGATTTGTCGGCAGTGCTCAGCAGCTTTCTTCACCTTTTCTTTCTCATCAGGTCGGTCTATGAATAAAGCAGAAGTAAAAAAAGTTAAAACAATACCCATTAGCACTGGTCATTTCTTCTGACTTCTCGTGGAAACAAGATATTTCTCTAAATGGATGTGGAAAGGTTCTTTATGATGTAGCTCACTGCGGACGAAAAATTACATAGGACTGATCCTTATCTGGATAGAAATGATAGGCTTGTCTGCTTCGATGCAAATCAAAAATTAATCTTGTTCATCTGTAGGTTCAGTCAAATTTCTCTAATTTCTTGTCTGTAGTGACAGAAGTATCTAGATGAAAGATTGGTGTATTTGTCTATTAAAGCCTTTTGAGGAAAGAGGATTGTTTCACTTCTGATGGCTACTTCTCACCACAAAATCCTCACATTTAGAATAGATACACAAACACTGCTTCCTAAATATGGAGGAACTATGGAGTGGGCTCAGACAGAAAAGACTGCAGGACAGGACAGGCGAAATACCCTGCCTGTTGAACCTGGCTGTCACAGCAGTAATTAACTTGTGCACAGATGCCCACATTGCAACCTAGCAGATGTCAAAAACAGACACACTGCATGTCAACACAATCGTATCAGCTTTAGTCCTGGTGGAGGCTGTATCTTGGGCAATGCGTAGAAGGTCTTAATGGAGAAAACTGTACATTGAAAGAGTCTCTAACTGCACCACCTTTCCTTTCTTTGATCTGGAGAATTCCAGCAAGAGCTGATCATCCACTTGATGGTCTTTAGTTCAATAAATATAAAAATGTCACAGCTCTCTGGATCCTGTAGAGGGAGTCTCTCCTTCTCTTTCAAGGAGAAAGGTAAAGCAAAGAACATTGGTGATGGGCTACTGTAGGAAGCTGGGTTTCTGTTGCAGTAACCCGCCTACTTGTTGCCAGACTACTGATGCCGTTTGACTTGATGTGACCCTGGCCCCTGCCAATCAGGTTCCCAGGGCTTGTGTTCTTTTCACAAACTGTACCTTTGTCCCCCCAATTGGCACCTCTCTGGCCACATGTACGTCCCTTGTATAACGTACCATGGGAGTCAAGGGCATTGTGACCATGGTAGGCCTCTCAGGGCTGCAGCACATTTTGAGCCAACCTTAGAGGTCATGTACCTTCACACACTCACACACACACACACACAGCCATTGCAGGCTACTTGTTTTGGTGCTAAGAAAATTTAAGAGTCAACATGGCACACATACCTGTGTACTTTAATGGGTTGTGTCAACCTGCACGCCTTATCTTTCTAGTGTGTATGATTCCCTGTTACAGGTTTAAAAAAGTGAATCAATGTGTGCTGCTTCCTATGAGGGATCTGCCACGGTCTCCTAACAAAAAATCACTACAATGGGTATGGAGAAAACTCAGTACTTTTGAAAGCGCAAAAGTAAGGAGTTTTCTCCATACCATTGCAGTGACAGCTGTGTGCCATGCCTGCAACCCACAGACTATGGTATAGGACGTGCCTCGAGGGAATTAGTTTGAATTGTTTTTCCCCCCTGGAGACAACACCCATTATAATTGTGCAACCCCATCACTCATGTCGCAGGCAGGACAGTAGGTGCGAACCTTAGTACAAACGTGTTATTGTCAGCCTAGTGCTGGTGTGCAAATAAGGACTGGTCATTTGCACTACTTATGAAAGTTTTTTGTGTTCATGTTTTGTTTTTGACTTGATAACAATAGTGCTTATTCACAATTGTGTTGTTGTAATGCGTTCATATGCATTTTTTTGTAAATGTTTTACACGTGTAATGTGCATCCAAATGATGTGTCGCCCGTCTCATGACATGATATGACTGGGTGAATTTTTGCTCTTGAAAAAGTCTTAAGTTGAAATTAAATAAAGCAAGTAGACATTACAATTGACCGTCTAGGGTTCTATTTAATTTGAGTATAACAACCTACCTGGTCATTTTGCTTGTTTGGTAGTATGGTACAGGTAAGACACGCCTCTAGGTGGGTGCACTATACCACTGGTGAGGGTGCAGTTGCATTAGCACTGAACCCCTACAGTGTCTAAGTCAGTTCTTAGATATTGTAAGTGCAGTAAAGCCATAAAGAGTAAATTGTCTGGGAGTTTGTCATTACAGACTACACAGCACCGTAATGGCTTTACTGTAATCTGCGAAGTTTGGTAGCAAACTTCTCAGCATCATAAACCAACACTGAGGCCAGTGTGGGATTTATTATACAATGCACTCAGAGGGCATCTTAGAGATACCCCCTAAAAAACGACCAGCCTCTGCTGGGTTCCCTGACTGGTACACACCAGCCTGCCAACACAAGACATGTTTCTGGACACCTGGGGTGGGAGCCTTCGCTCCCTGAGCCCGGAAACAAAGTCTTTCCTGGGCAGAGGTGGTCACATCTCCCCCAGGACAGGAACAGCCATCTGTGGGAGGGGAGCATCAAAGGCCTTGCTGCCTTTGTAACGCAACCTCCAGCCTCTCCTGCTATCAGGAGCAGGCCCACTTACTGCCAACCTCACCCCTCAGGTGGGAGAGGCGACGTGAAGCCCACTCTTCATTGCCCACCATCTTGCAGATGGCAGAAGCTCTCTAATCAGGATTAGGGATGGTGCCCGCTCCCCCACATGGGGGGAGACCACCAAAGGTGTAGTGACCCTAAGGTCAGTCGCTCATTGGTTACTGACCTGGAGACCCCTAAAACGCCTCCTAAATAGAGTATTTAGAGGACAGCCTTGAACAAAAAAAGACAGATTCCTGCAACCTGAGAAGGACGAAAGAAAATGCCCAGCAGAGGAGACTGCAGAGAAGAACTGGCTTGGCCCAAGCCATACCGACCCGTCTGCAGTTTCCAGAAAACCTGCGCCAAAAGGTTCCTTGTACTGCAGCCAGCGAGCTCAAAATCCCCTGCCTTCCACAAAAACTGGATCTCCTGTGAACAGCAGCTCTATTCCAATGAAACAGCCAAGAAAGACTCAGAGCCTGCTGCGAAGGAAGAAACGCGACGCCTGAAACCACCACTCCACCCAATGCCTACGGCCCGAGTGGCCCACCGGTCCCAGCGAGGTCCCCCAGTACTTCAGAGTCCAAGTCTACCGACCAGCAGCCTCTGCACAGAGACCCACCCAACCACAAGTGGCCCGGTAAGGTGAAATTCGACCTCATCCCCTGCATCCAGCCGCCCTGCTGCCTGGAGAAAAGAACCTGAGGTGCACCTACATCCTGAGCCCTCCAACTTACCTGCCCAGCTGTTGGTTCCTCCCAGAAGTCTTCCTGGACAGAGCCTGCAGCTAAAAAACAAAATCGAGAATCCCCATTGTAAACAGGGCACTCGATGCAAAAACAGCACCCTGCACCCAGCCACACTACGCCGCTGAGCCTTGTGTGCTAAATCGGATCCCCCTTTGCCCCGAGCTAAACCCCAGGAGCGTTGCTACCACAACCTTGTGGTCTGCTCGTGAGCAGCCACCAACAGGAGGTCCCATATCCCCCATTGGATAACACTGGGCCTCAGCACTCTGCACCCGGCTGCCCTACTGCCGCTGAGGGTGTTTTGAGAGTGCATCCTTGACCATGGGGGAACCCTGCTTCTAACCCCAGTATACCAACTCCCATAACAAAGTACTCACCTGTTAACCGATAACTTCATTTCTCCCCGTAGGAATTCATTGACTATTTTTCCTTGAAAAATGTTCTAAGTTTGGAGTTGGTTTTTATATTGAACTTTAGTAAAACTGCAAAGAACTCAATTCAAGAGGCTTTATTCGAGTAATTCTCATAAAAGCACATTACATACATAAATTTAAAACATCATTAAAACATCATTAAATAGATGCCTCCAAGAAAATCAATTAGAATGCATAAAATGTCAATAAAAAACAATTTACAGGTTAGCAAAAATTTCCACAGTTGATCAAATATGTGTAAATACAACAATCCCTATATGGGTGGTCCCTCGACTATAGCTTTCTGCCTGATAACCCATGCCCACCCCAAATATTTAGCTGTTGCTATAGCTAATAGCAAGCAGGAGCTAGTACAGATAATTCTCAGTGCCACTGAACTACTAGAGGTGCCTAAATTCTTACAGGCAGGTGTTAACCAAATCCGCCTTGGAGCGACATAGGCCCTACAAGAGAATAGAAAGTGCCCAATAGTTTCTTTTGTGGTTCCACAGACAGGGCAGGTGGTGTTAGATGCTCCCCTCCACCTGCCAGTTAGGGACCTAAGGGGAAGGGCTCCTATCCTCATCTGAAAGAGAAGTTTCCTATCCCCTGGCTTGGTTATGTTGTCCCAGTACAGTTCTATGGCAGGGAATCATTTAGCTTCCAGATATCGACCTGCCATAGATTCCGCATCGGTTTTTCTCCAATCCCGCTTAGCCACATAGTCCCAATAAAGCTCCTTAATTGTTTTTTTACTGGGAAAAGCGACTCCTAGTGGATTATCCCAAAGGAATTGAAGGCCAAGCACACACAACAAGGTTCGAAGATCCTTTAGCCATTTTATCCTGTGAAACACATCAGCTTCAATCATTGCTAGGAAGCCCTCGGCATAGTGTTTGAGCTCTGGAGTAGTCCGGAGCCGCCTCCAATATAGAATCGGGCAAAGCCTCGCCAGATCACCTACGGTCTTTCTGCCCAAATCATATCTGAGGGGGAGCAAGGGGGTGCTTTTGAGAAGACCCGTAATTGTCCTAAAAAACTTGTTTTCGGACTTCTGCATAGAAAGGAGCTTCCCGAATGCCCACAGCTCTGCACCATATAATGCTGATCCCAGGGCTTTTGCCTCGTATACCTTTTGAGCTGGAGCTATTTGTTTGGACTTTGATTTTCTATGCTCAGCCCCAAGGGCTCCCACTATTTGCCTATGCCTTAGTATCGCAAGATCGATATGCTGGGATCATCTTACATCATCAGTTACATAGATACCAAGATAAGTAAAGGCTCTAACTACCTCTAACGGGCGATGGTTCATAAACACCCTGGACCGAAAATTACGGTGGGGGTTAAAAGTCATTAGTTTAGTTTTTGCTACATTGACTTCTAAACCGTGCTCCCCACAAAATTCATCAAACATATAGAGGGCACGTTGTAGGCCACTCGGGGTCTTTGATAAAATCAGGGTGTCATCTGCAAACATTAAAATCTGTACCTTAATGCCCGCCAACGAGGGTACATCAACATTAACAGATAACATTTTTGCAACTACCCCATTAATAAATAATGAAAAAAGCAAGGGGGCCATTGCACACCCTTGCCGAACACCCCGTTCGACCGGGAACTCATCAGTGATCTCCCCCTGCCTACCCCACTGAATTTTAGCAAAATTCGTCTCATGCAACCTCATGACCAGGGTTAGTAGTTCCTCAGGTAGTCCCAGGCTCCTCAATACCAACCACAGCTTAGTCCTAGGGACCAGGTCGAATGCAGCCCGCAAATCAACAAAAGCTGTATACAGGCTGCCCTCCCCTAGCACCACCGTTCGCCACCGTAGCAAAGTAAAGCGGAACACCTGGTCCACCGTGCTTGTGGCCTTCCGAAACCCAGCCTGATGAGGGGATAATGCGTTGTGATCATCAACCCAGTCCATAAGTTTGTTAACCAACATCCTCCCCACCACCTTTTGGATGGTAGCTATCAAGCTTATGGGTCTGTAGTTACCCGGCAAGCCCTGGTCTCCTTTCTTGTAAATTGGGATGATAATTGCACCCTTCCAGGAAGACGGTACTGATGCACCCCGGGCAACAGCATTAGACAGAGAAAAATATATTTGCCCCAGCGTTCCATATCATTAATAAAAAGGTCCGCCGGGACCCCGTCCAAACCTGGTGCTCTGCCCCTAGACACTTTACTGAGTGCCATTAACACCTCTCTATGGCTGAAAAGATTTGCTTTGGGAAACACAGCCTTGAACCCATCCATCTCCCTGCTAGGTTTAGCTTCAGCATATTGTGGCTTAAAATAATTGACCCAATCCTCCTCCGGGACATTATTATCAGGACAGTCAGGTTCACCTCCTTTTCCCCATTTAACAATGTTCCAGAAAAGCCTGGAATCTTTAGTACTGCATGCTTCCTTTAGCTCACTCCAATGCAGCTCATCCCACAACTTTTTTGCAGTAGCTATACTATCTTTGTAATTCTTTCTGGCACTACGAATAGCAGTCTGTTCCCTAGTTTTAATAGCAGTGCCCAGAGCAAGCCTAGCGTCCCTACACTGTGCATTATACCACTTTGCAGGCCTAGTTGGTGCCCTATTGGTTTCCCTAACTGGTTTCTGAAAGTGGGATTTAATAGCAGAAAAAAGGTTATCATGGACAACTGTAGCTTCGCTTGTCCCTGGCGTGACTATAGTAGCCTGTTCCAATGCTTTTAACGCACCATCTACCTCTATATTGATGCTGTCCATGGACTGTTGGTTAGCCAATACACAAGGCCATTTCAGCCGACGCATATCGTTAGTAGGAACAGGGATGGGGAGACCTTCCCATTCTACGTTAGGCTTCCCATTCAGGGTTGACCACCATTTGTGCGCTACACACAAGGGATCGTGGTCGCTTTCGAGCCTATGCTTAACTTCCATATCAGAAACTTGCTTCCATAGGTTCAGGCTACACAATACATAGTCTATCCTGCTCTTACTTCGCCCATTGTCAAACGTACAAGCCCCCCCCTGTCACTCTTTGTTCTCCCATTCAGTGCCCTAAGGCCCCTTTCGAGACAAATCTCATTTAAGCAAATAACGTCCTCAGACCACTGTCTAATAGGCTCTAAATCTAGTCTGGGGACCCCCCAATGCCTATCCTCTTCCGCTCCAACAAGGTCGTCGCAAATATCCAGGGGTTTGAACATGCGATTAAAATCACCAGCTATTACAACGTTATTGTCGAGGGAGTGAGTTTCAAGTAAGGAGGTAAGAGCCTCTAATACTTCTGACTTTCCTCCATCATTACCCCTAACATATACATTATATAGGTCAAGACACCCCAAAGTGCCCATATCCAGATTTATAAGTTGGATGTCCTTACTACCTCAATCTACCAACTTGATAGGGAGAGACAGACTTTGCCTCACCCAAATTGTCAAACCTCCCTTTGGGCGACCCTTTTGACCTTTAATTGCAGGAACTGAGTAGTTCAGATACCCCTGAAGAAAAGAAGGTTCACACATCCAGGTTTCTTGAAAAAGACACACATCAAAACCATTAATGAAATCTACCCAATCATGTGACTCATGTCTGTGTCGCAAGTCAGCTATATTCCAGGATACTAGACTCCCCCCTCTTCCCCAGCATTATTTACTAATTCTCCAGCAGAACATACCATTGGTACAACTAAATCTTTAGAGCTACCATCGACAACTACTGGATTAGAGTCACCCTTTATCATAGATACATGATTAGAAGGATGATCCAGGAGGGGGTTAGAATCATACTCCAGATTACTGCCAACTTGGTTAGAACCAAGTCAATCGCATTCATTGAGCCCTGATAGGACATTGAATTTATTTCTAACTTTAACACCACCTCTGTTCCATAGATCACCTATGTGCCAGGGACCAATTGGAGTCATATGGGGTGTATACCTCCTCCCTTGACCTACCATAGGGCGAATTTGGTTGTTAAAATTCCTTAATATAGGAATCCTAGGTGTGGGTGGTTCGTGAGTACCAGGTCTATAAAAGAACCCTAGGGGTAAAATGTCAATGCCCTGCCCCCTTGATAGTGAATGTTGCTCTATCTCCCAGAGGATCCTAGCGGTGCAATTGGGGTTATTAAAATTTATGACAATACAGTCACCTTCTCTAGACTTCGAGCGACCCACCCATGCCACTCTACGTGCCATGATTATATTGCGTCCAACCCCGTGGCCCTCCTCCAAATTCTTTGAAAACCAATGTGTAACCTTAGAAATTAGTTGGTAATAATCCTCAGTTATCCCAGCACGGAGGGGGGAACATTAACCATAACTACTACCAAAGGCGCACTTTCGGGTGGTAAGTCTAGGGTGGAATGTTTTCCCATAGCAGAATCCAATTTTACAGGGGGCAAATGGCCAAATGCTGATCTCAATGCTTCAGCACGTGCCTCCTGATATAAATTTGGAGCCCCTTGCTTATCGTTACTGGTCTCACTGCATGTTTTTAGACCCCCAAAGTCGGTCGGTCTTGTATCATTGGGTAGAGCTAATTTCTTCCCATTCTGAGCTGGAGATTTACACATAGTGGGTAGTTGAGCACCTCTAGTGTCTACCTGTTTATGGTTGGCAGTAAAATCTATTCCCTTCCTCGTTTCGCCAGCTAAAGATTGTAACATTTTAGAATTATCATTGGCAACAATTTCCAGTTCGTCCAGGCTAACAATGACCAATCTAAGTCGTTCAATTACCGGGAGTAAAAGGGATCTAATCAAGTGTTCAAACTGTCCTACCAGAGATTCATCACCCTGTGCAGCAAATGTAGTTTTTACCATGGGATTAAACTGCACTGGGTTATCAGTTCCGGTATAAACCCCCGTATCCGTGGACTTAGACCCCTTTTTCATTATCTTGGGAATCTTGTCTCTTTTACTTTTTGCCCCCCCTCCTCTTCTTTTCCTTTTCCCGGTCACTCGTTTACATATCGACGACGAATCGTGTGTGTCACTAATAGGGGTACTTAAGGGCGTTGGGGAACTTTGGCACATTTCATCTAAGTCAGCACTAGTATTCAACAAGACTATTGAATTATTTTCCTCAAGTATATTTGCAAGAGAGTCAAGTTCGATACTTGACTCTGGTAGACCCAAATCACTTAAACGCTGACTAATACGATTCTCCAGTGAAATACAATTCTGAATCGACCCCAGAGAAGAACGTTTGGAAAATATCTCAGTTGATAATCTCTTCTCAACGGCACTTAGCTGATGGTTCAGTGCTACTGACACCCGCGTAATGTAATTGTCCAGAGTTCCCTTTAAACTTCCAGTATTGGATTTCCCTCCATCATTTCCCCCCTTAGCCGACTGGGCCGCCATAACACCTGTTACATCAGATCTAGAAACAGATCACACATCCAGAACAACCCCTTGGAAACAATATTTAAATATAATGAAAAAATAGAATAGAAGCCAAGGGGGGAGGTCCAGCCCAGCCTCGACCTGCCGCGGATGGCCTCAGACGGCCCGCCCTTTGCCCGGGCTTAGCCCAGCGCACGCCCGCGCCGCGGCTGCCTAGGACCTCTAAATAGGGCGGGTTACGACCTGTAGGCGGAGCAAACATGGAGAGCGGACCAGGTATTGCCTATTGGTCGGGCAGGGACTCCTGGGAGATGGAGTACCGGCAACAACGCTCGCAGCTCTGATGCGATGTTTGGAAAAGCCTCTGCAGTCCTTAACACCTCCAACCACGGTAAGGTACTGAACCCGCAGTTCTGATAGACGAAGCGGCACCCGCGAAGCGGGTGCGGCGAGGAGCAGGCAGCAAAGTCGCAGGAAGAGTTCAACACACGGATTCCCAAGCCCAGGGATCCACACAGCAAAGAGTCAGTTTAGGATGGTGTCCCACACAAATGAAAAAGGCAAATGATTTTACACCTTCAGGTGTCCTGTGGGCGGAGCAAACAGGGAGAGCGGACTAGGTGTTGCCTATTGGTCGGGCAGGGACTCCTGGGAGATGGCGTCCCTGCAACAACGCTCGCAGCCCTGATGCGATGTTTGGGAAAGCCTCTGCAGTCCTTAACACCTCCAACCACGGTAAGGTACTGAACCCGCAGTTCTGATGGACGAAGCGGCACCCGCAAAGCGGGTGCGGCGAGGAGCAGGCAGCAAAGTCGCAGGAAGGGTTAAACACACGGATTCCCAAGCCCAGGGAACCACACGGCAAAGAGTCAGTTTAGGATGGTGTCCCAAAGAACTAAAAATTGCTTACTTACCTTTTTTCTAGGAAATGTCCCCGTGTGATATCTAGGTGTATGTGAGGTAGTGGTATATGCACAGCAAAATCACTTGTGTAATTTAAGTTGAGGATCTGCGTGCGACCAGGTTATAGCTGACTGATCATCAGTGCGATGAAAATGTTGAATTCTCCATTCTTGCTATTTCTGCTTACTTTGCAGGAAACCACACACTTTTGTGACTCGCATTTTAACGCGGGTCAAGTTGTCACAATCATGGGAGATTTCTTTCTTACTTCTGTCACTTCTTGTTAATGTTTTTCACTTTGTTGGACCAGCTCTTGTGCATGAGGCACTTGGATGAGATTCGCAATTCTATACCGTGCGCAGTAGGGTTTATATTACTGTGCACGTTAATATTTCTGTCTTCACATAACCTTATTTCACTTCCTGATCACCACCTGATTCTTCATAATGACTTCATCCCAACAGGGTATATGGTGTTTCACTGTGCACTGCTGTCAAAATGCCAAAGACTGCTCACTTAAATCTTTATCTTCACCTAGATTTAAGCGCAAAGCATTGGTTAACCGTACACCTTCTCACCAACTGATTTCATATTCCACAATTAACCCCATGATGTACCGATGAGCTCATGATACATCCAGGGTTTTCCGTTTCATTTTTTAGACCAAACTTTCCCTGACGAAGGGTTTTGCCTGAAATGCGTTGGGTCTGTACAATCTGACACATCGGATTCAAACAACTAGACCCATCCATGTCTTTGATGAAACTATTTCTTAAAAAAAAAAAAAATTCAGTCAAACGATGATGTAGAATAAATAGTACGCAACCTTGACTCTTTGTTGACCTGTTGAACAACATTGGATTAATCCCTTTCGGGAATTTGGCTGTGCAACTGGAGGACGTTAACCAATGGGAAAACGCTTCTTTAGCTCATATCTAGGTGTATCATACAGAGTACAAAAAATAATCCAGAAAGAAATCTGCAAAGTAATTCAAAGTAATCTCCACTGCATTGAAAGCATTTACAAACCTGTAACAAAAGTCATTTTCATTCAGGTTGCTTGTAATGTTCAACCTGCCTTGAAAATGATCAAATACACTTACCTGTGCCAGGCTTGCTTGGTTCTAGAAAATAAATGCAACAAAATAATATTTTTATACAAATCAAATTGGTCTGAGTTCAGTCTTGAGTGTGTGACATAATTTGCTGATTGAGCCTGTACAAAAAATACATAAGATTACCCTCTGATAAAGCCTTACTGCTTGCCCACACGACCTCAAATAGAGAGTAAGGTACTATCTACTTTTACCTCTGCCTACCTTTGGGGTTCCACTGGACTCAGTGCACACTATACTTAATTTTGGTATAGTATATACAGAGCCAGCTTCCTACACTCGTCTACCACCATTTGGTACTTTAGAGAATTGTTAGCTTTAGTACCCCATCTGTTTGTATTCCTTGTATGGGAGGCTGGGTGGGTCGCATGTGAATCCAGAAAACTCTTCAATCTGCAAAACTACTCCTACTGGTAAGTAACCAGTTCGTTTTGCAGCATGAATCCTTTTCTGTATTCACATGCTGTGCATCAGATTAAGTAGCGGTTTCTCCATTCTTGTATAGGTTGTGGTAAGAGGAAGACTTTGCGAACAGGTGTTGAAATACCATTTATCCTTTTTGATTTGTATGAGCACGAAGTAATGTTTGGTGAAATCGTGTGGGGAAGCCCATGTTGCTGCAGCACATCTAGTGCCTATTGGTACATTGGCCATGAGCTGCTCCTTTCTTTCTAACTGAGTGAGCTTTTGGCTGTACGCTTAAGGTGTTCCATGCAGTGGCATAGCATAGTTGGATAGTTTGGACAATCCATTGTGTAATTGTTGCCTTTGTGACAGGCGTCCCTGTTTTAGTATGTGAGTTGTCAACAATCAACTGTTTGCTTTTGCGATCTTGTTCTGTTCTCTGTAGATAATGGAGTAGAGCTCTTCTTACATCCAGGGTATTGAGGCTCCTTTCCCCTTTTGATATTGGGTCTTTGAAGAAGACTGGTAGGAGAATGCTTTGATTCAAGTGATACTTGGATACAACCTTTGGTAAGAATTGAGGATTAGTTCTTAGGATAACCATGTCTTTATGGATTTGAATGTATGGTTGTTTTATGGTTAGTGATTGTAGGTCACTTACTCTTCATAATGATGTAATGGCTATTAGGAATGCTGTCAATAAAGTGATGCAATTGAGGTCTGCTTTCTGCATGGGCTCAAATGGTTCCATCATAAGTTGTGGGAGGACTGTATTTAAAATCCACATGGGGAATGGAGATGCCCTTGGGGGTGCAATTCTCTTAGATCCTTCCAGGAATCTTTTTATGACAGGTCTTCTGAAGAAGCTTTTGCATAATTTTCCCTGGTGTAGGCTACGATGGCAGCGAGGTGTACCTTCAGACTTGAGTAGTTGATGTGACTGTCTAGGAGGTGAGTTAGGTATATGATTACTATGTCTTATGTGGTGATCAAGTCCTTTAGGTTGTTTATTGTGCATCAAGTGGTGTATCGCTTCCACTTTGCGGCATAGCATTGCCTTGTGGTATGCTTTCTTGCCTTACTTAGAATTTCCATTGTTCACTGATGCAATTTTAGATGGCCAAACTCTACGTATTCAGCTGCCAGGCCGCTAGGTGTAGCGTCACTGGCTCCAGGTGGAGGATTTGGCCTTGGTGCATTTTTAGTAGGTCCTTGTTCACTGACTTGGATTATTTGTCTGTTGGACAGTTCTAGCAGACTTGAGTACCATGTTTGTTGGGCCCATTGTGGAGCAATGATAATCAGGTTTGTTCCTGGTTGTCTTTCTTTTTCTAGGACTCTGGATTAGAGATATTGGTGGAAAACCCTATGCAAAGATCCCTGACCAATTTAGCGACAGGGCATTCCCTTTCGACAGGTGATGATGAAACCTTGAGGCAATTGTCTGTTGTGATATTTTGCCACTGTTGCAGGTATTGTGATATTCCGCCTCCCACTGGTGTGTGTGGATCCTTTTCCATGCATGTGTCAATTTGATCTAGTTCCTCTTCCGCTGGAGGGATGGCCTGTGCCTCTGCCTCTTCCTCGAAAGGACTGCTTTGGCTGTTGTTGCCAGTTGTGGTAACCCGCCTGTTGATTTGCTTGTGGTTGTTGCCTTGGCCCTGTTGTTGGTGAGACATTTGCTGCCCTTGAGCAAAAGCCCATCTTCCTGTGGGTTTTCTTCCGTTAAACCCTCCTCTTTTGAAGGCACCTCTCTGTTTCAGGGCTCTCATGGCTCTTGCAGTCTCATTTTCCTTTTTTATTTGCTGGAGGGATTAGTCTACTTCCTTTAAGAACAGTGCGTGCCCCGTAAACGGTCTGTTAATGATGGAGTTTTGAACCTCCTGTTTAACGCCGGATTTTTGTAGCCAGGCATGCCTTTTTAGTGTAGTGAATGTGCACATTTGTCTGCTGGCCCTGTCTGCTGCATCGAGTGCTGATTTAAGACACGTGTTTGCTATGCTTTTGCCTTCTTGGACAATGGCTATTGCCCTCTTCTTGTCCTCTTCCGGGAGCTTGTTGATGAGCTTGTCGATGTCATCCCATTGCTGGTGGCCGTACCACTTTAGCAGGGCATTTGAGTTTGCGATGCACCACTGCGTTGCATCCTTCTCCATTTTTCTGTCCACCATATCCATTTGTTTGCTTTACTTCTATGGAGGTGGTCCACTGTTAGAAAGGGCATTTGCTCTCCTTCGTGCTGTGGTGATAAAAATGGAGTCAGGCACTGTATTTCCTTGAATATACTTAGGGTCCTTGGAAAATGGCTTGGACTTCTTTTCGACACTTGGTGTAATCCCCTTGGATGAGGCAGGTTCCTTGAAGGCTTCCTTGCCTTGACCCATGATACTTGGTAGCATAGGAAGGTATTGTGTACCCTTGTTGGCAGGGGCTAATGTTTCTAAGAGGAAGCATGTTTCCCTCTTCATTTCTTCAGGGGCGATCCCGAAAGAATCAGCTGCTCTTTTTCACTAGGCCGTTGTAGAAGGCTATATCACTGGGAGGGCGAGCCTTTGAGGGCTAACAGCATATCTCCTCCTTTGGGCGTTCTGTGTTCCATTGATCCTCGAAAGTTTCAGAGGCTTCTTCTTCCTCTGGGGCATCAATGTACTCCTCGAGGTCGTCATCGCAAGGTTCAGGGGTTGGAAATGACTCAAGGATATCTTCTTCCCCTTCGGCCTCCTCCCTATCATCGGAGTCAACGGCGTGAATCGAGGGATATGGAATCCCTTGAGCGATTATAGGAAACTGGCTCTATATATGCTGCACCAAAATGAGGTATAGTGTGTATAGAGTCCAGGTGACCCCAGGGGTAAGCAGAGGTTAAAGTTAGATATAACCTAGCTCTCTATTTGTGGTAGAGTGGTCGAGCAGTAAGGCAGTATCAGAGGACAGCGTTAAGCATTTGATGTACACATTCAGTCAGCAAATTAATTTACACACTCAAGAACTGAAATTTAGGCCAATTGTTTTTGTATAAAACATATACTGTTTTATTTTTAGAACCAAGCAAGCCTGGCACAGGTAAACATTAAATACTTTACAGTAATAAGTTGCTGAATGTAGAACAGTTAAAAAATGCATTAGGAAGTGTACTTTGTTTGATTTACAGCGGATGCAGTAGGCTGCAATACTTAGCAAATACAGTACATTGAAATGAATAGGCTTTTTCTGTAAATTACAGGTAAGTTACTTTTTATGTTACTCTTCTAACTCAGTGCTGGATACCTAGATTCAGCACTGGGACATTTCCTGCAAACAGGTAAGTAAATACGTTTTGGTTATTCGTGCGATTTTAAAAAATATTTTTAGATTTCAAAAACTCCACACTTAGAAACTTTTTGGAAGAAAATTGCCAATTTTATCCTATGGAGGAAAAACAGGTTATCGATTCACAGGTAAGTTATCAACTGTGGGAGTTAAGGTTCTGGGCTTAGACTCAGGGGTCCACCAGGGTCAGTGATGCACTCTTGTTGCACCCTTAGTGGCACTGGGGCGGCCGGATGCAGTGTGTTGAGGCCCAATGTTATCCAAAAGGGGATAGGGGTCCTTCGGCTGGTGGCTGCTGGCAAGCAGGCCACTGGGTTGTGGGAGCAAAGCTCCTTCAGTTTAGGTCAGGGAAAATGGGGAAACAAAGTCGCACAAAAGGTGCACCCTCAGCGGCACTGAGGCGGCCGGGTGCAGAGTGCTGTTTTGACATCTGGTGCCCTGTAGTTTTCTATGAAGAACCTCTGGTTTTGAAAAGCGCTGCAGGCAGGGAGACAAATGACTTCTGGGTGCAATCACCACTTCTAGAGGTAAGTTGGGAAGTTAAGGGTTGGTTAGGCACCGTTGGTTTGGGCACACAAGGCCATGGGTCGGCGGGTGTAGAGTGGGCTGCAGTCACGATCTCCAGCTGCTGCCAGCAGTTGCAGTTGAACAAATCCGGTGTTCACGGGAGAAGCAGTCTTTGGAAGTGAAGACAGGCAGGTCCTCAGGGGTTTTTGATGTTGCTGGCTGCAGGACACATCGGGATTTCACAGGAGCAGGTTCGAGGGGAGACAGGCCTGCAGGTCTGGGGCCAAGTCAGTGGGCATCTTCCTCTTGTTAGCTGGCTGCACGGCTGTTCGGTCCTTCTTTTCGTTTCTGGCTCTGAGGAAGCAAGGTTCAGGGTGCCCCCTAAATACTAGATTTCGGGGCATTACAGGTAGGTAGAGGGCAGGGACCAATCGGTCCCTTCCTTGGGGTGGGTACACCCCCAGTTGTGCCAGTGGGAGGGGGGCACAAGCCTGTACCTGGTTGGCTGGGTCCCCCCATCCTCAAGATGGCAGGGACTCAGAGTTGTGCTTCACTTCACCTCCCCCACCTGAGGGGTGGAGTTGGCAGAGGTGGGCACACCTCTCTTCCTCAGTTGTTTTTCCCGCAGGTTCTCCTGCCCAAAGTGGGGGGCAGAACTAGTGGGGACCAGCAGCTGAAAGCAGCAAGTGTTCTGGGGAGGCTCACAAAGGCGCATGTCTTTGAAACTTCCCCTTCGTGAACCCTGCCCATCCTGGGGGAGGAGACTTGGCACCTCGTCCCAGGATGTGCATTGTTTCAGGCCCCCGAGAGCAGCAAGCTCTCGACCCAGGGGTCCAGAAAAATGTCTGTTGATGGCAGCCTAAGCAACCACTCAGTCGGGACACTAGAGGTGGGTTAGCTTTCAGGGGGCATCTCGGAAATGCCCTCTGTGTGCATTTTTCATTAAATCCCACACTGGCACCAGTGTGGGTTTAATGTGCTGAGACGTTTGATACCAAACTTCTCAGTTTTCAGTCAGCTATTATGGTGCTGTGGAGTTCATAATGACAAACTCCCAGCACCCTACACTCTTAATGGCAGCACTGCACTTACAATGTCTAAGAATGGACTTAGACACTGTAGGGATACAGGCCTCATGTACCTGTATCCTCACCACTGGTATAGTGTACCCAACTAGAGGGATGACTGATCTACGCCAGGGCAGTGGGTTGTTGGCATGGCACACAGGGATGTGTGCCATGTCGACTCGTCAATTTGTTTTGCACCAAAACAAGCACCCTGCAAAGGCAGTGTGTGAGTGTAGTGGTACAGGACCTCTAAGGGTGGCACAATAAGTGCTGCAGCCCTTAGAGACCTTCTCTGGTCAGTGCCCTGGGTACCTGTGGTACCTTTTACCAGGGGCTGACCTGTGGCCAGAGGTACAAGTTACTTACCTTCGGTAACTATGTATCTGGTAGGGACAATTCTAGCCGCAGATTCCTTAACGTAGAATCATCCCCAGGCGTGAGACTGGACCCGGAAAACTTTCTTGCACAGCATCTCTGCGCGCCAGCGGGGGCTGTACCCCACCCCGACGTCCTCCGCAGGCGTGATGTCAGCGAGGTCACATAAGCCCCACCCCGGCGAGCTGACGTCAGTTTGCTTCAGAGAACCTTTCCGCGCCACAACGCGGAGCCATCGCAACCAAACTGAGGAGAGCATGGGAACAGTGTGCGATAAAACCAGAGAGATAAAATAGAGAGAAACAAAAGGTGATAAACACCACCAAGTGGCACCAGAAGGCAACAACAGCAGGTCAGAGCAGGAAAGGAGCAGAGCACCACTCTGAGGAACAACTTGTGCAAGCCAAGGCGAAAGCAGCAGGTGGCAGTAAAGCACCAGAAGACCAGAGCAGCGAAGCCATAGCAAGAAAAGCACAAAGCACCACTCCATGGAACCACCTTACAAATCAAGGCGAGAGCTATCCTGGAGGCACAAGCATGTGAAAGCGCCATGACAGAACAAGCATTTACAATGCAATAGGTCTCGGGTTAATTAAGTTTGAGCTATTGGCATTGCTAAATATTGCAACAACAACTGCAACAAAAGTCTATAAATTGTAGGCCAAACAAATGTGTATTTATTTTTGTAGCAATGGTGGCATGCTGCACTTTAGATGAATATGTTTAAAAGTAAAGTACGCCATACTGTGATTGCCACAATAGTTAATTGTGGAGGCGTTAACAAATGATGTGTGCACTGATGGCTGGTGGTGTGTGTGCCTTTAGAAATTGTGCACTGAAGACTGGTGATGTGTGTGCCTGGTGGAAGTGTGCACTGCCGGCTGGCGGTGTGTGTGCCTGGTAGAAGCGTGCACTGACAACTTGTTGTGTGTATGTCTGGTGAAAGCGTGCAGTGATGGATAGTGGTGTTTGCCTGGTGAAAGTGTGCACAGACGGCTGGAGGAGTGTGCCTGCTGAACACGTGCACCGCATACAGCAACACTCAACCCCCACCGCCTACATCACCATTCAACCCCCACCGCGTACAGCACCCCTCAACTCCAAACGACTACAGCACCAATCAATCCCCACCGCCCACAGAACAACTCAATCCCACTGCCCACAGAACAACTCAACCCGCAACTCCTACATCACCACTCAACCCGCAACGCCTACATCACCACTCAACCCGCAACGCCTACATCACCACTCAACCAGCAACGCCTACATCACCACTCAACCAGCAACGCCTACATCACCACTCAACCCGCAACGCCTACATCACCACTCAACCCGCAACGCCTACATCACCACTCAACCCGCAACGCCTACATCACTACTCAACCCGCAACACCTACATCACCACTCAACCCGCAACGCCTACATCACCACTCAACCCGCAACGCCTACATTACCACTCAACCCGCAACGCCTACATCACTACTCAACCCGCAACGCCTACAGCATCACTCAATCCCCACCGCGGACAGCACCACTTAACCCGCAACGCCTACATCACCACTCAACCCGCAACGCCTACATCACCACTCAACCCGCAACGCCTACATCACCACTCAACCCGCAACGCCTACATCACCACTCAACCCGCAACGCCTACATCACCACTCAACCCGCAACGCCTACATCACCACTCAACCCGAAACGCCTACATCACCACTCAACCCGCAACGCCTACATCACTACTCAACCCGCAACACCTACATCACCACTGTGAGAAAGGGGCTCTATACACACTGGACAATAATGAAGTACAGTGTGTATAGAGTCCACAAACCCCAAAGGTATGACAGAGGTGGTAGCTTGGTCGAGCAGTAAGGCAGTACCAGAGGACAGTGTAAAGCATTTGTTGTACACACTCAGTCAGCAAAGGATTTCGCACACTCAAAGACTGAACTCCAAGCCAATGGTTTTTATATCCACAGATATAGTTGTTTTATTTTTAAAACCCACAGGCATAAAAATATACTTTGCTTGATATGAGAACTCTCATGTAATTACTTGGCAATGAAGCAATAAAGTTGATGAACACAATAGGTACAGGAGTTACTGAAGGTAACTCAAGATTAGACACACTTCCGTATTGAGCTCAATGAATTGTTACCATAAACGTACAGGTGATTACTGTACAGATTACTTTAGTAGTCCCAGGACTAGATCTTAGATTCAGTCCTGGGGTCGGAGCTTAAACCAAGTTAGCAGAAACGTTTTAGTTACTGTGGTGAATTTTCATGAATATAAAGCAGTTTTAAAAGTTCACACTTAGAAACTTTTCAATGACAATCTGGCAAAGTTATTCAATGAGAGAAAATTCAGGTTGCAGGTAAAGTATGAACGCGTTACTTTTGTAATCCAGTACTGGGCTTCTAGGGCCAGCACTGGAGTTTAAACTTTAAACAGGTAGGTAATTGCGTTTCAGTAGTTCGTACGATTTTTAAGGAATATGCTACTTACCAGTATGCATCTGTTCTTGGCATAGAGGGCTGCAGAGCGGTACATTTATGAATAGATCGCCATCTGGTGTTGGGCTCGGATGATTGCACTTGTTTTTCTCTTGGAGAAGTCTTTTGTCGTCACGAGACCGATGACTCCTCCTTTGTGTGCTAGTGCGCATGGGCATCGGCTCCATCCTTAGATTGTTTTGCCATAGTAGGGTTAGATGGAGTAGTGTAATAGAATACAGAAAGAGATGCCCATGTAAGTGTATCTAAATAAGATAATGTTGGAACAGACACAGGTTTTCGGGGAGGCAGTGAGGGCATGTACCACTCTGCAGCCCTCTATGCCAAGAACAGATGCATACTGGTAAGTAGCATATTCCGTTCGAGGCATATGGGCTGCAGATGGTACATTTATGAATAGATTATACAGCAGTTACCCCCCTAGCGGTGGTCACCTGTGTCTGTTGCAACCGTTTGAAATAAAGTTTTTAATACAGCTTGGCCCACTCTGGCTTGTTGTGTTGCCTGCACATCAACACAGTAGTGTTTTGTGAAGGTATGTGGTGTAGACCAAGTTGCTGCTTTGCATATGTCATCTAGGGGAATGTTTCCTAAGAATGCCATAGATGCCCCTAGTTTACGTGTAGAATGAGCTCTAGCAGGAACAGTTAATGTTCTCTTTGCTTTTATGTAACATATTTGTATACATTTTACAATCCATCTGGCAATGCCTGCTTTAGAGATCGGATTGCCTTTATGTGTTGGGGAAAACGCTACAAATAGTTGTTTAGTTTTCCTGAAATTTTGTGTTCTTTCTATGTAGTACAATATTGTCCTTTTGACATCTAATGTATGTAGGGCCCTTTCTGCTACCATCTGTGGTTTTGGGAAAAAGACTGGTAGTTCCACTGGTTGATTGATGTGAAATGCTGAAATTAATTTAGGCAAGAACTTTGGGTTTGTTCTAAGAACCACTTTATTCTGGTGTAACAGTAGGAATGGTTCTTGTATTGTCAGTGCCTGTAATTCACTCACTCTCCTGAGGGAGGTAATGGCTATAAGAAAGGCCACCTTCCATGTAAGGAATTGTATTTCACACCTATGCATAGGTTCGAAGGGTGGTCCCATTACTCTGGTGAGTACTATGTTGAGATTCCAGACCGGGGAAGGTGGCAATCTTGGTGGAATGACTCTTTTGAGGCCTTCCATGAAGGCTTTGATTGCTGGCACTCTAAGCAGGGATAGATGTTGCCTGTTTTGTGGGTACGCTGCTATAGCTGCCAGGTGTACTCTAATAGATGTGTAAGCAAGGTTACATTGCTGTAAGTGTAATAAGTAGCAAATAATATTTTTTGTTGATGCGTCCAGAGGGTTGATGTTGTTACTGGTACAGTATACAGCAAACCTTTTCCACTTTGCTGCATAGCATGCTCTGGTGGTGGGACGTCTTGCCTGCTTAATGATCTCCATACAGTTTGGAGGTAGATCTAGGTATCCAAATTCTAAGATCTCAGGAGCCAGATCGCTAGGTTCAGTTGTTTGGGATCTGGGTGCATTATTTCTCCATGGTTCTGTGTAAGGTGCATGGGTAAAATTCTTAGTTTTTGGTGTGGCACCTGTGAGAGTTGCAGGAGCGTGGTGAACCACGGCTGTCGTGCCCACATGGGTGCTACTAGTATCATGGTCATTGAGTGTTGTTGCATTTTTTGAACCACTAACGGAATTAGTGGGAGAGGGGGATAAGCGTATGCAAATTTGTTGGACCAATTTATACATAACGCATTGCCCTGCGACAGGTGGTGTGGGTACCTGGATACAAAGCTTTGGCATTTTGCGTTCTGATGAGTGGCAAAGAGATCTATCTCTGGTTGTCCCCATTTTTGAAAGAATGGCTGCAGTATTTGGTCGTGTAGTTCCCATTCGTGTATTTGTTCTGACTGTCTGCTTAAGATGTCTGCTTTCTGATTTGGAAGCCCTGGTAGGTGTTCGGCTAATAGATAGATGTTTTGAGGAATGGCCCATCTCCAAATTTCCTGCGCTAGTCTGGATAGTTGGAGAGAGTGCGTCCCCCCCTGTTTTTGAATATAATACATTGCTGTCATGTTGTCTGTTCTGATCAGGACTGCTTTGTTGAGAATGTGCATTTGAAAGGCTTTTAATGCTAGAAACACTGCAAGTAGTTCTAGATGATTGATGTGCAGTCTTTTTTCCTGTACACTCCATCTTCCCTGTACTGTATATTTCTCCATATGCGCTCCCCATCCGGTGAGCGATGCATCCGCTTGAAGTATCACTTGTGGAATTGGTTCTAGGAACGACCGCCCTTTGGAAATGTTTGTTGTGTTCCACCACTTCAGAGAGCGGTGTGTGCGGTTGTCTACCAACACCAGATCTGTATTCTGTCCTTGAGCCTGATTCCACTGTGTTGCTAAGCATTCTTGCAGCGGACGCATTTGTAGTCTGGCATAAGGTATTAGCAGTATGCAGGATGACATCATCCCTAATAGCTGTATGAACACTCGCGCTGTTAGTGAGTGTTGTGGTTGAAATCTTTGAATCAATGTAAGCATTGTTTGAATCCTGACTGGATTGGGGTATACTTTGGCTTTCTCTGTGTCTATAGTAGCCCCTAGATATTGTTGAACCTTGTTTGGTTGCAGGTGGGATTTTGTGTAGTTCACCGTAAACCCTAGCTGGTGCAGCAACTGAATTGTCTTTTGTGTGTTTTGAAGACATTCTTCTTGTGACTTGGCCTTTATTAGCCAGTCGTCCAAGTAACGGAAGACATGTATTTGTTGTCTTCTTAGGTGAGCTGCAACCACTGCTAGGCATTTTGTGAACACTCTTGGCGCTGTGGTGACCCCAAATGGAAGGACTTCGAATTGATAATGTTGTCCTTCTACCACAAACCTGAGGTATTTCCTGTGGGCTTTGTGAATTGGGATATGAAAGTAAGCGTCTTTTAGATCCAGTGTAGAAAGAAAGTCCCCTTTCTTCAGTAAAGGAAGTACTTGTTGGAGCGTGACCATGTGGAAATGTTCCGAATTTATGTATGCATTGAGAGGTCTGAGGAATAGTATTGGCCTTAGAGACCCGTCTTTTTTGGGAATTAGGAAGTATAGAGAGTATACTCCTGTTCCTTGTTGGTGTTGTTGAACCTTCTCTATAGCATGGTTTTCTAGTAGTGATAGTACTTCCTGTTTTAACAGTGTTAGGTGATCTTGACTCATTGGACGCTGTTTAGGGGGGATGTTTGGTGGGGTAGCTTTGAGTTCCAGGCAATAACCATGTAGGATAATTTGTCTCACCCACCTGTCTGATGTGATGTTTTCCCAGACAGGTAGGAACTGTGATAGGCGTCCCCCGACCGGTGTTATATGGTCTGGGGGGAGCTGTATGAAGTCACTGTTTTGGGGTTGGAGAGTTGCGGTTGTTGTTGTTTCCGCGACCTCTACCCTTGTTGTTGTTACCTCTGTAACTGCCTCTAGAATTACCTCTGGGTGGTGATGGTGTAAAAGAGGTTGATTGCTGGCTTGTACCTGTATTCTTGGATCCGCCTCTATAGGTGGACCTACGAAAGGAACCTCTTTGAGTTGGCTGTTGCAATGCTCCCATTGATTTAGCCGTTTCTGTGTCTTTTTCATCTTTTCTAAGGCCTCATCTGTCCCTGAGCCGAAAAGTGTTATTTGATCAAAAGGCTGGTTCAATAAGGATGTTTGTACCTCTTGCTTGAACCCTGAGACTCTGAGCCATGCATGTCTTCTTAGCATGATGCTTGTGTTTATGGATCTTGCTGCAGTGTCTGCCGCGTCGAGGGCGCACTTAATGGAAGTATTAGTTATTATCTTCCCTTCTTGTATGAGCTGATCTGCCTTCTTTTGATGTTCGTTAGGGAGATGCGTAATGAGTTTTTCTAACTCATCATAATGAGCTCTGTCATAACGTGCAAGTAGCGCTTGCGTATTAGCTATGCGCCAGCTGTTTGCCGCTTGGGATGCTACTCTTTTGCCAGAGGCATCTATTAACTTAGATTCCTTGTCAGGAGGAGGAGCTTCTCCTGTAGTTAATGAGTTTTCTCTCTTACGAGCGTTTGTGACCACTAGCGAGTCCAGAGGTATTTGTCCCTTGATAAATATTGGGTCCTTTGGGGCTGCCTTATATTTTTTATCAATTCTTGGGTTTAATACCCTAGCCCTCACCGGGTCTTTGAATATTTCTGATGTGTGATTGAGGAGACCCTTAAGCATTGGTAGTGTACCTGATATTCTTTGTGCAGCAGGTAGTGTTTCTAAAAGGAAATCCTCTATTTGAGGTTCTGCATGTAATTCTACCTTGTGGTATTTTGCTGCCCTATTAATTAACTGTGCAAAACCTGTATTATCATCAGGTGGTGACGGTTTTGAGGGATACAGTTCAGGGTCGTTATCATTATCTGACACTACATTATAATCTTCCCATGGGTCTGCATCCTCTGGGACAGTGTCTTCATCATCCCTAGGATGCTCCCCCTCTCCTATGTCACTTTCTACATCGGTTAGAGGTGTAGATGGGCGTGGTGTAAAAGGAATAGCTGGCAGAGTGTGAGGAAGAGGAGAAGAGGGTGTGTCTCTAGGCTGTGGAGAAAGAGGAGGAGTTGTATTTTCCCCATTGTTCTCTTTTTAGGAGGAGGAGTTTTGTCGTCCAACTGTTCATTCTTCCTCTTTTTAGGTAGTTTTGTCACTACCTTGCCAGTTTGTGGATCAATAAACAAAGTCTTTTGTTTGGGATCTGTTTGATGCTCCTGTGTCGGTACTGAAGTTTTTGTTTCCGAAAGGTGCTTTTGCTTCTGACTGTCAATTTGTGTTTTCGGCACCGAGAGTTTATTCGAATCCGATATTTTCGGTGTCGAGAAAGTCTTCGATGTCGAAGCATGTTTCGGTTTCGACATGGAATGTTTCGACTTCGAGCTTTCCTTTGTATGGAGCTTCGGTGTCGATGTCGAGGTGGGCCGTTTCTCGGATCCAACATGGTGGGAGGCCGAGTGTTTCGGTTTCGGTGCCGAGCCCGAAGGCGGGGCATCAGAAACTTTTTTCGGTTGTCTGACCGGGCTCGAAGGCGGGGTCGACACCGATCGGGGTCGGTTCTTTGGTAAAGGGACGTCGTCACTCACGGTTTGATGAACGTCGATTTCTTCGACGTCAGACTCGTCCGCTTCCGACCCCGACTCGTCCTCATCTTCTTCTTCCTCTTCGGGGTGCTGGGCCTCGAACAGCTCCGGGATTGGCTCTGACTGCATTCTCGACGCCTCGTGTCTTCGGGCTCGACGGTTTCTAATCGTCGACTTGGAGGAGAATGCCGCGCAGGCTTCACAGTCCCTGGATTCGTGTTCAGGGGATAAGCAGAGGTTGCACACCTCGTGTAGGTCCTTGTGTGGGAACTTAGCACCACACGTTGGACATTTTTTAATGGAGTCCTTTCCATGGACTCCGGGCTGGACTACGTCGAGATGGGCCTCCCGGTCTCGTCGACGTAGAAGTTGGAAATCTTGTTGTTGGCGGCGAAGCGCGTCGAAATGGAAATGTACTCGCGCTCGATAACAATACCGTAGAATTGGAAAGGGAATACGCGCCCAAATGTAACTTTTTTGTCGAAGTCGATCCGGAGCGCTTCGATCCTCATCCGAACCCGATGGCGGAAAAAAACAATCTAAGGATGGAGCCGATGCCCATGCGCACTAGCACACAAAGGAGGAGTCATCGGTCTCTTGACGACAAAAGACTTCTCCAAGAGAAAAACAAGTGCAATCATCCGAGCCCAACACCAGATGGCGATCTATTCATAAATGTACAATCTGCAGCCCATATGCCTCGAACAGAATATTTCAAGATTTCAAAAGTGGGCACTTAGAAGAAATTTCATACAAAAGCAGACAATGGGTTCCTATGGAGAAAACAGATTACTAGTAAACCCGGTAAGGATTACTTTTGCGGTTCAGTACTGGGCTGCAAGGTACAGTACTGGCTTCTCGCCTGCTTGCAGGCGAGTACTTCGGAATTCGGACAAGCAAGAAAAGCGCAAAGCACCACTCCATGCAACCACCTTACAAATCAAGGCGAGAGCTATCCTGGAGGCACAAGCATGTGAAAGCGCCATGACAGAACAAGCATTTACAATGCAATAGGTCTCGGGTTAATTAAGTTTGAGCTATTGGCATTGCTAAATATTGCAACACCAACTGCAACAAAAGTCTATAAATTGTAGGCCAAAAAAATGTGTATTTATTTTTGTAGCAATGGTGGCATGCTGCACTTTAGATGAATATGTTTAAAAGTAAAGTGTGCCATACTGTGATTGCCACAATAGTTAATTGTGGAGGCGTTAACAAATGATGTGTGCACTGATGGCTGGTGGTTGTGTGTGCCTGTAGAAATTGTGCACTGATGGCTGGTGGTGTGTGTGCCTGGTAGAAGCGTGCACTGACGTCTGGTGGTGTTTGTGCCCGGTGAAAGCGTGCACTGACAGCTGGTGGTGTTTGTGCCCGGTGAAAGCGTGCACTGACAACTGGTTGTGTGTATGTCTGTAGAAAGCGTGCAGTGATGGATAGTGGTGTTTGCCTGGTGAAAGTGTGCACAGACGGATGGAGGAGTGTGCCTGCTGAACACGTGCACCGCATACAGCAACACTCAACCCCTAATACCTACATCACCATTCAACCCCCACCGCGTACAGCACCGCTCAACTCCAAACGCCTCCAGCACCACTCAATCCCCACCGCCCACAGAACAACTCAATCCCCACCGCCCACAGCACAATTCAACCCCCAACGCCTACATCACCACTCAACCCCCAACGCCTACATCCCCACTCAATCCCCACTGCCTACAGCACCACTCAATCTCCACCGCGTTCAGCACCACTCAACCCGCAATACCTACATCACCACTCAACCCGCAACGCCTACATCACCACTCAACCTGCAACACCTAGAGCACCACTCAACCCGCAACGCCTACAGCACCACTCAACCTGCAACGCCTACAGCACCACTCAATCCCCACCGAATACAGCACCACTCAATCCCCACCGCATACAGCACCACTCAATCCCCACTGCGTACATCACCACTCAACTCGCAACGCTTACAGCACCACTCAACCCGCAACGCCAACAGCACCACTCAACCCGCAACGCCAACAGCACCACTCAATTCCCACCGCGTACAGCACCACTCAACCCGCAACGCCTACAGCACCACTCAACCCGCAACGCCTACAGCACCACTCAACCCGCAACGCCTACAGCACCACTCAACCCACAACGCCTACAGCACTACTCAACCCGCAACGCCTACAGCACCACTCAACCTGCAAAACCTACAGCACCCCTCAACCCGCAACATCTACAGCAGCACTCAACCCTCAACGACTACATCACCACTCAACCCGCAAAGCCTACATCACCACTCAACGCCTACATCACCATTGAACCTGCAAAGCCTACAGCACCACTCAACCCGCAACGCCTACATCACCACTCAACCCGTAACGCCTACATCACCACTCAACCCGCAACGCCTACATCACCACTCAACCCGCAACACCTACAGCACCACTCAATCCCGACCGCGTACAGCACCACTTAACCCGCAACGCCTACATCACCACTCAACCCGCAACACCTACATCACCACTCAACCCACAACGCCTACCTCACCACTCAACCCGCAACGCCTACACCACCACGCAACGCCTACAGCATCACTCAATCCCCACCGCGGACAGCACCACTTAACCCGCAACGCCTACATCACCACTCAACCCGCAACGCCTACATCACCACTCAACCCGCAACGCCTACATCACCACTCAACCCGCAACGCCTACATCACCACTCAACCAGCAACACCTACATCACCACTCAACCCGCAACGCCTACATCATCACTCAACCCGCAACGCCTACATCACCACTGTGAGAAAGTGGCTCTATACACACTGAACAATAATGAAGTACAGTGTGTATAGAGTCCACAAACCCCAAAGGTATGACAGAGGTGGTAGCTTGGTCGAGCAGTAAGGCAGTACCAGAGGACAGTGTAAAGCATTTGTTGTACACACTCAGTCAGCAAAGGATTTCGCACACTCAAAGACTGAACTCCAGGTCAATGGTTTTTATATCCACAGATATAGTTGTTTTATTTTTAAAACCCACAGGCATTAAAATATATTTTGCTTGATATGAGAACTCTCATGTAATTACTTGGCAATGAAGCAATAAAGTTGATGAACACAATAGGTACAGGAGTTACTGAAGGTAACTCAAGATTAGACACACTTCAGCATTGAGCTCAATGAATTGTTACCATAAAAGTACAGGTGATTACAGTACAGATTACTTTAGTAGTCCCAGGACTAGATCTTAGATTCAGTCCTGGGGTCGAAGCTTAAACCAAGTTAGCAAAAACGTTTTAGTTACTGTGGTGAATTTTCATGAATATAAAGCGGTTTTAAAAGTTCACACTTAGAAACTTTTCAATGACAATCTGGCAAATTTATTCAATGAGAGGAAATTCAGGTTGCAGGTAAAGTATGATTGCGTTACTTTTGTAATCCAGTACTGGGCTTCTAGGGCCAGCACTGGAGTCTAAACTTTAAACAGGTAGGTAATTGCGTTTCAGTAGATCGCACGATTTTTAAAGAATATTTCAAGATTTCAAAAGTGGGCACTTAAAAGAAATTTCATACAAAAGCAGACAATGGGTTCCTATGGAGAAAACAGATTACTAGTAAACCCGGTAAGGATTACTTTTGCGGTTCAGTACTGGGCTGCAAGGTACAGTACTGGCTTCTCGCCTGCTTGCAGGCGAGTACTTCGGAATTCGGACTTCGGCTGTTTTTAGATGAATATTTGTAGGTTTCAAAACTTCACACTTAAAAACTTTTCAAGTCAAAATGGGTCAATGTTATCCAATGGCAGGTAAGTGAGTTACCGGTTTCCAGGTGAGTACTTGGCTGGTGAAGGTAATGTTCTGGGCATAGACTCAGGGGTCCCCCAGGGTCAGGTAAGTACAGTTGGTTCAGCCCCAGCAGCAGGTAGGTAGGCCCAATGATATCCAATGAGGGAAAGGGGGCCTTCGGTTGGTGGCTGCTGGCTAGCAGGCCACGCGGCTGTGGGAGCTGGGCTCCTGGTAACTTGCTCAGGGCAAGGGGGGGGAAGTAAGATAGGACAAAGGTGACACAGCCAGCGGCACACGGGCGGCTGGGTGCAGGGTGCTTTTGAGCCGTTGGGCGCTCAATGTTATGTATGTATGTATGTATAGCATACTTATATAGCGCATACTGTCATGCAAAGGGTATCCTGGCGCTTTGAATCCATAATCGCAATACAAGCAGAGGAGGATCAGACAGCCCTAGGAAAAAGGTGAGACTTCAGACCCTTTTTAAAGTGGGTTAGCTCATTCAGCTTCCTTAAAGAGTGGAAGAGTATTCCACAATTTAGCGGCAGTAAAGCTGAAAGAGCGGCCACCCATTCGCATCCTCTGAATGCGAGGGACCCCAACCAAAAAGGCAGAGGAGGAGCGTAAAGGCCTAGCTGCAGAATACCATTTGAATTTGTTCTGAAGAGTAATGGGTCCCAGTCCATAAAGTGCTCTAAAGACAGTAGCAGCCTTGAAGCAGATCCGCTGATGTATAGGCAGCCAATGAAGGTCTTTGAGAGCCAAAGATGAAGATGCAGAACGCACACGTGAAAGACCCAGCTTGGCTGCCATATTCTGGATCCGCTGCAGTTGCTTTATCAAAGAGCTAGAGGCTCCTAGAAATAGTGCTTTACAGTAGTCTAACCTACTGAGTATAATACTGCGCACTACCTCAGGTCTCGCCAACAAAGGTAGCATAGGGAGAATTTTGCGCAGCATTCTTAGCAACATCAGGCAAGTGCTAACAGTCTTGTTTATGTGGACATCCAATTGCAGGTGGGGACCAAAAATTACACCCAGATTGCGAGCAGAGCCAGCTGACTCAGCAGTGTCCTTAGTGGTCGAGGGCCAGAAATCTTCGGGCAGAGGGCGCAGGATTTTATCCAGCGAGCAATGTAAAACCTCTGTCTTCGATCCATTAAACTGGAGGGAATTTTCCCTCAGTCAGCCCGCCGAGGCCAGCATACTGCGATGGGAGGTCTCTGTAGAGACAACATCCTTACCCTCAAGAGAGAAGATAAGTTGCATATCATCTGCGTAGTTTATTACCGTGATACCAAAAGATTTGATCAACTTGATCAGGGGACAGAGGTAAAGATTGAACAAAAGGGGGCTGATCGCCGAGCCCTGAGGGACACCTTGCCCTACCATTCTGTTATCAGACATAAAAGGGGGCAAGGTCACCACCTGATGTCTATTAGAGAGGTAGGAGGCTAGCCAGTCACGGGCTGTACCGACCACCCCACTATCCTCCAGTCTCCTGATCAGTATGGAATGGTTCACGGTGTCGAACGCGGCCGACATGTCAAGCAGCACCAAAAATGCTGCTCGGCCACTGTCGACTCGCGATCGTAAGTCATCCAGAACCACTACCAACGCCGACTCTGTACCATGTGCAGGTCGAAAACCGAAATGGGC
This sequence comes from Lissotriton helveticus, assembly GCF_964261635.1. NCBI lineage: Eukaryota > Metazoa > Chordata > Amphibia > Caudata > Salamandridae > Lissotriton > Lissotriton helveticus. Next base: position 1,502,175,533 of record NC_136061.1, read on the forward strand.
TACATCTAGGCATACATTCTCCTCAATGAAATGAGAGAGGGACTTAGTTACACATTTTTCCAGAATTTTAATTGGAAAAGGTAATAAGGAGATGGGTCAGTAGTTCACAGGGCAGAGAGGGTCCAGGGTGGCTTTTTTCAACAATGGCGATACCATGGCCAGTTTCCAACTGTTAGGGACAGTGGCAGTACTTAGAGACTGGCAGCAGATCAAATATAGAAGAGGGAAAAGCTCGGTCTGAAACAACTTCCAAAACTTGTGGGGTTATCCAATGGGAAAGGTCAAAAAGGAACAAAGGCTACAGGCTCGGGGACGGAGACTCTCCAGGGGCGACCAGCACTTCGAGAGGTAAGTTGGGATCTTGGAGCACAGGTAGGTACCCCAAAGGGAGGCACAGGGGGCTGTAGGGCGCCGGGTGCAGGGGTGTCTTTGGGTGTCGGAAAAGCTTACCCTCGGCTGGTCGCGGTTGGGGTGGCCCCTGGTTCTGAGTCTGCAGGCGTCGGCTGGTTCGTCGAGGAGGGTCTTGGGGCACTGGACTTCGGGTCCCAGTCGCCGGGGGGACGTCATCGTGGTCTTGGTTCGGTTGGGCCCGGCCCGGGCTCGGCGGGTGCAGAGTGGGCTGGTCCGGAGCTTCCTGGTTGGCACCAGGTTGGTGGTTGCAGCAGAGCCTCTGCTGATGGGAGACCCAGTCTTTAAGAGGGTCAAGGCAGGCAGGTCCTCTGGGTGTCCCAAGCTTGCTGTCCGCAGGAGTCGCCGGGATTTAAGCAGGAGCAGGTTCCAGGATCGACAGGCTGGTAGGGCTGGGGCCAAGTCCGTTGTTGTTGCCCTGTTGTTAGCAGCTGCACGGCAGATCTTCTTCTTGATATTTTTTCTTCTTTTCGTATCGGGATCTGAGGAAGGAAGGTTCAGGAGGCCTCTAAATACTAAATTTAGGGGCGTTACAGGTAGGGCAAGGACGGAGACCAATGGGTCCCTGCCCTGGGGTGAGTACACCCCCTAGCCTGCTCTTCTCCTGTGGGAGGGGGGCAGGAGCCTAGCTGGGATTAGACAGGGCTCCCCATCTACAAGATGGCAGGAGCCCGGGGTCGTGCTTCGCCTTGTCTCCCCCACCTGAGGGGTGGGGTTGGCACACCCCCCTTCTTGACGTAGTTTTTCCCTCCAGTCTTCCCGCCAGAGTGGGGACTAGAATTGGTGGGGGCCAGTTGCTGGGTACAGCAAATGGCCTGGAGAGGCTCTCGGAGGCGGCAGGCCTTTGAAGCTTCCCCCTGCCCAATCTGGGGGAGGAGACCTAGCACCTCGCCCAGGATGTGCATTGTTGCAGGCCCAGGAGAGCGGGGGGCTCTCCACCCAGGGGTCTAGCAACATGACTGCTGGGTGGCACAACAAAGAGTGGCAGAAGCCAGTATGTCCTTAATGCTTGAAATTTCCATGACCTAGAAGAGTCTGCAGAGGCAGCCATGGCCTCAAAACATAGATAACATATGGCTTTTGATTTCTATTGTGCACCAGGTGAGGCGATCTTATGGGCTGTTGGGTGATATGTGCTATTTCAGTCCCTAACCTAACTTTGTGGAAACTAATGGAAAATGTGACGGTGTTTATTTTTCTAATGTATGTAGTGCTGCAGGTTGACGTATGTGCTCCTGTCCACTTAAAGGCTTCCCTAAGCACCAATAGTTATACCACAAGCCACCAATACTTATACCATATAGGAGTGCTGCAGAATTAGAGTCGGCACGAGGATCAGCACACAAGCTTTCGAGGAAAGCATTTTCTTGCTGGTCCACATATTGTTTATTAACTGAGTAAGTCTGTGGTTTCTTCGATTTCTAAGAAAGTCAGAAGTGCTGAAGCTGCAAAGCTGTGCAGCCTCTCGAGCAGCGGTGTGAGGTGAAGGCTTTAGCTGGTCTGGGAACTGTTTATTATTGAGATAAGTGGGAAACCATCCCAGGTGATGTGGTCAGCCCCAAATGTGGACACATTACTCGGAATTTTACGTGTTTTACTTTATTCCGCCCATAAACGTTCCTCGATAGCAACCAGGTGAAATCACGCGGTTTACAAACGTGTGTAATACACTTCAGAAGAAAGGATTGGGAAATGTGTTGAATGGAAGCAGTTGAGTCTCAGCTAGCGGCCCCCCCGCACCCCCCCAGAGGTCTGCAGCCTATCTACTTGGACATCCCTGCAGAATGTGGCACCAAAAATATCCCAGGATAAATATTATTTGGGGAGGCTGATGTATTGTTTGAAGCTGATGTAGACCAGTATGTAAAAAATGGGGAATTATATGCACGAACGACATTTGTGCGCTTTTTTACCTATTGCATAGGCAGTTAGCACATTTTGGCAAGTGCTCCCATACATAGAAATATGTATGGTATTTGTGCTCACCTAATAGGCGTCTGTCCTAAAAGGGGTGGAAGGAACAGTAGTGTCCGTTCTTAGCCCACACCTAGGTTACAATGACCCTGTTTGGGAGGAATAGAGAACCTCAGTAATGCTGTCCCTCCCAGGCCTCTCCCATGTACCAGGGAGCTTTTCTATTAGCGCTGTTAATATTCCGACAGCCAGCATAGGCTGCTATTACATTGATATTACCTCGCTGGCGCATTGTGTGTAATCAGCTCGCTGCATGCCCTGTCAGTCCAATTAGAAGCGCGCGCCGCGCGGGATGGCCTCACAACTGCGACGGAGGGTGGCGCCATTACTTAAAATGTGTCTTTAAACACAAACAAGGCCCCCGGCGCCCCCGCTGCACCGCATGGGATTCCTCGAAAGGGCTGGGTCTCTGCACGTGGAACAACATTAGAAGAAAGAAGGAGGCTGCAAAGCCACAAGGTAGCGGCTCTTAACGGGGCTGGCGCCAAACGGTTGCCTATGTAAATAAATGTAGAAATCCCGGACCAGCAGATCCCCCGGAGAAATGACGAAACTGAAAGCAATAGGTCTTAGAAGGCGAGACAGCCGCCAATGCTGCATGCACGCGCACATCATGGCAAAACATATGCTTTCAATTATCGCGCCCGTGTGTCGGTGCGATAATTGAAAGCATATGCCAGAAATGCGCATAACTGACACCAGTAGGCCAGGGGCTGAGCTACGCACCCGCCTCTGGCATATTGGTGTCTACTTTACAAAACTGCAAGCAGTGAGAGGCTAATAGCAGGCTGCAAATGGAAATTCACACACACACGAGCGTGTGGAATTTCCAGGTCTGTTTTCAAAACACCGAGAAAAGGTCTCTGGCTGCGCGAACACTGCTGCGCAGTTTACGCTAGGCCGAGACCTAAAAAAAGAGAGTCTGCAACTACAACCAGAAGGGGAAGGGCCACAAGCCCGTGAACAGAGGAGCAACAGTAATCCAGCCCCAGACTACACTGCCAAGGACGGCCATACCTACTGAAAGGAGGAGGAGGTCAAGGACAGGTAATCCAACTGCAGACTTCAGTGCCATCTGAAAGGAACAGGAGGCCAAGGACAGGTAAAAGAACGCCCAACGAAGAAAATCAGGTGGGGATAAGAAACTCAAACAACAGAGGGAAAGAGCAAAAGTAGGCCCTCACGCTGGAGAAAACCAGCCGGGGGGATGCCTGACCGGAAGAAAACGAAGAGGACACCCGCAGAAGACAAGGCACCCAGAGGGAGGCGACTGCAGAAACCCAAGCAGAGGGTCCTCGCAGAACGGGGAGGAAGGGTGGGTTGTGAAGGAATCTGCAGATAGAATTGTCTCTACCAGATACATCGTTACCGAAGGTAAGTAACTTGTACATCTGATAGAGACTACTAGCCGCAGATTCCTTAATGTAGAATGGATAACTTAGTCATAGCCAAAAGGGAGGAGGGCCTATGTGAGAAGTTAGCCTGGCATATGATGTCCACTATTCTAGTGGGCACCTTGCACCAGTCTAAATGACCCTTATTGATGGTGGTTGTAAAGGCAACCTTATAGACAAGCTATCCTAGTGGTAGCATGGACCAGCAGTCTTAGGCTAAAACTTCAGAGAGTAAGTGAAGCCAGTTGTTTTACCATATATAATCCCTTGAATACCAAATGAAAGGACACCACACAAGGTATATATTAAATATATATGTATTTATTACTAACACAACCCCTGTGCCCTCTTTATGAGGTCAGAGTTCGAGATACGTTACAAGTTGCTCATTAAGCATACTATAAGTTGCACAAATACAATTCTACCCTAGGGGCCTCATGAACCATATACTAAGTAAGTGGTATAAGAACCACTTCAGGAATAGTGAATAGGCCTAGGGCATCGCTGGGGCTACACTACAGAACCAAAGGTTAGGAAGTAGGAGACCCACGGGAGACGCGTGCAGTGTGGGAACACAGTCGCGAGCTACCATTGACTTACAATGGGGGACGAAGAAGTCACAAAGTTACTGATTAAGGACACTTCCGGGTGGACTACGGTGAAACCCCTTTTAACTAGGACACTTGAAGAGTCAATACCCACGGGAGCACCGGAGTACTCGAGTTACCTCACCCAGGGAAGCCGGGTGCATAGGTGTCTTTTCGTGTCTGGTTTCGTCGATGCTTTCAATGGAGACCTGCAAAAGAAGTGCTGCAGGCGGCCAAAGGAAGAGTGTCCGGGTGGATCCAAGGGTGGATCGAGTAGCTGAAGAACCTGAAAGCAGAGAGGACAGAGTGACCCAAGCCCTAGCCAGTGACCAGGATGGAACCAGGTGATGTAGCAATGCAAACAGGTGAATAGGTGAAGCTTGTCTCTGCAGCCACGAGGACCAGGAGGCGTCGATGACGACCAGGAGGTGGAGTCGAGCTGTCCCAGGAAGGATCTAGTTGACTGCGGTGTCGGTATCCGGATTGGACCCAACAAGCCTTGGTAACCGCAACCCATGCAGGAAGTGAAGATTGGCTTCAGGTCAGACCAGCAAGGTCTGAGGGGCTTCTCCTTTGCAGGGAAGCTGGAGCAAGCCTGGAGCAACCAGGAAAGCAAGATGATTTCAAAGGTTCCCCTTCAGGGGGCTCACTAGCCAACGGGCTAGCAAACGGGAAGACGCGTCGAGCTAAAATGCAGGAGCGCGCCCCACATGGCACTCGTAGAGTGCGGAGGGCTGAGCTTCGGTGCAAATGGTGCTCGGGTCTGGGGCTTCTCGTGCCCCAATGCACAACTGCGAGTTACCTCAGGAGTCGATGCAGTTAGCAATTTGCAGGATGTCCAGGGAGTCTGGTCCCACGTTTCTCGTGTCCGCTACGGGTCTCAGCTTTGCTGTGGATGTGGGTCGGAGTCCAAGAAGTCTGGAAGTCCAGTCCTGAGTAGCTGAGTCTTCGAGTTCCGTTGGGAGCGTCGACAAAGCAAACCGGCAAGTTACTGGTGGTGCCTGTTTGAACAGGGTGGTCACTCCTTGACCACAAGGGAGATGTCTTCCGTCTTCTAGTCGATGTAGAAAGTCGAAGGTCCAAGAGTTTCGTTTCAGAGATTCAGTCCAGGATAATCTAAAGTCTCTAGTCACAGCTCTTATCTTTATACTAATCTAAGGGGCTGGATTACCTGCTAGGTCCCTCCTATGGGTGGACCCTGAGAAACCTTTCCCTTTGTCCAGTTTCACGCCAGAGCGGGGCTGGAGCGCCCCAGCAACTGGTTTGAACTGGGCTATGCATGGAGCACCTTGTGTGCCCCAGGCAGGGTCTCGTTTTGCAGCCCTCCCTGCCCCAATACACTAAAAGCCTGTCTGGGGAGGTGCCAGCACCTCCCAAGGCAGGAAACCTATTGTCCAGGCCTCCCCTGCCGGAGTTTGGTCCAGCAGCAGGAGGTCAGACTCGTGTCTGTGGCAGCAGCATCCATTTTGTGATGCTGAGGCTCTGTTTAACTTTAACCGGGTAAAGCAGTAGCCAACATGACATCTCCCTCTAGAAGGGTGGAATGCTACCCAAAAGTGTTTGACACCTTACACAACATGTTTTGATAAAGCCAAACCAAAGTTAGCATTAACCGCGAGGATTATAATGCACTTAAGAGTATATGGTATGGCTATATCATAGAACAGCTATAATAACATGGTTCCGAAAGCTGCAGAGGGGCTCAGCTCATGCTAGGGCACCCTCTCACATAAAACTAAGCACTCTGCCTCCAGAATTGTAAAGGGATGCCATAGGAGTGACTTATAGGTTACTATGTGTCTATATATAAGGTAGATATAGATATACTATATCTAAGTAAGGGGTGATTACACCACCTTACCCAAGCTGAGTTATCAGCCTGTGGTGTCAGCTTGAATGGCCAGCCAGGGGTGGCATAATACATGCTGCAGCCCCTGGTAGGCTTTGGTTGCACCTATGCCCTGGGTACCTATGGTACACTATACAGGGGCTCACAAAGGTGACCCAATACCCAATCAGGTATGTACCTAAAGTACATGGTATCAATCTAGAGAGAGAACAGCTGGGCTGTGGGTCTGATTAGCAGGCCCACAGCCACATTAAAGTCGAAAAACCAGAGAATCACAGCAAAAAGTGGGGGTGACCATAGGAAGCAGACCCTACTCTCCTACAGCCTGCAAGAGAGCCTCCCAACCAGGAGAGACACAGGGCCCCAGCAGGGGAGATGCCACAGGGACAAAAAGGGAAACACCAGGATATCCAAAGGCCCACCAAGGGAGAACTGCCCAACACCCCGCAGGGGCAGACCGCGCCTGAAGAGCCACAAGGAACACAAGGACCACCTCAACCCCTAGGGAGGGGAGGTAGAACGGGAGGCAGGGCCCGCTCGAAGAAAAGCCAAACACACCCCTGCCTCAAGCAGCGGACAAGACAGGGGCGGCTGCACCGCTAAAAGTTCAGACGGAAGAAGAAAGGCACAATGGTGTAGAAGAACAACAGGTCTGCACTGGCATGCACAGCCAGCAGCAGAAAACACCACGGAACAGTGCACCAAGGACAAGCCAGAGGCCAGCCGAAGGTAGAGGCCAGTAAAGGCCAAGAAGGGCCAGGACACACCCCAAGGGAGGGGCCGGCACACACGGGCCCACAAATGAAGTGGAACCAGGCAAAGCTACAACACAAGGCCGCAGACAGCAGGCCAGACTAGGCTAACGACACAGCGATCCAGGGGAAGGACATACTGGGGCGCAACGTAAGCCACCCCCAAAACCATCAGCAAGAGGATCGCATCAGCAACATACCCACGGAGAGCAGAGGTCCAAAGGATGACCACACCTCCCCAGCACATGATAGATCTATATAATAGCTACCATTACCCCACATAGGGCATGTTACGTCCCAAGAACATGGGTACCCTCTTAGGAAAAAGTTTCCGCAGCAGAGGACAAACAGAAAGACCTGCGGAAGAACCTCAGAAGGCTTGCCAATCAGCCAACAAGAGTACACAGAAGGCCTAATCTCAGGGCCGACACGGCTTACCAACAGCCAAAACCACAAATCAAAAAAGGGCCAGACCAGCAGTCAACTACACCAAAGTTCTAACAAAATGACTCAAAGGCACATCAACCACACAGAACACACAACCGGGGCTACTCGCTACAAGGCCCCAGAAAACAACGGAAGAACACCTCCCAAAACCCAGACCGACTTACAGGTCACTGAGGGGGAGAAGGAGGAGGAGGACAAAGCCCCTCAAGAAACCTCTGAATGGCAGAGTCCACAGGGGCGTGAACAAAAGAGTGCCATCAAAGGGAAGGTCCACCAGCCGTTCCCTAATGCTCTCCGGGAACACACTATCCCGTAGCCATGCATGTTGACGAAGGGTCACTGAAGAAGCTATGGTACGACCAAGCACCTCCGAAATGTCCAGAGCAGAGCGAAGAATAAATGCCGCCAGCTCCCGGCCATCCAACACATGGTGCCGCAGATCAACACAGGCACCCTCCTGAAAAGCGGCGGACATAAGGGACTCCGCCGAATAACACAAGCAAGAAATGACCCTAGCCAATACACAAAGAGTGTTACGGGCCCGCAAAGTCGCACTGGTGGAGGCAAAGATATTGCGCCCCCAGGAGTCTAACCAGAGGGCCTACCGTGACGGGGAAGACAACACCAATGGCAGGGAGGGAAACGCAGTCAGTAAAAGAGGGCCCCTGGTAGAGGGGTGGAGGGAAAGACAGACCGGATCATGTGGCGCAGGACAGTGGCAGTGCAGAAGTTGTTGGGGCACCGGGTCCCCCGTGGCCGGCCATCCCCAAGCCCCCAAAAGAGAAGTGTGGAGCGAAGCCTCGAAGGGAAGAAGCAGCTCCTGACCACCAGAACCCTGTTTGAGGACCTCCAGAAGATGATCCGTGGGGAAATGGGCAGCCGGATCGCCCATGCACAAGATTCCTGCAGCCGTGGAAACAGCCAGAGCGAAGGCAGCACCCGCCTCCATAGGGCCCGCGTTGGGGAAAGCAGTTCCTCAGTCCAACCAGAGGAAGGAAGGAGTAGTTTCTTACCTGCAACTCCAGTTCTGTAGTAGGGGTATCTCTGTTATAGTCATAATCTAGTGAATAGTCCCCGCCCATGTGCGTGGACCCCGGAGCAATCAAAAATAATCTTTTCAGCTGTCTTCAGTGCAGACCTGCATAGACACTTAAGAGAAAATTAAAGACAATAATGTAACCTATACCTACAAGGCTACACTATCTAGTACTTCAACTAGAAATGCAAAGGATATTCCACCAACATCACATTTAACACAGTCTGTTAAGTTTCACCCATAGAGAAACTTCCCTTTCACAAAATCCTTAGAATGATAGAAAGGAAGGGATGGACAGACAAGCCCCCATAGGCTGCCATTACATGTCTGGAAAAGGGATACCGTGCCTCTAAGAAACTCTCCAGAGACCCTCGGTATCCCATGATGCACAGCAAACTCCTTTTACTTTCAGTTCTTTTTGAAGGTGTATAAAGCAAGGCCTGCAGCATACATTACAGTACCCTTTTCTCCACCGGGGAGGAGGGTGGGCGCTTATGACTATAACAGAGATACCCCTACTACAGAACTGAAGTTACAGGTAAGAAACTACTCCTTCTGTAGTAGGGGATCTCTGTGTATAATAATAATCTAGTGAATAGAACATCAAGCCCATCCCAGCAATCTAACCGGCAGTGGAGAAAAAGACAACACCATTACTGTGCAAACAGATTTCTTAACGAAGCCTGCCCCACCTGAGCATCTGCTCTGGCATCAGAGTCCAGACTGTAATGCTTAGCAAAGGTATGGACCGACTTCCACGTGGCAGCCCTGCAGATCTCTGCAATGGGAACATTACGTAGCAAAGCCGTTGTAGCCGCTTTGCCCCTGGTGGAATGAGCCTTAGGCTTACCTCCTAAGGTCTTATTAGCCTTCTGGTAACATACCTGGATACAGGACACAATCCACCTAGAGATGGACTGTTTCGAGGTAGCAAGACCAGTCCTGACCGACCCATAGTTGACAAACAGTTGGTCTGACCTACGAATGTCCTTGGTCTTATCCAGATAGAACTTCAATACCCTTCTCACATCCAGGGAATGAAGAGATCTTTCCGCTGGAGTGGAAGGATTCTGGAAAAACGTAAGTAAAGTTATAGTCTGATTAACATGAAAATCAGAGATCACCTTAGAAAGGAACTTAGGGTGAGTACGCATCACAACCTTAGCAGCATGAAAAACAGTATTAGGTTCTTGACAACATAATGCCTGAATCTCACTCACCCTTCGGGCCGATGTAATGGCCACAAGGAAAGCCGCCTTCCACGATAAGTGCTGCAGTGAAGCCTTATGAATGGGTTTAATCTGGACAGCACCACATTCAACTCCCAGGAAGGCGAAGGACTCCGAACAGAAGGAAATACTTTCTTCAATCCTTCCAAAAAATCCTTAATCACCGGGACCTGGAAGAAGGAAGTCTGTGAAGGACATTTCCTGTACGCATTAACACTGCGAGGTGAACCTTAATAGATTGAAAATTAAGGCTGGACTGAGCCAAATGCAAGAGATATGGAAGGACAACATCTTCCTTGCAGGTCTTCTGACCATAGTTCTTGGAAGGACACCAGATACAGAACCTCTTCCACTTGTAGGCATAAGACGTCCTAGTGGAAGGCCGCTTAGCCTCCTTGAGAATGTTCATGCAATCCTCAGGCAGATTCAGGTGTCCATATTGCACTATCTCAGGAGCCATGCCACCAAACTCAACGGTGAGAGGTTGGGGTGCACCATCTGCCCCCCAAACTTCGTGAGAAGGTCCGGCCGACACGGCAGTCGCATGTGAGGCTGAAGAGACCGGTGGAGCAGATCCGTGAACCACCACTGTCGGGGCCACTCCGGTGCAATGAGGATCATCCGTGCTCTGGACCGGGACAGCTTGATGAGCACCACCGGAATCAGGGGAATGGGTGGAAAAGCGTACAGAAAGCTGTTCGACCAGCTGATCCATAGCGCAATTCCCCCGAGTCCCCAGTTGGTAATACCTGGAGGCGAAGTCTCAGCATTTTCTGTTTTCGATGGTGGCGAACAGATCTACGTCTGGAGTGCCCCACATCCCAAAGATGCCTTCTAGAACCTCGTTGTTCAGAACCCATTCGTGGTTTTCTTGCACGAGCCTGCTGAGGGCGTCCGCCTGAGCATTCTGAACACCTGGCAGATGAGTGGCCGTTATCGTCAGTCCTCTGGCTAGCTGCCAGTGCCAGATCGCCTGCGCTTCCAGTGACAGAGTGCGCGATCTCGAGCCCCCCTGCTTGTTGAGATAATACATTGTGGTCATATTGTCCGTCTACACAAGCAAGGAGTTGGTCTAGAAGGACGGATGAAAAGCCTTCAGGGCCAAGTGAACCGCTCTGAGTTCCAGGAAGTTGATATGGTACGTGGATTCCGCTGGGGACCACGTTCCCTGAATCTGTAGCTGGTCTGAATGCGCTCCCCAGCCGAGGAGAGACGCATCCGTGACGATAGTCTGACTCGGAATGTCCTTGTGGAATGGAACCCCCTTGAGGATGTTCTCCGCTGAACACCACCATTTCAGGGACTGTAGGGCGTGAAGGGACAGCATGATCCTGTGATCCCAGCTCCCTCGCCTCTGATCCCACTGGTCCTCCAGACATTCCTGCAGCTGCCTCATGTGGAGCCGTGCATGTGGCATGAGGAAGATGCAAGAGGCCATCGACCCCAGTAGAGATGACACCGTCCTCACTGTCGGAGAGGGAACAGCCATGAGAGCCTGAGCTTTCCGAAGGATCGATAAGCGTCGCTCCTCCGAAGGAGACACGCTTGCTGACAGCATATTGATGGAGGCTCCCAAGTACTGTAGGCACTGGACAGGAGTCGGGACAGACTTGGACATGTTTATGTGCAAACCCAGCTGGTTCAACAGAACGGCCGTCTTGTTGAAGTGCAATTGCGCTTCCTGGAAGGTGGAGGCTTTGATCAACCAGTCGTCCAGGTACGGGTAGACAAACACCTTGTTCTTTCTCAGGTGCGCTGCCACCACAGCCATGCATTTAGAAAAAGTCCTGGGTGCAGACTTCAGTCCAAACGGTAGTACGGTGTACTGATAGTGATTGGTGCCGACTAGGAAGCGCAGGAACTTCGGTGTTTCAGTGCAATGGGCACATGGAAGTACGCATCTTGCAGATCTATCGTGCAAAGCCAGTCTCCTCTCTGCAGCTGAGGATAAATCTGGTGCAAAGACAGCATGCAAAACTTTTCTCTGCGAATCCATTTGTTTGCTTGTCGCAAATCCAGAATGGGCCTGAACTCGTTCTTGTCCTTCTTGCGTACCAGGAAGAACCGTGAGTAAAGAACCTTTCCCCTTTGAGACAGAGGGACGTCTTCGATCGCCCTTTTTCTTAGCAGGGTATCGGCCTCCACTTGAAGTTCGCACAGTTGGAACTGCGAGCAAACCGGTGGAATCGCTGGAGGCGGGCTGACGAAACGTAGACTGTATCCATTGTAAACAATATTCAGCACCCACTTGTCCGGAGTAATTTTTCTCCACTCTGCCAAGTAATTTTGAATGCTTCTCACCACCGGAGCGGGTAATGGACGAGGGGGAAGTAGCACCTCAGGGCCTAGACCCGGCCGGGCCTTTAGACGTCGAGGAGGACTGCTGGCCGCCTCTACCCCTCTGGCGTTTCTGGAATGGACGCCGCTGGTACTGCTGCTGCTGGTGTTGCTGCTGCCCAGCTTGACGACCTTGCCCTCTACCCTGGGCATCAAAACGTCTCTGGAAGGGGCGGAAGGTCTTCTTCTCTTGCGGCTTTGCTAACCCGACGGCCGTCAGGGTTTCAGCCTCTGCCTTCATGCGGGCCATCTCCTCATCCGCATACTTTCCAAATAGCGTAGCACCAGAGAACGGCAGGTTGGCGACTCTCTGCTGCGCCTCCGGTTTCAGCGAAGTCAGGCGCAACCAGACATGACGCCTAAGATTAATCCTGTGGCAGTAGCCGTGAGCCACCAGGAGAGAGGAATCTGCAGTCGAGCTGATAACCTGGTTGGATACCATCATGCCCTCGTTGATGATTTCCTGCAAATCCTCCCTCTTGTCCCTAGGAAGGAGCTCCAGAAACTGTTGTAAGGATTCCCATAAAGACCGGTCATACCGACCCAGGAGAGCCGTGGCACTAGCGGTTTTGACATTGCTGCCATACCACACACCTTCCTTCCCGCGGAATCCATCATACGGCTCTCCTTGTCCGGAGGCACCGTAGAGGATGGGGCAGTAGCGTGCTGCTTCCTAGCCGCCGTGACGATCACTAAATCCGGCACCGGGTCTGATCTAAGGAACGCCGGATCGGAGTCTGGGGCTCTGTATTTTTTCTGCAGTTGGAAAGGAACAGATTTCGTCAGCGCCGGAGTCAGGAAGAGCTCCATAGCCGGCTCCTCCAGCCCTGGCACCAAGGGCAACAAGGAACGAGACAACTGCTTATTGTGCAGGGTCTCGAAAATCACTGACGTAGAAGGTGTGGGGACCGTCAACGTAATTCCCAGCTTTGCTGACCCTCTCAACAACACCTCTTGGAACGACACAATGTCATCCACCGGTGACACCCTCGTAAGTGGTGAATCCGATAAGGTGGGTGAGTAGTCGCGGGCACTGGAAGAGTCCGTGTGATGGGACCTGTCCCTCCGGTGACTGTGTCTTGACCGCGTTGAGGAGCGACGGTCACTCCTTGAACGGTGTCTCCTCCTGGACCGTGACCTTGATCTCCTAGGCCTAGGGCGATCCACTGGCCGTACTTGAGGGGAAAGCCGCGGAGGCTGAACCGGAAGCCTAGAATGTGGAGGCGCAGCAATTATACAGAGGAGGATCCTTAGGCAACGGAGGAGGCGTAGGCGTCCTGGGCCTAGATGGCGAGTAGGTCTGAGAATAATCAGAGTCCGCAGACCGCACCACTCTTCTCTTCTTCCTCTGTGCATGCCTTGATGAGGATGCTCTAGAGGCCGATCTCTTCTTAGACGAGCGCCGGGGCCGCCGCGACCGTGGGCTCGTGGACACAGAGGACAGGGTGACTACCGAGTCATGGGACACAGTCCTGCCCCTTGAACATCCCCTGGACCTCGACTTCTCTTTCCTCGAGGTCGACCTCTTTTTCGACGTCGAACTTCTCGACGTCGATACATCCCTCGACGTCGAGCCTCTCCTCCTCGACTTCGACGGCGAACGGCGGTGTCGCCTCGACGGTGAGCGCCGGTGTCTCCTGGACCCCTCTCGACTTCGATAGTGTCTCAACGTCGACGCAGTCCTCGACGTCGACCTCATCCGAGGTCTCGACGTCGGTCCCCTCGACGTCAAACGGTGACGTCGCTTTGACCCAGAGCCCTGGGATGACGGGGAGCAGATGGTGGTCAACCCACTCGACGCCGACGCCGAGGCTATCAACGTCGACGGAGATCTGTGCTGTTTTCTGGCCTGGTCTCCGACGCACGGGCAGAGGACGAAGTCCCTCCATGCCCAGACCCACCTTGATCTTGCTGTCTCCTGAGCTCCAGCACTTGGAGCCGGATCTTCTCTCTGTCCTTCAGGGTCCTCCTGGAGAATTTTTGGCAAATCTCACAGTCTTTAGGGACATGAGAGGATGGGAGACAGAGGATACACACCCTGTGAGGTTCTGACTTTGCCTTCTTCCTGGCACACTCCCGGCACTTGTCGAACAAGGCAGGCATATTCAACAAAGGAGTGGGCAAAACTGGGCAAAAACTCCAGAAACAGGTAGAAGAAACAGTCAGACGTCGAGTGAAACACTCTAAACAGTTTAAAAGTGCCAAAAAAATGAAAAACACCCAAACAGGGAGAGCTCAATGCTCCAGGATCCTGCTAGTAGGAGCCGGAAAAAAGAACTAAAAGTAAAAGGAGTTTGCTGTGCATCATGGGATACCGAGGGTCTCTGGAGAGTTCCTTAAAGGCACGTTATCCCATTTCTAGACATATAATGGCAGCCTATGGGGGCTTGTCTGTCCATCCCTTTCTCTCTATCATTCTAAGGATTTTGTGAAGGGGAAGTTTCTCTATGGGTGAAACTTAACAGACTGTGTTAAATGTGATGGTGGTGGAATATCCTTTGCATTTCTAGTTGAAGTACTGGGCAGTGTAGCCTTGTAGGTATAGGCTTCATTATTGTCTTTAATTTTCTTTCAAGTGTCTATGCAGGTCTGCACTGAAGACAGCTTAATAGATTATTTTTGATTGCTCCGGGGTCCACGCACATGGGCGGGACTATTCACTAGATTATGACTATACACAGAGATCCTCTACTACAGAAAGGCCAAGCCCGGAAAGGGGACCGAGGAATGGGGAACCTGAGTTGTCTCCGGCAACGACTGTGGCCATGGTGACGGCGAAGAGCCGCACTTAGACGATGCCAGACAAAAAGCCACGACGCAGTGACCTTTCTCCGGAGAAGATGAAACCAACAACCGCCGAACCTCTGGAGAAGATGGGGTGTCCGAAGACTAATCAACGACCCGGCACCAGCCCGGCGCCGTAGAGTCCACGACCGGCAGCAAGTCAACGACGACCAGCGCCGAAGGAGACGCTGGAACGACCTCCGCCACAACGTGTGGTGCAGGAGACCACGGCTGGGTCGGAGCAGGGCTAAGAAACAGCGCCAAAAAGGTGTCGGCTCGACCTCCGATGAGCCAGCCGCCTGCGTGGAGGGATGAGGAGGGCAGGGGTACACGCCCCAACCCCTTGCCAGCCCCTGGGGCGCTGCCAGGGCTAGCAGCCGCCGGCGCTTGAGCGGCATCACCTCGGCCTCGGACAAGGCCGCTACCTGCCCAGAGGACCGAGGGGGACTCGAGGACACGCCCGAGCCCCGGCAACCTCCCGCGACACCACAGGAACCCCCCCACTGGGGTTTGCGGCGAGGCAGAGGTGCCGTGGTCCGAAGGAGGGAACCACGAAGGACCACACTCCGACGGCACCACATCCTCCGAACCTGAAGTCGAACCTGTCGGCGCCGGAGCCGCCAGCGACTGTGCAGAAGTCCCCACACGCAGCAAGGGATCCGCAGACGTCCCAGGAGGAGAAGGAGATGAAGGACAAGCCAATGAGGCCTGCAAAGCCGCCGCATAGACCTCCATCTGTGCTCTAACGGCGGATAGGGTGGCGACGCGAGGGCCACACCACCCGCGGAGAACCCAAGCTCCCAACAGGCCGGGAACCGGTCCTTGGGGACAAACTGCAACACTTACCAACAGGTGAGCGACGCTCTTGAGCCTGGGAGGACGATGTCGGAGACGGCGGTTCTTGAAACCGTCCGCGGGGGACGGACGCTGCCACAACGCCGACCTGGACATGCGTGCTGAAAGGAGTTCCATCCGGTGCTCCAGTCGGGACTTCGGTTTCATTTGCTGACAGGCCTCAGTCTGTGGAGTCATGGTGCTCCCCTAAACACCACATGCAGATGGAGTGAGGATCCTTCGCCGACATCTGGCGCGCGCAAGACGAGCACGTCTTGAAGCCCGAAGGGATTTGCACACTGTTCCCAAGAAAAAAAGAGGTCTGAAACATGCCAGGAAAACGATCTGGGTCGCGTTGCACGCAGAAAAGAAGAAAACTGACGTCAGCGCGCCGGGGTGGGGCTTATATGACCTCGCTTACGTCACGCCCGCGGAGGACGTCAGGGCGGACGTGCGTGGTACCGCCCCCTCGGTGCGCAGAGATTCTGAGCAAGAAAGTTTTCCGGGTCCAGTCTCACGCCTGGGGATAATTCTACGTAAAGGAATCTGCGGCTAGTAGTCTCTACCAGATATGCCAATTGGGTTTGTTTTGGGGAAAGAACACAGGCCCTGGGAACCTGATTGGCAGGGACCCAGGGCACACAAAGTAAAAGTGCATCAGTAGTCTGGCAACAAGTGGGGGGGGGGTTACTGCAACAGAAACCCACTTTCCTACAGCAATGCAAACTCCTTTTTATTCTGGAGGATCGCCTTTTTCTTCAGCATTGAGCTGCCTTAGGACGTGCCTTATTATCATGGCCCTTCCGTGCCCACGGATGAGGGTGTCTTACATTGTCACTCTTCTTTTCTGTGTCCTTTGCCATTTTTTTCTGGACGCGGATCTTTTCGGAGTCTCTCTCCTGAATTTTGATATCCGATCATTTGTGTGTAGATTCTGCTGGAACTCCTTGGTCCTCCTCGTCGCTGTTGAGACCTAGGCCCTTTAAGTAAGGTTTCTTCTGGGCCACTCTCTGCTTTCGTGTGCCTGAGGGTCTTCGGCAGGAACACTGCGCAGGCCTTGCAGTCCTTGTCCTTGGACAGGCAGTGGTTGCACACATCGTGTGGATCGCGTTGTGCAAATCTGTGGAGGCACTCAGGGAAGAATTTGAAAGGGGTATTTTCCATGGCCCCTACCTCGCCATTTGTCGAACCCTATGTGTAGTAGTGTTAGTGAAGGTATTCGGTAACGGAGATGTCGTCCTAGGAGGAAAGTTGATTTCTCCGGTCACAAGGTCGATTTCCTTTTTTTGTTGAAATCACAAGTTTAATTTGGGGATCTTCTGCAATTCTTCGGAGCGTCCCCTTTTGCTTCCAGACGCAATGGCAGAACAAAGAATCTGAACGTGGCTACTATGCAAAATGACCTCTGGGGCGCAGTTTGACGTCACGTAGGGGATGGGCCTGGCACCAATTGGTGTTCGACGAGGCCAAAACAAAGACTATTCCGGACCCAACCAATAGAATGCTGAATAATTCCCGTCCCTGTGTACTTGACCATCAAGGCAGTTATGTTTTGCTAACGTGTGCAAAGAAGCCCAATTTGCTGCCTGACAGATGTCTTGGACCGGGACTTCCCCAGCCAAGGCCATAGTCGAAGCCTTTCCCCTGGTGCATAACAGATTTTGATGCAGAGTACAACCCCGCGGGAAATAGTCCTTTTCTGCACTGCCGTTCCCTTCATTGCTCCCACGTACCTCACAAAGCGTTGGCCATCCACCCGGAACTCTTTTGTATGGTCAAGGTAGAGCGACAAAGCTCTTTTTGGGTCCAGTTGGTGGAAACGCTCCTCTTCTTTAGAGGGATGCGGGGAACAAAGAAAGTGGGCAAAATCCCAGATGGAATGGGGTCACAACCTTTGGAAAAAAGGAAGCTCTGGTGCGAAGCACCACTTTGTCAGGAAAGGACATAAGCGAAGGAGGCGAGCAAGATTATGCCGGTAACTGACCCACCCTCTGGACAGATGTGATCACCACCAAGAAGGCTGTTTTGATGGATAACAGCCGGAGAGGACAACTGTGCAAAGGCTCAAAAGGAGCACACATTAGATAGGTAAGGACCAAATTAAGGTCCCTTTGTGGCATGACAAAGGGCGTAGGTGGAAAAGGGGGAGTCAGTCCTTTTAGAAATCTATTAACATTTGGAGACTTGAAGAGAGATGGCTGGTCTGGCAAACGCAAAAAAAGCAGACAGAGCAGAAAGGTGACCCCCTGAGAGTTCCCAAAGCAGAACCCTGCTGGGCAAGGGTTAGAATGAATAAAAGGACAGTAGAAAGAGAAGCAGAAAGGGGGTCAATAGACCCTTCTGTACA
This sequence comes from Lissotriton helveticus, assembly GCF_964261635.1. Taxonomy (NCBI): domain Eukaryota; kingdom Metazoa; phylum Chordata; class Amphibia; order Caudata; family Salamandridae; genus Lissotriton; species Lissotriton helveticus. The sequence continues at coordinate 1,502,193,511 of NC_136061.1, forward strand.
GTATAACACACATTTCTAGCAATGACAGGCATATACTCTCCTGCTGGAGGGCCGCCTCACAGCCAGAATAACGTTACAGACTTCGGGAGGAAGATCAAAAGCTATCAACTATCACCGCTCAATCTCCATTAATGGAGGTGCAGAGTTGACAGGTTCGGGTGGAGAACCCTCCCCTGCGACAGAAGATCCTCCCAAAAGGGCAGCCTGATCGGAGGATGGATACTCCTTTTCAGAAGCTCTGGATACCAGACTCTTCTCGCCAGTCTGGAACCACAAGAATGACTTGGGCTCAGTCGTTCCTAATCTTCTTCAAAACCTTGGGCAGGAATGGTGTGGGCGGAAAGGCATACAACAGACCTGAGCCAGCTTGGAAACTCAAGAGTGCAGTTCGCTGACACTGCACGTTCTCTTCAGAGGCAAACAAATCTAACCAAGCTTCTCCCCACTGCTGAAAGAGACCTTGCGCATCCTCCGATTGGAGACGCCACTCGTGATACGCTAGGCATTGGCAGTTGAGTCCGTCCAGAGCGATACAAAAGGGGATGATGGACGGAGCGTTTGAACAAATCAAACACTCACCCCCAGTCAACTGATCTGGGTTTAATCCATCACCATTCTTTAGTTCACTCAGCCACCCCAGTTCAGACATGGCTATATGCAAATCAGTCTGACCCTGTGCCTTATGGGAACAGTCCAGCCCGAACTGCCAAGCCGTGTCTTCCCTGGACCGGAAACAAGCATCCTGAGACCGGTTTCGGATTCATAATCCTCATCAGCCAGGCTATCATGAATCCAGTGGCCAAGTGAACAAGGGACTCACGTCTGAGTATACCCTGCCACACTTAGGGCGAACGAAGCGATACAAAAGAGGATGATGGACGGAGCGTTTGAACAAATCAAACACTCACCCCCAGTCAACTGATCTGGGTTTAATCCATCACCATTCTTTAGTTCACTCAGCCACCCCAGTTCAGACATGGCTATATGCAAATCAGTCTGACCCTGTGCCTTATGGGAACAGTCCAGCCCGAACTGCCAAGCCGTGTCTTCCCTGGACCGGAAACAAGCATCCTGAGACCGGTTTCGGATTCATAATCCTCATCAGCCAGGCTATCTTGAATCCAGTGGCCAAGTGAACAAGGGACTCACGTCTGAGTATACCCTGCCACACTTTGGGCGAACAAAGCAATACAAAAGGGGATGATGGACGGAGCGTTTGAACAAATCAAACACTCACCCCCAGTCAACTGATCTGGGTTTAATCCATCACCATTCTTTAGTTCACTCAGCCACCCCAGTTCAGACATGGCTATATGCAAATCAGTCTGACCCTGTGCCTTATGGGAACAGTCCAGCCCGAACTGCCAAGCCGTGTCTTCCCTGGACCGGAAACAAGCATCCTGAGACCGGTTTCGGATTCATAATCCTCATCAGCCAGGCTATCTTGAATCCAGTGGCCAAGTGAACAAGGGACTCACGTCTGAGTATACCCTGCCACACTTAGGGCGAACAAAGCGATACAAAAGGGGATGATGGACGGAGCGTTTGAACAAATCAAACACTCACCCCCAGTCAACTGATCTGGGTTTAATCCATCACCATTCTTTAGTTCACTCAGCCACCCCAGTTCAGACATGGCTATATGCAAATCAGTCTGACCCTGTCCAGCCCTAACTGCCAAGCCGTGTCTTCCCTGGACCGGAAACAAGCATCCTGAGACCGGTTTCGGATTCATAATAAAATGGATTAAACCCAGATCAGTTGACTGGGGGTGAGTGTTTGATTTGTTCAAACGCTCCGTCCATCATCCCCTTTTGTATTGCTTTGTTCGCCCAAAGTGTGGCAGGGTATACTCAGACGTGAGTCCCTTGTTCACTTGGCCACTGGATTCAAGATAGCCTGGCTGATGAGGATTATGAATCCGAAACCGGTCCCAGGATGATTGTTTCCGGTCCAGGGAAGACATGGCTTGGCAGTTCGGGCTGGACTGTTCCCATAAGGCACAGGGTCAGACTGATTTGCATATAGCCATGTCTGAACTGGGGTGGCTGAGTGAACTAAAGAATGGTGATGGATTAAACCCAGATCAGTTGACTGGGGGTGAGTGTTTGATTTGTTCAAACGCTCCGTCCATCATCCCCTTTTGTATCGCTTTGTTCGCCCTAAGTGTGGCAGGGTATACTCAGACGTGAGTCCCTTGTTCACTTGGCCACTGGATTCAAGATAGCCTGGCTGATGAGGATTATGAATCCGAAACCGGTCCCAGGATGCTTGTTTCCGGTCCAGGGAAGACATGGCTTGGCAGTTCGGGCTGGACTGTTCCCATAAGGCACAGGCTCAGACTGATTTGCATATAGCCATGTCTGAACTGGGGTGGCTGAGTGAACTAAAGAATGGTGATGGATTAAACCCAGATCAGTTGACTGGGGGTGAGTGTTTGATTTGTTCAAACGCTCCGTCCATCATCCCCTTTTGTATCGCTTTGTTCGCCCTAAGTGTGGCAGGGTATATTCAGACGTGAGTCCCTTGTTCACTTGGCCACTGGGTTCAAGATAGCCTGGCTGATGAGGATTATGAATCCGAAACCGGTCCCAGGAAGCTTCTTTCCGGTCCAGGGAAGACATGGCTTGGCAGTTCGGGCTGGACTGTTCCCATAAGGCACAGGGTCAGACTGATTTGCATATAGCCATGTCTGAACTGGGGTGGCTGAGTGAACTAAAGAATGGTGATGGATTAAACCCAGATCAGTTGACAGGGGGTGAGTGTTTGATTTGTTCAAACGCTCCGTCCATCATCCCCTTTTGTATCGCAGTTGAGTCCGTCCACCCTGGGTTGCAGCAACCTCGAAAACCCCGGAAGACCTGCCTGCCTTCACTTCAAAGACTGCTTCCCCCGTGACCACCAGATTTGTTCAACTGCACCCACTTGCGGTAGCCAAAGGCCGCAAATTCACCCCAGTCTGCATCCGCCGAAACCGGCCCGACCGAGTTTGAGTGGAAAAACACCACGAGGAGGTCACCCTGGTGATCCTGACCCGAGATCCGGTGGCCCCTGACCTGCCTCAAGCCTCGAGCCGACGCCTGCAGTCTAAACCCAGAAGGCCCCCCTAACCGCGACCAGGAGCTGATAAGAAGATCCGACCCCAAAAGGAACCCCTGCACCCGACACCCAACGGCCGAGTGTGCCCAAACCGACGGTGGTTAACCAACCCTTAACTTCCCAACTTACCTCTCCAAGGGGTGGTTGCACCCAGAAGTCATTCATCTCCCTGCCTGCAGTGCTTTTGCAAACCGGAGGTTCTCCATAGAAAACAAAAGGGCGCCCGACGTTGAAACAGCACTCTGCACCTGGGCGCCAGAGTTCCGCTGAGGGTGCACCTTTTGTGCTACTCTGTTTCCTAATTTGCCCTGACCTTAACCCTAGGAGCTTTGCTCCCACAACCCAGTGGCCTGCTTGCCAACAGCCACCAACCGAATGCGCCCTATCCCCATTGGATAACATTGGGCCTCAACACTCTGCACCCGGCCGCCCTAGTGTCACTTAGGGTGCAACAACAGTGCATCACTGACCCAGGGGGAACCCTGAGTCTAACCCCAGAACCTTAACTCCTACAGTTGATTACTTACTTGTGAACCGATTAACTTACCTGTTTGCAGGAAATGTTCCAGTGCTCAATCTAGGTATCCCGCACTGAGTTAGAAAAGTAACGCAAAAAGTAACTTACCTGTAATTTACTGAAAAAGCCTATTAATTTCAACGTACTGTATTTGCTAAGTGTTGCAACTTACTGCATCCCCTGTAAATCAAACAAAGTACAATTCTTGAGTGTGTGAATTAATTTGCTGACTGAGTGTGTACATCAAATGCTTAACACTGTCCTCTGATACTGCCTTACTGCTCGACCACTCTATCACAAATAGAGAGTAAGGTTCTATCTAATTTTAACCTCTGCCTACCTCTGAGCCAGTTTCAGGGGAAAGGGGAAAAGGGAAATGGGGAAGAGTAAAATGAAAAGGAAGAGGAAGACTGACCACTGTGGGTGGAGGGGAGGCCCAAGAATCTGGCCATAGATGAAAAGTCCTTGAACCTGACCAGGGCCGAATCTGCCGTTTCCCCGAAAGGGCTGGTTCCATCAAAGGGCATGTTCATCACATTGGCTTGGACATCACCCGAGAAGCCAGTTGTACGAAGCCAGGCGTGGGGCCTCAAGGCCACCATCATTGAAATCAACCAACCTAGCAAATCTGATTTATCTAGGCCACACCGTATGGTAAATTTTGCTGCATCTCTCCTATCATTCACAGCTTGAGAGAGCACAGCCCGGACCTCCTCCAGGGACTTGTGGCAGCAGTTGTGCATCCATCTCCCAAAGGGAATGGGAGAAACTGCCAAATAAACAAGCAGTATTCACAGACCGCAATGCCAGGCTGGAGGAAGAAAACCACTTGTTCCCAAAGGCATACAACCTCTTGGATTCCCTGTCCGGAAGGGAATGCGCCTTGGGACGTAGAGGCCTGCACCACCAGACTCTCTGGGGTGGGATGTTGGCTGAGAAACCAGTGCTGGGCGATGGCGGATTGCAATCGTCCTATTCACAGGAGCCCGCCGTGCCAGGTTTGGACCTTGTACCCAGAAGAACATCTGTAAGGGCTTCATTAAAGGGCAACAAGGGTTATGAAGTGAAAGTCCCAGGTTGAAGCACATCAGTCTGGAGATTAGTCCTGACCTGCACAGAGGGCAGCTCCAGTCAAAGGACCTCAGCAGCCCTTTTGACCACCATGGCACCTTTTAACCCCCTCCTCGTATCCACTGTTACAGGAGACAGCATGCCAGTATCTAGAGAAGTATCCAATCCACTGGCCTCCACAAGTTCCCCATGCCAGTCCACATTCTCTTCAGAGACTTCCTGGATTTCAAGAGGATCCCCAGACACCCCCATTCCTCTTCCGAGCCTAGCACATCCTCAAAGTGCTCAGGTGACAACATAGAACCTCTGGGTTCTGTCGACGTCAGAATCGGCGTCAATTGACGCCATTCGGCTATGTGTCATCGGGAATGAGGATGGGCATTGTGCCACCAACGGGCCTCGGTGATGTTGCAGGCACCGACTTCTGATTCAATGTGGCAGAAGGGCGCATTTGCACGACCGGCGTCTTGGGCAGTCCCGACTGAGTCAAATCAAAGGGGCCCTTCCAATTCCGCGGGCCTGAAGGCTCACCAGCGGGGTCGTTCCGCTCAAATACGCGGTGCATGGCCTCATAAAACTAATTTGAGCGGGAGTCGCTCTGGCTACCGGAAAGGGTGGGGGGATGCGAAGTCGACTCTGGCTCCAGCTCCGCAGAACCGTGTCTTTAGTCTGTGCTCCTTATCTCTCTCGACGACGGACACCAGCTGAGGGGAAGTCGAAGTCCTCTTATGCCTCTTTCCTGCTGGAAATCGAATGAGAGGAAGAGGACCTAGGACTCAGTGAGCATTCGCGTGACCTCCTCTTCTTCAATCGGGACCGTGGCCTCCTCTGAGTCTCGCTTGATGGTGTCGACTGCTGGGCCGCGAGTAACTTCACCGCCTGCTCCCTCAAGGTCTTCGGAGCCATTTGCCTGACAGTCTGAACACGACTTTGTAGTGCGGTCACGCTTGAGACAGCACAGACATAAGCGATGGGGATCATTGACCGGGATTGTGCCGGAATAAGTCCTGCATGGCTTGAAACTGTTCTCCCTCGAAGACATACTTCGCACACGAAGTTGGAATCCCAAAATTTCGACAAAAGTAGAGAAAAGGCCTGCCAAAAAGAGGCTCTTCCCAGATCAGCGTTTAGCTGGCACAGGAAGAAAAGAACTGACTTTTGCGTGCCTGGGTGGCACCTAAATAGGCACCACGACGTCATAACAGACGCTTACGATGCCGATGTCAAGCAGAGCCGAATGGAGACATACGATGCCGTGTGCAAGGGTTATTGCTCAGCAAAAGTTTCCGGCTCCTGCCGGACGGCTGGAAAATTCAAAGGTAAGGAATCTGCAGCTAGAAGTCTTTATCAGATAGGCTTGTACTCTCAAACTAGTATGTCCCAGGGGAACTAAAAGAGTAGGAGCTATCCCAGGGTAGGCATGTGGCTGTAGTGCCCCTAGAAATAGCTGGGGCCTTTAGTTATAGAAAGTTGGTAGTCAAACAAGACTTCCCCTTGATTTTCTCATTAGGAATGACCACCAAGAGGCTGGTCTGAGCCAAAGAGAGGTACTGGTCCAGGGCCAGACCTCATCCAAGGAACCTGGGGAGGCTGATCCGATGAGCCCCAAAAGAAAAAGAAGAGACAATGTAGGAAAGGTAGACAACTGCTAGCCACAGTTCCAGTGAGCCAGGGAGATTCTATCACAGTAGGGGAGAACTCCAAAATTGGGACTGGTGAAGTACTCCCTAGCCCACAAAAAAGACCTGACTATTCAGGTACATGTCCAGCCTGAGTTGGTGGCTCCTCAGCTGACAGAACAGAGGGTGGAAGAAGGGTGTTCACTACAAAGTGTAACGGCCCCCTACCCTAAAATAGCAGACGGGCCACTCGTCCTTATCTAAATCACCTGTTTTGATGCATTTTATTAAAGGTTTGACACAGGTGTTCCATCCCAAACTGTTTGTGATGCCATAGTGGGATCTCAATTTGGCCCTTTGTTTTCTTGTGTACCTCATTCTGACCCATGTACAGCTTCTCATTGCTCACTCGCTCTCTAATCAGCTGTTCTGATTGTGATCCCTACAGATTGATTCATGAGTACGGTCTAGCCACAATCTGTGTAGGCACGACAAACCACCTCATTTCCAGATGAAGTGATGCAGAGACCTTCTAGCGGAAAGCCTTGACCACATTTCACATTAGGCAGCTGTGGGAAGCTGTCTCTGTATACACTATACCAAAAAGAGTTATAGTGTGCACAGAGTCCAGTGAAACCCCAAATGTAGGCAGAGGTAAAAGTAGATATCACCTTACTCTCTATTTGCGGTAGTGTGGGTGAGTAGTAAGACTTTATCTGAGGGTAGTTTTAAGCATTTGTTGTACACACTTAGGCAAGAAATTCTGTCAAACACTCAAAAACTGAACTCAGACCAATTTGTTTATATCAAAACTATTATTTAGTTATTTTATTCCTAAAGCCAAGCCTGGCACAGGTAAGTGAAATAATACTTTGCAAAATCTTATGCAGTTAAATTTAGAGTTGAATACAGGTTCAAATGCAGTTGGGTTGAATTAAAGGTAAGCTAACAGTTTGAAATTAAGTTTTTATTACTTTACAGATTACTGTGCACATTACTTTTAGATTACTTTTTAAGTTACTTTTGCTAATGAGTGTGATATGCTTAGATATCACACTGAGACATTTCCTAGACAAAAGGTAAGTAATTCACTTTTAGTACATTTGCGGTTGTTCAGTGTTTCATCCAAACCAACTCCACACTTAGAACACGTTTTCAAGAAAAGCAGTCAATGCAATCCTACGGATGGAAATTAAGTTCGTGGTTTGCAGGTAAGTACTTATTTGTGGGAGTTGGTATTCCAGCAACGAGCTAATAAAGTCATTTCTTTCATAAGTGGTAGCTAGTTTAATTACCACTATCGCCCCAGTTTATATTATTTTGCGCCAAGCCCTCTACCCAACCTGACACCTTTCTTCTCATTGTAGGATTTAGTATATCCTAATAACTAGTCACAAAACATCCCTGAGCTCCTCCCTTTCAGTGAGGGGGTTATAGCCTGTGGCGGGACTAGGTTTTCCCATTCCAATAAGAATCTCAATGATGAAGCATGACACCTACGGTGGGTGAGGGATTTAGTCCTAACAAAGGGATCTCCCCACAAACGTTATAAGATAATCAGTTTTTGTCCTCTGATTGGAAATTCTGACCCAAGGGTTTTCAGTGTATATTATGATTCTCCGGATGCAACAAGGACTGCAGGCTCGGGGACGAAGATCATCTGTTGGAGAGGTAAGTTTGGATGCCTGGGGATTCTGGGACATCATCGGTTGGGCAACCCAAGGCTGTGAGAAGTCAAAGGGGGGTGTCTTTAGGCGTCGGGTTTTCTTACCAGCTCCGGTCGGGGGATCCTCCAGAAAGGGGATGCAGAAGTCAACTGGAGATTCGAGGCAGGTCAGATCACCAAATCTCAGGTCAGGATCACCGGGGGGGGGGGGGGGCCTCTTCGTGGTGTTGGGCCACTCGACTGGGGCCATGGGAGTCGGGTGCAGAGTGGTGTAGACTCGCAGATTTGGTCCGAGCCAGAGTCTGTGGGTGAGCAAATCCGGTGCTGACGGGAGATAAGATCTTGGTTTTGGAAGGCAGGGCAGGCCCTTCGGGTTCTTGAGGGCTGCAGGACACACCGGGATTTCGCTGGAGCAGGTTTGAGGCGCAGACAGGCTGGTAGGGCTGAGGCCAAGTCAGTGGACGTCCTCCTCTTAGTTAAACACGTTTTTTTCGGTCCTCCTTTTCTTCTTTCGTCGGTTCATGTCTGAATAGGCAAGGTTCAGGGTTACCCCTAAATAGTAGATTTAGGGCCGTTACAGGTAAGTAAAGTTTGGGACTAATGGGTCCTTTCGTTGGGGTGGATACACCCCCTATTATGCCACCCTCCTGTGGGAGGGGGGCATGTGCCTCTCTCTGGTTGGCTTGGTCCACCCATCTGCAAGACGGCAGGGACTGAGAGTTGTGCTTCACCTCGCCTCCCCCACCTGAGGCACACCTCCCTTCCTTACTTGGTTTTCCAGCCGATTCTCCCGCCCAAAGTTGGAGTCAGAACAGGTGGGTGCCAGTTGCTGGGAGTAGCAAAGGGCTGTGGTAGCTCACAAAGGCAGGAAGCCTTTGAAGCTTCCCATTCGTGGACCCTGCCTATCCTGGGGGAGGAGACTTAGCACCTCCTCCCAGGACGTGCTTTGTTTAAGATCCCCAAGAACAGCTGGATCTGGACCCAGGGGTCCAGAAACATGTCTGGGGGTGGCAGCTGGCGAGTAGCCACTCGGCCAGGACACTAGAGTTAGGTTGTTTTTCAGGGGGCTTCACTAAGATGCCCTCTGAGTGCATTTTTCATCAAATCCCACACAGGCATCAGTGTGGGTTTAATGTGCTGAGAAGTTTGATAACAATCTTCCCAGTTTTCAGTAAATCCATTACGTTGCTGTGGAGTTCGTACTGGCAACCTCCCAGCGCCATATACTCTTAATAGTAACTCGTAACCAGATATTAGATCCCAGTCAGAATGGCTTCCGGTCAGGACACAGTACCGAGACGGCATTACTCTACATCACGGAACATCTTCGCCAGGTACTTGACTCGGGTCATACAGCAGCGCTCTTGTTATTAGATCTAAGCGCTGCTTTTGACACTGTGTCCCACCATATACTGATCCAACGCTTACAGGAAGCTGGAGTTACGGACATCGCTCTCCAGTGGTTCCGTTCCTTTCTATCGGAGCGAACCTTTAAAGTGGCTATACCACCAGGTCAATCCGCCACCTATTCCTTGGAGCTGGGAGTCCCACAGGGATCCTCGTTGAGCCCTACAATGTTCAACCTCTATGTGAAACCGTTAGCTGCAGTCGTCAAACAGTGGGGTCTGACGATGACCTCATATGCTGACGACACACAGCTGGCGGTGACACTTAGTGGAGACCATGAGGTGGAGGCCCCCAGATTCCGAGAGGGTCTTGTGGCAGTAGCAAGCTGGCTCCGGACCAACTGCCTTCAGTTGAATGCCACCAAAACTGAGGTGTTGGTATTAGGGAAGCACGCGGAGCTATGGGGAAATCAGTGGTGGCCACCAGAGTTGGGTGTCACTCCGATTCCTGCCTCTGGAGTAAGAAATCTAGGCATTTGGCTGGACTCTGCACTCACCTTTATGGATCACACCAAGAAGGTGGCGGCCACATGTTATGGCATCCTGCGGGGTATAAGGCCGGTTTTAAAGTATTTTGACCCCCCTACCAGACAGCTTGTAGTCCAAGCATCAATACTATCCCGGCTGGACTACGGTAGTTCGTTGATGTTAGGGATGAATCAAGCAGAGGCCTCTAGGCTCCAAAGGGTTCAAAACGCCGCGGCACGAGCCATTGTGGGCCTCCCCAGACATTGCTCAGTGTCTGGTACTATCGTGGCCCTACATTGGCTCCCGGTCAGATAGCGAATCAAGTTCAAAGCGCTGTGTCTGGCCTTTAAAATTCTGAAGTTTTCTTCGCCGCCGGCACTTGCCAACCTACTTACTCCCTATATCCCTTTAAGATCCTTGAGATCCGAGGCGCTCCACCTGGCAGTATGCCCCCGTTTCAAACTGAGCAGAATGGGTGGCCGCTCCTTCCGGGTGCTTGCGGCAGGATTATGGAACTCGCTCCCGGTCCACATCCGAGCTCTTGACGACCTGCTTGCTTTCAGGCAGGCGATTAAAACCTTCTTGTTTCCCGTATCTGAATAGTTGCCCCTTCTTTTACTGTGTGTTATGTTGTAGTCTCTGTCAAAGCGCCAGGACGCCCCTTTGCTGGGGCAGCTGTGCGCGATAAAAATATAATTAACATAACATAACATAACATAGCATTACTGCACTTACAATGTCGAAGAATTGGTTTAGACACTGTAGGGGTACAGGGCTCATGCACCTGTACCCTCACCACAGGTACGGTGCACTCAGCTAGAGGGGTGGCTGACCTATGCCAGGGCAGTGGACTTGTAGGCAGGGCACCCAGGGATGTGTGCCATGTCGACTTTTAACTTTGTTCTGCACCAAAACACACAGCCTGCAAAGGCAGTGTGTGTGTGTAAAGGTACAGGGCGTCTAAGGGATGGTACAATAAGTGCTGCAGCCCTTAAATGCCTTCTCTGGCCACGCTGCCCTTGGTAACTGTGGTACCATTTACAAGGGAAGGACATGTGGCCAAAGAGTGCCAATTGGGGTTTGTCTCAATGCAGTTTAGGGAAAGAACATAGGCCCTGGGTACCTGGTTGGTAGGAACCCAGGGCACACTCAAAGTACATCAACAGCTGAGCAAAAAGTGGGGGCAACCATGCAAAAAGAGGGCACTTTCTTACAGTTGAGCAGCCACCACTGCAGTTCTTGTGCAGACTCTTCCAAAAACAGGATCACATTTGACAAGTTTCCTTGGTGCTGGGCCCACTGACACTTCAGATCATATCCCACTGTAGAGCTAGCATTTGCGACCTGGCGAACTGGACAAGCAGGATGTATGATGTCAACAGGCCCAGAAGCCTCAGAGCTGCTTTCACGAAGATCCAGGACCAAAGCCGAAACATCAGGATCACAGCCCAAACATCCTGGACTAGTTGCAACAAAGGAAAGGCTGAACTGCACAGAGTCTAGAACAGCTTCTATAAATAAAAGACTCCGCAAAGGAGTCAAGGGTGACTTCAGCACATTTATCAAGAACCACAATGATGTCAGGATGTTTGCTGTCTTTTGGAGGAGGTTCACAACTCACTGTGGCGAGCCCACCTTCAACAGCCAGTCATTAAAATAAGGGAAAACTGGTATTCCGAACTTCTGAAGATGGTCAGTGAGCACCACTATCACTTTTTGGAACACCTAAGGCGTGGTGGTAAAACCAAAGGGGGGCACTGCAAACTGAAAATGCTTGTGGACGACTTTGAACTACAGGTAGTGTCTGTGGGACAGAAGAACAACATATGAAAGTATACATCCTGCAGGTCCAAGGTGACCACCCAGTTCCCCTGGATCCAGGGCAGACAGACTTAGGCCAAAGCAAGCATTTTACATGCCGGAGGGCACTGGGAGAGTGCAAACAATACACAGCATGAACTCCTTAAATGCCTCAACCTGCTACATGCTAATGTGAGCAGTTGAGGAATCGGCTCTGCAACTGGGACAGAGATCCGTTGGCTTCTTGATACTGTCCCAATTTCTATTTGAACATATGGAGATGGGATGGGTTTGCATCCTGCTTAAGTTTCTTTCCTTGACTTGAACTAACCAGATGACTTAAACCACGATGAGGACCTGGTGCAGGAGGACTTTGAGAGCAAGAATGAGTCTGCACTTACCACTGGGAGTGGGGATATCACAAAATCTGTGACTTCTTTAAGTGTTTGGAGACATACAGCTTCACTTCATGGTTCCATATTGTCTTCAGGTGCATCAAGGTACAGTCTTCGCAAGATCTAAAGTCATGTCCCAAGCCCAAACACTAGAGGCAGACTGTGCTAGACTGTCGCAGACATCTACGTCCCAAAGTCATGGTACAGTTTGAACCCTGTAGTCTTTGGTGGGGATATTGTTCCCTTGAATACTGAAGGAATTACGAAAAGAAGTAGTCAATTGACAAAAAAGAGAGGAGCTCCAGATATGCATACAAGGGTGCACAAAGAAAGGAACCCGATGTCATCAGCGAAAAGGAGTGGTCATTACATGTGAATCTGCTCCATGTCAGTATGGGGCCAAAACGGACACACAGAGTGTCACCTAGCAGTGCGGGAGCCCTACTAGGAAAACGTACAGAGCCATTCTGGGTACTATGTAATAGTCCAAAGCTGAGAAATATGCCCTTTGAAGTACCCACCAAAAACAACTCTTCAGTGCAACAGGAGCACCAAGAAGACTGGTGTTCCTCTTATTTGTACTGGAGGCTGAGTGGTCAGGTTCATTCTGCAATGCAGCCACTTCTTTCAGTAGATGTGTGAGGTCAGTGTCCTCTTGAACAGGAGCTGAAGAAGGCTGTATCTCAAGCTGCATTACACATGATAGCTCCCATCCTTCTTCACTGGAGATGAGAAGCTCAAAGTGCCTCTTCCTCCTCCTCTGCAGGAGTTACAAGGTCCATAGTCTTCTCTACTCGAGAGTAAAGATGAGGCCTCTTTTCTACTTAAGATGAGAGGTCATATATACTGATTTGGGAGACACTTGTTCTTCATAAGTCTTGAGAATGTCATCGGTTTTCTATTTCATAGGCCAATGTCCCTTTACAATTCAGGCTGCTGGGAATAGATGAAAAAGTTACTCACCTGTAATCCTATTTCTCTTCCAGGGGAATCCTCATTACAGTCCGAAGCACTGAGTAGCCCTGCATGTGGGCGGGACTATTCAGTGCTCAAGACTATTTATTTATTTATTTGTGACATTTATAAAGCACACTGTTACCAGATGGTGTCCTGGCACTGAATGAACGCTCCCTGGGCCAAGCCTAAAGCTAGTGAATGAACAGCCAAGTTTTCAGAAGTTTTCTAAATGGCAATATCTCTGTAGCCTGTCTCAGTGCAAGAGGGAGGGCATTCCAGGCCCTCGCTGCCCCCGCAGAGAAGTTTCTGCCGCCCCATTGGGCTTTCCTGATTCGTGGGATTACAACCAGCCCCTGATCCGCTGATCTCAGCTGCCTGCCCGGTTTGTATAGCTGGAAATAGTGAGCAAGGCAGGACGGGCCCAGCCCCCTCAGAGCCTTAAACACTGTGCATAATGCCTTGAAAGCGATTCGCTTTCGTACTGGGAGCCAGTGCAACTTCACCAGGTCTTGAGACATGGAGCGAAGACTACTGATGAGGATCCCCTGGAGGAGAACTACCCTACATTTCCCTAAGGGAGAGGGATTCCATTAATTTAATAATTTCTCTGCAGCTTAGATGAGTCCTTAATTTAGCTATGAGAGAGATGCAACCCATGTTTAATTAAAGAGAGAAACATAAAAATTCCATATTAGAGAAGAGAGCAATTATTACTCAATTGAAAAGATCATACCCGGACTCCTATATGAGATGGTGTACTTATTGTTTCACAAATAGACAAAGGTAAAACATTAGATTTGTCTTTGTGAGAGGTGCGTCCTTGGGTTATCAATGGGGGTCTTGACTTGATTTCTCAATAGGGAAAGTAGACACTTGGTTTCTCAGTGACAGGAGGGTGAACCTTTGATATATCAATTTGAGGGAGAAATCGTTGAATATTGGAAGGTGCAACCAGGATTCCTCAATGCAAAAAGCACATACTTGATTTATTGATAGACAGCTTTACATTTGATTTGTTAATTTAAGAGGACTGTAGATTTGTCAACGAGAGGGACGTGTACCAGTGATTTCTCTTTAAGAGAGGTGTACACTTGAATTATCAAAGGGAAAAGCATCCTCTTTATCCATTTGTTGCAATGCAACATATTACGGTCATAGTGTGATGCATGTCTGATACTTGTGATGTAATAAACACCATATAAAAAAGGTAAACATTATATTGAACTACCAGAATATTTTGCAATGTTATCCAGAAGGAGTGGGTATTTGGTCAGCCTCTGCATTTCTGTTGGAATGATATCCTTCAGCTGGAGCCTCCGACACAAAGGGTTACTTTCAGCTTCCTTAAAATAAAGAGAATAACTGCATTAATCACTATTAAAAATGTAATTAGCACCACTTGTAACATACAGAAAACGTTACTTACCCTGTAAGCATCTATTTTTAGTGCTGTTGATTCACATGCTCTGCATATTCCTGCCATATAGCTCAGATGTTTGCAAGTGGTTTTTCTTCACTGTAAGTCAACCCTTAGAAGGCAATGTGCATGGGCACTATCTCCTTGTTATGATGGTTTTTCGCTCAGTAGATGAGTTTAAGTATGATGGCTAGAAATCCTAGTATAAAGTTCGTAGAAGTAAGTTGATAAGAAGAGATCTGCATATAAAGTCACAAGTTTCTGTGGAGCAAGGTGGGCCAGTGTGCATCTACAGAGCACCATGCTATGAACAGAGGCATTCGGGGAAGAATTATTTTCTGTAGCATGTAGGCATAGGTGCTCTGCATAGACTGTAAAGCAGTTTTTGATAAAAGCAGTAATAGCTAGAGTGTGGAAGTTGTAGGTGCCAGAAATGAAGTCCCTGGGACAGACTGGCAAACCATAGCCTGGTGGCGGTCTAAAATGCTAACACAATAATGCTTAAAATGCTAACGAACAAGTTACTTACCTCGGGTAACAATATATCTCACCTGTAAGAAACATTAGGAGTGATAGATTCATTACCCAAGAATTACCCCCAGGGGTGAGACTGGATCCGGAAAGTTTTCATTAGCAGTACCCCTGCGCGTCGGAAGTTGGCATCGCGCGGCTCCGCGTCCATTGTTAGCGTCTTGGCTGCAAAGATGATGTCGCTGCAGCTACTTAGACGCTGCCCTCGCGCGCTGACGTCAGTACTGTACACGACTTTCCGCGACAGAAAAGGTAGAGCCATGCAAGATACTGACCACTGGTGCCTTGAAACTAGGGCACTGAAAGGGATGACCTTAACCCTAGAAATCAGTTTGCAGAACGAGGAGAATGGGTGGGGCGGTAAGGAATCTATCACTACTCATGGTTCTTACAGATATATCGTTACCGAAGGTAAGTAACTTGTTCATGTGAAAGAAACACATAGTAATAGATTCCTTACCTTAGAATAGATATCCCAGCAATACCAACCCCGGTGGTGGGTCTGCGAACCAAGATCACACTAGGAAGTCACGGAGAACAGAACGGCCAAAGAAGCGGTCTCCCCTGACTTGGCTGTCTAGGCAATAGTGCTTAGTGAAAGTGTGCAGCGAGGCCCACCTAGCTGCCTGAGATAAATCTTGTTAGGGGACACCATGTCCCAACGCCGTAGTGGCAGCCGTCACCCTGGTGGAATGGGCACGCAGCCCTAATGGAGCATCCTTTTTAGCCATAGAATAACAGGCTTTAATACACAAGACGACCCATCGGGAGATAGTCCGCTTGTGTACAACCTGACCTTTCTTGGCTCCATCATAGCCAACAAAGAGCTGGTCATCCACCCAGAACTGTTGTGTGCGGTTCAAGTAAAACGAGAGCGCACGTTTTGGCTCCAGACGGTGGAGCCTCTCTTCCTCTCTAGAAGGATGCGGAGGCGGAAAGAAGGTGAGCAAAGTGATATTCTACCCGATGTGAAAGGCAGTGACAACCTTTGGCAGAAAGGATGGACGTGTCTTGAGCACAACCCTGATAGAAAAGGAGGCTTACAAGAAAGAGCCTGGAGCTCACTCACTCTGCTGGCAGAGGTGATGGCAACCAGGAAAGCAGTCTTCAAGGTCAGTAGACGAAGAGGACAGTTGTGCAGAGGCTCAAAGGGAGCGCACATTAGACATGTAGGAACCAGATTCAAGTCCCACTGTGGCATTACGAAAGGAATAGGAGGGAAAAGTAATGCCTTCGAGAAGGAAAATGCTACTTACCAGTATGCATCTCTTCTTGGCATGTAGAGCTGCAGAGTCGTACACTGTGCATTAATCATCATCTGGTGTTGGGCGAAGATGCTTGGACCTTGTTGTTGTCTTGGAAGAGTCTTTTGTAGTCACGAGATAGGTGACACCTCCCTTGGACGATAGTGCGCATGGGCATCGACTCAATCCTCAGATTGTTTTTTTGCCATGATGGGAAATGAGTTAGTAAGAAGTAAAAGAGATGTCCATGTGAATGTATCTAATTAAGATGATACTGTAACAGATACAGGTTCCGGGGAGGCGTGTGGGCGTGTACGACTCTGCAGCTCTACATGCCAAGAACAGAGGCATACTGGTTGTGAGAAAGTGGCTCTATATATATACTGGACCAGAATAAGGTACAGTGTGTATAGAGTCCACAAACCCCAGAGGTATAACAGAGGTTAAAGCCAGGTGTGACCTTACTCTCTAAAGTAGTAGCTTGGTCGAGCAGTAAGGCAGTACCAGAGGACAGTGCAAAGCATTTGTTGTACCCACTCAGTCAGTAAACGATTTCACACACTCAAAGACTGAACTCCAGGCCAATTGTTTTTAAAAAAAAAAAACTTTCTTTCTTTTCTTTTAGTAAAGGGGATTACATTCTCTTTTCTATCCACAAATGTTTTTTAAATTTTGGAATGCGGAGTGACTTGTTTCACTTGACGTTCTTTTTGTTTTAATCTCAACTTTGTATGGTTCACATCTTTTGTTTGTTTCATATACCTTGTATATTATATCATGTTTTGCATGTTTTTGGGTCTTCAGATTATTACACTTTCTGTTGAAAATTTTGGTGTATTTGTAGTAAATGATGATACTGTATATACTCTCTCTCTTGATGTGTTATGTCTTGTTGTATATATTTTTATGTATATTTATGTATATTTATGTACATGTATGTCACTTTTTACAGCCCTGATGAAGTTCCCACGGCACGTAGGGAACGAAACACGTTGGCTGTGCCTGTGCTCTATGAAAATACCTGTTTGAATTGAATAAAGAAGAAATAATCATCAAATTTTTTTTATCTGCCTTACTGACTTTGATTTGAGTGCACCTTCCGCTTTGGGTTTTGCTTATTGTTTGAATTAGCACCCTTAAAACAGCGGGTGTTTGGAAGTTGTTGCACCACCAAATACTGTGAACTTTTAGAACCATTGTGCTTGACCTTGGTCTGCTGTTTTTTTGTGCTCTTTGGATTTGTGACCTTACTCTCTAAAGTGGTAGCTTGGTCGAGCAGTAAGGCAGTACCAGAGGACAGTGTAAAGCATTTGTTGTACACACTTGGGTCAGCAAAAGGTTTCACAAACTCAAAGACTGAACTCCAGGCCAATTATTTTTATATCAAAGATATAGTTTTATTTTCAGAACCAACAGGTATCAAAATATACTGTTCTCAATATGAGAGGTCTCAGATGAGTACTTTGCAGAAAGGCAATAAACACAGGGGGTTGCAGTAGGCAACACAATTCTACACACAATGTAGCATTGAGCTCAATGGGTTTTTCTATATAAACACAGTGGATTACTTTGTAGATTACTTTGGTAGTTCCAGTACTGGGTCTTAGATTCAGTCCTGGGGTCTAAGTTGAAAACAATTTAGAAAAAAGTGTTTTGGTTAGTGTAGTGATTTTTCAGGAATATAAAGCTATTTTAAAAGTTCTCACTTAGAAACTTTTCAACAGAAATCTGGCAATGTTATCCAATGTGAGAAAATTCAGGTTGCAGGTAAAGTACGATCTCGTTACTTTTGTAATCCAGTACTGGGCTCCTAGGTCCAGCACTGGGGTCTCAGCTTAAAACAGGTAAGTAATTACGTTTCAGTATTTGGTATGATTTTTAAAGAATATTTCAAGTTTTCAAAAGTAGACAGAAGAAATTTCACAGAAAAACACACAATGGATTCCTATGGAGAAAATTCAAGTTACTAGTAAACGCGACTAGGATTACTTTTGCGGTTCAGTACTGGGCGACAAGATGCAGTACTGGCTTCTCTCATGATCACAGGTGAGTACTTCGGAATTAGGTTGATTTTATGTGAATATTTTAAGTTTTCAAAAGTAGGCACTTCGAAGATTTTTCGAGTCAAACCAGTCAATGTTATCCAAAGGCAGGTAAGTGAGTTACCGGTTGCCAGGTGAGTACTCGGCTGGGGAAGTTAGGGTTCTGGGCATAGACTCAGGGGTCCCCCAAGGTCTGGTTGGTACAGTTGGGTCACCTTCAGCGGCACTGGGGTGGCCGGGTGCAGAGGTAGTTAGGCCCAATGTTATCCAATGAGGGGGAGGGGGCCTCCGGTTGGTGGCTGCTGGCTAGCAGGCCACTCGGATGTGGGAGCTGGGCTCCTGAACACTTGCCCAGGGCAAATGGGGAAGTACGATAGGGCACAGGTTGCGCTGCCAGGGGCACTCAGGCGGCTGGGTGCAGTGTGCCTTTGAGCCGTCGGGCACTCAATGTTATTCAATGGGAAAGGTAAGAAGGGAACAAAGGATGCAGTCTCGGGGACGGTGATTCTTCAGGTGCGACCACCGCTTCGAGAGGTAAGTTGGGATCCTGGAGAAGAGGTAGATACCCCAAAGGGAGGCAATGGGGGGTCGCAGGGCGCCGGGGTGTCTTTGGGTGTCGGGAAATCTTACCCTTGGCTGGTCGCGGTTGGAGTGTTCCCTGGTTCTGAGGCTGCAGGCGTCATCTGGTTTGTCGAGAAGGGTCTTTGGGCACTGGACTTTGGGTCCCAGTCGCTGGGGGGACGTCCTCGGGCACGGGCCAGGCTCGGCGGGTGCAGAGTGGGCAGGTCTTGAGCTTCCTGACTGGTACCAGGGGTTGGTTGTTGAAGCAGAGCCTCTGCTTATGGGAGTCCCAGTCGTTAAGAGGGTCAAGGCAGGCAGGTCCTCCGGGTGTCCCAAGGTTGCTGTCCGCAGGAGTCGCCGGGATTAAGCAGGAGCAGGTTCCAGTATTGACAGGCCGGTAGGGCTGGGGCCAAGTCAGTGGGTCTTCTTCTTGATCTTCTTTCTTCTTTTCTTATCGGGATCTGAGGAAGGAAGGTTCAGGGTGCCCCCAAATACTAAATTTAGGGGTGTTACAGGTAGGGCAAGTGCAGGGACCAATAGGGGTTGGTTGCTGGGTACAGCAAATTGTCTGGAGAAGCTCTCAGAGGCGGTATGCCTTTGAAGCTTCCCCCTGCCCATCCTGGGGGACGAGACCTAGCACCTCGCCCAGGATGTGCATTGTTGCAGGCCCAGGAGAGCGGAGGGCTCTCCACCCAGGGGTCCAGCAACATGTCTGCTGTGTGGCAGCCTCTGCAGCCACTCAGCCCAGACGTGGATTGTAGGTTACGTTTTCAGGGGGCATCTCTAAGATGCCCTCTGGTACATTTTACATTAAATCCCACACTGGCATCAGTGCGGGTTCAATGTGCGGAAAAGTTTGGTACCAAACTTGTCAGTCAGCAGTGTTGCCATTATGGTGCTGTGGAGTTCGTAATGACAACCTCCCAGCACCATATACTTTTAATGGCATCACTGCACTTACAGTGCCCAGGAATGGCCCCGGGTACTGTAGGGGCACAGGGCTCATGCACCTATGCCCACTCCTCTGGCATAGGGCACCCAGAGGGGTGACTGAAGTATGCCAGGGCAGTGGGTTCTGTGGGTAAGGCACACAGGGATGTGTGCCATGTCGACTCTTTGTTTAGGTCTGCACTTAGACACTCAACCTGCAAAGGCAGTGTGTGGGTGTCAGGGTACACGGCCCCTGAGGGTGGCACAATAAGTGCTGCAGCCGTCAGGGGTCTTCTCTGGTCACCATGCCCTGGGTACCTAGGGTACCATTTACTAGGAGCTGACAGGTGGCCAGAGATGCCAATTGGGTTTTAGTTTCAACACAGTTTTAGGGAAGGAACACAGGCCCTGGTTACCTGGTTGGCAGGAGCCCAGGGCACACTCAGTCAAAGCACATCAGCAAATCAGAAAAAAAGTGGGGACATACCAATGCAAGAAAGATGGCACTTTCTCACACTGGTAACTAGCATTTTCCATTCGAGGTATATGAGCTGCAGATCGTACACTGTGCATAAACTGTACAGCAGTGTCTCCCCTAGCGGGGGTCACCTGTATCTGTTGCAGTGGTTTGAAAAAGTGTCTTAAGAACAACCGAGCCTACAGAAGCCTGTTGTTTAGCCTGCACGTCAACACAATAGTGTTTGGTGAAGGTGTGTGGTGTAGACCATGTTGCTGCTTTACAGATAGTCATCTAAGGGAATGTTCCCTAAGAATGCCATGGAAGCCCCTAGTTTGCGTGTTTAGTGCACCCTAGGGTTAATTGTTAATGTGCGTTTAGCCTTTTGGCAGCATATTTGAATGCATTTGACTATCCACCTAGCAATCCCAACTTTGGAGATGGGGTTTCCTTTATGAGGTTGTGAGGAGGTTACCAACAGTTGTTTTGTTTTTCTAAAGGGATTAGTCCGGTCAATGTAATAAAGAAGGGCGCTTTTGACATCCAGAGTGTGAAGAGCTCTCTCTGCTACAGAGTCCGGGTTTTGTAAAAACACTGGTAACTCAACTGATTGGTTAAGATGAAAAGCAGAGACTACTTTGGGAAGGAATTCTGGATTTGTTCTAAGAACCACCTTGTTACAATGTTTTTGTAAGAATGGTTCTTGTATGGTTAAAGCCTGGATCTCCCTTACCCTCCCGAGAGAGGTAATTGCGACAAGGAAAGCTACTTTCCATGTGAGGAACTGCAGTTCACACTTGTGTAGAGGTTCAAATTGGGGACACATGAGCCTGGTAAGGACAATGTTTAAATCCCACACTGGAGAGGGTGGCAGTGTGGGAGGAATTATCCTTTTAGGGCCCTCCATAAAGGCTTAAATTGGAGGTAATCTAAATAGTGACAAGTGTTGTCTGTTTTGTAAATAAGCAGCAAGTGTAGCTAGATGTAATTTTATGGATGAATATGCTAGATTACACCTTTGTAAGTGTAACAAATAGCAAATGATGTCCTGGATTGAAGCATCCAGCGGATTGATTGTATTGTTATTGCAGTAGATGACAAATCTTTTCCATTTTGCTCCATAGCAAGCTCTAGTGGTAGGGTGTCTGGCTTCTTTAATGATGTTTGTAAGGAAGTGGGTATCTGTTGCAGTAAACCCCCCCCACACACACTTTTTGCCTGATACCTAATGCACTTTTCCTTGGTGTGCCCTGGGTCCCTGCCAATCAGGTACCCAAGGCCTGTGTTCCTTCCCTAAAATCTGTACTAAAGCCTAAACCCATTTGGCATCTCTGGCCACATGTCAGCCCCTCGTAAATGGTACCCTAGGTACCCAGAGCATTGTGACCAGAGAAGACCCCTAAGGGCTGCCACACTTATTGTGCCACCCTTCGGGCCCTGTACCCTGACAAACACACATTGCCTTTGCAGGCTGAGTGACCTGGTGCAGAACTAAACAAAGAGTCGACATGGCACACATCCCTGTGTGCCATGCCCACAAACCCACTGCCCTGGCATACACCAGCCACCCCTCTAGCTGGGTGCCTATGCCAGTGGTGTGTGCACAGGTGCATGAGCCCTGTGCCCCTACAGCACCCAGGGCCATTCCTGGGCACTGTAATTGCAGTGATGCCATTAAGAGTATATGGTGCTGGGAGGTTGTCATTACGAACTCCACAGCACCATAATGGCAACACTGCTGACTGACAAGTTTGATATCAAATTTCTCAGCACATCAAACCCACACTGATGCCAGTGTGGGATTTAATGTAAAATGCACTATAGAGGGCATCTTAGAGAGGCCCCCTTAAACCTAACCTACAATCCATGTCTTGTCTGGGAGGCTGCCTAGGCTGCCACACAGCAGACCTGTTGCTGGTCCCCTGGGTGGAGAGCCCCCGCTCTCCTGGACCTGCAACAATGAACATCCTGGTCGAGGTGCTAGGTCTCCTCCCCCAGGATGGGCAGGGGGAAGCTTCAAAGGCATGCCGCCATTGTGAGCTTCTCCAGGCCACTTGCTGTACTCAGCAACTGGCCCCCAACTGGTTCTGACCCCCAACCTGGCGGGAAGACTGGCGGGAAACCCTACGTGAGGAAAGGGGGTGTGCCAGCCTGTGCCAACTCCACCCCTCAGGTGGGAGAGGTGAGGTGAAGCACAACTCCAGGCTCTGGCCATCTTGAGGATGGGGAGCCCTGCCCAATCAGAGATAGGCTCCTGCCCCCTCCCACAGGAGAGGAGCAGGATAGGGGGCATACTCACCCCCGGACAGGGACCTATTGGTCTCTGCCCTTCCCCTACCTGTAACGCCCCTAAATTTAGTATTTAGGGGCACCCTGAACCTTCCTTCCTCAGTTCCCGATACCGAAACAAGCACGAAGATCAAGAAACAAGGAAACCTGCCGTGTAGCTGCTAAGAAGAGGACGACACCAACTGACTTGGCCCCAGCCCTACAGGTCTGTCGACTCTCGAACCTGCTCCTGCAAAACCCCGGCTCCTTCTGTGGTCAGCAACCTCAAAAACCCCGGAGGACCTGACTGCCTTGTGACTCTACCAAGACTGGGATTCCCACGAGCAGTGGTTCTGCTCAAACAACAATACTCCTGGTGACAGCCAGGAACCGCAAATCTAGCACACTCTGCACCCGCCGAGCCCGGCCTGTGCCTGAGTTAACAAAGACCCTGTGGACATCCCCCCGGCAATTCTGAAAGTGGAATCCATTGTCCAAGGACCCTCCTCGACGACCCCGACGACGCCTGCAGCCTCAGGACCAGGGACCCCTCCAACCGCGACCAGCAAGTGGTAAGATTTACCGACCTCAAAATACACCCCTGCACCCGGCGCCCCACGGCGCTCTGTGCCCAACTCCTGGGTGCCTACAGATCCTCCAAGATCCTAACTTACCACTCGAAGTGTTGGTCGCTCCAGAAGATCCTCTATCCCCGAGCCTGCAGCCTTTGTTCCCTTTTCAAGATCTCCAATGAATAACATTGAGCGCCCGACGGCTCAAAAGCACCCTGCACCCAGCCGCCCGAGTGCCCCTGGCAGTGCAACCTTTGTCCTATCCTACTTCCCCATTTGACCTGAGCAAGTGACCTGGAGCACTACTCCCACAGCCGCGTGGCCTGCTAGCCAGCAGCCACCAACCGAAGGCCCCCTGCCTCTCATTGGATAACATTGGGCCTAACTACCCCTGCACCTAGCTGCCCCTGTGCCGCTGAGGGTGTACCAACTGTACCTACCTGACCCTGGGAGACCCCTAAGTCTATGCGCAGAACCTTAACTCTGCCAGTCGAGTACTTACCTAAAAGCCGATAACCCACTTTTCTTCCATAGGCTAACATTGACTGGTTTCAGTTGGAAATTCTTTTAAGTGTGGAGTTTTGGAACTTTAAAATATTCATCTAAAATCAGCAGAACAACTAATTCCGATTTACTCACCTGTTATCAGGAGAGACCTCAGTGCTGCATCTTGTAGCTCAGTACTGACCCTGAAAAGTAATTTTAACCGTACTTACCAGTAACTTGAATTTCCTTCCATAGGATATCATTGCCTGCTTTTTGCTGAAAAAGTTTCTCAGTGTAGATTTTTGAAACTTAAAAGAATTCTTTAAAAATCGTGCCAACGATAAAAACGTAATTACTTGCCTGTTTACACAGTGCTGAACCTATAAGTGCAGCACTGGATTACAAAAGTAACGTGAACATACTTTACCTGCAAATTGAATTTCCTTACATAGGATAACATTGGTAATTTCAACTGAAAAAGTTTCTAAGTGTCGACTTTTAAAATACAATAATATTCCTTAAAAATCACTACTGTAGCCAAAACGCTTTAACTTAACTGTTTACAGCTCATGTCCCGGGACTGAATCTAGGATCCAATCCTGTGGTTAGAAAATTAATCTACAAAATAACTAATTGCATTTAACTAAAAATTCCCATTGAGCTTAATGTTGCATTGTGTTTGAAATTGTGTTGCCTATTGCAACAAACTAACTATTGCATTCAAAAAGTCTATTGCTTATTTGAAAAGTATTTAACTAAAGTAACTCATCCTGAAAAAGTTTATTTTGATACCTTGTTGGTTCTAAAATAAAACAACTATATCTTTTGATACAAAACAATTGGCCTAGAGTTCAGTTCTTGAGTGTGTGAGACCATTTGCTGACTGAGTGGGTACAACAAATGCTTTACATTGTCCTCGGATACTGCCTTACTGCTCGACCAAGCTACCACTTTAGAGAGTAGGGTTATATCCAACTTTAGCCTCTGCCATACCTCTGGGGACTGTGGACTCTGTGCACACTGTACCTTACTTTGGTCCAGTATATACAGAGCCACTTTCTTACAATGTTCATACAGTCCAGTGGAAGGTTAAGGAAACCGAACTCTAGGACTTCAGGAGCCAGATTGCTAGATTCAGTTGGCTTGGATCGGGGTGCCTTTTTTCTCCATGGTTTTGCATTAGCAACGTTGGGGAGAGACATAGTTTTTGGTGTGGAACTACTGAGAGTACCAGGAGTGTTGTGAACCACAGTTGCGTGCCCATGTGGGAGCCACCAGGATCATTTTGAGAGACGGTTGTCTGAGCTTGCGTACCACTTGGTGAATTAGTGGGAGTGGCGGAAAAAGCATACGCAAATCTGCCTGACCAGTTCATCCATATTGCATTGCCTTTGGACGATGGGTGTGGAAACCTGGCGGCGAAGGTTGGGTATTTTGTGTTTGCGTGTGTGGTGAACAGATTTATGTCTGGTTGACCCCACATTTGGAAAAATGGTTGAAGAATTTGAGGATGAAGTTCTCATGCGTGTATTTCCTTTGTCTGTTGACATAGCAGATTCGCTATCTGATTGTGAACTCCTGGAAAGTGTTCTGACAGAAGGTATATGTTTTGTGGAATGGCCAATCTCCATATGCTTTGTTCCAGCTGAGACAGCTGCAAAGAATGTGTGCCTCCTTGTTTTTGTATGTAATACATGGCTGTCATATTGTCCGTCCGGACTAGGACAGTTTTGTGGTGTAGATGTGCTTGGAATGATTTTAGTGATAGAAATATTGCCAGTAATTCTAGGTGATTGATGTGGTGCACTTTTTGTTGAGTGGTCCACTTGCCTTGAATTGTGTGGTTTAGGAGATGGGCTCCCCAGCCGGCGAGTGATGCATCTGCTGTTAGCACTATCTGCGGAACTGGCTCTAGGAACGGCCGCCCTCTGGAAAGGTTTTGTGTGTTCCACCACTGCAGAGAGCGATGTGTGCGGCTGTCCACCAACACCAGATCTGTAAGTTGTCCCTGAGCCTGGTTCCACTGACGTGCTAAGCATTTTTTTAAGGGGGGCATCTGGAGTCTTGCGTGAGGTAGGATGAAATGCAAGAGGCCATCATTCCTTTGAGTTGCATGAACACCCGCGCTGGTAGGGAATAGTGTGGCTGAAATTTGGTGATTAGGGTTTGTATACTGGCTATCCTGGCTGGATTGGGATATGCCAGAGCTTTGGAGGTATCTAATGTGGCCCCTAGATACTGATGTATGTGGGAGGGCTGAAAATGTGACTTGGTGTAGTTTATAGTGAATCCCAAGTTGTGTAGTAGCTGGAGTGGGAGACTGCATACACAAGTCCACTAGGCATTCTTTGCCGGCTTTACCGACCGCTGTGCGGTAGACCCAAAAACGTTGAGCTGACGCCCTACTTCGGCAGGGTATGGCTGTTCCTGCCTTGTTACCAGAACACATTGTGAGAAAGTGGCTCTATATATACTGGACCAAGATAAGGTACAGCGTGTATAGAGTCCACAAACCCCAGAGGTATAACAGAGGTTAGGATTACCTTTGAAAAACATGCAGAAAATCTAAAAACTAAATTGGCCTAACGGGGTTATCCAAAGAGATTAATAAGAGAAAGCTATAAGAGAGCGAAATATCAGAATAGAGAATCTCTCTTTGAACCCAAGAATAGAATGCAACAACTTGAGACTAATATCGTAATGGTGTCAAACTACAACGGTATGCGCTTCAAACTTAAAAATCTTATCAATACAAATTGGTCAATTTTAAATAAAGAAGGAAGGATACCTCTACCAAAACCCATTTTTTCCAATAGAAGGAATGGGACTGTCCGTAATTGTTTAGTCCAAACATATAGAGAGCCTAAAAAAGGTTGCCAATTGAGTGTTGATCAGGGAAAGCCTATCTGAGGAAATCTACCGTGTGGAACTTGTTCCCACTGTAGATCCATTATAAAATCTGACAGGATTGAATTGAATGGTATATCACACTGGATGAACGAACATGTGAATTGTAGGACATCCAATGTCATATACTTAATAATATGTCCATGCCAAAAGGGTTACATTTGTGAAACTGGACAGGAGGTGCGATTGCGCCAATCAGAATACAGATCAGCCCTCAAAAATCAAAAGAAAAATGCTCCATTGGTTGACCACTGGGCAGCAGTAAACCACAAAGAAGATGAACTTAGATGGTTTATAGTGGAGAAAATAAAAACAACAATGAGAGGGGGAGATACTGAAAAGAAATGTAAACAAAGAGAACAATTCTGTATGTCTAAGTTCAGAACATACACCCATGGCCTAAACAGTAGAGAGGAGTGGGAGAGATTAGTCAGATAAATCCAGCTGTCTGTAAATATACACAATAGGTATAATCTCGTATTCAGAATCTCATCACTGTATGTGTACTAAGGAATGTGATGTTCTAATGTGTTATTGTTTGATGGTAATTTACTGTATAAAGGAAGGTGATGTTTTCATGAATATTGTTCACTTTAAAAAGAGTTGGACTTCAAAACACTCAGTGTCTATAAATTAATGTATATTGTTTAAATAAAAATATGTTTACCATGGGGACTTGAAATAGGATACAAATTGGCTCCTTGAGTCCATCATATTGAGATAATAAATGTAATTAAATTGATGTGCCATATTGATATACTAACTTTAATTCAAGATCTTCTTCAGCACTGTATACTTGAGAAAAAGATTGATATTTAGATTCAAGATATGGACAATGTTGACAAAAATTAGTAAACAAATAATACAATTAAGTGTTACGATGTACCCTGTAATGGTGAAAAGATCAAAGATCTCATGGAATATATCTCTATTGAATTGATTTATGCACTGCTGTTGTGAAACCATAATGTATTGAATGCGATGCGATCCTTTAAAAATATACCATACTTGTTTACATACTAATAATGATGGGATTTACGGACGCTCCGATTGAAATGGGTATCTATACTGATTTGGCAGAAGTAATAATTGTTGAACTTCCAAATTTATATAATTTATGGCCGGACCTAATAGCAAGAGTAATTGTTGAACTTTAAAAAGTGTATAAAACATGGCCGGTTCTTATAGTAAGAGTAATAGTGACACTTTTTTGTTTAACAGTAAAAGATCCCATAATACAACGGGAGCGCTCGTTATCTAACACGTCATCTAATACGGTAATATTCTGTACATATGTTGAGCACAAATAATAAAAGTAAAAATAACGAAGCACTAGCCCCAGGAAGACGGACTTATGCAGTTGAATACTACTAAAATGGCAGAGATTTTCTCCATAAAAAGCATTTCCGTGAATATGCTAGAATTATCTAGTAAAGGCTTCATAAAATCAATACCCCAAAAGAGATATCATCAATGAATGGAATTGTTGGACCCGGTCCTTTGGGCAGGTTTACCCCGTGACTTTTTGCTTTTTCCTAGCCTGTTTTTGGAACCTGGATTGGTGATTGTAGGCCTCTGCGCACTTTTTCACTGTGGTACAGTGTAAAGTGCGTGTGCTTTCTGTGTATGGATGGTGAGTGACCTGCCCTCCCATAGGAATGAATGGGGAATATGTATGCCCATGGTAGATTCCTGATGCATGGGGAGTGCAGGGGCGAGTTTGATATGTATGAACTCGTGAGAATGAATGCTGCAGAATGGTGTATGCGGCATGGCGGTATCTAGTCCAGAAGCGCCACTTTTAGAAGTTGGCATAATTGTGTAGTGAGTCTGCTAGCACGTGATTGGCTGATGGGCCTGGCCCAGGCATGCCTGGGCCTGTTGGTAGATGGACTGTCTGGAGGAGGGGGGGTCTGAGTCAAGCCGTAGATGAAAGGCCCCCATCTGCTGTTAGGGAGGAGTGGAAAGAGCTCTGGTGGTGCCGTGCCGTGCCTGGCAGCCCACCCCTGATGGCTCTCCCTCCTGATGGCCCCCTGTCACCTCTGACCTGAGGCTGACAGGAGAGGGAAACCAGATACACCCAGAGCTTAGGGCTCGCTTACACAACGACTTCAAAGGGCTTCAAAGCTTTTTCTGTGTATAAGAAGGGGCTCTGCCCCTTCCAAAATGTTCTTGTCTTGTTCTTACTTCGGACTGGAATCTACCAGGGGCGGGCGCTGCCCAGCCCCTGGATGCCTGGACCTCTGGGGGACCCCTCTGCCTGTCCTGGAAGGATGGGGGACTTTGCTTTACCCTGGAGGGACTTTGCTGCATCCCCCTGAAGGACTTGGCTGGACTTGTCCCTGAGCGCCTGGGAGCGCTCTGCCTGATTTCTAGCGCTGTAGAGCGCTTTATTTGGATTATAGCGCTGTGGGTCGTCATTTAGCGCTGGGAGCGCTTTATTTACATTGCGAGTGCCCACCTCGCTTATCGGTACTTGTATTTCGGCTGCCCGCGCCGAGATCTTTAATGCCTGCCCGCCTGCCTGCCTGAATCGGGCCGCCGCGCTGCCCGCGGCGACCCGGAAGTACCTGGCTGGCCGGCCAATCCCAGCGCGGCCGGCCGGAAGTCCTGCCCCGCAGCCCGGGTGCCGAGGAATGGCGACCGCGAGCCCGGGGAAGGACGGGAGAGAAGAGGACGCATGGCGGCAGGTCGGCCGGGCTCCCGTGAGCTGAGGGAGCCCGGTGGCATCTGAGGAGGAAGAGCGAGAGGGCGGCCTGCAGAGAAGAGCCCCCGCCGATGACAGCCGGTGAGTGCAAGCGGCTGGGGGGGGCTCCGCGACGCTGTGGGCCTGAAGATTGGGCGGCCCCGTATGGCAGTGATTTACCGCTGAGAGGCTCTGGGGGCATGCCAGGAAGCTCCGTGCGGTGCCGGTCGAGGCACCGAGTAAGGGCGACCCCGAATGGCAGTGGGTCGCCCCACCGTGAGTACAGAGCCCGCGAGGGGCTCTTGAGGGCCCGCCTTGCTCCGTGTTGGTGCCGGTTTAGAGGCACTGCTTCAGGGCGGCCCCGGATGGCAGCGGGCCGCCCCAACGGTGTGTAGAGCCTGAGACGGCTCTGGGGGCATTATCTGAGGGCCCCGAGAGGCTCCGTAGGGGCACGTGATGGCTCCCACGATGGCAGAAGAGCAGGGAGGGGCGCCGGGACACATTGTCGGTGTCCGCCCCTCCCCCGTAGCGCGAGCTCGCGCTCATGGTCAGTGTGAAGCCACGAGGGCTTTAAGGGCGGCCCCGGTTGGCAGTGGGTCGCCCCAACGCTTGGAGAGTCCAGGAAGGCTCGAGGGGGAATTGTCTGCTGAGCCTGAGAGCTCCAACGTCTGGGGCATGTGCGATGTGCCCAGAGCCTGTGTGGCTCCAGCAGTGGCGCAGTTGACGCCTAAGGGCCAGTGAGGGCCTTGGCGCAGTTTTGTTGTTTTCCAGCTGTCCAGCACTTTGTGGGCAGCTGCCACGTTTAGGCTTTTTGTACTTTGAGACTGGCGCTGCATGGCAGCGCACCCTGACTTTGGACTCAGGGCATCTTTGCCCCACAAGGCCAGTTGGCCTAGGGACTGCCACAGGTAGTGGCTTATGTAGTGTTGGCGCAATGCGATTTCTATGCTTTTAATAGTAATTGCCTACTGTGTGTTTTTGCGCTATTGACTTATGTTATGGCACCTCTGAATGTTTATGCATTATGTGTCTTTCTTTCCAGGCGCTGCACCTCTGAATGTTTAGTCATCCTGTGTCTTCTTGCGCTGCACCCCTGAATGTATTTTATTGCATCATGTGCTTTATTCTTAACACCTCTGAATGCTTTAGGCCTCATGTGTTTCTCTTTATTACTCCTCTGAATGTGTTCATGCATCATGGGTAAGGTGTTCTGGTTTATACCCCTAAATGTGTTTATTCTTAGGTGGTTGTCTTTATTACTCCTCTGAATGTAGGTTATTGCATCATGTATATGTATGTATGTATAGGCATTTATATAGCGCACTACTTACCCGTAGGGTCCCAAGGCGCTTCGACCGCTGCGAAACCCTTCCTGGCTTCCCTGAGAGATGGTCCCTTAATGGGTATCTCCAGGGTGAGACCAGGCATCCCCGGCGGTCTGGTGGGGCCGTTAGTGAAGATGAGGCAAGCTAATGCCCAGAGTTGCCGAGTGTGATCGCTGATCAGAGTGGGCACCGAGGCGAGAGAATTATCGAGTCCGCTGACCCTGGTCCAGAAACCTGCCGCGCCGGGAATCGAACCCTGGTCCCGGGCCGTCCTCTGCTCTTAGGTCTGCCGCCTCTAACCAGTGAGCCACACTACTCCATCATGGGTAATGTGTCCTTTTCCTAGACCCCTAAACGCTGAGTGATACTTAGGTGGTTGTCTTTTCTACTCCTCTGAATGTGTTTCATACATCATGGGTAATGTGTTCTTTCTTAGACCCCTAAATGCTGTGTGATACTTAGGTGGTTGTTCTTTTTAGTACAGGTGGTCCTAGTGAGGTCCTGGTCCCCTGCGTGACAGTCTCCCAAGGAGTTTAGGGTTGCGTAGGTGGTACTTACCTGTTCCCAGTAGTTACTGGGTGTGATCTATAACTGTTACTTTGTGTTACAGTGAAGTTTATATACTTTTATTCTAATTTCTGACAAGTATTTCTATATCTGCAAAGTGTTGATTCAGACAATGGCCCATGTGGCCCTGTCTTGTAAATAATCCCTTGTGAATATTGCCGTGCCAGTTGGCACAATGTACATGTGTAATTTCTATCTGATATGTTTTGACAATACAAAAGTTATTTTAATATAACCTGGTGTGGAGTCTCTTTTGTGGTGTACCTAGTATGTTGTTGCTGTTGTGCGCTGACGCAAATGCTTTACACATCGCCTCCGAGTTTAGCCTAGACTGCCCGCGCCATGCTACCTAGAGGGCGAGCAGGGGTTATCTTGGCGTGTGACTTCCTTGCCCTGACTGGAATGGTGGTTTCTGCCTGGCTTGGGCATCAGCCTTAGCCTACCAGAAATAGTCGGTTTCCAACAGGAATTTTTGCTTAAAAACTATAACTCAGCAAGCTTCGAGTAAGTCCATTCTAGATATAAAGATCGTCATCCGATGCAGTGTAAATCTAAAATACCGCAACTCAAACTGATAAAATAGGTATTTTTACCTCAGGTTAACCCGTCCCTAAATACAGAAAGAAAAATATCAAATACGTGCATATATGGGCCGCAAATATAAACAACGAGGATACGGCAACTCTACAAGTGAATGCAGGCCAGTCCGTCCTCTAGTGCGGTTGTAGTTGACAACAACCGAGGAAAAACTACAAACATGGCGTCCACGCTGCCCGAAAGTACGCTTTCAAAGGTGAAAACAATCTTTCACTTAAACACAATTATCTTGTGTATAAATAGTGAGAGCCCGGTGCAGGATTTATTCTAACACGGGATACCAGGGAGACCGGTTCGGCGGTGCGTCTGTCGTCTTGAGAGGTAAGAGCTGCACCAAACGATTTCACGCCAGAGGGCTCGTTAAATAGATTCGAGCATTGTTTTAAAAGGTTGCCCGCAAACTCGCTTGAAATGCGAGGAGGATTGGGCGAGTCAACAGTAAAACTGAGAGTCTGTTCCGACTTATTCCTCTGTCAATTTGAGTATCCCGCGACAACGGGATCTATTTAAAGCATAGGATTGTCTCCCAACATGGTGGACAATAGAACCAGCCTGCTTTATTTAAAAACGGTTTAGACTCTGTCTAAACAGGCTTGACATAAATGCAAAATATGAAAAGATAGAACGGGAGGAAAACTTATATTATAACAAGTAAAAATACCCTTGTCACAAACAATATTAACAAATATAACTTGGGTTTATATGTGCATATGTATGGAACATATGCACATTACCTTCATTAAAAATATCTTTTTATTGTTGTTTATAGAGGTTATAGATTACCTCAAATCAAGAAAGAGGTACGACCATCGTGGAAATCCTTAAAGAACAATGGATTGGGATTGACCTAACAATAAGCAGGAACCACTATTATAAAGTTCCTCGAAGTCTATTTATTGACTCATATAGTCCTATACAAATTACAAAGTAAGCAATAATGTTACATCTCCCGCTTCTTTGGATTTTCTACTCCCATTATGGTTTATTAAATGTCTAAAACGATGTCATTTCACACACAGATCCGCTGACGATAAAGCTGGGTTACAGGGGATTATCTATGATTACCTCAACTCGTGGATCTATACTGATACCGCAAAATAAAATTGCAACAAAATGTAAAATAATATCAAGATCTTTTGCTCCTGACACCATAAAAGTAAAAATATAAAATCCCCATACATTGTATACTAATAGATGTTGTATATATTTTTTAGAAAGAAGATGTTTTAAAATAGTCCTGAGGAAGGTGTTCCAAACATCGAAGCACCGAAACGCGTCGACAAAACTATTTTTAACTGACTGTTTATTTATGTATAAAAAATTATGTACTGTGATTTATGAATATATGTATATTGTTGCTTTAGAAGAACTGGAAAAACTATTTTTATGTGTGATAAAGTGTTTACATTAAGTTCATTGATGAAACTTTTTTAATAAAAACTATTTGGATACATCTTATGTTATGATTCGACTTATATGCAATGTATGATTAGTTGGGGATATAATTGATTTGAATAGGTGTCATTGTTTACAAGTCATATTAATGCTTTAAGCTGCACTACACAGAAAGGAATTTCTTTTTTGGTTACAACACTTCCCGGTCCTTTCTGGGTTTAGTAGGGAATACTCTCTCTTTTTTCTGCCATAACAGAGGTTAAAGCCAGGTGTGACCTTACTCTCTAAAGTGGTAGCTTGGTCGAGCAGTAAGGCAGTACCAGAGGACAGTGCAAAGCATTTGTTGTACCCACTCAGTCAGTAAACGATTTCACACACTCAAAGACTGAACTCCAGGCCAATTGTTTTCATATCAAAGATATAGTGGTTTTATTTTTAGAAACAACAGGTATCAAAATATACTGTTCTCAATACGAGAGGTCTCAGATGAGTACTTTGCAGAAAGGCAATACATTTTGTTAACACAATAGGTACAGTGGTTGCAGTAGATTACTCTGGTAGTTCCAGGACTGGATCCTAGATTCAGTCCTGGGATCTAAGCTGAAAACAGTTGAGTAAAAACGTTTTTGTTATTGCAGTGATTTTTAAGGAATATAAAGCTATTTTAAAAGTTCACACTTAGAAACTTTTCAATGAAAAACTGGCAATGTTATCCAATGAGAGAAAATTCAGGTTGCAGTTAAAGTACGATCTTGTTACTTTTGTAATCCACTACTGGGCTCCTAGGTCCAGCACTGGGGTCTCAACTTAGAACAGGTAAGTAATTACCTTTCAGTATTTGGTATGATTTTTAAGGAGTAGTTTCTGTCCTGTAACTCCAGTTCTGTAGTAGGGGTATCTTTGTTATAGTCATAATCTAGTGAATAGTCCCGCCCATGTGTATGGACCCCGGAGCAATCAAAAATAATCTCTTAAAGTGTCGAAAAATGCAGAACTGCACAGACACTTAAGAGAGAATTAAAGACAGATAATGCAGCCTATATCCACAGGCTACACTGTCCTGTACTTCAACTAGAAATTCCACCAAAAATCCACAAACAGCACAGCCTGTCCAGATTTCTCCACGGAGAAAAACCTTGCCTTAACAGCAAAAACCCTCTGGAATGATAGAGAGGAAGAAATGGACAGACAAGCCCCATAGGTTGCCATTATGTGGCTCAGAACAGGATACTGTGCCTTTAAGAGAACTTTCCAGAACTTCACAGTATCCCAGAATGCACTGCAGGTTCCTTTAACTTTCAGTTATTTTTGAAGGCGTAACACGCCAGACCTGTAGCATTCCTTACATGAATATCTCTCTCCACCGGGGAGGAGGGCGGGCGCTTATGACTATAACAGAGATACCCCTACTACAGAACTGGAGTTACAGGACAGAAACGAATAGTTTCTTACCTGTCGGTGTAGTTTTGCAGCTTGAAGATCTTTCTGGATTCACTATGTGTGCATATTCCGCAATCTGGTGGTTGGGTCCGGAATCGTAGTCTTTTCTCTTTTTTTTTTTTTTTTTTTGTCGTAGCCCAGGTGGGCGTCGACGTCCCACCATTTGGTGTACCTTCGGTGACGTCGGTGTGCTTCCGGCGGAAGCTACCACCCTTGGGCGCCATCTTCGGATTCTTTTTTCTGTCTCTTTTTTTCTTTTCTGTGTTTGTAGTGAATCCATGGCTATGTTTGTTAATCGTTTTTTCAACGTAATTCTTTTCACGTATCTTTTCACGTATCTTGTAAGCTTCAACTTGCTTTCTTTTCTATGTGTTTCCACCTTCTTCTCCAGCCTCATCTTTCTGGCGGAGGCGGGTGAGTTCGCTAGTGAATCCAGAAAGATCTTCAAGCTGCAAAACTACACCGACAGGTAAGAAACTATTTGTTTTGCAGCGTGAATCTTTCTGGATTCACTATGCTGTGCATAGATTTTGTAGCGGTTTTCGTTACTTTTGCGGCAGTTGGGTGGAAGATGAGCGTTGGCTGTTGAATATATGTTGAAGCACCTTTTGTCCTACTTGTGCTTCTTTGTTCATTTGTAAATCCACGCAATAGTGCTTAGTGAACGTGTGCACTGAAGCCCATGTTGCCGCCAGGCATATGTCCTGAATTGGTGTGTTGGCCAAAAAAGCAATTGTTGCTCCTTTCTTCCTGGTGGAGTGGGCCTGTGCCCCTCCTGTTAGGTCCTGGCCCGCTTGTTTGTGGCAGAATTGTATTGTCTCTGCGATCCATCGAGCTATGGTGTTTTTAGTCACTGGTTTACCCATGTAACTGTTTGCGAAGGATACGAAGAACTGTTTTGTTTTCCTGTGTCCCTTCGTCCTTTCAATGTAGTGCATCACAGCACTTCTTGCGTCTAGAGTGTGGAGCGACCTCTCAGCGCTTGTAGTGGGATTTTGGAAGAAGCTAGGAATCTGAATACTCTGGTTCATGTGGCACCTTGACACCACCTTTGGCATGAAGTGTGGGTCTGTTCTCATCACGACCCTGTCACTGTATATCTGGATGTAGGGTTCCTGCAGTGTGAGTGCCTGCAGTTAGCTCACCCTTCGTAGCGAGGTGATTGCTACCAGAAAAGCTGTTTTCATTGTTAGCATTTGCAGTGATGCTTTGTGGATGGGTTCGAAAGGTGCTTTCATGAGCTCCGTCAGTACCACATTTAGGTTCCAGGCCGGAGGCGGCATTCTCTTTGGTGGCGCTATTCTTTTAGCCCCTTCCAGGAATCTTTTTACGACTTGAGATGTGAAGAAGCTTCTCCCGGTTTCTCCTCTTGTGTACGCCACAATCGCTGCCAGGTGCACCCTCAGCGAGGATGAGCTTAGCTTAGCTTTAATTAGGTGCATGAGGTACCTTAGCACCGTAGATTCCCTGGTCAGTTTTCTATGGAGTTTTTTCTTCCAACACCATTGAGTGAATCTTTTCCATTTTTCCCCATAGCACTTGCGTGTGCTGGGCCTTCTTGCCTCTCGCAGCACCCGCAGGGTGCTCTCTGGTAGTTTTAGATGTGCGAACTCCAAGTCCTCAGGAGCCAGGCTGAGAGGTTGAGGCTCTCCGGCTCTGGGTGTAGAACTTCTCCGTTTTCCTTGGAGAGTAGGTCTCTTCTTTTTGAGAACTTGTGGGGGGGGGCCTGCGCCATCTCCATTATCTGTGAGTACCAGGTCTGCCTGGCCCATTGTGGTACCACCAGGATGAGCGTCATGTTGCTCGTCATGCCTTTGTTGAGAACCCTGGGGATCAGTGGTATCGGGGGGGAAAGCGTAGGCAAATGTTTTTGACCAGCTTATCCATAGGGCATTCCCCTGTGATAGTGCCTCTGGTTGCCTGGATGCAAAGTATTGGCATTTTGCATTCCGGCGTATTGCAAACAGGTCTATTGTTGGTGTGCCCCACCTCCTGAACAGTCTCTCTGTTTCCTGAATATTGAGTTCCCACTCGTGGGACGCTGAAGTCTGCCTGCTGAGCCAATCTGCTTCTACATTGTCCTTCCCTGGCAGGTGTATGGCTAGCAGGTCTATTTTTAGTGGTATAGCCCATCTCCAGATTTCCTGTGCCAAGCTTGACAGAGGGAATGATTGAGTTCCCCCCTGTTTGTTTATGTAAAACATTGTTGTGGTGTTGTCTGTTTGTATTAGCACCTTCTGGCTGTACAGGTGTTTCTGAAAGGCCTTGAGGGCTAGCAACACTGTTTTCAATTCCAGGTAATTGATGTGTCTGACTACATCTGTAGGGCTCCACAGACCCCTCACTTTGAGCCTGTTCATGTGTGCGCCCCATCCCTTCTGGGATGCGTCTGTGGTGATGGTCACTGTTGGGTCCGGCGGTGTTAGAGGTTTCCCTACTGTTATTCTTTCCTTGGTCCACCACCTTATTTCTTCCTGCACCCTGTGCGTTACCACCACTAGATCCTCCCAACTTCCTGTAGCTTGTGACCATTGCTGTTGCAGCCACTCTTGGAGTGGTCTCATTTGTAGGCGTACATTGGGGACCAGGTGTATGCATGACGCCATCATCCCCAAGATCTTGCTCACAGTCCTCACTGTCAGAGCTCGCCCCTTCTTGTAGTGACGTTTCTCCCTCAGTAGGCTGAATGTTCTCTTTTCGCTGGGTAACACCCTGCATTGAATGGTGTCGATTTGAGCTCCCAGGAAGATTTTCACTTGCTCTGGATCCATCGAGCATTTTCCCCAGTGTATGGAGAATCCCAGGCTTGCTAGCGTTCTTGTGACCTGTTCTGCATGATCTTTGCATGTCCTGTAAGAGCTTGCCTTTACGAGCCAGTCGTCGAGGTAGGGGTACACGTGTATCCCCTTCCTTCTTAGATGTGCGGCCACTGCAGCGAGGCATTTGGTGAACACCCTTGGTGCGGACTTTAGGCCGAATGCCAGGGTCGTGAATTGGTAGTGATCCTTGATCACTGTGAATCTTAGCATGTGCTTGTGCTGCCTGTTCATGGGGATGTGCAGGTACGCATCTTTGAGGTCTATG
The DNA here is from genome assembly GCF_964261635.1 of Lissotriton helveticus. Lineage (NCBI taxonomy): Eukaryota > Metazoa > Chordata > Amphibia > Caudata > Salamandridae > Lissotriton > Lissotriton helveticus. Next base: position 1,502,231,018 of record NC_136061.1, read on the forward strand.
GTGGACAAGAAGTCCCCGGCCTTTATCTGCGGGATGACCTCTTGTAGGTACATCATCTTGAATTTTTGAGTCTTTACGTATTTGTTTAGGAACCGTAGGTCCAGAATGGGTCTTAGGCTTTCGTCCTCTTTTGGCACCAGGAAGTAGTTTGAGTACACTCCCTTGTTCCGTTCTTTGAATGGAACCCGTTCGATGGCTGCTTTGAGGAGGAGTTCTTGAGCTTCCTCTTGGAGTAATCGCAGCTCTCTTCCCGAGTGCTCTCTTTTCTTTGGCTTTCTGTTTGGTGGTCTCTTTTCCAACTCTATGCAGTATCTGAACTGCATAATGTTGAGTATCCACTTGTCTGTGGTTATTTTTCTCCACTCCTGGAGAAAAAATCTCAATCTTCCTCCTACTGGCGTTACATGTTCCTTTGTGTGTTGTCGGTGTAGCCCTCTCCTCTTTGTTTTCCCGTGCTCCTCCCCCGGAGGGTTCGAGTGGGAGAGCACCTTTTTCCGTGTGAAGTCACTTAGAGGGGGGTTGTTCACCGCCTCTCCTTCTTTGGCCCCGTCCATTTCCTCTTGATCGAAAGGACTGGCCCCTGCTCTGGTAGTTCCAGTTTTGCCTCTGCTGGCCCTGGTGACTTTGGTTGTCACTCTGTTGTCCCTGGTGGAATGCCTGGTGTGATTGCCCTTGCTGGTTTCCACCCCTGCCGTTCGGCCTCCGTGTAGGAGTGCCCCTTCTCATCCCCCTGAATTGCAGGGCCCCCATGGACCTTGCCGTCTCGTTGTCCTTATTCAGTTGGGTGAGCTTCTCATCAACTGGGGCTCCGAACAGTGTTTCACCGTTGAAGGGTGTGTTCAGGATGTTGTTCTGAACCTCAGCCTTGAAGCCTGAGATCCTGAGCCAGGCTTGCCTTCTCTCTGTGATGCCTATAGCCATCAGTCTGCTGGATGTTTCTGCCCCATCCAAGGCTGTCTTCAGGCACGAGTTTGCGATGCTTTCCCCCTCTTCCACAAGGTGTGATGCCCTCTCACGGTATTGTTCCGGGAGGTGCTTGAGCAATTGGCCCATCTCATCCCAATGCTGGTATTGATGTCTATTCAGGAGGGCGTTGGAGTTCACCATCCGCCAGTGCGTTGTGGCGTTCCTCTCTATTTTCCTGCCAGTTAGATCCCTCCTCCTGCTTTCCTTGTCAGGTGGAGGTTCAGATGTTGTTGGGACGTTTGCCCTTTTTCTGGCCGTTGCAGCGATTATTGAATCTGCTGTGACGGATGCCTTGATGTAAGCTGGGTCCTGGGAGGAGAATTTGTATTTCTTCTCCGTCCTCTGCGTTACTGATCTGCATGTAGCCGGGTCCTTGAAGGCTTCCTTCCCCTGGTCTGTGAAACTCTTTAGCATGGGCAAGAACTGGCTTCTTGTCTGCGTGGGGAGCAATGTTTCCAGAAGGAAATCTGCTTTTGGCTTCTCCTCTTCCAGCTTAACTCCATAAGCCTTCCTGACCACCTCATTGTATGCCCCAATGTAATCCGGTGGCGAAGGCCTCAAGGGGTATGTCTCCACAGCCTCCTCCGGGTTTTCGGCCTCGATGTCCTGCCATTCCTGGTCTTGGGCCGTCGAGGAACCTGAGCCGTAGCTTGACTGCTGCTCCCCGTAATCCCCTTCTGTGTAGTAGAGGTCTTCTTCCTCTTCATGCTCCGAGGGGTCCGGAGTTTTCGGCGTCTCTTCGACGTCGAACTCCTCGTGCTCCTGTACCTCAGCGACTGCCGTTGCTGGCTTCGAGGGGATCCTGTAATTTCTCATCTTTTCATCGAAGTCCTTCTTTCTTCTTTTCTTTCTCTGCATCTCTGCGGCCTGCTCGTCGTCGAGCGTTTCCGGCCGCTCTTTTTGACGGCGTCGAAAGTTTCTTCGGCTCCTTTTCCGTCGAAGTCGAAGACCCTTTTTCGGGGGCTTGCTTCGACGACCTTTGCTTTTCGCTGGTCTTCGGCCTCCGGGAGTCCTTCTCGAAGGATCCGCTGGGCTCTTTTTCGGAGGATGCAGCTTCGGTCGTCGAAGTTTTCGGCGCCGGTGCTCCTTTCGAGGCTCTGGGCTCTGACTTTCGAGAGTCTGCCTCTGGCTTTCGAGGCCCTGTGGGGGGTTTCGGGGTCGTAGACTCTCCTACCTTGTCAGGCGTTTTCTTATCGGTCTCTGCGACCGTGAAGTCATCTGGACCTTCGGCGATGTTGTCCTCGTCGTCGGTGGAGAGGCCCAGTTCGTAAAGCGTTGGGGCCTGGCCCTTGCCCTGCATCGTGTGGTGAGCTGTCCTCTGTCTCTCTCGAACTCGGAGTGTCTTCGGCTTGAAGACGGAGCAGGCGTTGCAGTCTCTACTCTCGTGGTCGATTGGCAGGCAGAGGTTGAAGACCGGGTGCTGGTCCTTCAACGCGAACTTGTGGTGGCAGTTTTTGCAGAATTTAAAGGGTGTCTTGTACATCCCTGCGATCAGGGGGCCCCCTGTGTGCGCATTCCTCCAAGGACGTCGAAGATCTCGAGGTTCTTTCCTTTCTTCGTCGTCTCTTCTCTGATGGTCCTCTTCTCCCGATCTTCTCAGGTCTTTACCGTCGAAGAGTTGCTGTTTCTCCTCCTTTTCTCCTCCAAAACTTCTGGAGCTTCACGCAACGATACAGACCCAACAGCGGAAAAAAGAATCTGAAGATGGCGCCCAAGGGTGGTAGCTTCCGCCGGAAGCACGCCGACGTCACCGAAGGTACACCAAATGGTGGGACGTCGACGCCCACCTGGGCTACGACAAAAAAAAAAAAAAGAGAAAAAAGACTACGATTCCGGACCCAACCACCAGATTGCAGAATATGCACAGCATAGTGAATCCAGAAAGATTCACGCTGCAAAACTACTCCTTCTGTAGTAGGGGATCTCTGTGTATAGTCATAATCTAGTGAATAGAATGGCAAGCCCACCCCCACACCAAAGCGGCGGTGGAGAACAGAGAAAATAACACCACTACTGTGCGAACAGATTTCGCAGCGAAGCCTGCCCAACCTGAGCATCTGCCCTGGCATCAGTGTCCAGACAGTAATGCTTAGCAAAGGTATGGACCGACTTCCAAGTGGCCGCCTTGCAGATTTCTGCAATTGGAACATTACGGAGCAAAGCAGTTGTGGCAGCTTTGTCCCTGGTGGAATGAGCCTTAGGTTTACCCTCTAAGGCCTTGTTAGCCTTTTGGTATCACAATTGTATACAGGACACAATCCACCTCGAGATGGACTGTTTAGAGGTAGCGAGACCCGTCCTGACTGATCCATAATTGATAAACAATTGGTCTGACCTACGAATATCCTTGGTTTTATCCAGATAAAATTTCAACACTCTCCTAACATCCAGGGAATGCAGAGACCTTTCCGCTGTAGATGAAGGATTCTGAAAAAACGTAGGTAAAGTTATGGTCTGGTTAACATGAAAATCAGATATAACCTTTGGAAGAAATTTAGGGTGAGTACGCATAACAACCTTAGCAGCATGAAATACAGTATAAGGTTCTTGGCAACACAACGCCTGAATTTCACTCACCCTGCGGGCTGATGTAATGGCCACGAGGAACGCCGCCTTCCAGGACAGGTGCTGCAACGAAGCCTTATGAATGGGTTCAAAAGGCTCCTTCATCAATCTGGACAGCACCACGTTCAATTCCCATAAAGGCGAAGGAAGCCGGACAGGAGGGAACACTTTCTTCAAGCCTTCCAAAAAATCTTTGATCACAGGGATCTGGAAGAAGGAAGTCTGTGAAGGGCATTTCCTGTAGGCAGTCAGCGCAGCAAGATGAACCTTAATGGAATAGACATTAAGGCCAGACAGCGCCAAATGTAGAAGATACGGAAGGATGACATCTTCCTTACACGTTGTTGGGTCATAGTTCTTGGACTGGAACCAGATGCAAAACCTCTTCCACTTAAGCATAAGAAGTTCTAGTGGAAGGTCGCTTAGCCTCCTTCAGTATGTCCATGCAATCTTCAGGTAGATTCAAATGGCCATATTGCACTATCTCAGGAGCCATGCCGCCAAACTCAAAGACGAGAGGTTGGGGTGCAACATCTGCCCCCTGAACTTCGTGAGAAGGTCCGGCCTGCACGGCAGCCGTATGTGAGGAAGGAGAGACCGGTGAAGCAGGTCCGTGAACCACCACTGCCTGGGCCATTTCGGGGCAATCAGGATCATCCGTGCCCTGGACTGGAACAGCTTGATGAGCACCGCCGGAATCAGGGGAATGGGTGGAAAAGCGTACAGAAAGCTGTTCGACCAGTTAATCCATAACGCATTCCCCAGCGTCCCCGATTGGTAGTACCTGGAGGAGAAGTCTCGGCATTTGCTGTTTTCGGCGGTGGCGAACAGATCTACATCTGGAGTCCCCCACCTTGCGAAGACTTCTCCAAGTACTTTGTCGTTTATGACCCATTCATGGTTTTCCTGAATCAGTCTGCTCAGTGCGTCCGCCTGAACATTCTGCACACCTGGTAGATGGGTAGCCGTTATCGTCAGTCCTCTGGCTAGAAGCCAGTGCCAGATCGCCTGCGCCTCCTGCTACAGAGTGCGCAATCTCGACCCCTCCTGCTTGTTGAGGTAATACATCGTGGTCGTATTGTCGGTCTGAACAAGCAGAGGGTTGGTCCGGAAGGACGGATGAAAGGCCTTCAGTGCCAAGTGAACAGCTCTGAGTTCCAGGAAATTGATGTGGTACGTGGATGCCGTCGGGGACCACGTCCCTTGAATCTGTAAGTCTCCGGAGTGCGCCCCCCAGCCGTGGAGAGACGCATCCGTCACGATAGTCTGAGTGGGAATATCCTTGTGGAAGGGAACCCCTCTGAGGAGATTCTCCGCTGAACACCACCACTTCAGAGACTGAAGAGCATGCAGAGACAGCTGTATCTTGTCCTCCCAAGACCCCTTCCTCTGATCCCACTGATCCTCCAAGCACTCCTGCAATGGTCTCATGTGCAGCCGTGCGTGTGGCATGAGGAAGATACAAGAGGCCATCGACCCCAGTAGAGAAGACACCGTCCTCACTGTTGTAGATGGAGCGGTCATAAGAGCCTGAGCCTTCCGAAGGAGTGATAATCGTCTCTCCTCCGAAGGAGACACGCTTGCTGACAGCGTATTGATGGAGGCTCCCAAGTAATGTATGCACTGGACCGGAGTCGGGACAGACTTGGACATGTTGATGTGCAACCCCAGCTTGTTTAAGAGAACGCACGTCTTCTGGAAGTGCGCTTGAGCTTCCGAGAAGGAGGAGGCCTTGATCAACCAATCGTCCAGGTACGGGTAGACAAACACCTTGTTCTTCCTGAGGTGTGCAGCTACCACTGCCATGCACTTCGAGAATGTTCTTGGCGCAGACTTCAGTCCGAATGGCAGTACTGTGTACTGATAATGATTGGCGCTGACTTGGAATCGCAGGAACTTCCTGTGTTTGTGTGCAATGGGCACATGGAAGTACGCATCCTGTAGGTCTATAGCACATAGCCAGTCTCCCTGTTGCAGCTGAGGATAAATCTGATGCAACGACAGCATGCAAAACTTCTCTCTGCGAATCCACTTGTTTGCTTGTCGCAAATCCAGAATGGGCCTCAACTCGTTCTTGTCCTTCTTGCGAACCAGGAAGAACCGGGAGTACAGACCTCTTCCTCTTTGAGACAGAGGTACGTCTTCTATCGCCCTTTTCCTTAACAGGATATCGGCCTCCGCCTGGAGCTCGCGCAGCTGAAACCGCGAGCTGACTGGTGGAACGATGGAGGCGTGCTGGTGAACCGAAGACTGTATCCATTGCAAACAATATGCAGCACCCACTTGTCCTGAGTCCTTTTTCTCCACTCTGCCAGAAAAAATTGAACGCTTCCCCCCCCACCAGAGCGGGTAACGGATGTAGGGGAAGTAACCGCTCAGGGTCGAGACCCAGCCGGGCCTTTCTTCGCTGTAGAGGACTGCTGGCCTCCTCTACCCTTCTGGCGCTTCTGGAAGGGCCTCCGGAACTGCTGCTGCTGTCCCGAAGCCTGCCCTCGCCCTCTGCCCTGTGCCCCGAACAGTGTTTGGAACGGGCGGTAGGCCTTCTTTCCTTTGGTCTTCTCCAACCCAACAGCCGTCAGGGTCTCGGCCTCCGCTTTAATGCGGGCCATCTCATCATCCGCATGCTTGCCGAACAGGGTTTCCCCCGAGAAGGCCAGATTGGCCACCCGCTGCTGAGCCTCCGGCTTGAGTGAGGTGAGCCTAAGCCAAGCATGGCGCCGTTGGTTGATCCCATGACAGTACCCATGGGGCGCCAAAAGAGATACATCAGCAGCCGCGCTGATGACCTGGTTCAACACCAGCATCCCCTCCTTCAGGATCTCCTGAAAATCCTCCTTCTTCTCTCGAGGCAGGAGTTCAGTGAACTGCTGAAGGGATTCCCACAGGGCACGATCATACCGCCCTAGCAGAGCCGCATCGCTAGATGCCTTCATGGCCGTAGATGCCGTCCCACAGGCCTTCCTGCCAGCTGAGTCGATCCATTGGCTCTCCTTATCAGGAGATACAGTAGAAGACGGGGAGGTAGAATGTTGTTTCCTGGCCGCCGTCCGAATAACAGAATCCGGAATCGGATCCATCCGCAGAAAACCCGGTTTAAAATCCGGGGCCCTGTACTTCTTAAGGGCCGGGAGGGAGCGGCCTTCGTCACTGCTGGTGTAAGGAACAGCTCCTCCGCGGGCTCTACCAATCCTGGTACAAGCGGTAGTAGAGGGCAAGACAAATGCTTCTTATGAAGCGTCTCAAAAATCACGGACGTCGTGGGTGTTGGAGCCGTCACCGTGATTACCAATTTTGCTGCGCCCCTCAGGAGAACATCCTGGAACATGCTGATGTCGTCCACAGGAGACACTCTCGTCCCCGGGGATTCCGACAAAGTCGGTGAATAGGTCCTGGTCCTGGAAGAGCCCGTGCGGGACCGTGATCCGCGCCTCCTATGGCGCCGTCTTGACCTAGTGGAGGATCTGTGACGACTCCTCGATCTCCCCCTCCGTCCGGAGCGTGATCATGACCTCCTTGGCTTCGGTCGATCCACCGGTTCCACAGGGGCGGGCGACTTTGGCCTGGCTGGGGCCCTCGGCCGAGGGGTCCCCTTGGGAGGAATCAGATATCGGGGTAGTGAAACTGACCTCGGAGGAATCGGGGGCGGCTTGTCTGCCGGCAGCTGAGGTTGAGGTAGAGGTTGAGGACGCGGTGGAGTGGGAGCCCGCGGAGGAAGCCCCCTCGGCAAGGGAGGAGGGGGCGTAACCGACTTATGCCTAGAAGGGGTATACACCACTGAGTACACTGAACCCGGTGATCCGCCTTCCTTTCCAGGCTGGGACGTTGGCGAGTCTCCCATAGGCACCTGGCGCCTGCTAGACTGACTCCTGGCGCCAGAACTCATTCCGCGCCTTCTTGGCGTCGAAGAACGGCGACCAGACAGCGAGCGACGGCCCCTCGACGACGAGCGTCTTCTCCTCGACGGCGAGCATCTCACCCTCGACGGCGAACGCCTTCGCCTCGACAGCGACCTCTCTCGCCTCGACGGCGACCTCTCTCGCCTCGACGGCGATCTTCTCCTCGACATCAAGGCTCCCCTCGACGACGACCTTCTCCTCTTCTCCGACGGCGAACGGCGGTGTCGCCTCGACGGCGAGCGCCGAAGCCGGGCCTCTCGATGTCGATTACTCGATGACGAGATCGTCACCGGCGGTCTGTTCACTTCCCTCGACGCCGAACGTCGACGTCGCTTTGACCCAGAGCCCTGGAGAGAAGGGGAACAGATTGTAGTCATCCCTCTCGACGCCATAGTCGGTGCAATCAACACAGACGGAGAATGGGGACGCTTGCTGGTCTTCCTGCCTCTGGGGAGCCCCCCAGAGGCATCAGCATGGGCCAAGGAAGCCCCTCCAGACCCACCTTGTGCCTTCGGTCTTCTGTCCTCCAGACCCTGAAGCCTAATCTTCATTCTATCCCTCAGGGTCCTGCTAGAAAAGCCCTGACAAATGTCACACTCCTCTGGGACATGAGACGAGGGAAGGCAGATGATACACACCTCGTGTGGGTCCGATTTGGCCTTCTTCCTGGAGCACTCTGGACATTTGTCAAATAATGCAGGCATATTGACAATCAAAGAGTGCACCAAAAGACAAACAGGAAGAAAAACCACGAAAGTACTTCAGAAAAGCACTCAAATAACTTTGAAAAAGTGAAAAAAATCACCAATAAACCATTGAAAAGGGAGAGCTCAATGCTCCAGGGTCCTGCTTGCAGGAGCCGGAAAACAGAACTGAAAGTAAAAGGGACCTGCAGTGCATTCTGGGATACTTGAAGTTCTGGAAAGTTCTCTTAAAGGCACAGTATCCTGTTCTGAGCCACATAATGGCAGCCTATGGGGCTTGTCTGTCTATTTCTTCCTCCCTATCATTCCAGAGGGTTTTTGCTGTTAAGGCAAGGTTTTTCTCTGTGGAGAAATCTGGACAGGCTGTGCTGTTTGTGGATTTTTGGAGGAATTTCTAGTTGAAGTACTGGACAGTGTAGCCTGTGGATATAGGCTGCATTATCTGTCTTTAATTCTCTCTTAAGTGTCTGTGCAGTTCTGCATTTTCCGACACTTTAAGAGATTATTTTTGATTGCTCCGGGGTCCACGCACATGGGCGGGACTATTCATTAGATTATGACTATACACAGAGATGCCCTACTACAGAAAGAATATTTCAAGTTTTTAAAAGTAGACACTTTGAAGAAATTTCACAGAAAAGCACACAATGGATTCCTATGGAGAAAATTCAAGTTACTAGTAAACCCGACTAGGATTACTTTTGCGGTTCAGTACTGGGCTACAACATGCAGTTCTGGCTGCTCTCCTGATCACAGGTGAGTACTTCGGAATTCGGTTGATTTTACGGGAATATTTTAAGTTTTCAAAATGTCACACTTAGAAGATTTTTCGAGTCAAACCAGTCAATGTTATCCAATGGAAGGTAAGTGAGTTACCGGTTTCCAGGTGAGTACTCGACTGGGGAAGTTAGGGTTCTGGGCATAGACTCAGGGGTCCCCCAGGGTCAGTAGGTACAGTTGGTTCACCCTCAGCGGCACAGGGGCAGCCGGGTGTAGAGGTAGTTAGGCCCAATGTTATCCAAGGAGGGGCAGAGGGCCTCCGGTTGGTGGCTGGGGGACGTCCTCGTGGTCTTGGGTCACTCGGGCACAGGCCGGGCTCGGCGGGTGCAGAGTGGGCAGCTCTTGAGCTGCCTGGCTGGCAACAGGGGGGTGGTTGTTGAAGCATAGCCTCTATTTATGGGTGTCCCAGTTAAGAGGGTCAAGGCAGGCAGGTCCTCCAGGTGTCCCAAGGTTGCTGTCTGCAGGAGTCGCCGGGATTAAGCAGGAGCAGGTTCCAGGATCGACAGGCCGGTAGGGCTGGGGCCAAGTCAGTGGGTGTCGTCCTGTTAGCAGCTGCACAGCGGGTCTTTTTCTTCCTGAGCTTCTTTCTTCTTTTCTTATCGGGATCTGAGGAAGGAAGGTTCATGGTGGCCCTAAATACTAATACTAATACTAAATTTAGGGGCGTAACAGGTAGGACCTGTGGGAGGGGGGGCAGGAGCCTAGCTGTGATTGGGCAGGGCTCCCCATCTTCAAGATGGCCGGAGCCCGGGGTCGTGCTTCACCTCGCCTTTCCCACCTGAGGGGTGGGGTTGGCACAGGCTGGCTCACCCCGCTTCCTGACGTAGTTTTTCCCGCCAGTCCTCCTGCCAGAGGGGGGGTTGGAACCGGTGGGGGCCAGTTGTTGAGTACAGCAAATGGTCTGGAGAAGCTCACAGAGGTGGCATGCCTTTGAAGCTTCCCCCTGCCTATCCTGGGAGAGGAGACCTAGCACCTTGCCCAGGATGTTGATTGTTGCAGGCCCAGGAGAGCAGGGGGCTCTCCACCCAGGGGACCAGCAACATGTCTGCTGTGTGGCAGCCTCTGCAGCCACTCAGACCAGACGTGGATTGTAGGTTAGGTTTTCAGGGGGCATCTCGAAGATGCCCTGTGGTACATTTCACTTTAAATCACACACCCTAAGAATGGCACAATAAGTGCTGCAGCCCTTAGGGGTCTTCTCTGGTCACCAGGCCCTGGGCACCTAGGGTACCATTTACTAGGGGCTGATAGGTGGCCAGAGATGCCATTTGGGGTTTGTTTCAATACAGCTTTAGGGAAGGAACACAGTCCCTGGGTACCTGGTTGGCAGGAGCCCAGGGCACACTCAGTCAAAGCACATCAGCAAATCAGAAAAAAAGTGGGGACATACCAATGCAAGAAAGATGGCACTTTCTCACACTGGTAACTAGCATTTTCCATTCGAGGTATATGAGCTGCAGATCGTACACTGTGCATAAACTGTACAGCAGTGTCTCCCCTAGCGGGGGTCACCTGTATCTGTTGCAGTGGTTTGAAAAAGTGTCTTAAGAACAACCGAGCCTACAGAAGCCTGTTGTTTAGCCTGCACGTCAACACAATAGTGTTTGGTGAAGGTGTGTGGTGTAGACCATGTTGCGGACGAAAACCTTCGTTTTACTGCCCATGTCCACACCTCTGAGGTTGAATTCCTGGATATATATATCCGGAATAAAAACAATACGTTGGAAGTAGACCTATACTCGAAGCCCACATCAAGAAACACCTTGCTTCATTTTTCAAGTTATCACCCTAGGAGCCAGAAGGATGGTATTCCCTTCTCCCAGTTCCTTAGGGTGAGACGGAACTGCACAAACATCAAGGACTATGATAGTCAGTCTGTAAGGATGAAGCAAAAATTCCTTGATAGAGGATATCCTCATCGTCTGGTACGTGAGGCTTATAAGAGGGCCCGATACTATGACCGTGATGCTCTCTTGAGATCAAAAAAGGAAGCCCAGGAACCGAAATTAGTGTGTGTTACACGACACTCAACACTAAATGCGACGATCAGGCAAATAGTTAATGCCAATTGGCACCTATTGAATTTAGAACCGTCTGCCCCAAAACTTCAAAAACCAATGTATGCGCATCGGAGGAACAAGAATTTAAAGGACTTTGTAGTCAGATCAAGACATACTGGTACCTCTGAAAAAATCCCATTTGTACAAAAATCTATACAGGGAGCAAACCCAATAAAGGGCACTTCAAGATGTGGCTCCTGCCACTCTTGTGACGGTATCATACCAGGGCAGACTTTCCAATTAAATGGATATAACATTGTAGCAAATGAATTGTGGACATGTAACACCAGCAATGTTATTTATTTGCTCATGTGTCCTTGTAACTTAGGATATGTGGGCGAGACTGCAAGAACTATCAAAGTCAGACTGACCGAACATAGGTCGGCAATCAAAACTAAGAAACTGGCTGCCCCACTTGCTACACATTTTTCTGATTTCAACCATGCCCCATCAGAAATACGGTGGCGCATTTTAGAAAAAGTACAAATACCGAATACTAAGGGAGGAGAGAAGATAAGAAAAAGACGAGAAGTCTTTTGGATTTTCTCTCTTAAGACCTTTAGTCATGGTCTTAATCAGGAGCTGCCCTGGCAAAATGCAATTCTGTGAAAACCCCTTTAAATTCATACTGCGTGTAAACAGGGCCTTCCCCTTTAAGAAACCTAGGCTCTTCTTTAACCAATGACACCTGGTCTTATAAAAGAACTTCCAAATTTCAAATCACGGCTGTTCTTTTTGAAAGACCTGACGCATCGGCAGTGTATCCGGATTTGTCGGCGTCCCTGTGCAAACTTAAGGTAGAAAACCGCATATGCCATGTAGCGTCTAAACGGACTTGAATTTAGCCCTTTGTTAGAATCCGGGTAACATTAAAACCTTGCACTCTTCTTACTAGGAGTTACGTGCATTTTGAGACCCAACAAAGTGGAATATCATGACGTCTCCGCCGTATACTCAGGACTGAATCACGAGTGTAGCAGCGCACGACGTATGAATTAGCGGCCTTCTTTAAATTAGGTAAGCGGTGGCATGAGAATGTAAAAATGTGTGCTACTTTAAATTGTTCGAGCAATCGGTAGTCCGTTGAGTTGCGGTTCTGTATCAAGTTGAGATAAACGCCTTCAAAGTGAACCGGCAAAGAGTGATTGTTTTAAAATGGCATATTAACAGGCTGCTCGCCCTTTCTCTAACTAGGAGCCTATATCAGTTATATCAGCAGAATATAAAAGAACACAGGATGTCCTTGCCTCAAACAAGTTTTTCACTCAACTTACGCGAATGAATTGGCACCACGCAATAACATCACTTAAAAATATTTAGGTAAGTGATAATTATACACTGATCACGCGTATATATTTTTCAATAAACTAGCATTATAGAATCCCGGCTGACCTTGTTTGGTGTGTTATATTGTTAGGACCTTATTCAACACACCGGAGGCCTTGTCACGTTACCTACAACCGTTTAAAAAGACCCCAGTAGAAGGACATAAAATAATCCTCTGAGGGTAAGAGAACGAGTAATATGTTTCAGTCTCATAATAAAGAAGCATTACTGTGGGTGCATATTAAAGCAATTGTTTTTTGACGAATAGGATACTGTGACCTGTTCATATTTTAACAAGAAACTTAGGCTAAGGAAGCTCCGAAAGAACACTAAATAGAAACAAAAGGTGAGCAGTTATGTGTAATCTTCCTAGCGTAACAATATAGGCTCTAAACAAGGGAACTGGGGTAGTGGGATAAAAAGGTTTTTGACCCATGTTTTACCCGCATATTATCTTGGTCCCCTCAGAAAACTTTAAATAAATCACCCAGCCTTGAATCCGTGGATACAGCATCTATACAGCCGCCCTGCAGCTTAAATAATTAGAGAACAGCACTGGTCTTGTACTTCAGTACAAGTTTAGGTAAGAAATTTGTGCTTATGTATTAGAACTGTAGGAACAGTTGCCTCTATAAAATCATAGTAAATTGGTGCTTATATTTAAGATACCACTTTTCTAGAATAGGGATCCTAACTGAAATAGTGCAACAAAAATGGATTTTCTCTATTTTCCAACCTTTCCTATTTTATTCTCCTATGTCTTTACTTTATAACTCTCCGTGTACTTAAGAAACGATAAGGAACCATGTTTCAGTAAAAGCCTTAAGCAAACACAAAGCCATTGAAATGCTTAGATGGACTAGTCAATTGGATGACAATCACCAATTGAACCACTAGATTTGATTAACGTGACATCATTGATTAATAAGAGAATGATATATAAGGATGTCTTTGACAAAATGTGTAAACTTTTGTATTTTGCTAAATAATTTAACTCTGAGTATCACATCTTCGTGTTTGCCTGTACACATTAAAGTGTGGCTTGGGTATGAAAATCTGTATGTGCATAGGTGTAAAATATTTGTATATAAGGCGATATATCATTTTTGCGAATGTTTATACCAATAGAATGTTGTAACAAACTAGAACTAGTTCAGTTGTATCACTTAATGATAGAAGGTGTAACAAGTAAACTATTGTTATAATCTTTTTTACAGAAATTGGATGGTTTAAGTCCCGATGAAGGCATAGTTTATGCCGAAACGCGTCGACCGGATGCCACCTAACCTCCTTTTTAATTAAATTTTCTTATGAATACATATGTATCATTATAGAATCTTTTATCAATTTTGATCAATGCACTGTTTTAATTGAATCTTTTTTAATCAAATTAAAAATGTATATGTCCTGAAACTGCACTAGTTTGTTTTGTTATATCTATTGGTTGTTGCTTTAATATATGCCTGGGATTGTTATTTCACATACACACTCAGTCAAAGCACATCAGCAGTTCAGCAAAAAGTGGGGTATACCAATGCAAGAAAGATGGCACTTTCTCATACACATGTACTGGTTTTCTCCGCCATGACATGCGGATGAGATCCCACACCACTGCTTGGTTGCTCACTTTAGTCCTGAGGAAGACCCGCAGGCCAAGGTTCAAAAACACCCTCTGCGCCACAAGTCTGGTCATACCCCTGTACTTGGACCCAACATACACCAATCTGTGACGTGCCCCCACAAGATACAATCTGTGATTGTAAAATGTTGTAAATAAACCATGTAAAATATTTTTGGGCCAGGTCACCATTGATTGATAATTCTTTATCAATCCCACTATCTCAAATCCTAATTCTTTCTCTTTTCCATCCTACACTTGGGATTACTCCCACTCACCACCCTTGAGCACTCTCTCCTTTACACGTTCGTTTAGAGCAACCTTCTTTTGAAATTGCTTCTTGGATCGCTAAAAAATCTTAAAAACCTTCATATAACGGAATAAAGTTATGATTCTCTGTCTATATTTGGCTGTTGCACATTCTTTTTTTCTCTTGAGGAATTGTTTTAACTCCAGGAGCTGTATAATTGATTAGCTCTGAAAAGTGTAAATAACATAATTGACTTATATTTGGTGAAGGATTGGTTTAAGGACCATTGTTTTCTATATCATTTTTAGAAGTCTTATATCCCATAACAGCCGGCACGGAATTACAACCAGCAGAGAGATCGATCACCACCTTGCATTTTGCCTCCAAGAACTAAAGAAGTTGTGGGTTACTATCCAGACAAAACACGTGTTGACTGGGCAATCGATCAGAATTAAATACAGAGAACATATGATACTTTTGAGTGTTCTTCTTTATATGCAATTGATTGTTTATTTTGTTGTTTCAAATACTTTGAAGTGTTAAACATGCAGACATTGCTCTGCATACACCATCGACGTGTGCACAGGCCAATTGTAAAAGTACATCAACATTAGGCAAAAAGTGGGGGGCCACCATGCCAAAAGGGACACTTTCCTATAGTAGCTTTGTTCAAGCTTTACTTTAAGACCAAGATCTTCGCAATTAGGTAAGTAAATTTTTAAGGAAAAATACTTTTCACTTTCAAAAGTCGACGCTTAGTGCGCTTTTCAAACAGTTCAATGTGATCGTATGGATGAAAACAATAATGTGGTTATACAGGTAAGTATCCAACTTACAGTTCCAGTCTTTGGGACCACATGTCAGCAAGGGGCAAGGTTCAGGTCAGTACCCCTACTGCCTTTGATATGCGACCCCAGCTTTCGCCAGACCTGGGAGAAGCCACCCCCTGCCCTGAAGCTCATTTGGCACCAGGACAGGCAGTCAATTTGAGATGCAAGTAGGCGTGTTGCACTACCAGGCTAGTTACACCCTAAGGTGGCTAACTTATGTGGTTCATGAAAGAAGGGTTCCACCGTTTTGGTGGAATTAGCAAATAGGGGACAGGGTAATGCCTACTCCCCACAGGAAGTGACATATAGGGGGTGTAGTGAACCCAAGTGTAAGTAGCCCATTGGCTACTAACTTTCACTCTCTACACCCCTAAAT
Source organism: Lissotriton helveticus (assembly GCF_964261635.1). Taxonomy (NCBI): domain Eukaryota; kingdom Metazoa; phylum Chordata; class Amphibia; order Caudata; family Salamandridae; genus Lissotriton; species Lissotriton helveticus. The sequence continues at coordinate 1,502,246,389 of NC_136061.1, forward strand.
TCAGTATTTAAGCAGTCCCCTGACACCAAGAATGCAGATTCACTTGACATAAAAAAAGGAGGAGGACTAAGAAGAGCCGAACTCTGCCTGCCTACAATAACGACAATCCCACTGGTCCTGCTGGTGTGCATCGTCCAAAAGCTTGGGAGCGTCACCAGCATTTTACCATGGGTCAGCATCTCCCTTGAAGTGGAGGAGCCACTTCCCTGCAACCTGAAGTTACCAACGCCAATGTTCTGCAGACCACTAGGTCCACCGACACAGCAGCCACTCAGAAGCGGTCACCATGCTCCCAGAGGTCAGATCCTTCTCCCCACCCAGAGTGGAGAAGCCAGGAACCCCAGGAGACACCCTGCACCAATACCTGGAGTACCGGACCCCTTACAGCAACTAAAGCTTGTTTGTGGTCCAATCCAGACTCCACCACCGCAAAGACCGACCAGTCGACGAGGGACATCAACACCGCAGAGGCCAGCACCCAGAGTGGTGCAGCTGCCCTGATTTGTACCACTTTGCAGGCCAACTGTGAGACCCACGAGTGCCAATGATGCACTGGCCCAGCTGACTAAAACCCTCTTCACCTGAGCTCCCCGGCCCGGGTCCACGATGAACGACTGTGACCCCCCCTCTGCTCCCAGGACCCTCAGGAACTGAGCAACCACCACACCCCCTCTCCCCCGTTGGAGCTCCCGGACTGGTCCACAAGCACCCCTCTTTGCCTACGGTGTATCGTGCAAGGCTACCAACCTGCGCAGCCCCTCTGCACCTGGACACTCAAGGGCAAGAAACCCCCACTGCTGGTGGTTCTTTGGACCTTACCCCCCTAAGACCTTAAGTACTAAAGAGGACCCTCTAGATACGATTGAAAATGTTTCTTTCTCAATAGGAAAGCATTAAGACATTTGTGTGACATTTTTACTAACTGTAAAAATTGATAACTCGAAAAGTACTTACCCAATTACGAAGTTCTTGGAGTTCTAAAATACATAAACTGACACAAACATACCTGTTATTTTTATTTTAGATTAGAATCTTTTTGAGTGTGTCTTATTTATTGACTCGGTGTGGTCAACAAATGCTTACCATTGCCCTCTCATAAGCCTAAACTGAACGCTCACACTACCACAAAAGAGAGCATTTGGGATTATTTATTTATGCCCTGTAAGCCAATAAGGGGCGTCAGGACGTTCTACAGAGTTTACCTCATTTTGGTACACTACATAAAAAGACAGCTTCCTATAGTGGTGACCGCTTACCATGACGCACCAATGGGCCGGATTGATGGGGATATAAAAGTAGGCGTTCTTCAGGCCTAATGTGGCCATGAAGTCATCTTCTGCAGCAGGACTATGACACCCTATAGGATGACAAAGTAGATATGTTCTGAGAGGATGTATTTGTTAAGAGGACAGCAATTGAGGATTGACTTGAGGAAACCATCCTTTTTAGGGATGAGCTGTTGTGAACATATCTGGGACCCTATTTAAATACGATTCATGCCCTTATGTGGTTATAACAAATCATATCCTTAGAAAGGCATAAGAATCATATCCATATTTAGTCATAGCCAATGCAGTCCAAATACGGCAAGGCTACTCTCATAGACTCCTAGAAAGCACAACGTGTTCTTAAACAAACCAAGACTCCAGCAGCCCGGGAATTCCCCCTGCTTCTGTATTGATTTGTCCTAGAACTCCTGGAGTCTTAGAAAGAACTGCGAGTTCTTAGTGACGTCTTATGTCCAACCTTACGTCAAAATCGGCACCTTCCAGGTATAAATATACCAACAGCTGCCCTAGAAAAACACACGGTGGTTTGGAGCAGATCAGCTATCTACTTGCCCGACGCCCTGCTGAGGCAAGTGTCGATGGAAGCCGACCCTCCCATTGACGCGCTGAGAGACACGCTGTCTTTTCTCCTGCCGAGAAATCCAGCTCCAGTGTTTCCAGTCACCCTTGCGGGTTTCTGGGAGATCGAGTCCTGAGAACGAGATACAAGACCTCCTTCATTCTATAAACAAGGTATGGAGCTGATTAGACCCTTAGAGAATTATTGATTCAGATTCTTGGCAAAACTATTTTAACTCAAACTATAGCTCACTTACTCCTTCCCACGTACTAGGCTTAGGTTAGGTTAGGAACACCGGGGTAGGCGTATCTTAGAAGCACCAGTTGAGTACGATTAGTCAATGATTTTATATATGTATATATTTTATCTATTTTAAACACGGTATGGCTTAGAAACCGTACCATGCTTTTACAGTTTCATAATACTCCTTTTACTGTACGCACTTTACTTTATGACAAGTATTGCAATTGTGGCAACTCACTTCTCTTGCATGAGAAAGAAGACTGTTCAATAAATAACCACTTTTAGTGAAAACGCCTGTGTCTCTATTTCTCTGCGCTTCTGGTGAAACTAAGCATTCACGATTGACTGAGTAAAATAGTTATCTATTGTTTCCGCGACTCTGGAGATATACTCCTTATTCTGGAGGGAGCAAAGTTGTCATGTGTATGCGGTTGTCAGAAACTAATCCCTTCTTGTCTATTCAGGAAAGTTAACACCTTCTTGTTTACTCGAGAAAGTTTCTAGTGACCTCTGAGCTAGCTGGCATTCATAATTAAGTCTAACATATTCAATAGAGACCTAGTCGACCTCAGTCCTACGTCTAAACTATCGTTTATGCTATTCAAATGCGCAGAGCCTATTGGGAATATAGGAACTACACTACAGAGGAAGTACAGGCGGTCAACTACTCTGCCCTGGTGTGGAAGAGGCACTGGATCTATGGCGCTCTTAAGGAGCACCTGAACCTCCTCTCGCTTTAGGGCAAGTTGTTTTGGAATGTGGGGTAGTACTCAATGATGTATAGTATCCACCAGTCTGTGGTGATCTTCTCCCAGCGGATAAGAAATCCCTGAAGCCTCTCTCCAACAGGTGGTGTATGATCAGGGAAGTTGTGGGGCAAGTCAGTGCTTGAAAGTGGCGGCTCCTTTGGAGGCAGGGCCTCTGCCTCTAACGTTGGAGCTGTTCCCTCAGACGGTGCCCCAGGTGTAACCTTACCTCCTTGCTGCTGGTATGACTGCATTGGTAATGGGGCAAGTAGCTTTGAGCTCCCACTTGTCTGCTGTCTTTGAAAAGAGCCCCTGGTAGAAAGGAATTGAAGGACACCATGGCCTTAGTCGTGTTCATGCCCTTTATTATTTTTTCCAACATTCCAATATGAGGGGCGAACAAATGCTCCTCAATGACGGGCAGGTTGATAAGATGTTTTAGACCTCTGGCTTGATGCCAGAGACATAGCCAAGACTGGTGGCAAAATAACACATGTATAGTCACCCCTCTGGCAGCTGTGTGAGCTGAATCTAGGACGCCTCTAATGGTGGCATTGGATATGGCCTTCTCCTCTTTGACAATCTCTTCTTTATTCTTTCGATGTTGGTTGGGGAATGTTAGATTAGGGTCTGCATCTCTTCTCATTGTGCCCCAACGAGGTAGGAGACCTACTCTATTGGGGATGTACCAGTGCATGGAGCTTATGTCTTGCCAGTAGCATCAATTAGCTCCTTATCAGTAGGAGTGGAGTCGCATGTGGCTTGCACTACTGCTCTCTCGCAGGCAGAGAAAACGACCATGGAGTCTGGTGGGACGAGACCCAGATAAAGAGGGGACCAGAACGTGAAGGCTTGAATGTCCTTTGAATCCTGGGTGTTACCACCCAGGATTTTACAGGCTCCTTAAATGTTTCTGGGGCAGATTTCCCATCCATTTAAGCATAGAGAGAAATGGGAGGAAGTGGTGGGTTCTACAGAGCATCTCAACTAGGAAGTCATCATTCTCCAGGGTGACATGCATGTTCACCTTGTGACAGGCAGCTGTAAGTTGGATGACAACGTGTTATACAGTAGTGATGTGTGACGGGGATGCCCTAACAAGGAAATGGTCAAGATCTGTGTCCCACGTCATAGTCACCCAAGAATCATTTGTGAGGGTGTGGGTAGATTGGCGCATTTAAGACCTTTGCTCAGGAATAGGGACTAGGGTTCTTTCCATCTGAGTATGACTCCGGTGACCTCTGAGGAGAAGTACCACGTGGTGGAGATGTATGAATAACCGCATTGTTCTTAGCCCTTTTTTGGAATCGCTAGCTACAGGGGAACATCAAGTGCTGGAGAATCCCCAAAGGCAAGTCTCTAGGTTTAAGGAAAAGTCTTTTCTAAAGTAGAGGTCTTGTCTGTGCATGGGTGGATGACGAGAAGGCACTGCTGCATTTTGTCCAGTTCCTGTTGGAGCTTTGCGGATGGGTCTCACCTCCGAGTCAGTTGCCAACTGCCTCAAAGCCGATGATGCTTTCGGTGCCAATGGCACTTTCCACTTTGAAATTTTAGTGCAGAAGTATGGTTTGGACTAGTGGGCCGATTGCTATCAAGGTTCCTAGCTGGACCCAGTCTCGGCTCAGACACCTTGTTTCACTGCCAACCTGAGCCCAACGGCTGTGGCATATGTGGAGGCGGCAGTGGCTTGGGCACATGGCTTGAAGCCCGAACCCAGCAGTGGTGGAGCTCGACCTCAATGTGCAGCAGCTTATAAGTTTTAGAAATCAGTGTGGATGTTTGGGCATCAACCATACCATGCATTTTGGTGTTGTCTTCATTCAAGGTATGGAGTCGACAGATGATGATGGGGTGCCCTTAAATGCCTCCTCTTCCTCCTGGACTTCCTTTTCTTCAGTCTCCAAAGAGTTGAATCCGATGCTCTCAGGGCTAGGCTGATGGGCTGGTATGTTTGGCAACTCTATCACACTACCGTAGATTGGGGGTCGAGAAGGGATGTTTATAGACCACTAGGTATGTTCCCTAATACGAATATCAACACAATATATACCTATAGTCTAAAAAATGTATCAGCAGCACAATAGGTGTGTCACTCCAAATACCCATTAGTGAAAGATAGATAGGAAAAAAAGAGAAGGCAAGACATCCCTTAAGGATAAGATCCCTCACTCACCCGAAGGTGACATGCTTCATCATTGGGGTCCTCCTTACCAATGTTCAGACCTAGTCTGCATTGGGAGCTGCTACTTCTGATGGATTTAAGGAAGTAGCTCAGAGATGTTTCCACTAATAAGGACTAGGATGGTAATCCCAATGGGAGCTGAAGGGTATAGTGAGGTGTGCAGCGCTGTGAAAAATTATATATATACTAAGTGGTGGAGTTAAAACTGCCTAGGTGCAATCACAAGGAAATGCTTTAATAGTGTGTTGTACCTGACAGGATTAAAAAGAGAGGTAACAGCACAGTGGTATGGATTTAGAACCACTGTCACTCGGTGGTCGACATGTTTCAGCCTCTAGATCACTACCCGTGTATCAATGGCTTTCTTCAGGACCAGATTGCATTAGTGATAATGCTGCTGCACTGTTTGGTGTAAAAATAGAAATAGAATAATAAAGAAAATTTATACAGAACCGGTATTCCTGCTTGTCTTTTCAGTCAGGTCATACCCAGGTATCTGAAAACAAAGAACACATGATAGGAAGAAGAAGAGACACACTTGAAAACTACTGTGCTGCTTGATCATTTTGGCATTACTTGTCAATAAATCACAAGTGTCATACTGTTTGGGAGCAATTTTAAGTATCAAGGACTTACCCTCATCAGTAGGATATTCCTGCCTCACCTCTACCTGGCGAACTGCTCTGGAGGGAGGCCCCGCTCTGCGGGGGAAATGATGTGTATAAGTGTCACAGGGACAGTACACTTATCTATGACAATACATGCATTCATTCAATTTGACATGAGTGTCTTCATTAAACACATTCATGGTGAGACACACCCACTAAATGAAGAGACCTGAGACACCCACCCACACTGGTGACCAGGGCGCCACCTCAATGGTTCCTTAATGTTATAGACCGTTATTAAAAATTATTTAGAAAAAAATATGTATATTGCTGGCTAGACAGTTTCTTCAGTCGAAAAACAAGTGTAAGCACATGAATTAGCTAGTTCTAATAATATGCTGCTGTGCTAAATCATGTTTCCATTCTCTTCAGTAAAGAGCAAAAAGCAAGAGGTTGCAGTGGCCTTACCTGTCCGTCGGTACCTCGTCACCTTCGAGAGCAAGTCCCGGGAGGTACCGACTGGTAGGCCGATTCTCTTTTAAATAGTGTATTACTTGATTGTTCGACGCCCGGAGCGCCAAAGGTCCTTACTATCCTTGGTGGCCAGGGATTTGCCTGTATTCGTCTGTACGACCAGAGCAACACACGCTATTCACTCGCGCATGCGTGGAACGGGCCATACTGAAGAACCCTGCTCCTACGCACATGCGCCGTAGGCTCTCAATTCAGTGCTCGATTCAAAACACACAGCGCATGAGCAATGGAACGCTGTGTCATCTTGGCAAATGTTAATGCCTGTGATCTTTATACCGAGATGTATTCTCCCTAGTGTATCAAAAATGAAAGGGAATAGAGTATTTACTGTTGCTGAGAGATTAAAAATTAACCTATTATTACAGGATTACGTATTTTTAACTACTCAGTGCTCGATTAAAAAAACACAGCGCATGAGCAATGGAATGCTGTGTCATCTCGGCAAATGTTAATACCTGTGATATTTATACCGAGATGTATTCAACGTCTCCCTAGTGTATCAAAAATGAAAGGGAATAGAGTATTCACTGTTGCTGAGAGACTAAACATTAACCTATTGTTACAGGATTACGTATTTTTAACTACTCAGCATGGAGTCATTAAAAAACAAAGCTGTTTAGTCACAGGGTCAATGGAAAAAATCTTTCTTACATCTGACCTGGGGATAAGGGTCTTTCTAAAGTGTTGTTAGACACAGATTTACGGTGGGTGGTACTAGAGAAACCTTGGATTCCACCCCAGCTAAGTGATCCCACGCAATTTCTGTTCAGAAAGGAACAACAATGGGTGTACAGACTTGGGACAGAAACGCAGGGACTTAACGATGATATTCCTTGGTTGTCCATTTAACAAAATACCCTCGGTGTATGTTTAGGGGGGGCCTTTCTGTCAGAACTTAGTTCCAATTAATTAATTGGGTGAGTTTGTGTCCCCAGGTCAGATGTAAGAAAGATTTTTTCCATTGACCCTGTGACTAAACAGCTTTGTTTTTTAATGACTCCATGCTGAGTAGTTAAAAATACGTAATCCTGTAACAATAGGTTAATGTTTAGTCTCTCAGCAACAGTGAATACTCTATTCCCTTTCATTTTTGATACACTAGGGAGACGTTGAATACATCTCGGTATAAATATCACAGGTATTAACATTTGCCGAGATGACACAGCATTCCATTGCTCATGCGCTGTGTTTTTTGAATCGAGCACTGAGTAGTTAAAAATACGTAATCCTGTAATAATAGGTTAATTTTTAATCTCTCAGCAACAGTAAATACTCTATTCCCTTTCATTTTTGATACACTAGGGAGACGCTGAATACATCTCGGTATAAAGATCACAGGCATTAACATTTGCCAAGATGACACAGCGTTCCATTGCTCATGCGCTGTGTGTTTTGAATCGAGCACTGAATTGAGAGCCTACGGCGCATGCGCGTAGGAGCAGGGTTCTTCAGTATGGCCCGTTCCACGCATGCGCGAGTGAATAGCGTGTGTTGCTCTGGTCGTACAGACGAATACAGGCAAATCCCTGGCCACCAAGGATAGTAAGGACCTTTGGCGCTCCGGGCGTCGAACAATCAAGTAACACACTATTTAAAAGAGAATCGGCCTACCAGTCGGTACCTCCCGGGACTTGCTCTCGAAGGTGACGAGGTACCGACGGACAGGTAAGGCCACTGCAACCTCTTGCTTTTTGCTCTTTACTGAAGAGAATGGAAACATGATTTAGCACAGCAGCATATTATTAGAACTAGCTAATTCATGTGCTTACACTTGTTTTTCGACTGAAGAAACTGTCTAGCCAGCAATATACATATTTTTTTCTAAATAATTTTTAATAACGGTCTATAACATTAAGGAACCATTGAGGTGGCGCCCTGGTCACCAGTGTGGGTGGGTGTCTCAGGTCTCTTCATTTAGTGGGTGTGTCTCACCATGAATGTGTTTAATGAAGACACTCATGTCAAATTGAATGAATGCATGTATTGTCATAGATAAGTGTACTGTCCCTGTGACACTTATACACATCATTTCCCCCGCAGAGCGGGGCCTCCCTCCAGAGCAGTTCGCCAGGTAGAGGTGAGGCAGGAATATCCTACTGATGAGGGTAAGTCCTTGATACTTAAAATTGCTCCCAAACAGTACGACACTTGTGATTTATTGACAAGTAATGCCAAAATGATCAAGCAGCACAGTAGTTTTCAAGTGTGTCTCTTCTTCTTCCTATCATGTGTTCTTTGTTTTCAGATACCTGGGTATGACCTGACTGAAAAGACAAGCAGGAATACCGGTTCTGTATACATTTTCTTTATTATTCTATTTCTATTTTTACACCAAACAGTGCAGCAGCATTATCACTAATGCAATCTGGTCCTGAAGAAAGCCATTGATACACGGGTAGTGATCTAGAGGCTGAAACATGTCGACCACCGAGTGACAGTGGTTCTAAATCCATACCACTGTGTTGTTACCTCTCTTTTTAATCCTGTCAGGTACAACACACTATTAAAGCATTTCCTTGTGATTGCACCTAGGCAGTTTTAACTCCACCACTTAGTATATATATAATTTTTCACAGCGCTGCACACCTCACTATACCCTTCAGCTCCCATTGGGATTACCATCCTAGTCCTTATTAGTGGAAACATCTCTGAGCTACTTCCTTAAATCCATCAGAAGTAGCAGCTTCCAATGCAGACTAGGTCTGAACATTGGTAAGGAGGACCCCAATGATGAAGCATGTCACCTTCGGGTGAGTGAGGGATCTTATCCTTAAGGGATGTCTTGCCTTCTCTTTTTTTCCTATCTATCTTTCACTTATGGGTATTTGGAGTGACACACCTATTGTGCTGCTGACACATTTTTTAGACTATAGGTATATATTGTGTTGATGTTTGGCAACTCCTCAAACTCCTATTCAGGGCAAGGTCCTCTTCGCCAAAATGTCTGGCCACGCTGAAGATGATTGGTACATTTTGTTGTGGGCCCACTGCTTGTCTATCCATGCCAAAGGGTCTTTCTGCTTCTGAAGGCCGAAAAGAATTGCAGCAGGTCTTGCTGTGCTCTGGAGAGAAGGACAGGTTACAGATGGAATTAATGTCAGCCCTAAGTTACCCTGAGTGTCACTGAGGGCATATCTTTAAGGGCGTCTGTTCCAATACACGCTGTGTGTATTCATTCTCCGGCGCCAGAAAGCAAGATGCAGTGGTTGAAAGGGTGGGACACAACTAAGGTTGCGGGGGCTTGGTTCTTCGATGAGGATGTCCAGAGCAGCTGAAGCAGAGAAAGACAAAGGTACAAGCATTGAAGTGGACGTCTTGTTGGCGATCGTAAGGGAAGCAACAGGCTCCTGGGCCACGATGGTCAAAGAAGGAATGCATCGAGACCAAGAGCAACATCTGTACAGGTTTGAACATGATGTCTGAGAAAAACAATCTAATAATGGAATTTGTGCTCATGCCTCTTCACTACCAGGAGGAGGAGTCACTGAAGCCTTATAACTCATAAGACTTCTTTGAAGAAAAACAAGTTGCAACAGTCCAAACTCAACACTAGATGCAAGGAGTATATAGAGCATGTGTATGTACAGCCACGCATGGTACGAACATTTTATTTTGTGTGATCACATGAAAAGAACTTATTCCTTTGCCAAGGTGTTTGTCCCATTTTGTTTGTTTAAAGGCCTCAGTCATTAAATTGTTGGACTTGAGAATCAAAAGATTTAGCAGAGCATCTGGAAAACAATTTTTGGTTGAAGTGTGGTGTTGGTTGTTAACTGTGAGATTCATTTCTTTCTACGTGCTTCAGTCAGAATCAGAATAAGCTTTAGTCGATTTCAATCATATAAAATCACAAAAGCATCATACATAAATAAAAACCTCTTAAGTATACCTTTGATTTAAGAATACACATGTACGATAGTTCTATATGTTATCTATTTACAGATACACACAAACCATACATGTGTATTGTGTAATAAGAGATAATAAAACTATACAATAAGACAAAGCATTTCAGCAAAGCAAAACCAGGCATACTTTCTATGGGGGTTAAATGTTAACCGTTTTCCTCACTCTCAGTATACTTTTTAAGAAACCAGTCATAACTCCGATACAGTAGACACTATCCAGAGATTGTAAGTATAAAAAAGTGGGTCGGCATTGTCTCCACCCCCCCTTCCTTAATAAGGGCCGGATCCATCTTGATCTCTCTTTAACATAAAACGTACAAAATAGGATCATAAGTATAGTTGTGTGTGGAGACATTATCACAAGGAGAGCAGCATAATTCCTTGGACCAGTTATTCATCTCTGGATAGCTGATTAACCGGTAGAAACCCCAAATCCAAAACGGGCTAAAACGTATCTGTCATAACCCCATAAACAGCATAAAAGATATGGTTGGATATCATGTGTTATCAAAGTCAATTGGTGCTGGACTACTGTGGGTTTATTCATTTCATGTGTGAGTCTAATAGTCTCTAAGTGGGACATGCATGTTGTTTTGAACTCTTTCCTAGAGATAGTAATCATTGTCTGGGCAATTATAATAATCGAGGTGCCCTAAATCGTACACAAAAAATGTTGTGTACCTTAACCAATTGATCTTAGTAGCATGGTCCAATTGCATTGCATCTTTAATTGTTTCCTGATTTAGACCTGTGCTGCTTGTGGTCCAGATACTGTGCCAAAGTAGCACAGGTTGTACTTTAATAACATCAGCAATGCTTCAGTCATCTTTGAATTAATTCACCTCCTTAAGCCTGGCCCAGAGCCAACAGTAATCTAGCCACTTCTCATCTTTTGCCATACAGTAAACAGTGCTCAGCAACAGTATTGAGAAACTCACCTGTACAAAGGCCAGGAAGCACGAGTCTTTCTTCTGGCGAGATTTGATCATCTCCAGGGCAAAAGGTTGATTACTGCAGAAAGTAGCACTTGACTGTTTCAGCCGCTCCTCCCCTGCTCCGCTGAACTGAAAGAAAATGCAAACTATCAGAGAGGGCCAAGCAGTCACAAAGAACCTCTAATTTTGGTACAAAACAGACAAACTACCATATTAGAGAATCTAAAATGAAGGTAGTCTTAAGGAGAGGTACAAAAGTGTGGGACACAAACAAACACATGTGAAATTCGAAAATTGCCATAGTAACCACCCGAGAAGCCCTAAAAAAAGTCATGAAGCATATCCAAAGTAGCATGTGAGAAAGATGCCCCAAAGCAAATCTAAAACAAGTAAAACTCATCCAAAATGTGAAATGATCAAGAGACCCAAAGAAAACTTAATTCAACAAGTTACACAAACTTGACATTTCCAGGATATATCCATTATGTAAATAATTCCAATTTAGGTGAATGGCAGATACATTATAATGGGTGGGTTTCTTGGAAATATGACATGTTAAAAATATACTTGGATACCTATTTTGCTATCTACATGTAGACTAATCTGTAACAAAGAAAGAGGGACATTAACAATTTACGGTGTTCAAAGGTGATAAAGATGCTCAGAGACAAGAACGTTGTCTTTGGGATCGGGAATTCTGCATTAAAAAAGAGGAAAAATGAAAAATCCACTAATGCTAAATATGGCCACACCCTTGATTGAAAATCCCACGGCACTGTGCTGCTACCCAAACTACCAGCTCCTTTTTTGAAGCTTTAACAAAACACAGACAGTCCGGTCTTCATTTTCCATCACACCCTGACAAATGGGTATTATTTATATAGCACACATATGCATGATGTACACAAGATTATCACAAGGATACGGTGTTCAATGGCCTCCCAGTATTATCTAAAACTAAGACCTGAAATAAGTAAGCAAATTCACCCAGATGAGTAGGTCATCACCAATCTGATCAACAACGGATGACTCATTGCGCTTGCGTATTGCTTTCATCTGTTCATTCAATCCACCTGAAACGAGTGAAATATAGACAAGTGAAAAGGTGCATAGATCTGAAACATGAGTTCATAGGGATAGAATGGAGCATGTTAGAAATTGTAGAGAGGAGCAACAACGTGGGGAACCAAAGACAAACATAACAGAGAGGGAAAGATTACTGATTTGTGAAAGTTAATGGGGAAATGTGCCAAGATTAAGTTAAAGAGACAGAAGCAGAGGGGGTGGGCATCACAGATAAGAGAAATACAATTGATCAAGAAAATAATTTAACATTATAGGGTCAACACAGGAAAGGATTGTTACAGATGAAAATAAAAATAACATAAAAGCAGCAGTAAAAGACAAGAGAGCAAGTGAAATTGTGTGTAGGGAGGCCAATGTAGGGAAAGGATAATGAAAGATTGAAAAAAGTGTGTAGGCGGTGGTGGTGGGCAAGATGAAAGCACATTTTAAATAATTGCTATCTGTGCTGTGTATTCTGAGTCAGAATACATTAACATGTCAAGAATAACTAATGCACTTGAGACTATAGGGGTAGAATGGCACAAAAGAACGAGAAATCTAAAGAATGACTTAGATGCTAAGGAAATGCGGCGAAAATATGAGGGCACTGAAGTTCAAATGTGCCACAGTGTCTTTGGTTTAAAAATGGTAACTTGGGGTGGGCAGAAGGTGAAGAGGAATGGCATAAAAGTCATGGAGTGTTAAAGAAAAAAATACATATTGTGTGACAGTGAAACCAAATAAACCCCGTGGCAGGCAAGAGCAAAAAGGATAAATGCCTCTTCTTGGCTCATGTACCGTGGAGCAGAAGGATCTCATCAAGATTGCAGAAGATGCCTCGTGCTTCAGCAGGTGTCAGAATGGACTCACGAGATATGCGCTGGTAGAACACCTGATCCAGAACGGTTAAAGTGCGCACATGAGCACGTTCTGTGTAGAAAAGCTCTAAGTAGGGAGATAGAAACAAGTTCTGCAAATTAATTCAATGCCATATTACGAAACAGAAGGTGTCAATCTCTCCTATTAGTGCTCACCCTCTTCTCAGAAAGATTTCGAAAAAGATACCCATTTAAGTAGGCGACAAAAGCACAAATAAGCAATTTTTTTCTGAAACTTCTCACCATGAATGACTTCCTGCTGCTTGATTTCATGGGGTTTCATTCCTTGCAGAACTTCCCGACTAACCATCTGCTGCCAGTTGGGTGGATCCATATCAACATCAAACTCATAACACTCATCTTCACTCTGGACATCTCCATAGGCAATGGTGTCCAATCTAAAAGAGAAAGACTTGTGAGGTTTCCCCAGAATCTTTAATCTAAACTGAGACTTAGGCAGCCAGTACCCTTACAAAGAGAGGCTCCAATAACCTACAGAGAGAGGGTCAGCAACACTGTCACAGGGATACGCCTGTAATTTGTAGGCGAGTTAAGCACAATCAGTGTTATCTAAATATTACCAATACTCACAGAGGACTTGGCTATGTTCTATCTGAGGAAGTATGTGGTCTTCACTCAAAGACCTGAGAAACACAACATTTGGTATACAAACAGAAGTAGTGAGTGTCTTCAGAATTTCATGGACTGGAGAGCAGTGAGCCACCACAGCAAAAATATATGTAGTGGATGAAATGTAATGTGGATAATGTCACCATGCAGGAACCTAAATAGAATGTGCGATTCAATTCGATTTACAGTAATTAAATAGTTTCCACAAAAATACTGATGCTCAGAATTTTTCCACACACTGAGTGATCTCTGTACCGCTTGAAAACATGGGTACAAGCAATAATTCCAGTGTTGCACTGGAATCACGGCCATTTAAAAAAAAAAATTAAGAGACTTCTGCTACTCACTTTCTGAAAGATTTGGGAGTCCCAATGTCTGCAAACCTATACAAATATAGAAGTTGGAGTTATTTTTCAAGGACCGGTTAAAGGCATTTAAATCTCCATGCAAATCAAAAGTACCTATCTGATGCTACCTAGAGAATGAATATGCTACTTACCAGTATGCATCTGTTCTTGGCATGTAGGGCTGCTAACATTCATATCTAGTGCATAGATCGCCGCCTAGTGTTGGGTCCGGATGATTGCACATTGTTGTCCTGGAAGAGTCTTCGAAGTATCACGAGATAGGTGGCTCCTCCCCTGGACTACAGTGCGCATGGGCATCGACTCCATCCCCAGATTGGTTTTAGCCATTGTGGCAGAGATGGAGTGAAATAGTGTAAAGGATGTCCATGCTAATGATGAATGCAAGAGAGTGTCTGCAGCCGCTACGGGCACCGGGGAGGAGGGCGGGCGATATGAATGTTAGCAGCCCTACATGCCAAGAACAGATGCATACTGGTAAGTAGCATATTCAGTTCGAGGCATGTGGGCTGCTAAATTCATATCTAGTGCATAGAATACACAGCAGTCCCTCCATTAAGGGCGGTTGCCCGTGCCAGCTGCAGAAGCTTGAAAAAGTGTCTTGAGAACAGCCTGTCCCACAGCTGCTTGCTGTTTGGAATGCACATCTACGCAGTAATGCTTGGTAAATGTGTGTGGTGTAGACCATGTGGCTGCTCTACAAATGTCTTCTAAAGGAATGTTCCCCAGGAAAGCCATGGAGGCCCCCAATTTGCGTGTGGAGTGCGCTCTTGGGGGTATTGTTAAAGTGCGTTTAGCCTTTTGATAACAGATTTGAATGCATTTAACAATCCATCTGGCTATTCCTGCTTTGGAAATGGGGTTGCCTTTGTGTTGTGCAGAGAAGGCAACAAAAAGTTGTTGTGTCTTCCTAAATGGTTGTGTTCTGTCAATGTAGTACATTAGCGCCCTCCTAACGTCTAATGTATGAAGCATTCTTTCTGCTACCGTTTGTGGGTTTTGGAAAAATGCAGGCAGGTCAATAGTTTGGTTGATATGAAACTGTGACACCACCTTTGGAAGGAATTTGGGGTTAGTGCGGAGCACCACCATGTTAGAATGTATTTGGATGAATGGCTCTTGGATAGTGAGCGCTTGCAGCTCACTAACACGTCTGAGCGACGTGATAGCAACGAGAAAAGCCACTTTCCACGTTAGAAACTGAAGTTCGCATGAGTGCAGTGGCTCGAAAGGTGGGCCCATCAGCCTAGTGAGGACCACATTGAGGTTCCACACAGGAGCTGGTGGAGTTCTAGGAGGAATGACTCGTTTCAGCCCCTCTAGGAAGGCTTTAATGGCAGGCACCCTGAAAACAGAGAGGTGCTGCCTATTCTGGAGATAAGCCGCTATGGCGGATAGATGGATCCGAATGGAAGCGTACGCTAGATTGCATTTGTAAAGATGTAACAAATAGCAGATGATGTTAGGAATGGATGCATCTAGCGGGTTGATATTGTTGTCTGTACAGTAAATGACAAATCGCTTCCATTTTGCAGCATAGCAAGCTCTGGTCGTGGGCTTCCGTGCCTCCCGGATGATGTCCATGCATTCAGGAGGCAGGTTGAGGTAGCCAAATTCTAAGACCTCAGGAGCCAGATCGCCAGATTGAGCTGTTGCGGATCTGGATGCTGAATGTCGCCATGGTTCTGCGTCAAGAGGCTGGGTGTGAGATGCAGCCTTTGATGCGGTACCACGGAAAGTTCTAGAAACGTGGTGTACCATGGTTGGAGTGCCCATGTTGGAGCAACCAGGATGAGAGTCATCGAGTGTTGCTTTAGCTTTCTTGCATCCAGCGGAATGAGAGGCGCTGGGGGAAAAGCGTACGCAAATTTGCCTGACCAGTTCATCCATATCGCATTCCCCTGCGATTCCGGGTGAAGGAACCTGGCGGCAAAGCTTTGGCATTTTGCGTTTTCCCTTGTGGCAAACAGGTCTATCTCTGGAAGACCCCACTGCTGGAAGTACGGGTGGAGCACTGATGGATGTATCTCCCACTCGTGCATTTGATGGCTGTACCTGCTGAGCAGATCCGCCATCTGATTGTCCTTGCCGGGGAGGTGTTCCGCCATGAGGAAAATGTTCCTCTGAATGGCCCACTTCCACATGCTCTGAGCCAGATGAGACAGCTGTGGTGAGTGAGTACCTCCCTGCTTTTGGATGTAGTACATGGCCGTCATGTTGTCCGTCCGGATCAACACGACTTTGTTGCAGAAATGTACCTTGAAGGACTTCATCGCCATGAAGATTGCCATCAACTCCAGGTAGTTGATGTGCAACTTCTGTTGTTGTGTGGACCACAGTCCCTGCACCGTGTAGTGGAGCACATGAGCTCCCCACCCTTGGAGAGATGCGTCCGTTGTCAGGATAATCTGTGGCACAGGCTCTTGGAACGGTCGTCCCTTGCAAAGGTTGTGTGGATTCCACCAATGCAGAGAGTTGTATGCCCGACCGGTCACCAACACTAGGTCAGTCAGTTGTCCCCGAGCCTGTGTCCACTGATTCGCCAAGCATTCTTGGAGAGGACGCATGTGCAACCTCGCGTGCGGGACTATGAAAATGCAGGAGGCCATCATGCCTATCAACTGCATGAACACTCTCGCTGGCAGGGAGTGTTGCGGTCTGAACCTCTAGATCAGTGACTGAATGCTGTTGATCCTGGCTGGGTTTGGCTGAGCCATAGCAGTCAGGGTGTTTATTGTCGCGCCCAGATACTGCCGCACATGGGCTGGTTGAAGGTGCGACTTTGGGTAGGTGAGCGAGAACCCCAGACTGTGCAGGAGTTGAATAGTGTGGGACATGTCCGCGGCGCACCGTTGTTCCGACTTTGCTTGAACAAGCCAGTCGTCTAGGTACGGGTAGACGTGTACGTTCTGCCTCCTGAGGTGCGCCGCCACTGTCACCAGACACTTCGTAAACACTCTGGGGGCAGTTGTTACCCCGAAGGGTAGGACTTTGAACTGATAGTGCCTGTTTTGAATGGTGAACCGGAGGTACCGTCTGTGGGATGGGTGGAGTGGGATGTGGAAATAAGCATCCTTGAGGTCTAAGGTTGCTAGGAAGTCCCCTTGATTTAGCAGGGGAAGAATTTGTTGCAGTGTCAGCATGTGAAAATGTTCTGACAGTATGTACATGTTGAGGGGGCGTAGATCCAGAATAGGTCTGAGGGATCCGTCCTTTTTTGGGATGAGGAAGTACAGGGAATAGACTCCTGTGCCTTCCTCTTCCACTGGTACGAGCTCGATTGCACCTTTTTGCAGCATCACCAAGACTTCCTGCTGCAATAAGTGCAAGTGCTCTGCCGACATAGGACGGTGCCTTGGGGGAATGTTGGGAGGAGTGGACGTTAACTCCAAACAGTAACCGTATTGGATAAGTTTTCGCACCCACCTGTCTGTAGTGATGGATGTCCAGACTGGCAGGAACTGCTGGAGTCTCCCCCCGACAGGTGTTGGATGGTCGGGGGGCAGTGACAGAGAGTCACTGTTTATTGGAGGCAGAGGAACGTGAGGTGTTGTTTCCTCTGCCCCTGCCCTTGGCACTGTTACCTCTGTATCCTCCTCTACCCTGCTTGGGGTAGGAGGATTGTGCAGTACCCTTTGAAAATTGTGATTGTTGACCCAAGTGTCCTCTGGTAACACCACGTGCTCCTGAGCGACGAAAAGTGCTGCCCCTGAACTGTTGTGACTGAAGTGCCCCCATGGACTTAGCAGTCTCGTTGTCTTTCTTAATCTTTTCAAGTGTGGTGTCTACATCTGTCAGGATTGACGGGCTGGTTGAGGATAGTAGTTTGGATGTCAGGCTTAAATCCAGATATACGAAGCCAAGCTTGTCGCCTGAGCATGACGCTAGTGTTAATTCCCCTAGCCGCTGTGTCAGCCACATCAAGTGCACATTTTATTGCAGCGTTTGATATAAGCTTTCCCTCTTGTATGAGCATTTCTGCTGCTTCTTTATACTCATCAAGCAGATGTTGAAGGAGCTGTTCTAGGGTGTCGTAATGCGCCCTATCGTAACGCGCTAATAGTGCCTGTGTGTTCGCTATACGCCATACATTGGCAGCCTGCGCCGCCACCCTTTTGCCAGATGCCTCAAGCACTTTCGACTACTTGTCAGGGGGAGGAGCTTCACCCGTAGTTTGGGAGTTTGCCCTTTTGCGGGCATTGGCGACCACCAACGAGTCTAGAGGCAACTGTCCTCGAATATATGCAGGATCTCCAGGTGCTGGCCTGTATTTTTTCTCGATACGTGGGTTCACCACTCTTGCCCTGGTCGGTTCCTTAAAGATCTCTGGGGCATGTTTAAGGACACCTTTGAGCATAGGAAGAATTTTAACTGTTCTCTCTGAGACAGAGAAAGTGTCAAACAGGAAATCTTCCTCCACCGGGTCAGCATGCATGTCCACATTATGATTTGCCGCTGCCCGTTCGATTAAAGCATTAAATGCTGCAGAATCCTCTGTTGGAGATGTACGTGGCCCAAAACCTTGTGGATCTTGTACCACCTGCTGGCCACCTTGGTCCCCAGTGTCGTCATATGTGTCCTGCTGAACATCAGGGTCATTGTCCACTGGGAAATTGTATTGGTCGTCTTCCTCATCACCCTCTCCCCCTGATTGGTTTGGGGAAGGTGATGGACTTCTTCTGGGTGGTGGTAGGATAGGCTCAATAAGGGCAGGAATGTCCTGTGCTGGCCTCTTTTTCTTCAGTGGAATAACATAGGATTCCAGTGGTTGGGAAGTGATCTTCCTTTTGTAAAGGGTCAGTTTCCCTGTTTGGGCATCGATGAAATGCTCAGAGTGTTCTTCTGAGGCTTGAAGCGTCGAAGGAGCCGAAGTCTTTGGCATCGATTTAGGTGCAAATGCCTTTGGTGGCACCTTTGGTGGAAGAGTGTAAATAAGCTTGGTTGAAGACTTCTGAGGAGTGTCAACCTCTTTTGGATCCGATGGCGTGGGAGCCGTCGCCGACAAAGTCTTTTCTCGAATCCTTTTCAGGGAGTCGGTGACTTGTTTAGTGAAGGAGGCGGAGGGTGTCGTAGCCGACGTTCGGTGTCCGGTGGCGTTGGAGTCCCTCGGTGTCGACGGTATTTGCGTCGACGATTCTTCAGCTGCAACGCGGCGCGGCTCCGTTGTAGGCTTTGGCGCCGATGCCGATGCTGCATTTCCGACATTCTTGTGCCGATGCGTAGTGGCTGCGGCCTTCGGGTCGTGGCCTGTAGTCGATTTTTGTTCGACGGGGCGTTTAGTTGACGGCGCCGTAGGAGCGTCTGAAGGCGTGTGAACAGACTTCGACGTCCGTGCCGGAGCAACAGAGGCCGACTCTTGACGGACGCCCTTCTTGGAGGACGAGTCCTTGTGCACCTTCTGCGGCGCTGTTGGCTCGATAGCCTTCTTTGACTTCTGTGGACCGGAGGTGGACGGAGTCGATGAAGGAGCAGGCTTCGATATTTTTTGTGGGACGTCGGCCATCTTAGATGTTGTCGAGTCCGTTAGTTTCAGTTTCGTTTTCTGCTGGACGTCGGCCATTTTAGGTTTTGTCGAATCCGCTAGTTTCGGTTTCGATTTTGCCTGGTCGTCGGCCATCTTGGGTGTTGTAGAAACCGAAGGTTTCGGTACGTTGGATGGCGGCTCCGCTTGAGTGTCCGTGGCCGGGCTACAATGCGGGGCCGGGGATAGCGGTGCAGGGTCGTGGGTAAGGCCGAGTGGCGATCCCGTGACCTGAGCCTGTGTAATATAGACTTCGGGGCATAGCTCTTCCTCTGAGCTATCTTCCGCGGCCCCATAAACTTCTTCGTCGTCTCCTACCTCCTCGACGTATTCAATGTCCTGGTCCTGTCCTTCGACCTGTTCCTCGGGATCGGACTGGACCTCCGTCGACGGTGGTGAAATTTGGAGATGATGGCCACCGCCTTCCTCCGCAGGGTCGTCGAATATGTTGTCGGGTGCCGGTGTGGCTCGCTGGGCCTCGAGGCGCGCCGCGCGCCGATGCTTGAGCGTCTTCTTTGACCTGAATTTTGAGCAGGCCATGCAGTCGTCTTCGTTGTGGTCCGGTGACAGGCATTTATTACAGACCGGATGCACATCGATGTGTGGATATTTGGATCCACAGACGGGGCAGAACTTAAACGGGCTCCGCTCCATGTTAAGGTCGTCGGGTCTTGCTGCGACGAGAGGGCCTCGAAGTGCGAAGAGTAACTAGACTCCGTAGATTTCCGGCTCAGAGAGTCGGACGACGCTCGAGACCGTGCGCAAACAATACCGACGCTGGTAACGAAGGCCTTTTGGCCTTAAGAACAAAGTTTATCGGTTCCGACACGGAGACGTCGAGAACCACATCCGAACCCAATGGCGGAAAAAAACAATCTGGGGATGGAGTCGATGCCCATGCGCACTGTAGTCCAGGGGAGGAGCCACCTATCTCGTGATACTTCGAAGACTCTTCCAGGACAACAATGTGCAATCATCCGGACCCAACACTAGGCGGCGATCTATGCACTAGATATGAATTTAGCAGCCCACATGCCTCGAACCTAGTTTACCCAGCAATACCCATGACCAAAACACTATTTTTTGGTACAGGCTAAAAAAATTTATTCGATCTTTGTACCACTAGTTTGCATTTTCATAGGGACCAGGAAATGGAGATAGGCAATATGGACAGTTACATTGTTTGAACTCAAGGACAGCTTTGACACATTCATCCATTAGGCCCTGGAAGACGTTTTAGACACTAGCAGAAGATTCTGAGACAACACTTTAATGGTTTACATCATACTCAAACGTAAATAATTAATTAGTCCTGAAAAGCACTAATATTCTAGGAAGGTACAACACCAGCATTCATTTTTTCTTTCGATCATATTCAACCTCCACATGAAGCCCTGCAAGATTGTGAATGCAGAAGACGATATTAGCATCCATCAATAAGCTGCTGACAGGCAACTCTCCTAAACTTTCAGATGCCCATAAAATCAAGATTCATCCTAAAAGATAACTGCATGTCTAACAACTTCCTAAAACAATCCTACGAAAACTAACTTTAACTCTTGACTAACAGTAACATATTAGTATTGATGGAATATTGTTTACTCAACATGAATTTAGATGGTTTCACACATCAGATCACCTAAAGCGTAGAACCACTTTGATTCATACTTGGCACAAACCTCTACTTGGCTGAACGGTAAAGACAACATTGTACCAGCTCACAATGTAAATGTATGTAAACATCTATCTGCCAGGAACTGAACAGATTACCCACGGCTTGATTCTTCCCCGAATGCATGGAGGCAACATTATCCCATCTGGCATTTCGGCTTTGGTGCTAGCCCCAATTGATGGAACCTGTCATGCCTCAGTTGACCTCAAAGGACAAAAGAAACACAACCACACTACACTATCAAGAAACTGCACTGGCTGCCCTTGCAAGCTTTCATCATCTACCGGACCTACTGCACTGCAGCTACAAATCTTAGTATCCTGGCAGCCCAAAGGAACTAAAGGATTCTTGAATCAAAGAACTGCAAACAGAAGTAAACGAGAATTGAATTATTCTCTTTGTGTACACAGAGGATCTGTAACAATATTGCTCCTCCTATAAAGCTTACCACATCCCCTTAGACATATAGAAAAGGACTAACCTTTTCAAGGAGCATCTCATCGAACCCACAACAGGAACTTCAGGAGGAGATCACCATTAATCCTTCCTCCTTTTATTTGTTCTACATGACCCTGAATGTTCCTCAGAGCTCATCTCACACTAGTTATATTTTGCTGGTTGTTTGTAAAACAAGTATATCTATCTTAAAGCTTTGTATGAGCTCAGGGAGGACAGGGAAGGGTGAGTCAAGTGAGAGGAAATTAATGTTAGGCCTATACGCATATCATTACACATACCTTCCCATACCAGCAGGTTATTAATCCATGATGTGTGACTTTTGCTTTTTGTTAAACTGAAACTCAAACATGGTAGTATTCCATAGACAAAGAATATGACACCCAGTCAACAATCCTTCATAAATTGATGCCCACCCTCCTCTACCACAGCCCTCTCCCGCCCAATTGTCATTCAGCATTGTACCCCAGTGTGTGATAGGTTATCGTGAATTTATGTTAAGAAATAAGAACACAGCCATTCCCTCCCTATAGGAACAATGATGGGCTTATTTAATATAAACCCTTCTTGTTCTTCATCTAATCTCCCACTGCATCACCTATACATCTCCAACACTGTGGTAGCATGTCTAGAAGATTTTCTGCATATACCTTTCCAGCAAAGAGTCTTCTTCCTGCAGATGGTCCAGCACAGGAGATGGAAAGTCAAAAATAGTGCTGCTTGGAGTGCGTGGCGTGCTATCAAAGGAATCAGCAGATGACAAGGACTCCCCGGTTTGCTTTGTGCCTAGAAAATAAGGGGGTCAAAGGAAAAGCCATTAGAGAACAGCGCCAGACATATCAAAGAGGGGGAGAGTATGAAGGTAAAGAGAGAGAGAAGGAAAAATTAAAAACATTGCAATTGTGAGAAAGAACATGTGGGATAGGAAAGGAACTAAGAATACGCTGCCATACGCAGTGACGAGACGGTCTCATATAGGCACTAGAAAGAGGGGACATAGGTATCGGGCAAACAAGAAAGTGAGACTGTTAAAAAAAAACAACAGACATGTGGGCACCAAAGAAAAAATGACATGACAGAGCGAGAGAAAGAGGCAGTGAGAAAAAGGAAAAATATTTTCAAAGTGGTGAGTAGTAGGCAGTAAAAGACTAAGAAAGCATTATCCCAGGCAGACACAGGAAGAAGAGTTAAGGAAGGCCAGGACTACCACCATATAGAAATCGGGTAACCAGAAAATGAAGTAACAGAAGCTGGCAGCCGAGACAACACAGCCTAGGCAGGCATCATAGAGAGAAACAAATAGGAAGCAACCATCATTCAAAGAAAACCAGCAGAGGTGGACAGGCAGAAAGAGTGCACCAACAATGGGAGAGAGGTGGAAAAAGGGAGAAACTAATAACTAAGAGACTAATAACTAAGTGGCTAAAATCAGTCTCATTGACATAAGTAAAATCCAAGGGTGCCAAAGAAATAGAGACACTGGTGCCAGGGGGATATTCTGGCACAGAAAAATCTGACATAGGGAATGGAAAAACAAAAGGCTGTTGGGGAGTGGGAGAGATGACAGAGAAGGCAGAGAATTAAATGAGGTCCAAAGCTGGGCGCTATGAAACAAAAGGTCTGCACGCACATGACAGGGAGAATGGTTACTTTATGCCGATAGGGAGGCACTTGGATTCAATGAATCTTAAAGTCAAACAGGTGAGAAGAAGTCACAAAGCAAATGTGCATAACAGTGATAGAACCGACGGACATCAAGGGGAGAGTAGTACAATAAACATTAGATGAAAGTATTTAGCAGAAATGGGATGGATGGGAGTATATGGGCAAAAGAAGGAAAGAGGAAAGGAATACATTTAGCAATAAAAATTAGTAGATAACAAGGGAAGGAGAAAGGAACCTAAACCCTGAACTACAAAAAATGTATCCAAGCGCTCCCCTCTTGTGAACAGCACTCACCTGTTTCATTCTCCTTCCCTCCATCTGTAGAACCATAGCCCACTGCTGCAAGAGGGGACATGGACCCAGAAGACAAGGGAACACCATCCGTCCCATCATTGGCAGCAACACTCTGGCGCAGCCGGCTAGACTCCCCAGGCTCAGGGCTGCTGGACGAAGATGCCGGAACGTGTTTAGGGTGGCGCTGTTTATGCATGTCCATTGCTCTGCCAACTAAACATAAGCACAAGTGGCATCATCTAAACCAGAAATTTAGCATATTGGCTTCTCAAAACCGTCCTGCACCAGGATCAAGCAATTCCATAAATGAGAAAATAATTTGAGTGAACCACAGACATATGCCAGTAAGGGTCTAGGTATGGACACTTTCAGTCAACTGTGAAGGTGGCACACTGTCCAGAGGACCAAGGCAATCTGCAGAAGACCGCACGCAGAGAATAACATTTGTAAAGCAGATGGGGGTGGGAGGGGGGGGGGGGGTCGTGTCTTCCTCCAACATCTGCAGCAAATTTGCCTCTGCATGGCCCAATGCTCATTTGGGTATATCATTTATAATCTTCTTCCAGCCAACTATACTACCTACAGAACCATGAGGTGTTCAAGTATTTGTCCACTGAAAATGGTGATCTAGAGTGAAGACTCCAGGCAGAGCTCAGAATACATTTCACCACCTTCTTGCCAAAGACCGCTAAGTGGATAAACATGTAACAGAAAACATACACAAAAGAACCCGGTTCCTGGTGAATTCCCTCAATTTTGGAGCTATGCGACCAATGATACGAATGGACTGTACCCTCCAGCCATGTAATACAGATGGCTCACAGCCATCAAGATGCAAACTTACAGAGAAACAGGCAGTTGAGCTGATAGTGTGTGTTATATAAAAAGTATAATCTTTAATTAGCCTATTCACAAAGTACTTCTGGCTGACTTGCCTAGTTGCATTGCAAAATAGCACTTCATGGTAGCTAATAGGAGTACAACAATATAAATAACAATAGCCATAACGATAACTATGGCAACAAAAAAACACAACAACTTTTTGTGTAGCGCTTTATAGTACCGAGTTTAGCAGTGGAAAAACAGAGGTTTCTATTTATCAAATTCGATATTGCATGAACGACTTAACCAAGAATGATGAAAGGCTTAATTTGCCATGCCATGATTAAATGTGTGACCTGCAGCTCAAATAATGATGTTGGCAGAAACAGCTAAATTATGTTAATCAATCTATACTTGTGTTAATAAAGCAGATTCTTGAGTACATTTCTAAAAAAATCCAAAGAACTGGTTTTAGACCAGATATCATAAAACTGACAGAGCCCTGCAATGTTCTTAAGTGACTGAACATGCTTGCAGCAAGTGCAACCCTCCCTCCTCCTTGATCAACAGAACACTGTCCAGCCTGATCCTGCATGGTGACTTCAAAGGTGGAGTTTTCTTAGACTGTCAATGATGGATGAAGAATGGCGTCAACGTAAGTCCTCATGCAGAAAATGACTGATCACACATCTTTTAAATGAAACAATGGGCCATTGAGAAATCAGTGGCAATTCCTGACTAACAATGCCCATCTCACTGGGAAACACGCAGCATCTGTTCTACAGGAGCACTGCGAAGCTGATTAGGCATGTACACACTTACTTGCACTGCTGTCATGGCGGCTGATCCTGCGTTGAGGCCCTAGGATGCTCTGGAACACTCGCCTCTTACCCTTGTCATCACCCTCGCGATCCTTCTTTTCCTTCATGCTCTGTGTAACCAAATTAAACAAAAGAAACTTTTAGGTGCAAGCTGCGCACATTTCCTCATAAGCTTTTGTTTTTAACAGCGAGTGTAACTTTGGAAAAGGATATAAAAAAACAAACATAAGGCTGGTGATAGATCTGTGGGCTGCAGCCAGCAATATCTGTATTTTGCTGAAATATTTGACAAACCCGATTAGTTTCTGAGGAGAGAAAAGGATGGGGTTACTAAGGGAGAAACGCAAAATGGTGGAAAAGGGGTTAAAGAACCAATAACTGAACACAGCTCTAATAATCAGTGCTGTAGTCTGGAGGTGAACTTAACATTTTATTCAGTTTTTGACCCATCACCGCCAATCCACCTCATAGCACCCTCTGTGTGACCTTTATTCTCTAATTTGAAACCAGAATCAAATGCTTATCACTCGCCAAAAAATACTCAATCTCAGAGTCTTTGTGGTTTCCGACAGAAGCTGGCTCTGTATATACTATACCAAAGTGAGGTATAGTATGCACAGAGCCCAGTGGAACCCCAAAGGTACGCAGAGGTAAAGTTAGATAGCAGCTTATTCTCTATTTATGGTAGTGTGGTCGAGCAGTAAGGCTTTATCAGAGGGTAGTGTTAAGCACTTGGTGTACACACTATATCAGCAAATTATATCACACACCCAAAGACTGAACTTCAGACCAATTGGGTTTGTATAAAAATATTCTTTTAGTTATGTTATTTCCTAGTATCAAGCAAGCCTGGCACAGGTAAGTGATACATACTTTGCAGTAATACTACAGTTTGTGTATATATACTTTGGTTTGATTACAGTAGAACTACTAGTAATGCAATGCATTGCAATATTGTACATATGCTTTGTATTGGCTTTTCAGTAGAATGTCCACTAATTACTTTTCTTACACAGTGTAGTATACCTGGATACTACACTGGGACATTTCCTGTAAACAGGTAAGTAAAAATGTTTTAGTTATTCGGTTACAGTTTTAAAGTTTTTCATAGATTTTCTAACTCCACACTTAGAAACTTTTCACAGAAAAACTGTCAATGTTAGCCTATGGAGGAAAATAGTCTTATCGGTTCAAAGGTTAGTATTCGGTTAGGTTAGTATTCGGTTGTGGGAGTTGCTATTCTGGGGGTAGACTCATGAGTGCCCTGGGCCAAGGATGCACTCTTGTTACACCCTCTGCGGTACTGAGTGCTGAGGCCCAATGTTATCCAATGGGTGATAGGGGGGCCTCCGGTTGGTGGCTGCTTACGAGCAGGTCACAAGGTTGTGGGAGCAAAGATTCCTGGACTTAAGCTCAGGGTAAATGGGGGTTCAAGCCAGCACACACCCTCAGCTGCACTGGGGCCGGGTGCAGAGTGCTGTTTTGGCGTTGGGCATCCTGTAGCTTTCTATGGTTTTTTTTCCCGGTTTGCAAACACACTGCAGGCTCAGGGACGAAGATCTGCTGGGTGCGATCACCGCTTGGAGACGTAATTTGGGATGCTGGGGGTTTGCTAGACACCATCGGTTGGCCCACCCAAGGCAGTGCGGCATCAGGTGCAAGGGTGTCTTTTAAGGTTGGTTCTTCTTACCAGCTCCTGGTCACGGTTGGGGGGACCTTCCGGATTTAGGCTGCAGGCGTCGGCTGGAGGCTTGAGGCAGGTCAGAGATCACTGGATCTTGGGTCTGGATCGCCAGGGAGACCTCCTTGTGGTGTTGAGCCACTCAAACTCGGGCTGTGGGCGTCGGGTGCAAAGTGGTGCAGACTCGTGGATTTCGCCAGAACAGGAGTCTGTTGGAGAACAAATCAGGTGTTCACAGGAGACAGAGTCTTTGGTTTGGAAGGCAGGGTAGGTCCTCGGGGTTCTTGCGTTGCTGGCTGCAAGACACACCGGAGTTTTGCTTCTGCAGGTTCGATGTGGGGACAGGCCTGTAGGTCTGGGGCCAAGTCAGTGGGCGTCCTCCTCTTCTTAGCTTCGGCACGGCTGTTCGGTCCTTCTTTTCTTCTTATAGTTTGTCTGAGGAAGCAAGGTAAATACTAGATTTAGGGACGTTTAGGTAAGTAAAGGTTGGGACCAATGGGTCCCTTCCATGGGGTGGGTACACCCCCAATTATGCCACCCTCCAGTGGGAGCGGGACATATGCCTCACTCTGGTTGGCTGGGTCCGTCCCCCCCCAACAGCAATATTAAGGGGTAAGAGAGTTGTGCTTCACCTCAACTCACCTCCCCCACCTGAGGGGTGGGGTTGGCAAAGGTGGACACACCTCTCTTCCTCGCTTCAGTTTCCCACCAAATGTTCCCACCCAAAGTGGGGGTGAGAACCGGCGAAGGCCAGTTCCTGAAGGCAGCAAGAGGCCTGGGGGAGCTCACAAAGGGGCCAGGCCTTTGAAGCTTCTCCTCCGTGGACCCTGCCCCCTGTGGGAGGAGGCTTAGCACCTCGTCCGAGGATGTGCATTGTTTCAGGCCCCCCAAGAGCAGCAGGCTTTTGACCCATGGGTCCAGAAACATGTCTGGTGTTGGCAGCTGAAAGCAGCCACTCAGCCTGGACACTAGTGGTAGGTCGTTTTTTCAGGGGGCATCCTAAGATGCCCTCTGTGTGCATTATACATTAAATCCCACTCTGGCATCGTTGTGGGTTAAATGTGCTGAGAAGTTTGATACCAAACTTCACAATTTTCAGTGCAGCCATTATGGTACTGTGGATTCGGAATGACAAACTTCCAGCACCATATACTCTTAATGGCAGCACTGCACTTACAATGTCTTAGAATTGACTTAGACACTGTAGGGGTACAGTGCTCATGCACCTGTACCCTCAGCAATGGTATAGTGCACCCAGCTAGTGCACTGATCTATGCCAGGGCTGTGGGTTGTAGGCATGGCACACAGGGATGTGTACCATGACGACTTCACTTTGTTCTGCACCAAAACACGTAGCCTGCAAATGCAATTTGTGACTATTAAGGTACAGGACCTCTAAGGGTGGCACAATAAGTGCTGCAGCCCTTAGAGGCCTTCCCTGGTCACAGTGCCCTGAGTACAAGGGTATCATTTACCAGGGGCTGACCTGTGGCCAGACAGTGCCAATTGGGTTTTGTCTTCAATGCAGTTTTAAGGAAAGAGCATAGGCCCTGGGTACCTGATTGGCAGGAGCCCAGGGCACACTCCGTCAAAGTACATCAGCAGTTCAGCAAAATGTGGGGACAGCCATGCAGAAAGAGGGCACTTTTTCACAGTTTCTCTATTAGGACAAGATTTCTGATCTTCGGCTACTACTTGTTGCATTCAGTGGAGGGAGGCTGCACTCAAGAGTATGGTGGCGCACCAGTGGCATCACCAAACGATGTCGTAAAAAATGCCATAGAGGTAGTTTCTTTGTTTTTTAAGAGTCTCCCTTATAGTGCTTCGATCACTAAGCAGAAGCTTTCACTAATGAGTATATAAAAGTCAAAGAGGAACTTTAGCTTATCGCTCTTCCTAAAACCAAAGCATTCTATCGAAAACCCATCATTCCACAATAAGAACTGAGTAGTGGAGTATCCTACACTCATGTGTTTACCATACTTTTCACAAAAATTGAACAAGCGCATTTCTATTGGGTTAGCTCCTTCTGTCATTTCATAATTTAGTCATGTTCTTATTAAATTATTTTTTCTTTATGACAGTTGTCTTATTCTATATCTAAAGTTAGGAGACACTGTCTGCAAACTGGACAGTGTTGTAAAATCCATTACAAAATACAGATTAATTCACACATTGTACCATCAAGGGGTCTGGATTTCCAGTTTTACTGAGTGTGCACATGAATACTGCTTGATAACTATCAGATCACATTTGATTTTTTTTATGAAAATCAGTTTGTTTTTTACTATCTGCTCAGTTCCCCAGTCATGATTGCCTTGCTAAAATTGTGCAAATGAACATAATCATTTATTGCATAAAGGTTCACTCTACTGCAAAATATAAGAATACTTGATCCGTCCAAGAATTTCAATAATATATAGAAGCAATGATATAGCGTACCTTTTCTGGGATTACAGAATTTTGAGGCAATGCACAATATACATTTTAAAGAAATGGAAATGTATTCATTATACTATGCAGTTTACTCAGATTTTAAAATGGATGTTTTGCATTCCTGATGCAATTGCTTTATTAATCCGAATTAGCAAAGCAAATGAAGTCTAGCGCCTTTGACCTACTGGCTTTGCAATGCTGCTTGGGGGGAGGGGTGGGGGTGCCTGGAGGAAAGCACACGAGTGAGAAAGCAACATGGACCGCTCTATTAGTGATAGTGTGGGTGAGCAGCCTTAGGTCTGGCACAGAGGAGTTTGAGGCATTTATTGCACAACATTTACCAATAAGGGACACACGACTCAAAAAGGAGATCCACACCAATGTTATAAAAATAAGCTTTGTTCAAGTTGTTTTTTTTTTTTTAAGACTAATATCTTTGCAATAAGGCGAGTACATTTTGCAGGAAACATACTTAAGGCTTTCAAAAGTCAACACAGTGCAATTTTTAAAGAGTTCAATGTTTTCCTATGGAGGAAAACAATAATTTAGTTATACAGGTAGGTACATGACTTACAGTTCCATTCTTCGGGATCACAGATTAGCAAGGGGCAATGGTCAGGTGAGTACCAAAACAGCACCACTAGCGGCACTGGGACGCCGGGAGCGGAGGTAAAATTCTGCTTTCCACCCAATGCATTTCAATGGAGGCTGGGGGTGCTTGAAGCCACACTGCTTGTAGGTAAGTAGACAGGTTGCAGGGGCCAGGCTTTGGGGGTTAGACCAAGCACGGGGCACAAAGCAGCACCAAACATACACCATCAGCGGCACAGCGGCAGCCGGATGAAGGGTGCAATTTCAGCATCGGGCACCCAATGCTTTTCAATGGAGATTTTGCTTCGACAAACAGGCTGCATGCATAGAACCAGAGGCTTTTCAGAGAAAATTAGCGACAGCAGAGGCAAGTCGGGATGTAAGATGGCGTAGGGACACCGTGGGTTCTGCTTCTCAAGGCCCAGGGGCTTTGGCTTCAAAGGTGTCCTTGAACGTTGGGTTTCCCTTACTGGGCCGGTCGCAGGAGAGGGGTGAGCCTCTGGAGTCAAGTTGCAGGCATCGTCTTAGGATCGAAGAGGGGTCTGGACTTCAGGACAAGATTGCCTGGAAACCTGGTCTGGATAGGTGGGCCACCTGGACACGGGCCATGAGCGTTAGAAGGACTCACTGTTCAGGAGGGCACCAGAGTCTTTTGAAGATATTCTTTGAGGACATGTCCGCTGGAGTTCTGGTCTTTGTCAAAGTGCAGGCAGTCTGCCACAGATTCTGGACGTTGCTGGGTGCAGGACAGGCGTTGTCTTTCCCGCAGGTTCTTTAAAGCTGGAACTAGGCCGGTAGGGCTGGGGCCAAGCCAGTAGTCTTCAGGTCTTGCTCCACAGTGTCTTATTCGTCCTTCTTCTTAGGTCAGCGGAAACTAGGTTCTGGGGGAGCCACCTAAATGCTAAATATAGTGGCGTTTTAGGGGAGTAATATGTAGGGCCAATGGGCACCTTACCTTAGGTGACTACACCCTCCATCATGCCACTCTCCTATGGGAGGGGGCATATACCTAGCCCTGATTGGAGGCAATCTCATCTTCAAGATGACAGGGACTGAAAGATGTGCTTCACCTCGCCGACCCCACATTAGGCGTGGAGTTGGACAGGTGGTCACACCTACTATTCTACCTACGTTTTCCTGCCAGCTTTCCTGCCCAAAGTGAGCAGTAAACAGGAGGCTGCCATCCGCTGCTAGCAGCAGAGGCAGGGGATCGCATTACAAAGGCAATAGGCCTTTAAAGCTTCCCTCTCTAGCACTGTGCTCATCCTGGGGAGTAGGTGTGACACGTCTGCCCAGGATGTGCATTGTTCTCAGTCCCAGAGAGCAGAGGCTCTTGACCAAGGGGGCCAGAAATATGTCTGGTAGCAGCAGGCTGCCTCCAGCTAGTCTGTGACCACACGCGTTAGTAGGTTTTCAGGGGGCACCTCTGAGGTGCCATCTGAGTATGTTACAATAAATCCTACACTGGCATCAGTTGGGGTTTATTGAGAGGAGTAGTTTTGTACCGAACACTCCTGGGATCAGAAAAGCCATCATGGTGCTGGGGAACTTGAGCTGTCAAGTTCCAGCCCATGTACTCTCTATAGTTTCCTTGGCACTTACAATATCTAAGAATGGACTCCGATACAGTAGAGGCATATCTGCTCCTGCAAATATGACCACACCTGTGGTATAGCATACCCTGCCTTAGGGCTTTGAGGCCTGCTAGAGGAATGACATACCATTACCTTAGGGAGGGCTGGTTGGCATGGCACACGAGCAGTGTGCCATGTCCACTCTGTTGTTTTATCTGCACCAGGTCAGTGGCAGTCTGTCTGGCCTAGGTAAGGTGTCCCTAGGGGACCCACTTCAGTCCCCATGACCTAGGTACCCAGGTACCATTCAACAGGGACTTGCAGGGGGCCTGAAGGGCCAATTGTGGTACAGTTTTAGGGAGAGAACACTGGTACTGGGAACCTGGACAGCAGGTTTCCAGTACAATTTAGTCAAAGTTGTACCAAAAGCCAGGCAAAATGTGTGTCGGGGGGGAGGGGGAGGGCTACTGCAGGAGAACCCCATTTTTTCACACTTAGAAAATACAGCTGTCAGATTTGAAGCATGAGCCCTGATCGCAGCAATGTTATCCTATGGAAGAAACATACACTGCATAGGCTAACTTGCAAACGACTTACAGGACTGTTCTTCTGGACTTAATGCAAGTAGGGGACAAGGTCAAAGAAAGCACCAAGAGTTCAAGGTTACCTGCCCTGGGATGTTCAGGTGCAGAGATGCTTTCAGCGGTGTTCCCCTCAAACTCTACACGTTGAAGTCAATAGGGAACATTACCTGCAAAGAAAGGCTGCAAGTGGGGACTGGTGGACCAGTCCGGCGGTAGTCAAAGGAGGGGCTCAGCTCTTGAGGGTCTCAGGGCCACAGAGACACCGTCTGTTTCAAAGGACTCGGGCAGAGAGGAAAGGGTGCATATGTGTTTTGTACACAGCAAGACAACTTCTGGCAAGCAGCTGGTCTCTGGTGAAGTTCCTCGACGTGCAGGTACGTTTTGGCAGCAGTGGTGTTCGAAATGAATGCAAACAAGCCTTGGAATAGGCTCCTGTACCCTGGGAATTGGTACAGGGAGCCTCTGGGGTGTAATAGCATCTCGAAGGCTGCATGGATCAACAGGGCTGACTTCCTGGATGCATGATGACCTCTTCCTAGGCTGCTGCTGCGTTGGTGGACCCGGTGATCAGTAGATCGGTGAACCGGGCAGTGCAGTCTGTGTCTACAGGCAAATTGCTCCTCCACTTCAAGGCAGATGCTGGCTGGTTGGCTAAGTGCTGGCACCCCAATATGGCATTGTGGGGATGCACAGCTGAAGGACGACTCTGGTCTTTGAAACTGTAGGGACAGGAGAAAGCAGGCAGTGTTTGGCACCAAGTCCACTGATAGTGTACAAGTTACTTACTTTCGGTAACGATGCATCTGGTAGAGACGATTCTAGCCGCAGATTCCTTAACGTAGAATTATCCCCAGGCGTGAGACTGGATCCGGAAAACTTTTTGCCATAGCATCTCTGCGTGCCGGGGGGCGGCACCACACGACTCTGCCCTGACGTTGTCCGCGTAAGTGACGTCAGCAAAGTCAGATAAGCCCCACCCCGGCGCGCTGACATATGTTTTCTTTGGAGAACTTTTCCGCGCCACAAAGCGGAGCCATCACAAACAAAACTGTGAGATTAGGGGAACAGTGAGCGAAAAAAATCAGAAAACACAAAAGGAAAGAAGCGAATGGTGAGGAACAGCACCATTAGGGACAGTGCCAGGCACTGTATCACTGAAAGTCATGGAAGAAAAAGAGCAGAGCACCGCTTCGAGGGGCAACCCTGCAAAGCAGAGGCGATATCCTCCCTGAAAGCAGAAAACACGTGAACAATGTCATGGCAGACGACGGAAGTCTGCACCCACAAGCTATAACAGTGAAGGGCGACAAGTCCTGAACCGATAAAAAATGGCAATCTACCCCTAGACAATACCATCAAAGAGTGTCTCATCCCCCGTAAAGAGCTAAGGACTGAGGCACAGCCAACAGACCCCCAACCCAGAAGACTGCAGAGGAGTTAGAAACCCCAAACAATGAATAAATGGGGGGGGGGGGGGGGAGCATAGGTAAGCCCCAACTGGAAAAAACAACAGGGTGTTGGGATCCTGGAGTACACACAAACCTACCGTCCAAGTACCAGAAGGGCAGGAGTAGAACCAATAGACAGAACAAAGCAGTCTGCCAGGGAAGAAGCGAAAGAGGTACTCGCAGAAGACAAAGCCTCTAGGAGGGGGGCCAGAACAGAAGACCAAGCTGAAGGCCCTCCAAAATGGGGAGGAAGGGCAGGCCGTGAAGGAATCTGCAGCTAGAATCGTCTCTACCAGATGCATTGTTACAGAAGGTAAGTAACTTGTACATCTGATAGAGACTACTAGCACAGATTCCTTAACAGAGAATTAGATACCCTAGCCATACCCAGAGGGGAGGAGGGTCAGCGAGAGAACATCACCAGCTTTGAAGAAACACAGGGCCCCAACAGGGGATGTCAGGGGGACAGGGAGGAAGGACCAACCCCCACCAAGCAGAAGTAAGCAGAAACAGGGAGAAAGGAAGGCCAGGATACGACAAGCCTACCCGAGGTACAAAGGGCATCCGCCAGAAAACCCCGGAGGGACAGCCAGTGCCAAAGAGTACCAAAGTAAGAAAGGAACCACCCAAAATCCTAGGAGACGAGGTGGAAAACGGGGCAGAGCCCACCGCAGGAGAACACACACACAGCGAATGGGACAGCTGAACAGGCATCAGCCCCGAAGCAGCGGACAAGGCAAGAAAAGCACACGGCCGAGAAGCACAGGTGTGAAAAGGAAGACACGGTTGCGCCAAGGTCCAGCAGAGCAAGTGGCAGGTGCACGCGGGTGTGAGAAAGTGCCATCTTTCTTGCCTTGGTATGCCCCCACTTTTTTCTGAACTGCTGATGTACTTTGACTGAGTGTGCCCTGGGTCCCTGCCAATCAGGTACCCAGGGCCTGTGTTCCTTCCCTAGAAAGAAAAGCTATGCTGAAACTAAATATCCAATTGGCATCTCTGGCCCCCTGTAAGCCCCTAGTAAATAGTACCCTAGGTACCCAGGGCATGGCGACCAGAGAAGATCCCGGAGGGCTGCAGCACTTATTGTGCCACCCTCAGAGGCCTGTACCCTGGCACCCACACACTGCCTTTGCAGGCTGAGTGCCTAAGTGCAGAACTAAAGCAAGAGTCGACATGGCACACATACCTGTGTGCCATGCCCACAGACCCCACTGCCCTGGCATACTTCAGTCACCCCTCTAGCTGGGTGCCCTATGCCAGAGGTGAGGGCCCAGGTGCATGAGCCCTGGGCCCCTACCATACCTAGGGCCATTCCTGGGCACTGTAAGTGAAGTGTCGCCATTTAAGAGTATATGGTGCTGGGAGGTTGTCATTCACGAACTCCACAGCACCATAATGGCTTCACTGAAGACTGACAAGTTTGGTACCAAACTTCTCAGCACATTAAACCCGCACTGATGCCAGTGTGGGGTTTAACCCCTTCCATGCTCATGACGAGCTCAGCTCGTCATGCAGTACAGTGCTCCTGTGCTCATGACGAGCTGAGCTCGTCATGACCACACCCGTTTTTATTGCTGTCCAGCACAGCAGGGGAATCGCTCTAGCAGCGATGCTGTTAATGTAAAATGCACGAGAGGGCATCTTAGAGATGCCCTCCAAAAACCCGAAACTGCAATCCACGTCTGGGCTGAGTGGCTGCAGAGGCTGTCACACAGCAGACATGTTGCTGGACCCCTGGGTGGAGAGCCCCCCGCTCTCCTGGGTCTGCAACAAAGCACATCCTGGGCGAGATGCTATGTCTCCTCCCAGAGGATGGACAAGGGGAAGCTTCAAAGGCATACTGCCTCTGAGAGCTTCTCCAGACCATTTGTGGTACCCAGCAACCAGCCCCCCCACCAGTCCTACCCTCACTCTGGCAGGAAGGCTGGCGGGAAAAACTACGTCAGGAAGGGGGGGTGCCAACCTGTGCCAACTCCACCCCTCGGGTGGAGGAGGCGAGGTGAAGCAAGACCCCAGGCTCCGGCCATCTTGTAGATGGGGAGTCCTGCCCAATCCCAGCTAGGCTCCTGCCCCCCTCCCACAGGAGAGGAGCAGGCTAGGGGGTGTACTCACCCCAGGACAGGGACCCATTGGTCGCTGCCCTTGCCCAACCTGTAATGCCCCTAAATTTAGTATTTAGGAGCTCCCTGAACCTTCTTTCCTTAGATCCCGATACCACAAGAAGAAAGAAGATCAAGAAGAAGAAGACCCGCCGCGAAGCTGCTAACAACAGGACAACAACAACTGACTTGGGCCCAGTCCTACCGGCCTGTTGATCCTGGAACCTGCTCCTGCCTAAACCCGGTGACCTCCGCGGACAGCAACCTTGGCACACCCAGAGGACCTGCCTGCCTTGACCCTCTCGAAGATTGGGACTCCCATCAGCAGAGGCTCTGCTGCAACAACCCACCTGGTGCCCACCAGGAAGCTCCGGACCAGCCCACTCTGCACCAGCCGAGCCCGGCCCGGGCCAACCTGAATCAAGACCACGAGGACGTCCCCCCGGTGACTGTGACCCGAAGTCCAGTGCCCAAAGGCCCTCCTCAGAACCAGGGGCCACCCCAACCGCGACCAGCCGAGGGTAAGCTTTTCCAACCCCCAAAGACACCCCTGCACCCGGCACCCCGCGGCCCCCTGTGCCTCCCTTTGGGGTGCCTACCTGTGCTCCAAGATCCCAACTTACCTCTCGAAGTGCTGGTCGCCCCTGGAGAGTTACCGTTCCCGAGCCTGCATCCTTTGTTCCTTGTCCTTTGTCAAGATCCTCATTGGATAACATTGAGCGCCCGACGGCTCAAAAGCACCCTGCACCCAGCCGCCCGAGTGCCGCTGGCTGTGACCCCTCCGTTCTAACTTACTCCCCCCCTTGCCCTGAGCAACTAACCAGGAGCCCAGCTCCCAGAGCCGCGTGGCCTGCTAGCCAGCCGCCACCAACCGGAGCCCCCTTTCGCTCATTGGATAACATTGGGCCTACCTACCTCTGCACACGGCTGCCTCAGTGCCGCTGGGACTGAACTCACCTGACCCTGGGGGACCCCTGAGTCTACGCCCAGAACCCTAACTTCACCAACCAAGTACTCACCTGGAAACCGGTAATTCACTTACCTGCCATTGGATAACATTGACCCATTTTGACTCGAAAATTTTCTAAGAGTGGAGTTTTGAAAACTGAAAATATTCCTATAAAATCAGCCAAAGTCCGAATCCGAAAATACTCACCTGTGATCAGGAGAGAAGCCAGTACTGTACCCTTCAGCCCAGTACTGAACCGCAAAAGTAATCCCTAGCGGGGTTACTAGTAACCTGTATTTTTCCCCATAGAAACCCTTTGTCTGCTTTTCTATGAAAAAGTGTCTACTTTTTAAAACTGCAAATATTCTTTAAAAATTGTACGAAATACTGAAACGCAATTACCTACCTGTTTTGAGTTAAGCCCTTGGAGACTAGTGCTGGGTTACAAGAGTAACGCGATCGTACTTTACCTGCAACCTGAATTCCGTCCCATTGAATAACATTGTCAGATTTACCTTGAAAAGTTTCTGAGTGTGAACTTTTAACACAGCTTTATATTCCTGAAAATTCTGCAGAGTAACTTACCCGTTTTTGCTAATCTGGTTTCAGCTTAGACCCCAGGACTGAATTTTAGATCTAGTCCTGAGACTACCAAAGTAATCCGTAAAGTAATCAACTGTAATTATCTATGAATACCCATTGAGTTCAATGCTAGAGTGTGGTTCAGAACTGTGTCGTTTACTGCTTATACTTTAACTATTGTGTGCACAACCTTTTTGCTTCCTTGCCAAGTAATTACATGCGAATGCTCACCTCGAGAAAAGTATACTTTTATAACTGTTGGTACTAAAAATAAAACAACTATATCTTTGGATATACAAATAATTGGCCTGGAGTTCAGTCCTTGAGTGTGTGAAACCTTTTGCTGACTGATTGTGTACATCAAATGCTTCACACTGTCCTCTGGTACTGCCTTACTGCTCGACCAAACTACCACTTTGGAGAGTAAGGTCAGTTCTGACTTTAACCTCCGTTATACCTCTGGGGTTGCTGGACTCTATACACACTGTACTTCCTTCTAGTCCAGTATATATAGAGCCACTTTCTCACAGCGGGTAAAGTAAAGTAAAGTCCACATTTGTAAAGCGCACAATCACCCGTAAGGGTCTCTAGGCGCTGGGGGGCCGTCGGGAAGATTAAGCAAGCTATTGCCCAGAGTCACATGGTGCTGGGCTAACCTGCCGCCGGAGCCGGGGATCGAACCGTGGTCCCCAGATTCCAGCGTCAGGCGCCCTGGCCGCGGCGCCACACCTCTCCCACCGTACACACAAAAGCCAACAGAGGTGGACCATAACGACCAGGCGTGTGCAGCTGGCAGCTGGTACACTAAGAAGAAGGGCGCCCAGAACAAGCCAAGCGCAAGACAGAGGCAAGGGAATCCCAGAACAAGCCCCAGAGAAGGACCGTTCCAGTGGCACAACCCGACCCCCGGAAAGAAGTGGAACCAGCCAGAAGGAAAAGAGGAGAAGTACACAGTGCAGGTCTAAAGCCGACAATCGGAACACAGGAGAACACCAGGAGTATCCTAGCCCCCCTGGAACACAAGGCAGAGGGCCTGGCCAAAACATCAGATAACAAGGTGGAAACACCAAGACACGACGCAGTAGACGGCAGGCCAAAGCCGGCCTGTCGATTCAGCAGATACTAAGCAGGACAGAACCTGAAGCAGCGCTAAGACAGAAGAAAAATACCGCGCCACACGGTATACAGTGACGCCAGGAAAAGCGATGAACCCGAGAAGGTGTTAACATCCACCCAGCTTAAGACAGAGTTACACAATAGCTACAAGTACCCCACCTAGGGTATGACACGTCCCAAAACAAAACATGGGAACACGTCTTAGGGAAGAAATCCCGCAGCAGAGGTCAAGAACATAAAGGACCTGTGGGAAGCACCACAGACGCCTTTTAATCAGCCAAAAAGAAATACGCGGATGGTCCAATCTGAGGACCTATACGGCTTCACTAACAGCCAAAAAACACACCACAAAAGCTAAAGGATGGACCAGCAGCCAACAGTACAGAGGGGCCAACTTAAGGACCCTGAAGGCATCCGCAGAGAACACACAGACGGGCCAACCGAAACACTAGGCCCAAGGAGAAAGGTGGGATAAATGCCTCCCATGAAGCACCTGAGGACCAACAAACCAAAGCTTATGGAGGGGGGAGGAGGGGGGAGCACCACAAGGAGTCGTTGAATGGCCACGTGGGTGTTAAATAAAAGAACACCATCAAAAGGCAGGTCAACAAGACGCTACCTAATATTCTCTGGAAAAAAACCATCCCGCAACCAAGCATGGCGGCGGAGAGCCACAGAACTTGCCATAGTGCGGCATAGAGAATCAGAAACATCCAAGGCCGAACGGAGAATAAAGGCAGCTAACTCACGACCATCCAACACATGGTGCTGCAGATCAGCGCTGACACCCTCATGTGAGGTGCGAGACAGAAGGGACACAGCAGAATCACATAGGCTGGAGGTAGCCCTGGCCAGCACACAGAGTGTTGAGCGCTCGCAAAGCCGCACTAGTAGAAGCGAAGATGTTACGCCCCCAGGAGTCCAACCACCGGGCCTCCTTTGAGGGAGGGAGCAACACCGAAGCAAAGGAAAAGCAGTCTGCAGGAAAGGACCCTGGGTTGAGGGGTGGAAAGAAAGGCAGACTGGATCATGCGGAGCAGGACTGTGGTGGAGCGGCTCAGGCACCGGATCTCCAGTGGAAGAACGCCCCCATGTCCCCAGAAGAGAGTTGTGGAGCGAGGCCTCAAATGGAAGAAGCAGCTCCCCTACACCAGAGCCCTGGTGAAAAACTTCCAACAAATGGTCCGTAGGGAATGGAGTTACAGGGGTGCCCATCTGCAAAATGCCAGCGGCCGTTGAAATGGCCCAAACAAAGGCAACACTCGCCTCCGTAGGACATCGCGGGGTAGAGAGCAATTCCTCCGTAGGCGAAGGCTGCAAACTAAGCCGCCCATCCCAGAGTCCAGCAGGAGGACGAAACGGCCAGCCCCTGTAGAATGGAAGATCCATGGACGAGTGGGGGACCTGAAGGGTCTCCAGAGAAGGCAGAGAAGCCTGCGGGGCAACCAACAGCGAGTTGCGGAAGAGAGGGTCAGAGGTCTGTGGCTGCGGAGACGGCGTAGAGCCCTCCCTGGAAGACGCCAGGGAAAAAGCAACAACGCGGCATCCAGTCTCCGGTAAAGAGGAGATGAGGAGATGACAAACCTCCGGAGAGGATGAGACATCCGGAGAAGAGTCGACGACCCGACGCCGGGATGGCGGCGTGGAGTCCACCACAGGCACGGGTGTGGCCTCAATCGCCACCAAAGCGGTCCTCAGGGGCATCGAGTCGACCTCCACCACCACGTGCGTCCTGGGAGAATGGGGCGGGGTCAGAGCCGGATCGGCTAATGAACAGCGCCGAAAAAGTACCGGCTCGACCTCACACGAGGCAGATGCCTGCGTAGAGGACCGAAAGGGACTCTGGGAGGCGCCCCAGGTCCCAGCCACCACCTGCAGCGCCGCCAGGGCCGGGGAGGAAAGCAGTCGGCGCCGGAAAGGCGTCAGCTCGGCCTCCAGTAAGGCAGCCACCTGTCCAGAGGACCGAGAGGGACTCGGGGACGAACCATGAGTCCCGGCGACCTCCTGCGACACCACAGGGAACCCTGCAGGGATTTGCGGCGAGGCAGGGACGCTGTGGATCAAAGAGGGGAACACTGCAGGGCCGCACCTCGACGACACCACACCACCACAACCTGAAGCCGAACTCGTCGGCGCCGGGGTCGAATCCGCCGGCGACTCTAAGGAAGGCCCCGCGCATGAAGGGATCCACGGACGTCTCAGGAAAAGGTGGGCCAAAGAAGCCTGCAGAGCCGTACCGTAGGCCTTCATTTAGGCCCTAGTTGCCTCGACGCCAGGAAATGGCGGATAGGGTGGCGACTGGCGAGGGTGCACGTCCCGAGGGGAACCCGCGCCCTCTGCAGAATGAGGACAAGGCCTCTTAGACAAGCTGCAGGACCTACCAGCAGGTGAGCGTCGCCCGTGGGGCCTTGGTGAAGGACGATGCCGCAGTCGGAATCGGCGGCTCCTGGCTTCCGAGGTAGGGGACGGACGCTGTGACGAGACCGACCTGGAGAAGCGGGCCGAAAGCAATTTCATCTGGAGCTCCTGCCGGGACTTCGGCTTAAGATGCTGAGAAGCGTTGCAGTTCGTAGAGTCGTGGTGATCGCCCAAACACCACATACAAATAGAGTGAGGGTTCGTCGCCGACATATGACGCGTAGAAGAAGTACAGGTCTTGAAACCCGAAGGTATTCGCACACTGTTCCACCAACACGAAGCGTTAAAAGAAGGCCTGAAAAAAGGTCAAGGAACACAATCCGGATCCGCGTTGCACGCGGAAAAGAAGGAAACTGATGTCAGCACGCCGGGGTGGGGCTTATGTGACCTCGCTGACGTCGCGTACACGGACAATGTCAGGGCGGAGTCGTGTGGTACGGCCCCCCCGGCGCGCAGGGATGCTGTGGCAAAAAGTTTTCCGGATCCAGTCTCACGCCTGGGGATAATTCTACGTTAAGGAATCTGAGGCTAGTAGTCTCTATCAGATCCACAGTTCTCACGGTCTTCGGCTATTCTTTGTCCTTCTTCTTCTTCTTTAGTCGGTCGTATCTGAGATCATGGTGTCATGGGGCTACCTAAATACTAAATTTAGGGGAGTGAAGGGTAGTAGCCAATGGGCTACTTACCCTTGGGGTCTCTACACCCCCTATATGACCACTTTCTGTGGGGAGTGGGTTTAACCCTGTCCCAGAGTTCCGAGCACCACCAAAAGTAGGATGGCGGAACTCTTCTTTCATGGAGCACATCAGGTAGCCCACCTTAGCGGTGTGACTATCCTGGTGGTGCAACTCGCATACTTGTATAGCTAATGTCCCACTTCTCCTGGTGCCAAATGGGCATCAGGGCATGGTGGTGGGATTTCCAAGGTCAGGGGGAAGCCGGGTTGCATATCAAAGGTGGTGGGGCTTTGAAGCCCCAACCCTTGATATGCTAAATAACTAGTCATCCTGCTGGAGGAGGTGTGAACACCTTCCTTAGCAGCAAGCATTGTTTCTGGCCTCAGAGCATGGGCTCACATTGCAGGTGTCATACACTCATCTGTGGTGGCAGGCAGGGTAATACCAGTCAGCCAGCACACTAGATAGTGGTAGGATTTTCAGGGGGCACCTCAAGGTGCCCTCTGTGTGCATGTCATAATACCTATTTCACAGGTAACAGTACAGATTTATTAAGACAAGGTGGTTGATACCAAACACCATAGTTTTCAGTAATGCCATTCACTTGTACCATCTAGTAATTGAACTAGACAGCACAGGGGCATGTCTGCTCATGCAGAAATACTCTCTAATGTAATATAATGCCCCCTGCCTGAGGCTATAAGGCCTGCTGTAGGGGTGAATTACATATATTACATGCAGTGACTTTGGCATGGCACATAGTGAGTGTGCCATGTTATGTTTTCACTCATGGTTTGCACAGTGATACACAGTTTTCAATGTCGGCCTAAATGCAATTTGTAGGGGAGTCCCTTAGGGTGGCATAATACATGTTGCAGTCCCCTTAGGGACCCTCTTTGGTACCCATCGCCTAGGTACCATGGGGGCCACTTACTAGCAACTTACAGAGGTGGCAAAGTGTGCACCAACTGTGTTACAATTAGACCATTTTACCTCGTTTTTAGGGAAAGGGCACTGACTCTGGAGCCTGGTAAACAAGGACCCAGTGCACATCAGTCAAAAAACATCAGTAACAGTAGCAAAAGGTGGGTGTGACCATAACAAAAAGGGGAATTTTCCTAAAAAACCCCACCTCTCCGCCCCCCTCAAAAGAAAGAGGATGAAACTAACTTTTCCCAAGAAAGTCTTCATTGTCTAAGTGGAAAAACCTGGAAAGACCATCTCCATTGGTATGGTCAGTCTCAGAACTGTGTTCCACTGTAAAGTCCATTCCCTGTACGGAGATGGACCACCTCAACAGTTTTGGATTTCCCCCTTCATTTGCATCAGTCATCTTAGAGGCCCGTGGTCAGTTTGTACAAGGAAGTTAGTCCTAAACAGGTAGGGTCTCAACTTCTTCAGGGACAAAACCACAGCAAACACTTCTCTTTCAATGGCGCTCCAATGCTGATCCCTGAGAGTAACCTCCGGCTAATAAAAGCAAGAGGCTGGTCATTGTTGGTCTGTGATAGAACTGCCCATATCCCATGCTCGGAGGTATCAGTTCGCACAAGGAACTGCTTTGTATAATCTGGAGCTTTTAGAATGGGTGCTGAGAACAATGCTTCCTTCTCAGTGTCAAAAGTATTTGCTTTCTTGAGCTGCTTCTTGGCGATCAATTCAGTGAGGGGTGCCACAATGGTGCAATACCCCTGCACAAACCTCTGCAGAACTCAGTCAAGCCAAGGAATGCCCCGACTGAGTCTGTGTTGTTGGAGCTTCCCAGCCCAGAATACTCTGGATCTTGGGCTGTAAGGGTCCACCTATAAATTGACCCAAGTATACACCAAGCCCTGACCTATCTGGCACTTGCTTGCCTTGATAGGGAGTCCTTCATGCTGCAGAGACTCAAAGGCCTTTCTAAGGTTGATCAGGGAATCCTGCCAGGTCGAACTATAGACCACAATATCATGAAGATATGCTGCACTAAAAGACTCCAGCCAAGCCAGAACTTTGTTCACCAGCTTTAGGAAGGTGGTACTTTAAACCAAGGCATCACAGTAAACTGGTAATGCCCATCTGGGGTGGAGAATGCAGACTTTTCTATTGCTGCAGGAGTCAACCCATTCTGCCAGTACCCTGATGTCAAATCAAAAGTACTGAGAAACTTGGCTGCCCCTAACCTGTCAATGAGCTCATCCGCTCTTGGAATGGGGTGTGCATCTGTCTTAGTGACCACAATGAGGCCTCTGGTTTTCCTCCCTTGGAATCAGTGTAGAAAGCTGGCATTTTATGAAGTGTACCAAAATGAGGTACAAAATGTAGATAGCCCAGACAACCATTATTGACTTACAGGGCTTAAATTAATAATCCCAAATGCTCTCTTTTGAGGTAGTGTGGGTGAGCAGTTTAGGCTGATCAGAGGGCAGTGTTAAGCAGTTGTTCAACACACAGAGTCAATAAGTGAGAGACATGCTGAAGTAGAAACTGGAAATCAATTTAGAAAAATAACATTTTTATATATTTTATGACACCAAGATCTTTGTAATTGGCTAAGTACTTTTAGAGTTATACATTTTTACGGATCACAAACATTTCACACAAATATGTTTTTACGTGGTAATTGTGAGAAAGTGCCATCTTTCTTGCATGGTATGCCCCCACTTTTTGCTGAATTGCTGATGTGCTTTGACTGAGTGTTCCCTGGGCTCCTGCCAACCAGGT
The DNA here is from genome assembly GCF_964261635.1 of Lissotriton helveticus. NCBI lineage: Eukaryota > Metazoa > Chordata > Amphibia > Caudata > Salamandridae > Lissotriton > Lissotriton helveticus. The sequence goes on from NC_136061.1 coordinate 1,502,290,440, forward strand.
ACCCAGGGCCTGTCTTCCTTCCCTGAAACTGTGTTGAAACCTAAACCCAATTGGCATCTTTGGCCACATGTCAGCCCCTGGTAAATGGTACCCTAGGTACCCAGGGCATTGTGACCAGAGAAGACCCCTAAGGGCTGCAGCACTTATTATGCCACCCTTAGGAGCCCTGTACTCTGACACACACACAGCCTTTGCATGCTGAGTGTCTTGGTGCAGAACTAAACAAAGAGTTGACATGGCACACATCCCTGTGTACCATTCCCACAAACACACTGCCCTGGAATACATCATTCACCCCTCTAGCTGGGTGCACCATGCCAGTGGTGTGGGCACAGGTGCATGAGCCCTGTGCCCCTACAGTACCCAGGGCCATTCCTGGGCACTGTAAGTGCAGTAATGCTATTAAGAGTATATGGTGCTGGGAGGTTGTCATTACGAACTCCACAGTACCATAATGGCTACACTGAAGACTGAGAAGTTTTGTACCAAACTTCTCAGCACATTAAACCCGCACTGAAGCCAGTGTGGGACTTAATGCCAAATGCAGGACAGAGGGCATCTTAGAGATGCCCCCTGAAACCTAACCAACTCCCAGTGTCCTGACTGCATGGCAACCGAGGCTGCCACCACCAGACATGTTTCTGGACCCTTGTGTCAAGAGCCTGCCGCTCTCGGGGGCCTAAAACAATGCACTTCCTGGGACGAGGTCCAAGCCTCCTCCCCCAGGACGGGCAGGGGGAAGCTTCAAAGGCATGCCGCCTTTGTGAGCTTCTCCAGGTCACTTGCTGTACTCACCAACTGGCCCCACCTTTTCTAACCCCCACTCTGGCGGGAAGACAGGCGGGAAAAACAAAGGAAGGAAAGGGGGTGTGCCAGCCTATGCCAACTCCACCCCTCAGGTAGGGGAGGGGAGGTAAAGCACAACTCCGGGCTCTCGCCATTTTGAGAATGGGGAGCCCTACCCAATCAGAGCTAGGCTCCTGCCCCCCTCCCACTAGAGAGTGGCAGGTAGGGATGTACTCACCCCAGGGCAGAGACCCATTGGTCCCTGCCCTTGCCCTCCCTGTAACACCCTTAAATGTAGTATTTCGGGGAACCCTGAACCTTCCTTCCTCAGATTCATATTTGAAAACGAGAAAGAAGAACAAGGAAGACCTGCTGTGCAGCTGCTAACAAGAGGATGACACCAACTGACTTGGCCCAGCCCTACAGGCCTGTTGATCCTTGAACCTGCTCTTGCTAAACCCCGGAGTCTCCTGCGGACAGCAACCTCGAAGACCCCGGAGGACCTGCCTACCTTGCTCATCTAAAGACTGGGACTCCCATGAGCAGTGGTTCTGCTCAAACAACAACAACCCCTGGTGCCAGCCAGGACCCGCGAATCCAGCACACTCTGCACCCGCCGAGCCCGGCCCGTGCCTCAGTATACAAAGACCCTGAGGACGTCCCCCCGGCGATTGTGACCATGAATCCAGTGCCCAAGGACTCTCCTCGACAACCCCAACAACCCCTGCAGCCTCACAACAAGGGACCCCTCTAACTGAGCTGAGGGCAAGATTTCCTGACGTCAAAAGACACCCCTGCACCCGGCGCCCCACGGCCCCCTGTGCCCAACTCCTGGGTGTCTCCCTATCCTCCAAGATCCCAACTTACCTCTCGAAGTGATGGTCGCACCTGAAGCATCTCTGTCCCCGAGCCTGCAGCCTTTGTTCAACTTCCAAGTCTCCCACTGAATAACAGAGCGCCCGAAGGCCCAAAAGCACCCAGCCGCCCGAGTGCCGCTGGAAGTGCAGCAACTACCCTACTCTACTTCCCCACTTGCCCTGTGTAAGTGACCAGGAGCTCAGCTCCCACAGCCGCGTGGTCTGCCTGCTAGCAGCCACCAACCGAAGGCCCCCTATCCTCAATAGGATAACATTGGGCCTACTCACTCTGCACCCGGCTGCCCCTGTGCCGATGAGGATGAACAACTGTACCTACCTGACCCTGGGAGACCCCTGAGTCTATGCCCAAAACTAACTCTGCCAGTCAAGTACTTACCCAAAAGCAGATAACTCACTTTTCTTCCATAGGGTAACATTGACTCGTTTCACTTGGAAATTCTTCTAAGTGTGGAGTTTTGAAACTTTAAAATATTCATCTAAAATCAGCCGAATCACGAAAACGAAAATACTCACCTGTTATCAGGAGAGATCCCAGTGCTGAACCTTGGCGCCCAGCACTGACCCTGAAAAGTAATTATAACTGTACTTACCGGTAACTTGGATTTCCTTCCATAGGATAACATTGCCTGGTTTCTGCTGAAAAAGTTTCCAAGTGTCGATTTTTGAAACTTACAAATATTAGTTAAAAATTGCCTGTATGACAGAAACAAATTCTTTCAATTGTTTACAGGAGATACACCAGGGCTGGATCTAGGATCCAACACGGAGTAAGAAAAAGTAACAAAAACAGTACTTACCTGCTAAGTGAATTTCCTCCCATAGGATAACATTGGTGATTTTATGTGAAAAAGTTTCGAAGTGTCAACTTTTAAAATACAATAATATTCCTTAAAAATCACAGCTGTAACCAAAACGCTTTTACTCAACTGTTTACAGGAGATGTCCAAGGAATGGATCTAGGATCCAGTCCTGTGGTTAGAAAAGTAATCCATAAAGTAAGTAATTGCATTTAACTAGAAATTCCCATTGAGCTCAATGTCACATTGTGTTTGAAATTGTGTTGCCTATTGCAACAACTGTAACTATTGTACTCAAAAGTCTGTTGCCTAGTTGAAAAGTATTTAACAAAGATAACTTATTTTGAGAAAGTATATTTTGATACCTATTATTGGTTCTAAAAATAAAACTATATATTTTTTATACAAACAATTGGCCTAGTGTTCAGTTCTTGAGTGTGTGAGACTATTTGCTGACTGAGTGTGTACAACAAATGCTTTACACTGTCCTCTGATACTGCCTTACTGCTCGACCAAGCTACCATGTTAGAGAGTAAGGTTATATCTAACTTTAGCCTCTGCCATACCTCTAGGGATTGTGGACTCTGTGCACATTGTACCTTACATTGGTCCAGTATATACAGAGCCACTTTCTTACATGAAGGTTAACACCATGCAGGACCTGGTGGAGGAGCTTATTTATTTATTTATTTATTCAAAGTTTTGTATAGCTCGAACAAGATCCTTACAGATATCAGAGCGCTTCACAAAGACAGGGTGGGGGCAGTAGGAATGAACAGAGAAAATGGTAGCAATATAATAGTCATTAACATGGTAGGATAATAATAACATACATAAAACATGTCAGTATACAATCAGGTAAACAAGTAATATCAAAAGGCACAAGTCATTGTTCCCACTACAGAGGTGTTCAGGTACACCATGGGTGTGTGGATGGCTTATATCAATGTTTTAGTGTAGAGAGAACTGAGTTGGGGCATCGGGAGAGTGAGTCAGTAAATCAACGTGTATCATATATTGGTCGGTAGTAAGAGAATAGCGTAGTGGTGTCCCCATCACGCAGAAGTATAGTGCCAAAGGACAAGGTGAACAGTGGTGCACAGCAATGCAGAGTCTCTGATCCAGCACCTATAAGGTTCAGGAGATCTTGGCCAGAAGGATGGTTTTCACTTCTTTCTTGAAGAGTGCAGTGGAGGAGATAAGCCTGGTTTCAGGCGGGAGCGCATTCCAGATCCTGGGTGCCATTCCTGAGAAGGAGCGCTTGTATGTTTTCTCTTTCCGGAATCTACGAGGTTTCAGGAGTAGATTTTTTTTACTTCTATTGGATCTTGAGCCTCCTGATATAGACAACTTTTGAGCGAGGTAGTTGGGCGCATTGTGGTGCAAGGCCGCGTGTGTCATAACTGCAATTTTTAGCTGTATTCTGGCTTCAAAGGGCAGCCATTTTAGAGACTTTAAGTCTGGGGATATATGCAAATGTTTTCTTGAGCCAGTAATGAGTCTCGCTGCAGCGTTCAGGGAGGCTCTTAAGGGTGCTGTTGTGGATAGCGGGAGTCCGCTGAGGGCCACAATTCCGTAGTCTATTCGAGGGATGACTAAAGCTTGTACAGCAGTTTGGAAGTCTTCGGCCGGGAGGAAGGGTTTAATTTTCCTCAGTGTGTTGATTTGGAAATTAGCTGCTTTTGTGGCTTTGCTAACGTGCTGCTGCATGTTGAGTTTGGCGTAGAGTGTGATGCCTAGGGATTTCGCCGAATCCACAATGATAGGTTGGACATTGAGTGCTGTTAGGTTCATGAGCCAGGTTTGGGTGGTGGAAATTTTCGCCGGGGGTGAGATGAGTAAGAACTCAGTTTTCAGAGCATTTAGTTTGAGGTGATTATCGGCCAGCCAGGATTGAGTGTTAATAAGCGTGGAATTCAGATGTTTGATATCATCCGGGGATTGTAGCTTTAGGTAAAGTTGTGTGTCGTCGGCGTACATATGGAATTGGACATTGGACGCTTGGAGCAAGGTGGCGAGCGGTTCCATGACGAGGTTGAACAGTGTGGGGGAGAGGGAGGATCCTTGTGGAACACCTAGATCTGCAGGCACAGATGTAGATAGCACATTGTCGATCTTGAACTTCTGAGACCGATTGTGAAGGAAGGACGAAAACCATTTGAGAACAGTTCCCGATAGACCCATTCTAGAGCTTAGCAGCTCCAGCAAGTTCTCATGTTTGACCGTGTCAAATGCTGACGAAAGGTCAAGAAGGATGAGGAGGCAGGACTCATTGCGATCAAGAATTTGGAGGGCGTCATCAATTATGTGTGTCATAGCTGTTTCCGTGCTATGTTTCGCTCGGAAGCCTGATTGATGAGGGTTGAGGAGGTCAAATTGGTCAATGTGTTTTGTTAGTTGGAGTTGGACACATTTCTCCAGCAGTTTGGCCAGGGTGGAGATATTGGTGATGGGCCGGTAGTTGTTTAGGTCAGACGGATCAGCTGTAGGTTTCTTGAGTATAGGCGTGACTTGCCCCACCTTGAGGGATTCTGGAATGAGACCTTGTTGCAGGGAGCTGTTGATGATTTTGGTCCAGAGAGGGAGGAGCAAGGGGATGAAGTCTTTTACAGCATTAGCAGGTAGAGGGTCTGTGAGGTGATTAGAGGGCTTCAAGGTGCAGAGCAGTTTGTGTATTGCTTCTTCCGAGTAGGTATCGAAGACCAGCCAAGATGCCTTGTTTTTAGGTTGAGTGTTAGCCATTCTGGTGTGGTTGGGGAATCGGATTACATCCATGATGAGGTCATTTCTTATGTTTCAGTCTTTAGCTTAAAGAAAGCAGAGAAGGCTTCACAGTGTGGGGTGTCGCTTGTTGTGCTGTTTGATTGTAAAGGTTGTGTCTTTGTTTGGGTCTTGATTAGTTCGAACAGCTTTCTTGGCCTGTTTTTTGCTTGGTCCAACTGGCGGCTAAAGAAGTCCGACTTTGTGCGTTTTATTTTCCTGAAGTAGGCATTTCTCTTGTTCTTAAGCCTTTTGAGGTGCAGTGCTGAAGGGTCCGATCTCCAGGTGCGCTCTGCCATTCGCATAGTACGCCTGTCGTCATTGAGTCTATCATCATACCAGGGGTTAGAAATTTTGGTGGAGACTCTCTTCAGTTGCAGTGGGGCGACTTCATTGACTATTGTGTTCATAGAGTCAAGGTAGTGGTTGATCAGTGATTGAACATCCGAGGCACCTGAGGGGGGAAGGAGGAGATTGCCGATGTGGGGAGGCAGGGTAGAGGGGTTAAGATTCTTCATGTCCCTTTTCCATGTTTTGGATTTGATTGGTTGAGTAGGGTTAGGTTTAACTTTTTCATTGATAAAGAAGGTGATAATGTGGTGATCTGACCAGTCGCAGGGTAGAATCGTCTCCAGTTGTGTAGCGTTCTCTTTGGCAATGATGAGATCGAGTATCGAGCCTTTGTCGTGTGTTGGTCTATCGCATATTTGGGTGAGGTCAAGCGAATTAAGGAAAGTTTTGAGACTATTCACCACTGTGTCTTTCTGATCGTTCCAGTGGAGATTGAAGTCACCCAGGTAGACTTGGGTGGTCTGCCGACCGGCATTGGAATTGATCATGTCCATGAGTTGTTGGGTGAATATGAGACTGTCACCAGGCGGGTGATAGATGAGATGTAAAGCACAAACTTGCTTGCCCTCGCTGGTGATGTCGAGGCAGAGGAGTTCACAGGAGGAAAGGGAGGGGGAGGTGACTTTAGTAACGGAGAGGTTGCTCCTAAAAATGCATGCAATTCCCCCGCCCGTCTTGCCAGGAGACCTGTCCAGCCTAATGATGTGATAATTGGGGGGGACTAGGATGTCCATAATCGGGGTAGAGGCTTCAGTAAGCCACGTTTCCGTTAGAATGGCTAGGTCCAGATCCCTGGCTGAGATGAGATCAGCAATATCGGAGGAGTGTCTCTGGGCCGATCTGCAGTTCAGTAGGATGCACTGGAGTTTGGGAGACAGAAGGGTGGTCGAGCTTTCTAGTGTGAGGGGGACTTTTCTGAGGTTGTTAGGGACGGAACCTCTGTTGTTGAGTGATGGGCGCCTCAGAGGGTATGTAAGAATTGTGGGTATGGGGATGTGTGTGTTGGATATGTGTTTTACCGGACCTGGGCCATAAGAGCGTAGGAGAGAGCATAAGTTGCGGTCCGATAATGCGTTGAGGGCACGACGGGGGCGGTGGGAGTTATTGCGAACTGGGATAGTCTGCCAGCGCGGGTGTCGTTGGAGGTGAGGGTATGTAGGGAGGGTGCGTCGTTTGTGGGGTAGAGGGATGGTGGGAAGATGGGGGGTGCGTCGTTTGTGGGGTAGAGGGATGGTGGGACGTGGACTGGGCTGTGAGGAGAGAAGGTCTTTGATTGCGTGGATATCTTTTTTGATTTGTAGAATATCCTCTTTGACTTGTTGGAGGTTGGATAAAGTCAGGTCAGGAGGTGCATTGGGGATGGGGTTGGTGGTGAGAGCCATTGGTGAATGGTTGAGTAGTGAGCTGGAAAGCGGGCAGGGTATCGAGTGGGGGGATATATTAGCGTTGTTGGAAGGTTCTGCGGTGCTAATGAGTGGACTGGCATTCAAAGTGTGGGCGTGTTTGTGGGCGAGGAGTGTGGGTGAAGTAGGCAGTGGGTGGGAGGTATAGGTAGTGACGTCAGTGGGAGACGGTGCCGGAGAGTAGAAGAGTGAGTGAAGGCTGAAGACAGTGGGGGAGACAGGAGGGTAGTGAGGGCTGAGAATAGGGGGTGGGAGAGAGGGGGATGCTAAGGTAAGGGAGGCGGTATGTTCTGTATCTTTTATTGGGAGGGTGAGAGTGTCGTGGGTGGGAGTGGGGGGGGAGCTGGGGAGGGAGAGGTGTCCGCCGTGGGGGGGATGAGAGGGGGGGTGGATAGACTCCGAATGGTGGTGAGTTCAGATGGTGGCGTGTTGTGTGTGAGATTTGTTGTGTCAGGTGTGAGAGACTCGTGGATGAGAGTAGGGAGGGAGCTGGGGAGGGGGAGGAGCCTGCCTTGGGGGGGATGGGAGGGTGGATAAACTCCAGGTGGTGGTGTGTTCAGATGGTGGCGTGTTGTGGGTGGGAGTTGTTATGTCAGGGGGGAGAGGGATGGGGGGGTATGAGTGGGGATAAGAGGGGTCATGTTAGAGGGGCGGCTAGTATATGTGATGGGGAAATTTGTGACTGTCGTTGGGGAGTGTGAGGCGTTAACAGCCGGTGGGCCGTTTACTGGGGTGCTGGGGGTAGGGGTGTTGATGGTGGGGGCAGCGACGTCAGGGGTGATAGTGCTGGTGGAGTTCTGGGTGGGGGTCCGCAGCTTGGAAAGGTGCTCTTTGAACTTGGGGAACAGGTTGTCTAGTAGTTCCAGGTTCTTGTCCGTGGATTGAATTAGGACAATCCCGTTATTGTAGATAGTAATGGTAGTCCTGCCAGGGAAGAGGTGGGAAGGTGTGATAGAGATAGTTAGGCCATGAGTTGTTTTCCTGGTGGTGGAGACAGTGAGTAGGGATAGGAACGCTTTTCTCCATTGGGCTCTGCGTGAGGTGTGGAAGATGATATCGGTATTCAGGGCTCCATTGCCCGGTGAGAAGTAGGTGTCGGCAAAGGGTGTTTCAGGGTGCGACCTCAAGAAGTTATGTTTAAAACGTTTAGTGGCTTTTTTGGTGAGAGTGGGAGGGTAGTTAATTCTAAAAGTGTGCTTGCCGTTGAGCTCCATTTTAATAGGGTTGTTGGGTGTAGGAGATAGGAGGACAATAAAAGCTGTCAGCCACTAGTTACAGGGCAAAGGAATGACACTAGTGAGTGACCAGAAGTATAAGAGGAAGAAATCAGTGCAATCCAAGATCCAACAGTGCGTAGGTGCAGCTTTCCTAATGTATCCTATATTCGAGGTAGCAGTCAGCTTACACCATGTACAAAATATGAGGGGTAGAACCGGTTAGGTGGAATCAACTATACACATCAATGTGTACTAGGTAGCAACAGTGTAGTCTAGATGTAGACAGTGGCTGGGTGCAGCTTACATGACTAAACGAAGTGAATGAGGTATTAATAATCAGCTTGACCTCACACCTTACTTACACTTGTTTTTCAAGGAATTGAGGTCCTTATGCAAAACTAAAACATCCAAATTGGCCAGCATCCAACCAAACAAGGGCTCCGGGAGCTCCTGGCTGAGTATGCTAAAGGCCACCCCTCTGAATATGTATACCCCTGACTCCAAGAGTAAATCTCTGGGGTCCTAGAGACCACACAGGTGGACCAGTCCCCAGGGAATACATTGGGAATAGTCCCAATGAGGAGGACAGCTTTTTAGCAAAGCTGGCCAAAAGATTCGACCTAGAGTCCTGACTCCTGGCTCTAGAAAAGGAAAGGAAAGAGATGGGTTTAGCACCCATCAATGGTGGCATCAATACTAATAATAAGGATAAAGAGCAATCTTATGATCCTAAAATCCCCAAAGGGATTGTCCCTAAATTTGAGGAAGGTGATGACATCACCAAATGGTTCACAGCCTTTAAGAGGGTCTGTGACATGAGAAAGCTAAATAAACTTATCTGGGGGGCACTCCTGTGGGCCAGATACAGGGTCCTATGACCTCATGAAGAAGACTCTGATTGAGGGATTTGGGCTCACTACTGAGGAGTACAGAATTAGGTTCAGGGGGGCTCACAAAATCCAGACTCAGTCCTGGATAGATTGTGTAGACTACTCAGTAAAGACACTGGATGGTTGGTTAACTGGACACAATGTGCATGATTTTTCTGGACTTTACAATTTGTTTATGAAGGAACACATTTTGAGTAATTGCACAAATGAGAAGTTGCATCAGTATTTGGTAGACCTAAGTCTAATTTCTCCCCAAGAATTGGGAAAGAAGGCAGACCATTGGGTCAAGACAAGGGTGACAAGGATAGCCACTGGGAGTGACCAGAAGAAGATGGTTACAAAACCTCCCCAGGGGAAAGGTGGTGAGAATCCCCAAGATAAAAAGTTTGAGACTTCTAAAGGGCCCCTAAAACTTGTGCAGGTGGGTTGGTCCCAAAGTACTCCCAATGTGCCTCAGCCCTATAGGGGTAAGAACTTTGATCCTTTAAAGGCCTGGTGTAACAACTATAAGAAGTTGGAACACTGAACTGTAGATAAATCTTGCCCCCACAACAAGGCCCCTAAGGCAGCCACTCCTGGGATGGCAAGTATACAGATAGGATCAACAGTGTGCCCAGAGCAAATCAGGATGCACACTGAAGCAGTTCTGGTTTCAGAAAGGGAAGTTGAGTTTGCCACTGTAGATGTGTGGCCACCCAACTTAAAGAAGTACTTGCAATACCCCGGCCCTAAGGTGATAACGTGGACCGGTTCGCTGAGCTCCGTGCTTTGAGGCCTGTCGGGGCTTCGAGTCCGGGGACTGGCGTAATTGGGTGGCCAGCCCCCGAATCGAACAACAGCGGCAGGATGGAACCGGAAGTCGCCGGTCCCGCCACATATCCGGAGGGAGGCTGTGCTTTCTCCTGTGCCGAGCTCGGAGGTGAGACAGACGGATTGTGGCTGCCATCGGTGGGGATACTTCCCCCCTTCTCTCCCTGGCACCATTGTGCGTAGGCAGCGGCTTGGAGCAGCGGCTACAGAAAAGAGTGCTGCAGAGCTTGAGCGGAGTCGGCGGCTGAACGGTCTCTTGTGGCGGGGGTTGAGTGTTTGCCAGCTTCCTTTCTTCATCGAGACCACCCCCCTCCACTCGCAGTACTCAGGGAGGCCGATTATTTTTGCAATCTGCATCGGGCCACGCTGCACCTGGAGGGCCATTCTCTGGGGACCAACGGCCCCATTTTGTCACGCACTGGGGTGTGCGTGGTCTGGGGTGTTTGATGCTGGAGCTCGACGGAGGATTTGCGCAGAGTACACAGCTGCTTCATTTTAATATACTGCTTGAGGTCAGACTGTGAGACTGCGGTAGGGTGACCGCAAGTTACCTTCCAGGGGCCAAAAGGGAAGATTTGCTGCTGTGACTGGCCTTGGAGGTGGAAGGGTGGCACTAGCATGGTTTCAGGAATGGTTTTATGAACTGGTTTTGCCGCAGTAGTGAGACGCCGGCAGCGGGGTCATTGTCTGACTGGCCAGGAATTGCGTGTGGTGGAAGGGGCCGGGAGAGAGAGAGGATTGCTGCCCAACGGTATGTACCGGACTTATCTCACCCTCTGGGCCAAAGACATCCGGGCCCAGAAATCATTTGCGGCGTGCTGTGACGGCGCTGGGCGGGCTGGGAGCAATTGATACCAAGTGGAGAGATGGAGGACTGACGGGAGGGTTGCAGGTGGAGAGGTGTAGAACTATCCTGGAGAGATGCTATCCTGCAGGCTGCTCGTCAGGACTCCCCCTTACGTTATAAGAATTGCCACTCTTTCTTTCTTTCACGACTTCACGCAGCTGGTGCAGAAACAGCGGAGGAACTTCCTGGTGTTTAAGAAAAAACTCAGGGACAAAGGTTTGGGGTACGCTATGATGTTCCCGGCGCATCTGCGAGTGGAGGTGGAGGGGAGAGCGTGGTTCTTCATCTGACTGGATCGATAGCCGACCCCCTGGGGGGACCAGATCAAGGGACGGAAGTGAAGAACAGGCGGCGCAGGAACAAGACCAAGACTTGAGTCCCACTCAAACGGTCTTCCTGAACGTTGTCAGGTACAGGGGCATTGACCCGGGGTGAAGTATTTGACTCTCTTCTGGGTCATAATGTCTTTGTTATGATAAACAGGGGCGCCAAAGGACAAAATGTTTGAGAGGGTACGGGCTCGGGGGGGGGGGGCTGTGCTGGCATCCTACCCTTTACTACCCTTAGTTGATCTATAGTTTTAGTTTGCAGGGCAATAGGCACTCTGCCAGTTGGAGATGGGCAAAAGCCAAGAGCAGGGGTGCAGGGTGGGGGGGGGGGGCTGGAGTTGGGAGAGGGTGGGGTTGTTTTTCAATGTTGTAATTTGGTTGTTGATGATTCTGGTTTCTAAAACAGCATCGACGGTCAAGGCAAGGCTACCCAACATTTCGTAGATCCATGTTGTCGCGGGCTGGGCGACAAAATAAAGCGGGGAATGGTTAGCCAATTTATCAGGCGGCATATTCCTGAGGTGATTCTTTTCCAAGAAACACACCTGATAGGGAACAGATGTATGGCCTTGCACAGGGGAGGGTATAAACTTGTAGCGCATGCGGGATTTACCTCAGGGTCAAGGGGAGTAAGTATACTGATTAAGAATTCCTTTCCTTTCACAATACATGCCACTTGGACAGACAATCGAGGCAGTTACGTGGGGGTTTCAGGCCAATGGGACATTTGTCTCAATATATGTCCCTCCCGTTCTCCAGACAGATTTGTTCAGGGACCTGGGCGCGATTTTCCTTATACTACCGTTGGGAGTCTTGATACTGGGGGGCGACTTCAATGCCGTCATGTCCGGGGATCTGAATCGGCAGCCCCCTCGTGTGCTTAGACCAGCTCAGAGGGGACTCCCCGACTTCGTAGATACAATGGGGTTGATGGATGCTTGAAGGGCACGAAACCCGGACATAAAACAATATACACACTTATCTGGGGCGCACCACAGATGTTCTGGTACCGGCATCTCGGGCCCACACTACCCGAGGGGTACGTTATTTGGGACGGGGCATTTCAGATCATTCCCCGTTGTGGCTTAAAATAGAGTGGGAAGTAGTGTGCGCCGGTAGAGTGGTCCCCCTTGATCCATGGTATTTGAAAGATCCACATACTTGGAGGAGTATAATTAATGCCACGGAGCACTACTTTCAGGAGAACAAGGGCTCGGTGCACTCCATTCAAACAGTCTGGGAAGCGTATAAAACGGTTATGCGGGGGCAAACTCTCTCCCTAATCGCTGGTCAAAAGAAAGAGAGACAGGCTGATCTTGTGCGGGCTGAAGAGGATGTGATTAAGTCGGAGGAGGAGCTGGTTCGGGAGGTCTCTCCTGAGGGCCTTCACCTTCTTAGATTAAGGAAAGCTGAGTTTCAGGGCATAGCTAAAGAAAGTGCCAGGGCGCAGGCTAGAGCGGTCCAAAGTAACATTTATGAGCTTGGAGACAAGGCTGGGAAATTGATTGCGTGGCTAGATAGACATGAGTGGTCGTCAAGAGTGGGGCCTGAGATTTTGGGGCAGGATTCCAGTCCTGTCACGGACCCGCAGGCAATAGCCGACACCTTTGCCAGTCATTATCGTACAGTATATAGAGAGACCGGTAGATTTACGAAAAAGGACAATGTGGAAATGTTGGGGGACATCATGCTATTTGGACTCTCGACTGACCGTTGACGAAATGGCGCAGGCCATCCGTGGTTTGAACTCCGGTAAAGCAACGGGGGCCAATGGTGTTCTCATTGAATTGTATAAATTGAACTCTAATAAACTCCCTCCTCATTTCCGAGTAATGTTGACAGAGTAAGTGTGAGAAAGTGGCTCTATATATACTGGACAATAACGAAGTACGATGTGTATAGAGTCTACAAACCCCAAAGGTATAACAGAGGTTAAAGTCAGGACCGACCTTACCTTCCAAAGTGGTAGCTTGGTCGAGCAGTAAGGCAGTACCAGAGGGCAGTGCATAGCATTTGTTGTACACACTCAGTCAGCAAAATATTTCACACACTCAAAGACTGAACTCCAGGCCAATGGTTGCGATATCCAAAGATATAGCTGTTTTATTTTTAGAACCAGCAGGCATAAAAATATACTTTGCTAGGTATGAATACTTTCATGTGATTACTTTGCAAGGAAGCAATAAGGTATGTAAACACAATAGGTACAGGGGTTGCTGAAGGCAACACAAGTCTAGACAAACTTTAGCATTGAGCTCAATGGATTATTATCATAAAAATACAGTTAATTACAGTGTAGATTACTTTAGTAGTTCCAGGTCTAAATCCTAGATTCAGTCCTGGGGTCTAAGCTGAAACCAGATTAGCAAAAACGTTTTAGTTAATGTAATGAATTTTCATGAATATAAAGCTGTTTCAGAAGTTCACACTTAGAAACTTTTCAATGTAAATCTGACAATGTTATTCAATGGGAGAAAATTCTAGTTGCAGGTAAAGTACGATCGTGTTACTTTTGTAATCCAGCACTGGTCTCCAAGTGCCAGCACTGGGGTCTTAACTTAAAACAGGTAGGTAATTACGTTTCAGTATTTCGTATGGTTTTTAAAGAATATTTCAAGTTTTCAAAAGTAGACATTTAGAAGAAATTTCATAGAAAAGCAGACAATGGGTTACTATGGAGAAAATACAGATTACTAGTAAACCCGGTAAGGATTACTTTCGCGGTTTAGTACTGGGCTGAAAGGTACAGTACTGGCTTCTCCCCTGATCACAGGTGAGTACTTCGGAATTCGGCTGATTTTGTATGAATATTTTCAGTTTTCAAAACTTCACACTTAAAAAATTTTCGAGTCAAAATTGGTCAATGTTATCCAATGGCAGGTAAGTGAGTTACCGGTTTCCAGGTGAGTACTTGGTTGGTGAAGTTATGGTTCTGGGCATAGACTCAGGGGTCAGGTAGGTACAGTTGGTTCAGCCCCAGCAGCACAGGGCCGGCCGGATGCAGAGGTAGTTAGGCCCAATGATATCCAATGAGGGAAAGGGGGCCTTCGGTTGGTGGCTGCTGGCTAGCAGGCCATGCGGCTGTGGGAGCTGGGCTCCTGGTCACTTGCTCAGGGCAAGGGGGGAAATAGGATAGGACAAAGGTGGCACAGCCAGCGGCACTCGGGCGGCTGGGTGCAGAGTGCTTTTGAGCCGTCAGGCGCTCAATGCTATCCAATGGGAAAGGTCAAAAAGGAACAAAACAAAAACTGCAGGCTCGGGGGCAGAGACTCTTCAGGGGCGACCAGCACTTCGAGAGGTAAGTTGGGATCTTGGAGCACAGGTAGGTACCCCAAAGGGAGGCACAGGGGGCTGTAGGGCGCCGGGTGCAAGGGTGTCTTTGGGTGTCAGAAAAGCTTACCCTCAGCTGGTTGCGGTTGGGGTGGCCCCTGGTTCTGAGTCTGCAGGCGTCGCCTAGTTCATCGAGGAGGGTCTTGGGGCACTGGACTTCGTGTCCCAGTCACCGGGAGGACGTCCTCGTGGTCTTAGTTCGGTTGGGCCCGGCCCGGAAGGAGCAGAGTGGGCTGGTCCGGAGCTTCCTGGCTGGCACCAGGTGGGTTGTTGCAGCAGAGCCTCTGCTGATGGGAGTCCCAGTCTTTAAGAGGGTCAAGGCAGGCAGGTCCTCTGGGTGTCCCAAGGTTGCTGTCCGCAGGAGTCGCCGTGATTAGCCAGGAGCAGGTTCCAGGATCGACAGGCCGGTAGGGCTGGGGCCAAGTCAGTTGTTGTCGTCCTGTTGTTAGCAGCTGCACGGCGGGTCTTCTTTTTGATCTTCTTTCTTCTTTTTGTTTCGGGATCTAAGGAAGGAAGGTTCAGGGAGCCCCTAAATACTGAATTTAGGGGCGTTACAGGTAGGGCAAGGACAGGGACCAAGGGGTCCCTGTACTGGGGTGAGTACACCCCCTAGCCTGCTCCTCTTCTGTGGAAGGGGGGCAAGCACCTAGCTGGGATTGGGCAGGGCTCCCCATCTTCAAGATGGCCGGAGCCCGGGGTCGTGCTTCACCTTGTCTCCCCCACCTGAGGGGTGGGGTTGGCCCAGGTTGGCACCCCCCCCTTCCTGACGTAGTTGTTCCCGCCAGTCTTCCCGCCAGAGTGGGGGTTAGGACTGGTGGAGGCCAGTTGCTGGGTACAGCAAATGGTCTGGAGAAGCTCACAGAGGCGGCATGCCTTTGAAGCTTCCCCCTGCCCATCCTGGGGGAGGAGACCTAGCACCTCGCCCAGGATGTGTATTGTTGCAGGCCCAGGACAGCGGGGGGCTCTCCACCCAGGGGTCCAGCAACATGTCTGCTGTGTGGCAGCCTCTGCAGCCACTCAGCCCAGACGTGGATTGTAGGTTAGGATTTCAGAGGGCATCTCTAAGATGCCCTCTGGTGTATTTTACATTAAATCCCACACTGGCATCAGTGCGGGTTTAATGTGCTGAGAAGTTTGGTACCAAACCGGTCAGTCTTTCAGTGTAGCCATTATGGTGCAGTGGAGTTCGTAATGACAACCTCCTAGCACCATATACTCTTAATGGCATCACTGCACTTACAGTGCCCAGGAATGGCCCTGGGTACTGTAGGGGCACAGGGCTCATGCACCGGTGCCCACACCTCTGGCATAGGGCACCCAGCTTGAGGGGTGACTGAAGTATGCTAGGGCAGTGGGTTCTGTGGGCATGGCACACAGGGATGTGTGACATGTCGACTCGGTTTAGTTCTGTACTTAGGCACTCAGCCTGCAAAGGCAGTGTGTGGGTGCCAGGGTACAGGGCCCCTGAGGGTGGCACAATAAGTGCTGCAGCCCTCAGGGGTCTTCTCTGGTCACCAAGTCCTGGGTACCACTTACTAGGGGCTGACAGGTGGCCGGAGATGCCAATTGGGTTTTTAGTTTCAGCACAGTTTTAGGGAAGGAACACATGCCCCGGGTACCTGGTTGGCAGGAACCCAGGGCACACTCAGTCAAAGCACATCAGCAGTTCAGAAAAAAGTGGGGGCATACCAAGGCAAGAAAGATGGCACTTTCTCAGAGTAAGGAACAAGGTCTGCTGCCATATGATCAGCGGGTTGCTAACATAGTGGTCATACATAAGGAGGGCAAGCCCAGAAATAGCTGCACTTCTTATCGGCCGATATCGCTCTTGAACGTGGAGCCTAAGGCCCTTGCCAAATTGTTGGCGTAACACCTGATTAAAGTAATCACCACTCTTGTTCACCCGGACCAGTCATGTTTCATGCCACACCGGAACACAGCTCTTAACCTGCGCAGCCTACATGGCGTATTGAGTAGAGTACATACCATACTGGAGCCAGCTGTCATCGTGTCATTGGACGCCACCATGGCGTTCGATATGGTGGAGTGGCCCTATCTGTTTGCTGTATTAGGCAAATTGGGATTTGGCCAGGAATACATAGATTGGGTTTGTCTCCTGTATTCAGACCAGATGTGTTAGAAAGGCGAACCCGGGGGAGGCAGAAGGTGTCTGACTGACCACCCCTAGGTCTACCCCTCCTTCAGAGAAGGGACCGAGCGATGTCGAGAGGCCTCCGACGGGAGGGCCCTCTCCTAGAATCGTACAGCAGAGTAACCACACCACTACAAATATACACCACACGTAGATAGAGTTTTCAATCTTTATCGGGCAATTAGTAGCGTTTCAATATATACAGCAGATCCCGAGATCTGGAAAGTCTCGTGGCAAGGGGCAAGGTAGCGGGACAGTCTTACAGATGGTCGGTTGCAAGGAGACCCTACGCACAGCTCTCAATCCTCGAGCTGGGGGGTTCCGGAAGGTTGGGCCGCGGCAGCGCCAGCAGGCTCCGAGATGGTTCAGCGAGTGTGGACCGCGGCAGCGCCAGCAGGTTCCAAGATGGTTCAGCGAGTGTGGACCGCGGCAGCGCCAGCAGGCTCCAAGATGGTTACAGCAAAGATGGACCGCGGCAGCGCCAGCAGGCTCCAAGATGATTCAGCGTGTGTGGACCGCGGCAGCGCCAGCAGGTTCCAAGGTGGTTCAGCGAGTGTGGACCGCGGCAGCGCCAGCAGGCTCCAAGATGGTTACAGCAAAGATGGACCGCGGCAGCGCCAGCAGGCTCCAAGATGATTCAGCGTGTGTGGACCGCGGCAGCGCCAGCAGGTTCCAAGGTGGTTCAGCGAGTGTGGACCGCGGCAGCGCCAGCAGGCTCCAAGATGGTTACAGCAAAGATGGACCGCGGCAGCGCCAGCAGGCTCCAAGATGATTCAGCGAGTGTGGACCGCGGCAGCGCCAGCAGGTTCCAAGGTGGTTCAGCGAGTGTGGACCGCGGCAGCGCCAGCAGGCTCCAAGATGGTTACAGCAAAGATGGACCGCGGCAGCGCCAGCAGGCTCCAAGGTGGTTACAGCGAAGATGGACCGCGGCAGCGCCAGCAGGTTCCAAGGTGGTTCAGCGAGTGTGGACCGCGGCAGCGCCAGCAGGCTCCAAGATGGTTACAGCAAAGATGGACCGCGGCAGCGCCAGCAGGCTCCAAGATGATTCAGCGTGTGTGGACCGCGGCAGCGCCAGCAGGTTCCAAGGTGGTTCCGCGAGTGTGGACCGCGGCAGCGCCAGCAGGCTCCAAGATGGTTACAGCAAAGATGGACCGCGGCAGCGCCAGCAGGTTCCAGGTAGAGCAGCAAAAGGAGTTCGTCTCAGGGTCAGCCGCGACAGCGTCAACAGGGCTTCTCGACTCCAGGATACAACTGCCGTCCTACTCCGGGGCTGACCCAGATATAGGTCTGGAGTCCTTTGATGTCCGGACCCTCTCGCCTGGGGGTCAGAGGGGCCGGGATGATGGTGTCCAGACACCCAGCAGGGGGGTGGAGCCATCGCTCAGGGAGTCCGGAGGCCGATCGAAACCAGGCATCCGGGGACGGTCGGAGAGCCATCGAAACTCCCCTCTCCTTGTCTCTGGTTGAGTGGCCACTCTACCACCCGGAGGGTTCTTGGTGCCTCGATGGCGGGCTCGCTGGGGTCGTGGCCGCGGCTGGTCCGGGACCACGTGTCTGTGACGGGATGGGCCCAAGATGGCGTCGGGCCTGGAATGAGGGTCCGGGGTGGGCACCGGACCGGTAATGCTGGGGCGGCCCGAGTGTGCCGTGTCAGTGGTTGTGGGCCGCCGGGTGGCGGATCTGGTGGTTTGTGAGTCGTGCAGAGGTGTGCCCGAGGCCGACCCGGGCTGGATGGAGGGCCGATGTCGTCCGGGGCCCGCCATGCGGGAGGGGTAGGACCACACCACGAGGCCGGGTCCAACAAGATGGCTCGGGTGGTAGTAAATAACCGCAGGTCCTCAGACTTTCAGCTGGGCAGGGTGTCGTAATTTAGCAGCGATTAGATTAAGCATTAGCAGAAGACATCCTGTATTTAGAGACTATCTTGTCTTTTTATGGAATCCATTTTGTATTTGGCAGCCATTTTAGATGGCCATGTGCTCACCATGTACTCAGTCCTATCTTGCTGTTCTCTGCTCGGTATATTTAGCCTCTTCCTCCTACTTTGCACATGCTCAGTTGTGCTTGCAGCTGCTAATATTCTGTAACTGTCAGGATGTGCTTGCTAGCATTGGCAAAACTGTTAGCTCCTCCTACTTGTCGACTGTGCATTTTCTGTATGACCATCTATGTGTGTAACTCTTCTTATGTGCACTTGTACTGCCCCTTTTTAGCCCCTGTGAGGGTATATAAGAGATACTGTGGCCTTCAGTCCTCAGACCATCTCATACAGAGTGCTGCGGCTTCTGTGTGACATGGCCTCACTTGTTGTAATTTAATAAATATGTTTCTCTTGATTACAGATTCTGTGCCAACTTTTTCATGCTGCTTTAAAGGATCAGGTGTTAGTGCAAACCCCTGAGATGGGATTTTTGATTTCCCTCATTTGGCGCGCCAACTTGGGGCTCATCAGAGCGGTGACTATCTGCAGGAGCGATTTTTGGTCAGGAGACAGACATTTACTGAGGAAGACAAGGCAGGATTCTACTAAAGGAGGTACCAATTCTGGGGGTTCTTAGTCTCGGTAGCCCAGTCTACTTCTGATCTTACTGGTTTTTGATCCTCCACATGATGGCACCCCTGACTGAGAACATTTCTGGCGTGAATATTTTAAAAGAAAAGACTGTTAGGTCATTCAAAACTTGGCAGATAGAACCTGGACGCTCGTGCTTGGTAAGAACCATTGTATGGTAATTACTGTGAGCTTATGGTAGCCAGTGACTCGCAAGGCAGTTTTAGGATACGCTTGTTGTGGCTTATGGATATGGATATGGATATGCATGATCGATCATATTTATGATATGGATTATGTGATATATGCGTTGCAACACATGTAGGCAGGTAATGTGGAGATGTTTCTCCATTTATGGTTATGAGCGGCACAATGATTAAGTGCCATTTTAGATTATGATAATGCATATTTTGCATTATGTTTGCATGCCTGTTCCAAACTCACATGTAAAATGTGTAGTTTTATGAGAGGTACCATAGTGAGATATGAATTGAATTACCCGGCTTCCCCTAGAGGGAAAACTTAAAATAGGTTTTAAGTATGAAAACATATTTCTTCCTTGGTGAAATTTTTCCCCAGGGAATTTAAATATGCCCATAATACACATGAGGATCCTTTGTTCTGTGCAATTTTATGTATGAAGATATGCAGAGCGGTTTTTGGTGTTCTGCCAGCCTGAATTAGTGAATTGAGAGTATTTCTACTTCAGTTTTTAGAATACTGTTGAGAATAGGGTTTCTCCTTGTAAATATGACTTACAACTGGAATTTACATAGGTGGTTTGGATGCAGTCTGCGGGCTGTGTTTTGTTTCTGGCTTTAGTGTTAACCCATGGTTTAAAAGGTGTGTTTAAATGTCTAGCTGGTTTGTGGGTTTTTCCCATTCATGTCACTCTTGCTTGTACATTGCGTCGTCGCTATTTTTGAAACATGGCTAAAGCACGCTGTATTGTGTGTCTTTTGTGTTTTACCCCTTTCTGTTTATGTCTGTACTGAGCTCAAATGCATTTTTGTGGTTATTTTTGATGTTTTCAGTCTGTTAAACATAATGTTAGATTAATTAATATTAGGGAAAAATTCGATAGAAATTCAGGAATGACCTATGTGATGTGCTAACATAACTATATGTTTCTCCTTAAAGTTATAGGGTAAGGAATAGCGCACATGTACAATTGTTAAATGTTTAAGGGATAAACTTAAAATTCTTATTCACTAGGAATATTAAAGGCCTACAGCAGTAAAATAAAATGGTGTGTTTTTGTAGATAACACACTCATAGCATGTTTACTTAATATACATTGCATTAAGATGCTTACAGGCAAAACAGTTTAGCTGCAGTGAGTTTTTCTGAACTTAAAATGTGTATTCTTAAACACGCATTTCAAAGCTGGGAATGTCTGTCTTTAGTAAGGCTGCCTCCAGGAAATTTAACACTGGGTAGGGCCTGCCGTCAAGGACACAGCTGTTATTTTCGCAGGCCTAGTTTATTTAGCCAGGACTTCTTCCTTAGTTAAACGTGCAACTTTGCATCTCAGAGTGTTATTTTGAAAGCAAGGTTTACAAAAATAAGGTTAATTATTTGAATCAGAGACATACATTTTAATTGCGGTTTCCCTTCTCTTTTAGCATTTATGGCTCTGTTGCTAAAATCATTGTCCTTTTCAAACAAAAGTAGCACGAAGTTGACGAGCTTATGTACTTAGGCTTGTGAATAGTTGCTCTAAAAACATAAGCAAGGGGCAGATTTAGAATAGGGATGCAGCTTGGTTTTAAATATAGGATTATTACAAAAACGAAATATAGAGAGTAATTTTGAATTATGACATAAAAAAATATTTTGAAAAAAAAAAAAATAAGTGCTTTTTAAAATCGTTTTTTGATATTCATAAAGCCTAATACTCATACTGTGACCTCCTAGCATTATAATTTAATTTAAGTTGTGCAGTACTGCATAATGAGGACATTTATGTATGGGACCTTCACTTGGCGCAGGCGTAAGAACTCATTTTTTTAAAGATTTACATGAGATATGTCTAAGTCCGATTTCTGCAATCTCTAAAGAACATTTTGAGGATGATTAATATGTAACACAATTATAGGTTATTTGTTTTTAAGTACCTCAAATTGCAAAAACGATATTGAGTTAAATAGACCATTTTAAAAGGCTTTCTTGCCATTTAAACTAGTTTTATAATGCCTTAGGCTTCAGTGAATGCATACATTCAAGTATAATACAAATGTGCACGTTTGCTTTTTCATAGCTTAGTGAGTTAATGTGCCCAGCGCAGAGGTTTGTGTTTAATATCAGGGTTGAAGGTTTTGACTTCAGCGGGGCCTACTGAGCCATTCATTCATTTAAGGTTGATAAAATGTGTAGCATTGCATGGCACAGTGACACACATTTATTCTGAAGATGGTATGGTGTGTTGTTATGTTCCATGAATTATTCACAGTAAATGTGTTAATGCTCTGAGAATAAATATATTGTAGTTCTCTAAAAGAAGTAATATATTTAAAATGTCTTTTTTAAATAGGGTTGATTATTGCACAGACTTGCAGAGACTTATTGTCTTTGTCAGTTTCACAGTGAGGGTCCCAGGGAGGTTACAAGAAAGCTTGGTGCTCCGGCCAGATTTTGACCTTTAGGTCAGTGTGGTGGAGGCTTAGGAGTATGTGACAACAAATGGTGAAATGATTGCTTGGAAAAGCGTCACGCAAAGGAGCCATTCACGTCGACATTTGAAGAGTGCATTCCTGACACGGCTTTTTATAAACAGCAGGGCCTAAACTGGGGGGTTGGTGTAAGGGACACGCAGAGGCTGTGAAAGAGTTTTTGCTTAAGAGATTTTGTACATTTACAAAAGCTGGGTGGTTCTACTTGAGATTTTGTGTGTTATGTGAAGTATTGGCTGTATGATGAAACAAAGATGTGTTTTTATGACTTCTTTGAAATGAATTATCTGTGCATTTTCATGTTTTTTGCATTTCTTCTATGAATTTTCCCTGCTTTTCCTGTGTGTCTGACGCGACACAGTAAGTTATATTTGACAGCTGATCTTCACTGACTGCTTGATCTGCTGTCAAAAGGGTGAGGATGGATTAAAAGAAGGTGTTATTTAGGTATAAGTCTGACAAAATTAAAATGGGCCCGAATGTTTTTTTTAATGTTATTGGAGTGTTTATTGTGCAGAAAGTGCATGAAATGGTGTTGCATGCTATTGTGTTTTTTCTGTGCTAAGGTATACAGCAAAGTATATCTGATGGCTTGGCATGAAATGTCCTATATTATGTATGTTTGTGATCCATGTTAGTACTTTTGTAAGTTTTGCTGTGTTGTGAAGGGATGACATGACTATGTATATCCTTTGAGCAACAGTGGTTAAAACTTGTTAAGTGGTAAAACTTGCTGATACTAAATTATGATATATGATATTGTTATATTGTGAGCAAGAACAGACAGCACTTCACCAAGTGCATGCCTATGTGGTTATAATATATACAGCAAAGTGTGTCACCTTTAGTCGTTACTGCTCTTTTCCCTTAAGGAAAAGGCAGCCTCACATTTATATTTCCTTGATTGGACCTAAGGAAGCAATTATAGATCTGTGACTCTTATGTAAGGTGACCTAAATTCTATATAGTATTAGTTAAATGATGTTCTGTCTTAAAAGGAAACCAGGTTTCATTTTCCCCGAGAAAGGAAGGAATGGGATAACTAGCTGAGATTACCGTATATGGTGTAGGGGCCAGTGGTAGAGTCCAGATTTCTGCACTATTGTGACTTTTGTATCCATGCTTTTGGTATTATGTCACAAACTTGACTATCACCCAAGTATTTTTTGTCCTTCCTATAGATTTTTCTTTTGCTGCTTCTCCCCTGATTGATGTCACATTGTGCCTAGTTTTTGGGGATTTTAGCTGTGTCCTAGTCCTATTTCCCTTTTTCGTTTTTCTTTCACCATTTAGAGGTTTACATTTCCAGACTACAGTGATGTATCAGGTTCCTCTATAATATGTGTAATTCCCTTTTGTATGACCAAACTGGTTTTCAAAAATGTCTTTAGGCCTACTCTGATGTTTTCTAGTCTGACTGTTAGGGTAGTGATAGATTATAGTAAGACAAGTTGTCCACCTCAATAGGAGATACTTTCACGTGTATTTAGTATGACAAATTTAAATGCCTATTCTAATTTAGTTTTCAGTTCTTTTTCCTGCTGCCTTAATTTTTGGTGGGATCAGATGTGTCCTAATCATGGAAATACCAGGACTCTAGTTCTTGTCTGTTGTTTCTACATTGCTATTAGCTTTTGTATTGTATAGTCCACCTGACGCACAATTAGTCTACATGTCCCTGATAATCTGTATTATGTGATTTCTCTTTTTGAGGTGTTCTAGATAAGGAATTTAGGAACACCTAGACTTAATCATTGAGGAAAGTGTGCTTACCCCCTTAGACAATGCCACTATGTGTGAAGACATCCATTATGTAGTTGTCTACCTTTAGATGGTAGAGGGTATGCTCTCACATGGAAACCCAATTGAAGAGGCTAGAGGTGCTGTTTTACCTACTACCTTTTGTCTTTGTACTCTATGAAAATGACAGTTGAATATGCTACTTACCAGTATGCATCTGTTCTTGGCATGTAGGGCTGCTAACATTCATATCTTAGCATTAGATCGCCGCCTAGTGTTGGGTCCGGATGATCGCACATTGTTGTCCTGGAAGAGTCTTCGAAGTATCCTTAGATAGGTGGCTCCTCCCCTGGACTACAGTGCGCATGGGCATCGGCTCCATCCCCAGATTGTTTTTCGCCATTGTGGCAGAAGATGGAGTGAAAGGTGTAAAGGATGTCCATGCTAATGATTGAATACAATAGTATATCTGCAGCTGCGACAGGCACCGGGGAGGAGGGTGGGCGATATGAATGTTAGCAGCCCTACATGCCAAGAACAGATGCATACTGGTAAGTAGCATATTCAGTTCGAGGCATGTGGGCTGCTAAATTCATATCTTAGCATAGAATACATAGCAGTCCCTCCATCAGCGGCGGTTGCCCGTGCCAGCTGCAGAAACCTGAAAAAGTGTCTTGAGAACAGCCTGTCCTACAGCAGCTTGCTGCTTGGAATGCACATCTACACAGTAGTGTTTTGTAAAGGTATGTGGTGTAACCCACGTGGCTGCTCTGCAAATGTCCTCTAAAGGAATGTTCCCTAGGAAAGCCATGGATGCCCCCAATTTGCGTGTGGAGTGCGCCCTTGGGGGTATTGTTAAAGTGCGCTTGGCCTTTTGATAACAGATTTGGATGCACTTAACGATCCACCTGGCTATTCCTGCTTTGGAAATAGGGTTGCCTTTGTGTTGTGGTGAGAAGGCAACAAAAATCTGCTTTGTTTTCCTAAAAGGTTGTGTCCTGTCTATGTAGTACATCAACGCCCTCCGTACGTCTAACGTATGGAGCATTCTTTCCGCCACCGTTTGCGGGTTTTGGAAGAATGCCGGCAAGTCAATAGTTTGGTTGAGATGAAACTGTGACACCACCTTCGGAAGGAATTTGGGGTTAGTACGGAGCACTACCCTATTTGGATGAATCTGAATGAATGGCTCTTGGATTGTGAGCGCTTGCAGCTCACTAACACGCCTCAGTGACGTAATAGCAATTAGGAAAGCTACTTTCCACGTTAGGAACTGGAGTTCACACGAGTGCAGTGGCTCAAAAGGTGGTCCCATCAGTCTGGTGAGGACCACATTGAGGTTCCACACCGGAGCTGGCGGTGTTCTTGGGGGAATGACTCGTTTCAGACCTTCAAGGAAAGCTTTAATGGCAGGCACCCTGAAGACAGAGAGATGCTGCCTATTCTGAAGATAAGCTGCTATGGCGGATAGATGTATCCGAATAGAAGTGTACGCTAGATTGCACTTGTAAAGATGTAGCAGATAGCAAATGATGTTAGGGATAGATGCATCTAGCGGGTTGATGTCATTGGCTGTACAGTAAATGACAAAACGCTTCCATTTTGCAGCATAGCATGCTCTGGTAGTTGGCTTCCTTGCCTCTTTGATGATGTTCATGCATTCTGGAGGTAGGTTAAGGTATCCAAACTCTAGGACTTCAGGAGCCAGATCGCCAGGTTGAGCTGTTGCGGATTTGGATGCTGAATTTCTCCATGGTTCTGCGTCAAAAGTCTGGGCGAGAGGCGCAGTCTTTGATGCGGCACCACTGAGAGTTCGAGGAACGTGGTGTACCATGCTTGGCGAGCCCACGTTGGAGCAACCAGGATGAGAGTCATCGCGTGCTGCCTTAGCTTTCTTGCCACCAGCGGTATCAGAGGGGCTGGCGGAAAAGCGTACGCAAATTTGCCTGACCAGTTCATCCATATCGCATTCCCCTGCGACTGTGGGTGATGGAACCTGGCGGCAAAGTGTTGGCATTTTGCGTTTTCTTTTGTTGCAAACAGGTCTATCTCCGGATGACCCCACTGCTGGAAGTACGGGTGGAGTACAGATGGGTGTAACTCCCACTCGTGCATTTGATGGCTGTATCTGCTGAGCAGATCCGCCATCTGATTGTCCTTGCCCGGGAGGTGTTCTGCCATGAGGAAGATGTTCCTCTGAATGGCCCACCGCCACATGCCCTGAGCCAGATGAGACAGCTGTGGCGAGTGGGTGCCCCCCTGCTTTTGAATGTAGTACATCGCGGTCATGTTGTCCGTCCGGACTAACACTACCTTGTTGCACAGATATACAATGAAGGACTTGAGCGCCATGAAGATAGCCATCAGTTCCAGATAGTTGATGTGCATCTTCTGTTGCTGCGTCGTCCATAGTCCCTGCACTGTGTAAGTGAGCAGATGAGCTCCCCATCCCTGGAGAGATGCGTCCGTTGTCAGGATAATCTGTGGCACTGGGTCCTGGAACAGTCGGCCCTTGCAAAGGTTGTGTGGATTCCACCATTGCAGAGAGTCGTATGCCCGACTGGTAACCAACACTAGGTCTGTTAATTGTCCCTGAGCCTGCGTCCACTGATTTGCTAAGCACTCCTGGAGCGGGCGCATATGTAACCATGCGTGAGGGACTATGAAGATGCAGGAGGCCATCATGCCTATCAACTGCATGAACATTCTCGCTGGAAGTGAGTGTTGTGGTCTGAACTTCTGGATTAGAGACTGTATGCTGTCTATCCTGACTTGGTTTGGTTGAGCCATGGCCGTCAGGGTATTGATCGTCGCACCTAGAAACTGCCGGACACGTGCCGGCTGAAGATGCGACTTTGGGTAGTTCAACGAGAAACCTAGATGGTGAAGGAGGTGAATGGTAGTCGACATGTCCGCGGCGCACTGTTGTTCCGACTTGGCTTGAACGAGCCAGTCGTCCAGGTAGGGGTAGACATGTATGTTCTGCCTCCTGAGGTGCGCTGCTACTGTCGCCAGACACTTGGTAAACACTCTTGGGGCTGTGGTGACTCCGAAGGGTAGGACCTTGAACTGATAATGCCTGCCTTGGATAGTGAACCTGAGGTATTTTCTGTGGGACGGGTGTAGTGGAATGTGGAAATAAGCATCCTTGAGGTCCAAGGTTGCTAAGAAGTCCCCTTGGTTTAACAAGGGAAGAATCTGTTGCAGTGTAAGCATATGGAAATGTTCTGACAGTATATACAGGTTGAGGGGACGCAGATCCAGAATGGGTCTGAGAGATCCGTCCTTCTTTGGAATAAGGAAGTACAGGGAATATACCCCCGTGCCTTCCTCTCCCACTGGCACGAGCTCTATTGCGCCTTTTTGCAGCATCACCACCACTTCCTGCTGCAATAAGTGCAAGTGCTCTGCGGACATAGGCCTTTGCCTCGGTGGAATGTTGGGTGGAGTGGATTTTAACTCTAGACAATAACCGTACTGGACAAGTTGTCGCACCCACCTGACTGTGGTGATGTTTCTCCAGACGGGCAGGAACTGCTGTAGTCTCCCCCCGACAGGTGTTAAGTGGTCGGGGGGCAGTGACAGAGAGTCACTGTTTGCTCGGGGTAGAGGAGCGGGAGTTGTTGTTCCCTCTGCCGCGTCCTCTGGCGCTGTTCGCTCGGTAACCCCCCTTGTTCTGTTTGGGGTACGAGGATTGTGCTCCACCTCTAGAGAATTGTGATTGTTGACCCATCTGTCCTCTGGTGACTCCACGCGCACCTGAGCGACGAAAATTATTGCCACGAAACTGTTGTGATTGTAGGGCCCCCATAGACTTAGCAGTTTCGGTGTCTTTTTTAATTTTTTCTAAGGTGGTGTCAACATCTGGACCAAACAGTCTATCAGGATTGACTGGCTGATTAAGTATGGTTGTTTGAATGTCAGGTTTAAACCCCGATATGCGGAGCCACGCCTGTCGTCTCAGCATGACGCTAGTGTTAATGGCCCTAGCGGCTGTGTCCGCGGCATCAAGTGCACACTTTATGGCTGCGTTGGAGATCAGTTTTCCCTCCTCTATAAGCAGTTTGGTGCCCTCTTGAAACTGCGGAGGCAGGTGTTGTAAAACTTGCTCTAGGGTGTCGTAATGCGCCCTATCGTAACGCGCCAAGAGTGCCTGTGTATTTGCAATACGCCAGAAATTGGCAGCCTGTGCAGCTACTCTTTTGCCTCCAGCCTCTAGCACTTTGGACTCCTTATCCGGGGGAGGAGCTTCACCCGTTATTTGGGAGTTGGCCCGTTTGCGGGCATTTGCGACCACCAGGGAGTCAAGCGGCAACTGGCCCCGAATGTATGCAGGGTCTGCAGGTGCTGGTCTGTACTTTTTTTCGATACGTGGATTGACCACTCTCGCCCTGGTAGGTTCTTTAAAGATGTCCGCAGCATGCTTGAGGACCCCTTTGAGCATAGGCAGTGTCTTTACTGTCCTTTCAGAGACTGAAAAAGTGTCAAATAGAAAGTCTTCTTCTACCGGGTCAGCATGCATGTCCACATCATGATTAGCAGCTGCCCTCTCAATGAGTGCATGAAAACCTGCAGAATCTTCTGTAGGGGACGCACGTGCACTGAAAGGCTGTGGGTCTTGCCCCACATTTTGGGTGCCTTGGTCACCAATGTCATCATATGAATCTGGCTGTGCATCTGGTTCATTGATGGGGAAAGTGTATTGGTCATCTTCATCATATCCCTCACCCTCAGAGTGTTCTGGAGAAGGAGTTGGGCTCCTTCTTGGAGGAGGCTGGATAGGTTCCATGAGGCCTGAAGTGTCTTGGGGAAGCTTTTTCTTCTTCAGGGGGATGACATAGGAGTCCACTGGCTGTGAAGTGATCCTCCTCTTGTAAAGGGTAAATTTGCCTGTGTCTGCGTCGATAAAACGCTCAGAATCCTCTTCTGAGTCGAGTAACCGACTTGAAAGTGCCCCAGCCGTTGAAGAATCCGACTTCTTTGGCGTCGATTTTGTTGAAAAGGCCTTGGGCGCCTCTTTTGGCGGCAGAAGGAAGAGAAGTTTACCCGCAGGCTTCACCGGAACGTCCATCGGCTTCTGTGGCGATGGCATCGGAGCCGACGTAGCAGAGGCCTTCTCCCTGATTCTCTGTAGTGAAGAGGCAATGAGGGACGCGTCACTTACAGAGGCCTTTGGCACCGACGAGGAGGTCTTGACCTTGCCCTTGGATCCGACGTCCTGTTGGCCCTTCTGTGTTTTGGACGATGATGCCGCAGCCGCCGACCCAGAGTCCTTGGACCGATGCGCAGATGTGCCAGCCTTCGATCCTTGTGATTTCGTCGGCTCCGTCTCGACCACGCGTCCGACTAACACAGTCCCAGTCGGAACCGGAGCCGTGTCGCTGGCTTTGGCGGGCTTTGCCGGCGTTGCAGCGGTCGACCCATGCCTACCACCCTTCTTAGAGGATCCCTCCTCTGGCGCCGATTTCGAATCGACAGATTTCTTCGACTTCTGTGGACCGGAGGCCGACGGAGTCGATGAAGCAGCGGGTTTAGCCGTTTTTGGTGGTACGGCCGCCATCTTCGGGACGCTCGAATCCATAAGTTTCGGTTTCGATTTGGGGTCGGCCATTTTAGGTGTAGTCGATACCGTAGGTTTCAGTTTCGGTTTCGATACTGGCTGCGCAGCAAGTATGTCCATGGCCGGGCCTGAAGGCGGGGCCGTGGCTTGCGGTACGGGGTCTTGGGTAAGGCCAACAGGCGATCCCGTGACCCGTTCTTGATCTTCGTAACCTTCGGGGCATAGCTCGTCCCCTGAGCTATCTTCCGCGGCCCCATAAACCTCTTCGCCGTCCCCTACCTCGTCGACGTATTCAAGGCCTTGACCCACGACTCCGTCGTCGTCTTCCGGATCTGCCTCGACCTCCGCCCCGGGCGGGGAGATTTGAAGATGATGGCTCCGGTCCTCCTCTTCTAGGTCGCCGAAGATGTTTTCGGGATCCGGGGCCGCTTGTCTGGCCTCAAGGCGCACCGCGCGCCGAAGCTTGAGTGTCTTCTTGGACCTGAATCTTGCGCAGGCCATGCAGTTGTCTTCGTTATGGTCTGGTGAAAGGCATTTGTTACAGACCGGGTGCACGTCTATATGTGGGTATTTTGACCCACAGAGCGGACAGTTCTTAAACGGACTCCGCTCCATGCCGAAAAGTTGCGTCGTGTCGCGATGAGAAGGCCTCGATGTCCGAAGAGTGAAACTACTCCGCTGATTCCGACTCCAAGAGACGGAAGAACTCGAGACCGTGCGCAAACAATACCGACGTAAGAATATAAGGCCTTTTGGCCGTAAAAAAGCGAGTTTTTCTCGGTTCCGACAGAGAGACGTCGAGACCGCATCCGAACCCAATGGCGGAAAAAAACAATCTGGGGATGGAGCCGATGCCCATGCGCACTGTAGTCCAGGGGAGGAGCCACCTATCTCAGGATACTTCGAAGACTCTTCCAGGACAACAATGTGCGATCATCCGGACCCAACACTAGGCGGCGATCTAATGCTAAGATATGAATTTAGCAGCCCACATGCCTCGAACATTTTGTTTTAGATCACTATAGTCCCATGGTGTATGGCCACTCCTTTGAAGATTGCAGGCCACCTGCTTGCAAATCCCCTGCAATGAATTGTTTTTTGTATACTTGCCAATAGGTCCAGCCTGTGTTTTTCTTTACTCTCACATAGATAGATGGAAGTGGTTCTTGGGTGCCTTGCTAATATATGGGGCATCCCAAGACTAGGAAGTATTTTCTAACACTCTGTTGATAGACTGTTTCTGTGCCTTGTCTAAAGACAATTTGTTCTGTCCACCAATAGATATTTGCTGCTGTACAAACCACTACCAGAGGGGCCCGGACATCAGATTCAGCCTGGGGAGTCAGCGTCAGCACCAGTGCAGCTTGAAGCCAAAGTGAAGGTAACCAGCACAGGCATTGCTGGCAACTAGGACCTCAGTGAAGGCGGAAGCCCTGTGATTAAGTGTGTACCCCTGCCACTGTTTTGAGCGAAAGACGGGGTCACAAATCAGAAAGGAGAAATCGTGGATCATGCCCAGCTGAGAGTCACAGACCGACCAGAATGGCAAGGAGGCTTTGCTTGAGGTGACCCCTTCTGAAACAAGGGTTGCTTCAGAGATCCTAGAATCAGGCCTCTGATTTCTGGTCCTAAAGTGAATACAAGTTTGCACCTTTGTTTGTTGGTCAAGAGATACCTGGGTACACTGGATGCAAATGTGTAGCCCCAACGAATGAGCAGTGCGCCAGCAAAGCAATATAGGAGATAGGGAAGGACTTGAGATTAGGGTTCAAGTTCTGTGTCACTGGTGCCTGTTAGATTGAAGTGAAGAGAAGTGGTGCACTGTTTGAGACACTGGACAGGATCGCTAAGAGCATTTGCCTGTTGGGTGACTGCCCTATCCTGAAAGAAGAGACTTTTTTCCTTGAAACTGGACTGTGATTCTTGAGTTGCGAGTTGTGCAGCTCCACCGTGGAAACAACAAGAGCCTGCCTGTGAGGCTCAAATGGACACAGGGAGAAGACTCCCCCTCTGGTTGGTTGTACAGCGGATTCAATTTCCCCAAGGACTTCCTCTTTTTTGTCAATAATGTATCCCTTTAGTTGTCCCATTTTTGAAGAGCAGCCCTTTGCAGCTCTTGGCCCTAATTCCTATGGCCCTGTGTGGTCCTCCTGGTCCCAGATATGCTTGATGTTCTAGCCCTCATAAAAGGAAAATGTAACAGTCAATTGGAAAATGTTTTTATTAGATATGAGCTGTTAGCTATTCTGAAATTTAAAATGAATAGTCACTGAAATGCATAGGAGCCCTGAAAATGTCTACTAGATGATTTTAGGATTTGCTTTAGCTTAGGCCAAGAAAAATGATAATTCTGTTTATAATAGTGGCCATTGCTTTCTCCTACTGTCTGTATGTTTATTATGATCCAATGCCCGTTTTTCTTGGATTCCTGCTGATACCCTTAGTGAAATGTTTAGACTGGAAAATGCTCCCCTAGCAATGAATTAGGATATTGATAAATTGTGAAATTGAATGTACAAATATTTTCTATGTTCTTACTGGATCATGGGAATGTCTTCAGCTAATGCTGAAAGGGTCGTCTGTCGTAATTTAGCAGCGATTAGATTAAGCATTAGCAGAAGACATCCTGTATTTAGAGACTATCTTGTCTTTTTATGGAATCCATTTTGTATTTGGCAGCCATTTTAGATGGCCATGTGCTCACCATGTACTCAGTCCTATCTTGCTGTTCTCTGCTCGGTATATTTAGCCTCTTCCTCCTACTTTGCACATGCTCAGTTGTGCTTGCAGCTGCTAATATTCTGTAACTGTCAGGATGTGCTTGCTAGCATTGGCAAAACTGTTAGCTCCTCCTACTTGTCGACTGTGCATTTTCTGTATGACCATCTATGTGTGTAACTCTTCTTATGTGCACTTGTACTGCCCCTTTTTAGCCCCTGTGAGGGTATATAAGAGATACTGTGGCCTTCAGTCCTCAGACCATCTCATACAGAGTGCTGCGGCTTCTGTGTGACATGGCCTCACTTGTTGTAA
This sequence comes from Lissotriton helveticus, assembly GCF_964261635.1. NCBI lineage: Eukaryota > Metazoa > Chordata > Amphibia > Caudata > Salamandridae > Lissotriton > Lissotriton helveticus. Next base: position 1,502,322,546 of record NC_136061.1, read on the forward strand.
TTTAATAAATATGTTTCTCTTGATTACAGATTCTGTGCCAACTTTTTCATGCTGCTTTAAAGGATCAGGTGTTAGTGCAAACCCCTGAGATGGGATTTTTGATTTCCCTCAAAGGGCACTAGGCAGGGTTGCCCCTTGTCACCCCTCCTCTTCGCATTGGCATTGGCAGTGGAGCCCTTGGCGGCTTGGATTAGACACGGTCAATCCGTGGAATGAGGTGGTCTCTGGAATGGGAGGATAAGATATCTCTTTACGCGGATGATATTCTGCTATATTTTACGAATCCTAGAGGGTCACTGAGCTGCCTCCTGGATGTGCTGAACATATTCGGCAGATACTCCGGATTTATTGTGAACTGGCTTAAATCTGGCTTAAATCAGTGTCCTCAAAGGTGAGCCGCAGATGACACCTCAGGGTTGCTCGATCCCGATCGTGTCGGAGGGGTTCCGATATCTTGGAATCTTTGTGACACTAAATCCAAAGCTGCGTTATACGCGTAATTTGGACTCACCCATGCAGAGACTTAAGGCTGACGTGGCGCATTGGAGAGCCCATCCCCTTTCCATGCTAGGCACGGTGGTCCTGTTTAAAATGATGGCCCTGCCTCGCTTTCTCTATGTGCTCCAGAACACAATGGCTTCGGTCCCCGCAACCTATTTCAAAGAAATTTAGAGTCTCCAGAGACAGCTTCTCAGGGAGGGCAGACCTCGAATAGCATTTTCCAAACTGACGCTTAATTGGTATGATGGGGGGATAAGTCTTCCAAATCTAAAGAAGTACTACTGGGCGTCTCATCTGGCAGCTACCAACCACAGGATATATGGTCATCCGGGAGACCCCGGGTACGCCATGGATAGATGGCAGCTCCCCGGGGGTGACTATGCTAGAGCATTATACGCCAAGCCAAGTAGGTACCCACTGACAGGACCGGCCTCGCACGCTGTCCAAGTATGACACACAGTCACCAAACACTTATAGTCGGATAATAGACTCACGCTCGCCACACCATTGTGGAACTCAGAGAAACTCGGAAGCCTCTGGAAATCCAAGGGTTTCGATAAGTGGGATCTTATTGGGATCTCCCAGATCAAGGAGATATGGGGGGAGGGAGCGGTGCAATCATTTGCGTCACTTCAATCCCAATATAAGTTGGCAGACACTGAGCGGTTCCGTTACCTTCAGATCCGTCATGCCCTGCTTGCCCATGTACAGAGTGGCACAGCGCTTCCGGAAGCCTCACCACTGGAGGACAGAGTCCTCGACGGACACCTTCCAGAAAAAATATCTCCTATATATAAAAGAAATTAATTAATAATATGGAAGAACCGTCTAGAAATTGACAATGAAGACTGGCAGGAAGCGGTCTCCTCCCCGCGAGGAGTAGCGATCCCTGCCAGGCTGAGACTAATGCAAATAAAAATATTGCATACGATATATGTCACGGGTCCTGGTCTTGTTCGCATGGGGAGAGCTGGAAGCGGGCACGGTAGGAGGGGGGTGTGGGGAGCTGGGAACTATGGCAATGTCAGTGGATACAACAATACTGGAGTGACATTCACCGCGTATTGAGGTCTGCTTTAGGAGAAGATTTACAACTGGAAGCCAGTAGGTGCCTATTAAATATCTGGGAACCAACTGATCTTAATACGTATACCACGCAATGGGCAACCTTGGCAAACGTAATATCACACAAAAGTGGGGGGCCTGTCAACAGCCCCAATTGAACTGGAAGGAAGATCTGGACTAGTGTATGTATAGAGAAAAATCAGTCTTCATCGCGAGGGGATGCCCTGGGAAGTGGGTTAAAGTATGGGGAGCATGGAACCGCTATAGAGGTAATGTAAATGTACATGTATTTATATAGCGCAAATCACCGACACGGTATCTAAGCGCTTGCTTAGGGAACCCGTCCTGGTATTCCCCTGTGAGATACCCCGGCAGGGTATCCACAAGGTGAAAGCCAGGCATCCCGCCGCGAGGGGCCGTAGTGGAGATTAAGCAAGCTATTGCCCAGAATCGCAGAGTGTGACCCCGTGAGTCGAGTAGGCACCGGAGCGAGAATTATCGAGTCCGTGGATTTTTAGAGCCCGAGACCCGCCAAGGTGGGGAATCGTACCCTGGTCCACGGCCGATCTCAGCTTCCGAATCTGCCGCCTATAACCACTGAGCCACACGTCTCCACTTACTAATATTTGTCTTCCACCTGGTCGCCAATTGGATACGGACACTGTTGATACCCCCTGATCTGATTTATGTAATACTGACAATGTATTTTGAACGCTGTACGATGTCGCTGTGACACTGAAGTAGCCTGCCTGTATTTGATGACTGTGCTGTAATTTCATTGTTTAATAAAAAAGAAATATAAAAACAACAAAAAAACATGCAGGGTATCCCTGAATTAGTGTGTGTGCAAACAAGAGCACAGAGAAAAAAGAAGGATGAACAAGTAGGTTTGGAGCCTGAAAGTATGGCCCAACCAACCAAGAGAAAAAGCAAGAAGACTGGGGAACCAGCTTCTGCACAGCAAACCTCTCAGGACCCCTCTCCTCAGGGTGAGGACTTGGAAACCCTAAAGGGAATTGAGCCTATGGTGCTTTAATTTTACCAGGTTGAACTCCTGGGCCCAGGGGGACCCACTAGGGAAGAGCTGTGCCAGGGTCAGCAAGACTGCCCCACTCTTGAATGCCTGAGGCCACAAGCTGTTTCAGAAGCACAGGGAGAGGTCAGTGGAATCCACAGAGCTTATTGGGAAGAGGGATTATTGTTTGCTGAAGCAAGAAACCCCACTCCTGGAGCAACCAGGAGAGCGGCAGTGCCACAGAAGTACAGGGAGTTCCTCCTAACTTTGGTTCATGACATCCCCCTAGCTGGACATCTGAGGCAAAAAAAACTTGGTAAAGGCTAGTTAGTCACTTCTATTGGCCCCAGATGCACCAAAAGGTGAAGGAGTTTGTTAGCTCCTGTGTTACCTGTCGGGCTAGTTCAAGACAGGTGGCCACCCAAACGCCCCCCTGATACCACTGCCAGTGGTGGGGGTTCCCTTTGAAACATTAGGTGTGGACATTGTCGGTCCACTTGAACCTCCCACAGCCTCAGGGAACAAATTAATTCTAGTAGTAGTGGATCATGCTACTAGGTACCCTGAAGCAATTCCACTTAGAACTTAGAACAGTACATGCAGTAGTAAAGGCCCTCCTGGGTATCTTCATCAGGGTAGGGTTTCCTAAGGAGGTGTTTCCGGCAGAGAATCTAACTTCATGTCTGCTTACCTGAAGCACATGTGGAAGGAGTGTGGCGTGCAGTACGTTTACTACACCATACCATCCACAAACCAATGGCCTTGTTGAGAGATTCAACAAGACATTGAAAGGTATGATCATAGGACTCCCTGAAAAACTCAAGAGGAGATGGGATGTCCTGTTGCATGCCTGCTTTTCGCTTACAGGGAAGTGCCACAGAAGGGAGTAGGGTTTTCCCCCTTTGAACTTCTTTTTGGTCATCCTGTGAGGGGACCACTCTGTCTTGTGAAAAGAGGGTTGGGAGAGGCCTCTCCAATAACCCAAGCAAGACATTGTGGACTATGTGCTTGGCCTAAGGTCCAGAATGGCTGAGTACACGGAAAAGGCATCCAATAATCTTGGGGCCAGACATGAGCTTCAGAAGCACTGGTATGACCAAAAAGCTGCAATGGTTGAATTTCAACCTGGGCAACAGGTGTGGGTGTTGGAGCCAGTGGCACCAAGGGCTCTTCAAGATAGATGGAGTGGCCCTTACCCTATCCTAGAAAAGAAGAGTGAGGTCACCTACTTAGTTGACCTAGGCACAAGCAGGACACCCAAAAGGGTTATCCATGTGAACCGCCTTAAGCTCTACAATGACAGGGATGACATCACGATGCTGATGGTGACTGATGAGGAACAGGAAGCAGAGAGTGAACCTATCCCTGATCTCCTCTCTTACAGCCCAAAAGATGGGTCAGTAGATGGAGATGTTGTCTCAGACACCCTCTCTGCCCAACAGCAGACTGACTGCAAGCAAGTCTTACAACAGTATGCTAGTCTCTTTTCCCTTACCCCATGTCTGACAAACCGGTGTACCCATGATGAGGACACTGGTGACAGTAACCCTGTCAAAAACAAGATCTATCGCCAGTCAGACCAAGTTAAGGAAAGCATCAAAGCTGAAGTTAGCAAGATGTTGGAGTTAGGGGCTATTGAATCCTCTGAGAGACCGTGGGCAAGTCCAGTGGTTCTGGTCCCCAAGTCTCATTCACAGGGTGGAAAGAGAGAAATTAGGTTTTGTGTGGACTAGAGAGGGCTCAACTCGGTCACCAAGACAGATACTCACCCTATTCCAAGAGCAGATGAACTGATAGACAAATTGGGGGCAGCAAAATTTCTCAGCACCTTTGACTTAACTGCAGGGTACTGGCAGATTTGCATGGCCCCAGGAGCAAAAGAGAAAACAGCATTCTCCACACCTGATGGGCACAGTTTACTGTAATGCCTTTTGGGTTAAAGAATGCCCCTGCCACCTTCCAGAGGTTGGTGAATCAAGTCCTGACTGGGTTGGAGTCCCTTAGTGCAGCTTTTCTTGATGATATTGCTTTCTTTAGCTCCACCTGGCAGGATCATCTGATCCACTTTGGGAAGGTTTTAAAAACCCTGCAATCTGCAGGCCTAACTATCAAGGCATCCATATGCCAGATAGGGCAGGGCACTGTGGTGTACTTGGGTCACCTTGTTGGTGGAGGCCAGGTACAGCGCTTACAGCCCAAGATCCAGACCATCCTGGACTGGGCCGCTCCAACAACCCAGACCCAAGTCAGGGCATTCCTTGGCTTGACTGGGTACTACAGGAGGTTTGTGAAGGGATATGGGTCTATTGTGACTCCCCTCACAGAACTCACCTCCAAGAAGATGCCCAAGAAAATCAACTGGACTGTTAGTTGCCAAAAGGCTTTTGACACCCTAAAAGAAGCAATGTGCTCAGCACCAATTCGAAAAGCACCAGATTATGCCAAGCAGTTCATAGTGTAGACTGATGCCGCTGAGCTAGGGATAGGAGCGGTCCTATCCCAGACCAATGAAGAAGGCCAAGACCAACCTGCTGCTTTTATAAGCAGGAGGTTTCTCCCCAGAGAGCAGCATTGGAGTGCCATTGAGAGGGAGGCCTTTGCTGTGGTTTGGTCCCTGAAGAAGTTGAGGCCCTACTTGTTTGGAACTCACTTCCAGGTTCAAACTGACCACAGACCTCTCAGAATGCTAATGCAGATGAAAGGGGAAAATCCAAAACTACTAAGATGGTCCATATCCCTACAGGGGATGGACTTTGTAGTGGAACACAGACCTGGGACTGCCCATGACAATGCAGATGGACTTTCCAGGTCCGTCCACTTAGACAATGAAGACTCCCTAGGGCAAGGTTCGTCTCATCACCTTTCGTTTTATGGAGGGGGGAGGTGGGGAGAAAGTGCCATCTTTGTTGCATGGTATGCCCCCACTTTTTGCAGAATTGCTGATGTGCTTTGACTGAGCGTGCCCTGGGCTCCTGCCAACCAGGTACCCAGGGCCTGTGTTCCTTCTCTAAAACTGTGCTGAAACTTAAACCCAATTGGCATCTCCGGCCACATGTCAGCCCCTAGTAAAAGGTACCCTAGGTACCCAGGGCATTGTGACCAGAGAAGACCCCTAAGGGCTGCACCACGTTTTGTGCCACTCTTAGGGGTCTTGTACCCTGACACACACACACACTGCCTTTGCAGGCTGAGTGTCTTGGTGCAGAACTAAACAAAGAGTCGACATGGCACACATCCCTGTGTGCCTTGCCCACAAACACACTGCCCTGGCATACATCAGTCACCCCTCTAGCTGGGTGCACTATGCCAGTGGTGTGGGCACAGGTGCATGAGCCCTGTGCCCCTACAGTACCCAGGGCCATTCCTGAGCACTGTAAGTGTAGTGATGCCATTAAGAGTGCTGGGAGGTTGTCATTACGAATTCCATAGCACCATGAGGGCTACACTGAAGACTGAAAAGTTGGGTACCAAACTTCTCAGCACATTAAACCCGCACTGATGCCAGTGTGGGATTTAATGCCAAATGCATGACAGAGGGCATCTTAGAGATGCCCCTGAAAACTAACCAACTCCCAGTGTCCTGACTGCGTGGCTACCGAGGCTGCCACCACCAGACATGTTTCTGGACCGCTGGGTCGAGACCCTGCCGCTCTCGGGGGCCTGAAACAATGCACATCCTGGGATGAGATGCCAAGCCTTCTCCCCCAGGTTGGGCAGGGGAAGCTTCAAAGGCATGCCTCCTTTGTGAGCTTCTCCAGGCCACTTGCTGTACTCCGCAACTGGCCCCCACTAGTTCTGAACCCCACTCTGGCGGGAAAAACTAAGGAAGGAAATGGGGTGTGCCAGCCTCAGCCAACTCCACCTCTCAGGTGGGAGAGGCGAGGTGAAGCACAACTCCGGGCTACTGCCATCTTGAGGATGGGGAGCCCTGCCCAATCAGAGCTAGGCTCCCGCCCCCCTCCCACAGGAGAGTGGCAGGATAGGGGGTTAATAACCCCAGGACAGGGACCCTTTGGTCCCTGCCCTTGCCCTACCTGTAACACTCCTAAATTTAGTTTTTAGGGGCACCCTGAACCTTCCTTCCTCAGATTCCGATTTTGAAACAAGAACATGAAGAAAGAAGACCTGCAGTGCAGCTGCTAACAAGAGAACGACACCAACTGACTTGGACCCAGCCCTACAGGCCTGTCGATCCTTGAACCTGCTCCTGCTAAAACCTCGGCGTCTCCTGCGGACAGCAACCTCGAAAACCCCGGAGGACCTGCCTGCCCTGGTCATCAAAAGACTGGGACTCCCACGAGCAGTGGTTCTGCTCAAAACAGCAACAACCCCTGGGGCCAGCCAGGAACCGCGAATCCAGCACCCTCTGCACCAGCCGAGCCTGGCCCGTGTCTGAGTGGACAAAGACCCTGAGGACATCCCCTCGACGATTGTTACCACAAATTCAGCGCCCAAGGACCCTCCTCGACGACCCTGACGACGCCTGCAGCCTCACAACAAGGGACCCCTCCAACCGCGACCAGCTGAGGGTAAGATTTCCCGATGTCCACAGACACCCCTGCACCTGGGGCCCCACGGCCCCCTGTGCCCAACTCCAGGGTGTCTACCTATCCTCCAAGATCCCAACTTACCTCTTAAAGTGGTGGCTGTACCTGAAGAATCTTCCTCCCCGAGGCTGCAGCCTTTCAAATTCCAAGTCTCCCATTGAATAACATTGGGAGCACGACGGCCCAAAACACCCTGCACCCAGCCGCCCGAGTGCCGCTGGAAGTGCTGCAACTACCCTACTCTACTTCCCCACTTGCCCTGTGTAAGTGACCAGGAGCTCAGCTCCCACAGCCGTGTGGCCTGCTTACTAGTAGCCACCTACCGAAGGCCCCCTATCCTCCATAGGATAACATTGGGCCTACTCACTCTGCACCCGGCTGCCCCTGTGCCGCAGAGGGTGTAACAACTGTTCTTACCTGTTTCTGGGAGACCCCTGAGTCTACCCCCAGAACCTTAACTTTGCCAGCCGAGTATCTACCCTAAGACCGATAACTTGATTTCTTCCATAGGTTAACATTGGCTGGGTTTCACTCAGGATTTCTTCTAAGTGTCGATTTTTCAAAATTACAAATATTCCTTAAAAATTGTCTGAACTTCAAAAACGAATTTACTCACCTGCATTCAGGAGAGATCCCAGTGATGTATCTTTTAGCCCAGCACTGAACCTAAAAAGTAATTATAACCGTGATTTACTGTTAACCCATTTTTCCTCTATAGGAATACATTGCCTGTTTTTTTACCAGAAAAACTTCTAAGTGTCAACTTTCCAAACTTGCAAATATTCCTTAAAAATCGCCTGTATAACAAAATAATTTCTTTCAAGTGTTTACAGGAAATGCATGCACAGGGGCTGAATCCAGGATCCAGCCCTGAGTAAGAAAAACTTTCGTAAAGTAATTTAATTGCATTTACTTAAAAACTACCCTTTGAGCTGAATGTTATTTTGTGTTTAAACTTGTGTTGCATATTGCAACAACTGTAACTATTGCATTTAAAAGTCAACTGCTATTTGAAAGTATTCAATTAAACATCTCATTCTGAGACAGTATTTATGATACCTACTGTGGTTCTCAAATAAAGTAACGAATAGTTTCTTACCTGTCTGTGTAGTTTTGCAGCTTGATGATCTTTCTGGATTCACTATGCGGTGCATTATTCCGCGGTCTTGTGGTTGGGTCCGGATTCGTAGTCTTTTCTTTCTTTTTTTTCTTTCTTTTTTTTTGTAACCCAGGTGGGCGTCGACGTCCCACCTTTTGGTGTATTTCCGGTGACGTCGGCACGCTTCCTGCGGAAGCTCCCACCCTTGGGCGCCATCTTCGGATTCTTTTTTCTCGTGTTCGTTTTGTTACCGAAGTTATGGCAATGTTCAACTAAAGTATTTTCACCGCTTTAACCTTGAAGGTTTCTTTTTCCAAGTATTGTCTTTGTTTCAACCACCTTTTCTCTCCAGCCTCATCTTTCTGGCAGAGGTGGGTGGGTTCGCTAGTGAATCCAGAAAGATCATCAAGCTGCAAAACTACACCGACAGGTAAGAAACTATTCGTTGTGCAGCGTGAATCTTTCTGGATTCACTATGCTGTGCATAGACTTTGTAGCGGTTTCTCATGTTTGTGGCGGTTGGGTGGAAGATGAGCGTTGGTTATTGAATATGTGTTGAAGCACCCTTTGTCCGACTTGTGCTTCCTTGTTCATCTGTATATCCACACAGTAGTGCTTCGTGAACGTGTGCACTGAAGCCCATGTTGCCGCCAGGCATATGTCCTGAATTGGTGTGTTAGCTAGGAAGGCTATTGTAGCTCCTTTTTTCCTGGTAGAGTGGGCACGTGTCCCCTCTGCTAGTTCCTGCCCTGCCCGCTTGTGGCAGAACTGTATCTTTGTGCGATCCATCGCGCAATTGTTCCTTTAGTTACTGGTCTCCCCATGAAACTGTTAGCGAAGGACGCAAAGAACTGCTTTGTTTTCCTGTGTTCCTTCGTTCTCTCAATGTAGTGCATGACTGCCCTTCTGGCGTCCAGGGTGTGCAGTGCCCTTTCAGCTCTTATTGCTGGGTTTTGGAAGAAACTTGGTATTTGTATAGTCTGGTTCAAGTGGAACCTTGACACCACCTTTGGCATGAAGTGTGGGTCCGTTCTCATTACCACCCTATCGCTGTGTATCTGTATGTAGGGTTCCTGTAGCGTTGGTGCCTGCAGTTCGCTCACTCTGCGCAGTGAAGTGATTGCTACCAGGAAAGCTGTTTTCATAGTCAGCCTTTCTAGGGAGGCCTTGTGAATTGGTTCGAAAGGTTCCTTCATGAGTTCCGTTAGGACTAGGTTAAGGTTCCATGCAGGTGGTGGCACCCTCTTTGGCGGTGCGATCCTCTTTGCTCCCTCCAGGAATCTCTTAACGACCTGTGATGTGAAGAAACTCTTGCACGTTTCTCCTCTTGTGTAGGCGACTATCGCTGCCAAGTGAACCCTCAGAGAGGATGAGCTCAGATTTTTGTCGAGCAGATGCGTGAGGTACTTTAGCACTGTTGAGTCCTTCTTCATCTTATTGTGTAGCTTTTCCCTCCTGCACCACAGTGTAAATCTCTTCCATTTTGCTTCGTAGCACTTCCGTGTGCTGGGTCTTCATGCCTCCCGAAGTACCCTTCGGGTGCTTTCTGGCAGTTTCAAATGCGCAAACTCTATGTCCTCAGGAGCCACGCTACGAGGCTCAGGCTCTCTGGCTCCGAGCGCAGCACTTCTCCGTTTTGCATGGAGAGTAGGTCTTTTCTCCTCCCGAATCTGTGGGGTGCGTTCTGTCTCATCTCCATGATCTGCGAGTACCATGTCTGCCTGGCCCACTGCGGTGCGACCAGTATCAGGGTCATGTTGCTCGCTCTGCACTTGCTGAGTACCTTGTGTATCAGCAGTATCGGGGGAAAAACGTAAGCAAATGTCCTGGACCAGTCTATCCATAGGGCATTGCCCAGGGAGCCCTCCCCGGGCTGCCTAGATGCGAAGTTTTGGCATTTTGCATTCTGGCGTGTCGCAAATAGGTCTACAGACGGTGTCCCCCACCTGCTGAAGAGCCTCCTTGTCTCTTGTGCATTGAGTTCCCACTCATGGGATGCTGATGTCTGTCTGCTGAGCCAGTCTGCTTCTACATTGTCCTTCCCTGGCAGATGTATGGCTAGCAGGTCTATTTTGAGTGGTATGGCCCATCTCCATATCTCCTGCGCAAGTTTTGAGAGCGGGCTGATTGTGTCCCCCCCTGCTTGTTCATGTAAAACATCGCTGTTGTGTTGTCTGTCTGGATCAACACTCTCTGGTTGTACAGTTTTGTTTGGATGGCATTTAAGGCTAGGAAAACTGTCTTCAACTCCAGGTAATTGATGTGTCTGACCGCATCTGCTGGTGTCCACAGGCCTCTTACTTTGAGTTCCTCCATGTGAGCGCCCCATCCCTTCTGGGACGCGTCTGTGGTAATGGTCACTGTTGGCATTGGTGGTGTCAGAGGCTTCCCCCTTGTTATGTTCCCCATGTTCCACCATGTCATCTCTTTCTGCACTGCGTGCGTTACAACCACTAGATCCTCCCAACGACCTGTAGCTTGTGACCATTGATCCAGTAGCCATTCCTGTAAAGGTCTCATGTGGAGCCGTACGTTTGGCATTAGGTGTATGCATGATGCCATCATGCCCATGATTTTGCTCGCTGTTCTCACTGTCCGAGCTTGCCCCTTCTGGTAGAGCTGCGTCTCCCTCAAGAGCGCAATCGTTCTCTTCTCGCTGGGGAACACCTTGCTCTGTAGGGTGTCGATCTGTGCTCCAAGGAAGATTTTTATTTGTTCTGGTTCCAGGGAGGATTTTCCCCAATGGATGGAGATTCCTAAATTCATCAGTGTATTGGTCACTCTCTGTGCGTGCTGCTTGCACGTTTTGTATGAGCTTGCTTTGATCAGCCAGTCGTCCAGGTAAGGGTACACGTGTATCCCTTCCCTTCGTAGGTGTGCTGCGACTGTTGCGAGGCACTTTGTGAAAACCCTTGGTGCCGATTTGAGTCCGAACGCCAGGGTTGTGAACTGGTAGTGGTCTTCTCCTATGATGAATCCGAGGAGGTGCTTGTGGCCCCTGTTCATTGGGATGTGCAGGTAGGCATCCTTTAGGTCTATGGTGACCATGAAGTCCCCGCCTTGCAATTGAGGAAGTACCTCTTGTAGGGAGGTCATCTTGAACTTTTGCGTTCTTACAAACTTGTTTAAGAATCTTAGGTCCAGGATGGGTCTCATAGTTTCGTCCACCTTTGGTACCAGGAAGTATGTGGAGTATACGCCCTTGTTCCTTTCCCTTTAAGGTACTGGTTCTATGGCTTGTTTTTGCAGGAGCTCCTTTGCTTCCTCCCGAAGGAGCTCTAGGTCTTTTCTTGCTAGTGGCCTTCTTTTTGGTTTCCTGTCCGTTGGCTTTCCTTCCAACTCTATGCAGTACCCGTACTGTATGATGTGGAGTACCCATTTGTCTGATGTTATACTCTTCCACTCCCTGAAGTGGTGTTTCAGTCTTTCTCCCACTGGTCTTACATGAACGGAGGTGTCTAGTTTGTGTAACTTCTATCCGATGTGTTTGTGCTTCACCCTGGGAGTTTTTGCTCGGGTGGGCACATGGAGTTTTATTGAGTCACTTAGAGGCGGGTTGCTGTCCCCCTCTCTTATTCTGTCCACGTCCATTCCCTCTCCCGCGAAAGGACTGGCCTCTAGGTTGGTACTGCCAGGACTGCTTTTGCTGCCCCTAATGTGTCTGGGTGTCTGCTTGGTGGGTTTGTTGGAACGCCTGGTGTGATGTTCCTGGCTGGTTTCCTCCCTTCCCGTTAGGTCTTCGTGAGGGGGTGCCCCTTTTAGTATCTCTGAACTGCAGTGCCCCCATGGATCTTGCAGTTTCATTATCCTTCTTCAGTTGACTGAGCTTCTCGTCAACTGGTGCCCTGAACAGCGTTTCTCCGTTGAACGGTGTGTTGAGGATGCTGTGCTGCACCTCTGGCTTGAAGCCCGAAATTCTGAGCCAGGCTTGTCTTCTTTCCCTGATGCCCATCACATGAGCCTGCTGGAGGTGTCTGCTCCGTCCAGGGCAGTCTTGAGGCAAGAATTGGCTACATTCTTCCCTTCATCGACAAGGTTCTCCGCTCTTTGCTTGAATTCCTGTGGCATGTTCTTTATTAACTGGCCCAGCCCTTCCAGGATCTGGTATTGGTGTCTGTTGAGCAGTGCATTGGAATTCGCCATGCGCCAGTGCATTGTGGCATTCCGTTCAATTCTTCTCCCCACCAGGTCCATCCTCTTGCTTTCTTTGTCTGGAGGTGGCCAAGAAGTGGTAGACACATTGGCCCGATTTCTTGCTGTGGCTGCGATGATGGAGTCTGCTGAAACCCTCAATTTTTCGAGACTCGGGGTCTCTCAGTGCCTTAGGGGCCGTAGAGTCTCCTATCTTCTTTGGAGTCTTCGTAATATCGTTCTCTACGACCTTGTAGCCGTCGTGTTCGGCAGCGGCGTTGTCCTCCTCGTCTGATGATATCCACAGGTCTCGAAGGGACGGTGGCTGTCCCTTGCCCTGCCTGGTGGCGTGAAGACGGAGCAGGCGTTGCAGTCGTCGCCCGGTAGGCAAAGGTTGCAGACCGGGTGCTGGTCCTTCTGCGCGTACTTGTGGTGGCAGTTACGGCAGAATTTGAATGGAGTGTTGTCCATCTCATGCGTCCAGGGGGCCCCCCTGAGCTTGCACTCTCCGATGGACGTCGAAGTTCTTGAAGTTCTCGAAGTTCTCCTACTCCTTCGTCGTCCTCTTCGATGGTGTATTCTTTTGTAGTCTTCTCAATCTCTTTTCTTCCAAAAAGGTGCGTATTTTCTTCTTCTTTCTACAAAAATGTCTGGAGCCCTTTCGGGAACGATCCAGACCCAACCGCGGAAAAAAGAATCTGAAGATGGCGCCCAAGGGTGGGAGCTTCCGCAAGAAGCGTGCCGACGTCACCGGAAATACACCAAAAGGTGGGACGTCGACGCCCACCTGGGTTACAAAAAAAAAAAAAAAAAGAAGAAAGAAAAGACTACGAATCCGGACCCAACCGCGGAATAATGCACAGCATAGTGAATATAGAAAGATTCACGCTGCAAAACTGTATATTTTTATATACAAAACAATTGGCCTAGAGTTCAGTTCTTGAGTGTGTGAGACCGTTTGCTGACTGGGTGTGTACAACAAATGCTTTACACTGTCCTCTGATACTGCCTTACTGCAGTGTTTTCCAGTGATTTCCATACCTCAAAAAAACAGTGCTTTTCAGTGTTTACTCATTTTCGCGCCATAAAAAACAACTGAAACGGTGTTTTGCTGGTGTTTATGGAACGATTTGCTTTTATGATTGCTTTTTCAATTTTTCCTCAGAAACTGTATACTGCTCTACATTTCAGAAGCTTAATAAAGTCATGAAATACTTTCCATTGTCCTTTGAATCTACAGCTCAGATTTAACAAGCATTTGCAATGCAATGGGTCTCGCATTTATGTGAGCTTAAGCTATTGGCATTGTAAATGACAAAGCCTTTTATGTTTTAAAAACGAAAACAAAAAAAAGGCATTATTTTCAATGTGAATAGCTCAAACTTGTGTCAATGCAAGACCTATTACATTGTAAATGTTTGTTTAAAATGAAAGCGTGCATTGGTCACTCAACAAGTGTTTGTCAAATATACGTAGAGAACTTTTTTAAATGCTATAATGAAATTGCAATGTGACCGAAGGGGCACAGGCAAGTCAAAAAAATGGGGTTAAGAAAAAGACTTCCTCTAGCAAAAAAAAATAATAAGTATTTGGAGCTTTGTTGTTGCACTTGATTTTTTTCTGTCCAACAGTGATGGTAGCTTTTGCTCTTTTGACTGCTCTCCAAAAGGATTGTGTAGCAACTGCTGAAATGGAACGAGGTACTGTTAGGTGCACCATGTGCTGGGCTGCGTGCGTTGTGGACTCCAGGAACAGGTGGGCGGCTTGGGAAGGGATCAGTATGCTGGGGAGGAAGAGGCAGTGTATTACCATATTTGTTTACAGTTAATGCAGAGTTGCCATCACGCACACTTCGCTCCACCACCTAGGCTAAATTCATAGTGCCCAGGACTAGGCTGTCCGGTATGGGTGGTTTCTCCTTTGCTTACCTGGGCCCCCCTCTGTGGAATGCTCTTCCTCTACCACTCCGGAATGAAACCAGTTATACGCACTTTCGTAAGTTACTCAAAACCTGGTTGTTTAATCAGTAATTCCTTTCCTGCTCCTTCTCTGGCTTGGCGCCGGGAAACCCTTTTTGGGTAGCTGTTGTGCCCGATATAAATTTAAATAACATAACATACCGCACCATACTTTAGTAATATAATTGCGACAGTGTGCCCAAAAAATGCATCACCACCAGTTACATACTACGCCCTTACCACCCTCCTGAATAATTGTAACTCATTTGTGACACAGGTTCTTTGTGCTACCTTTTGATTTTTGTGCTACCTTTTGATTTTTTACATTCCTTATGATTTTAGTTATGCAACATTGATGGCAGCACCCGCACCTTGACAATTGTTCCAGCACACTACGTACGGCGTGTAAATATGGCACAGTAATCATGTCTTGTGAGTGCCCTGATTAGAGTCCTGTCAACAATCGGGTTGATTCCAGCTAATACCAGACTTCTGTGAACTGAAACAATATAGACAGACTAGCAAACAGGCCACTAGCATCAAACCCGCTCAACACTCACCTCTCACAGGGTAATTCTCGAACTTTCTAGAGTTGTCTGGAAGTTGGCACAAGAGCAGAAAGAGCATGGCATCGCTCCAATCTCCACTGGAATAAGTGTGTAACTATTCCTTGCACTGATGGGTACAGGGACAACGATGCCAACCATTTGGAGTATGTGTAAATGATCTTTCCAAGCCAAATGAAATATTCAAAGCTTGCAGCAGACCAGGAGTAGCAGCCAGCGAGGCCCTCGGAAAGCCAGGTAATTACCTTCAGATATGTTCATGGAAGCAACCACATTAAGGAGGAAAAGTGGCAAGGGGAAGAGATGGGGAAAAGAGAGCGGAGTGCGCGCCTCACTGAGTACAGATGGAAAGTCTCCGGAACTCTTCTGTAGAAAAGGAGGAAGAAAGGATAGCGAGATGGACAGCGGTGGTGGTGGGGGGGGGGGGGGGTGGGGGGGGGGGGTATAAGTGACCGAGGAAATTAGGTGATACTGGGAGAGGAAAGTGAAGAGGGGGGAGGAAATAAGGAGAATGCAAAAATAACTACGCAAAAGAGAAGAAGAAGGGAAGGAAAGAAGCAAAGGGGTCGTTAGAAATGAACTAGATTAAAAATGATCAATAGCAAGGAAAGTGACGAGGGATGTAAAGAAGAAAGAGTAGACTATGAAGCAGATTAGAGTGGCTCTGAAGCCTAAGGAAATTAAAGAATTAAACAAAGTTGTAAAAAGTAGATGAAAATTAATGATTATGGGGAGGTGGCAAGCAGCCCGAGGGGACAGAATGGAATGAAAAATATTCATACTTTGTGTTCGCATAGTTTTTCATGTAGTAATAATAGAAGATATTAATGCGCAAGCCTGTAATGTTTTACTAGTCCTGCTCAGATGGATGAAGGCCTGAGCCCGTCTTGTCAGATTTGAGCCCGAAGTGACTGCAGAGGGTACAAGGGTCTCTCACACAGCGCCGAGCGGTTAACTCGCTGAGCTATTTTACTGACTGAATGAATGTAAATAGGGAGTAAAGATAGAAGGAGGAGGAAAGCATGGCCGCTGGTGAAAGAACGCAGCAAACCCAGGAAGAGTAACGAGACGGTGTCCCAGTGAGGGGCCCTGCAGGCCTTCGTTCGCTCTGCACGACACCCCCTCAGCTTTGACGGGTGTCAGGTCTGTATGCTGCAGGCTCCAGCCGAGGCCCTGTGGTGGTTTCGTAGTAATAGTCGGGCCATCTATTGCGGGCAAACAGAGAGCAAGAGCAGAACCCTGTTAATTGCCCTCATCACTTCCTGTTCAAGGGGAGTGAAAACTCTGTCACGCAGCATCTCCCGTGATGAGGCCCCACTGTCATACCCTAAGGCCAGGGCGGAAGCTCCCACCACATGCTGTGACTGCTGGGGTTGGCCCATTGTCATTCTATTTGTGGCAATGGGCCACGATATTCTGTGCTGGGCTGCGTAGAGGCTGCAGCAGCCTTTTGAATTCAGATCAGGAGAGCCAGTCCGAACACCGATGGGGGGAAATAACTGCTCACATCAAGCCTCGGGCACTGGGCCTCAGGTACCGGCCGAATGCCTACCTTGCCAATCCGACGACCAAGGCTCATGTTTGGGTGGGCCTGGCCCACCCGGCCCACCTTCTAGAACCAGGCCTGCCCTTGATACCAATGTGCGGTGCCCGCCCCCACCCCCACCCCCAACCCCGTCGCCCACTCCTCTATTAACAGAGTTGTTGAGTAAATGGTCTTTTGAAAGCCCGGTGAAGTACTGCCGCTGCAGTAAAACAGCAGACCACAACAGCTCCTCTTCCCCCATGTGGGCCAGGCAGGCAGCCTGGTGTTACTCTGGCCCTTGGGCCATTCACACCTCGGCTTTCCATTTGCATAAGCAGTGTTTTTTCCCCTGACGCCTCCGTGCCAGACGCCCCAGGCAGGCCAATGGTTTGTATTACTGTGGCTCCATCAAGTGGACAAGAAACGCAACAACAATGAAAATCAGTCAGACTCGGTTTAAACCGGGTCAGCTGATTTTCATTCGGTAGTGTATTGTCCAGCATAGTCGGTTTAAACCGAATTCCGGACAGCCTAGTTATATCTAACTTTAGCCTCTGCCATACCTCTGGGGACACTGAACCTTACTTTGGTCCAGTATATACAGAGCCACTGCCTTACAGTAATGTTTTCCTATGGAGAAAGAAATATATATTGCATACAAGTATTTACAATCATATCTAGAAGCTCCCCTTTAGGACTTGAGGTGCTAGGCAGTCAAGGTCACTAGAACCACCAGCAGTTCGGGTTTACCTGCTCTGGAGTATCCTGGTGCAGATGTGCTGGATGAGTTGGTAGCCTTGCATGCTACAATGTAGGCAAAGGGATGGGGAGGACCTAGCAACAAGCTGCAGAGAGGGACTTAGGGACAAGTCCGGGAGTTCCAAAGAGTCCCTCAGTTTGTGAGGTTCCTGGCAGCAGTGAGGCACAGTCGGTGTTCATGGACCCGGCCAGGGACCTCGGGAGTAGAGGGATTTGGTTGGCTGGGCCAGTGCGTCAAAGGCACTCCTGGCCTCTGCGAAGCTGATATCCCTCATCGACTGGTCAGTCTTTGTGGTGCCACCTTCCAGATTGGATATCAAACAAGCTTTGGTTGCTGCAAGGGGTATGGTACTCAGGTATTGGTGCCGGGTGAGTCCTGTGGGTCCTTGCATCTCCAGTCTTGGTGGGAGACAGATGTGACCTCTGGGATTATGGTGGCCTCTGCCTGGGTGGCTGCTGCATCAGTCGACCAGGTGGTCAGCAGCTCGCTGAACCGGACGTTGCAATCAGTACCTGCACGCTGCACCTGCACACCTCTACTTCAAGGGAGATGCTGATGGCTTGGAGGAGTGCTGTCTTCTCTCCAAGGCTTTTGCAGGAAAAACAGCTGCAGGATGAGTTGGGTTGTCGCGATTGTCGGGACAGGAGCAGGCAGGGTTTGGTGCCAAAGTCCACCTGTAGTCTACAGTTCTTGCTTCTTCTGCTCTTTTTGGTCCTTCTTTTGTCAGGTGAATCTCCGTTCCAGTTGTCAGGTGCCACCAAAATACTGAATTTAGGGGTGTAAAGAGTAGTGAATGGTAGTAGCCAAAGGAAGGACTACTTACCCACTACCACTTACTAGGGACTTACAGGTGTGCCGAAGTGTGTGCCAATTGTGTTACAATTAGACCATTTGACCTTGTTTTTTGGAAAAGAGCGCTGGCACTGGGGCCTAGTTAGCAGGGACCCAGTACACATCAGTCAAAAAACATCAGTACCAGTAGCAAAATGTGGGGGTGACATTGACAAAAAGGGGAAATTTCCTACTGGAGGACACCAGGGAGAGAGCAAGATAATGTGGGATGTTTTCAGGAGAGAATCAGATGAGGGTGCAAGCACCACTGAGTGCAGGGAGTTTACAGGGGGAAAGTACACGGGGTAGACAGAAACATGGAGCTCTGAGTGGGGAGTGCTTTCCAGGGGAACATGCGCATGAGGGAGGGAGCAACACAGAGCAGAGGTAAGTGGAGTTTGGTGGGGGAAAAGAACATTAGGGAGATAGAAGCAGAGAGCATATTTTGAAGGGGGAAAGCAAATAAGAGAAAAAACAACCTAGAGCAGGGATTAAGATGGTGTTTGTAGGGGAGAGTGGTTGTCAAGGTGGCATGCATCACTTTAACTTTGTGTATGAACATTATGATCCCACTCAGGCGTCATAAGACGCATGGGAGTGAATAAATGTTTTTGGTGGGGCTGGATTGCAGGTACAGTGGTAATCCCTCAGGACACTGTGTGGCTCTCTTGTGAAGTTGGGCAGTAATCCAGGAAGAGTCACTGTACAAATGTTCCCCCCATGGTACCACGGCACTGTGCAAGTTGCCTCGGGGAAGCTTGCATAGTGCTGCCGTGCCATGGGGTGAAAGTGTGTGTGGAGGTACCATGGTAACAAAAAACAAAAAAAGAGACGAAATGGGTGCTAGGCACACACTTGGGAGATGGTATAGGGCCTGGCTGTGTTATGAACCCCAATTTACCCCAATATAGGCATAGGTAGTTGCACGACCCTTTACCTACATTTATCCTACCATTGTTATAAAAACGGGTCTGGCGCTGACCTTTTAGCTAGTTAGGTGCTGAATAAATGTTGTGTGGTTTTCTCCGAAATCTAACCTAATTTATTTTGTATGAGGAATCTCAGCACGTTTACCATCTTCTGCATAACAACTGTGTATAAGGGTCACCACTATCGTCATCCTTGGCCGAGATGCCCATAGTACACATCTAGGAAGAAACCCTGAGAGTAGCCTTTGGGTATATAAGCACCACATCTTTGCTGGGCAAACCAAAAGGGAAAGACTTCCATGCTGACACGAGACGCTGAGGTCCCTGCAAGCAGTCACTCCAGTATGCAGTGGTCTGACATCCCTCACGGGGTGTCCATCTTGAGACCAAGATGGGGTCCTTCATTCTCTCACATCAGGTAATGGGGTTGGCTCTATCCTAGGAGGATTCTTGGCTATACATATACATGCATGCTAGGTACACGTAGGTACATCTACTTAGGGTTTACATAGTGGGAGTATGCATTATTATGGTCATGTATCTATATGCCTGCATATATTCATTGATTTAGTACTAGGGTAGAATTCTAACTTTTCTTTACTCTGCTGGTGCTTATAAATGTATATATTGGTTTCTGCCTCATGTTTTTTGCAGCACACGTATTTTATACTAGAATGACTCTGGTTCAATAAACGCTTATTGAAAACGTCTCCACTGTTTAATTTGTATACGAGTGACCGAGCGAAAACTACTGTACTGTTTCCATGATCCCTGAGGGGTCAGGTTTGTCATGTTCGATAGTTGCCAGAAGGTATTCGCTCCTTGGTAAGAGGGACTCATAGTGGCAGTGTGAGCTAACTGGTCTACAGACTAACATATCCTTTGGGAGTGTCTGTAATCAGTCTGGACACCAATCCCTTGGTTTTTGTTGTATAAACACGCAAATCTTATATAGATTTGTAGAAACTACACAACAGCGTGCAACAGGAGTTGGTGCATGAGGGGTTGGCTGTTGGTCCAATTTAGAATATAATTTAAAAAAAACAAAATAATTAACTGTCAAAACCAAAGGTAAAAGTGACAGTGTAGTTAAGTTACATTCTAAGACTAATGTAAATTAACAACAAAAAAACAGAAATTCATTAAACAAAAGGTCATAAGCAGTGCATGATGGGCAGCGTATGGGTGGGCAAGTTCAATGTAGTTGACTAAAATAAAACTAGTATATTTTAAAGTGTAGGAGGCTGGCACTATGGTATGCCACTAGGTGGTTATAGCGTGCACAGAGTCCAGGGGTTCCCCTGAAGTGTACAGGGCACAATGTAAAACCCAAAGGGCAATATTGGTGGTACTGTGGGTGAGCAGCCTATGGCCTAACAGAGCAGTTAAGACATTTATTGCACACAAATGACCAATAACTGACACACGACTCAAAAAGGAGATCCACGCCAGTTTTAGAAAAATACGCCTATTTTTTACTTTATATTAAGACCAAGATCTTCCCAATAAGGCAAGAACATTTTTAAATAAAAAATACTTTTCACTTTGAAAAACTGCCTCCAATTTCTGAACAGTTTAATGTTATCTTATGGAAGAAAACAATAATGCAGTTAAACAAGTAAGTACACAAATTAACAGTTCCAGTCTTCTGGACCAAAGGTCGGCAAGGGGCAAGGGTAAGGTGAGTGCCAAAACGGCACCATCAGGGGCACAAGGGCGGTCGGGTGCAAAGGTCAAATCAAAATCGGAGTACTGCCCAATGCGTATCAATGGAGACTGGGGGTGCTGAGCGCCACAGTGCTTGCAGGTAGGTAAATTGGTTTAAAGGAGCAAGCTTTGGGGGTTAGAGCAAGCACAGGGACGGCCACAAAGCAGCACCAAGCACACAACACTAGTGGCACAGGTGCGACAAGGTGCAGGGTGCAAATTCGACATCGGGCGGCAAATTATTTTGAATGGAGACTTTGCTTTCCACAAACAGGCTGCAGGCGTTTCACGGGAGGTTGAAGGAGGGTGACCAGTGACAGCATAGGTAAGTAGAGATGTAGAGGATCATAGAGGTACCATCGATTGAGCTCACCAAGACCCAGGGGTTTCTTCTTATCGGAGCCGGACGTGGTCAGGGTGAGCCTCTGCATTCAGGCTTCAGGCGTCCTCTTGGAGTTCAAGAGGGGTACGGCAACAATGGACTTGAGGTCAGGTTCAGAACCTGTTCTGGATCGGTGGTCCACTTGGACAAGGGCCGGAGGCATCTGGTGCAGAGTGTGCAGGACTTGTATATCCACAGGGCACCAGAGTCCCATGTGTTGGATTCTTGGGGACAGAACAGCAGTCCTCTGGAGTTCTGTTCTTTTTCAAAGTTCAGGCAGTCTTCTCGGGTTTCTAGAAGTCGCCGGCTGCAAGACAGGCATAGCCTTCTCACAGGGTCTTTGAAGGTGGAGACAGGCAGGTAGGGCTGGGGCCAAGTCAGCCTTTGTCTTAAGGCTCCGCTGCACAGTGTCTTCTTTGTCTTTCTTCTTAGGTCGCAGGTAACAAACTTCGAGGCCTGAGGGAGCCTCATAAATAATATATTAAGTGGGTGTCTTAGGGGAGTTACAGGTAGGGCCAATGTGCACCTTACCTGGGGTGACTACACCCTTAATTATGCCACCCTCCCGTGGGAGAGGGCAAAGATCCAGCCCAGAATGGAGGAGTCCCCTCATCATCAAGATGAAGGAGATAGAAAAGTGTGCTTAACTTTGCCTCCTCCGCCTGAGGGGTGGAGTTGGCAAAGGTGGGCACACCTACGAGTCTTTCTAAGTTTTCCCACGCAAAGTGGGAGTGTAAAAATGGGGCTGCCATCTGCTGCTAGCAGCAGAGGCTGGGGGATCGCATTACAAAGGCAGCAGGCCTTGCAAGCTTCCCCTTCGAGCATTTGGGCCCATCCTGGGGGAGGAGGGGTTACAGCTCCGCCCAGGTTGTGCATTGTCTCTGGTTCCAAAGAGCATTGTCTCTGGTTCCAAAGAGCAGCGGCTCTTCACCCAGAGATCCAGAAACATGTGTGTGGCAGGCTGCTTAAATCCAGTCATTGACCACACCAGGGTCGGTAGGTTTTCAGGGTGCACCGCTGTGGTGCCCTCTGGGTACATGGTTCAATAAATCCAAGACTGGCATTAGTGTGGGTTTATTGAGAGGAGTAGTTTGGTACCAAACTATCCTGTGTTCAGTGAAGCCATCATGGTGTCGGGGATCTAGAGTTGTCGAGTTTCCAGCCCATGTACTCTCTATGGCTTCCCTGGCACTTCAATATTAAGGAATAGACCCTAATATTGTAGGGGCATATCTGCTCAAGCAGTTATGCCCACACCTGTGATATAGTACATCCTGCCTTAGGGCTGGTAAGGCCTGCTAGAGGGGGACTTATCTATATCCTAGGCGGTGCTAGCTGGCATGGCACACAGGCAGTGTGCCATGTCGACTTTGTCATGCATGCTGCAGTGGCAGTCTGCAGGGCCTAGGCGAGGGATCCCTAGGGGACCCTCTTCAGTACCAATGGCCTGAATACCATTTGCTAGGGACTTACAGGGGGCCTGAAGGGCCAATTGTGGGTTTCGTTTTAGGGAAGAAGCACTGGCACAGGTGACCTGGTTGTCAGGGACCCTGTGCACTACAATCGAAACCAAATCAAAACCAGGCAGGGGTTAACCATGTCAAAGGAGACACTTTCTTGCAAAGTGGTTTGGGGGTTTAAGCTTAGCTCATGTCTGATTCCAATACTTAACTATAATAACATTACTTCAACTGTTATTATTCTTTTAATATATATAAGTATCATACTGTTTATTTATTAATAACAGTTCCGAGATCTATATCACTACTGATATCTACGTTGTTATATATTCTAAATAGCATTTGCTTTCAGTAGTGTCTGACATTTGATCTAATTTCCATAACACAGCTCCTCCACTTGGAAAGGAATGTAAGGAGGGTTACAGCATTATATAAACTACTAAGTCAAAAAAGAAGTTATGTGGCTTAGCTCCTATCATCACAAATGAATTGAAATGAAATGAAATGAAAACAAATTTATATAGCGCTACTAAGCCCAAAGGGCATCAAGGCGCCTAACCAAAAACTAGCTGGAGCAAATATGCTCTATTACTGGTAGGCCTTGATGAAAAACCAAGTTTTGAGCGCTTTTTTAAAAAGGGACAGGGATGGTTGGGCTTTAATCTCCAATGGGAGTGAGTTCCACAACCTTGGGGCAACGATAGAGAATGCTCTGCTGCCCCAGCGGACCTTCCTAACCCGAGGAACCATCAACAGATTCATCTCCGATGATCTGAGGGTTCTGCTGGGCACATGGCGGGTTAGCAGGGGGCCCAGGGGGCTTGGAGAATCAGCCGCGAGAGCTCTAAAGGCCAAGCACAAGATCTTAAAAGAGATCCTCTGTTGTATAGGAAGCCAATGTAGGCTCTTTCTGGCCAATGTAGCGGAGGATGGATTAGGTAGGGCTAGAACAAAACGCGCGGCCGCGTTCTGAACAACCTGAAGGCGCTGAATGAGTCCCTTGTTGGAGTCTGCATAAAGAGCATTGCAGTAATCCAACCTGGAACCCACTAATGCAACCACTGTCTGCTTACGTGCTTGGGGAGAGAGATAGTGCACTATTCTTTTAAGAATCTTGATGACTCCCCAGCAAGTGGCCACTGTTCGATTGACCTGTAGAGTCATGGACAGAGATGTGTCAAATATAACGCCAAGATTGGGAGGGAGATGGACACGTTCCCAAAGATGAAGGCCACCACTCACTAGACCAGATATCCTGGTCCTTGCCAAAGACCAGGATCTCAGTTTTATCGCCGTTCAACTTTAGGGAGTTTTGTATCATCCAGTCCGAGACTGTCTGCATACAAGTCCTAAAGTTGACGGCAGAAGTGGTAGCAGAATGGGCCAGGGACACCATGATTTGAGTGTCATCGGCGTATGACAACCTCCATCCCCTGCGATTTTACTAGCCTGGCAAGGGGAGCCACATAGATGTTGAATAGGGTCGGACTCAAGGCCGACCCCTGTGGCACCCCATACTGCAAGGATTTAGCAGGGGAGAGGAACTCTCCGAGCATGACTCTCTGCTCTCTCAGATGTAGAAAAGAGTGCAGAAGGCTCAAGGCCGAGCCCGCAATCCCTGCCTCCCTCAAACGCGATGTTAGCGTAGAGGGAGACAGGGTATCAAACGCTGCTGTGAGGTCAAGTAATACCAACACAGTGGTTTGGCCCACATCCACCTTCATACGGATGTTATTCACAACCATAGTCAGTGCAGATTCAGTACTATGGGCCTTTCTGAATCCATGCTGGGAGCTATCTAAGAACCCAGAGGAATCCAGAAAGGTAGATAGGTGTACGTTCAGGTGTGATTCAAGCATTTTTGCGGGGGCGGGTAACAAGGAAATGGGCCTAAAATTCTTAAGCTGTTCTGGGTCCAAGGTGGGTTTCTTCAGGAGGGGCTTCACTATTGCCCTTTTCCACACCAAAGGGAAGGTACCTTGGGCCATGGCCCCATTCATTACTTCAAGAAGAGGCGGCAGAAGCGTGTGCCTACAGTCTTTGAGAGTCTTCAAAGGACAAGGGTCCAGAGGTGAGGACGACTTTGTCCGATCCAACAGGAGATCAAGCCCCTCAAGGGAGAGTGGCGGGAAATGAGAGAAGATCCTGGTGGGGTCTCTTGACCAAAATTCTAGATTAGCTAGGGTTTGAGAGGAAGAGTCCCCCAAGGTTTTCCTCTGCAATTCCAGGGCAACATATATATCCTGGATCTTTTTATGAAAAAACTCGGAGATATTGTTGCACAGCTCCTGCGAGCCCACCACCGGATCAGGCATTTGGAGGGAACAGAGAGAATCCACGATTTTAAAAAGTTCTCTGGACGAGGTCAAGGAAGTAGTAAGGTTTGAAAAGAACTCCTGTTTTTCCTTGATTACACTGGCCTTATATTCTCTCAACAGGCGCTTATGTGCATCTCTTTCTATGGGGTCCCATGCCTTCCTCCATCTCCTCTCCTGTCTTCTACAACTCTGTCTCAAAAGTCTCAACGGCTCTGAGAACCAGGGGGCAGAAGGTTTACGCCATGCTGAGTATCGATAAGATGCAGGGGCTAGTTCGTCGACAGCTTTGGCGATGGAGTGGGCAAGCACTTGGGCGGCTTCGTCAGCTTCTCTCAACAAAGAGTGATCGCTGATCTTTATATATGGAGCATGGGCTTCGTTGGTAATATTCTTATAACACCTTTTTGGGTCTCTAGTTGCAGCCGTCAGAACCTGCAGCTCTGCCAGGCCAGATGCCAGTTCAAGGGGTACTGCCAAGTGGTCTGACCAGACTAAAGGCACCGGAAGACCAACTGAAAGTCTCGGGTCATTAGTGAACACAGCATCTAAGATGTGACCCGCCCGATGAGTGGGACTGTTAACCAATTGGGTACAACCACAATCTCCGAGTGAGTCCACCAGCATAGCGCTGTCAGTGTCCCCCAGATTATCCAAATGGAAATTCAAGTCCCCCAATATAGTAAGGTGGGGTTTGCCAAAATAAGGTTCAAGAATCCTCAGCAAATCACCACTAAAATTGGCTCTCGGGCCAGGTGGCCGGTAGATAAGAATACCCGTGAAGGAGAACGAGGGAGCACATAGAATGGAAAAATACAATGCCTCAAAAGGATCCGAGGCCTCAGACAGAGCTTTAATAGTACAGGGCAGAGAGGCTTTACATAAAATAGCTAGCCCCCCCCCTCTGCGTTTAAATCTAGCCTGCCTCAACAGTTTAAAGCCCTCAGGAATGGCCAGAAGTAGATCATGGCCTGACGACTCAGAAGCCCACGTTTCCGTCACAAACATCCAGTCGGGTTGTCTGTTCGACACGAACTCGTGAAAGGCAATGTTATTTTTAACGAGAGACCTAGCATTAATCAAAAAACCCTTCCTGGAAGGAATGGCCCCAGGTAACGCCGGCAGTTTCTGAGAACTACTCTCACGGGTAGCTGGTTGCAAAAGAGCCGATTTACAGGTGTGGCAAAATGAAGAGTGTAATATACCCTCCGGAGAGAATCTATGATGACAAGGCAGAGAAGATGGTTTAAGAGCCAATAACTCCCAGAAGGTATAACTACAGGTTACCTGTGGAAGATGACGAGGGGGTCCGGCGTCCAGCCCGTCCTCAGCGCGGACGGGCGCTGACGGGCGCTGACGGGCGCTGACGGGCGCTGACGGGCGCAGACGGGCGCAGACGGGCGCAGACGGGCGCAGACGGGCGCAGACGGGCTTGACTCTGGCAGTGATCCGGCATTCCCGCTGCGCGTAACCGCTGCGCGTCAACATGACTTCCTTAAGAGGAGGTCGAGCGTCCTTGGGCGCTAGAGCGTGTACTACACGCCCGGCGTCCTTCCCTCACCTAATATGGCCGCCAAACTGCACAACTGCCGAGAGGTAGAAACAAAAGGACCCAGGACCCGCAAAACGCGGGTTATGATTGATACAAAACAATAACCTGTCCAGCCACTGTGTAGACCTACTTGATTTGGCTTAGTTTTGTTGAAATGCTACAGTACACTTGAGAAAGGTATCAGCAGAAAGTTACAGAAATACGACGATTACTGAGCCAGTTAAGTGTTAATTAAGAGTAGGGAAAAATTGCTGCTTACTATTGAAGGGTGAGGGGCTTGGAAAAAGAAGTGATATCAAAGGGAAGGGATATGGCATGAGAATGATCCTCAAATGCCTTTACCTTGATCTTGGGGAGGAAACCAATTCGACCACGTTTCTGCTCCAGGTTCCGTGGCTCTTTCACCTTTACCCCCAGGTGCTTCATATATGTGAGAATCACATACTGTACGGCAGAACTGTGAAATACAGAACAGACAGGGTTACACATACACATCAAACACACACACACACACACACCCACCCACACACACGCACACACACACACACACACACACGAGGAAGATGCGAACATCCACTGTCAATAAGCCCTGTGGGATACAGACACCAGAGATAGGATTCACATGTCTTAAGGAAAAACTGTGATATGCAAGAACCATGGAATTAAAAGCACACACTGTGGAAAATAATGGGGGCCAAGGTTGTGGCATAGAGTAGTAGAATACAAATTTAGTGTGATGACAAAAACGGAAACAAACACAAGATGTCAGCATAACAGCAGAGTTGAAACAACCAAACACCGTGGAATCCCAAAAACAGGGGAAAAGAAAGGTACTTATCAAAAACGTTTGAATTCAGTGAGTAACCATTTCTATCGGAAACAATGTAGATTTATTCATTTTAATGAACTAGCTCTTTCATGGCAGCAGCCATTCTATAGGAAGCTGTCTCTGTGTATGGTATACAACTAAGTGGTTAGACATTGCACAGAGTTCAGAGATTCCCCCAGAAGTGTACAGGGCTCAATGTAAACCCAAAGTTCTCCTTTTGTGGTAGTGTGGGCGAGCAGCCTTAGGCCAAGCACAGAGGAGTGTAAGACGTTTATTGCACATTCACTGAAGATTAACTGACACACGACTCAAAAAGGAGATCCACGCCAATTTTTGAAAAGTAAGCGGTTATTGAGTTTTATTTTAAGGACAAAGATCTTTGCAAGAAGGTAAGAACAGTCGACACAGTACAATATTAAAACAGTGCAATGTTATACTTTGGGAGGAAAACAACAAAATGTAAGTACCCAACTTACAGTTTCAGTCTCCGGGGTTTTAGATCAGCAGAGGGCAAGGTTCAGGTAAACACAAAGTCTGCATCACCAGCGGCACATGGGTGGCCGGGTGCAGAGGTCAAATTCACAGATTGGCCCAATGCATAGGTAGGTAATTCGGTTGCAGGGGCCATCCTTGGAGGGGGGTTAGAGCAAGCACAGGGGGGGGTCACAAGACAGCACCAAACATACACCCTCAGCGGCACAGGGGCGGCTGGGTGCAGGGTGCAAAAACAGCGTTGGGTGCCCAACACTTTTCAAAGAGGAATCTTGGTTTAACTAACAGGCTGCAGGTGTCAAACAAGAGGCTGCACAGAGGAAGACAGCAACAGCAGAGGTAAGTTGAGGTGTTGAGGGTCATGGGAACACAGTCTGTTCAGCTCACCAAGGCTCACGGGCTTCGGGTGCAGAGCTGTCCTTTGACATCAGGTTCTTCTCACCAGAGTTGCAGGCATCATTATGGAGTCCAGAAGTTGTCAGCCAATGCTGACTTAAGGTCAGGATCGGTGGGGAATCTATTCTGGATCAGATGGCCACCTGGACATGGGCCGGAAGCATAGAGTGCAGAGTGTGCAGGGCTCATGGTCTCGGAGTGCAACGGAGTTCTTTGTGTAGATTTCTTGGGGACAGATCGGCTGTCCTCAGGAGTTCTAGTCTTTATCAAAGATGAGGCAGTCTTCCTTGGGTTCTGGAAGTCACTGGCTGCAGGACAGGTGTTGTCTTCTTTTGCAGCGTCTTTGGAGCTGGAGACAGGCCGGTAGGGCTGGGGCCAAGTCAGTAGCCATCTTCAGGCTTCGCTGCACGACGTCTTCTTAATCCTTCTTTTAAGGTCAGCAGGAGTTTTCAGGTCTGGGGGAGCCACCTAAATACTAAATGTATGAGCATTTTAAGTTATTGACAGGTAGGTTCATTGGGCACCTTACCTGGGGGGGGGCTACAACCTTAATTATGCCACCCTCCTGTGGGAGGGGGCATAGTCCTAGCCCTGATTGGAGGGGTCTCCCAATCTTCAAGACTGAAAGATGGGCTTCACCTCACCTGCCCCACCTTAGAGGTGCAGTTGGCAGCGGTGGGCACACCTCCTATGCTTCCTAGGTTTTCATAAAGGTTTTCCCCGCCAAAAGTGGGCGTGAAAAACAGGGGCTGCCATCTGCTGCTAGCAGCAGGGGGATGCATTACAAAGGAGGCAGGTCTTTGAAGCTTCCCTCTTGAACACTGTGCCCATCCTGGGGGAGGATGGAAGAAGGGGAGACACCTCCGCCCAGGATATGCTTTGTCTCTGGTCCCAGAGAGCAGGGGCTCTCGACCCAGGGGTCCCAAAACAAGTCTGGTGGTGGCAGGCTGCCTAAAGCCAGTCTGTGACCACACCAGGGTCAGTAGGTTTTCAGGGGGCACCTCTGAGGTGCCCTCTGAGGACATGTTTCAATAAATCCCACACTGGCATCAGTGTGGGTTTATTGAAAGGATTAGTTTGGTACCAAACACTCCTGGGTTCAGAAAACCCATCATGGTGCTGGGGGACGTGAGTTGTCAACCTCTCAACCCAGGTACTCTGTATGGCTTCCCAGGAACTGATAATATCTAATAATGTACTTACATATTGTAGGGGCCTATCTGATCATGCAGATATGCCCACACCTGTGGTATAGAGCACCCTGCCTTAGGGCTGTAAGGCCAGCTGGAGGGGTGACTTAACTATACCGTAGGCATTGTCATTTGGCATGACACACAAGCAGTGTGCCATGTTGAGTTTGTCGTTTTGTCCGCACCAGGCCAGGCATGCTGCAATGGCAGTCTGCTTGGCCTAGGCGAGGAGTCCCCTGGGGACCCTCTTCAGTCCCAATGCATAGGTACCATATACTAGGGACTTACAGGGGACACGGAGGGTCAATTGTGGAATAGTTTTAGCGAGGAAGCACTGGCACAGGGGATCTGGTTGCAGGGTCCCTGTGCACTACTGTCAAAAGCACATCAATTTCCAGGCCAAAAGTGGGGACTAACCATGTCAAAAGTGGCACTTTCTCACACATTCAATAAAAACAATTCCAGTACTGAGGACAATAGCTCTTGTGGTCTACTGGAGCCCAATTGGGAGGATTATCAGGGATGACAAAATTAGCATCGTAAAAATTGTCATACTTTTATATCAACCCTCATGTCAGCATACAAGAGGATCAGGGAGCACCAGTAACATAGCAATGTAATATGCAACTTATAGAGGAATGATTAAGAAGAAAGGTAACAAAAACAATGATAAAATGCACACTTATATTGTTACATTACACTGTTTTACAATTTTTCAAGACACAAGGAGAGGGACTTAATTGCACAGAAACCCTTTGTGGTGGTGACGTGTCCAAGTCAGAAAAGGCCTAGATGCAAACTTCGAAGGTCAGCAAGTCAGACACAAGATTACATCTCCGACAGCACAGGAAGCACAATTAATTAGATCCTGAATGTCTAAGCAGGGGATGGGAGTTTTTACCCCCAGATAAGCCAAATAAGTTGGGTTTTAATTCTTTAAAAAATTGTTTACTGGGCGTATACGGAATGTTGATAAAGAGATAAAAAATGGTAATCCTCCCCAAGCTCCTTTATCAATGATGCTCTCCCTGCCAATGACAAAGGCATGGCGACCATTTTGGTGATTATGTCTGAGTGTTTCCAGTACCCTGCCATATTTTGATCTCATTAGTTCCTCCCCGTCTCTAGTCACTACGATTCCCAGGTATTTGACTTCATCTTCGCACCTGGTTAGGGGGCAATCATGCCATGCACCTGAGAACGCTCGCCAGGTAGTCCCACTCCAGGGAATCAGATGCTTTGGGGGCATCTAAAAAGACCGCCACATCATGCATAATTGTGTTGATGTCCTGCAACAGGGCAAACAACTTTTGCAGATTGTGCGATGTTTCTCTCACAGGCACAAACCATGATTGGTCTGGCAATACCAAGGCATTCATGAAGGGGCTTATGCGGTTCGCAATTATTTTTGCTAGGATTTTGGCGTCACAATTAATGAGGGACAGTTGTCTGTATGAATCGCGTCTGTCTCGATTTCCCGCGTTTGAGTAGAGATATGATGAGTACCTCACGCATTGTTTGGGGGAGAACTCCAATTTCTCTGGCTTCTTCATAGACATTTTAGAGGATCGGGATGAGGTGATCACTGAATGTTTTATAAAATTATGCCGTGAGCCCGTCGAGTCCAGGGGCCCGTCCAGACTTCAGCTGCATGATTGCAGTGTGAATTTCTTCATCCTCAAAGTCCGCCAGTAGGAATTCCATCTGGGCATCGCCCAACCAACCCCGTGCTGTGTCTTCGAAATATGGTATGAACTCTACCAGCTGTGTTCTGTGTGATGTGTATAAAGTGCTATAAAATTTATAGAACGTATCCAATATGTCTGGGGTAGTGTTATGTGTACGGTCTTCATCATCAGCTACCTAAAGTATTGTGCTCGAGAATATGGTTGTTTGGGTCAGCTGTCAGTGTTTTCCCTGGCCTTTCTCCCTCCCCCCTATTGGTGGGCTCGATGGTATTTCCCCCTGAACTTACATTCCCTTTCCGCTGTCTCTTGGTAATCTAACATCACCTCTCTGCTTCATTTTTGTATGTCGGCGGAGGGTGCTGACTGCATATGAGATTCTAGCTGTTTCAGATTGGTTTCTAATTTCTGGAGCGTAGTACATATATCTTTCAGTATTCCTCCTCCCTTGGCAACACATGTCCCATGTACGATGACTTTAAATGCCTCACGTACTGTGGAGTATTGAGATACTGTGTTTATGTTGCGTGAGAAGTACTCTTCTATCTCCTGTGCCAGTTCGGTTCTGAATACGGTGTCCACCATGGCATGCGTCAGCAGCCTCCAGGACTGGTATGAACAAGTCCCAACAAGGTGGGGTAAGTGTAATCAATACAGGTGAGTGATCGAAGCATGTGCGAGGTAAGTGTATCGCTTTGGTCAGCCAGGGTTTCAGCCCTCTAGTTAGTAACCATCCATCTATTCATGACCACAAAGACTGTATTGTGGAGTAACATGTTCCCTCCCTTTCATTCGGGTGTAAATCTCTCCAAGCATCTATAAGTCCGTATTCTGTGATTATGTCCCTCAATTGTCGTTGGGTGCACATATAATGATGTGTCTGTGGGTGCAACCAATCCATTTGTGGGTCCGGAGTGATATTAAAATCCCCCCCCATATCACTTGAGTGGATCCAATGTCCAAAATGTTCCCCCATAGAATATTGAAGAATACGGGGTCGTCATTATTTGGCCAATAGCAGCTTATAAAAGTTATGGAGTGGGATGCCATATTCCCCAACATGATGCAGTATCAGCCTTGTGGGTCTGTTATTGATCCCAGAGCGACGTACAGCACGCTACTTTTAATTAAGATTGTTGTTCCCCGTGCATATGTAGAGTATGTGGAAAAGCATCTATGTACCGCCCAGCGAGCAGCAAAGGTGGTGGGAGCAGAGGAGCCAATGTGTATTTCTTGTAACATTGCGCAGTGGATATTATGTCCATCTAAATATGACAGAACTTGCCTGGCGCTTGCGGGGGGTTCCCAGGTCCCGTACATTCCATGTGATTATATTATAGCTAGGTAGGGAGGGGCGGTCCATATGGAGTGTGGATCTCTAGTCTGATATTAGGTGTCTTGCGCCGCACTTTCCACGAAGATTGAATCTGCTATGCCAGGTGCCATCTACCCCTTATGTGTGCTTCTTCATGCAGATGCTCTATTTTGCAATTGTAGGCGTGGCATGGCTGTACTGTTTAACGTC
Organism: Lissotriton helveticus; assembly: GCF_964261635.1. NCBI lineage: Eukaryota > Metazoa > Chordata > Amphibia > Caudata > Salamandridae > Lissotriton > Lissotriton helveticus. Next base: position 1,502,355,006 of record NC_136061.1, read on the forward strand.
TGTTGAAAGGAAAATGCTACTTACCAGAATGCATCTGTTCTTGGCATGTAGAGCTGCAGAGTTGTACACTTAGCATTAGATCACCACCTGGTATTGGGCTCGGATGATTGCAGATTGTTGTCGTCTTGGAAGAAGTCTTTGTAGTCACGAGATAGGTGATTCCTCCCTTGGACAATACTGAGCATGGGCATCGGCTCAATCCTTAGATTGTTTTTCGCCATGATGGGAAATGATGGAGTTAGAATAAGTAAAGAAAAAAGGATGTCCATGCGTGTGCATCTAAGTAAGATGAAAACTGGAACAGGTACAAGTCCCGGGGAGGCGGGAGGGCATGTACAACTCTGCAGCTCTACATGCCAAGAACAGATACATACAGATAAGTAGCATTTTCCGTTTGAGGCATATGAGCTGCAGATTGTACACTTAGCATTGATTGTTCAGCAGTGACTCCCCTAGTGGTGGTCGCTTGTATTCGTTGCAGTGGTTTGAAAGAGTTTTAAGGACAGCCTGGCCTACTGCAGCTTGCTGCTTGGCTTGCACATCAACACAATAGTGTTTAGTGAAGGTGTGTGGTGTAGACCAAGTTGCTGACTTGCATATGTCCTCTAGGGGTATGTTTCCTAAGAAGGCCATAGAGGCTCCTAGCTTCCAAGTGGAGTGCGCTCTAGGAGGAACTGTTAATGCACGTTTAGCTTTTAAATAGCATATTTGTATACACTTTACAATCCACCTTGCGATCCCACCTTTAGAGATGGGGTTGCCTTTGTGTGGAGGAGAGAAAGATACAAACAGTTGTTTTGTTTTCCTAAAAGATTTAGTTCTATCTATATAGTATAGAAGAGCTCTTGTAACATCTAGAGTGTGTAAAGCCCTTTCCGCTACAGAGTCTGGGTTTTGGAAAAACACAGGTAACGCTACGGATTGATTTAAGTGAAAAGGAGTGGTGACCTTTGGAAGAAATTTTGGATTAGATCTTAGAACCAATTTGTTAGGATGTATCTGAAAAATTGGTTCTTGTATAGTGAAAGCTTGTATCTCACTTACTCTTCTAAGAGAGGTAATAGCAACAAGGAAAGCTGTTTTCCATGTTAGGAATTGCAGTTCACATTTATGTAGAGGCTCGAAAGGGGGTCCCATGAGTCTTGTAAGGACAACGTTCAGGTTCCACACAGGAGAAGGTGACAACCTGGGTGGGATTATTCTTTTTAATCCTTCATTGAATGTTTTGATTGCTGGCACTCTCAAGAGAGACAGATGTTGTCTGTTTTGTAAATACGCTGCAATTGCTGCAAGGTGCAGGCGTATGGAAGAATATGCTAAAATAGACCTTTGTAGATGTAAAAGGTAACAAATGATATTCTGGATGGAAGAATCCAGGGGATCAATTTGATTATTTGTGCAATATATTGCGAATCTTTTCCATTTAGCGGTATAACACGCTCTGGTAGTGGGTTTCCTAGCCTCTTTAATGATGTTCATACAGTCTGGTGGTAGGTTTAGATAACCAAACTCTAAGACTTCAGGAGCCAGATCGCTAAATTCAGTTGTTGTGGGTCTGGGTGTCTGATTTCTCCATGGTTCTGTGTTAACAGGGAGGGTGTGAGCTGTAACTTTTGATGTGGAACCAGAGAGAGATCCAGCAGTGTGGTGAACCGCGGTTGGCGTGCCCATGTGGGAGCTACCAGGATCAGTTTGAGAGACTGTTGTCTCAGCTTGCGCACTACTAATGGAATCAGTGGAAGAGGCGGAAAAGTGTATGTAAATCTGCCTGACCAGTTCATCCATATCGGACTGCCCTTGGACAATGGGTGTGGAAACCTGGCAGCGAAGGTTGGGCATTTTCCATTTTCGTGGGTGGCAAACAGATCTATGTGTGGATGACCCCACCTCTGGAAGAATGGCTGAAGGACTTGTGGATGTAGTTCCCATTCGTGAATCTGTTGTGACTGCCGACTTAACAGATCTGCTATCTGATTGTGAACTCCTGGAAGGTGTTCTGCCAACAGATGTATATTTTGAGGAATGGCCCATCTCCAAATGTTCTGTGCAAGCTGGGACAGTTGCAGAGAGTGTGCCCCCCCCTGTTTTTGTATATAGTACATGGCTGTCATATTGTCCGTCCGGATTAAGACCGCTTTATTTTGTACTTGTACTTGAAAAGTTTTGAGTGCTAAGAATATGGCTAGCAGCTCTAGATGTTTGATATGGAACAGTTTTTGTTGATTGTTCCATTGACCTTGAGTTGTATGATGTAAGAGATGGGCTCCCCACCCTGTGAGAGATGCGTCTGTTGTGAGTACTAACTGTGGAACAAGTCTGAGGAACGGCCACCCCTTTGTCAAGATTTTGGTGTTCCACCATTGCAGAGCGCGATGCGTGCGGCTGTCCACCAACACCAGGTTTGTTAGTTGACCTTGAGCCTGGTTCCACTGTTGTGCTAGGCACTCTTGTAACAGGCGCATTTGCAATCTTGCGTGTGGTACTATGAAGATGCAAGATGCCATCATGCCTATTAGTCTCATGAACACTCTGGCTTGCAGAGATTGTTGTTGGAAGACTGTGACTAAGGCTTGAATGCTCTGTATCCTTGCTGGACTGGGATACTCTAGAGCTGTAGATGTGTCTATTGTAGCCCCTAGATACTGGTGTACATGAGAAGGATGCAGGTGCAACTTGGTGTAGTTGATCGTGAACCCCAAGTCGTGCAACGTTTGAATTGTTTGATGTGTGTGTTGGACACATTGTTTGAATGACTTGGCTTTTATGAGCCAATCGCCTAGATATGGGAAGACATGTATCTGCTGCCTTCTGAGATGTGCTGCTACTGCTGCTAAGCACTTTGTGAACACGCGTGGTGCTGTTGTTACCCCTAATGCAAGGACTTTGAACTGATAGTGTCGTCCTTCCAGTACAAACCTTAGGTACTTCCTGTGAGCAGGGTGTATAGGGATGTGAAAGGAGGCTTCCTTTAGGTCTAGGGTTGAAAGGAAATCGCCTTGTTGCAGTAGTGGGAGTACTTGTTGCAGAGTGATCATATGAAAATGATCTGATTGTATGTACTGGTTGAGGGGCCCGAGGTCGAGAATTGGTCTTAGTGTCCCATCCTTTTTGGGAATTAGAAAATACAGCGAGTAAACCCCTTTTCCCTGTTCTTCTAAAGGAACTAGTTGAAAGGCATCCTTTTGTAAAAGTGACAGAACTTCTTGTTGGAGCAGAGTCAGGTGGTCTGTAGACAATGGATGCTGCCTGGGAGGTATGTGTGGAGGGGTTGCTGTAAGTTCTAGGCAGTAGCCATGTTGGATAATCTGTCTCACCCACTTGTCTGTTGTAATGGAGTTCCAGACAGGCAGGAACTGTGTTAATGTGCCCCCTACAGGAGTGGAATGCTGTTGGGGGAGCAGAGGGAAGTCACTGTTTTGTGGCGGAAGAGGATCGATTGCTGTTGTTACCGTGACCTCTTCCTTTGTTATTATTGCCTCTGTGTCCTCCTCTAAAATATCCCTTGTTAAAGGATCCTTGTGTGTGAGATTTGAAAGATGTTGTAGTGTCTGCTCCAGTTTGTTTGGAGCCTCCTCTGTAGAAGGAGCGACGAAAGGAACCTCTAGCTGGTGTGGACTGTAAAGCCCCCATAGACTTGGCGGTGTCCGTATCTTTTTTCATCTTTTTGAGTATAGTGTCCACTTCTGGGCCAAATAATTGGCTCTGATTAAATGGTTGGTTTAAAATGGTAGTTTGCACTTCCTGTTTAAACCCGGAAATGCGTAGCCACGCATGTCTCCTAAGTATGACACTGGTATTCACAGCTCTAGATGCGGTGTCTGCCGCATCTAGTGCACATTTTATTGAGGCATTTGAAATTAACTTGCCTTCCTGTATGAGGTCAGTTGCCTGAGCTTTATGTTGATCTGGTAGGTGCTCAAGTAGTTTTTCTAATTGATCATAATGAGCCCTATCGTAACAAGAGAGGAGGGCTTGTGTACTAGCTATACGCCATATGTTAGTGGCTTGTGCAGCTATTCTTTTACCCGACGCATCAATTACTTTGGATTCTTTGGATTCTTTGTCAGGCGGGGGGGCTTCGCCAGAATTTGCCCTATCTAATGGTAGGTGTCCTTTAACGTAGACTGGGTCTGTGGGTGCAGGCCTATATTTTTTCCCAATTCTGGGGTTCAAAATTCTAGTGCGTACAGGGTCTTTAAATACCTTTGGAGCATGTTTGATGATCCCTTTAATCATGGGAAGAACAGACCATTGAGACTGTTCAAAGGTATCTAAGAGGAAATCCTCCTCAGTCTCATCAGAATGCATAGTGACTTTATGGTAAGCAGCAGCTCTGTTTAACAAATGACCAAAATCAATGTTATCCTCTGGAGGGGAAGGTTTTGAAGGGGATAACTGCGGGTCAGGAATATCAGGCACATTTTGTGGGTTTGGCAAGTCCCATATAACGTCATCCACGGGGTATGGGAAAGGCTCATCTATATCATCCCCTCCACCCAGACTATATTGATCATCATCATGTTGAGGTGAATGTGATGATAAAAGTGGAGAATGTGCGGGAGAGATCTGAGGTGATATGTGAAGAGGAGTAGGAGAAGAAGGAGGAGGAGGTATAGGAAAGGAAAAGTGCATAGGGGATGTTGCACAGTCCATTTTCTTGGCAGAAACTACAGGTGTGGGCGGTGCATCTGCTGGTCTCTTTTTGTGAGGTGTAGCTTCTACATGACCTGTTTTTGGGTCGATGTAGATGATCTTTTGTCGAGGATCTGGCAAGAAAAGTTCCACCACATGTACAACCTTCTTAGGCGCCGATTTTTTCGGTTCCAGCCGAGGTTGTTTTGTATGTTTAGCCTTGGGAGGTGATATAAAGTCCTCTGGCGTCGTTTTTGGTGCCGAATGTGTTGTTTTCGGCTTGGTAGGCAGGTTCGAGGGCTTGGGCACATCGGAATCGGGCCTTGTGGGCTTCGGCACTGAAGGTGTTTTCGGTGTGAGAGCCGCTGTCGTCGGCTTCGAGGCGTCGGACGATGGCTTCATACTTTTATGTTTCGAAGTGGACGGCTTCGGAGCTGGTACTTCTTTCGGTTTCGGTGCCGATACTTCTTTAGGCTTCGGTGCCGCAAGGTCTTTCTGTTTCGGTGCCGAGCCATCCTTTGGTTTCGGTGCCGAGCCAGCTTTGGGTTTTGGTGCCCCTATAGCCATTAAACCCCTATTGGCTCTCTCCCTTGAAGTCACACCTACCGGGTACTGTTGACACCTGTACTCCTTGACCTATAGGTGAGTATCAAAGTAATCCCAGTGGGGTTAATAAATAGACACCTTGAATAATAACTGCTGCTATCATGTTTTAAATTTAATTTTAGTTTTATTAATTTAATTTATTTATTTTTTAATTTGTGATAGAGATGACTTGTGATACATGTGAATCAAGTGGATATTTACTGGTCACTGCTCACAGAATGCCACAGACACAGAGTCACTTCTCTTCACGCAATCACAGTGTGCTCACGGTCAAGAATGGGTAACTGTTGTCCTTGTATTTTGGTAACTCTTCCTTTTGTCTCCTCTAGGCAAGAGCGGTTACACCCAGGTAGTACAACAGTTAAAAATAAAAATTGATGTTTATAGGTTGCCACTTTTAGGTCTTTCCTTTGTGATAGATGTACAATTATATAAGGTCCTGAAGAATCGCAGCATAATTGCAGAAGCGAGAAACATGTTGACCTCACGGAACGCTGTGTAGTCCTAGATCGTGATACAGAACCTAATCTCTGGCGATCATAGGCCACCCACTGGTTTTACTTATAGTATGGGAACCACCACAATAAATTGCTCTCCGGTATCCCTTGCTATATTTTAATACACCCACCTACACTATTCACTTCTTACCTGGCCCCTCACTTGCACTTCACCCACAGGCTGTTGGAAAAAAGATCTCCGATAAAGAGCCCCTCTTAGAGGTGAGCCCGTTGGACATTGCACCACCTGTCCAACGAGGAGCAACGGCCGATGATGAAGCATGACACTCGCAAGAGTGTGTGAGGCCATTCATTCCAACTAATGGGATGCCCAGGGGAGCCCTCCACTGAGCACTACCCCCTCATCAATCTTCCTCCCTTCTTGACCATATTACTATTACTCTTCTCCTAGGAACAACTGAGTCCCCTTCTTGTCAATCATTGCTACTTGGGGCTCCGACTCATGTTGGACCTTCCATTCTAATTTCTTGGAATGGTAAATTGAGCCTTAGGATCAACTCTTGATCCAATTCCTCTACCCCTTCTTTGTTACATATCTTGCACGGCTAACCACCGTGGGGTATATATATCGTTCGGTGGGTAAGTGTTCTTCTATCCCCCTCCTCTTTCTGAGTCCCTGACCAATGTATCTTGGACCGGGTTGATATACTTTTAGTATTATCCCCTTTTGACTTTTTCTTTCTTTTTTCACCAGAGAACCCTGCACCGTCCCAAGATGGACGGACAAGGACTCAGTTTTGGTGACGATGATGCAGCAGCTATTCATAGGCTTCCATCTATGCTAGGCATGGACCTTGAAATTGCAACAGGGAGTAACTCCACAGACTGGAAAGCACTCTCTGACATGAAAAGAGAGTGGGTCAGAATCACACTACATGGAGCATTAATGGCAGAATACTTCAAGGCTAAAATAGCACCTAACGGCCTCATCGTCAAGAATTTCCCCAGAATTTTCTGGGAGGATGGCCAATTTAAAATAGAATGGTCTCTCATTTCTTGGAAATGTACTCATGACTTACTGATTCTTCTGGTAAACACAGCCAAACGATTGGCTGACGAGCTCCTGACTAAAATCCAGGCAGCAGAAAGCGCCTTAAAAAACTCTGGACAGAACACCGGTTTTAAGACCAAGTTGACAGAGCTCAATAAAGAAATCACTGAACATAAAGACTTCTTGATGAAACAAAAAGTGGCAAAATTACAAAAGGATATTGACCGATTCTCCAAAGAGAAAGTCTATCCTTATCTCAAGGACGACTTTGTCCCTACGGGGACAGGGTATCTCTCCGACTCAAGTGCCTCCTCTTCTAAGCGAGGGTCTAACAACGACGACAACTCCAGTGGAGATGAGTGGCAACCAAGACCCCGGAGAGGTAACAGAGGAGGGAGAAGGGGACAACCCTTCTATCAACCGCCTCCCTACCAAGGTCCTCCAATGTGGCATTTTCCACAGTTTCAACATCCCATGAACCCCTTTGGACCTCCATACCCCCCTCAGTTTGCCCCGCAAAATGTGAACCAACAGCCTTTTTTAGACAGAGGTTGGGGCAGAGGGCGCGGGCGCAGGCGAGGAAAACGCTCCGGACAAAAGGGTCCAGTGGGAGGAAACACAGACCACAGGGGTGGAAACGAGGAGCAAGACAGGGAGGAAGTAAGTCTTGTGGTGAACCTTTCATCACGCCAGCTCACAATACCAGAAGAAAAAGTTCTCCAGAAAGGTTTGGGATTTGTGCCCACCCCTAAAGTAGACAATTTTGAACTGACTTGTGAGATCCAGAAATTCTTCAGAAAGGTCAGATTGAGAGCTTTCTTTGATGGGAAAGCCGTCGAGACTCGCACTGACTCGGGTCTTCACAATCCATCGACCTTTACACCACACAGTGGGATGATACCAAACGAAGTCATAACATATGAGCAGGCTGTGCTCAAGGACATCGGGGCCCTGAGACCGTGTAAGAAATACCAGAATCTGTCCAGTATGGAGAAACAAATACTCAACTCTTTGGGTAATGACGAAACCATCACGATCAAACAGGCTGACAAGGGTGGGGCAACAGTCTTGATGGACACTAAAGACTATGAAATAGAATGCCTAAGACAACTAGGAGATAGACGCTACTATACTCCTATCCCGACTGACCCTACCGCACGGCTGAAAACCACCATCACAGGATTGGTGGAATCTGCAGAGTGCCAGGAATGGATTTCCAAGAAAGAGGCAGAATTTCTTGTGAAACAGAATCCAAGAGTACCATACTTCTACACCCTCCCCAAAATTCATAAGGGCACAACACCGGTACCTGGACGCCCGATTGTGTCAGGGATAGGTTCTATTTTGGAGCCTTTATCACAATTTTGTGATTATTTCCTGCAACCGCTGGTGAAGAGAATCCCTTCCTACGTGCAGGACACCAAAGATGTCTTATGCCTCCTTGACAATCTGCAGGAGGACATCCATATAGACTTCCTCATTACCCTTGATGTGGAGGCCCTCTACACTAACATCCCACAGAGGGCCACACTCGGGTGATAGAGAGGACTCTTAACATGGAAGTATGGACATCAGCAACACCACCTTCCTTCATCATGGAATGCGCGGAACTTGCCCTGACTCAGAACTTCTTTGAATTCAAAGGACAATATTACCAACAGACCCAGGGTACATCTATGGGCAGTACCTTTGCCCCTTCGGTGGCATGCCTGTATATGGCAGACTTTGAGGAACAATACATCAATGGACCAATGAACCCCTACCATTCTAACATCATACTATGGAGGAGGTTCATTGATGACATCCTCATACTCTGGACAGGGACAACACACCAGTACCTGGAGTTTTTTACGTGGTTGAACACCCTGAATAACTTCCTGACTTTCACAATCACTGCTTCAGACTCCAGGATTGCATTCCTGGACCTTACTATCAGATTGGAAGGGGGAAAGATCAACACCACGATGTATCGGAAGCCCACTGACCGAAACAGTTTGTTACTCTTCACCAGCCACCATCCAAGAGCTTTGAGATTGAACCTTCCCTTCGGTCAATTTTTGCGGGTAAGGCGTAACTGCACCAACCTCAATGACTACAGGAGTGAGTCCATTATCCTTTCAAGAAATTTGAAGGAAAGAGGTTACCCTACCAGGGAGATTTACAAAGCTCGGAAGCGGGCACAGAACAACAACAGAGAGGCACTCCTGGAGGGTAACATCAGAACCTCGCAAGAGACCATGCCCTTGACATGTGTTACAACCTTTACACCAATCTCTAATGATATTAAGAGAATTGTCAAGAAACACTGGCAAATCCTCAATACAGGAGAGCTGACTCTGGAGATCCCCAGGTTTGCCTTTAAAAGGTCCAGTAACATCAAAGACGTCCTGGTACATACCAGACCAAAACAAAGTAGAGGCCGCAGACAGAACACACTCTGGCAACTCCCTCCAGTGATGGGACACTACCCGTGTGGTTCCTGCAGCGTTTGCCCCTTTACCAATGTTACCAAGTCCATCAATTTGACAGAGACATTCACTTGGGAAATTCGCAATCATACCAATTGCAACTCCTCCAATTGTATCTACCTCATTAGGTGCCCTTGTGAATTACAATATGTTGGCATGACCACCAGATCGGTCAAGACTCGTATATCGGAACATCGCAGTAATATACGATGCAAAAAGACCAACACAAAGATGTGCCGCCACTTCCTGGAAAACAATCACACTGCTGACTCTATTTGGTGGGTCATCCTTGAAACACCCACCAGCAGATCCAAACAGGACCTTTTCCACAAAGAGCAGCGTTGGATACATAGGTTATCCTCAGATAAGCGGGGACTGAACGAAGATATCCCGTGGAGCAGTCTATAAATACATTGTAGGATTGTGTCCCACGCTTGATACATACTAAGCGCCTGTATTTATCTCATGTCTTTGGTGGACCAACGTGCAGCTGGACTCATACAGCACAGGTCCTTCCAGTGAATTCCAATAGTTTAAGATAAGTATTGTATTGCACACATGGAGCTCCATTGAGCTAACAATAAGAAGGGGTCCGTTTTTTACCCTTCCAAGATGGCGCCCATATTAGCGTCATCTTATTTAAGAGACGTGATGTGCCTTACGTAATCTTAAATATAAGAGGGCTGACCAACTCTGATTTCCACACTTACTAACAACCATTGCTAAGAGTGTTATGAAGCCAACACCTTACCATTATGTCATCCAGCTTTTCCGAATATTGAAGGCACCTGGAATTGCCCATTCCAAGATGGCGCCCACGTTTACATCACCTATCACGTGACCTACTAGTCACCCCAAACGAGCAACAAAAACAACAGTGTACCGGGGACCCGGTACTATCCGGATCCCGGTAGTGATGGGTAGGCGTAAGAGCACTGACCGAGGCTCTGAGAAGTAAGTAGGCGGCGCGCTTTGTTTATGTGACCCGGGTGAGCGCAGCGAGTTTGGTGTACCGACCCGGACACCTTGAACTTGGTGTGTGCGCCGGGCGCTTCCGTAGTAAGGGCGGGCACTGCTCGGCCGGCTACATACGAGTACCTCTGGCCTCTGATTTTGTGTGTACACCGAGCACAATGTAAGACTCTGCAATACTATAATATTTAGCACGCAGATAGTGGCACGTGTATGTATGCGCTTATCTCTGAATTCTTATGATTGCTTCGCTGCTCAGCCGACTACATACGAGTACTTCTGGCCTCTGATTCCGAGGTCGCGGTTGTACCAAGCGTAATGTAAGACTGTGCAATACTATAACATCTAGCACGTAGATAGTGGCACGTGTAATTAGAACCGGTTGTGCCCACGCTGGATGATGGACATATGCGCTTAAATCTCTGGGAACATACGAGTACAACTGGCCTCTGATTTCGTTATTCGAACCTAGCGCAATGTAAGGTTGGGCAACCCTACGATAATCAACACGCAGACAGTGGCATTTGTAATCAGAACCGAATATGCCCACACTGTATGATGGACATGTGTGCTTATGCCCCTGATACCTGAATAAGAATATGGCAATCATTTTACAGAGGTAGTTGATAATATACAATTGCTTACCTACCTGCATATCAGCTTGAACAGGATGAGTGTATAAAACCAATATTATAGGGTTATACCAATAGTGTGAGATCTCACGCGCATAGAGAAATCATTCCACCTATGAAACGTTAAGACATTGGGGTTCTCTGACAACTCTGGAAATTGGTGCCTTTATCTCCCCTATAGCCATTAAACCCCTATTGGCTCTCTCCCTTGAAGTCACACCTACCGGGTACTGTTGACACCTGTACTCCTTGACCTATAGGTGAGTATCAAAGTAATCCCAGTGGGGTTAATAAATAGACACCTTGAATAATAACTGCTGCTATCATGTTTTAAATTTAATTTTTTAATTTTAGTTTTATTAATTTAATTTATTTATTTTTTAATTTGTGATAGAGATGACTTGTGATACATGTGAATCAAGTGGATATTTACTGGTCACTGCTCACAGAATGCCACAGACACAGAGTCACTTCTCTTCACGCAATCACAGTGTGCTCACGGTCAAGAATGGGTAACTGTTGTCCTTGTATTTTGGTAACTCTTCCTTTTGTCTCCTCTAGGCAAGAGCGGTTACACCCAGGTAGTACAACAGTTAAAAATAAAAATTGATGTTTATAGGTTGACACTTTTAGGTTTTTCCTTTGTGATAGATGTACAATTATATAAGGTCCTGAAGAATCGCAGCATAATTGCAGAAGCGAGAAACATGTTGACCTCACGGAACGCTGTGTAGTCCTAGATCGTGATACAGAACCTAATCTCTGGCGATCATAGGCCACCCACTGGTTTTACTTATAGTATGGGAACCACCAGAATAAATTGCTCTCCGGTATCCCTTGCTATATTTTAATACACCCACCTACACTATTCACTTCTTACCTGGCCCCTCACTTGCACTTCACCCACAGGCTGTTGGAAAAAAGATCTCCGATAAAGAGCCCCTCTTAGAGGTGAGCCCGTTGGACATTGCACCGCCTGTCCAACGAGGAGCAACGGCCGATGATGAAGCATGACACTCGCAAGAGTGTGTGAGGCCATTCATTCCAACTAATGGGATGCCCAGGGGAGCCCTCCACTGAGCACTACCCCCTCATCAATCTTCCTCCCTTCTTGACCATATTACTATTACTCTTCTCCTAGGAACAACTGAGTCCCCTTCTTGTCAATCATTCTTATTTTGTCCCAGTCCCACCTCATGCTAAGACTAGTCCCCCACTCAACAACAACAAAAAAACATTATTTTAGAAAAACACTTTCTTTTTCTAAGTGATACTTCCTAATAATGATTCTCCCCGAGAGTGATGCTGCTATCCCCAGATATAGGGCCCTTGATATCTGTGTCACAGGGCTATAGATTCACTACCCTGAAGAGACAACAATTGGTGAATGTGTTCCGAGGTCTCCAGAGTTCCTGTACAGGGAGCATGGCTTGGCAGTTTGGGCTGGAATGTTCTCTTTGGAGCATGACCAAGTCTGATTTACATGCAGTTGGTGTGACTGGAGTGGAATAGTGGGCAACAGAATGAAGGATTTGGAATGCAGCCACAAGTACCTTTGTAAAATTATTTCACGCATTCCATCTGTCATTTCTTTGTTTCTAGCTGTACAAACGACATCACACAAACTACAGCTGGGTCATAAGTCGTAGCAATGAGGAGAAACATGCTACATGCTTTTTGAAGTACAAGTAAATGTCTGCCAGTGGAGCTTTCCGTAGGGCACATGATACTGCTCTCTTAATACCATATGGCTTAAGGGGTCTACAATAAAACCCATAGGTTACATATAAGGTGCGTTCATTTCTATGAAAGATGACACCATGTTTGAAATTGCAACAGGCTCATAAAAAAAGCATCACCTTTTGTCCTCCTCGACGGGATGGGACGTCATCCTGAAGATGAAAGAGAAGACACATTAGACCATGAAGTTAGTATGTCTCTGCTCATCCCCATTTGTTGCAACTCGCAACACACTGGGACAAGATCACTTTATTTAGGCTTTTTTAACACAGAACAGCAGCACACAATCACTTACAGCACTTCATCGATCTTGTTGATTATCTGTTCTGCAAACACCCTCTCCTTCTCCAATGTTGTTTTGTCACGGAGCCGTTCTACATCCAGCCTGCCCAACTCGCTCTCAGCAAGTGTAAGTCCCATGCTGCGTTTCTGCCTGAAGAGGGAAGTAGGACAATATGGAATTGTGGGGTTATGAGACAGAAAGATGAAAGACCACAGTGTGAGCGCATCATGGGCAGACACCGCCACTGCCTACAGTGCATGCATGAGATGTGCCCAAAATAGAATAACCAGGGCAGTCATCGCCACTGCCTTCAGTGTCTGTGCAATGTCCAGCAGACTTTATCTAAGGCAGGCACCACTGCTGCCTACAGGACTAAGATATGCAGAGTTCACCAAAAACAATCACCATTTACACCATAGGTGCATGAGATCGATTCAGAAGAGCATATTTAGAGTCTAAAATCAGTAACTGCCATTTGGCAATCAGAGAAAACCTAGGTGAATAATAGGCAAGTATTCAGTGCCAGAGATCACACTGAGAGAATACCAAGGAAAAATACATCAGTCCCTTATGTGACTGAACTTGCTGCACTCTAAGAAAGCTGAGGGGAATCACTTCCTTTACTTCCTCTGATCAGTGGTCCACCAGTAGTCTCAGCTAACACCACAACATGTGCCATTGTTCCCCAGCTCTCTCAGACAAATCACTGACTGTCACCACACGCCTCTCAACTCCCACCCTGCTGTCAAAATCTGCAGAAAAATTTCTTGAGTAGAGAATTACCCCAGTTACTGATGTAAGAACACATAACATCCCAGCTTTGGAAAGCAAGAAGGCTCTTTTCGGCTATGTAAATCATGCATGCACAATAAATTAGCCAGCACAGGATTTAGCAATACTTTGAAAATAAGACTCTTAAGAGGAGAGCTCTAGATGCCGCTTTAAGATCTTGTCTGAGCAATACACAATGCACTTCAACAAGGAGGGCAGCAGAGGAGCATCTCAATAAACTTCGGAGGCTTCAACTAAGTTAGACGATGGGGAATGCAATCATTGCTAGGGCAGAGGGGCTGAGGAATTCTGACAGGTCCTAGTAAAGGAATTAAACAGGGGGAAGAAGACTGTGGCTTTTCTGAGAATGGCAAGCTATGGGATACCAGTCACATAAAATGATTTACGGGTGAAGCTCATCCTGAAAAACGACCTACGGCAAAGAGAGGTTCCATTTAATAAAAATGAAAAGGTGGTTAGATCTGCTCCAGGAATCCTTTATTTCAGAGCTCACAAGACTATATACCTGAAATCCTCCAAGTGTTTCTGAACCTCAGGGAAGACCTTTTCCTGCATATTTTGGATATAAACACGGTGTAGTTCCTCTGGAATGAGATCTGGACGCCTCTTCTCTGAGAAATAGAAGGATCTTGCGTTAACTTAAATTCTTTAAATATGTTTGTGAGCTTAAAGTGGAGTAGATGCGTTCAATGACATAATCGAGTTCCACATTCACTTCTAAATGCATCATCAGGATGTAACACATCATTCCCTTAATCTATTTGGATTTTTTTTTACCACAATGCACCATGAGTCAATGATGCACTGGTGTTGAGCAATCACTTCCCAAAATGTCACTATTGTGTAGTAGCAGACCACTCCCATACCAGCAACACCACTGAATTACTCACTCGTTGCGGTGGCTCAACCCAAAATATAAATCAAACCCCAAAAGGTAATGCTCCCCCACTCCCTTTGCTTCTAAATAAATGCAATCAGGAACTTGCCATTTCATCTACAATTATACATGTCCTATACTTTTCTTTTTCCTATACTGTATCAATAATCCAAAATTGCACCTGGATCCAAGATCTTCTTTCAAACAGCCATCAGTATCCAAAGCGTTCTAACCAAAATCCACCAGGAATCTGTAATTTCCTTCACAATGCACGAGCATCTATTCATTTTCTTCTATAGCGATTAAGGCGTACAAGGTTTTCTTGCATACAAACATCATAATTCCTGCCATCTTACACACAATTCTTGAGGATCCAGGGATTTTCCTTCCCAACAATACCAAATAGAAATGTGTGAAAAAGTGCCCTCTTTCTGCATGGTTGCCCCCAGTTTTTGCTGAATTGCTGATGTACTTTAACTGAGTGCGACCTGGGCTCCTGCTAATCAGGTACCCAGGGCCTATGTTCTTTCCATAAAACTGCATTGAAGCCTAAACCCAATTGGCATCTCTGGCCACAGGTCAGCCCCTGGTAAATGGTACCACAAGTACCCAGGGCACTGTGACCAGAGAAGGCCTCTAAGGGCTGCAGCACTTATTGTGCAACCCTTAGAGGTCCTGCACCCTGACACTCACACACTGCCTTGCAGGCTGCCTGCCTTGGTGCAGAACAAAGAGAAGAGTCGAAATGGCACACATCCCTGTGTGCCATGCCTACCACTCACTGCCCTGGCATAGATCAGTCACCCCTCTAGCTGGGTGCACTATACCAGTGGTGAGGGTACAGTTGCATGAGCCCTGTACCCCTACAGTGTCTAAGTCCATTCCTAGACATTGTAAGTGCAGTGTTGCCATTAAGAGTATATGGTGCTGGGAGTTTGTCATTACGAACTCCACAGCACCATAATAGCTACACTGAAAACTGAGAGGTTTGTACCAAACGTCTCAGCAAATTAAACCCAGACTGATGCTAGTGTGAGATTTAATGAAAAATGCACACAGCGGGCATCTTAGAGATGCCCCTGAAAACTAACCTACCACTAGTGTCCAGGCTGAGTGGCTGCTTTCAAATGCCACATCCAGACATGTTTCTGGAGCCCTGGGTTGACAGCCTGCTGCTCTCTGGGGCCTGAAACATTGCACATCCTGGGACGAGGTGCCAAGCCTTCTCCCCCAGGATGGGCAGGGTTCACGTAGGGGAAGCTTCAAAGGCTTGCCGCCTTTGTGAGCTTCCCTAGGCCACTTGCTGCTCTGAGCAACTGGTCCCCACTGATTCCGACTCCCACTTTGGGGCGCAGGAGAACCGGTGGGAAAAACAAGTGAGGAAGAGAGGCGTGCCCACCTCTGCCAACTCCACCCCTCACGTGGGGGAGGGGAGGTGAATCACAACTCACAGTCCACGCCATCTTGAAGATGGGGGGACTCAGCCAACCAAGGACAGGCTCATGCCCCCCTCCCACTGGAGAGTTGCATAATAGAGGGCATACCCAACCCTGGCCCACCCCTGCCTTAACGCCCATAAATCTAGTATTTTGAGGCACCCCTGAACCTTGCTTCCTCAGACAAGAAGAAACTACTAGAAGAAGAAGAAGAAGGACTGAACAGCCGTGCAACAGCTAACAAGAGAAAGACGCCCACTGACTTGTCCCCAGCCCTACCGACCTGTCTCCACCTCAAACCTGCTCCTGGGAAATCATGGTGTGTCTTGCAGTCAGCAACCACGAAAACCCTGGAGGACCTTCCTGCCTTCATCCACAAAGACTTTGTCTCCCGTGAACACCGGATTTGTTCATCTGCAACCTCTGGGCTTGGCCGGAGACCGCACCACTATGCACCGGCCGTCCACAGCCCGAGCTTGAGTGGGAACACACCACAAGGAGGTCACCCCGGCGATCCTGACCCGAGATCTGGCGACCCTTGACCTGCCTCAAGCCTCCAACCAACACCTGCAGTCTAAACTCAGAAGGCCCCCCTAACCGAGACAAGGAGCTGGTAAGAAGATCCGACCCCAAAAGGCACCCCTGCACCCAACGCCCCACTGCCTTATGTTCCCAAACCGACAGTGCCTAACCAACCCCTAACTTCCCAACTTACCTCTTGAAGTGGTGGTTTCACCCAGAAGGCCTTCGTCCCCAAGCCTGCAGTGTCTTTACAAACCGAAGGTTCTCCATTGAATACAACAGGGCGTCCGATGTCGAAATAGCACCCTGTACCTGTCCACCCTTGTGCCACTGAGGGTGCACCTTTGGTGCTAATTTGTTTCCCCATTTGCCCTAAGCTAAAGTCCAGGAACTTTGCTCCCACAACCCAGTGGTCTGCTTGCCAGCGGCCACCAACTGGAGCCCCCTATCCCCCATTGGATAACATTGGGCCTCAGCACTCTGCACCCGGCTGCCCTAGCGGCACTGAGGGTGTAACAAGAGTGCATCCTTGACCCGGGGGATCCCCGAGTCTACCCCAGAACCTCAACTCCCACTACCAAATACTTGCCTCAAAACCAATAACACTATTTATCTCCATAGGATAACGTTGACTGTTCTTCTGTGAAACGTTTCAAAGTGTGGGTTTGAGAAACTAAAGAAATTCTTTAAAATCGACTAATCTAACAAAAACGATTTTACTAACCTGTTTTCAGGATAGTCCCAGAGTAGTATGTAGGTATACTACTCTGTGTAAGCCTATAAACTCAAAAGTTACTTACCTGCTATTTTACTGAAAAGCCTATTCAAGTCTATGTACTGCATTTACTAAGTATTGCATTTCTCTGCATCCATCCTGTAAAACAAATCAAAGTGCACATACAATTATCATTCAAACTGTATTTCAATTGCATTACCACTGTAAAGTACGTATTGCTTACCTGTGCCTGGATCTAGAAAATAAAATAACTAAAAGAATATTTTTATGCAAAAACAATTGTTCGGAAGTTCAGTCTTTCAGTGTGTGAATTCATTTGCTGAGTGTGTACAACAAGTGCTTAACACGGTCCTCTGATACTGGCTTACTGCTCTACCACACTACCACAAATAGAGAGTATGGTTCTATCTAACTTTCCCTCTGCCTACCTTTGGGGTTCCACTGGACTCTGTGCACACTATACTTCACTTTGGTATGGTATATGTAGAACCAGCTTCCTATATTGGTGGATCAGCGGTGGGATATACAACGTTGCATTTATTGGACTACTTGGTTATCACCTGATCTTTAGAATTCTGATTTTTCAAATTGGCATGGTTTGCAAAATTACTAAAAGTCTTGTTAGGGTCTTGGTTAAGTCCCTTTAGAATATTAGAAAATAAAAAGTCACTGTAGCTAGGGCTAGAGGGGTTAGACTTTTTTTTTACAATCTCTCAAAATAAGAACCCAGCTGTTAGTGAAAATAACCATAATGACAGAGAACCAGGTTTAGGAGCTCTACCTCACACCCCTTATCTTCACTTGTCTTTCCAGGAGATAAGGTCCCTATGCAAACTTAAAAACACAAACATGAGGTCCCATCCCATCAAACAAAAGCTCCAGGAGCTGTTGGCTGGGTGTGCAAAGGACCACCCATCTGAAAGTGGTGAAGACCAGTCAGATGAGGAAGCAGAGGAAGGGGATGACCAGGTACAACACCCCCTTTCACTTCCTAGGGAGACAAGGGTCCAAGTACCCTTGACTCCAAGAGTAGAACTCTCAGTGTCTAGATCTCACACAGGTGGATCAGGAACCACTGAGGACATTAGGACATTGAGGACAGCCTCAATGAGGAGGGCAGCCTTTTAGTAAGGCTGACCAAAGGACTGGCTCTAGAGACCAGGTTGCTGGCTCTAGAAAGAGAGAGAGCAGAGATGGGCCTAGCACCCATCAATGGTGGCAGCAATTTACTTAATAAGGATAAAGAGCAATCTTATGATCCTAAAATCCCCAAAGGGGTTGCCACTAAATATTAAGAGAGTGATGATATAAAAAATGGTTCACAGCCTTTGAGAGGGCTTGTGAAGTGAGAAAAGTGAAAGAAGTCACACTGGGTGGCACTTCTTTTGGAACTGTTCTCTGGTAACTACAGAGACAGACTCCTGCCCCTTTCTGGGGCAGATGCTGGGTCTTATGACCTCATGAAGAGAACTCTGATTGATGGATTTGGACTTACAAGTGAGGAATACAGAATTAGATTCAGGCAGGCTCACAAGACCCAAAAGCAATCCTGGATTGACATTGTAGACTACTTGGTTAAAACACTAGATGGTTGGTTAACTGGACACAATGTGCATGATTTCAATGGACTTTACAATCTGTTTATGAAAGAACATATTTTAAGTAATATCACTAATGAAAAGTTACATCAGCATTTGGTAGACCTAGGCCTAATTTCTCCCCAAGAATTAGGAAAGAAGGCAGACCACTGGGTCAAGACAAGGGTGACAAAGACAACCACTGGGGGTGACCAAAATAAAGGGGTTACAAACCCTCCCCAAAACTCTTCCCAGTCCATTAATGGGTACATGGGAAAGAACGTTGATCCTTTAAAGGCCTGGTGTAACAACTGTAATATGTTGGGACACTTAACTGGAGATGCAGTTTGCCCAAACAAGAAGGGCACTAGTACTACTACAGCTACTCCTGGGGTAGCAAGTCTCTAGATGGGATCAACAGTGCCTAGAGCAAATTGGGTTGCACGCTGAAGCAGTTCTAGTTTCAGAAGGGGAAATTGAGTTTGCCATTGTAGCTGTGTGGCCACCCAACTTAAAAAAATACTTACAATACCCTTGAACTAATGGAACTAGGATAGACACTCTGAGGGATACAGGTGCCAGTGTCACTATGGTGAGACACACACTGGTTTCCCCTGAGCAACACTTGATTGGGAGAACTTACCCAGTCACCAATGCTGACAGTGTAACCACTAACCATGCAATGGCTATGGTGACAATAGACTGGGGGGCGGGGCAGGGGGGTTACTCGCCTGAAACAGTAGTGGTCTCTCCAAAGCTACCAGCTGCATGTCTGCTTGGCAATGACCTGGAAACCTCAGTAAGGGCGGAGGTTGAACTGAAACCCCATGCAGCAATGCTAGTCATCCCTGAATTGTTGTGTGTAAAAACAAGAGCACAGAGCAAGAGACAGGTTGAAAAAGAAATGTTGGAGCCTGAAAGTATGGCTCAAACATCCAAGAGAAAAGGTAAGAAGACTGGGGAACCAGCTTCTGTACAGCAAAAGAATCAGGACCCCAATCCTCAGGGAGAGGACTTGGACACCCCAGAGGTTACTGCGCCCATGGAGCTTGACCCTTACCAGGGGGGCCCTCTAGGAAAGGGCTGTGCCTTGGACAGCATGTCTGTCCAACTTTTGAAAGCCTGAGGCAGCAAGCTGCTGCACAGGAAAAGGGAGATCTCAGTGGTACCCACAGCGTTTATTGGGAAGAGGGACTACTGTATACTGAGGCCAGAGACCCCAAACCTAGAGCCACTAGGAGAGCGGTAGTGCTTCAGAAGTACAGGGAGTTTCTCCTAACTTTAGCTCAAAATATCACCATAGCTGGACATCTGGGCCAAACCAAGACTTGGGAAAGGCTAGTTAGCCACTTTTACTGGCCCCAGATGCACCAAAAAGTAAAGAGGTTTGTCAGCTCCTGTGTCAATTGTCAGGCCAGTGGCAAGAATGGAGGCACCTCAAAGACCCCCCTATTACCACTACCTCTGGTGGTGGTTCCTTTTGAAAGGGTAGGTGTGCACATAGTAGGTCCACTTGAACCTCCCACAGCATCAGGGAACAAATTCATTCTAGCGGTAGTGGATCATGCCACTAGGTACCCTGAAGCAATTCCCCTTAGGAGTACTACAGCTCCTGGAGTTGCCAAGGCCCTCATTGGTGTCTTCACCGGAGTAGGGTTTCCTAAGGAGGTGGTTTCAGACCTGGGCACAAGCAGAACACCCAAAAGGGTTATCCATGTGAACCGCCTAAAGCTCTACCATGACAGGGCTGACATCACCATGCTGATGGTGACTGACGAGGAGCAGGAGACAGAGTGAACCTCTCCCTGACCTCCTCTCATACAGCCCAAAAGATGAGTCAGTGGATGGAGTTGTCTTTTCAAACCCCGTCTCTGCCCAACGGCAGACTGATTGCAAGCAAGTCTTGCAGCAGTATGCTAAGCTCTTTTCCTTGACCCCCTAGTCAGACAAACTGGTGTACCCATGATGTGGACACTGGTGACAGTTCACCTTTGAAACGGAAAATCTATAGACAGTCTGACCAAGTCAAGGCAAGCATCAGAGCTGAAGTCAGGAAGATGCTGGAGTACGGGGTTATTGAACCCTCTGAGAGCCCCTGGGCCAGCCCAGCCCAGTGGTTCTAGTCCCCAAACCCCATCCACAGGGTGGAAGGAGAGAAATGAGGCTCTGTATGGACTATAGAGGGCTCAACTCGGTCACCAAGACAGATGCTCACCCTATCCCAAGAGCAGATGAGTTGATAGACAAATTTGGTGCAGCCAAATTTCTAAGTACCTTTGACTCAACTACAAGGTACTGGCAAATTGGCATGGCCCCAGGAGCAAAAGAAAAGACATCATTCTCTACACCTGATAGGCATTATCAGTTTACTATTATGCCCTTTGGTTTAAAGAATGCCCCTGCCACCTTCCAGAGGTTGGTGAACTAAATCCTTCCTGGATTGGAATCCTTCAGTGCAGCTTAACTAGATGATATTGTGGTCTTTAGCTCCACCTGGCAGGATCACCTGATCCACCTTGGGAAGGTTTTAAATGTCCTGAAAACTGCAGGCCTAACTATCAAGGCATCCAAATGCCAGATAGGGCAAAGAATTGTGGTGTACTTGGGACACCTTGTTGGTGGAGGCCAGGTACAACCCTTACAGCCCAAGATGCAGGCCCTCCTGGACTGGGCAGCTCCAACAACCCAGACCCAAGTCAAGGCATTCCTTGGCTTGACTGGGTACTACAGGAGGTTTGCGAAGGGCTATGGGTCCATTGTGGCTCCCCTCATAGAACTCACCTCCAAGAAGATGCCCAAAAAGGTAAACTGGACAGTTAGTTATCAAAAGGCTTTTGACACCCTGAAAAAGTTTATGTGCTCAACACCAATGTGAGAAAGTGAGTTTCTGTTGCAGTACCCCCCCCCCCCACACACTTTTTTCCTGATACCTGATGCACTTTTCCTCAGTGTGCACTGGGTCCCTGCCAATCAGGTACCCAAGGCCTGTGTTCCTTCCCTAAAAACTGTACTAAAGCCTAAACCCAATTGGCATCTCTGGCCACATGTCAGCCCCTAGTAAATGGTACCCTAGGTACCCAGGGCATTGTGACCAGAGAAGACCCCTA
The DNA here is from genome assembly GCF_964261635.1 of Lissotriton helveticus. NCBI lineage: Eukaryota > Metazoa > Chordata > Amphibia > Caudata > Salamandridae > Lissotriton > Lissotriton helveticus. The sequence goes on from NC_136061.1 coordinate 1,502,376,895, forward strand.
AGGGCTGCACCACTTATTGTGCCACCCTTAGGTGCCCTGTACCCTGACACACACACACAGGCTTTGCAGGATGAGTGTCCTGGTGCAGAACTAAACAAAGAGTCAACATGGCACACATCCCCGTGTGCCATGCCCACAAACTGACTGCCCTGGCATACATCAGCACTTCTCTAGCTGGGTGCCCTATGCCAGAGGTGTGGGCACAGGTGCATGAGCCCTGTGCCCCTATGGTACCCAGGGTCATTCCTGGACACTAAGTGCAGTGATGCCATTAAGAGTATATGGTGCTGGGAGGTTGTCATTACGAACTCCACAGCACCATAATAGCTACACTGAAGGCTGACAAGTTTGATATAAAACTTCTCAGCACATTAAACCCACACTGAGGCTAGTGTGGGATTTAATGTAAAATGCACTACCGAGGGCATCTTAGAGATGCCCCTTGAAACCTAAACCTACAATCCATGTCTTGTTTGAGAGGTTGCCTAGGCTGCCACACAGCAGACATGTTTCTGGACCCCTGGGTGGAGAGCTCCCGCTCTCCTGGACCTGCAACAATGTACATCCTGGGACGAGGTGCCAAGCCTCCTCCCCCATGATGGGCAGGGGAAGCTTCAAAGGCATTCTGCCTTTGTGAGCTTCTCCAGAGCACTTGCTGTACTCAGCAACTGGCCCCCACCAGTTCTGACCCCCACTCTGGCGAGAAGACTGGCGGGAAATCCTACGTCAGAAAGGGGGGGTGCCAGCCTGTGCCAACCCCACCCCTCAGGTGGGAGAGGCGAGGTGAAGCATGACCCTGGGCCCCGGCCATCTAGAAGATGGGGAGCCCTGCCCAATCACAGCTAGGCTCCTGCCCCCCTCCCACAGGAGAGGAGCAGGCTAGGGGTGTACACACCCCCAGGACAGGGACCCATTGGTCCCTGCCCTTGCTCTACCTGTAACGCCCCTAAATTCAGTATTTAGGGGCACACTGAACCTTTTTCCACAGCTCCAGATTCCGAAACAAGAAAGAAGAACAAGGAACAAGAAGACCTGCCGCGCAGTTGCTAAAAAGAGGAGGACACCAACTGATTTGGCCCCTGCCCTACTGGCCTGTCGACCCTCGAACCTGCTCCTGCTAAACCCGGCATCTCCAGTGGTCAGCAACCTCAAAAACCCCGGAGGACCGAAATGCCTTGTGACTCGGACTACCTGTGTCTCCCATGAGCAGCGGTACTGCTCAAAGCCAGTAACAAGCCCTGGCATCAGCCTGGAACCGCGAACCCTGACCACTCTGCACCCGCCAAACCTGGCCTGTGCTGGGGTGAATCAAGACCCTGAGGATGCCCCACCGGTGATTCGGACATGGAATCCATTGCCCAAGTACCCTCCTCGACGACCCCAATGACGCCTGCAGCCTCGGGACAAAGGACCCCTCAGACCACGACCACCAGGGGGTAAGATTTCCCGACCTCAAAAGACACCCCTGCACCTAACGCCCCACAGCCCCCGGTGCCCAACTCTGGGGTGCCTACCTATCCTCCAAGATCCCAACTTACCCCTCGAAGTGTTTGTCACACAAGAGAATCCTCCGTCCCCGAGCCTGCAGCCTTTGTTCCCTTTTCAAGATACCCATTGAATAACATTGAGCACCCGGCGGATCAAAAGCACCTTGCACCCAGTCGCCCGAGTGGCCTTGGCAGTGCAACCTTTGTCCTATTCTACTTCCCCATTTGCCCTGAGCAAGTTACCAGGAGTCCAGCTCCCACAGCCGCATGGCCTGCTAGCCAGCAGCCACCCACCGAAGGCCCCGTGCCTCTCATTGGATAACATTGGGCCTAACTACCTCTGCACTCGGCTGGCCCTGTGCCGCTGAGGGTGTGCCAACTGTACCTACCTGACCCTGGGGGACCCCTGAGTTTATGCCCAGAACCTTAACTTCACCAGTCAGCGTACTCACCTGAAAACCGATAACTCACTTTCCTGCCATAGGAGAACATTCACTGGTTTGACTCGAAAAATCTTCTAAGTGTGAAGTTTTGAAACTCTAAAATATTCCTATAAAATCAGCCGAATACCGAAGTCTGAAGTACTCACCTGGGATCAGGAGAGAAGCCAGTACTGTACCTTGTAGCCCAGTACTGAACCGCAAAAGTAATCCTAACCGGGTTTACTAGTAACCTGAATTTTCTACATAGGAATCCATTGTCTGCTTTTCTATGAAATTTCTTCTGTCTACTTTTGAAAACTTGAAATATTCCTTACAAATCGTACCTACTACTGAAACGTAATTACTTACCTGTCTTAAGTAGAGACCCCAGTGCTGGACCTAGGAGCCCAGTACTGGATTAGACAAGTAACGAGAACGTACTTTACCTGTAACCTGAATTTTCTCCCATTGGATAACATTGCTAGATTTTCACTGAAACATTTCTAAGTGTGAACTTTTAAAATACCTTTTATTCTTAAAAAATCATTGCAATAACCACAACGTTTTTACTAAACTGTTTTCAGCTTAGACCCCAGGCCTGAATCTAGGATACAGTCCTGGAGTTACAAAAGTAATCGATAAAATAATCAGCTGTATTTATGTAGAAAAACCTATTGAGCTCAATGTTAAATTGTGTTTAGAATTGTGTTGCCTACTGCAACCATTGTACCTATTGCGTTTACAAAGTGTATTGCCTCTTTGCAAAGTAATTACATGAGAGTACTCATATCAAGAAAAGTATATTTTGATACCTGTTGGCTCTAAAAATAAAACAACTATGTCTTTGGATATGAAAACAATTGGCCTAGAGTTCAGTTCTTGAGTGTGTGAAATCTTTTGCTGACTGAGTGTGTGTGTACAACAAATGCTTTACACTGTCCTCTGGTACTGCCTTACTGCTCGACCAAGCTACCACCTTAGAGAGTAAGGTCAGACTTGACTTTAACCTCTGTTATACCTCTGGGGATTGTGGACTCTATACACACTGTACCTTACTTTGGACCAGTACATATAGAGCCACTTTCTCACAACCAAATCTCAAAGCTCCAGGCAGATCATTGTGCAGACTGATGCCTCTGAGCTAGGGATAGGAGTAGTCCTATCCCAGACCAATGATGAAGGCCAAGACCAACCTGTTGCGTTTATAAGCAGATGGCTTCTCCCCAGAGAGAAGCGTTGGAGTGCCTTTGCTGTGGTTTGGTACCTGAAGAAACTGACACCATACTTGTTTGGTACTCACTCCCTAGTTCAAACTGATCACAGACCTCTCAGATGGCTAATGCAAATGAAAGAAGAAAATCCTTCACTGTTGAGGTGGTCCATCTCCCTACAGGGAATAGAATTTGTAGTGGAACACAGACCTGGGACTGCCCATGCCAATGCAGATGGACTTTCCATGTTCTTCCACATAGAAGTTGAAGACTATCTAGGGAAAGGTTAGTCTAATCCTCTTTCGTTTGGGAGGGGGGGGGGGGTTGTGTGAGAAAGGGCCCTCTTTCTGCATGGTTGCCCCCAGTTTTTGCATATTTGCTGATGTACTTTGACTGAGTGTGACCTGGGCTCCTGCTAATCAGGTACCCAGGGTCTATGTTCTTTCCCTAAAACTGCATTGACGCCTAAACCCAATTGGCATCTCTGGCCACAGGTCAGCCCCTGGTAAATGGTACCACACGTATCCAGGTCAATGTCACCAGAGAAGGCATCTAAGGGCTGCAGCACTTAATGTGCCACCCTTATAGGTCCTGTACCCTGACACTTACACACTGCGTGTCTTGGTGCAGAACAAAGTGAAGAGTCTACATGGCCATGCTTACAACCCCCTGCCCTGGCATAGATCAGTCACCCCTCTAGCTGGGTGCACTATACCAGTGAAGAGGGTACAGGTGCATGAGCCCTGTAACGCTGCAGTGGCTAAGTCCATTCTCAGACATTGTATGTGCAGTACTGCCATTAAGAGTATATAGTGCTGGGAGTTTGTCATTACGAACTCCACAGCACCATAATGGCTACAATGAAAACTGAGAGATTTGGTATCAACTTCTCAGCACATTAAACCCACACTGATGCCAGTGCGGGATTTAATGACAAATGCACACAGAGGGCATCTTAGAGATGCCCCCTAAAAACTAACCTAACACTAGTGTCCAGGCTGAGTGGCTGCTTTCAGCTGCCACCACCAGACATGTTTCTGGATCCCTGGGTCGAGAGCCTGCTGCTCTCTGGGGACTGAAACAATGCACATCTTGGGATGAGGTGCCAAGCCTCCTACACCAGGATGGGCAGGGTTTACGAAGGGGGAGCTTCAAAGGTTTGCCGCAATTGTAAGCTTCCCCAGGGCACTTGCTGCTCTCAGCAACTGGTCCCCACTGGTTCTGACTCCCACTTTGGGCAGGAGAACCGGCTGGAAAAACAAGTGAGGAAGAGAGGTGTGCCCACCTCTGCCTACTCCACCCCTCAGGTGGGGGAGACGAGGTGAAGCACAACTCTCAGTCCACGCCATCTTGAAGATAGGGGGACTCAGCCAACCAGAGACAGGCTCATGCCCCCCTCCCACTGGAAAGTGGCATAATAGGGGTATACCCACCCCAGGGAAGGGACCCACTGGTCCCGGCCTTCTACCTACCTGTAACGCCCCTAAATCTAGTATTTAGAGGCACCCCTGAACCTTGCTTCCTCAGACAAGAAGAACTTACAAGAAGAAGAAGGAGGAACGAACAGCCGTGCAGCAGCTAACAAGAGGAAGACGCCCACTGACTTGGCCCCAGCCCTACTGGCCTGTCCCCACCTCGAACCTGCTCCTGCAAAATCCCGGTGTATCCTGCAGTCAGGAACCTCAAAAACCCTGGAGGACCTGCCTGCCTTCATTCACAAAGGCTTTGTCTCCCGGGAACACCGGATTTGTTCATCTGCAACCCCTGGCCTTGGCCGGAAACTGCAAATCGGCACCAATCAGCACCCGCCTCCAACAGCACTAGCTCGAGTGGGAAAACACTACAAGGAGTTTACCCTGGTGATCCTGATCCGAGATACGGCGACTCCTGACCTGCCTCAAGCCTCCAGCCGACGCCTGCAGTCTAAATCCAGAAAGCCCCCCTAACCGCGACCAGGAGCTGGTAAGGAGATCTGACCTCAAAAGGAACCCCTGCACCTGACGCCCCACGGCCTAGTGTGCCCAAACAAACGGTGCCTAACCAACCCCTAACTTCCCAACTTACCTCTCAAAGTGGTGGTCGCATCCAGAAGACCTTCGTCCCCAAGCCTGCAGAGTCTTTTCAAACCAGAGGTTCTCCATTGAAAACAAAAGTTCAGTCTTTAAGTGTGTGAATGAATTTGCTGTCTGAGTGCGTACAACAAGTGCTTAACACTGTCCTCTGATACTGCCTTACTGCTCGACCACACTACCACAAATCGAGAGTAAGGTTCTATCTAACTTTATCTCTGCCTACTTTTGGGTTTCCACTGGACTCTGTGCGCACTATACCTCACTTTGGCATAGTATATACAGATCCAACTTCCTACAAAAGGCCATCTCTATCAGTGTTGCATTATCCAAACCTTTCATAACACAATACAGCAGAAACACAGACTTCAGTGCACCATCATAGAAGTACTGGTTTCATGTCACAATTCACCTGATTTTCTTCCACAATGTAATGGGGTCCCATGATTTTGTCTACCAACACACAATCATCTAGTGATCCTCTTCCACAAAAAACAACATCTCTCTTACTCTGCCTTCCAACACCAACCACAATGGATTTTCTCTCTGCCATGCAAAACTACAGTCAAACTTTAAACTCTTGCCTCCACAGCAATGCATCATATATATATATTAGTCCAATGCTGACCATCTTTTACCTAGATCCGAGGCAATATCTTCAGGGACCGAAACTTTAAGATGCTGGAAGAAAAAAAGAAATTACTCAGTTAGGACTTGGTGAATGATTAAAAGCCGACAGTAGAAAGATATAACAATACGAAAGCACAGAGTAAGACCTGCTCACAATACCTGCCTGACGGAGGGTTTTCCAAACTAAGAAGGAGCAAACAAAAAACAGATACATTTAACTTCTGCACAAGAGATAGGTTCAGGAATATGAATGCTTGTTGCACAGATCTGTATCCTATTTAATTGGTTCGAATTTCTGCGTGGCCTATTCAACAGGCTGTTATCATCTGAAACTAATAAATCTAACAGCACAAACATCAACATATTTTTTTTTGCCAGTGTGTCAAGGCAGCAGGCTTGAGTCAGGAAGCACTTTGTAAATATTACGTTGCAACATGAGTGCTGGGAAACTGCAATACCTGTATGAACAAGCATTGGCAAAGCCAATAGGCCTAGTCTCTGCCAGAGCTATTAGTTTAGTTTATTTTAGCTGTGCTGTACTGTATGTTGAATGTTTTATTATAAACTGCTATGAAACAGCCATTAGTTTTTTGTTACTTATTAATGCGTGAGGGCTGGTATTACCTTTGAATTAAAATGAGATATGGAAGGGAAGTAGCAACACGAACAATGGCTTACTTAAGTATTATGATATAGTGAACATTGCGCTTTTTTATGGGGGGTTGGTGTGCTTAATATAGAGAATGGGATGGCTAGTAGTAGGTAATAAGAAAGGTGGATAATGGATAGTGTAATAGTAAATATACATCATGTTTAGTGGAAAGGACTCTTTAATTTTAAATGACCAAATAATTTAAATGGATGTAAATGGTGCAAATTCATTAAAGTGCACATATTGAAATAAATGAGATTTCCCCCATAACACTGGAAGTAAAGAGAGCTGGGAAGTACGAGTTACTTACCTTCAGTAACGATGTATCCGGCAGAGACGATTCTAGTCGCAGATTCCTTCATGTAGAATTATCCCCAGGCGTGAGACTGGATCGGGAAACTTTTTGCCACAGCATCCCTGCACGCCGGGGGCGGGGCGACATCACGCGACTCCGCCCAGGCGTCGTCCGCGTACGTGACGTCAGCGAGGTCACATAAGTCTCACCCCGGCACGCCTACGTCAGTTTTCTTCTGAGAACTTTTCCGCACCACAATGCGGAGCCATCAAACAAAAAACTGTGAGAGCGTGGGAACAGTGTGTGAAAGAGTATACAAATAAGGGAAGAGACCCCATAGGAAACAGTGCAACACCGCAGTGTCCATGGGCAGGGAGAGAAAGAAGAACAGGGCAGGGAGAGAAAGAAGAACAGAGCAGAGCCCTAAGCAGCTACCCTGCCAATTCATATACAGCCACCTCCCCCCCCTCCCTCAGAGACAGGGAACCTGCGTAAAAAGTCATGACACATGTAGCAGGTCTACAACCCACACCCTGAAACAAGGAAAGGGAGACAGTCCCAACAGGAACAACCAACCTCCAAACCACCCAGCATAGAGGGCAACCGCCCCCTGAGAAACAGGGGTAAGGACGACCAAAGGACCCCAACTCAGAGGAGCAGAGGGGCCAGGACCCTTAGCAAGAAGAGGGAGGGAGGAAGGGTAGAGATTGGAGGCAAACCCCCCCCCAACCTGAGTAGCGGGGCATAGGATCACCCGAACACCAACTTCCCAGAACCAAGGGGAGGGAAGAACAGCAACCAGACAGAGCCACCGTTAAGAGCAAAAGAAGGTACTCGCAGAGGTCATAGCCCCCCACCGGGAGGCAAGTACCGAAGACTGGCCATGGGGTCCTCGCAGAATGGGGAGGAAGGGCGGGCCGTGAAGGAATTTGCGGCTAGAATCGTCTCTACCAGATACATTGTTACTGAAGGTAAGTAACTCGTACATCTTTTAGAGACTACTAGCCACAGATTCCTTCATGTAGAATAGATACCCTAGCAATACCCACGGGAAAGGAGGGTCTGCGAAGGAACCCCACCAGTCTGGACAGGACAGGTGGCCCACAGGGGACCAGACCTGTAGACCAGGGAGTAACCTCGTCCCTACCAGGCAAGAGGACCCCCACAAGTCAAACACCAGCAACCCCAAGAGGGATGTAGAAGGAAGAAGGAAGAGTGAAGGGGCCTGCACACTCCCTACAGAGGGACCAAGGGCAAGGCCGGAGAGGCCGAAGCACCTCACTCCACCCTTAAGGCAACAGAGATTCCACTCAAAGCCAGGACAGGCAGAAGAAGCTTAGAGGGCGCAAGGAAACAAAGGAAAGAGACAAGCCCACCCAGAGGGAAGACAACAGTCCAGCCAGAACTGCATGCCAGAAACCGGTCCTAGGAAGCTTGTTTCCGGTCCAGGGAAGGCATGGCTTGCCAGTTCAGGCTGGACTGTTCCCATGAGGCACAGGGTCAGACTGATTTCCATATGGCCATGTCTGAACTGGGGTGGCAGAGTGGGCTAAAGAACGGTGATGGATTAAACCCAGATCTGTTGACTGGGAGTGAGTGTTTCATTGGTTCAGATGCTCCGTCCATCACCACCCCCTTTTGTACCGCTCTGTTCGCCATAAATTAGCAGGGTATGCTCAGACGTGAGTCCCTTGCTCACTTTGCCACTTGATTCAAGCAAGCATGGCTGAAGACGGCTGGAATGCCAGAAACCGGTCCTAGGAAGCTTGTTTCCGGTCCAGGGACGGCATGGCTCGGCAGTTCGGGCTGGACTGTTCCCATGAGGCACAGGGTCAGACTGATTTGCATATGGCCATGTCTGAACTGGGGTGGCAGAGTGGGCTAAAGAACGGTGATGGATTAAACCCAGATCTGTTGACTGGGTGCGAGTGTTTGATTGGTTCAGATGCTCCGTCCTTCACCACCCCCTTTTGTACCGCTTTGTTCACCATAAGTTGGCAGGGTATGCTCAGACGTGAGTCCCTTGCTCACTTTGCCACTGGATTCAAGCAAGCCTGGCTGAAGATGGCTGGAATGCCAGAAACCGGTCCTAGGAAGCTTGTTTCCGGTCCAGGGAAGGCATGGCTTGGCAGTTCGGACTGGACTGTTCCCATGAGGCACAGGGTCAGACTGATTTGCATATGGCCATGTCTGAACTGGGGTGGCAGACTGGGCTAAAGAACGGTGATGGATTAAACCCAGATCTGTTGACTGGGTGTGAGTGTTTGATTGGTTGGTTGGTTCAGATGCTCCGTCCATCACCACCCCCTTTTGTACCGCTTAGAACGGCAGCTAAAGCCTAAGCCGCAAGAAGCAAGAAGGACACAGAAGCATCCCAGCTATCAGCACAAGAGCAGGAAGGAGAGGAAATGCCTGGACCCACTACTACAGGGTCGCGCACACAACCTCAACAAGCAATAGCAACATACAGAAACGCCATGGAGAACGGGCATCAAAGGCAACTAGCACTCCCCAGCGGAATATAGCTATACAACAGCTACCACTACCCCACATAGGGTATGGTAAGTCCCTAAAACACGGGAACCATCTTTGGAAGAACTTCCGCAGCAGAGGAGAAAGCAAAAGCATCACAGGGGAAAAAAGACAGCCCAGTGGAAGGCTTGACATCTGCCCAAAGAAATACAGAAGGTGTAATCTCAGGGCCAAGTCTGTGTAACAATTCCAGCAAAAACACACACACAAAGGCAACAAGGGCCGTCCAGCAGCCAACAATCAAAGTCCCAGCAATGAGGACACAATGGCCAGCAAACACCACCTACGCAAGGGCATCGAAAAGGCCCATACCCAGCTAAACTCAGCAATCACTGAGGAGGAGGAGGAGAATAAGGCGGAGGAGGAGGAGGAGGAGGACGGAGCCCCGCCAGGAACCTCTGGATGGCGGAGTCAGCCGGGGCATGGAACAACAGGCTGCCATCAAACAGAAGGTCAATGAGCCACACCCAAATGTTTTCAGAGAACACTCCATCCCGAAGCCAAACATGGTGATGGAGGGCGACTGAGGAAGCCATGTCCCAGCACCTCCGAGATGTCCAGAGCACAGCGGAGAATAAACGCCGCCAGCTCCCGCCCATCCAAAGCATGATGCCGTAAGTTCACCTGAACAGTCTCCTGGGAAGCCGCAGATCCCAGAGACTCAGCCGAGTCCCACAAACAAGAAGAGGCCCTCGCCAATACACACAAGGTGTAAAGGGCCCGCAGGGCAGCACTGGTCGAGGTGAACATGTTGCGCCCCCAAGAGTCCAGCGACGGCAGATTCAACAATGGCGGCAGAGAGGGAAAAGCGGTCCACAAAAGGGGAGTGGCAGCAGGGGGGTGGAGGGAGAGGCACGCAGGGTCACGCTCCGCCGGAAGGTGTCGTTGCAGAAGGTGTTGAGGCACCGGGACCCCCGAGGGACCCCGAGGCAGGACGCCTCCAAGCCCTCGTCAGGGAAGAAAGGAGCGAACCCTCAAAGGGGAGCAGGATCTCCCTCCCACCAGAGCCCTGGTAGAGAACCACCAAGACATGGTGCGCCGGGAAATGAGCAATCGGGTCCCCAATGCGCAGAATGCCCACAGCCATTGACACTGCGTGAGCGAAGGCCGCACCCGCCTCTGTAGAGCCCAGCGGAGAAGAAAGCAGTTCTGCCGCCTGCATGGAGGAATGAGAGGGACCGGGGGAGTGACACGAAGCCCTCCGCCAGCCTCGGCCCAGAATGTTACGGAGGTGGTCCAGCGACCCATGCAGCGGCGCCAGGGATGAACCAACCTCCGACTCTCCCTCCGACGAGGCAGCCGCCCGCGGGGAGGGACGAGAAGGGCCCGGAGGGGGACGAGGAGTCCCCACCCCACCTCGACCCAGAGTGGGACGAGGAAAGGTCACCGACCCCTGTGGCGCTGCCCGAAGCAGGCACCGGCACCGTGGCAGCGTCAGCTCAGCCTTGGACGAGGCCTTCGCCTGCCCAGAAGGCCGAGCGGGGCTCGGGGATGCGACCCGAGCCCCGGCAACCTCCCGCGACACGGTGGAGAGGAGGCCGAAACACGGGGCTGAATCACCCGCAGAGAGTCCACGCCCCCGGAAGGCAGAACACCAGTCCCCGGGGGCAACACTTACCCAACGGGGAGCGACTCTCTAGCGACATCGGAGAAGGACGAGGACCATGGCCCTATCTGAAGCTGTCTGCCGAGGCTGATCGAGGGGAGGAGGTCGATCTGGGGAGATGGGCCGATAGAAGTTTCATTTGGCGCTCCCGCCGCGACTTTGGCTTCAACTGTTGGCATGCCTCACAATCAGTGGTGCCGTGATCCTCCCCCAAACACCACATACAAATGAGATGAGGGTCCGTGGCCAACATAAGACGCCAACAAGACGTGCAAGTTTTGAAGACCGAAGGCATTCGCACACTGTTCCACCAAGACAGAAGACAAAGGTGAGAAAAAAAGGGCCCCAAACAGGCCCGCAGCAAGACTGGATCCGTGCTGCACGCGGAAAAGGAAACAAGCATTGGCATAGCCAATAGGTCTCGCTTTTGGGACCATATAAGTGTTTAGCCATGCAACAGTTGATGTTGTTGCACCAAATATATTGTGCTGCATAACGGTGAGCTGTGAACCTGATAAGTGTTAGGACAGTGCGTGAGACAGGGGGATTAGCACGGTGAGCTTTGAACCTGATGATAAGTGTTAGGACAGAGCGGGGCAGGTGGGTAAGCACGGCGAGCTTTAAACCTGATGATAAGTGTTAGGACAGAGCGGGGGCAAGCACAGCACGCTTTGAACTTGATGATAAGTGTTAGGACAGAGCAGGGGCAGGGGAATAATCACAGCAAGCTTTGTATCTGTTGATAAGTGGTAGGACAGTGCGGGGGCAGGGGGATAAGCACAGCGAGCTTTGAACCTGATGATAAGTGTAAGGACAGAGCGGGGCAGAGGGGTAAGCAAGGCGAGCTTTGAACCTGATGATAAGTGTTTGGACAGAACGAGGGCAGAGGGGGTAAGCAAGGCGAGCTTTGAACCGGATGATAAGTGTTAGGACAGAGCGGGGGCAGGAGGGTAAGCACGGCGAGCTTTGAACCTGATGATAAGTGTTTGGACAGAGCGAGGGCAGAGGGGGTAAGCATGGCGCGATTTGAACCTGATGATAAGTGTTAGGACATAGCGGAGGGCAAGCACGGTGAGCTTTGAACCTGATGATAAGTGTTAGGACAGAGCGGGGGCAAGCACGGCACACTTTGAACTTGATGATAAGTGTTAAGACAGAGCGGGGGCAGGGGAATAATCACAGCAAGCTTTGTATCTGTTGATAAGTGGTAGGACAGTGCGGGGGCAGGGGGATAAGCACAGCGAGTTTTGAACCTGATGATCATTTTTAGGACAGAGCGGGGGGTAGAGGGATAATCACAATGAGCTTTGAACCTGATGATAAGTGTAAGGACAGAGCGGGGCAGAGGGGTAAGCAAGGCGAGCTTTGAACCTGATAAGTGTTTGGACAGAACGAGGGCAGAGGGGGTAAGCAAGGCGAGCTTTGAACCGGATGATAAGTGTTAGGACAGAGCGGGGCAGAGGGGGTAAGCACGGCGAGCTTTGAACCGGATGATCAGTGTTAGGACAGAGCAGGGGCAGGAGGGTAAGCACGGCGAGCTTTGAACCTGATGATAAGTGTTTGGACAGAGCGGGGGCAAGCACGGTGAGCTTTTAACCTGATGATAAGTGTTAGGACAGAGCGGGAGGCAGAGGGATAATCACAGCGAGCTTTGAACCGGATGATAAGTGTTAGGACAGAGCGGGGGGCATGGGGGTAAGCACAGCGAGCTTTGAACCTGATGATAAGTGTTTGGACCGAGCAAGGGCAGCGGGGGTAAGCAAGGCGACTTTTGAACCGAATGAGAAGTGTTAGGATAGAACGGGGCAGAGCGGGGGCAGGGGGGTAAGCACGGCGAGCTATGAACCGGATGATAAGTGTTAGGACAGAGCGGGGGCAGAGGGGTAATCAAGGCAAGCTTTCAAACTGATGATCAGTGTTAGGACACAGCGGGGCAGGGGGGTAAGCACGGCAAGCTTTGAACCTGATGATCTGTGGTAGGACAGAGCGGGAGCAGGGGGGGGGGAAGCACGGCGAGCTTCGAACTTGATGATCAGTTAGGACAGAGCAGGGGCAGGGGGTAAGCAAGGCGAGCTTTGAACCTGATGATCAGTGTTAGGACAGAGCGGGGGCAGGGGGGTAAGCACGGCGAGCTTTGAACATGATGATCAGTGTTAGGACAGAGCGGGGGCAGGGGGGTAAGCACGGCGAGCTTTGAACCTGATGATGTGTTAAGACAGAGCGGGGGCAGGGGGATAAGCGCGGCGAGCTTTGAACCTGATGATAAGTGTTAGGACAGTGCGGGGGCAGGCACGGCGAGCATTGAACCTGATGATAAGTGTTAGGACAAAGCGGGGGCAGAGGGGGTAAGCACGTCGAGCTTTGAACCTGATAAGTGTTTGGACAGAGCGAGGGCAGAGCGGGGGGCAGAGGGCGTAAGCACGGCGAGCTTTGAACCGGATGATCAGTGTTAGGACAGTGCGGGTGGCAGGGGGGTAAGCACAGCAAGCTTTGAACCTGATGATCAGTGTTAGGACAGAGCGGGTGGCAGGGGGGTAAGCACGGCGAGCTTTGAACCTGATAAGTGTTAGGACAGAGCGGAGGGCAAGCACGGTGAGCTTTGAATCTGATGATAAGTGTTAGGACAGAGCGGGGGCAGGGGAGTAAGCACGGTGAGCTATGAACCTGATGATAAGTGTTAGTACAGAGCGGGGCAGAGGGTGTAAGCACGGCAAGCTTTGAACCTGATGTTCAGTTTTAGGACAAAGCGGGGGGGGACAGGGGGGTAAGCACAACGAGCTTTGAACCTGATGATAAGTGTTAGGACAGAGCGGGGGCAGGGGGGCAAGCACAGCGAGCTTTGAACCTGATGATAAGTGTTAGGACAGAGCAGGGGCAGGAGGGTAAGCACGGCGAGCTTTGATCCTGATGATAAGTGTTAGGACAGAGCGGGGGCAGGGGGGTAAGCACGGCGAGCTTTGAACCTGATGATAAGTGTTAGGACAGAGCGGAGGGCAAGCACGGTGAGCTTTGAATCTGATGATAAGTGTTAGGACAGAGCGGGGGCAGGGGAGTAAGCACGGTGAGCTATGAACCTGATGATAAGTGTTAGGACAGAGCGGGGCAGAGGGTGTAAGCACGGCAAGCTTTGAACCTGATGATAAGTGTTAGGACAGAGAGGAGGGCAAGCACGGTGAGCTTTGAATCTGATGATAAGTCTTAGGACAGAGCGGGGGCAGGGGGGAAGCACGACCAGCTTTAAATCTGATGATAAGTGTTAGGACAGAGCGGGGGCAGAGGGGGTAAGCACTACGTATTAAGGGTAAAGTGGCCGCTTCTATGACATACCTAAAGCTGCTGGTTGAGAAGCTTGCAATTGACCTAGCCTCCCTTCCCCTCCACTCTGAAAAAGGGGGGGGGGGGAGAAGAGGAGAGAAGAGCTGTAGAGCGAACCTGCTGGCAGACTGGTACCTTGAAGCCTAGAGGTGGGGGCCGGAGGAGCGAGCAGCCCAGAGTAAAAAGGGAGACAGGGACACTTGTTTTCAAGAAATGAAATGCACTGTTCATGAACTATTGACAAACTTCCATTGCATGAATAGTAGTGAGGCTAGCAAACAGGAGCAGTTTCCCTTCTCCCTGTCCAAAGGTAGGGGTCGAGAGGGGATAGAGCAGGCTGGAGAAGGTCCCGCTGGGTTGTTTTCAACTTTGGCGATAAGGAGAATGGAATGCAGAGGGAGGAGAGAACAGCCAGAGCCTGTGACCCATGACGAGAGAGAAAAGCCAAATGGCGCCTCTGCTCTTCAACGCGTGCCCGCGCACATGCACGCAAGCTCTAGGCCACAGTGGTAGCATTTTCTGAAGCCCTTACTAAAAGTCTCGCCAGAGCACAGCGCATGCACTGCTCTAGGCTCGACCTAAAAAACTGGCGTAGGCGCGCCAGGGTGGGGCTTATGTGACCTCGCTGATGTTACGTACGCGGACGACGCCTGGGCGGAGTCGCGTGATGTCACCCCGCCCCCAGCCCGCAGGGATGCAGTGGCCAAAAAGTTTCCGGATCCAGTCTCACGCCTGGGGATAATTGTACGTGAAGGAATCTGTGATTAGTAGTCTCTATCAGATGCAGTTTCTTATCTCAAAGGAAACAGAATGTGACCGAGTGTGGGTATAAAAGGCAAGCAGTTCCCCAAAAGTGATAAAGTGTGCTTGAGCTAAGAACGGATGCTATTTGTTTTTAAAAGCACAGCAAAAGTGTGTCTGGGAAGCTTGTTTTTGGCACAGTAAAGTTGATAATTAAACTTAGGTTGTGGGTAAGGTGCAGTCGCAAATATAGTTTAAAGCTCTCCAATATAAGTGAAAGGCAGCACTGTGCAAGGTGGAACAAAGGTAAATTAAAAGGTGAATGTTGCCCTCTTGGTCGCCTTTTGGACACCCATAAGCTAAAATAAGAGAAGGGTAACACTTTCCTGTGTAACTTGTACTTGTAACTTGGAGAAGTGTGGCTCACGGGTTAGAAGCGGCAGACCCTGATGCAGAGGTCTGACCCGGGACCAGGGTTCAATTCCCGACGCGGCAGGGTCTTGGCTCAATGTCCACGGACTCGATAATTCTCGCCTTGGTGCCTACTCTAATCATGGGTCCCACTCTGCAACTCTGGGCAATAGCTTGCTTAATCTCCACAACGGCCCCGAAAGCGCTGGAATGCCTGACTTCCCCTTGGGGGTACCCAGTAGGGGGCATCTCACAGGGAAAGCCAGGAAGGGTTCCACAGCGGTATACAGCGCCAGGATGCCTGCAAGGTGATAGTGCGCTTTACAAGTATACATACATTTACACATACATCCTGTGTTTGGGCACTCACAACTATCGTTTAAAGCTGTTTAACAAAATAATTGAAAGGCAGCATTGTTCGAGGGGAATATAACTTAGGCTGTGGTACAGTCACTACTATTGTTTAAAGTGGTCTAACACAAAAAATGAAAGACCGTATTATCCCAGGTGGAATAAAGGGAAGGAAAATGCTACTTACCAGTATGCATCGGTTCTTGGCATGTAGAGCTGCAGAGTTACACACTGTGCATAGATCGCCACCTAGTGTTGGGCCCGGATGTTTGCAGTTGTTTTTTGTCCTGAAAAGTCTTTGGAAGTCACGAGATAGGTGGCTCCTCCTTTGGACAATAGTGAGCATGGGCATCGGCTCCATCCTTAGATTGTTTTTCGCCAGCAGGGAAATTATGGAGTTTTGTAAGAAACAGGAAGGATGCTCATGTAAGCTGTATCTAATTAAGATAATACTGGAACAAATAAAGGTAGGAGGCGGGTGGGCGTGTGTAACTCTGCAGCTCTACATGCCAAGAACAGATGCATACTGGTAAGTAGCATTTTCCTTTCGACGTATATGAGCTGCAGATTACACACTGTGCATAGATTGTATAGCAGTACCCACTCTTAGCGGCGACCACCAGTATCTGTTGCAGTAGTTTGAAACAGTGTTTTAAGTACAGCCTGGCCCACAGTAGCTTGCTGTTTAGTTTGCACATCTACAAAATAGTGTTTTGTGAATGTGTGCGGTGTAGACCAGGTAGCTGCTTTGCAGATGTCATCTAAGGGAATGTTTCCTAAAAATGCCATTGAAGCCCCTATCTTTCTAGTAGAATGGGCTTTAGGAGGAACAGATAACGTACGTTTAGATTTGTGGTAGCAAATTTGTATACATTTGACAATCCACCTAGCTATCTCAGATTTTAATATGGGCTTGCCTTTGTGTGGTGGTGAGAAAGACACAAAAAGCTGTTTAGTTTTACGAAAGGGTTGTGTTCTTTCAATGTGGTAAAGCAATGCTCTTTTGACATCTAAGATGTGAAGATCTCTTTCTGTGACACTGGCTGCGAGAAGAATACGGGCAGCTCTACAGATTGATTGAGATGGAAGGGCAAAATGACTTTTGGAAGGAATTTAGGATTGGTACTGAGAAAAACCTTTTTATGATGCATTTGCAGAAAAGGTTCTTGAATGGTCAATGCTTGTAGCTCACTAACTCTTCTTAGAGAAGTAATAGCTACTAGGAAAGCAAATTTCCAAGTTAAGAATTGCAGTTCACATTTATGTAAAGGTTCAAAGGGGGGTCCCATTAACCGTGTGAGAACAGTGTTTAAATTCCACACAGGTAAAGGTGGTGTTCTGGGAGGAATTATTCTTTTGAGGCCCTCCATAAAAGCTTTTATGGCAGGTACTCTAAAAAGTGATAGATGTCTATTTTGTAGGTATGGTGCAATGGCAGCAAGATGCTGTCTAATAGATGTTTACGCTAAGTTACATCCTTGGAGGTGTAGTAAGTATCCTATGATGTGTTGAACAGACACATCTAAAGGATTGGTGTCGTTGTTATGGCAGTATATCACAAACGTTTCCACTTGGCTGCATAACATGCTCTAGTGGTGGGACGTCTAGCTTCTTTAATAACGTTCATACAGTCAGTAGGAAGGTTAAGATAACCAAACTCTAAGACCTCAGGAGCCAGATCGCTAGGTTGAGCTGAGCTGGTTCTGGGTGTCTGATCTCTCCATGGTTCTGGGTTAGGAAGCGTGGAGACAGGTATAGCCAGAAATGTGCAGCAGTGTGGTGTACCACGGTTGTCTGGCCCAAGTTGGAGCAACTAGAATGACAGTGAGGGAATGTTGCTGAAGTTTGCGCATCACTAATGTAAGCAGTGGGAGAGGTGGAAAAGCGTACGCAAATTAGACGGACCAGTTCATCCATATCACATTGCCTTTGGACAGCGGGTGTGGATACCTGGCAGCGAAGCTTGGGCATTAGGCGTTTTCGTGGGTGGCGAAGAGGTCTATCTAAGGTTGTCCCACATCTGAAAGAACGGTTGAAGAACTTGAGGATGAAGTTCCCACTCGTGGATCTGTTGTGTCTGATCGGCTATGGTGTTTTGTACTCCTGGAAAGTGTTGGGATAAGAGGAAGTTGTTGAGAGGTATAGCCCATCTCCATATCTGCTGCGCTAACTGAGAGAGTTGCAGAGAGTGTGTCCCTCCTTCTTTGTTTATGTAGTACATGGCTGTCATGATGTCTGTGCAAACTAAGATATGTGCTTTTGGAATGCTTTTAGGGCTAGAAAAATGGCTAGTAACTCCAGGTGGTTGATGTGGAGTAACTTTTGTTGCGGTGTCCACCTGCCCTGCATGGTGTGCTGCAGGAGGTGGGCTCCCCAGCCGGAGAGCGATGTGTCTGCTGTCATAACTATTTGAGGAAGTGGCTCTAGGAACGGTTGGCACTTGGAAAGGTTTTTGGTGTTCCACTATTGCAGACAGCGGTGAGTTCGACGGTTTACCAACACTAGGTCTGTTAATTGACCTTGAGCCTGGTTCCATTGTCGTGCTAAGCACTCTTGAAGAGGACACATCTATAGTCTTGCATGATGCACTATGAATATGTAAGAGGTCATCATTCCTATGAGTTGCATGAACACTCGATCTGGAAGAGAGTGTTGCGGTTGGAATTTGGTTAGAAGAGCTTGCATATTTGCTATCCTGGCAGGAGCGGGAAAAGCTAGCGCTGTTGAGGTTTTTTATTGTGGCACGGAGATATTTTGTACGTGGGACGGTTGCAGGTGGGACTTGGTGTGGTTTACTGCAAACCCCAAGTTGTGGAGTAATTGGATGGTGGTGTTAGTGTGTTGTACACACTGACTGTATGACGTGAATGTGCTGTCTTCTTAAGTGTGCAGCTACTACTGCTAGGCACTTGGTAAACACTCTTAGTGCTGTTGTGACTCCGAATGGGAGTACCTTGAATTGATAGTGCTGACCGTCTAGTACAAATCTGAGATACTTTCTGTGAGTTGTGTGAATGGGAATGTGGAAATAGGCGTCCTTGAGATCTATAGTGGCAAGGAAGTCGTTTTGTAAAATGAGAGGAAGGACCTGTTGGAGTGTGACCATATGGAAGTGGTCTGATTGTATGTACAGGTTTAGTGGTCTGAGGTCTAGAATAGGCCTTAGAGAGCTGTCCTTTTTTGGGATAAGAAATTACAGGAAGAAAACTCCCTTGTTTTGTTGATGCAGTGGAACTGGTTCTATTGCGCTTTTTTGTAGGACGGATATTACCTCCTGGCTGAGCAGTAGCAAATGTTCTGGTGACATTGGATGCTGTTTGGGTGGTATGTTTGGGGGGGTAGAGGTTAGTTCGAGACAGTAACCTGCCTGAATTATTTGTCGCACCCACTTGTCTGATGTGATGTTGGTCCAAACAGGAAGGAATTGTTGAAGTCTTTCCCCAACTGGAGTGGAATGTGGTGGGGGAAGTGGAGGGAAGTCATTGGGCAGGAGTGGAGGCAGAGCGGGAGGTGTTAGTTTTGCCTCTGCCTTTATTGTTGTTACCCCTGTAACCCCCTCTTTGGTAGCCCCTACTGTAGGTGGATTGTGTAGGGGCTTTGTAAAGAGTAGAGGGACTATCTGAGGAGTAGCCTCTAGTGGTGCTTCTATAGGATGAGCGACGAAACTAACTAACTAACGTTTGGGAGCTTGCGACTGCAAGGCTCTCATAGATTTAGCTGTGTGCATTTCCTTTTTTCATTTTTTCAAGGGATATGTCCACATTAGGCCCAAATAGGTGTTGCTCATCGAAGGGTTGATTGAGTATGGCACTTTGGACTTCAGGTTTGAAACCTGAAATGCGTAGCCAGGCATGCCTACGCAAAAGGACACTGGTATTAATTGCCCTTGAAGCTGTATCTGCTGCATCTAGGGCACAACAAATAGAGGTATTGGTGAAGGTTTTAACCTCTGTATATGTTCATCGGCCCTATTCTTGTACTTGTCAGGAAGGTGCTGCATTATGTATTCTAACTCGTCATAATGTGCCCTGTCGTACCTTGCTAATAATGCCTGAGTATTAGCAATACGCCAAATGTTTGCTGCTTGTGATGCTGTGCGCTTGCCTGAGGTGTCTAGGAGTTTAGACTCTTTATCTGGTGGGAGAGCCTCGCCTGATGTTTGGGAATTGGCTCTTTTGCGTGCATTGGAGACTACAAGGGAGTCTAGTGTTGCAGGCCCTTTAATGTAGGCTGGGTCTGAGGGGGCAGCCTTATATTTCTTCTCAATTCGGGGGTTGAGGATTCAAGCCCTAACTGGATCTTTGAAGACCTCTGGCGCATGCTTAATAACCCCTTTAAGCATAGGTAAAATTGAGGTGGACCTTTGTGTTGTATCAAAGGTATCCATAAGAAAGTCTTCGTCTACTGGGTCAGTATGTAGGTCAACTCCATGATATTGTGCAGCTCTATGGACAAGTTGGTTAAATCCCATAGTGTCCTCTGGTGGGGAAGGCCTGGAGGGGTATATGTCATCTTGTGGGATGTTAGGGACGTCTGGGGTACTATAATCATCCCAAGGGTCAGGTGAGCCAGGAGGACTAGGATTATCTAGTGGTTCATTATCTGCACCATCCCCTGTGTCATCAGTGGTGTTATCCCAGTCATCATCATCTTGTAATGGAGTAGGAGATGATGTAGGGGAGTGATGTGGCAGGGGAGGAGGTGGTGGAGGAAGGGGAGGAGGTGGTGGAGGAAGGGGATGAGGTGGTGGAGGAAGGGGAGGAGGAGGTGGAGGAAGAGGAGGAGGAGGAGGAGGAGGAGGAGGAGGAGAAAGTATTCTTAGGGGAGAAGTCGCAATGTCCTTCTTCTTAGGATGAGGAGCCGGATCAGGCTGTAATGGTCATGTTTTTAGAACTAAGAGTCAATCAACCAGTTTTGGGATCTTTAACCAGAGTTTTTTGTGTAGGATCTGTATGGAATAGTTCCTCTGTGCGAGGTAGATCCTTTGGTGCCGAGGTTTTTGGTTCCGTTGGCTTTTTCGGCACCGAACCGGTAGCATCTTTTGATTTAGAAACATGTTCTTTTGTAGTGTCTTTGTCCGGTGGGCCGTTTGTCTTTTTCGGCTCCAAAGCTTTTTTCGGCTCCGGTTGCTTTTTTGGCTCCGAAGCATGGGAGTCGGGTGCTTTCGGTGGCAATTTCTTGCTCGGCTCCGAGTGTGGTTTTGGTGCCAAGGAGCCGGTGCCAGTCTTCGTCACCGAGTGCTTAGATGTGGAAGCAGCTGGCGTGGAGGTGGAAGATGGCTTCTTTTTCGGTGCCGGTAGGTGTGTGCCAGCACCGGGGGTAGGCTGACTCGAGCCCGAGTCGCCTGAAGGTAAGCGGGGCATGGGAAGCAGTCTCTCGGTGTGAATCTGGGCCTGAAGACGAGGGTGTGACCGAAGCCTTTTTGGAGTGTGTCGAGGAAGGGTCGGGGTCGACGTGTGTACTTACGATCCTCTGTGCCGGAATGATGTCCTTGACGTCTGAGTCGTTGGCCTCGGAGTCGCTGTCGACGCCATGTTGTTGCTTCTGCTCTGGCACGTCGACGCCTTCTTGGAAAGCATCGAAGATGGCGAGCGAGACATGGTTCTTCGAGCTCGTCGGTCCCGAATCCTCTTCTTGGAGCGGAAGGAGGCACAAGCGGAACAGTCTCTGGACTCGTGCTCCGGTGAGAGGCAAAGGTTGCACACCTCATGTAGATCGGTGTGGGGAAACTTCGACCCACATTGAGGACACTTTTTTAATGGCGTCCTTTCCATGAGCCAGACAGTAAGGCCCTAGTAGGCCCGAAGGCCTTCGTCGACGATCGGAATTGAAGACTTCGAGTCATGAAGAGTAATGTCGAAGGGAAGCGTGCTCGATTGCACGCCAAAGGAAAACCGGTTCCAAACCGGAGCGCAGGAAACACATCTGAAAAAAACAATCTAAGGATGGAGCAGATGCCCATGCGCACTATTGTCCAAAGGAGGAGTCACCTATCTCGTGACTTCCAAAGACTTTTCAGGACTTTTCAGGATAAAAAACTGCAAGCATCCGGGCCCAACACTAGGTGGCGATATATGCACAGTGTGTAATCTGCAGCTCAAAAACCTCGAACATAGGTCCTCTCATGCAAAGTCAGTTTCGTTTCAAATAAGAAAATGTGCTTCCCATACTGCTTTCACTTGCAATGTTAAGGGGGAGTGGAGACTAGATTATTTCATTGTTTACACATCCACCTTAACTAATTTGCACCACAATCACAAATGTAACTTCTGCACAAGATAGGTTCAGGGATCTGTATTCTTGTTACAAAGATCTGTGTCCTATTTAATTTCATTTGTGCAAATTTCTGTGTGGCCTACTCAACAGACTGCCATCATCTGAAACTAATAAATCAAACAGTATAACCATTAGCGGAAACACCTTTTTTGCCAGTGTGTCAAGGCAGCAGGTTTGCATCAGGAAGCTCTTTGTAAATACTATGTTGCATCATGAGTGCTGGAAGACTGCAAAACCTGTATAAACAAGCATTGGCAAAGCCAACAGATCTAGCCGTTTAATTTATTCGAGCTGTGAACAAGAAGTTGTGGTGTCACTGGGACTTGATTGGGGTTCTCCAGCTTCAAAGGCCAGCGCTTTGCACATAACAAAAAACATGGCAATGCAGATCTCGTTATCTGCAGATCAGTGGCCTTTGAACCCACAAAAGTCCTGTACAAAATATGAATGAAATTTCCCCACTAACACTGCAAGTGAAGAGAGAGTTCGAAGTACAATTTCTTATCCTAAAGGAAGCGAATGTGATAAAGTAAGTGTATAACAGGCAAGCAGTTCCCCTAATGTGATAACGTGTGATTGATCCGAGAAGAAACAAACACTCATGAGCAAGGTCCCCTTGCTGTCATGCCTTAAACACAAACTCAGTTAAATTAAAATTGTTTAAAAAAGATAAAAACAGTAAGGATGTGGCCGAGATGCAGTACAATGGGGAAAGCTAAATAAGCAACCAGATACAGAGAATGGAAGGGTGGATGCACAGCAATGGGAGGGAGGGTTAACAAGCACACACAGACAAAGGGAAGAAGCAGATGACAGAGCCAGCAATGAAAGATACACTCTGTGGAGTGGCTCAACAAAAAGAAAACAATAGCTCCCAAAAGTGTGAGCAGTGTAAGGAATCAAGTACTTGGGCCATGCTCTAGAAGATGTTCACATGCGAGAAGAGGAAACTGCTGACTGCATCAAGAGTGGCTGTGAAGTGTAAGTAATTGGAGAGCTCGAAGCCCACTAACAGTAAACAAAATGTCTCGAAGAGACGGTGCATGCACTGTCTGTGCAAGACCTAAATAACTATACACATCTTTATTACAATGTAATACTGGCGCCAGAATCTGTCATTAGTAAGAAAATGACATCACTATTTTAAAATGATAAATTATTACATTTTAGTTGTGATGTCAGTTAGGTCTGAACAGATACTTTTTTGGAAAACCCATAAATATGCATGGATTTACCAAGAATAATGTCAGCAAACCACGAATATTTGCAGGTACTGAATGCTACACAAATCTGTACAGAATTTCGTCAGCCACATGACCACATTTTAGCTAATTCTTGGTGCCTTGAAGGGGAGGACAGTGCTCCACAGAGTAGTGTGTATTTCTTTTCAATGTTCTGTGAAGTGGTAAATACCGAAAGAACAGTAGGCACTATTTTGAAAGTACAGTGGGCAGTTAAATGGTCTTTTGGAGTTATATAGGCCACACAGTCTTGTAGACTTTATTAAAAAACATTTTATTACAACCTAAAAGGTGGGGGGGAGAACTAGCAGGGTGAATGCACGCACAGCGTAGGGCCTTTTCATTCTTTAAATGTTTTTTGTTGTTTTTTTCCTCATTCGCCACCAATCTCACTTCAAATCACACCCTAGATGTCTGTACTCACACTCAGCAAGCTGAGGAACATAGGCTGTTGGAAGTGGAGACCCCCCTACTGGTACCAGAGCAACTTGGGGATCAATGAAGAAACCAACTGAGATACCTCTTCTGCCAAACACTAGGAGCTAGATGACTTTCGTCGTAGAACTACCAGAAAATCTGGCAATACCCGACTTAGCCCGAAGAGTGTTAGCGGCATAATCACAGGACTTAGGGAAGAAAAAAAAACTCCTCAGCCAGTCATCTCATAGCCCTCGCTAAGTTGCAGAAGATTCCAAAATGCTCTCTTCTTTTTACTGCCTGATCTGGCAAGATCCAACTTAGAAACTGCCAAACCCGAAGACTGCCAATCTAGAAAAGAGGGGCGGGGTAGATTCTGTCTATCTTATACAAATTTGCCTCTTGGCTTGGACGATAGTAAAGAAAAACAAAGCTGCAGCAGGGCCAATAACTTTATCCGCAGAGCCAAATATAATTAGGGGTAAGTCGATGTTAATAGGATATCCCAAGGGGCTTGTCAAAAAGTTTCCAACACTTTCCCAAAAGGAAGCCAGGGCTGGACATTCCTTAAACATGTGGATGTCGGAAGCAGACACCAACCCGCATTTCCTACAACTCACCGGTGGCTCTTTGGTGATTTTTGACAGTTTGTGGGGAGTAAATAGGCCCTGTGTATGTTAAACAGGTGGTTCCTTTTTAACCAGGCTGGTTTCACAACTTCATGTAAGGTCTTGCAAGAATTCTGCCATAATTGAACACAGTCATGTGTAGGTAAGGAGCCACCCCACAGTTCCTCAGCAAGACTGAATTTGCCGTCCACTTCTTCAAGCAGGGCTTGATACCAAAAAGAGACTTCCTTCCTACCTGGGGGCTTGGTCACGAGCTGGCGTTCTAAAAACTACCATAACCCGCAGTGTTCTTACAATTTCGTTGTGGGTGGGATTGAACCCAGCTTACCAGTTGAAGATATTTAAATCGGGAAAGGCCTACTCCAACCCTGTCCTCAAGTTGTTCCCATGACACAAGGGTGCCTCCATTGAGCAGGTCTCCCCAAACCACCAACCCAACTTCTCTCAAAGGTATTGCCAACCTGTCCTTTAAGCACTCTGGAGCCCCTGGGGAATCCAATAGGGGACCCAAGCTGGAAAAATAACCAAGTGCCACTGAGCCCCTCAATTTGGCCCAAGTTTTAGCCACCCCCTGGAGAACCTTCTGCGTAACTTTTTTTTAAAACTTCGGATCCCCGAATTTCAACAGGAAACCCTTTTCTTACAATTTGGCGCCTCTAAGCATAACCAACAAACATCCCCCAGCACCAGTGTTCACAGACATTCTCAACAACCTGCGTGAATGTGAAAGTTGGAAAGCCCAGGCATACAGCTGGAGATCTGGTAAAGCTAGGCCTGGAGATCTGGTAAAGCTAGGCCTCCCTTTTCTCTCCTCCACCTCAGCTTTTTCCAGGCAATCGTAGGTGATTTGGACGCCCAAACAAATGAGTTAATTTCCCTCTGCAACTTATCGATAGTAGATTTTTCTAAATGAAGGGGAATGAAATTAAAAAGAATAGTGATCTTCGAGATTATCGACATCTTAATTAGATTGATTCTGCCTAAGATGGATAGGGGAAGTAGGGTCCAAGATTTCATTAGCCTCTGACAGTCCCTTGCCACCATGGCCATGTTGGTATCATCAATCTCAGTGATGTCTTGAAGAACATGGACTCCCAAGTATCTCATTTTGGAACTAATCTGGTGCTGGTGTTGAGTTTCTTTAAGATTCCAAGTCATGATTTCCGTATTCGAGGCATTCATTTCATATCCGGAGACAGAACCAAACTCCTGGGCTAGACTGATGACAGCTGGAAAGGGTAACTCTAAGTTAGCAGAAAGAACTAAGATGTTGTCAGGGTACAGGGCTAGCTTCCTCTCTCACTCCCCATACTTAAAAGGCTGGATATTGGGGTCATCCCTAAGCCTTTGAGCAAACGGCTCAATGTATAGCTCGAAAAGAAGAGGGGAGAGTGGGCAGCCCTGTCTGGTCCCTCTTGTGATCTTAAAGAGGTCAGTAATATTTCTGTTAACCAGGATCTTCCTCAGGACCTCCGACAGATAGATCCAATTCACTCTGTCGAATGCCTTGGTGGCATCCAAAGTCATGGCAGCCAATGGAAGGGAGTATGCAGAGGCAAGATCAATTGCGCTGATGAAATCATAGGTGAGGTCTGAAAGCTGCCGGTTCCTGACAAAGCCCTTCTGATCTGAGTGAAGGATATCTCCCACTACGAGGCCCAATCCTGCTGCTAAAATTGAAGTAAAGTTTTTATAATCTACATTCAAAAGTGATATAGGTCTATATGACCCGCAGCTTGATGGAGATTTCCCAGGTTTCAAAATCAAGATAATTGTAGCGTCATTCCATGAAGCTGGGAGCCCTAGACCAGCCTCTAACACATGATTAAAAAGCAACGTAAGAGTGGGGATGATCTTATCTCCAAAAATCTTATAGATGTCTGCTGGGAGGCCGTCAGGGACCGCTGCTTTCCCGTTCTTACAGCGTTGAATAGCTACTCTGACTTCAGTTTGTGTGAAAACCTGATCTAGATGCTGTTGTTGATCAGGCTTCAGGGAGGGAAGGGGGATGTCCCCCAGCCAACTCTGGACACTAAGGATATCCAGGCTTTTGTCTTCGTGATAGATATCCTGAAAATAGGTGTGAAAAGCCTGACTAATTTCCCCATCTGAAGAGAATTACCGCTAATAATTTCTTTAATATGATTCCTCACCCGGTCTACTTTCGATTTCCATGCAAGAAGCTTGCCTGCACCCTCCCCATACTCAAAATGGGCAATTTTACTGGCTGATGAGGGGTAAATACCCCGAAACACGTGTCCAGGGATGGCGAAGATAGCAGAGAATCGAAAGAAGATGCATCGCGGAACACGAACTACACTTACCACAGTCCTTAGGGGCGATCCCGCTGGTGTGTGAGTAGTGTGCGACCCCACCCCCAATTGTAATGTTAAAGCTCCCTCAAGCAGTTGGCTGACGAGCCTGGGACACCGCACCTGCGCGCCTGAGTGGTACTAAACCTGGCAATATTTGGCAGCCACCGGCAACCCCAGAACACGGCCTAATCCCTGCTGAGGGGTAAATACCCCGAAACACGTGTCCAGGGATGGCGAAGATAACGAAGATAGCAGAGAATCGAAAGAAGATGCATCGCGGAACACGAACTACACTTACCACAGTCCTTAGGGGTGATCCCGCTGGTGTGTGAGTAGTGTGCGACCCCACCCCCAATTGTAATGTTAAAGCTCCCTCGAGCAGTTGGCTGACGAGCCTGGGACCCCGCACCTGCACGCCTGAGTGGTACTAAACCTGGCAATATTTGGCAGCCACCGGCAACCCCAGAACACGGCCTAATCCCTGCTGATGAGGGGTAAATACCCCGAAACACGTGTCCAGGGATGGCGAAGATAGAGAAGATAGCAGAGAATCGAAAGAAGATGCATCGCGGAACACGAACTACACTTACCACAGTCCTTAGGGACGATCCCGAGGGTGTGCGAGTAGTGTGCGACCCCACCCCCAATTGTAATGTTAAAGCTCCCTCGAGCAGTTGGCTGACGAGCCTGGGACCCCGCACCTGCGCGCCTGAGTGGTACTAAACCTGGCAATATTTGGCAGCCACCGGCAACCCCAGAACACGGCCTAATCCCTGCTGATGAGGGGTAAATACCCCGAAACACGTGTCCAGGGATGGCGAAGATAACGAAGATAGCAGAGAATCGAAAGAAGATGCATCGCGGAACACGAACTACACTTACCACAGTCCTTAGGGGTGATCCCGCTGGTGTGTGAGTAGTGTGCGACCCCACCCCCAATTGTAATGTGAAAGCTCCCTCGAGCAGTTGGCTGACGAGCCTGGGACACCGCACCTGCACGCCTGAGTGGTACTAAACCTGGCAATATTTGGCAGCCACCGGCAACCCCAGAACACGGCCTAATCCCTGCTGATGAGGGGTAAATACCCCGAAACACGTGTCCAGGGATGGCGAATATAGCGAAGATAGCAGAGAATCGAAAGAAGATGCATCGCGGAACACGAACTACACTTACCACAGTCCTTAGGGACGATTCCGAGGGTGTGTGAGTAGTGTGCGACCCCACCCCCAATTGTAATGTTAAAGCTCCCTCGAGCAGTTGGCTGACGAGCCTGGGACCCCGCACCTGCGCGCCTGAGTGGTACTAAACCTGGCAATATTTGGCAGCCACCGGCAACCCCAGAACACGGCCTAATCCCTGCTGATGAGGGGTAAATACCCCGAAACACGTGTCCAGGGATGGCGAAGATAGCGAAGATAGCAGAGAATCGAAAGAAGATGCATCGCGGAACACGAACTACACTTACCACAGTCCTTAGGGACGATCCCGAGGGTGTGTGAGTAGTGTGCGACCCCACCCCCAATTGTAATGTTAAAGCTCCCTCGAGCAGTTGGCTGACGAGCCTGGGACCCCGCACCTGCGCGCCTGAGTGGTACTAAACCTGGCAATATTTGGCAGCCACCGGCAACCCCAGAACACGGCCTAATCCCTGCTGATGAGGGGTAAATACCCCGAAACACGTGTCCAGGGATGGCGAAGATAGCGAAGATAGCAGAGAATCGAAAGAAGATGCATCGCGGAACAGGAACTACACTTACCACAGTCCTTAGGGGCGATCCCGCTGGTGTGTGAGTAGTGTGCGACCCCACCCCCAATTGTAATGTTAAAGCTCCCTCGAGCAGTTGGCTGACGAGCCTGGGACCCCGCACCTGCGTGCCTGAGTGGTACTAAACCTGGCAATATTTGGCAACCCCAGAACAGGGCCTAATCCCTGCTGATGAGGGGTAAATACCACGAAACACGTGTCCAGGGATGGCGAAGATAGCGAAGATAGCAGAGAATCGAAAGAAGATGCATCGCGGAACACAAACTACACTTACCACAGTCCTTAGGGGCGATCCCGCTGGTGTGTGAGTAGTGTGCGACCCCACCCCCAATTGTAATGTCCCTTTAAGCTGTCCCACTTAGCTTCCCGTTTTTGCTGGATTTCAGGGGAGGCTTGGTTAATTAATTCGGCCCTCTGCATACTTTAGCTTTCCTTCCATAGATAGTACCTCTTCTTTATATCTTTTATTTCTAAAGCATGCCCTGCTGGTGATTTGGCCACGCACAAAAGCTTTTAGAGAGTCCCATACATTAGTCATAGGAGTTGACCCTAAATTCATTTCCAGAAACCATTCGGTTTCCTGTAGTAAAAAGGACTTCTCCTCTTCCTCCAAGAGTAAGGAACAGTCAAACTACCATGTCCAGGTAGGACCAGATAATGGACGTTCTAGACACAAAAGGATATCTGAGTGATCTGAGAGATTGTTGGCTAGGTATGACATTTTGTTGACTCTGCCTCTTAGCAAGTTACTTATCAGCACATAATCTATTCTGGATTGGTGGTGATATTTGTAATTTCGAAACAATACGCCTGGCTGCTGACTTGATCTTTCCCTCCATATATCTAAGAAAGCAAATTGTTTCATTGCCTCGAATAGGAAGTCCAGAGATCTTGAAGGGACCATGGCTCTACTATTTGGAGTCTTGTCTAATGCAGGGTTCAAGACTATGTTAAAGTCCCCGGCTAGGATTATCGGTTCAGGAAAATCTAATAGATGAGAAAAAATAGTCTCAAGACAGGAGGGGTCATCATGGTTAAGACCATAATAACCGACCAGGGTAAACAGAGTCCCCCTTATCATAACTTTAATGATAACCCATCTGCCACCAGTTGCTGTAAGTTGAGTCAACCAGTTGCTGTAAGTTGTGCACTTTGCCGGATTTCTTAAATATAATTAGGATTCCTCTGATATTTGCTGTCTGACTACTGCATATGTATGGGCCCACCCATCTTTTATTTTTAAAGAGAGAGACTGTCTCTTCTTTAAGAAGATGTGTTTCCTGAAGAATAATAACCTGAGCTGGTGTATCTTGAAGATACTGTATAATCGTATCCCTTCTTGGTCTAGTTCGTAGCCTGTTAAAATTCCAGGACAGAATCTGTAAAAGACTCATGTTAAGTCAATCAAAAAAACTAACATTAAAATAGGAGTTTGAATTTGAAGTGACCCACACCAGCACTTAAAACAGCTTAGTTCCAAAGCCATCACTTTAAGAATGGCGTAAATACAAACAACAACAACAAACAAGCATTGGCATAGCCAATAGGTCTCGCTTTTGGGACCTTAGAAGTGTTTAGCCATGCAACAGTTGAATTCGTTGCACCAAGGATATTGTGCTGCATAACTAAATACTTATAAGGCCCCAAAAGCGAGACCTATTGGCTACGGCAATGCTAGATTTTTTTGATTGTTTTATTGAGAGTAAGTCTTTATTAGAAACAGTAGGTTTGTCCTCAAAACAGCTTAAGCTGTCTATAGGTGAGACGGATAAACGGAGCTCACATTTTCTGACCAAACATCTTGGTCTCGGTGACCACTAGAAATAAATGCAGTAAACGATGAATGCAACACAGTACAAAACAAGCATGCATTAAAGATCAGAAAAGGGATCCCAAACCGAATAATAAGAACAGAAGAGGCCAAACTGAATGATTTAATAAGAACAGGGGAGGTCATTGAGGTCAGACCCAAGATTTGGTGGCGGAGTGCCCAGAAAAGTAGAGCAGGATAGAATTAACACTTCCTGCCTGCTTATCTAAAGCATCAAAGAGGCATTCAGGCAGATTCAAACTGATAATTTAAGTGATGATCAAAGCCCAGCTGAGATGTTCCTGAAACCATGCATGGCCCACACAGAAAAATAGGTACAGACACCCCTGCGTCGAACTATAGCCAAGTCCAAGTACTTCTTTTAAGGGCAGTCACTAAATACTCATGGTTTTCTGATTGCCTGCTCTCTACATTGCACTCAGATTACCCATTTCTAATGCCTTTCTGTAAAATAGCATGATCTGCCATTCAGATATATGCTTAGTTAATATGAGTCTCAGTTTACTACTAGACTCAGTGATATTTTGTACCCGAATGTTTCCACTTTACATAAGGCGTCAATATCATCTTGGTAAGACCCGAAATGTTGCAACAACATGGAGAACAAGCATTGGCAATGCCAACCGGTCTGGCTGTTTTGTATGATAAGGTAAAGCATTACAAGTAAAGAGCATGGGCATGGATATTCATTTGTGTGAAGCAAAGGACTGAAGAATACCTTTGGTGTAGGTTACATGGTCAGGTGACAGTTGCACTATCAAGCCAGGCCTAAAAACCCATGTAGGTCAATGGCCCACAGACAGAGTGCTGCTTAAGGACTGGTGCTGAAGTTGTGACCTGGCGTTACTGGTTTCTACCGGCCCTGCTCTTTGCTAGATGCCGTCCGTGGGCGTGACAGCAGTTACCTGTGGAATGTGTGCAGCCACTGAAGGTGTGTATGGTTGCGGGGCGTGCCAGATGGTGTGGGGACGTGAGTTATGGTTTTGGGTAAGTGTTGCATACACATACAGATGAGATTCCATGAGGCACCCAGGTTCTCCTTCACACACACGACCTCGGCAACCACCACCACGAAAGCACACAGACACATGTCTCTTAAACCATAGTGGAAGTATTTTGCGTCACGGTAGTCGGCACCCCCCTCAATCCTCTTAATTTGTACCTCTAGTGTGAGAAATGCTTAAGGATTTAGGGGAAACCATTGATAATAAAGGCGGGCAGATTGCGGTGCAAATGTGCAGTCTACTAAGTGGGAGTCTAGGCTGCACGCATTTCTCGGCACATAAAGGGTGTTAAGGCCAGGCAGGTGGCAGTGGGACAATGCCATGCTCACTAATGTCGACCAGAATCTCACACGAGTGGGACTCACGCAACAGCACCTTCTGGGAGATGCGGAAGCAGGAGCGTGCAGGGTCGTCGAATTTAAACAATCACCAGGGCAGAAGGTGAAACCATGACCTGTCAGAAAATGAGCAGAGAGGGATCAACAAACGTGCAGCTGCTGAGGAAAAGAAAGGGGAAAACCTCTAGTTGAGGTGTCTGTTCATACTGATGACACATTGAAAAGGAAAATGACATAGGCAAAATACGTTAAAACAAGCATTTACAATGCAATGGTCTCGGCATCATTAAAGGTAGAGCTATTGGCATTGCTCATGACATTTCTTTTTTTTTCTCTCTGCACTCAACAGCACACACCACTCGGCTCTGCACACTCACTCTGTACTCTGCACTCACTTCTGCACACTCAGTACTCTGCACACTCAGTACTCTGCACACTCAGTACTCTGCACACTCAGTACTCTGCACACTCAGTACTCTGCACACTCAGTACTCTGCACACTCAGTACTCTGCACACTCAGTACTCTGCACACTCAGTACTCTGCACACTCAGTACTCTGCACACTCAGTACTCTGCACACTCAATACTCTGCACACTCAATACTCTGCACACTCAATACTCTGCACTCAATACTTTAACACGGCGCACACCTTACTGGACTTTGTGGTGGGTTAGCTATAGGGGTCATTCAAGTCTCTACTTTTACCATGTCAGCACCCACGCCATTGTAGAATGTCCAACCTGATATTGGAAGCTGAAGCATGCCAACCGTCTGGAACAGGGAGAGGACAGTGTAAGATGTGCAAGTAAGCTGGGGACTATCCTGTCCTCCACAAAAAAACAGCCCAAGAAGGACGAAATAATTATGGCTCTGCAGCACTTTTAGTGAAATTATTCATTCCGGTTGTTAAATTGATATATGTGCATTGATTAAATCTGGGCTGAATTGTACAGTTTCATGCTGGGTAAAATAACTTCATTTAATGTTTTCAGTTGCTGTGCCAGTCAAAATGTAAAATATTTAGAAGAGAGCAAATGTTAAACCGCTGCGTAAATAACTGGCCTACACATGCTAACTGCCAAACTAATCCTGCAACATAAATAATGAGGGTTTGTGTTTCAGTTCACAAACTTTCTAAGTACACACTTCACTGCAGCAGCTTTAATAAACTTTCAGAGCACAGAAGGAGTCTAGTTGTTAGGTCGCAGCTACGGATCCACAAACCGTGGGATGTAATGCATCGGTGCTTTGGCCCTAGAAAGGTTTGTGGACTCAATTCAGTAGCCCTGATGGACATATAAAAAGAATGCCTATTAAACTGTTCAAGAAACCACACAAATAAAAAATGTACATAGTTTAAGAATAATGTCCACTTGGAAATTAGAAAAACATTAAGCATTTTAATAGTACAAAAGTAAAAATGAATTGAAATGTACTTTAGGAGTGGTGACATTGGGTAGTTATACAAAAAAGTTATCACAAAGATGGCGACTGTCCCCCAGACAATAGCATCTAAAAGGACCTATGACTACCTCGGGGCATGGTTTAGTGACGCAGAGAAGTCAACTGTTTATCAACAAAGAATGAAACCAAAAGCCCAAGCGACAATATACGCCCTGTGTAAACTGCATGGGAGGCTATGCAGCCCAACAACTGCAGCAATCAGGAGGGTCATTAAAGCAAAATTACTTTCTACAGCAGGCTCCGCACAACAACCATTTACAAACCAAAGCAATGCATTATTGGAGAAAGCCCAGTGTCAGGGCCAGAAGCGCATTTTCCCGCTACCAGGATACACGTGCAACAGTCTGATTGCTCTGGGCTTACGCAGCAAAAATACGAATGCCTGGGTATGCATGCGGAAGTCAGGCAAGGTCGCCTGTGACGGGGGCGGGCCGCGTCCGGACAGGAAGAGGAGGCAGGCGGTGGAAATGCGTCTCTTGGCCCGGGGCTCCTGTGAGCGATGGAGAGCCCCGGGGCTGCCAGCAGGAGGTTGCAGAGCCGCAACGTCAACTCTGCCGAGGGGGCACGAGGCACATGCCCGCTGCCTGCCCCTGCCGCGTGGTGAGAGCGGAGTCCCCCGAGATTGCCACAGTAAGTACAAAAGGAGGGGGGGGCGGTGCACTCGTGTGTGTGTGTGTGTGTGCGCGCGTGTATGTATGCGTGTGCGGGGGGTTCTGTATGTATGTATGTGCGTGTGCGCTTGTGTGTGTGTGTGTGTGTGTGTTTGTGTATGCGCATGCGTGTGTTGTGTGGGAGCTTCGCGCAGCGCTCGTTACTTGTGCGCGTGCCAGTTCCAAATCGCCTGCGCGCGGCAAGGATTGTCTCCTGGAAAGCAGACACGGCAACAATAGGTTCTCGGCGAGAACGCGCTTCCGCGCGCTTAGCCGAGACCTAAAAATATGAGGTGGCTCAGGACCGGATACATTGATTTTGTGGTCTTTGGTATTAAGCCTATTACCATCCAGGTGGCTGGAGGAAGGGAAACATAACTTTTGAAGCTGGTTTAAATCGCCCCCCCCCCACACACACACACACACACACACACACACTAAAAAATTCCAACTTCGGGGGATTCTAGAAAAGAGAGCAACCTCTGGGCGATGTACGTGGAACGAGGGACACAATTGAGGAAGGGAAGGGACAGGCTCTGTCCAGAACACACAGGAGGGACAGGGGCCCTTTGCAGAGAGTGGGCACAAATCAGCTTTGTGTGTGAGGAAATTTGAGGAGAGCCGCCTTCATCAAAGACATCCCGCCTCGTCAGCATCAAGACAATCTCAGAAAAATGTGTCAGATGGTTTAATCGATTCAGAGAGGAAATAATAGAGTTTGCATTTTACAATGCAACTTAAAACACCCAGTTAAACCTGATCCGGTCAGGACAAGGGTCACTTTGAGAATGCTAATAGATATTGTGCATAACTGGTCGCAAAGAGCCTATCACAACAATAAATATTGCACACTGTGCACAGCATAAAAAAAATATTCAGATAAATTATTCAAGGGGCGCAGTAGCCACACACATTCAGAGCTCATTAACGCATTCATAAAACGACCAACGCCCAGTGGGTAGAAGCATAACTGCTTTTTATTTTTTATATTACACTGGGGGCGTGCTTCCTTTTATTAAAGGGTTAAAACATTAGAAACATGCTAATGTTAAAGAGTACGGTTTGTTAAATCAGTGAGGCGCACATTATAAAGTTACAACTATATAAGCTCCTAGTGAAGACACAGCAAAGGCGGGCTCGTTAAGAGACACTGTAGCGCCTAGTGCTGTTTAGACAACGTGCGAAGCGGGCAATGTTTTTTTCTGAGAGTAATTTTTTTTCGCAGTTTCTCCAAGTCCCATTTACTCCAGGAAAAGGAAACAGATATTTGTGATTCGGACCTGTGGTTTCCTCCCATCCTGTCACTGCATAATCTCAGCTGCCAGCGAAACCGAGAGTCCGAAGAGAATGTATCGCTGTAATACGGGCAGGATGCTTCTTGGTGCTGTTGTGTGCATCACAACAGGAGGACCGTCTGCCCCAGGTGTGCCGCACTGAGAGTGCACGTGCTTCTCTGAAGGTACCGGGGAGGGGGGCAGATAAAATATTCTGGGAGAGGCTGTTAAGGAAGCTTTGAAGAGCTGGACTGTCGTTTTGCAGGTGCTGTGCACGCAGGGGATTGCTTTCTTCCGGGGGGAAACACACTGGTGCATTCCTACTTTGACTATAGTTACATCAATATCCTGGCATCTAATGTGGTTTATTTCTATCAGTTTCCTCAGCTTCCACTTGGGTGTTTCCCTAGTGAGTACCGCCGGGTTTGTGCAGTTCAGTTCGCTGCTAGATGTCGATAAGCCATCATTATTTGATGCCACTGGAAGCCATTTTCTGAGTTGAGCACTGGAATATTCACCAAAGTATTTTGCCGTACGGTGTCAACAATACCGATGCCAAAAACAAACCAGAGGTGTATTTCTGTTTTGTAAGAAACTGTTTAGCCTTGAATATTTGTTATTGCAAGGAAACGTTGTCTAATTTTGGGATGAGGAACCCCTGCTAATCAACACTTCACACATTCAGTGTTTAAAAAATAATAATCATGTGAAAGCTCCCGTGAGGGCAGTGAAAACATCCTTGATCGTTTGTAGTGAACCCATGTGAAGTAAACATTTCATTTATTTGGGTTTACCTCTGCAACGGTTTTATTTCATTTTCTTTAAAACATCAAAGCCTTGATGCGTTTGCCTACTTAAGCTGTGTACAGTAAAGAACTGAACTGGAAACAGGTCACTGAACGAGTCATGTAGAAACTAGTGGCATGGACATGAACATATTAAAAGTATTTGCTAAATTTGTTCATGTTTTCACACTGGCTTGTTTTGCTTTCAATGGAAAATCATTATTATTCATATAGTCTCGTAACGTGTATTAAAATGTTACGATTCGATTGGGCGCCGCAAACCAAAATAGAAAGCCCACGCTGATGGCTGGTTTGAAAAGGGCCGCGTGGGTGCCTACCGGTGTTGGCGCCAATTGTTGTGTGGGATTAAACTGCTTTGACTGCTCCTGCCTCTGCCCACAGCCTGAACCAAGCCGCATCCAGACGTGGTGTGCAGCCCTGGGGTTCGGTGCTGATCGAGGGTCTCCAGGAGAGTGACGGGGGCCGCGTCGAGAGATGCCTCTGGAGCAGCAGCAGCAGATTCATCCAACTCCTACAAAGACACGCCAAGCCTAACCCCACTGCTTTCGTGCACACTTAGCTCTGAACCAAGCCACTCGTCAAACTGTCATTTTATTTTCACTTGACAGCACTTTACCACAAGAAGTTGCTAGTCTAGAAGGGTTGTAAACATCCGTTTCCGTTGAAGCACTGCACGTTGGGTGCAAGGCGCTATGCTGGGACTGCTGGCCTCAGTTGTGAGTGAGGAGCGGACTGAGTACGATGGATGGCTGAGCTCTGGAAACATGGGCTGAAATATCAAGACTCCAGATTAGGGTGTGCAGCGCCTTCCATGTCTCCGTGCAAAGAATGAGAAGCTTTGAGTGCAGTTCCCAAGTTCTGCAAGGACGGGCCGGCCTGCAAATGGCTCCACTTAAAGTCGTACTGTTTGCCACGCCACTGCCCTGTATTGAACGAGGCGCTCTGAATGCGCTGCTGTGGGAGGATGGGCAAGTCTGCAGGGTACTCAAGACAGGGTCAACAGCGGTTTACTGTTTACACAGGAGAGCTCGCGCTGAGCTGTGTGTCCGCAAAGGCTCGTGGCCTTGGTAGGATAGTCAAAACACAACTTTTCAACAAGCATTGGCCGCGCGGCCGTAAAAGTAACGCCGCAGGCCACTAAATGAAATAATAAAAAAAAACACGAGTGGTGACGCGAGATGTGCGTGCGACGAATGAAATAATTTAAAAAAACGCTAGTGGTGATGCGAGAGGTGTGCACGGGAGTGATGGGGAAAAAGTGATGTGCGCTTATGCGCGGTCTAGCAAGCTGGTGGCCGGCAAGGTAGTGCTTTTTTAAGCCGCTACTAAATGTCTCGCAAGAGCAGCGCATGCGCGGACTCTAGCGAGACCTAAAAAAGGAGACTGAGGATTTTTTTAAATTTGTTGTCTGCTGCACCCACCCCCAACCCCTACCCTGTGCCCTCCCCAAACCCTCCCCCCACCTCTGAGAACCCCTACCCCAATTATCTGGACAGATGAAGTCCAGGCAATTGCATCCCGGAGATACCCACCCAGTCACTTACACTAAAGAAAGAAAAAACACAGAGACAAAATGCAGAAAAGAAAGGAAGAAGAGAGAAGAGAAGCAGAGGGACCTTATCTACTCTTCAAAGCAGTCAGGATCAGTTAGAAAGAGGAGGGAACATGTATAAGTATACTCCTTTGCGCTCATATCTACTCCTCCCTTAATGTTATTGTATCTTCTAATATTGGCCCCTCTCACCCATAATCCCTTATTATGCGGACTCTCGGCCCAGAAGGAGAAAGAAAAAGCGTAACCTACTGGACCAAATGCTACACCATCTAGACCTCCAAACTAAAAAAACATTCTTTAAATGCTGCTTGAAAACTTTATGAGGGTAACTTTACATAACATATATGGTTTTAGAGGCCCTAAGGGAGAACAGTCCCGCTCTAGGCAAAGGTTTATTTTAATCACCTGTAAAGGATGGAATATATTACAGGGCAGTGCATTTTATTTTTTGCTGATGTAATACCGGAAGGGGCTGTCCCACACAGCAGCAGTGCAGCACTCACCACCTCCCACTACAGACATAAACAACTATTTTGTTTATGCATCATGAGAATTGTCCCAGATCCAGTACTATCTCTTGCACCGCATGCCTCACATATGGGGGAGCATTTCACTGCCCTACAGAAAAATCACCCTTCCTTGCATGGCAAGAACAAATTAAAATATGGGAGCTGGTCTTCCTTCCAGAGCATTAAACTCAAGATAAGCTAGACCAACTTGGCCTGCAAAATCTAAAAAATGTGAAGAAATGTACAGCAGAACTTTCCAAACCATTAACTAGTAAACAAGTGTCTGGCTTAATTAAGTATGTTTAAATAGATTTGGTTACAATGCCTACAAGTCACCATGGAGCATCAAACTTAGAATAGAATTTCAGCCTTGCTTTTCTAATTGCTTACAGAACTCTCATGTCAAACTGAATATCCTCATACAGTACCATGATAAGTACTTTCGGCTGATTAATTTAAAAGTGAGCAAATGGTGTTTTGGTCCAGGGAAAAGACGACATCAGTGAGAGAAACAAACGGGGCATGCAGAAAATAGCAATATATAAAATTTGGGGATTTGAAGAGAAACAGCATCATCAGAACGTACAGCATTTCGCTCCATGAACAACTGGTGGAATTCCTGGAAGATGCGGCGGGATTCTTTGGTGCTTGTCTGTTGGTATAAGTCTGTGTACAGGAAGCAGAGCTGAGAATAGAAAAAGAAAGGTTTAAACATTAGCATGTATGTATGAAGATAATAGCAAATCAGGGATATAGAAAGATAAACTTTTCCTCCTTACCATAATTTACATTTTCTAGGGCTACAGATCACATGATTTGCACAAACCCATCACCTAGTATTGGGTGTGGACATTACAAGCTGTTTTTGTTCAAAGCAGAAGTTACAGTCTTGAAGTGACTTGTGACATCTCCCCTGAAACTCACAATGCACTAGGAAAGTCTCCATCTTAGAATTTTTTTTTTACCACGTGGGTTAGAATAAATAGGTGACAAGCAGGACAGTCTGTATGTACTGGTAAAATGTATTACCATGTATTCATTACTTTTATCAATAC
The DNA here is from genome assembly GCF_964261635.1 of Lissotriton helveticus. NCBI lineage: Eukaryota > Metazoa > Chordata > Amphibia > Caudata > Salamandridae > Lissotriton > Lissotriton helveticus. The sequence continues at coordinate 1,502,415,749 of NC_136061.1, forward strand.
AATGCTGCAAGCTTGCATTTGGAGAAGTCGGAGGGCACATGTGAATTTACAACACTATAAGCTGTAAACTGATTGCTAAAGGCAAGTAACATTTTCTGTTCGCATCATCATCTGCTGTGCCTTTCTCCCTAAAGTGGTTATTTGGAAGCTAGAGCAGACAATGTTTAAAATTAAGTTTTAAGAACAGTTTGCCCAACTTGTTCTTCTCTAGCACAAACATCCACGTAAAAATATTTTGTGACATAATGGATAGCAGGCCAGGTTATGATAAGTATAGGAAAACAAAAAAATATTTGCAATGCAATAGGTCTCGCATTTACGCAAGTTTAAGCTATTGGCATTGTAAATGACAATGCATTTTATTTATTTTTAAAAACAAAAATAACAGTAATTTGCAATGTCAATAGTTCAAACTCACGTAAATGCGAGACCTATTGCATTGCAAATGCTATTGAGGTAAAAGTGCCTGCCTTTCACCACAACATAACCAAGCCTCACGTGACGTGCCTTGCTCTAGCCCCACTTGTACCCTCACGCAGAAGAAACCAGCAACTTAATGAAATAACCAAGCGAGGCCGCTAAAGTGAGCAGACCGTGCTGCAAATTAATTAAATAACCAAGCACGGCCGCTAAAGTGAGCGGACCGTGCTGCAAATTAACTAAACAAGCGCGGCTGCTAAAGTGAAAGCGGACCACGCTGCAAATAAAAAGATAATAAACAAAATAATGCTGTTTCATGATAAAGCAGACCGTGTAGCATTACCGGTAAAAGGTCCAGTCCTTATGGATGGTAACAAATGGAGACAAGGCGGTACCAAGGAGGGACTAAAAAGCCTATTTACCAATCAGAAGCCAGCATTTAAGTAGGACAATGACACATAGCCAATGACAAATATGGACGGAGAGTGGACGAGGCTTCCACCTCATACCCTACTCCACCGTGCCTCACGGAGCGAGCAGTGCATGCACACTGCCGCTAGTCTCGACCTAAAAATCTGACCATCACCATGTGGCAACCCAAGGAACTCCTAATCGCAATGAGGGTTAAATTCTATATAATTAAAATTATTAAAAGTAACTTAATTTGGGTGCTGGGCTGGAGAGTCTCGAAGGACCCCAGATTAGCCCTACTACGTGTCTGTTGACCTGCACTGTAATAGATGCTAACCTGCACTGCTCTGGATGTGGCTAGCAGCTGCAAAGCGATACATAGCCCAAGAATGGAATAGTGTTGGCAACCCTCTTTTATAGGGCTGGAAAACAGACTTGGGCCACTGCATGAGTCTGGATGTGCCAGGTAGTGCCCACAGAAGAATGGTAAAATCGGGAAAGGCAAGTGCCAATATAGGGGCATCCAATAGGAGACATAAGGTACGCAATCCCAAACCCTGGATGACAAAATCAGAATTTATGATGGTCAGACGCATGGATGAGGAGGAACAGGGAGATGAGGGGGAACAGGGAGGGGACCAGGGGCTGGGAGCGAGCAATACATGTGTTAATTGTAACAGGGTGCCAGTCCAGTGGTGATTATCAGATGATGTTAGAATGTTGAACTCAATGCAATTCACTGTGATCATTGATATGTCTGGAACACAAACAATAAAATGTGTTAAAAAAAAAAAGTAACGATTAATTTGTGGCATTTTCGTCTGTATGAATATGATGTTTGTGACAGAAGCCATATATTAGAAAGGCCACTGAAATTATGCGATTCTGCAGCTGCAGCATTTTTTGCATGATTATGGATTTGCATACGTATTCCACCATCTGCTGCATAAATTAAAAATTACAACCAAAATAATCTCGTTTCTAGCTCAATTAGATCAAAAATTACTTAAAAAGGGTTCTGCAAGGGCGCTGTGGCAGAACTTTTACAGATGTTGACAGGTCACTGTTTAATTACTGACTCCTGAATTTAGGCAGTACACTGACGATAAAGAGTTTAAACATGTGCCCAGACAGTGTTAAAATGACAAAATAGTAATTAGTAAAACAATTCCTGTCACAAACATGCCACATTGTATAGCATCATTTGTATTTTTTTGTGACCTAATTTAATCAACCCTGCCGCACAGCTGGATTCTCCATTGCCACATGATTCTAGTTTCTGGAACCATACGTGGGATGCTCTGATGTAACTGACAGCCTTGGGATAGTTTAAATTCAAGATTGCACTGTTACTAAGAGTCCAGTCTCTCCTGCAGGGATTAAAGCAGTACTTGCTGTCGTCTGTGCCTATCTGGAAATGATTGAAATGGAGAAGAAGTTGCCTTTGCAGAAGAAAGCAAGGTAGGCGGAAGTCCCTTTCAAAAAGTGTTCTCTCTGCAGCAGAAAAAACAAACCAGTTGTGTTGCCAAGTTTTTGGTGTAGCTACCCACAAATGCCTCCCATGCTGGGGGTTCTTTCATGCCAGCATGCACTGCTTGCTGTACAGAGGTGAGGGCTTTTTAGGTCGAAGCCTGGCGTTCACTGCGCAAGCAGTGTCGCGCAGGCGAGAAATTTTGATCTCCAGTATGGGGCTTTAACTCGCCTCTCTCTTCCATTGGCTAGCTCCATAAATGGAGGCTAGCCATTGGAAGAGAGATGTGGCAATCATTCTCGGAGCAGATTCGTGGGCGTTCCTGTGTTTTTTTTAAGCTCCGCCCCCTTTGCCTCGTCATGAAGAAATGGGTGTTTTGTTTTGTTTTTGTTCATGATGTTTGCGGCTGCCATTTTTTTCATGGAGCTGGGGCGGGCGGGTCGTAATTCCAGTCACTGTACAAACGCACCGCACCAAGTGACTTCCCGCTCTGGGGCTGCGCCCAGCTGCTTTCGGCCCTTTAAACTCCTGAAAGCTTCTTAATCCCGCTGTGGGCATGCCCTGCACGGCCGCTTCCCTCCCCTCGCCTCCCAATTGGTGACACCGCCCGGGCGAGTGGCGCAGCCCGCACCGGCCCGAGCCCTGCTCTGTAACTGGAGATAGACGGACGGAGCGCTGCTGCCGCCTCTCCCCGGCTCCTGGACACCGTAGCGGGGCTCCTCTTATCTTTGCCCCCTGGCTGGGAGTAGCTTTTACGTTTATGCACAGAGGTTGGCCACGCTGGATTCTCGGGCACTCGGACTACAAGGTTTGCATAACCCGCTCTACTCCAACAGACAGCGCCTACTCTCTTGCCAGCTTCGGGATGCAGAAATCGGGAACTTTCCAAAATAAGCGAAATAATTTTGATCTCCAGTACGGGGCTTTAACCCGCCTCTCTCTTCCATTGGCTAGCTCCATAAATGGAGGCTAGCCATTGGAAGAGAGATGTGGCAATCATTCTCGGAGCAGATTCGTGGGCGTTCCTGTGTTTTTTTAAAGCTCCGCCCCCTTTGCCTCATCATGAAGAGATGGGTGTTTCCCTTTTTTTTTGTTCATGATGTTTGCGGCCGCCATTTTTTTCATGGAGCTGGGGCGGGCGGGTCGTAATTCCAGTCACTGTACATTCGCACCGCACCGAGTGACTTCCCGCTCTGTGGCTGCGCCCAGCTGCTTTCGGCCCTTTAAACTCCTGAAAGCTTCTTAATCCCACTGTGGGCAGGCCCTGCACGGCCGCTCCCCTCCCCTCGCCTCCCGATTGGTGACACCGCCCGGGCGAGTGGCGCAGCCCGGACCGGCCCGAGCCCTGCTCTGTAACGAATAGTTTTCTTACCTGTCGGTGTAGTTTTGCAGCTTGAAGTTCTTTCTGGATTCACTATGCTGTGCATTATGCCGCGGTCTTGTGGTTGGGTCCGGATTCGTAGTCTTTTCTTTTTTTTTTTTTTTCGCAGCCCAGCTGGGCGTCGGCGTCACACCTCCTTGGGTGCATTTCCGGTGACGTCTGCATGCTTCCTGCGGAAGCTCCCACTCTTGGGCGCCATCTTCGGGTTCTTTTTTTCCGTGTTTCTTTCGTTTCCGAAGTAATGGCAATGTTCTATTCAGGTGATATTTTACCGCTTGTACTTTCAAGGTTTCCCTTTTTTTTTTTCTTTTTTTTTTTTTAACCACCTCTTCTCTCTCCAGCCTCATCTTTCTGGCGGAGGTGGGTGGGTTCGCTAGTGAATCCAGAAAGATCTTCAAGCTGCAAAACTACACCGACAGGTAAGAAAACTATTCGTTTTGCAGCGTGAATCTTTCTGGATTCACTATGCTGTGCATAGATTTTGTAGCGGTTTCTCATCTCTGTGGCGGCTGGGTGGAAGATGAGCGTTGGTTGTTGAATATGTGCTGGAGCACCTTTTGTTCGACTTGTGCTTCCTTGTTCATCTGTATATCCACAGAGTAGTGCTTCGTGAACCTGTGCACCGAAGCCCATGTTGCCGCCAGGCATATGTCCTCTATGGGTGTGTTAGCCAGGAAGGCTATTGTAGCACCCTTTTTCCTAGTGGAGTGGGCACGTGTCCCCTCTGCTAGCTCTTGTCCTGCACTTTTGTGGCAGAGTTGAATTGTCTGTGCGATCCATCGTGCAATAGTCTTTTTGGTTACTGCCTTTCCCATGAAACTGTTGGCGAATGACACGAAGAACTGTTTTGTCTTCCTGTGTCCCTTCGTCCTCTCAATGTAGTGCATGACTGCCCTTCTGGCGTCCAGGGTGTGCAGAGCTCTCCAGCCTCATCTTTCTGGCAGAGGTGGGTGGGTTCGCTAGTGAATCCAGAAAGATCTTCAAGCTGCAAAACTACACCGACAGGTAAGAAAACTATTCGTTTTGCAGCGTGAATCTTTCTGGATTCACTATGCTGTGCATAGATTTTGTAGCGGTTTCTCATCTCTGTGGCGGCTGGGTGGAAGATGAGCGTTGGTTGTTGAATATGTGCTGGAGCACCTTTTGTCCGACTTGTGCTTCCTTGTTCATCTGTATATCCACACAGTAGTGCTTCGTGAAGGTGTGCACCGAAGCCCATGTTGCCGCCAGGCATATGTCCTCTATGGGTGTGTTAGCCAGGAAGGCTATTGTAGCACCCTTTTTCCTAGTGGAGTGGGCACGTGTCCCCTCTGCTAGCTCTTGTCCTGCACTTTTGTGGCAGAGTTGAATTGTCTGTGCGATCCATCGTGCAATAGTCTTTTTGGTTACTGCCTTTCCCATGAAACTGTTGGCGAATGACACGAAGAACTGTTTTGTCTTCCTGTGTCCCTTCGTCCTCTCAATGTAGTGCATGACTGCCCTTCTGGCGTCCAGGGTGTGCAGAGCTCGCTCTGCGCTAGATGTTGGTTTTTGGAAAAAACTCGGTATCTGTATAGACTGGTTCATGTGGAATTTGGATACCACTTTCGGCATGAAGTGTGGGTCAGTCCTCATCACAACCCTATCATTGTGTATTTGTATGTAGGGTTCTTGTAGCGTTAGCACCTGAAGCTCGCTTACTCTGCGTAAGGACGTTATTGCAACCAGGAAAGCTGTTTTCATAGTTAGCATCTTTAGGGAGGCTTTGTGAACTGGCTCAAAGGGCTCTTTCATGAGTTCCGTGAGGACTATGTTCAAGTTCCATGCCGGTGGCGGCACCCGCTTGGGTGGTGCGATCCTTTTTGCTCCTTCCCGGAATCTCTTCACCACCTGTGATGTGAAGAAACTCCTGCACGTCTCTCCCCTTGTGTAGGCGACTATCGCTGCCAAGTGAACTCTTAACGAGGATGAGCTAAGGTTCTTCTCCAACAAGTGTGTTAGGTACCTTAGCACTGTGGAGTCCTTCTTCATTTTAGTGTGAAGTCTTTCTTTTCTGCACCACATTGTGAATCTTTTCCATTTCGCAACGTAGCACTTCCGAGTGCTGGGCCTCCGTGCCTCCCGAAGGACCTTCAGGGTGCTTTCTGGCAGTCTCAAATGTGCGAACTCTATGTCCTCAGGAGCCACGCTACTAGGCTCAGGCTCTCTGGCTCTGGGTGTAGCACCTCTCCGTTCTGCATGGAGAGTAGGTCTTTCCTCCTGCCGAATCTGTGGGGTGCACACGGTGTCATCTCCATGATCTGCGAGTACCATGTCTGTCTGGCCCACTGTGGCGCGACCAGTATCAGGGTCATGTTGCTCGCTCTGCACTTGCTGAGCACTCTGTGTATCAGTGGTATTGGGGGAAAGGCGTAAGCAAATGTCCCGGACCAATCTATCCATAGGGCATTCCCCAGTGACTCCTCCTCGGGCTGTCTGGATGCGAAGTTTTGGAATTTTGCATTCCGCCGTGTGGCAAACAGGTCCACTGACGGTGTTCCCCATCTGTCGAACAGCCACCTCGTCTCTTGAGCATTGAGCTCCCACTCGTGGGATGCCGATATCTGTCTGCTGAGCCAATCTGCTTGTATGTTGTCCTTCCCTGGTAGATGTATGGCTAGCAGGTCTATCTTGAGAGGGATGGCCCATCTCCATATCTCCTGCGCCAGCGTTGAAAGCGGGGCTGACTGTGTGCCCCCCTGCTTGTTGATGTAGAACATCGCGGTGGTGTTGTCTGTTTGTAGCAACACCTTGTGCTTGTACAGTCTTGTTTGGAAAGCTTTCAGTGCAAGGAAGATTGTCTTCAATTCCAGGTAATTGATGTGCCTTGTCGCATCTGCTGGCTTCCACAGTCCCCTCACCTTGAGCTCCTCCATGTGAGCGCCCCATCCCTTCAGGGATGCGTCTGTGGTGATGGTCACTGTTGGCGTTGGGGGCGTTAGAGGCTTTCCCCTTGGTATGTTCTCCATGGTCCACCATGACATCTCCTTCTGCACTGCGTGCGTTACAACCACTAGATCCTCCCAACTGCCTGTAGCTTGTGACCATTGCTCCTGTAGCCATTCTTGAATGGGTCTCATGTGGAGACGTACATTCGGTACCAGGTGGATGCATGATGCCATCATCCCCATGATCTTGCTCGCAGTCCTCACTGTCCGAGCTTGTCCCTTCCGGTAGAGGCGAGTTTCCTTCACCAGTGCCCTCGCCCTCTTCTCGCTGGGGAGAACCTTGCCCTGCAAGGTGTTGATCTGTGCTCCCAGGAAGATCTTCACTTGTTCCGGCTCCATTGATGATTTCTTCCAATGGATGAAGAACCCCAGGCTTATGAGCGTGCTCGTCACCGTGTGTGCGTGCTGCTTGCATTTCTGGTATGAGTTTGCTTTCACCAGCCAGTCGTCCAGGTAGGGGTATACGTGTATTCCCTGCCTTCGTAGGTGCGCTGCGACTGCTGCGAGGCACTTTGTGAAGACCCTCGGTGCTGATTTTAGCCCGAAGGCTAGTGTTGTGAACTGGTAGTGGCTTTCTCCGATGGTGAACCTGAGCATATGCTTGTGCTTTCTGTTCATTGGGATGTGCAGGTAGGCGTCCTTGAGGTCTATTGTGACCATGAAGTCCCCGATCTGCAGTTGCGGGAGCACCTCTTGCAGGGAGGTCATTTTGAATTTTTGCGTTCTTATGAATCTGTTCAGGAACCTTAGGTCCAGAATGGGTCTCATTGTCTCGTCTACTTTTGGTACCAGGAAGTACGTTGAGTATATTCCCTTGTTTCTTTCCTTGAAGGGTACCCGTTCTATGGCCTGCTTCCGCAGGAGTTCCTTTACTTCTTCCTGAAGACACTCTAGCTGCTTGCTTGCTAGTTGTTTTCTTTTTGGTTTTCTGCTTGTTGGCCTCCCCTCCAACTCTATGCAGTATCCGAATTGGATGAGGTTGAGGATCCATTTGTCTGATGTGATTTCTCTCCATTCTTGGAGGTAAAATCTTAATCTTCCCCCCACTGGTGTTATGTGGTCGTAGATGTGTAACTTGTCTTGACCCCTCTGTACGTGCTGCCCCCTGGGATCATTTCTTTGGTGGGCCCACGGGTTTTTTTTAAGTCACTTAGAGGCGGGCTGCTGTCCACCTCTTCTATTCTGTCCACGTCCATTTCCTCTCCCTCGAAAGGACTGGCCTCTTTGTTGGTATTGCCAGGACTGCTTCTGCTGACCCTGCTGAGCCCGCAAGTCTGCCTGGTGCGTCTGTTGGAAAGCCTGGTGTGATGTACCTGGCTGGTTTCCACCTCTCCCGCCAGGCCTCCGTGACGGGGTGCCCCTTTTGTTGCCTCTGAACTGCAATGCTCCCATGGACCTTGCTGTTTCGTTGTCCTTTTTTAGTTGACTGAGCTTCTCATCAACTGTTGTTCCGAAAAGCGTGTCGCCGTTGAACGGTGTGTTCAGGATGCTGTGTAGCACTTCTGGTTTGAAACCTGAAATCCTGAGCCAGGCGTGTCTTCTTTCAGTGACACCCATCATCATGAGCCTGCTGGAGGTGTCTGCTCCATCCAGGGCCGTCTTAAGGCAAGAATTTGCCGCGTTCTTCCCTTCTTCGACCAGCTTTTCGGCCTTCTGTCTGGCATCCTGGGGCAGGTCCTTCACCAACTGCCCCAGCTCCTCCATGATCTGGTACATGTGCCTGTTTATCAATGCGTTGGAATTAGCCATGCGCCAGTGGGTCGCGGCGTTCCGTTCAATCCTTCTGCCCACCAGATCCATCCTCTTGCTCTCCTTATCCGGTGGTGGTCCAGAAGTAGTGGGTACGTTAGCCCTCTTCCTTGCTGTGGCCGTGATAATGGAGTCTGCAGAGACCGTCCCCTGAATGTAGGGTGGGTCTTTTGAGGAATGTTTGTACTTCTTCTCTGTTCTGGGAGTTACTGCCTTGCATGTTGCGGGCTCCCTGAATGCTTCCTTCCCTTGAACCAAGACGCTGTCGAGCATTGGCAGGTATTGGCTCCTTGTTTGTGTGGGGAGCAATGTCTCTAGAAGGAAGTCTGCTTTCTGCTTCTCTTCGTCGAGCTTGAGTTTGAATGCCGCTGCGGCAGATCTTATCACCAAGTTGTAGGCCCCGATGTCGTCTGGCGGCGATGGCCTCGAGGGATATGTGTCGACCGCCTCCTCCGGGCTGTCGGTGTCGACATCTAGGTAATCCACCTCCTGTAGGTCAGAGGGGGCCGACTCTGCGTCCGTCCTGCTGTCCTCTTCCTCCTCATAGTTGTAACTATCGTAGGGATTCTCTTCCTCTTCCTGGTCGTCGACCACCTCGACGTCCGGGTCTTGTTCCTCGGGGACCTCGTCTTCTTCCTCGACCACCTCCACCACTGGTGGCTTGGTCTTGTGTGGGATCGTGAAGGTTTTCATCTTTGCGTTGAAATCTTTCTTCCGCTGCAAGATGTTTTCCATTTCGGCCTCGAGGCGTCTTCTCTTTTTCTCCATCTCGGCCGCGTGTTCCGCGTCGGATGGTTCGGCCGCTCTTTTCGGCGGTTGGCTCGGCGCCGTGCTCTTCGGTGCCGAAGTTTTCGACGTCGAACCGGATTTTGGGTCTCTGGTCGGCGTCGGTAGTTTAGGGTCCTTCTCCCTCGGCGTCGATCGATCCTTTTCAGGGACGATTTTCTACGACTTCTGCTGCTCAACAGCTCTCGGCGCCGGGGACTCCTTCTCAGAGGATCCGCTGGGCCTGTGGGTACTCGCGGACGCCAGGTGTTTTGGCGTCGGCGTTTTCGGGGCCTTGCCCTCGTTTTTTCGAGACTCAGAGTCTCTCGGGTTCTTGGGGGCCGGAGAGTCTCCTACCTTATCAGAAGTCTTCGTGTAATCTGTCTCTACGACCGTGTAGCTGTCGTCTTCGGCGGCAGCGTTGTCCTCTTCCTCGGAAGACATCCCCAGATCGTAGAGGGACGGAGTCGGGGCCTTCCCCTGCAGGGTGGCGTGCCCTACCCTCTGTCTCTCTCTCACACGAAGGGTCTTCGGGGTGAAGGCGGAGCAGGCGTTGCAGTCCTCGCTTTCGTGATTTACCGGTAGACAAAGGTTGCATACCGGGTGCTGGTCCTTCTGTGCGTACTTGTGGTGGCAGTTACGGCAGAACTTGAACGGCGTGTTGTCCATCATCGAGCGCTCAGGGCCTCCCTGGTCGCGTGTTCGTCGACGTTCGTCGAAGATCTCGAATTCTCCTTCTCCTTTGCTGACTCCTCGTCGATGAAGTCTCCTGGAGTCTTCAGATGCCTTTTCTTTGTAATTTCTGTCTTTTCCTTTCTTCTTTCTCCAAAAATGTCTGGAGCTCAAACGGGAACAATCCAGACCCGACCGCGGAAAAAAAGAATCTGAAGATGGCGCCCAAGAGTGGGAGCTTCCGCAGGAAGCATGCCGACGTCACCGGAAATGCACCCCAGGAGGTGTGACGCCGACGCCCACCTGGGCTACGGAAAAAAAAAAAGAAGAAAAAAAAAACAAAGAAAAGACTACGAATCCGGACCCAACCACAAGACCGCGGAATAATGCACAGCATAGTGAATCCAGAAAGATTCACGCTGCAAAACTGGAGTTAGACGGACGGAGCGCTGCTGCCGCCTCTCCCCGGCTCCTGGACACCGTAGCAGGGCTCCTCTTATCTTTGCCCCCTGGGTGGGAGTAGCTTTTACGTTTATGCACAGAGGTTGGCCACGCTGGATTCTCGGGCACTCGGACTACAAGGTTTGCGTAATCCACTCTACTCCAACAGACAGCGCCTACTCTCTTGCCAGCTTCGGGATGCAGAAATCGGGAACTTTCCAAAATAAGCGAAATAGAATACAGTTATGTTGATAGTGGATAGTATTACTTTTTTTTAGAGAATAAAGAAGTTCTCCGGCACAATAGCGCCCATTGTTTACATAACATGTACAAATCGGCATTTAGTTTGTTTTTGAGCTCGCGGTGCTCTCAGGATCACGCAATGTGTAGAAGTGGGGGAGCCGAGATTGTAGCTTTTCCATTACTTGTTTTTCTAATGGCACATGTGGGGCAGTTTCTGTGGGTGCCATCGCGGTTATTTTGGTCAGCCAGGGGGCATCTGATTGTGTTATGCTTCTGTGAACCTAGATAAGAAGATGCATCGGACTGGCCACAGAGGTGCAGGCCCTGGCAGAGCTGGGGCTGCCTCCTCAGGGGCCACACCAGCGGCCGCCTCACCCTCCTCTGCTACGGGCATCTCTGGCGGGCCACGGTCCTCTCTTTACTGGTAGAGTGAGTCAGTCGGCTTATGAGGATGTGGAACAGGAACTAAGGAATGCATTATTCCATGCTGCTTCAATCGGAGGTCTCACGTTTTCCAGTACAATGCTAATAAAATAGCTCATTTTTAGGTCTCGGACCGGAAATGCTGGCTTGCCAGCTTCCGGGAGGAGATCTTATGTTTCTTAGTAGCGTCGTTTATCCCGCCTCTCTCCTCCATTGGCTGGCTTCCTAAACGGAGGCCAGCCATTGGAGAGAGGCGTCATTCCAAACAAGCCCCGTCTCTTTCGGATTCGGGGGCGTGTTTTTGGCGTTCTTTCGCCCTGTGACGTCACCCGTCACTCAGAAGCCAAAACATGCGCCCGAATCTGAAAATGTTCGGAACCTTGCAGCCGCCATTGTTGGCCAGAATAGCCTCGCTGCCACAGGTAACTTTTCTTCTGCCCCCGATTGTGACGTTTTTCTTGTTCATACTTCGGCTGGGTACGTCCCGCACTTGGGGACCGTATTGCCGCTTGTTTCATACATCTGGTGAAAGGGTGTCTCTTGCTGTTGTTTTCGCAGCACGCTAGCACCTGGATGCAGATGCAGTTTGGCTTCTCGCCACGGGTTTCAGATCGGACTGTGCCCCGGCGGCTGTAAATTCTGCAGGTTCCTTTGTGGTCTGCGTCAGAGGCCGCCTCGTGACGAGAAAAGAAGTGGCCGCGGTACAAGATCGGGGTTTGACAGGATCTGGACGCCAATGACCCACTCACCGGTAAGGAGGACCGCACCAGCGCCCAGGCTCACGCGCACCACTGAAATACTGCGGCAACGCTCCTCCTTTCATCATTTACAATTTTATCATTTCAAACGTGCCCAGCCCCATCGTTGCAGTTACAATAGACAACTCTTTAAAGGAAAGTTGTAAGACGCGTGAAATCTCCTTATGAAACAACGGTTTATTTCTTGCCGGGTTATGATATTTTGAATTATCCAATTATTGAAGCGAATGAATATGTATTTAATGGGAAAAAATCTTTTGTTCAGAATCTTTGGGTATATATCGGGGGAGCCCCTCTTTCGCTCTCGAGCTTTTTTCTCTCTCTCTTTGCAGCTTATTTCTCTGCCCCCCACACTCTCTCCCCCCCCCTAGTTTCCTCTCCCCCCCCCAGTTTCCTCTCTCCCGCATTTCTCTCCTTCCCTCCCTCTTTCTCCCCCGCTCCCCTCCTCTTTCTCTCGCACGCTCTCTCTTAATTTCCCTCTCTCTGCCACCTCTTCCTTCCTCTCTCCTTTCTATGTCCCCTTCGCTCCCCTCCCCTGTTTCCATCTGTGTCAGAGGCTGGGGAGCAGGTCCTTTGGAGAGCTCTCTAGAGGGGTGTTTCTGACGGGAGTAGGTGAGAGGTTTCTCTAGTGAAGCGGCCAAGTTCCAACAGAGAGGTGGCGCTGTGCTGCGGCATCCCCCAGCCACAGTGTGTGTTTGTGTGTGTGTGTGGGAGGGGGCGTCCTTTGTGCACGGTCCCGCGTCATCCCGAGGGACCTGCCAGGATCAAGGGACAGAAAACGTCTTGAGAGAATAGCCCGCCCCCTCAGCCTTGGGTATGTCTATGGAATGGTCACCGGGCCTGGTTCTTCTTAACACCTCCCCGCCTTACTACCATTATGTATGTGAGACACGCGCGTGGCCATGTGAGTGTGACCGTGTGTTTCAGTCAGTATTTGTTTGTGTCGGGTGTTGCAATGGGTATGTGTGTGCCACTAAGGAGGCATGTGTGTGAATGAGTGTGTATGTGGCTGGGGTATGTGTGCGCAAATGTATTGGGATGTGTTTGTATGAGTGTAAATGTGGGAACGTGTGTTGGTGTATGTGTAGGTATTGATGCAGGTGTGCATGCGTGAATAAGTATGAGTGTGTGTTTCTGTGACTATGCGTGAGTGTATGGGTTTCTGTGTGTTAGTATGTATTTGTATGTGTGGTCTGTGCTCGCTTTGGTGTGTTTGGATATGCGCTTCAGCAAGGATGTAGGTTTGCACGTTAGTGACTGAGTAGGTATATGTATGATTTATATATGTGCGTATGTAAGTATGCGTGTTACTATACTGTAGATTTGCACATTGTAATGTGTTAGCATAAATGTAGGTATGCATATTAGTGTGTATGCATGCGGGTACCCTCAGCATCTCTTCAAGCTTATTTTAAGGCGTGTAACATATTGTGCCACAGATAAAACTGGTGTGGCCATCTACACAGGAGATATGCACACATACACGCATACATTTTAAATCTCACATTTTATGTGTGTGCATATTTACAATTGGAATACATTTATAAACAATCATGCAACCTCAAATGTAAACAATTAAAACAAAAATCTCTGCTTTCAATTGAGTGTAGTAGGAGACATTAATGTGTGTGGCAAGGTACAGTGTCTTCTTGTTTTTTTCTGTGGCCTCCTGGTAAAATTACCAACCATGGTGGGAGGGGGCACCGGGGAGGAAGGCAGGACAAATAGAGCTGGGCAACAGGCCCCATTGGGCCCCTCACTAGAGATGCCCGTGAGTAGATATGTTTGTGTGCGTTGTTGGCTGGCATGTATGTTAGTAAGCCTGTTAATGTGTATATATAAAGGCATGTGGGTATTGGATTTATGAGTAGGGGTGTCAATGGGTTTGAATGTCGGTATTCATATTATTATGCTTGTATTGGGTATGTGTGTAGAGAGAATATGCATTTAAGCATTTAGGTGAAAAAGAATAAAGTAGTGTCTGCTCACAAGTTAGGCCATTGGTCCCATGTTATATTTCAAATGGTGTTCTTCCTTCTCCCCCACTTAATACCTGGGCTGCTCTTTCCAATTCATAATAATTCCAGAGCTGACCCCACCACTTATCTATGTTCGGTAGAATAGTGCTGATCCACTCCTGGGCAATACATAACCTAGCCGTACAGATTGCGGTGAAAGAAAACAGTGCCACAGGATTATGCACCTGTTCCAAGGACAATATTCGGAGCCTAGATAACCAAATTGTACTCCTGTCCAAACTGCTTTGGTTACCTCCGCCCAGAAACAAGTTAGTTTATTATAGTTCAGAAATGTGCGAATGTAATCCACTTGCTCAATTTAGCATTGGGGGACATTTGGAATAAACCTGAATGTCTCACAATGTAATCTCATTGGTGTATAATACTATCTATGAATTACTTTAAACTGCTGTAATCGCAGATTAGCTGCTTCGAAAACAGCGTTACCAGCATCAATTGCAATCTGAATATTTTGTCTAAGAATTTCAATTACCAATTTCTCATGGCTTGTGCGTGAGCTCTTGCGTAGGCTCCTCACCCTCCCCCCACCCCCTCGTGGCTTGTGCGTGAGCTCCTGACCCCCTCGTGGTTTGTGCGTGAGCTCCTGATCCCCCACCCCCCTCGTGGCTTGTGCGTGAGCTCCTGACCCCCTCCCCGTGCCTAACAAAATTAATGTGTCCTCTCTACTACTCTCTAATGCTCACCTATTGCCATTGTAAATGACAATACCATTTATTTATGTTTTAAAAAAAAAAAGAAAAAAATGTCATGAGCAATGCCAATAGCTCTACCTTTAATAATGCCGAGACCATTGCATTGTAAATGCTTGTTATTTTAGCATTCTTGGATTTGTAGTCCTGTTTCCCCTACAATTAAAATCAAGACTACGAGTCCCAGAATGCAAAGCAAAATCCGGGATTCGCTCATCTAGTCATGCAAGAACTCAAGAAACTTGAGATCTCAATTTGTGTAAATGACCTACAAAAACGTTTATATAAGAACCATTTTGGACAATTTTACTCCCTACGATTATACTCGCAACAAAAACAGGAAGTCCATAGTTTGTCAGATATGCGAGGGGGGAGGTGGGGTGTGCGAGAAGGGGCTCAGATTCACGAGAGGAAAGAGAGCGCCGCACGGTGCCTTTACTGGCACCTCCGCCATCCGCGGGCGCCCCTTGAATCCATCACACGGTGCTGTTAAAACGCGTCACGCGCGAGCTTCTGCACGTTTTCTATGGTGCAGGGTCTGAAGCGGTTCCGCATGCAAGCCCCAGTCACGTGACATCGGGTGTATTGCTAGCCCTAGGTGTTGTATTCGAGGATGGTGTGTTGAGCGAGTGAGGTTTGCAGATTTGGTTAACTTAACAGGCTCTTTGCTGGATTGTTTAGTGCCAGATACGGCACCTAAAATACTTGCGTATAGCATCTTGTGACCCCCCCTTCACCTGCATGTGTGTTGTTACTTCTCCCTATGCCAGTGTTTGTAACTCGACGACGATGGAGTCAGCCTGAAAGCAGACGTGTGCTGTCCTCACTGTTCCGATCTTACCTTCCTATCTTGGAGGGGCGGGTTAGATGCTCAGGCTGCACCTCTTTTCCGACTGCAGACCTCCTAAGAATCTTGCAAAATACTGACTGCTGACAAAATGCACCCGATAGACATGTTTCAAGGATCACGGCTAGAGTCAGGGCACTTGCAGGTTATGTATTTTTATGAAAGCAAGAGCTCTGATTGTTCAGTTTTCCCAATTTGTTTTTAAAAGCTGCTGTTATTTCCTGTTTCGCATAATACCTCTGCTGTCCTTGGGCATTTTGCTTTTCACCTGTTTTGCTGTCGCACGCAAGCCACGTCTGGAGAATGGAATGTAAACAAACCAACCCATTAGTATGTAAAAATGGATCTCTTTAAATGCAGTGGGTGTGTGTGTGTCATGCATGTGATCCGCATTGAACTCATCTTATGTTTCCTATCCCAGCTTATTGCGTGATACTCGCTTACTGCCAGCCGGGCCAAACCGCACTTGTGTCTTTAGACACGGTGGAAGCATGAAGGGCCTGGATCCGGCGTGCAGCTACTAGGTGCGTGTGTAGTGATGAATTCAAAGGGCTGCGTGTGGTGCTGTTCGTGGTAAATTGTTGCAGTTCATTTAAGCGATGATGAGATGGGAACGCAGTGTTTGCCAGAGAGATGCAAAGCAGCTGCTGAAGCAAGGCAGCTGTATTGTAATTCAACCTCAGCCATTCCGGCGTTATGTGGCTCTGTATGTGTGTGTGGCTGTGGCTGTGGCTGTGGCTGTGTGTGTGTGTGTGTGTGTGTGTGTGTGTGTGTGTGTGTGTGGCTGGGTGTGTGTGTGGCTGGGTGTGTGTGTGGCTGTGTGTGTGTGGCTCTCTGTATGTGTGTGTGTGGCTGTGTGTGTGTGGCTCTCTAGTGTGTGTGCGTGGCTCTTTGTGTGTGTGTGGCTGTGTGTGTGTGTGCGTCTCTGTGTGTGTGTGGCTGTGTGTGTGTGGCTCTCCGTATGTGTGTGTGTGGCTGTGTGTGTGTGGCTCTCTAGTGTGTGTGTGGCTCTGTGTGTTTTTGTGGCTGTGTGGGTGTGGCTCTCTGTATGTGGCTCTGTGTGTGTGTGTGTGTGTGATGCTCTCTGTATGTGTGTGTGTGTGTGGCTGTGTGTGGAAGAGACAGCAGTGTGAGAAACCTTTTATTTGTTTTGGTTTTTGAAACATAAATAAAACGCATTGTTGTTTGCAATATCAATAGCTCAAACTCGCTTATATACGCGACCTATGCAATAGGTCTCGCATTTGCGAGAGATTAAGCTATTGGCATTGTAAATGACAATGCCATTTATTTATCTGTTTTCAAAGCCAACACATAAATAAAAATGTTGTCATTTACAATGCCAATAGCTCTAACTTTTGCAAAGGCGAGACCGTTGCATTGTAAATGCTTGTTTTTTTCGTTTACGTGTCAGCCAGTGGTTACTGGGCAGTATGCTAAGGGGACAGTGTTGTTTACCACTATTGCTGTAAAAGTGCAGGTACAGAGTGCCTGCACTTCTTTGATTTGAGAGAAGGAGCACCTGCACTCCTTTGAGGGGGTTTAATACTTTTAATGGGAGAGTGCCAGCCTTAATCAGACCTCACACCTCTATTTTGGATTACGCCACTGGGTAAGCAAGGTTTGTGCAAGATGAGGAGAGGCGTCTTTATAGAGTTGTGACCATAGTATAGTCTGAAAAACAGCATGAAACCCACCATGGACGTTGGAGCCGAAAGGAGTTTCTGGTTTGGGCGAAAATGTGACAGGCATTGTAGTTTTTCAGAATCGTTCTTAATTGTACAGTGGATGCAGTTTAAAGTAAGAAATAGTGAATTGTACTCACTCAGCACAGGAAGGACGCTGAGGAGATCTGATCACTCTCCTATGTGCCTGTCTCTGCTGGCCCCTCTGCGCTGACTGTTCAAGGTAGGTGTCTGACTTTAAGACACAATGTCGTATCCACCCTGGAGCGGCAGGGCTCGGATCAGGTATTTCTGGTTGGCCCCGGGGATTGTGGGTGGTAGGAATTCATAGAGTGTGCCTCGGTGCAGAAGTGTAGAGGTAAAGCTTGTGCAATGACTATACACCAGATCAAGCACCACGAGAAGTCCAGGGGCGGGACTTGTGAAGAACCCTCAGGTGATCCATCACCGCTGGCAACGCCGGGACGGGTCTCTCGCTCTCTCTCCCTGACAGTCAAACAGCTCAGAGGTGACTACCTTTCAACCCAGATCACGGGTAAGAAGGAGAGAGAGCGGCACAGAGTTTGTGAGATTAATTCAGGCACAGGGGTGGGCCCTCCCATCATAGTTGGAAGGACCCTAATTGGTCTCTCCCTCTCTGGAAGTTAAGCCAACTCAGAGGCCCAAATAACACCGGTTTTGCTTCTAGCTTTGGGGAACACGGTTCTTCCTTTGTCAAATGCTAATTAATTACACAAGCATTTGTAATGCAATAGGTCTCGCATTTACGCAAGTTTAAGCTATTGGCATTGTAAATGGCAATGCCTTTTATTTATGTTTAAAAACGAAAACAAATATAAAAGGCATTGTCATTTGCAATGTCAATAGCTTAAACTCGCGTAAATGCGAGACCTTTTGCATTGCAAATGCATGTTTAGGTAAAAGTGCCTGCCTTTCACCACAACAGAACCAAGCCTCCTGTGACGTGCCTGGCTCTAGCCTCGCTAGTGTCCCTCGCGCAGAAGAGAACAGCAAAGTAATTAAATAACCAAGCGCAGCCGCTATAATGAGCGGACCGCCCTGTAAATTAATTAAATAAACAAACAAGCGCGGCCGCAAAAGTGAAAGCGGACCGCGCTGCAAATAAAAAAAATAAACAAAATAGTGCTGTTAGCCATGATATAGCAGACCGTGAAGCATGACCAGTAAAAGGTCCAGACCTTATGGGCGGTAACAAATGGAGACAAGGCGGTACCAAGGAGAGACTTAAACGCCTATTTATCAGAAGCCAGCATTTAAGAAGGACAATGACACAAAACCAATGACAAATATGGGCAGAGAGTGGCATACCATACTACAGCATGCCTCGCCGAGCGAGCAGTGGATGCGCGCTGCCGCTAGGCTCAACCTAAAAAGGGATAGGTAGATCTCAAACTGATCTCGCCCACTGGAAATTACTCTGGGTTGCAGTCTAGTCCAATGCCCACTATGTCACCTCAGACAGGAACTAGCCACAGGCAAATCAGTGATGGTCCTGTTCTAACAGGGTCCGCATCTGGATATACTAACCACACTTAAGGCAGGGCATTGCACTGAGAAAAACAATTGCTCCACCAGCTTGCAGTTCACCAACACTACAAAAGGGAAGCAATTTCAATGTGTATTGTAATGAGGAAGGCCCCCTTCCATGAAATAAACTGATGAGGGCAAGAGCATAACGGCTCAAATGACAGCTAAAGAGCCAGGTAAGAACAATATTGAGGTTCAAAGAAGGGAACAGCAGCATCCTCTGAGGAATTACTCTTTCAAGGCCTTCCGGGAGCATGGTTTGGACAAGAAGGAAGATAGTGGTCTAACTCAGCAGATCTGCCCAGAGTAGAATATTTCTCCACTGCAGCAGCTGTGGAATAACCATCCCAGATACCAGACTGGTGAAAGTGACTTTGGGGGATCCCGTGGGGTGGAGCTCCTTTAAGTTGCTTTTATTTATCAGGATGGCAGGTAGAAAAGAAATGAGGCACGCTCACTGGTCCAGCGGGAGTCTCCTGGGAAGAAGATCTCACCCAACTGTGCCTGCACAAGTGAGTTTATTTTGCAATTTAGTGATCTTGGAACCCCTAATCTCTGATGGCGGTCATACAAAGCAGCTAACATTGGCATAAAAATACGGTTTCTGTGACTCGACTCAAATTTGGGATTGTAATGGAAGGGCATGAATATAAACAAAGGAACCTCACCCAAGATGGTGTCACCACGCCTGAATACATAAGTATAGCAGCGACTACAGAAGAGACTCCCCATGTATGATTCAATTCTCTCATATGAGATTTCAGCGAACAGTACAACCTGACATCTCAAAGTGAGTCTGCATGACGCTGCATAGTGTGGCAAAGAGTTTTGTCACTAAGTCTCACTCTAACTGCGCCTGTGGCCATCTAGTCTTAGAGACTTAGGCTTAGAGAAAACACTAGCCAATTCTAGAAAGCAGTCTCTTTACGTAATATAGCAAAACGTTGATATACCATGTAAAGAGTCCAGGGGTTCCCTTATGAGCGCACAGGGGCTTGCTAATCAATCCCAAAGTGCTCTATTAGGGGGATAGAGTGGTCGAGCAGCCTTGGGCTGAACACAGAGGAGTGGAAAACATTTAAAAATACACACAATGATTAATAAATGACACACAAGACTCAAGATAAGCAGATAAGCACCAATTTATAAAAAATGGCAAGTACCTTTATACATGATTTGGCAACAGAGACAGATCGTTCAGTTATGTACGTTTTCAAATATAAATTCTTTTCACTTAAAAAATGTGTAGGAAAGTCCCCCTTTTTTGCATGTTTTCCCCCCACGTTTTGCCTGAAGTTGATGCTCTTTGACGAAGTGCACCCAGTGTTACTGCTAACCAGGTACCCAAAGCCTGTGTTCTTTCCCTAAAACTGTACCTTTGCACCTCCAATTGGCACCTCTTTGGCCACATGCAAGTCCCTTGTAAAAGGTACCATGGGTACCAGGGTGACCAGGGAGGGCCTCTAAGGACTACAACATATATTGTGCCACCCTTAGAGTCCCTGTATCTTAACACACATACACGCCCTTGCAGGCTGCGTGTTTTGGTGCAGAGGAAAGTGAAGAGTCGACATGGCGCACTCACACACCTATGTGCCATGTCTACAACCCACTGCCTTTGCCTATGGTATTGGTGTAGGTAGCTGGCTCCGTCTATACTATACCAAAATGAGGTATAGTGTGCACAGAATCTAGTGGAACCCCAGAGGTAGGTTAGAGGTAAAAGTAGATAGCACCTTACTATCTATATGTGGTAGTGTGGGCGAGCAGTAAGGCTTTATCAAAGGGTATTGTTAAGCATTTGTTCCACACACTCAGGCAAGAAATGATGTCACACATTCAAAGACTGAACTCGGACCAATTTGTATGTATCAAAAATATTATTTAGTTATTTTATTTCTAGAACCAAGCCAAACCTGGTGCAGGTAAGAGAAATAATACTTCAAAATCTTATGCAGTAATTTACAGTTGAATGCAGGTTCAAATGCAGTTGGTTGATTTAGAGGTAAGTCAACAGTTCGAGGTTACTTTTTAGTTACTTTACAGATTACTGTGCATGTTACTTATTGGATTATTTTTGCTAATCAGTGTGATATGCCTAGATTTCACACTGAAACAAATCCTATACGAAAGGTAAGTAATTCCGGTTTTACACATTTGCAGTTTTTCAATGATTCATACAAACCAACTCCACACTTGGAAGAATTTTCAAGGAAAAGCAGTCCATGCAATCCTATGGGAGGAAGTAAAATGCGACTTAACCAGTATGCAAATGTTCTTGGCATGTAGAGCTGTAGATTCACATGCTTTGCATAAGTCTGCCATCTAGTGTTGAGTCCGGATGTTTTCACTTTATTTTTGTTCGAAGAAGTCTTTTCCCCTCACGAGGTAGGTGACTCCTCCTTTCGCTGATAGTGCGCATGGGCATTGTGCGAAAGTACCATCTTTCTTGCACTGGTATGCCCACACTTTTTTCGGAACTGCTGATGTGCTTTGACTGAGTGTGCCCTGGGTCCCTGCCAACCAGGTACCCATGGCCTGTGTTCCTTCCTTAAAAGCTGTGTTGAAAATAAAACCCAATTGGCATCTCTGGACACCTGTCAGCCCCTAGTAAATGATACCCTAGGTACCCAGGGCATGGTGACCAGAGAAGACCCCTGAGGACTGCAGCACTTATTGTGCCACCCTCAGGGGCCCTGTACCCTGACACCCACACACTGCATTTGCAGGCTGAGTGTCTAGGTACATAGCTAAACCAAGAGTCGACATGGCACACAACCCTGTGTGCCATATCCACAGAACCCACTGCCCTGGCATACTTCCGTCACCCCTCTAGCTGGTGCCCTATGCCAGAGGCGTGGGCACAGGTGCATGAGCCCTGTGCCCCTACAGTACCCAGGGCCATTCCTGGGCACTGTAAGTGCAGTGATGCCATTAAGAGTATATGGTGCTGGGAGGTTGTCATTACGAACTCCACAGCACCATAATGGCTACACTGAAGACTGACAAGTTTGGTACCAAACTGCTCAGCACATTAAACCCGCACTGATGCCAGTG
This sequence comes from Lissotriton helveticus, assembly GCF_964261635.1. Taxonomy (NCBI): domain Eukaryota; kingdom Metazoa; phylum Chordata; class Amphibia; order Caudata; family Salamandridae; genus Lissotriton; species Lissotriton helveticus. The sequence goes on from NC_136061.1 coordinate 1,502,437,314, forward strand.
ATGGATTTAATGTAAAATGCACCTGAGGGCATCTTAAAGCTTTTGCTCTCCGAAGACCTAACCTACAATCCACGACTGGGCTGAGTGGCTGCAGAGGCTGCCACACAGCAGACATGTTGCTAGACCCCTGGGTGGAGAGCCCCCCGCTCTCCTGGGCCTGCAACAATGCACATCCTGGGCGAGGTGCTAGGTCTCCTCCCCCAGGATGGGCAGGGGGAAGCTTCAAAGGTATGCCGCCTCTGTGAGCTTCTCCAGACCATTTGCTGTACCCAGCAACTGGCCCCCACCAGTTCTGACCCCACTCTGGCGGGAAGACTGGCGGGAAAAACTACGTCAGGAAGGGGGGTGTGCCAGCCTGGGCCAACCCCATCCCTAAGGTGGGGGAGACGAGGTGAAGCACGACCCCAGGCTCTGGTCATCTTGAAGATGGGCAGCCCTGCCCAATCCCAGCTAGGCTCCTGGCCCCCCTCCCACAGGAGAGGAGCAGGCTAGGGGGTGTACCCACCCCAGGACAGGGACCCATTGGTCCCTGCCCTTGCCCTACCTGTAACGTCCCTAAATTTAGTATTTAGGGGCTCCCTGAACCTTCTTCCGGCAGATCCCGATATCAAAAGAAGAAAGAAGATCAAGAAGAAGACCCACCGTGCAGCTGCTAACAGGACGACAACAACTGACTTGGCCCCAGCCCTAACGGCCTGTCGGTCCTGGAACCTGCTCCTGCCTAAATCCCGGCAACTCCTGCGGACAGCAACCTTGGGACATCCAGAGGAACTGCCTGCCTTGACCCTCTTAAAGACTGGGACGCCCATCAGCAGAGGCTCTGCTGCAACAACCCCCCTGGTGCCAGCCCACCCTGCACCCCCCGAGCCCGGCCCATGCCGAGTGATCCAAGACCACGAGGACGTCCCCCCGGCGACTGGGACCCAAAGTCCAGTGCCCAAACACCCTCCTCGACTAACCAGAAAATGCCTGCAGACTCAGAACCAGGGGCCCCCAGCTGAGAGTAAGCTTTTCCGACACCCAAAGACACCCTTGCACCCGGCGCCCTACAGCCCCATTTGCCTGCCTTTGGGGCACCTACCTCTGCTCCAAGATCACAACTTACCTCTCGACGTGCTGGTCGCCCCTGGAGAGTCTCCGCCCCCGAGCCTGCAGCCTTTGTTACCTTTTGACCTTTTCCACTAGATAACATTGAGCGCCCGATGGCTCAAAAGCACCCTGCACCCAGCCGCCCGAGAACCGCTGGCCGTGCCACCTTGGCCTATCCTGCTTCCCCCTTTGCCCTGAGCAAGTGACCAGGAGCCCAGCTCCCACATCCGCGTGGCCTGCTAGCCAGCAGCCACCAACGGGAGGCCCCCGTCCCCCATTGGAAAACATTGGGCCTAACTACGTCTGCACCCGGCCGCACCTGTGCCGCTGAGGGTGAACCAACTGTACCTACCTGACCCTGGGGGACCCCTGAGTCTATGCCCAGAACCACAACTTCACCAGTCGAGTACTCACAAGAAAACCGGTAACTCACTTACCTGCCATTGAATGACATTGACCGGTTTGACTCGAAAAATCTTCTGTCTACTTTTGAAAACTTGAAAAATTCATATAAAATCATCCGATTTCCGAAATACTCACCTGTGATCAGGAGAGGAGCCAGTACTGTACCTTGTAGCCCAGTGCTGAAATGCAAAAGTAATCCCTAGCGGGTTTACTAGTAACTTGTATTTCCTCAATAGGAATCCATTGCCTGCTTTTCTATGAAATTTCTTTTGTGTCTACTTTTGAAACCTAGAAATATTCTTTAACAATCATACGAAATACTGAAAGGTAATTACTTACCTGTTTTCAGTTGAGACCCCAGTGCTGGCCCCAGGAGACCAGTACTGGATTACAAAAGTAACGAGATCGCGCTTTACCTGCAACCTGAATTTTCTCCCATTGAATAACATTGCCAGATTTCTGTTGAAACGTTTTTAAGTGTGAACTTTTAAAATAGCTTTTTATTCCTGAAAAATCACCACAATACCTAAAACGTTTTTGCTAAACTGTTTCCAGCTTAGACCCCAGGACTGAACCTAGGAGCCAGTCCTGGAATTACCAAAGTAATCTACAAAGTCACCTCAATAACACCCCCACCCCTCTCCCCCCATACTCCAGTCACTTAAACACGTGCTCTCCCTCAGTGCCCCCCCCCCAACTCCTTACCCAACTGCACGCTGGACACAATCATGACCACCCTCCTCCAAGTGAGAGAAGAACTCCACACCCTCAAAGAGTTACTCCTCACGCACCCCAGACACCCCCCTCCCACCACTACTTCTCAATGAAACAACAACTCCCCCTCACATTCTACTCACCCCTTACATTGGACCTCTATCCCCTCACGCAACACCTCCAACCGCCCCCAGCGCACTATCAAGACACATCCTATTCACCCCTTACATTGGACCTCTATCCCCTCTCGTAATACCTCCAACCGCCCCCAGCGCACTATCAAGACTCTCTCGGACCTCGACATACATACCCTACTCCGCACATATGTCCCGGCAACCCAAAACCTCTTAGCCACCACACACCTGTCCATTCCTACGATTCTTTCCAACCCTCTCAGACACCCCATGCATAACAACAGAGGCTCCGTTCCCAACAACCTCACTAAAATCCCTCTCACTATAGACCCATCCTCCTCCCCTTGCACCCCCAGACTCAAATGCACACTTCTCAACTGTAGATCGGCCCAAAAACACTCATCGGAGGTCGCTGACCTCATCATGTCTTTGAACCTTGACTTAGCCATCCTAACTGAAACATGGCTAACTGAATCCTCCACTCCTATCATGGATATCCTAGTCCCCCCCAACTACTGCATCATTAGACTTGACAGGTCCAACAAGACAGGCGGCGGAATCGCATGCATTTACAAGAACAACCTCTCAATTAATAAAGTCACCGCCCCTTCTCTTACCTCCTGTGAATACTTCTGCCTTGATGTCATCAGTGAAAACAAACCTGTATGTTCACTACACATCATATACCACCCTCCTGGGGACAACCTCATCTTCCCCCAACAACTCAAGGACACAATGTCAATCAATTCAGGACGGCAAAACACACAAATCTACCTTGGCGATTACAATCTTCACTGGAATGACTGCAGTGACGCAGTGGTTAATAGCCTCAAAAATGTCCTTAACGCTTCTGACCTCACACAAATCTGCAACAGCCCGACACATGACAAAGGCTCTATCCTCGACCTTGTCATCTCCAAAGAAGGCACTATTCAACTGGATTCAATCCAACCTTGTGACTGGTCAGACCACCATATTGTCACATTCTTCCTCAAGGAAAAAGTTAAACGTATCCCGATCCAATACTCCAAGCCCAAAGTTTGGAAAAGAGACCTGAGGAAACTCAATCCAAACTCTCTACCCCTTAACAGCTGCAATCTCCTACTCCCCCCTACCGACGTTACTGACGTTCAGTACTTAACTGACCACTATCTCAACACCATGGCCTCAATAATCAATGAGGCTGCACTGATGCAACTGAAAAGAGTCTCCACCAAGATCTCCAACTCCTGGTACAACGGGAGCCTCAATGAAGACAGACGGGCTATGCGAATGGCAGAGCGCACCTGGAGATCTGTTCCCTCGACACTGCACTTAAAAATTCTGAGGAAAAAGAGAAACGCATACTTCAGGAAAATAAAACGCTCAAAATCAGAGTTCTTCAGACTCCAGCTCGACCAAGCAAAAAACCGTCCAAGTAAACTGTTCGAGCTAATCCGATCACAATCTAAGGAACAACCCCTAGCTGTTGACATTATGGGCATTGCTCCTTCCTGTGAAGATTTCTCTGCCTTCTTTAACCAAAAAACTGACAACATAAGGAGAGATCTCCTCATTGACGCAAGCCTTTACTCAAAACCCCACTGCATAACACCCAATGAACTAAAAAACAATGCGACATGGTCATCCTTTGGCACCTACTCTGAAGATGAAATTGACAGAATACTCAGCACCCTGAAACCATCCAATCACCTCACTGACCCTCTTCCTGCTAACGCCGTAAAAGACTTCCCCCCTTTGCTCCTCCCACTCTGGACTAAAATTATCAATAGCTCACTTCAACAAGGAACCATCCCTGACTCCCTCAAAGTTGGACAAGTTACACCTTTACTGAAGAAACCAACAGCCAACCCCACTGATCTAAACAACTACCGTCCGATTACCAACATTCCCACTCTCGCCAAACTGTTGGAAAAATGCATCCAACTTCAACTGACAAAGCACATAGAACAGTTTGATCTCCTCAACCCTCATCAATCAGGCTTCCGAGCAGGGCACAGCAATGAAACCGCTATGACTCACATAATTGACGACGCCCTCCAAATTTTAGATCAAAATGATACCTGCCTCCTCATCCTTCTTGACCTCTCTTCAGCATTCGACACTGTGAAACATGAGAACTTACTCGAACTCTTAAACACAAGAATGGGTCTCTCTGGGACTGTTCTCCAGTGGTTCACTTCCTTTCTACACAACCGGTCTCAAAAATTCAAGAGCAAAAACTTGATGTCCTCTCCAGTACCTGTTTCGTTAGGTGTCCCCCAAGGTTCATGCCTATCCCCTACGTTATTCAACCTAGTTATGGAACCTCTCACCACCCTGTTACAAGCCTCCAATGTACACTTTCACATGTACGCCGATGACACTCAACTATATCTCAAGCTACAATCCCCCAAAGACATTATGCGTCTGAACTCAACGATCAGAAGCACCCAATCTTGGCTGGCCGATAACCACCTCAAACTCAATGCCATGAAAACTGAGTTCCTCCTGATCTCACCTCTCACGAAAATATCTACCACACAAACATGGCTTAAGCACCTAACTACACTCAATGTCCAACCGACCATCGTGGATTCAGCAAAATCTTTAGGCATAACACTTGACACCAACCTCAACATGCAGCAGCATATCAGCAAGGCAACCAAGGGGGCGAACTTCCAAATAAATACCTTGAGGAAACTTAAACCCTTCCTCCCAGCCAAAGACTTCCAAACTGCAGTACAAGCACTAGTCATCCCTCGCATAGACTACGGCAGCGTGGCCCTCTGCGGCCTCCCCCTAACTACAACTGCACCCCTAAGAGCTTCACTAAACGCGGCAGCAAGGCTCATCACTGGATCTAAAAAACAACCTCATATCTCCCCTGACTTTAAATCCCTGAACTGGCTGCCTTTTGAAGCCAGAATACAGCTGAAAATTGCCTGCATGACGCACAAGGCTATACACCTGAAATCACCCGGCTACCTCACGCAGAAGTTTACAATTTCCGGCGGGGCCAGAACCACCAGAAGTACAAACAATCTTCTGCTGAAGCCTCGAAGATTCCGGAAGGAAAAAACTTACAAACGCTCCTTCTCAGGAATGGCGCCCAGGATCTGGAACTCACTCCCTCCTGAAACCAGACTCATCTCCTCCACTCTTCTTTTTAAGAAAGAAGTTAAAACTATCCTCATGGCTAAATACACTTGAACTACTACGTTTGATTTACTTTGCGTCGATCAGTATTACCTGTCTGATTCCTATACACATGTTTTACTTGTATTGTTGAACTACCGGATTGTCCATGCTACCTCATATTTGTACTATTTGTAATATTTGTACTATTTACATTGACTTGATGACCTACCTTCCTACTATGCTCCTTCGTTTCCCTACCCTTCCACTTGCCTTTGTAAAGCGCTCTGTTATCTGCAAAGATCTTGTTTGCGCTATATAAAACTTTCAAAATAAAAGTAATCACCCATGTTTATATAAGGGAATCCATTGAGCGCAATGCTAAATTGTGTGCAGAATTGTGTTGCCTACTGCAACCCCTATACCTATTGTCTTTACAAAGTTTATTGCCTTTCTGCAAAGTACTCATCTGCGACCTCTCATATTGAGAGCAGCATATTTTTTATGCCTGTTGGTTCTAGAAATAAAACAACGATAACATTTGATATAAAAGAAATTGGCCTGGAGTTCAGTCTTTGAGTGCGTGAACTCAATGGTTAGAGCGGCAGACCCTGATGCAGAGTTCTGGCCAGGGACCAGGGTTCGATTCCCGCCTCGGTGGGGTCTCGGGCTCATTTTCCTCGGACCTGTTAATTCTCGCCTCGGTGCCTATTCTAATCACGGGCCCCACGCTGCAACTCTGGGCAATAGCTTGCTTAGCCTCCACACCGGCCCCAACAGCGCTAAGGATGCCTGGCTTCACCCTGGGGGTGCCCAGGAGTGGACACTTCACAGGGAAAGCCAGGAGGGGTTCCACAGCGGTATGAGTATCAGCGCCAGGAAACCGCATAGGCGACACCGCAAGGTGACCGTCTGGTGACAGTGCGCTCTATAAGTACCATGACATTTACATTTACATTTACTCTTTTGCTGACTGAGTGTGTACAACAAAAGCTTTACACTGTCCTCTGGTATTGCCTTACTGTTCGACCAAGCTACCACTTTAGAGAGTAAGCTTACACCTGGCTTTAACCTCTGTTATATCTCTGGGTTTGTGGACTCTATGCACACTGTACCGTACTCTGATCCAGTATATATAGAGCCACTTTCTCACAGGCATCGACTCCATTGTTAGATTATTTTCCCGCAGAGGATGAGAATGGAGTTAGTAAGAGTAGAATACAGGTGTCCAGGTGTATGTATCCAAGTAAGATAGTACTGGAACAGGACCCAGGGAGGTGGGATGGCGCGTGTAAATCTACAGCTCTACATGCCAAGAACAGCTGCATACTAGGGTAAGTAGCATTTTCCATTCGAGGCATGTGAGCTGTAGATCATATGCCTTGCATAGACTACACAACAGTAATCTCCCAAAGCGGTGGCTAACCTGTAGCTGTTGCAGTTGTTTGAAATAGTGTACGTAGAACTGCCTGCGGTACATTAGCTTGTTGTCTAGCTAACAAATCTACACAATAGTGTTTTGTAAATGTGTGTGGTGTAGACCATGTTGCAGCTTTACAGAGGTCAGCTATGGAAATGTTTCCTAAAAAAGCCATAGAACCTCCTAGTTTGTGGGTGGAATGCACCCTAGGGGGAATTGGTAAAATTATTTTTACTTTGGCATAGCAAGTTTGAATGCATTTAACTATCCATTGTGCAATACCCGATTTAGAAATGGGATTGCCTTTGTGTGGTGGAGCAAAAGCGACAAAGAGTTGTTTAGTTTTATGAAAAGGTTTTGTCCTTTCTATGTAATAGAGTAATGCTCTTTTAACATCCAAGGTGTGTAGAGCACGTTCTGCCACAGTATCTGGTTGAGTAAAGACCACAGGAAACTCAATAGATTGGTTGATGTAGGAGGCAGAAACAACTTTAGGTAGAAATTTAAGGTTAGTGCGAAGAACCCCTTTGTTTTGGTGTACTTGTAAAAATGGTTCTTCTATGGTTAATGCCCCTGAAGCTCACCCACTCTCCTCAGTGATGTGACACCAATGAGGAAGCAAATTTCCAAGTGAAAAATTGCAGTTCATATTTAGGCAATAGCTCGAAGGGTGGACCCTTTAGTCTGGTAAGGACAATATTAAGATTCCACACTGGGGCAAGTGTAAGGGTGGGAGGAATAACTCTTAAGTTCTTCTATGAAAGCTTTAAAAACAGGCACTCTGAATAGGGACAGATGTTGTCTATTTTGAAGATAAGCAGCTATAGCAGCGAGATGTAAGCGTGTAGATGTGTACGCTAAATGTAAGCGTTGTAAATATAGTAAATAGCCAATTATATTTTGAACGGAAGCATCAAGCAGGTTGATATGGTTGTTATCACAATAAATAACAAACCGCTTCCATTGTAGTAGGTCTTCTGGCCTCTTTACTGATATTCATACAGTCTGGTGGAAGATTCAGATAACCAAACTCTATGACTTCAGGTGCCAGATCGCAAGGTTGAGAGGTTTGGGATCTGGATGCCTTATCTCTCCGTTGCTCTGCGTGAGGAGACTGGATATGAGATGTAGTTTTTGATGAGGAACTACTGAGAGTTCCAACAGGATAGTGAACCAGGGCTGACGGGCCAAGTAGGAGCTACCAGGATTAGTGTGAGGGATGTTTGCCTGCGCTTCCGAACCACTAGTGGAATGAGTGGGAGAGGCGGAAAAGCATAGGCAAATATCCCTGACCAGTTCCTCCATAGAGCATTGCCTTTGGATAATGGATGTGAATACCTAGTGGCGAAGTTTGGGCATTATATGTTTTGGTGTGCGGCAAACAGTTTTATGTTTGAGAAACCCCATATCTGAAAGAACAGGAGGAGAACTTGAGGGTGAAGTTCCCACTCGTGGATCTGTTGTCTCTGTCTCCTGAGCAGATCTGCGATCTGATTGTTTACTCCTGGGAGGTGGTCCGCTAGGAGATACATTTTTTGATAAATGGCCCATCTCCAAATGGCTTGTGCAAGGTGTGACAGTAGGAGAGAGTGTGTCCCCCCCGTTTGTGTATGTAATATGTGGCTGTCATGTTGTCTGTGCTGATTAGCACAGCTTTGCCTACGAGATGAGTTTGGAAGGCTTTGAGTACTAGAAAGACTGCTAGCAGCTCTAGATGATTTGGGTGGAGTTGCTTTTCCTTTTGACTCCACAATCTTGTGACACCTTCAGCGACACTAGGCTGGCCGGGTGCAGAGTGCTGAGGCACAATGTTATCCAATGGGGGATAGGGGTCTCCGGTTGGTAGCTGTTCACGAGTAGGCCACAAGGCTGGGGGAGCAAAGCTCCTGGTGTTAGGTTCAGGGCAAAGGAGGATCCAGTTTAACACACAACGTGCACCCGCAGCAGAGCAGGGGCGGCTGGGTGCAGGGTGCTGGTTTGGCATCGGGAGCCCTGTTGTTTTCAATGGGGATTCTCCGATTGCAACAACCACTGCAGGGTCGGGGGCGAAGATCTTTTGGAGGTGACCACCAGTTGGAGAGGTAAGTTGGGATGCCTGGGGTTGCTGGGACACTGTTGGTTGGGCCACCCAATGCCTTGGGACATCGGGTGCAGGGGTGTCTTTAGGCATCAGGTTTTCTTACCAGCTTCGATCAGAGTCTGGAGGGTCCTCCAGAAAGGGGCTGCAGGCATCGACTGGAGATTCAAGGCAGGTCAGAGATCACTAGATCTCAGGTCAGGATCGCCGGGGAGACCTCCTCATGGTGTTGGACCACTCGAACTTGGGCCGTGTGCATCGGGTGCAGACTCACGGATTTGGCCGGAGCCAGAGCCTGTAAGTGAGCAAATCCAGTGCTCATGGGAGACAAAGTCTTGGTTTTGAAAGGCAGGGCAGGTCCTTCGGATTCTTGAGGGCTGCTGGTTGAAGGACAGACCAGGATTTCGCTGGAGCAGGTTCGAGGTGCGGACAAGCTGGTAGAACTGGGGCCAAGTCAGTGGGCGTCCTCTTCTTAGTTCAGCACGGCTTCTTCAGTCCTCCTTCTCTCTTCTGGTCGGTTCATGTCTGAGGCGGCAAGGTTTGGGGTTGCGATCTAAATATTAGCTTTAGGGGTGTTACAGGTAAGTAAAGGTCAGGACCAATGGGTCCCTTCCTAGGGCTAAGTTCCCCCCGTATTATGGCACCCTCCAGTGGGAGGGGTAATATGCCTTTCTCTGGTTGGCTAGGCCCATCCATCTGCAAGATGGCGGGGACTGACAGTTGTGCTTCACCTCGCCTCCCCCACCTGAGGGATGGGGTTGGCAAAGGTGGGCACACCTCCCTTCCTCACATGGTTTTCCCGCGATTCTACCGCCCATAGTGAGGTCAGAACTGGTTGGTGCCGGTTACTGGAAGCAGCAAATGGCTGGGGTAGCTCACAAATTCAGCAAGCCGTTGAAGCTTCCGCTTCGTGGACCCTGACCATCCTGGGGGAGGAAGCATAGCACCTCGTCCCAGGACGTGCATTGTTCCAGACCCTCAAGAGCAGCAGGCTCTCAACCCAGGGGGCCAGAAACATGTCTGTTCGTGGCTGCTGGTGAGCAGCCACTCAGCCAGGAAACTAGTTTGGTCGTTTTTCAGGGAGCATCCCTAACATGCCCTCGGAGTGGATTTTTCATTAAAGTGTGGGTTTAATGTGCTTAGAAGGTGGATACCAAACTTCCCAGTTTTCATTAAAGCCATTATGGTGCTGTGGAGTCTGTAATGACAAACTCCCAGCACCAGATACTTTATGGCATTACTGCACTTACAATGTCTAAGAATTGGCCGAGACACTGTAGGGGTACAGGGCTCATCAACCTGTGCCCTCAACCACTGGTATAGTGCACCCAGCTAGAGGGGTCATTTGGCCTTGGGTTCCAAGGTGAGCCAAATGTGCTCCACGCCCTGTAACACAGGTTTTTGTGTTGACTCACTTGTGACTGGGTGTTAATGAACAATTTGCCAAGTAACACGTTTTTGATTTTCCATAACACAGTGTGCTGAGCACTGGACTCCAGTAACACTAGACTCTCTGAAAGATTAGTAGCTTGGGATCACTGTCTCACAAGGCACTCCCACAGATGATGAATTTTTAACTGAGCACTTTGAACTATTGCAGTACAAGAGAACATCATTCCCAACAGTTGCATTATTGTCACTGTCCGAGGATATGAAGTCTGGTAAAAGTAAAATATCGTCTGAAATGCAACCGCTCTCACTTTGTTGGAATAGGCTTTGCCTGTTACTGTATGGAGTATGGCTCTCATAAGTGGTGGGTTTGTTGGTGGCAAAGATTCGCTTTTTGATAGCACTGACTGTGAACCCTAATGTATGGAGTAGAGAAACTGTTTAGAGTGAGCGAGGCATTGCTCATGACAGTTGCTCTTTACCAGCCAGTCATTTATGTATGAAAGTACATTATTGACATTACCTAGCGATTAGCTGCAACCACTGTGGGAGATTTTGAGAGCAATCAGGGGGTTGTTTAGACCCCGAAAGGGAGTACCTTGAACTGATCATGGGTTTCACTTACCACAAACCTAAAATACTCAGGATGTGCAGGACAGATAAACATGTGGAATAGGAGTCCTTGAGATAAAGGGTCGCCATGCAGTCCCTGACCCAGAGCATAGAAAAAAGTATTGGCTTCTGTATCCAGTCTTTTTTTTGTAAATGAGAAAATACATGGAATAAACACTTTTTCCCGGTGGTCTGAAGGATAAAGCTTTATTGCTCCCTTCTGGAACCAAACCTGCACTGTTCCTGGCTGCATCTGTTAGTGGTCTTGGATGATGCTGTAGCAGCATGGTATAATATTGAGTGGTGTGGTATAAAACTTGCCTGATGTTATACCTTCCCAATACCCAAATGGGGAGAATATAATCTTTTAAGCACCCCCCTTCCAGACATGTGCTGAACGGTTGAGTGGTGAGGGGTGTTTATGCAACTTCTTTACTAGGAGACATGGGTGCCTTGGGCCTGCGCACAGCTACTTCCGTAGAAATCTCCCCCACTGACCCTCATGAAAGGTTGTTTTGATTGATAGTGATTTTGGTGAGGTAGCCACTGACTTGATTCCAGCTCATGCTTGTTGCCACCGAAACCATGATGATCTTTTTTTCTTTTCTTAAAACACCAAGGTCTCTTGAGGGCTGTAAAGGTGTTCCTCATCCAGAGGCTTGCAACCATGCATGCCATCAGAGGAGAATGTTGGTTTTCCTGGAGTTAAGGTCAGATGCTTCCAGGGCACACCTAATATTTGTGTTGCAGATGATTTTTAAGTGGTACTGGTGATATCATTATCATAGTCCAACAGAGTTGGCTCTGCATCACTCTGTGACAGCTCCCCCAAAAAATTACATTTTTGTAAGCAGCATCAATCAGCTTGCTTTCCTTGTCATGTGGACAGGCAACCCCTCAGAAGCCAGAACAATTGACCACAAGCGAATCTGGTGACCATGTCCCCTGTTAACTGTAGGGTCCTCAAGCACAGCTTTTTACTTTTTTTTCAATCTTTTTGTGAAATACCTAGTTTTACCCTACGGGCGCCAGGATGCCCGTAGGGTTACAGCGCGCTTTAGAAATGATATAAATAAATAAATAAAAATAATGATATGATGTCTTATGTTTTGAACTGAGCATAAAAGCATGTATTTTAGCATCTGCAGATACTGTACTGATTTCTCTGTTTTAGGTAGTGTTTCAATGATAAATTCCTACTCTTCCTCAACTACACTGAGGTTTGCCTTGTATAGTTCTCTACACACTGGGTGACTATGTTGTAGAAGGTGTTATTATTTGGTGGCGATGACTTGACAGAAAACAATTCCAAAGACAGCTTGTCTTAGGGATTGACATTATAATTAAGGCTCGCAGTTTTCCATTTTTATAGATAAATACAGTCAGAAAACAATCTGTTTCCTGTCTTTTTTTATTTTTAAAAGCGGAAAAATACTGAAAATTGTGCTTCTCATGAGTGACTTTCTGTGCTGTCTGCTGTGAATTCCAATACAACAGATGAGCGGATCGACCGCATGGGGAGTTAAAAAACAAGTTAAGATATCTTTAAATACAGTCATAGGTTAAAATATATTTATAATAAATTGCTAATATTTATCTGTGGCTGTAGTGCTTTGCTGTAGTTGGCTTCTGAATTTGCTAAAACACAATGGGCATCAGAGAATTAGTGTTGAAATTTACCATTTTTGACTCCACTTATTCTCAAACCACAAAATAAACATGGATAAATACTCCTAGGATGGCCAAAAAATAAATATGGATAACTACACATGAAAATAAATACCATAACACAGAGCCCTAATTCTAAATATGTCAAGGGTAGGGGTCTGGGACATACATAGGAGGATCAGACTAGGCGTCTCTCTGAACAGATTGTGGAGGGGAGGTGGAATGGGTAGGTGACTTTGCTGTTGGTGGGCTTGACCACCTAAGCCTAGTTTTCTAATGGATAGAACATGCCCTGAGGTGTTCAGAGATTACCTCCTTGAAATTGAGATGATGTCTTTTTGTGTGAGGCAGGTGCAGTTTGAGGTAAATGAGCTAACACCTGCCTTAAAACTGGGTCTAAGTAGATTTTCCCTTGATTCATATCAGGCTGCTCGTCTTCTTGTTCATGCGATGTTAGGACACTCAACGTCAAAGACAATGGTGGCTACAAGTCAGACTTCAGTGTTTCGAGACAGGCACTCCACGATTTCAGGAGGTTCTAGAACCTGGTCTTGAGGTTTTTACGGAGGTCAGGCTGGTTTGGAGTTGCTTCATGGCTTGAGGCATGACTATCGTGGCTATTACTTGCCCTGAAGCCAAGGATCTGTTCAAGGTCAAACCCTTGACAGAGGATTCTTTAAAGTGTTGGCTAGGAAACCTCAGGCATAGTATTTGTCCTGGGTATGGGTTACTGTAGGAAGCTGGCTCTGTATATTGTATACCACTAGGTGGTTATACCATGCACAGAGTCCAGCGGTTCCCCAAAAGTGTACAGAGCTCAATGTAAAACCCAAAGTGATCTTTTAGTGGTAGTGTGGGCGAGCAGCCTTAGGCCTAACACAGAGGAGTGCAAGAAATGTATTGCACAACTTTGCCAATAATGGACACACAACTCAAAAAAAAGATCCACAACAATTTTTGAAAATAAGCTTTGTTTGTACTTTATTTTAAGATCAAGATCTTTGCAATAAGGTAAGTGCATTTCTAACTAAAAGTACTTTTCACTTTCAAAAACCGACCGTGCAATTTCTGAACAGTTCAATGTTAACCTATGGAGGAAAACAATAATGCGGTTATAAAATTAAGTACGCAAATTACACTTCCAGGCTTCAGGACCAAAAGGTCAGCAAGTGCAATGGTAAGGTGAGTATCAAAGCTGCACCACCAGTGAGACTGGGGCGGCCGGGTGCAGAGGTCAAAATTGGAGCTCAGCTCAATGTGTTTCAATAGAGACTGGGGGTGGTCTCCTACACGCTGTGTAGGAAACTGGCTCTATATATACTACTCCAAAATGAGGTATAGTGTGTATAGACTCCAGGTGCCCCCAGAAGTAGGCAGAGGTTAAAGTTAGATAGAACCTTACTCTCTATTTGTGGTAGAGTGGTCGAGCAGTAAAGGCAGTATCAGAGGACAGTGTTAAGCATTTGATGTACACACTCCGTCAGCAAATGAATACACATACTCAAGAACTGTACTCTAGGCCAATTGTTTTTGTATAAACAAATATACTGCTGTTTATTTTTAGAACCAAGCAAGCCTGGCAAAGGTAAGCATTAAATAATTTTCAGTAATAAGTTGCTGGACGTAGAACAGTTTGAAAATGCAATAGAAATTGTACTTTGTTTGATTTCCAAGGGATGCAGTAGGTTGCAACACTTAGCAAATACAATACATTGAAATGAATAGGCTTTTTCAGTAAATTACAGGTAAGTTACTTTTTACGTTACTTTTCTAACTCAGTGCTGGATACCTAGATCCAGCACTGGGACATTTCCTGCAAACAAGTAAGTAAATATGTTTTGGTTATTTAAGCGATTTTTAAAGAATATTTTTAGATTTCAAAACTCCACACTTAAAAACTTTTTGAAAGAAAATTGTTAATGTTAACCTATGGAGGAAAAATAGGTTATTGGTTCACAGGTAAGTATTAGACTGTGGTGGGAGTTAAGGTGCTGGGATTAGACTCAGGGGTCCACCAGGGTCAGTGATGCACTTTTGTTAAACCCTCAGCGGCACTAGGGCGGCCGGGTGCAGAGTGTTGCGGCCCAATGTTATCCAATGGGGTACAGGGGGCCTCCGGTTGGTGGCTGCTGGCAAGCAGGCCACTGGGTTATGGGAGCAAAACTTCTAGGGTTAAGGTCAGGGCAAATGGGGAAACAAAGTAGCACAAAAGGTGCACCCTCAGCGGCACAGGGGAGGCCGAGTGCAGAGTGCTGTTTCGACGTCGGGCGCTCTGTAGGCTTTCTATGGAGAACCTCCGGTTTGCAAATGCACTGCAGGCAGGAAGACGAAGGACTTCTCGGTGCGACCACCACTTGGAAAGGTAAGTTGGGAAGTTAAGGGTTGGTTAGGCACCATCGGTTTGTGCACACAAGGCCCTGGGGCGTCGGGTGCACAGGTGTCTTTTGGGGTAGGATTTCTTACCAGCTCCTGGTCGCGGTTAGGGGTCCTTCTGGATTTACGCTGCAGGTGTCGGCTGAAGGCTTGAGGCAGCTCAAGGGTCATCGGAGTGACCTCCTCATGGTATTTTTCCACTCTAACTCGTGCCGGGTTCGGCGGGTGCAGAGTGGGCTGGATTCGCTGTTTGCGGCTGCTGCCAGAGGTTGCAGTTGAACAAATCCGGTGTTCACAGGAATAGCAGTCTTTGGAAGTGAAGGCAGGCAGGTCCTATGGGTTTTTGAGGTTGCTGGCTGCAGGACACACCGGAATTTCGCAGGAGCAGGTTCGAGGGGAGACAGGCCGTTTGGGCTGGGGCCAAATCAGTGGGTGTCTTTCTCTTGTTAGCTGGCTGCATGGTCCTTCTTTTCTTCTTGTTGTCAGGCTGGATCTCAGGAAGCAAGGTTCAGGGTGACCCCTAAGGAATATGCTACTTACCAGTATGCATCTGTTCTTGGCATGTGGGGCTGCTGACATTTATATCTATGCATAGATCGCCGCCTAGTGTTGGGTCCGGATGATTGCACATTGTTGTCCTGGAAGAGTCTTCGAAGTATCACGAGATAGGTGGCTCCTCCCTGGACTACAGTGTGCATGGGCATCCCCTCCATGCTCAGATTGTTTTTCGCCATTGTGGCAGAGATGGAGTGTGATAGAGTAAGTGATGACCATGCATGAGAATAATTATGCGAATTCTGAATGCTACAGCTGCGACAGGCACCGGGGAGGAGGGCGGGCGATATAAATGTCAGCAGCCCTACATGCCAATAACAGATGCATACTGGTAAGTAGCATATTCCGTTCGAGGCATGTGGGCTGCTGAATTTATATCTATGCATAGAATAAATAGTAGTACCCTCCTTAGCAGCGGTTGCCCGTGCCAGCTGCAGCAGTCTGAAAAAGAGTTTTGAGAACAGCCTGACCTACAGCAGCTTGCTGTTTGGAGTGGACATCCACGCAGTAGTGCTTGGTGAATGTGTGTATGTTGGTCCATGTGGCTGCTCTACATATGTCATCTAGGGGGATGTTACCTAGGAAAGTCATGGATGCCCCCAACTTGCGTGTGGAATGCGCTCTTGGGGGGATTGTTAACGTGCGTTTAGCCTTTTGATAACAGATCTGGATGCATTTAACAATCCATCTGGCTATACCTGATTTAGAAATTGGGTTGCCCTTGTGCTGTGGAGAGAAGGCAACAAACAGTTGTTTAGTTTTTCTGAAAGCTTTAGTCCTGTCTATGTAGTACAGGAGAGCCCTTTTAACATCTAGTGTGTGTAGTGCTCTGTCTGCCACTGAATCAGGATTTGGGAAGAACACAGGTAGTTCAATAGTTTGGTTAATGTGGAACTGTGACACTACCTTGGGCATAAATTTAGGGTTGGTGCGCAGCACAACCCTATTAGCATATATCTGAATGAAAGGCTCTTGAATAGTGAGGGCTTGCAGCTCGCTAACTCGTCGTAGCGACGTAATAGCCACCAGAAAAGCCACTTTCCATGTGAGAAATTGTATCTCACAAGAGTGAAGTGGCTCAAATGGTGGGCCCATGAGCCTGGTGAGGACGATGTTGAGGTTCCAGAGAGGCGAAGGCGGGTGTCTTGGAGGAATGAATAACACAACAAGATTGGGTCAGAGCTATTTGCTGCCTGCACACTATTCCACTATGTTTGGTCTTGTGTCTAATACTCAAAAGCCTGTGCGTATAGGTCGAGGGCGTGACCCGTAAACACCCCCTAAAGTGTGATGCAAGACATCACATGCAATGAAAATAGCAAAAAGACCCGCACAAGGGAAGTTATACATACATTATATTTCTTGCTAAAGTATGCAATAGTATTCACAAATGTACAAGATTAGCGCTTTCCAAGAAGAAGTAAGGTCCAAGTCTTGAGAGTTATGAAGTAGGGCTTTTTATTCAAAGACAAGCATGTTGGAGATTCAAGAAATTGCTAGCAGCCAACGCGTTTCGTCACCACTGTGACTTCTTCAGGGCTAGAAGCAATTGTACATAAAACACAAAATTACAAATAGGAAATATTTGCACAAGACATAAAAAGACAAACAAACCTTATATACATCATAAAAGAGGTTTCTTTTGGTCTAAAAAATGGTAGTTGCACTAAGCCTAGTACAATTGACCATTAGCAGTTATATATCAAGGGTTACCATGATGTCAGTTGACATCTGTACTTAGTTATATTACATGTGTTGCAGATTTGCATCATTCCACTGCATACATTTGGAAAGCGTTAGATGGTATCACGAATTACATTATTTTATAAAAATTGCCTTCTCACAGTATTCGAGTGTGAAGCTAACACAGGGAGGAAATTAACTTCAAAACTCATCTAGTTTCACTTCTTAAAAAGTACTATTAGTTATATCTCCTTTTTATTCAGAGATGTCATATAGTGCCCAGTATGTGTTCAGTATTACACACTAGGACAATAAAACTACCTAACTCATTGGTATATTACAATTACATTGCTACAACATCATACTCCTCATATCTCATTTTGGAACCATTTTCTTTTATGAATAAAGCATTTTGCATACCTCTAAGGTCAGTTGAGCTGTGTAAAATAGAGCTTGCGTCGCTTGAACCAAGATACATCAATATAAGCACCTATAAGGTATTAAATATATACATTAAGTTCCTATGGATACATACAGATGATATGCATAGAATCCATAGATTTGACTAGCACTTACAATCAAAGTCCCTTCTTCCAGTTCCTTATGTTTTTAATTTAACTTCTCAGTTTTCCTCTAGTGTACAGCATTTAACGATGTTCCCATCTGTGTCACGGGGATCTAAAAGTATACAATGCACCTTAGTACCAACTTAACATGTATAGTGTGTCATAATGAAGGGTCGTTTTAAATACCCAGAGAATTTTACTTACAATATCAGGAGTAATCTGATATATCCAAAGTAGCGTCTTGTTCGTTTTTTTCTATGAATTCAGATAGTTGTGATTATGGGACCATCAGGAATTCTTCAATAAGTAATAGGCATCTAAAATAACATGCAAAAGTCATAATTTAGACACTCATTCTAATGATTTCCCATTATGCAATCTCCTATTTTTTGGGGTTCCATGGTCCTACTTTTAACACAGTGATCTAATACTGCAACTGACTCTACAAGCCTATTGAGATACTCATTATAATGGTTCCATATTCTTCAGTCTCCTGTTTTTGTGAGGATCCTTGCTAGGGCACAGTAGTATGGTGTTGTACCATTATTTCCAAAACGAGCAGTTTTTAAAGCATTTAAAAACTGCTCGTTTTGGAAATAATTACCAACTAACAGCGAAACATGAACATTAGATGCTATAATTATAATGCCTAAGAACCTACTAATGATAATTAAATAGGGGTGGTTGGTTGGTAAAAGTAGGACCATGGAACCCCAAAAAATAGGAGATTGCATAATGGGAAATCATTAGAATGAGTGTCTAAATTATGACTTTTGCATGTTATTTTAGATGCCTATTACTTATTGAAGAATTCCTGATGGTCCCATAATCACAACTATCTGAATTCATAGAAAAAAACGAACAAGACGCTACTTTGGATATATCAGATTACTCCTGATATTGTAAGTAAAATTCTCTGGGTATTTAAAACGACCCTTCATTATGACACACTATACATGTTAAGTTGGTACTAAGGTGCATTGTATACTTTTAGATCCCCGTGACACAGATGGGAACATCGTTAAATGCTGTACACTAGAGGAAAACTGAGAAGTTAAATTAAAAACATAAGGAACTGGAAGAAGGGACTTTGATTGTAAGTGCTAGTCAAATCTATGGATTCTATGCATATCATCTGTATGTATCCATAGGAACTTAATGTATATATTTAATACCTTATAGGTGCTTATATTGATGTATCTTGGTTCAAGCGACGCAAGCTCTATTTTACACAGCTCAACTGACCTTAGAGGTATGCAAAATGCTTTATTCATAAAAGAAAATGGTTCCAAAATGAGATATGAGGAGTATGATGTTGTAGCAATGTAATTGTAATATACCAATGAGTTAGGTAGTTTTATTGTCCTAGTGTGTAATACTGAACACATACTGGGCACTATATGACATCTCTGAATAAAAAGGAGATATAACTAATAGTACTTTTTAAGAAGTGAAACTAGATGAGTTTTGAAGTTAATTTCCTCCCTGTGTTAGCTTCACACTCGAATACTGTGAGAAGGCAATTTTTATAAAATAATGTAATTCGTGATACCATCTAACGCTTTCCAAATGTATGCAGTGGAATGATGCAAATCTGCAACACATGTAATATAACTAAGTACAGATGTCAACTGACATCATGGTAACCCTTGATATATAACTGCTAATGGTCAATTGTACTAGGCTTAGTGCAACTACCATTTTTTAGACCAAAAGAAACCTCTTTTATGATGTATATAAGGTTTGTTTGTCTTTTTATGTCTTGTGCAAATATTTCCTATTTGTAATTTTGTGTTTTATGTACAATTGCTTCTAGCCCTGAAGAAGTCACAGTGGTGACGAAACGCGTTGGCTGCTAGCAATTTCTTGAATCTCCAACATGCTTGTCTTTGAATAAAAAGCCCTACTTCATAACTCTCAAGACTTGGACCTTACTTCTTCTTGGAAAGCGCTAATCTTGTACATTTGTGAATACTATTGCATACTTTAGCAAGAAATATAATGTATGTATAACTTCCCTTGTGCGGGTCTTTTTGCTATTTTGTCTTGGAGGAATGACCCTTTTCAGTCCCTCCATAAAAGCTTTAATGGCTGGCACTCTGAAAAGGAATAGGTGCTGTCTATTTTGAAGATAAGCTGCCATTGCTGCCAAATGTATCCTGATGGAACTATACGCTAGATTACACTTGTATAGGTGCAGCAAGTAACTTATGAGATTTTTCATGGAAGCATCCAGCGGATTTATGTTATTATTGGAGCAATAGATAACAAAGCGCTTCCATTTGGCCGCGTAGCAGGCCCTTGTGGTAGGACGCCTAGCCTCCTTTATGATGTCCATGCAGTCAGGAGGCAGGTTTAAGTAGCCAAACTCTATAACTTCAGGAGCCTTATTGCCAGGCTCAACTGTTGCGGATTGGGGTGCTGAATGTCTCCATGGTTCTGAGTGAGGAGACTGGGCGTGAGTCGTAGGCGCTCGTGGGGAACCACGGAAAGTTCTAGGAACGTGGTGTACCACGCTTGCCTTGCCCACGTTGGAGCAACCAGGATGAGCGTCATGGAGTGTTGCCTCAGTTTGCGTGCCACTAGCAGAATGAGTGGAGCTGGAGGAAAGGCGTACGCAAATCTGTTCGACCAGTTCATCCATATTGCATTGCCCTGAGACTGCGGGTGTGGGAACCTGGCGGCGAAGGTGCGGCATTTTGCGTTTTCATGTGTGGCGAATAGGTCTATCTCTGGATGACCCCACCGACGGAAGTATGGTTGGAGCACTGAGGGATGTATCTCCCACTCGTGCATCTGATGGCTGTGTCTGCTGAGCAAGTCCGCCATCTGGTTGTCCTTCCCTGGGAGGTGTCCCGCCATGAGGAACATGTTCCTTTGAATGGCCCACTTCCACATGCATTGTGCTAGGTGTGACAATTGTGGAGAGTGTGTCCCCCCTTGCTTTTGGATGCAATACATTGCAGTCATGTTGTCCGTCCGGATCAACACGACTTTGTTGCAGAGATGCAACTTGAATGCCTTCATTGCCATGAAGATTGCCATCAGTTCTAGTAAGTTGATATGCATCTTCTGCTGTTGCGGTGTCCATAGTCCCTGCACTGTGTAATGGAGGACATCCGCTCCCCGGCCCTGGAGAGATGCGTCCGTTGTCAGTACTATTTGTGGTACAGGCTCTTGGAACGGTCGTCCCCTGCAAAGGTTTTGTGTGTTCCACCAATGCCGAGA
Source organism: Lissotriton helveticus (assembly GCF_964261635.1). NCBI lineage: Eukaryota > Metazoa > Chordata > Amphibia > Caudata > Salamandridae > Lissotriton > Lissotriton helveticus. Next base: position 1,502,458,344 of record NC_136061.1, read on the forward strand.
GTTGTATGCACGACCGGTCACCAACACTAGGTCCTTTAGCTGTCCTTGAGCCTGGTTCCACTGGCGTGCTAAGCACTCCTGAAGCGGACGCATGTGTAGCCTCGCGTGAGGGACTATAAAGATGCAGGAGGCCATCATGACTATCAGCTGCATGAACACCTGCGCCGGGAGTGAGTGTTGTGGCCTGAATCTCTGAATCAGCAGTTGCATGCTATTGACTCTCGCTGAGTTCGGGTGCGCCGTGGCAGCGAGCGTGTTTATTTCTGCGCCTAGGTACTGCTGTACATGTGCGGGTTGAAGATGGGACTTTTGGTAATTGAGCGAAAATCCCAGACTGTGTAGGAGGTGGATTGTGCGGGACATGTGGTTGGCACACTGCTGGGCTGACTTTGCTTGTACTAGCCAGTCGTCCAGATACGGATAGACATGGATATGTTGTCTCCGAAGGTGCGCGGCCACTGTCGCTAAACACTTTGTAAACACTCTGGGGGCTGTAGTGACCCCGAAAGGCAGGACCTTGAGCTGGTAATGCTGGTTGTTGATGGTGAACCTGAGGTATTTCCTGTGACTGGGGTGAATGGGAATGTGGAAATAGGCATCCTTTAGATCTAGGGTTGCCAAGAAATCTCCTTGACTGAGCAACGGCAGAACTTGCTGTAACGTGAGCATGTGAAAGTGTTCTGATAGGATATATTGGTTTAGGGGCCTGAGGTCTAGAATGGGCCTGAGGGATCCGTCCTTTTTTGGGATTAAGAAGTACAGAGAGTACACCCCTGTTCCCTGTTGTTGTACAGGCACGAGCTCTATGGCCCCTTTTTGCAGCATGGATATGACTTCTTGCTGCAATAAGTGCATGTGCTCTGCGGACATAGGACGGTGCCTTGGGGGTATGTTGGGTGGAGTGGAGGTTAGTTCTAGACAATAATCGTGTTGTATAAGTTGGCTCACCCACCTGTCCGTGGTTATGCTTTGCCAGACTGGCAGGAACTGCTGGAGTCTCCCCACGACCGGTGTTATATGGGCGGGGGGCAGTGACAAGACGTCACTGCTTGTTAGTGGCGGAGGATCTGGCATTATTATTTCCACGTCCCCTGCCTTTGGTACTGTGTCCACGATATCCACCCCTATTGTTCTTGTTATAGGTGGTTTGTGTGCCTCCCTTGCTGTACTGGGCTTGTTGTGACGCTTGTCCTCTTGAGGCTCCCCTGTTACCGGAGCGACGACAGGAACCGCCCCTGAACTGCTGAGACTGCAGAGCCCCCATGGATTTCGCAGTGTCAGTGTCCTTTTTAATCTTCTCCAGAGTGGTGTATACTTCTGGACCAAACAGGAAGTTGGGGTTTACTGGCTGATTGAGCAGGGTAGTCTGGATTTCAGACTTAAATCCAGAGATGCGGAGCCAGGCATGCCTCCTTAGCATAACGCTAGTGTTTATGGCCCTAGCTGCTGTGTCGGCTGCATCTAACGCGCACTTAATGGACGCGTTGGAAATTAACTTTCCCTCCTGTATAAGCATTTCTGCTCCCTCCTTATAAGTATCTGGTAGGTGTTGCAGTAGCTGCTCTAAAGTGTCGTAGTGTGCCCTGTCATATCTTGCTAACAGGGCTTGGGTATTGGAGATTCTCCAAATATTAGCAGCCTGCGCAGCCACACGTTTTCCAGAGGCCTCCAAGATCTTGGATTCCTTGTCCGGAGGAGGAGCATCACCCGTCGTTTGCGAGTTGGCTCTCTTGCGAGCATTAGCCACCACCAAGGAGTCCACTGGGAGTTGGCCCTTGATGTAGGTAGGGTCCACGGGCGCAGGCCGGTACTTCCGTTCAATTCTCGGGTTTATCACCCTTGCTTTAGTGGGCTCTTTAAAAATGTCACTTGCATGTTTGAGCACACCTTTGAGCATAGGTAGAGTTTTTATAGATTTTTCAGATGTGGAGAATGTATCAAAAAGGAAGTCTTCCTCCACGGGGTCAGCGTGCATATCCACGTCATGGTTATGTGCAGCTCTTTCAATGAGCGCGTTGAACGCAGCAGTGTCTTGAGTAGGCGAAGTTTTGACCGCATATGACTGAATGTCAGGGGTGGTGTGTGGTTCATCAGGGTCAACAGTATCAGCCATGGCTGGGACTCATCTTGATCTGTGTCCATGGGGTAGTTAAACTGCTCATCATTGTCCTCTTCCCCCACGTCCTCGGTGACTGTTGTGGGTGAGTAGGAATAGCCTTGCCCATATGTGTGCATGGGTTCAAAAAGAATTGGAGAGGTGGTGGAGTCTCTCTTTTTCTTTAGTGGTATTTTGTAAGGCTCCATAGGTGTTTCAGGTCTGATTTTCCGTTTGTAAACGGTGAGCCTGCCTGATTCGGAGTCGCTGTATAACTTCGACTGCTCGTCGTAGCTTGGTGGCTGGAACTGCACGTCTTCGGTCCGAGGCTGGGCGGGTGCAGCTACTGATATTGCCTTGGACGAGTCTGTAGCCTTTTGAGGTTGTACAGCCTTAGGTCTAGCCGTTGGGGGCAGGCCGTATTTGATAGGCGCCAAAGGCATCGGTGATGGACCGACCTGCTTCGAAGGCTTCGACTTCGATCCGACCGACTCCGACTGGTCCGCGTGCTTGTGCGTTTTCGTCGCCTCGACGCGTTGCTGCGGAGCAGGGACGCTTGTGATGGTGGAGGAGGATTGTTCCTTCGAGCCGATGGTGTTTTTCGTCTCGAAGGCCTTGACCAGTTGCGGCTTCTGGATCTTCAGATCGACGGCCTTTTGGGCCTGGAGTCCTTTGGAAGAGGCGACATCTTTGGAGCCGGGCCTCGACGTTGACGTCGACGTGAGCGTGACGTGTTTAACAGCAGACACAGGCTTTGTCGCTCCGATCTTCGGCTCGACGCCCCCTGTCGACTCCGAGGGGTCGAGCACTTGTTTTGACTTGGACGGTTCCGAAGTCTTCGAGCCGACGGTTGTAGTCAATACTTTCGGTTTCGATTTTGGGTCTTTTGCTTTCGGTTTCGATTTTTCCACTGAGAGTGGTCGATCTACCGATGGCTCTTTGGAAATGTTCTTAGTCGGGCCTGGAAGCGGGACTAGAGAATGTTGTCGAAGATCTTGGCTAAGGCCTTCCGGCGATGCCTCGACCTGAGCCGTGGAAGTGTCTGTATGGGGCCCCGCCACTGCGGTTGGGCCTAGCTCCTCGCTTGAGTCGTCGTCGACGGCTCCGAGAGGTTGTGCGTCGTCTCCTACCTCGATGATGTCTTCATCATGGACGTAGAGTTGTTCCTCGTCCTCGTTGTAGGTGGAGTCTGGCTCCGACGCGGGGTCCGAGGGTTCCGGTTCGTCGTCTTGTACATTTTCATCGTCGTCACCACCGAAGATGTTTTCTGGGTCTGGTGCCTATTCACGCGCCGACTGTCGTGCCGCGCGTCGAAGACGGAGAGTTTTCTTCGACCTGAACTTCGAACAGGCCATGCAACTGGCCTCGTCGTGATCCGGTGAGAGACATTTGTTGAACACCGGGTGCATGTCGATGTGGGGATATTTAGAGTTGCAGACGGGGCAGCGCTTGAACGGGCTCCGTTCCATCATCGATCGTCGACGGGCCTTTGGCGTCGAAGACTAAAAGTCTTCCGAAGTCGAGTTCAAAGAACAGGAAAGCTGAAAGGCACCGAACGAAAGACATTACCGACGCCCCTAAGGCCTTTTGGCCCCAAAAAAGAGTAACTAGTATAATTTCCGAACGTGAGTTAAGAAGCACATCCGAACCCAATGGCGGAAAAAAACAATCTGAGCATGGAGGGGATGCCCATGCGCACTGTAGTCCAGGGAGGAGCCACCTATCTCGTGATACTTCGAAGACTCTTCCAGGACAACAATGTGCAATCATCCTGACCCAACACTAGGCAGCGATCTATGCATAGATATAAATTCAGCAGCCCACATGCCTCGAATAAACTAGTTTTAGGGGCGTTACAGGTAGGTAGAGGGCAGGGACCAATGGGTCCCTTCCCTGGGGTGGATACACCCCCTATTGTGCCACCCTCCAGTGAGAGGGGAGCAGGAGCCTGACCCTTGTTGTTTGGGTCCCCCATTCTCAAGATGGCGGGGACTCGGAGTTGTGCTTCACCTCGCCTCCCCCACTTGAGGGGTGGAGTTGGCAGAGGTGGGCACACCTCTCTCCTTCACTTGCTTTCCCCCACCGTTTCTCCCGCTCAAAGTGGGAGGTAGAACCAGTGGGGACCAGTTGCTGAAAGCAGCAATTGGTCTGGGGAGGCTCACAAAGGCAGCATGCCTTTGAAGCTTTCCCTTTGTGAACCCTGCCCAACCTGGGGGAGGAGGCTTAGCACCTCGTCCCAGGATGTGCATTGTTTCAGGCCCCAGAGAGCAGCAGGCTCTCGACCCAGGGGTCCAGAAACATGTTTGGTGGTGGCAACCAAAGCAGCTACTCAGTCGGGATACTAGAAGTTGGTTAGTTTTCAGGGGGCATCTCTGAGATGCCCTCTGTGTACATTTTTCAATAAATCCCACTCTGGCATCAGTGTGGGTTTAATGTGCTGAGAAGTTTGATACCAAAATTCTCGGTTTTCAGTGTAGCCATTATGGTGCTGTGGAGTTCGCAATGACAAACTCCCAGCACCATATACTCTTAATGGCAGCACTACACTTACAATGTCGAAGAATGGACTTAGACAGAGTAGGAGTACAGGGCTGATGCACCTGTACTCTCAGCACTGGTATAGTGCACCCATCTAGAGGGGTGACGATCTATGCCAGGGCAGTGGGTTGTAGGCATGGCAAACAGGGATGTGTGCCATGTCAACTCTTCACTTTGTTAGGCACCAAAGCATGCAGCCTGCAAAGGCAGTGTGTGAGTGTAGTAGTACAGGACCTCTAAGAGTGGCACAATAAGGGCTGCAGCCCTTAGAGGCTTTCTCTGGTCACAGTGCCCTGGGTACTTGTGGTACCATTTACGAGGGGCTGACCTGTGGCAAGAGATGCCAAGTGGGTTTATTTTGGGGAAAGAACACAGGCCCTGGGAAGCTGATGGGCAGGGACCCAGGGCACACCAAGTAAAAGTGCATCAGTAGTCTGGCAAAAAGTGTGTGGGGGGAGGGAAGGGGGGGAGGTGACTGCACCAGAAACCCACTTTCCTACACACTTCATGTAGGTAAGTAAATCGGTAGCAGGGGCCAAGCTTTGGGGGTTAGGTCAAGCACAGGGGGGCCACAAAGCAGCACCAAGCATGCACCAACATCGGTACTGGGGCGGCTGTGTGCAGGGTGAAAATTCAGCATCGGTCAACCAATGCTTTTCAAAGGAGATTCTGCTTTCAGCAAACAGGCTGCAGGCATCAGTGGTTGCTGGAGGGAAACCAATGATGACAGAGGTAAGTAGAGATGCAGCAGGGTGTGGGGGACACCATTGATTCATCTCACCAAGGCGCAGTGGCTTCGGGTGTGGGGGTGCCCTTAGATGTTGGAGCCTTCTTACCAGAGCCGGTCGCGGCAAGGGGAAGACTTTGGATTCAGACTGCAGGCGTCGTCGTGGAATCCAGGAGGTGTCAGCCAACACTGGCCTCGAGGTCTGGATCGCTGGGGAGACTTCACTGTCAGGTGAGCCACTCGGACTCGGGATGTGGGTGTCCGGTGCAGAGTGGGCAGGAGTTGTGGTTTCAGCTGGATCTGGAGGCCTTGTAGTTGGATTCCTCTGGACATAGCAGCTGTCCTCTGGAGATCTGGTCTTTGTTGGGGATCAGGCAGTCTTCCTCTGGTTTCTGGAAGTCCCTGGCCACAGGACAGGTGTCATCTTCTTTGCAGAGTCTTTAAAGCTGGAGACCGGCTTGTAGGACTGGGGATAAGTCAGTAGTAGCTTTGCTGCACGGCGTCGTCTTCATAGGTTGCAGCAATCTGATTTGAGGGTCTGAGGGAGCCATTTTATGGGAGTAGTAGGTAAGGCCAATGGACATATTACCTGGGGTGGCTACACCCACTATTATTGTATTGTATTGTAATTGCATTTATATAGCGCTTACTACCCCTGACGAGGCGTCGAAGCGTTTTTTCGGCGGGTAGCACGCTACTCCGGGACCCACAGAGGATTAGTGTTGAATTAGTATAGTGAAACATGCAAGTACATTTTAAGTGGTGGATAGGTTAGTCAGTTATTTGGATTTGGAATTAAATCAGAAGGATAGATGAAATATGAGGTAATTTCAGTGGTGTATATTAGTCTGTTACTTGGAGTGAGAAGGATAGCGGATGGATAAAAGGAGAAGAAAGATTTGCATTCATATAGCACCTGATGGGTGTTGAAGCGCTTTTTGGCGAGTAGCACGCCACTTCGGAACCCATAAAGGATTAGTGTTGAAAATTAGTATAGTATAAATATGAAGTAATTTGAGTAGTAGATATGTTATTCAGTTATTTGGGCAATATATTAGTATAGTTGCATATGGAACATGGAATTTGAGAAGTGAACATGTTAGTCTGTTAATTTTTATAGAAAAAAAGCATAGTGGAGGAATAAAAGAGTGAAGGTTTTTTTTTTTATGAGAAAAAGGGCAGCATTTCTGTCCCTAGTCCCGATCAGTCTCGAACAGGCCCAAACAGACAACTACCCTTGTCCTCTCCACCCTTAACAGGCCCAAACAGGCAACTACCCTTGTCCTCTCCACCCTTAGCCTCGACGCCCGGGCTGAGACGCCCTAAGCCTGGCCTTTTTTGTAGCCCTAGTAATCAGGTGACCCCTTCAGCCTATGGGAACCCTAGCCCTAACATTATCCAATCACAACTTTAGCCCTAACTTCTAGAACCAATAGGAGACCAGGACCTTGCAGCCAATCTTAACCCTAGTCCAAGCACCCAATCAGTTCAAAAACCCTGATCTCTACGTCCAGTAAAGGCCCTAGCCCTACCACTAGTCCCAATCCAAGTCCAAGCAGCCAATGGTACAGGTAGCCCTAGTCCCTACTTCCAATAGCAAGCCTAACCCTACTCTTAGTCCCACACCTGGTCCAACAACCAATCACACCAGAAGCACTAAATAGCTACTTCCAATTGAAGGTCTAACACTAGCCCTAGTCCCACCCTACTCCCAACAACTAATAACATAGGAAGCCCTAGTCCCTACTTCCTATAGAAATCTGAACCCTAGCCCTAGTCCCAACCCTGCAATGATTGAATCACAGACCGAGAAACCAGTCAGAACCCTCAAATACCCAACCAATGAGGACATTAACCCTAACCCAATAGAAACACCAGATACAACCACCAATCAGTGTACACATGTGCCAACCACCAGCACACCATATAAGGTCCCAGCAACCTCAGACAAGGTTTGCTGGCCAGGGAGTTGGAAGCTGCTTGCTCCTGTTCAGAATCTCCTAGGAGACAGACAGGCTCAATCCACAACTTTGGACTTCAGCAGGTAAAGGCTTCACTAACTCGAAATCTAACAATACTGTTTGAATAAAGCTTTACTCCCCCTGCTGGCCAAAAAACGAAGTGCACAGGCCCCAGTAAATACAGCTCACAGAAGCACCCTCTGATGTAGAAAATCCCTGTAGCTAGGGGGGGGGGGCAGGGGGGCTGGCCTCACTGGCTTGTGAACACAAAATGGTGGCGGGGGGTGCACTGTTTGAGCACACAGGCCTAAGCACAGAGCAAAGGAGACACTTGGAGGGAAAACAGATTTGTCACCAAGGAATTAGAGGGACAAACTACAGAGGTTGGACTGCAAATCCCACAATTCAACACACTAAATGAAGGCAATCATGGGCAGGGAAAACCACACATTTAAAACACAACACAGGTGATAAAATATGCAATTACAGGCAGGATAAAACTACAATTTTTAACTGTAACAACCACAGGCATAGACAGTAAACACAGAAAGTAAAAATCGTTTTTTAAACAACTTTTTGTCTTGGGAAGAGACAGCACTAGTCTGTCTCCTTACCACTTCCTGGACTCTGCTCAAAGCAATCTGGGGCACATGTGGGCTGCAACTCACAAGATGGAGGAGAATGATTTGGAGTGCACCCAGCAAGGCCTTCAGGGGCCTGGGCAGGTGTGAGACGAGGGCTCAGACTTGCCTGGTAGCTGAATAGCCAATGGTCTGCTGGCCTGGGGGTGGGGTTTGGGCAGCTGCTTGCTCCTGTTCAGAATCTCCTAGGAGACAGACAGGCTCAATCCACAACTTTGGACTTCAGCAGGTAAAGGCTTCACTAACTCGAAATCTAACAATACTGTTTGAATAAAGCTTTACTCCCCCTGCTGGCCAAAAAACGAAGTGCACAGGCCCCAGTAAATACAGCTCACAGAGCAAAGGAGAAATTTGGAGGGAAAACAGATTATGCCACCTTCATGTGGGAGGGGGGCATAGGCCTATCCCTGATTGGGGAAGTACCCTCATTTTCAAAATAGAGGGGACTGAAAAGTGTGTTCAACGTCGCCTCCTCCACCTGAGGGGTGGAGTTGGAAAAGGTGGGTACACCTCCTAGCCTTTCTAAGTTTTCTCGCCGGTTGTCCAGCCAAAAGTGATGTGTAAACCGGGGGCCACCGTCTGCAGCTAACCACAGAGACTGGGGGTCCCATTACCAAGGCGGCAGGCCTTTGAAGCTTCCCCTTTGAGCACTGGTCCACCCTGGGGGAGGAGGCTAAACAAATCTACCCAGGATTTGCATTGTTTCTGGTCCCAGGGAGACCCAAGGGCCCAGAAACATGTCAGTTTGTGGTAGGCTGCCAAAAGTCAGTCCGTGCCCACAACAGGGTTGGTAGGTTTCAGGGGTGGCACCTCTGAGAACATGTTACAATAAATCCCACACCGGCATCAGTGTGGGTTTATTGTGAGGAGTAGTTTAGTACCAAACACTCCTGTGTTTGCACCGGTGTTGTGAGCACATTATGGAATGGATGCATAACAACTTCCTCAAATTGAACACAGATAAAACAGAGGTCTTGGAATTTGGAAAGGGACCTCCAATATGGAGTCAATCTTGGTGGCTGGTAGAGGCAGGGGGTCAGTCTGGTGACAAAAGTAAGGAACTTGGGGTTTCTCTGATGTCCAGTTAAATTTCTCAGGACAGATCAATCTTGTGACCTTATCCTGCTTCTTTTTTACTAAAAATATTGAGTAAAATCCTGCCTTTCATTCCACTAGACCTTAGAAAAATGGTAGTATGTGCCCTAACTCTTTCTCAAATTGACTATTGTAACAAACTCTATTTAGGGGTTGACAAGCGTCAACTGTTAAAACTGCAATCACTGCAAAATGCTGCACCAAGATTTCTGCGCAATGTTCCTATATACTATCATATTTCTGGCAGCATCAGGAAGTTCCACTGGCTCCTAGTTAGGCAGCGCATCCAGTTTAAGGTGCTCTGCCTGGTTCTTAAAGCACTATACTGTGGAGGGCCATTGGATCAAAATAAACTTTTGCAGTGGTACACCCCCCCCCCCCTCAGAATCTTAGATCGTCCAGTAAAGCCGCGGCCCAGGTTCCTAAAATCAACAAAGCAAAATGGGGAGTTCGATGCCTCGATTATCGCGCTTCAAAGCTCTGGAATGAGCTACCAACCCACATTAGGATTCAACCTACCAGACCTCAGTTCAGGAAAATGATCAAAACCTGGTTATTTCCTACTTAGGAATGTTCTGGTTCTTCCTGTACGTTGTTCACGTCTCTACGCAAACCTTAGCAACAAGACGCCTCGGCATTCATGCGCTCTATAAATCCTTTACTTACTTACTTACTGTGTTCAGTGAAGTCATCTTGGTGCTGTGGAACTAAAGTAGTCAGGTTTCCAGCCCATGTACTCTCTATGGCTTCCCAGGCACGTATAACATTAAGAAATAGACCCCAATATTGTATGGACATATCTGCTCATGCAGATAGGTCCACACCTAGGATGTAGTGCACCCTGCCTTAGTGGTAGGGCCTGCTACAGGGGTGACTTACCTAGGCAGTGACTTACTTAGGCAGTGCTAGTTGGCATGGCACACAGACAGTGTGCCATGTCAACTCTGTTGTGCTCTCTGTACCAGGCTGCGCAAGCTGCAGTGGCAGCCTGCATGGCCTAGGTGAGGTGTTCCTTAGGGACCCTCCTCAGTCCCAATGCTCTTGGTACCCAGGTACCATTTACTGGGGGCTAACAGAGGGCCTGAAGGTCCAAATGTGGAATAGTACTTAGGGAGGCAGCACTGGCCCAGGGGGCTGGTCGGCAGGGACCCTGTGCACTACAATCAAAACAACATAAAAAAAAGGAAAAAAGTGTGGGCTAATCATGTCACAAGAGGCACTTTCTTACAGTTACACTTAGGACACTGGAGAAGGATTATCTCCAAAGTCAGAGCCTTTAGATACAACTCTGCTCCCACTGGATCCCTGAAGTAGCCCCACCCTTTTCTTCATCCAAGAAGATAACCTCAACATTTTCAACACTTGGCATGGTTGATGGTTCAGGAGAGCCTCGCTACTGCATTTTATAATGTGCTCACCGCCATTTCCTAAATGTCTGGAAGGTCAAAGAGGTTGATTTATCATGGTCTTCCTCGAGACAAATGTTACATTCCTTTGTCAAGCGAGAGGGAAGTTGCTGTTACACTTAGGCCAGAATTGAAAGGATGTATTGTCCATTTACCCTGCCCTAACCATGCTCCCCCATAACACCCAATAGGTGATTCTCAAATGACCCTACTTTAAACGTTCAATCCAATTCGGTACCCAAGTGGACGACAGTTGCACAATGTCTGTTCATTAAATTATGAATTCTAGTAAATTGATGTGGGAAACTGGCTCTATGTATACTACACCAAAATGAGGTATAGTGTGTATAGAGACCAAGTGCCCCAGAGGTAAGCAGAGGTTAAAGTTAGATAGAACCTTACTCTCTAATGGTGGTAGAGTGGTCGAGCAGTAAGGCAGTATCAGAGGACAGAGTTAAGCATTTCATGTACACATTCAGTCAGCAAATTAATTCACACACTCAATAACTGAACTCTATACCAATTGTATTTGTATAAAAATATTATAATGTTGTTTTATTTTTAGAACCAAGCAAGCCTGGCACAGGTAAGCATTAAATACTGTTCAGTAATAAGTTACTGCATTTAGAATAGTTTGAAAAGGCTATAGAAATTGTACTTTGTTTGATTTACAGGGGATGCAGTAGGATGCAATACTTAGCAAATACAGTACATTGAAAAGTATAGGCTTTTTCAGTAAATTACAGTTAAGTTACTTTTCTTACTCAGTGCTGGATACTTGGATTCAGCACTGGGACATTTCCTGTAAACAGGTAAGTAAATAAGTTTTGGGTATTTGGGCGATTTTTAAAGAATATTTATAGATTGTAAAACTCCACACTTAAAAACTTTTTGGAAGAGAATTGTCAATGTTATCCTAGGGAGGAAAACAGGTTAACGGTTCACAGGTAAGTAATCAACAGTGGGAGTTAAGGTTCTGTGGTTAGACTCCGGGGTCCCCCAGGGTCAGTGATGTACTGTGGTTGCACCCTCAGTGGCACTAGGGCGGCCGGCTGCAGAGTGTTGAGGCCCAATGTTATCCAATGGGGATAGGGGGTCTCCGGTTGGTGGCTGCTGGCAAGCAGGCCTCTGGGTTGTGGGAGTAAAGCTCCTAGGGTTAAAGTCAGGGCAAATGGGGAAACAAAGTAGCACAAAAGGTGCACCTTCAGAGGCAGAGGGGCGGCCGGATGCAGAGTGCTGTTTCGACGTCGGCGCCCTGTTGTTTTTCATGGAGAACCTCCGGTTTGCAAAAGCACTGCAGGCAGGGAGACCAAGGACTTCTGGGTGCGATCACCACTTGGGAGAGGTAAGTTGGGAAGTTAAGGATTGGTTAGGCACCGTTGGTTTGGGCACACAAGGCCATGGGGCGTCGGGTGCAGGGGTGCCTCCTCAAGGGATGTCTAAAAGACATCGCCAACTGGATGAACAACAATAATCTAGGCTCAATGAGAGAGGTGCTGTTTTTTGGCACTAACCAATTGCCAGATGCTAACCTCTGGTGGCCATTGGAAATGGTCCTCAACCTATTCCTGTTAGATCTGCCAAAAATTTGGGAGTTAAATGGGACGTTGACCTATCCTTCTCGGCCCAAATTCAGCAGGAACAGGGGCATGTTTTGGCAGGATGAAGAACCTGCGGAAATGTATACATCTGCTGCCTGTGAATTATCATAAGGTCGTAGTCCATGTCACAGAGACATCCTGGCTGGACTACGCAAACTGCCTGTATCTTGGCCTTCCGGCTCACCTGGTCAGAAAGTTGTAAATGGTTCAAAAGGCGGCTGCGAGATTGATCAGAAATGTCCCTTTCCAGCACCATATCTCTCTGCATATTAACCCCTTGCATGCTGATGACGGCCCCCATGCGTCATGTACAACGGCGCTCATGTGCTGATGACGGCTGGGGGCCGTCATAAACCCGCCCACTCGCGATTTTGCCGCACAGGCGCAGAATAACGGCAGCATGCAAGGGGTTAAAGAACTACACTGGCTACCAGTTGCCAAAATAATTAAATTCAAGGCCTTAACTCTAGCACATCGGTCATTTCATGGAACCTGCCCCAGCTACTTGAGACAACGGCTAGGTGCGTACAAGCAGACTCACCTACTGAGTTATAATATTCAGAACCGCCTTTGTACCCCCACGAGTCAGGAAAGCCCGGATGGGTGGCAGATCTTTTATGCTCGGGGCGTCCAAGTTATGGAATTCTCTCCCCAACACGCTACGCTTGATAACTTCTGAACCACAATTTAGAAAAGTAGTTAAAACGTGGCTTTTTAGTTTTGACTAATTTTGCTCCACGTGTGTCACTTGTTGGTATAGCGCCGGGACACCTAATTCGGGAGGTAGCTGTTCGCGCTTTACAAATTACTGTATTATTATTATTATTATGATGATTTTTGGTTCGGATCTTCTTACCAGCGCCTGGTCTCGGTTAGGGGGCCTTCTGGATTTAGGCTGCAGGCGTCGGCTGGAGGCTTGAGGCAAGTCAGGGGTCGCCGGATGTCGGGTCAGGATGGCGGGGGTGACCTCACCATGGTATTTTTCCACTCAAGCTCGGGCCCGGTTCGGCAGGAGCAGATTGGGCTGAAGTTGCGGTCTCTGGCTGGTGCCAGGAGCTGCAGTTTGAACAAATCCGGTGTTCACAGGAGATGCAGTCTTTAGAAGTGAAGGCAGGCAGGACCCTCCGGGCTTCTTGAGGTTGCTGACTGCAGGACACACCGGGATTTCCCAGGAGTAGGTTCAAGGGGGAGACAGGCCGGTAGGGCTGGGGCCCAATCAGTGGCCGTCGTCCTCTTGTTAGTGCTGCACGGCTCTACAGTCCTTCTTCTTATCTTGTTTCTTGTCTGGATCTGAGGAAGCAAGGTTCAGGGCCCCTAAATACTAAATTTAGGGGCGTTACAGATAGGTAACGGCAGGGACCAATGGGTTCCTTCCCTGGGGTGGGTACACCCCCTATCTAATCACCCTCCAGTGGGAGGGGGACAGGAGCCTTTCCCTGTTTGGCTAGGAGGGGGGACTCAGAGTTGTGCTTCACCTCTCCTCCCCCACCTGAGGGCACACCTCTTTCCCTCACTTTTTTTCCCACCAGCTATCCTGCCCAAAGTGGGGGGCAGAACCAGTGGAGACCAGTTGCTGAAAGCAGCAATTGGTCTGGGGAAGCTCACAAAGGCGGCATGCATTGAAGCTTCCCCTCTCGTGAACCCTGCCCATCCTGGAGGAGGAGGTTTTGCACCCCGTCCCAGGATGTGCATTGTTTCAGGCCACCGAGAGCAGCAGTCTCTTGACCCAGGGTTCCAGAAACATGTCTGTTGGTGGCAGGCTAAGCAGCCACTCAGTCAGGTCACTAGGGGTTGGTCGAGTTTCAAGGGACATCTCCAAGATGCCCTCTGTTGTGCTTTTTACATAAAATCCCACACTGGCATCAGTGTGGGAAATCCCACACTGGCATCAGTGTGGGTTTAATGTGCTGGGAATTTTGATACCCAACTTCCCAGTTTTCAGTGTAGCCATTATGGTGTTGTGGAGTTCGTAATGACAAACTCCCAACACCATTTTACTCTTAATTGCAGAACTGCACTTACAGTGCCCAGGAATGGACTTGGGCACTGTAGGGGCACAGGGCTCATGCACCTGTACCCTCACCACTGGCATAGAGCACACAGCTAGAGGGGTGACTGATGTATGCCAGGGCAGTGTTTTGTGGGCATGTGTGCCATGTCGACTCTTCACTTTGTTCTGCACCAAGACATGCAGTCTGCAAAGGCAGTGTGTGAGTGTAATGGTACAGGGCCTCTACGTGTGGCACACTAAGTGCTGCAGCCCTAAGAGGTCGTCTCTGGTCACAGTGCCCTGTGTACCTGTGGTACCATTTACCAGGGGCTGACATGTGGCCAGAGATGCCAATTGGGTTTAAGCTTCAATGCAATTTTAGGGAAGGAACATAGACCCTGGGAACATGATTAGCAGGAGCCCAGGGCACACTCAGTCAAAGAACATCAGCAATTCAGCAAAAAGCGGGGGCCTACCATGCAAGAAAGAGGGCACTTTCTCAAAATCGATGTCAAGGCTTATCCTATTGCATGCATGACGGTCTCAGAGCTATGAAAGAGATCTCCAAACCCGATGGGGGATAAAAAAAAACTATGGTGGTGTCTATGTCCTTGTCCATTGTGTTTCAAGAGAGTTATCAATTGTCACCTCTAAACATTTACTTCAAATAAAAATAAATGACAATTGTGAAAAAGTGATCTACAACAGCATATGCTGCAAAATCAAAGTTAGCCATGCCCAAAAAAGGAGCTTGTCAATCTAGTTGAAATCCTACTCTATCCTAAGATGTCAAACCAAACACAAAGGATGCTGCATAGTTGATGTCTCCTTGTAGATTTGCAGAGGAGAACATGTTCTCAACAGGGACAAACAAAGGAACAAGCATTGTAAAGTGTAGGACTGTTACCCCTAGGGGGTATCTGAGCGCTGTGTCTCAGCCAAAGAGACACATTATGAGTCTCTTTCTGAGGTCTGTCAGCAAGGGGGCTGTACGGAGCAGGAGGGGAAGGACGTTCCAGGTCTTGGCTGCGATGTAGGAAACGGAGAGGCCACTGCTGTGGGAGGTGTGTGCGAGGGCAACAGCACATTTGTCTAGTGGATGGGCGGAAGTTCAGTTGATGGTTGAGGTAGGCAGGTCCTAGGTCATGAAGGGCTTTGTAGGCATGCATGAGTATCTTGAACTGGCATCTTCTCTGGATGGGGGGCCAGTGGAGGTCTATCAGGTGGGGGGCGATGTGGGTTTGTTGGGGAAGTCAAGGATGAGTCTGGCTGCATCGTTCTGTATGGTTTGGAGTCTTCGGAGGAGCTGGGTGGACATGCCGGCACAGAAGGTGTTGCAGTAGTCAATGCGGCTGGTGGCGAGGGCCTGAGTGACAGTATTTCTGGTGTTGGTTGGGATCCATCTGACTATTCTGCAGAGCATACGTAGTGTGTGGAAGCAGGAGGAGACGGCTGCATTAACTTGTCATTTCCAGGGACATAGCTTGGTGTGAGAAAGTGCCATCTTTCTTGCATTGGCATGCCCCCACTTTTCGTCTGAATTGCTGATGTGCTTTGACTGAGTGTGCCCTGGGCTCCTGCCAACCAGGTACTCAGGGCATGTGTTCCTTCCCTAAAACTGTACTGAAGCAAAACCCAATTGGCATCTCTGGCCACCTGTCAGCCCCTAGTAGATGGTACCCTAGGTACCATGGGCATCGTGACCAGAGAAGACCCTTGAGGGACGCAGCACTTATTGTGCCACCCTCAGGGGCCCTGTACACTGGCATCCACACACTGCCTTTGCAGGCTGAGTGCCTAAGAACAGAACTAAAACCAGAGTCGACATGGTGCCCTATGCCAGAGGTGTGGGCACAGGTGCATGAGCCCTGTGCCCCTACAGTACCCAGGGCCATTTCTGGGCACTGTAAGTGCAGTGATGCCATCAAGAGTATATGGTGCTTGGAGGTTGTCATTACGAACTCCACAGCACCATAATGGCTACACTGAAGACTGACAAGTTTGGTATCAAACTTCTCAGCACATTAAACCCGCACTGATGCCAGTGTGGGATTTAATGTAAAATGCACCAGACAATCCACATCTGGGCAGAGTGGCTGCAGAGACTGCCACACAGCAGACATGTTGCTGGACCCCTGGGTGGAGAGCCACCCGCTCTCTTGGGCCTGCAACAATGCACATCCTGGGCGAGGTGCTAGGTCTCCTCCCCCAGGATGGGCAGGGGGAAGCTTCAAAGGCATACCGCTTCTGTGAGCTTCTACAGACCATTTGCTGTACCCAACAGCTGGCCCCCACCAGTCCTGACCCCACTCTGGCGGGAAGACTGGCGGGAAAAACTACGTCAGGAAGGGGGGGGGTGCCAGCCTGTGCCAACCCCACCCCTCAGGTGGGGGAGACGAGGCGAAGCACGACCCGGGGCCCCAGCCATCTTGTAGATGGGGAGCCCTGCCCAATCCCAGCTAGGCTCCTGCCCCCCTCCCACAGGAGAGGAGCAGGCTGGGGGGTGTACTCACCCCAGGACAGGGGCCCATTGGTCCCTGTCCTAGCCCAACCTGTAACGCCCCTAAATTTAGTATTTAGGGACTCCCTGAACCTTCCTCTCTCAGATCCCGATACGAAAAGAAGAAAGAAGAGCAAGAAGAAGAAAGACCCGCCGTGCAGCTCTTAACAACAGAATGACAACAACTGACTTTGCCCCAGCCCTACCGGCCTGTCAATCCTGGAACCTGCTCCTGCCTAATCCCGGCAACTCCCGCGGACAGCAACCTTGGGACACCCAGAGGACCTGCCTGCCTTGACCCACTTGAAGACTGGGACTCCCATCAGCAGAGGCTCTGCTGCAAATACCCACCTGGTGCCAGCCAGGAAGCTCCGGAGCAGCCCACTATGCACTCGCCGAGCCCGGGCCGGGCCCAACCGAACCAAGACCACGAGGACGTCCCCCCGGCGACTGGGACCCGGAGCCCAGTGCCCAAAGACCCTCCTCGACGAACCAGTCGACGCCTGCAGACTCAGAACCAGGGGCCACCCCAACCGAGACCAGCCGAGGGTAAGCTTTTCCGACACCCAAACACACCCCTGCACCCGGCGCCCTACAGCCCCCTGTGCCTCCCTCTAAGTGTGAAGTTTTGAAAACTGAAAATATTCACATAAAATCAGCCGAATTCCGAAGTACTCACCTGTGATCAGGGGAGAAGCCAGTACTGTAACTTTCAGCCCAGTAGTGAACCGCAAAGTAATCCTTACCGGGGTTACTAGTAATCTGTATTTTCTCCATAGGAACCCATTGTCTGCTTTTCTATGAAATGTCTTCAAAATTGTCTATTTTGAAAACTTGAAATATTCTTTAAAAATCGTACGAAATACTGAAACGCAATTACCTACCTGTTTTGATTTAAGACCCCAAGGCTGGCCCTAGGAGACCAGTGCTACATTACAAAAGTAAAGCGATTATACTTTACCTGCAACCTGAATGTTCTCCTATTGAATAACATTGACAGATTTTATTTGAAAAGTTTCTAAGTGTGAACTTTTAAAATAGCTTTATATTCATGAAAATTCACTACAGTAACTAAAACGTTTTTGCTAATCTGGTTTCAGCTTAGACCCCAGGACTGAATCTAGGATTTAGCCTTGGAACTACTAAAGTAATCTACACTGTAATTAACTGTACTTTTCGAATAATAATCCATTGAGCTCAATGCTAAAGTGTGTCTAGACTTGTGTTGCTTTCAGCAACCCCTGTACCTGTTGTGTTTACATACCTTATTGCTTCCTTGCAAAGTCATTACATGAAATCCTGCATACATAGCAAAGTATATTTTTATGCTTGTTGGTTCTAAAAATAAAACACCTATATCTTTGGATATACCAACCATTGGCCTGGAGTTCAGTCTTTGAGTGTGTGAAATCTTTTGCTGACTGAGTGTGTACAACAAATGCTTTGCACTGTCCTCTGGTACTGCCTTACTGCTCGACCAAGCTAACACTTTGGAGAGTAAAGTCAGTCCTGACTTTAACCTCTGTTATACCCTTGGGGTTTGTGGACTCTATACACACTGTACTTCCTTATTATCCAGTATATATAGAGCCACTTTCTCACACTTGGTCAGTAAAATTGGGAGGGGTGTGAGCATCAGATTTCCTGACCATCACGCTGGCAGAATAATGTTTAAATACATTATATGACAAGCAGGACACATGAGGGGGGCTTAAGAGGCATTGGAAAGGGAGAGGAATAAGGATTAATGGGGGGACTAAATGAGAGAAACACAATATTTTATAAAAATAAAAATGTTTTAGGGCATTTGAAACAGAGATAGGAGAGAGGGTGTGTGTTTTTTTGTCAGTATGTGTATTCAAAAAATCACTGGTGAAATCAGACACCTCAACATACCTGACTGAAAGCACTTATACCAAATGATTCATCTGAAAATACATTTATTAGAGGGGAAGTAACCTAAACACCTCCCACCCCCCCTTTGAATCTTCACTCCTGGTCATTTCATGGTCGGTTAGCTATTAAGAATTTGACAGAGGTTGCACGAGTGGTCGTTCGATGTAGATGTGGGTCCGAGGTCTGCAGGCCACCAGCTGTGCTCTTCCCAAAGGTCAATACTTAGCTTTGTCGGAGTTGAGGTGGAGGCAGTTGTCTCTCATCCTTTTGGCTATGTTGGTCATGGCGCTGCAGAAGTTGGTTTTAGTTTTGAAGAGGGCCCTCAGTGAGCAAGGGGATCAGTTGAGTGTCTGCTTAGGCGATTATGTTGTATCCGTGGATTCCGACGAGGTCTGTGAAGGGGGTTATGTAGATGTTGAACGGGGCTGAGGGATGATCCTTGTGGTACTCCGCATAAGATGTCTTTGGGTGCGGAGGTGAAGGAAGGCAGCTGGATGCTTTATGTGCATCCTGTAAGGAAGGAGGAGGTCGACTTGAGGGCATCTTGCTGTATGCCTTTGTTGTATAGTCTGTTGATGGGAGATTTTGTAAGAGACTGTGCCAAATGCTGCGGCGGCAGGGCCATAGTTTTCCATGGTCAACAATGTCATCTGTGGTGGCAATCAGCGTGGTGGTTGCCACAGAATCCTGATTGAGAGGCGTCCAGTAGAAGGTTTTGCTCCAAAAATTTGGTGAGCTGCTGGTGGATGACTTTCTTGAGAACTTTGGCTGGGTAGGGGAGCAGAGAGATCAGATGACAATTTTTGAGATAGTTGGGGTCAGCGGAGGCTTTCTTTAGGAGGGGGTCTGATGTCTGCGTGTTTCCATCTATGGAGATGGAGGTGTTGAGAATGCCAGTGAGTTTCATGCTGATTGGGTTTGCTGCAAGATTGTAGCGGTGGTGAGGGCAAGGGTTGGTGGGCGCCGAGGAGTGGATGGAAGACATGATGGCTAAGTGATCAGGGTGGTGAGCGGTGACCAGGTGGTGATGTTTTGGCTGGTGTTCGCTGGTTAGTTGAGGTCGCCCGCTACCTCTGCCCTGCCTGCTGCCCCAGCACTGCCTTCTGCCCCTGTGCTACCTGCTGCTACTTGCTGGCCCGGTCCTGCGCTGCCTGCTTTCCCTGAGCTGCCTACTGTCTCTGAACTACTTGATGCCCTGGTCCTGCACTGCCTGCTGTCCCTGTTTTGCCTGCTGTCCCTATGCTGCCTACTGTCCATGTACTGCCTGCTGCCCCTTTCCCTGTGCTACCTGCTGCTCCTAGGCTGCCTGCAGTCCTTGTGCTGCCTCTGCACTACCTGCTGAACCAGCGATGTCTGCTGCCCCGCCTGCTGCCCCTGCGCCGCCTGCTGCCCCTGCCGTCTCTGTCCCTGTGTTACCTGCTGCCCCTGTGCTACCTGCTGCCCCTGTCCCTGCACTACCTGCTGCCCCTGTGCTATCTACTGCCTCTGCAGGTTTATGCTGCCCCTGCGATGCCTATACTAGGACCACCTACCAGGACCACTAATGGAGGCTGCCACATGACCACACAGCAGACACACCGACATCGGACCACCGGCTGGACAACGCCCTGCACCAGGTCCCATGGCCCTCCCGCCACCCAACGGGAGACCTCCAAGGAACTCCTGGACCTGGACACCGAAACAGCTGTGTCTCCTCATTCACCACGATCCACCAAAGAACACTTCACCTGCAGACACTGCCACTTCTCCTGTGACACAACCTACAAAGATCCGGCACCAATCTTGCCCACAAGACCAAGATCACCGCACAACCGCTCCAATGTATTCTGCTCAATGCCCACTCACATGCCACAGAAATCTGGGACACAATCACCACCCTCTCCATGGAGGTTGTCTTTATCAGAGAAATGTGGCTCAACCCCTCCTCGAAGCCCGACCTCAGCACCACCACTCCTGAAGGCATCGCCATCATCTTCAAGGAAACCAACAGATGCACCATCACCAACAACGATCCCACACCTCTCAGGGAACACCTCAACTTCCTAGTACAAACTGACGAGAAGACCACGATAAGAGGCACTCTTGCCTACAGACCAATGGGGCCCGAGCAACAGATTGTGACAACACCCCCAACCTCACACACCCCCTTCCCACAAATCAACTCTCACCACTGTCCTGCTCGGCGACCTCAACTTCCACATCAATGACCCCAATGACGCCAACTCCATCGCCCTCCTGGAGAACCTGAACAATATAGGCCTCATCCAACTGGTCGCCGAACCCACACACAAAGCCGGACTCAACTTCATTTTCACCTCCAGCGACAGAATCAAATTAAGCCACACCACAGACCTCATCTGGACTGACCACACCATCGTACACTTAACCATCACCATCCCCGACACCCAGCATACCATCACCAGGCGTCAGGTCCCCTCCCACCGCAGCTGGAGCAAGGTCACAGAAACCCAATGGTCACAGGCCCTCACCTCCTCCAAACTCGAGGCCTCAACAGACCTCAATCAGGCTACCCAGAATTTCCCCCCCTGGATCACCAACAGTCGACCCACTGAAAACCTACAAAATCCAACAAGAGCCACAAACAAGTCAGCTGGTACACCCCAGAACTCAGGACCACCAAGCGTAACTGCCACCAACTGGAGAAATTATGGCGTGCCACCAAGAACACCGCAAACAGAGCAGCTCACAAAATAGCCCTCAGCAACTATCAAAGGCACATCAAAGAAACCAAGAAAGCAGCCATCACCACCGCATCGACTCCGCAGCCAACCACACAAACTCTTCAAAATAATCAAAGGGGCACAGGAGGTTGTACATATTGTGCACCCACTATGGTGGTGCTGTGGTGGATGGGCATTGAAGTCTGTACTGTACTGGCACAAAGAAGATCATACAGTGAAATCAATTTTGATTTGCATTTTTTTTTTTTTTTTTAAACCTTTATTGTGCACAAAAAGAGAGAACAAATACGGGCCTACAACCAGCAGGCCGGCCACGAAACTTTAAGCACATGTGCGAGCAATGCGGTTTCACAGCGGCAACAGGCAAGATAGCAGCAATCAGTAGCAGTTACACTGAATGGAGTCATGTCGCCAAGGAGAAGGAGTATTGAAGGTTAAATTTTAAAGTTTCGAAAAAATATAAATCAGTAAAGAATAAAATCAAGAAGAACTGAGTCCGGACATTAGCTTTACAACATGAGCAGGCAGCAGCAATTAGAACAACATTAGTAAGAACACCCCATAAATATGGCAGTACCATACAAAACAATAAGAGCTGCAGTTCACATGGACGTACTACCCTCAGCGCCACCCAATCCCTACTGACCCCTAACGCAGACCCAGAACAGAAAGCAGAACAAGAAAGCGCAGAAATTAGAAAAATAAGGCCCATAGAAACTAAAAAGAAAAATAAATCTACCCCCCCACCCTGCAACAATCCGGAGGCTACGGCCTACCCCCCCCCGGCAAAGTGCCTGTCGCCCAGTAAAGAAACCCGAAATACAGAGGAAGAATAGAAAAGAAAGAAGAAAGATAAGAAAAGAAAGTTATCACACTTGAAGCATCGGGAGGAAGAGAAGAACAAGCTAGTCTACCACTCCCGAAAAAGAAAGGAAACGGGGGAGGAGGAGCCCTAATACTAACAAAATTCCCGGACCCCCAGCTATGTATAGCCCCCTGCACTGAGTGAAGCAATAATATCGAAAAGTACACCACCAAATGAAAAATTGAATCAAATACACCCGGGACCCTGAGCCGGCACTTGAATGACCACCCCGTCCATATGGGCAATAACAGGATACACCCAGTTCTACCCCACGTACGAAATCGCCAGGATGAGCAACAGTAGCAGAAGAAATGTGGGGGGCTACGACCATTACATTCGCCAGAGATGCGGCACAGTCCGAAACATAACAGCTAGTCCAACAAGAGCGAGGCCCCGAAGACCTCCAGCTCTGATCAGGTCGCAAGCGACCACTACAGCATGACGCCCAGCAAAGGCCCTCCCCAGTCAGGACAAAGGGACAAGATGGCCGCCGTAACGAGAGTGCAGAGAAAGGAGAGCAAGATGGACGCTACCCTAAACAAATAACACCCATGTCACAACAAGCTTCCAGGACCAGCAAACAGGAACCATAGAAAACGTGGCGGAGCCGATAGCCAGCAATTAATTAGGGTAGCCAGTGTATAATGCCGACTGTGCCATTGACAAAGGTCGCAGCACCCGAAGGATGCCTTGATTGGAAAGCAAAACAACCACTAGCTATAATAGAGACAGACGGGGGAGAATAATCTACATCGTAAACATAAGCCATGCAGCCAATACGTACCCCATTCGAACCCCAATCCCCACCCGGCAAGACAATGACACAACCAGGAACCCGCCCAGCCCTGTCCCGATCTCAGGAGCACCCCCGATCCCAGCCCTCGATCAACTAGCAGCAGTCGATGAAACTGGACACAAAAACAATCCTAAACCCGGCCCAACCAGCCAAGAAGCAGGTACTAAGGAAATCAGCCCAGCCCTGACCCAAACGTGGATAAACCCCCGGACATGCTCCCCGAAAGAAGCTCGCCCACTGCAGAACAAAGAAGCAACATGGCAAGAGAAAAACGAAAGTGCAGTGAGACCACAAAATGGCCGTCAAAAGTCACCAGGAATTCCGTCGACTGTAGCATGGAGATCCGCGTGGGGGGTCATTGCATGTAAAACGCGACCAGTATATCAACCAGCGCGCCAGTCCGGGTCTCAGCCAGCCAGTCAGTCAGAACCAGTGAGAGAAACAGCATCAACCTTGTCCTGAACGTCGAAACCCCAGCAGGCTTGGCCACCGCTGTGAGCGCACTTCAGGCAGAACAAAGGAGGAAAATGGCCGCCCTCGGCATGGAAGAAACGGAAAAAGAAGAAGGGAGTGTCCCCAGTCGGCAGCCAGAGAAGCGTCCAAGGTGGCGGGCTCTATTTTTCCCGCAGGATAGCTCACACTCCGATTGTGAAGAAAAGACGATGGCAGCATTCTCGTAGGCAAAGTCTCAGTAGTAAGAATGGAGGGATACTTTGTAGCTGCAGTCTCGTCAGTAGGGAAACACTCGACACTGTAGCCAGGGACATGGCCGATCTCTGTGTGCACATGTTGCAACATTGTATCCATCTCGGGAGCAGTGAGAGGCAGCAAAGGGTCAGCCAGCCGCGATTGCCCCATGACATGGGCAGCGCTGTCGATCTTCCGTGCCAGCTCTCGAGCAGTCCTTTGCCATATCGCCCGTAGATCCGCCAGCGCCACCAGGATATCTCTATAAGTCAGGACACTCCGCGGTACTGGCCGGTCAGCTCCGCTCAATGACACCCCCAGTGTAGTCTCAAGCCCCAGGGCAGGCAGGGCAGCAAGTACTGAAGACAGGGGATCAGCCACTCCGTCGTTTGATTTGCATTTTTGAGAGAACATAGAAGAGAGTCTAATCTATGAAAATGAACAGTAGCAGTTAAAAAGCAGGATGCTCTTTGAAGAGTCTGCCTAACTTGCTTAACAGAGGCCTGCTCTCTACAGTCACACAGGAGATGGTAAAGAATTATCTTGATCTACATTCTTATGTAAGGAGGGTGCAGAGAGAAGAAAAAAAAGCCTTTGTAGAACCTCGGGATGCTAAAGTGGGCTAAGCTTTTATATGCAAGGAGACTGTAGAGATGTTTTTCTTCTTCACATGTCCAACTGTGCAGTTTACCTCCTACATGAGACCAGAGTATGCACGGCTTGTCTATCTGGAGCACGGACCACAATACAAAAATAAAATTGACACAAGAGGTTGTTCGGAGTAAGCCTTGTCTTTAACCCCTTTCGTGCTCCCGTCGGCCGAGCACTCCCTCCCCAGTGCTGCCATCGGCCAACTGCCGACGAAGCCCCGCCCACCCTTTAGAACGCCCGCACCGCGGCGGAAAAACCGCCGCGGTTAAGGCGTTAAAGATACAAAGGAGACTGCTTGCAGAATGCATGAAATATTCAGGTACATACAATGCTTTACAGAGGAAGGTAGCCCTTTATATGCACACAAGAAATTAAACAGAGATATCTGTTATACACATGTAGGGAAGGCAGTATGGGGACTCTATAGATGTACATGGATGGAGATTGTGCTTATATATGTACATGGGAGATTTTACAGAGGGGAACTATGGGTGCAAAGGAAGCTGTATAGAGATGTCTTATGAATATACATGTGTGATTGTACTAAAAGGAGCATGACATTTACATGTAGACAAAGGGATGGACAGAGATTTGGCCTCTTCCACATAAGAATACATGAAGTTATAAAGTTGGAGCTAGCTCTTTGAAAGTACAAGTGAGGCTAAAGTGGGAAAAGCCTTCTATATACATGTACCACAGAAGGTTTTATTGAGGAAGCATGCTCTGAACAACTACACAGGGGATGACTGCACCGGTGTAAGCCTGTTCAATACAGGCACATAAAAGGTTTCATAGGCAGAGTATGTACTTTACAAGTACATAGGAGGCTATAGAGTGCCAGAGAAGTTCCTCACAGGTACAGTGGGCATGGAATAGAGGAAACCTGCACGAAACCGGCACAGAGGTGATTTTACATAGGAAGTCCGCTCTTTGAAAGTATATGGGAGAGATGTGGGTTCAATGGAGGTACACAGATGGTTATGAAGATTGAGCATGCTCTTTATAGGTACACAGGAGAAAACAGTACTAGATCGGTTCTACAAAGGTATACTGGAAGTTGTACAGAGGTAGCTGTTACATGGTATACTGCACAGGGATATACCCTTTGACAAAGGTACAAATGACGATGCAAAGACAGAGCTTCAGTAGTATACAAAGAGGTAAGAAGCAGAGTCTGAAAAAGACACTGTGAAACTTGAGTGGATGGTCTATTTCCATTGGGCACAGGGTTTAACTTTCTGAGAGGGGATGGTGTGCAGAAGTGGCACACATATACACCTTCTGAGGAGTCCTAAATCTTGCTCTACATTTTTGAAGAATCACGGGTGACCATGACAACAGGAGTCAGGCACAGATTTACCAATGCTGCCGGATCAAATAGCGAGACCACGTGATGCACGAACACAGCCAAGTGAGCGGGCCGGGCCTTCAACAAATCCATGTTCTGGAAACAGCTGCACTGACCATTGATCTGTAAAGAATAGGCAGATGTTAATTATTGCAAGCCATTGTGGGAGACGTTTTGTTAAGGCTGTACCCATAGTTTCCAGATTTCACAACTTACATGAATCGATCTTCAAATTTCAACGTATTTCAATGCACTTGGAGTAATATTTTTACCTTTTGAAGTGAAGCTTCTATCATAATTTTACAGTAAGTGTAGTTTCTCTCAATGTATGTTTTCGGGCAGTATGTTTAATTATAAAGAATATATGTTACATACCCTGTAAGCGTTTGTTCATAGCATGTAGTGTGTCGATCCACTTGCTCTGTATACTTCTGTCATCTAGTGTTGGGCTTGAACGTTTGTAACAGGGGAATTTCTTTGAAGAAGTCTTTCAAGTCACTGGCTCCCTGAGAGGTGGGTGGATGCATGTGAATCTACAGCATGACACACAATGAACAGATGCTTACAGGGTAAGTAACATATTCTGTTCATAGCATATGCTCTGAACAGACTGTAAAGCAGAACTCTCAAAAGTAGTGGTCAGCCAGTGAATGGTGGCGATGTCTGAAACAAAGTCCTGTTTGGCCAACCCTCAATTGTTTGTTTGCTAGGACATCCCCACAATAGTGTTTGGTATATGTGTGTGGAGCTGCCAATGTAACTGCCGTATAAAGGTCAGCTGTAGGGATGTTCCCGTGGAAAAGTCATGGTGCCTTACTTTTTCAAGTGCTCTTGGCGCAGCACGCAAGGTTCTCTTGGCTTAAGGAAGCAGGTCAGCCTGCACTTGAGAATCCATCTGGCTATACCTGCTTTTGATGTAAGAGAGTCCCTGTAAGGGGTAGCAAAAGCAATGAATAGTTGCTCAGTCATGCAACACGGTTTGGTCTTATTGTAGTATATGATGGTGCTTTTAACGCCAACTGTGCAAGGTCTGTTTAGCTACAAAGTCTGGCTGTGGGAAGACGTGGAGCCCTAAAGTCTTGTTAAGGTGAAAAGGAGATGCCACTTTGGGTTGCAACTTGGAATTTGTCCTAAAAAGGATTGTCTAGTGTGAGGGACAGTAGCTCGCTAGTGAGCCATAAGAAAGCAATAGCAACCAAGAAGGCAACCTTCCAGGTAAGGAATTATAGGGGGAAGAAGTGCATTGGTTCAAAAAGAGGACCTATAAGCCTTATGAGAATCACACAATGGTTCCAGACCTGGGCAGGTGAGTCTCTTGGTGCGATGACTCTGGAGTCCTTCCATAAAAGACTTGCTAACAGTGACTTCTGAATAGTGAGTTCTATTCTGCATGTATGCCACAATAGAGGTCAACTGAAGGTATGTAGAGGTGTGGATAAAGCCTTACTTTTTTTGAATTAAGGTAATAGCAGACAATGTCCTGGACATAGGATTAAGGGAGCTAGACTCTTTGAAATGCAATAATGGACAAAAAATTTCGAATTAGCAGCATACCAAGCTCTTGTCCGAGTGCTTCCTTTTGGAGGTTCATGCATTTCTGGGGTAGATTAAGGTACCCAAATTCTAGGATTTCAAGAGCCACATTGCTACGTTGAGCTGCCTACGGTCAGGGTGCCTAACTCTACCTTGGTTCTGTATGACAAAATCTGGCCTGATGGAGAGCTTCTCGTGGGGGACAACTGACAGCTCATCTAGTGTTGAGAACCAGGGCTGCCTGACACAGGTGGATTCCAACACATCATCAAGTACAAGACTAGTGGAAGGCAGGAAAAGCATAGGCAAAGCTCCCTGACCAGTTCATCCATACATGATTCCTAGAGGCTAGGTTTTGGCATTTTGTGTTTTCTAGAGTGGCTAAGAGGTCTATATCATGGTGTCGGCTAGGCACTGCTGGTTGCCTGTGCTCTTGATCAGCCAATCATTGAGACAGGCGAACACATGATTGCGACCCCCTTCTGAGACTATCACGGCTTAGCATTTGGTGAACACCCTGGGAGCCGTGTTGACCTTGAATGGTAAGTCAGTGAATTTGTAATGCTTGCCATTTACCATGAAACAGCAATGAGAAGGATGGATGGGTAATCAGAAGTAGGTGTCTTTCAGATCTAGTCACAAAGTGGCCCTATTGCAGCAGGGGGATGACACCCTGCAGGGTGATCATGTGGAAGTTTTCAGAGAGGAAGGAATTGTTGAGGCCTGTGGTCTAGAATTGGCCTTAGGGATCCATTTTTCTTGGGGATAATGTTGTATGAGAGTCGACTCCTTTGTGTTGGTGCTGTGCAGTACTGATTCTTTGGCATGAGCACTTGAATCTTCTGTTGTATTAGGGGCAGGTGTTCTGGGATTTAGGGGCTGTGCGTGAGGTGGGATATTTGGTGGGGTTGTGGTGAGCATTTAGGCAGTAGCCGTGCTCAGTAAAAGGACCAGCTGATCTTAAATGATTTCCCCCCAGCGGTGAAGAATCCCTTGAAGCCTCGCCCCCGACAGGTGCTGTTTGATAAGGGGGATATGGGGCAAGTTACTGTTTGGAGGTAGAGGCTGTCTTGCTGGGAAATACTCTGTCTTGTCCCATGGAGTTGTTGCATCAGAAGGTATCTTGTGTGAATCCTCTAACCTCTTCATGGTGGTAAGCCTATTGCTGTCGCTGGTATGACTGACTGTCAGGGAAAGTGGTATTGGACCACCACAGTCTTACCGCCTCCAAAAGGGACTTCCGACTGTCAGGAGATGGAGGACATTCATGGCCTTGGCTGTATTCGTGCCATCCTTTATTTTTGCCAACATCTCACCAATCTCGGGCCAATTAGGTGTTTTCTGTCAAAAGGCTGGTTGATCAGGTGGCAGTGGCAGCGTAGCATAATTGATGTATTTACCCCACTGGTGGCTGCGGTCAGGTAGCATTAGAGGGAATATGTTACTTACCCTGTATACATCTATTTGTGGAATGTACCGCTGTAGATTCACATGGTATGCACACTCTTGCAATATAGTGTTGGGCCCGAACGTGTACAACTTGTTTTTGTTTGAAGAAAGTCATTCGAGTCACAAGGTGTAGTGACTCATCTCTTAGGCAGTACTGCTCATGAACGTCAGCTCAAACTTCAGATTGTCTTTCCCGTCCAGTGGGTGCAGGATAAAGAGTAAAGTGAGGCATAGAGATGTTCAAGTGATGACTGAGAGAAAAAAAAGTGTATAGTAGGTGTGTTATCTGCAGCAACCAAGGGCTTCCGGGTAGGCGGGTGGCGCAACTGAATCTACAGCATGCCATGTATACAGGGTAAGTAGCATATTCCGTTCATGGCATATGTAGCTGAAGATACACATGCAATGCATAGACTAGAAAGGAGTTTCCCCTGTAAGTTTGTGGTTAGCCAAACAATGTTGCAGAACATTAAAAAAGTGTAAGTAGGACAGCTTACCCTACCTGGGCTTGCTGTTTTGCTAGGACGCCACACAGTAGTGTTTAGTAAAAGTGTGTGCTGTGGACCAAGTAGCAGGCTTTGCAAATGTCTGCAATTGGAATGTTCCCAAAAAAAGCCTTTGTAGCTGTGTTTTTCCAAGTAGAAAGTGGCATTTGAGGGGTTATAAGCAGTCTTTTGGGTGTGGTATAGCATGTTTGTATGCATTTGACTAGCCAGCGAGCTATTCCTTGTTTTGAGATAGCTGTCCCTGTACAGCGTTTTGAGAAACAAACAGCTGTTGAGTTTTCCAAAATGCTTGTGTTCTAGCCATATAGTAGAGCACCCAGTCTATGAAGTGCAATTTCTGCTACTGTAGTTGGATGTGGAAAGATCACTGGTAGTTCTATGGCTTGGCTGAGGTGAAAAGATGATATCACCTTAGGTAGAAACTTCGGACTGCTGCGAACAACTACTTTATCAGAAAGCAATTTGAAAAAAGGTTCTTCTAGGGTTAATGCTTGGATCTCACTCACTCATCTAAGTGAGGTAATAGAAACTAGGTAAGCCACTTTCCAGTACAGAAATTGCAAAGGACAAAAATGAATGGGTTCGAAAAGGGGCCCCATTAACCTTGTGAGGACTGTATTAAGATTCCAGGATGGAATTGGAGGTACTCTGGGAGAGATGACGAGTCCCTCCATAAAAGCTTTAATCACAGGAATTCTCAAAAGCGAGGAGTGTGCCCTATTTTGTAGATATGCTGTCACTGCTGCTAAATGCAAGCAAATACATGTATAAACTAGGCCTGAGCATAGTAAATGGAAAAGGTAACAGTCAACGTACATGTGGTTTTAGACGATTTGTGTGTTCGGGAATGCAGTAATGTACAAACATTTTCCACTTTGTTTTATAACAAGCTCTAGTGGTTGTGCGTCGAGCTTCCCTGAGGATAGCCATACACTCAGAGGCTAAGGAAATAAGTTACTCGCCTGTAACTGCAGTTCTCCAGTATTGGTATCTTTCATAGATTCCCATGCTTGAATCATTCCCCGTCGTCGAAGTGGAAGTCCCACTGTACCATAATAAAGCAGTATATATCATTAGCATAGGCTAAAAGGGCAATGAAAAAGTCAGTTTAATAGCCTATCTATGTCTTTTTTAAAATAGGACCAGACTTGAACTATAAACAATATCAACAAGAGAGAGAAGGCATGGGTGGACACTCCTATACCCCTGTCAGTACATCAAAAACAACTTAGGAGTGACTCAGTGAGACAAACAATACTAAATTAAATATGTGTTAAACTATGTTAATCCCCCACCAAACAAAAGGTGAACCGGTTTGAGGGAACCCCCGATTGGTAACCCACAAATGGCAACCTTTGCCCTTGTGTGTTTACAGAAAAAAGAGGAAGACAAGTCTTTCTCTTTGTAAAAGGACCCTCACTCACCACTAGTTGGTGACATGCTTCATCATTGGGTCCCCGCCGGGGTGGCCGAATGCCCCCCCAGCGTGCTACAACGCCTGAATTACAGCGGAGCGGGATGGTGATGTATGTAACAGTGCTCTAACTGAAATGTGAGTATAACTGAGTGCAAAGTTAAAAAATACGAGGTTGAAACCTGTACAAAAAACTTTAATAAAGGCCAACCCGTATTGAGATTAAAAACAATGTGTGTGGACAAGACTAGGTTCTATATTAGGAAACCTGTGTCCTTAGATAAAATAATCGGTCAACATGTTTCTGCTGTTACCTACGCAAAATCGCTCAGCATTCGTCAGGACCATAACAGATGGCACTCTGGTGGTGTGCACGCGCTAAGGTGCACCCTCCCGTGAGGCTTTTAATGTGAAAAGAGAAGACATTTTTTTTTAAGTGGTATCACTCACGGATTTTACCCGTGGCAGCTCACTGCAATTCACAGGAGCAAAAAGTACCCGTAGAAATGGGAGCAAAAACAAGACAGAACAACACATAGTGACAAAGACCAACATATAGTTCATTGTTCTAATAGTTGTCAGCAAATCTTCAGCGACGTGACATATTCATTAACATATAGCCTCTGCAAACCATTGTTCTGTCATAGTGATATGATAGAGAACCCTTCTACTACATAATCAGAGAATGGGGTACATCCCTCCTTTGTGAGTTGTAATTATTTTCAATTTCAGAAACCGATAGCGCTGATTTCAGACAGCTATAGGTTGACTTAAGCAACGTTTCACAGATCAAGAGAAAAGTGCTCTCATCCTGCGCCGTCTTGACCCAGGATGAGAGCACTTTTCTCTTGATCTGTGAGTGCTTCTCCTCTTCATTTTTTAACGATATTGAACTCACCAGATGGAACGTCGTGGTGTTCTAACCTAATGACGTTTGCTGGTAATTTTTGGTGACCAAGTGCGACTGCTACATTGCTTTTTATTGATATATATATCTTAAGCACCCTAATGATTTGGTCGGGAGGAAATGCCTCCGCGAAACGTTGCTTAAGTCAACCTATATGTCTTGTTTTTTCTCCCATTTCTACAGGTACTTTTTGCTCCTGTGAATTGCAGTGAGCTGCCACGGGTAAAATCCGTGAGTAATACCACTTAAAAAAAATGTTCTTCTCTTTTCACATTAAAAGCCTCACGGGAGGGTGCACCTTAGCGCGTGCACACCACCGGAGTGCCATCTGTTATGGTCCTGATGAATGCGGAGCGATTTTGTGTAGTTAACAGCAGAAACATGTTGACCGATTATTTTATCTAAGGACACAGGTTTCCTAATATAGAACCTAGTCTTGTCCGCACACATTGTTTTTAATCTTAATACAGGTTGGCCTTTATTAAAGATTTTTGTACAGGTTTCAACCTCGTATTTTTTAACTTTGCACTCACAGTTATACTCACATTTCAGTTAGAGCACGGTTACACACATCACCATCCCGCTCCGCTGTAATTCAGGCGTTGTAGCACGCTGGGGGGGCATTCGGCCACCCCGGCGGGGACCCAATGATGAAGCATGTCACCAACTAGTGGTGAGTGAGGGTCCTTTTACAAAGAGAAAGACTTGTCTTCCTCTTTTTCTGTAAACACACAAGGGCAAAGGTTGCCATTTGTGCAGACGAACTCGCCCCTCTGAGGACCCCGCCCAGCAGACCCGGCAGTAAGAAAGCACCATGGTTCACCGACGAACTCAAAAGCTCCAAGAAGAACTGCCGTGCCCTCGAGCGAGCCTGGCGCCAAGACCCCACACCAGACAACATGACCACCCTAAAGCTCGCAACCCGAAAACACCACCAACTGATCCACACCACCATGAAGACGGCATTCAAGGAACGACTGGACAACAACGCACACAACAGCAAGGAACTCTTCAACATCGTCAAAGAACTCTCCAGCCCCAACGCCGGAAACAACGACATCACCCACTCACAAGACCTCTGCAACTCCCTCGCCTCCTACTTCCACAACAAGATCGCAGACATACACAACAGCTTCAGCACGCAACCGACGCTCCCTACGACCGCAACAACGCCCGCCACCACCACCCTCTGCGCATGGACCCGGACCTCCACCGAAGACACCATCCGCACGATGAACTCCATCCACTCCGGATCCCCAACCGACCCCTGCCCTCACCACGTCCTCAACAAAGCCGACGCTGTCATCGCACCCCACCTGCGGGACATCATCAACACCTCCTTCGACACCGCTACCTTCCCGGAGAGCTGGAAGCACGCCGAACTCAGCGCCCTCCTGAAAAAACCATCAGCGGACCCCACCGAACTCAAAAACTACCGCCCCATCTCGCTCCTCCCGTTTCCGGCCAAAGTCATCGAGAAGACCGTCAACAAGGAGCTGGCCGCCTTCCTCGAGACGAACGGATCCCTCGACCTCTCGCAGTCTGGCTTCTGGGCCAACCACAGCACCGAGACCGCCCTCATCGCAGCCACCGACGACATCCGAGCCCTGCTTGACAACGGGGAAACTGCGGCCCTCATCCTCCTGGACCTCTCCGCGGCGTTCGACACTGTCTGCCACCGCACCCTAGTGCAACGCCTCAGCAACATCGGAATCCAAGAGAAGGCACTTGATTGGATCATCTCCTTCCTCGCCGGAAGGACACAGAGAGTCCGCCTCCCCCGTTCAGATCCGAGGCCACCAAAGTCATCTGCGGAGTACCACAAGGATCATCACTCAGCCCCACCCTCTTCAACGTCTACATGAGCCCCCTCGCGGCCATCGCACGCCAACACAACCTCAACATCATCTCTTACGCCGACGACACCCAGCTGATCCTCTCCCTCACCAACGACCCCACCACCGCCAGGACCAACCTACACGAAGGGATGAGAGACGTAGCCGAGTGGATGATGAGCAGCCGCCTGAAACTGAACTCAGATAAGACGGAAGTCCTCATCCTGGGATCCTCACCCTCCGCCTGCGACGACTCCTGGTGGCCCCCTGCCCTGGGCAGCGCACCCAAACCTACAGACCACGCACGCAACCTGGGCTTCATCCTGGACTCCTCCCTCTCCATGACCAGACAAGTCAACGCCGTCTCCTCATCGTGCTTCAACATCCTGCGCATGCTACGTAAGATCTTCCGGTGGATCCCCACCGAGACCAGGAAGACGGTCACCCAGGCCCTCGTCACCAGCCGACTGGACTACGGCAACTCCCTCTAAGCCGGAACCACCGCCAAACTCCAGAAGAAACTCGAGCGGATCCAGAATGCCTCAGCAAGACTCATCCTCGACATCCCCCGACACAGCCACATCTCCGGACACCTGAGAGACCTGCACTGGCTCCCGATCAACAAGAGAATCACCTTCCGTCTCCTCACCCACGCACACAAAGCCCTACACAACCAGGGCCCGAGATACCTCAACAACCGCCTCAACTTCTACACTCCCACACGCCAGCTCCGATCAACCAGCCACGCCCTCGCCGCCGTCCCACGCATCTGAAGAGCCACCACAGGAGGAAGGTCCTTCTCCTACCTGGCCGCCAAGACCTGGAACTCCCTCCCGACCCACCTCCGCCTGACCCAAGACCACCTCGCCTTCAGGAAGCAGCTCAAGACCTGGCTGTTCGAGCAGTAGCGCCACCCCCCCCCCCCTTCCCAAGCGCCTTGAGACCCTCTGGGTGAGTAGCGCGCTATATATATAAATGCTTGATTTTGATTTGTGGGTTACCAATCGGGGGCTCCCTCAAATCGGTTCACCTTTTGTTTGGTGGGGGATTAACATAGTTTAACACATATTTAATTTAATATTGTTTGTCTCACTGAGTCACTCCTAAGTTGTTTTTGACATACTTGAACTATAACCAATCAGGCAACAGCACAATCTCAAACAGAGGCAGAGTCCCTCAGATTTTCAAGCACAAGAGGGATTAAATAATCCTGAGCCATACGGGGAGCCTCTCTGGAAAAGGTGGTGGGTCAAATGTGAATCTATGAAAGATTCCAATACTGGAGAACTGCAGTTACAAGAAAGTAACTTATTTTCTTCTCCAGTATTGGATCTATCATTGATACACATGCTTGTATCAGAAAAGCAAGCAGTTACTGTATTTATATATCTAACAGTATTTGTGCACCACACGTCTTCTCCAGAGGCACTCACACAAACAAAGTAGTTGACATGGAAACTGCCCTAGTTGAGTGCACCCTGTTTTTCGCTGTGAGGGGCTTGTAAGCCTTTGAGTGGCAGAACTGGATTTCAGTTGAAATTCATTGAGCTATGGTTGCCATCGTGACTGGAGCACCCTTGCAAGGGTGTCCACCTGAGTCCAACAGTTGCTCAGTTCTCATGGGTTGTTTAGCACAATGTAAATAGAATTTTAGATATCATTTGATACCTAGGGTATGAATTGACCTCTCAGCTGGTGGTGTTGGATTTAGGAAGGAAGTCTAAAATATTATAGGTTCATTGAGGCAAAATCCGAAGGAACCTTGGGAATAAATCTATGGATTGGTTCTGAGAAGTACTAAATTGTAGAGGAGCAAGAAATTTCTTGAGTTGAAAAAGCCTGTTATCTCCTCTACCCTCCTGGTTGGAGGAGCACTAGTAAACAAGGCGACCTTCCATGTGAGAAATAGGAGGTGTGCTCTGTGAATGGGTTCAAACGAGCTCTTCATGAGTTGAGATACAACTATGTTCAGTTGCTAGTCTGTGGAAGGAGCCCTTACTGGAGGAAAAAACTCTGAATAATTCTTTCATGAACTATTTGATGATTTTGTAGAAGCAGAAAGAGAGAGAATGTGAGGAGCATCTATATCTTGATATTGCTGCAAGTCATACCTTAACAGATCCATGCAGCAACCGTAAATGAGCTATTGAGAGGAGACAGTGTTGTTAGCAGCCAGATTGTGCTAGTAGAGAATGTAAGTTTCCTTTCTTGCACCATAGGCAGAAACATTTCCATTACAGTTTACATGTCTTTATTGTGGCTTCCACCTTGACTTGGACAGACTACACCTGCAGTCCTGAGGAACACTGAGATCCTTTAATTCATGCAATTCAGGAGCTGTGCGCATAAAAAGAGAAAAGTCGGGTCAGGATGAAAGACCTAGCCTTAGTTGATCGTCAAAATTTTATGGGATGTTAGAAAGTGAATGTGGTCGTACTCCGATAGAAGGAGAAGCTCTGTGAACCAATGCTTGCATGGGTTACCTGGAGGCTATCCGGATAAGATGACACCACTCAGCTTTCCTCTTGCGGAGAACCTTTGGTATTAAAGGTATCAGGGTGAAAGGTAAGCATAGATACCAGACCATCTGTTGAAAAGCATTCCTCCACAATCCTGGATGTGGATGCCAACTTGCATAGAAATGGCATTTGTGAGTTTCATTTGTTGCAGTTGAGAAGATCATATTTAGCGCAGACTGATAAAACTTCCATTCGTAGAGGTTGTTTCATTGCATGCTGGTTGTATTGTCCATGCATCCTAACACCGAAGACTGCTATCATTGGCAGGAAAGCTTGGAGGCAGTGGCTCTGAGCTCCAGGCGAATGAAAGGTATGCTCTTTTGGAGAGGAGACCACTTTCCTTGAACTTGCAGGTCCTGTAGATGCCCGCACCAGCTCTCCAGGGAGGTATCCATAGTCATTATGAAGGGAGGTATTTGAGGTAAGAACTTGGTCCTCTGGCAGGATGGAAGTCTGGGACCACAAGGCTAGAGCATCCCTCACACCTGTGTAAAAATCAGCAGGCCTTTGAACGATCAATTGTTTTTGCCGCTGGTTGCAGGGTCTGCATCCCATGAGGCCCTCTCTGGTCTGGCCGAAGTCCAGATGCCTGGTGTCACAGGCCAATCCTTTCTGGGTTGATAACTTGCTTTTTAAGGGTCCCAGCAGCTCTCAGAGAAGCTCAGTGAACTTGGGTGCAACTCTATGCATCTGTTCCTGATGCTGCATGGTGGCAGTGCTAGCGTCTTGAATACTTTGGGCTACCAACTTGCCCCTGCAGGCTTCTTCAGCTGTTGTACCCCTATGCTGTTAACATGAGGCCAGTTGCGCTGGCCTTTGGAGTCTCTTGGCTTGATTGGGCTCTTAAGAAAGCTTCTGCTGACACAGCATGCACCGTCTCTTTCTTCCCTAGCCACTATATGCAGTCTTCGATGGTGCAGCTTCTCTTGCTGGTCCCTCGGTACAGCAAAGTTGTCCTTCTTCAGTTCTTCTTTCAAGCCAGTTGAGATCTGAGGTCTGTGTACCAGGGGTGCCCCTCTTATACACGGAAAGTGCCCTCAAGGCAGGATGCGGTTGGTAGCCAATGGGCTACCAGGTTCCCTCCCACCTGGTGACCACTTCCTGTGGAGTGTGGCATCTGGCTATCCCAGGATGCACAATTATGCCCACTTCCAAGATGGAGAGACTCCTCTATCAATACTCAGACCTCCTAGTCCACCCATGGTGTATGGCGACCTCAGGGCTACACACCCCTAGGGAAACCAGTTTGGCAACTGGTTTCCCCTGCCTGTTCCCTTTGCTAGTCTATCTGCCAAAACAATCGGCCAGCCCTCCTTCCTAGTGTGACACATCTGCCCTTCAAAGGCAGCTTCCCCTTTGAAGCCTGCCTCTTGGTGCTGTAACCTAGGTGGCTTCCTGCAGGAGGGAGTTAACACCACCCTGGCCTACAATCCCTTATTATTCTCCTGCCTGAAAGTCGCTGGCATGTCTTTCCAAGAGGGCAGAAAGCCATCTCATGGAACAGACTCCATGTGTGCCCGGGAAGGAACAGGAGTTTTAAAGGCAACAAAGTGGCAGCATTGCAAAGAAGTTACATTAATTTTGACTTGACATACAAGTCAGCTTAATGTAAAGAGTTGTTTAATCTTGGAGAGCCCACTTTGGTTGCATCATTCGGGAGTTATCCTAGCTGAGGGGTCAGCGTGTAATCCTGTACTTGCCAAATGGGCAATCAAGTCTTTCACAATAGAAAATTGTTTTTTCACATGTTTACTGTCCGGACGTGTAAACTACATGTCCTGCCCATATCATATGTTGCACCCCACTGTAGGACTTGGTGAGCGTGGCAAGGGAGTGATTTACACAAATATACAGGGGAAGTAGTGGCTTTGCCATTGCTTTTAATGGCAAACTTGGCTAGCAGTGCAGGACTGCTCTGCCAGACTGTAGTAGCAGACTCAGTGACTCGTTTTACTTGGGGGGAACTCCAGGCTGGGGTACCCCTCTAACGTAAATGCCCTGGGTACCAAGGTACCATATACTAAGGTAAGCTAACCATTTCCAATTGGGTACAGCCAATTCAACATACACTTTAGAGTCCGGGCACTAGCACTGTGGTCTGGTTAGCAGGCTTCCGTGCATTCTGCGAGTCCAAAAGCCAACAGCACCAGTCAAAAATCTTTTTGGTGGCCACACAAATAGAGGCATTTTCTTACACTTACCTTCAGAGATCTGATATAAGGAATATGCTACTTACCAGTATGCATCTGTTCTTGGCATAGAGGGCTGCAGAGTGGTACATTATGAATAGATCGCCATCTGGTGTTGGGCTCGGATGATTGCACTTGTTTTTCTCTTGGAGAAGTCTTTTGTAGTCACGAGGCTGGTGACTCCTCCCTTGGGTGATAGTGCGCATGGGCATCGGCTCCATCCTTAGATTGTTTTGCCATAGTAGGGTTAGATGGAGTAGTATGATAGAATACAGAAAGAGATGCCCATGTAAGTGTAGCTAAATAAGATAATGTTGGAACAGACACAGGTTTCCGGGGAGGCAGGGAGGGCATGTACCACTCTGCAGCCCTCTATGCCAAGAACAGATGCATACTGGTAAGTAGCATATTCCGTTCGAGGCATATGGGCTGCAGATGGTACATTATGAATAGATTACACAGCAGTTACCTCCCTAGCGGTGGTCACCAGTGTCTGTTGCAACAGTTGGAAATAAAGCTTTTAATACAGCCTGGCCCACATTTCCCTGTTGTCTTGCCTGCACGTCAACACAGTAGTGTTTTGTGAAGGTATGCGGTGTAGACCAAGTTGCTGCTTTGCATATGTCATCTAGGGGAATGTTCCCTAAGAATGCCATAGATGCCCCTATTTTGCGTGTAGAATGAGCTCTAGGGGGAACAGTAAGTGTTCTTTTTGCCTTTATGTAACATATCTGTATACATTTTACAATCCACCTGGCAATACCTGCTTTAGAGATAGGGTTGCCTTTATGTGTTGGGGAAAACGCTACACATAGTTGTTTGGTTTTTCTGAAAGCTTGTGTTCTTTCTATGTAATATAATATTGCCCTTTTGACATCTAGTGTATGTAGGGCCCTCTCTGCTACCGTCTGTGGCTTTGGAAAAAAGACTGGTAGTTCCACTGGCTGATTGATGTGGAATGCTGAAATTACTTTAGGCAAGAACTTTGGGTTTGTTCTAAGAACCACTTTATTCTTGTCTAACTGTAGAAATGGTTCTTGTATTGTTAATGCTTGTAATTCACTCACTCTCCTGAGGGAGGTAATGGCTATAAGGATGGCCACCTTCCATGTAAGAAATTGTATTTCACACCTATGCATAGGTTCAAAAGGTGGCCCCATTAGTCTGGTGAGTACTATGTTGAGGTTTCAGACTGGAGAAGGTGGTAGTCTTGGTGGAATAACTCTTTTGAGGCCTTCCATTAAAGCCTTAATTGCGGGTACCCTAAACAGGGATAGATGTTGCCTGTTTTGCAGGTATGCTGCTATAGCTGCAAGATGTACTCTAATGGAGGTGTAAGCAAGGTTACATTGCTGTAAGTGTAGTAAGTAGCAAATAATATTTTGCGTAGATACGTCCAGAGGGTTGATGTTGTTACTGTTACAGTGTACAGCAAACCTTTTCCACTTTGCTGCATAGCAGGCTCTGGTGGTGGAACGTCTTGCTTGCTTAATAATTTCCATACAGTTTGGAGGTAAATTTAAGTATCCAAATTCTAAGACCTCAGGAGCCAGATCGCTAGGTTCAGTTGTTTGGGATCTGGATGCATTATTTCTCCATGGTTCTGTGTAAGGTGCATGGGTGAGATTCTTAATTTTTGGCGTGGCACCTGTGAGTTGTAGGAGCGTGGTGAACCACGGCTGCCGTGCCCACGTGGGTGCTACCAGTATCATGGTCATTGAATGCTGTTGCAGTTTTCGAACCACTAATGGAATTAGTGGGAGAGGGGGAAAGCGTATGCAAATTTGTTGGACCAATTTATCCATAATGCATTGCCCTGCGACAGGTGGTGTGGGTACCTGGATGCGAAGCTTTGGCATTTTGCGTTCTGATGAGTGGCAAAGAGATCTATCTCCGGTTGTCTCCATCTTTGGAAGAATGGCTGCAGTATTTGGTTGAGCAGTTCCCATTCGTGTATTTGTTCTGACTCTCTGCTTAAGATGTCTGCTATCTAATTTTTAACCCCTGGAAGTTGTTCGGCTAACAGATAGATGTTTTGAGGAATGGCCCATCTCCAAATTTCCTGCGCTAGTCTGGATAGTTGGAGAGAGTGTGTCCCCCCCTGTTTTTGAATATAATACATCGCTGTCATGTTGTCCGTTCTGACCAGGACTGCTTTGTTGAGAATATGCATTTGAAAAGCTTTTAATGCTAGGAACACTGCTAGTAGTTCTAGATGATTTATGTGCAGTTGTTTGTGCTGTACACTCCATCTCCCTTGTACTGTGTATCTCTCCATATGCGCTCCCCATCCGGTGAGCGATGCATCAGCTGTTAGTACCACTTGTGGAATTGGTTCTAGGAACGACCGCCCTTAGGAAATGTTTGTTGTATTCCACCACTTCCGAGAGCGATGCGTGCGGTCGTCTACCAACACCAGATCTGTAATCTGACCTTGAGCCTGATTCCACTGTGCTGCTAGACATTCTTGAAGCGGACGTATTTGTAGTTTGGCATATGGGATTAACAGTATGCAAGAGGACATCATCCCTAATAACTGCATGAACACTCAAGCTGTTAATGAGTGTTGCGGTTGAAATCTTTGAATTAAGGTGAGCATTGTCTGAATCCTGACTGGATTGGGGTATACTATGGCTTTTTCTGTATTTATAGTAGCCCCTAGATATTGTTGAACCTTGTCTGGTTGCTGGTGGGATTTTGTGTAGTTCACTGTAAACCCAAGCTGGTGCAGCAGTTGAATTGTCTTTTGTGTGTTTTGAAGACATTCCTGTTGTGACGTGGCCTTTATTAGCCAGTCATCCAAGTAAGGGAAGACATGTATTTGCTGTCGTCTTAGGTGTGCCGCAACCACTGCTAGGCATTTTGTGAACACCCTTGGTGCTGTTGTGACTCCAAACGGAAGGACCTTGAACTGATAATGTCGCCCTTCTATTACAAACCTGAGGTATTTTCTGTGAGCTTTGTGAATTGGGATATGAAAGTAGGCGTCTTTTGGATCCAGTGTAGAAAGAAAGTCCCCTTTCTTCAGTAAAGGAAGTACCTGTTGCAGCGTGATCATGTGGAAATGTTCCGAATTTATGTATGCATTGAGAGGTCTGAGGTCTAGTATAGGCCTTAGAGATCAGTCTTTTTTGGGAATTAGAAAGTATAGCGAGTATACTCCTGTTACTTGTTGATGTTGTGGAAGCTCCTCTATCGCATGCTTTTGTAGCAGTGATAGTACTTCCTGTTTTAATAATGTCAGATGATCTTGACTCATTGGACGCTGTCTGGGGGTGATGTTTGGTGGGGTAGCAGTGAGTTCTAGGCAATAACCATGTTGGATAATTTGTCTCACCCACCTGTCTATTTATTTTATTTATTTATTTATTCAAAGTTTTATATAGCGCGAACAAGATCCTTACAGATATCAGAGCGCTTCACAAAGACAGGGTAGGGGCAGTGGGAGTGAACAGAGATAATGGGAGCAGTATAATAGTCACTAACATGATAGGATAATAGTAACATACATAAGGCATATCAATATACACTCAGGTAAACAAGTAATATAAGACGGTACAAGTCATTGATCTCAACACAGAGGTGTTCAGGTGCACCTTGGGTGTGTGAATGGCTTATATCAAAGCCTTAGTGTAGAGAGAACACTGAGTGAGGGTATCAGGAGAGTGAATCAGTAATCCAACGTGTATCATATATTGGTAGTGACACCAACAAGTTAGAAGTATAGTGCCAGAGGACAGGTTAACAGTGATACAAAGCAATGCAGAGTCTCCGATCCAGCACCAATAGTGTTCAGGAGATCTTGGCCAGAAGGATGGTTTTCACCTCTTTCTTGAATAGTGCAGCGGAGGAGATCAGCCTGGTTTCAGGCGGGAGCGCATTCCAGATCCTGGGTGCCATTCCAGAGAAGGAGCGCTTGTATGTTTTCTCTTTCCGGAATCTACGAGGTTTCAGGAGTAAGTTTTTTGAACTTCTATTGGATCTCGAACCTCCTGATATAGACAACTTTTGAGCGAGGTAGTTGGGTGCATTGTGGTGCACGGCCGCGTGTGTCATAACTGCAATTTTTAACTGTATTCTGGCTTCAAAAGGTAGCCATTTTAGAGCCTTTAAGTCTGGGGATATATGCGAGTGCTTTCTTGAGCCAGTTATGAGTCTCGCTGCAGTGTTCAGGGAGGCTCTTAAGGGTGCAGTTGTGGATAGCGGGAGTCCGCTGAGGGCCACGAGTCCGTAGTCTATTCGAGGGTTGACTAAAGCTTTTACCGCATTTTGGAAGTCTTCAGCAGGGAGGAAGGGTTTAATTTTCCTCAATGTGTTGATTTGGAAATTGGCTGCTTTTGTGGCTTTGCTAACGTGCTGCTGCATGTTGAGCTTGGCATCGAGTGTGATGCCTAGGGATTTCGCCGAATCCACGATGGTAGGTTGGACATTGAGTGCTGTTAGGTTATTGAGCCATGTTTGGGTGGTGGAAATTTTCGCCGGGGGTGAGATGAGTAGGAACTCGGTTATCAGAGCATTTAGTTTGAGGTGATTGTTTGCCAGCCACGATTGAGTGTTTATGAGCGTGGAATTCAGATGTTTGATGTCTTCCGGGGATTGTAGCTTTAGGTAGAGTTGAGTGTCGTCAGCGTACATATGGAATTGGACATTGGAAGCTTGGAGCAAGGTGGCGAGTGGTTCCATGACGATGTTGAACAGTGTGGGGGAGAGAGAGGATCCTTGTGGAACACCTAGATCTGCAGGCACAGGTGTAGATAGCACATTGTCGATCTTGAACTTCTGTGACCGGTTGTGAAGGAAGGACGAAAACCATTTGAGAACAGTTCCCGATAGACCCATTCTGGTGCTTAGCAGCTCCAGCAAGTTCTCATGTTTGACCGTGTCAAATGCTGACGAGAGATCAAGAAGGATGAGGAGGCAGGACTCATTGCGATCAAGAATTAGGAGGGCGTCATCAATTATGTGTGTCATAGCTGTTTCCGTGCTATGTTTCGCTCGGAAGCCTGATTGATGAGGGTTGAGGAGGTCAAATTGGTCAATGTGTTTTGTTAGTTGGAGTTGGACACATTTCTCCAGCAGTTTGGCCAGGGTGGGGATATTGGTGATGGGCCGGTAATTGTTTAGGTCAGACGGATCAGCTGTGGG
Organism: Lissotriton helveticus; assembly: GCF_964261635.1. Classification (NCBI taxonomy): domain Eukaryota; kingdom Metazoa; phylum Chordata; class Amphibia; order Caudata; family Salamandridae; genus Lissotriton; species Lissotriton helveticus. Next base: position 1,502,501,340 of record NC_136061.1, read on the forward strand.
TTTCTTGAGTATAGGCGTGACTTGCCCCACCTTGAGTGAGTCCGGAATGAGGCCTTGTTGCAGGGAGCTGTTGACGATTTTGGTCCAGAGGGGGAGGAGCAAGGGGATGAAGTCTTTTACTACATTAGCAGGTAGAGGGTCTGTGAGGTGATTAGAGGGCTTCAAGGTGCAGAGCAGTTTGTGTATTTCTTCTTCCGAGTAGGTATCGAAGTGCAGCCAAGATGCCTTGTTTTTAGGTTGAGTGTAAGACATTCTGGTGTTGTTGGGGAATCGACTTACATCCATGATGAGGTCATTTCTTATATTGTCAGTCTTTATCTTAAAGAAAGCAGAGAAGGCTTCACAGTGTGGGGTGTCGCTAGTTGTGCTGTTTGATTGTAGGGGTTGTGTCTTTGTTTGGGTCTTGATTAGTTCGAACAGCTTTCTTGGCCTGTTTTTTGCTTGGTCCAACTGGTGTCTAAAGAAGTCCGCCTTTGTGCGCTTAATTTTCCTGAAGTAGGCATTTCTCTTGTTCTTAAGCCTTTTGAGGTGAAGTGCTGAAGGGTCCGATCTCCAGGTGCGCTCTGCCATTCGCATAGTACGCCTGTCGTCATTGAGACTATCATCATACCAGGGATTAGAGGTTTTGGTGGAGACTCTCTTCAGTTGCAGTGGGGCGACTTCATTGACTACTGTGTTCATAGAGTCAAGGTTGTGGTCCATCAGTGATTGAACATCCGAGGCACCTGAAGGGGGAAGGAGGAGATTGCTGATGTGGGGAGGCAGGGTAGAGGGGTTGAGGTTCTTCAAGTCCCTTTTCCATGTTTTGGATTTGATTGGTTGAGCTGGGTTAAGTTTAACTTTTTCATTGATAAAGAAGGTGATAATATGGTGATCAGACCAGTCGCAGGGTTGAATCGCCTCCAATTGTGTGGAGTTCTCTTTGGCAATGATGAGATCGAGTATCGAGCCTTTGTCGTGTGTTGGTCTATCGCATATTTGGGTGAGGTCAAGCGCATTAAGGAAAGTTTTGAGGCCATTCACCACTGCATCTTTCTGATCGTTCCAGTGGAGATTGAAGTCACCCAGGTAGACTTGGGTGGTCTTTTACCGGCATTGGAAGTGATCATGTCCATGAGTTGTTGGGTGAATATGAGATTGTCACCAGGCGGGTGATAGATGAGATGTAAAGCACAAACTTGTTTGCCCTCGCTGGTGATGTCGAGGCAGAGGAGTTCACTGGAGGGGAGGGAGGGGGGGGTGACTTTAGTAACGGAGAGGTTGCTCCTAAAAATGCATGCAATTCCCCCGCCCGTCTTGCCAGGAGACCTGTCCAGCCTGATGATGTGATAATTGGGGGGGACTAGTATGTCCATAATCGGGGCAGAGGCTTCAGTAAGCCACGTTTCAGTTAGAATGGCTAGGTCCAGATCCCTAGCTGAGACGAGATCAGCGATGTCGGAGGAGTGTCTCTGGGTCGATCTGCAATTGAGTAGGATGCATTTGAGTTTGGGAGAGGGAAGGGTGGTCGAGCTTTCTAGTGTGAGGGGAACTTTTCTGAGGTTGTTAGGGACGGAACCTCTGTTGTTGAGTGTTGGGAGCCTCAGAGGGTTTGTAAGAATTGTGGGTATGGGGATGTGTGTGTTGGATATGCGTTTTACCGGACCTGGGCCATAAGAGCGTAGTAGAGAGCATAAGTCACGGTTCGACAATGTGTTGAGGACACGACGGGGGCGGTGGGCGTTAGTGCGAACGGGGATAGTCGACCAGCGCGGGTGTCGTTGGAGGCGAGTGTATGTAGGGAGGGTGCGTCGTTTGTGGGGTAGAGGGATGGTGGGAGGTAGACTGGGCTGTGAGGAGAGAAGCTCTTTTATTGCGTGGACATCTTTTTTGATTTGTAGAATATCCTCTTTGACTTGCTGGAGGGTGTATAAAGTCTGGTCAGGAGGTGGATTAGGGATGGTGTTTGTGGTGAGAGCCATTGGTGAGTCATTGAGTAGTGAGCTGGAAAGCGAGCAGGGTAACGAGGGGGTGGATATACTAGTGTTGTTGGAGGGTTCTGTGGTGCTAAGGAGTGGGATGGCATTCAAAGTGGGGGCCTTTTTGTGGGCGAGGGGCGTGGGTGAAGTAGGTGAAATGGGAGGTCGGTGGGAGGCATGGGAAGTGACGTCAGTGGGAGACGGAGCCGTTGGGTAGAAGAGTGAGTGAAGGCTGAAGATAGTGGGGGAGACAGGAGGGAAGTGGGGGCTGAGAATAGGAGGTGGGAGAGAGGGGGATGCTGAGGTAGGAGAGGCGGTATGTTCTGTATCTTTTGTTGGGAGGGTGAGAGTGTCTTGGGTGGGAGTGGGGAGGGAGCTGTGGAGGGAGAGGTGTCCGCCGTGGGGGGGATGGGAGGGGGGGTGGATAAACTCCAAATGGTGGTGTGTGCAGATGGTGGCGTGTGGGTGAAAGTTAATATGTCAGATGTGGGAGACTCGTGGGTGGGAGTGGGGAGAGGGCTGGGGAGGGAGATGGGTCTGCCGTGGGGGGGAAGGGAGGAGGGGGTGGATAAGCTCTGAGCGATGGTGTGTTCAGATGGTGGCGTGTTGTGAATGGGAGTTGTTATGTCGGGGGGGAGAGGGATGGGGGAGGTATGAGTGGGGGTATGATGGGTCATGTTAGTGGGGCGGCTAGTATATGGGGTGAGGACATTTATGACTGTTCTTGTGGAGTGAGGGGCGTTAACAGCAGGTGGGCCATTTACTGGGGTGCTAGGGGTATGGATGTTGTAGGTGGGGGCTGCGATGTCAGGGGTGGTAATGCTGGTGGAGTTCTGGGTGGGGGTCCGCAGCATGGAAAGGTGCTCTTTGAACTTGGGGAACAGGTTGTCTAGCAGTTCCAGGTTCTTATCCGTGGATTGTATTAGGACAATCCCGTTATTGTAGATAGTAATGGTAGTCCTGCCAGGGAAGAGGTGGGAAGGTGTGATAGAGAGAGTTAGTCCATGAGATGTTTTCCTGGTGGTGGAGACGGTGAGTAGGGATAGGAACGTTTTTCTCCATTGGGCTCTGCGTGAGGTGTGGAAGATGATATCAGTATTCAGGGCTCCATTGCCCTGTGAGAAGTAGGTGTCGGCAAAGGGTGTTTCAGGGTGCGACCTCAAGAAGTTATGTTTAAAACGTTTAGTGGCTTTTTTGGTCAGTGTGGGAGGGTAGTTAATTCTAAAAGTGTGCGTGCCGTTGAGCTCCATTTTAGAAGGCTGTGATGTTGGGTGTAGGAGATAGGACGACAATAAAAACTGTCAGCCGCTAATTACAGTGCAAAGGAGTGACACTTGTGAGTGATCAGTGTGTAAGAGGTAGGAGTCAGTGCATCAATGTGTAAGAGGTAGAAGTCAGTGCACTCCAAGAACAACAATGCATAGGTGCAGCTTACTTAATGTATCCTATATGCGAGGTAGCAGTCAACTTACATCATGTACAAAATATGAGAGGTAGCACCGGTTAGGTGGAATCATATTTACACATCAGCGTGTACGAGGTAGCAGCGGTGTAGTCTAGGTGTAGAAGGTGACAGGGAGCAGCTTACATGACTAAACGAGGTGGCTGAGGTAGTAATAATAGTAATCAGTGCAACATCGTGAGGTACCTTACATCGACGAACCAACAAGTAAGTGAGGTAGCGAACAGTGAGTGATAGGGATAAAGGTGAGATATGTGCGGCTTACCATATATATAGTATGAGAATAGGGCTAGACTATTAAAGAATTACTGAATCCCATATATGTGCAAACAAATTACAGCAATAACAAGTACGACACTAGAATATGAGGTAGCACTCAGTGAACTTATTAGCATAAATATGGGACCCCCTCTACAAATATTTTCTAGGTCAGGGAAAGAGGGGAAAACAACAACAAAATACAATATTTCCCTCACGACCTATTACAATTTCAACCAGACACTTTTATATCCGCTTATTTACCATACACAAGGTGACTCCAAATATAACTATTTTTAAATTTTTTTTATTTTATTTATTCATTTTTTGTCATTTCTGTAGATTATTTGTTCATTTCACAAAGACATAGATTTACAAAACAGCATTTAAAATCTTTAGAACAATTCATCAATAGACATCGTACAAAACAAAAAGAAAAAGAAACCTAAATATTCATTTATAGTACATGCATACACTCATTATCATTCATACAGCATTCATACTGCAATCTATGTTAGAGGGATCACGTATGGTTGTGTGATCTAATACGCAAGGTCGACGCGTTTCGGTGGGTTTGTGACCACCTTCCTCAGGACCTCTTGAAAGCACAATCGTTCAATCCACAAAACATAAAACTTTCTGTATCGACATCTATAGAAATACAGGAAAGTGGTTCCACTAGTCTGTTCTGGTTTTGGCTTAAGAACCAAATGCAAGCCATCCACTAAAAAAAATTTATAAATATACGACTCTGCAAGTCAACAACTTGCTATTTGGATTTTATAAATTTCCATGGAAATGAGGAGCGTCCAGAGATGGGTGGATTCCCTGAAAACGATATAAATATATATCTTGCTTAACGCAATCTGTCTTTGCATGTATTTCAAGTAACCGCCAGGTATATCCGAGTCGGCTAAGTCGGCTTGTGGTTCCACATGTGAGGAGGCGTTTGTAGGCGGCTCGTTATTTTCACGAAGTTACGCGACCCCCAGCCTATTGTGGACAAAAAACGACACGCCTGGAACCGCCTGGAACCACAAGCCGACTTAGCCGACTCGGATATACCTGGCGGTTACTTGAAATACATGCAAAGACAGATTGCGTTAAGCAAGATATATATTTATATCGTTTTCAGGGAATCCACCCATCTCTGGACGCTCCTCATTTCCATGGAAATTTATAAAATCCAAATAGCAAGTTGTTGACTTGCAGAGTCGTATATTTATAAATTTTTTTTAGTGGATGGCTTGCATTTGGTTCTTAAGCCAAAACCAGAACAGACTAGTGGAACCACTTTCCTGTATTTCTATAGATGTCGATACAGAAAGTTTTATGTTTTGTGGATTGAACGATTGTGCTTTCAAGAGGTCCTGAGGAAGGTGGTCACAAACCCACCGAAACGCGTCGACCTTGCGTATTAGATCACACAACCATACGTGATCCCTCTAACATAGATTGCAGTATGAATGCTGTATGAATGATAATGAGTGTATGCATGTACTATAAATGAATATTTAGGTTTCTTTTTCTTTTTGTTTTGTACGATGTCTATTGATGAATTGTTCTAAAGATTTTAAATGCTGTTTTGTAAATCTATGTCTTTGTGAAATGAACAAATAATCTACAGAAATGACAAAAAATGAATAAATAAAATAAAAAAAAAAATTTAAAAATAGTTATATTTGGAGTCACCTTGTGTATGGTAAATAAGCGGATATAAAAGTGTCTGGTTGAAATTGTAATAGGTCGTGAGGGAAATATTGTATTTAGCACTCAGTGAACTGTCAGTGGGTAAAAGTGACGATGGGTGTAAGTTGCGTAAGGTGTAGGGTACTAGTAGTAGTATAATACTGTAGTGAAAGGTGGATACTTAAACACATCAAGAGCACTAGGTTACATAAATTGTAAAATACAATAATAATAAATCCCGCAGTAAAAGACAAATATTTAAGAACACCAATATTTAACTACAGAGCTAAGTGGAGACCTTCGTACCGATAGTAAATAATGGTCAGAAGGACTAGTCCATGATGGCCGGCAAAGAGAGCAAGAGTAGTTTAAAGATGGCCACCAAGTAGGGGGGATGTAGTCATTAGTCCTCTTTTAGTTGTTGCTGTTTTGATAGCAGGGCAGAGCAGTTTCAGATTCCATTCCGGCTGGCTCAGGGTCCTGCATACCAAGGGGAGTCTTATCTCAGATTTGATATCAGAGGAGGAGCTGCTGAGGGGCCTCGTATGTTCAGGCGGGGGTAGAGTGTTCAGTTTATGGCCCCGGCCATTTTGAGGACAATATGTTTTTTTTGTACAGGATGAATCACTAGGGAAATCGAGTGGGGCAGAAAAAGTAACTTATCCAGCAAGAAGTATTGGGGCAGTAAATACCTTAGTCAGCTTTCACTTTGGCAAGCGATCTGCAATCCCCGCAGCAGGGGCAAATACGACCTTATTTGCCAGCATTTGCATAACACCGATGTAGTGGTGCCCAGGTCGACAGGCTCACCGGCCGTCACTGCTCCCAAGTATTGCATCCATGCAGCACATCCAATAGAGAAAGAAACGTGAGCGTGCACAGGATCGCAGATCAGAGCAGCTCATTGAGCAGATCAGGGCAGATCCTCCCCAAGGCAAATCCTTCCTCCTTGCCTAGCTCACCCCCAGAAGCTGGGTGAGCGGTGTGATGAACGGTGTGATCGGGGCGAGAGGGAGAGCCGAGCCAGACCCCTAGGTCCTCTCCCCCACTCCTAGCACGATAGCTGTTACAGGCGGAGGACGAGCTGCCCTTCCCCCGTCCGGGCGGGACACGCCGATCACAGCCCGCGAGTATCAGCCAGGCTGGGAAGCCCAGACTCGCCCGCTCTCCGCCAGTCCGCTCCGTCCCTCACCTCCTTCAGCCTCACGACCATCAGGTGCTCAGCTCCCCAGGTGTCGTCACAGAGAGGCGCAGGGGGACAGACCAGCCGAGCTGGATTTGGCACGCTCCGGTCATGCCCCGCGGAGCCTACCCCCTCAATGCCTGCAGGGGTGGTGGCGAGGTGGAGACATTCTCCTCGGGGCTGCCAGGTCCCCGGTGTGTCTCAGGTCCGTTGCCGTCACGGGCGTTCTCCCCAGCTCCAGCGGTGACGAGCGGAGCCACAGAACGCCAGCATCCCTCCCGTGAGCAGCACAGCACCCACGGCGATCCTCCGGAGTGACAAGCGGTGCAGGGCCCCAGCGACGCCCCCACAGCCTCCCCAGCTTCAGCGGAGATGGGTCGGGTCACAGCTCGCCAGTAGCCCTCCTGTGGGCCGCCCAGCATTCACGGTGAACTCCCGACGTAGCCAGCGCTGAAGTCCTCACCAGTCCGGTGCAGACACTGGAACCGAGCGACGCCTCCAGGGGATCCTGGACTCCAACTCCTCCGATGTCCAGCGTCGAGCAGCAGTCCTCTCCCCAGCTCGCCCCACCGTCCAGGGCTCCGCTGCAGTTTCCGGTGAATGTTTTGCAATCCAGTTACTTTTATGTAAAACCTGTTTCTTGCTGTAAATCCAGTTACTTGTTTTTGTACAGCGCAGATGGGTGCTGTCAGGGATAATTCCAAAAAGGGATCCCAGGCACTAGGAGCTCCGGACTGGAGCTCTTACCAGGCGGCCATCTTGCGAGGAACCTCTGATGTCTGATGTGATGTTTTCCCAGACAGGTAGGAACTGTGATAGGCGTCCCCCGACCGGTGTTGCATGGTCTGGGGGGAGCTGTATGAAGTCACTGTTTTGGGGTAGGAGAGTTGCAGTTGTTGTTGTTTCCGCGACCTCTACCCTTGTTGTTGTTACCTCTGTAACTGCCTCTAGAATTACCTTTGGGTGATGTTGGTGTAAAATAGGTTGATTGCTGGCTTGTGCCTGTATTCTTTGATCCGCCTCTATAGGTGGACCTACGAAAGGAACCTCTCTGAGATGGCTGTTGCAATGCTCCCATTGACTTAGCCGCTTCTGTGTCCTTTTTCATTTTCTCCAACGCCTCATCTGTGCTTGAGCGAAGAGCGTTTTCCCATCAAAAGGCTGGTTCAATAAAGAAGTTTGTACCTCCTGTTTGAACCCTGAGACCCTGAGCCATGCATGTCTTCTTAACATGATACTGGTGTTTATAGATCTTGCCGCAGTGTCTGCTGCGTCTAAGGTGCACTTAATGGAAGTGTTGGTTATTATCTTCCCTTCTTGTATCAGCTGATCTGCCCTTTTTTGATGTTCCTTAGGGAGATGTGTAATGAGTTTCTCTAACTCATCATAATGAGCTCTATCATAGCTTGCAAGTAGCGCTTGAGTATTTGCTATGCGCCAGCTGTTTGCTGCTTGGGATGCTACTCTCTTGCCAGAGGCATCTATTAACTTGGACTCCTTGTCAGGAGGAGGAGCTTCTCCTGCTGTTAGTGAGTTCGCCCTCTTACGAGCGTTTGAGACTACTAACGAGTCCAGAGGTATTTGTCTCTTAATAAATACTGGGTCTTTTGGGGCTGCCTTATACTTTTTATCAATTCTTGGGTTTAACACCCTAGCCCTCACAGGATCTTTAAATATGTCTGATGTGTGAGTGAGGAGACCCTTGAGCATTGGTAGGGTCCCTGAAGATTTTTGTGCAGCAGGTAGTTTTTCTAAAAGGAAATCTTCTATCTGAGGTTCCGCATATAAATCTACCTTGTGGTTTTTTGCTGCCCTATTAATCAATTGTGCAAAACCCGAATTATCTTCTGGGATAGTATTGTTATCATCCCTAGGAAGGTCCCCATCCCCCGTGTCACTTTCTACATCTGTTTGAGGTGTAGATGGGCGTGGTGTAAAAGGTCGAGGGATAGCTGGCAGAGTATGAGGAAGAGGAGAAGAGGGTGGGTCCAAAGGGTGTGGAGAAAGGGGAGGAGTTGTATTTGTCCCCATTGTTCTCTTCTTAGGAGGAGGAGCTTTCTCCTCCAACGGTTGAGTCTTCCTCTTTTTAGGTAGTTTTATCCCCACCATGCCAGTTTGTGGATCAATGAGCAAAGTCTTTTGTTTTGGATCTGTTTGTTGCTCCTGTGTCGGTACCAAAGTCTTTGGGTCCGATAGGTGCTTTTGCTTCTGTGTCTCAGTGTTATGTGTTTTCGGCACCGAGAGTTTGCTCGAGTCCGATTTTTTCGGTGTCGAGGGAGTCTTCGACGTCGAAGCATGTTTCGGTTTCGACATGGAATGTTTCGACCTCAAGCTCTCTTTGGTATGGAGTTTCGGTGTCGATGTCGATGTCGACCGTTTCTCGGACCCAACATAGTGGGAGACCGAGTGTTTCGGTTTCGGTGCCGAGCCAGAAGGCGGGGCGTCGTAAACTTTCTTCGCTTGTCTAACCGGGCTCGAAGGCGGGGTCGACACCAATCGGGGTCGATTTTTTGACAAAGGGATGTCGTCACTCACGGTTTGATGAACGTCGACTTCTTCGACATCAGACTCGTCCGCTTCTGACCCCGACCCGTCCTCATCTTCCTCCTCCTCGGGGTGTTCGACCTCGAACAGTTCTGGGATTGCATCTGACTCCATCCTTGACATCTCGTGTCTTCGGGCTCGACGGTTTCTAATCGTCGACTTGGAGGAGAAAGCCGCACAGGCTTCTCAATCCCTGGATTCGTGGTCAGGTGACAAACAGAGGTTGCACACCTCGTGTAGATCCTTGTGTGGGAATTTAGCACCACACGTTGGACATTTCTTGAATGGAGTCCTTTCCATGGACTCCGGGCTGGACTACGTCGAGATGGGCCTCCCGGTCCCGTCGACGTAGAGTTGGAAATCTTTGGTGTTGACGTCGAAGCACGTCGAAATGGGAATGAACTCGCGCTCCATAAACAATACCGTCAAATTGGAAAGGGAATACGCGCCGAAATATAACTTTTTTCTCGAAGTCGATCTGGAGCGCTTTGATCCTCATCCGAACCCGATGGCGGAAAAAAACAATCTAAGGATGGAGCCGATGCCCATGCGCACTATCACCCAAGGGAGGAGTCACCAGCCTCGTGACTACAAAAGACTTCTCCAAGACAAAAACAAGTGCAATCATCCGAGCCCAACACCAGATGGCGATCTATTCGTAATGTACCATCTGCAGCCCATATGCCTCGAACATACATTTAAGGGCTACTCTGTGAGCAATGGCTGTAGCAATACCAGACGTCATTTGAGAGAGGGGGGGGTTAACATTTTTGGTGTTCACTGGGGTATAGTTTAACTCATTGTGGCTATGTCGAAATATTGCCCAAATACAGTATCACAGAGAACACATTCACCTTTACAGACAATAGCAGCATTGTTCCACAATTTCTGCAGAAACATTAAAGTGTGGCACACACACTCAGAAGACATAGCAATGACTACATTATTCCATGTGTTGGACACACACTTTTGTGTGACACTACAATAGCGTTCCTAAGAAACAGAACCCACCTGCTCCTGCTCAGCATCAAAGTCCTCATCTTCAGCTCCTATAATCTGGAGACCAGAGCGAGTGTAAGGATTCACGATGCTTGACTGAGAATCCTGAGTGAACAGAAATAAACACATCTCTGTGCGTTCAGAAAAGAGGAGTACATGACAATGGCAGACTCAGTTGTCTCTTGAGGATTCTACATTTGCCATCAGAGCTATAAGATGACATGGGTTGGGGGGGAAGGGTAGTCTGGTAGGACCTACTTTCCCCCACAGTAATACTTTTTTAGTAGTGACACAGACTGGGAAGAACATCAATAATCTAAAAGAGAGAAATACATCTGGAGAAATAAAAAAAGTTATATCTTTAGAGAAGTACTGTAAGAAACTGGATTTTTATTTGGGGTGGGCGACTACCCACCTTAAGGAATAATCAAAACCCATGTCAGGGTGAAAGCTCAAAAGTCACTAAATTATCCTTAGCTCAACCTCTGGTAGCTATGGCACAAAGCACACAGGCTTAACTGAGGGCAATAAGTAAAGTATTTATGAAATACAAAAACAGTAATATAGTCAAAATGCAAAACACTAAAAATCCCAAACAGAATTAGAAAAATAAGCATAAAACGTAAGCAAAATGTCACCAAAATATTCACTATGGTGACAGTTTGAAGTAAAAAAAATAGCGCCAAGAAGCACAAAGTGCCACGGATAGTTGTAAGAAAGTGAATTATTAGGTGGTGTGGTTGTGAGACCTCACCATGTAATATTGCCACAATCTCCATCAGGTCCAGTTAGGCTCTTTAAAAAAACCTCTTAGCTAAGTCCTGTGTAGCTGTGACACAGAGTAGTTGGGCTTAGTTAAAGGAGAGGTAAAAAAACATTTAGGAGTACTAAAAAGAGTAAATAAGTATGAAACAGAATTCAATAGAAACCATGCACCAATTTATAAAAAGAGGTTATATTATTACTTTAAGTAGACACCAAAATGTCAAATCTTTGGAGGGAAAAGAAATGGTTACTTAGCAGTAGGAGTAGTTTTCCAGCTTAAAGAGTTTTCTGGATTCACATGTGCATTATTCCGCCATCTAGTGGTTGGGTCCAGAATAGGATGTTTTTTTAAATGTTTTTTCCCCCTTCTGGGCGTCATCGACCACCAATTGGTGCCAGGTACGTCCCCTGTGTGACGTCAGACGGTGCCCTGGAAGTTGTTCTGCGTGGTAGCCATCTTCGGATTCTTTTTTCCTAGTGTTTTAGTCTGATAGTCCTTTAGAAAGTACTTTTGGGAAATGTTAGTCATGCTTCCCAACCTGTTTGTATTCCTTGTAGGGGAAGCTGAGTGGGTTGCATGTGAATCCAGAAAACTCTGCAAGCTGCAAAATTACTCCTACTGGTAAGTAACCATTTCGTTTTGCAGCGCAACTCCTTTTCTGGATTCACATGCTGTGCATTTGATTATGTAGTGGTTTCTCCATACTTCTGGAGGTTGTAGTTAAAGGAAGATTTTGCGAACAGGTGTTGAAATAACTTTAGTCCCATCTGTGCTTCCTTATTTATTTGCATGTCCAAACAGTAATGTTCGGTGAAAATGTGTGCGGGGATACCCATGTTGCTGCAGCACATATAGTGTCTATAGGCACATTGGCTTGGCCATGAATGCAAGAGTTGCTCCTTTCTTTCTAGTTGAGTGAGCTCTTGGTCATACATATAGGGTTTTTCCTGCGGTGGCATAGCATAGTTGGATTGTTTGGACTATCAATTGTGAAATTATTGTCCTCGTGACAGGTGCCCCCGGTGTTTTGTGTGTGAGATGGCAACAAACAGCTGTTTGCTGTTGTGTACTTGTTTTGTTTTCTGCAGATAATACAGTAGAGCCTTCCTTACATCCAGGGTATGGAGGCTTCTTTCTCCTTTTGTTTGCAGGTCTTTGAAAAGACTGGTAGAAAAATGCTTTGATTCAAGTGATACTTGGATACAACCTTTGGTAAGAATTGTGGATTAGTTCTTAGGATAACTTTGTCTTTAAAGATTTACATGTCTGATTCTTGTACAGTTAAAGCTTGTAGCTCACTTACTCTCCTTAAAGATCTATGGAAATTGGAAAAGCAGTCTTTAAAGTGATGTGTTTGAGGTCTGCCTTATGCATGGGCTCCAAAAGTCTTGTCATAAGTTTTGCGAGGACTGTATTTAGACTTCACATGGAGGCTGGTGCTGTTCTCAGTGGAACAATTCTTTTAGACCCCTCTAGGAACCTCTTAATAAGAGGTCTTTTAAAGAAGCTATTGCATGATTTTCCTCTGGTGTAAGCTACTATGGCACGAGATGTACTTTTAGGCTTGAGTAGTTGATGTGACTGTCTAGAAGGTGAGTTAGATAAATGATAACAGTTTCTTGTGTGTTGATTGTGTTCATTAGGTTGTCTGCTGTGCACCAAGTGGTGTACCGCTTACATTTTGCAGCATAGCATAGCATTGCCTTGTTGTCTGTTTCCTTGCCTCCTTTAGAATTCCCAATGTTTGCTGAGGCAAGTTTAGGTGGCCAAACTATGTATACAGGTGCCAAGCCGCTAGGCGTAGTGTCATTGGCTCCAGGTTGAAGGTTTGGCCCTGTTGCATTGTTACTAGGTGCTTGTCCGCTCTGAGTCGGTTTAATTGTCCCTTGGACAGTTCTAGCAGACTTGAGCACCATGTTAGTCTGGTCCATTGTGGAGCAATGAGAATTAGGTTCGTTCCTGGTTGTCTTGCTTTTTCTAGAACTCTATGGATTAGAGGTATTGGTGGAAAGGCATATGCAAATGTCTCTGACCAATAGAGTGACAGGGCATTCCCTTTTTACAGGTGGTGAGGAAACCTTGAGGCAAAAAACTGCCATTTCTTGTTCTGTATTGTAGCAAAAAGGTCTATCTTTGGGGTCCCCCAGAGTTTGAAGATGATTTGTATTGTCTTCTGCTTCAGTTCCCACTTGTGAGAGCAGTTTTTCTGCCTGCTCAGCTGATCTGCTGTTGTATTGTATATTCCCGGTAGGTGTATTGTTTGCAGATTGATCTTTTGAGAAATTGCACATTGCCAGATTTGTTGTGCTATTTTGCTTAGCGGAAATGATTTCGTACCTCCAGGTTTGTTGAGGTAAAACATTGTGGTAGTATTGTCTGTTTCTTTTTAAATTGTATTTGTTTTAATATTTTTATTTTTTTTCATATTTTTATTGGAAAAAATGACAGACCATTTCACTGTTGCTCATACAATTCACAGTGCAAGTTACAATTAGCATCATATTAAATACCAACGCCAATAAACCATACATCTTAAGTGTTGTCTGTTTTAATCAAGTCCTCTTGCAAATGAGTTTCTGGAACGCTTTTAGCACTAAGAAGGAATATGCTACTTACCAGTATGCATCTGTTCTTGGCATGTAGGGCTGCTGACATTCATATCTGTGCATAGATCGCCGCCTAGTGTTGGGTCTGGATGATTGCACATTGTTGTCCTGGAAGAGTCTTCGAAGTATCACGAGATAGGTGGCTCCTCCCCTGGACTACAGTGCGCATGGGCATCCTCTCCATCCTTAGATTGTTTTTTGCCATTGTGGCAGAGGTGGAGTGTTGTACAGTAAGAGATGTCCATGCAAGAAAGTGAGAGTTAGAATGAATGCTACAGCTGCGACAGGCACCGGGGAGGAGGGTGGGCGATATGAATGTCAGCAGCCCTACATGCCAAGAACAGATGCATACTGGTAAGTAGCATATTTCGTTCGAGGCATGTGGGCTGCTGAATTCATATCTGTGCATAGAATGTATAGCAGTTTCTCCCTTAGCGGTGGCTACCTGTGCCAGCTGCAGCAGTCTGAAACAGAGTTTTTAGAACAGCCTGTCCTACAGCAGCTTGCTGCTTGGAATGTACATCTACACAATAGTGTTTTGTGAAAGTATGTATGGTGGACCATGTGGCTGCCTTACATATTTCCTCTAGAGGAATGTTTCCCAGGAAAGCCATGGATGCCCCCATTTTGCGTGTTGAATGCGCTCTTGGGGGAACTGTTCAAGTGTGTTTTGCCTTAAGATAACATATTTGAATGCACTTAACAATTCATCTTGCTAACCCAGATTTGGAAATGGGGTTGCCTTTGTGTTGTGGTGAAAAAGCAACAAACAACTGTTTTGTTTTCCTGAAATCTTTTGTTCTGTCTATGTAATATAGGAGAGCCCTTTTAACATCTAGTGTGTGCAGGGCCCTTTCAGGTACTGACTGTGGATTTGGGAAGAACACTTGCAGTTCTATCGTTTGATTGATGTGGAAATGGGACACTACTTTTGGCATGAATTTAGGGTTAGTTCTAAGCATGACCCTATTAGCGTGGACTTGGAAGATTGGCTCTTGAATAGTTAGGGCTTGCAGCTCGCTAACTCTTCTAAGCGAAGTAATTGCTACGAGGAACGCCACCTTCCATGTTAAAAATTGTATTTCATATGAGTGTAGAGGCTCAAAAGGTGGTCCCATTAGTCTGGTTAAAACGATGTTTAGGATCCAGACTGGTGAAGGTGGGTGTCTTGGGGGGATTACTCGTTTGAGTCCATCCATGAATGCTTTAATTGCAGGTACTCTGAATAGGGAAAGGTGTTGCCTGTTCTGAAGGTAAGCTGCTATGGCAGCTAAGTGTATCCTTATGGACGTATAGGCTAGATTGCAGCGATGTAGGTGCAAAAGATAGCATATGATATTTTGAGTTGATGCGTCTAGTGGGTTTATGTCATTGTTGTTACAGTAAATGACAAAACGTTTCCATTTTGCCGCATAGCATGCTCTTGTGGTAGGTCTTCTTGCCTCTTTGATAATGTGCATGCAGTCAGAAGGTAAGTTTAGGTAGCCAAACTCTATGACTTCAGGAGCCAGATTGCAAGGTTCAGCTGCTGTGGATCTGGGTGCTGAATGTCTCCATGGTTCTGGGTTAAGAGACTGGGCGTTAGTTTTAGTCTTTGATGAGGTACCACGGAAAGTTCTAGGAACGTGGTGTACCACGGTTGCCTCGCCCAAGTTGGAGCAACTAGGATTAGTGTCATGGAGTGTTAGCGCAGTTTGCGTGCCACTAGCGGTATCAACGGTGCTGGTGGAAAAGCGTAGGCAAATTTGCCTGACCAGTTCATCCATATCGCATTGCCCTGAGACTGCGGGTATGGAAACCTTGCGGCGAAGTACTGGCATTTTGCGTTTTGTTTTGTGGCGAACAGGTCTATCTCTGGTTGTCCCCACTGTTGGAAGTATGGTTGAAGCACTGTGGGATAAATCTCCCACTCGTGTATCTGTTGGCTGTGTCTGCTGAGCAGATCCGCTATTTGATTGTCCTTGCCTGGGAGGTGTTCGGCCATGAGAAAAATGTTTCTCAGAATGGCCCACTTCCATATGCTTTGAGCTAGATGTGACAGCTGTGGAGAGTGTGTTCCTCCCTGCTTCTGTATGTAGTACATCGCAGTCATGTTGTCCGTCCGGATCAACACGGCTTTGTTGCACAGATGTACTTTGAAAGCTTTCATTGCCATAAAAATTGCCATCAGCTCCAGTAGGTTGATGTGCATTTTTTTCTGTTGCGTGGTCCATAAGCCCTGTACTGTGTGGTGGAGGACATGGGCTCCCCACCCTACTAGGGATGCGTCCGTTGTTAAGACTATTTGTGGTACAGGCTCTTGGAACAGTCGTCCTTTGCAAAGGTTTTGTGGGTTCCACCAATGCAGAGAGTTGTATGCACGACTGGTCACCAACACTAGGTTGTCTAATTGTCCTTGAGCCTGGTTCCACTGACGTGCTAGGCACTCCTGCAGCGGACGCATGTGTAGTCTTGTGTGAGGGACTATGAAAATGCATGAGGCCATCATACCTATTAGCTGCATAAACACTCGGGCTGGGAGCGAGTGTTGGGGCTTGAACCTTTGGATTAGCGTCTGAATGCTGTGTATTCTGACAGATTTCGGCTGTGCTCTCCCTGCCAGAGTGTCTATCGTCGCTCCCAGGTATTGTTGTACGTGGGCAGGCTGAAGATGGGACTTTGGGTAGTTCAGCGAGAAACCTAAACTGTGCAGGAGGTGAATAGTGCGTGACATGTGGCTGGCACATTGCTGGGCTGACTGTGCTTGTATTAGCCAGTCGTCCAGATATGGATAGACATGAATATGCGGTCTTCTGAGATGTGCAGCTACTGTCGCTAGGCACTTGGGGGTTGTTGTCACCCCGAAAGGAAGGACTTTGAATTGATAGTGCTGATTTTGTATGGTGAACCTGAGATATTTCCTGTGTGCTGGGTGTACCGGTATATGGAAATATGCATCCTTGAGGTCTAGTGTTGCGAGGAAGTCTCCTTGACGCAACAGTGGTAATACCTGCTGTAGAGTGAGCATGTGGAAATGCTATGATAAAATGTATTGGTTTAAGGGTCTGAGGTCCAAGATTGGCCTGAGAGACCCGTCCTTTTTAGGAATTAGGAAGTACAGTGAGTATACCCCTGTACCCTGGTGTTCTAAGGGTACTAGTTCTATGGCCCTTTTTGTAGCATGCTGATGACTTCTTGCTGCAATAAGTGTAGGTGTTCTGCGGACATAGGACGGTGTTTTGGGGGTATGTTGGGTGGTGTGGAGAATTATTCTAGGCAATAGCCATGCTGGATAATTTTCCTCACCCACCTGTCTGTAGTTATGTTTTCCCAGACTTGCAGGAACTGCTGTAATCTGCCCCCGACCGGTGTTATATGGTCTGGGGGCAGTGACAAGAAGTCACTGCTTGGTATTGGTAGAGGATCTGGTGGTGTTATTCCCTCGTCCTCTACCTTTGCTGTTATTGCCCCGGTATCCACCTCTACTGTTTTTGTTGTAGGTGGTTTGCGTGTTCCCTTTGTTGTATGAGGTTTGCTGCGCTGACCCTCCTCTTGCAGCTCCTCTGTTGCCGGAGCGACGAAAGGAGCCACCTCTGTATTGTTGTGACTGCAAGGCTCCCATAGACTTTGCTGTCTCGGTATCCTTCTTCATTTTGTCTAATATTGTGTCCACATTAGGGCCAAACAAATAATCAGGGTTGACTGGCTGATTAAGTAAAGTTGTCTGAACCTCATTTTTGAACCCAGAGATGCGGAGCCACGCATGTCTTCTGAGCATTACACTGGTATTGATAGCCCTGGCTGCTGTGTCAGCTGCGTCTAACGCACACTTGGAGGCGTTAGATATTAACTTTCCCTCCTGTATTAGGAACTCTGCCTGTTCTTTTTAAAGGTCAGGTAGATGCTGGAGAAGATGCTCAAGTGTGTCGTAGTGTGCCCTGTCATACCTGGCTAACAGGGCTTGTGTGTTAGAGATTCTCCATATGTTAGCTGCTTGGGCAGCTACCCTTTTGCCTGAAGCCTCAAAAACTTTAGACTCCTTGTATGGAGGTTGAGCTTCGCCCGTTGTTTGAGAATTAGCACGTTTACGTGCATTGGATACTACCAAAGAGTCCAATGGCAGCTGTCCCTTAATGTATGTAGGGTCCACTGGTGCTGGCCTATATTTCTTTTCAATCCTTGGGTTAATGACTCTTGCCGTGGTTGGTTCCTTAAATATGTCCCCTGCGTGTTTAAGCACCCCTTTTAGCATTGGCAATGTTTTCACTGATCTTTCAGAAGTGTTGAAAGTGTCGAAGAGGAAGTCCTCCTCAATGGGGTCTGCATGCATTTCCACGTGGTGGTTGTATGCTGCTCTTTCGATTAATGCATTGAAAGCAGCTGTGTCCTCTGTAGGCGAAGTTTTAACAGAGTATGCAGCAGTATCTAGCATGGTCAGTGAGTCCAGAGGATCTACATGACTAGACCACGGTTCAGTTTGGTTGTCCTGGTCATCGTCCACTGGATAATTATACAGTTCATTATCCTCATATTCCACATCCTCCTCTGTGCGTGTGGGAGAATATGTATAAGTTTCTTGCACATGTGTGCTGATGGGCTCAAAGAGACTTGGAGATGTAGCAGAGTCTCTTTTCTTTTTGAGTGGAATGCGGTAGGTTTCAGCAGAAGTGTCTGGTCTGACTTTCCTTTTCAGTACGGTACGTTTGCCAGTATCTGGGTCCATATACAGTTTGGTCTGCTCCTCTGTGGAGGGTTCTTGCTCTTCATGCGCTTGAGCCCTTTTCCCTGTTATCGCCTTTCTTGTGTGTGTCGGTTCGATTTCCGTTGTTGGTTCGACCGTTTTTTGGCGTATGTGCATCGGAAGTCCGAATTTTATCGGTCTGAGGGTCTTTTGTGCCTCAACAGTCTTTTTAGGCTGTATGACCTTGTGATGTATTCCTATAGGTTCTGTATCGATCCCCCTATTCCTGACCCTATTCTGGTTAACGAGTTAACTAGCAGCCATCCCATGATGCAGAAACCGTTATCTGATTACGCCAGACCACGGCACAGGAGCGCGTTATCTGATTAGGTCATAACGCTTGCCATCTAATTAGGCAAAGCAATATTCCTCCAGTCCCTGATAAGGCATACGGAGTCCTCAAAACAAATCAAACCTATGACAACCTGGGAAAAACCCTGTGGCCATTGTTTTGATTTCACCGAGAACTTCAGTAAAAGAATGTGCTAACGACCGGCTCGTATGACATCCTTATTGACGTATCTATGTCCATCCTTACGTCAATCTCGGCACCTTACAGGTATAAATATTACCGACATTGCCTTAAGCAAACACACGCGGTGGTGACGAGATCGGAGCAGCGAGACTTGCCGAAGCCCAGCAGAGAGCGAAGCCCACCGGCGCTGCCCCGCCTTCCTGACGCGCTGAGAACGAGACGCTGCCTTTCTCCTGCCGAGAAATCCAGCTCCGGCGCTTCCGATCAGCCCTCGCAGGCAGCTTGGAATATCGAGACCTCAGATGAGAGATACTATCCCTCAACCATCCTAGACCTCAGGTACGGAGCTGAATAACCCCTTACAGAGAATTCTTGAATCAGTCACTTGGCAAAACAAACTTAACTTAAACTGCTACTTTCTATCCCCGCCCACATATTAGGCTTAGGTCAGGTACACCCCAGGCGTAGTTAGAAGCACCAGTTGAGTACGATTAGTCAAATGTTTATATGTATGTATCTATTTTATCCATTTTAAATAACGTATGGCTTAGAAACCATATCAATGTTTTTACAGTATTATTTCATAATTCTGCTTTTATTGTATGCACTTTACTTAACCATAAGTATTGCAATAATATCGATCCATTTCTCTTGTACGAGAAAAGAGACTGATCAATAAATAACATCTTTTATTGAACACGCCCGTCTCTTCCTTTTCTCTACAATCTGGTGAAACTAAGAATGCACGTACTGACTGAGTAAAATAAGTTGTCTTTTGTTTTCACACGACTCTAGAGATACACTCTTGATTAGGGGAGAGCAAAGTTGTCATGTTCTATGGTTGTCAGAAACTAAATCCCTTCTTGTCTATCCAGGGAGGTTCAACTCCTCCTTGTCTATTCGAGAAAGTTTCTAGTGAACTCTGAGCTAGCTGGCAAACCCAAAACTTTAAGTCTAATATCGACAGTAGAAGACCTAGTTAACGTCTGGTCTAGGTCTATACTATTGGAGGTTTATTCCAATGCGCAGAGCCTATTGGGATAATAGGAACTACACTACATGGCGCCCAACGTGTTTGGATAGGCGATAAAACTAACGCAAGACTTTAGAGTAACTCAGTCGTGCTTTTTCACTCAGACCCCTTTTTCCCATAATACTCCAAAGACGTCTGGAGTGGGTGAGAGGTAAAATCCGCCAAACCTCGCAGGAGGGAACTCCTATGTATGGTTCTTGGTTCAATCAACGTTGAAGGATACACTATTCCAAAATATTGTGCATCTAAATCTTTGTTTCCATAAGGAACCTGATCTGCAAACAAACAGAATAACCTTCCTGACAGTAAAATGCCAGAAAGTGATGATGAAAGAGAGAGCTAGAGTAGCAGCTGAAATAATAGAAGCTGATAATACTATGCAAGGAGCAGACCCAGATATAACACTCATCCCAGTCAACATAAGAAGATCTATAACGTTAAAACTTATAGACAATGGACTGACACCAAGAGGTGGTACAGTCATATTCGTAATTGAGGCACACCAATATCGGCAGACAGAGGTATTCTATTCATGGATACACTTTCCAGCAGCAAATGCTGTAACAAAGGAGTTCCACTATTATAAAATAGAGGAACCACCGGATACCTACACTCCTTTCGAGGAAGTGGAAGTACCACTCAAATTCCAAGAGCACCTGCTCTTGTTTAATGGCGCCCTAAAACATAATAATCACATCACCAGGCTCGGTCCACTAGGTAGACCAGGAGCAACATGGCCGGTCCTAGCCGGATACACACCACATCCAGACATCAAAAGGATGTCTGCAGCAGATGTTTTAGTACAACTAAAACAATTAATTAAAATATATAGACAACTAGTCCAATATGTAATGCGGACTTCAACCATCCAACCTGTAGTTAAATTCCACAGCTGACCCCTCATCAGGGGAACACAAATAAAATTACACCACAGAACATACAGTCCTGCCTAGGTAAAGTACCAGCTAAACGGGAACAAATACCATTCTGGTTAGCACAAAAAATCACCCAAATAGAGGCGGTGTTTCCAGACACCACCCCTGTGGATAAACACAGGATTCTGACTATCTGTCTTCCAATGGGAATCGCACCACACGTGGAGGACTGTGACACTTGGGGTACAGTCTTTGCTTCCATTTACACAAAAACACATGGTGTACCATCCATATCGGTAATACCAGATGTGCTAATACAAATTCAAGACGAATACGGTCCAGAACCCGCTTTAACTCTTGGTATGAAATTACTAAAAGACTTCAAGCAGGTCTCGGCAATATTACTAGCCAACATAAAAGGAGAAGCAGCGAATGTGGCGATCCGCCAGAGGTTAAAAGAGACAGATATAGCAGACCAACCAGCTGAATTTGGCAGAATTATAGAAAAATCCTATGAAGAACTAGGTAGAGATAGTTTGGGTGGAATACCAATGAAGCCCCAACTAATTGAAAGTCCTGAAAAAATATTTATTAAAAATAATCTAAACAGTCAAAAGAAAAACTGGGATGGAAACAAACAATCCAATCCAAAAGAAAAGAGATTCCAGTCCAGAGGAAGGTCTCCTCGGCGGAGAGAAAGATCTCCGGACCAAGGACCCAAGTCTCCCCAAAGGAAGCCCTCTGTGAAAAAATACAACCTTAGAAATAGGGATAACATAAAGAAACCGGATAGATATCAAGATTTTGATACACGTCCCTCTCAATCTTTTCAGACTTCCTCGCAGAAATCGGAAAGAAGAGGACGATCGGAACCCAGGGAAGGGCACGTCAAGTCCAAAGACAAGGAACCTGCTCATCCAAATAAAAAATTACAGTTTCCAAAAAAGAAGGTAGCCAGTATTAAAGTATTCAACAATGCCGAGAATACTGAGGACACAGCTGAAAAACGGAGAGTGGGCTCAGACAATGCTAGACAGCACAGCAGAAGTGAGCATAGCACGCAAAGTCCTTATGAATCATCTGGAGACAGTGGACACGAATGAATACATTCAGGTGGAAACTGCGGACACCAGAGTTAGCAAACCTCACAAAATATATGAAATAACTTTACGTATAGAAGGGGATAAGACTAGAAAAATAAGGGACCTTTTTTGGGATAATCTCTCCAAGGGCTATGACATCCTTCTAGCTGGAAAAGATTGGCCACCAGAGTTTGTCAGGGAGTGCCCACACGGCGAAGAAATAATTATGCCGGCCTTCTCAAATCATATTCCAATTCATAAAAAATATACACTTGCAAGAAAGTGGGCAGTAGCTCAAGCTCCTGCTTTATATAAAAATCATGTAGGATGGGATAAGGACTCTCCTCCTCACAAAATCCAGTTAAAATCACAACCTACTGCACAAAGGCAGTATCCAATCAAGCAAGAAGCTAAAAAACAGGTAAAAGAAATTCTAGATCAACTAGAATACCAGGGGGTGATTGAAACTTGAACCTCACAAATGAACAACCCTTTGTTTCCTGTCTCCAAACCAGACAATTCATATCGTCTAGTTTTGGATTACAGACACCTTAACTCATGTTGCAAAACTTTTGCAGTACAAAACTCGCATAGTGCTGCACTAATGAATAACATAGTGCGCAAAAAATATAAAACAACATTAGACATCTCTAATGGATTCTTTTGTCAAAATATAGCACCAGAGAGCAGATACTTATCAGCGTTCTCAATAAATGGCGCTCAAAAAGAATTCTGGCGGTTACCCCAGGGGTACAAGAACAGCCCAGGAGTATTCTCAGCGAGGGTAACAGAGTTACTACAAACATATGATGACGAAGCATTATCTTATGTCGATGACATATACCTAACAGATGATGACTTGGATACTCACTTGAAGAGAGTGAACACCATAATACTTGGGTTCGCGGCAGAGGGTTACAAATTCAACTTTAAAAAATCTAGAATTGCCCATCTAACAGTCCTGTTCTTAGGATATGAATTATCAAGTGAAGGCAAAAGCCTGGCTGACAATTTCCTAGAGAAATGTGCCGTACTCCAAGCACCTAGAACACTAAAAAACCTACAGTCAATTCTAGGTTTCCTAAATTTCGGAAGAACATACATTGCAAATTACGCAGAAAGGGTCAAACCCCTTTATGATCTAATAAAACCAGATTTTAAAAAAACCAATTGGACTCAAATACACACAGAAATTCTGAGATCCTTACAAACAGATATGTTAATTAAAACAAAATTAGAAACACGTGATAACACACGCAACCTTGTGATTCGAGTCATCCCAGGAAGATGCGGATTCACATACCTGACCTCTAACGAGGGAGAAAAGGTACCAATTGCATTCAAATCACACTTGTACACTAAAGCTGAAATGAAATTTAGCCCAACGGAAAAAATTCTTACTGCAACACAGACAGCTATAGCAAAAGAACGAGCCCTTTCACAAGGTAAACAAATAATAATCGTTACACCGATACCAGCCCTAGAGGCTGTAACAAAAGCAAGCATACCGAATGCTAAAGCGCTTCATCCGAGATGGATACAATGGGCTAATTCTCTTGCTGCAACAGACGTGGCATACGAATTTGATCCTAACTTAAAAACACAAGAGTTTCTCCAATACGAATTCGAATGTCCGCCGCCGACCGAAATTCATGCCCTAGAACATTACGGCTGTATAATATATACAGACGGATCAGCACAACCCGCAGTAGGGGGTAAACAAGCTTACAGTGCTGCGTGTGCGATTGTAAAAGGTCGCTGGCACGATGGGAAATTCAAACCAGCGGTCACTAAAACACAATCTCTAGGAGATTGTACAGCTCAGCGAGCAGAACTACTAGCATTCAAGATGGCGCTTGAAAATACCGATCGAGAATTCCCCACACTCATAGTGTGTGATTCGTATTATTGCGTTCAGTCTTACAATGAATACTTACAGATCTGGCTTCAGAATGGTTTTAAGGATGCAAAAGGAGGCACAATCAAGCATACAATGCTTTGGGAACAAGTAGTTCTTTTACAAAAGGAACTACCAAAGACTCACGTGATACATACACTGAGTCATCAACGTGATGGGGTTCACGTTGCAGGGAATTCATTGGCTGATGAGGCCGCGAAGGCAGCTGTGCAAACGGCTTCCGTAGCTGCCATCACTCGGTCAAAAACAAAAATAGACAGCGATATATTACAAGCTGTCAGCGCTACAGTAAAAGATGCGATAGAAACACTCCCGAAAGGCTTTCCAGTAAAGTACTCATACATAACTGATGCAAATAATGTTTCATTTGCTCGAATCCCTGGAGTGGGGGATAGAGTAATTCCAAACATGGAACATAGGTTAGGACTCATCATAGCGGCACACAAAGGACTTGCTTCTGTACATGCTGGCGTCTCAGCCACAGTATCGTTATTAAAACAGAGATACTGGTGGCCACAAATGAGAAGACAAACCAGGAACTATGTTCTAGAATGTGAAATATGTCAAAAAATGAAAGTATCAACAGTGAGACGACCAGCACAGACGCCCCTTCTAATCTCGGATAAACCATTAGCCTGTGTTTACCTGGACCACTGTGGTCCCTTACAAAGGGATGGTAACTATAAATATATCTTGGTCGCAGTGGATTCATGCAAGAGATTCATATGGATGTGGCCCCAGCGAACGGCTGACGCCAGAACTGTTATAAAAGATTTGCGAGTCTTTATCGGCACATACGCAATTGGCATGCTGCATTCGGACCAGGGTCCTGCTTTTAGCTCTAGAGCTTATAAGGAGGCCATGGCCAGCATGGGCGTTGCATTGCGGTATTCTTGTCCATTTCATCCCGAGGGAAACGGAATTGTTGAAAGAAAAAACCGTGACATAAAGCAATCTATAACAGCAAAGGTATTAGGTTCGGGAGCTGGGTGGGTCAAACATCTAATAAGTGTCCAACGTAGTCTAAACAACTTGCCAAGAAATTCTCTGAGGGGATTCAGTCCGTACGAATTACTGTTTGGGACTAGGATGCTAGTCTTAGATCTTGACAGTCAGACTTCAGTGGTGAAAGAAAAAAGCTTTGATATCAAAGATCGTTTGGCTATTTTACAGGACTTAAACGAAACAAGAAAAGACCTGAGCAACATAAAGTTGAAACAGCAGCCAACAACCACTGAAGAACCACCACCTGTCCCAGCAAGACCTGTCTGGATTCCAAAAATCGGGGATCTAGTCAGAGAAAAGATCGCGGTAAAGAAGGAATTTGGGCCTTCTTACAGAAAAGCAGTTCCTGTCTTGTCCATCAACGGGACAAGATCAGTTGTATTACCGCCACTTGCTGGTAAAAAGGAGAACCGAATTGTATCCATCGACCTGGTAAAACCACAATCATGTGGCCGATAACAAACAGTAGGCCAAGTGGACTCCCGATAAGTAGTAGAACACCAAGGTTTGCTACAAGTACAGAGGTGCTAACTAAAAGGCTAATCACATTCGAAACGCCTACAGAACAACAACAAAGACTATGCAACAATGCAATGGAACTCACACCTCTGAAAACCCAAATAAAAACATTTAGTAGAGACACACCAACCTACAATGAAGTAACAAATGAATATGCTGAAGCTGCAAGAAACAGTAATCCTGAAGCAATTGGAACAATAGACAGAACGGCATACGGCTACTTCATCAACTTTGATGATTCTTCTGAAGATCTAAGTGAATCAAAGACACAGCCATCAACAAAAACTTTTAAAGACCAAGCTAAGGAACTTTTGAAACAGCTGAAAGAAACCTATCTGATTTCTCCGTGGATTGAATTTTGGGTGTCCTTTGGTGTATTTATCCTGATACTTTGGCTCATCATGATGCTATGTTTGGGACGCTTCATTGAGGGAAAATATGCTAAAATGGACACAGCAAACCAGAAAATCAACTTGATCCTCAAGCCACACACGTCTTCACACGTCAAGAAAAGAGAACTTTCTTCAGTCAATTTCACAGCCAATCCTATACCGGGTGGGGTAGCATGGGACAATACTGACTATGAAATTTATGGTCCGGTTGAGATCCTCAAATATCCACACCAAATCAAGATCTCGTTGAGTGACTTTGTAAAACCAAACTCATTTGCTGATGATTGGGACTTTGAAAGTATTAATAACATGATGTCTGATCTAGTGATGTCTGCTAAATTTACCAAACATGATTATTTGCAGGGTTCATCTAATTATGATAGTATGTACTGCTACAACCACTATGGTAACCATTTTTTACATAAATCAGCACAACCTAGAAATGTTTTAAATTATAATCAATGGGAACATTGTGCAACCCCTCCAAAAGGAATCTCAAGAACCTTTTATGACAAATATTCATACTTTTCAGGGTTCAACACAAGTAATGCTGAAACATTTTATTTCAAATTGTCAAATAAGACAGGAACAAAAACCATGCTTACAAACACGAAATTGATATATTCGGACTCATTTTTTGAACAAATGAATACATTTGGTTTTGATTATTGGGACAAAAATGTTGAAGTAAAAAGTGTTTGGGGTACAAAAGAATGGCAAGTACAAGGTATAGAATCATTGTTTAGAGCCTGCATGATCCCAGAACAAATTATATTCTTGAATGAAAGTATTCAACAAACTACCTGTCTTGGATTAGCCAAAATCAAAGACTTAAATAAACCGTCTATTCCAAAACCAACAATGAACAGCAATAACTCTGCAGATGAAGAGATAGACGTAAACTATGTATTAAACCAAAACAGAACAAATCCTGATTGGAAACAATGGTTGATCTGGCCCACAGATACTAATAACTGTCACGACAGATTCCTGAACAAAACACAGGGGTTCACATTGACCAGGCCAGACCCTAGATATTCCCAAAGACAACACCCAGGGATAATCACCACCTACAGTGTGGGCAAACTCTGCCTTCAATGGCTAAAAACTTCCACACTGACAGAAATTAAGCAACACCTAACTTTACTTACTGATGGTGCTGACTTGCGTGATTTCATTATGGGACCGCGCAAACAGCGTCAAAAACGCTTCATAGCAGCCTCCATATATGCAGCTTACAACGAGGCCTGGAAGATAACTCAAATTGAGACAGCAGAAAGTATACGGGAAATTGACCGTATTAATTTGGAAAAATCACTTTCTGTAGTGGACAATGGGTTAATGACTCTGTCCTCCAGAATCTTTTCATTGGACAGCATTGTGTCATCAGCAATCGACATAATATCGCAAGACTTACTGCTGTTACAACACGGTCAGTCTCAATTGCGTTCTATTGTACAGCTTGGCTGGACGTTACAAAATCTGCGTTCAGGCTATGTGCCTTGGCGTTTAATCAACACAACGTCACTATTCAATATCTTTAACCTTACTGATAAACAGATCAGTATGGCACAGAAGGGTGCTGATTATACAATCCTGAGCATTGAGAAACTCGAGAGATTACCATTGACAATGTCAGAACGACCTGTCATTGAATGGATAATACATGGGATAATTAATATTCCGGTATCTACTTTCAGGTTTCAATACTGCCAAAAATATATACAGGCTGGCATGTACGAAAAATTGGGAAAAGGGTACATTAAGACAACTTGGAACTTGCCCTATTCACATGCATGTGTCAGTAATAAAGGACAGAAAGTGTTTCTTAGTGGCAATAATTGTGCAATGTCACTAAGCGGTACACTTCTGTGTAATGGAATTAGTTTGCATGGAGCCTGTGAAGGGAACTCAAATAACCTTTCATGTCACCAGCTAGGCACACCTGCAACAGAGATAGAACCATTCTTTAAAAGACTCTATAACGGGAGTTACATTCTAATTGTGGATCGCAGATGTTGTAGTCTACTGCCCGGGGTTCCTTATCTCGTTAGTACGACTGCGAAGGTCATGTGCTGTGGACGCTTATTGTTCCCCCAGCTCCTTTCCAGACAGGGAGGCAAGGGCATGGCCTAACTTGAAAATTACTTCTATTCGAGTTGATACTTTAAGCAGAATGAAAACAGTGCTTCTTCAGACGCCGACCAGGCTCACGTCATCAAAAGAAACGTATGATCTCCTAGTCGCAAGGACGACTGCAGAGATTCACTCATTGTTATCAACTAATTCCCCCATACATTTCGCAGAAATCCTGAATGAAATCTTAAATATTTCTGATACCAGTGGAGTCTCAAATGTATTTAAGACAGTATTTTCGATGGCATTAACACCATTCAAAGCCATACTGGGTATTTTTCCAGACTTCGTCCATTCGATTTTTGGAGGAGTTCCCCTCATTTTGGGACTAATTGCAGGAATCCTATTCTTAGTCCTTATATTTCGTTATGGCAAACCATGTCACAGACAAAACACCTGCGACAAGGGAAGAAACAATCCGAGCCATTGGATACCGGGACCGGATATCAAAAATCCTGGGACTAACCCGGCTTAGAGACCTGAACATGACTTGGTTTCTTTCATTTCGACCGATATGGCAAAGATGTGTTTTACCTGTATTAAGGTGCATGCTGTGCGGAGAAGAATGCGTGTTGGACACCTGTCTGATGCTACAATCGGATGCGCCAATGGATGCAGAAACACTGTTGGGTCCGGTAAAGGCTCATGCATTGTGCTGCCCTCAACGGCTGCCAATCCTGATGACGGCATTCGTGGAAACTTCACCACTACGATTAAGGGGTAGTGAAGATCAAGATGAAAGCAGCATCGATCAGGTACAACCTTCTGTCAGCAATACTACTCAAAACGTCAATGGAGACAATCATGCACATGAATGCATGGTTACATCCTTTTCCGAGTTAGTGGAACTCTCACAGGAAGCTGTTGACAGCTTTTTCAGCAGTCTCAATGATATGATGTTCTCACCAGAGCAGAAATAATGACTCTTGAACAAGCTAGCACACGGCGTTCCCGACATCTTGAATTTGGCCTACAACTTTAATAATAAAGTAGCAAGATCAACTTTTCCTCCAGTCCACGGACAGCAATTTTTTTAGCAGCCCCAAAATTTTTTACATTTTACGGGACACTTTTCTTCTGCTTAAAGTAGGAACTATTCTTAGAGAACTAATTTCTGTTTTTAGAAACTTCATAGACATTAGCTGCCCGCTGGTATGTTCATAAATATTTTTTTTTCTCTTGAACTGTGATGAAGTGGTCTCGAACTTTTCTTCTGTATTAAGAGCCATTTCATGTGTAATTCTCATATTCGATTACTAATAATGTATACATGCGTGATTAATTTAGCATTAGTCTACTGCTTAAGTGCATATAGTACATATGGCTATTTTATTTTTCCCGTACATTACATAATTTCGAAATGCATTATATGTATTTTGGGGTGGTAAGGTATACACGATACTCTACAGTATGTTTTACTATGCCTAGATTCGTAAATATGGCCATAGTTAGCGTGGAGTGGGTGTGATGTATTCCTATAGGTTCTGTATCGATCCCCCTATTCCTGACCCTATTCTGGTTAACGAGTTAACTAGCAGCCATCCCATGATGCAGAAACCGTTATCTGATTACGCCAGACCACGGCACAGGAGCGCGTTATCTGATTAGGTCATAACGCTTGCCATCTAATTAGGCAAAGCAATATTCCTCCAGCCCCTGATAAGGCATACGGAGTCCTCAAAACAAATCAAACCTATGACAACCTGGGAAAAACCCTGCGGCCATTGTTTTGATTTCACCGAGAACTTCAGTAAAAGAATGTGCTAACGACCGGCTCGTATGACATCCTTATTGACGTATCTATGTCCATCCTTATGTCAATCTCGGCACCTTACAGGTATAAATATTACCGACATTGCCTTAAGCAAACACACGCGGTGGTGACGAGATCGGAGCAGCGAGACTTGCCGAAGCCCAGCAGAGAGCGAAGCCCACCGGCGCTGCCCCGCCTTCCTGACGCGCTGAGAACGAGACGCTGCCTTTCTCCTGCCGAGAAATCCAGCTCCGGCGCTTCCGAGCAGCCCTCGCAGGCAGCTTGGAATATCGAGACCTCAGACGAGAGATACTATCCCTCAACCATCCTAGACCTCAGGTACGGAGCTGAATAACCCCTTACAGAGAATTCTTGAATCAGTCACTTGGCAAAACAAACTTAACTTAAACTGCTACTTTCTATCCCCGCCCACGTATTAGGCTTAGGTCAGGTACACTGGGGTAGGCGTAGTTAGAAGCACCAGTTGAGTACGATTAGTCAAATGTTTATATGTATGTATCTATTTTATCCATTTTAAATAATGTATGGCTTAGAAACCATATCAATGTTTTTACAGTATTATTTCATAATTCTGCTTTTATTGTATGCACTTTACTCAACCATAAGTATTGCAATAATATCGATCCATTTCTCTTGTACAAGAAAAGAGACTGATCAATAAATAACATCTTTTATTGAACACGCCCGTCTCTTCCTTTTCTCTACAATCTGGTGAAACTAAGAATGCACGTACTGACTGAGTAAAATAAGTTGTCTTTTGTTTTCACACGACTCTAGAGATACACTCTTGATTAGGGGAGAGCAAAGTTGTCATGTTCTATGGTTGTCAGAAACTAAATCCCTTCTTGTCTATCCAGGGAGGTTCAACTCCTCCTTGTCTATTCGAGAAAGTTTCTAGTGAACTCTGAGCTAGCTGGCAAACCCAAAACTTTAAGTCTAATATCGACAGTAGAAGACCTAGTTAACGTCTGGTCTAGGTCTATACTATTGGAGGTATTATTCCAATGCGCAGAGCCTATTGGGATAATAGGAACTACACTACAACCTTTTACGGTGCCGGGAGTGTTATCGACCCGACAGTCTTTGTTTGTTGGATAACCACTTTGTGGCCTTGTGTTTTCTTTGGAGTCTGTTGCTTTGGAGTGATGTTATGCCTCGACTCGATCGCCCCCTTGGGCTCGAATCGTGCCTTCGGCTCGAGTGTCCCCGTCTGCACCGTCTTTGGCTTGTCACCTTGTTGTCTCGGTTCGACAACCGTCTTCCACTGGAGTCCTTTGTTTGTGTTGCCTGGCGTCGACATCGATCTCGTCGGTTCGACGGCATTCAGTTTAGGCATGTCTCTGGGCGTACTGGCTCTTGACTCGACAGCCCCGATATGTGACCCAGCTATTTCGACGGCCATTTTGTGTTTGGTCGGCGCCGATGGAACCGCACCTTTCGGTCCGAAGAGTGGGAACTCTATAAGTTTCGGTTTCGTTTTTGCTTCTGTAACTTTCGGTTTCGATATTACCAGGGAATGGTAATGTTGCACCGATGGCTCTTGCTGTATGTTCTTAGCCGGGCTGGATTGCGGGGCTATAGAATCGATGTTTAGATCTTGGCTAAGGCCTTCCGGCGATGCCTCGACCTGAGCCTTTGGAAGCGTATCAGTGAATGTACTGGGCTCCGAACTCACGGTTGGCCCGTGTCCTCGCCGGAGTCGTCCTCGACGGCTCCGATGCCTGGATCGTCGTCCCCTACCTCGACGATGTCGTCTTCTTCGTCGACGTAGTAGCTGGAGTCATGTTCCGACCCCTGCTCTGACTACTGGTCTGAGTCCTCAGCTTTGACGACCTCTTCGTCGTCTTCAAAGATGTTCTCTGGGTCAGGCGCTGGCTTCTGCATCGTCTGCCTCGCTGCTCGTCGAACCTGAAGTGTTTTCTTTGAACGGAACTGCGCACAAGCTAAGCAGTCGGCTTCATTGTGTTCAGGAGATAAACACCCTGTGTGTAACAAGTGTTTATCTATGTGTGGGAATTTTGAGTTACAATTGGGGCATCTTTTGAATGGACTTCGTTCCATCGACGATTGGCCCTTGGTGTCGAGAAGGCCCGCGGCCCAATTCGACGATTGGAGTATAAAACGACCGAAGAAAGTGGTCGTTACCGATCAGATAACAATACCAACGACCCCAAAGGCCTTTTGGCCTTTTAGAAAAGTTTTTTATCGATTCCAAACTCCGAGTTGGAAATCACATCCGAACCCAATGGCGGAAAAAAACAATCTAAGGATGGAAAGGATGCCCATGCGCACTGTAGTCCAGGGGAGGAGCCACCTATCTCGTGATACTTCGAAGACTCTTCCAGGACAACAATGTGCAATCATCCGGACCCAACACTAGGCGGCGATCTATGCACAGATATGAATTCAGCAGCCCACATGCCTCGAACTAAGGTTTTAATTTCCAGGTAATTGATGTTTTATGGAGCTGAGGTCATTCTACTGGCTTCGTATTTTCAGTTGTTTGTAGTGTGCTCCCCATCCGTTGAGGGATGCATCTGTTGTGATTGTCACAGTATGAGTTGAATCTTTGAAAGGTCTGCCCTGTGTTATGTTCCTGGATGCCCACCATTGTATTTCTGCTTGCAGTTTGTACGGAACAACCACTAGATCCTCCCAACTCCATGTGAGCTGTGACCAGTTGTTGTCAAGCCATTCCTGGAAGGAGCGCATATGTAGCCAGGCATGAGGAATGAGTGGATGCATGATGCCATCATGCACATGAGTTTATTGACTCTTCTCACTGTCAGAGATTGACCCCTCTGGAAGAGGGAAGTTTCTTGTTTGATTGCTTGTATCCTCTTTTGTGTAGGATAAGCCTGTGCGAGTTTTGAGTTGAGTCTTGTCCCTAAGAATGTTTTTAGGTTTCGCGCCTAGCATTGCACTGTGCATGTAGGGGCTTCGGAAAGCTGACCACACGCTTGTGCGTGTGGTTTTGTTTTAATCGCAGGCTATTGGGCAATGCGTGCGTCTTTATAACAAAGACTTCACACAATTGGTCAAATGCGGGCGCATGTCCCTCATCTGCCCTGCCCATGGCCTATTGGTGTCTGTTGCCCTCACAGCCGACATCTGTTTTGCATTATCGTGCCCGATAATGCAAAGCAGATGTCTCGCTGTGGCGCGCACGTGCACCACTTCCGTTCACAGGAACCCTTCCCTGCCACCTCAAAATAACAGACCTCCGGATCTCTCTCCACTCAAGGTGGCACCCACTGAAGTCGCCTTGAGGAAGCACACTACACAAAATGCTAATCTTTCCTAAAAAGAATTCCTTCCACATTGGCACAGCGAGAGCGGTCCGATTCTGCACTTAACCTCCCCAGGGCGCCTAGAACATGCAGGACTTTTCCAATAGTATCTCCTTAAACACTTGTGATGTTTCTCTGTGGCAGTCCCTTTGGTGGCAAGCGAACGTCCGGTTTATAAAGAATACTGCCGTATACATGAAACCTTGCTATATAAGTGCATGAGTGTAGTCCAGCAATATAGAGTCAATTAAAGACAGTGGCAGCAGGGACTGCACAGGGTCTTATACATGTAACATAGATTATCGGACAGCGCTGGAACTCTGTCCTTTTACAGCGCCTACTTGGAAACGGGATTTACAAATCTGTTATAAGAGTTTCTGGGCTCACGTGGCCTTTCGGACACTTGTAACACAGCATTTTTCTAGAATGTTCCCAGTATCTGTACTGAGTGCCTGCACCTCCGCCCGTCCCCCATCTGCACATTTCCCTCTCTGTGCACAAGTGTAGGTCTCTGTACTATCAAGCTACCTCTAGCCCTGTGACTCCTTCGCTTGGTCCTAGCTGTTGGGTAATGAGCACGTTGCATTCTGGGACTTGTAGTGTCTCTTTTCGCATTAAACTGTAGGCCTACATTTCCAGCATAACCATTGTGGCTGCGATCTTTGAGGGGACCTTTAGGTGGCTAAACTAGTAGCTATACAAAGAGTCCACACCTCTGCACCGCGGTGTCTGCAGGCAGCTCGGTGTCACGTGCTGTTGAGTGAAAAGACACTCAACAGCTTTGTGTTCTCCCAACCATTTTGCACGATTTAGCATTTTCTGGCGGGTGCTCACACGTCATTCACAGGGCAGGGATCAGTGAAAAGGATGAGAAAGTATAACTGGAAAAAGTGCTTTGTGGGGTGTCGGTTCAGTGCGTTTGGGTGGGGGTAGGGGGTGCTTTTGACAAGTGTCTAAGAAACTAAAGGGGACTTGAGGGGCGACTTTGCTGTCTCCTGGTTGTAACTAACGGGTTTAAACGGTAATCCCGTCTCAGCCCTTGATTCACTGTGTGGGAATGTCATGTGCTTGTCTTTTGGGAGGGCTTGGCCCCAAGTGGGAATAGCGTAAAATGTTTTTTTTTTTTAAACACTTTGCTTAATACAATACCATAATGGCAAAGCCCATAGGTCTGGTATGGCACGCTGGATCACTGTTCAACTTTTTTGTGGTTTTAACTTCAAGCATAAAATAAAAAGAATAAAAAATAAAGAAGCATGCCACTGCCTAAAGGTAGCACCATATGCTTGTTCTATTACCTTTCTTACAGGAGGGATGCTTTTGGGCACCACTCTTATGCAACAAAAATAGGCCTGGTAAGTTTTAACTTGTGATGCCAGCATGAATCATGTCTGATAAATTCCACATTTAGACCTAATTCCCTTTATAAGGAAACTTGGGAATTAAGAGTTATAGCCCATCATTAACTTAAGACAACTGACGGACAGGTGTGGGAGCTCCTTGTAATACTGTGCAGTCTTGTTAGTGTATGCTGTCTTAAGGAAATAAAATGTTGGCGTACCCCGCATAAAAACATTGACAGGAGATATTCATTTATTAAAGTTGGACTTCAGCCAATTCTATAGAAAGCGTCACAAACCTAACCTGCCATATAAAATGCACATCTCACGCCCATGGGCACAGTCTTATTCCAGGACAGTCTCAGTGGTCTGTTGTGATTTCTGTGATTTTCAGATATAGACCTTCCTCTTCACACATTAGCTTTTGGTCCACAGCTGACAAATATCACACATGTGGCTCTTGGACCTCAACATCTTTATGACAGTGAATAGAAGCTTCTGCTCTAAGTGGGCCAGGACCTGCCTACTATGTGCAGTGGAAAAGAAACAACTATTTGCATTGCAATAGTTGTAGCATTTGCGACAGTTTGGGCTATTGGCATTGTACGTGACAATGCTTTTTATTTACATGTTTTAAAAACCTGCAAGCGGTGCATAAACACACACTTTGTACTTGCAGTCATTGCTTACAAGAAGCAAGGCTGGCAGTAACGGCGCCTCTTTTACTGCCAGCCTTGCTTCTCATAAGCAAGGACTATAAGTACAAAGTGCGTGTTTATGCACCGCTTGCAGGTTTTCAAAACACAAATAAAAGGCATTGTCTTTTAGAACGCCAATAGCTCAAACTCTTGCAAATGCGAGACCTACTGCATTGCAAATGCTTGTTTCTTTTTCAGGACTTGTAGACGATTTCTTGTAATTTATTGAGAATTCTAATCCTTGGAGTGTATTGATTGCCTTTCGAACATGGCTGATACATTTGTGTTCGCCCTTATAAGCCAGACGTCTAGATAAGGGTAGACGTGTACTCCTTTACGCAGGTGCGCTGCTACTGCGGCTAGGCACTTGGTGAAAACACGTGGTGCTGATTTTCTTCTGAAAGGGAGTACCTTGAACTGGTAGTGTGTTCCTTTGTGTAGGAACCAGAGATATTTTTGGTGGATTTTGTTCCTGGGAATGTGTAAATAGGCGTCCTTGAGGTCTATTGTAGCCATGTAATCTCCCCTTTGGATTTGTGGTATTATTTCTTGAAGTGAAGCCATTTTGAAATGTTGTGTCAAAATGAATTTGTTTATGAACCTTAGGTCCAGTATGGGCCTTAGCAAAAGGTCTTGTTTGGGTACTAGGAAATACAGTTAGTAGTTTCCTTTGAAAAGTTCTTGCTTTGGCACAATTTCCTTGCTTGTTTGTGAAGAAGCTCCTTTATTTCCGAATTCAACTGTGTCAGTTCTGACTTGAGAAACTTCTTTATCCTTGGTGGGTTTGCTGGTGGTGGTTTTGTCAGTTTTATGCAATATCCGTACTTTATCAAGTTTAATATCTAATTGTCTGTAGTGATCTTTTGCCACTTTTGTAGGTATTGTGATATCCTGCCTCCCACCAGTGTTGTGTGGGGGTCCTTTCTTGTATAGGAGTCCATTGGAACCATTTCCTCTTCCTCTAGAGGGCTAGCCACTGCCCCTTCCTTGAAGGGACTGTTTTGGCTGCTGTTGCCAGTTTTGGTATCCTACCTGCTGGCTTGTTTGTTGACCATTTCCTTGGCCCTGTTGCTGAGGAGACATTTGCGGTCTTTGAACAAATGCTCCTCTTCCTGTGAGTTTTCTTCCATTAAACCTTCCTCTTTTGAAGGGACCTCTTTATTGCAGGGCTACCACGGCTCTTGCAGTCTCATTGTCCTTTTTTATTTGCTGGAGGCATTAGACTACTTCCTTCCAGAACAGTGCGTCCCCCATAAACGGTCTGTTAATGCTGGAGGTTTGAACCTCCTGCTTAAACCCAGATATTCTAAGCCAGGCATGCCTTCTTATTGTGGTGCCTGTGCACATTTGTCTGCTGGCAGTGTCTGCTGCATCCAGTGCTGATTTAAGGCATGTATTTGCCTTTCTGGACAATAGCTTTTGCCCTTTTCTTGTCATCTTCAGGGAGCGTTTTGATGAGCTCCTCAATGTCATCCCATTGCTGATGTCCGTACCTGTTCAACAGGGCATTTGAGTTTGCAATGCACCATTGCGTAGCCGCCTCTTTCTCAATTTTCCTGCCTACCATATCCATCCGTTTGCTTCCCGTCTCTCGAGGTGGTCCACTTTTAGAGATGGCATTTGCCCTTCTTCTTGCTGTGGTGACAATAATTGATATACTTGGGGTCCTTGGAAGAGGGTTTGTACTTCTTTTCGACCCTTGGGGTTACTCCCTAACTTGAGGCAGGCTCTTTGAAGGCTTCTTTGCCCTGATCCAGGATGCTTGGCAGCATTGGCAGGTATTGCGTGCCCTTGTTAGCTGGGGCTAGTGTTTCTAAGAGGAAACGAGTGTCTCCCTTTTCTTCTTCGAAGATCACCCCGAAAGCGTCAGCTGCTCTCTTCACTTAGCCGTTGTAGAAGGCTAGGTCATCTGGGGGGAGAAACCTTCGAGGGATAACAGCATATCTCGTCTTCTGGGCTTTCTGTGTTGAGGTCGGTCCATTGGTCCTTGAAAGTCTCAGAGGCTTACTCTTCTTCTGGAGCGTCCATGTACTCCTCGAGGTCATCATCGCGTGGTTTGGGGGTGACTCGAAGATCCCCTTTTCTCACCCCTTCGGCATCTTCCGTCTCCTCTGCGTCAACCTTGTTGGTGTCGGCGGAAGGAATCGTTGGAGTACGGAATTCCTCGAGTGATGCAAACTCCTTTTTCTTCTGGAGAAGTGCAGCCATTTCGGCTTCGAGCTGTCTCATTTTCTTTTTGACCTCAAGTGCTCTCTCGGTGTCGGAGACCGGAGATTTTCTCTTTTTGTCCTACATGCCAAGAACAGATGCATACTGGTAAGTAGCATTTTCCGTTCGAGGCATGTGGGCTGCTGAATTCATATCTTAGCCTAGACTGTATAGCAGTATCTCCTCTAGCGGTGGTCACCTGCTCCAGCTGCAGCAGTTTGAAAAAGAGTTTTAAGGACAGCCTGGCCTACAGCAGCTTGCTGCTTTGTTTGCACATCGAC
This sequence comes from Lissotriton helveticus, assembly GCF_964261635.1. Taxonomy (NCBI): domain Eukaryota; kingdom Metazoa; phylum Chordata; class Amphibia; order Caudata; family Salamandridae; genus Lissotriton; species Lissotriton helveticus. The sequence continues at coordinate 1,502,538,551 of NC_136061.1, forward strand.
ACAGTAGTGTTTAGTGAAAGTGTGTATGGTAGACTATGTAGCTGCCCTACATATGTCTTCTAGGGGAATATTTCGTAGGAAAGCCATGGATGCCCCCATTTTACGCATAGAGTGGGCTTTTGGGGGAACTGTTAGAGTGCGCTTAGCTTTTTGATAGCATATCTGAATGCATTTAACTATCCATCTGGCTATTCCTGATTTTGAAATGGGGTTACTTTTATGTTGTGGAGAAAAAGCAACAAACAGTTGCTTTGTTTTCCTGAATGATTTAGTCCTGTCAACATAATATAGCAGAGCTCTTCTTACATCTAGTGTGTGTAGGGCTCTTTCAACCACTGACTGCGGGTTTTGGAAGAAAACTGGCAATTCTATTGACTGATTGATATGGAAAGTGGATATAACCTTGGGCATGAACTTAGGGTTAGTGCGAAGTACTACCTTATTGCTATGTATTTGCATGAAAGGTTCTTGAATGGTTAGTGCCTGTAGCTCACTCACTCGCCTGAGGGAGGTAATGGCAACCAAGAACGCCACCTTCCATGTTAAGAATTGTAATTCACATGAATGGAGTGGTTCCAAGGGAGGTCCCATAAGTCTGGTAAGTACTATGTTTAAGTTCCAGACTGGTGAAGGTGGGTGCTTTGGAGGGATTATCCTTTTAAGTCCTTCCATAAAAGCTTTGATCGGTGGAACTCTGAACAGGGACATGTGTTGGCTGTTTTGGAGATATGCTGCTATAGCAGCAAGATGTAGCCTTATGGAAGAGTATGCTAGATTGCATCTTTGAAGATGTAGCAGGTAACAGATAATGTTTTGGATGGAAGCATCCAATAGATTGATTTGGTTATAATTGCAATAAATTACAAATCTTTTCCATTTAGCTGCATAGCATGCTCTAGTAGTTGGGCGCCTTGCCTCCTTGATAATGTTAATGCAATCTGGAGGCAAGTTAAGGTATCCTAACTCTAAAACTTCAGGAGACAGATCGCTAGGTTCATCGGATTGGGATCTGGGTGCCTGATTTCTCCATGGTTCTGAGTTAAAAGATGTGGCGAGAGGCGCAGTCTTTGATGGGGAACTACTGAAAGTTTCAGGAGCGTTGTGTACCATGGCTGTCTTGCCCATGTGGGAGCAACCAGGATCATTGCGAGTGACTTTTGGCGCAGTTTGCGTGCCACCAGCGGAATTAGTGGGCCTGGTGGAAAAGCGTACGCAAATCTGCCTGACCAGTTCATCCATTTCGCATTGCCTTGTGACAACGGGTGTGGGAACCTGGCGGCAAAGTACCGGCATTTTGAGTTTTCTTTTGTGGCAAACAGATCTATCTCTGGATGCCCCCATTCTTGGAAGAATGGTTGGAGAACTTGAGGGTGAATCTCCCATTCGTGTAGCTGTTGGCTGTGTCTGCTTAACAGATCTGCTATTTGATTGTCTTTCCCTGGCAGGTGTTCTACGAGGAGAAAAATGTTTTTGGGAATTGCCCACCTCCATATGCTCTGTGCTAGGTGAGACAGCTGTGGAGAGTGTGTCCCTCCTTGTTTCTGGATGTAGTACATGGCTGTCATGTTGTCCGTCCGGATTAACACAGCCTTGTTGTACAAGTATTTCTGGAATGCTTTCAGTGCCAGAAATACTGCTAGCAACTCTAAGTGGGTGATATGCAGTGTCTTCTGTTTGATTGTCCAGAGACCTTGGACTGTGTATTGAAGTAGGTGGGCTCCCCAACCTGTCAGTGATGCGTCCGCTGTTAATACTACTTGTGGAACCGGCTCTTGGAACAGTCGCCCCCTGGAAAGGTTTTGTGGGTTCCACCACTGCAGAGAGTTGTAAGCGCAACTGTCTACCAACACTAGGTCTTTTAGTTGTCCTTGAGCTTGGTTCCACTGCAGTGCTAGGCATTCTTGCAATGGACGCATTAGACGTCGGGTATGAGGGACAATGAATATGCAGGAGGCCATCATGCCTATGAGCTGCATGAACACTCGAGCTGGCAGAGAGTATTGTGGCTGAAACTTTTGAATGAGAGTCTGCATGTTGGCTATCCTGGCTGGATTTGGATATGCCTTTGCCACGGAGGTATTTATTGTAGCTCCCAGATATTGCTGTATGTGGGAGGGCTGTAGGAGTGATTTTGGGTAATTTATGGAAAAACCCAGACTGTCAAGCAGCTGGATTGTCTGAGACGTATGGCTTGCACACTGCGCGTACGAGTTGGCCTTTATGAGCCAATCGTCTATGTATGGAAACACGTGGATGTGTTGCCTTCTGAGGTGTGCTGCTACTACTGCTAGACATTTTGTGAAAACCCTTGGGGCTATAGTTACCCCGAAGGGGAGAACTTTGAACTGATAATGTTGACCTTCTATTGTGAACCTGAGATATTTCCTGTGAGCTGGATGTATAGGTATGTGAAAATATGCATCTTTGAGGTCTAATGTAGCAAGGAAGTCGCCTTGCTGGAGTAACGGGAGTACTTGTTGTAGAGTAATCATATGGAAATGCCCGGAGAGTATGTATTGGTTTAGAGGTCTGAGGTCTAGTATTGGTCTGAGGGATCCATCTTTTTTGGGAATTAGGAAGTATGGAGAGTATACTCCTGTTCCTTGGTGTTGAAAAGGGACTGGCTCTATGGCTCCCTTTTTTAGCATGGACGTGACCTCTTGTTGTAACAGCGTGATGTGTTCTTTGGACAAAGGACGGTGTTTGGGTGGTATGTTGGGTGGAGTAGAAGTGAGTTCCAGGCAGTAACCATACTGGATATTTTGTCTCACCCACCTGTCTGTGGTAATGGCGTTCCAGACTGGTAGGAATTGTTGTATTCTGCCTCCGACCGGTGTTGAGTGGTCTGGAGGGAGTGTGATGAAGTCACTGTTTGGTGGCGGTGGAGGCTCTGGTGTTATTGCCGCCACGTCCCCTGGGTTTGTTATTGTTGCCTCTATAACCCCCTCTGTTTGAGCCTTTATTAAAGGAGCTCTGGGTGTTACTTTTGAATGTTGAGGAAGTTTGTGATGTGTTGCCTCTCCCGGAGCCTCTGAAGGAGGAGCAACAAAAGAAACTTATAGGTTGTTGAAACTGAAGTGCGCCCATAGACTTAGCAGTTTCAGTGTCTTTTTTCATTTTGTCCAAGATGGTATCTACCGCAGGGCCAAAGAGGAAATCTTGGTTAACTGGTTGGTTGAGGATGGTGGATTGCACCTCGTTCTTAAAACCAGAGATGTGTAGCCACGCATGCCTGTGTAGTAATACGCTAGTATTAATGGACCTGGCTGATGTATCAGCTGCGTCAAGCGCACATTTAATGGAAGCATTAGTTATTAATTTGCCTTCCTGTATGAGGTTGTTAGCTTTAGCTTTAAAAGGTTCTGGCAGGTATTGCAGTAAATCTTCAAGTTGGTTGTAATGTGCTTTATCGTAGCATGCTAATAGAGCTTGTGTGTTTGCAATCCTCCAGGAATTTGCAGCCTGTGAGGCTACTCTTTTGCCTGAGGCTTCTAATATTTTAGACTCTTTGTCAGGAGGGGGAGCATCTCCTGTTGTTTGTGAATTAGCTCTCTTTCGAGCATTTGCTACAACTAGTGAATCTAAAGGCAACTGGGACTTAATATAAGTAGGGTCTGTAGGGTCTGATTTATACTTCTTCACAATTCTGGGATTGAGTACACGCGCTCTGGCTGGGTCTTTGAATATGTCTGGTGCGTGTTTTATTACCCCTTTTAACATAGGAAGTGTCCTCACACTTTTTTTAGAAGTAGGAAAATTGTCGAATAGAAAATCTTCTTCTATTGGGTCAGTGTGCATGTCTACACCATGGTATTTTGGTGCCCTATCTAGTGATTGGTTAAAAACAATGGTGTCGGCAGTAGGCAACGGCTTTGTAGGGTATGGGGAGGTGTCAGGGATGGGTTGTGGTTCATATGGATCATTCTGGTCATCCCATGTGTCATCCTGTGCATCATGATCCTCTGGTTCTCCAAAATTATCCTGAGGATCTTCCCCCATGTTGTCACCCTCATCATAGCCTGAATGTGTAGGAGAGTAAGGCACAAAGGGCATGTTAGGAAAGAAAGGAGGAGGAGTAAAAGGCCTTGAGGGAGATGTTCCGAAGTCTTGTCTCTTTGGAGGAACAGGGGAAGGAGTGTCCGTGTCCAATGGTCTCTTTTTCCGATGGTAAACTGTAACGTGTCCTGTTTCAGGGTCTACATACAGTTTAGGTTGTTCCTCACTCACTGGATCAGGATGGAAGAGTTCTTCCTCAACTGTCCGTGTCTTTGGAGCCGATGTTTTTGGCTTAGTCACTTGTTTGTGAGTCTTTGGCTCGAGGGCCTTTGGCTGTGGAGCTTTTTTTCGGCTAGACTGCTGTTTTCGGGTCGGTGACCTTTTTCGGTTCGACGACCTTTTTGGATCGACCGGAGTCTTCAGTTCGATACGTTTGGGTGTTTGGGCGTTTGGGCGTGTTTTTTGTGCTCGACGACCTTTTTCGGCTCGATGTTCTTGGTCGAGTCTTCGGCTTTTTTCAGCTCGACTGGCTTTTTAGTATGATCTTGTTTTTGGAGATAGACACTCTTTTTAGGCTCGACGGGCTTCTTCGGGTCGAGTGTTCTTTTTGGATCGACGACCCTCTTTGGTTCGAGGCTCTTCTTTGGCTCGACAGCTTTCAGCTCGACAACCTTTTTCGGTTCTACGACCTTTTTTGGTTCGACAACCTTTTTCGGTTGTACGACCTTTTGGGAAGAGTGTCGCTCGTTCCTGGGCTATCAGAAGGCCTGGGTTTGGGCTTTGGAGCCGAGCCGGAAGGCGGGGTCTCTGAAGGAGTTTGTCGATCTTGGCTAAGGTCTTTAGGCGATGCTTCGACCGGAGCCTTGTCTTTCGGTATAAGCGGGGTTGGGGGCTGGGTACTCACTGGTTGCCCCAGTGTGATCTGGTCATCGGAGTCCAACTGGTCTTTAACAGTGACGATTTTTAGATCCGAGTCCGCCGCTTCTGGGGGGTCGTGTTCATCATCAAAGATGTTCTCCGGTTCCGGTGCCTGCCGCTGCATCGCTTGCCTAGCGGCCCTTCGGCTCCGGATAGTCTTCTTCGAGCGGAATTGAGCACACGCTGGACAATTTTCTTCGTTGTGCTCTGGGGATAAGCACTTGTTGCATACTGTATGTGGGAATTTGGAGTGACATTGTGGGCACCTTTTAAACGGGCTCCTTTCCATCGACAGCAGGCCCACATGGCGTCGAAAAGGCCCAACGGCCCGCGTCGACGACCGGTTCGAGATGGAAAGTTTGATCAAGTCAAGGAGTACCGAACGAGAACAATACTGTTGAGGTAGAAGGCCTTTTGGTCTTAGAAAGTTGTTAAGTTTCGGTTCCGAAATTGGAGTAGAGGAATAGCATCCTAACCCAATGGCGGAAAAAAAACAATCTGATGATGGAGAGATGCCCATGCGCACTGTAGTCCAGGGGAGGAGTCACCTATCTCGTGATACCTCGAAGACTCTTCCAGGACAACAAGGTGCAAACATCCGGACCCAACACTAGGCGGCGATCTATGCTAAGATATGAATTCAGCAGCCCACATGCCTCGAACAGGATTCATGCTGCAAAATTGGAGATATGATTTTTTCAAAAGCTAAGTAAATCACTGCAGTTCTTTTGAAAAAGAAAGCAATAAATCGTAGGTAAATGGTAGATGGGTTCGGCCCAATTTTCTTGAACAGCTACTAATCTTCACTTGGACAGGCCACAAAGGGTTGAGAGCTAGTCACAGGGACCACTTGGGTCGAGGGAGAAAGTTATCTGTTCCCTCTGTATTTTTACTCTTTACTGTGGTCTAGCAAATAAGTGGTCCTGATGTGGAGGAATCAGAATGTGATCTCAGGACTTGAGCTCCCACAATGCACCAGTGGACTCCAGCATAATTTGAGTTGCCACTGGCCTACTGGTCTCTAAGTCACAGCTCTCTATGTGTAAGCAAATATTTCTTATGTGGATACAGAGTCCATTCTAACTTTAGTCACAGATCTAACGGCCTTGGGGCACCTTGTGATGGTCAAGACTCAGCAGCCCAGGCATCCAGTGGTGGGCAGGTGAGCTCTTGAGGGTGCAGGCTTCTTTACCTTTCGTTGTCCCGGTGCTCAACAGAGGGCTAGCCACCTAGTCCGTGAAGTCACTTCTTCTGTACTGGCACAAGCTGAACTTTTCTCCATGACTAGGCACAGGCCTCTTTGCTTGTCCCTCAGGGGCAGCAAGTGCACTCCATTGTTTGGTTCAGCCCCTCTTTACTGGGACCAGGCTGCAGCAGGGCAGTCATTCGGCCTTCAATCCAGATCAGTAGTGATCTGAGAACTCAGTGGAAGGGGTGCCACTTATATGAGATCTATGTGTTTGTGGGAGGGGAGGACTCACAAGCTAATGGGGCAACAGTTCCCATGAGACAACCTTTCCCACTTCAGATCACTTCCCGGGGGTTTGGCCATAACAATCCAAGAGTACCCTTCTCTGTCTGTATCCAAGAGCGCTCAGATCTTCTTTCCTTGTGTGGAGATCTTGGCACACCCCTCAGGTGTACCCAGCAAAATGAGCCACTCCTTCTAGAAAACTGCTTCTACTAAGGTTTCACCCCTCCGGAGAAGTTGCCAGTCTGTCTGTCTTCCAGCACAAAGGAGCTAGCAGGATAAGGTGTGATCGCCATTTGATTTACGAAGGTGGTTGCCTCATTGAAGCTGGATCATCTGTGGCCTCTGCCTTGTAGTCAACTTGCTGAAGGAAGCCACACCTTTACTTGACACTAACAGTTCTTTGTTACCTATTCCTAGGAGCACTTCACACTTCCTAGCAAGGGGGCTAAGCATGATGTATGAAATGACAACTGCTGAAGAAAAGTAGAAAAGGCTACCAGAGTTTTGGCAACAATGTGGTGGCTTTATAAAATCACCTTAACATTAAAAATTAAGTCATGTCTGATCTCAGCAATGAGTCAAATTTAATGTAAGAATTAATTTGATACCTCGGAATGATGTCTTTGGCAGTCCCAAATGGAAGTTAGCCCTTATCGTGGTGGATAGTAAAACTCAATTTTAACCAATAGGGCCACTTGCCTTACTACGGTGAAAATGGCAGTTTTGTTTTTTGCTGTCAGGGTATGTCAAATATGTGAGGAACATGCCGTTCTTTTTAATATACAACACCTTTCCTTCTAGGCTACCAAGGCCTGCACTAGGGGTGACTTATTAATATTAAAAAGGAAAGTCTTGACTTGGCAAGAGGTTTTTTTTCTGCTATGCAAATGGGCTGCAGCAACAAGCCTAGAATCACATTGTCACTGTTGTGGTGGCACAATTTAGTGCTGCAGCATGCTAATGACTAGCCCTGGGTACCTCTTGTATAGTATACTAGGGACTTACACGTAAGGTACAATAATTAATCGTGTATTGGCCAATTGTACACAGCTTTGAGGGGCAGAGCACAAACAATGAGTTTTGGGCAGCAGGGTCTGCTGCATTACAGAATCAAAAAACAGCAGCATCAGTCCAAAAGTTAGGGATGTGATCATACAAAAAGAGGTACAAGTCAATGGTCACAGTAGACAAGGTGCCAGGTGCAATTTGACATTGACCGCGATAAAGCGTGGTTCGGATACACCAACCAGGTTCATTAAGATCAAACATTTTACCTTCTGATTTCAGTCCTTCCAAGTCCCAATCCACCACAAACGGGGGCGGCCACAGGGTGTCAGGCAGAGGCCAAACAGCAGGGTCTAGACCAAGTCCACTTTTTTCACTGGTCAGCTGGATAGTTACAAGCAAAGACCTCTTGTAGCTTGTTGTGTTCCTGAAGCTTTAACAGGAGGTCAGTCTTATGACCCTTGGAGTTAACTTATTTTTCCTGGGTCTAAGAGGAAGCATAGATCCAATCGTATAGGCTCTTTTAAAGTCACAGACAGCAGCTTCAGTCCTCTTCTCATTTTCCTTCCTTTAATGTGTGCCCCCAATGTTATATGTAAATGTTCAGTAGCCTGAAAACCAGGATTTTACACTGTAGTGTCAAAATGTGGGACACTGTGATTGGAGGCTACTTGGCCTAGGGAACAAAGGATGGGCCATGCCAGGTGTCAGCCAACATTAGTATGCAATAGGGGAGTACTCTGAAGTTAAGCCAGTTCCTGATGCCAACTACTATGGCCATTCAGTAAAGGGAACAACACTACCTCCGAACACCCAAGCCTTTGTTTTCTGCTCTAGGAGTAGTTTTCACACCTCCTTAAATACTAAATATTGACTGGCAGAAGTGGGAGAAGAAATGCAAATTTGACGGAAGAGGCTTTGGCCAGGGAAAAGATAACTTTCTAAAAGTAACTTTTCCTTCACATTTATCAAAAAACTGGCTTTGCCACTGAATCGTATTTTTAATGACTATTAAAAAGTTGATTTTTCTAGCCATTCCCAGAACAATTAGCATTATAAAATGTAATCATGTAACCCACTCTTTTCCTATGGACCAGTCATCCTTGATACTGTGAAAACTGTTTTGGGGCTTTTTCATAGTAAGGACATGTTTGGGATCAAATTCTTACATCTCCCTCTTTAAAATACCTTGAACATTGCCCTATAGGATAGAAGTCCTAAATGGGTTATTTCTGACAGTAAAATTGGCAGTTTAAAACTGCAACAGCCAGAATAGAAATGCTAGGCCGGCAGTCATGTTTGCACGGTCACTGTAGTGGATTGAACTATGGGTGTTGCAGTCCACTCGTGGCATTTAAGTTACAGGCACAGCACTGAGTACCCTTTCTACAATACATTAGGGACTTACAGGCAAGCTATACATGTCAATTCGAGGTATGCAATTTCATCATGTTGAGAGGGGGAGCAAAGGAACGTTATCACTATTTAACAAGGGTAAAGTGCACAGTTCTACAGCCAGCAGAAATATGGGATGTAGCAAAAGGCGAAAACTCTGGGGTAACTCTACACAGAGGGCAAGTTACCTACAACTACCTGTCCATGTAATTTCAGTACGTTCAGCTCCTAACCAAATGAGAGAATCCATACAACAGGCAGGCCGAAATATTATAGGACACTACTGTAGGGAAAGATGGAGGTCTGATTGGATCCCACTGCATGATCGATTGCATCCTGCAGAGTAAACCAAGTCTGAATACCTGCACTTTGAGGGATACTTTGCAACCATATCATGTTCAGGGGAAGGCTTATGACTTTTCCCTGTCACAGGGACGAAGGCGCTGTGATTCGAAATATGACAAATGAAATCTCTGTCAAAAGACCCTACTAGTAAACCACAGTGACCCACATCAGAGTGGAGGTTATGTCACAAGATCTTTCAAAGGAAAATCTAAGCCTATAGACCCTGCTGTAGCAAACTGATGACAGTGACTGGACACTTTTCCAATGCCAGATCTCTTTAAATATATGAAACATCTGCAACTATTTCCTGTTGTAGCAGATGCTTATTCTAATTCCTGACCCAAATTTCAAGATGGGTGTGTCCTATGACAAGACCTGTTACAGGACACAAAGTACGGATGCCATGCAGTGGAAATCATTTCACTAAAAACAATGTGTACACAAGATGTGCTCTGTGTACATCCTACCACTGGGCATAAGACAAACTTGCTAGAGGAATAGGATGAGGCTTAAAGAAGTCTTGCACTCACTGTATCATGGAGATCACTCTTTTCTGGACTTTCTTCCACAGCAAGTTTCTCCTTGGGGCCACTCCTTGGACTCTGAAGAACGATCAAAAGCAAGCACATAGGACAAAGACAGATCATCAATTTGAATCTGTCAAATCTTGGAATGTTAGGTGAGTTTTACACAAAAGTAACTGTGCAGGGTACATCAGTGCTGAGAGAGAGTTCAAAGATGTGAGGTATGAAAACTGTGTTGGTAAAGCACAGTTTCATGTCCTGACACACCACGATTGAGATGCTTGTAAAGAACTAAACCAATAAATAGAAATAGGAGAAGGTCGATTTCTATAGATGAACGGACAATAGTCATTGCACAACTCACATCAGTTTTTTCACTGCTTGGACACAATCCTTCTATGCTGCTGTGGTCTGTCTTGACTATTTCAGAACTGCCGTCTGCCTCCATCTCACTGATTTGCAGAGAGTCTGTGCCAAGTCTGCAGGCCCACACGCTAGCCTAAGAAAGAGAGAAAAACATACTGCTCAAAAACATTCACTAGATACTACTCCAAGAAGCTGACCCCCAAAGCAACAAACACCCCGCTGAGATCCTGGAGTAAATAGCAGAAAACTGGGGCATTGACTATTAAAGAAAGTGAAATAGTTGCACGTAAACTGTAAGCATGGGATTAGTTCGCAGAGTTCACAAGTTCAGGAAGTGACAAAAAAAACTCAGCCGCACTACGCTGAGTTCTGCGAGCAGCAGAGTGAGTTAGGGTCATGCTGTTTGAGGGGCTTTTGAGCACCAGGTGTTTGTTCCGCGCTGTAAAATCATCGTGAACGGCACCAGAGGGTGCGGCTTCCTTTCTGCTGCTCGAGTAGATTTCCCAACGCAAACGGAAGGTTTCTCAACACAAGTGGTTGTGACCACTCGCATTGAGAAATCTGACCACCTGCGTTCAGAAATTTCACCAGGAGGTGGATTTTCCTCACTCACACTCGCCAACTAGACCTTGGTGAGCACGGCCAAGGGAAAATATCGCTGAGAAGTGGACTTGACGATGACGAGCAAGGAAAAAAACTCTGCTCTACATGCAGCGGAGAACGGAAAAATCTGCAAACTCCACTAATGGAGCTGAGTTAACCGCCCAGGCTTAGTAAATTGTTGGTAACTAGAAGTGAAAATGAGTTTGTAGTTCTATGGGGATCAGAATTTGAAGGGACTGTGTTAGGACCTGCCTTTCAAATACATGATGTGCTTTGGCGAAGGAGGAAATGTGATGTGGTTAATAAAGGAATAAAAGGGTATCCATTTGAGGGATACAGAAGCTCAGGAATTTCAAGATGAGGATGCTGTAAAGCAGGGAAAGACTTAAAATCCTGCAATCAGACCAGAAGTATCCTGTACCATATCTGAATCGTCACTTAGATCAACAGACGCTCAGAGAAAGAAATTAACTTGTTACTTTTATGTATAGTAATTTGCGCGGTCATGAATTGCCCTCAGAGGGCAAAATGATGAAAGAGCAAGTTACCTTTGCAGGAAGCTGGCTCTTTACATAGTATGCCAAAATGAGGTGCACTGTGGAGAGAGTCCCGGTATCCCTTACTAGTTTACAGGGGCTTGCTTTACCAATCTAAGGTGCTCTATTGGTGTTAGTGTGATTGAGCAGGCTTAGGTTTATCAGAGGGGAGTGTTAGGCATTTGTTTCACACGAAGAGTCAATAAATGAGACACATCATTATCAAGGAAATCAGACACCAATTTCTAAAAATACACGTTTATATATATTTTTGGACACCAAGATCTTCTAGCTAAGGCAAGTAATTTGAGTTAGCGATTTTCAGAAACACCGAAATACAGCTATCAGATCTGAGGCATGAGCCTCAAACGCTGTAATGTTATCCTAAAGGAGAAACATACACTGCACAGGGTCACTTGCAAACGGCTTACAGGACTTTTCTTCCGGACTTAAGCTAAGCATCGGCCTATGGCCAAGAAAGCACCAAGAGTTCAGGTTTAGCTGCCCTAGGGTGTCCAGGTGCAGATGTGCTTTCAGCTGAGGTAGCCTCAGGTGCAACATGTTTAAGTCAATAGGGAACAGTACTTTCAAAGAAAGGCAGCAAGGGGGGACTGGAGGATCAGTCCAGCAGAACCAAAAAAGGGCTTGGCTCCTGAAGGGCTCTGGACCAAAGAAACACAATTTTTAAGTCGAGCCTAGCGCAGCGCGCATGCGCTGCACTAGGAGATGGCCTTTTGGAATCAGTCTGCATTTTTCGAACAGTTGTGCGTGTGGTGGCATCTACCTTGCGGGAGCGAGCAGCGGCGCGCAGGGGCCATCTGTTTCTAATTAGCGTGGCCACTCGAGCTTGTTTACATTTGCCTGTCTCGTGGTCGCTTTCACTTTCATGCCGTTATTATCGCTTATTTATTCCATCTGCCTACCTTTCATAAGCAGCCGTTTCCTACCCAATGACAACACAGTCACGGACGCAGTCTTAAGCCTCCACAAAGACAGAGTGCTTTCTAAGACGGAGGTAAGTGTACAACGCCGGCTGCTGCGATCCCTTCAGCGTGCAGTAAGTGTGCACTGCTTCACGATCACAACGGGTGTGTTAAACTTGTCTCTCTGTTGAGTAGGTTCTCTCCTCACTTCTCTGACGAGCTCTCTGCTTGTTGCATAGTTTCTCCCTCCACTCCTTTTCTCTCTCTCCGGCAGTGCTTCATTTCATGTTCTTCCTTCTCTTCCCTTTCTCGGGTACTAATTCCCTTCCCTTCACTCTTCTCTGTCCATCTTTTGATCGGTTTTTCTTTTCGCTCAACTGTCTCTTAAACTGCCCGCTACCCCCCCTCTCCAGTATTAGATGGCGCTGGTTGAGTAGTATTAGATAGTACTCCACACACATTTCTGTAAGCCACACTGATCAGTTCTAGACACCGCACACAATGTCTGTGTGTGGTAAACATCTTTCAAACTTTTTTTTGTCTATACTGAATACCACGTTTGGGGTGGACAGCCCTTTAAAAGGCGCCATTGTGCTTGTATTCAGCCTTCTGAAGAGCAAACTGTGTGTGACTGGGATCTGGCTGCTTCTTCCATGGCCTCAAAGCAGGGGGCGCTCCCTGAACAGCACAGTGTAAGAGAAATGTGCATTTCCCACCTAATGTGAGTGCAATTTTGAATAACTAATGTCTGCTCGTGTGCGGCATGCACAGTGCTGTCTGCACAGCCCTAACAAGACCCTTGGCACTGCCACAAACAAGAGACGCTGAGACGGACACCCAGGCTGTGCTGGCCCGACAGAGGGAGTGGTCTACACCTGAGGGCCAGGAAGGGGGCAGGGCCCTGGCGTGACTGAATCTGTGCGCTGGAAACACTGACGTCATTCCTTGTGTGCCTCCCCTTACCGGATTCCTAGCAGCAAAGTGACCCGCACGTATCCAACCTGACCCCCTTGACCAGGTGCGGGGTGGGGGTGGGAGGAGTGGACAAGTCGCTCCTACCTCACGTGATATCATGAGTCCTGTGCGCGTGCTTATGGTCCAAGACATTTCAGCTAGCCCCCTATCCCCCACCCATCTCTCCATTGTCCATGTTGCATTGCTCCACCTCCCTCCCACTATCTATGTTGCCTTTCCTTCACCCTCTCTCCATGTTCCCTTCCCCCTCCTTACCAGACCATGTTGTCTTGCTAGTTTCCTCCCTCTGTCAGTTGTCTTGCTCTCACCCTCCTTGCTGTTGCCTGTATTGACTTGCTCCCAATAGCCCTCCCTACTTCTGCTTTCTATGTTGTCCCCTCACCCATCTACCCTCTCTCCGCAGCTGTGTTCTCCCACCCTCCATCCTGCAGTCCATTTTTTCTTCCCCACCTCCTCTACACTTTTTCAAATTGCCTTGCCCCCTCCCCCTTACCAGTTGACCATGTTGCCTTGCCCCTGCCCTCCTTCCATTTGTGCATGTTGCCTTATTGCCACCCTTCCTCCTTCCGTTGTTCGTGGTGCCTTGCCCCCACCCTTCCCCTTGTAGTCCATGTTGGTTTGCTAATTCATTCCCACCCTCCGTCCGTGTTGTCTTGCTCCCACCTGTTGTCTGTGTTGTCTTGCTCCCACCCTGCCTCCTGTTGTCCATATTGGATTACTCACACTAGCCCTCCCTCCTTCTGCTATCTATGATGCCCCCTGAAGTAACAAAACACGCATTGGCATAGCCAATAGGTCTGACCTATGGGACCGTATAAGTGTTAAGCCATGCAACAGTTGATGTTGTTGCACCAAGGATATTGTGCAGCATAATTAAATACTTATAACGCCCCAAAAGCGAGACCTATTGGCTATGCCAATGCTAGTTTTTAATGGACTGCAGGAAGCTGGCACTTTACACTGTGTACCTCTTTTGGTCCACAATATAAAGAGTCCAGGCAAACCCCAAAGGAATTACAGAGGCACAAATGACACCCCAAATGCTCTCTTTTCTGGCTGTGTGGCCGAGCAGTTTGGCATTTCAGAGGGTAGTACCAAGCATTTATTGCACAGACAAAGGCAGTAAATGAGACACAAACGCAATAAAGAAATCCAACACAAATTTATAAAAATAAGACACATTTTATATGAATTTAGATACCAAGATCATCGGAATCAGGCAAGTACTTTTGGAGTTATGAAATTTTACAGTTTTCAAAATTTGATGCTGTGCAGTTTTCGCAAGGGGTAAAAACATGCACTGCTATCGGGCACCTAACAGTGACTTACAGGACTGTTCTCCGGGACAGCAAGGCCCAAGGCCACACTAAAAGGACACCACTGGAGCCTCTGGGGCGCCCAGGTGCCAACGTGTGTCACAGCATAGGCATCCCGTTCACTTCCATTGGGAAAGGTCCGGTCAGAAAGAGGCTCCAGGCTGGGACTGGGGGACAAGACAAGGGAAAAACACAGGGGGGCTCGACCCTTTGGATGCTCAGGCATGCAGGGACAGCTTTGGTCCACTTCTCCTGGGGCTATGGGGCTCGGTTGCAGAGGTGTCATTTTGGCTTCTGGGTTGGTGTGGAGGCTATTGTGGTTGGAGGGGGGCCTGCAGCAGGCGGCAACTGAAAGTCCGGTCTTGGAAAACCCAAGAGTGGGCTAGCCTTAGAGGGTCTTGGGGACCTCGCCTTCTTCGGGCTCGGGATGTGGAGCACGTGTGCAGAGGTACTTTGAAGCATCAGGTGGTGGCGGTCAGGGGCTCCCTCCTGGTCTTGGTTTCTGCTGAAGAGGGGCAAAAAGGACAGCTGGGCCAATCACAATGTGGGTCTCAGTATTCATGAAGTCACTCGATGTGCCGGTCGTTTTTCCTCAGTGTTGGTGTCCAGACTGAACACCACAAGCCTTGGTTGCTGCAAGGGGTCCAGTGCCCCAGGTATTGGTGTTGCGGAGGTCCTGGCGTCCCCACACCTGTAGGAGCAGTGATACTTGCTCCTGGGCTGCTCCTGCTTTGATAGACCGGGTGAGCGTTAGGTCAGTAAACAGGGTCTTGCTTCTTTGGTGCCTGCAGCTGCAGGGGAGTGGCTCCTCTACACCAAGGCAATTTGCAAAGCCCTGGCAGCTCTCCGGTTGCCTTGGAGTCTGCACAGCAGCAGGACAATTTGGTTGCTCCAAGAAGGTAAAGTGTAGCTTTCAGGGTTGGTGTCAAGTCAGTTGTGCTACTCGGTTCTCGGGAAAGCTGTCCTTTGTCCACTTATTTTGTGTCCATCAAAATTTGAAGTCCTTGTATCAGGGGGTCCCAGAAATACTGAATTTAGGAGTGTTAAGGGAAGTGAAGGGTAGTAGCCAATGAGCTATTTACCCCTGGGTCACTACATCCCCTAGATGATTACTTCCTTTGGGGAGTGGGCATCATCCTATCATAGAATTTCTAGTTCTACCACACACAGGATGGTGGAATCCCTAACTTCATGTTCACTTCAAGCAGGCCACCCTAGAGGTGTGTCCTGCCTGGCAGTGCAATACACCTCCTGCATAGCTAATTTTCCCAAATGGCCTGGCACCAGATGGGCCCAGGGCAAGAGATAGCATTTTGCCCATCTGGGGTAGCCATGGGTGCATATCAAAGGTGGCAGAGGCCTTAGGAGTGGGGTGCTCACCTCCTAGGGTGTCAGAAACTTGTCTGTGGTGGCAGGCTGGACAGGTCCAGTCAACAAGCCCGCTAGAGGGCTGGTAGGTTTTAGGTGGTACCTCTATGGTACCCTCCGGGTGCATGCATAAATAAATCCATCACTGCAATCAGTGTGGGTTTATTAATATGGGGTGTTTGATACCAAACACCACAGGTTTCAGAAAAGCCATTATGTAGCTGGGTAACACGTTTTGACCAGTCCCAGCACATAGTTTAAGATGGCTTCCCTGCTCACTTGTGTTGCGAGAGGGTATGCAGTTCCTTAAGTGAGAGGGGAATGGGGAAGACAGGTCTTTCTTCATGATGCCCTCACACACCCCAAGAGGTGTCATGCTTCATCATTGGGCTTTGCTCCTCGTCGGGCCGGCGCTGCAATGCCAGACGGGCTCACCGTAAACAGGGCTCTTTGCCAAAGATCTTTTTGAAGAAGCCGTGGGGTGCATTCAGGAGGGTGGGCATGGGAAGTGTGGTGCAGGTGAGGTGAAATTTTAAATAAGTCTGCATCAGTCCTTTTCCTAAACAATTTTAATGGTGTAGGTAGATCCAGCCTAGTTAAAAAGGAAGGAAGCCCTATGAGGATATAATGTTCCTAGCGGGCTGTCACTGTGTACAAGGTTGACATGTTTCGTGCCTAATTGCTCCTAAAGAGTCAAGTGGCACTTCTTCAGGGCCTATGTAATGGTGAAGTGCACAACTAATAGTCAGGCTCCTAGGTTTATGGGGGCCTGACGTGGGGCCCTAGTAGATCTTCAAAAATATATCCGGCAAAGAGCTGACAAGGAGCAAAGCCCGATGGAACATGACACCTCTCGGGGTGTGTGAGGGCATCATGAAAAAAGACCTGTCTTCCCCTTTCCACTCTCACTTAAGGAACTGCATACCATCTCGCAACAAAGTTCTCTAGGAGCCATGTGCAGGACCTGTTTAAATAACAGCTCCTGGTTCCACCCCTTCCTTTTTGCAAGTTCCCTGCTCACTTGCAATATCTAGTAATAGAATAAGACATCACAGAGGCATATCTGCCCGTGCAGATATGTCATCACATAAAATATAATGCACCCGCCATGGGCTCAAAGGTCTGCTGTAGGGCTGACTTACATATATTAGATGAGGACTTTGGCATGACATGCAGGAGTCTATCAAGTCATGTTTTCACTCATGGTTTGCACCATGTTATGCAGTTCATGTGGAATTTGTATGTGGGTCTCTTAGGATGGCATAATATATGATGCAGCCTTTAGGGATCCTCTTTAACACCCATGTCCTAGGGGCACCATTTACTAGGGACGTACAGGGGTACTAAAGTCCTTAGCCAACTGTAGAACAATTAGACTTCACCTTGTTTTAGGGAAGGAGCACTGGCACTGAGGTCTGTTTGGCAGGCCTCAGTGCACTAGAACAGAGTCAACAATCAGCATCTAACAGGTAAAGAGGGGGCTAAAAGTGGGGGGTCAACTACAACAATAGCCCAGTTTCCTACAGACTCTGCCTAGGGGGGCTCTGGTGCATAGGTGTTTTGTCCAGCGGGTCAGAGTGTTTAAGGCACTCACAGTTTTAGGTGCAACTGCAGTAGAGGAAGAAGCAACACAGAAAGACCACTTCTGCTGTGGAGCTGACCTCTGTTGGAGTCCCTCAGTGTGCAGATCGGTTTTTGTGGCAGTGGTGTTCGGACTGAACACTAAGAAGGCTTGGTGCTTTCAATAGGCTCTGGTAACCCATGTATCGATGCAGAGAGCCTCCGGAGTGGATCAACGTCTCGAAGACTGGATGGGTTGACTTGGCTGGCCTCCGGGACACTCTGTGACCGCCTCCATGGCTGCTGCTGCGTGGGTGGACCCGTTGGTCAGCAGATCGGTGAACAGGGCTGTGCAGTCAGTGCCTGCAGGCAAGTTGCTACTCCACTTCAAGGAAGATGCTGGCTGGCTGGCGAAGTGCTGGCAGCTGTCTGCTTTTGAAGGATGCACAGATGCAGGATGAGTCAGGTCTTTGCAAATGTCAAGACAGGCGCAAGCAGGCACGGGTGGGCGCCAAGTCCACTGTTCCTGCATTCTTCTCTGTCCTTTAGTCAGGCAAATCTGTGTTCCTGGTGACAGGACGAGTCGGTTGGTCCGCGAGGGTCGAGTACAGCAGGTAGGCTGTAGTGATGAGGCTAAGTCAGTCGTGCTCCCCAGATTTCGGGTCAACTATCTTCTTTGTCCACTCTTTTTGTGTCCATCCGAATCTGAAGTCCTGGTATCAGGGAGTCGCCTAAATACTGAATTTAGGGGTGTTAAGGGGAGTGGAGGATAGTAGCCAATGGGCTTCTTACCCATGGGGCCACTGCACCCCCTATAGGAACCAGGCTCTCTATATAGTGCACCAAAATGAGGTACACTGCGTAGAGAGTCCAGGCAACCCTTACTGTTTTATAGAGGCAAAAATGATAACACTAAATTCTCTCTTTTGTGGTAGTGTGGCTGAGCAGTTTAGGCTTATAAGAGGGTAGTGCTAAGCATTTGCTGTACTCGGAGGCAATAAATGAGGCAAGCACGCCAAGAATAAATCCAAGATCAATTTAGAAAAATAACTTATTTTTAAATAAATTTTGATACCAAGAATTTCATAAGCAAGAAAGAACGTTTTAAAACATCGAATTTCACAGGTAAATAAAGATCATTTAAATGCATCATTGCGGGGGCGTGGCTTGACCAGCGATGTGAGCAGACGCGTTGCTGCGGAGCTCCCACCGCCGTTGGGCCCATCATTGGCTATTTGTGCGTGATTCGGGAGTCTGGACCCGCCGCACACCTCCCTGGGACCACTGCCCACCTGTGTAGCGTGTTTTGTGTGCGGGACCTCCGTGCCCCGTCTGAGCCCCGGCGAGAACGCACAGCCGGCTTGCAGTGTGAGGGGCCGCCCGGTCCGTCCGCCATCTTGCGGCCGCGGAGGAGGCGGTGTACGGCGGACCCTGTCGGACCCTGGAGCTGCCGGCGGCCGCTGGCCAGATCGACCCCCGCCCTCCCCGCAAGACAGCCTTGAGACGCCCTTACCTGGGGCAGCGGTGTGGCGAAGTGCCTGGTAGGGGGCCCCTGTGCAGCTTCTTGATCCTGCGCATCCTGTTTCCCGCGCTGCAGTGTGGGGCTGTGAGGCGGCGAGACCCGACCTCTGGCCTCAGCGAGGATCGGAGGCGCTGCTGACCTCCCTCCACCAGCGGGTTGCTCCGAGAAGCCGGCCCTGCGGAGCCGCGGTGAACAGCGGTGAGAGCGGCCAGAGCGGAGGGCTGAGACGGACAGTGCCCCCGGGGCACTTTCGAGAGCGGACGGCGCCAGCCGACGGAGAACCGGCGAAGCTGCGAGTTTTCATAACGGCTCTTCCTTGGGGGTGAGTGCTGGCCTGGAGCGATGGTGTGGGGCACTCCCTGATGCTGATACCCCTGAGGGACTAGTGGCCCCGTTGGACCTGCTTATCTCCCTGACTGGCAGCGCATGGTGAGTGGCGGCGCTGAGGCCTAGGGATCCCCGGACTGCCTGATCTGCTACGTGGGGTGTGTGCTGGCTGCTCGCTGCTGAGGGGTGGGCCGTTGCGAGGCCAGGACCCTTCCGGTGCGCTGTGACTTTGCGCCAGTGCCCCCCACCGCCCCCCTTGGTGCTTTGTGCTTTTTCTCGGGCACCCTACGCCGGGCACGGGCCCTGACGCAGGCTAGGGGACACCCTGTGGTCCGCGCGGAGAATGACGCGCACCAACAGGAACAGCAAGGCGGAACCGGCACCGGCCCCCAAGGGGAACCCTGTAACAGCCATGTGGGGCAAAGGAGGAACTCCGGCGGCCAGTGGTGGCCCACCTGCGGAGATGGCGGATTCCCCCCCCGGTCACACAAGCGTTCATGGCCGCCTTCATGACCGAACTTAAGACGGAGATAGGATCCCTGAGGTCGGAGGTCCACTCATGTGTCACGGAGCTTCGGAAAGAAGTCACGGAACTGGGGGACCGTGTGGACAGCCTGGAGAGGACTGCGGACACGCGCACCGAGGACCAGGAACATCTATGGCAGCGCTTAGCGGCCCTGGAACAACAGAACATTGAACTCCAAATCAAACAGGAGGACTTGGAGAATCGGGGCAGGCGGAACAACCTCCGCATCCGCGGCGTGCCGCTCGGAGAAGAAGGGGAGGACGTGATGGACTTTGTGGCGCAACTCCTCCACGAGGTGCGGGGCGACGAAGATGTATCGCCTCCCACACTGGACCGTGCTCATCGTGTGGCGGCGCCTGCGGGGAGATCGGGACTTCTCCCGGACATTATCACGCGGGTGCATTTCTTTGTGGAAAAGGAGGAGATTTGGAAACGTGCTCGGGACAAGCCGGACCTGCAATATAAGGGCCACAAGATCCAGATCTTCCAAGATTTGGCACCCAACACCCTGAAGCGGCGACGCGCTTTCCGCCCAGTGACGGAGAAATTGCGGTCCCTGAACATTTCGTACCAATGGGGACACCCCTTTGCACTTATCTTTCAATGGGAGGGTAAGCGTAAATCCTTGCGGTCCTACGATGAGGCGGCGCGTCTCCTCAACATTGCAGGCTCTCCCCCGGGGAGCCCCTCACGACACCCTCCGAGCAAGAGGACGCCGCTCACCCCAGACTGGACCACGGTGCCGAGGAGACAGCGTGCGACGCCTGTTGACGTGCCAACGACGAGCCAAGCCAGGCAGGAGGTCATCGCCCACATTAGAGCGCTGGAAGAGACTGAGATCGACCGTGCTGCCCGCTCCCCTGCAGGACGGTCCTCCACATCGTGAGATGGACAGCACATGGATGTCACTGGCCTTGAGGTACTGTTCTCTTCTACCCCTCCGGAGGGCGGGGATGGTTGTGGGGCGGGAGGAAAGGTGCTTGGACTCCTGATCTCCTTGTGCTGGGCCTAGGTTGGTGGGGGCTCCTTGCCTTCTGGTGTTCCCGGCCGGTCATGTCCCACCGAGACTGTCTCCTGGGGAGTGACATCCCGATGGACATTCGAACCTGTGGGTGTAGGATGCCCTACTCTGGAGATAGTGTACTTTGGCCCAGTTGGCCCTGTTTTTACGGCCTAGGCCGTCCGTCCTCCAGACTGCTGAATGTTTGGCTTTCTCCTCTGACCTTCCTTTTCCTCTTTTTTCTGTCTTTCCTTCCTTTCTCTGTCTGCTGTGGGGGGCTGGAGACGGGGGATAATGCGGGGAGCGGGGGCGGGCCCTCTGGGTGGGGCTCTGAACTGATGGGTGCTCTGCTGTGCGAAGCTTTGCGTACTTACCTTAGGGACCCCCAAGATGGCGAGTGACATGGCCAGACCCCTTAAGATTTTATCACTCAATGTTAAAGGCCTTAATTCACCTAACAAGCGCCAACAGCTCTGGCATTACTTCCTGCGTCATGACCCGGACATCATTTTCATACAAGAGACCCACCTTCTCCGGGCAGATACAAAGCGTATGGCGCACCCTAGATACCCCCTCCAATTCTGGGCTACAGCAGATACGAAAACAGCTGGGGTAGCAGTTTTGTGCAAAGCTGGCATCAGGCGGGGTTCTGACAAGCTCTACCGGGGTGGTGACGGTCGCTTCCTTAAGGTCTCGGTCGAGGTGGGCTCCCGCCGTCTTACGCTGTGCAACGTGTATGCGCCCAACCTGGCACAGGATCGCTTCCTTCGGGATCTTTTGCGCACCCATGTCCTTCGAGGTGGGCCCTCGATTATTCTGGGGGGTGACTTTAATCTGGTGTGGTGCCCTACCTTGGACCGGAGTACAGGCTCCTTTCATGGGGCAGGGGCGATGTCCTCGGCACTGCGCGGACAGATAGGCGACTTAGGTCTCTTCGACGCATGGCGCTACTTCTTCCCCGACAAACGAGATTACTCTTTTTACTCTAGTGCTCACCGCTCCTATTCCCGCATCGATCATTCATATCGCACGACTTGATTTGTGATGTGATGGATGTGGAAATGTCCGACATCTCCATCTCGGACCATGCGCATGTGGAGTTACTCCTCCGAGATCTGCGGAGTGGTCCCCCTAGGGAACGGAAATGGCATTTGCCCCCATACCTACTCAGAGATGCAGCGTCGGTTGACGACATCCGCACGGCCATCACCTCCTACTTTGAGTTCAATGACCTACCGGAAACGCCGTTCCCGGTGGTGTGGGACGCCTTCAAGGCTACAATCCGGGGTCACATCACTTCCCTTGAGATTGCGAGAGCGCGTGAACGGAGAGTAGTGGAGGAAGGACTGGTGGCGGACTTGCGGGGGGCGGAGGCACAGAATCAAGAGGCTTCCACTCTGAAGACGCGAAGGCGTCTAGCGAACCTGCGAGGGCAATTGCGCATGCTGCGGGCGAATCGGGCGGAGAAATCCCTTTTGGCGCTAAAGCGTATGCATTTTGATGGCGGGGACAAGATAGGGAAGCTCTTGGCGAGACGACTGAGGGTTAAGGCGGCCAGATCCCACATAGCGAATGTGGTACTACCGGACGGGTCTCGGGCAACGGCGATGGAGGCTAAAATGAAGGCGTTCCGAGACTATTACGCCTCCTTATACACGGCGGCTCCGACTGGCGCTACCCTGCCGGAGGAGATTCTGGAGCACTATGGCGGGACGCGCTTGCACCCCGACGCGGCGGAGAGGTTAGAAGAGCCACTTTCGCTTGCCGAGGTGTCTGAGGCCATTAAAGATCTGAACTTGGGGAAGACACCAGGCCCGGACGGCTTACCGCTTTCCTTTTACCGCCTTTTCGGGGAACAGCTAGGTCCATATCTCCTCAGACTCTTCGCCTCCTTCGATGGCGGTCAGGGTCCCTCGCCGGACATGGGTATGGCAGAAATAGCTCTAGTCCCTAAACCTGGGAAGGATCCGGCGCTTTGCTCGTCATACCGCCCGATTGCGCTACTTAATACTGATTTCAAAATTTACACGAAGATGCTGGCTAAGAGACTCGATTCCCACATGCCGGACCTCGTTGACCCTGACCAGGTGGGCTTCATTCGGGGCCGTCAAGGGGCAGACAATGTGCGGAGACTGGCACATTTGGTAGGGAAAGTGCACCACTGGCACATTCCGGCGTGCCTCCTGTCGCTAGACGCTGAGAAAGCGTTTGATCGCGTGGATTGGGGGTTTCTCCAAGCGGTCCTTTGCCGGATGGGGCTCGGCCCGCGGATGATTGCCAGGATCATGGCGCCTTACGTGGCACCGAGGGCAAGGGTCAGGGTGAATGGGAGGTTGACGGAACCGTTCGCCATTGGCAGAGGGACAAGGCAGGGCTGCCCTCTGTCGCCATTGCTGTTCGCCCTGGCGATTGAACCGTTGGCGGACCTGATCAGGTGCAACCCGGACATTTGCGGCGTACAGATGGGAGGGCAAAATCATAAGGTGGCGTTGTATGCGGACGACCTCATTCTCACGCTAACGGAACCGCGACAATCCCTGCCGGCGCTTCATGAGGTGCTCTGCTCCTTCGAAAGCGCCTCTGGCTTGAAAATTAACCACGATAAGTCGTGGGTGCTTAACCTCACGATCCCCCCGGCCGATGTCCCTCCCCTGGAAGTGCTGTGCCCCTACCGATGGACGGACCAACATATCCGATACCTCGGCCTCTCCCTGACTCCCTCTTTGGAGGGCTGGTCGGCGCTCAATTGGGCGGAGTGTCGCAAGTCTGTTCTCGCTGATCTACAGCGGTGGAAGCCTCTTATCCCCTCTTGGCTGGGCAGGTTGAACGCGGTCAAAATGTCTATATTGCCTAAAATACTCTACCTGTTCCAATGCCTTCCTACGCCCATCCCTCTGCCGAAGATTAGAGTCTTGCAAAGGGACTGTACTAAATTCATCTGGGGGGGCAAGAGACCCCGCTTCTCTCAGACACTCCTTATGGCCCCGCGGGATCGTGGAGGGCTGGGATGCCCGAATCTTGTGGACTATTATTGGGCCGCTCACTTGCGGTTTGTAATTGAGTGGGGTATTAGGGAGAGCGAGAAGGGGTGGCTGCACCTTGACCGGGCGGTCACAGGTCGTACGATCTGGAACCTCGCTTGGACCCATAGGGCGGGACGGTCCCCTAGTGCTTACTTGGCGATCCCCACGAGAACGGTCCTGGACGTGTGGGACAGGATAGCGGTGCGGAAAGGCTTGACGACTTTCCCCTCGCCGCACACCCCCATAGAGGATAATCCATGGTTCCCGCCGGCTAACCACACCCCCGCTTTTCGCAGGTGGACACGTGAGGATTGCAAAGTCCTTACGGATCTCTTTGACGGAAGCTCCATGAAGTCCTTTGCCCACTGTCGAGAGGAGTTCCGTCTTCCCCCAGAGGCTGAATTGCAGTTCCTGCAGTTGCGTCACTGGGCCCTGTCTGACGCGATATACCCTGGGGCCACTCGGGCCTTCACCCCGTTCGAGCGGCTGGCCCGCTCTGGTACGGGCACGAAGGGCCTTATATCAAAAATTTATCAGATTCTGCAACATCCTCTTGCCCCCCCTGCTCACACATATCAGCGACATTGGCAGGAGACTCTAGGTGCTGATATTGACCTGGCGCAGTGGACCCGCCTATGGAGGGATGTTCCTAGGGTGTATCGCAGTGTGCCGCAACAAGAAAACGCGTATAAAATAATGACGCAGTGGTATTATACGCCCCATCGCCTACACAGGATGTTCCCCTCTGTCCCGCCCGGATGCTGGAGATGCCATCATGTGCCTGGTGACTTCATGCACATCTGGTGGACCTGCCCTGTGATCGCTATCTTTTGGAAGGAGGTGCTGAGCCACATACGAGGGGTGCTGGGATTTCCTCTGCCTGATGCTGCTAGCACAATACTGTTGGGACTCAAACCTGTTGACTTGCTGGCCCTCACCCACAGTGACTGGACCGTAGCGATGCAAATGTTGGGTGCCGCCAGACAGCTTATCGCTCTGTATTGGAAGAAGGTGGAGGCACCCCCCTAGCCGTGTGGTTCGGCAGACTGTGGCAAGTCATCACTATGGAGCTGCTCTCGGCTAGGCTACAGTCCCGCACGACCCGCTTTGAAAAGGTCTGGCAGCCACTTGTGGCTTATCTTTGCAAGAGCGAATATGCTAGGAATATGCCCCCAGCGCTGCGAGCATTGCAATTGGTGAAAGATGCGGTGCTCCCCTTTACCCCTCGCAACCTGTAACGCCCTTGTGGCCGGGGCTGTCCCCCCCCAAGCTTTCTCTGTTCTCCCTTTGCTCTTCCTCTCTGTTCCCTCTAACTTCTGCTCTGCTCTTTTGACTGCCTTCTACTAGGCCTCTGGTTGAATGTTGGGCCCCTTGGGCCGGTTATTTGTTTCAGTTTGATGTGTTTGTGCCTGCCCGCTTTGCGGGACGATATACAAGGCGGGGTATCACTGGAGTATACTGGACGGCGCTTTTGGGCCCCCTTCTGGAGCGACTTAATGGGACCTTGTTTGATCTTAATGTGCAGTTCGGCACATGTGCTTGAAGATATTGATTCACGCAGCGATTGTACCCTGAGTTCTTTTACGCGGCCGGCCCCATGAGGGTTGTAGGCTTATCGCTGTGTCAATGTGACCCTTTTCTTTTGTGTGTCTCAACCTGAGACTTAATAAAAAAAGATGTTGACATAAATGCATCATTGCGAGTAATGCTTTCCTATGGGACCAAAAGACATACGGTGCAGTAGGTTTCCGAGGACTCCTTTAGGACTTAAGGTGGTAGGGGACTAACGTCCAAAGTACTACCAGCAGTTAGGGTTTCCTGCCCTGGGGCATGCGGGTACAGAGGTCCTGGTCGGGTTGGTGGCCTTACGAGCTACACCGAAGGGGGGAGGGGAGCACATAAAAACAGTCTGGAGAGGGACTTGGGGACAAGTCCGGGAGCTCCCGATGGAGGGCTCAGTTCAAAAGGGTCCTGGAGGCAAAGCAGCACAGTCAATTCTCACAAACCTGTGCCGGGGGGCTCGGGTGCACAGGGGTTATGTCTGCTGGGCTGGTGCATTGTAGAACCTTGCGGTTGACGATTTCGCCAGCTGACAATGCATAAAATCAGGACAGCTGGGCAATTGTGCAAGTGGGTCTCTGTGGTGCTGACATCACTTGATGGCTGCTTGGGCTCTGTGTTGTTGGGAGTCCGGATTGGACTCAAACAGGTTTTGGTTGCCCCAAGTAATCCGGTACCCCAGTTATTGGTGCTGTGCGGCTCCGGTGGGTCTTAGCATCTTGGGTCTTGGTATTTGTTTATTTTATTTTATATCTGGCCTTCGAGCATAGTGACCTTTTCCCGGACGGCTGCTGTGTGGATATCACCGAGAAGCAGCTTCTTGGTAAACTGGACTCTGCTGTTTTGGTGCCTGTGGACTGCAGGTGAGTAGCTCCTCTACTCCAAGGGAGATGGCTGGCAATTTGTGAAGGGCTGGTAGTCTACCAGGGTTATTGGTAGAAAGGCAGCTGCATTGTGAGTCAGTTTCTTTACAATTCTAGAGACTGGCGCAGGCAGGCAGGCAGGGCTTGGTGCCACGAAGTCCACAGCAAGTCTTCTGTTCTCATTTTTGCAGCTCTTCTTTGGCCTCTTCTTCAGGGTCCCTAGGAGTTGGTAAGGGACAGACCAAAAAACTTTAATCGGTCCAGAATGCAGCGGCTCAGGTTTTACTTGGCTTACCCAAATATCACCCTACATCTGCAGTGATCAAGAAATTACACTGGCTCCCAGTCCATCAGAGAGTGAACTTTAAAGCCCTATGCCAACTGCATAAGGCTATTTATGGAGGAGGGGTTGGGGATATTCAAACTTTGTTCTCAGTATACCAGCCCAAACGCTTTCTCAGGTCAGCCAATACTGGATTGGTTTGTGTCCCTAGAACAAAAAGAGTTAACTGGGGAGTAACCAGTTTCTCCTACCAAGCGTCCATTTTATGGAACTCCCTCCCCGTGACAATCAGGTTAGAATCCAATAGGGTCGCTTTTAGAAAAATGATAAAAACCTGGCTTTTCTCAAGGCCTTAAGAGCTGTTGTTGTCTGCATCATATTTACTCAGCGCCAAGACGCCTCGGCATAAGAGCGCTTTTTAAGTCAGTCAGTCAATCAGAATCGGAGTTTCTGGCAACAGGGGTACCACCTAAATACTCAATTTAGGGGTGTTAAGGGGCGGAACAGGTGGTAGCCAATGGGCAACTCACCTTTAGGGTGACTACACCCCCTATAGGACCACCTCCTGTAGGTAGTGGGCATAAGCCTGGCCCAGTAAAATAATCCCATCAAAAACTAAGATGGTGGAATTGTAGTTTTCGTGTTCAAATCAGGTAGCCCACCTTGCGGTGGAACTAGCTAGCCTGATGGGGAACACACCTCCTGACTAGATAATTTTCCTGCCTGTCCTTGTGTCAAATGGACCGGACAGGGGGTGGCATTTCCCCAGTCTGGGGACATATCAAAGGCAGCAGAGGCCTTTAAAGCCTCCTGCCTTGATTTGCTGACTATTAAGCCATCCTGCTTGGCGGAGGTGACAACACCCCCAGCCGGAGAAGGCATTGTTTCTGTCCACAGAGAGCAGGGGCTCTAACCTACATGGGGCCAGAAACTTGTCTGGGGTGGCAGGCTGGACTACACCAGTTAGCCAGCACACTAGTTTGGTAGGTTTTCAGGGGGCACCTCTAAGGTACCCAATGGGTGCATGTATTAATAAATCCATCCTTGGAATAAATGTGGGTTTATTAGTACAAGATATTTGATATCAATCGTCCTTGCTTTCAGTGAAGCCATCATGGAGCTGGGGCACTCGTAATCACCAGTGCCAGAAGATATGCTCAAGATGGCTTCTCAATCGATTCTCTGTTCGCTAGCAATGTCCAGGAATTGACTAGGACACCACAGCGGCATATCTGCTCATGCAGATACGTCCTCACATGTAACATAATGCACCCTGCCTTAAGGCTGTAAGGCCTACTGTAGTGGTGAACTACATATATTGCATGCAGTGTCTGCAGGCTTGACACAGAGTAGTTTAGCCCCGTCATGTCTTCGCCTTTGTCTGCACCATGCCACGCAGCCTTCAATGGCAGATTGCATGAGTGTGGTGATGGGTCCCTAAGGGTGGCACAACACATGCTGCATCCCTCAGGGACCCTCTTTAGTCCCCATGCACTAGGTACATGGGGTACCATTTACAAGTGACTTTCAGGGGTGCTAAAGGTATTACCAATTAAAGGAACAATTGTACAAGTTTAGGGAAGAGATCTAGCACTGGGGACCTGGATAGCAGGAACCCAGTGCTCTTCTGTCAAAAGTGCATCAAT
This sequence comes from Lissotriton helveticus, assembly GCF_964261635.1. Classification (NCBI taxonomy): domain Eukaryota; kingdom Metazoa; phylum Chordata; class Amphibia; order Caudata; family Salamandridae; genus Lissotriton; species Lissotriton helveticus. Next base: position 1,502,566,605 of record NC_136061.1, read on the forward strand.
TACCAGGCAAAGACTAGGGTTGACCATGTCAAAAAGGGGCACTATTCAAAAAGGGTCACTATTCAACAAGGGGCACATCTGCTCATGCAGATATGCCCTCACATGTACTAGAATGCCACCTGCCTTAGGGCTACAAGGCCCGCTGTAAGGGTGACTTACATATATTACTTGCAGAGACTTTGGCATGGCACACAGTGAGTTTGCACCGGGACATGCAGTCCTGTTGAGTGGAAAAATACATGCTGCAGCCCTTATGAACCCTCGTTCATACCCTTGCCCTAGGTACCAGGGGTACCACTTAATAGGGGCTTACAGAGGTGTCACAGTGTGTGCCAATTAGGACACAATTTTAGGGAAGGAGCACTGGCACTGGCGCCTGGTTAGCAGGGACCCAGTGCACATCAGTCAAAAAACATCAGTGGCAAAAAGTGGGGGTGACAATGACAAAAAGGGGCACTTTCCTACAACCTTACTTTGCAAGCAAGGAATCCACATGTAAAGAAATGTTGATTAATAATTTCCTGATATATTAACAATTTAAAGAACAGTGACATCTCTATAATCGAGAAAGCAGTCTGTGTACTACTTTCTTGAGTCTTGTATGTAAATATAAATTTATCATGAACTGGAAAAGGTGAAAGAGCAAAACTAAGTTGCAAACATTTTTTAATTAAATACTGCTAGGGGGCACGTCATTTACCGGGAACAAGCAGTACAGCAACAGAATTCATTATTGTTGATAAGGGGACTGGGGGTGTAAGGGAAGGTATGAAACCTTCAATAAAAATGTATGGTGATCAAACACTACATAACCGACCCAACCACCAATCAGTTGCTGGTTTCCAGTAGTTAAATAGGAACTTAGATTAAAAAATTACTTTCTTTACGTAAAACCTTTGTAACTTCACTTAAGAGGCCTTTATATTTTGTTTTCTGTAAATTGTCAATAATTTTCCTTCATCCGAATGGTTCTGCAAGCACGCTTACAAGCGGCATTTTAAAATGTATGTTACAATAGCCTCTTTTTAAAAGACAATTTAAATTTTATGTTGTAAGCTGCACCTATCTCACTTTTATCCCTATCATTCACTGATCGCTACCTCATTTATTTGGTTCAGTATTGTAAGCTACTTCCATCTCACTTTACCACTATGATGCACTGATTACTACCTCATTTACTTCGTTTAGTCATGTAAGCTGCACCCATTCACTTTCTATTCCTGGATTACACCGATGCTACCTCTCACATTCTGATGTGTCAATTTGGCTCCATTTAACTGATTGCTAACTCTCATATATTGTACATTCTGTGAGCTGTACCTGCGCACTGTTTGTTCCTGGATTGCACCGACTGCTACCTCTTATACTTTCTGCCTACTTTTGGCCACTCACTACTGTCACTCCTGTGCTTGTAACCAACGGTTGATAGTTGTTCTTTGCATATGTGTATTACTATCGTGCTTCCTCCCACACCCACCGTTACAGCCATCCTAACATGGATCTCATCGGCAAGCACACCTATAGAATCAACTACCCTTCCACTCTCACCAAAAAAGCCGCTAAACGCTTTAAACACAACTTCTTGAGGTCGCACCCTGAAACGCCCTTTGCCGACACCTACTTCTCACCGGGCAATGGAGCCCTGAACACTGATATCATCTTCCACACCTCACGCAGAGCTCAATGGAGAAAAGCGTTCCTAACCCTACTCACCGTCTCCACCACCAGGAAAACCGCTCATGGCCTAACTCTCTCTATCACACCTTCCCAACTCTTCCCTGGCAGAACCACCATTACTATCTACAATAACGGGATTGTCCTAATCCAATCCACAGACAAGTACCTGGAACTACTAGACAACTTGTTCCCCAAGTTCAAACAGCACCTCTCCAAGCTGCGGACCTCCATCCATAACTCCTCCAGCACTATCACTCCTGACGTCGCAGCCCCCAGCCACAACCCTTCTAACATAGCTCAGCAGCGGATCCACACGCACCTCACCTCTACCCCCAGCACCCTAGTCAATAGCCCACCTGCTGTTACCACCTCACGCTCCCCAAGCGCATTCACAAATATCTCCCCCTCATACACTAGCCGCCCCTCTAACACTATCCCCTTGATCCCCACTCATATCACCTCCCATTCCTCTCTCCCTTGACATAACAACTCCCACCCACAACGCCTCTTACCTAGATCCGCACCAGAACGACACACAACGACAAACGCCACCCTTTGCTCCACCCCACTCTCAGTCCCCACGTGAGAACACTCCCCCCATACATCCCCGATACCCCCACATCCTCGACACCCCCACGCTCCCTTCCCCCCACCTTACACCCCCCACGAACGCCTCTGAACACACCACCGCCCGGAGCTTATCTCCCCCCCCTTCACCCCCCGCGACAGATCCTTCTCCCTCCCATGCTCCACCCTCCCAACTAGACCCACAGAACTTACCACCTCCCTTACCGTAGCATCCCCCTCTCTCCCCTCCCATTCTCAGCCCCCACTACCTTCCTGCCACCCCCGTTGTCTCCAGCCTTCACACACTCTTCAATTCATCGGCTCAGTCTCCCACCGACGTCTCTACCTATGCCTCCCACATTCCCCCTACCTCACCCACACCCCTCGCCCACAAATTCTCCCACACATCGAATGCCATCCCACCTAATATCACCGTAGAACCATCCAATAACACTAACATATCCCCCCCCGGTACCCTGCTCGCTTTCCAGCTCACTACTCAACCACTCGCCAACGGCTCTCATCACCAACCCCATCCCCAATACACCTCTGGACTTTACTTTATCCACCCTCCAACAAGTCAAAGAGGATCTCCTACTAGTCAAAAAAGACCTCCACGCAATCAAAGAACTTCTCTTCTCATAGCCCAGTCAACCTCCCACCATTCCACTACAAAACAAACGACGCACCCTCCCCGCATACCTTCGCCTTCAACGACCCCCGCGCTGGCCGACTATCCCCGCTCGCAATAACTCCCACCACCCCCGTCGTGTCCTCAACTCCCTGTCGGACCGCGACTTATGCTCCCTCCTGCGCTCTTATGGCCCAGGTCCGGTAAAACACATAGCCATCACACACATCCCCATACCCACAATTCTCACAAATCCCCTGAGGCTCCCAACCCTTAGCAACAGAGGTTCCGTCCCTAACAACCTCAGAAAAGTCCCCCTCTCTCTAGAAGGCTCGACCACCCTTCTCACTCCCAAACTCAAATGCATCCTACTTAATTGCAGATCGGCCTAGAGACACTCCTCCGACATCGCTGATCTCGTCTCAACAATGGATCTGGACCTAGCCATTCTGACTGAAACGTGGCTTACTGAAGCCTCTACACCGATAATGGACATACTAGTCCCCCCCAATTATCACATCATTAGACTGGACAGGCCTCCTGGCAAGACGGGCGGGGGAATTGCATGCATTTTTAGGAGCAACCTCTCCGTTACTAAAGCCACCTCCCCCTCCCTTACTTCCTGTGAACTCCTCTGCCTCGATATCACCAGCGAGGGCAAACAAGATTGTGCTTTACATCTCATCTATCACCCGCCTGGTGACAACCTCACATTCACTCAACAATTAATGGACACGATCACATCCAATGCCGGTCGGCAGACCACCCAAGTCTACCTGGGTAACTTTAATCTCCACTGGAACGATCAGAAAGACGCAGTGGTGAATAGTCTCAAAACTTTCCTTAAAGCGCTTGACCTCACCCAAATATGCGATAGACCAACACACGACAAAGGCTCGATACTCGATCTCATCATCGCCGAAGAGGACTCTACCCAACTGGAGGCGATCCAACCCTGTGACTGGTCAGACCACCACATTATCACCTTCTTTATCAACGAAAAAGTTAAACTTAACCCGGCTCAACCTACCAAATCCAAGACCTGGAAAAGGGACATGAAGAATCTTAACCGCAATACCCTGCCTCCCCACATCGGCAGTCTCCTCCTTCCCCCTTCAGGTGCCTCGGATGTTCTATCGCTGACCAACCACTACCTTGACTCTATGAATTCAATAGTCAATGAAGTCGCCCCATTGCAACTGAAGAGAGTCTCCACCAGGATCTCTAACCCTTGGTATGACGGCAGACTCAATGATGACAGGCGTGCTATGCGAATGGCAGAGCGCACCTGGAGATCTGACCCCACATCACTGCATCTCAAAACGCTTAAGAACAAGAGAAATGCCTACTTTAGGAAAATAAAGCGCGCAAAGTCTGACTTCTTTAGCCGCCAGCTGGACCAAGCTAAAAACAGGCCAAAAAAGCTGTTCGAACTAATCAAAACTCAAACAAAGTCACAACCCTTACAATCAAACAGCACAACAAGCGACACCCCACACTGTGAAGCCTTCTCTGCATTCTTTAAGCTAAAGACCGACAACATAAGAAATGACCTCATCATGGATGTAAGCCGATTCCCCAGCCACACCAGAATGTCTAACACTCAACCTAAAAATCATGCATCATGGTTGTCCTTCGACACCTACTCGGAAGAAGCAATACACAAACTGCTCTGCACCTTGAAGCCCTCTAATCACCTCATAGACCCCCTACCTGCTAATGCTGTAAAAGACTTCACCCCCTGCTCCTCCCACTTTGGACCAAAATCATCAACAGCTCCCTTCAACAAGGTCTCATCCCAGACTCCCTCAAGGTGGGGCAAGTCACGCCTATTCTCAAGAAACCTACAGCTGACCCGTCTGACCTGAACAATTACCGCCCTATCACCAATATCCCCACCCTGGCCAAACTGCTGGAAAAATGTGTCCAACTCCAACTAACAAAACACATTGATCAATTTGACCTCCTCAACCCTCATCAATCAGGCTTCCGAGCGAAACAAAGCACGCAAACAGCTATGACACACATAATTGATGACGCCATCCAAATCCTTGATCGCAATGAGTCCTGCCTCCTCATCCTTCTTGACCTCTCTTCAGCATTTGACACGGTCAAACACGAGAACTTACTGGAGCTGCTAAGCACTAGAATGGGTCTATCGGGAACTGTTCTCAAATGGTGTACCTCCTTCCTTCATAACAGGTCTCAGAAGTTCAAGATCGACAATGTGCTATCTACACCGGTGCCAGAAGATCTAGGTGTTCCGCAAGGATCTTCCCTCTCCCCCACACTGTTCAACCTCGTCATGGAACCGCTCGCCGCCTTGCTCCAAGCATCCAATGTTCAATTCCATATGTACGCCGATGACACACAACTTTACCTAAAGCTACGATCCCCGGAAGATGTCAAACTTCTCAATTCCACACTTAGTAACACTCAATCTTGGTTGGCCGATAATCACCTCAAACTAAATGCTCTGAAAACTACTGAGTTCCTACTCATCTCACCTCCGGCGAAAATTACCACCACCCAAACCTGGCTCAATAACCTAACAGCACTCCATGTCCAACCGACCATCGTGGATTCTGCAAAATCCTTAGGCATCACACTCGACGCCAAGCTCTACATGCAACAGCACGTTAGCAAAGCCACAAAAGGAGCTAATTTCCAAATCAACACACTGAGGAAACTTAAACCCTTCCTCCCAGCCAAAGACTTCCAAACTGCTGTACAAGCTTTAATCATCCCTCGCATAGACTATGGAATTGTGGCCCTCAGCGGACTCCCGCTATCCACAACAGCACCCCTAAGAGCCTCCCTGAACGCTGCCGCGAGACTCATTACTGGCTCAAGAAAACATTCGCATATATCCCCAGACTTAAAATCTCTAAAATGGCTGCCTTTTGAAGCCAGAATACAGCTAAAAATTGCCGTTATGACACACTCGGCCGTGCACCACAAGGCACCCAACTACCTCGCTCAAAAGTTGTCTATATCGGGAGGTTCGAGATCCAACAGAAGTACAAAAAATCTACTCCTGAAACCTCGTAGATTCCGGAAAGAAAAAACATACAAGCGCTCCTTCTCAGGAATGGCACCCAGGATCTGGAATGCGCTCCCTCCTGAAACCAGCCTTATCTCCTCCACTGCACTCTTCAAGAAAGAGGTGAAAACCATCCTTCTGGCCAAGATCTCCTGAACTTTATAGATGTTGGACCAGAGACTCTGCATCGCTCTGTATTATTGTTCACCTGATTGTTTCTTGGCACTATATTCTTACCTGATTGTGACACTACTATGCTACTCTCCTACTACCGACCAATATATGACACACTTTAGGTGGTTGAATCACCCTCCCGATGCCCACACCCTGTGTTCTCCCTATCCTAAGAAATTGGTATAAGCCATCCCTACATCCAATGTTTACCTGAACTCTATTGTAGCGGGATCAATGACTTGCGCCGTCTTATATTATTTGTTACCTGATTGTATATCGGTATGTTTTCTGTACATTACTGTTATCCTATTATGTTAGTGACTATTATACTGCTCCCATTATGTCTGTTCAGTTCTGTTGCCCCTACCCCTGTCTCTGTGAAGAGCTCTGATATCTGTAAAGATCTTGTTCGCGCTATATAAAACTTTGAATAAATAAAGTACTATTGTTAAGAATGGGTGTCAGTAGACATGCAAGCATGTGAAGCCCTACCAAAACAATTTTAAAATTTCCCTTTAGAATTTTTTCATTGATCAGAGCATGGGGGACTTCCATCTTAGAAGCTAGTGTGAAACCGAAATGACTTGCTCTCGGATGTAAAGTGCTGAGCAAAATAATTCCTGTCATGGGACAGAGACCGGGCATACTAGGACATTTGTTTCCTGTAGGAAACATCTGGTTATTGGGATACCTTTGTTCTCATTAATGAAGCCAAGTCTAGGGATTGTAATTCTTCTGGGCAAGGAGAGGATGGTCTAGCTAACAAGTAATGTATTTTGCTTGGTGGAGTCTCTGGCTGTACGGACGTCATTGGTCATGTTTGTGCACAACTGCTACCTGTGGCAATCCAGTGGCTTTGGAGAGCTGTTCCTGAAGTTGAGGAATGTGCTTCTTTGCTTCTTGAATCTCTTTGTGGAGGCGTGAGGAAGGAGCTCGACCATAATCTTCCTGTAAAGACTGAAAAATATACATTATGTTATACTGCATGCATTTGCGTAGCACATTTTTACTATTTATATGGTCCTCTACCTTTTTCAGAGTAAAGGCATTTTTTATGGGTTTGGAATTCGTGATCACTGGAGTAAATGCAGCAAAATATGGTTATTATTTTGGGTTGGGTTGTACTGTTTAAAGGTGAATCATATTGGGAAATGGCTTTTGTGGTAATTAAAAACAGAGTAGTCCATTGGATAGTGATAAATTATATTGGCTAGTAGTTGGCTTGAATCTGTTGTGTATGAGTATCAAGCAGTAAATGTATTTGTTTAATTAGCAGTTTTACTAAGGACCTCTTCGCCACTACGCGTAGGGTTTTGCCTTGCACAGAACTAAAACTTGCATCAGCGGCAGAGAACCTGTCCAGCAAGTAATTGAATCGCAGGTAATGAGCTACATGTAAGGTATTTTATTATAATTCAGATCTCAATTGTTGAATAGCAGTAAATGAAGTAAGTAAGCAAGAAGGTAAATAACTGAATCTGAATGGGAACCAGAGATATCAAAAAATAGGCAAGTCAAATCAGAAAGGGGAAAGGGATTAAGAGTCTTATTAATAAAAGAGAATGGCTCTTTGGTCACATATGCAAAGCATTCCAAATGTTGGAAGAGAGATTTATCCTTAGATATTTTGGGTCTGCGAGAAATAGAGAGGAATTCTTATAGATAAGATGGTTTATTTTGGTGGATGGCCATATAAGTAAGACAATTTAAGTTTGAAATTCATTCTAACAGAACAGGCTGCCACCGTCAATCAGGGAGTTTCGGATAGATATGGGTGATACATTATTGTCTCCGTATCAAGTCTGGCTGTGGAATTTAGAAAAGTCTCGATATGGGTGAGAGGGTAAAGAGTGCAAGACACATGCCGGGAGAGCAATCTTGAAATCAGAAATGGATAAAATGGCTTTATCCACTGTAGGAAGCTGACTCTGTATATGGTATGCCACTAGGTGGTTACCAAAACTGTACAGGGCTCAATGTATTGGTGGTATTGTGGGCGAGCAGCCTTAGGGCCAATACAGAGGAGTTTAACACATTTATTGCACAACATCGATCAATAATGAACACAGCTCAAAAAGGAGCTCTACACCAATTTTAGAAAAATAAGCTTAGTTTGTCCTTTCTTTCAAGACCAAGATCTTCACAATAAGGTAAGTAAGTTTTAACTAAAAATACTTATCACTTTCAAATGTCGACAGTGCAATTTCTGAACAGTTTCATGTTATCCTACGGAGGAAAACAATAATGCGGATACACAGGTAAGTATGCAACTTACAAGTCCAGTCTTCGGGCCCATAGGTCAGCAAGGAGCAAATATCAGGTGAGGACCAACACTGCACCCCTAGTGGGCACTGGGGCACAGGGTGAAGTTGCCAAAATCGGCATTCTGCACAATGCGTTTCAATGGAAACTGGAGGTGCTCAAAGCCACACTGCTTGCAGTTGAGTAGATCGGTTGCAGGGGCCAAGATTTGTGAGTCACAGCAAGCACAGGGGGCCACAGAGCAGCACCAAACCTACACCACCAGCAGCACAGGGTCGGCCGGGTGCAGGGTGCAATTTCTGCATCGGGTGCCCAATGCATTTCAGAGGAGACTTTGCTTTACAAAAATTGGCTGCAGGCATCGCACCAGAGGTTGAACGAGGGGGACCAACAACAGCAGAGGTAAGTAGAGATTTAGGGGGTCGTAGGGGAACCGTCGGTTCAGCTCACCCAGGGCCAAGGGGCTTTGAGTGCAGTTGTGCCTTTTGACATCAGAGTCTTCTTTATGAAGCAGGTTGCGGTCAGGGGGAGCCTCAAAATTCAGGCTGCAGGCGTCATCGTGGAGTCCAGGAGGTGTCAGCCAACACTGGACATGAGGTCAGGATAACTGGGGAACCTGTTCTGGGTCAATGGTCCACCTAGACATGGTCCGAAGGAATCGGGTGCAGAGTCGGAAGGACTTGCGGATCTTCAGGGCCTAGGAGTCCTTTGTGTTGGATTCTTGGGGACAGAACTGCTGTCCTCAGGAGTTCTGATCTTTTTCAAAGTTCAGGCACTCTTCCTCTGGTTTCTTCAAAGTCACTGACTAAAAGACAGGCATCGTCTTCTTGCAGGGTCTTGGAAGCTGGAGGGAGGCTGGTAGGGCTGGGGCCAAGTCAGTAGTCATTTTCAGGCTTCGCTGCACGGCGTCTTCTTCGTCTTTCTCCTTAGATCGCAGGTACCTAGTTTCAGGGTCTGAGAACGTCTCTTAAATACTAGATTTAGGGGCGTATTAAGGGAGTAACAGGCAGGGCCAATGGGCAGCTCACCTGGAGTAACTGCACACTCTTTTATGCCATTTTCCTCTGGGAGGTGGCATAGTACGAGTCCTGATTGGAAGAGTCCCTTCATCTTCAAGATTTTGTGTTTAGCTTAGCCTTCTCCCCCAGAGGGTTGCAGTTTGCAAAGATGGGCACACCTCCAAGTCTTTCTAAGTTTTTCACTCCGGTTTTCCTGCCCAAAGTGGGGGCGTGAACTGGGGGCTGCTGTCTGCTGCTGGCAGCAGAGGCGTCGCAACACAAAGGCGGCAGGCCTTTGAAGCTTCCCCTTTGAGCATTGTGCCCATCCTGGGGGAGTAGGTGTGACACCTCTGCCCAGGATGTGCAGGGTTTCTTGTCTTAGAGAGCAGAGGATCGCCACCCATGGGTCCAGAAACAGGTCTATGTGCGTCAGGCTGCCAAGAGCCAGTCTGTGACCACACAAGGGCCGGCAGGTTTTCAGGGGCACCTCTGAGGTGACCTCGGAGTACATGGTTTAATGAATCCCCCACAGGCAACAGTGATTATTTATTACAAGGAGTTGTTTGGTACCAAACACTCCTGATTTCAGTGAAGCCATCATGTTGTTGGGGAACTCGAGTAGACGAATTTCCAGCCCATGTACTCCTTATGGCGTCCCTGGCACTTACAGTATTTAAGAATTGACGTACGTAAGTATTGTGAGGCATATTTACTCATGAAGCTATGCCCTCACCTGTGGTGTAGTGCACCCTGCCTTAGGGATGTAAGGCCTACTAGAGGGGTGACTTACCCACACCTTCAGGCAGTGATGGCTGGCATGGCACCCAGGCAGGGAGCCATGTCGACTTTGTCGCTTCATTTTCACTTCACAGGGGCGCTCAAGCTGCAAGGGCAGTGGCACAGTCCTAGTGAGGGGGGCCCAGGGGACCCTCTTCAGCTTCCAGACATAGGTACCACTTACTAGGGACTTACAGGGGCAGAAGTACCAATTGAGGATATATTTTTAGGGATAGAACACTAGTACTGTGAACATGGACAGCAGGGACCCAGTATTCTACAGTCACGTTGCATCAAAAGCCAAGCAAAATGTGTGTGCGTGGGTGGTGGGAGGAGGGGGCGGGGTAGGGATTCCTGCTACAGAACCCCATTTTCTCACATCCACATTTTTCAGGCGGTCTGGGGAGTTTACATATTTGATCTTCTTTAAAGCATGAAAGAAGATGTAAGCAGAATTGTCATTTTAATTGGTGTGAGGGATAAGTTTTGAATGTCTAATCTAGAATAAAACCTAAGGATAATAGGAGACAAGTTGGGTCAGTGGCTCAGTAGGCTAATTCAGCTACTCCAGAAACCTGCGATTGACCCAAAGGCCACAGATTGAAATCACGGAAGATCAACTGGGCAACTCATCCTACCAACATCAACAAAACGAGAGCCCTTAATTCGGGTAATAATAAACACCTATTATTGAGCACCAAAATGCCCAAAGGACTAATTGTGCACTCTACAAATGGACATGATAATTAACCATGTGTTTGCTTCTGCTGTGGCCCACAGATGTATGTTGCTCAGCTTGGAACGGCAAGCTTGATGCAATGTAGGCACAGCAATTTGTTGAGGTGGCAAGATTTAACACATTTTATTTCCTTGGATCAGTTTCATGTTCATGATGGTGTCTAAAGTTGTGTCTAATTGTAGAACTAGGGCAGGGCTAAAAGCCACGGATACACCATTTGCCTCAGCACATATTGGATAAAAAAAAGCAAACTCCAGCACTAGACTAGCAGTAACACTTCACTTCCCATACACTGTGATCATACCTGCAACTGCTCCATCTCCTGTTGCAGCATTTTTCTGAGAATCTCAACCTTCTGATTGTGAACAAAACTGTTCTCCTCCTAGGGAAGAGATGAGACGAGAGAACAGGGACCCAAAGAGAATTAAGTAGAAGTAGAAGTAAAAATAAAAACACCATGACAGGGCCTTGAAGATGGTAGGCAGTGACATGCAGAGAAAAACAGTGGGAGCAAAAGGCTGAAAGCATGTACAAGGGGTAGGTGCTGGAAGAGATGATGAAGATACGTACATAGGATGTGTAATAGAACATGGGTTTTTACAGAGGCAGTTCAGAGCTCAAGAAAAAGTATTAAAAACACATCTTATGATATTAAAAACTAAGATTCAAACAAATCAAAGGACTCAACAAAAGTGCACCATTTGCCTTCGAAGGACCAGCAAAATCGCCCAGACATACATACAGATTGAGAAAACAGGTTCCAAATATGTGGAAGGGTGAAAAAAAGTACACTGTGCAACTGGCAATGGATCCATTTAACAATACTATGAACATATCCATACATTAGAGGTGTCCACAGCATGAAAATAAAGGAAACTAAAAAAAAAGGCCTCCAAAAAAAGAGTACAGGGAACCCAGGGATCCAGTTCCATAGAACAGTGAATGAAAAAGACAAATGACTAGGTTGACAGTGCTATCTTACCCCCATCAGCACGGGACTGGTGATCCTTTCGGTGTTCATTGTAGTTCCAGGGGAGTGGGGAGCCATGCTTGACCCAAACGTTATTGATTCCACCTCAGAATCAGCTAATGGGATTTGGGGAGACCCTGGTGGGCGCCCCTGCACGGTGAGAGCCACATAGGAGCCCGCTACATTAGGAAATACAAATATATTATGCATCTTAGAAAAGGTCATATTGTTAAAACACAAGACATTATTCCAAACTAATTAATTGTGGCTTCTAACTCAAGACTCTTAAAACTACTGACAAGCACCACAGTCTTATACAATCCCATATAATCAACAAATTGCAGGCCAGAGCTATCTAAGAACAGACTAAACAATTGAAAGGTTGAGGTCCTGCTCTGAAAGTCTGTGTTGATCACATTAGAGGTCATGTAATTCACGTACACTTGATCAGCTGCACCACTTCCAGGTGATTGGATCGAGTAACTAACTCTCCATTGACCTACAAAAAAAACAGAAAAAAACATTGATTTGGAAAGAAATATGCATTGGATTACCAAATCGGGTTCCATCTCTAGACCCATTTATAAACCTTTCTGATGGATACTTATACCTGCAGTTCCTGCACCCATTGAATCTCCTCCTGGGGACAGACTGGATCTGGAAATGTTGAAGTAGATCTCCTAAGCCTCCAGGTGGTAGCACAGATAGCACTTGGCTGTAGGACCAGCCTCAGAGCATGCGTCATGGACCCCTATAAGGCACCACACTGGTGCACTGACTTACAGTCCTTTTCTTTCCTGCTGCATTTACCACATATGTAGAGTTGCTCTGTTTGCAACATTTTCCTCCAATAGTCTATTTATTGCATTGCCCTAAAGCAGCATTTCCCCCTGAAGATTTCAGGATTTGAGTGATTTAGTTCCTGCAACAACCCAATGTTGAGCTCAGATTCCCACAAATTCTTACTTTGCTGTTTTAGATCCAAACACAACTCATGGTCCAGTCATAAATGTGGCCTTGTCCATGGCAAGGCCATCAAGAGTCGGAGGCAAATCTCTTCAAGGCACAGGTCTCTCACTGGTTCGCTGTTGACGGGCAGGCAACGCTTCAAAGTAGGTGGCCTCCAAGGACAAACCATCCCACAAACAGCACAACAGAGGGATTCTTCCTCTTCTCTATGATGATCCCACTCAAAGAGGAGGGCTGCCAGTCTGCAAATTTACTCCAGGTGCCCAGATGCAACATTGTCTTTGGAGCCTATCTTGGTGAACATTCAACCAGTGCTGGAACCAGCTTCAATAATAAATCCAGGCCTGGAGTCCACTACTCCCTCCTCAAAGACCCCACACATGGGGCTGCCCCGGCTCAGATTGTGACCTTCATAAAGGATTTTTGACCTTCTTCTGTTCTATTTGAGCTCCCTCTGGTAAACCTTCTAGCTCGAAGATGCCTTCTGGAATTCTGAGCAAGATTTCAGCAGTGGCTTTGGCCAAACCCCTTCTTTGGCCCTCTGATGCCATTCCACACCAGCAGCTCCTTCTCCACTGACCAATGCCTTGCCAGTGCTCTGGCACTGGCACTGGCAGCAGGTGCATCCTTGATGGCTTCAGTGCAGACTTCAGATTCCATGCAAAAAGTGATGAACTTTGAAACGATGATGATTATTTTGATCTGATCAGGAAGTATGGCGCAGTAGGCAGCGGAGGATTAAACTTGACTCATACCCTTTTCTTGTGAGGAATACTTGCATTGGCTTGATGAAATATTTGGCTCAGATAGATTCTGAGGACATCTACGATCGTACAATGATGACCAAGTCAGCAGTGAGGCAGGAATTCTTGCCCCCTACTGACACTGGTGATTCTTTGGCACAGAGAATGCCAGTGGCCTAGATACATCACCTAGACGTAAGAGGTTGTCCTATTTTATAGCCGTTTAGCTTAAGGCTGCTGAAGAGTTAGTATTGCCCTTAAAGGTAAAGGAAAATGAAGCAAGTACTGCAACCTCCTTCCTCTCTCACAGAGCCACTGGTTCTGAATCAAAAACGCCTTCATGGACCTTATCTTGGCTGCAAGGAATAAATAAACTCTCACTCCGATAGGGAACAACCAAGTTGTCAGCAACGAATAGCCCAAAGATCTTTATGGATTTCACTTCCCTAGAGTGTCTTGTTTTTCAGTCTTCCTCTTCCTACAAACATGATCCTGGCTCTTGCACTATTATTCCTCCCGATAGGGAACAGATGTGGACTAAAGCCATGGAGAAGGTCTTTTCAGAGAGCCTTGTTTTTCAATGCTGTAATGCAAAATGCCTCTAGCCGGTTATTCCCATGCTTTGGGGGAGACGGTGGAAATGGTGGTTTCAAATCTTCCAGATCACCTCCATGACCATTTTTCTGGAGGTGTAACTGATGGGCAGGATGCAGCCTAACAGATCCTCTTCTCTCGCCAGGATAAAGCGGACAAGGTGGCATGGCTTCATGGGTCCCTTGATAGCTATTAATCACTATGCCTGGCTGCAGTCCACTGGATTCTCAGGCAATACCTTAAGGACTCTTATGGGCATGCCATTTTATGGAGTTTGCCTCTTTGGCAAGAAGGTCATTTGGTTCTTGAATGCTTCAATCTAAATTAGGTAACTGCCTACTATCTGGAAATAGTTTTCCCTGCACAGTTGCATCAGCAAAACTGCTAATTCAGGGGATGGTCCCAGGCCCTCAGATTTAAGTCATGCCAGCCTTTGCAACCTGTACAATGGACCAATGAGTTTTTCGGAGTTGCAGAGGCAGTGGAGACTCCAAGAATCATTGAAGACATCAACAACTGTCCCCTTCCTTCACACCAAGCCCCTCCCTCACAACTGTTGTAGTATACCTTTAAGGGTGCAGAGGTAGCCTTAGTGGAGAAGGGAAGCTGTCCTTTCATTTGAAAGGCTGACAGACTGCCACAATGCACCATTTGATCCACTGGATCATTAAATAATGCTGTGCCCTTCCCTTCCAGGACATGCTTCTATTCATCACCCCAGTTTCTTCGGTTACATCAACAGATCATGATTGCATTGTGAACAAGGAAAGTCTGGCTTGATTGAGCGAGGGGGCCATACAGTTGGTTCTGAAACCAAACAGGGTTGTTATTCTTGTTATTTTCTTTCTCTCAAGAACAAAAGGGAGGCTCGTATTCAAATACTGGACTTTTGTTTCCTAAACATTTTCCTTCACAATGAGGAATTTAGGATGCATTTAATCTTGCAGGTCCCTCTTGGTGATGAAGCAGGAAGTGTGGATGGTTTCAATCTATTTGCAGGATATGTATTTTTATATACCGATCCAGTAGTCGCACAAGAAGTACCTTTATTTTCTGCCCACTTATCAACTTGCGATTCTTCCTTTCAGGCTGATAAGTGCCCCTCGAGCCTCCACAAAGGTCATGACGATGGTTGTGGTGCAGGTTTGTAGGTCAGGATTTCTGTATTCCTGTACGCCGATGATTGGCTGCTGAAGGCAATCTTATCACACCTGGTGTCATACGACCTTCCATCCATAGCTTCTTGGCTCTTTGACCTGGGGTTTTCAATCAACCTGATCAAGTCCCACTGTTACACTGAAGGCCTTCCCACCACCACAACAAGTTCTGTATGTTAGGGATATGAATCACACGTTTCAGGACAGGAATCTTCTAGCCTTAAAAGTTCTACATCTTTAGGGTCTATTTGCTTCCCACATCTTGGGTGCATACACAAGCACTTTAGAGATGCCTTGTTTTTTCAGTGGATTCTGCTGAGAGGAGTCCTAACGGATGATATCCAGCTCCCAAGAAGGCAACACTGAACTTGCAGTGGTGGATGGTGGCCGAACATTTATCTTGCAGGAAGCCAGGCTGTCCGGAGTAGTCAAGGCCTCTTCTCACAACTAGGGTGGTCATCTTGGTGCCCTGCAGACAAGAGATTTTAGTCTTTCAAGGAATAGCTGCCAAACTTCAACATGCTTGGGCTGCCCTTCTGGCCCTCAAGTTATTCATGCCCTCCTTGCACAGACAATCCTGATGGCCAACAAGAAAGGCAGCAAGGGTTTCCTGTGTCTGGAACCATAAAACCATGATCTTGAGCAACACATGACAGTAGGTCAACCCAGCAGCCTCCCTGAATGTGCGGGAATATTATATAAGTCTGTGTCATCTTGCTGATCATGAGTCATGTCTCCACTTGGAGGTGCTTCGGTTCATCTCCACCAATAAAACACGGCTTCAGTGGATTTATTTGCCACTCACTGTCCTCTATTCCACCCACTACAGTTTCCTCTGAGTGGGGCTCTGGAAGACGCTATCCACCTGAGCTGGGATTTCCAATTCCACTAGGTCTTCTTGCTGATTCTTTTAATTCAAGCGATTTGGAGTAACTGCTTCCAAACAGTACGCCTGAGACCTTGATTGCACATAACTGGCCATGGCAGGTGTGTTACTTTGATCTGCTTTCACATTCCTGTGTCCTCCTCTTTTGCTTTCTCTCAGGTTGGACCTCCTCTGCTTGAGAGAGGGGCATATTCTTCATAATAATTTCAGGGTTTTTAAGTTCATGACTGGGGACTGTGCAGGTTTCGTGAGTTCTTTTGCCCTGCCAGAAGCGATTGTGGACATCAACTTGTCAGCTAGCTACCCCTCCATTAATAAAGTTTTTTTCTGGACACTGGTCATGATGTTTCTTGATATCAAAGAGGAAGTTGATCCTCTTGGATCGCGTTTGTCAGATGTGATGTACTTTGCACAGTCTTTGGTACAGCTAGGCTTTGCTGTGATCACTATTAAAAGGTTATTTGTTTGTCTTTTGCTTTTTTGTTTGTTAGCCAGATCAACTGTTATCGCTAAAGTCTTCTACTGGTATGCATTTTTTGAAAGGGCTAACTCATTTGTTTACCCCCTTCACCCTTTGTCATGCTACAGTGGGACCTTAATTTTGTACCCACATTTCGGATGAGCTACGTAAATTGATGTGTGAAGGGCTCACAATTCAAGGCCAAGCACAGCCTTCTCTTGAGGTTACTCGCACTAAGCCTTGTTTTTTCTGATTGGCATTACCATGGCGTGTTAGGTTTGTCTACCCAGCATCTTTAGACTTCACTTTTTCTAGACAAGCTAACCCTGCAGACGTTTTTCCCAGAGCAATAACTCGATTTGACAAAACCTAATCAATCACTCAGATAAGAAGTCTGCACAGCCTGGATCATCCATCACAGGGCACTCAATTTTCACATGATCAACTTTTCCTGAGTTACACTGACACCAAGAAGGCCACGGCAATTCATGAGCACATTTCCTGCTAAATTAATTTATACAGCGATATTAGCTTCACCCTCTTCCCAACCCACACCCACTCCAACAAGGAGACCCTGAGGGCATCAGGGCCTATTCCACTAGGATGAAAAGCTGCTTCTTTTGTGGGGTCTCAGGGTATTTCCATGTTAGATATTTGCTGAGCCGACACATGAACTTCAGTCCACCCACACTTCCACCAGACATTAGGGTCTCAACTCCGGAATCCTCATAGATTGCCTTTTTGCTAGAAATGTGTTGCAGGATGTCTCGATGTGACCATTTCCTCAGGTATCTTATCTGGCTCTGTGATATAATTTCTGGGTTTGTTCCCGGAGCCCAGTCAGTAGCATAACCTGTCAGCATTGGATCGCTATTTCAACTTTTCCAGATCCAGTCAGGTGGCTGGAGAGGATTCAAGATGCAAGAAATCTGCAGGATGACGAAGTATTCCCAAGAAAGATTGTTATTAAAGGTAAATAATATGGTTATTCACATTAGGGAATAATAAGGATATTAAGTTAGCAGTTTTGCACATTATTAGCATGGAAGCAAGAATAACAGTTGTCACCTATCTATCTTATTGCCACATACAGCAGTGTTTCTACATAAGCCATTTCAAATAATGTACAAGGGGCACAGTGAGAGGAAAGAGGAGGGCAGCTTGTTTGTTGAGGGGTGTAGCAAATGAGTTCTGCACATTGAGTCCACCAGGATTTTTCACTTTTGACTACCCATTTTTTTAAACCATTACTGTGAGTGAGTCTCGAATCCCATATCTTCCACATGGTAAATTCACGGTTATTGGACTGAGCATGGTAACCACCAGTGTCTGTGTTTTAAGGTACAGCATTCGCTGCACTGTTGGGGTAAGAGGCACTGGGCTGGCTACATGTTAACAGGTGTGCACACACATTTGCGGGCTGCTTGTGAGCAGCTACTGCCGTGCTCAGACCGATTATTACGCAAGGTAGGCTGGTGCAGAAGGGACTTTGCAGGAATAGATGCTGAGCTGTGGCTGGCCTGGAAATATTAGTGGGCATTCATAGATAAGTATGTAGGGCTTACTGGAAAATCTGTAGTGTTTTCACTGTATTATACACATAGGCAAATCTTCCCGTAAGTGCAGTTGCCATCCACCAGAAGAGCTGTGTGTGAAACTGGGGGGCAGGGGGATGAATGCAGAGTTTGAATTTGAGGTTCCCAACACACTAAATCTTATGTGACTTCATGAATTGTCATTTTTTAAACTGAGCTCATAATCGGATTCCAAGCCTTTGTCCACCAACGGGTGAGTTAATTACTTTGCTCCCGAGCAGAGGGAATAAAGGCCTCCTCACACAAAAGGAGATATTAACAATGATTGACCCAGCTCCTGGGAAAAGAAGGGGTTGGGAGGAAATCTGCTTCTGATAATTAGCTTGTCACAGTGCACCTGGGCTGGTTCAGCCCAGGTCCACTGAACAAAAGGAAAGAAGCTTGGAATGCTGGAACAAATCACAGTAGGAGCACACCATTGACGTTTTGGGGGAAAGGGATCTGGTAGTGATGTTAGCTAGGGTCGGAGTGGAGCTCTTTCCAGAGAAAACTTGAAGTCACCATGATGAGCTGTCCCAGAATGCTGTGTATGAGGGTTGAGACCGGGGTGGAGGGACTGGCCAAGGATGCCTGGCATCTAGACATTTCTACCGCCACTTAAATACCCCTACACAAGGGCAGGATCAGAAGACCGTGGACCTGGGAGGAGACAAATACGGAGGGAATGTCTAGAAGGAAAGAGAAGTCACCTGGTGCCCTGCCAAAAAGGACTACGTCACCAGCAGGACCCCATAAGTAGGATGGATCTCTTCAGGGCCAGTAGCACTGGTCCCTCTATGCTCCCTGAGGACCTGCTGGGGTAATGAACTGGACTTCGCTGTCAACCTTAGGTCCTCTGCAAGACAGCCAGGAGTCTCTGCAGCCTGGGGTGTGCAAGCAAGGGGAAACAGCAATTTTCAAACACGATCTAAACCAAGCACGCCATTACAACGCAAGTGTTACAACACATGCATCTTTACCATGCATTCCTTTACCACGACCTACCTTTACAACGCAGGCCATTACCATGGAAAATGTAAGTATAAAGTTAGGTGAATTAAAGGTGTGTAGGTGTGTAGGTGTGTAGGTGTGTGTGTGTGTGTGTGTGTGTGTGTGTGTGTGTGTGTGTGTGTGTGTGTGTGTGCGTGCAAAAATCGACCCCGTGTCTGTGCGCAGAATAATTTAAATGTCAGATGGTAATGCTCTAATAAAAATATATACATATACACATATGCATATTTACATACGTATATGTTATGTTATGTTATATGGTTTAAGAGTGCACAGCTGCCCCAGCGAAGAGGCGTCCCGGCACTAGTCCCAAGTGAAAAACAGAACTGAGGGCAGAAAAGACCGGAGGGGAAATTATTTCCTAGGAAATAAAAGTGTTTTGACAACTTTCCTGAAATGCAACATGTCTTTCAACTCCGTATCTGGGCAGGAAGGGAATTCCATAACTTAGCTGCTAGAAAACGGAAGGAACGGCCACCTGCTCTGCTACGATTGAATCAGGGGACTACCACCAGATTCTGCCCTGCCGAACGCAGAGAACGCACAGGCACATACAGGTTCAGCAGTGATCCCAACATTTTAGGGGTAGACAGTCTAAGGATTTTAAAAGAGATACACAGGGTCTTGAACTGTATCCTTTGAGCTACAGGAAGCCAGTGAAGTTTCCGGATGGAGGCAGAAGTGGGACTAAAGCGTGGCAGGCCTATTAAGGCCCTCGCGGCCGCATTTTTGAATACGTTGAAGGCGGGCAATTTCCACCTTGTTAGCGCTTAGAAGTAAGGAGCTGGCATAATCCAGTCTGGACAGTACCGTAGCCTGAACAATTAACAGCCTGGTAACTAGATCGAAAAATTTCAGGCTGCGTAAGATTCCAAAGCAAGTAGCGGCGACCTTTTTTGTATGGACATCAAACTTAAGCTCTGAGTCCAACCAGAGTCCCAGATTCTTCACTTCAGTCTTAGGTGTAGGGGCTGCCCCCAAAGTAGGTGGCCACCAATGGTCACCCCATAGATCTACGTTTCTCCCCACCAGTAGTACCTCCGTCTTGGCAGCATTCAATTGGAGACAGTTATCTGTCATCAAGGCTGCTACGGCGGTCAGACCCGCTTTGAATCTAATATGGTCGATGGTAGAGCCTTCCGTGAGGACAACCACTAGCTGCGTATTGTCAGCATAAGAGACGATGTTAAGATCCCACGCTTTAGCGACCGCAGCCAGTGGTTGGACGTAAAGATTGAACAAGGTGGGGCTCAAAGGCGATCCCTGCGGAACACCCTGCTCAATGAAACGCACCCCAGAGAGGAAAGGAGGAGTGGTGACACGAAACGTTCTATCGGTCAGGAAGGATCGAAACCAAGCGAGAGCCGCATCAGTGATCCTTGCCTCCTCAAGTTGATGTAGAAGGATCTGGTGGGAGACAGTGTCAAAAGCGGCACTGAGATCCAAGAGGATCAGTGCCGCCGTTTGACCATGGTCCAAGGTGGAGCGGAGATGCTCCGTCAAAGCCAGAAGCGCCGTCTCCGTGCTGTGGCCGGCACGGAAAACATTCTGGGTTTCGTCCAGAGTGTCGTTGGTTTTGAGAACGCTGGTAAGAACTAGATTCACATGGGACTCTGCGATTTTAGCCGCCATGGGCAGCAGGGATATAGGCCTAAAGTTTTCTGGCTTTGACGGGTCTAGAGTGGGTTTTTTAAGTATGGGTGATACCCATGCCTGCTTCCAACTGGCTGGGACAGTAGCCGTAGAGAATGAGGCATTGACAAGACTATATAGCTGGGTCAGGCAGAGCAGAGAAGACTCTCTAAATTGGGCCGGCCTCAAAGGGTCTGCCTCGAGCCAGATTTAATCTGCCTTGCACGCTTGTCAAACTCTTCCCTAGAAATTTCAGGGATGACCGATAACTTAGCCATAGAGATAGGCCGAGAGACCGGAGAATAGCTAGGTTGTGGTCCTGGGTTAAAGGCTTGGTAGATACCCCGGATTTTATCGACGAAAAAGGAAGCCAGCTCTTCACATTGGACAGCTGAAGTAGGGACAATGCTGTCGGGTTTTTTAGAGCTAAGTTCCTTAAGGATCTTAAAGATAACTTTAGTCGGGTTAGCACTAGTCTCTATATATGTATTTGTGTTAGGGCCAGGGCGTTTTTAAGGTGGATGTGGGTTTTTTTGTTGGCAAAGGAATTTTTAGGTTGGGTATGGGTTATTGGACCCATATATATATATATATATATACCTACCCTAATAATGCAATGTTATTTTAGATATAGGTGTTTGGAGGGCATTATGACTATGGGGTTTAGGGCCCAGTTGGGGTGTATTGTGATATGAGGGGGCACCAAAGGTATTTCCACCTACCCGATGTATATATATTTCATGCATATTATTTAGTAGTGTGTGTGTGTAATAAAAGAACTTTTTCTTTTTAAAAGAAAAAGCACATTCTGCACAATAATTTATTGTCGGGTTGCAGCGGGCCAGCGGATTGCTATTGCTAGCCCCCACCACTACCGCCGAGTAGGCCACGGACTGCTCTGCTTCACTCAACTGAGAATCGAGGGCTACAATGGGGTACTTGGTTCCCAGTAAAAATACAACTACAGACTTGTTTCTTACTCAGGATTTATAGTCTTCATAACTAATAACCCAGTTTCTTGAAAGGGGCATGAAGGCAATCCATGTCATTTCAGACTCTAGACATATTGAAATAAGGGGGATCTGAAATTATAATTTTAGTGGCAAAGTCGGAGGGCGAAAACTCAATAGAAAAAAAAGTTGCAGGTCTATTTTCATTTAAGGTATATTTTTCAAAAGTATTCCTCTGTTGTACATAGTTTTAAGGGAGCGGTTTCTGCAAAACCAACTTTTGGAGGAGTTCTCCCCCGCAGATTTAAAATAAAGTAATAAAATACGTGAAGCTAAACAAGATTTGAAAAAACAAAAATCACTAAGTCTGAGAAGTAAAAGCTATGCAACCCTTCAAACACCTAATCCCAAGTTTTCTGCCCCTGTCACCACTGCATAAACGGGTCTTCAATGAAGAGATGGAGGTGTGAACACTAGGGTATTTAAGAACAGCTTTCTTTTTCATAGGCTAATAACTGCATTACAACCCTTGAAGATGGCCAAACATGTTTGGTAAAGGTCCCCCCTTGTCTTCACATAACACACTACAGAATGAAGATCTATTTCTTAACAGCATGTTTTTGTCAGCCTCTTCTTCTGATTGAGATAGATGAATTGAAATACAGGAGAAGGCAAGTTGAAACATTTTGAATAATCAGGAATCTCATAAGATGTTTTGAGGCCAGACAAGAAAGTCATTGCCATAATATACCCGGGAGTGGTTGTAGAATCTTTTCTTCAGATCTGAATGGAGGTAAAGAAGGATCTTTTTTTGAGTCATGACCATGTTGACTTGACCCCCCAATTCTGTGCACTTTAGACATCTTCACAGCAATGGGATTAGTTTAATGTGGCTTGCAGGTAGATATGTGTTGGGAAAACAGTGGAAAGCCTAATTACCCAGTAACACTTATGATTATTAAAAACACAGAAAGCTTGCTTCTAATTTCTTCAGGAATAAGGTCTTAAGTGTGTGGAAACCAAAGGCATGGTGCAGATATCCACTTAATACCAGGAAACAGATGTTAACCCATTAAAGTCATGCCATATACTCCCTCTTTCTTGTTCAGGGGCTTCCTTTATATTAAACTGGAAACCAGCAAGCCACAACAAACAGTTCAATAACTCATATGTAACATTATACATCCTTCCTCCCCTAGTATATTCAAGCATTCATTATTACTTTGATGATGCGGTCTCCTGTCTGCACTCCAGCTCGCATTGCCGCTCCATCTAGAGGAAAATAAAAATGTCATGAGATGGTCACAGATCTCTATGCATAAATTCCAATCAACATCACACCCAAGGTTGATTGTACCTTAACATTAAATACTCAAAAGTGCTGCTTTATCATCAGGTACAGACTCTTTATCGTAATGTCACCCAAATGCCAATTTTTGACATGCACAAATGCACACTCTACTTACCATCCTTCACAGATTGAACGAAGACGGGGTTATCACCACTGACAGTCAATCCAAATCCATTCTCATCCCGCTGGATTATTACACAGCGTTGAACCAACCCTAAATGGCCAAACAGCATAAAGTCAAACTCTGCTTTAACATCCCAGAAAATTGATTTACCTGCAACTGAAACTCTTTCAGTAGATCCACATTGCTGTTTCTGAGCCAGTAGTCCCAGTAATTCAGTGACTAAAACAGTGAAAGGAACAACACAATGTAACGCACCATTCCTTTCCTTAGCAGCTGCAGCATCAGACAGTTTATTAATATTTAAGAGTATCTCTTTCTCTCTCTTGAGCAATTCTAGTATCAGACAGGCTTGACTGTTCAAGGACACACAACGTTATTAACAAAGCCATCACAACCCTATGACTATCTCCAACACTGAGGACCATCAAACCTTATGAACCACATCACTTGCATTCAGTCACCCTTCTTACTTCATTCCCTGTTAAAGGGACCTCCTATATGTGAAACACTACCCTCTTTCAAAAAGCGACTACACCCACTGTTAAGCCAGGAGTCCAGTTACAATGGTCCTAATGGCACGCCCCTCTTTTACCAAAGCAGTTCTAACATCATAGAGCAAGCCAGCCATCGTCCATATTTAGTACATCCTTCCCAAGAGGTGGTTCCAAGGAACACATGAGCACTGACATTCACCCTAAAGAAGGGGTTTACACAAATGAAAATGCAACAGGTTTTTAGAGGGAAGCCCATTACATGTCCAAATATCCCACCAGGAGCATCAGTCATTGATTTGAGGCAAAGGCCAACACTACTCCATTTTAATATAATATCACTGATCACTTACCAGGAACCTCAACCAAAGGTAAGAGCAGTATACACCACCCACCGACCAAAAACTGAACTAACCTGCCAAGTGCTTGTAGGAAGAAAGGTAGATGATATTGTTGATTACTGTTTTAATCACAAAGGTTTGGATCATTGAAAAAGCAGTAAAGCTTAAGCAACGGCTGCAGCAGTAGGAGAAGAGACCCACAGCATCCTGACCAAATGCGTTATGTAAGGACCATTATTTCCACCGAGTTGGGGAATCTATTTTGCTCACATACAGGAAAGCTGGAGAAATGTTGTTTATGCATAATTAGTAAAAAAGCCACACTATGGCAATGTAGATTTGTGCATTAAATAACTAAATGAAACATGAAGTGAGATTAAAAAGGGACTTTTACTCAAAAGCCAATCAGTTTGTCAGAGCTGTAAAGCAGCAACATAAATCCATGGTTCATATATAAAAATGCAGCTAAGTTTCTCCACGCAACATTCAGGAAGGACAGTCAGTTTAACTTCTCCAGCTCAGCCTGAATGCATTAGGCCTCTTTGTCACTTTAACTCATACATTTCAATGATTTTATTTGAATTAAAAAATCTCCAGTAACATTACTTGTGCCAGTACATACCAAGCTACTGCTTGAAGTCTGTCTTGGCCAATATTGCCCATCCATAGCCCATTGAGATGCTCCCACGCCTCTCCTCTTGGGTCACACTAGTAATGCCAAAATGTCCATCTCTCATTGCTTTGGAATTCCCTATTTTAACCAGCACATTCTACTAGTTGGTGAGTGGTTCTGGTGCAAATTCTCCATCAGCACCCAACTTCATACATTAACCACTTTTACCAAGACTTCGCGCTCCCCCCCCCCACTGTTTCCTTCTCACCATTGGGTTTCACCGATTACACCAACATTACTTACATCATCCCCATAAGTGTTGCTGGTTTTGCCGGCCTCTCCAGCACTCACCCAATATTTGTCACAATTGCCAACAGAAATAACTTGCCTAACATTGTGCCTGAATCTGCAGTTTTATTCACTTTCTTGTAGATTCGGTATTCTGAACCTACCAATCCCATTACTTCAGGTCTCACTGTCAATTTTTAGGTCTCGCTGAGATAGCGAGACATTTAGTAAGGGGGATTTCAGAGTGCTACCGCTGGCATCTCTGGCATGGCTGGCATAGAGCTACAGTGCACGAGGGGTGCACGCGCTCTCCCTCAGAGCCTGCTCTCCGCCCCTCTGCCTTTCTTATCCCGCGCAAAGCAGCCATATGGCTTTACGTCGCTCTCCATCAAAGCCTCCTCTCCGCCCACCTGCCTTTCCTATCTCATTTACGAGCCGTCATGGCTCATTATTCATTAACTGCTTTTGCTCGCTGGGCGATCGTACACAACTCTCTCCGCCTCTCTCCCCCGCTGCAGCCCCTATCTATGCATTCTGCCTCTGTCTTTGGTGAGTTTCGAGAACAGATATAATATTAAACTATTTAACTCCGAATATGAAGCTTCTACATATTTCGGAATCCCCGTCCTATTGCTTTCCTACTTGTTGCTAATTGTCTTTAATTCGTACTGTGTTACTTGTTTTTTGTTTGGCCACGCGTCAGGCAGCTTTCTCATTGCTGTCCTGCCCCCGGGGGCCACGCTAAACTTTCAGCATTATTAACACGGGCACCATATTTTAGCAGGCGCCCACTTAATGCCAGTGCTTGTTCTTTCAGTGCGCGCAATCCGGTGTCTATAGTGCGAGCTTGGGGTTTGTTTACATAGAGAGCAGCCGAGGATTACATGCAGGCTGGCCACAAGGTAAATGCATATGTTATTATCCTTCCCTGAGCTAGTGAACAGACATTTGGATTTCTAAAAGATTCTTGGCATTTTATAAGAAATAAAATCAAATGCTAATAGGTTTTGCACCAAGGATAATGCACTAAAGCAGCTCTGTGACACGTGCAGGAGGCAGTGTTTGTGAAGCCAGTAAAAGGCCCTATCATCAGTTTGTATGAACTTTTTATGAGTTAAAACGTCCAGGTTTAATGGTTATGCTGTGATATAACCACACACAACCACCCACGCAACCACACGCGACCACAACAACACACACACACACACACACACACACACAAACCACACACGCACCGAACACACACACAACCACACACAAACCCACACACACAACTAACCACACACACACACATACAACCACACACACGCACAACCACACACACGCACAACCACACACACAACCACACACACGCACAACCACACACACAACCACACACACACAACCACACACACACAACCACACACACACAACCACACACACGCACAACCACACCCAACCACACACACACACAACCACACAAAACCGCACGCACAACCGCACGCACAACCGCACGCACAACCGCACGCACAACCACACCCAACACACACACACCCAACCACACACACAACCACAAAACCACATACACCCAACCACAAACAACCACACATACACCCAACCACACACAACCACACACACAACCACACACACACACACACAACCACAAACGCAACCACACACAAAGCCACACACACACAACACACAACCATACACACACAACCATACACACACAACCACACACACACAGCCACACACAACCACACACAACCACACAATCACAACCACACACACAACCACAAGCACACATACAACCATACACACAACCACACACACACAACCACACTGTCAGTGCACACTTTCAACAGACACCATCAGTCGTCAGTGCACGCTTTCACTGGGCACAAACACCACCAGCCGTCAGTGCACGCTTCCACCAGGCACACACCACCAGACGTCAGTGCATGCTTTCACCAGGCACACACACCACCAGCCGGCAGTGCGCACTTCCACCAGGCACATAGACCACCAGCCATCAGTGCACAATTTCTACAGGCACACACACCACCAGTGCACACAACAATTGTTAACGCATCCACAATTAACTATTGTAGCAATCGCAGTATGGCACACTTTACTTTTATACATATTCATCTAAAGCGCAGCATGCCACCATTGCTACAAAAATAAACACACATTTTTTTGGCCTACAATTTATAGACTTTTGTTGCAATTGGTGTTGCAATATTTAGCAATGCCAATAGCTCAAACGTAATTAATGCGAGACCTATTGCATTGCAAATGCTTGTTATTTTCATTCTTGTGCATCAATATGATTTTTCAACTATCTTCCACGTCTAGAGCTCAGATTCGTTTTTTCTTGAGACACCTTCATATCCGCAAATGTGTCACGCTTTTGCCAGGTTTTCCTTTGTGTTTTTACTTGGTTCTCTCTGAATGTGCCAGAACTGCCAAAGTGAATGCCTTTTCATCAGAGAACTTTATATATGTTTTGCGATACCACACTTGATTTCAAGGGACTCAACTATGAAAAAGCCTTGCTCAGTAGTTTTGCTTCACTTCCTAGATTTATACTCTGGTTACCCAAGCTTTTCTTCAACTTTTGAGGTTAACCCTCTGGGTTAATTTGACAATTCCTAATATTTTCCTGCAGGTTTCCTTAGTTTGACAAGTGTATTCCCTTGCAATCAGACACCCTCTGTTTGGTGAGTCTCTTACTCCTCCCTTTTCAGGTTTTATGGGTTTTACAAGCATCTAGTCTTCCCCTTTTCAGGGCTAACACTGGGTCTTGCACAAGTCTCCAGTATCCACCATCATGAGTTATTCTCATTTTACCAGTGACTCCTGATCACACCCCTCATGTCCCACTCTAGCCATGGTCTACAGTTTTCCATGTGAAATTCAGCAACAGAGCAAATGTCTGCTTATTCCCATCAATCTCTTCACTTGCCTCGGTGCACTGTTTTCACCATCTTCGGTCTAAACATTTTAAAGAAAAGATCTTGCTATTTTCACATTCCACCCACACTTACCCCTCCAGGGTTATTTAGTTCTGCCAGTACTTCGACTGTCATCCCTCAACCCACTCCAATTTTATCAACGACTCTGTAGACCTTGAGTTTCTGGGGTTTTGCCTATTTCCCCATGCATCACAAGTTAGTCTTAATCTTTATCGTAGTATCAATCATGGTTCTCTTCCTTGGGCCTACTAGAAACTTGGCTATCCTCCCTTACTTCGCTCTTGGACCGCAAGTGTCCATCTCTCATTGTTGTTCATAATCTTTCATGCATGTTATTTGGTCCTCCCCTAGTTTTGCAATATCTACTGTACTCACCCCGTAGGTCAACCTATTGTGACATGGTCTCCCACACTTACCCTTTTCTATTATTCTAGCAAAGCTATTCTCTACAATCACAATTGATCCATTGCTTCTGACACTACTAGTCATTGTTGATGCTGTGTAGTGCTTAACCAATTGTAACAATATGGCAAACCAGTTCTTTAAAAAGCAGAAAACAGGAAATGAGCATAGGAAAAGGAACACTCTTGCCTCATCGACCCCCACACTTCAGTATTAAAGTCAGATAGTTAATACTCCACCACCAGCAAGGAGCACATTATTACCATATATCCACTTAAGGACTCTGGCAAATGCGAGCAATCTTTCCAAAGCAAACAGCTGCTTCCTACATAGCATGGGAGGAGATGACGGAGGGAGATGCAAGAAGTGGCGTCTGGGACAGCCAGATTTCAGAGAAAAGGGACAGTCATCCTGCTAAATTCCTGGCAAATGCACAGGAAATGGGTCAGGAGGAAAGTGTGAATGAACATTTCTCACACGAACATTAGAAAAGCACGTTTGCAAAAATCAAAGGAGTACATACCGACAGCAGCATTGAGTCTCCTTGGTCTGAATTTAAAGTGTACATGTGTGTTTCAATTTTGCTTTGAAATATAGAAACAAAAACACTCTACCAGTGAACAGCACTTTTAAAGGGCACTGTTGAATCATGAGAAGGTAAATGTAAAGTGTTTGTTTTTCACCTGTCAAATTTAGCAAAGTTCTCAATTTTCGCCATCCACACCGAAGCATCACTTTTGACGGACACTGTTGTTTCATAAGTAGGAAAATGCAAAGTGCTCGTGTTTTGCCAGTCAAATTATGCAACGTGCTCAATTTTCTCCCTTCGCCAACTATGCCAATTTGATTTAACTTTAGCATTTCACAAAATTATCCCGCACTGTGAAGTAACTTACACTGTCGTAGGAAACAGCCAAATTATAAAATGCATGCAGAATTTTCCGCTGCATGATTACCTATTGAAATAACTTTCCTTTGCACATTGGTGTACTGCCCATGGTGACACCAATCAGTTTCTGTGATGTGTACCATGCGCAAAATCTTTTTGTTAGTGTTAACTAGGGACATAGACCATATAAAATGTTGTAAACTTCACGATTTTCAGGCAGATGAGGTAAAGTAACATTGCACAGTAGTGCAGTTTTCCTTTCATATTCGCAAACATTGGCCAAACATCTTTCCAACATTGTTCACCCCTAATTGAGTGCCATTTGACCAACAGATAAAGGCACCCGGCAGGCCATCTCTAACCAAGAACATTTGACTTGGGGTAGTGCTACCTGCATAGATATAGGGTACAGTATTGCCTGGTTACTAACTTCACTAGTGTGAAGGCTTATTTCACACTGCTTACACATATTTGGTTTACAAATCTTTTCTACATGTACGTCTACGCAGGAATGTCTAATGTTTTTGTACTTGTACATCAGAATAGTGGCATGCCAGCTCAGGACCCATAAGAAGGGAGTTGTGCATGTTGCTGGCCATAGCAAATATTCACATTTCTTATCCACCCTGTTAGCCTTACCACCGCTATGTGACCTGATAGACTTTATTTGTTATAGTATTTCAAGTCATAAATGGCTGCCCATTCCTGGTTACAAACCATCAAACAATTCCCTTCCCCATATGCTCTACTTTTACTTTGCCATGGATATAAGAAATCTGAACTCAAGGCCAGGAGCCTGCCAGCAAAGGAACTCAGAAAAATAAATTCTTCTTGGTGATGTGTTGTAATGACATTAATGATAAGACTGGTCTGCAGAATCATGCTTTTGGTCTCACACCTAATTGTCGGTCTAGTTACTGAGAATGAAACGTATTGCTTTTAAAGACTGGCACAGTTCCTTGGAAACAGATGAAATGCGCTCTGGTAACTTTACTGCTTGGTAACAGAAATTAAATGCGCTCTGGTAACTTTACTTTTCAGAGTACAAGCAGTTCCATGGGCATTTATTTACAATTCAAATAGTGGAAGTCATTCGCTATGACCTGTAATGAGCAGCTTTTTGCATAGGCCTCTGTGAAAATATGAAGACCATCACCTTCACAGCATCTGTGTGTCAAGGAGCATGTGGACTATCAAGGGGCAGTAGTCAGTCTATGAGCAGGTAACAGTTAATCTCTACTTAAGTCGCAGTCAGCTGGTGGCCATGTTCCAGTTTCTCTGGCTCCCATGGTCCGTATTCTTTCTTCAAGTTACTCTAAATGTCAGTGGCGAGGGCAGTTCCACTTCTACATGGGCAGTAGATAGCAAGCTTGTATATGTCACAGACTGAACGTGGAGGATCATGGCCACAAATGTCCCAGGCCTTCAAAAGCTGCTCTAGTCTTCAGTTATGTAGCAACTAGGTGCTATGTTCAATCTTAAATTCTATTGACTGGCTTCAAACTTCAAATAGAGACAGAAAGACTCTACTATGCAAACAGACTTGAGAACTAAAACTATCTCTTGCTATAGCAGATAAGCATGTCTTCTCGGTCATAGGGGGTTCAGTCAGGAGAAATTAAACCACCACAAAAGGGATGTACAGGACAGGGAAGGAAAGTCGGAGGAAAAGTAGGGTCTCAGGAATGTGAAGGTTAGTATCCCCATGCTTTAAGCACTGCCAGACGGTGCATTTTCCATCCTCAAACGACCACACTGCAGGGGGTTGCCATGCGCAGGGAGAACAAGTTACAGGCAGCGGAAGTGACATGCGGGGGACAACATGAGCTGGCAGGAAGGTAGAGAACTGCACAGGCTGCTTCCGCTTACCATATGTCTCGTGTCTACTCTCATCCCAACTAGATTTTGCCTTCCTGGACGAGCTATCTGCACAAGAGCAGGAGAGAAGGGGAGATAAAGATACAGAAAATGCAGAGACCAACAGGACGATTTTATGAGACACAAACGAGTAGAGCCACAGATATTGTGTGGAGCGTGTGCAGGTTATATCGTGTAGCGCTAAACAAGATGCAAACACGCACACAGGGGAGAAAAGCACATTCCAAGGTGCACGTGTCCATAGAAAAGTATCTCCCACTCACTTCTTGTCTCCATCGACTGGGTTTACACAACAAGAATCGAGATAGCAGAGATACAGTATTTAACATAATTGATGATCTCATTAGATTGGGGTAATGAAAGCCTCACCATGGTGGGCTGATGAGGTCTGTGAGGCCTTTGCTTTCTTTGATCACCTGACACCGTTTGTGAGGTGTGAGAGTTATGGGGATCTCCAAGATGACAGAACAGGTGATAGTTAAGGTTCAAACCTAGACAGAAGTAATAGGCAATATGCTATTTGATCCATGATATATTAACTACGATATGTCCCGCTGGCTTGAGCTGCCCCCTTTCATTTAATTTTTCAAAGGGAATGTTAAGCAATTAGGTAATCCACTGATCTGTGCTTCTATTAACATGCTAGAGGCAACAAGTTATGACTATATTGTGTCCTTTCAACAATAAAGATATTTCCAACTATTCCATGAGATCTTGCAGCATGCAAGTTGTTTCAAATAAAGAAATGAAGTGGTTTGATTGGAGAATATACCTGGTATTCGCTCCCTAACTCCCCACAATCTGTCTTTATAACTCAGGGTTGGATTAAGTGCTTGATAATCCAAAGGATGGGTGCTGCCTGCTCTATCTCCCAAACAGATTGAGTGGACAAAACCTCTGTGCAGAGGGTGTTGGGGGTACTGAAGGACTCTGTATCTGCTCTTCAAATCCTTGAAGTCTCATCACTGATTCCGGTCAACACTCACATCATGGAGCCTTCCCTGACACCACTGAGACACAAAACGAGTCAGCTCAGGACCATAAGAAGGGAGGGCTCAGGGGCCTTCATTCCCAAGGCCATGCACTTTTTTGTTAGGGTCTCATCAGACGTTGCAACATTTTCTTACATATTTTTTGCAACATTTACTTATATATTTTAAATTCAGCATGCTCCATTTAGTATGGATGAGGATGTTACTATCATTAGGAGTCGATTGATGTTGTATCTGTTGTATCTGGTCTTTTCCTAGAGGACTTTCTGTTACATTTAGAAACAGAGGCTTGTCTCATAGATGGCACCCTTGAAGTTGTTTACCTTGACAAAGCAAAAAATCCCAAAATGCATGTAGCTCAGTTCACTATAAGAAATGGTTTCTGGGGGTAACGTATATATGGATAGCATGCCACTGTGTTATTGAAAAACACAAGAAACATAAGAGTCAATGTGAGGCAATGTAAAGAAAGACTGTTTAGGTAATTGTGCAAATTATTATACCTCCTCACTGGCTCAGTGATTTGCACCCAGTTTTATACGTTATATGTTCGAGTTCAATGTAGAATTTAAAACACAACAGCAAATACCTGTTCTCTTTCTCCAGTACTGTGCTTCTAGCTTTAAAAGGTGTAGAATAGCCGATGGTATACTGATGAAGTTGTTAAAAATATAACTATTGAGTGCCACAGAACGTCAATATATGTGATCTGAAGGGAGTTGAACTACCCTGCATTTTACACGATAAAACTACTATAATTAACCAATGAGAATAAGGAATATAGTACAGAAGATATTTGCAAAAGTCAAACTTGAGCACAAAAAGAGGGCGGGACAGTTATCAAAAGTCTAGTGTGCTGACGGTCGACCAATGGCAAAAGTCATGGAGTAAGAAAACGGGTGTATGTCAAGAGTCAAAAGGATGCGAGCCACAGGAGGGTGAAGAGGGCAGGACCAAAAGAAGCACACAGCTGACTGCCAGGAGAGAGATGAAAAGAAATTGGATGACCAGAGATAGTGGAAAGTATAAGGGATGGTAACTGGGGAACTGAGGAGAAAAAAAAGAAGTAGAAAGAAGATGAGGTAAGAGACAGAAATAAAGCCAATAAAAAAAGATGGCTTGGTGGTGGAAGGCTCCAAAAGAGATGATGATGAGTGGGAGTAAGAGACTGCGAA
Organism: Lissotriton helveticus; assembly: GCF_964261635.1. Lineage (NCBI taxonomy): Eukaryota > Metazoa > Chordata > Amphibia > Caudata > Salamandridae > Lissotriton > Lissotriton helveticus. The sequence goes on from NC_136061.1 coordinate 1,502,599,920, forward strand.
AATGATGCATATGTGAGTTATTTCACAAGTGTCAAGAACTCTTATTAATTTCCTAACTGTCAGATTCCAATTCCTAGCCCAAAGGCTTCTGAAAGACATACCTGTGGGGTCGAAGTCATGTGTAGTGCTGGAGGAACGCTCAATCTTCCTCTTGTCAGTTGAAGACTCCCTGTTCAGAATGCTGCCATGCCTAGAACAAAAGAGAGATGATCACATTCAGCTTCTAATAAAAAGGGCAATATCATTAACCAGTGATGAGGGCTTCAGCATCCTTAGAGAAGTGCATCATCACTTCAAGAGACAGGGGCACCATCAGCTTCGGGGGCAAATGGCAACTTTTGCTTCGGGGGCGAAGGGCAACTTTAGCCCCAGGGGCGAAGGGCAACTTTAGCTTCAGGGGCGAAGGGCAACTTTAGCTTCAGGGGCGAAGGGCAACTTTAGCTTCAGGGGCGAAGGGAAACTTTAGCTTCAGGGGCGAAGGGAAACTTTAGCTTCAGGGGCGAAGGGAAACTTTAGCTTCAGGGGCGAAGGGAAACTTTAGCTTCAGGGGCGAAGGGAAACTTTAGCTTCAGGGGCGGAGGGCAACTTTAGCTTCAGGGGCGAAGGGCAACTTTAGCTTCAGGGGCGAAGGGCAACTTTAGCTTCAGGGGCGAAGGGCAACTTTAGCTTCAGGGGCGAAAGGGCAACTTTAGCTTCAGGGGCGAAGGGCAACTTTAGCTTCAGGCGCGAAGGGCAACTTTAGCTTCAGGGGCGAAGGGCAACTTTAGCTTCAGGGGCGAAGGGCAACTTTAGCTTCAGGGCAACTTCAGGGGCGAAGGGCAACTTCAGGGGCGAAGGGCAACTTCAGGGGCGAAGGGCAACTTCAGGGGCGAAGGGCAACTTCAGGGGCGAAGGGCAACTTCAGCTTCAGGGGCGAAGGGCAACTTCAGCTTCAGGGGCGAAGGGCAACTTCAGCTTCAGGGGCGAAGGGCAACCTCAGCTTCAGGGGCGAAGGGCAACTTCAGCTTCACGGGCGAAGGGCAACTTCAGCTTCAAGGGCAAAGGGCAACTTCAGCTTCAAGGGCAAAGGGCAACTTCAGCTTCAAGGGCAAAGGGCAACTACAGCTTCAAGGGCGAAGGGCAACTACAGCTTCAAGGGCGAAGGGCAACTACAGCTTCAAGGGCAAAGGGCAACTACAGCTTCAAGGGCAAAGGGCAACTCCAGCTTCAAGGGCAACTTCAGCTTCAAGGGCAGAGGGCAACTCCAGCTTCAAGGGCAAAGGGCAACTTCAGCTTCATGGGCAAAGGGCAACTTCAGTACATTTATAGCTTCAACAAAGGGTACTTTCAGTTTCTAGAGAGGGGCATTTTCAATTTCAAGGGAGAAGGGTGATATCTCTTTCAGTGCCACAAGGGACAGCACATGAATGCGAACCTAAGCCAACTCTCCTCTTTTACTGAAACCTTCTTTACTTCACCATTCATTCTATTGTAATCCTGCCGCTGCTCTTCAACATATATAGCTCTACACTCAATAGCACAACCTCTCAACCCATTTTCTAAAACCTTCACTGCCTACATCTGTTAAAACAAGGGTCAACTCTGTGGAACTGGTATGACAGGGTGTGCTCCCAAGCAAGTCATGTAATCCATAGAGGCCCAAAATAAATAGAGTTGCTTCAGTATAGAGGCACACGCTGCAGCACCCCATACAATATTTAGCATAACCGCACACTATACTGCCCAACCAAGCTCAAACATTCATATTTTCCAGCAAAAAGACCACTGAGATCCCCAGCTTGAACACTTAGTAAGCTGCACACATCTCAGCATCTCAACTCCTGCAATACAAGGAGCATCATTTGTACATCCAACGAAACTGCAAATGTAGCACTCCTGTCACAAGACATATTGTTCTTGTATACGCTGTACTATGCACACACAAAAAAATGAAAGTTAGTCTTTCTAACTCCATTCCATTCTCCAGCCTAGCATCAGAGGTAGACTCCAGATACACCCCTTAAGTCAACAAACATCTCCTCAGAGCCTCTCAAGCCACCATGTTCTAGCATACAAAATGACAACACAAGCCTCGTTCAATAATTCTATTGCACATTTCAACTGAGAGGAAGAGAATGTGGAGGAAATGTGAGACCATGTGCAGAGATACAAAGGTAGTAATGATGAGAGTAGGCTTTTCAGACAAAATAATGGTCCGCACAAAACTAGAAAAGGAGCATCGCAAATGGAGAATAAGGCGGAACAAAAAAGGGTGGAAACAGATGACAAAGGCAAGTTTTAAACATGACTAATGAGCAAAGTGAGGTAGAACTTGAAGAGCCCATGTGATAATCTTTCTTTTCAAGGAAGCGTGTAAAGATTGAAGTTAGAGACAACCCCATATAGTCCGATTCAGGGCACATTAAACATGGGAAATATAATGTATCTCACCACACAGGACGTCACTCCAACCCACAAACAGAACTAGGTACTCTTAAAATGTCTTGTATTTCAGTTCTGGCTTTAAAAACAGGCCCAGAAGCTAAGAGGTTATGTGAAAGTCCCACTGCTTAAACTGATTATCTGTGATCCACCAACTACTAGGAAAGTAAGCTTAAAGATCTACAAAAATACACAAAAATAGCAAGAGCGACAAGTTCCCTTCTGCATTAGCATTTAAGGGATATATTCACTTATCAGCACATTTGGCACCCCTTAAGCAAGGTTCCAGGTCCCAAGTATTGGTTCCTTTTTTCTGCCTTCACCCTCTCCATAATGGGTCTTTACAGCCATGCGTCTGAACCTGAAGAGTTCTCCCCTTGGACCAGGGAACACCAGCTCCTTCTTACCTGGCTGGTTTCTTGAGTGGAAACCTGAAAAAACACACAAAAAGAAAGATCATTAAGGGAGAGAAACAATAGGAAATGGTAATCTGTCTTCGATGCAAGAACATTCCCAGATTCCTATAGCCAGATGACCAAGCACTTCAGAAAAGAGACAAAAAAAATTGGCAAAAACATTCTAATACATATAGTGTGCTCCATGAAGTCACAATGTCAGTGGAAGAGATAGACTGAAGCATCAAACAGAAGGCCCAGTCCTACAACCCTGACTAGGGCACACTCAGAGTTCAGACAGTATCCTCATCGGTTATCGAAGCCAGTGGCAGGGTCTGGTACACTTGAGAAAATACAAATATGTATGCAGTCCCTATACGATGTACATTTCATTATTTCCCACGTTTTTGGCCTCAGTACAAAGTGAACAAAATAGTGCGTTCAAAGCCTTTCCGGAAACAATCTAACAATGACATCCGTGTATAATTACTAAAGACTTGTTCAGAAGCAGCTAGCCTGTTGGCAAAATACCAGCCAGTATGCCGAATTACTGACACATCCAAATTCTACAGGACTTTTGGCATGGGTAGGCAAAGTAATGACTTCCAGGAAGGGTGAAATACATTGAAAACTCTTTAGAAGGCTTTCCTCCAGCTAAAAGAAGAAGAACTAGAAAGTCTGGGGCTAGGAGGTGATAGAGGAGCATGTTGCAGGAAGATTAATAGAACGAGACGAAGGAAAGAGATAGATGGCAAGGCAGTGAAAGTGGTGAGGCCTATAAGAATGCTGACAAGCTCTGTAGAAAGGAAGAAAGACAGAGAAAAGCAGAGTGGAAAAGGGAAAACGCAGAGCAAAATTGTGAAGGAGCATGAAGGGTAAAGGGGGCAACATACAGAGCTAGGGGCTACAGAGAAAATGTTTATGAGAGCTAAAGGTCATTGAGGAATGTTGAAAGGAAAGGCTGACAAAGCCGACTTTCGTAGGTTAAGGATAAAGAAGAGACTTTAAATTGAACAACACTTAACCAAACACCAATACTATCCACACAGGCCCGTTTGAGCATAACTCGCAGGAGAACTACTAGTTGGTGCCAGTATCGCCCAACCATAATCGCCTATCTAGATTGACCTAAAGCAGATCTTCAAATATGAAACCACGCTCTACCACAAGCTACAGGAAGACAACACTGGCACCTACCAGTTACACAAATCACAGTGACAACCACCTGCATTCCTTTTGACTTCCCCAACCTCCTGTTTCAGAAGAGAGTTTCGGACACTAACACACAATCTGCACAATGAAACTTGTTTCTGCACAAGGTAATCGTCATTCACCAACTGACCAAACATCTGATACCCGAAGTCAAGCATTGACTAAAACCAGGTGACAAACTGTAACAGGACGCCCAATTAAGTGAAAACAGGTCTCCCACTTATGAAACTGCTGAAAAAATCCGCTCTCCTCATTTTGCATATATATACACAATAAAGCATACATTTTGAAAAGTGAAGTTTTTGTTTTTTTAGGGCTTTGATACCTGACCACCAGCCCCCATGAGGTTACACCAAACATATGTCTCAGTAATTTTATGATTTACTCACCAATACCTGGAGCCTCTCAGAATCACTTGGTAACACCAAACAACATCCGAGCACACTTATGACTGACCAGAAGGGGAACTAATTTCGAACAAGGATCAGTGCAGATGGTTCCAGTCATCAGGTCCTTTAACAACTAAATAGTTATTTATGTTATCTGTGTTCATCTGCATCCCATTCCCTTACCTCTGATGCCTATAACCTCTTTTTACCAACATTTTATCCTGCTTGCTCTTTATTTCCCGTCTCACTTCTTTCTAACCAACTTCCAGCTGTCTCTCTTTTCTTGTTGGAAGCAGACATTGTCTCCTGGGACTGTCTGTTTTCCGAGCTGTCTCTGCATGACTGGGTATAACTAGAGGGAGGATTTGGTGCTTACGAAATATTCTTTACTAAGATCACAGTTCTCATCACCTTTGCCTTCCATCACTGACCTGTCTGTATTTGCTTATTTCCCCATCCCATTTTAAGAGCAGCTCCTGCCTACTCCTCCAATTATGCCTTGTTGTTCCTCTCTTATTTTACCTTGTATGTATGAATGCATCAGTATTCACTGTCCAGTTCACAAAGGCTTCATACTTCCCTTTAGCCCTCTCTCTTGCCTGTACCCCTTTTCCTTTCCGGGTATCTTCTGCTTGCCGGTCTCTGCGGTTTTATTAGTTCCCTCCTATGTGCTGTCTGCCTCTGGCACTCTCCTCTACTTCTCATAGATGCGCCCCGGGGACTCTGGTAATATTCATTACACCCGAGATAATGTCTTACTTACCCTTCACCCTCATTCAAGAACAAGCATTTGCAATGCAATAGGTCTCGCATTTGCGAGAGTTTAAGCTATTGGCATTGTAAATGACAATGCCTTTTATTTATGTTTTGAAAACTTGCAAGCGGTGTGTAAACATGCACTTTGTACTTATAGTTGTTGCTTATGTGAAGCAAGGCTGGCAGTAACTGCATCTCTTTTAATCCCAGCCTTGCTTCTCGAAAGCCATTTACAATGGCAATAGCTCAAACTCTCGCAAATGCTAGACCAATTGCATTGCAAATCCTGGTTCTTTTTAGATATTCAGTTGACTAATGGGGCCACTTTTGTTTCGGTGCCCCAGCCGACTTTCTGCTCCACTCAGACCCTGCAAAAAAGGATAAAGGGGGCGAGTGCTGACTTTGAGGCCACTTCAGGATTCAGACGGAAAATTACCCTTCTTGAGCACTTTAAAGCACCCTGCACCGCACAGAGGAAACACGCTGCGAGGTTAGAACTTGGTTGTCCCTTATACAATGTGTATTATGTCCGTTGTTCCACAGGTCAACGCCTTAATCAAGAACACAATCCATTCTGCTGTGTATTGTCCTTGCTGAATGGATGAAGTTCACACTTTCCATAGCGTATTGTCAAAACAAAGCTCCTCCTCGTAGATTTATTTTAAAATGCCCCAATCCACTATGACAGAAGTGCAAGGAAAATCTTTCCTTCATGAAGGGCTCCTTACTGGCTCCCTATCTAACTACTGAATAAAATGAAGACCATACCACGGACACTAAAATCATGCAATTCAGCGGACATTTTCACACTGATATGCATTTACAGCACTTATCAAATAACCAAGACCACTGGAATTATGTGGCAGGAAAGCACCAAATTATGTGGAACAGAAGCACTGAATTATGCAGCAAGGAAAGGGCAAACTATGTGACATAATACAGCATAATTTTTGTAGAATTCATTCTTTTGTCATTTTTACATACCGTTAAACTGCCTGGGCAATGATTTCACCGTATTAGTATCGGTTTGATACCTAAATACAGATATGAGCAAATGAAAGACAGAGTCAACTGCTGTGAAAGACATTTCACTGCGTGAATACCTTGCTGCGTTTTTAAAAACTTTGATACGTTCAAGCTACAAACAAAATTTTAAATGTCAAAATCTGCCGGTTATGCAGCAGATGATGAACTGGGTGGCAAATATGTACAATCCATAATTATGTGAAAAAAAGGTATGGGCGCAGAATCACATAATTCCAGGGGCCAGGAGATAATCCAACACCTGGTCCAATATTTGCAGATTTCAGAAATATATCTGTTTCTAGCTGAAACTAATCCAAGGTTACTTGCCATATTGATACAGAGCAGTGCCGGGCCATCTGCAAAGAATAAGCTGTCACCTTTCAGATGCCAATTAGTATACTTGGGTGTTAAACTTGTTTTAATAAGGTCTAATTTTTGCCCAGACAGTATTATTGAGTGTTTAAATAACGAAATATGCGTCAATATTTATCAAGGACCCCCTGAGTGCATGGAAATAGAGTTCCTAGAGAGACAAGAAACAGGCAATATTGGAAGCAGGGGACATAATTCCAATCTTTAATCTTTCTAAAACTAATCTAGACTCTTCCAGTATTGCATTGTTATCTAAGGGTCTTTCCTTTGTGCCCCATTCAACCCCAAACCTCTTTGAACTATACTGTGACATAATTTCATTCTTTCGGAAAGTACGTCTAAAAAGATTTTTTGCAACTAATGAGGGTATTGATATAGAAACTACCAATATTAAATCTTTGAGTCTTCCATCGACCTTTAGTCCTTCTTTGGAACAACTAGGACCGGAAGTGGCCACTTTTGAGCTAGTCGTTTTAAAAAAACTGGACCAAGCTTTGCGATACATCCCAAAACCAATTTATAATATAAACAAAGAAGAACATCTAGCTCTATCGACTATTTCATCCAATAAAGATCTCACTATTAAGAGTTGTGACAAGGGTGGTGGGATTGTTCTCATCGATACGGCCCAATATGAACTCAACATGCTAAAAATGTTGGGTGACACGACTTTTTACATCCCGATTCAAGCATACTCCTCATTGAATCTATCTAAAAAAATAAGATCCTTAACTAAAACAGCTTTAGAAGATGGCCACATCAATCCCAAGGAATTTGAATTTTTAAATCACCAAGGAAAAACAGCCTGCATATATGGGCTTCCAAAGATCCATAAAAACCCATCTGATCCCCCTTATCGACCAATAGTCTCTACCATAGGTACAGCTACTGAGCCCCTTTCCAAATATATAGACAACTATCTACGTCCATTTGTATCTAAGATCAAGTCATATGTGCGTGACACAGGTGACATGATACAAAAAACAGAAGGCTTAACCTTTGCCCCTGGAAGAGACCTGTTAGTCACATTAGACGTTGAGTCTTTGTACAGCAATATTCCCCTCATTGGAGCAATGAAAGATACATCTTGGTTCATTGATTCATATAACATCTCTTGCCCCAAATCATTTTTACTGGCATGTTTGGAAATTGTCCTAACCGACAACTTTTTTGAATTTGGATCGAATACTTCCCGCCAGATCAAGGGGGTAAGTATGGGCGCATCAGTAGCGCCCTCGATTGCGAATATATATATGGCGGCTTTTGAAGCAAAAAATATATATAATGAATTAGCTCCCTTTTTCGAGTCCGTCTCCCATTGGTCCAGATACATAGATGATATCTTCTTTGTCTGGACCAATGGGAGGGAGACATTAGAGGAGTTTATCTCTTGGATAAACGAAGCAGATTCCAACCTGCACTTTACGTCTCATATCAGTGATGATAAGGTGGAATTCTTAGATATTGAAATTATGAATGACGCGGGCATCTTAAAAGTTGATCTGCATACGAAACCTACAGCCAGAAACACCCTACTGCATTACAGTAGTTTTCACCCTAGGTCACAAAAAGATTCAATCCCATTCTCCCAGTTTCTAAGGGTCAGGCGCAACTGCACAAGCCTTGCAGATTTCGACAGACAGGCAATGGTGATGAGAAGCAAATTCATCGAGAGAGGCTATCCTCACCGATTAGTGAGACACTCCTATAAGCGTGCCCGCTATTATGACCGTGATCACTTGCTCCAACCAAAACCTGCAAAAACTACTGACCAGGTGGTTTGTGTAACTAAACATTCTACCCTGGACACTAAAATTAAACAAGTCATAAATTCAAACTGGCACATCTTAAACAGCAACTGTACTCCAGAATTGAAATTAGCTAAGCCACTTTTTGCCTACAAGAGGAACAGAAATATTAAGGAACATATCGTTCGTTCACGCTTCCAACCTACATCTGACAGAAATCATTCAGTACAAAGGTCGATTGTAACAGGCAATCCAATAAAAGGAACCTTCCCTTGTTCCTCATGTTCCTCTTGTACCAACATCATAAGAGGCAAAGAATTCACACACAATGGCCATACAACTGTTGGGAAAGAAATGTGGAATTGCAGATCCTCAAATCTGATCTATTTCATACAGTGTCCGTGTCTCCTCGGGTATATAGGAGAAACATCCCGTGCTATACAAACACGGCTAAACGAACATCGTTCGGCGATAAGAACTCACAAACTTGCTGCCCCAATGGTGAAGCATTTCTTGGAGAAGGGACACCAAGCAGATGACTTCAAATGGAGAGTGCTGGAAAAAATTCATATCTCAGACTCCAATGGTGGATGTGCAATTAGAAAAAAGAGGGAGGTGTTCTGGATATTTGTCTTTAACACCTTTCGGGAAGGAATGAATAGTGAATTGCCATGGGAGCACGCTATTTGCTAGAATAACCGCAGATTTTTCCTACCTCAGGAATATTTGTTTTGGCTCTATCTGATGTAATGTTGAAGATCCATTCCGTTTATAAATTGACAGTTATGTATAGTGTGTCCTGAGTAAAATAATTATTAAGAAGCTCCAAAGTATTTCTCCTCATGTGATATCACGTATTATATCACATACACTGGGGTCCCCTTTCTTCCTCTTCTAGCTATTACTACCATAACCATTCTTTCTTTCTGTCAATTCATATTATTTATGTATAATCTTTTAAAATAGTAAATGATATAGATTTCCATCATGTTGACATCTATGGTTCTGTCAAATATACTATTTAGTTGCACTATTCTCTTTATGGTTTGATTTTCACATCCATAAAATAGAGCACATACCGCTTTATAACGAGTCCAGATTTATTCCCGCATACACGTGCGGTGTGTCATTGATAATTCCCTGGTTTGATTTTTACAACAATAACAATTGAGTTCAGTGCCCACCTAAGATGCAACTTTCTCGCGTTATCTTCCATTATCCTGACTAGGTGGAATTTTCCTTGCGTTCCACACTGTCGTTTATGTTGATTTAAGCAACATTAGATCTGGGAAGCATTGATCTAATAATGACTAAAAGTATAGAAAATCTGGAGTTTCTTCAAGTTTACACGTATAGTGGTATCAAACAGAGTTCCAAGCCTGATGAGATTCCGCACGATTTGACCCTTTCTTTTGCAAATTATTAGGTAGATCGCTACTCAATACATAACGTGCCTATGGCTATATTTGGAATCATTCTTGTTGCGCTATGTACATAGAGTTTCCTAATTTGCATTTGGTCAATAGGTAAAATTGACCTTAGTGCCCCTTGATAATATGGCTCCCTTCTCCGTTTTTACTCTTCTGTTGAGTTAGGTGAGTCTAATCGCTCCACACCATCATCTATGTCTACTCAAGTGACAGTGTACTTGGAAGCCATCTTGGTTATCCCTTTAGAGAATCGAGTCCTCTTTCTACTTCCTTGCAATTGGTGGTCCTTTCTCCATTCCCACACACAGGTCAGGTGCACTTACTTATCCAATCAAGTAGGGTATATAAACAGCAGTTGATAGAGCTTTCAGTTGCCATCGTTCGTGGAAGGAGCATAGAACCCCCGTGTCCCGCCGCCGGATTTTTGGAGCCCTGTTGATATCTATTGGGTGAGTCCTGGGAGAAATCCTTAATGCGGCACCTTCAATCTAGTCACTCTTTAGTTGACTCGCTAGTTTTAAATAATGAGCGAGTAACATAACTTCCCTACCATTTTTTCTATTTTACAGACAGGGAGTTATTTTAAAATCATCTGAATCAACCGCCTCTGAGCGCAACCAAAAAGGTAACCATCAGTCCTTCATCTCCTTAAGAGTTTTAGTTAAGAAATTGCTATCCTGTGACTATATAGTATAGATGTTTATGCCAGTTTTCTTTCTATCCATTCTGTAGGCAATCATCACAATTAACTATCCCCACATCAGGAGGATCATACCTTTCCAGTTTCACATAAATACGCATTACTGCGGCCACTACTTTTTAACTCCAGGCGGCGGGTCTAAATGAACCCCTACTCCTTAATTAAGGTACCTTCATCTTCAAAAGTAAAAAACTATATCCTTACTAATTGTTTAGTTAAAATTTAAAAATCAAAAGTTGAAAGATCGAATATATTGAAAGATCCTATAATTTCTTTAGGAAATATAGAAATTTAAATCAACATTCGAGACCAACGAATCACATCAATGTTTATGGAATATCCATCTGCAAACCTCAATTAAAATAGGTAATACACCAATCTTGTTCGTCTATTAAGTATTGGCCATGAAGAAATCATAAGACTAGGCTATAATAATAAGGGCTCAAATGTTCATTTACTGTTTCTTTATGGTTTAGAATATCTACATAACATAAACAAAAGAAAGGGTACTCGTTGGACGTACAGACCAGATTGCGTCATCGAATTACAGCAATATATTTCGTGTTTTTAAAGTAAGTGACCTTATTTATGATATAGATGCATTGCATATTATTATTTAGGTCCTGCTAGAATAACTTCCTGATAACTGCGACCATCTCTAGTGTTCTCTACTTCATCGTTCACGCTAGTTAGAGGTTCAACTAGAGAGATACAAATATCAGAATCCCTTTATTAACCATCCAATGTAAAAACCCTTTAAACTTACAACATTGGGAATAGTCAATCTATGACTATAAGACACTGTCTTCTTTCTGTGACCACTAGTGCAGATAAAAGATTATGGGTTCAATGATCTACCACAGTTACGCATGTATGATTACCTTCAAGGCAAGGAAATGAAATCCTTAATAGTAATGTTATAATATAAAAACGTTTGGTCAAAACAAAATGGAAAGTCTGAGACTACTACAATAACATTGGATTGTTCTGAAGTGTTTTTATGTTACACAACAAGAGTAATATTGTACATAATGTTTCTTTATATGATATTTTCCTTTTTGTAGATACTATCGTGGCTGCTCCAGAAGAAGGCGCTGGTTCGCCGAAACGCGCGTAGAGATTAATTTAGCCACATTTTTCTCTTAAAAATTGTGTTCATTTTATGTAACTTCTACCTCGTTGAATTATTTGCTTCTTTTTAACAGTGTTGTTGTGTATTCTCAATTCATTGAGTTACATGTGTTTAATGTAAATTGTAAATGTGTATTATTATTTCAATGTGTTTTAATAATTTGTGAATAAAATTGAACTCCCCTTTTTTACAAAAAACCAATGTTTTAGCTCAGTTCATTTCGACCTCTCGTTACGCTCTGTTGCCTAGATTGATATATATCAAATTAAATAACGAAATATTACAATACTGCCACAGAATATGCTTCTCTATGCGGCTTACAATGCATAATTTGCAGCATAATTCCAGTGCCTATGATTACATTCATTGCACCCAGCCTTAAAAGCACGGCAACTCAACTGCCTCAAACTGGCTAAGTCACACCAGCAGGCCAGATGCCCAAAACTGGCTACCCAAAAAAAACCACTCCATTATCTAGGCATAACTCAAAATCAATAACACTCCTGTTCAATGCATCTCTCTATTGAACTCATATATTATCCTCTTTAGTCATGAAAAAAACAATTGTTTTAAAGAAAAAACGTCTGTCAATGGTCTATGTTTTGTACCACTGCTCATCTACTCCAATGCTGCTTCTGGTCAATTCACCCAATCGATAGTTGTTAGCAGCTGATGGCTCTCTGCTGTACAGTATTCAGTAATCTACTCCGACCTCCAGCCGCCTTCCAACACTTCCCACCCCCAAGAAAGTTAATCAAAATGCTCATGATGCATCGTGAAATCTAAAGAATAGACAGGTAGCAAGGGTCTGGCCTTGAAAAAAATAGAAACTCTTAAGCCCTCCTCTGCGAACCTCTTCTTGGGAGGAGAGGGGGCACCCAACAGTAATAGGAAATGTTCTTGTTTATCCAGTGTTTTAACAAGGTGCATGAGAAATACAAAGTCGGGAGAAGAACAGAAGGAAAGAAAGGTGCTAGATAGAGAAGAGATCCCTGTTCTTTAATACGTCATAAGGAGTATCAATCTTCGACCACAGGTCAGCGTGCGGGCCGGAGAAGCGAAGCAGGACCACCAAGGGGATCATGACAAACACCTACCGAGGACTGAGCGAGAGGAGGGCAGTCAGCAGGTCCGCGAAATGGTAGGAAGGTGATTGGACGGCATTTTTTGAAGCGCCCAATGACACGCCGCCCTCCCGGATTTAAGTGCCAAGGTGAGCGCCCGGGTCATGTGTGCCTTCAACGTTGGGATCCGTGTCAGGCCAAAATCAAACAAATTGGACACGCACACAAAATGTTTATAACTGCTCTAGAGAAGTTGTCACGTGCTCCTGGGGTATCACCCCCTGACTGGGGTGTACGAGTAACAGCAACAAGCGGCGGGACTGGTTCCAGCGACCTCCCCCTGGGCACAGCGTGTATGCTCACAACATATTGTGTTGTTCATGTAAACCATGAAACTATATATTCCAATATTCAAAGGTTGAGATTGTTAAAGAGGACTTTATTCATTCTCTTCAGATATCATAGTAAGAAAAATAATCCTTCAGGATGAATGTTATGTCATCATCAAAACATCTTCACAGTATCACCAAATCCCTATGCATTGGGGGAAGAACGCCCTTCATCAGGGGAATAATCTGTAAACATAAAAAAGCGTGTGATTTTTTAGTGTCTCGCACCAACAAAAACAATGAATCAATGTATCAGCATACTAAGTGGTTAATAAACAACTGTGAAATGCGTATAAAGTAACTGGTAAGTGGTTGTAAGTAAATGCTCTGAATCAAAAGAAATGTATGAGCTCAAAAGACTTTTTGCACCTTCTGCAACGCAAATATATGGCGTTGAAGTTTTAACCAAGTAACTAAGATGTCAACTTCGTGACTGTGTAAGTATCTACCCGATAGTAAACATTGTGTTTGGGAGCTAGCTGAAAGAATGTGGTTAAAAGCGGCCGTGAGATATCAGAAAGACTAATAGCAAGGTGAAAAAGTGCTCACAAACATACGGTGAAACGACATATAAAATGACACCGAAACATAAAGACAAGTGTGCCCTGTCAATAAAAAGTAGATGTCGGAAAAACCGATAACGGAGTGGGAAAAGTACTCGCAAGCGTGCGATGGGACAACATGTAAACAATCGTTATACCGGCGGATTAAAAACAGCTGTGCCACGTGAAAGTTAACGTGGAGTCAAAAAAAATAATGGCATGCAAAATACAGACCTGGTATCAGAACAAGTAGATACAACTTACGGTACAAAAAGTGCTCGCGATAAACTCCAAGGTGCGGATGTGAACGTCGGGCTGTAGACGGGTGACCGGATATAGTGTTGCCGATCGTCACGGCATAAAAGACAGAGGGAATGCACACATAAATGTTCAAAAACAATGACGCCATCTTAAGATGGGAAAAACATGAAAAGACTTCATGCTGACAATAAGAGTCACGATCTGTAAACAATTCAGCGGAGTACTCGAGATGTGGAAAAGAGGTGAAAACATGCATGTAATGAACACAGTGTTAGTAAAAAAAAGTGCACAATTATGTACAAACATATATACGAAAGAGAGATTGATGAGGAGGGTACAGGAATTCAAAGGAATAGGTACAGCCAAAAATTGATACAAATGAGGATGAAAATAAGAATAAGAATTAAATGAAAATAAGACCATTGAGAATGAGAAAAAGTTTACAGTTGCATTAGAGGTAACAGGAAAACTCCATCCGATCATTGAGACCGTTGGGTTTCATTGAGTTCAAATATTTAATCCAGTAATTCTCTCGTTTGTAAGAGAAAGTTGTTTTTGTTACGGCCTTCACGTCTCTCCACTACTTCAATATCCGCGAACTGCAGTTGGCTGATGTTGTGCCGATATTCCTTGAACTGTATTGCAATTGTGGACTTAACGCTGCAAGTTCTGATGTAGCTTTTATGTTCATTGATACGCGTTTTAATATTTCTTTCGTGTCAGGCCGCCGTTGGATTTTCCATTCCGGGATCAACAAGAGAGTGCAGGTGTGGCAGCTGTTTGAGGTCAGCGACAGCCAGTGTGAGGCGTGAGTTCCCCCTGGTGGTGGCGAGAGGAAAGTACTAGGCCCTCAGACGAGGAAGTGAGGGCTGATGAACCAAGCGGTCTCCGTGTGCAAGCGTGCCATGCGCACGCTGGGTTCAAGGCCAGCCCTACCCGGGGACAGGAGATGGGCACGCGTATGGAGTGCACATCTCCTCTCCGTACGCATGCACATCTCCTGTCCCCCTTCGGCAGAGAAACAGACGACTATAGGTCTCGCCAAGACGAGCAGCGCATGCGCTGCATCGCTAGGTGAGACCTAAAAAGGGATTGCCGGACTGGAAAACATAGCTGATGTTTTTCCAGGTGCTGTCAGAACATTTCATAAAGACATAAGTGTATTCACAGATCAGACTAGGTAAAGTGGAACATGGCTAAGTGTGGGCGGAAGGTTAGGTGGAAGAAAAAGGCTGGATGGATGAGCACAAGCACTGCTCAATGTGCTCTTTGTGCTGCCTCCGACACTCCCAGCTCTTTAGTTCCCAAGAGCTACTACTGTGTAACAGGTAAAAATATATATTAAAAGCACAGAACGAGCTGCAAATTTAAATAAAGTGATCACAGAAAGTCAGATAAGCATCAAGCCTGCTGCGAGAGTCTACAGGCTAGAGACAGACGGCCATGGACTTGTGTTGTAACCTGTGTTGTTGCTATTCTATGCATCATCTCCATAGTTCCCAGTTCACTGCTGCTCAGCCAGTGTAATGGAATGGAATGTGGATGAGTGCCTGTTTGGTATGTCTGTCAGTTGGAGAGAGTGGGCTGAGCAGCAAGAATGCTGCTCTTGTTGGGGTATTTACCACCTTATGTATAGCCTGTAACCTAAGACACGAGTTCAACAATAAATCTACATGTTATGATTTACATGACTGGATACCAGTCTTCCTACTTACAAGAAGGTATAATTGTTTACAACAAATTCCACCAGCTGTCAGAAACAAAAAATAATTACCAAATATAGGGTGAGGGACCATGAGCAGCAGAAAGAGATAGAGAAAGACAGACCTTTCGAGAGTCCAACATGTAATGACCACATACACAAGACATGGAATCCTCAAATACATGCACAAATACCAAATGTAACCTCTGCAACCGTGGACTGAGACTGAAATGGGTAGAACAGTATTTAACAGTAAGTAAACTCTTTTTACATGGAGTGAGTTGCGCAATGCATTGTGTTCCACAAGTGCCTAAATCGTCAAACTAACTAAAGTAATTGACTGTTTCAGCAGCGTTATACTTGCATAATGAAGTAATCCAGTGTTCCATAGACTCATCACAGAAATGTTTTTTTTTTTCTGTGAACAAAAATATTGAATTCCTTAAAAATAGTTAATTCCATTGCTTCGAATAAAATGAACTATCCCAATGCATTTCACTGAACCCTTAGTAAGGGCATTTTTCTCATGTGCTTTGAATCATGACCAGTCATAAAATCACATGCAAGTATCTCAGAAAATGATGATCAAATAGCCGCACACTGGTAATGGAAATGGATAGTAGCAGAAACCCCTGCATTTTAAATACAACTAATGAAAGAACACACAGAGAATCAGGCGTCTAATGCAGAGTGAGTGTCCATGTGCTAGAGACAGAGACAGGAAGACCTAAAATCCAATATGTGCCACATAATGACTGAATACAAGGTGAGGGGCTACAGGATGGAACTACAAAAAGACCTGGTATTCAAAATACAGAATATGCAAACCTCGACTGCAGACCTGCACAGTCCTGTGGATTGCAAATACATAATCTTCAACTATGGGCTGATGATATAAATAGATCTGGAACTTCAGCCCCTACGGGTGTACTTTGGGTGCTAACTCAGAACCCCCTTTGCCCTGAGCCGAACACCAGGACCTTTGCTCCCACAACCCTGTGGCCTGCTCGTGAGTGGCCACCAACCGGAGGCCCCTTATCCACCATTGGATAACATTGGGCCTCAGCACTCTGCACCCGGCCGCCCTACTGCCGCGGGGGGTGCTTTGAGAGTGCATCCTTGACCCTGGGGGAACGAGTGCATCCTTGACCCTGGGGGAACCCTTGTTCTAACCCCAGAAACTCCACCCCAAAGACCGAGTACTTACCTGTTAACCGATAACTTCATTTCTCTCCTCAGGAATACATTGACAGTTTTTCATTAAAAAATGTTCTAATTGTGGAGTTGATTTGTACTAAAACCTGAAAAATTACAACTGTGCAAAACTGATTTTACTTACCTTTTCTCTAGGAAATGTCCCAGTGTGATATCACGACATATCACACTGAGTAGAAAAAGTAACTTAAAAAGTAATCTGAGAAAAAATTGGACATTTAACTTACCTGTATTTCAATCAATTGTGTTTGAACTTGCATTCAATTGTAAAACTGCATACGATTTTGCAAAGCATTTATTTCACTTACCTGTGCCAGGCTTCGCTTGGTTCTAGAAATAAAATAACTTAATATTTTTATACAAACAAAATTGGTCTGAGTTCAGTCTTTGAGTGTGTGACATCATTTGCTGATTGAGTGTGTACAACAAATGCTTAACACTACCCTCTGATAAAGCCTTACTGC
Organism: Lissotriton helveticus; assembly: GCF_964261635.1. Lineage (NCBI taxonomy): Eukaryota > Metazoa > Chordata > Amphibia > Caudata > Salamandridae > Lissotriton > Lissotriton helveticus. The sequence goes on from NC_136061.1 coordinate 1,502,617,138, forward strand.
TCGACCACAATACCACAAATAGAGAGTAAGGTGATATCTACGTTTACCTCTGCCTACCTTTGGGGTTCCACTGGACTATGTGCACACCATACCTCATGTTGGTATAGTATATACAGAGCCAGCTTCCTACAGCTGGTACTCTAGGGCACATTACTATGAATGGGTCTGCTGTTGGGGTTTGTGTATTACTTCCAGACAGTAGCTCAAAGGGGGCTTTGGTGTGGACAGGGTCAGCCATCCTGCCAGGATGGCTGGGGGCAGAGCTGTAACCAGCCCCACTTACACCTCAAATGGGCTGCACACACAAAGGAATCTGACACCAGACCTGCCGTGCCTTTTGTCACTCTAGACTTCTAGGAGTCTTAAAAGGAGAAGGGAATAACTTTCCAGAACCAGATGTAGGTGTAGTACAGGGAATCACCCCTTTAAAGGCTGAAACCAGATATAAAAATTGACCATGTGAGTCTCTGATGGAAAACACTTGTGGACCTGTGGAAATTACAGAGGACAGCCCTGCTGCTTAAGGACTGCCTTGCTGTCTGAAAAGGAAGTCTAAACCTGCTTGCCTTCATTCCAGGCTAATATCGGAGTGACTTAAGAGTCAGTTGGCTGTTCTCCTGTTTGAGTTACAGGAACAAAACAAGCTGCGAAGGCCTCCTTGCAAATGCCTAGCTGACCTACTGCACATGGCCCTGCAACTGGATCAGCCTGTGCCCTGGCTAGCCTTTGCTGGAGTGAGTACCGGACCCCTAGGAGGTGCCTGCTGATCCTGGGTCCTTAGCTGGCATCAATTGGAACTCCTCCCTAGAAAAGGGGTGAAATCCTGAAGTTTGGGCTTTACAGGATCGCAAACTGGCCCCATTACGCTGATGCCCGCAAAGACCACCAATGTGAAGCTCAGGTGAAGATCTGCACTTTGCGGTACAGTGACGACCGGCAATGCAAAATCTGCACTTCACACTACAGTAACAACCTATGCTGACCGCCAACATGAAGTTCAAGAAACGACAGTCCTAGACGCCCGACCGGCTCTTTCTACTACAGCGACGACCATTCGCGGCGATAAGCATACTCCTCCCAGACGTCTCCACTGCATACGGATCTCTTTGTGCTGAACTTTGTTCAGAGGGACAAACCTGGTCCCTGTATCCAGCCAGCCCTTCGCCCCGTTGTGGTAGGCCTTAACTTGTGAGTTTCCCCGGTCTAGGAACACTGGATAACCACGAGTGGAGTTATATATACACTGAAAACATTGGAATTGTATATCTCCAGTTCTACCGATTGGATTTTTGCCATTTTTGGATCATTTTATTCATTAAAATGTACACTATTGTTGTAAACTGGTGTGGGATTTTTCTTGGATTGTGTTTTTACTTTATTACTGTTTGTGTACTCCATGTATATTTTACCCATTGCTACCAAGTTAAGCTTGACTGCTTTGTGCCAAGCTACCAGAGGATTAAGCGCAGATTAATTTAATGACTTTTTTATGGTGCACCCTGACAAGAATGGTGGTTGTTGCCTGGGTGGGGCTTCCACTACCGTCAGCCAATAATCCAATTTCTTACACGCACTTATAAAGGAATGGGACTAAGAAGCAGAAAAGACTAAAACAAGACAGAAAAAAAAACAGGCACCAGGAGATGAGACATGTAAACTCACCACAGGCTCACGCTTGTGCCACAGCTATTTCTCCTATCAGATAACTGTACCCTTAGTCATCACCACAAACAACACATCACGCCCAAAGAAAAACTGTGCCGACCTCTACTTAAGAATAACTTTAAATGATAAGATGACACACACACTTCATCCCTCCGGGGAATGAACATAACACACCGAAATTCAGGCCTAAACACCTACTGAGTGCAACGTGTGGCACAAACATCCATTATTTAACGCCTTCGGGGCTGATGACGAGCTGGGCTCGTCATGGCGCACACCGGTCGTGCGCTGATGACAAGGCCAGCTCGTCATCAGCCCCACCCTCGGGGGAAGCGCTGGCGCTCCCCCCCGAGGGTCTCCGATCTTGGTTGTTTTGCTGGGGGTGGCAGCGGAAGAGTTTCCGCTGCCGCCCCCGCCGCCCCCCATGGGAATCCCTGATGACGTCAGCGCGCACAGCGCGCGCGGACATCATCAGGGATTCCCAGCGCTCGGGAAGCCATTTGCTTCCTGAGCGCTGGAGAACAAGGTAGGTTTCTTGTGTCTGGCAGGGGTTTGGGGCAGCGAAGAGGCATCAGGGGAGAGGAAAGATTTTCCTCTCCTCTGATGTCTCTTTGCAGGGCATTTCAGCCTCACGATCGCGCACAGCGTCGCGATTGTGCGGCGGAAATGCCCCCACTAGCACCAGGGATGTAATTTTAGTTTATAGGAAGCGACCCCTTGGGCAAGGGTCGCTTCCAGGCGGGGTCTGATAATGTTTTCGTTTTTCTGCCCCCCTGGGGGCAAATTGGCCCGTTTTTTCGGCCGTTTTGCCCCCAGGGGGGGCGGAAATTCCCCACTAGCACCAGGGTTGTTTTTTGCTGGCAAATATGGCGGTCATGTTTTTTGTTTACGTTTTTCTGTCCCCCCTGGGGGCAAATCGGACCGTTTTTCTTTTGCTTTTTTGCCCCCAGGGGGGGGACAGAAAATGCCCACTAGCACCAGGGATTTCGTTTTTAGCTTTTAGGAAGCGACCCCTTGGGCAAGGGTCGCTTCCAGGTGGCCTCCCAATTAACTTTGTTTTTCTGCCCCCCCCTGGGGGCAAATCGGCCCGTTTTTCAGCCGTTTTGCCCCCAGGGGGGCAGAAATTTCCCACTAGCACCAGGGATTTTTGTTGGGGCAATGTGTTTGTTTTGGGAAACGACCCCTTGGGTAAGGGTCGCTTCCAGGTGGCCATGATTGTGTTTTTGTTTTTCTGTCCACCCTGGGGGCAAATCGGCCCGTTTTTTTGCCGTTTTGCCCCCAGGGGGGGCAGAAAATGCCCACTAGCACCAGGGAATTTAAATTTAGTTTTTAGGAAGCGAACCCTTGGGCAAGGGTCGCTTCCTGGTGGCAAGTAATTATGTTTTTGAATTTCTGCCCGCCCTTGGGGCAAATCGGCCCGTTTTTTTTTACGTTTTGCCTCCTGTTTTTTGGCCCACTAGGCCCTAGGGTTTGAGTTTTGTTCCAATATTGGTTTTAATTTTGGTTGTTTTTTGCTGTCCGCCTCCCTTGGTGCCGGTTGGTCTTTTTTTGTCCTTACTGCCTTGGCTGGTGGTGTGTGTGGAGTGGTGCTTGGCTGGTGGTGTGTGTAGAGTGGCGCTTGGCTAGAGGTGTGCGTGGAGTGGTACTTGGCTGTCTGTGCACGGAGTGGTGTGTGGAGTGGCGCTTGGCTGGCGGTGTGTGTGGAGTGGCGCTTGGCTTGCAGTGTGCGTGGAGTGGTGTTTGGCTGGCGGTGTGTGTGGAGTGGCGCTTGGTTGGTGGTGTGCGTGCAGTGGTACTTGGCTGTCTGTGCACGGAGTGCTGCTTGGCTGGCGGTGTGTGTGGAGTGGCGCTTGGCTGGATGGTGTGCGTGGAGTGGTACTTGGTTGTCTGTGCACGGAGTGGTGTTTGGCTGGTGGTGTGTGTGGAGTGGTGTTTGGCTGGCGGTGTGTGTGGAGTGGTACTTGGCTGGATGGTGTGCGTGGAGCGGTGCTTGGCTGGCCGTGAGTGGCGCTTGGCTTGCGGTGTGTGTGGAGTGGTACTTGGCTGTCGGTGTGCGCTGAGTGGTGTTTGGCTGGCGGTGTGCGTGGAGGGGTACTTGGCTATCTATCCACGGAGTGGTGCTTGGCTGGCGGTGTGTGTGGAGTGGCGCTTGGCTGGTGGTGTGTGTGGAGTTGTACTTTGCTGTCTGTGCACGGAGTGCTGCTTGGCTGGCGGTGTGTGTGGTGTGGCGCTTGGCTGGTGGTGTGCGTGGAGTGCTACTTTGCTGTCTGTGCACGGAGTGGTGCTTGGCTGGCGGTGTGCGTGGAGTGGCGCTTGGCTGGTGGTGTGCGTGGAGTGGTACTTGGCTGTCTGTGCACGGAGTGGTGCTTGGCTGGGGGTGTGTGTGGAGTGGCGCTTGGCTGGATGGTGTGCGTGGAGTGGTACTTGGCTGTCGGTGTGCGCTGAGTGGTGTTTGGCTGGCGGTGTGCATGGTCTGGTGCTTGGATGGTGGTGTGGGTGTTAGGCTTCCCATTGGTGTAGAGCGGCAAGAGGCATCTGGGCCTGCTTGGTTTCCCGGTGGTGTAGTGCAGCAAGAAGCATCTCAGGCTGCTGGGCTTCCAGTTGGTGTAGTGCAGGAAGAGCCCTCTGGGGATGCTATGTCTTCTGTTGGTGTTGTGCAGCCAGAAGTATCTGTGGCTGTTAGGCTTCCCGTTGGTGAACAGCAGCAAGAGGCTTCTGGGCTGCAGGCTGGGGTGGCTGCTCCCCCCGTTGATAGGGATGGCCTCTGGGTTCCCCCTGGCATGGTGCAGCCGGCATTGCCAGAGTTCACTGGTGTTCCTGGGTGTAGAGTGAATACTGAGAATTTTCTGCCAATACATTTTTTCAGTTGTTTTTTGACTATGTGTTTTTGCAAGAGATTGTTGATCAAACTAATTTGTATGCAGAACAGTTTTTGAGGGCCAACAGTGCCAGCCTTAAGCCCTATGCTAGAGCAATCCGGTGGACTCCCACAAATGTTGAAGAGATGAAGAAGTTTTTGGGATTAACTTTTTTGATGGGCTTGCTAAGGAAGCCATCAATGTCTTCATATTGGTCCACTAGTCCCTTGATGGCAACAGCTATATTTCCAGCAGTCATAAGTCGTGATCGGTATATGCTTCTTCTTCGGATGATGCATTTTGTTGATAATAGTTTAGCGTTGTCACGCGATCACCCTGATTGTGACCGTTTGTTTAAAATTCGGCCTGTCCTTGATCACTTTGTTGATCGTTTTTCTGAGATCTTTGCTCCTGATAAAGAAATTGCAGTGGATGAGTCTTTGCTGTTGTTCAAGGGCCGCTGGTTTTTAGGCAATACATTCCTAGTAAGAGGGCACGCTATGGAATCAAACTGTATATGCTGTGTGACAGTGAGAGTGGATATGTCTACAATTTCAGGGTGTACAATGGTAAGGAGTCCAGCATTAACCCTCCTGGTTGTCCTTCTACTTTTGGAGTGACTGAGAAAATTGTGTGGGAACTAGGTAGAGGATTATTTAACAAAGGCCATCATTTATATGTAGATAACTTCTACACTGGTGTGCGGTTGTTCAAGGAGTTGGCCAAAGTGGGCACTGTTGCTTGTGGCACAGTGCGCAGTAACCGTAAAGGTTTCCCAAAGGAACTTGTTTGCAAAAGGCTTGTGCGGGGACAGTCTACAGCATTGCGATGTGGGGAGCTTCTAGCTGTGAATTTTTCAGACAAGAGAGATGTGTACATGCTGACTACTATCCACGATGAAAGTACAGAACCTGTGCCTGTTTGGGGTCAGGGTGCTGAAGTGCGCAAACCTGTGTGCATTTTAGCTTACAATAAGTTCATGGGTGGTGTTGACAGAGTAGATCAGAGGTTGGAACCTTATGCTGCTCTTCGATAGGCTTACGTTTGGTACAAGAAGTTGGCTATCCATCTGTTCCATTTGGCATCCTTTAATGCTTTTGTTGTGTACCAGAAGTCTTGTCCTGAGAAGAAGATGCCTTTTGTTAAGTTTCAGGAGTCTATAATAGGCAGCCTTGTACTTGTGGAGCAGGCAAGTGTTCCTAGATTTGGAGTGGTGGAGGAAGTGGCTAGATTGAAAGATCGCCACTTTCCTGAATCTATTCCTTCCACTACCGCAAGAGACTTTCCGACAAGAAGATGCAGAGTCTGTTGGCGAAGATGCGTGCGGAAGGAGTCTCGTATATACTGTCCCGACTGTCCTTCTAAGCCTGGATTGTGTCTGTCAGCTTGTTTTAAATCGTACCACACGCAAAAGAAGTTTTGGGAGTTTTAATGAGCTGTAAAGTAAATTGCCTGGTCTGCATTCTGTAAAAATTTTTCGTTTGTTTCAAGGTTTGGCATTAGTGCAAAGTGTTTAGTTTAAGAATTTGTGTTAGCTGATTTGTAGGTATTTCCATTTGTTTAGTGTTATTTTGAAAAAAAGAATTCTAAATGTGTTTGTGGTGTGTGCCGGTTGGTGGCGGTGTGTGTGGAGTTGCGCTTGGCTGGTGGTGTGCGTGGAGGGGTACTTGGCTGTCTATGCACGGAGTGGTGCTTGGCTGGCGGTGTGTGTGGAGTGGCGCTTGGCTGGTGGTGTGTGTGGAGTGGTACTTGGCTGTCTGTGCACGGAGTGGTGCTTGGCTGGCGGTGTGTGTGGAGTGGCGCTTGGCTGGTGGTGTGTGTGGAGTGGTACTTGGCTGTCTGTGCACGGAGTTGTGCTTGGCTGTCGGTGTGCGCTAAGTGGTGTTTGGCTGGTGGTGTGCATGGTCTGGTGCTTGGATGGTGGTGTGGGTGGACTGGCGCTCGGCTGGCGGTGTGTGAGTAGTTACTTTCTGTTGGTCACTACACACACTGCTAGTTGAGTGACACTCCACGCAGTCCATCATTTTGTGTAGTTGCAGTGTCAGAAATGTGGGCGTGTGAAAGTGATGGGCCCTTGAATGGCGCTGTTTGCTGGTGTGAGTGTTGAAATGTGATGGGTCCGCGGCTGGCGGTGTGAATGTTTTGAATGTGTCACACGTACGAAAGGTGTATGAATGGCCTGTAAAGAGGTTGGTGCCTTGACGTGGCTTTACAGCTCACGAGCTGAGAGTCAGTGGTTCAGTTAATCATACTTTCAATTATACGCAGTGTATTTCATTTTTTGTGAAATTACTTGCGAATACAATTGTATGTACTGAATCATCACTCACCCTCGTGCCAAATCCAACCAGTATGTGAGTGTGCTTGCGGATTAGATGGCTGTGCAGTACATTTTATTTTTCTCTTTCTGCAGTAGGGTGTACCTTGTCCCTTATTGTGATTGTTGTAATGTGTTGCTTTTCCTTCCAGATGGTGTCAGTGGTCTGGTTTGTATCAGGTATGAAAGGTGCGTGAATGGCCTGTAAAACGGTTGGTGCCTTGTCGTGTCTTTACAGCTCACGAGTTGCGAGTCACTGGTTCGGTTTTTATGCATTTATTTATTAACATTGTCACCATTGTCTAATCCACCAGCTTTTGCAAGAGGGGTTACCTGGGTTTTTGGCCCCGTGCTAGACGGCCATCTAGGGAAACCTACCAAACCCACACATTTCTGAAAAGTAGACACCCGGGGGCTTCCAAGGACGTATGGATTGCGTGGATCCTCCAACGTTCCTTTACCCAGAATCCCTTGTAAACCTCAATTTTAGCTGAAAAAAAATCAGTTTTTTCACACTTTTTTGTGTGGGAAAGCGTGGCATCACTGGGCTCACACAAATGACCTCCCACCCAGCGTCCCCCCAGGTCTCCCGATAAAAATGGTACCTCACTTGCGTGGGTAGGCATAGTGGGTGCTACAGGAAAAGGCCCAATTCGTACTGTGGAGACCAAAAAATTACCTTTAGCAAAACAATCTTATTTTTTGAGGGGGTCACCTGAGCTTTTGGCCCGGGGCTTGGCGGGCATCTTTGGAAACTACCAAACCCAAACAGTTCTGAAAACTAGACACCCGGGGGAGTCCAGGGAGGTATGGCATGCGTGGGTCCCCCAATGTTTTCCTACCCAGAAATCCCTGCAAACCCTAAATTTAGGTTAAAAAACCCACTTTTCCATACATTTTTGGGTGGGAGCTCGCTGCCGGCACAAATGTCCTACCACCCAGCGTTCCCCTTGTTCTCCCGAGTAAAATGATACCTCACTTGTGTGGGTGGGCCAAAGGCCTGTGACTAAGGTAGGGGGGCTTAATTTGTCAAACTGAAATACTACTTTTTTTTAAATTAATTTTTAGCCTGTTCTGCTTTGGCGCACCCACACAAGTGAGGTATCCTTTTACTCGGGAGAACAAGGGGAACGCTGGGTGGTAGGACATTTTTGCCGGCACAGAGATCCCACGCAAAAAAGTTTGGAAAAGTGATATTTTTACCTAATTTTAAGGTTTGCAAGGAATTCTGGGTAGGAAAACATTGGGGGACCCATGCTTGCCATACCTCCCTGGACTCCCCCGGGTGTCTAGTTTTCAGAACTGTTCGGGTTTGGTAGTTTCCAAAGATGGCCACCGAGCCCCGGGCCAAAAACTCAGGTGCCCCCCCCAAAAATTCAAGTTAGTTTTGCAATAGGGTATTGTAAATTCACCACCGTACGATTTGAAGCGTTTCCTGTTGCAGCCACTATGCCTACCCACGCAAATTAGGTACCATTTTTTTCGGGAGACCTGGGGGAACGCTGGGTGGGTGGAAATTTGTTGATCCACGCAGATTCCAGAACTTTCCACCACAGAAATGTAAGGAAAATGTGTTTTTTTGTCAAATTCTTAGCTTTGCAAGGGATTCTGGGTAACAAAACCTGGGGGTAGGCAGACGAGTCACCCCATCCTGAATTCCCCTGGGTGTCTACTTTTCAAAAATGTATAGGTTTGCTAGGTTTCCCTAGGTGCTGGCAGAGCTAGGGCTCAAAAACAAAAGGTAGTCTTCTTTGTACAAAAAGCGCAAGATTTCACTAGGAAATTGAGGTGCGACCACGTTGCGTTTTGCGCTGTTTCATGTCGCAGCCACTATGCCTACCCACGCAAGTGAGGTACCATTTTTTTGGGGAGACCTGGGGGAACGCTGGGTGGGTGGAAATCTGTTGATCCATGCAGATTCCAGAACTTTCCACCACAGAAATGTGAGGAAAATGTGTTTTTTTTTGTCAAATCTTTAGGTTTGCAAGGGATTCTGGGTAACAAAACCTGGGGGTAGGCAGACGAGTCACCCCATCCTGGATTCCCCTGGGTGTCTAGTTTTAAAAAATGTATAGGTTTGCTAGGTTTCCCTAGGTGCAGGCAGAGCTAGGGCTTAAAAACAAAAGGTAGTCTTTTGGTCCAAAAAGGGCAAGATTTTACTGGGAAATTGAGGTGCGACCACGTTGCGTTTTGCGCTGTTTCATGTCGCAGCCACTATGCCTACCCACGCAAGTGAGGTACCATTTTTTTCGGGGACCTGGGGGAACGCTGGGTGGGTGGAAATTTGTTGATCCACGCAGATTCCAGACCTTTCCACCACAGAAATGTAAGGAAAATGTGGTTTTTTTGTCAAATTCTTAGCTTTGCAAGGGATTCTGGGTAACAAAACCTGGTGGTAGGCAGTCGAGTCACCCCATCCTGAATTCCCCTGGGTGTCTACTTTTCAAAAATGTATAGGTTTGCTAGGTTTCCCTAGGTGCTGGCAGAGCTAGGGCTCAAAAACAAAATGTAGTCTCTTTGTCCAAAGAGCGCAAGATTTCACTGGGAAATTGAGGTGCGACCACGTTGCGTTTTGCGCTGTTTCGTGTCGCAGCACTATGCCTTCCCACGCAAGTGAGGTACCATTTATTTCCGGAGACCTGGGGGAACGCTGGGTTGGTGGAAATTTGTTGATCCACGCAGATTCCAGAACTTTCCACCACAGAAATGTGAGGAAAATGTGTTTTTTTGTCAAATTCTTAGCTTTGCAAGGGATTCTGGGTAACAAAACCTGGTGGTAGGCAGTCGAGTCACCCCATCCTGTATTCCCCTGGGTGTCTACTTTTCAAAAATGTATAGGTTTGCTTGGTTTCCCTAGGTGCTGGCAGAGCTAGGGCTCAAAAACAAAAGGTAGTCTCTTTGTCCAAAGAGCGCAAGATTTCACTGGGAAATTGAGGTGCGACCATGTTGCATTTCGCGCCGTTTCCTGTCGCAGGCACAAGGCCGACCCACACAAGTGAGGTACCGTTTTTATCGGGAGACTTGGGGTAATTCAGATTTGTAAATCAACTGTTATTACCAATTGAGCTTCCATGCATTTCTCCCTTTCAATGAAAGACATTGTGTAAAAAAAAAATCTTTATGAATAATGACCAATAATACTCATGCTAGTAGGAGTATTCCCAATTTTGAAAATGTGCAATTATATACTGTTTCTGAACTCTATAATTTGTACCCAATTCAGAAATACATAGGTGTCTTTCATACAGATTTTTCCATGTATACATTTTCCAAGACAAAGTGTAATGCAACTCTTGCGTTTTTCTTCAATACAGGTTCCACGATCAGCTAAATAATTTGCAGATTTTGACAACAAACGTTGTTTTGCACACAAGCGAATCGCAGGGTATTACATTTGCTGCACACGGGTGTAATGCCAAGCCAGACGCTGTAAGGAAGCTAGCTGGTCACCTTCGGCTTGCGATTGCTGCACATGAAAATGTAAACTAAGGTCACTGCTGCCCTAACAATGTAAGTATCCCAAATTCACAGCCTGGGGGCAGGGCGTTTATTTGCAACCTGCAATAACACCCTTTTATAACTTAATGTTATTGACAAAGGATGGAGAGAGTGATCCTTCAGTCATGCTTTTTTTGCTTATTTCACTAATAACTTAAGTTTAGGTTTACATCAAAGTCACTGTTCTCAAAGCTGCAGTTACTTCAAAGGGGCAGTCAAACTTTGGAAGATTTAAACATATGTTGCACCTCTTTTAGGGTATCTGCTAGCGAGAGAAGAACATAGTAAATCTAAAAATGTTGTGTACTGTTCTATATACCATTTTAAAGGAAAAAGGTGAACATAATAAACACATAATATGCCTTTCATGGACACAATTATGTCGACCCAGCTACACCTGGCCCTCTATTGGATTCGTAAATCGAGTGGCCATGCATATAATCCTACTAACGGTTCACAGAACGCCAATATATTCACAATTCTGATCGCTTATTTCAGGTATGAACAACATCATCCAAATAAATATACATAAAATACTGTTCTCAACTGCTTGTGAAAAAATTGTATAGGATTCAAATAAAAACATTAAATTAAGAACTTGTGATAGAATTAATTTTATTCAGTCAAAAAGAGTTCACTAGGACCAAATCACGTAGATAAACCGTCATGAGTTTTTTTTTAAAGAACACAAAATAGTGAAAAGTAAGTTATATTAGAAGCAAATCCTTCTACCATAATTTACCTTAGATCCAGTTTAAAATAATTGACATTTGATGATCTCCCATAAGCAGGAAAAGAACACAAAACATACTGAACGGAAATACTGGAAATGATTAGCCCAAAGGGACTTAACACGTTAAGATTTAATGTAATTCTTATGCAAAAAATAAGACCAAGGAGCGGGGGGGGGGGGGTTGCCAGGAAGTCAAGAGAATCAATTAACTACAAGAAAAGAAAAGCTAGTTTAGAACTATAATATATATTGGAAGAAAATAAAAACACTGGGTAAAAAGAAAAAGAGGGCAATACTTGTAATGAAACACTTCGACACAAGGGTCCTCCTGCTGGCTGTTGGTCTCTGGTAGAGAAAACTGCAATATTGGCCTGTGTCGTGAACTACTGCTCCTTCTCCGATACACTTGGGAGTCTGCACTGGAAGTTAATATAAGCTGGCTGGCACAAAGCCAGTAACCTGGTTAACTGGAAAATGACAAGTAGTCTGGACGTAAAGACCATGGTAAGTAGACAGATCACCTGTAAGCTTTCTCTTGCCCTGCTACCTCCTCTACTTCCTTGGACCACACCAGTGAAACTCTGCCACTGCAACACACTATGATAAATCCAGCAGATCACAACACATAAGTGCCTCACCAGAAATCATGCACTCAGCAATGGTATGGCCCTGAGGACATGTATCTTCATTGCGGACGCCATACACCCATCTCAGGATGGAAGCGGAGGTCAGGTCTCTACAGTGGAGAGAGAGTGTACGTACCCAGGTGCACCCCTCTGGACGTGTCCCCAGAGCACTAACCCTATAAACCTGTCACTAGGGGCATCATTGAAAGTCTCTGAGACATTGTCTCTACAGAGCAGGTAGTGAACACCCATTACAGAACGCACAACTGAGAGTACATGTTTTTTTTCGAGGGTTTTTTCTGGTCTACATGTGTTTAGGTCGTGCTACTACGATCAGAGGTTTTCTTCTGGACAAAAAAAAGTTCAGTGGTCGCCAATGTACACCTTTCACAGAGTGCACCACTGAGAGCATACCCCAGTGTTAAGTGTATGCCTCTTACAGCACACATCCTGGAGAGACAGTGCTACTACCCGAGACCAATGTCTTTACAGTTCTGACGGTGCGCACCTGTGCAAATCTGCACAGTTGGAAACACCAACTCAGGAGCAGTGATACCCCTATGGCGTCACCACGTACTCAGCAGAAGTCACCATGTGACATGTCTCGTGTCATCGGGGGAGCGGATACACGCATCCTTAGACAGGGAGTGTTGTTTTAAAAAGTGCCTAATTAAATATCCATTCTTTTTTTTTTTTTTTATGTTTTCCTTCTCCACTTCCTCCGCCTGTTCTTTAATTAGGGATGTACTGTACACTATGTATCCGTGCCACACACGCCCTTCAGTTGGCCTCCACTTTCAGGCTGTGCAAATTTTAGATTCAGACTTCCACCTCTGTCCCAGGCTACTTCGTCACTTCCGTAGTCTAACCACTGTCACCACCATCTACTTTGCATTCAATATTTTGCAGTGCAACTAAAAAAATATGTTTTTACGTCTCGTTGAATAGAAATAAAGCTGCTTAAAGACAGAGACTTAAGTGGTGCATGCTAGGAGTGCCCTTCAGAGTGTTAGCAGCCCTAAGCAAGCCTCATACCGAGATCTAAGTCAAAGGACCAGTGTACCATCTGCCACTGCTGGGTGAGTTTATCTCAATCCCTTGTGTGGGGGATGCACCAGACTGAATGAAAGTGAACATTTTACTGTGTGCAAGAGTGTCAATTTGCAGAATGAGAGACGTATGCTATGAATAAATGTATCCCCCGTTCATTCTGTACTATGCCTAGGCCTGGGCGGTGAACTCCCCTCCGCGAAGTGTACAGTTTTCTGAACCACACGGAGCACGCTGAGTGCTGAAAAGCCAAGTGGAGTAGAGTTTTTTCCTCGCTCCACAATGTCAAGTAGGCGAGTGAGGAAAATCCAATACCAGCAACATTTCTCCACACGGGCGGTCGAGGATTATCGCTACTGCTCGTGTTCAGAAACCTTCCATTCGGGTTGAGGAAGCTGCGGCTCGAGTAGAACTTCTACTCGAGTGGTAGAAAGAAGCAGCGCCCTCTTGCTCTGCACGTAATGCTGGTCGCGCTGATTTGACAGCACAGGACAAACCCACAGCACTAAACATCAGCAGCGCGAACGGTGCGACGTAACGCTCTCTGCCTCTTGCGGAATTCTGCACAGCACGGAGGAGTTTTTTTTGTCACTCTGCCGAGTTCCGCATAGCGGAACTTCGCGAACTCTGCACAGGCCCACCTATAACTATTACCGATACGCCAACCAACCGTGAATGAGTATCTTCAAGTACACACTTTACAGTGACGGAATATTAATTGATTTAATCTGTGTCACTATTACCCATTCTCCACCATAATCAGACTGAAGATTCCCAGGTCCTTATATTACTTCAATTTAATATTAGCAAGTAACATCCATACTAGGATTGAATATTCCTTCCTCTCTGCCTTAATGTAAATTAATATTCCCCAGTCACTGCCAGAGAGTGAATAGTCTCCAGACTATCCTTACTGTGAGTTAATATTACTGAGTCCTGAAGTTACTGTGAGTGAATATTCTTACAGCTGGTCCTGTTAATGAATATTTATTAGGCCCTTCCTTACTTTGAAATAATTTTCTGGCACTGCCCTTCTGTGAGCAAATAAGTTCCAGCCCTTGCCTTAGTGAGACCGAATGTTACCCAGTCGGTAACTAAGGGGAGTCAATATTCAATAGACCCTGCTTTACTGTGAATTAATATTTCTCAGTCCCTGCCTTAATCCGAGTCAATATTACAGAGTCTGTCCTACTATAAATCAATGTTGTTCAGTACTGTCTTACTTTGAGACACTATTCCCCAGTCCCAGCCTTACAAAAAGTGAATATTCCCTAGATCTAGCCGGATGGTGAGGGAATATTTCCCAGTCAGATTCTTACTGTAAGTGAAAGACAGACCTAACAACCATGGATGGTAATACCCCAACCTTTTGCTTTCACTTCAACCTTTTTGCTGAATTTGTTTTCATTGGCTTCACAACTCTCTGCACTTTAGCACTGCTCATCAGTGTTAAAGAGCTTGAGCAAAAATGTGGTAAAATTAGATTACACCTAACTGGCACATTTAATTTACTTGCAAGTCCCTAGTAACTGGTACATGTACCCAGGGGCATGTACATTAAATGCTACTAGTAGGTCTGCAGCACTCATGGTGCCACTCACTGAAGTAGCGGTTTAAAACAGGTCTCAGGTATGCCACTGCAGTGCGGTCTAAAACTGCCATTTCGGCCTAGCAAAATAAACTTTTTGTAGGCATAACCTCACTTTTTAATAAATGTAAGTCGGCCCTAAAGGCTCAGAGGGCAGACTGCATTGAATTTCATAAGTAGGACATGTGGGTTAAGTTCTGCATGTCCTGGAAGTAAAAAACTCTGAAAGTCGCTTTTTCCCTGTTGCAAGGCTATGTCTCCCATAGGAGAACACTGGGTTACCTTATTACACTTAATAAATAATAACATAATTTTGGAAACAGTTAGGAAAATGATGGCTACGCTGAAATGCATTGTAATTTAAAATCCTCATTAATGGAAAAGTTGGATTTTAAATCACAATTCTAAAAATGCCACTTTTAGAAAGTTTGTATTTTCTTGTCCTAATCATTTGGTGCCTGCTGCCTATGTCCAGGGTCATATGAGTGTGAATATCTTGGCAGTAGGCCTTTGTATATTCCTCCCAGACCATGAGACAAAGGGGGACTAAAGGTGGCAGGGGGGGGGGCATCTTGGAAGAATGGGTGGGGTGGAGCCGTTCACTGCTCTACATACAGTTCAAGAGGCTGCCTCCAGCACACTCACAAAGGGGCTTGGCACCAGCCTATTGTAACCCTAGACCACTTGCAGCCTTGGGAGGGGAGGCGTTATCCAGAACCAAATGTGAGGGTAGTATAGGAAGTACATCCACTTCAAGGGCTGTCCGCAGGAAGAAATATTGCAGCCCCTAAGCCACTCATCAGATCACATCTGGACCAGTGGAAGATTCCAAAGAAGGACTGCTCTGCTGCTGGAGGAACTGTCCTGCTGCCTGATGAAGGGAGACTGAACCTGCTGCGTCAATGACCAGCAGAGTTACTCTAAAGTCGAGTTACCCAGCCATCCGTTCTCAGCTACAGGAACACCACAAGCCCCCTGCAGCTTCCTTTTACCTGCTGCAATTGGACCTACTGGCTTCTGCTAGAGTGAGTCCCAGATCCCCTGGAGGTGCATCTCCATGTTCTGGGCCCTTAGTTGGAGTCAGAGTGCATTCCTCTGAAAGAAAAGTAGAAATCCCAAAAATCCTTACGTTTTGGGCTCTTTGCAAACGCAAAACGAGCCTCTTCGCACCGAGACTCTGGCTCGCCAGATGTCTGCCAATAAGAAGCTCCGTTGATTGAAACTGTTCACACTACAACAACCGCTAGCGCCGACTGGTGACATAAGATGAGGACTTCACGCTTCAGCAAAGCAAGCCTGGGTTAACCGGCAATAGAAAGTTACAGAAACGTCATCTGTGATGCCAGACTGGATCTTCGCACTATAGCAACAACCACCTGCTCAACGTGCTACAGAGATGACCAGTCGCTACTATCTTCGCTGCCTTCTCCACGGCACACAGAACTCTTCCCACTGGACATTGAGAAGGCAACTTTTTAGGGGACTAACTTGATCCCTGTATCTGGCCTGTACTCCATTGTGGTTGACCTGAACTTGTGACTTTCCCCTGGTTTAGCACGACCAGATGACCGCGAGTGGGGCTTAGTACTATTAGGTACTATACTTACCTAGAACTCTAAAGCTGCATACTCTCAGTTCAACAGATTACATCTTTGTTGTTCTGGTATTTTATTTATTCAAATTTACTCGCCCGCTAAACTGGTGTTCTTTTTTCATTTTATTACTGATCTTCTGATGCATAAATACTTTACACATTGCCTCTAAGTCAAGCATAACTGCTTTTGTGCAAAGCTACCAAAGGATTGAGCACAGGTTAATTTAGTGACTTTTCAGGATCCACCCCGAGAGGGATTGTGGTTGTTGCTCGAGAGGGATTTCACCAATTTAACAAAACCCTTCTTCAACCCAATTTCTTACAGTGAATATTCCCAAGCCCTTGCTTTACTAGGAGTGAATATTCCCCAATTCCAGACTTACTCTCAGTCAATATTACAGGATCCCTGATTAGCTCTGAATCAACGTTACCCAGTTCTTCCTTACGGTTTGTGAATATTTCATGATCCCTACCTTACTGTATGTGATTGTTCACTAGTCCCGGTCGATTTGTATTACCGGAGGCCTGGTACATTTGAATTAATATCCCCAGCTTGCTAAAACTCATAGTTCAGTGTCAAAGTAAATGCAGTCAGACATAGGATTACCCGATTACAAATGGGTCTATGGCACCAAAGATGCAATGCTCATGCAGGTGGTGGCAGGGCCAAGCTGGCAGATGCCATTTAGTGAGCTCCATTGGTCCCGCTTTAGCCTTTCTTTATCCAGCCCACTCCAGCTAAGAAGTAGTTACTGCCCTGGCACCTCTCCCAAGTGGGACTTAACTCGACTGGGAGACAGAGACTGCTGCAGCAGTCGTGCAGGCACTGGGTGCCACATCATTGGAGGCTGATGGCCATGCAGAGATGTTTCCACGGTGGGATGACTCTTGGCTTCAAGGCGTACCTTGGGTTTTGACTGGTTAACCTTGTTATGCAGGGGCGGAACAGCTCAAGACAAGTGGACGCTGTGGGGTGGAGGAGATCGCTTGAAGGGAGCGAGGTCCAGAACAGATACTGTTGCATGGATCCCAGGAGCAGAGTGTGAGATTCTGGTTTATCTGCACCACAGTCCCGATCGGGCTGCCAACCTGTGTACCAAATTCTGTGACCCCTTGCCTAATAAGGGCTGGAGTGATGAATAAGGATTATCGCCCTTGGTGCTGCACTGTGAGAGGAGAGGGCTATTGCCAATACAGCCCTGTGACCTAAAGAGGGCCATCACCTTGTTTGTGCTGCCCAGGACCCCAGTCCAAACTGGAATGGCATGGTGAGCAAAAAAAAGATGGATTTAGGCCCAGATCTCTGTACTGGGGTGAATGTAGGACATTGTTCTGCATTCTGTCTATCAATTGTTCTTTTTGCATTGGTCACCCCGAGTGGGACAGGTATGCCCAGACGTGGGTCCCGTGCTCTCCATGCCACTGGAATCAAGCTATACTGGCTGATGAGGGCTGAAGCACCGAAACCGGTGTTTCCAGTCTTGTTTCCAGTCCAGGGAGGACCAGGCCTGGCAGTTCGGGCAGGTCTGCTCCCATTGGGCGTAGGGTCAAGACTGATTTGCATATGGCTGGGAACAAACTGGAATGGCATGGTGAGCAAAAAAACGATGGATATAGGCCAAGATCTCTGTACTGGGGTGAATGTATGACATTGTTCCGCATTCTGTCCATCAATTGTTCTTTTTGCAGGACCCCTGTATGCCAGGCGAGGAGCCATGGTGAAGAGGGACGGCTGCCCTCCTGCAAGTGCTGCTGTGATCCTACCTACATGTCAGGAGGAAGGGACAGTGAAGGAGGAAGTGGGCCATTGTGCTGAACCTATGTGCAGCTGAGAAGACAAGATGGGCAGGGACCTGTGTAGAGTGAGAGCAGCGTCTCGAACTCCCCTATCAAGGAGCATCGGAGACTTGCCCCCACATCCCAGGAGAGACTTACTGCATTGGAGGAGCGCCGAGGGTGGTGACTCCCGCAATTGCAGCTTCCCTCTGTTCGGATACAGCCGGGCTCCGAGGGGGTCCCTAGGGACTCTGAACCACTGCTCAAAAAGAGCAGGTAAGATTGAAAAATAGGCTGTCAGTCCATGGGAAACTTGCTCTGAACTGATGAACTACAGAGCAGGGACTCTGTGACCTTACTCATGAGCCCCCCTAGAACTTCTGAACCTTGAGTGCCTTAGAGGGCCTCCCTTGGATGTTGCAGCATAGGAATGGGGAACAACCATCAGCCATGAATGGGGAAGTGGGGCTGGAAAGCTGACCCGGATATTGCTAGGAGGCTTGCATCGAGACGGCAGGGTATATTGTTTTGCAGTGTGTGGTATTGCACTTTGTGTTAGTAGATAAGTACACCACAGTTGGGCTCAGTAAATCCTGCTTGGCCCGTGGCCCTTTGAAAGACCTTCAAGGAGTTCCTAATTGTATTGTATTTATTTATTTATTTATTTTGAAAGTTTTATATAGCGCGAACAAGATCTTTGCAGATATCAGAGCGCTTTACAGACGAAAGGAACAACGTGCGAGTAAAATAGCAATTGGGGTGGGGAAGATACATGAGGGAGCATAGTCATCCAGATACATCAATAATGATACAAGTGCAAAATAATTGATAGCGTAAACACTCAGGCAGGTCAATAACATGCGTCATACAAAAATGCAAAAAAAGATTAGTAAAACTGAATGGTGCACCGTCTGTGAATATCGTCCCCAGTAATAATTCAAGTGTATTTAGCCATGAGGATAGCCTTTACTTCTTTCTTAAAAAGCATGGTAGAGGAGATGAGTCTGATTTCAGGGGGGGAGTGAGTTCTGCGTGATGCAGGCGATTTTCAGATGAATTCTGGCTTCAAAAGGCAGCCAGTTCAGGGCTCTCAGGTCAGGGGAAATGTGTGAGTGCTTTCTTGAACCGGTGATGAGTCTCGCTGCAGCGTTTAGAGAAGCTCTTATGGGTGCCGTGGTAGTTAGGGGGAGACCGCAGAGGGCGATGCTGCCGTAATCTATTCGAGGGATGACTAGAGCTTGTACCGCAGTTTGGAAATCTTTGGCTGGAAGGAAGGGTTTGAGTTTCCTTAGGGTATTGATCTGATAGTTCGCCCCTTTAGTTGCTTTGTTGATGTGTTCCTGCATGTTGAGGTTGGTGTCAAGTGTTATGCCTAGAGATTTTGCTGAGTCCACAATGGTGGGCTGAACATTGAGTGCGGTTAGGTGTTTAAGCCAGATTTGAGTGCTAGTGATCTTCGCAGGAGGTGAGATCAAGAGGAACTCTGTTTTAAGAGCGTTGAGTTTGAGGTGATTAGCAGCCAACCATGATCTCCAAGCTCCAAACAGAGCACGGAATGCCAAAAAATCAGTGAACTCCGCTAGCAGAGCAGAGTTCACTGCCCACCCCTAGTATTCACAAAGTAACGCAAATGTCGATATGTGTGCATTGTAAGAAAATCTAATGCACTGCATTAGTTTGCATCAGGTAGGCATTCCATGGGTGGTGCATGGGTGTTTCTGTGCATCCACCCATGGATTTTGATACAAACCAATATTTACGAAGAGTTGTAGATCTGAGTTTGCACCAAAATAGTGTGCTGTGCCTTCATGAGTCTGCCATAACAAGGAGAAATATCTTTAGTTCTCCTTATTTCCTCTTTGCAGTTGTGCTGCATTATGTAGCACACAAAGAGAGTAAAAAAACCTCCAAGAATAGTTTTTGGGCAGGAAGGTACAACATCCTGCACAAAAACCATCCTGACTATAACACAGACACCCTTTCACTGTGGCACATAGGTGCCTGCGTTGACACTAGTTATCCCAAATTGCACCAGAGTATGAAAAGATAAGAAGTCTGCCATTTCTGTGAAGATATGGCACAGTTCTGTGCTCTTTAGGTGATGAAACACAGTGCTTCAACTTTGCTTTGCTTTCTTAATATGCCCCTAGGTATCAAGTTTACTAAAAAAAGGTAGCAAATCTGCACTCAAATATATTCGCATTAGTAGGCGTGGAAATCTATACCATTCTCAGGAATTCCGGGAATTTTACTGGCATTCACACACCTAAAAAATGATGGGATGAATACTTGCAAATAGTCTAACTACAGGCAATACCTTGGAGTAGCATTACAAACCATTATTTTTACCCACTCTGCCACTTCATACAAAGGGCCTGATATAGGATTTAGCAGGCAGAGTAAAGGCAGACATGGTGCTGAAAGACTTTACTGCCTTTAATCCGTATTCCAAATTTAGAGATGTCAGCCAGCCCAGCAAACTCTTCATACATTGGCAAAAACCGCCGTCATTGTGATTCCTGTCAATGTAGGAAACGTTCAATGGATGGATCCGTCAAACATGATGGCTGGCCGTCAACATTTTTTGAAGATTTTTATTTTTGAAAAACAAAATTCTAAAGTGGGATTGCCTTTGAAAAATGAAAAAAAACGAGTGATTCCCACACCAGTTTTCCCCGCAATGGTGTGGGATATCATTTTTTCTATTTACTGATTCTACCTGGCTGTGAGGGACAGTAAGAAAAAAAATAAAGCCATCGGACCACCCACTCTAAATAGGGCTTACAGCAAGATGGCTTACTTCCAATTACACCTACTTGGTCAGACCATTGAAGGAAGTTTTACACAGAGAGTAAATTTAACTTGGACGGCCCGCCTGACTCAAATTCGGATGGGGGTGGTCTTGAAGGTGTAGGACAGGGTACTCTGTCACTGTTACAACGGAAGTCCACCTAATGCGAATCAGTACTGGCCCTGCTTTTCATGGGATCAGTCCATCCCAAGCCTGCTTGTATGTTCAGAGCTACTCATCACTTGATCACCGTTTGTTACAACAGGACTGTTATTTTGTGCACTATCTTTGTGCTGTTAAATTAATAAAAAAAGATGTTTTTAGAAAATGCATTCTGGGAGTTGTATTCCTCGTCGACTTCCGTTGTTCCAATGCAAGTAACACAATTATTTCCCAGAAAAGGAGCACTGTCTTTAGTGACGTGACATCCTTAGCCATAAGAAAACCGGGGACTGGGAGTTACAGGGCAGCTGCCTCGATTCTTCTCCAAGCACACCGATCCAGCCCAATATCTGGAAATTAGGGAATTATAGCCTTGAAGAGTTGGCCAACTTCTCACCAGATGGACAACATCAACAAAGATGACTCCAGGTAGTCCCATAACAGGCACATTTTGAACTACCTTCACGGTCAGACACACAAACATGGTTGGTCAGCGGGGCGGAGTATGCCCAATGTGGATTACAGACAGAGGACAAGGTGCGAAGTGTTTGGGAGGAAGAAAATGAGAGCTGCGCATGGAGAAAAGAGGGGATGTCGCTTTAAGGGAATGATGTTACATGGCAGAAGGCAGCCAGGTTTGAGGCCAAGAGCCAGGCCCAGCAAGACACACTAGAACCAGAGTACAGACAGTGTAGTCTCGCAGCAGCGAGCAAGCAGTGCTCAGGTGGAGGTTTGAGGCAGAGGCAGAGCAGGATTAATAATGTAGACAGTGCAGGTTTGAGGTAGAGAGAGCAAGCGGTGCAGGTTCAGGAGAGTAGGCAGTGGAGGTAGGCGGGAGAGCCCACGGGCGGTAGGTACACCAGGTGGCGGCCCAACGAAGGGGAAGAAGTGAAGGGTCGGTCTGAACCAGAGAGAGACAGCAGGGAAGGCCTGGTCTGAGGCCCCAAGATCTGGATGTTGGAAAGTAGTTTGGAAGCAGCGAGAGAAGGTCATGCGGTCTCCTGAAGAAGAGAAATCAAGCGGTGCCATTTGAAGGAGAGAAAGCAGGCGCAAGTTCGAAGCAAGTGCAGGTTGTAATCAGGAAGAGCAGGCAATGCAGGTTCGAAGCAGGGAGATCCGGCTGTGCAGGCTGGCCGGCTCAGCGTGACTCAACACTAAACAATCCCGGGCACAAGAGCCCTCCGTCAGCACCACCCGCCCCCCGTGTGCGCAGCCCACACGGCCCGGCCGCAGTATGCTTCAAATCTCCCCTCCAGACAGAGGCCGTCTGGGCGTTGCTGGTATGTATGTTGCAAGGTAAAGAACTTCAGGAACCTGCCGCAATCCAGCCAACTAATCACCAGGGTTCACTGCACGAAAACGAAGCCAAGCCCGAGGGGTTAAGTCAATCCGAGAAGTGACGTTAAAAAGATAAACACTCTGAATTGTTAAGGGAAGCAAGATCGCTGAGGTCTTCAAAGCCGGCCTTCACGCCATCCGTGCAGTCTAACAAGGTCAGAGCATCACAACTGAGCAGAAAGGAGACATTCAAAATTCACCCTGTGCAACACGTTTATAATCAAAATTATACCAAGAGGCAGACACGTTTTGCAACGTTACTTCACCCAAACTCTGGAATACAAAAAACTTTCATTGAAACTGTTAAACAAAGGAAATCACTAAACATGCACACGAAAAAAATTAAACTGTGCAAAAGAGGCATGTCTAAACTGTGAAGGTAAAACCTCTCCAAAGTACGCAAGACATTTTCAAGTGAAACTATACAGGATAAGGATCACTCAAACAGAGCAACAAAGGCTGCCAGGCCTTGCCACAAGTGCATTATCCAAACTTACAATGCCACACAAAATCTGCTTTACTGCAAAAAGACGGTCGCCCAAAGTGGGCAAACCAGGCCCTCATTCCATTTGTGCAAAAAGAGGACCATCCAAGCCGAGGCAGCCAGTTGCCGTCCATATCCAGAAAGCAAGGCCTTTGGAAAGGGTATAAAGAGCAGGAACAAGGAGAACTTTTCCAGGGCTCTAAGGAGAGCACGGAGCCGGTGTTAAGTTTATTTTGTGGTGGTTGCTGGAGACGCCGCAAAACACAGAAAGGGTGAGGGAAAAAGGTTGTGCAGGAAGGGAATAAGGGAGGAGCCTTGTTAATAACATAAGCTTTCTCAAAGCCAGTGGTCGAATTGGGCGGGATCGACGTGACAATACTTTTATTTATTTAAGAACAACACGGTTGCACTACTTTTTATTTATTAAAAGGCAACTGTCCCAGGACGGGTAAATTCTACAGGTGAAAAGCTTCAACTGAAGTGTAAGGCAGGGGCAGTCTCCTGTGCTGTGAAATGGCTAAACACGCTTTCTTGCCAGTGTGCCTGCTTGTCTGAAAGAAATGCAAATGGTTTATCTGAAAATGTAAAGGGTGCTTGGTAGCTAGTATTGGCGTTAATTGATAGAATCACTTGAAGCTTCCTGATAAAAAATGTATTATGTTTGCGTAGTATTGCAAGGGACTTACTAGCTGAGCTGTAAAGTACGTGCTTTTAAAGGACAGTTCTTAAAAAATGCACTAAGTACAATCTAGTTATTAAGAAAATCTATATTTTGGAAGACCTTTTGATTCAATGATGTGGCTCTTGATTACAGACACAGACCTACTGAGTGCATTAGCTAATAGAGTTTCCATAATGTAAGATAGTGCACTTCCCACGGATTAATTTAACAAGCATATATCTTTCATTTAAGCTGTGCGTTATTTTATATGTAGTCACCTGACGGTGAAAGGCCGAAAAACTCATCGAATATTTGGGGGGAGGGGAGTTTAGATCGGCCTTTGACCCTGCCCTCACGCTCCCTCACACTGATCCTTTTTGCGAGCAGCTTCACAGCTCCCATACCTTTTTTTATGGACTTAGACCGCAGCTCAAAACAATCCTACCACCCTGACTGGTGGGGTATACGACAATGGGGGCTAAGAAAGGAAGGCATCCCCACATTCATGGACTACAAGACACCAATGTGGAATTGTGTTCATGCTCCAGCATTCAAAACTCGAGAGGGAAACTCAATAACATAGCCTGTGAGGGAGAGGCGATGCCAGGCATACTTTGATTGGTATAAGTACCAAGTGAGCCAGGGAAACAGGAGCTCAAGACAAGAGATAACGTAAAAAAATAAAAGCAGAACTCATTTGTGTCTGCCCTATATGACCACGCCAGGATTACCTACAACAAAGCACACGTTAAAAAACAGAATCCTTCTTGCCTCTGAAGGGAACCACTAGGCCACGCCACGCGTAAACTCGAGAAAAGCGGCAGGGCTGCACTAAAATGACAGAACGGGAGCATTAAAAGTACACATAACGTAACGCACCGTCACCACTCCTCAGCCAATAAGACTTCCAAACACCAGCCGAGTTAATTACAAGGGAACAGAAAAGTACAAGTGTGTATCCTGCTAAGAAAACCCCCAAAGTGGCCCATACGCAAAGCAGTCCCGGAGAAAGAAGGCCTCAAAACAAGGCCTATGCCTCTGCAGTCACGTCTCCGAGGGACCTATAATTTGGAGAGCCTCCGCTTATTTTCTGGGGGAGGTAAGGGACGAGACATTCACCAATCCGAACGCGAGCAGAGTGGTGGGGGTTTCAAGGGATGAAAGGAAGAAGACGGGCTCCACCCTCGTGAGAAGGAGCCACCGCAACAATCCCCTGCGCCGGCCTCACCTGGCCCGGAGCACAACAATGCGCGAGCTTCGAACACCTTCCTGTAACCTGAAACCGCCCACAGAGCCAGACTGCCTGCTCAAGGCCATAATTACTCGCTCCCGTCTCACAGGTAAGTCAAGATTACTGCCAGCGGGAGCCCTCAGCTTCCCCACCCACAGCAAGTAAACACCGCAGCGAGAGGTCGAACCATTCGAGCTCCCCTTCCGCCCGTGCCCCTCCCTGCCCCGGACAGTGCCAGTAGTCAAAGCCTCGCCCTACCTCGGAGAAGAGGCATAGGAGTACCTCAAATATTCGAGGAAAGGGAGATGTACTATCAGTGGGTAATTTGTAAAAAACAAAAACAAAAAAAAAGTGCTGGGGTTCCCGTTAGGAGGCAGCTTGCTACAGCGCATTTCTCTTGTTAGCGCCGCCTAAAACAGAACCAACTACTAACCATGAAAGCGGGGAAAGGATATGGCGTAATGGCCAGAGCTGCCGACTTTGCAGCTGGGGATGCAGGTCGAGTCTCTGCATGAGCTCAACATCCTGTGATTCTTAATTACTTAATCTCCCCATACATTGTGTCCCTTAACTGGTGCTCATGAAAACCGTTGGTGTTGATGATTAGGTATCGGTGCTGAGCACCAGAAACCACCGGCTCAAATTAAGCATAGTTTACTATTGTAGTTTCAGTGCTTTAATATCAGGTTTGTGAGTACTATCGTACTTCCGGTAAATGAGAAGATTAAAATACAGGTCAGTCAGTGCGCACGCATGAAATGCTTTGACATATGGTCCCAAGTCTGAGGATCAGAGACAGATACACATTTAAAACCACTGTAAGAAGCTGTCTCTGTATATTGTATACCACTAGGTGGTTACATTGTGCACAGAGCCCAAGGGTTCCCCAAAAGTGTACAGGGCTCAATGTAAGACCCTTAATGCTCTATTATTGGTAGTGTGGACTAGCAGCCTTCAGCCTAACACAGAGGAGTGTAAGACATTTATTGCACAGCACTGATCAATAATGGACACACAACTAAAAAAAAAATGTCCACACCAATTTTAGAAAAATAAACACAGTCTGTATTTTATTTTTAAAGACCAAGATCTTCACATTAAGGTAAGTACGTTTTTAACTAAAAACTATTTTCACCACAGAAAGTCAACAATGCATTTTTTGAACAGTTCAATGTTATGCTATGCGGAAAAAATAATAATGGAGTTTAACAGGTAAGCACAACACTCACAATTCCAGTCTGCGGGCCCAAAGGTCAGCAAGTGGCAAGACGGCACCAGGGAGGTGAGTGCAGAGGTCAAAATCGGAGTTCAGCCCAATGCTTTTCAAAGGAGGAAGGGGGTGCTCGGAACCACACTGCTTGCAGGTAAGTAGGTCGCTTGCAGGGGCCAAGCTCTGGAGGTTAGTACAAACACGGTGATGCAGAGGGCACAAAGAAGCAACAAACAGACATCACCAGCGGTACAAAGGGCAGCTGGGTGCAGGGTGCAAACTCAGCATTGTGCGCCCAATGCTTTTCAATGGAGATTCTTCTTTTGGGAAACAGGTTCCAGGCGTAGAACCGGAGGGTGCAGGCAGAAAACCAGCAACAGCACAGTTAAGTTGGGATGTTGGGAGTCACAGGGGCACCGCTGGTCAAGCCCCTCAAAGTCCAGGGGATACAGAGGTGCCTTCAGACGTCAGATTTCGTCTTACCTGGCCAGTCACAGTTGGGGGGACCATTCAGGTTAACACTGCAGGCGC
This sequence comes from Lissotriton helveticus, assembly GCF_964261635.1. NCBI lineage: Eukaryota > Metazoa > Chordata > Amphibia > Caudata > Salamandridae > Lissotriton > Lissotriton helveticus. The sequence goes on from NC_136061.1 coordinate 1,502,643,251, forward strand.
CATCGTGGAGGTCAGGAGAGTTTGGCCAACGCTGGATTCGGAGTCTGGATCACTGGGGTGACTTCATTGAACAGAGGGCCACTCAGACTCAGGCCGTGGTTATCGGGTAAAGAGTGGAGTGGGCAGGAGAGACAGATCCAGAGTCCTAGTAGTAGGTATCTTCTGGCACTGTCCTCGGGAGACTGAAGTCTGTTCCAAAGGCAGCAGTCCTACCAGAATTTCAAAAGTCACTGGCTGCAAGACATTTTGAAGGGTCGTTTAAGCTGGAGACAGGCTGGTAGGGCTGGGGCCAAGGCAGTCGCCGTCTTCAGTCTTCTCCACAGGGATATCTTCTTTCTTCTTAGGTCGTCACAGACCTGCTTTCCAGGTTTAGAAGTACCACCAAAATTTAAAATGTGGGGGTATTTTAAGGGAGTACAGGTAGGGCCAATGGGCACCTTACCTGGGATGACAACGTCCACAATTATGCCACCTTCCTGTGGCAGGGGGCATAGACCTGGCCCTGATAGGAGGGGGTCCCCTCATCTTCAAGATGGCGGGAACTGAAAGATGTATTTCACCTCGCCCCCCCCACATTAGGGGTGGAGTTGGCAAAGATGGGCACACCTCCTATTCTTTTAGGTTTTCCCAACGGTTCTCCCACCTAAAGTGGGGCTGTAAACCCGGGGCTGCCATCTGATACGAACAGCAGAGGCTGGGGGTCACATAACAACGGCGGCAGGCCTTTGAAGCTTCCCCTTCAAGCACTTTGCCTATCCTGGGGGAGGAGGTCTGACACCACTGTACAGGTTGTGCATTGTTTCTGGTCACATAGAGCAGAGGCTCTCTACCAAGGGGTCCAGAAACATGTCTGGAGGTGGCAGGCTGCCTAAAGCCTGTCAGGCCACACCAGGGTTGCTAGGTTTTCAGGGGCACCTCTGAGGTGCCCACTGGTACCAAACTACTCCTCTCAATATACCCACACGGATGCCAGTGTGGGATTTATTGAAACATGTACCCAAACACTCCTGTGTTCAGTGAAGCCATCATGGTCCTATGGAACTTGAGTTGTTAAGTTCCCAGTCAACATACTCTCTATGGCTTACCTGGCACTTACAAAACTAAGGAATAGACCCAAATATGGCAGGGGCATATCTGCTCATGCAGATATGCCCACACATATGATATAGTGCACCCTGCCTTAGGGCTGGTGAGGCCAACTTGAGGACTGGCTTACCTAGATCTTAGGCAGTGCTAGTTGGCAGCATGGCACATGTCGTCTTTGTAATTTTTTTCTGCAGCAGGCCATGCATGCTGCAGTGTGCATGGCCTAGGGGAGGGGTCCCTAGGAGACCCTCTTCAGTGCCAATAGCATAGGTACCCACGCACCTTTTACCAGGGACTTACAGGGGACCTGAAGGGCATCTTGTGATTTAGTTTTAGGGAAATAACACTGGTACTGGGAACCTGAACAGCAGGGATCCAGTACTCTACAGTCAAAGTTGCATCAAAAGTCAAGCAGAAAGTGTGTGTGTGTGTGTGTGTGTGTGTGTGTGTGTGTGGAGGGGGGTGGGGTACTGCAACATAACCCCATTTTGTAACAACCACCAATGTGGTTGAAACAATCAGGTGCAGCCCCTTGGGCCGTCCAGGGATACAAGACAAACATTGGAACCCCAAAATGCCGATTGCCAGTCACAGCAAAGGAGGGAGGTGAATGCTTCTCAATCTAAGGACTTCCAATTAACCAGAGGTCACTAGGTACAGGCCTCGAGACAGGCAATGTTGGACCCAGGATAGAATACAAAAGTGCAGAAGGGCAGTCAATATGTAGGAAGAAATCATGTCTCACTCTAAGCACTCTCCAGTCGAAGGCTGAGACAACTGGGTTCAGAACCTAGTACCATCTCTAGATAAACGATGAGAGACAGGATGCTAAAGGGCGATCAGAAAAAAGGATGGAGTACAGAATGTCTTGCTCCAGGGACTTTCCCGATATTTACCCAGGCCTCAAGACTACCAACATAAAAAACAGGAAATATTAAAGGTGAAGTGCTGAAGGGTGGCTCCTAAAGAGTACGGCATGTCAGCTGCTAGGAAGTCAGGAACAACTTGCCAAGTAAACTACACAAAGACATCAATAACAAAGGAAATAAGACAAGCTATGTACTGAAATAAAGTAATTACAAGAAGGGAGCAGAGCATGTCTTGCTCAAGGCAGAGGTCTGAGAAGTCCACAAGTAGGCTTCAAGATAATCATTTAGACGAAGCGCGCCAGACAGGTTGGGTAAGGAGGAGAAATCATCTTAGAGAAGAGAGATGAATAGCTCTTCCTCTATATAATCCCCAGCCACAGGCCAAGGAAACCAGTCAGATGACTTAAGAGGACCATCTTAAGATGGAGGGTATGACAAATGCAGGGTGCTGAAGGTCAGTCAAGACACAGGGGGGAGCAAAGCATACCTCGCTCCAAGCCAGACAGTCATACAGAAAATAACAGTGGTAAAAAGTTTTGTGAGGCAGTCGGGAAAGAAAAACGGGTTAGCATGTGTTGCTCTTGCCACTTTTTCCACCAACAACTATTTTGAGGACTGCCTATGCATATAGGACAACAGACACGAAGGGTGGTGATGGACATTCATGGCAAGGGAGGGAGTACAGTGTGGCCAGCCACTGGCCAAGATGATAAACAAGCATTTGCAATGCAATAGGTCTCGCATTATTAAAGTTAGAGCTATTGGCATTGTAAATGGCAATGCCTTTTATTTATGTTTTTGTTTTTAAACATTTACAATGCTAATAGCTTAGCCCCTTCGCTGCGGGGGTAATTCCCCCGCTGTGCTGGGGGAGAGGGGGGCAGGGTGCAGTGTGGGAGACGCTGAAACATGTTGCAGGCAGAGGCGCTGTCATGGGAAGTTCTCATCGATAAACTCGACTATGTGAACATTCCCACCATAGAGGCCTGGCCAGATGCTGGGCACAGCACCGCTGCTAGTGATTATAGCCGACAAGAAAGCCCAGCGGAAGTAAAAAATACCTGTGGGCAAGATTAAACATTAAAAAAATCAAATTATGCGTTCCGGAGTCTCAGAAACATCCAAAATGAGTGATCCTTTCACTGGAAGTCTAATTTACACCAACAGTCCTTACACAGGGCACATGTGACCCATAATTCATTGCACATGGACTACCATAATATGCATAAACCTTGGAAGGCAGTGTTTTTTTTTCTCTGGGAGAACTTGACTGATTCACACAGTGGTGGTTTCACAGTTGGAAACTTCACCCATCTACCAACGGTATCTTTACACCTACAACTATCTGGACTGATTCCCAGTGAGAAAATAAGAGTGTCTTATCCAGATGAATCGACCAATTTTGCCCTATGCGTCAATATTTTCAGGTCAGTGACTGGAACATATACGGTTAGAGGTTATAAATGCAGTGTCGGATTTGAATAGCAATAATGGGTGATTAAAAAGTAAAAAGTGTAGTTCTGAACGTTACAGTAGATGGTATCTTATGGATATGACTATATCCAGAACAATTAGTATGTGTTTGTGTCTTTCGAGACTAAAGCATGCTGGTGCCTGTTTAAATTCCTTAGGAAATATAGCACTTTGGGCTCGTGTAAACTATTGTATAACTGCGTGATTCCTTCTCGTAGTAAGGAGGAAAAACATTTAATGTGGAACCTGCATTATCAGAGAGTTAAACAGGTTTAATCCTCTAGTGTATTTCAGGCGAGGGTGGGCGAGAAAAGGTCAGATTGGTGGAAGCCTGAACTATACCCAGGTTCGGTATACTCTGTAATTCAGTTTACATATTTAAACAAAGCTGAAAATATGAACATCATCAGACAAAGGGGTATGCGCGGCATCAACGACAAATGCACGAGTCGGTGTAACTTGCGGCACGCCCACTGTTGTAATGGAAAGCCCTATTGAAAAATGTTAAAACAGTCCTTTGTGCGAGTACAGATATGCAAGCAAATACGAATGACAGAATTGGGCTGCGATGGTTTATTGAGACGGCTACTGCCGAGTGCCTTGCTGTCATTTACACGCTCATTTCGTAACACGACAAAGGATCATTTTACAAAAGAAGGGCGCACATGCACAAAAACAACGACTTCACGATCGTGTTGAAACTTCCAAAATACACCTTTAGGTTAATTATCAGAACAATTGCAATATCTGTATTTCAATTCTATTTTGATACATATGTCCGCCATTGTGCATCTACATAGTGCTAAATATTGAATTTGGTGTAAAACGAGAAACAAATCCATTCTCGCGCAGCCTCTGCCATCCCTCACTCTGTCCACACCTTCTGCAGTGTTCAAAACGCAACACCATTCTCGTCCCCGCCATTAACTAGTCCACACGACGACAGAAATAGGTCAAAACGCCAATCCGTTCACTTAAATCCTTTCTATGTACAGTGGATGTCCCCGCCTACCCAGCAAGGCAAAACATGTAAATGTAAAGTTCGAGCTAAGACCGTAGTATTTTTAATGCGCCACAAAAACATGGACATTTGCCAGGATGGCCTTCGGAAGTGGATGTATTTAAGTCGTTGCGCATGCAAGAAAGAGACCAGTGTTTGACTCCAGGTTCTCGGCCATATTCTGCAAACTACGAGTTGGGTGGGCCCTGCACTGCTGGTCTCGGACATGTACTTCGCCGACTTGCGATGAACACAAGCTCAGTATCCGGCCTGGGAGGAGTGGGAGGGCAGGGGCTGCCTGCGCATGCGCAACATTTCCAAGTTTCGTTTCCAAGCGCGAGCCCGGCCCCGGAGCGACAGCGAAGTGCCGTTCCTGAAGTCCCGGGACCCAGGAGGGGGCCCGGGTGAAGACCAGCAAGGAGACTGCGGGACCCCCAAGCCTAAAGGGAGAGCCCCGCATCTTGCAGGCATGGCAGAGCAGCTCGAGTGCTCTGCGAGGCTCCCGAGAAGCCCGGTTAGGTAAGAGAAAGGAGGGGAGAGGGGGTTGCCTGTCTGGGTGCCTGCGTGTGTGTGTGTAAGCAAGTAAGTAAGTAAGTGTAAGTGCATGTGCGCGTGTGTGTGTGTGTGTCTGTGTGCATGCATGCGCGTTAGGCTGACTTGCTGGGAGTATGGGAGGGAAGTGCACGGCGCGGGACGGAACGTGCGTGTTCGCGCACACAAATCCGGCTTTCAAGCTCGTAACACCCTCTTGTCCTTCCTTCCCCCGAGACAGGCAACATTAGGTCTCCAGCTGGACGCATCCTTTGGATGCTAACTCCAGCTCGACCTAAAAAGGACAACTACTATTGACGACAAAGGAAATATAACTCAAAGACAACTGTGAACAAGCATTGGCATAGCCAATAGGTCTCACTTTTGGGACCTTCTAAGTATTTAGTTATGCAGCACAATATTCTTGGTGCAACAACAACTGAAGCATGGCTAAACACTTAAATAGTCCCAAAGGCAAGACCTATTGGCTATGCCAATGCTTGTTTAATTCTGCAAGAAACTGAAGATCTTGCTTTTCACCCAGCCCAGACCCTCGCTCAGCCCACACAGCTCCAGCTGCAGCCCCAGGATAAACTTTCGGGTGAGGTGTGTATGATAAAAATACACATAACCTATCATAACGATCTTAATCATTAGCTTGTCACCACAACTCCAGACTATTGTATTCTACATAAGATTTCCTCTCTTACCAACTATGCATTAAGTATCAGCTTTCCCACAAGTTAACAATCAGAAATACAGCCATACAATTTCCAAATATACACAATTTCAGTTGGCAAAACAAAATATAATCCAGGGATTCTCAGTGCAAATCTTCCAATCCAGGGTTTATCAGAAGAGCGAACATACACCAAAACCCTTATGTACTATGTTTATCAATAACATTCCATTTAAGTAAATATCTCTCTACAGGCTTCAACCTGTAATAACAATCCACTGTTAAACACCTGTTTGCCTTAATACTCTTTTCAACACAAATACACCAGAGCTCCTACATTTGTCATAACTTTTCATAAGAAACATTAGGTCTATAGCCTTGATCATTGTCTTGCCACCATAACCAACTGCAGTCTGCTGTGTTGAGCCTAAGCTTTCTCACAAGAAAAAAAAGTGAAAAATAAGCACTCTTTCAGTGAAAGCACACAATTTCTGCCCACTCAAACAGCATATAGTTACCAAAGGGAAGCAATATGAGTAGTAGCCTGTCACTCGGTAGTTTCTGGAAGTTATTTTTCCGTTGCTCACCTAAGATAAGTTAAAAACTGTTCTGTCAAACTAGACCTAAAAATGCAATGGCTCGTCTTGGCGCAAATGTGTACAAAACAATTTCATAATGTTCTCAAGTGACAACGTAGCCCACTGTGTCAGGTTGCTTGGGATATCCAGCTCACATGGGTAACATATCATTGTTTGATTTCATGCTTTATTGTTTGAACATACACTTTATATTAACACGTGATTGCAGCTCAAAGTATTAAAGCATGCATCTACTAAATAAAATTCCAATATTTACAATGGGATAATATTGTCTTTGGCAATAACTTCTTTAGCTAGTGCTTCATACTGTTGGCAGAAAACCACATTATTTTGACTGCATTCCTCTTTTGCAGATGTCAAGCAAAAATTGCAGTAATACAATACAATTTAAAATGATGGGTTTATACAGTCAATGGAGGAAAGCAAACTGTCTGCATGGCATTATTAATACTTTATAGACAGACATGTTAACTATTGCAGGAGTTGCATATCCTTATCCAAGCCCCAATGGGATAAGAAATAAAGGCAACAAAGTGAGAGTACAAATATTTAACCACATGCTCTTCTTCAGTGTCAACAATATCGGGAGGCAGTGGTCCCTGGTCTTTCAAAAGCAATCACTATTCCAATTTATTAACCACAATTTTATCTTAGTAGAGATTGTGCTTTGGTTTAACAGAAATTGTGCGCAATAACTAAGCAAGGCTTCTTTCCCAATTCCACAAATAGAAAGATTTGTGGAGAGGAATTCTCTTTAAGCATGAAAACTTTTGATGGAAACAACACAATTAGCCTATACCTCAACACAGCTGAAGTCTACCAGAGAGCGAGGACACAAAACAGAGCAAAATGTACTTCCTAAAGAAAAGAATTAGGAGCCATATGTTAACATGCATTGGCAAAGCAAATAGGTAATGACTGAGACGTAATGGCTTTGTCAATGTTTTTTATGTCATGTCATTCCAGAAGCTCTGTAGCAGGAATAAATAAGAAAAAAAAAGTCTATGATTCGGACACTGTCTTTCCGCTTTTGATTTGCAGATCAAAAGTTGGATCATTAAATAGAAAAAGAAAACAATGCAAATGTTTTTTTCAAAAATCACAAGTGGGGGAGCAGCATGGAGGGAATAGGTGGAGGAAGAAACACAGCACAGATGGGGAGGCAATACAGGAGTGGCGAGCAGAATCAATGGTTGGCAGGAGGAGGGAATGGGTGGGAGAAATAACATGAAGAACAGATAAAGCGCCGGTGCCGCAATTGCTGCAAAATAAAGAAATAGAAAAAAACTTTTTTCTTTACTTTTGCTATAATTGCGGCACCCGTGCTTTACTTTTAAAATTAAAAGTGAAGCGCAGGTGTCGTGATTATAGCAAAAGTAAACAAATAGATTTTTTTTCTATTTCTTTACTTTTGTAGCAATCGCGGCACCGGCGCTTTACTCATTGTTAAAGGTAAAGAGCCGGTGCCGCGATTGCTGCAAAAGTAAAGAAATAAAAAAAAAATATCTTTTTCTTTACTTTTGCTATAATCGCGGTACCTGCGCTATACTTTTAAAATTAAAAGTAAAGCGCGGGTTCCGCGATTATGCGAAAGTGAACCAAAACAAGCATGCAAAGGAAAAAAAAAGTGACGCGGCCGCGAAAGTTAAACAAAACAAGCACGCGAGTGGTGCGAAAGCTGGCGGCTGCGTGCGTGCACGCATGTGTAACCGCAAGCACTAGGCCAGCAAAAGCGTGGGGTAGCACTTTTAAAATCCCACTACTAAATGTCTCGCAGTGCAGCGCATGTGCTGACTCAGGCGAGACCTAAAAAGGAATACTGTGTATCTTGACCTAAGCAATCTTCAGCCATTAGCCAAGATTACCGCAAGAAGGACTTGTGATGCCAATAAGAACACACAGGAACGAAGACTGGAAGCCTAGAAAAGGAGTACAATGTGCCTTGCTTTATCACTCTTCAACCACTGTATACAAGTTAGCACACATGGGCCTCAATATGACCCTATTAAGATAAAGGATTTAGTCATGTTGTTCAATACAGAGGCATTAATAATATTGTGGAGACTATACAATGATTTGCATCCCCACAATTCCCATAGGTCAGTTTCTAAACTGAGCTGAACTTCTCGTCGGTAGCAGCCTTTCAAAAGGAAGCATGTGTGCGAAGCCTGCTCATGGTTGAAGTTGGTAGACTGTAGACTGTGAGAAAGGCAAGAACATCATTTGAGAGACACCCTTGAGGCCACAGTACTGTTCTTCCAGAGATGGACAGGGAAGAAAGCATGTCTTTCAGAAAAGTTTCCGACAGGAATATTTGCTTCATAGAACATGCTCCAGGTGGAAGTGCGTCTGCTGCATAGCTGCTATGGATGCATGGCTGTTTTGACAGGTTCAGGAGGAAGGCTTTTGAGCGAAAGAGGTCTAATGACAGGGAAAATAGTACAAAAGGCTTAGGGAAAGGCTGCATAGATTTTCCTTTGAAAAAGACTGAGAAATAGGAAAAGAGTGATTTGTTCGGCACGGACTGACTGAATGGCAGAGAGAGCATGCTTTTAGGATGACTAACCGAAGGGGCAGTGAGAGGGTGGTTTTGAGAGGATACTGACATGCTTAGGGGAACCTACAATGAGGTTCTGTGTAAAAATGATTGAATGCCAGGCACAACTTGCTTTGAGTGCCACTGAATATGGTGGGGAAGTGAGAGTGACTTAGAACTCCAACCTTCAAGGTATAGCCCCAGACCTTCAAGAAGCAGCCACCACTGTACTATCCATGAGTAGCCGCCATCCCTTCATGGAAGCTTGTTCCTGTGTCTGTCCTTGAACTGAGCCCTCAGGGCAGCAGTGTGCGTGGCGGACACTGGAAGGTTAAATATACTATTCTAGCTCCAGTCCTTTCCCTCAAATATTCCACGAGGGTATTTAATATTCTAACTCCAGTGTTGGAATGTTTGGGGGTGTGGGGGACATAGAAATTCTCCAATCATTTTTAGGAAGGATTAAAAAGTGGTAATTTTGAATTAGAGAACATGCTGCCCTGAGGGAACAGCGCAGGGCAAAACATTAGGAACATGGGCGGCTCTTCCATTAGGGCAGAGGTGGGTTGCCGCACAGCTTTCTCACGGTGCGAGAAAGCAGAAACACATTTCTGCTTCTCGCGCTGCGAGAAAGTAGGGTATAGCTGGTTAGGGCGGGCGGGAGGATATGCCTGGTTGGGGGCGGGCGGGTCGGGGAGGAGTGGCTTGGCCACTCTGAGTGCCCTGACTGTTTGGTCGGCCCTCTGGGCCCTACCAAACCAGTCATGCACACTTTGGATTTTCTCTATGTAGGCTGCATGCAGCCTACATAGAGAAAATCGCCTCCCCTTAGGCACCCGGCTTGACACTGTCCGCACCAATAAAAACGCTGCCATTACAGCATTGTGATTGGCTTTGAGGAGGGGAGGGAGGCTGCCATCTTCGTTTTCCAGCACTGCAGCGGAGCCGGCCAGGAGCGGAGGCGGCGCAGGAACCGGTAAGTTAATTTATTTGAAAATGTATTATTAAACACCCCACCCACTACCCACCCGCACAGCCCCCCACCCACGAGACATGCGAGCTGCGACTGATTAGGAAAACCATCAAAGAATAGCCCCAGTTAGTTCAGCTGGAAGGAGGAGTATAACCTTCTTCAGCTCCAAGGAGGCGCCAAAAGCCCGCCCTTCAAGGAGGCGCCAAAAGCCCGCCCTTCAGGGAGGCGCCAAAAGCCCGCCCTTCAGGGAGGCGCCAAAAGCCCGCCCTTCAGGGAGGCGCCAAAAGCCCGCCCTTCAGGGAGGCGCCCAAAGCCCGCCCTTCAGGGAGGCGCCCAAAGCCCGCCCTTCAGGGAGGCGCCCAAAGCCCGCCCTTCAGGGAGGCGCCCAAAGCCCGCCCTTCAGGGAGGCGCCCAAAGCCCGCCCTTCAGGGAGGCGCCCAAAGCCCGCCCTTCAGGGAGGCGCCCAAAGCCCGCCCTTCAGGGAGGCGCCCAAAGCCCGCCCTTCAGGGAGGCGCCCAAAGCCCGCCCTTCAGGGAGGCGCCCAAAGCCCGCCCTTCAGGGAGGCGCCCAAAGCCCGCCCTTCAGGGAGGCGCCCAAAGCCCGCCCTTCAGGGAGGCGCCCAAAGCCCGCCCTTCAGGGAGGCGCCCAAAGCCCGCCCTTCAGGGAGGCGCCCAAAGCCCGCCCTTCAGGGAGGCGCCCAAAGCCCGCCCTTCAGGGAGGCGCTCAAAGCCCGCCCTTCAGGGAGGCGCCCAAAGCCCGCCCTTCAGGGAGGCGCCCAAAGCCCGCCCTTCAGGGAGGCGCCCAAAGCCTGCCCTTCAGGAAGGCGCCCAAAGCCTGCCCTTCAAGGAGGCGCCCAAAGCCTGCCCTTCAAAGAGGCGCCAAAAGCCCGCCCTTCAAGGAGGCGCCAAAAGCCCGCCCTTCAAGGAGGCGCCAAAAGCCCGCCCTTCAAGGAGGCTCCTAAAGCCCGCCCTTCAGGGAGGCGCCCAAAGCCTGCCCTCAGGGTGGTGCCCAAAGCCTGCCCTTCAGGGAGGCGCCCAAAGCCTGCCCTTCAGGGAGGCGCCCAAAGCCTGCCCTTCAGGGAGGCGCCCAAAGCCTGCCCTTCAGGGAGGCGCCCAAAGCCTGCCCTTCAGGGAGGCGCCCAAAGCCTGCCCTTCAGGGAGGCGCCCAAAGCCTGCCCTTCAGGGAGGCGCCCAAAGCCTGCCCTTCAGGGAGGCGCCCAAAGCCTGCCCTTCAGGGGGTGCCCAAAGCCTGCCCTTCAGGGGGGCGCCCAAAGCCTGCCCTTCAGGGAGGCGCCCAAACCCTGCCCTTCAGGGAGGCGCCCAAACCCTGCCCATCAAGGAGGCGCCAAAAGCCTGCTCTTCAAGGAGGCGTCAAAAGCCTGCCCTTCAAGGAGGCGTCAAAAGCCTGCCCTTCAAAGAGGCGTCAAAAGCCTGCCCTTCAAGGAGGCGTCAAAAGCCTGCCCTTCAAGGAGGCGTCAAAAGCCTGCCCTTCAAGGAGGCGCCAAAAGCCCGCCCTTCAAGGAGGCGCCAAAAGCCCGCCCTTCAAGGAGGCGCCAAAAGCCCGCCCTTCAAGGAGGCGCCAAAAGCCCGCCCTTCAAGGAGGAGTCAAAAGCCTGCCCATCAAGGAGGCGTCAAAAGCCTGCCCATCAAGGAGGCGTCAAAAGCCTGCCCATCAAGGAGGCGTCAAAAGCCTTCCCCTCAAGGAGGCGTCAGAAGCCTGCTCTTCAAGGAGGCGTCAGAAGCCTGCCCTTCCAGGAGGCGTCAGAAGCCTGCCCTTCCAGGAGGCGTCAGAAGCCAGGAGGCGTCAAAAGTCTGCCCTTCAAGGAGGCGTCAAAAGCCTGCCCTTCAAGGAGGCGTCAAAAGCCTGCCCTTCAAGGAGGCGTCAAAAGCCTGCCCTTCAAGGAGGCGCCAAAAGCCATTCAAGGATGAGTCCTTCCAGGAGCAACTGTTTCAGTAACTATTTGTTTTCAGAGACCAAACAAAATGGAAAGTTGGGGCCATATGTATAAACATTTTCCTAGTGTGTCACAAATCGAACCTACCTCATGTATATTAATATTGAAGTTTCTGACCCATTAGGAATGATAGCAATCCCTAGAATGGAAGCCTGCTAGGGGGCCAGCAGACCACCATGTCTGTGTTTGCTTTTAAACAAATGTTTATTTTTTTTCCTAATGAAACACATTTTCCTTAGAGAAAAACATAGTAGGCAGTGGCCAATGTGACCACAGCTTGCTCTTAAAAAAATATTTTTTACATTCTCAAAGTGAAAGAAGAGCCTAGGATCCCCACCCAAATGCTTATGGGTTACCCCTTCCTTCGAGGTATAGGTAAAATATTAATGTTTTGCAACAAGAATTCGGACGCAAAACATTAAGGGCTATATGCATCAACACATTTTCCCATAGAAACAGAATGGGCAAAACCCTTTGATGCATCTGGCCCAATGAGAGACCATTGCGAATCGGTATTTGGAAGGCGTGCACTAAACACGCCCCTTCCAAATACCAATTTGCAAAGCCAAGTTGTGATTCAGTAGCAGGCTCATGTACATTACAAAAATTTGTAACCTCCCAAAAAGTTTTGTGCATATGACCCCCAGTTTTCTTTTGAGACACTGTGCAATCAATTCTGCCAAGTCAAATGTGATGCAAATTGACAGTATAGTTAGTTCAAAGAAATGACAAAACTTTATTTGATGTATAAATACCTGCAGATTTTCACGTCATTGGAATGCAAAGCTGCTGCTTTCAAATTAATGTATTTCAATATATATGGCTTCTTGCTGCACTAAACATCTGCAGGCATCCAGGCTAGAGTTTGTTTTGCGGTTGAATACATTTGTAAATAGTCTAGTATTAACTACGTTTTTCAACATAACACAAAAATAAATATAGATAAATAATAAGCGAAAATAAATCTGGATAAATGCAATAAAAATAAAACAAAAAATACCAGAATCCCCCCTTGCAATGCCAGATTGCGAACCTGGGCTTAAACAATCTAGCAACACCCAAGCCAAACAAGGAGTGCTAGTGAAGCTAGAAAAGTTCCTGAGCAGGCCTGGCGGGAGAGACACCAAGGTTTCCGTCAGTCCAGAAACCCCCAAAAAAGACCACAACGGACAGGAAATCAAGGACTGCCAATGAAATATTTGCAATCGTCAGACCCAGCATGTTTTCATCCATAGAAACCACTTCCCTTCTAACGGAAACGACTGGTCGCATCCACAGTTAGTGATAAGGCTGCAGAATCAAATAACTCCCTTCAGAGAGCACACAGTTTCACCCACAGACGAGCTGAAGCACACGGTTCCCAGTCACAGACCCACTGTATCAAAGCGCATCTGTCCTAGACCAGCTAAACCACACATTTACAAATTCTTAAACCTCACCGCAACAGTCATAGACATGCTGAACCACACAACTTCAGTCGCAGGTCGCTGAGCCACAATGCACCAGTCTCAGACGAACTCAACCTCACAACAGCAGCTACTTCACTTCTCAACCAAAAGCACGAATCTCGGTGCCCCTGAAGCATAAGTCAACACAGAGACACATGATAGATGTGAGAATACCACTAGATCACAAAGAACCGACTACATAGCACTCAGCTGAATGATCTGGTCAAGCCAGTCATATGTAGAATAGAATATAGAAATGCTTTATTTACAGGCCTTACTAAATCGGAAATTATGCAGTTACAAGCAGTTCTTCGAATGTTCTGCCGGTCACATCTCTAAGCAAGCACTAACAAAGCCAATATGTTTAGCCTATGTGAGAGCTATTGTCTTTGCCAATGTCTTTTAGCCATGCTGTATAGCAGAGTGGAGTGGCGCAGAGTGGAGTGGCGCAGAGTGGAGTGGCGCAGAGTGGAGTGGCGCAGAGTGGAGTGGCGCAGAGTGGAGTGGCGCAGAGTGGAGTGGCGCAGAGTGGAGTGGCACAGAGTGGAGTGTAATGTAATGGCAGAGTAGGGTGGCGCAGAGTGGAGTGGCGCAGAGTGGAGTGGCGCAGAGTGGAGTGGCGCAGAGTGGAGTGGCGTGGAGCGTAATGTAATGTCAGAGTAGAGTGGTGCAGAGTAGAGTGGGCATTGTGGAGTGGCGCAGAATGGAGTGGCGCATAGTGGAGTGGCGCAGAATGGAATGGCGCAGAGTGGAGGGGCGCAGAGTGGAGGGGCGCAGAGTGGAGGGGCGCAGAGTGGAGGGGCGCAGAGTGGAGGGGCGCAGAGTGGAGGGGCGCAGAGTGGAGGGGCGCAGAGTGGAGGGGCGCAGAGTGGAGGGGCGCAGAGTGGAGGGGCGCAGAGTGGAGGGGCGCAGAGTGGAGGTGCGCAGAGTGGAGGGGCGTGGAGGGGCGCAGAGTGGAGGGGCGCAGAGTGGAGGGGCGCAGAGTGGAGTGTAATGTAAAGTCCGAGTAGAGTGGTGCAGAGTAGAGTGCCGCAGAATGGAGTGGCGCAGAGTGGAGTGTAATGTAATGTAATGTCAGAGTAGAGTGGAGTGGAGTGGCGCAGAGTGGAGTGGCGCAGAGTGGAGTGGCGCAGAGTGGAGTGTAATGTAATGTCAGAGTAGAGTGGTGCAGAGTAGAGTGGCGCAGAATGGAGTGGCGCAGAGTGGAGTGTAATGTAAAGTCAGAGTAGAGTGGTGCAGAGTAGAGTGGCGCAAAGTGGAGTGGCGCAGAGTGGAGTTTTGGAACTTGCAAGTACCAAAGCCGAGGGCGGGGAACCTCGCAGAGTGGAGGGGCGCAGAGTGGAGTGGTGTAGAGTGGCAAAGTGTTTAGAGTAAGTGGTGCAGTGTAGACTGGCATAGAGTGCAGTGGCCTAGAGGAATGCAGTTAAAAAGCCTACATCAGTGCATTTCACAGAGGCACTACACTGGTGAGCACTATAATTTGGACAAAGGAAAGCGTGCAGCAGAAACCATTTTTTACTCAGCAAATGATAATTGGAGGACAAGAAATAATGTTGCAGAGTTTTTTTTATTTAGAAAGCTTGCAGAATCACTGTCACCCGTTACAGTACAAGGGTATGCAAATTATGCGCCGTAATGACGATCTATTATGCATATATTGTTTGGTGTGTGGGTGGGTGGGAGGGGATAAAAGCTACATGGACAGAATATTGCAGACAGACTGAACCCATAAGCACTCATGTAGAGCGTGAATCCCCCCAAAAAAGTAGCTCCGATGACAGAAGCAGTGGAAGGACAAAAGTACTTGGTCCATGGTCTAGGGGAGAGCCAGAAGAGAACATGACACAGGCATGCCAATACAAATGGCAACGACGCAAAGGAGAGTACCGCTGTGGCTAACACATGGTAAGCTATGGGTTGGCTGTAAGCCCACTGTATGCAAACAAAATGTCTTGCAGAGACAGCACACTGTCAGGGCAAAACCTAAAAAAGAAAATTAGATTATGTCACTCTAGCCTTTTGAACTGGCCACCACTAGAGGCAGGAAGCACATTCTTAGTCCAATGTATTACATACAAGGCGACTGCAAAGGGAAAATTCTAAAATAACTTGCAAGCAAACCTATCATAGCTAAATGAAGGAATGGCCTTTGAGGGTGAGGAGGCTCCTCTATGCATCAACCTTGAAAAATATAAGAACATTTCAACTCGACCATGAAGATGTATTTTAGCCATGTGCCCTAAACTTCTGGAACTAAATCCCAACCAAGGTACTATTGGTTTCTTCCTTCACTCTGTTCAAGACCAGCCTTAAAAAATCACTTACATGACACCAGCTGCCTGAAAGTTCTGGACTCCGAGTTCTGAATAACCTATATGCGATGAGCAACCATTATAGACAAGACTGGCGCACTCAGGAACATACTCATTTAGGAGACTGTCACTACCATCTTGCATATGTGCCTCCTGTTATGTTAATACTATACATCTTTTAAGAAGTCTATGCAAAACGTTCTGTTACCCTACGCAATTTTCATAACGTGTGCAATTATGCATCAAGTCAATTATGCAAAGTGTCAGAAACTACTCTAGCCCGAAATGTTTGAGATTTTGTTTGCCGCAGAGGATTGGTTTAAGCAGCAAATGTCTAGGGGATATATGATCGAGCAGAAAATGTGTCTTTTGAGAAGCCTTTTCTCTGTGTAGCTCAGTACCCAGCATACACACCCAAGTACTCAAGGGTCAGTCAACACATCAGAGTTCCAAGATCACAGTGTTCAAACCATCACTCCAGAGTCACTTCACATATAAGCACTCCATGGGCAGTCTGCACTTCGGTATCTTTGGGCTGTACTGCACAACGCAGTACTTCACAGCAAGTCTGCACAGCTCAGTATTCCATAGTCAGTGTACGCTCTAGGCCCATCCTGCACATCTCCTTACCACATGGCGATTTGCATACCTCCGTTTTCCATGGTCAGCCTGCACAGATCAAACGCTTCTGCCTTCTACAGCACTCCACACTCAGTCTGCACGTCAAACTAAGCATCCATAAATTTGCACTCTACGCTCACTTCCAATCTTATACATTCCAGGCCCAATCTGCATACCTCACTACGCCACATTCTGTCTCATACGTAAAACACTATGTTATCTGCACACCCATGGACTTCATGCACAGTCTACATGGCTCAAAATTTCACGCTCAGTCTACACAACTCTGCTTTCCACACCCAATCTGCGCACCTCTGCCCAAGGCTGCAATGCAGGCTCAATCGGTAACACTCTGCACTGCAGGCTCAGTCTTAATAACCCAGCACTCCATGCTCAGTCTTCCTATCCTAGCACTCCATGGTCAGTCTTCATTCCCTAACTGTGTGTCCACCATTCACTGAATGCCCCAAGATCCTTGGTTGAGCAGTGCTGTATGAGTTGAACATCACTGATGTATCTTTTCTGTTTGATGTTATCGTTTTTCAGTTACCATCAATTTCAAACCCACATGTACTCAGTGTTACCTACGATGAGCTTTGCTATTTCAATTGCAACGCAGAACCCCACTACCATTTGCCCTTGAATCAGAAATAGTTTTCGTCTAGTGAGACCTTGGTGAGTTTGAGAATAATACAAGTTGGTGAGTTTGAGAATAATAGAAGTTGGAACATTACGTTGTCAGCTGCATTTATCGAAGTATTCTCAAAAACTTGAAAAGTCAGGTCCTGCTGGATATTGGGATATAATGCTTGGATGTTTTTGGATATCGGTCCCTTCAGCAAAGTGATAGTCTTAAATTCATTAATAGAGTGCATATGGTCTTTCAAATATTATTGTCTTTCAGGTACAAAGAGATTGATTATGTGATCTATGCATTTAGAAACTGGTTCTAGAGCAGAGTCGCAAAACAATGTAATATGGTTCTCTAGCGGGTTAGTAGATTATGAATATCAGTTAGAGTGTAGAAGACAGGTGCCCCAGGGCTATTTATGATACAAGATGCTACATTCTGTCTTGGACAGCCACCCTTTAGTTAGTCCCTCTTCTAGGACATATTTTATTTGATCCAATACTTTGCATCATTGTTTAACGACATTGCTTTCTCTGAGGCTGGGATGGATGGTGGAAAAAAAGAGTGGATGATCTAAAATATTTTTTGCCTGAATCCTTTGAGTTCGGAATTGTGAATTTCTTATTGGTTCAGGTGGTTCATGAAGAACACATTGAGCCTGATTTTTTCTGAAAAGTTCTATGACTTTTAAGTGATGCTGATTATGACTTTTAAGTGATGCTGATTATGTGAGTTTAAGTGGTAGGGACAAAGGAAAGGCCTTTACCCAGCAAAAAAATTGTGTGTGGCACCAAGTTGTCTGAGAGATTGTACACTGGAATACCTTTCCATGTTAGTTCCTGTATTGATAGATTAACTTCTTCCCTCCTGTACATTTGTGAGCAAGTTTTGAGTTTGCTTAGGTCATGTTACCCATTTGGTCCGTGTCTGCCTCATCGTTTGTCTAAAATAAAAAATCCTTCCAGCCAATGCTACTTTGGTGGATAATAAAGACGTGTACATTAAAAAAACTAGAGCCGTATAAAGCAAGTACCACAACTTATATTCAAGTGGGAGTGAATGCATAGGAAATCCTGACAAATTTTCCAGCATCTACAACTGGACATGCTGCAGAGTTAAAGGCATATTTTGCATGATGCCTCTCCCTCCTCCTGTGGTTTTGCCGGCTGTAGACCTCTGTGTACCTTACCCCTGCTAACCAGAAATGAAGTATCTGTGCTCCTCAGTTCAACATGATGAAATTGGTATACCCCTAATTGGCATAAGCAATTTATCTAAAAGACCCTGGTATATGGGACAAAGTTTACTCCGATCCTGCTAGTTAAAATGTCACTAGCGGACTGTTGCACCCTTTGTGTCATCCACTACAGTGACTGGGTAAAACATGGCTTTGGGCCTCCCATTTTAAATTGACTAAAGCAGCTTTTCAACTGCAATTTGACCTATCATAATAAACATTTTACAGGTCAAACCTCCTTTTAAAATATGTATAAGTCACCCATATGTAAGCCTAGCAGTTCGCAAGGCAGCGTGCATGGTAATTAAAAGTAGGAAAAGTAGAAATTTAATGTTACATGTCTTTACAGTGACTTGCACCCACAGGCTATTTTTCACTGTGGCCTCTGTAGAAATGCACTATTTCAATAGGTATTAAAACATTCAATTCAATAGTGAAGTCAGATTTTAATAGATATTAAAGAAAATATCTTTTAGAAAGTTATATTTTCCATGTCTAATTTTCCTGGAGGCTAATTTGCATTTGCTCTTTACATTCTCCCAGACGGGGATTAGCATTTGAAAAATGTATGCAATACCTCCAATCAGCTACAGAATAGGTTACTATAATCAACCGATGAATCGGAAAGGGTAAGGAGGACTCCTCTAAGCTCAACAGAATAGTGGGGACTGGGAATTTTTGGGGGACAATGGAGGGTCAAATCCTGCTGGCGGGTCTAATTCAGCTGGATAGGTCCGTGGGGTTTACATATAATATTAGTGGCACACTTCAAAGGGCAGAACAAGATCCAATACAATTCTTGTGGATCCACTATTTGGTTTTGTTGGTGGGTACAGTAGCAGCATCAAACTGGATTTAGGTGTTACATGTGTGAGGACACTAAGACTACTATATTACACTCCCCACAAACACACACCCCAGCCCTCTGAGCTGAAGTTTTGTGCAGCTGAAGACTTTTGCCATCTTGAAAATGTCCCAAGTGGGTCAGGTTGGCCCAGGGAACTTTTACCCCATTGGTTAGGGCATGTCCAGTAGTAATTTGCACCCACTAGCTCATATCAGGCCTTTTCTGCAACTGCTTAGGTGTCCAGTGGCAGCTGGACCTGGACTAGACTCTCCTGTTGGCCTGTGATGGACAACCTGCAAGTCTTCAAGTGCCTCACCTGAGGTCCAAGGGGGTTTCAAGAAGTGTACTCCTGTCTTTGACCAGGACAATCCTGGTTAGTGTGTCCGACACTCACTCCATCGCGATCAGCATTCAATTGTGCCTAGGTCTCTTTTTACTGTTACCATTGATTATCATTAGAGCAATGTGTCTTTTGGCGTTACCTCTACTAAAAAATGTAACAATTAATATCTCCGGTTCCCCTTATTGGATTTTTTTTATGTTTAGGTCATTCTGTTCATTACATTTTACTCTATTTTTCTAATTTTGTTTGGGATTTTGACTTTATTACTGTCTTGGTACTGCATAAATACTTTACACATTGCCCTAAATTAAGCCTGTCTGCTATGTGTCATAGCTACCACATGTCATAGCGCAGGCTAATTTAATGACTCTGAGAGTTCACTGCTACAAGAACTGTGTTTATTCCTCGAGGTGGATAGTCACCTATAGTAATTAATAATGTAATTTCTTACAAGACTGGAATATTTTAGGTGGAATAGTGATTATTTTTTAAGCTTTATTTTCCATTTCCATAGTACAAAGAGTCACAGCATTCACATATGTAGTACACTGCCGCACCGCAGTAGGTAACTCCAAGTTGAATCATACAATGAACATTGAATAAATTTGCTGAGATGGTCTCCCCCACCCTGCAACTGGCTTTACATAGGTAACTGCCTATTTATGTAACCAGAATACCAAGACAATGCTTTCCAACCCCACAATAATCATCTGTAATCTGAGAAGGTCGAGTCCCCCCCCAAAAGATGAAATATACAAAACAATGGGTGCATCTGAGAGGCGTATGCCCACGCTGTAGTGTGTCACCGTCCAGAGATTGTGAAGTGGGGGTGGTGTTCATATCTACTAAATAGGCTATGAAGGGGTCCCAAATATCCTTTGGACGCGACGCTGCAGGTATGGTTTCCGTATACAGATCACTATTCATGTTACAGTAGGCTAAACTCTGTAGCCGGGCCTTGGTCGTGGGACGGGCCTAGCAGCCCCATTTAAGGGCAATCTCCCGCTTGGCAAGCTGGAAGGCCATTGCAGTACATTTACGAACGGGCTTAGGGATGCTTAGTACACAGCCCAATAATGCAGACTCCGGTGATAGAGACACACATTATCATAAATCATCTTAGCTATTTCAGCGCAATCGAACGCCAATATGCCGCAATCTTTGCGCAGTTCCAAACTAAGTGTGCAAAGTCTGCGTGTGGTACGCCACACTTTAAACATGCATGTGGCCTGCTAGCGTCGTTGGTGTGCATTTTTTCTGGGGACATATAAACCCTCCATAAGAACTTAAGGTGTAATAACCGGTGTCTACTGTTTAAGGAAACTTCTTTAATTTGTGCACAGCTAAAGTCCCAGTGTATGTCTGGAACAGGATGCCCCAAATCCCTTTCCCAAGCCTCCCTGATCTTGGTGTCCTTTCCAGGAACTAGTGTCATGCATGAACTATACATTTTTTAAACCAGTTAGGCACTACCCGGGGAAGAAATTACAGTGGTTAATGGGCCCAAGTCGGCTGGTACCAAGGAAAATTCTGTAAATGTAGCCTTAAGCGCGCTTCGTACCAGAAGGATACATTTGTCCATAAATGTAGCATTACTAAATCTATCCTCCTCGTCTCTGTCAAAGACATGGCCGTCTGGAAATAGGTCGCCGATCTTGCTGATTGTATATTTGGTGAGAGTGTGCTGCACTATTTTTTCAGTCATGACGGAGATCCATGCATTATTCAAAACCGAAATTTCAGAGGAATATAGTGTATTCGTGGTTGTGATTCTAACCAATTTCTGCCAGGCCCAGCTTGTCGTGGAAACGGTTTGAATGTCTCTAGGGTCTCTTGGCAGGCCCTGAAGTAATACTGTATGAAGTTTTGCAGGCAAAACCAGATCAGCCTCAGGTCTTGAGCAGAGCAATCTAGCATCCAGATGATACCAGGAGTGCGCAAAGCTGCACTGCGCTACCAGGTAACATATGTGAAGGCTCGGAACCCCAAAACTTCCCCGGCATAAGGCAATGTCATAGCGTCCCAGCTGACCCTGGAATTCGTGCCACCCGAAGTTAAGCTAATCAAATGGGACCGAAGTTTAAGAAAAAAAGCTGTTGGGAAGCGGAATTGGATTATTATTGAACAAGTATAAAAACCGAGGGAGGATGATCATTTTCATCAAGGTGACTCGGCCTGCCAGTAAGAGAGGGATGCACAGCCATCTTTCGACTTGCTCTTCCAGATTATGCATCACAGGACCATAGATCAGTCTAAATACCTGGTCTGTATCTGTATGGATATTTATCCCTAGATACCGCGCCGAATCAGAGCACCAGTCAAGAGGGAACCCACAGTCCCATCTCTTGGTGACGGGAGTGATCGGAAAAATCACAGATTTCTCCCAATTGATCTCAAAGCCAGAATGCAACCCAAAACGAATGATCTCCCTGATGAGTGGTCCAAAGTTCTCCTCCGGGGTGCGTACATAAACTATCATTCACGTAGAGACACACAAGCAAAGGGCCGGTCTTGAACTGTAGTCCTCTATGAGGATGACATTCTTGAAAGTGCCTAACCAGAGGGTCCATTGTGATAATAAAAAGTAACAGGGAAAGCGGGCACCCATGTCTGATGCCCTGAGAAAGGCGGAAAGACCGCAACAATGTACCGCTCAAGCGGTGCTTAGCAGTGGGGTTCTGGTATAGGAGTGCAGTGAGAGCTATAAAAAGCACTTTGGCATGCCCATTGTGCGCATCACTGCCAGGAAAAAGTCCATTCCAGAGAATTAAAGGCCTTTCCGGAATGAAGTGCAGGACAGCAAATCGCGTTCTCAGATTCAGGACTGTCGATCTATGGGGAATTAAACCAAATTGAGCTGGGGAAATTATCCAGTCTAATAACAGGGCTAAACAAGACGCAATCATTCTGGCCAAGATTTTATAATCTAAGTTCAAGAGCGAGAGAGGCCGATATGCTCCACATGACGACATATCTTTAACCGGCTTGGGAAGAAGTATAATTACTGCTTTCCGTAGTGGGGGGAGGGTGGGGGGAGTGGGGGGGGCAGTCGACCTTGTTCCAAGGCTTCATTATAAACTTCGAGCAAATGCGGTACCAATAGGTCTTTATAAGCCTTATAAAAATCTCCAGAAAATCCAACTAGTCCGGGGGCCGTGGATCCATTGATCGCGTCTATCGTGCTGGAGATTTCCTCTTTAGAAAAGGGTTCCGCAAGGAACTCCTGCATAAATGTTTCTAGCCAGACCACCGCAATCTCTGCCAGGTAGGTAGCTTGTGCAGAGCCATCATCATCTCTCCGGGAAGTGTACAGGTTTATGTAGTATGATAAAAATGAATCTCTTATTTACGTTGTGCTCGTGAGAATCTGTCCTTCAGGGGTGCGAATCTGTGAAATAGGCGCGTCCAGTGTGGGGTTTGAACAGCCTGGCCAACATCCGCCTTGGCCTATCCCCCTCTCCATATCGCCGGGCGTTACTGTATTTGGTTAAAAAAGAGTTTCCCTTTCTGCGGCCTCCCTAAATTCAGTCAGTAGGGTCAATCTAGTGCCTTATCGTGTGGTGTCGGTCGGGCAGCCTGCTCCCTATATAGGTCTTCTAAATTTCACTCAATGCTCATTATCGTAGCTCATATCTTTTAATACTCCTGCATGTTTAGAAATGGAAACGCCATGGAGGGAGGCCTTAAAAGCCCCCCCAGAGTGTTGCCCAAGTAGCAACTGAGCCCATAATTCAAAATATTCTTCAATAGCAACCTGAAGCTCTGCTCAAAAGAGACCATCTAGCAGTGCCAGTCCAGGGAATCTCCACTGTCTTTCCACCCCTTCAGGCCTAGGGACCAGCAGCTCCAAAACCACTGGGGCGTGGTCTGAATACATTCTGTGGAAAAGTTTAATACCTTTGTACCAAGTAGACAAATTTGGAGTAATTAACCAATAATCTAATCTGGTCCAGGTATCATACTGGGTGGCTTAAAGTGTGTAGGCGGGGGTGGGCTGATGTTGTCGTCGCCAAATATCTAACAGTCCAATTGAATCGCTAAGCTCAAACAGAGCTTGGTGCGCTCGTGGCTTAGCATCTGTGGAAACGGAAGAGCTGTCTAGTTTAGGGTCAATTAGTAAATTAAAATCTGCTACCATGCATATAAACTCTGCCTCCATTTGCAGAATGTGGGAATGTACATCTTGAAAATACTCCGGACAATCTATGTTAGAGGCGTATATGTTCAGTAGGGCTACACAGTGGCCCATTAACTGTCCCGTTACCATGGTGTAGCGGCCCTCTGTATCATTATGTACTTTATGTAGGTGAAATGCCAAGCGTTTATGTATTAAAATCGCTGTACCACGAGCATAGGTGCGTAACTTACCTAAATATCTATGTGGACCCCAAGTGGAAGCAAACAAAGTAACCTCTGTTCTAGGCAGGTGAGTCTGTTGCAGAAATGCAATATCAATCCCATGTCTCTGAAGATATTGCACTACAATCCTTCCTTGCTTTGCACTGTTCAACCCACTAACATTCCAAGTGATCATTTTAAGGTTGGAAGAGGTAGGTACATTTATAGCAGGCATATTGTTCTGTTAAATATTGTATTCAAATTGCTGGCGGTATTAATGTGGCAAAGTGTACAACTAATGAAATGGAGCAGCAGCAAATTTAGCCAGGAATATGGTAAACCCATCCCCCTCCCATACCCGCACACACTGAAGCAGGGAACATCCCCAGTAAGCGTACAGTTAGCTACCCCAAACAAACCAGTCAACACTGAAGAGAGATAAGGATCTAAACAAATTATCAACATCGTCTATTTATTATCTAATAAGTCCAATGACAGTCCATGAATTAAGGTAGCGCAGCTACATCTTGTACGGAGATACCGAAGGCCACACTCCTGCGCCTGTATAATTCAGTAGAGAAAAGCTCCACACTGGCAGCAGAGCCACTATGTGGGGGGGAGGATTCCACTGCATTTTTGCTACCACGCTGCCCGCCAACCTTGTAGCCTCTGCAAAATTCTTGTACTGCTGAAGGGGACTCACATATTCAGGGCCTGCCCTCAATATCAACACGAAGACGTGCCAGGTATAAAAGCCCATATTGCAGGCCCAAATTATGTAGCGTCGTCTCCACACCGTTATATTTACGCCTCACCTCTTGGACCATAATAGTAAAATCTGGACACAATGATAGCGTAGAACCCTGCCAGCTTAGTGAGCCCTTTTCCCTTGCTAGTCGCAGTGCGGTGTCCCTGTCGCGGAAACTTAGCAAGCACGCAATTGTAGCTCTAGGGGGGCATCCAGGATTAGGGCGAGGGCCCAGTAAGCGATGGGCACACTTAACAATGAAAACGGAGGTGAAAGCTTCTCTGCCAAATAGATCAGCTAATAGGTTTTCCACAAACTGATCCAAACGACCATTATTGGAAGTTTCTGGAACGCCTAGGATGCGCAGGTTATTCCGTCCACTGCGGGATTCTAAATCTTTGCTTTTAATTGCCAAATCCTTGAGAATCTTTTTGAATCGTTCAAGCTTGCGCACAGCCTGAGCCGACCCATCCTCCAAGTCTGACATCCTCCCCTCAACAGTGTCCAATCGCTTCTCATGATCATAAATCGTGGTGCCTAGATTGTCCAAATGTTTGCCCAAAATGTCAAATCGGCTGTCCAAGGCTTTAAATCCTGCACGGAGCAACTTCAGCAGAAAGTCTGGGCTTGCGGGCTGATCCACTGGGGAACCTGTGGCAGAACCCCCAGCAGCCATATCTACGTCAGTAGTAGGGACCCTCTCTGTCACCTTGGGGAACTGCAATATTTGCTGCCTCTGGTCTTTACGGCCCATGCCTTCTCGACCACATCCGCTAATGTGCACATTCAGTGCGCCAGCCAGTAGGTTCCTTAAGGCACAACAACCAGTGTAGAAGCAAGGGGGATGGCAGTGGTGGTCGCAGGGGCAAAGCAGGAGACCCAGAGAAGAGCTCCCGGATGACCAGGTCTCTGCGCAGCGGGCCCTCTCATCCACTATATCTATCGGGGGAGCTCAGCTGCAACACACCGCCCCCACACGAAACGCTGTCTCGTTGCGGACCAGGATGGTAGGCAGATTCATCCCTAAGTGTTTGAATCTGGGATTCCCGGCAGGCCTTAGTCCATGGCACACAGACTTTTAGCAGGCCCACCTGTAGTTGGGCTCCTCCCCATCACCGATCTCATGGCTGTAAACTGAAGAGGAGGGCTGATTTGTTGTTGTCCCCCCTCCACTCCCGCCTGGCTGGCCAGCCGGGTGGCTGTATCCCAGGCTGGCCTGCGACCCCTGTTGCCGCAGGGCCTCCGGCATCACCGCCGGGCAGGCCCCTCGCACGCAACTCACGGGTCTCGCCATAATGGATCTTGGAGTGGGGGGTAGTCAGGATAGCCCTGCTCACCTCGCTGCTCACTCCGGTGTTCTGTTTGGTGGGGGTTCACCGTCGCTCCTTGAGCCATCAGCTCAGATTTATGCTAGGCCGCAAGCTGGGCCTGGGTTTGATTACAGGCCCCAGCGCGCAGCTCCACTCGGTGAAGTTGGTCGGGCCCGGTCTCAACGATGTTACCTCATCTGCGGCCACCGGTCCCAGCCTCGCCGAGCCACCACTGCCTTGCACCACTCCTGCGTTGGTCTCCCATGATCTAGGGGACGTCTTTGGTGCTAATAAATTACGTTTCTGTGGACACAACGGAGGAGCTTCAAAGCTGCGCGGCCATCGCGGTCGGCAGCTTGGCCACGCCCCAGGTGGAATAGTGATGGGCTAAACAGGACACTGCTGGCTAAATGTGCCTCAAATTAAAGTTTGGAGTCCAGCACAACGCCCTGTGACTTGGGTGCTCCACAAGGTTAGAGTCAAATCCACCATCGCACCCAATAATTATAAAGACTGTGGGACAGTATTCAACTTCCATGTACTTATCTGCAAAATTATGGTTTCTAAAGGGTTAACATTAAAACACACTGCCTACAAACACACGGAAAGCATCCACTTGAAGGTACAATTGCGCATCAGCAGTGTACTGATGGATGAAGCCCACCCAGTCAGCCACCTGATTGGACAGCAGCTCCAAATTCTGAATAAATATGGGGAGAGACAGTACAGGCCCCTAGGGTACTCTGTAAAATACTAACATACAGGGTAGTTGTAGGCGAGCAGAGAGGGCTTGGCGGAAGGCGTACGATATTGGGAAAAAAGCTATTTATCTCGCCTCCGTCAAATCTTACCATCGGGCTGTTTGCCGAGCTCGGGCAATTTACTATACTGCCGAAGTAGGCAACAGCTCCAATCCCTCTAAAACCATCTTTAAACTGATGAAGGATCTTTTAGTTAAACGCCCCTGTGCCCCGACGACTGGTTCCATCGCTCACTGTGAGGCCCTTGCTTTGTTTTTTCAGGATAAGGTCCATAACATCTATAAGACCTTCCCTTCTACAGGGCCTCCAGTGGAGTCTCCGATTAACATCTATGGAGATACCGTTTTGCACGCGTTGCCCCCGTTGACATCTGAAGAGTTCGACATCTTGGCTAAGCAGATTAAATCGGGGTCCCCCGCTGACCCGCTTAGTTCGACTCTTTTTAGAGATCAGTCGTTCGTGGGACGGACCGTGGTACACTCCTTGATGAACAGCTCGTTGGAGTCCGGCACGGTTCCCCTTAGCTGGAAGCGGGCAGTGGTTTCTCCCATCTTAAAGAAACCCTCTCTGTACCCAGATAAGCCAGAAAATTATCGGCCTATCTCCCTGCTTCCTTGGCCAACCAAAGTGTTGGAGGCCCACGTCAACAAAGTTCTTTCGGCCCACCTTACCCAGGCTAACATCTTGGACCCCACCCAGAACGGCTTCCGTGCTGGTCACAGCACGGAGACCGCCCTTCTCTCCATGGCGGAACATCTTCGCACGGTGATGGATGCGGGGCAGACAGCGGCGCTCGTTTTATTAGACCTGAGCGCCGCGTTTGACACTGTCTCTCATCCCATCCTGTTGCATCGCCTGGAGGAGATTGGGCTGGGTGGTCCTGCCCTCCAGTGGTTCCGGTCCTTCCTTGACGATCGTTTCTTTAGCGTTGCCCTGCCACCGTTCCAGTCCCAATTCCATCCTCTGAAACAGGGGGTCCCGCAAGGCTCCTCGCTGAGTCCCACGTTGTTCAATCTATACGTGAGACCGCTGGCTGAGGTCGTCAAGCAATGGGACATGACCATGGTCTCATATGCCGACGACACTCAGCTAGCGGTTACGATCAGCGGGGACGCGGACCGGGATGCCCCCAGGTTTCAGAGTGGACTCAGGGCGGTGGCAAGCTGGATGAAGAACAACTGTCTCCAGCTCAACGCTAAGAAAACAGAGATCATGATCGTCGGTAGGGGGGCGGAACTGTGGGGGGACAGGTGGTGGCCGGCTGAACTGGGGCCGGCCCCTTGTCCGGTCACTGAACTAAAGAACTTGGGAGTATGGATGGATCCTGCTCTTAGTTTTGTGGGCCATTCGAAGAAAATCGCGGCCTGCTGCTTCGGCATTTTGCGGTCGCTGCGTCCCATTCTGAAGTTCTTTGACCATCGTACCAGGCAGCTGATAGTCCAGGCTACTGTGTTATCTCGCCTGGACTATGCAAACTCTCTCCTGGTAGGGACCAACTTGGCTGAGGTCACCCGCCTCCAACGCGTTCAGAATGCTGCGGCGAGAGCCATTGTTGGTCTACCCCGAACGAGTTCTGTCTCCGGCACACTGAGATTGTTGCACTGGCTGCCTATCAGGGCAAGAATTCAGTTTAAAGTGCTGTGTTTGGCTTCCAAGATTTTGAGGGGAGGGGGTCCTCAAATCCTTGCAGATCTTCTGTCCTGGTATGTACCTACCCGTTCTTTGAGATCTGAGGGCCAAGCTCTTGCCGTGACCCCTCGATACAGGCTGTGCCGGGTTGGTGGTCGATCCTTCCGGGTCAGAGCAGCTGCGCTTTGGAATTCCCTTCCTGTTGAATTGCGGTTATTAGATGACCTTTTAGCTTTTCGCAAAGCTTTAAAAACTTTTCTGTTTTAATAATCTCCCTTGTTTTTATCTGTTGTGTTCCCTGTAGGTGTTGCATATTTCCTGCCATGCGCCAGGACGCCCCTTAGCTGGGGCAGCTGTGCGCAATACAAATATGTGTAACATAACATAACATAACATAACATACTAACAACAAGCATTCGCTATGCAATAGGTCTCGCATTTGCGAGAGTTTGAGCTATTGGCATTGTAAAGGACAACGCCTTTTATTTATGTGTTTTAAAAACCTGCAAGTGGTGCGTAAACACGCTGTTTGTACTTCTAGTCCTTCCTCACCAGAAGCAAGGCTGGCAGTAACTGCACCTCTTACTGCCAGCCTTGCTTCTGGTGAGCAAGGACTAGAAGTACAAACTGCGTATTTACGCACAGCTTGCAGGTTTTTAAAACAAGAGTAATTCCAACTAGGAGTCTCTTTTTGAACAATGCTAATAAAATCTGCCAACGAAAGACCACAATTAATCCCACATAACACCAATATAAACTACCACATTCAATAATATGCATAACACCATTCAAGCTTAGTGACAATTACTGTATGTCAAAGGGGCTATCCAGTGCAATGACAGAAGCAGCATTATATCAGATGAGCGGCACGATATGCTAAACACAGATTTTTAGCTCATTTATTTAAACCACGCCCTTAATTAAATCGACCACGTCGCTTGTAGAGGCTCCCCCACAGCCCAAGTTTTTACATTCCACTTAAAGCTCTTGTTAGAGTACTTGTAACGTATGTGATACCATGTACTTTTGCGGGACCGAAACATATGCTATTTGATGAGTTTCAAGATCATCAGCAAGTGTAATTGGGTGTGGTGACACCAGGGCTCTTCCCATGGGTCTGAAACCCACTTCCTATGGCTGCAACAAGTGAATAAAAAAATACAACATTCCTCTATCCATACTGAGGAAATAAAGTTACTAAAAACAATTAGATGAAACGTCTAGAAATATTTAAAAATAACTTCTGACACTGCATAGACTAGAGCGATCCGGGCAAATCACACAAACTGAATATTTAGTTTAGTACAGAGGATTGAATACATAAAGGCAACATTAGGCACAAACGCTTCGACTGACAGGCTGACAACTACACTTCTAAATGAGATATTAAACGATTAACGATCTGGAGACAGCCACAAACCTTCTTTGATGATGAAACGATCGAGAGACGTTCCTGGCCATGCAAATATTTATGAACAGGAGGCATCAGCTTCAGCGCTAGGGATGGAGTAGATTCTAACGTGGTTTTTGTTCAGCCCCATCTCTTGCACAAAGTGTAGCTCCATAAAGGGCGAGCGCTTTCAGAGCATGCACACTGACTTCTGGGCCTAGGACTGTGTGCCAGCCAAGAATACATGAGCTGACAGTAGGAACCGCGTGTAGCAGGCAGGTGTGCAGAGCCCTCCAGGAAGTGTAATGGCAGTATCGTAGAAGCTTCCTTTGACCAGTTATTGGTTAGGCGGGTCCCAGTTCGATAACCAGCACAATAGACTATGGCAGGCGTGTGTCTGGACCTGGAAGCCATGTCATTTGAATATCAGGCGGGTTTTCTATGGGCTCTTAGGTTTGTGACCACTGAAGTATGGGTGCTACCTGTGAATGGTTGCCAAGCGGTGCCCCCCTCACAGTTTAGACCACTGCTGCAGTAAATGACAAGCCATATTTTCTCTGCACTACTGTCCTTGCCGCTCCACCTCAAGCAGAACTTACAACTTTTACTAAAAGAAATAGTGATCGCGATTAAATAAAGCTATTTTGCATAAAATAAATGCAGCACAATCTTCACATTATAAACCCTGATAACCGAGTCCTGCCTTTCTAATTTACTGAACTTTTGGAACTGTGCACACATTACAGAGTCGAAACTTTAGGTAGTGTTAACAAGACCACGGCTGTTAAATTAAAAGAAGTTGTAATTGAAAAAATAATTAAAGAGGTGTAACAAAGGTGGCAGGAAAAAGTAATTTCCCCAACAGGAAATGCACCAACGGAGAATTGGAAGCAACTAAGTCTAGCGAGTATAGAATTAAAATAAATTAGGGCTTAAGTCTCGAATGAAATTACGTCTGGTAACTACTCAATTGTAGTTGTCATAGTAATGTGCATCCTGTGTGTTTCTGATGTAAACAGCTCATATGCTGCGTATTTCTTGGACACGTGTGTTTTCCTACCCAATTAGTTTCTGGTGCAACAGTGTTTTCTTTGTGCAGCACACAGGAGAGGTATCCCTAGAATAGGTGTTCATGGTAGAGGCACAGCATGAGTTTTCCCACCATTTTACATTGTTCTGGTTTATAAATAATAAAAATAAAAGTGCTTCGACTAAATAAATATTTAAGTTAACCTTCTGCTCACTTCAAGTGACATCATCCGTCCAGCCCCTCACTGACTGTCTGATCTGGCGATGTCTCCATCCCGACCCTCTCAGTCCATGTCACTAGCGATCTCTCTTTCTCCTCATCCTGCTCCCTCGGGGTCATTCACCACCTAATCCACTTCTTTCCAATGGCTTCCCCTGTAGGTGTCCGTGTGACCTGCACATCTTAGTCATTTGCTGTTTCCTGATGTCTTCCCCTGCACTCCTGCTGCCTCAGTCTTTCTCACAGGCTGTCTTTGACAGCATCTGCGTGCCCTTCTTTTTAATCCTGTCCTTTAACTTCCCATGATCCATTAATTCGGATTTCTAGTTATCTCCTGCCGATCTCTTTCGGCCCTTGCACTCCAAATCCATGCCACTGGCTGTCTATTCCTGCCCTTCTGTCTCAGCCTGCCATTTCACCCCATAACCCCTGGCAATAGGGGTCACTGCCTAACCTCCCCTCTCACTAGCTGTCTCGGTTTACTTCAAGCACCAACAACCCCTACTACTGGGTGCGTTAGCTACACTGTACCGGTCTTTCCAACACTCTGAACCCTGTCAATTTACAAAAATTATTGGTTTGCCTTCCCATTTACACAATCCTTTCCTCTGACTGGTGATCTGTTTACATAATGACCAAGGCCAATAGAATTATGCGTCAGGAGAGGACCGGAAGGGTGGAGCATGGTTGACTAAATTACGCAGCAATAAGAGGAAAATTATGTGGTGTTATGTAGCACATTTCGTATAGTATTACTTTATTTTTTTGTCATTTGTGCATAGGTTAACACTGTCTGAGCAAATGCCCCACTCCATTGGTAGCAGTTTAAGACCAAAATATAGCAATAAGCAACAGAAAGGGGACCAACCAACATTTACAAAGGTCCTTCCACTGCACTGTAACATTTTGCCCAGTTTTAGTAACTTTTTGTCCATCAGCACTAGAATCAAAATTGTTTATCAAAATCTGCAGATTAAGTAGCAGATGATGAATTATGTGGTGAATTCATAACTATGCGGACAATGCAGCAGGCGCACAAATCGCATCATTTCAATAGCTCCTATCAAAACCACCTTACACTCTACCACTGCACCAAACACAGCAAGTAATTCTACAAAGAATAGAAAATACCTAACAGAGCCCCTATTTATTGAATTTACCAATACTTATTTAACATTGTGAGTCTAAGATAAAAACCCTGCATGCAAACTACTATTTGCAAACAAGCATTTACAATGCAATGGTTTTGCCTTTGTTAAAGTTAGAGCTATTGGCATTGCTCTTGACACTCTGAAGCTCCACTCTGAAGCTCCACTCTGCACTCTGAAGCTCCACTCTGCACTCTGAAGCTCCACTCTGCACTCTGAAGCTGCACTCTGCACTCTGAAGCTGCACTCTGAAGCTCCACTCTGCACTCTGAAGCTGCACTCTGAAGCTGCACTCTGAAGCTCCACTCTGAAGCTCCACTCTGAAGCTCCACTCTGAAGCTCCACTCTGAAGCTCCACTCTGAAGCTCCACTCTGAAGCTCCACTCTGAAGCTCCACTCTGAAGCTCCACTCTGAAGCTCCACTCTGAAGCTCCACTCTGAAGCTCCACTCTGAAGCTCCACTCTGAAGCTCCACTCTGAAGCTCCACTCTGAAGCTCCACTCTGAAGCTCCACTCTGAAGCTCCACTCTGAAGCTCCACTCTGAAGCTCCACTCTGCACTCTGAATCTGCACTCTGAAGCTCCACTCTGCACTCTGAAGCTCCACTCTGAAGCTCCACTCTGCACTCTGAAGCTCCACTCTGAAGCTCCACTCTGAAGCTCCACTCTGAAGCTCCACTCTGAAGCTCCACTCTGCACTCTGAAGCTCCACTCTGAAGCTCCACTCTGCACTCTGAAGCTCCACTCTGAAGCTCCACTCTGCACTCTGAAGCTCCACTCTGAAGCTCCACTCTGCACTCTGAAGCTCCACTCTGAAGCTCCACTCTGCACTCTGAAGCTCCACTCTGCACTCTGAAGCTCCACTCTGCACTCTGAAGCTCCACTCTGCACTCTGAAGCTCCACTCTGCACTCTGAAGCTCCACTCTGAATCTGCACTCTGAAGCTCCACTCTGCACTCTGAAGCTCCACTCTGAATCTGCACTCTGAAGCTCCACTCTGCACTCTGAAGCTCCACTCTGCACTCTGAAGCTCCACTCTGCACTCTGAAGCTCCACTCTGAAGCTCCACTCTGAAGCTCCACTCTGAAGCTCCACTCTGAAGCTCCACTCTGAAGCTCCACTCTGAAGCTCCACTCTGAAGCTCCACTCTGAAGCTCCACTCTGAAGCTCCACTCTGCACTCTGAATCTGCACTCTGAAGCTCCACTCTGCACTCTGAAGCTCCACTCTGCACTCTGAAGCTCCACTCTGAATCTGCACTCTGAAGCTCCACTCTGAATCTGCACTCTGAAGCTCCACTCTGCACTCTGAAGCTCCACTCTGAAGCTCCACTCTGAAGCTCCACTCTGAATCTGCACTCTGAATCTGCACTCTGAAGCTCCACTCTGAAGCTCCACTCTGAAGCTCCACTCTGAAGCTCCACTCTGCACTCTGAAGCTCCACTCTGAAGCTCCACTCTGCACTCTGAAGCTCCACTCTGAAGCTCCACTCTGCACTCTGAAGCTCCACTCTGAAGCTCCACTCTGCACTCTGAAGCTCCACTCTGAAGCTCCACTCTGAAGCTCCACTCTGAAGCTCCACTCTGAAGCTCCACTCTGAAGCTCCACTCTGAAGCTCCACTCTGAAGCTCCACTCTGAAGCTCCACTCTGCACTCTGAAGCTCCACTCTGAAGCTCCACTCTCCACTCTGAAGCTCCACTCTGCACTCTGAAGCTCCACTCTGAAGCTCCACTCTGCACTCTGAAGCTCCACTCTGAAGCTCCACTCTGAAGCTCCACTCTGAAGCTCCACTCTGAAGCTCCACTCTGAAGCTCCACTCTGAAGCTCCACTCTGAAGCTCCACTCTGAAGCTCCACTCTGAAGCTCCACTCTGAAGCTCCACTCTGAAGCTCCACTCTGAAGCTCCACTCTGAAGCTCCACTCTGAAGCTCCACTCTGAAGCTCCACTCTGAAGCTCCACTCTGAAGCTCCACTCTGAAGCTCCACTCTGAAGCTCCACTCTGAAGCTCCACTCTGAAGCTCCACTCTGAAGCTCCACTCTGAAGCTCCACTCTGAAGCTCCACTCTGAAGCTCCACTCTGAAGCTCCACTCTGAAGCTCCACTCTGAAGCTCCACTCTGAAGCTCCACTCTGAAGCTCCACTCTGAAGCTCCACTCTGAAGCTCCACTCTGAAGCTCCACTCTGAAGCTCCACTCTGAAGCTCCACTCTGAAGCTCCACTCTGAAGCTCCACTCTGAAGCTCCACTCTGAAGCTCCACTCTGAAGCTCCACTCTGATGCTCCACTCTGATGCTCCACTCTGATGCTCCACTCTGATGCTCCACTCTGATGCTCCACTCTGATGCTCCACTCTGATGCTCCACTCTGATGCTCCACTCTGATGCTCCACTCTGCACTCTGAAGCTCCACTCTGAAGCTCCACTCTGCACTCTGAAGCTCCACTCTGAAGCTCCACTCTGCACTCTGAAGCTCCACTCTGCACTCTGAAGCTCCACTCTGAAGCTCCACTCTGCACTCTGAAGCTCCACTCTGAATCTGCACTCTGAAGCTCCACTCTGCACTCTGAAGCTCCACTCTGAATCTGCACTCTGAAGCTCCACTCTGCACTCTGAAGCTCCACTCTGAATCTGCACTCTGAAGCTCCACTCTGCACTCTGAAGCTCCACTCTGAATCTGCACTCTGAAGCTCCACTCTGAATCTGCACTCTGATGCTCCACTCTGAATCTGCACTCTGAAGCTCCACTCTGCACTCTGAATCTGCACTCTGCAGCTCCACTCTGAATCTGCAGCTCCACTCTGAATCTGCAGCTCCACTCTGCACTCTGAAGCTCCACTCTGAAGCTCCACTCTGAATCTGCACTCTGAAGCTCCACTCTGAAGCTCCACTCTGAAGCTCCACTCTGAAGCTCCACTCTGAATCTGCACTCTGAAGCTCCACTCTGAATCTGCACTCTGAAGCTCCACTCTGAATCTGCACTCTGAAGCTCCACTCTGAATCTGCACTCTGAAGCTCCACTCTGAATCTGCACTCTGAAGCTCCACTCTGAATCTGCACTCTGAAGCTCCACTCTGAATCTGCACTCTGAAGCTCCACTCTGAATCTGCACTCTGAAGCTCCACTCTGAATCTGCACTCTGAAGCTCCACTCTGAATCTGCACTCTGAAGCTCCACTCTGAATCTGCACTCTGAAGCTCCACTCTGAATCTGCACTCTGAAGCTCCACTCTGCACTCTGAAGCTCCACTCTGCACTCTGAAGCTCCACTCTGAATCTGCACTCTGAAGCTCCACTCTGAAGCTCCACTCTGAAGCTCCACTCTGCACTCTGAAGCTCCACTCTGCACTCTGAAGCTCCACTCTGCACTCTGAAGCTCCACTCTGAAGCTCCACTCTGAAGCTCCACTCTGAAGCTCCACTCTGAAGCTCCACTCTGAAGCTCCACTCTGAAGCTCCACTCTGAAGCTCCACTCTGAAGCTCCACTCTGAAGCTCCACTCTGAAGCTCCACTCTGAAGCTCCACTCTGAAGCTCCACTCTGAAGCTCCACTCTGAAGCTCCACTCTGAAGCTCCACTCTGAAGCTCCACTCTGAAGCTCCACTCTGAAGCTCCACTCTGAAGCTCCACTCTGAAGCTCCACTCTGAAGCTCCACTCTGAAGCTCCACTCTGAAGCTCCACTCTGCACTCTGAAGCTCCACTCTGCACTCTGAAGCTCCACTCTGCACTCTGAAGCTCCACTCTGCACTCTGAAGCTCCACTCTGCACTCTGAAGCTCCACTCTGAAGCTCCACTCTGCACTCTGAAGCTCCACTCTGAAGCTCCACTCTGCACTCTGAAGCTCCACTCTGAAGCTCCACTCTGCACTCTGAAGCTCCACTCTGAAGCTCCACTCTGCACTCTGAAGCTCCACTCTGAAGCTCCACTCTGCACTCTGAAGCTCCACTCTGAAGCTCCACTCTGCACTCTGAAGCTCCACTCTGAAGCTCCACTCTGAAGCTCCACTCTGAAGCTCCACTCTGAAGCTCCACTCTGAAGCTCCACTCTGAAGCTCCACTCTGAAGCTCCACTCTGAAGCTCCACTCTGAAGCTCCACTCTGAAGCTCCACTCTGAAGCTCCACTCTGAAGCTCCACTCTGAAGCTCCACTCTGAAGCTCCACTCTGAAGCTCCACTCTGAAGCTCCACTCTGAAGCTCCACTCTGAAGCTCCACTCTGAAGCTCCACTCTGAAGCTCCACTCTGAACTCTGAAGCTCCACTCTGAAGCTCCACTCTGCACTCTGAAGCTCCACTCTGCACTCTGAAGCTCCACTCTGAAGCTCCACTCTGCACTCTGAAGCTCCACTCTGCACTCTGAAGCTCCACTCTGAAGCTCCACTCTGCACTCTGAAGCTCCACTCTGAATCTGCACTCTGAAGCTCCACTCTGCACTCTGAAGCTCCACTCTGAATCTGCACTCTGAAGCTCCACTCTGCACTCTGAAGCTCCACTCTGAAGCTGCACTCTGAAGCTCCACTCTGAAGCTCCACTCTGAAGCTCCACTCTCCACTCTGAAGCTCCACTCTGAAGCTCCACTCTGAAGCTCCACTCTGAAGCTCCACTCTGAAGCTCCACTCTGAAGCTCCACTCTGAAGCTCCACTCTGAAGCTCCACTCTGAAGCTCCACTCTGAAGCTCCACTCTGAAGCTCCACTGAAGCTACACACCGCGCAGGGCAGCTCTGGATGCTGATGCGAGAGGCCAGCTGGGAGGCGCGCTGCTCGTCTTCCTGCTCGTGCTGACTCGGAGAGAAAACTTGTTTTCATTGGGAGAGCGGCCTTCAAAGACCTGGTCACTGCACCTCTCCGAGTGTTTAGCTTGGGATAAAATGGGCGCAGTGTTGTGGTGATGACAGTAGAGCAAGGGAGGTGCCGGCAATGCCGGACCAGACTCGGGGGCGTTCCCGGCGTCGCGTGACGTCGGCAAAAGGGAAAGAATGTCAGGAACGCCCCCGTGTCTGGTCCGGCCCCTCGTCCAATGGCAAGGCTCCGTTTACGGAGCCAGCCAATCAATGACGAGGGCCGAACCAAAGCCACACTACTGTTCTCATCAGGTTTTCGCCTGCGCCGAAAAAGATGCGCAGAGCGCATCTTTTTGGCGAGGCAAAACCTAACAAGCATTGAAAATGCAATAGGTCTCGCAATAGAAGAGTTTGACATTTTTCGTTTTGCATATGGATGAGTGGCGTTGCGTGGATGAGTGGCGTTGCGTGGATGAGTGGCGTTGCGTGGGTGAGTGGCGTTGCGTGGGTGAGTGGCGTTGCGTGGGTGAGTGGCGTTGCGTGGCTGAGCGGCGTTGCGTGGCTGAGCGGCGTTGCGTGGCTGAGCGGCGTTGCGTGGCTGAGCGGCGTTGCGTGGCTGAGCGGCGTTGCGTGGGTGAGCGGCGTTGCGTGGGTGAGCGGCGTTGCGTGGGTGAGCGGCGTTGCGTGGGTGAGTGGCGTTGCGTGGGTGAGTGGCGTTGCGTGGGTGAGTGGCGTTGCGTGGGTGAGTGGCGTTGCGTGGGTGAGTGGCGTTGCGTGGGTGAGTGGCGTTGCGTGGGTGAGTGGCGTTGCGTGGGTGAGTGGCGTTGCGTGGGTGAGTGGCGTTGCGTGTGTGAGTGGCGTTGCGTGTGTGTGTGGCGTTGCGTGTGTGTGTGGCGTTGCGTGTGTGTGTGGCGTTGCGTGTGTGTGTGGCGTTGCGTGGGTGAGTGGCGTTGCGTGGGTGAGTGGCGTTGCGTGGGTGAGTGGCGTTGCGTGGGTGAGTGGCGTTGCGTGGGTGAGTGGCGTTGCGTGGGTGAGTGGCGTTGCGTGGGTGAGTGGCGTTGCGTGGGTGAGTGGCGTTGCGTGGGTGAGTGGCGTTGCGTGTGTGAGTGGCGTTGCGTGTGTGAGTGGCGTTGCGTGTGTGAGTGGCGTTGCGTGTGTGAGTGGCGTTGCGTGTGTGAGTGGCGTTGCGTGTGTGTGTGGCGTTGCGTGTGTGTGTGGCGTTGCGTGTGTGTGTGGCGTTGCGTGTGGCGTTGCGTGTGTGTGTGGCGTTGCGTGTGTGAGTGGCGTTGCGTGTGTGAGTGGCGTTGCGTGTGTGAGTGGCGTTGCGTGTGTGAGTGGCGTTGCGTGTGTGAGTGGCGTTGCGTGGCTGAGTGGCGTTGCGTGGCTGAGTGGCGTTGCGTGGGTGAGTGGCGTTGCGTGGCTGAGTGGCGTTGCGTGGCTGAGTGGCGTTGCGTGGGTGAGTGGCGTTGCATGTGTGAGTGGCGTTGCATGTGTGAGTGGCGTTGCATGTGTGAGTGGCGTTGCATGTGTGAGTGGCGTTGCATGTGTGAGTGGCGTTGCATGTGTGAGTGGCGTTGCATGTGTGAGTGGCGTTGCATGTGTGTGTGGCGTTGCATGTGTGTGTGGCGTTGCGTGTGTGTGTGGCGTTGCGTGTGTGAGTGGCGTTGCGTGGGTGAGTGGCGTTGCGTGGGTGAGTGGCGTTGCGTGGGTGAGTGGCGTTGCGTGGGTGAGTGGCGTTGCGTGGGTGAGTGGCGTTGCGTGGGTGAGTGGCGTCGCGTGGGTGAGTGGCGTTGCGTGGGTGAGTGGCGTTGCGTGGGTGAGTGGCGTTGCATGGGTGAGTGGCGTTGCGTGGGTGAGTGAATGGTTAGCTGTTGCTTATGCGACGTATAGCACTTAATACTAAAGTAGGCAGACCTTCTTAGCCTTTGTGAGAATAATAGCAAAATAAAAATAAAAACCAGATCAAGTCAAGGACGCAAACGGCACCATGCTATTGTTTATTTACTCAGATGATTTGCATAAAAATGTAACTTGTGAGCACGTTTCTCTAACTCTCCAATAATCCCATTACAACACTTTGTACAAATGAGATTGGGACTCATCCTTCCGAAGTCGAGAAAAATGTGCAACGCTGTGTTGAAGTTAATTTTTTTAATTAACAAAATGCAAATAATGTGGAGAGATTTCAAGTGATTCAGGAATGGGCGCCCTTGTAAAGAGAAAGTACGGCCGGCCTGGGCAGTGATAGGGGAGGAGGGAGGAGAAATGCGAGTCACGGCAGCAGCAGCCTTTGATGTGCCTGCCGGCCGGCCGTGAATAATTAGGGGGTGAGAAATGCGCTCGGAGGGCTGCCTTTGATGTGGTAATGCGAGGCAGGCAGGCAGGCGGCTGGTGGCATTGTGCACGCGCTTTTTAGGGCTTGCGCAAGCGCAATGACCTAAAAAGCACATGCACTTGAAGGAATCGCCAGTGGAATCGCCAGTGGATAAACACTGGATAAGCCCCTATAGAGCTTCGCCAGCTATGCGCTGAAGCGCATCAGCAGGCGAGCCCTAAAAAGGCCCGGGACACTGAAGGCATCATATATAATGTGGGGCCATTTGGCAGCATGTTTAACTCACAAATGCCACATGCCGACTTAAGCTCATTGAACACTGAGTTCTAATGCCTGGGTTGCCACATATACATAAGGATGTTTATATTATATGCATACTGGATACGATATATGCAAATCAAGTACCGTGGGATGCAGGTTCAAATGCTGTTCTAGTGCTGTTTGCAGTAAAGGCCATTAGGGCAGATGAAAGCCCGCCAAGCTGTGTTTGAATGTACTCCACACAAACAGAGGACTAGCTTTGCTGTGTGTGCTCTGATGCAAGCGTTGGTCCGCAGACAAGCTCTACAAAGTAAGTTGAAATAATATCTGGCACCCTGAGCCTGAGGACAGACCAACACTGCGGGGGCTGGGTGCTGAGACTGAGATCTGAGAGTAGGCTGTTGACGTGTGAACGAGGTGGCAGAAAGGGGGGCCAGAGGAAGTGCTCAAATAATAGAGTCTGGACGTGAATGCTAACTTGATGTTTATGTAGTGTCAAAGAACTCTACTCGCCGTTTCCAAGCACTGTAAATAACAACTCTTACTATTAATCACTTTATAGTACTGAATTTATGGAACAATGAAGATCTAAGTGTGCCCTGTTGGTTTCGGTCTCATGACTTCCAGAGCAGAACCTTTGTCAGTGGTGAATGTTCAGCTCACTGAGCCACCCTACGCAGCTAGCAATGTGGTTCACAGCCCCAAAGGGCGCCCAGGCCAATATTTTCTGATGCTGAAGAAGACAAGGATGCACTAGTCCTTGATGTGTGGTCTGGCAGAAGGCCTTACACCGTTCCTGTGTGCTCTCTCCACAGTTCTCCATTTCTCTGCACTTCGCACACTCCTTTCAGCGTTTCCTCTCGCTGCCGTCACAGTCTCCGCCCCTTTTCTCTCAGCCTAGGCTCCCTGCCCGCTCCCTGTCTAGTTCTGTGTGTTTAGTTACTTTTTATTCTGTGTACACAGCACACATAAAACTCTCCACAGATCATCTTTGAAAACCTTGCCGAATATAAAATACAATAATGTAAACAGCCATATAATCCAGTCCCTGCATTAACTGTTGACTGAACGGAGGCTGCAGTCCATGCTGAAACCATGACCGGGCGCTGCTTCGCAGGATGTCTCCAGTCAGAGTTCATCAACTAAGCGTATACCCCGTTGTCCCTACTTAGCCCCCATGTGTTTGATCACTTACCGGTACCCCAACACCCGAGTGTTTCACCTCGCGCCAGCATTCGCCCTCTGACAACTTCTCCCCACATCAGCTCTCTCATACCAGTACAAGCCTTTCAACCTTTCTCTGCTGGAAAGTAATCAGAGGATTGCTGGAAAGCATGCTGTGTTTAAAGGTGAAAGCGGGCAGAAACCCATTAAAGAAAAGAGGGCTTACAAACTAAAGCAAGCCGTCGCCATCACGCGTTCCCTTTAATGAAGAAAAAGAAAAGGACCTACACCGACTAATGTAGGAGATCGTGTCACGCCGCAAGTGCATGATCCAGTCCGAATGGGCGAGCCGAAAAGGAGACAGGGAGGGAACAAACAAGACTCACTCCAAATCGAAAGCGAGCGTTTAGCATTAGGTGGGACATAAACCAATCAAAAGCATGGGCGGAGCTTCCACTCCACCTCCGAAATCAACTCTACAACCATAGATCTCGCACAGCGCACAGTGCATGCGCTACAACGCTAGGCGAGACCTAAAAAGAGGGAGGGCATTTTGCCTCAATGCTCGAAGCACCAAATGAGGCCAGAGAGAAATGATACAAAAAATGCCAAGACCCCATTTCCGAGAGGCCACTCATGAGGAGAACATGAAAATAATAAAGCCAGGGTCAACTGAGCCTAGACAATAAAAAGGCACTAACACAAGCAGAAAGGTGTCCTCAAAATTAGTTGAGGCACAAACAAAGTCTCTTTAAGGTATTATTATTGTATACTTTTAACGTAATGTTAGATTTAGATTTTTTAAATGTGTAGATATAAAAAATGCTGTAGTATATTAGAATGAAAAAAGAAAATGAATGGTAAAGTATATTAATAAATTAGAGTTATGGTTTAGTGTTAGGGAAAGAAATGGGTTATGGTAAGAATTCTGGTCACTTATGTTAAGATGTAGGGTTTAACGTTATGACAAATGGCACGGTCATGGTGAGGTTTAGAGTTCGGACTGGGTGAATTTTTAAATAAATCGAGATAATATGGTAACTTTTCATAACAAAATTTGTGTAATGACCAATTTTAAGCCATATCACATTTTCAGAGAGACATTTTAAGAGGAGATGTACTGTTAAAAGTGATTTAGGAATGCGCATGGCAAATCAGATTTTTTTTTAATACACACAAGTATCAGTAATTTTGAATGCTAGCAGCAGTCTTTTGAACACAAACAACCAGAAATCACTTGAATTTACATTTTTCAGTTTGAATTTTAATCGGAACGGATTGTTAGGGTAATTTTTTAGTGCGAGATGCATTTCACATGATTCTGAATGATTTTGTGTAATTGGCCTAGAGCACATTATGTGTGTTTTGCACACTCCTAGTTTACAATAGCTAGTTTTTGGTGTGCGGTTAGGTTTGAAATAGTAAATGTAGTACGGTGCTGGGTAAAGGATAGAATTACGGTAAATTTAGGACAAGGTTAAACTATTTTAAAGGCGCACAGAAGGTAAAATTCATCACATTTTCACTACAGTTTTGTACTTCACAACAAAGTATATGTAAACTACAACCTATTCTTTTTTTAATCTGGACTGCGTTTTTTAATACAAATTCCTGGGTCATGTTGAATATACATGTTAAACCCACTGAATCTACCACAATTAGTAGGATCTGCCTAGTTGCGCTCTCTAAACTGAAGGCTACATAGCTGAAATCCATAACGTCGGCTGGCTAATGTAATGTCACTGCTTTAGTGATAATTTCAACTCCCCCTCCCCCCCGCCAAAAAAATAAGAAAACAAAGAAAAAAACAAAGAAAAAAGGCGGCGCGCTAAACGTTGGAAGTTATTGAGCAGCGATGGATCAAACCTGGGTTTCTCAATAAATAGTAAACAATCCCCAAATTATAACTACGAGAGGTAGACACTGAAGTGTAGCAATCGATCACAGTGGCGAGGATAGAACCGTGAGCCTCGACTGACAGGCTACAGAACTATATTTACTATCTTGCTCGTACACAAACCACCTCCACACTACACCTGCCCTAAACCGATCGACGAGAGCTCTCCAACAATACCACAGAAATTCGCAGACGAACCGGAGTGCGACACACAGCCTTCCACTTAGGCACGCAAGGGGCAGAGGCTAAAAGAAAACATTTCAGCGCAGCTCCTGGTTAGAAACCAATCCACGTTACTATGGGCACTTACAAAGCTCACTGCCATGCGTAGTGCCTCAATGAAATATTTCCAAGAATTTCACGTGCACGAGTTAGAGAGATCCCGACTGTCGTGGGACAGACACCCCGAGAAGGTCAGCGAAGGACAGAATGATTTATTGTTTGCAACAAACCAGGAAGCAGCAAGGGCTCTGGTCTGCCTAGGCTGCAACAATTTTTGCATGTGTCCAGAAAGCCATTAGGCCACTCAAGAAATGTTTCACGACACAAGTCACATCATCTAGAAGTATCAAAATATATCGGAGGAAAAGGGACAAAATGTTCGGCGCTGCTGGGAGTCAATACCACCAGAACGTGCTCTGGTTAGGTATTGCACAATTTCAGCAAACTGAAAACCACAAAACCGCATGTGTGTCTCACACTTCTTCACCCAACACACTGCTAAGCGCTGCGCCCCACTACACCTTAACCGCAGCTCAGTGGTCCTCAGAGATCGACACAAAGACAACATACTTTCTACCACACACTCGCCAAAATGTAGCGTGCTACTCATGTAGGCAAGCACTTCAGCCTCCCACCTAGGGGTAGTAAGCTCTAAATAAATGCTACAAAACAATACAATGTGTCAGCCCATCAGAGAGTAGCTCTCACTACACTGTTCAGCTGTGCAAGACAGGAGTCTGTAGAATAATTAAATCTTTGTTAATGTAACATACTCCTCAGGTTAACTGGGCTTTGAAATCAGCAGATGTGCACAGCAGGGCAATCCCTCAGGTTACTTCAGTCCTAGAATTGAAGTACGTGCATAGTAGAGCAACATTATAGGTACCGTGGCGCGCCACCAACAGCTGACACCTCAGGTTACGCAGGTTTTACCATGGCACAGCACTGCTATTCCTTAGGTTAGAGAAGATATACATCATGGATGTGAATAAAGGGTAGCAAGTGCAGGAGCGGCTTTTACTACTGTACCCCAGGCACAGCCCTAGATACTCCTAGTGAAATGGTCATGAAGATAGAACCAGGAATGGAATATAAGAAAGGTTCTAAGAACCAGGTTTGCTTTATGTTGTTCCTACACTATGTCCTTCACCTAGCTTCATAGCAACTAATTGAACAGTGCTT
The DNA here is from genome assembly GCF_964261635.1 of Lissotriton helveticus. Taxonomy (NCBI): domain Eukaryota; kingdom Metazoa; phylum Chordata; class Amphibia; order Caudata; family Salamandridae; genus Lissotriton; species Lissotriton helveticus. The sequence goes on from NC_136061.1 coordinate 1,502,686,796, forward strand.
TGAAGGTCAGGCATTGTCATGGGTAAACCCTAGGATATCAACAATGGTCAAATGACGCCATGGAACTTCCACTCAGCATTCTCATAAATTGATATCCATTATAAAAGTATCATCATCAGACAGCATATTCATTCCAAGGGGATACATGCACTAAGATTATAGGTTTCTTACAGAGGCTGTCTGAACAAAGAAGGCCTTTCCCACATTATGCAAATCCAACAAACTCACACATCACAGAGTGGACCCACACCTCAGTGTGGCTGGTTTTCTTAATGGCCCATTTTGTTCCTCGAACTTAAAACGAGGCAATACTCTGGTAGGAGGTTTACAAACACGTCAGTTTGCACAGTGGATTAACATAATTTAAGTGGCTGCTGATTTTCAGCTAGGAATACTTTTTCGTATCTGTGCTCTTGGTACAGTTTGTGTTTTCTTAATTTGGTTAGATGCTTTACATCAGTTTCACAGACTTTTTAGTCATGCGGATCCACAGATGGATCCTGGAAAACTGGCAAGCTCTTAATTCTAACTTAATAGAACTGTTACCAGAAGGTTCAAGGGATACAGTGAAGAAATTGCTTGACGCCCACAAAACCTATGCTTGTTGGAGATGGACACATTAAGTGTTCAAAGTCTTTTGGTTTTTATTCATACAATTGTCTCGCCATGGAAAATCAGACCATTTATCTTGCAAAACCTGTGGTAATTAGATTAATGTTTTGAACTAAATATTTGTGGAGCGCCATGCCGCTCCCAAAGGAGCATCCTGGTGCTATTACGAAAAACAACATCATTCAATGGGCCATATGTATGAACACATTTTCCCATACACACAAAATGAGTAAAACTCTTTGCTATATCTGGCCCATAGTGTGAAGATCAAGCCTGGGAGGACCATTCCCTTAGAGAATAAGAGAATAGCATAGTATGTCAGGGACTCCAAAGATCCACGTCTTTAACAGCTTTCTGAAGGTAGCTTCTGAGTCGATGAATCTTAAATGTCTTGGAAGATGGTTCCAGACCTTGGTACATAGGACAGTAAAGTAATATCGTGAGTGAACCTGGTTGTTAAATATTTCAGACCGGTTGCATTGTATACTCAGGAAGTCATCAAGAGAATCTTGAAATGGACCCTCTTGTCAACTGGCGGCCAATGCTGTTATTTCAGAGAGACAGAGGCAGATGATCCTCTTGGCATTTTAAGAACAAGTCTGACGGTTGCAGGCTGAACAACTTGACGTTTCGGCACAGTTTGTTAGGAAGATCCGGCGTACAGACTATTTCAGTAATGCAGCTTGGAGGTTATGAGTGCACAAGCTACTGTCTTTCTAGCTGTTAGAGGCACGAAATACAAACATTTTCTCATAGATTTTATTAAGCGGAAGCACATGCCTGCAACAGACAGAAAGACAGGAAGGAGTCAATTTTTACTCCCAGGTTCCTAACGACCTCCACTGTGTCTAGAAGAGGGGGAGGGGCGGAGTCTGGCCACCACTTGGCTGCGGCAAAGGGATTAAACTTGCCAAGCAGCATGATCTCGGTTTTTTCAGTATTGCATTTCAGATGGTTATTTTGTGAATATGGCACATTACAATGCAATGTAATACATTGTGTGCCATTACAAAGCGGTTGTTACGACTACTGCGTTGTTAGTACACAATGTATTACATCGCAAGTCTTTACAACGACTTCCACTAGAAAGTGCGCTGGACTTCGGAATAGTATTATTTACTATTCCTACACCAGTTTGCTCAACAGTAGGGAAGGTGTTGGAAATGTATTTCCAATACCTCAGCGCCCCCTAGTGGAATTCATTGTAAAGACTTGCATCGTGTACATTGTGTACTAACAACGCGGTCGTTGTAACGACCACGTTGTAAAGGTATCGCGGTGTAATGACTGCGTTGTAAAGGTTGTTTCCCTTATCTTGCATTCACTGAATGACTGCAGTTATACAATTTTTGAAGTTCAGCTCCGACCCAAATGGTGCTTTGTCTAGCGATAGTATCAGCTGGGTATCATTGGCATACGAGGTGATTACCTCTTTTGGAATAGATGCAATCAGGGAAATTAGAGGAGACATGTAGATGTTAAACAAGGTCAGGCTCAACAATGAGCACTGCAGAACCGCTGAGATTACAGCTGTTTTTACAGAGGAAGAAGGTCCCAGCATGACCCTTTATCTGCGATCTGTAAGAAATTATTTTATCCAGGAGAAGGCCAGTCCAGAAACCCCACACTCTATGCTCCAATGTAGCAAGATGTCATGGGAGATGGTATCAAATGCAGCGGATAAGTCTAACAAAATCAACCTTGCATTCTGCCCTGCATCCATCAGTTTTAAAGTGTCGACAACTTCAAACATTGCAGATTCAGTGGAGTGTTTTAGATGGAAACAGGACTGCCTTGAGTGGAGTACATTAGCGTTTTCCATTAATGCAACTAATTGGCTGGTGAACAATTTTTAAATTATTTTATCCATTGCAGGCAATAATAAGATTGGGCACAAATTGGACTGCAAGGGCTTTTTTTGCCAGGGTTTAACCACTGCCAACTTTCAATCTGCCAGTACTTCTGCAGTGGCTAATGAGTTATTCAGAATCTCAATAACTGTTGACTAAACATCAACAGTTCTTTACTGAAAGCAACAGGCAACACTGGTCATAGCTATCATTTCAGCACGATTGGGTTACAATGGTCTCTTTTCTTGAAGCTCCTCAGGTTCCGAGAAGATTCACATTAAAAATCTGGAGACAAAAACTGCCATGTGGATTTACCAGGGCAGGCTCTGACTGCCAGTGGTAGCTAAAAAAAAAAAGAGCAAAAAAATACTCACCAAACATCAGCACAGTACACCTCACAGTCACAGGCACAACAGAAGGGCTTCAGTGACACAGCTTGTTCCCTAAAGAACTTGGAACAATATCTAGTTTTTTAATCATACCTTGTTGGGTGATTAGTGCGCTATAGAAATCAAACTGAGAGGGAATCCAGGTGCTTGGGCAAGTTGTGTAGGTGTATGGTCCCCAAGTGATTATATGAAGAGCCAGGTCTTCAGCTTCTTGCTGAATTCAAGAAGTGAGGAGGAGGCTCTGATGTGTTGTGAGATGTTGTTCCATGTCTTGGGTGAGATGTGGGAGGATGAGCAACGTCCAATTTTGCTTTTGCGGGTGCAGTGACTGATCTGATGCAAGTGAGGCAGAGCACAAGGGTCTGGTAGGTTGGTGAAAGTGTATAGTGCTGTTCAGGTATTTTGTTCCTGTGTTGTGTAGGGTTTTGTATTTGTGCATGAGACGTGTAAATTGGCTATGCTTGTGAGTAGGGATTTATTGGAGCTTCTTGAGGTGCATTGTGATGCAGGTGCAGTGTGAAGGTCGAGTCTTGCAGCTGTGTCCTGAATGGTCTGGAGTCTGTGTAGGAGTTGTGTAGAGATTGTGGCTAAGAGCATTTTCCCAACCTGCTGGTGATCAGTGTTTGTGTGAAGGTTCGTCTGGCATTGTGAGGCAATCATTTAATGACCTTTTGCAGCATGCGTAGGATGTGGAAGCACAAGGTGCACACTGCGTTGACTTGGGTATAGAAAACAGTGGTCCTGGACCGTACTTAATTAGCAGAGGTAATCTGTACGCAGTTATAAAGTTTAAAACCATTTAGAGCATGCTATAAAAATAATCGGCTCGTAGTACTTAATACTTATACACAGGAAAAAAAGCAACAGACCACATTCAAGGACTAGAGGCAATTTAATTCATTGCAACTAGAAGGTTGAGTACAAATCACAATTAAAGTTCATAAAATATAAACGTGTAGATTGCCCCAAGGGAGGAACGTGCAAAAAGGGGGTACGGTGGTTGGGGGTGTTTGAGTGATTGGGTAGCTGAAAGGAAAGTCTTTAAGATGGTGACATAGAATTAATTTACAATATTTTACATATGGAGGATCGGTTCAAAATCACCGTCCTTATTAACCTGGCCACAATGATAAGTGGACACATTTATAAAATTCATTCAAGCAATGTGGATAATTATTCCAATTTTATGGCACATGGAGTGTGGATAATAAGGGTCCAGGTTGGGTCAAAGGAGAGCGTCGTGATGTCCATGGTTGCTAAAAGGCAAGACATAGGGTCGTGTAGGCGTCCATCAATCATTTGAATCATTTGCATCGTGTCCCTTAGGTATGTGGGTGTAGCTATCGCAATGGGTTTAAGGAAGACATCTATATATTTACATAGTGATTCCAGTAAAGAGCCACATCCTGATATGCTGGGTCTACCTGGTGGGTCCTCCATCCTTTTGTGTATCTTTGGGAGGGTATAAATAGTGGGCATCCGAGGGTGTTTATTATTTAGATAGTCATGTTCATGCTTGGTGATGAACCCATTATCAAATGCTTCACGTGTGCCTGAAAAACTAGGGTTGTGAGGGGTTTTGAGAAAGCTGTGCTTAAGTCTCACTTTTCTGAAAAATTGATGCAATTCAATTTTAAGGTTGAAGTTATTGGGCATAGATGTAGGGACAAAAGATAGGCCTTTTGATAGGACCTGCTGTTCATTGGATGTTAGTGTATAGTCCAAAAGGTTAACTATGGGGTTGTCAGGTTTGTGTACTACCATCTGTAGTGTTGGCGTCTTGACAGGATTTCCCCGTGTGAGTCTTGTTGGAAGTGTGTCTGTTTTCTCCCTCTCCCTGTGCCCCGATTCCACATCGGAGTTCTTGTTCCCCTGGGTCTCCCCCAGGGACGGCCCCTTCCTCGTTGTCCCCACCATGGTTCCTCTGCTAAAAAAGGTTGCTGGTCTGGGTGGATCAACCCTAGTTTTTCAGGCAGTGGCCTTAGACAACCTTCTAAATTCAATCCCCCCACTCATCTGATGGCCCATAAAATACTAGCCTACGAACAAGTGGTATTACGGGATGTGGATGACATACTGACTAGTCGACAATATCTCCCATACAATATAAGTAAACAAGAAAAAGAGGGTTTAGAAACCTTGAAGAACAACTCCAAGATTGTAATAAAGCCCGCGGATAAAGGCGGAGCAATCGTTGTACAAAATACGGAGAAATACAAATGCGAAATACTATCTCAGTTGTCTGTAGCAGGCAACTATGCCCAGCTTAGAAAAGACCCCACCCAAGATATCAGTGAATCTATCAATAGAATCCCACGTGAAGCATTTGATAATGGGTTCATCACCAAGCATCAACATGATTATCTAAATAATAAACACCCTCGGATGCCCACTATTTATACCCTCCCAAAGATACACAAAAGGATGTAGGACCCACCAGGTAGACCCATCATATCAGGATGTGGCTCTCTACTGGAACCACTATGTAAATATATAGATGTCTTCCTTAAACCCATTGCGGTAGCTACACCCACATATCTACGGGACACAATGCAAACGATTCAAATGATTGATGGACGCCTACACGACCCTACGTCTTGCCTTTTGGCAACCATGGACATCACGATGCTCTCCTTTGACCCAACCTGGACCCTTATTATCCACACTCCACGTGCCATAAAATTGGAATAATTATCCACATTGCTTGAATGATTTTTATAAATGTGTCCACTTGTCATTGTGGCCAGGCTAATAAGGACGGTGATTTTAAACCGATCCTCCATATGTAAAATATAGTAAATTAATTCTATGTCACCATCTTAAAGGCTTTCCTTTCGGCTACCCAATCACTCAAACACCCCCAACCACCGTACCCCCTTTCTGCACGTTCCTCCCTTGGGACAATCTACACGTTTATATTTTATGAACAATAATTGTGATTTGTACTCAACCTTCTAGTTGCAATGAATTAAATTGCCTCTAGTCCTTGAATGTAGTCTTTTCCTTTTTCCTGTGTATAAGTATTAAGTACTACGAGCTGATAATTTTTATAGCATGCTCTAAATGGTTTTTTACTTTATAACTGCGTACAGATTACCTCTGCTAATTAAGTAAGGTCCAGGACCACTATTTTCTATACCTAACTTCACCCAGGTCCATGACCAATTAGGGTTACCCCATTCTCATAATGGTCACTGCGTTGACTTGAGCAGTCATGTTGAGCTTGTCATCTAGAATTACCCCTCGATTTCTTGACTGGTCTGTGGGAGTTGGTCATGGCTCGGACGGTCACCAGATGTAATTACATTGGGAGGTTATGTTTCCGAAGACCAGTACTTCAGTCTTCTCGGACTTGAGTTTCAGGCAACGTTTTTGCATCCAGTCTGCTACCATGGTCATGCAGTTGGCGAAGTTGGTTTTAGTGGTGTTTGCCCAAGGAGAGGACGAGTTGGGTGTCATCGACGAAGGAGGTGGCTGTGAGGTTGTGTGATTGGATAATTTTGGAGAGTCTATGTATATGTTGAAAAGAGGGGAGCTGAGGGATGATCCCTGTAGGACATCTCATATCAGTTTCTTGGTCTCGGATTTGAAGGGTGGCAGTCTGACCCTTTGGGTTCTTCCCATAAGGAAGGAACAGGTCCATCTGAGAGTGGATCCTTGCTTGCCAATCTCATGGATTCTGATGAGGGTACTGTGGGCAATCATGCCGAAGGCTGCAAAGAGACCAAGCTGGATGACAGCTGCTGTTTATCCAAAGTTAATGATGTTTCGAATGTAGTCAGTGGCCGCAATGAGTGCTGTTTCAGTGCTGCTGTTCTTTCTGAATCCGGGCTCTGTGTGGTCTAGAAGATGGTGAAGCTAGAGGTGGGTTGTGAGTTGCTTGTTAATGGACTTCTCAATCTCCGAAAAGGGAAATATGTCAGAAGTTGCTCAGTTGATTCGGGTCGGCTGTGAGCTTCTTGAGGAAGGTGTTGATTTCTGCAAGTTTCTATTTATCCGGGAAAGTTGCGGACATAATGGAGATGTTGAGGATGTGGACTAGGCTGGTGCTGATTGGTGATGTTCCCAGGTTGTTGATGTGGCGGGACTTGTGTCCGTTGGGGCTCCTGAGTGGATGGTCCACATGACTGCAGCGGTCTCGTTTCTGGTGAGTGTTTTCCATTTGGTACGGTAGCTGTCTTGGTTGGTGGTGTGTAGGTCAGCAATGAGTGCTCTGGGGTTGGCATGTGTGTGAAGTTGCTGTAGATCTTTACGATTTTGCTGTGGAAGAAGTTGGATAGGTCATTGCAGAGTTGTTGGGAGGCAACAATGTTGTTGACAGTGGACCAGGTAAAATTCTTGACGATTGAGAAGATCTGCTTGCAGCTGTTGGAGCTTCCTTCGATGCGGGCCACTCATGCTTTTTACTGGATGTCTCTAACTTGATGGTGATAGCATCTCAGTGCAGTCTTGTTGGTAGTTCTGTTTGATTGTGGTGTGGATTACAGCTCCATTTCCTTTCCAGCAGTTTACAGTGTCATTTGGGGTCTCGGAGATCTTCTGTGTACCAGCTGGGCTGCTTCTTTGATCTACTATACTTGTTGGGTTTCATGGGTGCGATTGGTTCCACACAGTTCTTGAGCCAATCGATCCTTGTTGAGGTTGTCTGTGAGGCTAGGCTGATCAGTGTGGAAAGTGTTGAGCCAGTCCGCTTATGTGATGTTGCCCCAACTGCGGCTTGGAGTGCTGAACCTAGCAGGGGTGTTGACTTGGTGTGTTGATTCGGAAGAGGAAGGCGGAGATGTCAGTCCATGTGAGCTGTGTGGTCGAGTTGTATTTGATGCTAACGCTTGTGGTGAAGATGGGGTCCAGTGTGTGTCCTGATGTATGTATTGGTTCTGTGACGAGCAGGGGGAGTCAGAAGTTGCTCAAGCTTTCAAGGAGTGCTGCTGAGCAGGGGTCGGTTCTGTCTACCAGGTGAAAGCAGAGGTCACCGAGGAGAATGTAGGCACCGGAGTCGATGGTGAGTGAAACAACAGAATTGGTGATGAGGTTGGTAAAGGTGGCTCATGGTTCAGGTGGTCGGTAGGCGACGGTCCCAATGAAGGTGAATTTTCCAGAGATTTGCAGCTTGAAGTGCAGGTTTTGCATTAATGGGATGGAGTTCTCTGTGGATGTGGCACATTTGATGGAATCTTTGTAGATGGTAGCAAGTCATTAACATACAATAGAACATGTTATTAAGGCTATATAAAACTTGTAATGCTCTTCAAATATTTCACCTGCTCCCTGTGCCCATTTGAATCTCCTTCATTGCACTTGACATTGCAACTCGAGCAATATGGGCAGCATGCACAGACTTCCTGTAAAGCAAGCTCTGCACTTATTGCAAAGATAGCCACCTATCAAGAAGAACACCTTGTTCTGATCATCTCCAGGTTCAGTAAGTACCTCATCAGAGCCTCTGTTTTGCACTGACACCAAACTATGAAACTCACTCCCAGCTTGAATAGGAAACCTTTCTAAATCAGTGGAATTTCGATGGGCAATGATTTAGTTCTTCTTTATCCTGTATAAAATCACTGCACCATCCTTGACAAAATGACAACTTGGCACAAAAACTCCAAAGACAGTTACACCAATACTTGGTAAATCAACCAAAAGCCAGAGACTATGATAAGGGGTTTGTGTCAATAATCCATTATCACATCGATAAGACAATCTTCTATATCACAGACATGCCGACACACAGCGCTACAATAGCATTATGAGTGGCCATGAAAAATAACTATTATTTTGCTCGGAATGAATTAGTGTTACTTAAGTCCTGGTAATTTTGGGAGAGGAACATAATAAGAATTACAGATTTTGGAGGAAAAACATACAGGAGTCAAATTTGCCAGTCCAATTTCTGCATGTTTCCCCCCAGGTAATTTACCCACAGTATTCACCCGCTTGTAGCATGTAAAAATCGCCTGGTGAAACATAACGGTGCTCCAATGCTCCTCCAAAGAGTATACTTATGATATGACTGGTAAGTACCGGTGCTACCCCCTTTGGCATTTTCAGGCTACTCCTAACCAGGGCCCAAGACTGCATTGACACATTTTTACCATCACTCCTGCCCTCAGACATGACACTGAATACTTCCCACACTCAACACACTGTAAAAAGGCACATTAACTACCAAGGAGATAGGCCTAGCTTGGCATACTGGAAAAGGACTGAACATCGCTTTTTTCCCCCGAAATATTTGTTTGAAGCAATATTATATAAAAATACTAAGCATAACCCAATATAAGCCTCTGGTGATCAATCTCTATAACCTGAGGGAAAACCCTACCTAAATCCTAAACAATCAAATATCTAAGACGTGTGCCACAGCTCTCGTGCCTTTGGTCTGAGCCAGTTAAATCTCTCCAACTGGAGAGATAGCTGTGCAGACTACAGTGTGACCATACCAAGTCTGTAAGCAGAGAGAAATTACAGGCGGCTCATACCCAGACTCAGTCCAAATTCCATAACCATAAAGCTTGGCTGTATATAGCACATCTCTCTAACCCAAGGACTAACAGCTCCTTGTGAAGCTTGTAGTCTTTTCATTTCATTAACATGGCCATTAGGTCTGCTTTCTAAATCGGTACTTGGCGATTCCACCTACAAGAATATCTGCATCAATGTTCATCTCAGTTTACTCACAGCTTTTCCTTTTCTGTCATCTAGCATCTTTCAGGTTTTTCATTCCCACAACTGGTACCTCTTTTTGGTGTATTTCACAGCTTAACATTCACAGTATTGTCGGTAGAGGGCAGCTCAAACAGGTTTCTGATGGTTATACGGAGGGGCTGCCAGGGGTATACCAACTCCAACTTTCCAGTGTTCTCATGGTTGATGTCAGCAAGCCAGTTTCATGATGTCTGTGTGTCCTCTGTGGTTTAAAGTGTGGGGCAGCCGTCGTTGAATTCCTTATCAACCACAACAGGTCCCAAACCCATCTGCCTATCAGTGTATTCTCAGAAGAAGGCGTTATCTGGGTTTCTGCAGCAAATGCTGTGCCTTGGGCTTTGTGTCTCCCTGTACAGTCCATTCTAGCACTTAGAAAGCCTAGAAGTTTGACAACCTGCCAAGATGGTTCATTTACTCACTGGTTTGTTTTTAAAGAGTGCAAGGCAGGCTCAAGGCCCAATGATCTTCTGCACGGGTGAAAGACTACGTCCCCAATAGCAGAATCCAAGACATTCAACTGGACAATAGGATCCTCGCTCTGCTACACAGTGAAGTGAGCCTCATTCATACATCTACACCACTCTGCGTTAGACCTGGCATGTTTTGGTGTTGTTTTCACTTCTTTTTGCCACTGACCTCCTGTTTTTGACTGTGCTGGATTTCGTTTTTGCTGGCTTTAGGACTCTGGGCACTTTACCACTGCTGACCAGTGCTAAAAGTGCAAGTGCTCTCGGTCTAAAATGTAATGGTATTTGGGTTCTCCAGGATTGGCTTATTTGCTTTACCATTAAGTCCCTAATACAGTGCACCAGGTGTGCCCAGGGCCTGTAAGTCTAATACTACTTAGTAGGTCTGCAGCACTGATTGTGCCACCCATATGAGTAGCCCTTCAAACCTGTCTCAGGTCTGCCACTACTATGTCTGTGTGTGCAGTTTTAGAACTGCCATCTCAACCTGTCAAGTGCCAAAAAATCTATGCACCGACTCCAAATGTCATTCGGATTTGGTGCATCATTGCAAAACTGTAGCAAATAAAACTGGTCTGCAATATACTTGAGCAGCCTGCAAAATTCCCTGCTGTTCCATTAATGGCAGCAACACACAGTTCTACCTTTACATTCAATCCCAGGTCTGAAGTATCCGCTTCTACACAGACAATTGCACATAGTTCTGCCGCCGCACCTCCAACCTGACCCACAGTGAGTCAATTAAGTCTTACACGCAGAGCTGTTCACATAGACCCCAGACTTGAACTACAAAGAGCACTATTCCAGTAATGAAAGCCCAGTCTACCAATGCACCTCAACTCAGACATGCAGACTCTTGCTTTTCTAATAACGGCACCCACACATTCCTCTCCCAATACACCTCGATACCTTCTTGGAGTACACACTTGCGTACAATCCCCAGGTTCCCCCACACATCTGTGACAACACGCCCCTTTAAGCAAATACGGGAACACAAAACACATCCTCACCGCACTTCAACGCTTCCAGTACTGAACCCATCCATGCCCGGCTCTGAAAAAGCACTGCATTCCCTGCAGCACCACCTGCCATTTAAATAAAGGCAGATTTTCTAATGCAGCTCACTCATGAACTACAGCCTCCACCTATATTCCTGTTCAAGGTCCTCCAATGCCTCTGCACCTCAAACCAACTCTAGTAATGGGGTACATGCACACAGCTGCCAAGGCAAACGCACGGCAATGCTGATGAAGAGCTCCCATGTTATTCAGCTACTGGTACCCTACCAGTGCTCATCTGACGCATCTCAAAGTTTATCTGCACCACCACCTTCTATATCTCTTGTACAACTGCCACGCATATCTGAACAACAACACCTCGAGGCTGGTCTTTAGTTTCATATACTGTTGGGCCAGTGTCCTACGATGCTGCCCTGCTAAAGTAGCGGTACAGCCTGCCGAACTGCAGTAGTATGCTACTTAATCATTGCCTTAAGACTAGCAGTCGGCACATAAGATCACATTACACAGTTCTGGGGAAGTCGCGGCGGTGGCCTTGGACAGGAAGCACGAAAATGCCAACAGATCAGTAGAAAAATCAGCCTTGAACCCTGCCCCGAAGATTGCAAACCGGATTTTCCAGAGGACTGACGCTTATGAAAAGGCCTTGCTTTCCACACAGAGAAGAATTCAATCAGGTCGCCTGTTCATCTCGTTAAGTGCTTGGTTCATAGAAGTGCCATGTGAAAACCGAGATGAAAGGATTTTTTATGGTAGGGAACTAAAGGTTTTTCATGCATTTAAACAGAAAAGCACTTCAATGCACACTGAAATAGCTGAACAAAGGGAAGGGAATAAAATATTTTGTGGAGCAATCAAATTGTGAAAAAGCGATCAATGGTCAAAATCACTGAATTTTGACATAGAAAACATCAAATATGAAATACCAGCAATGTGGGGAGCGGTTACACAGTTATGATTTGAGAAGGACTGAAATTATAACAATAGTTTCAATTCCTCTAGAAAAATAAACTGGAAAATACCTAACACTACACACTATAATAATGCATTTGGTTGATTCCATCCATGTCAAAGACTGTTAACAAACTTCCTGTACTGTGACCACACATTACAGTGCCCAAAGTTGTCCTTTGGCCAGGACAGGCAGTTGTTCTTAAGAGCCCACACTGGCTCCCATTTCATGAATTTAGGCACACTTGTGATCATGAGATAACTCCTGTCATGAGCCAGAGACCACAGCCCTTTACCATTAGGTGTGGCATAGCTGTTTTTATTCTCAGGAAGAGTGTCATAGAAAAAACATGGTTTCTGGTTTATTTATTGGGCTTAAAACTCAGTGTTTAATATCCACTCAAAGCTTGTCATTCCTCATGAAATAATTGAACTCACGACTGAATGCTTGGATAGCACCATGTTCTTTGTGTGGCCTTATGAAAAGATACAAGCTGGGAGTAAGGAGGATACTGTCTTCTGGGCGTGGGAGTGAGGAGGTAACTTTATTTTCTTTGTTCTGGGTGTCTTGTCTTTAAAGACAGCTTCTATGGCATGGAATTGCTCTCCTGCTGTCTTGGAAGACTACTTTAGAGTCTTTAGCACATATTCTAATCCACCAATCATTGCTCTTTAAGTTTCAACTATAGCCACTGGTTAACTGTGCGTTTGTAACGACATCTAGGATTTCAGAGGACCTCAATCTTGGCTACGCCTTGGGCTTTACATTATTTCATCATAAACCTTGAGCAATACTCCTTTGCTAGCCCTATGCCAAACTACTGGCTATCTTGATCCTCTCTTGGTTACTCTTTTCCATAAAATCCTACTGAAGGTGTTACAACTTTAGGGTTGCTTCCTATCAGAGGAAGACAAACAAGCCCTACAAGGAAAATGGTCTGCTTTCATGATCTATCTGGGCTTTGACTATTCATAGTCGGAATTCAAATGTTTTGTCCCCGACACTGTTTTTCAGTAGGGGAGGGGTAGCAAGAAGGGCAAGGAAATCAGTGTCATTTTATATTGGTTGTTTTCATTTTCTTGATTTTGAAGCAATTATTCCTATTCCAACAACCCAACTTAAACTCAATCAAGAAAAAAACGAAATCCTCCTCATCCCCAACAAAGATGAAAACCCGCAAATCGTAGAGTGGCTGAAAGCTATTGATGCTCTCAACGGCAATCTTACCCTAGCTAACTCAGTAAAATCACTAGGAATCACTCTTGACCTAAAACTAACCATGACCAACCACATTAAGACCTCCACCAAGAGTGCCTTCCTTAATCTAAAGCTCCTCAACAAAATTAAACCTTTCATCCCACCCATGGACCTCAAACAAGCTACCCAATCACTGGTGTTATCTAGACTGGACTATGGGAACGTAGTTGTCTCCGGTACAGCTCTCTCCCGCCTAGCCCCACTCAAAACAACTCTCAATGCTGCTGCCAGAATGGTCACCGGAGTCAAAAATTACGACCACCTATCTCCTGCACTCAGAGAACTAAAATGGCTCCCAGTGGAAATGCGCGCCAGCTTCAGAACTGCCTACCTTACTCACAAAGCCTTACACACAGGGAAACCGGAATACCTGGCCTCCAAGCTCAAGAAAGCCAGCCAGTCAAGAAACCTTAGAAGTTCCAACACACTCCTACTAATACCTCTGAAAACACGCAAACAAAAAAACTGCGGCTCGTTCCTTCGCAGGAAACGCACCCAAAATCTGGAACTCCATCCCGGTTTACTTCAGGACTACTCCCTCCTTCATAAAATTCAAAAGACTCTTAGAAGAATCATACCTCAACCGTGCCTTCCCCAACTGAATTCTGAAGCGCACAAGCAGACACCCTGCTGCCAACAGGAAATTGCTCCAACACCCCCCCACCTCATCCATGCCCCCTAACCCCCTACTCTCCTCCACTGCCAGAGGGAGACCGAGGTCAGGAGTTTACCAACGCATCGAAACTACATCGGAACCACTGTACCTCAATGTGCTCCTCAGACGCACAGCACACTGGAACTTTTGATCACTTACGCTTTCTTGTACCTCTTTTATGTGTTTTTCTCCCCTATATGCTGTGAAGCGCTCCGATACCTTCGGGTCTAGCTAGCGCTATATAAAACCTCTTAAACAAAAAATTGCCTGCCTACCTAGAATTCCCTTTATCTATTCCTATTTCTAAGACTTCTCGCATCCTGTTTGCTCAATGTTTGGCTGTATAGGGCCCAGCTACACTAACTATAGGAAAGTCTCCTGCTTGAGAATAAGTACTTGTTAGGTCCACTGGACTTGGGGACGTTACCTGTCTTATATCAAGTGACCTCTGGTACTGTACAAGCTCGAAAATGGGGTCTTTTAACTGGTAATGCCTCCATCACCAACAGTGCCTTGAGAGCATTTCTGGAATGTTTCTCTGTAACTGGGCAACCTGCTGCACTGGTTTTAGCACCCAGTGATTTAAAAAAAAAAATAAAAAAAACTTGGAACTGAATGGAGCTTTAACCCCTTGTTTGCAGTGAGGGGTAGAGTCTTCGTAAAGGGCACCAGTGGAATTTCAGCAGAACCAGCTACATAAATTAAGCCTCCTCTTACCTCCATTTTGTTACCACATGGTGTTGTGTATTATGTTGTGTTTTAGTTCTCCCGTGCACCCGTCCTGTGTCCACCATTCTCACGATCCTACTACAGTACTCTGCTATACTGTAGTTGAGAAATAACTAGTAAAGACACAGAGCTGGGGAGAGGCAATGCCCACCATCTCAAATTTCAGAGATCGGTGGGACAGTTAATATAGTGTTGTGTAATAACTAGCCAACAATCAGTTACGTACAAACACGCAAAACAATGAGATAATAAAACTGCCCAAGACTGCAGCATGTCAATTCCAATCACTTCGAATGTCCTGCTTGGAGGGCACTCTCCCGTCCCTTTTCATTACAGTACCGCCCACTGGCTGGCACCCAGCTCGGCTAAGCAGCCGGACTCACCCGCCTCAGGGTTGGAGGTGCAGCCTAGGACAGGAGCCCTCGGGTAACGCTCCTAAAGCTACAACCCTCGGACTAAAGTCGTGAAACCAGAGCAAATGGTCTGGGTAGTTTGCATCACCACCAGAACATGAACTTGGGACAGGGACCAGCCTGGGAGTTCTCATAGGAGCACGTCAGAAGCCTGTAGTCAGCAAGGTCCCAGGAAGCCGTACTCGCCTCCTGAGCGCACTATTGTACAGAACAAATGCGTGACATCTGGCCACTTCAGTCAACCATCCCCATAGGCTTCTAGGATACAGGCATCAAAATACAAGTTCAGAGTTACCATATTCATGCCAAACTATCAAGATAGGCAGATACATTACATACAAGGACCCTAATGAGAATTTCTTAGTGGTTATTCAGAAAATCTGGAATGCACCCACCCACCTGGGCCTACAATGGACACCTCACTTGTAGGAAGAATCAGAACCTACTAGTGGTCCAGGATGTGTGTGTCAGTGACCTCAGACTTAGGTGCACCTTGTTTAAAAGGTCTCAGCAGCCCTGGTTAGCCAAGGATCCTATTGAACTTGCAGACGTGTATGGGTGTTCAGCAGCCAGTAACACCAGCACCACTGATTCCAATGATCTCTCCTACTCCCTTCCGGATATCCCTCAGCCTAGACATGGGTGTCGCAGGCTGCGAGGAAATTGCAGTACATGAAGTGAGTGGAAGTAGTTTGGGACACAAAATAATGAATACTTTTTTATAAAGCATTTATTACCACAATTCTGCTGTTTACAGGTGCTGTATATAAGAAATTATATCAATTTTATGGTACTCTATATAGTCACCACAGAAAAGAGCTTATGTGCAGTTTATTTTCCAACTCTAAAAAACACATGCATGCTTTTCACTTTAAAGACAAAAAACGGCCACTTTAATTTGTTTTCTCCTTTTTTATGCATTACACGAGCAAGAACATGTAGGGCCAAAACTCCACATTTTCAAGCAATCTGATGTTTGTACAAATGTTACTAGAACCACAACAGTCCTGCAGGTGGTTGCGTGCAAGGTGAAACTCACTGCTGTTCACATTCCGATTCTATGTCAGGACCGGAGGTTTCCGATTATGCGGTCTCAATTTCTTTAATGAACTCACAGCAGCCAATTAAAAGTAAACTACACAAGTACAAAAAATCATATCCCATGAGGCTTTGAACCACACCTCCTCATAACAGCCAATGGCAACATGTCAAAGCATACAAAATAGAGAGACACCATCTTGGCTTCCTCTTTCTTTGCTGCTCCCGCAGTCAAGATAAGTGTCTCTCTACTTTGACTTTGCTTATATTGCTATTCACTTGTTGATGCCTTTATTTGGAATGTATGCTTTTTAAACCTGAAGTTTTACTGTTCTATGCGGTATTCGTTTAATGCACGTTGTGCAGCGCGATTATTGCTTTGGTGAGTTGGAGCGGTAAAACGCTCCGTTTCCAGCACGCGATGTGCTTTGCTTAAATCCCCGGTTGTTGAGCGTGTCTTGCGCTTTAGGATCTTCCCCGTTTTCTGTGCCTTTGCTGCCGCCAGCGCTGCTGGCTTTAACCGCTCGCTGCTTGTGTGTGGAGGGGATTGCCACCCCCCACCCTCCCACCCCCGCGGGGAGCAAGAAACACGCGGGAGCCCGGCCGGGCTGCCAGCATGCATCTCGGGAGCTCGCTCGCACCAGTGTGTGGCACAGTTCCCTCATTTCATTGCCGGACCGACGCCCTGCCCCAGGCTGAACAGGGGAGCTACGCAGCAGGCTCTGGAGCCATAACGGGCAATTTTCTCAAGCTGAGGCAGCGCTTCAGCTCATCTCGGACTAGACATTAACTCTTAAGCTTACAAGGCATCTGGAAATTAATTTTTGGCACCTCTGCTCTGCACAGGCAGGTGGGGGTTTACTCCCTCCATTAGTCCTGGGCTGTACTTATTATTCGTGACTGTATTAATATTTTTTCATTGGCTCCTTTGCCCCGGCATTGCTCCCTACCGACGCCCTACTCTACTTGTGTGGGCTGATAATTGTGCTTCCCTCTGGGGATTGGGATTGAATATCATCAATATTCGCCTTGAGGATGGCAGAATGTGCATTCTACCTAGAGGAGGTAGCTGCGTGTGAGGACCAGGGTGATGGAGATTATTATTAGGATGAGTCAATGGAGGACATTATTGATAAGAAGTTGGATGTCAAGCTCGGTAAGGCACTCTCCTCCGCCTTGCTTCCTATAGCCCAGAAACTAGAACTTCTTGTTCCCTCTAACCCCTCTCCCCCAGGGCCTTACTCTATTCCAGCGCCACTACCCACGCCAGAACCCACTGGTCTTCCCTGGCCACATATGCACACGTATTCGAAGCTCTACAAGTCTAAAGAGCAGGCCCAGGATGGTTGCCCTGGCCCCCCCTCCCTCTTCTTCTCCTATCCATATTCCTGATACCACTACTGATACAGACACTGACATGGACTCATCTCAAGAGTCTAGGCCTCGCAAATGCGCTAAGAAGCGCAAACACTCATCTTCCCCGTCCAACCCTCTCCCTTTTATGTTCGACCCCTCAGACATTTTCCACCCACGTTGAGCTGATTGGGTCCCTCCCCCTGTAGTTGCAGACTACATGCAAACACATATACGTAAGAGTTTTGATAAGGAGGTGAGGGCTCGCTTGAAATCTGAATGCCCCCGTCCAGACTTAGCTCTTAAGGTGGCGCTTACTCCAGGCATACACACTTCTATGACTACCTTCTTGAAGAACTACAAAAGGATCCGAAGAAAGGGATCGACCGCGCCCTTCCGGCGTGTCAGGATAAGGTGCTAGACCTTTCAGGTCCTCTGGCCAAGATTCTTGAGTTAGTCCTCCAGGCACAGGAGACGGGTGCCGCTATTCACCCCGAAGTCCTTGCTGGATGGGCGCAAAGAGCGATCTGTATGCTAGGTAACGCTAACTGCGCCTTGGCTTCCGAACGGCGCAAGTCTGACCTGCTTGGAATTGATCCTCAATTGGTGGAGTTGACCTTGTCTGAACCGGTCCCTCTGGCCGAAGGACAGCTTTTTGGTGAGAAGTTTGTAAAAGAGATTGCCAAATTTGTGAGCACCTTCGCCTTCCTGGATAAGTCACAGTCCTAATTGAAGAGAGTGTTTCATCAGGTCTCTGGTAGGGCCGGGCGTGGCAGAGGACGCTCGACCGGCTGCTACACCAACCCCAGTCCTCAGAGAGGTTTCGCGCCCAGACGCAGGGGTTCCACCCAAGAGCCAGAACAGGCCGGCTTCTATCCTTCCAGGTCTCGAGGCTACAGGGGCCGCTTCAACAGAGGTGTTAACCGAGGCTACAAAAATGTTGACTCCCACTCTTCTCGTAAGTCCGGTGTGTCCGATGATTCCCCTAGGGGGCAGATTGTTACATTTTGTTGCAAATTCGACGCACCTCACCACAGAGGTGTGGATCCTTCAGACTGTACAGGGTTATCAGATAGAACTTCTAGACTCCCCGTGTCAGGTGACCCCTCTTTGGTCCTTTTTTCCCTTCAAGAACCGTTTTTTTATATCCTCAGAACTGCAAGAGCTTTTGGCCAAGCAGGCTATTGCGGTAGGATCCTTCATTCACGAAGGATTTTGCAGCAACATCTTCCTGGTACATAAGAGAGGAGGAGGTCAGAGATTAGTCTTAAATCTCAGAGAGTTCAATCCTTTTGTAGTCTACAGGCATTTCAAGAAGGAGGGCATCCATCTTCTGAGAGATCTCCTGCTGGAGAAGGACTGGATAGTCTGGTTAGACCTGAAAGAGGCCTACCTCACGTTCCCAATTTGCCCCTCTCATCAGAAATTCCTTCAATTCTAATGGAAAGGACAATGGTACCCTTATTGCACACTCCCATTTGGCTTGTCGTCAGCCCCGTGGGTTTCCACCAAACTCTTGAAGCCAGTTGTTTTCCGCCTTCGGGAAATGGGAGTGCGCATGATTGTCTACCGTGACGATATGCTGATCCTGGCTCAGGATCGGAATCTCCTCCTCACTCAGTTGGAGTGGACGATGTCCCTTTTACAGGATCTGGGCTTAGTCATAAACATCAAAAAGTCAATGATAATTCCGAGCCAACAGATACAAATCCTGGGTTTTCAGATAAATTCAGTATCCGCGCAACTACTTCTCCCATTGACCAAGATCAGGTCTATCAGAAGAGAAATCAAATCCACCCTGTCCAAACAAATGATTTCACTGAGAGTACTGGCGAGAATAGTGGCCTTCTAGCTTTCCCCATTCAGCCCATCGTCCCAGGCACTCTGCACTATTGGGCCCTTCAGCGCCTCAACATTTATTACATTCAGAAGAGGTTTCATTAGATCATCTCATTCTTTTGGCTCCAGATGCTTAAGAAGAGCTTCTTTGGTGACTGGAACATATGACGGCCTGGAATGGAAGGGCGATTTTGGGCGCATCCCCGGACGTCATTGTAGAGTCTGAGTCCAGCCGCTGGGGCGCTCGGTGTGGAGGCTTTGCCACAGGCAGACTTAGGTCTGCAGACGAGTTAAAGTTGCACATCAACTGCTTTGAGCTACTAGCAGGGTCATTTGCAATATGGTCAATATCTCCTCTGAAGAGCAATTGTTGCATCCTCCTCCGGGTGGAAAATGTGCCGGCGGTGAGATATATCAATCGCCTAGGGGGAACAAAGTCACGTATGTTGGTCAACATAGTGAAGGAATTCTGGCACTTCTGCCTAGATCACAAGATCACCGTCATAGCAGAGTACTTGCAAGGCAAGCTCAACCAGGTAGCGGATTGGAGCTCCAGGTTCCTCAGGGATTACAGCGACTGGAGGCTTCACCCCACGCTGTTTGCGGAGATCATGAGTATGCGAGGCCCCTGCAAGATAGATCTCTTTGCCTCTCCCCTCAATGCTCAGCTCCCGTCATTCTTCAGATGGAGACCGGACCCGATGGTGATGGGAACAGCACGTTCCTTCACCATTGAGGACCGCAGAGGAATCATGCGTTTTCTCCTTTTGCCTTGATCCCGAGAGTGGCGGCCTTCGTCCATCGTCAGACAGCCTCAATAGTTTTGGTGACACCGTTGTAAAAGACTCAGTCATTGTTTCCCACACTATTGGAGTTGTCTGTTGATCTTCCTTTCCCAGCCTCCGATATTCCCGACGCTTCTCCAGGACCCAGTGGGAGCTTGCCATCCGCTGGTCCTGCAGAACCAACTATCTCTCATGGTGTGGACGCTCTCAGGAGACATGAGAGCATTGAAGGCCTTTCACAGGCAGCTGCCGGATTTATACAACAAGCTTGGGCTCCATCCACCAGGAAACAATATTCACCTTCCTTCGCAAAGAAAGAGGAAGCCAAGATGGTGTCTCTCTATTTTGTATACTTTGACATGTTGCCATTGGCTGTTATGAGGAGGCGTGGTTCAAAGCCTCATGGGATATGATGTTTTTTACTTGTGTAGTTTACTTTTAATTGGCTGCTGTGAGTGCAGTAAAGAAATTGAGACAGCATAATCCTCACCTCCGTGTCCTTGAGAGAATCTAAAATTCTTGTCGCAACAGTGGGAACATTTTGTATTCCTCGACAAGCATTTTTGGGCGGGAGAGGCGGGTAAGTTTCAAGCAGCAAGAATTAATATGTTACCCACCAAATTAGGAACATGACACTGACAAGCCTAAAACAGGGCAAAAATGTTGCTACAATTATTGGACATTATAGGACTCAGAATGTACCGATCTCATTAGACCAATTGCCTGTTCTAAGCAAACACTTAAGTTAAAATCGATAAGTTCGAGGACATTGTCAAACAAGTGCATGCTGGGATGAAATAATGTAAAACAGCCACTGCACGAGACGAGAAGAAATCCACCTTTAACAAAATCCTACATCATAAACATTAGGAATGCCAGAAAGTTCCTGTGCTCCACCTTTAACAAAATCCTACATCATAAACATTAGGAATGCTAGAAAGTTCCTGTGCTTGAAGTTGTAAGGTTTGGTTATAGATTCCAGAATGCCCCTATGTTTTATGTCCTTAGCTTTTCAATTCCACAATATACCTTTGATGTCAAACTGGGTTTTGAAGCCCAGGATGTCACATTGTTTGATATCTGGTGGAGTTTTTGATTCTAAAATTATCTTGTGTTTGAAATTCACAATTCCCCTTTGTTTGATATCAAGATTCCGTTTCCAGTCCGCAATGTCATTTTGTTTGACGTCGGGATTCCCAAATGCCTCAATGTATGACCTCTGGTTGAGGGTCCGGATTTCCGAATGCCACTTTGGTTTACATCTACTTGAGTTTCAAGTCTGAAATGTCACTCTATTTGATGCAGTTTGTCATTGCAGCATATTCCTTTAATTGCTTATGCTTGGTTGAGGCGTTGCATTCAAGGCATTCCTAAATTTGATGTCTGGATACAGAGTACACTTTGCTTGAGGAGGTTTGGTTGGGGTTTGGTTTTCAGGGATTCCTCTTGTTTGAGAAGGTCTATCGGTGTAGGATCCCAAACTGTCTCTTGATGAGACATTTGGTTGGGGTTTGGTTTCCAGAAAGTTGCACTGATACATGGTGTTAGGCTTGGATCAAAAATCTGTTAACATCTGTGTACATTAAGGCAGGGGAATGAAGACTACGGTGCAAAGAAGAGGGAACGTGTTTCTACATTTTACAAATATTCCATATTCCTAAAACAGATTTATCACTACAACGCTAGACAACATGAAAGAAATGTACAAAAGTTGAACAACATCTTTGTGTGAATTTATTGATTTCAGAACACTCACCGTGACAAAAAAATTCGAATACTTTTTCGATGGTTGCCAACGTACAGTTCCCCATCCTTTGAACATGGGTACACTCCCATTAACTGCTCACAGAAACAGAAATCCTTTCAGCCTCAAGCCAAGGTTCCATACAGGAAGCCTTTTATTTTGACAGGCTGAAGTTAGTTCAAGGAAAAATAGGAACCCTGTCTGCTGTTTTGAAGGCCTAGCAAAACGCTGTGCCCATCAAGGTATCCCCTGTTACAGTATAGGTCAATACACAAATTCACTAAGCTAGAAGCAGAAAACAAGATATATACATCTGACAGCTTAACAGAATTACGCCTATTGTAAAGAAGCATTGGTAAAGCCAATCGTTGTCAGCTCTTGAGGCAGAGCTTTTGGCTTGCCAAACACACACTTACACTTGGCCGACAATCTTGCAATGGGTTTTCTATTAAAGAAAACCCTCTCCAAGATTGCTAATATTACACACAAGTGTTGTGACGCAAACGTGCACTGTGATGCATAGCAGCCATTTTAAATTTACAATTCTATTATGGCAGACAGCTGTGGGAAAAAGAGGAACATGGGAAGAGAGAGCAATGAGACACTTCCACAGAGTTCAACAGTAAATATAAAAAATAAATAAAAAGAAAATCGTGTCCTCAAGTATGCAGCGCAGGAATACAACTCATCAATCAGAACACTGAATTAAAATGCTCCTGGGTGGGACAAACAAATAGGGAGGAAAGCCACTGAATCAAGAGCAAAAAACTAAAAAAGACAACAAAGCCATCGAATCAAGGAGTAGGGAGCGGAGGAAAATCCCAAGTTTAGGTTATGTGCCGTAAATAAGAGTATGACTTTTTTTCTCTAATAAAAAATAAACCATAGTTTGTCCTTAAACTAAGACCATTTTAAGAGATCTTGGTAAAACGGTCTTAGTTTTAGGTCTAAACTATGGTTTCTTTTTTATTAGAGAAAAAAAAACAGCATTAGATAAAGCCCACCAGACAGTGCAGCTGTCTGAAAGCCAAAGCCATATTGTGGGCTTACCAAGAACATACAGGGGCTTGGAGCCTACCAATTGCCTCCCATTGGTTGTGGTTTCTGTCGGTCATTTGCATGCTCTTTATTCTTGTCCCAGCTTATCAATCTTCTGTTTATTCCTCCAATGGAGCACAGCTTCTTTAGCATCTATTTTGATTGGCTCACTACTATGCTTCCTCTGCTTGCTTTTTAAGCAGTACTTGTTTTCTTTTTGGTTTAGGAGAGTTCAAGTGTCTCCCTTGTGTACTTCTTTTACCCATGTAATCCTTGCCTCCTGTGTGCTCCTCCCTGCCGCCATTCATGTTGTGCTCACTCTCATATCCTCTCAACATACTTTCTAGCCAGTGTTTCTCCCCCAGTCTTCACTTCTATCTCAACTGTTGTTTCTTCTCCTCAACCCCACCCTCCAAGTTGCTTCCGTCACCCCATCTACAAGTGTTGCTTCCTACCCAACCACGCCCTTCTTCTGTCACCGTTGCGTCATCTCTCCAACCCTTGCCCTGTTTCTGCCCCCACACAAGCTCGCTGTGTTGCTACACTTCTACCCGTGCTTTAAAAAAAAATGCTTTCACACTTTTGATTTTCTTTTTTTTCCCCCGATGAAACTCGGATTGACAACTTTATAAAATGGTTTCATCTTAGTAGGCGTGCACATGCATGGTGTGTGAGCCTACAAAATAGTGCAGCCAGCGCATCACAAGCTAGCTTCACTCATCCCTCACTGAGCCAAGTTGCACCTCATCAGGGACTAAGCCAACTGATCTCAAAGGTGAGACCTATTTGTTTGGTTCCCTTTCCCCACAAATGTCTGGAAGCCGACTTTGCCTCTTGTCATTAGCAGTGGGAACATTTCAACTGTTAACTTGCTAATGGATTGCTAATTATCAGTACATTACAAATTCTAAACTTTTGCTTTTATTTGAGTATGTTAGGGAATCAAGACAGACCCGCAAAGTTAATACAGGGTTGTGGGAAGGCCACTGGAGAAGCTGTCACCGTAAATAAAAGGATTCATACAACCACAGCAGGTCCCACCTGGAACCAGGAGCAGAACGCAATGGGATATAATGGGCCATATATATCAGATTGGGGTAGACCCAATAAACAGGCAAAACACCTCATCAATCAAAATTATAATTATGTATTCAATATGGTGTCAATACTCTAACCATCACCTACTGTAAATTACAAAAACAGCAGAAGAACCCATATCAGATATCATGCAATGTACCACAGCAAAAAAAAAATTAGAAACAAAAATTATTCTAAGTTAACTTTATGATTGACCCAATTACACAGCAAAATATGTATCTTTTTGTGTTTATATTACCCTTCTGCCAACAGCCTCAAAAACCTCAATGGGAATGTGTTGGGAGAAGAAAGAGTTAGAAGATGCGGTTGTGTTTCGCACATTTTTTACACGAAGGAGGGATGCTAGAATGTGAACTGCGTCACGTCCCACAGAGGAGTATTTGGGATGGGCAACAAGTGGTACAACTTCATCCACCTCCTCGCTGATGACTGTAAACAAGCGCTATGTATGATCATTCTTAAAAATACAATATTATTAGAAGCGATGACTTTCTTTCAGATGCACATAATTGAAACGTTTTTACTGTTGCTAGATTATGTTATTTACCAGCGTTACTATTAGATTTAATAAAACTCATCCATGCTCTATCTGGGAGGGAACTGTGCTCTGCGATGAAGGTACCTGTCAGGGAAACGTGTTAAAGACAGGGTGAATATGCGTTTGTCTGTAAAAAAAAAAACAAAGATTTGTGAATTATATTAATTTAGAATCATGATGGGGAAGCAACCCTAACATTATGAAGTCGTTTATAAACGCATAATTTAACTTTGAGTATTAACTTTTATGAGTGTGTATGTGAATAGACCGAATTACTTCAAATGTATTTATCAACTGTATCAATTATTTCCCATATTTTTTTAGTTTTTTTGCCTTTACTTTTTCTGAACACTTAGAGTATTAGTTGGTCTATTTTTTAATCCCAATTGTTTTCTAAAACAGCATCGCCCTTCTATTCCCTTCCCCCCCCCTTTCAACCCCAATCTTTATTTTTTTCATCTATTCACCATGTTCCTCCAGTTCTTCAACTACTTACGCATTTTTAGGTCTCGCATGGCGTACTGCGCACATGCGCAGTCAAGCTCACAAGATTTTATGTTTTAGAGCGTACTTCACTATCGAGGGTTAAGCCCCGCCCATCTTCTCCATTGGTAGGCCTCCTAAACGATGGCCAGCCATTGGAGAAGAGGTCCTAGTGACGTTCTTCTTTCTCTTTAAGCCCTGTCCTTTTCAGACTGGGTTCCTTGACTTACTGCTGAAGTAAAAGGTTTCTTATCTTCTTTATGGGTCCAGATGGCCCCATAAAGAAGATAAGGAACCTTTTACCACAGCAGGAAGTCGGGGCCACCCAGTCTGCAAGGGACGGCACTTAGAGAGAAAGACAGCCACGCAAAGATACGCTTCCTCCAACCTTCAGAAGGACTTCACTTCACCTTTAATGTACATGTACAAGTTTAAATTGATATGTTCTAACTTTCTTGTGAAGCGCTCTATTAAATCACAAAAATCAATAGAACACTCACCCGCGTGGCCTCATCATACTGATTGCCTCGGATCGACAGCCATAGCAACGGTGCGCTGCTGTGACGCACCCACGGCGCTCGGCTGCATCACTGCTCGGCGCGCACAGAACAAAATTGTACTCCTTTAGAATTGCAGTCCTTTTACAAAACGGCCCGCCTCCCGAGAGTGGGTGGTCTGAACCATGGCTGTGCGGGGGGCGCTTGGTACTGTATAACTTATCTGTTCTGCGTTGTTAACTGCGGGCCCAAAATCTAGCCTGTCCGTCCGTGTGACAGACTTCAAGCCAGCAGGAAGACAACTGTGACTGGCACGAGAGGCAATCTCAGTCTGTCTTCTTTCAAACCCAGCTACGCAGCGGCCTCCCTGTCACTTTCCCTGATCAGAGCTACGCGGCCTCTACCTAAGTCATGGGACGTCATTTGCTGCTGCCCTCGGTCTCGTCTGCACTCATTGCTGGTCGGGTCTCAGACATCACTCCCGCTTCATGGCCCGCCTCGCCGCGAGCCACCACCGCGAGTGTTCCCGAGCATTCAGGCCCAACACTGCCCAGCTATAGGTGCTTCACACCCCCCCGTGAGTGCTTCTCTGTACGTTTGCCGACACGCGCCACTCACCTCTCCTGCGCCACCCTTTAACCTTCACGTCAGGCCTGCACTGGTGCAGGTGAGGGTGAAATTGACCAGCCGGGAAGAGCTGCCTCGCAGAGCTAAATTCACCAAGTTATGGAGCTGGGGTTGGGCCCACCGAATTGCTACACAGGGCTGCGCACCCCCCACGATTACAGAATGTGGCTTGACTGTTTTCATAAGCGCTCCCAGCTGCTGCCTGCCAGGGTCCTAGCGTATGCTCCCTGAGATGCTTCTTAAATGAAGGGTCCTTATGCACCTGCTATTTCAATGTTTGCCCTCTTAAAAACAATGCTACAAAATATTCAGGGCAGTATTTAAACGTGTTTAGCTCTTCCCAATGCCTTTTGTTCCAACACTAGAGTTCTCTTATGAGGCAGCAACTGTATGCACAAATCGCACACTGTGCCATTACGAATTGAATGAGTGTTAAAGCTTTGATTAGCACGTGTTGCATGTCCTCCACTGTGATTCAGTGAGTGTGAGTTGCTACCGGCGGAGTGGGCTTGATGTTCTCTTGCAAAACAAGGTGATCTCAGTGACAGAAACAGGGTGGTCTCCGACTCGTGTTGTGCTCTCAACTTTCGTTCCTAATTGGGGTGAGATTGAAAGGGGCTGTTGACGCTTGTTTCCTTCATAAACTCAAGGGTTGTGGACTATGCGGATTAAACATTTAAGGCACTAGTAGTGTTGCTAAATGTCCATTGTAAACCCATTTGTACACTATTATGGGTAAGAATGTGTGTGTGGCTCTGTGTGTGTGTGTGTGGCTCTGTGGCTGTGTGTGGCTCTGTGGCTGTGTGTGGCTCTGTGGCTGTGTGTGGCTCTGTGGCTGTGTGTGGCTCTGTGGCTGTGTGTGGCTCTGTGTGGCTCTGTGTGGCTCTGTGTGGCTCTGTGTGGCTCTGTGTGGCTCTGTGTGGCTGTGTGTGGCTCTGTGTGGCTGTGTGTGGCTGTGTGTGGCTGTGTGTGGCTGTGTGTGGCTGTGTGTGGCTGTGTGTGGCTGTGTGTGTGTGTGGCTGTGTGTGTGTGTGGCTGTGTGTGTGTGTGGCTGTGTGTGTGTGTGGCTGTGTGTGTGTGTGGCTGTGTGTGTGTGTGGCTGTGTGTGTGTGTGGCTGTGTGTGTGTGTGGCTCTGTGTGTGTGTGGCTCTGTGTGTGTGTGGCTCTGTGTGTGTGTGGCTCTGTGTGTGTGTGGCTCTGTGTGTGTGTGGCTCTATGTGTGTGTGGCTCTATGTGTGTGTGGCTCTATGTGTGTGTGGCTCTGTGTGTGTGGCTCTGTGTGTGTGGCTCTGTGTGTGTGGCTCTATGTGTGTGGCTTTATGTGTGTGTGGCTCTATGTGTGTGTGGCTCTATGTGTGTGTGGCTCTGTGCTGTGTGTGTGTGTGTGTGTGTGTGTGTGTGTGTGTGTGTGTGTGTGTGTGTGTGTCTCTGTGTCTGTGTGTGTGGCTGTGTGTGTGTGTGTGTGTCTGTGTGTGTGGCTGTGTGTGTGTGTGCAAATGCAACAGGTCTCGCATTTGCGAGAGATTAAGCTATTGGCACTGTAAATGACAATGCCATTTATTTATCTGTTTTCAAAACCAACACATGAATAAAAAGTTTGTCATTTACAATGCCAATAGCTCTAACTTTTGCAAAGGCGAGACCGTTGCATTGTAAATGCTTGTTATTTTAGGAGGGAGGGGTAGGGGATGGGTTAGGTGATGAGAAAGGAGAGTGGGGTGTGCCAATACCACCTTTTCCCTTCATTTGTGTTTTGCTTATCGCTTCCTTCCATATTAATCCCAATAACTTTTTCTTGAGAAGTGATGAATTTGAAGCAATCCAGCCTTGAGCTGTCGATATAAATGGGGGCCTTTAACCCAAAGTCACTTATTGTGGTTGCACTCTCTGTGATGGCATTATGATCCAAATCGTCTGTAATGTTGCTTCCACTAACTCCATGATGTAAATGATTTGATGGTGCTAAGTAGTTAGGTTACTTTGGTGAGTGACAAGAGTTTAAAAGAGAGGGACTAGAGTGCCAAATTCTTGAACTCTTTCTTCTAATTAAGCAAGCACAGAAATCCAATCTGACTAAATTGGAAATTAACAGTGAGAAAATAGTAAATGTAGAAACAGCTGAAATTGCAACCTGGGTTAGTTCATTCCCACACAAATTCTGAGTAAACCTTCGAGCCACATATAACTATAAAGGCTAGTTACCAAGGTGTAGTCTTGCGCCCTTCGCGGGCGAGAAATCAAAAAAGGCGTCCGCGACTAGACCGCCGGAACAAGAAATAGGAGGTCTAGTCTTTCCGGAGGGGAATTCAGCAACTCAGCGGGGGAGAAACAAACAGCGCGAGGGGAGAACGCCAAGAGGGACAGAGGTTCATTTTATGCCACTTCTGCAGCCTGCTGTGAAGGAGACTGGACCGGGCCCTCATCGCTGGAGAAAGAAGACGCTGAGGAGAAGGAGAGCTTCTTGTCTGGAAAACAGCCTAGTGGCAACATGCACGAGTCCAGCCGGCCCAGAGAGGAGGAGGGTGGCAAGAATCCGACAGCCATGCCCCAGGAGGACCGTGGCCCTAGGCAAGTACTATTTTTAAGCTATTTCACTGCGGGCTTGTGGAGGTCAGGATTGTAAGAATTCCCCCTGGTCAAAGTCCCTTTCCTCATCCTCATCACATGCACAATTGGACCTCCCTTCCTAAGCTCTAGTCACATCCCCGATTGTAGGTGACGGTGAAGTAACCGACCCAAACCGTATGTTGCTGAACTTACTGTTATTTTGTTCTCTTTGAGGGTAAGGGACATAAACACCCACCTGGCATCCCAGCAGTGACGAGAAGCCCATCAGTAACCACAGAAGCCCCCCCCCCCCTTGACGGGAAGACCACAGAAGCTATCCTCCTCGTGAGACTCTGACCAGACTGACACCCAAGGAGCCCCTTTTTTTTGTTTGTTGTTTAAGCCTGGCAACGCTGTCCCACTTTGTTTCTGTTTTGGGACCCCTGAGGACCTGTACACTGTTATACACTAGCAGGTCAATAAAGCATTTGTCACCCCTCGACCCCGACTCTGCGCCCTCTATACATGGGGAATGATCACACAAGGGCACCAGAGCACCGTGAGAAAGGAGCTCTAGCTGGTTAGCATGTCAACCTTTACACAGCACCTACAATTAGAAGGGTGGTCTTACATTTGAGGAGAATGGAGAAGATAGCTAAACTGACGGCTACACTGGGCTCAGATATTCTTTTCCAAGCTTTCAGAGGAAAATTACACTGTGGTAACTCCAGCATACTTCGAGGAGTCCAATGAAATCTACATAGAAAATTACACTTCAATTATTTTGACAAGACAGTCAGAAGGTAATCCATGAACAAATGCTTTGTGGATTCAAACTGCATTCTGGCTTTTACTGGAAGCTGACTGGCTGCTAATCAGGAAGAAAAGAGGATTCCTCTCCAGTGGTGGAAGATAAAGCACAGAGATTTTTGTCGGGGCAGAGGGCCATTCTCTACCTTTAGCATTGACCAAATATCTCATTTAATAGTCACCGGTGCATAGCTTTAGCCAAAGGATTATGAGTGAGGTGGACTGGGAAGTAGGAAGAAGGTAGAGGGCAGGAAGGGGACTAGTGCTGGTCATTATAAGGGTGCAGGAGGGAGCACACCACTGAAGTATTTGACATACACCTCTAGTCTGAATCAGGCACGTTAAGAAGAGCCAAACCAACGTGTGCATGGATATCTCCAAGCTGTTCCTTGGAGATATCAGCGGTGCTCAGGGGCACAGGCTCCCAGTCCCTGCTGGAGTGGGAAACTGGCCTACTCTGCCCAATCCCAACACCTTTTCTTATGCTGGGAGTATAGAATGAGAGTAGCGTTGGGATTGCGTGGGGGAGTCTGGAAGCCTGTGCTCACGGGTATTGCAGAGCGGGGGGATCAGAGAAGCAATGCGGCTCTGGAGTAGATCAAGGAGGCTGGCAGTAGAGGTAAGTGAACATTTATTTATTATTTTTTCCCGTGCTGGTCCCGCCCGCCCGCCCCTCCCCCTCAACCCTAATTGGATTGGCATCAGCCGCCTCTGGTGGTTCAGCGAGATCTGGTCAGTTATGTCCCATCCCTTTCTTGAGAAGAGAAAGAACTTTCTATGTGGGCCTAGGTCACTTCATGATACGAGAAACAGGTGCAGATGTACTGTGATAGTGTTGTTAATTGCTGCCTTAAAAAATCATTTTCAGCATATGCATGAAGATTACGTGTTTTGGTTGTTCTGCTAATCAGGTGTAAAAATGATTCCAGAGAACTCAAACCATAACCATGAAGGATTTTTTCAGAGTTTGTGCCATTTTGTTTTTAGCTTGTAGGTTGTGAAGATGAGTACAGACTGTACGGCTATTGAAAGTATCCAGCACACTTTGCTCACAAAGCCTTGTGCATGATGTACTTACTAGGTTAGCTCACTAAGGCATTCGATATCGACGTACCCACAAATGTATCACTGACATGCCTGGGGGGAGGCGGGGCTGCTACATACAAAATGAAAATTGTACCACATCTTCCACAGAGAAGCCGCTGCCATCGCCACCCCACCTCTGCCGCACCATCAACTTCTCCATTAAAATCGGCACCTGGAAACACGCAGAGATCAACCCCATGCCAAAGAAGCCGTCTTCAGACACGACCGACCTCAAGAACTTCAGACCCATCTCCCTCCTCCCCATGCCAGCCAAAGTTATCGAGAAGGCCACCAACGCCCAACTCTCTGCGTTCTTAGAAGGAAACCACTTCATGGACAGTTCTCAATCCGACTTCCGAAGCAACCGCAGCATGGAGACCGCACTTCTCGCTGCTGATGACATCTGCTCCTTCCTCAACCAGGGCGAGACCACAGCCTTCATCCTACTAAACCTCTTGGCAACCTTAGTGTGCCTACTACTGCACCCTAATCACAAGACTCTACGACGCCGGAATCCGCAAGAAGGCACTGGACTGGATCCACTCCTTCCTCACCAGCTGCACTCAGCGAGTTAGACTACCCCTGGTCCTCTCAGAACCTAAAGAGATCAGCTCCTCTCTGAGACTCACCCTCTTCATGGTCTACATGGCCCCCCTCACAGCCATCGTCAGAAGCCACAGACTCAACATCTTCTTCTATGCCGACTGTGGCCACAGAATGTGGCCAGAGAAAACAAGTGATGAATGTGAGGAACCTTGTCACATCAATGCAGGAGATGCCCTACAATGACAGAAAAAAATAAAATTCTGATAGTAAAATGCACAGGGTGCCCCTGCAGACTAGATTGGTGCAGATTGAGGGGAAAAGAGGAACCTTTGCAAACTAGGACTTTACACATCAGAGAAAGCTTGGAAAGAATAAGAGGGACTCTGAATCAAGGCAGACAGCAAGCATGACAATCTCAAAACTGGAAGAACAAGCAAACCACAAGGGCCTTTCGGGCAGCGAGGTGGCACAATGGAAAGTAATCTGTAAACTGCAAGGGAATAAGGGCCTGAACTAATGGGAAAATCCATGCAGGTCACAAGTTGTATGGGGAGGAAAGAGTTGGGTAGCTCAGAAGAAGAGATGGGGCAGGAGTTGGCTACACAGGCAACAAATGAAGGTAAACTGTAGAAGCAGCACGATGGGTTTAAAAGGGATAGGTAGGTAATGAGTGGAGGAAGATCTACAAAGCACAAGAGGGAGAGAACCATGTAGGTTATGAGCAGAAAAGCAAAGCGAGGTAGTGTAACAACAACAAACAGGCCAACTGCATAGAAAATCTGTAACTAAACATTGCAGATGCAGCCAAAATTAAAACCTCTTATTTTTAAGCAAAGAAAGGCAGGGAGGGTCTATGTGGTGCCGCCAAATGTCTTACAGCAGCCTTTAGAGCTTGGAAGATATGTGAACCAGGAATATCTGCAGGGGTACTTCATTTGACATATTTTACAACACGCAAATTAAGCATGTTTTCCAAAATAGCAAACTCCAAGTCTGCGACAGGTCCCGTTGTGTGTGTTTGTGTTTTGATAGCCAAGAAGGGATTGTAACTCCCAAAAAGTAAAAACAAAAAAAGGATCCTGGCTTAGGTTACCGAACCTGTACGTAAACACTGAAGAGCAAGTTTTTGCATGCATTTCTGCAGCAGTTAGGACAGGAGCTTAGAGATAAAGAGGCCACCAGACCAGTATCAGCCAGAAGCATATGCTTTAGCTCACTACAACCCTTCCCGGGGATGCCTGCTTAGCACTTCAGCAAATGGCAACGTGTTCCTCGTTGATATAAGACAAGGACCGGTGGCTCTGGAGGAACAATGGAGCTTGCAGTGTGAGGAAGCTTCCTTTGAAGAGCATTCACGGAGAGGAAACTGAAAGGGTTGGTAAGTCCCTATCTAGACCTCCACAAAATGGAGAAAGATACACCCTTGCCTGCTCCTTCCTCCCCTAAAGGTGAGCTTCGTATGCCTCTGGGTGTGTGTAACAGAGCCTGGTTTGCAGCCTCAGGACTCCTAAAGCTTACCATGCCAGGGCCTGAGAGAGTGGGTCACCGCAGGTCCCCATGAGACTGGATTCCTTAGGTAGTTTTATATCAAAAGGGATAGAGAGAGAATAGTTACATAATCCATGAAGTCTCCAGGTTCCAACACCTGCCTAGCATGACTCACTGGCCTTCTCTAAATTCTACTGTGGTTAGAAAAGCAGCACAGATTAACCAATCAGCCCCAGTATGAAGGTGGGAAGGAGAGTCAGAGCAACCCCTATAAAAATTAGGCCCTGCCATGTAATAGCGGTATACTCTCTTCCAACCTTCGGATGCAATGGGGTTCTGCCAACAAGCTCATCTGTATAGATTTCTTCATTATACCAAACAAGGCATGCGAATAAACCCCGGACATAAAGAGAACCTATACCCGTGTGCCTCTTGTGGCCTCCCTAACCGGAGGCCACAACTAACACCACATTAACATTTATAAAACAAATATTTGCAATGCGCTGGAGGAGCTACGCTAGCAACCAAGATGGCCGCGTAAGCTCCCGGCTCCGCCGACCTCCGCCAGCAGCTCGTATATCCTGCTATCAATCCTGAATTCGCACCAGACTCCCGGGTTCATGAAGTATTTCTGCTTCTAAAGGTGTGATCCCGAGCTTTTTATCTTGTCGGATGCCGAAGATACGCCGTGTTCCCATTCTCGGCCTAACATCATGTGGAAGCCGGGGCCTCGATTTCTAGCTTATCCGGGTTGGAGTTGATCAACATCGGCCGCTGGACCTGGACTGAGCCCGGTCCCCCGAAGTGCACCGTAAACTGTTTGTTTTGGATGCTGACACTGTGGACGTTCTACACCGTGGAGACAACAGCGTACTGCACCGGGTGCCGTGTTCGGGGGTCAGACGCCCGGAAACCCTGCTACCTTCCCGGGGTCGACGGGTCGGGGCCCTCGCTGCCGGCGAAGGTGTCGATCTTGCACGATGGAGAGCGCCCATTGTTGTCATCGGATTCACGTGGCCTGTTACCCCATAGTAGCCGGCCTCCGGGGTTCGAATCCTGCTCTGCCTCTTCATGAGAGGAGATGAGGCGGACGGAAGGCACGCCATCGCTACAGGCCGTCATGGCCGCCATTGAGGCGCTCCATTCACAATCTTCCGCTGTATTCCGGACACTGATCGTGCAAGTGGACGGTATCTTGGGACTGGTGCACGACTCTCCGTTAAGTCCTCATCTATCTGTGGTGCCAGCGGTGCAATGTACGCCTGAGACCGAGGTCCCCGAGCAGAACCCGGATTTAATGTGCTTTGTCGGCCCCCAATTCACAGCCAGCGAGCCCGTGATTGTCGCTAGCGTTCCCTGCTCGATCCTGCTGCCGCCTCGTACTGATATGGACAATCTTCTGTGCTGTAACAAGTTCCTCAGTGACTGTTGGAGAGATTCGTTATTTCTGGACACTTTCCCTCGCTCGTTTCGTGGATATCGTGAACTTCTTTCCGGTTGTTGATCCTGCAACACTGACGTGGACTTTAACGAACGTTCTGCCTTTTCCCTTGAGATGGTGGTTCGAGTGAAAAAGACTCTCACGCAATACCGTACCGGCCAGGGTTGAACTTGAGGGCTTGGGTTTGATAAAATAGCTTGATTCAATGCCGGGATTGTCACATGTAACGTGATGGGAGTTGGGTGGTGCTTTGCTACACTCCCCCGATTGGTTTGTATATTTCGCTATATGTTGGTTTGATTATATCTCGGGGTGGTTGCTGCTGGCGGGGGGTACGGGAGACCGGGGGTATATTTGCTTTTACGACATTCCCTCCTCCATCTTTTTCCCTTCCTTGGGGTTAGTTTAGTGGGTGACAGGCACGCTGCTAGTGGGGTTAGGTCGTAGCCATCCGCAGGGGTGCAGTGCAGGGTGGGGGGTTGAGGGGGGGGTTTATTTTTCCTTTATTTTGTTCTATGACCTTTCGTTTTCCCTTTTCCCTTCTTCGCAAGAGATGTGGCATATTCTCCTGATCTTTTATTCTTCATATCTGGGTGTCGAGTGTCCGATTTCATATCCTGTATTCTGGATGGGCGGGATCCGATGATGTTTGCTTACGGTTATCTGTACAGTATTGTTTTACCTCAGCTCTAAGCTGGTATTGATTTCTTTCAGATGCCTATAATTGTTGTGTATTTTCTTAATTGATTTGCCCGTTCACCCTTACGATATGTTCCACCAAATGATGCCCGATGTGTATATTTCTACTCGTGTTATAATTAATAAAAATATATATATAAAAATATATATATATTTGCAATGCAACAGGTCTCTCATTTACGACAGTTTAAGCTTTTGGCATTGTAAACGACAATGCCTTTTATTTATGGGTTGTTTTTAAAGCAGATAAACAAAATGCATTGTCATTTACAATGCCAACAGCTTAAACTCTCACAAATGCAAGGCCTATTACATTGCAAATACGTTTGTGCTAAAAATTTATTTATTTTTAAACGTTAGGAGAGAGCGTGTTCTATCTGCAACAGCAGGCTGAACAGAACAATTTGAGTAAATAGTGCTCGGAGGCTGTAATTAAAGCCTACCAAGTAACAACACACGTAACAGGGGGTTGTCACCATGGGAGGTTACAAAATGAGACAAGGCGGTACTAAGGAGGGACTACTAAGCCTATTGATCAACGAATAACCACAGTTTACAGAAGACAATGACACAAGCCAATTAAAAAAAGTGGGTGGAGAGTGGGCGGAGCATCAAGTCCTTACCTGAATAAAGCATGCCTCGCAGAGCAGCGTATGCGCTGCCCCGACTAGACATAAAAAGTGGGGCCATGAAAAGACATAAAAAGTGGGGCCATGAAAAGACAA
The DNA here is from genome assembly GCF_964261635.1 of Lissotriton helveticus. Taxonomy (NCBI): domain Eukaryota; kingdom Metazoa; phylum Chordata; class Amphibia; order Caudata; family Salamandridae; genus Lissotriton; species Lissotriton helveticus. The sequence continues at coordinate 1,502,722,226 of NC_136061.1, forward strand.
AGTGCTAGTCCGCCGACTAGGACAGGAAATTCCCACTTGATGGAAAGAACGGGCAGATACACTGCAGGTCTCATGCATGAACATTTCAACATGTAAAGATGAAGGGCGAATAATGGGAGAACATTATTGTGACATGGGCTGGGAGGTGTGCAAACTACTATGAAAGTTTCGATCTTTATTCTTGCAAATGTTACCTACCATCTCACTACAGCATCATGTTGTGCCTTGCAACCTGTCTGACTTACACCTCCCCCACAATATTCCAGCAACACTGTTTTTTTCTCTTTTTCATCAAAAGTCAGAGTCAAGAGCACACACTTTCCAAAAATCAAATTTTAAGGAACATGTTTGAAACTAACAGGCTGAATATAAGCTACAAACACATGCAGGTATTGGAAGAAGGGTACTGCGTGCTGACCAGACACAAATAGAGAATGTATGAATATGTGCAATTTTATTTATAACCTGGATTGATAAATCGGAAATATAGAGCATTCTTCTCCTTCACTTTCCATCACTGCTCGGCACTAACCTCTCCATTTTAATAGTAAAAGGTACTTGGTATTAAAACATCTGCAGAGAAAATGGCACCAAAATCTGTATTTATTGCTGCATATTATTTTGCCCACAGTGACAGGTAAAAGCTATTTTTTTCACCATGGAATTAGGTTCAGTCCGCTAGCTATTCCCTATTTTCAGCTATGCTTAATTCAGGACTGCTTACACTATAAGATGTAATGTATTAATTAAAATTAAGACCAAAAAGAAGATTTGGGATTAATATGGCATTTAACATAACTTTAGAATGATGGAGCCTTTTTGCCTGCATTTTTTTTTTTTAAAACATGTTTCTTTTGTATCAAAATTCCCATTCAACTGTGCTGGAGAATTAGGCAAACGGGACGTATAAAAAAAAAATCTTACCTATTGAATTTGTAGTAAACAGTAAGAAAACTCTAACATCACTAAATTGTGTGTTAAGTGGGAAAAAGGGCCCATCTCCCATTTGGAACCATCGTAAAAAGGAAAAGACTGTGAGAGCAGGTAAGGTGTGTAAATGAAGTTAAAACACCAGCAGCCTTAAAATAAATATATATTATTGTATTTTTTTTCTCAGCGAGTCCAGGGTTGAATTTGTGCAACAAATTAACAAGGCAATTGATAAGCAGAAACTAGCAGACATAAAAGTAGAAGAACCCAAACGTCAGTACTATTTTAAACATGGAAAAATATTTAACAAAAAAGCAGCTAAAGGCCCTTTTTGGAGGAGACATACATCTCATCATCCACCACCTGTATATGGCAATTTCCATCTAACAACCTTGAAGATGTACATACGCCACAATATACATTGCCTCCACCATGAACGGTACAATTGGTTAATGCATTAACTATTTCTGAAGATCCCCATAGTGGCCAAAGCATACTGCTGAGCTACAGTAAAAATAATTTACAAAAAAAAAAATGAAAATACAGGTCATGGTAATGGGGGAAACATTGAGTTCTTCAACGCAGACACAACTGTTCCAAATACATACATTTATCAAGTACAGCAGATAAATATTTCTCGATCAGTCACAATATGATCAGATCTTTTATGCGGTCCGCTGGTATGCATTGTAAAAGGAATAGTCAAGCATATGTTTTACAGTAATAAGTATGAACTACAAAGAATTCCCCACTTCAAGATGGCTGCAACGTTTTCGTTTCTCAAAAAGAAATCAAAGGCAGCTAGCTGCCCACCCTCCACCACAACAATGAACTACAAACAACTTCAATCCTAGAAGGCTACCACCTTTCCATTGTATCAAATTAACTGTGAGGAGGGATCTCAGATTCCCTATGCACCAAAGCTTGCTTAATAGACATAATTGGGTTTTCATTTGAATTACGGCAAAAATATTCATATACTATTCATGGGTAACAACAATCATGTTTAACCCCTTCACTGCGGCGGCTATTCCACCGCAGTGCTAAGGGGGCGGGGCGGGCGCATGCTGGTGACGGAACCGCTCCGTCACCAGCCGCGGTTGCGCTGTGCTCATGACGGAGCGGTTCCGTCACGGCCCCGCCTGCTCAATAGAACGTTCAGCGCAGGTGCGGAATCCGCGCCGCGCAGGCGTTCCGAGCGGGCTGTGACGGAACCGCTCCGTCATCAGCACGGCGCGACCGCGGCTGATGATGGAGTGGTTCCGTCACCAGCAGGGGAGGGGTTAAAAGTCACCCACCAGAATAGTAGCCAACAAGATAGCTCTGTAGCATGCTGTTGCGATGAGCAAAAAAAGTTGTAAGATTCATTCGGCAGCAGTTGATACAATAAGCATGATTAGTACATTTACAATATCAGTTGTCTGCAGCTATATGCTGCAAATACTTTTTGTTTTAATTGATACAGTCAAATTCTGCATTATCGATTCATTCTATAACAATTATTCGCCACTACTAGTATTCTCCACATAAGATATTCCACCTCCTACAAAGCGTCCCCATAAATTATCGATTCATTCTATAACAATTATTCGCCACTACAAGTATTCTCCACATAAGATATTCCACCTCCTAGAAAGCGTCCCATCAACATACTAAGCTATCATTAAGGACACAATGGGCTGGACACATTGATGAAAATCTTAAAGCAAAAACTCAATTTTACAAGGCAAGCTGCCCAATGTGTTGCTGTGGTGGTCCTGTTATAAATAAAATAATAAAAAGCATTAACACGATTGTGTTTTTTGCAGTCTCTGCTACACTGCTGAAGAACGCTGCAAAGACACTTGAACTCATTACACATTGGGATATTCTTATTTTTTAAGTTTCTTTTAGTTTTGTTGTACCATGAAATTGCAATTAACGAGTCTGAAGTGAAGCGTACTTAGTATGCGACAAGTCTAACACCAGGAGAGGCTTTCAGAAGTGAAACATGCAAACGTCTTTTCAAGTGCTGCATCCTCACAACAAGGTAGCCAGTGCTACAGAGATGCAAAAAGAAACACTGTTTCATTTATTACAAGGCCTGGCCTCAATCTGCAAAGTTTGTTCAAACCGGGAGAGTGCTGGTTTCGCTCAAGAAACAAATAAACACAAAGTTAATTTACTAGAAAATATACCGAAGGAACGAAGCCAAAAACTTAACAAATCGCAACGCCTAACCGAATGTAAATATAAGCATGCAGCTCAGAGGTCCGGGCCATCCAATAAAACCTTTAAGGGCTGCACCTTGAAAGCCTTTTAATGCCACAAAAGAATCCGATGTGTTTCCCTTTATTAAGGAATATATCCAAAGAAGGTGTACCAAATACTGTCTATAAATAAATCTGTAAATTACTACAACGCAGTCAACTCCCATACCTCCAAGAGCTCGTGTTTTGCCCCTGTGACACCAAGGAACACCATCCAGACACCTACATGGTTGCACCCTTAGAGTGCCTGAGAGCAAGGTGTATAGCACATCTTAAGATATATATATATTATTATACCGAAGGCATTCACAACCCAGACAACTATTCAGATGAACCTCTATCTAGGACTGCCTGCAGCCAGTATTCGATCAGATCTCATGGTATGTCTTTACATACCCAAAGCATTCACAGTCCACCTGTACAGTTGAACCCTAGACTGCCTGGAAGCAGTAGGCATATTATATATTGGGCTAGGTTTGTACTGTGTAGATAACCAAAGCAATGAACAAATAGATAAACACAAGGGAGAGAGACCCTCTCCCCTACCCCTCCCCACCCCCAAAAGGGGGCGTCCTGTCAATGCCGAATGGCTTCTTAAACTTTCTCTAAAATGAAAACTCTGTCTCTGACCTACACTCCTCACGGTAACAACCATGCATCTGGGGATACAGGTCAAAGTCCGTGTTCTTAGGGCTACTTGTGAGATAGACCAGCTGTCTGGGGACAAGGTATATCCAATCACTGACAGCTGACGGAGTTCTGCGGTCCCAGCTCAACTTAGAAAACATTTACAGACTATGGGATAGCTTCGCTGGCCAAACACAACCCCTGGAATATAAGGCCTCGCAGTGTGTTGGCCTGCAGCGAAGAATTCTCAGATTGGAGCGTTGAGGCAGAAAGTAGCAGTTCAAAATTGAATGATTTGTACAGAAGATCACACGGACGTTCCAAAGGGGAAGCTGGGATTACAGTTTATGTCTCATGGTTCATTAGGTGGTCATGAAACCACAAGGCCACCTCTCCCAGGAGGCACATTCGACCCTGTTTGGGCCTCCGTAAGCGTGGGATTACCCGGCAGCCATGAGGGCTGTCCAAAGATGTCACCCACAGGGCGTCGGTGCGTGCCAGCCTCTTGTGAAAACATTTCCACCAGGAAGGAGCCCGGGCGCCAGCACATGCAAAAGCCCTCTTACAAAGCGTTACCTTGTTTCTCTCTGTGGAACTGCCACACACAGATGTCTTTCAGAAGCACGCTTCGTAAAACACCACAACAAGAACAAGGCGTATACAGTAGGGTCAGATATTCAATGGGAAGAAAGCGTTCACTGTGGAAATCCGTGTGTAACCAGAGCGACAGGGGTCAATTGCTGGTAGATCTATTCACTCACTGGTTCGTCTCTATGTTGTTGATAAAACAAGTATCTTTGAGCTGGATCAACAACATGAGAAAATCCAAGCAACATAATTGTATATGTTATTATATTAGCGACGTTTGCAAGGGTTCAGATCCAATCAGGCACACCAGGCTAATGTATTATAAAATAGCACTAAACGCTGGTGTTCAGAGGATTTCTACAGGCTCACTGTGTTGTGAAATGTAGACATTCTGCGGTGTGGTACAACATCACCCAATGTCGTCAACTGGGATTAGAGCTCCGGGGTCTTGCCTCCACAGGCGGCAGTCTGGACACTGCAGATTCAACTGGCGGGCAGTCACATCTTTGGCCCTGAACAGAATTAGCTCTGCCGGCGCCATCTCCGGGCTTTGCGGAAAGCACGCTGCCCTGCTGCCTGGACTCTCTCCAGAAGCCGGGCAGCCTCTTCCAGCTGCAAATCAACAGCCAAGCCCCCTCACCCCTCCCCCATTTCAGCACTCGCCCCGCCTCCCAGGAAGAGCATCCTGGCCTTCCCAGAATTCAACGACATCACACTGCTGCCAAAACTTAAGAGGATCTCTCTACCCAGCGGGACGTTCCGTGGTGCAACCGGGTTCCTACCCGTGTGTACAGACACATATCTATTATTGTACGGGATATTATTTTTAATTGGAATAAGTAAACAAAGGCCCCCTCTGTCGGCGTTGTAATGCTGCTACATACGAGTTAAAATGCTGCACCTTTCGGCAAGGGTTTAGTTACAGAAACATAGGTTGACTTCCCAGTTTCTGTTACTGATAATAGTGTAACTGCGATGCCTCCTTTTTCGACGCGGCTGAGAGGGCAGCTCAGAACTTCTCCAGAAAGCTCCCAACGGAGGAAAACGTATTTCAATCGGTTTATCGCCATTTTTGCCACGCTGTAGCGTAGCGAAGCTACCCGAATACTACCAGATTGTTTATGCTAATACTGCAGGGCTCAAACTAACTTCCAGAAAGGTCTCTGGTGTCTCGAGCAGACGTTTTCCTAAATGAGCAGACACGAGGAAGTGACGGACAGAAACAATGCCCGAGCTGGCTATTCCCCAAAATCTCAAATGTGACATGGACGAGCAGGTGGCAATGTTAAAAGTGAATGAAAAAGTCTTTCTTCCAAAATTTCACGCGGTGTGCTACATTGAGGCATTATTTGGTTAAGACTCAAAATGGATTGATTTCACTCCACGAGAGGACCCTACCACAGTTTTCTGCTGACCTCCAAAGGGGGTATCGCACCCTGTACTTCAGAAGTGGAGAAATACATTTGATATGTTACAGGAATCAATACAGTGTGCATGTTTTCGTTGCTGCTGCTGGAGTCAGTACTGACGTTTCTTAGCCTGTCATTAGTGCGTGACCACACTTGCCCAGAGCGATTCGGAATGTGCATTGCCTACCCCCCGTGTCTGCGGTACAGGTGGTTCCCAACTTGAGTTCAATACTTAGCCCAAAATCACTTTCTTACCAAGCCCATTTGCCATTTTGTAAAAAAAAAAATTCAAAGTACTATGGTTAAAAAAACAGCTTTAAAGGCAGAATACAATTGTGTATATATATATATATATATATATATATATATATATTTTTTTTTTTAAGAGGGGGTTTACACGGACTTGTACACCTTTTATAAAGCATGGAGTTCATGCGGCGCAGCAACTGGTCTCAAAGCTTATGCAGTCACAGATGCCCTGAAGTTATAGAAGGCAGTGTATCACATGCCAGAACAGATCTAATCCATCCTGTAGTAATTATTTTACTGTAGTAACGGCGGATAAACTTGTAAAGCGGGTGTTAAGGTGAAGGCAGGTGAAAAGAAGCCTGTACAGCAAACATACAACAAAGGGCCTTTATATACCTCAAAGTCCAGAATGTAAATACTAAACAACTCCACACATTATTTAGGATAGATAGTGGTTTCCATCACAGAACACGGACAGGTGGGTTCATGACAAGACAACCTGGAATGTATATGGAGAACTATTTACATTAAATTAAGTGCAACCAAATATCCTGAAAATCTGAAATGTACAGCCACCCTGGATCCACATGGGACACCCCAGATGTATATGAAAGCATGTCCTAAATATGTGTCAAGTGTTTTTTCAGCTAAGAATGAAAAAGGGGCACAGACAACTCATACTGACCTGTCCGTGACCGCCGCCTGTGTGCCACTCATTGGGGCCCTCAGCAAATGCCGCTTCTTATCCAATTAGCATTGTAGAGCAAATTATGTAAACTCTGCCGATTTCTGGTTGGGTCCTGTTCTAGAGGTTGTGTACAATCCCTTTTTTCTCCATGACAAATGACATCAATCGTCGCGGGAGGAAGTCGCCTCTGTCCCTTGCTGTTGTTCCAAATGTTACGAGGGCCCTCACGGTACACACCTTTATCAGGGGGTGGACCCTGCTACTTTTTAAGGAGGCTGATCTACCCTTGTCCTCGGTGGTATGCGCTTGCCGCCCGCTCCTCGGGGCTCCTCTCCTTCTGCAGGCTCTCTCCCCGGATCACACAGGCTCTGCGCTCCCTGGCCCGTGCCCCTGCTCCATCCCCCGGGTGCAGCTGTTCAGCGAGGGCGCTGGTGCTCCTGGAGCCGCATCGCTGCAGACTGGTCCCGCTTCCGGTACCTCCAGAGCAGCTTCCGGTGCCACTTGAGCCGCTTCCGGTCCGGCTGGCTCGGGTCCCGGTTCTCGTGCCTCTGTTTTCCCTGCCCTGTCCAGCGACGCCTCACCTCCAGGGATCCCTCCGCCGGGACTCCTACGCCGGGTGTTCAGTCGTTTTGAGCTCCTCGTCTGTTTTCGTCCCATCCTCGCGTTTGCGCATGCGCGTCATCGTACGCGTGCGTGCCCTGTAATTTGGTGTAGGTATTTCTAAGCTCCCCAGTGTTCTGTCGTTTAAGTGCACATGCGTGTCATTTGAATGCATGCATACTGTGCAATTTGTCATCGCAGATGTCCGCAGCAGTAGTACCCGTTCGAGCCTTTCATGAACTCTTACCTCGACTCACAGGTCAATGAGAGCTGTAGTCTGGCGATGGAGCACTAGCCTGTGAGAGGAGTGTGCCACCGGAGCTCTCGGGAGGGCGAGGCCTAGTGCCTGCGTGAGGTAAGTAAACGCGACATGTTGCATAGCCCAGAAACCCCTAGAAGCCAAGGCAGAGGATGAGAGAGGCTGGTACAGATTCTGCCTACGTGTATGTAAAATATCATACCATGTATTTGCGTCTGCCTACACTAGCAGTCTAAAACACTTGTTTCATCTAGAGGTGGGCAAGGCGTGAGCCAATCATTAACAGGGAGAGCTGAGCCATGCCAAGGGTCTGACTGGGCTCTAAACCATTGCACGAGCTGAGCCCTGAAAACGTGTGGCATACCAACTGTGCAACAAATCCCATATAAAAATATGACAGACTGTTTACATTTCCAAAGAGTGTACTTCTCGCGGCCCGCAGAAGTGGGCAACTAGCCTACTCCCAAGTCTTTGCCTGGCCATGATGCCCAACCTAGGGGATGCCATGGGGCAATGAGAGTAAGAACCAGCTGCTGCTGGCACAGGTAAGTGCAGTGCGTCGGGGCGTGGCCGGGAGGAAGTTGACAAAGGACAGAATTGGAATTATTTATTTATTTAATTATACCTATTCCATTGTCTGTCGACTTCCCCCGCCCCACTGCGGTTACCTGTGCCGGCCATAGCTGGTAAGAACCTTGTTTTGCTGGGGCACTACCACTCCTAATGGCACCAGGTTCGGGATCTCTGGCCTCAGAATACAGGAACCCTTCCTCCCAATAGGTTTTGTGGGAGCCACTGACATCTCCCTTTTCCTGTGCAGCGGCTTGCCGTCTCAGGCTCTTGAGTGGGACAGGTTCTTTTTCTGTGGCACAGCTCTTCCCTAGAGGATCCCCCTGGGGCTTGGAGCTCTGATGTGTGAGGCCCAAGTTCCCTGGGCTCACTTCCCTCTAGGGCTAACAGGTATTCTCCCTGAGGAGAGGGTACCTGAACTTATGGCTGCTTGGAAGTTGGTTTCCCAGCCTTTTTACCTTTTTTTCTTGCAGGTTTGGGCCATTATTCCAGACTTGAACTCCTCTTTTTCGCCCTGGGCTATGCTCTGTTCTCTTGTTTTTACACACACCTATTCTGGAATTCCCATCATGGCTGCATTGCATCTTAGCTCTACCTCAGCCCATGCTGAGGACTCCAGATCATTCTGTAGCAGGCACTGTACTGGGATGGCAGAGGACACAACCACCTTCTTTTAGCCAGTAACCCCTCCCCACTCTAAGGACACCATAGCCATGGAATGAACCTTAGTATGGTCATGAGCACTGGTGACTGGATAAGTTTGTCCCTCCAAGTACGGCACTGGGGATTCCAGTTTTTTAGTCACCATGGTAACACTTGCACCTGTATCCCTCAGTACTTCTACTCTAACCCCATTGATATTTGGAGACCCACCACCCCAGTGGTAACTGGGGGTGCACTAGTGGAAGCCTTTTTGAAACAGAAAGAGCCCCCAGTTAGGTGTCCATTGCTTTACAAGTGAACCATCAAGCTTTTTTTAAAATCCCAGTTCTTAACCTGCTTCCCACCCTTGAATTGTGAAGTGTCTCCCGGTCCACCCTCTTGAACAGGTTTTTTGGGTCCTTTAGAAGACGCTCTCTCTTTTTTCTTAGACTGTTTCGCATCTTTCCTGTGGGGGGATTAGCAAACCCTTTCTTTTGGTCACTCCAGTATGAGACTTTTGGTACACCTTTGTTTTGATCCATTGGTCAGCCTTCTTCCCCAACTCCTGGTGAGAGCTTAAACCTAGTTCTACCAAGTATTGATGCAGTTTTACAGAAGTACACACCACCTTACACGGACACCCTCTCACTTCCATTCATCAGTGTGTCTAAGATCAGAAGATCTCCGCTAAAGTGCCCCCACTGAAAGGACCTGTCGGGCATTGCAGCACCCGCCTGACGAGGAGCAGCCCAATGATGAAAAATGACAACCTTGTGCGTGTGTGAGGGCATTCAGATCTGATCACTCAGGTCCCCTCCCAATCCCTTTGGTCTACCCGCCAGTTCCTTCTGACAGTCTTATCACCCCACTACCCCCATGAGGAACGGCACCCTTCTTTTGTGCTAGATTTCCCATTTAGGAGCTTGGTCGCTGGACCTATTGTATCTGCTCCTTGTCCCGCCTTTGATTCATAATAATTCAGAGGCAAGCAGGAGGAGGGGAACGCGTCCAGTTGTAGCTATGTCAGAGGTGAGTGGCAAGGAAGTGATGGAGCGTTCCCAAGAGGATTTAGATATCCGAAAAAGGGAAAGTAGGAGGTGAAGCGCAGTGGTTGGAGGTTACATGTTCAAATATACATGCTGAAGAGGCAGGATGTGTTGGGGCTAAGCCACGGAAATCTCTGGGGATTCAAGAATGTCTGGAAATGGCGCTGCAAGGTTCGCAGGTACAATGGCAAGTGGAGGTGATTTGGGGGCCGGGGGGGAGATGCTGCGGGGAAAAGGGACCTGATGCAAAACCTTGGCCCGGTGTCTTTCCACAGGGCCACTGCTGGGCCCAGCAGTGTTGGGGTTGAAGTGGAGCGAGGATGAAGGCCGGGAGGTAGTGGAGCATAGTCTAGCTAGTCTAGAGCAGCAGGAATGGGCCCAAAAGTGTATATTCCCACAGAGGTCAAAGGGGATGCAAGCGCAAGGGAAGACAACGCATAGGCGTAGCGAGGGCATAAGAGAGGTTTGCAGTTGAGTATCCTCAGTCTGCTTCTATCGAGCCAGTAGGTATCTGAGCCGCGTGGTCTAGTGCTCTGGGGTGGAGTAACAGGAGTATGGAAGTCAGTGAAGAGACAGAATGGACAGGGAGGAACATAGGGCAGCAAGGGTTATGCACACTGGACCTAACCTCTTTCTTACAGGTTTCGGGACATCTGCGGGCAGCAGACTATGGAGGGTATAGTGTGGCTCAACAAACCTAGGAGAAGTGATGGTATGGCACGGAGCGGTCAGCTGGATGGTGTCATGGGACCTGGCGTATTAGACACAGAAAGGTCCAGTAAGGACTCGTCTGGCCTACCAGAGGGCAAGCGCAGAGAATCTTCGGGAGGAAAGGCATATGGGTCAAGTCAAGGTGGCCTGCTACTACAGAGGACCTGGGAGGGTTCGTTACTGCTCCCCAATCCCAGAGAAGGTAGACATTTAACCTGAAATGGGTCATAATGTGCAATATCTGGTGGCGGTATTACCACACGCTGAGTGGGAGGGGGCACATTAATTATGGAATTGGACTATGAGGAGGTTAGACTGGAGGGGAGGGCGAGGTTGTTGACAGTGATGCGAATGATGAGGCGGAGTAGAGGTGGTGGCAGCAAGGGACAGGAAGGTCCATGGGCGTGGGGGCTGGGTTTGTTAATCATTGTCCACATAGTGTTTTACAGGCTTAAGACACCGTACCTTCCTGATCCACTGACACTAGGTTGGCGGGCAGGCGGCTTCTACTGGCAAGGCAGCAGACTACAGAGCCGGCACTGACCTTAATGTCAGGTAAGGATGTAAGGGCCACTTGGACGGCCTCGGTTATGGTGTCAATTAGGGTGAAGGCTGTGAATGGAAAGTAGGCATAAACTACATGTCTACAGATGTACTGGTGGAATGAAGGTCAGATACGAAAGAAAGAAAAAGTACACAATAGAAGGAGGCTGCACAGAGGCGTGGCTTGAACGCCGAAGATGGAGGACACGTGAGCCTATAGCTCCTTGCCGGCCCGCAACCATCCTGTTCTCCTGGAGGCAGACAGAGCTCGGACACACAGCCCAGGGCAGTCCTGAGCAGCTGGGACGGGAGGCGGGATCGCCCGAGTCGCGTGGGGAGCTGAGACGTGGAGCTGCCGAGCAAAAGCAGTGCTGACCTGAGCACTGAGAAAATGGCGGTGTGAACCCCAGGGCACGGCTGGGGGAGAGACCCGGGAACACCTAGAGAACCTTGGCAGCAACGAGGCGAAGCAACGGCCCCAGCGGGTACTGGCTACCAGCACGGATAGACTGCTGGGGGCCCTGACAGGGAGTCCGGCAAAGGAGTGACAGCGAGACCTGCGGTCGAGGGACCTGTGGAGCAGCGGACTGTGAAGTGGTGAAACCCAGCAGCCATGCAGACAGTGGAGGATTGAACCAGAGCACTGAGTGTCAGCGGCTGGCCCCTGATATCGAGTGGGCACCGGCAAAATCTGAAGCGCTTGGTGACGTTGGGCTGGCCAGTGCGGCAGCCATGAAAGGAGAGATCCCTGCGGTGCAGCACTTCAGTTGAGCGGTTCGGCACCTGCCGCCCGCCCTGGACCCGGCAGGGGACTGAGGTAACGGGTTTTTAGGAACCCGTTTGGTGCCAGGGGATAACACCCGAAGACCTCTGAGTTCTCCCTGTTCCGGACCACAGAAACACGGAGTCTTCTAGTCGCAGTCAGAGATCAAGTTTTATTGGCAGCTACCAAGTAACAGGTGTCCTACAAGCACGACAAACACGGGTCATGTGTTCTCAGGAGACTGTTCGTTTTTACAGAACCAGCCTTCTCCTTATATACAAAAATAATAGCTGCAAGCAAGAATTCTTGAGTTTATGATATGGCTATACACATATTTCTACAATAATACAAAAGAGCGAAGTCATGTAGGCAAGCCCGTATTTTAGATGTCCAATTCGTGATAGATTACCTAGCCAGGCCCGGAACTCCCATCAGATATCGGTGAAGCCCCAATAAAAGAAGGCACCTCCTAGTCATAAAACTGGCCATAAACAGGGATCGTGGACAGGTGTGTATGTGTGTAGAAAACATGATCTGTACGCGGTGAATGGTTTGTGGTATGTTGTGCATTGATGCTATCGTGTTTGGCCACTGGGCGAGGAGCTGCCCAAACAGGTTTGGCTGGAGGCAAGGGAGTCAGTTGAGACAGGTCAGGGGGGAGTCAGGGAAGGTGGACGTGTCCTTTTAGATCAAGCTCGACCTTTAATTGACTTATCATGAGGGCAAGACACAAGATGGATACCGTTTACAAAATGGAGTCTGAGGGGTCGGGACGGAAACTACGATTATGGAGTGTTAGCATGCCTCGATCATGACGCAAATGCATAGGAATGATGTCCTAATCATTATCGGTTCGTCGACACCAAATTCGTCTTGGTACGTTGATGTTTCGGGACACGGGTATTGGACCTCGATACCGGGACAACGGTAGGGTCCAGAATTTCAGAACCACAGGACGGCAGAAAAATCCCACTGCGGAGGTGCAGTGCGGGGTGCACCCCAGCGAGGTTTGGCCCCCTGGAGGTGCAAGCTGGGCACTGAGAACCCGGCTGGGAGGCCCTAGAGAATAGCTGCAGGGCGGATAGAAGCCCAAGTACTGGCAAGGCGGGCAACTGGGGAGGAGTGAAGCCCTGGGGCCCGGCTGGTGAGTGGTAATTAAAGCTGTGCACAGACGGTCTTACTGGCAGCAAAGAGGGAACTAGGCACAGATTAACATAAGGGCACTGCTGCGCCTCCTCTTTCTCTATCCCACAGCCTGAGAGGCAAATTGGATACTGGTAAGGCAGTGGTGACCCCTGTGAAGGACCTGCCTGAGATCTGTGGTGCGCTTGATGAAGCGTAGCTGTATGGGGGAGATTCCCCTTACCGTAAGACATCAAAGGGGGAGTGACACAGCGCCATTGCCCCGAGAGGACCAATTGTGGGCTGGGGCCTTTGGCCGGGAGCAGATAGCGATGCACGCAGCGTGGGAGAAAACCTGGTGCCCCCAGGTGGCACAAGCCATGTGAGGGTGCCGAGAAGCAGAGTCCCTGTGTTTGCAGGTACACTGGAACTCTGTTGGTGGGGGCTCCAGGGGGTGCTGGAGTGTGGCTGTGCCCTACTGGGACTAGAGTTATACCACAGGTGAAGGGCCACGAGATCAAGCATACCCCGCCAAAATGGGCAAGCCACAAACAAAGCAAATGGGGGCTGCCCAAGATACTGAAGAAGCCCTGCATGACAAAAGGCAGGATGACCAGGACGGCCCAGTACAGCAGCAGTTAGCAAAAATCCTGGAGACGATTGCTGACACCAAGGCCACCCTCCACCAGGACATCAGCACAGTGTTGGTGGGTCTGGCCCTGCTCAGTTAGGAACAAAAGAAGCTGGCCGAGCGAGTGAAGACCACAGAATCTCGACTAATAGTACTTGAGCCGGCGCAACAAATGCTAACGACGCAGATGGGAGACCTCACTGAGCGAATCTGCAGCTTGGAGCGGAGAGCAGAAGATGTTGAAGGGCGGAATAGGCGGAACAATATAAGGGTCCTTGGCCTGCCTGAAGGAATTGAGGGCAGTGATATGGTGACCTTCCTTGAACAATGGCTCCGGACTGTGGTGGCCCCTGAAGGCCTATGGACCTTCTACACTCTTGAGAGAGCGCACCGTGTCCTGGCTAGGCTGCCGGCTCCTGGCCGAACCCCGCATCCTGTGGTGGCCAGACTCCTCCATTTTAGGGACAGAGATGCTTTCCTACACAAAGCCCGAGTATAAGGCCCATACACTGTGGACAATATTAAAGTCTCCATATTCCCTGATTACACCCTGGATGTCCAGAAAAAGCGAACCTCCTTTCTTGAGGTCAAGAAAGCACAAAGGGAAGAGGGGCTCCAGTATTCTTTGATCTTCCCCGCCCTACTACATATACTCCTAGACAGGTAAGCACACTTTTGTAATGATCCCAAGGCTGCCTGGAAGTGGTTAGAGACATACAAAACAGGAGCCCCCCCCTAACTGCATGGTCGCAGGTAGTGGCCTCTGAGAAACTGGAACCCAGGCGGAGATCCAGGAGGCGTGATAGGTGGGGAACACCAAACCGGCCAACATCCTCACAAACTGAAAAGGAGAGGGCTGAGGCGCTGCAGGCGGTAGCGGCCATCATGCAGGACAGAAGACCCCCATCGGACGCTGGATCCACTCCTCGAGGGAGGCTGAGGGGATCAAGTCGGACTCTTCCCGTGACGGCAGCACCGCACTACCGGCGGTGACCCCTGGCACTGCAGATGAGATTATTTGAAGAAGGGGTGGGCTGGGGACTCTTGGTGAATCCACCGGGGTGACGGGATGGCTCCGGATGTCTGCCGGAGGCCAGGCTTGGCTTACATTGCTTTGGGCCGGCGCGCCATGGGCACTTGACACGTTTCAGATTACACCTTTGTCTTTGCGACCCCGTTGACTCCTTAATTCCTTTGGAGCTGGGCCTTGTAGGAAGGTGGATACCTGACTATGGTTACCCCAGATTTTTTGCCTTGTGGTTTTCGACTTAGTTGGCCTGGGATCCTGCTAATCAGGGCCCCAGGCTATCTGCTCCCTCTATAAAATGGACTCCATGTACCTTAGGTACATACCTAATTGGATATTGGGTCACTCTTGTGAGTCCCTGTACAGTGTACCATAGGTACCCAGGGCATAGGTGCACCCAAGGCCTACCAGGGGCTGCAGCATATCTTATGCCACCCCTGGCTGGCCATCCAAACTGACATAACTGACTGATCACTCAGCTGGGGCAAGGTCGTGTAATCACCACTTGCTTAGGTATAGTATTCCTATACCTACCATTATATATAGACACATATGCACCTATAAGTTACTCCTATGGCAGGCCTTAACAATCCTGGAGGCAGAGTGCTTGGTTTTATGTGAGATGGTGCTCTTGCATGAGCTGAGCCTGTCTGCAGCTTTCGGAACCATGTCCCTATAGCTGTTCTAGGATATAGCCATACCATATACTCTTAAGTGCATTATGAACCTCGCGGTTAAATGCTAACTTTGGTTTGGCTTTATCAAAACATGTCGTGTAAGGTGTCATACGCTTTGGAATACTACCCCCTCGCCAGTTCTGGCGATGGGGGTAGCATTCCACCCTTCTAGAGGGAGAAGACATGTTGTTCCTACTAATCCCGGTTAAAGTTAACCAGAGCCTCAGCATCACAAAATGGATGCTGCTGCCACAGACACAAGTCTGACCTCCTGCTGCTGGGAGTCCTTCCAGCGAGGGAGGCTTGGACAATAGGTTTTCTGTCTTGGGAGGTGCTAGCACCACCCCAGACAGGCTATTGTGTATTGGGGCAGGGAGGGCTGAATGAAATGAGACACTGCCTGGGGCACACAAGGTGTCCCATGCATAGTCCAGTACAAACCGGTGCTGGGGCACTCCAGCCCCAGCTCTGGCGCGAAACTGGACAAAGGGAAAGGGATGTAACCATCCCCTTTCTGGGTCCCACCCATAGGAGGGACCTAGCAGGTAATCCAGCCCCTAAATTTGGTATATAGGTAGGAGCTGAGTCCCAAGACTAACAGCCCAATCCACAGTCACAGCAGAGCTGAGGCCCGTGGAGGTGACGAGAAACGTGGGACCTGCCATCTTGGAAAGCCAGCGAATTGCTTTCCGTGCAACTTCTGAGGCACCCTCGAAGTTGTGTATTGGGGATTGAGAAGCCCCGAGCACCAACTGCACCGAAGATCAGCCCTCCACACTCCACGAGTTCTGCGTGGGGCCCTTCTGCATTTTCCTGCTCGACGCGTCTGTCCGGTCACTTGCCCGTTGGCTAGTGGCCTCTGTGATGACGAAACCTTTGATTTACACCACTGGTCTGGTTGCTCCAGACTGGCCCCTGCTTCCCTGAAAAGGAGAAGCCCATCAGACCTTGCTGGTCTGATCAAGAAGCCATCTTCAATTCCCGTGTGGGTTGCCTTTGCCAAGGCTTGTTGACTTCAATCCGGAAGCCGACACCGCCGACAGCGAGAGCCTTTGTGGGACAGTTCGTATCCAGCTCCTGATCATCGTCGACACCTCCTGGTCCACGTGGCTGCAGAGACAAGCTTCACGACATCACCTGATTGCTTTGCGACATCGCCTGGTTCCTTCCTGGTTCCATCCTGGTCACTGGCTAGTGACCCAGACTCTGTCCCCTCTGCTTTCAGGTACTCTTCATCCTCAATCCGCCCTTGGATCCACCCGGACACTTCTCTCCTGGTTGCCTGCAGCATCTTTCTCCAAGGCTCCGTAGGAATCAGCGACGAAACCGGACACACTTTGACACCTATGCACCCGCTTCCTGTGGGTGAGGTAACGCGAGTATTTCGGTACTCCTGTGGGTATTGACTATCCTAGTGTCCTAGTTTCAAGTAGCTTTTCCCTAGTCCATCCGGAAGTGTCCTAAAAGAACTAGTTTCCAATTCTTTTGTTCCCATTCTAACTCTATGGTAATTTGCGTGCGTGTAAAGACACTGCACACGCATCCCGTGGGCCTCCTGCTCCCTAACCTTTGGTAGTACAGCGTAGCCGCAGCGATTCTCCAGGCCCTAGGCCTTTCCTTTGTTTGTGACGTAGTCCTTATACCACTATTTTAGTATATGGTTCGAAGTGCCCCTAAGGCATTACTGTATTTTGTGCAACTTATTGTATTTGAATTAGGTATCTTGTTATGTGCTGGTGCCTCTGACCTCATAAAGAGTTCAGATGATTGTGTTAGAAATAAATACATATATATTTTGATATACAACCTTTGTGGTGTCCTTTCACGTGGTATTAAAGGGGTTACATATGGTAAAACAGCTGGCTTCACATGCCCTCTTGAGTTTAGCCTAAGACTGCTTTGTCCATGCTACCACTAGGATAGCTGGTCTATAAGGTTGACTTTACAACTATCACCATAAGGGTTGTTTGGACTGATAGAAGGTGCCCACTAGAATAGTGGACATCACATATCAGGCCAACTTCTCACATTGGTGTGCACCGGTTGGGATTTGAGCTTGCTGTTGTTTTACCAATTGTAATCTTTGTAATATCATTTGAAAGATCATACAGGTACCTATAGGTACATATAAAACAAGACTTATAATACTTAAGTTCTACTGAACTTAGTTGTTGTAGACCAAAGGGCCTAGCACACCCTGACTACAACTCCTAGAGAGGTTTAGTAGGAAAACACTTAGTGTAGGTAGGTGCACACACCACACCTCACTAGATCATGTCTGCCACAGGTGAGCCAAGTGTGCCTCTAGGTGTTTGGACTGATACAAGGTGCCCACTAGAATAGTGGACATCACATATCAGGCCAACGTCTCACAGGCCTCACCTAGTGTTTGATGTTCTACATGCAATTTGGGAGGCTGTCCATTGTCAGACTGCCCTGGAGTCGGGGAGTTGTTCAGTAATGGGTTGTTATGTTAATTTTCTTTTGACTGTTTGCAGAATAGAGTGGTTCTACATGCTTGTGGGAGCGAGAACATGGGAGGGTCCACGGGGCGACCTGCAAGAGATCTACAGCTACCAGGGCACAAACGTACAATAACATACGGTTTTTGTCCTGGAACATAAGGGGTATGGGAACCATGTCTAAACGCCATAATATTCATTCATATTTGAAGCGCAGGGAGTTACACATAGCTCTCCTCCAGGAGACCCATCTAACTATGGACAAAGCTGGGAAGCTTCGCAAAAGGTGGAGGGGCCAGGACTTCGCAACAACCACCTCGGCCTTCTCCAGAGGGGTGTCAATATGGGTAAAGCCTGGAGTCCCTTTTGACCTCACACATTCGCTGATAGACATGGAGGGCAGGTATATAATCCTGATGGGTAGACTGGCGGGAAGAGAGGTAACACTTGGGAACATCTATGCGCCCAACCATGATCAGACTACCTACCTAACTTCCCTCTCAACCACAATAGCTGAGTACATGAGCGGGCAGGTACTACTGGGAGGGGATTTTAACTGTGTAGCAGACACCGGGGTTGACCACTCCCACCCGCCACAGTCCTATCGTACAGCAGAGGGATTCTGGGATTGGATTAACCATTGGGGCTTAGAGGATGTCTGGAGACGGCAACATGGCAGTGATAGAGAGTACTCTTTCTTCTCACTGATAAACCAGACTAGATACCTTCTTCTGCACGCCAACACTTTGTGGCTTCATCACACACACTGAATACCTAGGGCATACTCTATCAGACCACAGACCCCGATTGTTGTCTTATCAACCCTTAGGGAGACGACTTCCAATCCCCTCCTGGAGATTTAACATGCTGGCATTGGAAGATGCACCACATTGGTCCTCATTGACGGCGCTCATTGAATCTTTTAAGGTGTCCTCTGCCCTGCTAGAATGGGAGGCCTTTAAGGCATTGGTACGGGGTCACTGCATGGGGCAGTCCATTGGGGCACAGCGTGAAATACGCAAAGAGTTTCTGGATTTGGAGGGAGAGCTGCGTCGATTCGATAATGCTCAGGGAGGTGACCTCGCTTCCCTGATTGGGTTACAAGAGGCGCAAGTGAAATATCAGGAGGTGCTGAACAGCCTCTGTTGCCACAGCCACAATGAGTACTTAGAGAGGATGTAGAGGGAAGAGGGGAGAGCCGGACGACTCTTGGTGTGGTTGATCCACCTGGAAACCCGTGGGTCACCTATCACCCAACTAAGGGGCCCATTATGATGTCGGGCGGATTGCCCCGCCAGGCTGGCAGTAGCCACCGCCAGCCTGGCGGGGGCAATCCGCCCGACATCCACACTCGTTTCCCCCCCGCCATATTAGTATGGCGGGGGGGACCTCGGCGGACGGAAAGACCGTCCGCCGCTTTTCCGCCCCGGTCGCCTTGCGGCCGGGGCGGAAAAGAAATAATATGGTGGCGATGCCGCCACGGAAAGGCATGCGGTCTTCACTCTGGGGGCCCCCTGCGGGCCCCCAGAGTGAAGGAGAGGTGGGGGGTGCACACGGGGGGGGTACCTGTGGTACCCCCCCCCTTCATTTGTATTAACAAAGCGGCAGGCACCACGCGGTGCCTGCCGCTTTGTTTATGCAAATGCATCAATGCATTTTTAGCATTGTGGCGGGCGGTGCAGAGAGCACCGCCTGCCACAATGCTAAAAATGCAGGATGTGCGCCCCACTGTAGTGGGCACATCCTAATACCCCCGCGGGACCCCCGCCCTTATGGCGGGCGGTCCCGAATTCCGACAGGATGGAAGGCGGACAAAGTCCGCCCGTCATCCTAATGAGCCCCCAAGTCAGGAAATAGGTAAACCTCTCTACAGTCTGGATGAAATAAACACTGCCTTCCAAAGCTACTACGAGAGGTTGTATGCTACCCTGGCAGCGGTCAGCCCATCTCTTATTAGAGACTTCCTGCACCCCCTTCCACTTCGGACCGTAGATCGTCAGACACCGGAGGAGCTGGGGTGACAAGACACAAAATTCATGTGGCCATGAGTCTCGAAACTGGGGCGGTATAAAATTAATGATAGTAAATTGGAGATTCTACTATTCAATTGTCACAACCAGATTCTGCCTCAGGCCCTTCAGAGTAGGGTGGCAACACATTATCCTATTCGCTATCTAGGTAGTTGGGTCTCAAATGATTATACACAACTCTTCACAGTTAACTATATTACATCATTAAGTAAAGTTACCAAGATTCTCAATAATTGGCACAATTTACCTCTATCTATAATTGGAAGGGTGGCACTGATAAAAATGATGGTACTTCCATTATTTATTTTCGTTTTGTCAAGCGTTCTCATCAAAATTCCTCCCACCTACTTTTCCGGAATAGATCAATTAGTTTGAAAATTCATTTGGAGAGGAAATAAACCGCTAACCAAATTAACAACTGCAATTGCGACCGTAAGAAGGTGGTCTAGGGTTACCGTAGATACAAAAATATTTCCAAGCTGCTCTTTTGGACTGGTGTGGACACACATTATCAGCACAAGGTTATAGACCTAACTTCTATTTACATCAAATGTTATCTGAATAAAATATGGATTTAAGATCTTTTATTAAAATACCTAAGCTACCCAAACGTTACCGATACAAGACTCCCCGCATCATCCATGATAGACTCAATCGACTAAAAGAGGAGTATCAATTTACACCACTACATCCAGAAACTAAGTTGGTACATTGTAGGCAACTTGGAGTTGCAATTGATACACAGACATTGAAGAACTGGGAAAGGCTGGACATTTATCAAATTAAAGGTTTGGTACTACAAGGAGAGGTTAATTCTTGAGGACAAATTAAACAAGATAAAATAGAAGAACCCCCTATCTTAATATTCTCATATCTGCAAATCTCAAGTCTAGTTAAGAAATTGCGACTCCCGGAGGATCCACTTTCTGAAGCAGTCACGTATGTTGTGCACATTAAACACATATCAGGAATCAGAAACTGATACCAATTTGTGTTCAATGCTTCACTAATAGCTAGATCATTGATCTTACAAAAGTGGAAATCATGCACAATGGGCAATCAAAATGAGAAACACGAAAGAAAGAGAAAACCTTTATTCCCTCAGGATATGGGCTATTCGGAAATGTGCACAAATATGGGAGCACAATAAATCAATAGCTACGGGTACTATAATATAGCATAAATAAAGAAACCGATGTTGACAATGGGTTGCAACTATATTAATTCACACCTATTCAGTCAGGTCTTAGGGTCCATTACATACATGTATATATGTCCCCCCCCAAATACTAATGAATTACATTCTAAATGGTGACCATTAAATGCATTTGAATGATGAAATATTAGGATATTACACCCTTTCTCGTAATGCCTTTTTTCTTTTTCTTTTTCTAGCTGCAAATATTAACAAATTATGCTCTAAATGATGATTATTAATGGCATTTGAATTATGAACTATCATGATATTACTCTCTTTCGAGTAATGCCTTTTTTCTCTTTTTCTTTCTTTCTTTTTTCTTTTCTTTTTTTTCTTTTCCAATAGCAAATGTCTGCAATATTCATGAGAAGTTATTTTTTTTATAATGCTATGCTGTTAAGACGGAAGGAGCTGCATGTAGGTGTGCCTGTTGTCTGTACTTTGAACAAATGTATACGAAATAGCAATAAAAAGGAGTAAGAAAAAAAAAGAAGGCGGCTGCACAGAGGGACAGAGGGTCTCATACATGGACATGGACGTCAGCAGGAGAACAACAAGGTGACAAGGCTAAGAACACGGGAACCGACGCTGGGGAGCAGATTGGGTAAGGGGGGGAAAGGTAAGGTCGAAATAGCATAGGTCACGGAAATCAAGGACTTGAAAATAAATAAGTTGCCATACATGGGGTTGACAAAGATATGGGCATACCATATCTTGTCTACCACAGAAAAGATCTTGCAGGGAGTATATGTTAAAATGTTTAAGCTGTTGCATAGGGAGCTGGGAGCTAAAGAAGGGTCCAATGAGGAAGAATATGAACTGTCCAAACAAACTAGGTTATCCATGATAATATAAAATTAAACTGCAGCATTTGAGTTTTTTGATAAAATCTATTATGAAAAATATCCAGAGCAGAGTGTGGCCCTGTTTAAACACATGGGTGTTGTAGGAAGCTGGCTATGTATATGGTATACCACTATGTGTCTATACCGTGCACAGAGTCTGGAGATTCCCAAAGAAGCTTACAGGGCTCAATGCAAACTCAAAGTGCTCTATTTGTGGTAGTGTAGGTGAGCAGCCTTAGGCCTAACATAGAGGAGTGTAAGACATTTGTTGTGCACACAATGACCAATAAATGACAGGCGACTCAAAAAGGAGATCCACACCAATTTTATAAAAAAAAGATTTGCCTAAGATTTATTTTAAGACCAAGAACTTCGCAAAAAGTTAAGTATATTTTTAAATAGGAATTCTTTTCAGTTTCCAAAGTGGACACCTAGTGCAATATTCAGTCTTTGCAAAGTTAACCTATGGAGAAAAATAATAATGTGGTTTCACGGGTAAGTAAGCAACTTACATATCCAGTCTTGGGGTTGCAGGGTCAGCAGAGGGCAAGGTTCAGGTAAGCATAAACACTGCAGCACCAGCGGCACAGGGGCGGCCGGGTGCAGGGGTCAAAGTTGAAAATCAGGCCCAATGTTACCCACTGGAGACTGGGGTTGCTTGAAGACACATTGCTTGCAGGTAAGTAAAGCAGCTGTAGGGCTCAAGCTTCTGAGATTTTAGGCAAGCGCAAGGGTGGGGCTACAAGGCAGCACCAAACATATACCACCAGCGGCACAGGGACGGCCGGGTGCAGGGTGCAAACACTGTCTTGGGCGCCCAATGCAATTCAGTTGAGAAACTCTGTTTGGAAAACAGGCCACAGTTGACAAACTGGAGGCTACATGAAGGAAATCATCAGAAGCAGAGGTAAGTTGGGATGTTGTAGGTCATAGAGACACCGTTGGTCAAGCTCCTCAAGGCCCAGGGGCTTCGATGCAGGGGTGTCCATTGACGTCGGGTTTCTCTTACCGGAGGCGGGGGCGGGGAGCCTTTGGCTTCACACTGCAGGTGTCATTGTAAAGTACAGGAGGGGTTAGCCAACGCTGGACTTGGACTCATGATCGCAGGGGAACATTTACTGGATCTGTGGACCCCCTGGACACAGGCTGGAGGCATCAGGTGCAGAGTGGTAAGGGATCACAGATCCAGAGGGCACCAGAGTCTTTTGTGTTGCTTTCTTGTGGGCAGAAGTGCTGTCCTTGGGAGTTCTGGTCTTCTTCAAAGGCAGGCAGTCCAACCAGGAGTTGTGCAGGTGGCTGACTGCAGGACAGGTATCTTTTCTTCGCAAGATCTTCGAGGGCTGCGGACAGGCCGGTAGGGCTGGGGCCAAGTCAGTGGGCTTTGACTGTCTTCTTTGCATGGCATCTTCTTCGCCCTTCTTCAGCGGCAAATGATCTTGGTCTGTATCTACCTTCATCCATCTAAGCCCAAAAGAGAAACATCGTTAAACAGAATGCTGCCAATAATCAGCGATTTACATGCTGAATACCCGGACGATCTGTGGCTAATTATGGGTGATTTTAACGCAAATGTAATGGAGTCCGATTTAAACTCCTCCCTGGTAGCTTTGGATGACTCAACCTGGTCTATTCCAGAAATAAGCTGCCAGTACCAACGAAAGAACAACCATGGACTCGAATTGTCAGCCTATTTCAACCAATTGGGCCTCCGAGTCTTAAATGGAAGATCAGTCTCTGACTCACAAGCAGCGTATACTCACCTCTCCCACTCCAGACTGGCCACTCTAGACTATGTTTGGATCTCAATTGTGCATTTTCAAGCAGCACAAGATTTTGCTGTTACTCCCTCACTCGCAAGTGACCATGCCATCATCTCCTGCAATATTCTATCATCACAATGCTATCACCCAAAAATCCAATTGATCGGTGAGGAGGCCAATCTCGAGCCAATCAGGAAAATAAGGTGGTTGATCGAACATAGAGAAAAAATGGATGGAGAAGTAAAATTAATCCTGTCCAGAGCAACTGAGGGAAATGGTAATCTAACCCGACAATATCTTGGGAACAACTTCTGGGAGAGATTAGGGATAAACTAAGAGTGACGAAGAGTAATCCGTGCAAAACATACTTGACAGATGACCACCTCAAAAACAAAAAGAGTTAATATCAGCAATTAAACGTAAATTAAACTGTATCATGCAAAATATCACCAATGAAATCTCTGAACATAGATCACCCCAGGAAAAGGTGGCAGCAATCCCTCATAGTTGCAGGAAAACAAGATTCTCTCGTCGAAGAATGGCTGAAGAATCTCACTGGATCAAAGCCCATGAAATAATAAAGTCCCAGGACCAGAAGAGATTCTGGAAGTGGATGAACAGCTGCTTCAAATCAAATCTTCAACCCTCTGTCACAAACATCTTGGCCCAAGCGTGGGAAAATCATATATACGTTCTTTACGCGGACTCGTCCAGCGAAGACAGCACAAATCACAAACCGGCTACTTTAACCAGCATATTACCTCGCTTAGAGCCACCACCAGCACCAAACGATCAGAAGGAAATAACAGCAGATATGGTCGAGCACATTATAAATAAAATGCGGCCAGGAGGGACATCACACCCAAGCGGCATACCTCCAATGGTATATAAGGGAACAGTCTCTAAATGGGCCACCATTATGGCACCAATATTTACGGAGTATAGATCAGGAAGGCAAATTCCAGAGTCATGGACGGGTAGGTACTCTTTTAGTCCCAATACATAAAAAAGCATTTGCAATGCAATAGGTCTCGCCTTTGCGAGAGTTTGAGCTTTTGGCTTTGTAACTGACTGCTTTTTATTTGTGTGTTTTGAAAACTTGCAAGTATTGTGTAAACACGCACTTTGTACTTATAGGCGTTTCTTACGACAAGCAAGGCTGGCAGTAACGGTGCCACTTTGTACTTGTAGTGCTTACCAGAAGCAAGGCTGGCGGTTAAAGAGACTCAGTTACTGCCAGCCTTGCTTCTCGTAAAGAATTTGTGTTTACGCACCACATTACACATTTCAAAACACATAAATAAAAGGCATTGTCATTTACAATGCCAATAGCTCAAACTCTCGCAAATGCGAAAATGCTTGTATTGTGTTTCAAGTTGTGAAATGTGGGTTCTGGTATTGCAGCAGCACTGTAACCCTGTAACAACAGTTTTTATGTATGCCTGTAAGTAGCTGGGGGGCACAGCCAGGAAACAAAGCCTGAACTTTTTTGCAGATTGTTTCATATTAAATGTTTGGCAAGGTTAGATGGGCTGGGAAGAGGTCACCTTGCCTTAGACCTGTGCATTAGTAGGGATGCTTTTGGTGTGCGCCGGATCGTTCCTAGCTGGCAAGGGTTATTCTTTTTTAAAAAGGGAGCAATTTAGGGCGCATTTACAAATGTTTACTTTGCATTAAATGAAACACATAAGATTTGCTGGGGAAAAGTCACTTTGCACCCACGCTCTAACTGTGTAACAATGTTTTTTATGTATGTTTGTAAGTAGCCTGGGGAGACGACCAGGGGAGGAAGTGTGAAGTATTATGCAGATTGCAACATATTAAGGCTTCAGAGCCGTTAGATGTGCTGGGGAGAGTTCACCTTGCTTTGGACCTGTACATTAGTAAGGATGCTTGTGATGAGCGCCTCTAGCTAACTGTAGGCGAAGGTGAGGGAAGGAAGCTTGCAGTACAAATCCAACTGGAACCCAGAGACAGCATTGAAATGTGGCTTCTTGTCACAGCAGGTGTCTCCCTTCGGTCGCTCCCTCCGAAAAAACCCGATAGTAAACTGTGTTTATCATTCCTTAGGGTTTGGCTGCCATGTGATGCTTGAGTGCAACCTTCTACTCCACCCCGACTGGCCCATTAGCAATTCGAAATGTTTGGTTTGCCAAGAAAACCATCCTCAACTGTGTAACTGTTAGTGCATAAAGCAGTGTTACGTATTATAATAAAAAGATCCTTGAAGTGAAACAAAAACGGAGCGCTCCTAACTGGTAAGGATTATTGTAAAAAAGGAAGACATTTAGGTCATATTTACAAATGCTTACTTTGTATTAAATGAAGCATGTAAGATGGGCTGAGGAAAGGTCACTTTGAAGCCACACTGTAACTGTGTAACAACAGTTTTTAGGTCTCGCCTGGCGTTAGCAGAGCGCATACGCTGCTCTTGCCATGCGAGAGTTTCTTGGAATCGATACGGTTCCAGAAGTTGTCTCAGCTCCGCCTGCAAATGTGATTGGTATGCCTAATTTGTCATCACTTATTCAGAACTGCCTTTGTTGATTGTACCAGAGGGTTTTTAGTCCCTCCTGGTTGCCACCCTGTCCTCTTTAGGCCACTCCCAGCGCGATTGGTTCTTTTACTGGCGGAGTGAGACTATGGGATGAGCATTGGCTTGCTGCACTTTTTAAAAAAACTGTTACATGTGTTTGCATGTGGACTGCATTCTACGCTATTTGGTTACCCTACTTTGTTACTATACGCTTTTTTAAAAATCTAAACAATGCTTGAATGTGCACATGCCGTTGGAAGCGTTATGAGGGGATGTCCGTAACATTAGCATCCAGACAGAAGACTCGGTATAAAAGTTAAGCTTTTGTAGATGAGGGTTCGGAATAAAAGGTAAGCTTTAGTGGATTATGCGTTTCTGATTGGTTTATTTATGGCTTTTTTTGTGATATCGGTTATGCAATTAAGGTGTGGTCTCTTGCGTGTGGGATGCATTTTGTATATTCTACGCTACTTGTTGCCTGTGGGATGCTTTTTCTTAATTTTATGCTACTTTGTTACTATACGCTTGAGGTGCGGTTGATGTTTTATTTATCTAAAGAATGCGTGAATGTGCACATGACGCTGCTGACACGCCCCTGCTGACAAACCACTGCTGCTACACCACTGCTGATGTCGCTGTTGACACACCACTGCTGACACACCACTGCTGACCCAACCCTGCTGACACAACGCTGCTGACACACCACTGCTGACATGCCGCTGCTGACACGCCACTAATGACATGCTGCTGCTAACACCACTACTGACACGCCGCTGCTGACTTCACTGCTTGGAGTGGGACATGGCTTATTGCACTGAAGGGATTGAGCGTCTTTAGCAACTCTGAAGGCACTATAGAGAGGCAGATGCACAACTATAAATGTCACCTTTACCATGTTGCATGCAGAGGGTGACCGGTCGAGTAGGCTGCTGCTGTGGTTTGTTAAGGAGCTCCAGCAGCGCTCTCCTATTGAAACCATTTGACCCAGCAATGGCTCATTGGTGCTCACACACCTTTTGAAGTTCTGTGGTTGTGAGATGCGTTTCCTGTAACATGGCAAGTGTGTTGCCACTGAAGGTAGCCATAAATTCTGTATCTTTCAGCAGTTACCATGCGGAGCATATTCCATTTATTCACACTGTAGAGTGGTGTAAGATTATCAGTGCATATCCCCATGATGCATAGTGGTGATGTGTGTTCCAGGCAAGAAACTAGTGTTGCATATCCTCTCACACCTCATGTCCAACACTTCCTCCCACTAGCTACATGCACACGATATGAGCTTGACTGCATACAAATACTCCATACAAACAAACATAAAACGTTAAAAACAATAACAAATAAGTGTCCCCTTCCCAGATCAGGTGACAAACGAGTTCCTGGCCATAAGGCCCCAACAAGTAACCAAAAACTAAATATACTAGACAATGGGCAAAACACGTCCACTTTGGAGTCTCTGTGGAGCGTGGAAAAACTAAAGCCCAAGTGTTCCATGGCATGAGCCTGTTTCAGAGACTTATCATCCAGCCAGCTCAAATCTCAATGGCTTACCTTGGTAATGCCCTGCTGTATTAGCAGTCCAATTCTGCAGGTGTCCGCCCAAGGAGGCCCAGACTGGTGTGGACTACAAGTCATCTGCTGATCGTGGAGTAATTTTCGGGCCTTGGTGGACACCAGCTGTCAAGGACCCAGAGCCACCAGTGTGAGAGACAGACTCCAAAGGGTGTTCTGTGCTTAGAAGAACAAAGCAGTTTGTGCTGTGCTGCAAGGCTTTTTTTACTGCCCTTGCCTGCTCAGCCTGGGCCGAGTGGTACAGATTTTAAGGGATTTCTGCTTCTGTCATCGAGGGCGGGGTACCAACTATTCCCCAGCCGCCGAGTGTGAGCCAGTCCTTTGGCATGTAGCCAGGTCCACACATTCTCTAGGGCAGGTAAAACATGGGTTGCATCAACGGCGACAACCTTGAGGGGTTATTTGACCTTGATATAGGATCCACTAAGACATTGCAACTCTGTTGTAAAATCAGGATACACCGTGATCACAGCATACCCACATAGCCAGGGGGCTTTCACCTGAAAATGTTGCAACACAAGGTCATGGTTGCGAAAATTGAGAAGACTGATAATTTTTTTTTTGCCTGTAATAATAAATTCTTTATTTAGATATAAAACATATCTTTAAAAGATTCTTCCAACACGTTAATACAATCTTACAGCTTAAAAGAATAGAAAATAAAAACAGAATAAAATGTGACTTTCTTATCAGTGCTTACTGCAACATATCAATTTAAAAATAGCACTCCCGGACAATGCAAATGGGGTAAGGTACACATTATGCTACACAGCAGTCCAATTTTTCTAGAAGCCTGTAGGCATACTGAACGAATTTGGCCAATTTTATGTTTAAGGCAGTGTTTTCTAAGGACAGAGCAGCAGTAATGGCGTGTCTGCAAGTCCGAACTCCCAGCCTGTTCCATTCCGGCCTGAGTAGGCGTCTGCATTGGGAAATGAAGAAGGGGCATATGCAAAGCACATGCAAAAAAGTTTCGCTTACAGACCCACACCCTCTACACGTTTGATCAGCCCTTTTTGCCGCCATACAGGGAGATTTTGTAGGAAGCGCCAGTCTCCCAGTCTTAGGGCGATCAGACATCGCTTTAGATGGTAGGAGAATGTGATCGAAAGATAATTTGCCGGGTAAAGTCGTTTATAGGAGTTGGCTACTGCCCAAGCATGGCTGCGTTTCGCAAGGAGAGCTTTATCCATAGTCAGGGATTTCAGTCTTATAACTTTTTTGATTGTGTTTTTGAAGGCAGTCTGACTTGGGTTGAGGGCCCAGAGATCCGCAGCAGACGTTTGTTGGATGTAGTTATTTAGGAGGCGGCCGTATGTTCCTCCCGGATTGCTCATACTAATTTCGTTCCAGACCAGGAATTCCAAGGTGCCAGCTTCTGCCTTCCTTAGTTTGTGGATCAGATTAAGATATGAGCCAACATTGGAGGATTCATAATTAGTTAAGCCCAGCTCTAGTCTGACCTGTGCTGGCGAGGAGGTACTCGGCAGGTGGAGCAGTTTCTTATAGAGTTTGGTTGTCAGTTTGTTTAGGGATTTGTTCATTTTTCCCTTAAAGATCTCTATGCCATACGAAAGTGTGGGCCCGATCTTTGCTCTAAGCACTTCCAGTAAGGGCAGAAACGTGGGGCCTGAGAGTCTCCTCGATAGCTTAGCCAGGGATATCATTAGCGCTGTTGCCTTGGCTGCAATCACGGTGCTCTGTTTGGTGCTCTGTTTGGTGAAGTTGCCCCTGGAGTCCAAATGGACCCCTAGGTATTTGTACGACTGGGCAATTGAAATGCTTTCTTTGTTTATTGTCCAACCTCCACGTAACGGAACAACCATTGTTTTTTTCATGTTGATTTCTAACTGGTTGTTGGCCGTGTATTGCATCAAGGCATCCAGAAGTCTCTGTAACCCCACTCTGGTGAGACTGAACAGTGCCAAGTCGTCGGCATATAAAAGATTGCATAATGCCGTGCCTCCGACTTTTGGTGGATGACTGATTACTTCCTCTAAAGTGCTTGATAGGTCCGCTATAAAAGAAGGGGAGCCAGCACGCATCCCTGTTTGACTCCACGCGAGGTCCAGATTTTCCGGGAGAGATGCGCGCCAGACCCTAACTTCACTCGAACCCATGTGTTGGAGTACAGCAGGATAATAGGATTCAAGATCTTGTCTGGGATTCCCCACTGCTTTAGCTTTTGCCACAGCGCTGCCCTGGGCACCCTGTCGAATGCTGCTTTGAAGTCGACAAAGCAGCAAAAGACCGACCTGGAATTTGTGAGGGCTTTATCAATGATGGTGGAGGTTGCCAGTAAGTTTGTCATTGTTCCTGATTTGGCAACAAACCCTGTCTGATTAAGGGGGATCAGATTTTTATCTTTGGCCCATTGTCTAAGATCCTCCAAAATGAGGCCTGCAAAATGTTTTGCCTCTATGTCCAACAAGGCAATTAATCTGTAGTTGTTCGGGATGCCTCGTGGTCCGGCTTTGTAGATGGGATGGATAATAGCACCTCTCCAGGAATCCGGGATGGTTTGGTGAGTCAGGGTGTAATTAAAAAGATTTAATAGCACTTTGGACCAGAAAGGGACGTCGGACTTGAATAGTCTCTGTGGCAGGCCATTCGGGCCTGGTGCTCCGTCCTGTCTCCCTTTAGTCAGTGCTTTGACTACTCTTTCTTCAGACAGTTCCGCGAATGAAGAAGGCCCCTGCATTTGATCAAATGGAGAATTCGATGTTGTACTCGTGCCAATGTCAGAGATCCGTGTTAATCCAGGGCAGTCAGGGTTATCTTGTGCCTGGAAATGCTCTGTTAGGTACGAGATCCAGTCTGCTTCCTGGATATTCGCTGATCCGAAGGATGTTGTATTTCGATCGATATTGTTGATAAGAGACCAGAATGTCTTTGAGTTTTGTTGTTTACTTTCCCATACTAGTTTAACCCAAAATCGAGATTCCTGGTCCTTTCTCTCTTAGGTGACTGTCCTCCTAAGTGCCTTTTGGGCATGATGATATGTGTCGAGGAGGCTGCTGTTCTCTGGAGATTTTAAAAGCAACCTCAGTGCGTTATTTCTCATTCTTTTTAATGTTTTTATCATGGGGAGTGCTGTTGCTCCTACTGGTGGTGTGCGGTTTGGGTCCTGCCTTGTGGCTGGGTACATTCTGATCAGATGTGTGCATAACTGCGACCATGCTAGTTTAACCCAAAATCGAGATTCCTGGTCCTTTCTCTCTTAGGTGACTGTCCTCCTAAGTGCCTTTTGGGCATGACGATATGTGTCGAGGAGGCTGCTGTTCTCTGGAGATTTTAAAAGCAACCTCAGTGCGTTATTTCTCATTCTTTTTAATGTTTTTATCATGGGGAGTGCTGTTGCTCCTACTGGTGGTGTGCGGTTTGGGTCCTGCCTTGTGGCTGGGTACATTCTGATCAGATGTGTGCATAACTGCGACCATGTTGCTGTTGGGGAGGCCATTTGGTCTAGAGCACACATGATAAAATCCTTGCTGGTTTTTAGAATGCACTGTCCGTTAGCCTCACTCCATTTCAGGCGTTTTAGGTTGTCAGAATATATTCCTTTGTATGTGGATGGTGCCTTTTTATGGATAACTAAATTTGTAGCAAAGGAAACGACCAGTGGCCTGTGGTCGCTCTCAAGTCTTGGCAGGACAGAGAAACTGGCCAGATTGGTCAGAAGTTCCGAGTTACAGATAGCGAAATCCAGGTAGGATTTTGTTCTTCCATTTGACCAGGTCCAATTTGGGGGGGAATCGCTTGCTGATCTTCCATTCACCACCAGATACCCTGCGTTGTAAAGCCTCAACACGGTGACCTCACCTAGTGTATTGGAAATTTGCTTGGGGGGTCTAGATTGGGGGACATCCTCAATAATGCTGGTCAAATTGGGTCCTTCTGTGTCTGCTATATTCCCCTGGAAAAGGTTTGTATTGAAATCCCCAGTGATGATGCGGTCCGAGCTGGGGTATTCTATGGCTATATCGTTCATTGTTTCGCAAAATCTGGCCAGGTGGTCTTTTTTTGTGCGGGTGTTGGGATTGATATACACATTTATAAGTAGGAGCAATCGCTGCCTGTTACGTAGTTTGATTTTGACCCCCAATAGCCAGTCTTCCTTCAGGTTAAGTTGGCTCAGTTCACCTTTTCGATTGTTGGATACGTATATGGAGAGCCCGCCTTTGGGGTGGCCGAAGCGACTGTCCCTCAGTGCCTGCTTCCGATATTCAATGAATCCTTCAATGGGGCAACCCTCAAGCTCCCAGGTTTCCTGCAGGGCAACTGCCATATGTTCCCCCAGGAAAGACATAGTGTCTTCATTTAGGATTTTATGGTGTAGCCCACATATGTTCCATGAGCACAGTGAGAAAAGTGGCTCCCCCTTGCCACTGGCCACACTGTGCTGTTGTATCCCTGATGGAGGAAGTGGTTTTATTGAACTGTGTGTTTTTGCTGGTGGGCCTGTGGCAGATGGTCAGTTTCTGCTTTTTGTGGCCAGTGCTACTGGCAGCCAACTCCAGGCATGGTCTGGTTCGTTGTTTCTCACCGCTGTTTCAGGGCATTTAAGTTCTGTGTCCGGCCCTGAGGCGTTTTTTAAAACAGAGAACGGCCTCCCATACTCTGTATTTTTGATGAAGGCTGGCTTGTTGGATGTAGTTGCTCCTGATAGCAGCGTGATTGGATACCCTGGCGTTGAGTAAGGGTGCACTCTGATCCCCCAATTTCGCAGTGTGGCCTTGTGTTCGAGAAAGGCCCCAGCCCAGCCTGCTTGCGTGAAAGTTACGACAGTGACCTCAGAGGGTTGATTTCCTCGTGGGGGAAGAAATTCAATGGATTCGATGTTATTCGTATCCAGGCCCACTAGCCCCGGTATGCCTTCCGCTAATTTCAGCAGATTTGATCTGTTGAGAATATCGTGCCGCCCCTTGGATTTGTATTCGGGGGCTAATAAAATCTGATGACACGATTGGTTGTCGCTTCGCGGCTCTGGTGCAGTTGTGGGTTTGGGGATCTGTTTTTCAATTGTTGCAGCGGATCTATTTTTATGTGGCTTCTGTGGTGGTTGGAGAGGAAACAAAAAACACAAAAGAGCAGACCAGGTCTATAGAAGGTGTGTGGCTACTGTGGTCATTGCGCGACAGCAAAGTGCATACATGAAACAAGTTGTTGAAGACGGCAACTGTGGATAACAGAAAGCTAAAGCAATTACCATCAGACCACCCTCATGGTGGAGTTTGCATCACGTGGGAATTGCTTGTCATCCCAGACCAAATCCGACCCTAAAGTGCCGGTATGGGAAAGGATGTCAAAAAATGCGATCATGATGTACATCCTACAAGTGATATGAATACATTTGCTCAAATAATAATAGTGAGTGAAAAAATTGACTGCCTCGACTCTGAAAAACGTTTAAACAGAAGTCTCAGTGTCAGTGCCACTTCCGCTCGGGCCCAAACTGGAGGCACCGACGGACAGAGCGGGGCCTCATACTCCCGAGCGGTCGCCGGGTGAGGTGAGGTCTTCACCCACACAAAGCTGGGAAGAAGTCGCACATCTTTTCCATCAGTGGACACTTAAGTATCATAAGTTTGTGGTATAAGTGTAACTTCTTACTAGTACATTTGTGTTACTTGTCACTTCAATACAACATATGGAGTTGCAGTAGCTATTTTACATCATAGGTCCTGAAGAAAGCTGGGCTAAATGCCCCTTAGGCTGAAACATGTCGACCGTACTACATAGCACCTTTAGGCAGTCTTACTACCTGGTAAGGTGTTTTATTCTTGACACTGAGACTTCTGTTTAAACGTTTTTCAGAGTCGAGGCAGTCACTTTTTTCACTCACGTTTATTATTTGAGCAAATGTATTCATATCACTTGTAGGATGTACATCATGATCACATTTTTTGACATCCTTTCCCATACCGGCACTTTAGGGTCGGATTTGGTCTGGGATGACAAGCAATTCCCACGTGATGCAAACTCCACCATGAGGGTGGTCTGATGGTAATTGCTTTAGCTTTCTGTTATCCACAGTTGCCGTCTTCAACAACTTGTTTCATGTATGCACTTTGCTGTCGCGCAATGACCACAGTAGCCACACACCTTCTATAGACCTGGTCTGCTCTTTTGTGTTTTTTGTATCGTGACTTTAGGGGAGTGAGCAGACAGGTCCGTAAATATTCCCCTAGACCCTCCACACACCTGTTTTTTACTAGTGGTTGGAGAGGAGCCTGTTTTGATTGTGGAGTGTGTCTGATCCGAACAGCTATGTCATTGCAGATGGTTTTAGTAAGACTCAGTTTTGACGATGTTGTTTCATTTCCAAAAAGGGGGGAATCCATTAAAGGCTGAAATTTTCCAGCCGTTGTCACTTGCTAAGAGTTACTTGACGTAGCTGGACTCGCCCTTGTGCTTGTTGCAGGGTCGATGCCCTCTGTTTTCATTGCCGAGGCGATTGTTGATGTACTTAAACTCTGGGGGCTCCTCGCCAGTTCTTGAATGGGTAAGTCCACAGTTGGTCCGTATGAAGTTGTTGTTAGGTTTGTTGTCGGTACCACTGTGCTGGGCTCTGAAGAGGATTTTTTATTTTCAGCTTTCGAGAAGATGGGGAAAAGGTTCTGATGGGCCAGATTGGAGTTAGCTCTGAGTTTATTCCTCGCTTTTCGTTGACGTTTGCGCTCTCTTTTGCTGCAAGGGGGAATAGGCCTAGGAGAGACCAGGACTGATGGAGCGGGCGGAGAATCAAGGCTGTTGATTCGTCCGTCCACAGGTTTGACATACTGGTTTGTAGGCCCGGTTGATGATGGAAGAATGCAGTTTTCAACTGTCAGTGTTGGATTTATTAGAGCGCTATGAGGGTGGTCGTTCATCGATGAGAGGCGGTTAGTGGGTCCTTTAATATCCGCTTCTTCTTCCTTTGTTTTTGTGTTTTTATTTCCACAGTCCTTCAATGGTTTGTCCTGTTCTTGATGTTTAATGGATTGCGGTATGGCTGACACGTTACCCCCCCTCCGCTGCTTTACTTCCCTGATAACTGTGGAAAGGCAATCTGGGAGCAGGGAGAGGGAGTCAATAATTGGAGAGCAGCAGCACGTTGGTTGTACAAAGTTTGCAGATGCTTGCGCTCTTAAAATTAGTGAATTCAATTGATCTAATTTGCCATCAATCCCTGACGTAAAGAGTGCCAGGGTGTTTAGTAGATCCACTTGGACCTCTAATTTGATTGAGTGATAGTTAAGTGCGGTCACAATTTGTTGGAGGGTCTGCAATAGTTGGGGCCAAGCGCTGGTCGTAGTGTCCTCTTCTGTATTAGGATTGTCATCCAGAGTAAGACTCTGGTTTGGGGAATTTGAGGTGGTTTTAAGGAAAAGTGACAAATTCGGGATGGATTGATCATTTGCTGCCATCTGCGCCGATTGACTTTGACATAGACTTCTTATTTGGCCAAAAGGTGGAGATGACTTATGTGGTGGACTTAAGTCTGTTGGTTCTGTTAATGTTTTTGTTATTGGTGAAGTTAGCGAATTTGGAGGTTGGCAACTACCATTAAGTAGCGGAGGCCCGACTAGCCCGTGAATTTGGGCCGTCGTTGTTTGTTGTTGGGAGCCCTTGAGTTGGTTGATCGGAAAGTGTGGAAGTTGTAGCAGCAAGGGAGAGGCTTCTATTGAACACATGATGTCTTCCAGCTGTGTTTGCAGTAGAGGGGCAGTCCCGTTATCGTCTGCCCGAGGGGTGGAAGGCTTCTCCGATTTGAGAGAATCTGTTTGGGTGTTTTCCCTGTTTTGGTTGGTACAGGTAGACCCAAAGAGATAGACCTCTGGCGGCTCTTTTGCTGGCATTGTGTTAAAAACCCAATTTTTCGGTGATGCTTTAAGGTCAACCCCTTGGTGGTCAGAGGTTGTAAAGGTGGTTGCCTCCAAGGCTTGCAGGTATTGCTCTAGTTGTTGTATTAGTTCTGTAGTTTTTAATGGGGTCTTTCTAAAATAATCCCGTAGAGTTAGGCTCTTGAGTTTCTGAGGTTTTGCGGTGTGCTTGACGAGGCCCTGAACCCCAGCTGCGTCTACTTGCTTGGACTTCCTTCGCTTAGGAGCAGTGTACTTTCTTTCTTTTCCGGATCTCATAGCTCCAGAAAGGTCTTGACTTGAACTCTTTTTCACCACTGCATGTGAATCAAGAGAATAAGTACTGTTTCCCAATAGAAGTTATTTATTTAGAGTGTTTGATAGGTGAATGACAGTAGGTGTGGGCCACTTCAAATTGTAATTTCATTAATTTCATTAAAAATGATGTAATCGGTTAGATGTTTGTAAGCACCATGCAGTTAATTGGCAGTGTTCTTTATCAGTTTCGTGGAGGGCAGGGATAGCTTTGTCGTGTAACCACGTACCTGGGTCAGCTGGTATGTTCTTCGTGTCCCAGGTGCTCTTGCAGGCAGCTGGTCGATTCAGGCCAAGCCTCTGCCTCCCGTGAGTCTCACTATGTCACTGTGTGTCACTATGTGGCAGATTGCGGCTCTCCACCACGCTGTGGGGCGACTCGCGGCTCACCACAGCTCTCTGCCACGCTCAGACGTGCCCAGGGGTTTTTGCCGCGTTGCAAGTATTTTGCGGCTCCTTTAAAAGGGGTTGTGAAGCCCGGCCCAGCGCTGGGCGCATGGAGCTCGGAGGAGAGCACCCCGCCTCCAGCAGCAGCAGGGGCGCCGGCTTCAGGCGTTCTAAGCTGTGGGAGTAGTGTTGTTTGGAGGTATGCAGTGGAGGTGGGGGTGGGTATCCCGGCAGCTGATGCCAGCACTCGCAGTCCGGGCAATCACTCACAACCCCCCCCTCACCGCTCCCCGCGACGGGACTGCTCTCTCCTCGCGACTCCTCACAGGCGGCAGCTCGCTCCGCTGGCTCCCGGGTAGCGGCTCGCGGCTCGTCCCGG
This sequence comes from Lissotriton helveticus, assembly GCF_964261635.1. Classification (NCBI taxonomy): domain Eukaryota; kingdom Metazoa; phylum Chordata; class Amphibia; order Caudata; family Salamandridae; genus Lissotriton; species Lissotriton helveticus. The sequence continues at coordinate 1,502,758,885 of NC_136061.1, forward strand.
CGCCGCTTGACCGCGTCTTCACTGCGTCTTCACGAGGGAGGGGGGAGGAGAAGGGGATAAAACACCAACAGTGTCCGCTACGGCCCCCGCAATTCGTGGCTTCGTGGTGCCTCGGTGGCGGCGAACACTCCTCTCCTCTCCTCTCGTCTCTCTCCACGGACCTCGGACCTCGGCTCAGACTTGCCTCAGCAGCGCCACCGTCCTGAATTTGCACCAATGCCAGTTGGTCACCCTATTTCCACCGGGCCGTGGCGGGCTGTGGAGGCTCTGGCACCGGCTTCTGTCGGTAGCTGGCGTCCTGCTTGCTGCTGCTGCTCTATGCTTCTCTGGCTCTCTCTCGTGGATTCACTAGTGGCTTCCCACTGCCCCAGCCGCCTGCCTCCAGCCGCCGGCTGGAAGAGCCTCACAGCGGCTCCCGCCGCTACCGGGCCGCTCCCGGTTTTTCCCGGCGTGGCTGCTAGGTGAACTGTGGGCTCAGGCGGCCTCCGGCGCTCCGGCGCTCACGCCCCCCGTGCCCCGCACCTCACTGCACCTCAATGCACGGGGTGGGGCAGGGTACAGGTAGGGTTCAGCAGTTCAGCTGAGAAAGGCGGAGAGGCGGAGGGGCCGAGGACGTCCTCTCACTCGCGCTTCCGATAATCGGTGATCTGCACACTCCGCGCTCAGCTGCTTCAGTCTGGTAATAATTGGACATGGTGAGGCTCGGTGGAAGGGGGCAACATGCCAGGTATCCGGTCAGCTCTTGGCATAGAAAAGAATTTTGGCATTTCCTCGCTAGCACGGTTTTAATTAATAGCTCCAAATTGACCCCCTTGATCATTCGGGAAATCCCAGCAGGCGCACATCGTTGCGCCTGGAGCGCCCTTCTGCATCTTCTGTTCTGCATTGCAGAGAGGCCCCCTCCAATTCCATCGTCTTCTGTTCAACTTGTAACTCTAGTACTGTGGGTTTCAGGGTGGTCAGGGTAGATTCAGCTTCATCCACCCGGTCAGCCAGTTTTTGACGATTGCCCCTTACAGATTCACATTCAGGGAAACTGTGTTGATCTTGGTCTCCAATAACATTTTAGTGTCCAGAATCGCTTGGAGCACTTTTTCAAATTGAGTGGAATGTGTGTGAAAGGTAGCAGATGTCAGAGGCTTGGCAAACTTGGGTTTTACCATCGTTATATCCCACAGCGTGTCCATTGTAGATGAAATAAGAAAGCAGTTCGCTGTACCGTGTAACGGCACCCACTTATAGGCCAGTGTTGAAGCAAGATGCAGGTCCACATTCCCAACTGCCAGCACTCAGAACATCGTAAATATCTGGTATAGTCTGCTGCTCTATGTCTCGAAGCAGGTAGCGTGCACCTGCGGATGGGACACTTGATTCGGTAGGCCTCTGGTCTAACCAACAGCAAGGGCCCCTGATGTGAAGCACAGCGTGCCAGGGTTAGTCCGGAAACTGCCTGATGGAGGCATGCACTTCAAGGCAATTCATCTGCACAATCCCTGGCACCTCGGGGGCTCGCTAGACCAAAAAAGTAAGAGGAGTGTGCACTTGTGGTGGGGGGACGGGCGCTGTCGGAATTATGTGTGCAAGGTAACTGGTCCACAGTCAAGCCCCTGAAGGATCAGCCATTGAGAGGGGCAAGCAATGTTCAAGAAAGTAGCAGCACATCGAGCTGCACAGAATGGACTATGGCTGTCAACCCCAGCATGTTCAGGGCCACCCTCCATCAGTCCGGGACTATGGGGGAACAAGAACCAGGGATACGGTGTATCTTGTTGTCCCCAGCAGCTTCAAGCCCAGGCTGGCAGACAGCAGGCCAAGCACGGGGTTCGGGAGATCCATGAGGTAAGACAAAACTCAGAAGGGCCAGAAGCGGAGGACAATACTACGGGGAACTCACTGTAGCTCTTTCATGCTGGCACACATCAATGCTGCGTGCTACAGCTGGTTCATTATGATTGTGCCGCAGTGTACGTCGCCAAGTGACTCAGCCATCGTCAGGCCCATGCACTGCATGCACCGGTTAGGAAGACCGCAGCTTTGTCCAGGCGGCCCGACCGAGGGCAATCTCACTCCAAGAAGTGCAGACCCTGTGGCCGCAGACAGTTAGACAGGGGATGGCCGCTCGGCTCAGCACGCCCCTTTAGATCCTATCAGGGTCCACACACAGAGGTCGAGAGCCTCCCTCTGGGACACTCCAAGGTTAATGGTGGGTGCCAGATGTCCTCACCGCTCCGAGGCGCCCCTCACTTCCTACTTGGTCCCTCGCAGCACGCAACAACAGGCCTGCGTGCCACACTCACTGCATAGAGAGATTACAGCGGCTATCATGTAGGCCAGATTGGGTTCAGCCTTGCCCCAATGTATCATGACCTCACGGCCTCAGGAGGGCAGCCGTAAAGTCTCTTGGGGCTCAAGCCCAGATAATGCAGAGGGTCTCCCGCCACAGGGGTCAGGAGCTGCCCTCTGGGACACCTCAGGTAGATTAATGGGGGGTGGATGCCCTCGCTGCTCTGCTCCTTGCACCAGCTCCTATGTGGTACGGTCCACATTTAGCAGCGGGACTGTACCGCCACATGTCCTGTTCTAGGCCTCTCCTCTGGGCAACTCTGCACATCCCCAATGCTGCAGAAATGGAGACAACGCAGCACACTGGACACAGTGTTGTTTGTTGTCCACCTGAAAATGGCAGGCAGCCTGGGCTGTACAAATCTGGAAACTATCTCTGGATGGGAAGGATTAGAGGAGCATTACGCATGGGCCAGCCTCAGAGCTCGTTAAGATGCATCTGATGAGACCACCATCTTTCCCATGCCCCGCTCCCCTCTGCCTTTTTCAGACCAACTCTTTTCTTTCCTAACTCTGCTACTTACCTTCATTCGGCCCTATCAGCACTCTTCTCTCTCCTGGATCATTATAATTCTCATCTTCTCACTTTTGTCCATTCCCTTTACCTAGTTTTTCTTCTCCTCTGACTTTACCCCATTAACTCCCAGTCCATTTTTCTCATCTATCTTTCATCTTCCCAACTCAGCCCTACCACCAAGCTCCCATCTTTCACGTCTCCCTTTATCTTGCCCCACCAACTTGTTTTTCCTCTCCATTAGCACCTCTCTTTGCCCCGTGGATTTTTCCTAACAATATTAATGTAACACGAGTGAGATTTGGCACAATACTCTCTCTCCCACCAGCTCTCTTGCTCCTCCTTACTTCCCATAGCTCTATATTTTCTTTCTCTATCTCACTTCTCTTCCTTCCAGCTGACATTTCAGCCTCCCTTCTATTCTACCCCATCTCTCCTAAATCTAGTTCCACCCCTCTCTCTCTGCTCCTACACATGTCCATCATTTTGGTATAGTCAACCAACTTTAAACATTGCAGAAATCTCAGTAAAGTTCTCCCTAGGCCACACCAGCACTCTACTTGCTCAAAAATGGAAAAATGAATCTTTGAAGTCTCAGAAACCATGTTTTTTTTTAGATATCTTTAGGATTTTATGTAAGACAACATAAAGATTCCTTCTCTCCCTTTGAAATGCTCTTGTTCATCCCTTTTCTGGGGTTTCTGGTTTGTGTTTGTCTGAAAATGTATCAATAATCAATTAGCAATTATGTTAAATACATTTAAAAGCAAACCAGAAACCTCAGTTGAAGGGCAAGCCAGAGTGTCTTGAGGGAAGAGAAGAAGTTTCTACATCCTAATACAGTGGTTCTTAATCTTGTGACTTCTGAGGAAACCCCACTTAATCATTCCTGGAACCCAGGGACCACCACTGAATCATATTTTGAATCCCAGAACCCCCACTGAGTCATTACTGCAAGCCCGGCACCCTGGTCTGAGAATTTTCTATGATTTGAACTGCAAAACAATACACAAAAATATAGAAATACGCATTATTCACACAAATACACAAATGAATAAATATTTAATTTAAATGATACACAAATATATTAAAAAAAAGTGAAATTTTACTTTCAATAGGAAGGCTGCAGCGTCTCTAAGTTCAGTTAACGCCACTTATCGTCCATACTATATTCTATTTGATGCACTTGCACTGCTCCCATGTGTAGCAGCCTACCAAGCCTGGGCACTCACCAATGACTAAGCAACACACGCAGAGTAGTTATACAAGTCTTTATTCTTCAGTGTGTAATTAAGACCTAAACGTTCTAAACCTGCATTTACTTCATTACCCTCCAACGCTTACGTCACAGGTCTACAGATTCCATCGGGAACCAAAAGAGTTCTGTCATTCTTTACTTACACCAAACTACATCTCCCTCTTTGTTAAATAACAAGGTAAAACGTTTTACAATAAATAAATAAATGAATAAATACACTTTCTCAGTCATTGCTCTGATGTTGGTCCATTGCGGTGACTACGTCATCCATCCTCTCCTCCTAGACATTAAGGTTGCAGGGCAGTCCCCTGTCGTCAAGTGAGGGGTTGATAATTAAGCTTAAAGAGTGGTATTCAAAACAACCTTTATATCGAACGACTCTAATGCAGCACTCTGCACAGCTTTCTTTAGAGTCCTTATGAATTGTTCTACAAGGCCTGAGGCCAAGGAGGAGTGCTTTTCTGATTCTTTACATTAAGATGGCTGAGAAAGTCTCTGAACATTTGACTATTGAAGGGCTGGCTATTGTCAGATGTGTAGATCACAGGGATACACTATGTCGCAAAGTTGTTATCTAATCTTTCTATTACCTTTTCATGAGTAATGGATGAAAGATCTACCAATGGAAAGCAGAAGTATTCATCACCAATGACCATCAAATGATGTCCATTCTCAAAAGGACCAAAGAAATAAACAGCAATTCTCTCCCAAGCATTGTTAGGCAATTCTGACATGTTTAAATGGTGCTGAGTAACATTGGATGAGAGACAGTTGCATAAATGTAAACCCTTTAACTCTCTTTCAACCCTTTCATTGAGATGAGGAAACCAGACTCTGCCTCAAAGAGCTCTCTTAGTGGCAACTATTCCTTGGTGTTCTTTATGGGCCACCTCAATTACTTGCTGTCGTAGACTCTCTGGAATGGCAATTGTGAAGAGGCCTTCCTGGGTTAGAGACAGTTCATCTCTAACATTTCTACATTTTAAGGATTCACTATCACTTTGTGAGCATTCAAGAGTGCTGGTTACAAGATTGGTGAGCCATGATATCTTTCAATGTCAGCATGTGTCACAATCTTGGCTCATGGCAATTTGTTCTAATTCCGGTGTGCTCAATTTTACAATTACATTTATGTATACTTCAGCCCTCTTAGATGGGGTGCCAAGGCATTGTAATGGCACTTTTGAAAAATAATCAGCAGGATTTTGATCTTTTTCAGGACAGTGAACAATTGTGTAGTTGTATTCTTGTAAACTCAGACCCCAACATTCAATATGAGGAGGCATCTTGGCTTTTGGATTGCTTAATATTATCAATAGTGCTTGATGATTGGTCACTACTATGAAAGGCTTTCCATATAAGAACACATGGAAATATATTTACAAGCCCACATCACTGCAAAGCTTTCTTTCTTAGGTTGTGAATAAGCATGTTATGTTTGTGACAAGCTTTTACGGGCGTAAGCCAAGATATGCCTTCGGACATTTGACTGTCCATTGTGCTATGCAAGGATTGCACCAAATGCGACATGGCTAGCATCAACAACAACCTCTGTATGAAGTTTGGATCAAAGTAGGTAACTTCAGTGGTATTCCCAATAGTTTGCTTACTTCTCTTGAAACTTTACTCACACTCTTGTGACCACTGAAACACAACATTCTTTTCCTCAGTTCTCATAACCCTGACCATGGCAAAGTATTTGTAGTAAGCTGGCTCTTTATATGATATATCAAGAATCTGATATACCATGTAAAGAGTCCAGGGGTTCCCTTATGAGTGTATAAAGACTTGCTATGCAATCCCAAAGTGCTCTATCAGGGGGTAGTGTGGTCGAGCAGGTGTGACACAGAGGACTGCAAGACATTTCCAAATACACACAGTGAATAATAAATGACACACGATTTATAGAGGGGATCCAAACCAATTTATAAAAAAAGAAGGTATCTTTATATATGTTTAGGCATCGAGAAAAATTATTCAGGTAAGTATGTGTTTAAATATCAATTCTTTTCACTTTAAAAAGTGGACACAGTGCAATTTCTGGGTTCTGCAATGTTATCTTATGGAAGGAAGAACAAGTTCTTCAAACAGGTATAGTACAACGACTTACAAGACCAATCCCCAGGATTTAAGGTGAGTGCTGGTCAAGGTCTAAGGCAGCACAAACAGTACACCACCAGCAGCAGGAGGGTGGCCGGGTGCAGGGTTCAAATCAGCATTGGGTTTTCAATGTATTTCAATGGAGATTGGTCACTGTGAAAAGAGGCTGCAGGCTCTGGCCTGGAGGCCAGTCGGGCTGAACCAGCAAGTGGGCTCAGGTCTTGTGATGCCCGTGGACGGGGGCACTCCTTTGGTCTTCTTCTCTTCTTCTCCAAGGCCTGGGGGCAATGAATGCAGGGGTGTCCTTAGGTGTCTGGTTTTTCCTTACCGGAGCAGTTGCAGTTGAGGAGGCCTGCGTGCAGAGGCTGAGGGCAACGTCGGGTGTCCAGAAGGGGTGAAAGCTCAATGGACTCAGGCTCTGGAGGGCTCGGTGACCTTGTTGGCACTGGTGGCCCACTTCAACTTGGGCTGGAGGCGACAGATGCAGTGGTGGCTTCTGGTGTCATGTTTTGGTTGTTCTGGACGCCTCAGAGCCTTTTCTCTTGGTGTTTCTTCAGAACAGGTCTGCGGTTCTTGATAGGTCTTGAGGTTTTTTTCGAAGGCAGGCAGTCCTCCCAGGTTTCTGGGGCCAACAGCTGCAGTAGGAGTTCACTTTGGCACAATTTTCAACGAGGGATTCAGACCGGCCAGCAGGGATGGTACCAGGTCAGTTACTCCTACTCTCTGCTTTAGCGGCTCTTCGGTGTATTCTCTCTTCTTAGGTCATGAGAATATGCTTCTCTGGTGTCAGAGACTCCCCTAAATACTGAATTTAGGGTTTTTGGGTAGCAGCCAATGACCTACTGACAATTGGGGTTACTATGCCCCTTATATGATCACTTTTTGTGGGAAGTAGGCATAACCGTGTCCTAGAATTCCTAAGTATGCATTTACAAAGATGGCTACTTCTGAAAAATAGTGTCCACCTTACAGTAGCCTACTTTAGGGGTGGTACTAACCTGGAGGTGGCACCCCAAACTGACTAGCTAATTTTCCCGCCTGTTCCAAGTGCTAAGGGGGTTCTGAACAGAAGGTGGCTTCCTCTCCTGTGAGGGGAGACAGATACACCTTCCATGAAGCATGCTGGCCATTTGAGGCTAATCAGCAGGTTATCCTGTGGGAGGGGCAGGCTTTTGTTCTGTGTCTCCTGAGACCAAAGGATCTCACTCCTTTTCACCAGTGCCCAACACATTTTAAAATGGATTCCCTTGTCACTTGTACTGGCAGTACAGAAATTACAAGCACAGGGGCATATCTGCTCATGCAGATATGCCTTCACATGTATTATTCAACACCCTGCTTTAGGGCTGTCAGGCCTTCTGTAGGGGTGACTTCCAAATATTACATGCGGTATTAAGGACATGGCACACAGGGATGTGTGACATGTTGCATTTTCACTTTCGTCTTCACCAAGACACGCAGCCAACAATGGCAGTCTTACATGTGCTTAGTGAGGGGTCCCTTAGGGTGCCACAATTTGTGCTGCATCCCTTAGGGACCCTCATTAGTACCTCAGACCTGAGGCACCAGAGTGCCATTTGCTAGGGAATTGCAGCTGGTGCTAAAGATTTTGCCAATTGGGGGAACAATTGTACAGTTTTGAGAAAGAGTTCTGGCACTGAGGACCTGGCTAGAGGAACACAGTGCACTTTCAGTCGAAATCACATCATTTACCAGACAAAATGTGTGGGTGACCATGTCAAAAAGGGGCACTTTCCTACAGTCTTGTATGTATCTAGAACAGTACCTGGCCATCACAAAGGAATTAACGTAACATAGAAAGGTCCTATGGGGGATTAGCAGTAGATAGCGTTTGCACTTTAGCTGGGTCTGGAGTCATACCCCCATCAGAAAAGATATGGCCAAAAAATTTAAATTTTGTGTGATGGAATTCCCATTTCTCAGCTTTCGACGTCAAACCAGCATCATTTAGCAAACAACATACTTGCATGAGAGCTTTGTCATACTCTTTCTGAGTATCTTCGAATACTAATATGTCATCTATCTATTTGAAGGAATTTATAACAGGCTGTATGATACGTCGGATGACGTCTTGGAAAAGCAATGCAGCAGAGGATATACCAAAACTCAGTCACTTATAGCGAAAAAAACAAATGTGTGTAGAAAAGTTTGTAATGTACCTGCAATTCTCTAAAAGTTCCAACTGGTGATATCCTTTCTTTAAGTTGAGTCGAGAGAAAAACTTTGCACCATTCAATGGAGTTATCATATCAGCAATGTATGGACCTGAATATTGTTCTCTCTCGATTGCCTTGTTGGCCTGCCAAATGTGAACACACATGCATACAGTTACTTCACTGTGTCTTTTAGGCACTACTACTACAATGGAAGAAAACCATGGCATTGGACCAGCGGAGTGTTCATTGATATTATGTCGGAGCACCACATTATGTTACCATTCAACGGCTTCTTGCAAGTGAAATGCAATTTGTTTGTATCTTTGGGCAACAGGACAAACATCGTCATTTATATGTAACTTTTCTTTCATAGTCTTGAGCTTTCCTAACCCATGAAATAATGAAAGAAATTGACTTACTATGTCATGATGACCATTCATATTGTAGTTCACTGATATCAGTCCTATAGCAGCAGCAGTGATAAAATCGAAGCTGTACCTTGAAGTACACTTGTACCACTGTGTTCTTGTGTTTCATTGTAGCTACAAATGAACCTTGACTTTTATAAAGGTGTCAACGCAGCCCATGTATATAATTTAGTTTTCAATTTTGTAAGCTGTGGTAAGAAAGACAATTCCCAATACTCCTAAGGCATAAATGTTTATTGACGCACCGCTATCAATAATAAAAGGTATAAAACAACCATTTATCTTCAGGGTAATCTTTAGACAATGTCTGGATCTCTTTAGTGCTTTTTCATGTTAATCTTTCTTTCATCTGTTTTTTCTCATATTTGACTAGTCTCACATGTGCATTCCTCTCCTGAGTTAACAACGACATTGCACTATTATCATTGTCACTTTCAATTGAAACCGAAATGGAGGAACTCTTTGACGATGATTTTAATGACGATCAACTTTGGTTGGTGTCGATTTGCCTCAGTTGGCGTGACTGCTTGGCTTTGTGTGAGTGTGTCGAATGCAGCGCTGTTCGGCCATTTGTCTTCATGCTGTGAAACACGTACTTTTCCCTTCACTTTGCAAACCGTCAGAAAATGGTTCGCTTTGCCACAGGCACTGCAAATCTGTCCAATGTTGGGACATCCACCATCATGTGGAAACAACAGTCCACATCTGTAACAATTTATTTTTTCTGTGGAGACATCGCATTGTGTCCCTCAGCTTAGTGCTTTGGCTTACTTTTCAGGTTCATCACTGATGCATTCTGGGCACCTCTAGCCTCCATGCCAGCTGCTGGTCGATTAGCATGCTCTTCAGCTCAGGCAGCCGGGAGGACTTGCTCTAAGCTCAGAGTTTCCTTCCGTATTCATCATTGAAAGGAATCTGACAGATATACATCTATACCTCTGAAGCATATAGCTTCCTCGTCATTAAATTCACAGAACTTACAGTGTTTTATAAGGAGATCCAGTCTCTCGAAAAATTAATTGAAGGTTTCACCTACTGTCTGGCGTTCTTGACCGAAGATGTATCTCTCGTAATCTACATTTGGCACTTGATTGAACTTGACATTCAAGTCTGCTTTGATTTGATTGCATGTCACTTCCCCATTTTGTGATATCAGCCATGTTTTTCAGATACTTGATAATCTTTTTGTCATCTAGTGCATCTATGAAATCTTCAAAAGTCTATCCAAGCAGCCCATCAATTACCAATATTGGGTTTTTTGGCAGTATAAAAATGACGATGGTGGTTTTAAGGAAACATCAGCAGTGTAACCATTGGTGGAAAGCAGTGGCCTCTCTACTCCTTCTTGGTGAACTTGCTCATGCAAACCATCTCTAGAGCCTTGTTGCATGCTGGCTTCAGGGTCAGACTGACAGTTGGAGGAGCTTTGGCCTCGCCTTGCTCTCCATTGAAGCTCTTTACTTTGATGGAGTCTGAAGAGTTGTTCTGAGCCCCCACTCAGTAGATTTGGTAGTGGGCCACTTCGTTTATGGACAGCACGACAAGCACAACCCCGGCCCTCCCTCTGAGGCCAATTCACAGCAGGCTGTGGTATGATGATGCTCTTTAGTTGTTCCAGTAAGTAAAGTATTTTCGTGTTGGAATGATTTGCTAAGCAGATAACATTATGATATTCTAATGACTTTATGCTTAAATGTCTCTTTGTAAACACCTGGTTGATCTTTGCTTAATAGCACATCAGATTACAGCTTAATTTGCAATGGATTATATCAAAATACGCTGCTTTTCAAAACCTGCCTGCATCAGCCTTTCGCACTATCGCTCCATATTGCATATAGCATTAATTTGCATAGTAGCGAGGGCCCTTTGTTCGCGGCAGTCTTATTAGATACCTTCCTGCACAAAATCAATAAATTCAGGCGATTTCCTCTTTCTATGTCTGCTGCAGAATGCAAAACACATAGAAAAAGGTAAAAATAAGGAGAAATCTAAATATTTCTTCCTCGTTGCGCCTCCTTAACGCCACCCCTGGAGTAGCGTTAAATTCTGACGCATTGCCAGGGTTACAATTTCTTGTAAATCTGGTAATGCTTCATATTTGATGGGTGTTGCGTGGGAAAAACACCCACAGCAACACCCATGGAACGCCACTTTCACGCAGTGTTCTGCGTAAATGGGGCTCATATTTACAAAGTCCTGAAAAGGCACATAAAGTGGCTTTACGTGGTCATCTAAATATGATGGGGCACATTGCGCCACCAGAACCTCAAAAAAGTGACGTTCCGGTGCGGAAGGGATGCTTAACCTACAATTTCTAATTCCTTCACATTTTCAGAACATTTTACATTTTTCAATTGTATATTTTACTTATTAATTTATATAAACTTTATTAATCTGTTAGTATTTTTAAATTTTCTAAGTAGTCCGGGACACCATGAGATGGCTTTACGGACCCCCAGGTGCCCCCGTTCTACAGGTTATGAATCACTGTCCTAATATATAAAAGTAATTGATCTGAGAAGCAACAACCAGTGACAGCTTGGCAAAAATGCAGCAACTCTTTATTTCCTATAAATTAATTGAAAATAAAAATTGAGAAAACACAAAAGTGTGGAACAAGGGTATTCGTTTAATTTCAGATATCTGGAGAAGTACAGTGATATCCAAGATTTCAGTAGTCGTGAAGTGACAAATTCAGTGAAATAAGTGCATAGATTTATGGAATTCTCAATTTCTTTTTTAATCGCTGTTTCATTCCAGGACTCCTTAATATCACCGGTCCCATTACTAGGCTGACCAAAGCATTTCACATATGGAAGTGAGTCTTTCCCACTGTACGAGTCTCATAACATCTGGATGCAGAATTATCTTTTGTCAAATAAATCACCGCCTCCCCGTTTTGGTATTGGAGCTGTATTGTCACAAAAGAATGAAGAGACAGAAGCCTTGCGGTAGCGTAATATTCTTGAAAGATATCCTCAATCTGACTAAATTACATTATCTGTATTAGAAATTACTTGCAATTAATGAATCAATCGCTCAGAGGCTGTACTGAGAAAAGCATATTCATCCTGTATGGACAGACCAGACTCTTATTCTAAAATCAATAAAATATGCAAATGTTGTCCTTGGACTTTGAATTCTCTTCTTTTCCAGATACCATTATAGTTATAACTATTGATTATCATTCTCGGACATGCCAAGGTAAGGCAAATGCCATGTCTCACCATGAAGAAAGGCCTGATGCCAAGCTGCCTCCCCTTACATTATCATGGTTATCCTGAGGGATTCCAGAGAATTTCCTCCATTTGTAGCATAGGTTCAGCAATTTAATCAGGAAATAGATAAACAGATGGACCTGAGTAAAAAAAGAAACAGATCATAGACCTAATCTATTGAGGACAATCTTTGTTAATTCCTACCAAACGTTTGCAACATCATCCCATATCCCGATACTATAACTCACCTGTGTTTAGACATCTTTGAAAGAGAGACCCACAGCAGAAATGGACAGTGCTTTCAATGGATTTTATAGTGGATCTTCTCAAGACCGAAAGGTACACACCATTTTTGGTGCTAATAGACTTTTCAGACATTGTATTCCCTTGGAAGAAATCCCCACAGAAACAGATTTGGAAAAAATTGTCTTGGATCATATCATCAAGCTTTATTCATTTCCTGACTGTATTACAGAATGTTTCTGGAAATAACTTGTGAAACAAGTTGAAACAACACACTTCAGTCCAAATTTACTAAGATTTCATGCAGTGAAGCACAATGTCCAAATATGCTCTGCAGTGTAGCACGGAGGAGAAAACATAGCACCTTATCTAAAGATATTGACCTGCTGCTGGTCTTATGCCCACCTAGAGTTTAGATTGTCTGTTTTTCGGCATTTTGATGCTTAGTGTCCCCTTTGGTTCAGTCTCACCACAGAGCATCACAGTGTTCATTTTCAGCAGTCAGTGGAAACCTGCGCCTGCATCTCTTTTTTCTTCTGTTTCCAGGAGAAAAGATGCCAGCCATAGGCTTGGAGCGTGATCCGGGTTGGCCACAGTAGAATAAAGCAGTGGGAGCTGCCATCCAGCGTCCTCGCAGATGGGGTGCATGTCAGTGGTGTAATGAAACTTGAGCCCCTCCCCCTGCAAAGTACATGGAGGGGCCCCCCCTCCAGACTCACTCAGGAGCTCTCAGGCCAGGGTACTGTGCTGATGGAGCCACCTGGAGCTCGGCCCCCCGCACTGAGGGGGCTGCGGAGGGCGTTTATTACGCCACTGGTGCATGTACTGAATATTGGCAAAGGCTGACAACAAGAGTTGGAATGAGTTCTGGGTATTGTGGTTAGGTGCAGCAAGTGGCCCATCATAGCGTTAGGGGTCAAATTGGCATGAGGGCAGCTATAGGCACACCATCAAGTGCACCATCTTGATTATGGCAGCAGAGTTTGCCTCAGACATAGTTCTTGGTTCTACCAGCACAGTCCACCTCTGTCTCAGTTCTGTTGAGAGTGGCAATGGCTGCTTTAGCGGAAGTTGGGTTACAGCTGTGGCATCCACCTCAGGCACAATTCTTGGTCACAGCGGTAACAATTCCTTTCTGTGGTTCTTAAATTTAAAGAGACTGTGCCCTGCGCTCCTAAGACCAGGGTCGTAGCTTAGTCAGTAAGATGGGGGGACTTGAGTTTCAGATTTTCCGACAATCAGGCTAGCATATAATGTTTTAATACATTATAGGACAAGCAGGGTGCATGAGAGGGGCCTAATGGACTGTGGAAAGGGAGAGGAATGTGGATTGGTAGGAGTACTAAGAGAGAAAACACAATGGGGTATATTTACAAGAATTGCCGCTAATTAGCGTTAGCGTTAGTTAGCGGCAATTTTTGTAACGCTGCCTATCGACAAAAACTATTGCCCTATTACTGACGTATGTACAATACGTTGCTACAGGGAGATAGTATCAGCTACGTGTGGCGAAAACTGCTGCTAACACTAGCGTCAAGGTGATAAAATGTATGCCACTAGCGAGCGAAAAGTGACAAAAGGCCAATTTAGAGGCAAACAAACTCACATTAGTCAGCCCAAAGTCACTTTTCTGCCTCTAGAGGCAAAAATAGCCTATAAGTCCACCACCAAGGATAAACAGAAAATAAAAACAATGGAATACAGAATGAATCAGCCATGGCCAAGTTCAGTACAGGTAAACAACTGTGCCCCCTTCACCCCCCACAACCCACAACAGCCAGGACGACTAGCCAGAGCCCATGGGGAAAAGGAAATGCAGATTCAGGGCTCCATTTATGTAAAGATGCACATCGCTGGGGAAAACCAGTGATGAATCACTTTACATAGTGCTTGTCTTGAGATACCATGGCAGCCGAAGCATGGACACTCCCTGGAGGCCTTGCTGGGCCTGCGTCTGAGACCTGAAGTGGGAGCCGGAGGTGCTGTGGAGTTGCTGTGGCCTTACGGTGGAGGCGGGCTGTTTTGGTGCCAAGCCCTTTGGGCTTGGCGGTAGACATTGATGCATCGGCGATGCACCTTACCTGGTGGTGAAGTCTGGCAGGATGCATGGAGACATGTTGCTGACCTGTATGCCTGGCGCCCCTCGGAGCTGTGATTGGTAGAGGCTCCTGCGCACCAATATAGGGATGTCTGCATAGCATAACACTTTGTCACCACTACACCGGGGCTCACAGAGGACATTGCCAATGGTGGGCTGCGCCTCTCTACACCACAGGCTGGAGGATTTGGCAAGGGATGCTGTGGAAGGTAAGGCCCCTGAGCTGCACCATACTTGTGTGGCGGAAGAGCTGCAACTTCATGCCTAAGGTGCCCTATTGCATCACCTGCATCGGGAAGTTCCCCAATGCACTTGGCCGCAACTGCTGTACCCAGGATACAAAATGAGAGGAAAAGGCATGCAATGTATTTACCAGCATTGTATGATCATTCAATCCTCCTTTGTTGATGCTGTGATCCACCACAGCCCCACCCCTCCAGTGTCCTTTCCCGTGTTTCCCACCTTCCAGCTGTCCAGTCCCCAACAGCACTACTTAATGGCGCCCGCTGTGCAGCCATGCACAGCGGGCGTGCCACTGGTGCACCAAATGCACGCCAATGGCAAGCTTGTCTGTGTTGTTTGCACATGGACCATGCCCAATGCCATGGACCTTGCCTCTCGGTCACTTTACCGCTATGATGCCAGCACCCTCCTCGCCCTCAACTCTGGATGCCACACTGCCTGCCATCTAGCATCACTGAAGAATAGCCTTGCACCCTTTGCTTGCCAAAACTGCAAATGCACCTTCTGCCACATCAGCACACTAGCACCTTTCGCCCCCCAGCCAACCAACATCGCACCTGACCGGCTCAACTGCACCCTCCTCAACGTGTGGCCCCTTCACAACTCTTCAGACATCGCCTTTTTCACTGAAACCTGAAACAACCTCTGCCCCGGACAGTACATTGCCATCGCCATGCCCGACGGCAACAACATCACCCACAAGGACCACCCTAACCACCCTGGAGGAGGCATTGCCATCGTCTACAAAAGAGCAATCCCAATGACCTCACACACTAATGACCCAACGGCGACCATGGAATACCTCCACTTCCAGATCCAGACCAAGCATAACACCACCCTCAGCAGGCCCCCTCTCCTACAGGCCCCCGCCCCATGACCCCCCATTCACCAATGCCATTGTAGACCTCTTCGCACGCCAGGCTCTCTCCATCCACCAACTACATTCTACTCGGAGACCTCAACTTCCACCTGGACAACCCCAGTGACCAGAACACCACCACCCTCCTAGAGAACCTTGGTAACATCAGACTCAAGCAGCTAGTCACCTCACCGACCCACATAGCCAGACACACGCTTGACCCCATCTTCCCCGCCAACAGGAACTTCAACCAAAGCCACACCACCAAACTCTCCTGGACCGATCATCATTGTATACATCACGCCTTCACCACTCCCACTGTACACCACCACCATCATCGCCAATCCCCCGCGCATCACCGTGGTGTCAGGAGGATCAAGAGCAGCCAGACAGCGGTCTGTAATAGCACAAACTGCAAGAATTCACCTCGGGTGATGGCACCAGGAAATCAAAGGAGCTGCCACATATGTAGCGGGAAAGGGATACTCACGAGTGATGCACAGGGGATTGGCGTGGTTGTCCTGGCCCGGAGAGTGCAATGGATAGGAACGGCCTCGGCCAACCCCGTTGTACTCGTTTTGGGTACTGGGCGTCACCGCACACTCTCTTGCACCATACCGATCTGCACGAGCCATCTGACACAGCCCCCCTCTATGCCCCAAGTCATGGGACACATAACCAGACTTCTTTTGACACCTTGATCTGAGGGTATCGGGCGAACCCTAGGTCACTGCGACAGGTAGGGCCATCTTTTTAACCATACCTGCCTTTTTACTATGCTATTCATATTCCTAATTAAGAGGGCACTAGTTGCTTCAGTGTCCATACCTTCTGGAATACACTGACACGAACCCCTGACCCCAAAGGGGAAAGTTACCACGTAATTGTTGCCACTGATTTATTTTTTACACCGCCGCCACATGGTTTGCCACAGCACTTCAGCATGTAGCATGACTTTCTCACTGTTTGAGTGCTGCATGCGCATAGTTTTAAACTGTATGACGAATGCCAAGTTCACCCTAAATTTGTGCTGTGAATATCTTGTTTCATTACAGGTTGTCATTCTAGATTGACAGGTACCACATTTAGGGTACTGTGTGTCGTCTTTCACTTGCACTACCACTGATCACCTTCAATAGTATAGATAGATCCTACCACTGGTCCTGAAGAATTGCCGTCTACTTGACAAATTGGCAAGAAACATGTCAACCTTAGAGCACATCACCGCAGGGGTGTGCCACACTAAGGGGTATATTAGGATGGCGGGCGGACTTCAGTCCGCCCGCCACCCTAGCGGTGCCGGGACCGTCCGCCAGTGGTCCGGCGGTCCTGCACCACCAATTAGGATGCCACCGCCACTGTGGCGGTGGCATCCTGTATATATTGCATTGTGGCGGGCGGCACTGTAAGCAGCACCCGCCACAATGCAATATATGTATGTTGTGCATTGGTATGCACAACGTAACAGGCACCGTGCGGTGCCTGCCACCTTGTGCGTACCAATGTTGGGGGGTACCCCCTGGGGGCCCGCAACAGGCCCCCAAAGAAATCCCTGCATGCCTTTCCATGGCGGAGTCTCCACCATGAAAAGGCATTGAAAATGTCACATCATAATTTGGATGGCCATTACGGGACGATTGCATACTGGCGGAAAAGTGGTGGACGGTCTTTCCTTCAGCCGCGGTAACCCCGCCATGCTAATATGGTGGGGGTAAAAGGCCGTCCGGCGGGGTGTTTTGGCGGGCGGAACGCCACAACTGCAGCAATGCGTGACTTTAGTGCTAACAGATAAATCAGGATTCCAGATGTATCTGTCATCGTTTGCGACATGTAGAGCTGTACAGTAAATATGGCGCATCCATGGTGTCTCAATGAGGGCGCATTGAAAAGTGTTGCAATACAGTTTTGTCGCAGTGATGCAACACTTTTCATGAATGAGGCCCAGGAATGCGCCCTATCTTATTGATAGGGCGCATTCATGACCTTTTGTTGTGGTGCAGGGCAGAGCAGCAATATTCCTTGCAGCGCTGTCCTTCAGCCAAACATCCTATATGTGGACCCAAGTGTTTGCACCAAATTTAAGACCAGCAATTGTTTGGTCTTAAAATACTGCCTCTAACTGGACTTAGTAGCAGTTTTGGAGGGTTATCGACATGTGGGAATTTCAGTGTAAATATTGCAAAGTGTGGTTAGCGGCAGTTTTAACACAGGAATGCATTTTCCTTCCATCCAGCCCACAGAAGTGGCAATCTTGAAAATTCACGTTTATGCTGGAAAAGTGCCGCTGACTGCAGTGAGCGGCAACTTGTGAATAAGTCAATAAAAAAACCACCATGACGTCAAAAAATCGACGATACAGCGGTGTTAAGTTCTTGTAAAAGTGCCCCAATGTTTTTTCAAATAGCCAATATTCTGAGGACTTTTAAAACAGAGGGGGTGAGAGTGTGTGTGCCTTTTTGTCTGTTTAAAAATCCCTGGTGAAATCCGACATCCCACAAAACTCTACTGAAAGTACCTGTCACCAACTATTTATATTAGGAGGTGTAACAACCCAAACACCCCCTGAAATTACGTCCTAGACTAGAACTTCAGATTGCTCTCCACAATCTTCTTTTTGTGATTGAATCTGACACCACCAGGGCCTAGCTGCTTCTGGCAATCCCTGAGGAGTCGCTTCTCCTGCAGGATTGGCAGGCTTCTCTCGCAGAAGGCAGGCTGGCTTCGCAACACTCAGGTCATGGAAACATCATCTTCGAGCACGGCTAGATTGCAGGTGATGTCCCCTTACTTCTGGGAAGCTGGTTGTTCGGCAGACACCAGGTCTTGTTGCAGAGCTGTCCCCTGAGCACTCTGCGGAGCACTCCCTTTTATTGTAAAAAGGGAATTAGGAACAGGAAGAACAAGTGGGTCAGTGGCTCCCTCTGTTTTAAGGTACAAAAAGACAGGAGATGAGGATTATTTATTGGGACTTTCGCAACTGGGTTGGGGGAGTTTTTTTCAAGTGTCGTCCTTTCATAGATACTTTACAGACACAATCTTTGTGCAGGGTGATGCTCCTCAAAGCAGGTAAAACTCCAGCCAGGAGCACCCATAGCAGAGACACAAATAAATCTGAGATCTCTGCACCTGGTCTAGGTTAGTGCATAAAAGCGGATCTTTACATGAGTGAGCCAGCAGACCACCACTCAGTGACACAGATAAAAAGGTTTGGATACAACTCAGGATTCACAAAACAGGTTACGCTGCCACCATCGCTCTACAAGCTAAACCAACCACACGGACAGTAGTCCACCATCTTTAAATGATGGCACACTTGGTGCACCTTTTCAGGTCACAAGACAGGTCCAGGACCTGTCCAAGGACAGGCCTAGGGCTATGCACACACTAGTGTGAGCCTAAGGACAAAAATTAAAAAAACAGGATTCCATCAAGGCCGTAGCTTGGTCAGTGAGCTTGGGACTCTGTGAACTTCAGATTTCCCAACAATGACGCTGGCACATGATGATAAAATACATTATATGACAAGTAGGGTGCATGGGATGGGCTTAAGGGGCAGTGGAAAGGGAGAGGAATGCATATTGGTATGAGTTCTAAGTAAGAAAGACACATTATTTTGTGAATAACCAACAATTTTGAGGAGTTTCAAAACAGAGAGTGCATGTGTTATCAGTCTGTTCATGCAAAAATCCCAGGTAGAATCAGACAGACACCTCACCCTACCCAACTGAAAGCACCTGTGCCCAACTGTTCATCAGAAAATACATTTATTAGGGGGGTGTAACACCCCAAACACCCTCCCTGAAGCTATGCCCCTGGATACCATATACTCACAGTCTTGCACTTGAACTGATGGGTAGGATGAATGTACTCAATACAGGGGGCATTTTCAATGGAAAGTGTGGCTGAATCACAAATACACATTGCCAACCACCACTGTTATGTACAGAATAGAGAGAGAAAGGTATATAGTTACAGATGTGCAAGTGTAATATGGAATTTATTACCATTGTTGAGTGTGAGAAGGGATCATAGCTCACGGGGTGGGGAAGCCAGTGGAGTGAAGCCTCAAGTTGGTCTTGATACACCACTCCTACTTCAACAATGATAATAAACACCATAATTCACTCAGCATATCTGTAAGCATGATGTATGCCATGCAGTTTTTTTATATGCAATAATGTGCACTCAGATAAAATTAAAATACTAGGCCTTGTGGGTAATGGTCCAGTGGTTTTCTTTTATAAAGTGGTTTATTATGAAATATTTGAGTCATCAATCAGTGTTTTCTAACTTCAGTGACACTCCATGTCTCTCTCTCTCTATATATATATATAGTTACACAGGAAAATAACTGTTGGGAATTCGATCCTCCACACTAGTAGCACCCACCCCAGGCATCTGATCAAGAGCATCCCCTATGGGGAGTTCCTAAGAATTATAAGGATCTGCAGCAATGAGAAAGATTTGACGATATGTCTAAATCAGTGTGTACAGAGATTCTTAGAGAGAGGTTACAATATGGCAGATTTGAGATCAGCGTTAACCAAAATACATGGCCCATCGAAGCTGATTTGCATATAGCCAGTGTCTAACCCAGGGTGGTGTGGAGTGCAAAAAAACGATGGATTTAGGCCCAGATCCTTGTACTGGGGTGAATGTATGACATTGTTCTACATTCTGTCCATCAACTGTGTTTTTTGCAATTTTCACCCCGAGTGGGCTGGGTATGCTCAGACGTGAGTCCCAGGCTCTCCACACCACTGGAGTCAAGCTATCCAGGCTGATGAAGGCTGATAGCCAGAAACCGGTCCTTGGATGCTAGATTCCGGTCTGGGAAAGACATGGCTTGGTAGTTCGGACTGGACTGTTCCCATGAGGCACAGGGTCAGAGCTGATTTGCATATAGCCAGTCTCTAACCCAGGGTGGTGTGGAGTGCAAAAAAACGATG
The DNA here is from genome assembly GCF_964261635.1 of Lissotriton helveticus. Taxonomy (NCBI): domain Eukaryota; kingdom Metazoa; phylum Chordata; class Amphibia; order Caudata; family Salamandridae; genus Lissotriton; species Lissotriton helveticus. The sequence continues at coordinate 1,502,779,315 of NC_136061.1, forward strand.
GATTTAGGCCCAGATCCTTGTACTGGGGTGAATGTATGACATTGTTCTACATTCTGTCCATCAACTGTGTCTTTTGCAATTTTCACCCCGAGTGGGCTGGGTATGCTCAGACGTGAGTCCCAGGCTCTCCACACCACTGGAGTCAAGCTATCCAGGCTGATGAAGGCTGATAGCCAGAAACCGGTCCTTGGATGCTAAATTCCGGTCTGGGAAAGACATGGCTTGGTAGTTCGGACTGGACTGTTCCCATGAGGCACAGGGTCAGAGCTGATTTGCATATAGCCAGTGTCTAACCCAGGGTGGTGTGGAGTGCAAAAAAACGATGGATTTAGGCCCAGATCCTTGTACTGGGGTGAATGTATGACATTGTTCTACATTCTGTCCATCAACTGTGTTTTTTGCCATCGAATGTACCAACAACTCGTAGTGAGGAAAATATCATTCCTTTAAACGAACGGAGTGAATCGAAAAATGAGAAACCACCTGTCAGATTAATAACTATGTATAGTTGTCATCATAAACAGGTCAGACAAATTATTACTAAGAACTGGCCTATCTTGAAATCTGACATCTCTCTATCTTTGGAAATAGAAGATTCACCATCTATTACATTAGACGCGCAACCTGTATGAGGGATGTCGTGGTAAAATCTAGCCCTGAGGTGCAAGAAAAAGGAAATTAGTTATCAAATAGGGCAGGATTTTACAAATGCTGCTCCTGCAGGCCATGTAAATTTGGTGTGAACAAAACAGAACTGTTAGATGCTTTTTCCCCAAGTCCCTGTAAAATCAAAGGACCGTTCACATGCAAAACTGACTATGTGGTCTATGTTTTAGAGTGTACTTGTCAGTTAAGCTATATAGGCAGTACAAAACTTCAAGTGTTCAATCGCATTCTCCAGCACTTACATGTGATTGTTAACTCTGATTCAGTTACCCTGTGGCACAGCATTTCAAATTAGTACACCAAAACAACTTAAATGATCTTAAATATTTTGTAATTGATGCTGTGCCAAATTCTATTAGAGGTGGCAACAGGGAAAAGAAATTACGGCAACTGGAAAGCCAATATATTGTAAATTCGATACAAAAATGCCGAACGGTTTAAACACGGGGGAAGATTTATAAACATTTTTATGAATATTGAACCTCTAGATATGCTGCTATGCTCTTGATTTTACTGTGATGATGATTTTTATGGACTGTTGTTTTAATTATGTGTAAATGTTTTTATGTGGGTTTTAGCCTAATTTTTTACTAGATTTTAACTATTTTTACTGGCTATCTGGTTTTACTGGTTTTTATCTGGTGTTTGTGAGGTGGGAAGCTGCACTGATTGCTGTGTGCATGTGATTTTAACTTGAATCTATAGATTATTATCGTGTACTTTATTGGTTACAATACAACTTTATGAACAAGAGATCATGAATTCGTGCAATAATCATCGAATTGTTATGTATTTAAATGAAATTGATAGGTATTGTTCAAACATTACTATGACACTTTAGTCCAAATGCTCTCTTCTTTTGTACTAACTTGCACTTGCACTTTATTGCAATAAGTATTGATATTGTAGTCCGATGCAATTTGCCTCTTTATTCATTATTGTTTCAAAAATGGCAAGCTAATCATGGAACTAATGATATAGTTGCATTTCTGTTAAATTTAAATATTGCACTATATATAATTTTTTTAACACAATAAATTGAAATACTGTCGGGAACGTTTAACACCTTTTGATACAGCCTACTGAACATTATAAGAAGATATGTACTTGATCTCATTATAGCGGATGCATTATTTGGATATATATTTTAAGGGCACTTGCCCAGTATTGCTCATGTGTGTATATATGCATACATTAATCCGCATATATGGATCTTAAAATTAATTGATTTTAGACCTACCTTGATTCAACTCACAATACTTATTGAAAAATGTTTCAAGAACAGGCATGTTGGTGGTCTGAAATATGTACAAGCATTTAAAGTCTGTTGTTCACTTCTATGACTGCTGGGAGGAGCTAGTTTCCAATATGACAGCATTTGGCACTTGGGTGGTCAGGGCATGTCATGTGATCAAGACCAGATTCTCCGGTCGAAACGCGTCATGACTGCTGATTTTGAAATGAAGCACGAAATTTGAAAAGACTTGCTGTTTGGTGGTCCGTTCCCTGGTCGCGCTGCTCTGAGGGAGGTGGAAAGGCGCAGTGGCATCGGGATTGTGCCTGTTTGTTTATTTATCTAGAGGTTTTCTATAGCGCTGGCCAGACCCCGTGGTATCGGAGCGCTTTACAGTAGAACAACACAGATAATCATCAGATACAAAATAAGGGAGGAACATAAAACAGAGGAGTACAAGAAATAAAAGAGCAGCACATTGTAATGTAGGACATTTTTGCCTTCGAGGATCTTCGGAGTCTTAGAGCTGGAGCAAAGCTCGATGTTTGTTATTTTCCCCACACTATCCTTTTCCTAGGGAGCGGTTGAGGAGCCTGATATATATATGTATATATATATATACATATATATTCACTGAAAAAAACATAGGTTTCACACCAGTTATAGTTAGGTGGAAATTTTACTCGCATAAAACCATTGAAATTCCCACGTTATAGTTAGTTGGACTCACTATAACTTGCGCGTGCAATGCAATGCTGATGACGTCACATATTACATCACTCATGACATGGTCCGTGACATCACTCATGACATCACTGATGACATCTCAAATGACATCACTGATGACAACATCCTTGTGACAAAGTGGCAGACCTCCTATCAGCATAAAATAACCTTTGACACACACATTCAAAAATAGAAACTAACATTTTCTTAAAAAAGGAGAAACCAATACCAATTACAACAACTTATTAGGTAATTCCAACATCTACATACACATCCACTCATTCACCAACAGTTCTATATAGTCACTCATGCATGTACTTACTCATCATATGTACTCATACACCTATACATCCTGTTACACACTAATACTCATCCATATAGTTACTCACACACAAATTCACACATGCAAATAAACTATCAAAAAAACATTTACTTGATTATACTGCTATATACACACCACTACACATACTTCTACAGAAACGGAAACATATTTACTCTCTTAAACAATCAATTATAAAAACACATACTCACTAACCCACCCATACACACAATCATCCACCCATACAGTCTTGCACACATGCTGTCTTCAAAATACATACAAATAGTGAGTCACTCATTCATGCATCTGTGCTCTAAGTAATATCCCCCACCGAACCATACAGACACTGATACTGATGCTCAAAAAACAACTAATAACCCATATACACACTCATGTAGCTACTCACCAACCCATGCAGCCACTTATACACAAAGTGAGACACAGATACAGATATTTAAATATTTAAACATTACTCGCTAATATATGTATTCACTAAGATACATTTAATAAGTCAGTTAACCAATCAATTTTACACAAAAAAAACATCCATTTAGACATTTATTTACCCATTTATTCTTCCATCAACCTTTAGATATACATATATAAAAAATATTTATTTTTCAGAAAGATACACATTCACTGGATGATGTCATCAGTGATGTCATTTGAGATGTCATCAGTGATGTCATGAGTGATGTCACTGACCATGTCATGAGTGATGTAATATGTGACGTCATCAGCAGTGCATTGCACGCGCAAGTTATAGTGAGTCCAACTAACTATAACGTGGGAATTTCAATGGTTTTATGCGAGTACAATTTCCACCTAACTATAACTGGTGTGAAACCTATGTTTTTTTCACTGAATTTAATAGGTTTTTTAAATGCTAATTCCTAACTATAACTGGTGTGAAACCTATGGTTTTTTCAGTGAATATATATATATATATATATATATATATATATATATATATATATATATATATATATAAATTTCTATGGCAAAATGAAACCCCTCATTTTGTTCCTTTTCAAATTAAATGTATTAAGTGTTACCACTTTATTCCAATCAAGATGACTTCAGGTGTGCCATACTTTTGTCATAAGTAAGACTGTTAGCGTTCTAGTTGTTCTTTAGAACACTCTGGGACATTCTGTCATTGGGCTATAGTTGGGCTACATCTGGCTGATATTTGGGCTACATTTGGGCTCTTTTGTCTCTGGTGGCCATCTTGAGAGACTGTATATCAGAATTTTTTTAATGAAATATAAGAGGATTTGAGAAGTCACTCAAAATGTGCCCTAATTTTTCTTTCTTCAGCACTAATCATAATTTCTATGGCAAAATGAACCCCCTCATTTTGTTCCTTTGCAAATTAAATGTTTTAAGTGTTAACACTTTATTCCAATCAAGATGACTTCAGGTGTGCCATACTTTTGTCATAAGTAAGACTATTAGCGCTCTAGTTGTTCTTTAGAACACTCTGGGACATTCTGTCATTGGGCTATAGTTGGGCTACATCTGGCTGATATTTGGGCTACATTTGTTTTTTTTTGTCTCTGGTGGCCATCTTTGGGCTACATTGGGCTACATTGGGCTACATTTGGGCTCTAACATATATATAGCCCAATGTAGCCCAATATATATTTTTTCAAAGTTAATTTTCGTAAAAACCACTGGAGCATATATCTTAAAACATAGCAAAGGCACATCGGGGTACCAGTCCCTACAATTTTGCCAAGTTTGGTGGAAATCCATTCAGCCGTTCGGGCTAAAAGTGAGTTCAACCGCCCTATGGAAATTATCATGGGGAAAACATGTTTTGGGACCCCCCTTTTATCTCAGCCCCCGCTTGACGGATCCCCCCGAAACTTTAAGGGAAGGAGCGGAGCGTAGCGAGGCAAAGTTAAGGAAAATGACAGGCAGATCCCTCATTCGGCGCCAAAGTTATTCCCAATAGAATGTTGCGGATTTCCTATGGAAAACGATCCTAACTATAACTACCTACTGGCGACCGCCAGTAGGTAATATATATATTACCTACTGGCGGTCGCCAGTAGGTAGTTATAGTTACGACTAAGTTTCCATAGGAAAAGCATTTTATGTTTCACTTATAACTTTGGAGTCGTTTGATGAATCTTCATGAAAGTTTCAAAACAAATTCTTTGCTCATATCAGCTCATATGTTGAAAGTTTGGAGGTGATTGGTCAAGGGGAGCTGAGATAAAAGGGGGTTCCAAAATGTGTTTTCTCCATGTTAATTTCCATAGGAAACGTTAGACAAGGCTACAGGTCGAACGGGTGAAGGGAATCACCCCAAATTTGGCAGGGAGAAGGGTCTTGGTCTAGAAAGCACGCTTTTGTTTATGTGGTGTCAATTTGTTCAGTAATTTTGGAGAAATATCGACATTTACAAATATTGATATTTGGGAATTCTGCCATCTAATTGGCTGAGGCGTTACAAGCACGAGCTTGCTGCTGATTGGCTGCGAGCGGTTGCAACTAGGACGTGTTGGCCGCCATTTTGTGATTCCGTTGAAGCGAGTAAGGGGAAAAAAGGGGAATAAAAAGTGGGAAAGAGGAGGGTAGGAGCACTGTAACCTCTGTGGGGTGTTTAGGGTGTGCTATAGAGGGGGTGCAAAGCGAAGTATTCACCCCTACCGGTATGAAAGTGGTGGGCTACGGAAATTAAGTGAGGTATTGCCTTGGGTCTGATGCTGCTAAGGTGAGCTGGTGCAGGACTCGGGGATTAAAGCGTGAGCCCAAATTGTGTGTCTTATGCTGTGAAGTCATGTGCTCTGGCCGCTGTGCCACATCTGTCCAAGTAGTGTGAGCATGTAGTTATACCTACTCGGATGAACTTTTGTTTCGAACATTGTAACTTGTGTATGGTGCTTAGGGGGTGTTATACAGGAAATGCAAAGGTAAAATTGTGCGTGTCAAATCAATTCGGTATTTTTGAAGTGCAAGCTACTCACTCCTACGGGTCTGATGGTGCTGGGTGTTAGACCTGTCAGCCCTTTGGGTGGTCCCTCCTATCTTTTATTTTTTTTTACCCCCTTTTCTGCCTTCTCATTCTTTTTCTTTTTGTCCACCACATTTCTTTTGGTGTTGTCCTTAGGTCTCTGGACGCTCCATGATGACTGATTTATCATGAAGCGTAGGTGCTTCTCTAAAATGGTGGATGAATAGGAGATCCTGACAAAATGATGGCCTGCCAACTGTCAAGTTTTTACCTCATTGCTTGGTGCCAATGAGGGACATGAGGGGTTCCGGAACCTTCTGGTCCACTCTGGACACTCTGGGCCCAGGTTATAAAAGGTGGAATGTTGGGCAGCCATTTTGAGAGTGTGTTCTGAGAGAGGGTCCAGTTAGGAGTTGAGGCTGCTGGGCAGGGAGGTTAGTGCACTGTGGGAGGGTCTGACTGTCCCCTGGGGCTGCTACCCCAAACTGCTGACGCTACCCCCTGCTGTCCTCAGCTTGGGGAAGTCGCATCATCCTCCCTTTATTGCCCCGTGAGAGAAATCCTGGTTTGGCTCTGGGGTGTAAGGGCATCCAAACTGACAGGAGGGAGGTGAGTGCTACACCCTCCTGTAGGGGATCGGGTCCACTTTCATCAGCCCCTCGTCTCTGCTGAATTGCCTCCCGGAGCCCTTGGGTTGTCTTACTATCCTGACAGAACTCCCTAGAACTTGCCCTCCAGTGCGGGTCCTAAGACTGCCACAGACCCTGGTTTGGCTAGCACGTACCTGATCTTGCTGCTGCCGGCCTGTTTGGAGCCCCTGTAGTGGGGATGGTTCTGCCTGGGGGCCGGAACTGGCGTGCAAGAGAGAGAAGTGGAGAGGGAGCTGCCAGCCGCTAGAGCTCCTCTCCCGCTGAGGTGGATCGGTGCGGGAGAGAGAAGTGCCGCAATTCCTGTGAGGAGAAGGTCGGGAGCGAGATTGAGCGAAGTCCCGCCCAGCACTGACAGGAAAGAGCGCAGGGAGGTGGGACGGACGTACAGGAGGCCAGACCCCGGGAGGTTCCTTCCTCCTTGGAGAGCGGAAGGGAGGGGACGCCAGGAGCAGGGCCTGCCAATCGGAGACAGCGGGAATTCCCCTCCGCGAGCCAGCCGCTAAGGGCCCTCCCAGCTGAAGAAGGCGTCGGATGTGGAAGCTCTGTATCACCGACTGCCACAGTCCTCGGGACCTACTGTTACCGCTTTAGACGACAAGTAAGCTGGGAATTGGGCTAGTGGGAGGCCAGGCAGTCCTTCTAAGTCCCCTGTTGGGCCGTGAGGTGATCGGCCCCTTCAGCCTAAACAGGAAGAGTGTGAGAAGAGCCCAGGGAGCTAAACTAACAGAACTAAACTGCTGGGGGAAGTTATTGTCTGTCAGAACTAAGAACTCAGGAACCACACCAACATGACTTGGGCTAATCTGAAACTGGTACTCGACAAGTCAATCGAGGGGGGCATGTTGATGTGCTGAAATAAATGTGAAGCCATGATTCTTTGAGAGGGAAAAGCCCCCCCATGTTATTAATTTAATTCATGTTCTGCCCTCATTAAGAGGGTAATTTCTCCACCAACTCTATACCTGTATGGATTGCTAATCTGATCTAATATTTTAAACGAATGTAGAATGGATTCAATGTATAAATGATTTACTGTTTTGGTCTGCAGACAGCATACTAGACATTCAGCTGATTGATTCCTTTATCAAGGCACCAGTGCTGCAGAATTACCACTAGAACTTATTTTCTTTCTGATGGGTAATGTAATGAATTTATTTTTACATCTAATCTTCTTTATGATACTATGAGTAAAAAGAAGAATCGCTTATGAAATGTGATCCTATGGTTCAACATGTGTTTACAAGTGCAGGTGTATCAGGAGTAAGGCCTAAATGTTGATTTAATAAATTGTGTGCAACCGCTAAACTAACTGAAGGAAAGATAAAGCTTTTCTAACTTTTTATAAATACGGTGTAGTGTCATTTTTAAGTGGAAGTACCCGGTGCTACTGTGTTGAGTGTGTCGCAAGTGCAACAAGTCGCCTCAGAGTTAGGCCTTATCGCTTGAGCCAGGCTACCCTAGGTGGGGCGTAAGCTGAGGTGCTGCCAAAGTCGGGGTAAAGCCGCTGAACTACTGACCCCCACCGGTCTGAAAGTGGTGGGTATGGAAATTTAAATGTGGTATTGCCTAGAGTGGCATGCTGCTAAATTGAGCTGCTGCTGGACACAGGGATGAAAACGTGAGCCTAAACTGCGTGTGCTATGCTGTGAAGTCATGTGCTCTGGGCTCTGTGCCACACCTGTCCAACTTGTATATGGTGCTTAGGTGGTGTTGTATAGGGAGTGCGAAGGTAAATCAATACGGTATTTGTAAAGCGCAAACTACTCACCCCAAGGGTGAGTGGAGCCGGTGATCAAAGCGAGAGATCTGTGCTGCAAAGTGAGATGGTGTGGCCGCTGCGCCACAGCTGTGTGGAGAATACATTTTGGCGAGGGTGAGTTGCCGCTACCTGGCCCTAAAATAGCAGGCCTAAGTTGTAAGTTATAGGGTGGCTCTAAAAAAAGCCCTTGTGTTCATTAGTTGGAGCATTTGCAAAACCAACAGTTGATAGACAGAATGCAGAACAATGTCATACATTCACCCCAGTACAGAGATCTGGGCCTAAATCCATAATTTTTTTGCTCACCACACCGCCCCAATTCAGACATGGCCATATGCAAATCAGCCTTGACCCTGTGCCTCATGGGAACAGTCCAGCTCGAACTGCCAAGCCATGTCTTCCTTGGACCGGAATCAAGCATCCTAGGACCGGTTTCTGACTATCAGCCGTCTTTAGCCAGGATAGCTTGACTCCAGTGGTGTGGAGAGCACGGGACTCACGTCTGAGCATACCCGTCCCACTCGGGGTGACAAATGCAAAAACAACAGTTGATAGACAGAATGCAGAACAATGTCATACATTCACCCCAGTACAGAGATCTGGGCCTAAATCCATCATTTTTTTGCTCACCACACCACCCCAATTCAGACATGGCCATATGCAAATCAGCCTTGACTCTGTGCCTCATGGGAATAGTCCAGCCCGAACTGCCAAGCCATGTCTTCCTTGGACCGGAATAAAGCATCCTAGGACCGGTTTCTGTCTATCAGCCGTCTCCAGCCAGGATAGCTTGACTCCAGTGGTGTGGAGAGCACGGGACTCACGTCTGAGCATACCCGTCCCACTCGGGGTGACAAATGCAAAAACAACAGTTGATAGATAGAATGCAGAACAATGTCATACATTCACCCCAGTACAGAGATCTGGGCCTAAATCCATCGTTTTTTTGCTCACCACACCACCCCAATTCAGACATGGCCATATGCAAATCAGCCTTGACCCTGTGCCTCATGGGAACAGTCCAGCCTGAACTGCCAAGCCATGTCTTCCTTGGACCGGAATCAAGCATCCTAGGACTGGTTTCTGGCTATCAGCCGTCTTCAGCCAGGATAGCTTGACTCCAGTGGTGTGGAGAGCACGGGACTCACGTCTGAGCATACCCGTCCCACTCGGGGTGACAAATGCAAAAACAACAGTTGATAGACAGAATGCAGAACAATGTCATACATTCACCCCAGCACAGAGATCTTGGCCTAAATCCATCATTTTTTTGCTCACCACACCACCCCAATTCAGACATGGCCATATGCAAATCAGCCTTGACCCTGTGCCTCATGGGAACAGTCCAACCCGAACGGCCAACCCATGTCTTCCTTGGACCGGAATCAAGCATCCTAGGACCGGTTTCTGGCTATCAGCCGTCTTCAGCCAGGATAGCTTGACTCCAGTGGAGTGGAGAGCACGGGACTCACGCCTGAGCATACCCGTCCCACTCGGGGTGACAAATGCAAAAACAACAGTTGATAGACAGAATGCAGAACAATGTCATACATTGACCCCAGTACAGAGATCTGGGCCTAAATCCATCGTTTTTTTGCTCACCACACCACCCCAATTCAGACATGGCCATATGCAAATCAGCCTTGATCCTGTGCCTCATGGGAACAGTCCAGTTATCCTGGCTGAAGACGGCTGATAGCCAGAAACCGGTCCTAGGATGCTTGATTCCGGTCCAGGAAAGACATAGCTTGGCAGTTCGGTCTGGACTGTTCCCATGAGGCACAGGGTCAAGACTGATTTGCATATGGCCATGTCTGAACTGGGGTGGCTTGGTGAGTAAAATAACGATGGATTAAACCCAGATCTGTGACTGGGGGTGAATGTTTAGCCATTGTGCAACATTCCGTCCATCATCTTGTGTGTTTTGCTGTTCACCCTATGTGGGAAGGTTATGCCCAGACGTGGGTCCCTTGCTCACTAAGCCACTGGAGTCAAGCTATCCTGGCTAAAAAAAGCTATCCTGGCTGAAGACGGCTGATGGCCAGAAACCGGTCCTAGGATGCTTGATTCCGGTCCAGGAAAGACATGGCTTGGCAGTTCGGTCTGGACTGTTCCCATGAGGCACAGGGTCAAGACTGATTTTCATATGGCCATGTCTGAACTGGGGTGGCTTGGTGAGCACAATTACGATGGATTAAACCCAGATCTGTGACTGGGGGTGAATGTTTAGCCATTGTGCAACATTCCGTCCATCATCTTGTGTGTTTTGCTGTTTATTAGTTCGAGCTACATATAAGTGCGGATGCACAGCTTCAAGTTATTCAGGAAAAATCGATTTCCCTGATCTGTGAAGTGTACTCCATCACTTCTGTAGATATCAGCCATATCAAAACGTATGTTGTTGTAGCTGGACCCCATTTTGTGGTCTCTGAGGTATGCAGACACAGCTTTGTTGACTTTCTTCCTAGATTTTTCAATCTGAGGACAAAATTGTTTTGACCATTTCCACTTCTGTCTTTGGCATACATTGGAATATACAAAGACAGTTTGAGGCAAAAGTAACATCAATTGTCCAAAGGTGTCCTTCATAAACATTTCCAAACCTACCCAGTCAATGTGCCTAGGTCGTTTCCACCACAGTGCACAATCATGAGGTCAGGGTGTTGGAGATGCAAACCTGTTTTAATTAAAGGCAGCACTTGGTGCCACTTCAATCCTCTCTGTGCAAACCATTCAATGTCCACATTTTGTAAACCTAGATCTAAGCCAATACGTTTCTGTTCTGCATACCTCTTGCACCAGAAAACATAGCTATGTCCTACGATCCACACTAGCATTTTGAAGGTATTGCTGGAAGGTATGGAAAGATGTCTGTAGCTCATGCAGTTCCTTCGTAGAATAAGAGATATGTTTAAAGATGGGGAACTAGTTTTTTTTCACATACAAAACGATACCAGATTGGGAGATGAAAAGCATTGTTTTTTAAAAGTAAGGTGCACATTCCTTTTGTGGAAAAGCATCTTTGTGATTGGTTAAGAAAAAGCAGTTTGAACGTGGAGTACATATTATAGGTTAACATTTGCTCAACTCAACCACACCTGCTACATGTATTTGGAAGGCACTGTTCGAACTTAAGACAATCATGAACTTTTAACCTGCACGTGCCGTTAAATGTTCGAGAAAATGTTGCAAAAAAATATTTTTAGGATTAAAGAAATTCATGAATTTTTAACCTGCCCGTGTTGTAGAATGTTCTAGAAAGTGTGTTGATAGAATAGGTTGCACTGCTGACTTCGATGTGTCGTTGAATATGAAAAAAACTGTTTATATGGAAAATTAAAAGAAACTAATAGAGAGAAGTTTTGAAACGTAAAAGAATCAATAAAGTATTCTAATTTGTTCTTTACATGTATTTATGTGTGGAGGAACAAAAATATAGAAACAACAGCACCAGGAAGAGGAAGAAGCTGGGAGTAGGACGACGGGGGGAGATGGGCACAATGGCACACATGTACAATCAAGTACAGCACAAGTATAGACAAAGAATGGCCAAAATGAAACAACCCACAAGGAGTGTAAGTCACACAACCAGGCAACATCACACCAATGAAGGAGCATAGAAGTGAAAACCACGCTGCATTCATACAGGATGTGTACAAAGGCCGGTCGTGGGTGTTGTGGGATATCTGCGACCGTGGTCATCATGGATGAGATGCCCAGCACGTGGCACATGGGCTTGTTCACTGTGTGTTACGTTGCCAAACAGCTGCTCCTCCCTCCCATGAGCCCCCACACTTTTGTACGGTACGCTGTTGTATCCCATGCACCCGTAAGACACAGCATTGTAATGTCTATTCCTGCATGTCCTGCGGCATTCAAACTACACCATGAGAGTGCTATTTGGTGGTGGCGTATGCCACTTTACAACATCGTCTGCTGCGGCCCTTGTGGCAGGCCACACCAGAACACAGAGACACACTTACCGCACTTCCTGCACACAGACATGTCCAAGACACCCCGTTTCCCTTTTCGGATAGGCACACCCCTGCACTGACCTGTCTACGCCAGACTAGCACAGGTGTGTTGTGCTTTCAGGAGGATGAGTGCGTCACTGCCAACGCTGAGGTGACATGGTAACGTCTGCTGAAGACGGCACACTGTGATGTTGCAGGGTCCGTGCCTATCATGCTAACTCAATGACCACACAGACACACATGGTCTGATGCATGTTTGGGGGCCATTGGTGGTTCTGGGGTTGTTGCGATGAGTCTTGTGGCCTTCATGGTTATCCCTGTATCGTTCTCATTGACTCTCTGGCTCATGCGGGCGTTCTGGTGTGGCTCTTGGTTGTGTTTCCTTTCATGCTGCAGGTAGTCGTCCTGATTAACACCAGCAGAAAGCAGGTGTAAAATTCCTGGTGGTAACGTGGGTTATCGGCCGAATTAATTTCGCATTGCAGTTGTGAAAGTTGTGATGTCATTTTTTCGTGTGCAGAACAATATACGAACTGGGCAGTGTATCCCGTCAAGATCCAGCACCTGACGCACTATTCCTAATCAATATAAATACAATGAGATTTCTTCATTGATTTTGTGTGTACACTGTAAGTGCAGACACTACCTCAGTGCAATTCAATACAGGATTTTAGTATTTAGAAGAAATCGCAAAGGTGCACCTCGTGTGTTTTTGAATGGGCACGGCTACTCTGCATTTCATTATCAGCACTTTAATGCAACTAAAGTTGAGATAAATCTAACACAGTATTCAGAAGTTGGTGTAAACTGCATAGATCACCAGTATTCCCGCGATACGTGCTCCAAAATTTAACACCATGGTGGATACCAGCAAATAACAGTAATAAGAACAAGAAAGAGTCACACAGCAGTTAAGAAAACAACCGAAAAGGTTAATCATTTTTTTTTGTCAAACTTTATTTTTTATAAACATATATAAACCATAAACAATTTTCAAATTTTATTTTTCTATTATTATATATATATAAAAATAAACCAATAAACAAAATTTAACAAACATAATAGAAAACAACAAGGTGGAAAACTCCTGTGGGGACCATGGATGTCGACGACAGTGCCTGGAAAAGAAGGCACAAAATAAGGACGTGTGTAATGCGCATTTCAAAGGACTGAGAGAGAGAAACACAGATGGAAAACAAGCCAGGGAGAAAAAGAAAGGGAAGGAAAGAAAGAAAGGGAGTGAGAAAGGGAGAAGGGAGAGAGATTGAAGGAAAGAGAGTGAGAGAGAGAGAGAGAGAAGAGAGGGACGTGAGAGAAAGAGAAAGAGAGAGACAGACTGTCGCCTTTGCGCATCCATGAGCAAATAATTACCTGGTGCCAGCGGAGTGTGCAGCAGTGGGCGGACTCCACGTGCCCGTCAAAACCCCACCGATCTCAGACGTGTTGCTGTGTCCTGAATGGTGGAGACCACATCAGATTCTGTGCGGATCTTATAGATGTCACTGAGTCCTGAGTCCTGAATGGCGGAGACCACATTAGCTTGTTCGCGGATGTGACAGATGTCGCGGAGTCATGAATGGTGGAGACCATATCAGCTTCTCCGTGGCCCGGCAGATCTCACACAAGTCGCTGAGTCATCAATGGCAGAGACCACCTCAGGGTTTGGTGCTGCTAAGCCTCTGGAACTCAAGTCCGTGCCACATGGTGGTAGGCCCCTGATGGCCATATGAGTTTCGGGTGGCACTAACCCTATGCATATGAAGTCCGCGGCAAGGGGATGGTAGGCTGCTGAAGGCCATACGGCTGAGGGTGCAACTAACTTTCTGCACAACTTTTCATGGACTCTTTATGGTTGACGCCCGTGGAGCTTTCGCCAGCTAGTCAGCACCGGCAATAAAGGATGTGACGTCGATCTATTATATTTGCGTGGTCACATGGCCTGTGCCACATGTGCCGGATTGAGGTTCTGTGATTTTGCGTGCTTTTAAAGTGCACGACTTTCTTTTCTAAACATGGGTTTTTGCCATGCGTCGTGACTGCCATCTGGTGTTGCCTTTTACGTAGGCCTCGGAAGTTAGTCTGCGAGCAAAGCAGTCTGACCTTTTGTGGGTCATGTGTACATTAACTAAGGTTTCCTTCGTGCGCTGGAGTTAATTTCAGAAGCTGGCCTTTCACCTGGAATTGACCCTGCCAAGCCAATTTCCCTGCAAGATCGTTATCCACTTTCCCAATCAACATTCAAGACATTTGTTAACTTTTAAGTTTCTTTACGTTTCTGTTATCTTGCACATTATCTGAAACTACTTTTTTTACTGTTTCTTCATTTCATGGGTTACGCTTTCAATTAAGGGTTTGTCCGGGCCTTCCAGATTATTATTTAGATATGCCTAAATATTAACTTGTGGGTTGGGACACTGTAAAATGAGCTTTACTATATGATGCTGTGTGATGTCATGTATTTTCTATTGGTTGAATTTTGGTGCAGGGGCGTGCATTTTAAATGTACCTTTTTGTGTATAAATAGGGATGTCTCGCCTTAGTAAAATTGAGCAGTTTCTTGAGTTGTACACCGTGTTGTATTACTGGGATTTCTGCTACTAGCTGCAGCTAATAAATTTGATCTCTGACGCCACCTAGAAGTATTCCGTGTCTCTGTATACCAAGGCAAGGGAACCCAGAGGACTTTGGGCGTGTCCCTGGCGCCGCTGGGTACTTGAAATCCCAGTTCTTCAGGATGGGTGTAGTGTGTGTGCAAACCTGCTCTCAGGGAGTGGCCGTGAGATATTGAAACTAGACCACCGACGTGTACACCAACAGCGAGTACGCCTGCGACAGGTAGTTATGTTGTCGTGTATTTCTATAGGTTCTGAATCGATCCCCCTATTCCTGACCCTATTCTGGTTAACCTACCTAGCTAGTTAACTAACAGTCAGCCCATGAGGCAAGAAATCCCCCATGATGCAGATACCGTTATCTGACGCAGTCACACTACGGCACAGGAACGTGTTATCTGATTAGGTCATAACGCTTGAGATCTAATTAGACAAGCGACATTCCTCCAGCCCCTGATAAGGCATACGACGTTCTCATAACAAATCAAACCTATGACAACCTGGATAATCCGTGCGGCCATTGTTTTGATTTCACAGAGAACTTTAGTAAAGAATGTGCTAACGAGCAAGTCGTATGACATCTTTATTGACGTACCTATGTCCATCCTTACGTCAATCCCGGCACCTTTAAGGTATAAATATTGCCGACCTTGCCCTATGCAAAACACACGCGTGGTGACAGGACGGAGCAGCCATACTTGCCGAAGCCGAGAGCAGAAGCAGACCCCGCAGGCAGCAGCCCCGCCTTCCTGACGCGCTGAGAGACGCGCTGCTATCTCAAGCCGAGAGACCCAGCACCGGCGCTTCCGGGTAGCCCTCGCAGGCAGCCTGGAATATCGAGAGCAGAGAAAGAGATACCATTCCTCATTCATCCTAAATTCCAGGTACAGAACTGAATAACCCCTCCTAGAGAATTCTTTAGTTATTCACTTGGCAAAAACAAACTTAACTTAAACTGTAACTTTCTATTCCCGCCCACGCATTAGACTTAGGTCAGGTACACGGGGTAGGCGTATTTAGAAACACCAGTTGAGTACGTTTAGTCAAATGTATATGTGTATGTAAATATATTTTAATCATTTTAAAACATCATATGGCTCAGAAACCATATCAATGTTTTTACAGTATTATTTTATACTATTGCTTTTAATGTATGCACTTTACTTAACTATAAGTATTGCAATAATATCGATCCATTTCTCTTGTACGAGAAAAGAGACTGATCAATAAATAACATCTTTTATTGAACACGCCCGTCTCTTCCTTTTCTCTACATTCTGATGAGACTAAGAATGCACGTACTGACTGAGTAAAATAATTGCCTTGTGCTCACACGACTCTCGAGATTGACTCTTGATTAGGGGAGAGCAAAGTTGTCATGTTCTATGGTTGTCAGAAACTAAATCCCTTCTTGTCTAATCAGGGGAGTTAATCCTTCCTTGAACATTCGAGAAAGTTTCTAGCGAACTCTGAGCTTAGCTGGCAAACCCAAAAATTAAGTCTAGTATCGACAGTAGTAGACCTAGTTAACGTCTGGCCTAGGCCTTTACTGCTGTAGGTACTATTCCAATGCGCAGAGCCTATTGGGAAAATAGGAGCTACACTACATGGCGCCCAACGCGTTTGGAAAGGGCGATAAAACTAACGTAAGACATTTAGAGTAACTCAGTCGTGCTTTCTCACTCAGACCCCTTTTCCCAAATACTCCAAAGACGTCTGGAGTGGGTGAAAGGTTATTATATCCTCCAAAACCTCGCAGGAGGGAACTCCTATGTATGGTTCTTGGTCTAGTCAACGTTGAAGGATAAAACAGTTCCAAAATATTGTGCATCTAATCTCTGTTTCCATAAAGAAACCTGATCTGCAAATAAACATAATACCATCCTGTCAGCAAAATGGACAGCGATGAAGAACGAGAGGTTACTAGATTAGCTACTGAAATAGCAGATGCTGATGCTACCATGCAAACAGCAGACCCGGATATAATACTCATCCAGGTCGCCAAAAGGAGATCTATAACCTTAAAACTAATAGAAAATGGACTGACACCTAGAGGTGGCACAGTCATATTCGTAATCGAGGCACACGAATATCGGCAGACAGAGGTATACTATACATGGATACATTTTCCAGCAGCTAATACTGTAACAAAGTACTTCCACTATTACAAAGTAGAGGAACCTCCTAATGAGTACACTCCTTTTGAGGAGGTGGAAGTACCACTCAAATTCCAAGAGCATTTGCTCTTATTTGATGGCGCCCTAATACATAACAATCACATTACAAGGCTCGGTCCTTTAGGAAGACCAGGAGCAACGTGGCCGGTCCTAGCCGGATACACACCACATCCAGACATCGAAAGAATGCCTGCAGCAGAGCTGTTAATACAGCTAAAACAACTACTAAAAATTCACAGACAATTAGTTCAGTATGTAATGCGGACTTCAACAATTCAGCCAGCGATTAAACTTCCACAGCTGACCCCTCACCAGGGGAACACAAATAAAATTACACCACAGAACATCCAATCCTGCCTAGGTAAAGTCCCAGCAAAACGGGAACAAATACCATTCTGGTTGGCACAGAAAATTACCCAAATAGAGGCGGTGTTTCCTGACACCACCCCATTAGAAAAACACAGGATTCTGACTATATGTCTCCCAATGGGAATCGCACCACACATTGAGGACTGTGACACTTGGGGTACAGTCTTTGCTTCCATCTACACAAAAACGCACGGTGTTCCATCCATTTCGGTGATACCAGATGTGCTAAAACAAATTCAAGATGAATACGGTCCAGAACCTGCTTTAACTCTTGGTATGAAATTACTAAAAGACTTCAAATAGGTCTCGGCTATATTACTAGCCAACATAAAGGGTGAAGCAGCAAACGTGGCGATCCGCCAGAGGTTAAAAGAGACAGATATAGCAGACCAACCAGCTGAAATTGCCAGAATCATAGAAAAATCCTATGAAGAACTAGGCAGAGATAGTCTAGGTGGAATACCAGTAAAACCGCAACTGACTACAAGTCCAGAAAAAATGTTTTTTAATAATAATAATAATTCACCAAAAAAGAACTGGGATGGGAACAAACAATCCAATCCTAAAGAAAAGAAATTCCAGTCCAGAGGAAGGTCTCCTAGGCGAAGAGAGAAATCTCCAAACCCGAGACAAAGGTCACCCCAGAGTGAACCCTCTGGGAATAGATATAACCTTAGAAATAGGGATAATATTAAAAAACCTGATAGATATCAAGACATTGATACAAGTCCCTCTCAATCTTTTCAGAATTCCTCGCAGAAATCGGAAAGAAGAGGACGATCAGAAGAGCACGCCAAGTCCAAAGACAAGGAACCTGCTCAACTGAAAAAGAAATCACAATTTCCAAAAAAGAAGGTAGCCAGTATCAAGGTAGTTAACAATGCCGAGAATACTGAGGACACAACTGAAAAACGGAGAGTGGGCTCAGACAATGCTAGACAGCGCAGCAGAGGTGAGCATAGCTCGCAAAGTCCTTATGAATCATCTGGAGACAGTGGACACGAATGAATACCTTCAAGTGGAAACTGCAGATACCAGAGTTAGCAAGCCCCACAAAATATACGAGATAACATTACGTATAGAGGGAGATAAGACTAGGAAAATTAGGGGACTATTTTGGGATAACCTCTCCAAAGGCTATGACATCCTTCTAGCTGAAAAAGACTGGCCACCAGAGTTTGTCAGGGAGTGCCCTCATGGCGAAGAAGTAATTATGCCTGCCTTCTCGAATCAAATACCGATTCATAAAAAATACACACTTGCTAGAAAGTGGGCAGTGGCCTTAGCACCTGCTTTATACAAAAATCATGTAGGATGGGATGAGGATTCTCCTCCTCACAAAATCCAGTTAAAATCACAACCTACTGCACAAAGGCAGTACCCAGTTAAGCAAGAAGCTAAAAAACAAGTAAATGAAATACTAGATCAGCTAGAATACCAGGGGGTGATTGAAACTTGCACCTCACAAATGAACAATCCTTTGTTTTCCGGTCTCCAAACCAGACAATTCGTACCGTCTAGTTTTGGATTACCGACACCTTAACACATGTTGCAAAACCTTTGCAGTGCAAAACTCACACAGTGCTGCACTAATGAATAACATAGTGCGCAAAAAATACAAAACAACCTTGGACATCTCCAATGGATTCTTTTGTCAAAACATAGCACCAGAGAGCAGATATTTAACAGCTTTCTCAGTAAATGGCACTCAAAAACAATTCTGTCGGTTAGCCCAGGGGTACAAGAATAGCCCGGGGGTATTCTCAGCGAGAGTAACAGAATTACTACAACAATATGATGATGAAGCATTATCTTATGTCGATGACATTTACTTAACAGATGATGACTTGGAGACTCACTTGAAAAGAGTGAACACCATAATACTTGGTTTCGCTGCAGAGGGTTACAAATTCAACTTCAAAAAGTCCAGAATTGCCCATCTGACGGTCCTATTCTTAGGATATGAGTTATCAAGTGAAGGCAAAAGCCTGGCAGACAATTTCCTAGAGAAATGTGCCGTAATCCAAGCTCCTAAAACACTAAAAAACCTACAGTCAATTCTAGGCTTCCTAAATTTCGGAAGAACTTACATTGCAAATTACACAGAAAGGGTCAAACCCCTTTACGATCTAATTAAACCAGATTTTAAAAGATCCAGTTAGACTCAAACACACACAGACATTTTGAGATCCTTACAAACAGACATGCTAATTAAGACAAAATTAGAAACACGTGATAATACACGCAACCTTGTGATCCGAGTCATCCCAGGGAGATGCGGATTCACATACCTGACCTCTAATGAGGGAGAAAAGGTACCAATTGCATTCAGATCACACTTGTACACAAAAGCTGAACAGAGATGCAGCAACAAAGGAAAAATTGTTCAAGCAGTTCAAACCGCAATAGCTAGAGAAAAAGACATAGCTGACGGTAGACATATCACAGTCAGAACAGCTGAATCAGCCTTTGAGGCATTAACAACACCGTGTAATTTACCAACAACAACATTGGATCCAGAATGGTTACAATGGGTAAATTCAATCACAACGGACAAAGTATACTACTTCTTTGATCCAGAACTAGAAGAATTAAAAAATCTAAAATATGAAAAAACGTATCCTCTGCCAATCGACATTCTGCCTCTACGACATTACGCCTGTGTAATCTATACAGACGGACATGCTCAACCCTCCGTTTGGGGAGAACATGCATACAATCCCACATGTGAGATCACAAAAGAAGTGTGGCGCGGAGGGAAACTAAGACCTCTATTAATAAAATCACACTCAGTAGAAACTAATTCAGAACTGCAAACTGAAATAATAGCTTTGAAAATGGCGCTAGATAATGCGGATCGCGAATTCCCGACACTTATAGTGTCAGATTCATATTTCTGCGTCAAAGCATATAACAAGGATTTGCAGACATGGATTCAGAACGGTTACAAAGATGACACAGATGCACCAATAAAGCAGAGACTTCTCTGGGAACAAGTAGCTCTTTTGAAGAAAGAACTACCAAAGACTCACGTGACTCACTCACTGAGTCATCAACGTGATGGCGTTCACGTTGTAGGGAATTCATTGGCTGAGACAGCTGCAGCGGCAGCCACTAAATCGGCTCCCGTAGATCGGAAAAAGCGTACATTAAAATACATTGACGGTGAAACATTGCTGGCGGTGAAAACGTCATCAAAAGGCGACTGCTCAGCGTTACCGATCAACTATCCACTCAATTATACATACATAATCGATGCAAACTCCGTCCCTTTTGCTCGAATCCCTGGAGTGGGGGATAGAGTGATTCCAAACATGGACAGGAGAAACTTGTTAATCGCAGACGCACACATGGGCGAGGGTCACAGACACCTTAAATTAAAAGATTCTCTGGAAGATTTACAATCACGGTACTGGTGGCCAGGCATGAGCCTCCATCTTACCATCTTTGTAAAAAACTGCCCAAACTGCAACAGAGATCGCAGTGGGGAGAGAAGCAGTTTAATACCTCGTCGTATCAAGGCAGATAATATTACCAGCAAAAAGAATGGCTTGCGATTAACATATACAGGCTAGTTCCCACTTATAATGTAGATCCACGGCACTCGGCTGACGTCCGGACTATTATACAAGATTTGCGAGTCTAAATGGCATATACGCTAAGAGCATGCTACGTTCGACCATTTTTTTTTTCTTTTTCTCAGACAATCCAGCCTGGGGGGGGAAAGAATGGCCAAATGAGCACAGCCCAGCGGGAATCTTCTCACTTCCTTCCTGAGGGTATGGGATGGTGTAAAGAAAAAACCAAGACAGAAAGCAATCTATAATAGAAGGGATATTAGGTTCGGGAGCTGGGTGGGTCAAACATCTAATAAGTGTCCAACGTAGTCTAAATAACTTGCCAAGAAATTCTCTGAAGGGATTCAGTCCGTACGAATTATTATTCGGAACTAGGATGTTGATCTCTGACCTTGATAGTCAGACTTCAGTGGTAATAGAAAAAAGCTTTGATGTCAAAGACCGTTTGGCTATTTTGCAGGACTTAAACAAAACAAGAAAAGACCTGAGCAACATACAGTTGAAACAACAGCCAACAACCACTGAAGAATCACCACCTGTCCCAGCAAGACCTGTCTGGATTCCAAAAGTCGGGGATCTAGTCAGGGAGAAGATCGCGGTAAAGAAGGAATTTGGGCCTTCTTACAGAAAAGCAGTTCCTGTCTTGTCTGTCAACGGGACAAGATCAGTTGTACTACCGCCCCTTGCTGGAAAAAAGGAGAACCGAGTTGTATCCATCGACCTGGTAAAACCACAACATGTGGCCGATAACAAACAGTAGGCCAAGTGGACTCCCAATAAGTAGCAGAACACCAAGGTTTGCTACCAGTACAGAGGTCCTAACAAAGAGGCTCATCACATTCGAAACGCCTACAGAAGAACAACAAGGACTATGCAACAATGCAATAGAACTTAGACCTCTGAAAACCCAAATAAAGACATTTAGCAGAGACACACCAATCTATACTGAAGTACCAAGTGAAAATGCAAGAAACAAAAATCCTGAACCAATTGGAACAATTGACAGAACTGCATCCGGTTACTTCATCAACTTCGATGATTCCTCTGAAGGTTTCAGCGAACAAAAGACACAGCCTTCATCAAAATCCTTTAAAGAAAAAGCGAAGGAACTTTTGAAACAACTAAAAGGAATATATCTGATTTCTCCATGGATTGAATTTTGGGTGGGTTTTGGTGCATTTATCCTCATACTTTGGCTCATCATGGTATTTACTTTGGGACGCTTCATTGAGGGAAAATATGCTAAAATGGACACAGCAAGTCAGAACATCAACTTGGTCCTCAAACCACACACATCTTCACACGTCGAGAAAAGAGAACTTTCTTCAGAACTTTCTTCAGCCAACTTCACAGCAATTCCAATACCTGGTGGGGTAGCCTGGGACAACACTGACTATGAAATTTATGGTCCGGTCGAGATCCTGAAATATCCACACCAAATTAAGATCTCTTTGAGTGACTTTGCAAAACCAAACTCATTTGCTGATGATTGGGACTTTGAAAGTATTAAACAACATGATGTCTGACTTAGTAATGTCTGCTAAATTTACAAAACATGATTATTTGCAAGGTTCTACAAATTATGATAGTATGTATTGCTATAACCACTATGGTAACCATTTCTTGCATAAATCTGCACAACCTAGAAATGTTTTAAATTATAATCAATGGGAACATTGTGCTACACCTCCAAAAGGGAGCTCTAGAACCGTTTATGACAAATATTCATACTTTCAAGGTTTTAACACTAGTAATGCTGAAACATTTTATTATAAATTGTCAAACAAGACAGGGACCAAAACCATGATAACCAACACAAAATTGATTTATTCTGATTCATTCTTTGAAAAAATGAATACTTTTGGATTCGATTATTGGGACAAAAATGTTGATTTGAAAAGTGTTTGGGGTACAAAAGAATGGCAAGTACAGGGTATAGAAGCTTTGTTTAGAGCCTGCATGATCCCAGAACAAATGATATTTTTAAATGACACTGTTCAACAAACCACCTGTCTTGGCTTAGCCAAAATCAAAGATTTAAATAACCCGTCTATTCCAAAGCCAACAATGTTTAGCAATAACTCTGATACAGATGAAGAAATAGACATAAACCATATACTTAACCAAAACAGAACACATCCTGATTGGAAACAATGGTTGATCTGGCCCACAGATACAAATAACTGTCAAGATAGATTCCTGAATAAAACACAGGGTTTCAAAATGACCAGGCCAGACCCTAGATATCCCCAAAGACATCACCCAGGGATAATAACAACCTACAGTGTGGGCAAATTATGCCTTCAATGGCTACAGTCTTCCACACTGCCTGAAATTAAGCAACACCTAACTTTACTTACTGATGGTGCTGACTTGCGTGATTTCATAATGGGACCACGCAAACAGCGTCAAAAGCGTTTCATAGCAGCCTCTGTATATGCAGCATACAATGAGGCCTGGAAGGTTACTCAAATTGAAACAGCAGAGAGAATACGTGAAATTGATCGTATTAATTTGGAAAAATCACTTTCTGTAGTGGACAATGGGTTAATGACTCTGTCCTCCAGAATTTTTTCATTGGACAGCATTGTGTCTTCAGCAATCGATATATTATCGCAAGACTTACTGTTATTACAACATGGTCAGTCACAATTGCGTTCTATTGTACAGCTTGGCTGGACGTTACAAAATCTGCGTTCTGGCTATGTGCCTTGGCGTTTAATCAACACAACGTCACTATTCCAAATCTTTAACCTTACTGATAGACAAATCGGTATGGCGCAGAAGGGTGCTGATTATACAATCTTGAGCATTGAAAAACTAGAAAGATTACCGTTGACAATGTCAGAACGACCTGTCAGTGAATGGATAATCCATGGAATCATAAATATTCCAATCTCAACCTTCAGGTTTCAATACTGCCAAAAATATATACAGGCTGGCATGTACGAGAAATTGGGAAAGGGGTACCTTAAAACAACTTGGAACCTGCCCTATTCACATGCATGTGTCAGTAACAAAGGACAGAAAGTGTTTCTTAGTGGCAACAATTGTGCTATGTCACTAAGCGGCACACTTCTGTGTAACGGTATTAGTTTGCACGGAGCCTGTGAAGGGAATTCATACAACCTTTCATGTCACCAGCAAGGCGCACCTGCAACTGAAATAGAACCATTCTTTCAAAGACTCTATAATGGGAGTTACATTCTTATTGTAGACCGCAGATGTTGTAGTCTTATGCCCGGGACTCCTTATCTCGTCACTACGACGGCGAAGGTCAAGTGCTGTGGACGTTCTTTGTTCCCCAGCTCCTTTCCAGACAGGGAGGCAAGGGCATGGCCCGGTTTGAAAATTACTTCTATTCGAATAGACACTTTAAGCAGAATGAAAACAGTGCTTCTTCAGACGCCTACAAGGCTCACGTCATCTAAAGAAACGTATGATCTACAAGTCGCAAGGACGACTGCAGAGATACATACATTATTATCAACTAATTCCCCCGTACATTTCGCGGAAATCCTGAGCGAAATCTTAAATATTTCTGATACCACTGGGGTCTCAAAGGTATTTAAGACAGTATTTTCGATGGCATTAACACCATTCAAAGCCATACTGGGTATTTTTCCAGATTTCGTCCATTCGATTTTTGGCGGACTTCCCCTGATCCTGGGACTAATTGCAGGAATCCTATTCCTAGTCCTTATTTTTCGTTATGGCAACCCATGTCACAGAACAAACTCTCACGACAATGGAAGATACGATCCTAGCCATTGGATACCGGGACCGGATATCAAAAATCCTGGGACTCTCCCGGCTTAGAGACCTAAACATGACTTGGTTTCTATCATTTCGACCAATGTGGCAAAGGTGTGTTTTACCTGTACTAAGGTGTCTGCTATGCGGAGAAGAATGCGTGTTAGACACCTGTCTGACGCTACAATCGGATGCGCCGGTGGATGCAGATACACTGCTGGTTCCTACCAAGGTTCACGCTTTGTGCTGCCCTCAAAGGCTGCCAATTCTGATGACGGCATTCCTGGAATCTTCACCACTGCGATTGAAGAGTAGTGAAGTTCAAGATGAAAGCAACATCGAACAGGTACGACCTTCTGTCAGCAATGCAAATCAGAATGTCAATGCAGACAATCATGCGCATGAATGCATGGTTACCCCTATTTCCGACTTAGTGGAACTTTCCCATGAAGCTGTTGACAGTTTTTTCGAAAGCCTGAATGATATGATGTTCTCTCCGGAACAGAAATAGAGACTTTTGAGTAAACTCGCACACGGCGTTCCCTGAATTCGGCCTTCAACTTTTAAAAAATAAAGTCACATGAACAATTACGATCCAGTTCACGGACAGCAACTTTTTTCAGCAAGCCCTTAAAATATTTTTCTATATATTTTTGCCCCGGGACACTGATCTTCTGCTTAAAGTAAGAAACTATTCCTAGAGAACTAAGATTTCTATTTTTTTAGATACTTTATAAACTTTATATAGACTTTAGCTGCCCGCTGGTATGTTCACAATATATTTTATGTGATGAAATGGTTTCGACTTTTTTTCTGTATAGCCATATTAAGAGCCATTTCATGTGTATTTCTCATATACCAACAAGCAATAATGCATAACGATGCGTGTTTACTTTTGCATTTAATTCATAGCTTAAGTGCATACAATATATATGACTGCAATTTTTCAGTATATTTGAAAATTTCAAAATGCATTTATGTATTTTGGGGTGGTAAGGTATACACTATACTCTATAGTATGTTGTACTATGTTATACTATGCATAGATTAGTAGATATGACCATAGTTAGCGTGGAGTGGGTGTCGTGTATTTCTATAGGTTCTGAATCGATCCCCCTATTCCTGACCCTATTCTGGTTAACCTACCTAGCTAGTTAACTAACAGTCAGCCCATGAGGCAAGAAATCCCCCATGATGCAGATACCGTTATCTGACGCAGTCACACTACGGCACAGGAACGTGTTATCTGATTAGGTCATAACGCTTGAGATCTAATTAGACAAGCGACATTCCTCCAGCCCCTGATAAGGCATACGACGTTCTCATAACAAATCAAACCTATGACAACCTGGATAATCCGTGCGGCCATTGTTTTGATTTCACAGAGAACTTTAGTAAAGAATGTGCTAACGAGCAAGTCGTATGACATCTTTATTGACGTACCTATGTCCATCCTTACGTCAATCCCGGCACCTTTAAGGTATAAATATTGCCGACCTTGCCCTATGCAAAACACACGCGTGGTGACAGGACGGAGCAGCCATACTTGCCGAAGCCGAGAGCAGAAGCAGACCCCGCAGGCAGCAGCCCCGCCTTCCTGACGCGCTGAGAGACGCGCTGCTATCTCAAGCCGAGAGACCCAGCACCGGCGCTTCCGGGTAGCCCTCGCAGGCAGCCTGGAATATCGAGAGCAGAGAAAGAGATACCATTCCTCATTCATCCTAAATTCCAGGTACAGAACTGAATAACCCCTCCTAGAGAATTCTTTAGTTATTCACTTGGCAAAAACAAACTTAACTTAAACTGTAACTTTCTATTCCCGCCCACGCATTAGACTTAGGTCAGGTACACGGGGTAGGCGTATTTAGAAACACCAGTTGAGTACGTTTAGTCAAATGTATATGTGTATGTAAATATATTTTAATCATTTTAAAACATCATATGGCTCAGAAACCATATCAATGTTTTTACAGTATTATTTTATACTATTGCTTTTAATGTATGCACTTTACTTAACTATAAGTATTGCAATAATATCGATCCATTTCTCTTGTACGAGAAAAGAGACTGATCAATAAATAACATCTTTTATTGAACACGCCCGTCTCTTCCTTTTCTCTACATTCTGATGAGACTAAGAATGCACGTACTGACTGAGTAAAATAATTGCCTTGTGCTCACACGACTCTCGAGATTGACTCTTGATTAGGGGAGAGCAAAGTTGTCATGTTCTATGGTTGTCAGAAACTAAATCCCTTCTTGTCTAATCAGGGGAGTTAATCCTTCCTTGAACATTCGAGAAAGTTTCTAGCGAACTCTGAGCTTAGCTGGCAAACCCAAAAATTAAGTCTAGTATCGACAGTAGTAGACCTAGTTAACGTCTGGCCTAGGCCTTTACTGCTGTAGGTACTATTCCAATGCGCAGAGCCTATTGGGAAAATAGGAGCTACACTACAATGTGGGGCCAATGTTGGAACGTAGTTGGAGTGGCGTGGTGTGGCGTACGACAGAACAGGGCAGGGATAGACACAATGACGCGGACGGCTCGTAGTACTGTGTCTGGGAGTCGACGGACGGGCCGCAGCTGTCCCTCTGCGAGCCTGGGTCTCACCTGTTCATAACTCACACTACATAAGTATTGAAAAAACATTTTGTGATTCAGTCCGTCAGCTGGCATCTGTCCGAGGCATTTGTGAAAACATATCGGAGTTCTTTCTGTGAGTGATACCCCTTTGAAGCTCCCTCTCCTCACATTAGCAGGTAACGTACCCTCTTCCCACATTACCAGCATACCCCCAACAACCTTCTTGGGCCCGGAAATGTCCCTGTGCGGTTGGACAAAGAAGAATCTTAGTCATTAATAGATTTACATATAAAAAAATGTATTTAAAGAAAAGAACAACAAATAAGACTGAAGGGAGTCTGGTGCTGTCGTCGCTGCCACGATGTTGGGGTCACTGCCGTTCAGGACTCAGGACACAGTTACACATGTGGGATTGGTTTGTGTTAAATAGGGTTAGTGGCACCAGAAGCATTGAGACTGTATGAGCCTGTGATGAAGCTTTATGTGGACGGGTCGTACTGGGAGCACTGTGTGTTGCCTATTGGACTGCGTCATGTGGAATCAGGACTGTATCTGTGTTGTGAGGCCGGCTGACCATAGTGTAGGCCAGAGGTAGTGATGAGGAAGGGCCCTCAGCCATGTGCATACGTTGGTGGCCCCACCGGCCTGCGTAGTGCAGGTTCAGTGGCACCACTTGTCGGCAGACTTCAATCTATAAATACTCCTCACTAATCGAAGGGAGTGAGGTGCTGTGGTCGCTGCCATTAAGTTGAGGTCGCTGACATTCAGGACTCAGGACACAGTTACACATGTGGGATCGACTTGTGTTAAAGAGGGTTAGTGGGACCACGTGTCGCCGGCCTTGCATATCGAAATATGCCTCACTGTTCGAAGGGATTGGGGTGATGTGGTCGCTGCCACGGACATGGGGTCAGTGCGATTCAGGACACAGTTACACATGTGGGATCGGCTTGTGTTAAAAAGAGTTAGTGGCACTATGTGCCGCCGCCGTTACATATGGAAATATGCCTCACTGATGGAAGGGAGTCTGGTGCTGTGGTCGCTGCCACGGACTTGGGGTCACTGCCATTCAGGACTCAGGACACAGTTACACATGTGGGATCGGCTTGTGTTGAACAGAGTTAGTGGCAGCACGTGTCGCCAGCCTTCCATATGGCAATATGCCTCACTGATCAAAGGGAGTCTAGTGCTGTGGTTGACTCACGGAGTTGGGGGTCACTGCTATTCAGGACACTGTTACACATGTGGGATCGGCTTGTGTTGAAGATGGTTAGTGGCACCATTTGCCCACGGCCTTCCACAGTGTAGGTCAGACATAGTGGTGAGCAAGGGCCCATAGCCATGTGCGTTCGTTGGTGGCCCCACCGGCCTGCATAGTACAGGTTCAGTGGCACCACCTGTCGCTGGCATTCCATATGCAAATGTCCTTCACTGATTGAAGGGAGTCTGGTGCTGTGGTCACTGCCACAAAGTTGGGGTCGCTGCCATTCAGGACTCAGGAACTAGTTACACATGTGGGATCGGCTTGTGTTGAACAGGGTTAGTTGGCACCACGTGTCACCGGTCTTCCACAGTGTAGGCCAGAGGTAGCGGTCAGCAAAGGCCCACAGGCATGTGAAGTTGACTTGAGCTGCACAGATTGGGAGCATTTGGTCTTCTTAACCCATTATAGTCTCTTACACAATTTGCGTCACTACTAATCTTGAATTGTGAACCGTGTAACCCCAGTGTAGGGCGCAGGCAGTGGTCAGCGGTCAGGATGGGCGCACAGCCACGTGGCGTTGAGTTGAGCTGCACAGTTAGTGGCACCTGGACTACTCTGCCTGTGCGCACCCTGCGATGATACGTGGTGCTGGCGGGCCGCGCTGGGAGCAATGTCTTGCCTTTATAAGGCCACGTGGAGATGACTTATGGTGCAGTGAGTTAGTAGCACAGGAAGCACACAGCGTGTGCGCATCATGCAATGATGCATGGTCCCGGCGGGCCGCACTGGGAGCAACATGTCTTGCGAACTGGACTGTGTCATCTGTAATCACCACTGCATCTGAATTGTGAGCCCTGCTGTCCGCAGTGTAGATCAAAGGCAGTAGTTAGCATAGACATTGAGGAATGCTTTTTTCACTTCATCTGGACAAAATCCGAGGACTTAGAGTACAATTCTCTGTGCAATTAATACATCAAGGCTGAATTCCAGTTGTGAACCCTGCTGTCTGCAGTGTAGAACGAAGGCAATAGTAGGTACAGACATAAGTCTGCGGTGCTGTGCCACTGGGCTCGCAGGGGGCCTGTGTGGAGGAGGCCCGCGGTCATGGCGGCAGCCACATGACAGGGTGAGGACCGCCGCTCTGCAGACCCGTTGGTCTTCCCACAAGTGAACCACACCCAGGGCCTGGCCTATTTATTCATACTCCTACGCTGGAGTGGCGTACGTTGGACCAGCCCACTCCGCTTAAGCTTCCAGGGGGGACAACACAGCTACATGACTGAGATCTTCCCCACTGCCTGAGGTAACATGGTTCCATCCACTGTGCACTACAGTAAAAGTATCAATAGTATATCTCCACATGGAGAGGTTTGTGCTTTATATAGTGAGGTCTGTGCAGCACATCAGCGTTACACTTGGCATTGTGTGCATTATTATTGATGGGTGACTTGCTTCCTTCATACATAGTTGGTTGCCACAACTCCCAACATTCAGCTATTGTGCGGCTGAGGGGCCATGGTGTTTTGGGAAGGTCCGTTGTCCTGTTTTGAGCTGCTTCGGCGGTAGTAGCGGCGGAGGGTCCGGGGGTGAGGTTCTGATGTTGGTGGCGCTGGGTGTTGTGGCCTTGTTGGGTGTCGGAGCTGCATGATCAGTAGCTCTATCACATGTTGGTCTTTAGATGTGGCTGTGAGTTGGGTCTAATTCACGCAGTAGATAGTCGACCTCCTTACACCAGCTAAAGGTTGATGTTAATTTGTTACTGGTAAGTCGGCTTATCGTCTGCTTTTTGGATCGCATTGCATATTTGGCTGGTTTTTGAAAATATGGGGAAGTGGTGTTTTCGTGTTGTTGTGCACGGGAACACCTACTTTGCATATCATTAGCATTAGTTGTGGCTCTTGTTTGTGGCGATTTTGTTGGCGGAAGGTATCGATGGAAGAGTGGTGAGATTTGCAGTTTTCACCAGGTTGAGAATGGGATGATAATTAAAAAACACAAAAAAAGAAATGTTTAATGAACATTATAATTAGAAATTCGCATTTAAAAAACCTTTGAAATTCACTGAAAAAACCATGGGTTTCAGGTACGTTATAGTTAGAAATTAGCATTTAAAAAACCTTTGAAATTCACTGAAAAAAACATAGGTTTTACGGACGTATAGTTAGGAACTAGCATTTAAAAAACCTTAGAAATTCACAGGAAAAACCATAGGTTTTAGGGACGTTATAGTTAGTTGGACATTTCACTCATACAAAACGATAGAAATTCCGCTGTTATAGTTAGTTGCGCTAACTATAACTCACGCCCCCGCAATGCACTGCTGATGACGTCACATATTACATCATTCATGAAATGGTCAGTAACATCACTGATGCCATCACTTATGACATCTCAAATGACATCCCTGATGACATCATCCATGTGAAAATCTGATGCACCTCATCAGACCCTAATATAACACTTGATACACCCACTCTAAAATACAGATTATAATTTTCGAAACCATGAACACACCAATACCAGTTATTACATATCCACTCACTAATTCGTAGGTTTACACACAGATCCATTCATTGACCCATACAGTCACTCATATATATAGTTAGCCATCAATACAGCATTATCATATCCAGTCATATATCATCTATACAGACACTCAGAGACTGCCTCTGATTCATAGAGTTATTCACACACCTAGTCACTAATGGACATAATCAATCACACTTTCATTTACTCACCTGTACAGTTATACACATACCACCTCATTTCAACATATACTAACACGTACTTACACTATAATACAATAACTAATACAAGCATACACTGATCCATCCAGGCCCTCTCACAATCAGTCACTCTCACATATAGTCATTTATACAGTCCAACACTCACATATACTGCCTTTCACATATGCAGTTACTCACACATGTACCACTGAGGTATCCATTTACACACCAACACACCCATACACACTCTCCCAGCCATACAGCCCTTCACAGATACAGACTTAAACACATATACCCAGTGAATTTTCCACTTAGACATCTATGCACAGAGTCACACCCCCCACCCACACAGACACTCAGGCACCCATACGGATACTCAGACAACCAATCAATAGCCCATATAGATCTTCATGTAGTTGCTAACCAACCTATGCAACTGCTTACACACCAACTGACAACCTAAACTGTGTGAATGTTTGTATCAGTCGCTAACACATGCATTAAGTAAGATATAATTAATCACTCAGTTATACAGTCAGTCACACACCTACCTAATCATCCATCCTGACTCTTATACACCCATTCATTCTTCAATACACTTTGGCATATATATATATATATATATATATATATATATATATATATATATATATATAACATATTTACATTTTATAGAAACACACATTCACTAGATGATGTCATCAGTGATGTCATTTGAGATGTTATCAGTGATGTCACTGACCATGTCATGAATGATGTAATATGCGATGTCATCAGCAGTGCATTGCGGGAGCCCGAGTTATAGTTAGTTCAACTAACTATACCAGTGGAGTTTCTATCGTTTTCTGTGAGTGAATTGTCCAACTAACTATAACGTCCCTAAAAACTATGTTTTTTCTGTGAATATATATATGTATTGCAAGCACAAGCTTGATCACTGTTGCAATAAGATCTCACACTCAGTTTGAGATCCAAGAGGAAACCCTTTTTTGTTTTCAAAGTTGAGCAACGTTCCCAATGCTAGCAAAACTTGAGTTAAACACAGATAAGTCCTTTCTCAAGGTGTATTACACTTCAGTCACTCCCTGAACAAATTGCTTCCAAACAATTAATGAAAAAGCAATTAATGAAAAAACACAGGAAGAAGTTTATACAAATCCAGAGAGTGAGGTGGAGTTCAAACTTGAAGAGGTTAAGCTGGCTTTGACAAAGAGCCTGTCAGGGAAAGCTGCTGGCCCGGATTTAGTCCCTGCTGATTGTTATAAAGATAAGAAACACAACAAGATGATGGAAGGAGTGCTGAAACTTTTCAACCGCTCACCCGTACTCACAGATCTGGGTTTAATCCATTGTTCTTTTGCTCACTATGCCACCCCGGTTTGGACCCTGCCAGATGCAAATCAGTCTTCACCCTGTGCCTCGTGGGAACAGTACAGCCCAAACTGCCAGGCCAGGTCCTCCCTGGACCGGAAACAAGCATCCTGGGACCAATTTTGGTGTATTACCCCTCATCAGCCAGGCTAGGTTGAATCCAGTGGCACAGTTAGGAAGGGATCCATGTCTGGGCATGTCTGGGCATACCCTAGGCCACTTAGGGCGAACATAGCAAACAAAACAAGATGACAGACGGAGTGCTGTTACATGTCACTTGAATGATTGCTGATTTTAAAGCACTCACTTGTTAGGACCGAGCACACCGCACAGCCGAGTAAACGCTGGTCGCGGACCCTTGGAAAACAAACTTTTCCCGCCGCCATCTCTGGCGAGCCGCGAGGCCACGCCCACCCTGAGGCCACGCCCCCGCCCCGCTCTATTTAAAGCGCAGACCTTCAGCGCCACAACTAGATGCACTATTCCTCCTGAGGCGCAGCCGGGAGTTCTTCAGTGGTTTAATTTTAAAAATTTACATGTCACTTGAATGATTGCTGATTTTAAAGCACTCACTTGTTAGGACCGAGCACACGGCACAGCCGAGTAAACGCTGGTCGCGGACCCTTGGAAAACAAACTTTTCCCGCCGCCATCTCTGGCGAGCCGCGAGGCCACGCCCACCCTGAGGCCACGCCCCCGCCCTCTCCACTCCCTTATCAATATGTGCATTTACCGTACGCGCAGCCTAAGGCAAGCCCGTCTTCGCCCGTCATCGCCAAGACATCGCCTCTCGCCAGTCCCTCTGGCCAATCTACCTGGGAACCCATCCGCTATGATAGAGACTCCCTTATTGCACTGAACCCTAGCAGGAACTGTAAGATTACATCGGGATGTCTCGGACAGACCAACCTCCACTGTAAGTCCTGTCACTTCTCGACACCTAAGCCCTGTCTGCCCAAATATCTGTCAGCTGGGCACAAACCCGCCCTCCTCACTATCCTACAACTCAATGTGAGGTCGCTCGGTAAGCACCACCAAGAGGTCAACACCCTGCTAATAGAAGAAAACCCCGATATTCTCTTCATCTGCGAAACCTGGCTACAAGACAATATGACCAGCATCATCAATCTCGCGCTACCCGATAGCTTTCACATGAAATCGATAAATAGAGATACTAGAGGCGGCGGCATCGCTGTCATATACAGAAAGCAATTTCTGTGCTCTTTCACTAAAGAAACCATCGCGAATTGTGAAAGCGCACGCTTCAAGATCATAGCGGGACCCCAGTTCTCTCTATCCGGCCTCTATATTTATCGTCCACCCGGGCCCTCACCTAAGTTCATAGAATCTCTCCTCGAAGTAGCAAACTCCCTAGTCGTGAGCTCGGCTAATTTTACCATATTAGGCGACCTAAACCTCCATTTTGACCGGCACCAAGATCCTACGGTTAAAAATCTACTGGCCGATCTCTCACCCCTACAACTTTACCCCCTGATTCTGAACGCCACCCACTCGGCAGGCCATATTTTAGACCCCGTTTTCACCAACCTCCCGGAGACTTTAGCAGAGTTGCCTAAACCCATGGACTGGACGGACCATCACCTTATCAAATTCACCACTCCGATTAAAGAAGCGTTCACAGGAGCTGAACCGCCCCGTCACCTAAAAAGAGCCTGGCACAAACTTTCTACTAGTGACCTGCACGCCACCTTAGGTGAATTCCACCAAGAGGCGCTTACAAATATAGATTCCACATATGCTGCCTTTCACCAATGGATCACTCAAGGGTTAGATACCCTTATACCGCTCAAATGGACTAAGGGACGCAGCTCCCCCTCCAACCCTTGGTATAATAACTCCTTGAAAGCCATGCGGAAAGACTGCAAGACTGCAGAAAGAGCATGGAGACGCGAATATAACAACAATGATAAATCTGAGTATCGTCTCAAACAAAAGCTTTATCACAAAGCAATCTGCTCTGCTAGAGCTGCCTTTTATGCTGATAAGATTAGCTCTAGCCCTAACCCCTACAAAGTGGTGTTCAAACTAGTGGACGAGCTACAAAGTAAGAGATCTCTCTCCTCTCATACCATGTCAGCTCAGCAATGTGAGGACCTTGCCTCCTTCTTCGTCGACAAAGTGCAAAACATTTATAAATCCTTCCCGCACCACTCTGATGTACCTCTTAGCCCCCCCCCTACCCGCCAAAAATGGCACCAAGCTGGAGCTTATACCTGAAATCACCCAGGAAGACATGACGACATGAGACCGGCCAACTTTATGGATTCCCTGGAATTTCTACTTCCTTCCTTGGCTTCTATGTTGAACCTATCCTTTTCCTCGGCCACTGTCCCTACTGCCTGGAAGCAAGCATGGGTCTCTCCTATCATTAAAAAGCCAACTCTTGACCCTACCAAACTGGAGAACTTCAGACCTATCTCATTGCTCTCTTGGATATCTAAACTTGCGGAAGCCCACGTAAACATTGCGCTGTCCAAACATTTGGACCTTAATAACATCTTAGATCCTTCGCAAAACGGTTTCAGGCCAGGCCATAGCACCGAGTCTGCCCTTCTAGCGACGTCAGAACATCTCCGGACGATCCTCGATGCCGGCCAAAGTGCTGCGCTGATCCTACTAGATCTCAGGGCCGCCTTTGACACGGTATCTCATAATATCCTGCTGAATCGTCTAGAAACCGCTGGTATTGCAGACCGGGCTCTAAAATGGTTCCGCTCCTTTCTGGAGGACAGATCTTTCAGGGTTTCAGCCCCTCCATTCCTCTCCCAGTCCCACACCATCGGACAGGGAGTCCCTCAAGGCTCTGTACTCAGCCCATCCCTTTTCAACCTATACGTAC
The DNA here is from genome assembly GCF_964261635.1 of Lissotriton helveticus. NCBI lineage: Eukaryota > Metazoa > Chordata > Amphibia > Caudata > Salamandridae > Lissotriton > Lissotriton helveticus. The sequence continues at coordinate 1,502,814,841 of NC_136061.1, forward strand.
AACCTCTTGCGGCTGTTGCCAGAGAATGGGACCTCTCCTTGGTGTCATACGCTGATGACACTCAGTTGGTTATTACTCTTACCGAGGGTCCCTCCACCTCTGCGGCAAGGTTCAGAGATGGGCTGACAGCGGTAGCCCAATGGATGACAGATAATTGCCTCCAACTCAACGCAGGCAAGGCTGAGGTGCTGCTCCTCGGAAAGAACACCAGTCACTGGAACCAACACTGGTGGCCATCGTCAATGGGTATCGTCCCATCCCCCAAACCCTTGGTTAAAAACTTAGGTGTGTGGATGGACTCATCACTTAACTTCCAGACCCACACAAAAAGAGTATCGGCCACCTGTGTGGGCCTGATGAGGAGCCTCAAGCCCATACTCAGATTCTTTGATCCTAAGGTCCGCCAAACGATCATCCAAGCTACTATTCTGTCCCGCCTAGACTACGCGAACGTCTTACTTCTGGGCGCCAACAAAGCAGAGATAACGCGTCTGCAGCGCGTTCAGAACACCGCGGCAAGAACCTTAGTCGGACTACCCCGCAGATGCTCAGCCAAAGCCACAATCCGTCAATTGCATTGGCTGCCTATCGAGTCCCGAATCAAGTTTAAAGCTCTCATCATGGTCTTTAAAACCCTTAAAACTGGACGCCCTGAAATCCTCCGGCCTTTTCTTACGCCGTATGTGCCACTGCGCAATTTGCGCTCACTAGGGCAACAACTTCTGTCGATTCCTCCTACTAAGTTGGCTCGTACCGGCGGACGCTCCTTCAGAGTGCTAGGAGCCAAACTCTGGAACGATCTCCCTTTTAAGATTCGTTCACTGGAAAATCTGTATGCCTTCCGAAGAGCTGTGAAATTCCACCTATTCCCTCCCCTCTAGGTCCTTGCCTAGCTCTCTGCCTCATGGATGTTCTGTGTTTTACCAGCGCCGGGACGCCTCTTTGCTGGGGCAGCTGTCGCGCTTCACCAAAGTTTAACATAACATAACATAACTTTTTAACCACTTACCCTAGTCATGGATCTGGGTTTAATCCATTATTCTTTTGCTCACTATGCCACCCCAGTTTGGACCGAGCTATATGCAAATAAGTCTGGACCCTATTCCTCATGGGAACAGTTTTGAAGAGAGACACTAACACAGTTGAGTTCGTAGGAGTTGGTTTATTTGTACAAATGCAGGGACCTCTGGGACACAGCTTCACCTTCCCACACAGGCTTTGAAACCGTCATTCCAACCCCCCAGCTCCAGTAACCTAGTAACCCCCAAGATTCCACATGCTTTGCACAAATCATAAGAAAACATGAAAGCATATGAATATAACACATCTCCCTTCTTAAAATAAATAAAGAAAATGAAAATCATACAAATCACAAAGGAGAAAGAAAAATATATACAATTAAGAAAACATCTCTAAGCACACACATAGTCATCAAATCTTTTTGGTCTTACATGACAACGTTCTGAAGGTCTTCTAATCAAGGTATTAGAAACATCACGAGCATGAACCGAAACATCACGAGCATGAACCGATGAATCATGTTTATCAGGCGATCCATCAACATTGGAACACGCTCTTCGACAAGAACCTGTAAATACCTTTAATTCAGTATCAGAACACAATGAAACTTTTCTTGTATTCCACCAATTTCCATCATCTAACATTACACTATTTCCCTTAACACAAACCACCTTTTTTGGAGATGACCATTTAGACCAACCTTTCTTGGATTTGTCACCAACATAACCCTGACAAACATGCCTTGAGTAAAGACACGCTTGGGCATGACAATATTCCTGTTGTAACGATCACAATAACTCTTTTGATACTTCAGTACTCTCTCTTGTAATTTTCCTAAATCTATCTCATGTTTATCAGCTCTGTTCATCCATGCTGGCACAGCTTGAGAACATGGAACCCTTCCCTTTAGAAGAGAAAAAGGAGTTTCATTAGTTACAGAATGTGGTGTTGTACGATACGACCACAACATGTTCCTAACATGCTCCCTCCACGGTTTCCCATTGGTGCATGCTAACTGAACACATTCCACCAACACTCTATTAAAGCGTTCAACAAGGCCATTACCCCTTGGGTGATAAAGAGGAGTGGTGCTGTGTTTTATAGCCCAACTATCCAAGAAGGACTTAAACTCGTCTGAAATAAATTGTGGCCCATTATCCGTGATAATCTCTGCTGGACACCCTTCTCTTCTAAAAATGTCCTCACAAAAAGAAATCACATTACCAGACTTAATTTCCTTCACAAAGGCAACCTCAGGCCACTTAGAAAAGTAGTCAATCATGACTATTGCAAATCTCTCTGAAACACCAAGAATATCAAAAGGACCACAAATGTCTATAGCTAACCTTTCCCAAGGACCCTTGGGAAATGAGGATGACACAATTTCAGTCTCCCTAGAACAATGAGTCTTGTCACTACATGCGCACGCAATGCAATCACGGACAAAACGCTCCATTTGAATATCCATACCGGCCCACCAGAAATTCTCCCTACACTTCCTTTTCAAAGCAGACATACCTCCATGTTCTTCATGCAAAATAAGATGTAGCAGGGAAGCGCAGATGTTTAAACGGAGTGTTTAAACGGAGCTCCTGAGCCCTTGAATAAATAAATAAAGAAGTCAGTGTCATAAATACCTTATCCAGAGGTCACTTTAAAGTAGAAATGTTGAAATTTTGAAAGTGGAGTTGTGAAAAAAAATTCAATCTTCTTCAGTGATGGAGTTCTTCATAACAAATGAACAATCCCATCCTCTGTCGCCAATTTTGAAGAGAGACACCAACACAGTTGAGTTTGTAGGAGTTGGTTTATTTGTACAAATGCAGGGACCTCTAGGACACAGCTTCACCTTCCCACACAGGCTTTGAAACCGTCATTCCAACCCTCCAGCTCCAGTAACCTAGTAACCCCCAAGATTCCACATGCTTTGCACAAATCATAAGAAAACATGAAAGCATATGAATATAACAAACAGTCCAGCCCGAACTGCCAGGCCGGGTCCAACCTGGACCGGAAACAAGCATACTGGGACCGATTTGGCTGTATTACCCCTCATCAGCCAGGCTAGCTTGAATCCAGTGGCACAGTGAGTAAGTGACCCATGTCTTTGCATACCCTTGGCCACTTAGGGCGAACATAGCAAATACAACAAGATGGCAGACAGAGCTGAACTGTTCCCATGAGGAACAGGGCCAAGACTGATTGGCATATGGCTGGGTCTGAACTGGGGTAGCGAAATGAGCTAAAGAACGATGAAGGATTCATCCCAGATCTGTGGCTGGGGGTGAGTTGTAATTGTAATTGGAAAACATTTATAAAGCGCATGGTTACCAAAGGCATCCCAGCGCTAGAGGCCAATGTTCATGAACTAAGTACCAATGAACTTTTCAGCGCTCTGTCCATCATCTGCTTGTGTTTGTTTTGTTCGCCATAAGTTGGCGGGGTATGCCCTGACGTGGGTCCCTTGTTCACTTTGCCACTGGTTTCAAGTTAGCCTGGCTGATGAGGGGTGTTACCCCGTAACTGGTCCAAGGATGCTTGTTTTCGGTCCAGAGAAGACCTGGCTTGGCAGTTTGGGCTGGACTGTACCCCTGAGAAACAGGGTCGAGACTGATTTGGACATGGCTGGGTCTCTACTGGGGTGGCAAGGTGAGCTAAAGAACGAGGATGGATTCAACCCAGATCTGTGACTGGGGGGTGATTGTCTGAAAAGTTTCAGCACTCCGTCTATCTTCTTCTTCTGTTTTATTTTCCCCCTAAGTTGGCAGGGTATGCCTAGACGTGGATCCCTTGCTCACTTTGCCACTGGATTCCCGCTAGTCTGGCTGATGAGGGGTGTTACCCCGAATCTGGTCACAGGATGCTTGTTTCCAGTTTAGAGGAAACCTGGCTTGGCAGTTCGGGCTGGACTGTTCCCATGAGGAACAGGGTCAAGACTGATTTTCATATGGCTGGGTCTAAACTGGGGTGGCGAAGTGAGCTAAAGAACGATGATGGGTTCAGCTCAGATTTGTGATTGGGGTGAGTTTCTGAAAAGTTTCAGCGCTCTGGCCATCATCTCCTTGTGTTTGCTTTGTTCACCCTAAGTTGGCATGGTATGCCCAGGCGTGGGCCCCTTGCTCACTTTACACTGGATTCAAGCTAGCCTGGCGGATGAGGGGTGTTACCCTGAAACCAGTCCCAGGATGCTTGTTTCTGGCCCAGAGAAGACCTGGCTTGGCAGCTCAGGCTGGACTGTTCCCATGAGGAACATGGTCAAGACTGATTTGCATATGACTGGGTCTGAACTGGGATAGCATTGTGAACTAAAGAACAATGATGGATTCATCCCAGATCTGTGAATGGAGGTGAGTGTCTGAAAAGTTTCAGCGCTCGATCTATCATATCCTTGTGTTTCCTTTGTTCACCCTAAGTTGGCATGGTATGCCCAGACATGGTTCCCTTGCTCACTTTGCCACTGGATTCAAGCTAGCCTGGCTGATGAGGGGTGTAACCCCGAAACCGGTCCAGGATGCTTGTTTACGGTCCACAGTAGACCTGGCTTGGCAGTTCAGGCTGGACTGTTCCCATTAGGAACAGGATCAAGACTGTTTTATATACGGCTAGGTCTGAACTGGGGTGATGATGTGAGCTGAACAATGATGATGGATTCAACCCCGATCTGTGACTGGGGTGAGTGTCTGAAAGTTTCAGTGCTCCGTCTATCATCTCCTTGTGTTTGCCTTATAAAGATAAGCCTGACCTTTGGGCACCATTGTTCACAAATGTAATCAGGGCTTCTTCTAAAACATCTCCCCTAAGATCTTGGTCACACCAAGCGGTCTATTATAATGGCGGGCGGATCGCCACCGCCCGTATGGCGGTGGTGATCCGCCCGCCATTACCCACCACCCGCATGCAAATTACCCCGCCTGATTGTGTTGGCAGGGTACCGTGGTGGATGGGAAGACAGTCCGCCACAAGGTTTGAATATGGCGGCGGTGTCTGTTAGACACCACCATCCATATTACTATGCATGCAGGGATCAGCCTTTCCACCACAGCAAGGCATGCGGGCTTCGCAGTTGGGTGCCCGTCGCGGGCCAACAGGAAGTTGGGGGAGTGGGGGGCACATGGGAGGTATCTATGGCACCTATGGTACCAATGGCACCCCCTGCATTTGCATGCACAAAGTGGCAGGCACCGCGCGGTGCCTGCCACTTTGTGCATGCAAATGCACAGTGTGCAGCCACAGCTATGTGGTGGGTGGTGCTGTTTGCACCGCCCGCCACAATGATGTGGATGGGGGATGCCACCGCGGCGGCATTCTAATTGCCGGTGTAGGACCGCCGCACCACTGGCGGCCGGTCCCAGCACTGCTAAGGTCCGCCCGCCATCCTAATAGGCCCCCAGGTTATCATTCCCATCTATAAGAGGAGGAATAAGGCTTACACTTAACCAATCTTGCTAATAGATTTAGTGGCTAAAGTGGCAGGGAGAGACTTAATGGATAAATCAGAGCAATAGGCAGTTGATGTTCCAGTCTTTTCAAATGTGCAATACGCCTTTCAGCAGGGCTTAGGCATCATTGATCAGTACCTCAACATGTTCCTGTTGACATTTAAATATACCATCACTAAAAAGGGTGCTATGCACTTGGTGCAGAGCAAGAATATCGACGGGGACATGTCGACATACATAAATGTTGAGTTAAGAATATCGTTTGTTTTAAATATTGATGTAATTAATATCTATGTAAAAAATATCGATTTGTTAGTTTTGTAAAAATATCAAGAGTGTTAAATATCAATGTTAAAAATATAGATGTAAAAAAATCAATGTAAATAATATCGATTTAATGTTTATGATGTGAATTTTATTTAGTTGTTTAATAGTTATTTTATGTTATATTTTCACATTTCTAATGTTTGTATGGAATGAATAAATGTGAAAAAATTGGGGGTAATTTCTATATTACTTTTAGGAGTGGGATGTTGATTTTATAGGGAATAAGAGTGGGTAGTAATTTAAAAAGTGTATTTTTAATTAATTAAATTTCAAACAATTTGTAAATATTTGGGTTTATAGGGGATAAGGGTGGGTAGTAATTTAAAAATGTCTCAAAAGTTTAATAATAATAATTTAAATTAAGAAAAAATGTAATTTGAAATTAGAAATTTATCATTTAAAATTATAATTTTTGCGAAAATCTGTTTTTAAATTGGAATTGATAATCTGTTATTAAAATAAAATAATCAGATTCATAAATTGTGTATAATAATTTCATATATTTTTAATTTTAAACATACATAAAATAAAATGTGGAAAAGTTGGTAATTAAAACATTTTATATTTGAATTATACAAATTTAATTATGAAATATATGAAATTAATATATTTATTTGAAGTGAAAATATATTAATATACATTTTATAGAGAATTTGATCAACAATGTAATTTCAATGTACATAAATATTATATTTGTATAATATTTACATTGTATTTGGAAATATTTTGTAAATATTTTTTTATATTTATTTAATTGGTAATGAAATTGTTTAATATTAAAAAAACATATTTTAAATTTGAAAAAATACTAAGAATAGTAAAGAATTTTTATATTTGTATTTTCATATAATTTGTTTTTAATTTAAATGTAGAAATGACATATCTATTAATTTCTTATATGCAGTTTTAAGGATATATATTTTTAAATACTGTAAATGAAAGAGGGTATATTAAATATTTGTTGTTGATTGTTTATATGGATTTGGAGAATAGTAAAATATTATGATTTAATATACAGCATTTTCCCTGAGTTTCATTGGATTTGGAGTAGAATGGTAAATTATTATGGTTTAATACCCTGCACTTTCCCTGAGTTTAATGGGATTTGGAGTTAGAATAGTAAATTATTATGGTTTACTATCCAGCACTTTCCCTGAGTTTAATTGGATTTGGAGTTAGAATAGTAAATTATTATGGTTTAATATCCTGCACTTTCCCTGAGTTTCATTGGATTTGGAGTTAGAATAGTAAATTATTATGGTTTACTATCCAGCACTTTCCCTGATTTTCATTGGATTTAGAGTTAGAGTAGTAAATTATTATGGTTTAATATCCAGCACTTTCCCTGAGTTTCAGTGGATTTGGATTTAGAATAGTAAATTAATGTGGTTTAATATCCAGCACTTTCCCTGAGTTTTATCGGATTTGGAGTTATAATTGTAAATTATTATGGTTTAATATCCAAGAATGTCCCCGAGTTTTATTGAATTTGGAGTTAGAATAGTAAATTATTATGGTTTACCATCCAGCACTTTCCCTGAGTTTCATTGGATTTGGAGTTAGAATAGTAAATTATTATGGTTTAATATCAAGCACTTTCCCTGAGTTTCATTGGATTTGGAGTTCGAATAGTAAATTATTATGTTTTAACATCCAGCACTTTCCCTGAAATTGATTGGATTTGGAGTTAGAATAGTACATTATCATGGTTTAATATCCAGCACTCTCCCTGAGTTTCATTGGATTTAGAGTTATAATACTAAATTATTATGGCTTACCATCCAGCATTTTCCTATATGTTTTTTGGAGTTGCAGTTTGAATAGTAAATTAAGACATTTAAAAGATTTTTAAAATTTATTACAATATTGACTACATAATACACCTTGTTATGTTTTTTCATATTTTATTAGGATATTGTAACATTTAATTAGACATGTTCAACAAATTCTATTTTATTACATTGATGTACAAATGAATTTGACAGTTCTTAAACATTTTACTATATTTTTGGTATACATATATAATGGTAATGTACAATAGTATAATTTTTACATTAATATACAGTATCTTTTGTATTGTTTAATATTTTTTATGCAAACATTTACATATTTGTCATCAACTTTTATTATATTTTTATATCATGATTTATAAAAGTGCAGTAGTTGGAATATATATACATTGTACATTGTTTTACATTATGTTTTATTATATAGTATATTCAGTTTTATTTTAATAAAATAAAATGTAGTATGTTAAATAATTCACAAGTTTTTCCATTTATATTTTGAAAAATACATATGTATTTTTAAACATTTGTATAATATTAGGAAATAAAGAGTGTATGTAATTAACATAGTTTTTAATATACATTAATCATTATATTATAATTTTTTGTAATAAAATAATTCATGTATAATTTACAAGTCTCATATGTTTATTTTAAACATTTATAAAAAAATATATAACACATTTGTATACATTTCTAAAGCATTTTCTATTATTTTCCATTTATTCCTATGGGGAGTTACTCCTATTTTTGTATTAATTATGCCATCATTTTGTTTTCCTTTAATCACTTATTGAACTATCTACTTTGTTGTTTGGGTCATTTGTGAAGATGAAACCTCGCGGTAGGGAGCTGCTTCGTCTACGTTCCAGTAAGTTTACTTTTAATTACTTTTAAGTGAGTTTTAAGGTAGTGTTAAGTTAGTGGTAGTGTTAATGCCTTTGTAAAAGTGTTATTTAACCATTTTTATGAAAGTTACGTATTGTTTACGTAGGGTAGTGATTTAGTGATTTATTTACAATCAAATGTTATGAAAATGCAAAGTTATTTTACTATTATTTTACTATGTGTGTTTATATTTGTTATATGTTGTTATTTCGATTTGTGGGTTTATATATTTGTTATGGGTGGGTGTTGTTTGCTTTTATTTACAAGTCTGGTCTTTGGTGAACAGATGGAAATGTCCAAGCGTTTTTGTTTTTTTTAAATAAAGGAAATTGTTGTTTCTTGTTTTAAAACAAGTTGCTATACATTTCCTTTTTTTATTGGGTTGTTGGAGTGTTTTTTAGAGTTAAATATTTTTTTGGTTTTTATGGTTTCGTCATCGAGAGGATTGCTGCGTTGGATTTTTTTTCTACAGTTGGATTTTTCCATTTTTTGGGGTATTTCATTACTGAACCTTAAGACGGCTGCGGCTCGCAGCCATCTTAAGGTACAGAGCCCTTCCGAATTGGATTGACACCGCCGTGTCAGGATCACCTTTGGCTGTTCTTTCTTTGTTTGCTGACCTCGGCTGGCATAATCAGCAGACTCTGTTTCCCCATTTTGCTCCGGGACCTGGGCGAAGGACATAACATCTACGGGAGGCAGCGGGACTGCGAGGACCAGCAGGCAGTGCGCGATATCGGGCGCTGCTGGTCCTCTTCCCGCCTATCACCTCCACTCTATCTACTATTATTTAGCCTGGTTGATACACGCGATTCGCGGGACGCGCGCGGGACCAGCCGGGCTAAGCCCGGGCAAAGGGCGGGCCATCTGTGGCCGTCCGGGGCCGGACAAGGCTGGGCTGGGCCATCCCATTGACATTTCAGGTGGGGCATCAGTTAGAAGTAAGGAGCCTTGTTTTAGGTTCCTGTGTAATATATTTTGCTTAGTCCGATTCGTTTGTTCTTCACATTCTCATTTTTAATTGGGAAAGAAAGATCAAGACACATCTTTAACTGGAGTGTATGATCAATTGTCTTAGGGTTTGATTGTCAGTATTACCCTAGGGCATCGTGAGTCGACGCAGCAGTTTAGGAAAACCCTCACTGGTGGGGCTTCTGTGAGGGGGACACTAGATGCCTTTATTACTAGAGCAGCTTCTGTATTAGAAAAAGAGATAGTATTAACAGAAAAGCGTCTCTCTTTGGAGTTATTGAACAAAAAACGCTCCTCCTTGGGTCCAATTAACTTAGTTGTAACCCCCTCTAGTGACCCTGTCTCAATCCCAAGATTCCCAAATTGTAAATGATTCACTGCATCCATCGTTTATCGAACCACCTACACAAGTGTCAAATGGAACTGACCTAACATTGGATACTTCTTTAGATATCTCCTCTGATCCCGTAATATTGTCATTTACAAACAAGTCTACCTTAGGTGAGGGACTGGTCATAGAAAGCAGTGACACAGGCCCCCAGTCAAAAAAGAGGAAGCTCAGGAGCAACAACAATAAGGGTGGTAAGAACGCTAAAATGGCAAAGCTCACGCAAAACCAGCCAACATGCGTGAAATTAACTGATCCTAAAAATAGTACAGTCCAACAGCTCCCATCAATAACGCCCATAGATGCATTAATTCCCAGTATGGAAAAACTGGTTAAGTCACTAATCATCCCCCTAATAGAAAGGGTCAAAAAAATTGGTGCCTGCCACGTTGTGCATGCAAATGCACAGTGTGCAGCCACAGCTATGTGGTGGGTGGTGCTGTTTGCACCGCCCGCCACAATTATGTGGATGGGGGATGCCACCGCGGCGGCATCCTAATTGCTGGTGTAGGACCGCCGCACCACTGGCGGCTGGTCCCAGCACTGCTAAGGTCCGCCCGCCATCCTAATAGGCCCCCAGGTTATCATTCCGATCTATAAGAGGAGGAATAAGGCTTACACTTAACCAATCTTGCTAATAGATTTAGTGGCTAAAGTGGCAGGGAGAGACTTAATGGATAAATCAGAGCAATAGGCAGTTGATGTTCCAGTCTTTTCAAATGTTCAATACGCCTTTCAGCAGGGCTAAGGCATCATTGATCAGTACCTCAACATGTTCCTGTTGACATTTAAATATACATCACTAAAAAGGGTGCTATGCACTTGGTGCAGAGCAAGAATAACGACGGGGACATGTCGACATACATAAATGTTGAGTTAAGAATATCGTTTGGCTCTATTACAAAGGAGATGTTAAAGCACACCGAGCTGCTCAATAAGCAAGGTCCCTTGTGTCCCACCGTCCCTATAAAGCCCAGTGCATCAGGTCAGGGGCCATCATTTAACACCTCAAATAAGGCCCAATTACCCTCCCCATCTAAGAAGACCTCGGCCCCCAATAGGACATCTAAACCCAGTGTGATTAATCATAAAAAGGGGGATAAGCCGGAAAAGAAGCAGGAAGCCAAACTAAAAATGGATAATGGGTCCACTGCCCCAAATAATAATAGAAATAGCGCAACCCATAAAATAAAAGACTTGCCACCGGAATCAGCACCATTTGTTGTTGTTATGGCGGGTGTCCCGGCACTCCCAGAAGGAATAAAAGAGGATCACCGTGCTTTAAAAAATAAAGTAATATTTTGGCTGTGCAATAATAGACCCTTACCGGCTCATATCAACGGAGACATTTTAAATGTAAGGCGTGTGAATTGGGTTGGAAATCGGCTTAAAGACAGAAAGGGGGATGTCATTATCATTAATTTTAAAGATCATAGGGCCGTGAGACACATTGGTGATTGGTTCGATGCGAGAGGTAGCGAAGAAATTTCTACGCATTATTTAAGTTATTTTTACCCGCAGAGACCGCTCCGACACCCTCAAAGATTCCCCCTAGGAAATCAGGTCTTTAATAGGCATAGCACAGAATATCACGGTTTTAATATTCCAACCCTAAATCACTTTTCGATGCTGTCTGGGTTAGAAGGTGTGGATTGACTCCAGACAACAGGAAATGAGAAACTATCTACCCCTGCTCAACCTGTAAATCCTAAAAAATTAACAATAGGTGGTTTAGCTAATCAGGAAGAGGACACTAGTGATAAATCCTCTTGCATTCAAATGATAGCAAGGGTAGTTAGTAGCGTAGATAAAAATGAAGCTGGAAATCCTGTAGGAGGGGTGGCTCAAAATATAGACAGAGAAAATATAACGGATCCTATAACGGCTAAGGTACGTCCGGGATTCCACCTTACCCCTTTAAAGGACAGTCTCCTAGTTAATGACTGCCAAGTGTTGAAAGTCACTTCCTGGAACATTGCGGGCCTTCGCCCAAAGGTTGAAGACGGTAGTGCTTTGAATTTTCTCAAGGGCTATAATATAATTTGTCTTCAAGAGACATGGTCAAAGACCGAATTACACCTGGTAGGATATAAAACATACTTCACTTCTGCATTAGCAGTAACCTCGGGCAGGGCCAAATGAGGCCTGATCACTTACATAGCAAACACAATATGGGGACTGAAAACAATTGTAATACACCTGGATGCTAATTACCAGCTTCCTAGACTTTCCTTCAATAATAAAGAGACCATCCTTCTGCTTAATTTCTACAATAACCTATTGGAAGGACAGGTGTTAAAGGTTCTGTGCAACTTGCGAGAGAAGCTTTCGCAATTGAGGCAAGATATAGGAGGTAGAGTAACTGTTAGCATCATATGGGGGGTGATTTTAACCAGCATCCTTGCCCACGCACCCATAGTAACATCTGTGGGTTGGTGGATGAACACGAGGATCCGATTGTTCATTTTAATCATTCCAGCACGGGGACGTAGTTGAACAAAGTTCTCTCAGACTTGGGCCTTAGGGTAGTCAATAAAGTGAACCAAAACTTGCATCGCCGTGATCCAACATTTTTGGGGAGGGGGTATGATACAACAATCGACTACATTATAGTTTCAAATGCTCTGGCTGACAGAGTTACGAGCTTTGACCTATTGGTTAATACATTAAGCGACCATTGCGCCCTTAGTTTAGAACTCCAGTTAACTTGTTCCCAGTTTTCTTCAAAGACCATAGTCAGCACGTTGAGCCAGAATACTTTGCAGTTAGCTAAGATCAATGGGTATTTCCTAAGGTGGGAGAAGATTGTCCCCGGGGAAATAACGGAAAACGCGATAATGGCCGTATACTATTCTTTTAATAAATGCCTAGACCCTGTAACGTCAGAGGAGGAAGTCCTAAGTAATTTTGCGCTAATTTTGGCACAAGTAAATGAATTACTAACAGTAAAGACAAAAAGTGACCGACCTAGGAAAACAGGGTGGTTCAATCATAGATGCACGGAAGCCCACAGAATCCTGAAAGCTGCTTTAAATAAAGCTAATAGAGACCCACAGGAAATAAGCAACCTAAGGAAAGACTATAATATTGCACGTAAGGAGAGAAAGGGCGAATTAAAACAAGAACTATGGGATCAACTGCAGAAACGTTCAATAGATAAAAATAGTGAGGCATTCTGGAGAGTGGTAAAATCTCCCTTCCTAGCAGACCAGAAAAATCTTCCACATATAGAAGTAGCTATTGAGGAATCGGTCTGGGTGGCACATTTCTCGAAAATATTCCAGAAAGACCCAGGGACTGATGTAGTTTCCACCAGTAGTTCGGTTGAGGTGTCATATCCCATTCCGCTAGAATTTGCCATTGATGAGGTTCTTCAAGCATTAAAGTGCAAGTAAAAATGGGAAAGCCCCGGGCCCAGATGGGGTCCCTGTAGATCTATTTAAGTATAATATGGACCTATAGGCCCCAATATTGACCAGGGTGTTTAGGGCAGTAATGGTGAAGGGTTTATTGGACTCCTGGACCAAATCTATTATGGTCCCTATATTTAAAAAAGGAGGCCGGCAGGAGGTATCCTGCTATCGCCCGATCTCACTGCTGGATTCACTGGGCAAGGTGGTAGGGAGAGTAGTGCTTGGGCGTCTCCAGCAGTGGGCGGACAATGGCGGGGTCCTCTCTGACCTTCAATTTGGGTTCCGGGAGGGCTTTGGCATGACTGAGCAAGCCATGAATCTATCACTGTTGCTGGGCAAATATGTTTGCGCAAAGCTGGGCAAGTTATACATGGTTTATGTTGACTTGACCGCTGCGTTTGATTGCGTTTCCCATGCCAAGCTTTGGTCTGTTTTGTCATTAATGGGGGTTGATCCCCCTTTGGTAAACTTTTTGAGGGAATTATACTCGAATGCCTCTGCGAGGGTACGGTTTGGCGTTAAGGGCGAGCTGCCTGCGTCGTTTGGAGTAGAGCGCGGTGTTCGGCAAGGATGCGTCCTGGCCCCCTTTCTGTTCTCCCTCTATACAAATGGATTGGAGGTGGCAATGCTGAGGGGGGGCCAGGACCTACCGCAAGTAAGAACTCGTCCGATCCCCGCACTGCTCTATGCAGACGACGCCGTGATATTGGCTCGCACCCCATGCGAACTACAGAAGGCCCTGGATAGGTATGCTGACTTCATGGGGAGTCTAGATCTACGCATAAATATAAAAAAGACCTATGTAATGGTAGCTGGAACAGGGAAAAAAGGGTTAAAAAAATATTCCTTAATAAAGAAAAACTAGAAACTACTGGACAATACCCCTATCTAGGCATCATAATTGACGACAAACTGAATTGGAAAGCCGCGATTGAGGCTTGGAAACATCATCTGATGAGAGCGATTGCTGCACTCATAAACTTTTCCCAAAAACTGGGTAAAAGGCCGCCTGTAGAATTGCTGCAGATCTACAGGGCTAAATGTCAGGCAATAGCCCTTTACGGGGCAGGAGTGTGGGGGCACGCCAACATTAGCGACCAACAAGTGGCAGAGAACACTTTTTAAAGATTTTTGCTAGCTGTACCAAAATGTGGGTCCACGTTTGCTTGCCATACAGAATTGGGGATTCCGTATTTGGTGGATCTAGCAAGACTCCAACCACTTTTACTTTGGCGTTGAATCTGGACATCCCCAAACAACTTATTCACCAAGCAAATATTGGCAGATTGCATGTCTCTTGACCGCTCTCTTAAAATTAGATGGCTAACATATGTAAAAAGTTTTTTGACTGATTTTGGACTAGGGGATTTTTACTCTACCCCAGACCTGATTTGTGGCATATCTAGGAAGGAACTGAAAGTAACGGCTTTTGCCCACTTAGAAGAACTGCGAATTGCCAAGGAAGCAATGAAACCCTCCGTTCAACATTCAATGGCAGTCCAGATTACTTTTTCAACTCAGCCATATTTAGTTTACGATCTTACGCTATTTGAGCGATTCCTTCCGACAAGATTCAGGTTAAATATATTCCATCGATTGGTGGTTTTCTCTGTGAAAAACAACTGGGATCGAATTGTTTTACCCTATCCTTGTGATGAAATTTCAGAGCAGACAACTATACACACTGTTTTATTCTGTAAGTTTTACGACTGCCATCGCAAACTCTTGTTGTTACCATTGCTAAAATTGTTGGGTTTTAAAAGATGTCGTCCAGCCATGCTGTGCTTGCAGTTTTTAGAAACTGAATGGACTTGTAAATATATCGCCAAATTTTTAACATTTATTTTTAAACACAGGACAAACTTATGATAAGCCCCTCCTTCTGTATCGGGACAGTTCTGGACACTGAGAATGTTGATGTATTAGAAAGTATGGTCAGGGATCCCCAATGCTGCTTACGGGTAACGTGTGTATAGCGAACTGTAATACGTTTTTAATGATGTATAATGTTGTTTTTTATCTGTGATATTGCTTTTATGGTTTTCTACACTGTAAAACCGAATAAAGTACACATATATATATATAACCGAACTGTGGGTCCGTGGAAACACGAAGAGCAACGAGGTGCCACCAAGGACCGTCTTTGGTAAGGGTTATGTATCCAGCCTTGAAAGTGGGTAGGATAATATATTGACTTGTTGCGAAAATAACAATGTATAAACTATGGAGAGTGAAACCCGTAGCAGCATGTTAAAATGACACCGCCCATTGGAGGGTTTTAAAACGGACATGTCACTTAAGCACCACAAGCCCCATAATGCAATGTGTATAAAAGTCCATCTGGGGACCGGAAAAAGTATCTAATTGAAAGGCATTTTGGCAGTGGTTGGTGGCGGCGTGTTGGGTGTTGGCTCACCTCTGAGGAAGTTCGTGGAACGAACGAAATGCATAAGGATAAAGCCACGTGCTGTTCAACAAATAATTAAATACCTGCAAACAGTAAAGTCAAGTGTGCGACTAGTCTTTCCTACGTGAGGGGGAGTTTTGGAGCATATATATATACATATATATACTACATGGATTATTTTTGCCTTGGATTGTTTTTCTTTTAATCTATTTCGAGGATATTCTACAGCTACACAACCGTAAGTTGTTTTTAACATTATTGAGGGTGGGCAATGTCTATTTGTGAATTTTATTTTTTTATTAGTTATATTATGTCATATCATAGTGAGTTATATAGAACATATATGACATAATTTAACTAATATAAAAATAAAAATACTTTTGTGTTTGATATGTTTTTAATGTTTGCTATTTGTTTTAAATTAAGAATAGATTTTGCTATTAGGTCTATGTATTCTAGACCTTGGATATTTGGATACATTCTTGATTTTTGGTGGAAGTATTCATACATATTAATTGTTTGTTTACTCAGTTTTGGTCCTATTTTGGTTAGAAATTGTTGCACTCTGAGCTCTTGGTAACTTTGTTCTTTTTCGATTGATTGTATAAGTTTGTACAGTGTTGGTTGCCCCCTCCCTATTGTGGCCTGGAAGGCATTATGCCCTTCTTCTACCTCATTATTAGTTTTAGCTTTTTGTGCAATAGTGCTAGCGTAGACATTCCACCGGGGAATTTGAAATGTTGGTTGTCTACGGTGACCTGAACGATGCAACTTCCCCACCCAGGGGTCCTCTAAGTAATCCAACAAGGGAGTATTTTTTTAGCCATTAATGTGGTAGAAAGGACAATCTATTTACAAGTCATAATAATTTGCTACTTGTATTGTTGGCACGTATGCTAGTGCACTTAATTTTTTTTATTCGATATGCAAAGTTGCTGTTAGTAGAGTACTCAATACCTAAGGTAGATTTTTGGAGGAGTCTCCACATACTTTGATTAAAGTGGTAGTAACACCCTTGGATTGCAGTATGTGGGTATATTTTTAGAATAGCTTGCATCATAGCTAGTTCAAAATCTATTATTTTCATTTGGGGATAATAATTATCAGTTAATTATTTTATTGTTGTTAATAGTTCAATATAGGTGGGATTATTTTTATTTGGCAGCAATGCATAAATGAAGAGAATATTGGTTTCCTGAAATTCAACATGAATGGTGTAAAGTTGGTAAAATGGTTTTGGGCACACTTTAAAAGTTCTGTCGATCATCCATGTTTCCCAGTGTTTCAATTTTTGCAAGTTATTAATAGAAGCAAAAACAAGAATTCTTTAAGCATTACTTTCGTTGTCATACATCAAAAATGTGTTCTCTTTGTGGGTAATAGTACATTCAGATAGTATTTCAATTTCTTAAAAGGTTTGGGGGTGGGTGGAGTTGGAGCGGAAGCTCTTTTAGTTTTAGCTATTAATCGTTTCAGATTGGGGGTAGAGGGCAATTGTCCTGTGACATGTTCTGGTACTTTTGTCAACACATTTTTCAAGATTTCAGTGCTTATCTGTTGGGAGCCTATGCTTGCTTCTCGAATTGTTTCTAAGGCTTCCCTTACTTCTAATTCTGTCACATTGGGTGGACGGTTGTGCTCTCTCACATTCACAACGTTGTTATCTATAGTTGTAGCTCGACCATAACATGCAGTTGAATAGTATTTGCTACATTTCCAATGTGTTTTATTATCTTTCACCTTTTCTTCGGTGTAGGTATAACCCATGTAGCTAAGCATTAATTTTCCCTTTTGTGATGTAATAAAGCTTGCTCCTTCAGCCATTTCTAGTGTATAACTGTGAAGACATATACATATGTGTTGAGTAAATATGCTTTGGTCATATATAAATTTGTTTGTTTTATTAGTAATTTAAAGAAAATACTTACATTATTGTTCTTTCTGTTTTGTTGATGGCTTTATTTGTTGTTTTTTGAGTTTCACAGTTGTCATTTCTGTAGATGGGGTAGAAAAGTGTTTATATTAATTATATTGGAGATTATTGTTAGTTTCTTTGTCTTAATAATTTATTTACAGTGAATGTATACTTACTTTTTGTAGTAGATGAAGTCAATTTGGTGGATGTTATTTGTTGCAGTTTTTTGAAGCTGTGATGAAAAATTTATAAATTAGTTTTGTTTTATCTTTATAAGCTTGTAACAAAATTAGACAATTTTATTTTATTTCTAGGTAAAATTTGTTTTTTAATAGTTCATGCTTTTTATCATGTAGAATTAGATAAGGTACTTAATCACATTTTTTTTGCTGTTGTTGTTAGGAAGTTTAGTTTTTATTTAAAAAGAAGAGAACATTTAAATAATTTAGGGAGTTAAGGTAAGGATGTTGAGGCATTTATATTAATTAAAACATGCTTTTTCTTACCTGTGTTGTTGTATAATCTGTTATAGTAGTTTTTGTAGATCTTCTATCTCTCTCTCTCCAGCAAAGTAACTCTCTTCCTCTGTGTTTGGCCGATAAACGGTAATTTTCTTTAAGTTAGGTGTTAGTTTTTATAGTGGTTAGCTCAGTACTTCTCAATTTTAATTGGTTTGTGGTCTTTTAGTTTAAATTCATTGATTGAGATATGATTGAGATACATTTGTTGAATTAGGTTAGTTACCTTTTAATTAGATAATTATATGTGTTGTTTGTTAGATGTTTATAACATATTTTTTGTTGTAATTATTTAAAAATATTTGTTAATAATTTTATTTTATAATTTAAATAATTGTTGTATATGATATGTATATGTGAATAAATATGTGTTAGTGAGCATATTCATTGTATTTTGTGAACTTATATATTTATATGTGTTTTTATAAATGTTTTATATTTGTTTTAAATATATATTAATTTATTATATGTTGGTATTATTAAATACTATTTGGTTTATTATATTTAATTATTATATAGTTGCAAGGAGTGTTTTTTTAATGTTGAATAGTATTATCAATATTTGTTGTATAAGTTATAACTATATTTGTACTTCGATATTAGTGTTATCGATATTTTTGCTGTATTTCTTTTTAATTTATAATTTTCAATGTTTTTGTTTTCGATATGTCTGTAGTCTATATTTTTGTTCACAATATTTATTAAGGCGATAATTAAATATCAATATGTGTGTAAAAACTTGTTTATGTATAGGATGGCAATATTTTTGTATACGGTATTTTCACCTCAATATTTTTGTACGTCGGTATTTTTGTGATCGATAATTTAACAGTGATCCTATGCACTTTGAGTTTATGGATTTGTCAAACGCATTCAATCAAGTCAATCAGAATAAGTTGTGGCACAAAATGTTGGTGCTGGGAGTTAATCCTCCCACTGTTCATTCCTTGTTGCAGGTTCAAACCAACATGAGAGCTTGCATAAGATCTGATTTGGAGGGTAAGTGCACAAGTCACTTAGGAAGAAGCAGAAGGGTGAGACAGGAATCCCCCTTTCTCTGCACATGTACATTAATGATCTGAACTGGGATGGTGCAGTGAGCTAAAAAACGGTGATGGATCAAGCCCTGATCTGTTGACTGGGTAGGAGTGTTCTGATTAACTCAGATACTCTGTCCATCACCACCCCCTTTTTGTAATTATTTTGGCCACCATGAGTGTGGAAGGGTATGCTCAGACATGAGTCCCTTGCTCATTGCACCATCAGGATTCAAGCAAGCCGGGCCGAAGACGGCTGTAATGCCAGAAACCGGTCCCCGGAAGCTTGTTTCCTTTCCAGTGAAGAATTGGCTTGGTAGTTTGGTCTGCCCTGTTCCCATGATGCACTGGGCCAGGGACAGACTAATTTGCATATAGCCAGGTTCTGAACTGGGATGGTGCAGTGAGCTAAAAAACGGTGATGGATCAAGCCCTGATCTGTTGACTGGGTAGGAGTGTTCTGATTAACTCAGATACTCTGTCCATCACCACCCCCTTTTTGTAATTATTTTGGCCACCATGAGTGTGGAAGGGTATGCTCAGACATGAGTCCCTTGCTCATTGCACCATCAGGATTCAAGCAAGCCGGGCCGAAGACGGCTGTAATGCCAGAAACCGGTCCCCGGAAGCTTGTTTCCTTTCCAGTGAAGAATTGGCTTGGTAGTTTGGTCTGCCCTGTTCCCATGATGCACTGGGCCAGGGACAGACTAATTTGCATATAGCCAGGTTCTGAACTGGGATGGTGCAGTGAGCTAAAAAACGGTGATGGATCAAGCCCTGATCTGTTGACTGGGTAGGAGTGTTCTGATTAACTCAGATACTCTGTCCATCACCACCCCCTTTTTGTAATTATTTTGGCCACCATGAGTGTGGAAGGGTATGCTCAGACATGAGTCCCTTGCTCATTGCACCATCAGGATTCAAGCAAGCCGGGCCGAAGACGGCTGTAATGCCAGAAACCGGTCCCCGGAAGCTTGTTTCCTTTCCAGTGAAGAATTGGCTTGGTAGTTTGGTCTGCCCTGTTCCCATGATGCACTGGGCCAGGGACAGACTAATTTGCATATAGCCAGGTTCTGAACTGGGATGGTGCAGTGAGCTAAAAAACGGTGATGGATCAAGCCCTGATCTGTTGACTGGGTAGGAGTGTTCTGATTAACTCAGATACTCTGTCCATCACCACCCCCTTTTTGTAATTATTTTGGCCACCATTAGTGTGGAAGGGTATGCTCAGACATGAGTCCCTTGCTCATTGCACCATCAGGATTCAAGCAAGCCGGGCCGAAGACGGCTGTAATGCCAGAAACCGGTCCCCGGAAGCTTGTTTCCTTTCCAGTGAAGAATTGGCTTGGTAGTTTGGTCTGCCCTGTTCCCATGATGCACTGGGCCAGGGACAGACTAATTTGCATATAGCCAGGTTCTGAACTGGGATGGTTCAGTGAGCTAAAAAACGGTGATGGATCAAGCCCTGATCTGTTGACTGGGTAGGAGTGTTCTGATTAACTCAGATACTCTGTCCATCACCACCCCCTTTTTGTAATTATTTTGGCCACCATGAGTGTGGAAGGGTATGCTCAGACATGAGTCCCTTGCTCATTGCACCATCAGGATTCAAGCAAGCCGGGCCGAAGACGGCTGTAATGCCAGAAACCGGTCCCCGGAAGCTTGTTTCCTTTCCAGTGAAGAATTGGCTTGGTAGTTTGGTCTGCCCTGTTCCCATGATGCACTGGGCCAGGGACAGACTAATTTGCATATAGCCAGGTTCTGAACTGGGATGGTGCAGTGAGCTAAAAAACGGTGATGGATCAAGCCCTGATCTGTTGACTGGGTAGGAGTGTTCTGATTAACTCAGATACTCTGTCCATCACCACCCCCTTTTTGTAATTATTTTGGCCACCATGAGTGTGGAAGGGTATGCTCAGACTTGAGTCCCTTGCTCATTGCACCATCAGGATTCAAGCAAGCCGGGACGAAGACGGCTGTAATGCCAGAAACCGGTCCCCGGAAGCTTGTTTCCTTTCCAGTGAAGAATTGGCTTGGTAGTTTGGTCTGCCCTGTTCCCATGATGCACTGGGCCAGGGACAGACTAATTTGCATATAGCCAGGTTCTGAACTGGGATGGTGCAGTGAGCTAAAAAACGGTGATGGATCAAGCCCTGATCTGTTGACTGGGTAGGAGTGTTCTGATTAACTCAGATACTCTGTCCATCACCACCCCCTTTTTGTAATTATTTTGGCCACCATGAGTGTGGAAGGGTATGCTCAGACATGAGTCCCTTGCTCATTGCACCATCAGGATTCAAGCAAGCCGGGCCGAAGACGGCTGTAATGCCAGAAACCGGTCCCCGGAAGCTTGTTTCCTTTCCAGTGAAGAATTGGCTTGGTAGTTTGGTCTGCCCTGTTCCCATGATGCACTGGGCCAGGGACAGACTAATTTGCATATAGCCAGGTTCTGAACTGGGATGGTGCAGTGAGCTAAAAAACGGTGATGGATCAAGCCCTGATCTGTTGACTGGGTAGGAGTGTTCTGATTAACTCAGATACTCTGTCCATCACCACCCCCTTTTTGTAATTATTTTGGCCACCATGAGTGTGGAAGGGTATGCTCAGACATGAGTCCCTTGCTCATTGCACCATCAGGATTTAAGCAAGCCGGGCCGAAGACGGCTGTAATGCCAGAAACCGGTCCCCGGAAGCTTGTTTCCTTTCCAGTGAAGAATTGGCTTGGTAGTTTGGTCTGCCCTGTTCCCATGATGCACTGGGCCAGGGACAGACTAATTTGCATATAGCCAGGTTCTGAACTGGGATGGTGCAGTGAGCTAAAAAACGGTGATGGATCAAGCCCTGATCTGTTGACTGGGTAGGAGTGTTCTGATTAACTCAGATACTCTGTCCATCACCACCCCCTTTTTGTAATCACAATATTTATTAAGGCGATAATTAAATATCAATATGTGTGTAAAAACTTGTTTATGTATAGGATGGCAATATTTTTGTATACGGTATTTTCACCTCAATATTTTTGTACGTCGGTATTTTTGTGATCGATAATTTAACAGTGATCCTATGCACTTTGAGTTTATGGATTTGTCAAACGCATTCAATCAAGTCAATCAGAATAAGTTGTGGCACAAAATGTTGGTGTTGGGAGTTAATCCTCCCACTGTTCATTCCTTGTTGCAGGTTCAAACCAACATGAGAGCTTGCATAAGATCTGATTTGGAGGGTAAGTGCACAAGTCACTTAGGAAGAAGCAGAAGGGTGAGACAGGAATCCCCCTTTCTCTGCACATGTACATTAATGATCTGGAACTATATAGCAAGTATCTCATACTCACCCTCTCGGACAAAACCCCCCACACAAGAAACACGTTTACCCCTTGCATGACCGAAGTCGGTAACTGGATGGAAGCCTACTGTCTCAAGCTCAACACGGACAAGACAGAAGTAGTGATCTTCAGCACGAACACCTCACCATGGGACTCCAACTGGTGGCCGGCTGAACTTGGACCCACACCCACTCTGAAAACCTGTACCAGGGACTTCAGAATAATCATCAACAGCAAACTAGCTATGACTGCACAAGTCAATGCCGTCACTGCATCCTGCTTGCACACCCAGAAGATGCTGAGGAAGATCTTCAAAAGGCTCCCAAGCAGCACAAGAAAAACTGTCACTCACACCCTGGTCACTAGTACGTTGGACTATGGGAACACCCTCTACCCCTGGATCACCAAGCAACTCTCTAGAGGACTACAAACCATTCAGAACTCGCCGGCATGTTTCATCTTCAACCTTGCACACAGAACTCACATTATCCCACACCTCAGGGAACTACACTGGCTTCCAATACACAAAAACACTCAATTCAAGCTCCTCATGCACACATTCAAGCCACTCTACAATCTAAGGTCCCACCTACCTGAACAGTTGCATATCAGTTCAACAACCTCCAGACACCTCCGCTCCACAGGACTCCAACTTGCAACCATCACACACATACACAGAGCGAGATCAGGAGTACTAGCGTTCTCTTACATCATTTCTAAAGAGCAGAACGACCTCCCTCTCCATGTCAGAGCCTCTTCCTCTCTTCATGAAGTCTGCAAGAAGCTGAAGACTTGGATTTAGAATTAAATATCCTACCATAGATGGGGCTATGCACACACACACCTACTCTGTGCTATTATATCCTTGCGAGTGATAGTGCGCTTTACAAATACACATAACGTATATACCTAAGAGCAAGGGGGGCAGAACATGCCACAGATAGGGACTCAGCCACTGCCTCTACTGTATACGCAGATGAGGCAATTTTAATGGCCCGAATTGCCAATGGCTTGTGAAGGTGTGAGGTTTGTTTGCCTAGTTTATATCAGATCTCAATCTTAATACAACATTTTCCAAATCTTTTGTGATGACCTGTGGACATTGCTCTGTGAAAACTAGGCTCATTTCAACCACGGTATATTGTTAATTTACAGAGCTCTTCAATCCGCTCAGTATACTCAGTTAGAGGGCCACAATCCGAAAAAGCCATTAACACAGTTTTCTGGTTCTTGAGCGAATTGAGATACAGACCTCTCAAGGAGATGTTGTCCAGTGTATTCACATTGCAAGTTATGAAGTAGAATTGTGGCATATAACAACTGGAATGGTTTACATCTGCTTGAGAATGCCTTTCTACGCTGACTTCTTACTGCCCTGACAAATACTTCTAATTTTATTTGCCATAATGAGATAGGAATTCCCTATTTGGATGATCAAATTAAGTTGCACACACTTGTTCACTGGGGGGGATATTCTCAAGAACGTGTGATAATTACCGCAAAATTAGCTTAACGCAACTCTTCACATCACAGTCTATCGCGGGAAAATAACACTTTGTTAACGTTGTATTCTCAACATGGTGATACCATGCGATAGGCTCACGATAACGCATCAAATGACTGCGATAAAGTCAATGCGACACCGCAAAAATGTGAAACACAAATGCAAAACAAGTTGCGATGAGGCCAATAGCGATACAAAAATCAGAGAAAACCAGCAACAGGCCTGCAATTCACACACGTCAGGCGGGAAAAGTAGAAAAAAAACATACAAACAAAAGCCAAACAACAGTGAAGCACAATGGATGTTGCCGGAGCAAGTACAGAGGACAACCAGAACCCCACAAGCCTCCCGGAGGACCATCCTGGGACTTCGGGGTCAGGGAAGGGCAAGGACAAGAAGAGTAGGAAGAAGTGGTTCAGTCCGCAGGAAAACGGAGGTGGTAGAACACCATCAACTACTGTTTGTCACCTCCACTGTGTCATTGGCAACAAAAAGTGGAATATGGCAGTCTATTGTGTACAAGGTGAATGCAGTCGGAGTGCTGAAGAGGACAATGGAAGAGGTCAAGAGGTGATGGAATGATGTGAAGCGCAAAACCAGGCAGAAACTCGCAAACAACCGGAAGGTAGCAATGCAGACTGGAGGTGGGAGTCCTGCACCACAGGAGGAGCTGGACAATATGGAGAAAATGTTGTCCACAGTCATCAGTGGGGAGACGGTCGCAGGAGTTGGGGGACCGGACACTGCTCAACTTGACCTGACACAACAGCACCGGGGTGAGTAACGACCAGGGGCTGGGGGACTGGGGGAGATGGGCACAGTGGCACACGTGCACATTTAAGTAGAGCATATCTGCAGACAAACCATGCCCTAGACCCCCAACTCCCACCAAGAGACCAATGTACGCAAGTATGCAACATCTCAGCACTGTATAAGCACAGAAGTCAAAGGCACACCGCACGAAAGGGAGAAGGGGCAGCAACATCAGAGCTGCAGGGGCGACACCCCCAAAATGCAGGACACACACATAACATGCAGAGCACATCAACATTGACAGAGGACACAACTGGTGCCGCTTGTGTGTAGGAACTGGCCAATCACATTTGACAATGGAGGGAAATGTGAGTTGATAATGTACAAGTACAAACACATCCGTTATATTGCCGAAATGTCCACTGTCCCGCATCCAAGAGTTCATTGACAGCTTCCGCACCCCACCTCCAGAAGCAGGGCAGCCCAGCTGCCACAAGGAGACCACACCCCCTGCACAGACCACGCAGCAGGCAGCACCCACCACCACGGCTGCCTTCCAGGACCACCAGGAATAACAATTGGCCTTCCAACACCGTGTGTTGGGGTGCCAGGAGAATCTGGCCGAACAGGTCCAGTGGGGTGCGACAGCATGGCAGCCAAAGTAGATGCCATACTTGGGTGTCTT
Source organism: Lissotriton helveticus (assembly GCF_964261635.1). Lineage (NCBI taxonomy): Eukaryota > Metazoa > Chordata > Amphibia > Caudata > Salamandridae > Lissotriton > Lissotriton helveticus. The sequence continues at coordinate 1,502,840,219 of NC_136061.1, forward strand.
AAGTCCTATCAGGGACCCATCACAGTCCCTAACGGATACCCACAGTCCACTCCATGCTCTTCAACGGACCATGGCTGACATCGCTGGAGCCCTGACTCAGAGACTAGAACAACTGTCCAGTCAGAGTGGCTCTAGAGATGTCACACAGGAGTTGGGACACCTGTGGAGGTTAATGGAGGCCATGGAGCGGACACAGGCGGAAAGAGCGGCTGCCACGGCTGCACACCAGCGAGAGGTAGCTGGGTTCCTCAATGACCTCAGGACCATCCTCATGGCATTGCTGCCACAAGGCATCGGGCTGATACATGCTGCTGCTACCACAACATACACCTCTCCACCCCTGAAGTGTCAGTGCCACAGTGTGGCAGACATTCCACCTCCGTCCACTGATGTGTCACTGCCACAAAGTGCTGGAGACAGAACACCACAACCCATACGTGAGGCACATGCAACAGCAGAGGACGAAGAAGCGGATGTAACCGCCTACTGGTAAGGAGAAAACTGTAGCATTCATCTCCGCCATAGGGCCTGTTTCTGCTTGGTTCTGTCCTCTGCATCATCATCTTCCACTGTCCCCTGATACACTCTGCGACACTTACCTTCAACTTCGACATGGACTGCCATATTCTGTTTGATCGCCAATGACACAGCAATCAGACTGTGTACTGAACTCATCCTCTTCCTTGGACTTGTCATTCCCTGAAGGACTCTTGCTGGCTCTCCACTGGCCTACATTGTAAAGTGGGGTTTACATGGCCCTGTACTGCTTCAGTTGCAACACTCCACTTAATTTGCATTAAACATTCATAAACATACAGATGTGTCATGTCTATGATCTTTCAAGTGTGGAAGTATGGATGAATGTAGACTCAGTGATTCCCCCTTACGTCCATGTTGCTCATGTCATTGGACTTGGGTCACAGGGTGACACATTGCTGAATCCGGTCCGGGTGGCACCGACACAACAACAGGGACACACGCATTAGTTACTTCCTTGTCCAGCCCAGTACGAACCACGTCCAGAGCCTCGGGGTCATTGTTCAAACCCTTATGCTTGACTGGCATACGCCAGGACAGCCCAATCCGCTAATGCTCACGGGGGGGATGACAAAGCTACATGTCCCAGGTCTTTCCTGTAGTGTTCTGCTGATCCCAGGTCTAGTTGTCAGCATTCTGCAGGCACTCCCTCATAGCTGGTTTACACCCACACCACACCCATCCAGCACCCGTGTCACAGGACATGTGATCTTGCCAATAAAAAGGGCGGGGCGCATGTGCTTGATGCCATTTTCACTCTCCATCTGGGCGTATCCGTGTGGTGTTAATGTAGATATGAGGGTCTAGGGCATTGCAACATCACATTCCCAGGGCCGGAGGTGACATCCTGTCGTCTGCACCACAATACTCAATCATAGAGGGTCCATGACTTTCGGGGCACAGACTTGGTGGCACCGGATACACTACGGTCGGCACAGGCACACTGCCACAGATCAGTGACTTTTGGTGCTCTGAGGTAGGGGCACCTTAAGTTCTGAGCGGGTGTGCAGCCTGCGATGATGCCCTGTCCCGGCGGTCTGGACTAGTGATGATCGTTGTGAGCCCAGCTAGTCCGCAGTGTAGGCCTGAGTCAGTGGGCAGTGCATGCCAACCACAACGTGGCATTGCCTCGCGGGTCACAGAGTTAGTGGCACCTCAAGGGCTGAGCGGGTGTGCAGCCTGCGATGATGCCGTGTGCACTGGTATGTCCTCTGCCATGGCGGAATCAAGACCCAGAATCAAATGTGAGACCTGGTGACCCGCAGAGGGGGCTGCATGATGTGGAGGGTGCCATGTCTGCGGACCCCGGGCTTGCACCGGCACGTTGGGGGCCCTTTTTGCGACACGCCGGAGGAGGAAGGTGAGCAGTGAGGCCTGGGTGCGCTGGGGCAGGCAAGCACCACTGGGCAGCAGGAGGGGCTGGGGTGGAACTGTCTGGGTGCGCAAGGGCTGGAATGCACCGCTGGATAGCGGGAGGGGCTGGGGAAGCTGCCGTGGTGGGCAGGGGCGGTCATGCACCACTGGGCGGTGGGAGGGGCTGGGGTGCAGCTGCCTGGGTGCGCAGGGACGGACAGGCGATGATGGCGTGTGCAATTGTATGCACTATGCCATTCATGTATCTGGACTCTGTTTCAGATGAGGGGTCTGTTTCAGATGAGGGACCTGGGGAACTGCACTACATACCGGCACGTGGTTGGTGACACACTGGTGGCAGCAAGCGAGCAGTGAGGCCTGGGTGTGCAGTGTCGGCACACTCTCTCCCTATCCCTCTCTTCTTTTCTCTGAGTCTCTCTCCCCCTCTCCATTCCTCTTTTCTCTCTCCCTCTCTTTCCGTTTTTCTCTCTCTCTCCCTCTCTTTCTGTTTTTCTCTCTCCCTCTCTTTCAGTTTTTCTCTCTCCCTCCCTCTCTGTCCATCTTTCTCTCTCCCTCCCTCTCTTTCCATCTTTCTCTCTCCCTCCCTCCCTCTCTTTCCGTCTTCCTCTCTCTCTCCCTCTCTTTCTCTCTTTCTGTATCTCTCTCTCGCTTTCCTTCTCTCTCTCTGACTTTGGTGAGGGAATAGCACATCTTCTAAACTGTTTTTTTGTCTTGCAGGTTGTGACCTACAGATTGTCCCGAGGAGAGCCGTCATGTGTCTTCATTAATGTTCTTGTGACTTTTTAAAATACATTTTCGTTTGGGAATTCGAAGGTGAATGTGTGATGCTCATTTTTGTGACGACACATGCATGTAACCAAATGTTAGTGTGCGACATCAGGCGGATTCTTTGGTACATAATTTCGTGAAGTTGATGTGGCATGTCTTTGCTGGGGGGGTGGGGTAGAGGAGCCGAGGGGTGGGGGGTCTTGGGGGTGGTAGCGGTGTGTGTTGGGACCCGATTGGGGCTCCGAGCTGCATGAGCAGTGGTTCCATGGCATCTGTTGCCCTTCAGGTGTGGCTCTGGGCTGGGCTTCCTTTTCTGGTGCAGGCTGTCGTCTGACTTTACACCAGGTCAGAGTAGGTGTTAATTTCCTGCTGCTAATGCACCTTATCACCTTTTTTGGATTCTTATCACCAATCGGGCTGTTCGTTGAGAATGTTGCGGAGTGGTATTGTCGCAGCATTTTGCACAGGAACGTCTACTCTGCATCTCATTAGCGGTAGTTGCCGGGGTCATCTGTGGCGGTTTTTTGGGTGAACAACCTTTACAATGCAACTTTTACAACGTAGTGCCTTTACAACGCGGTATTTTTAACGCAAACCATTACAACGCATTGCGCTGGGGGGCGCTCTAGGATAGGGAATAGATTTAATTTACTATCCAACACCTTCCCTACTATCCACGGGGACTGGAGTTGGAATAGTAAATTAAACTATCCAGCGCCCCAAAGCACTATGTGTTGTAATGGTATGCGTTGTAAAACTCGCGTTGTAAAAGCATGCGATGTAAAAGCATGCGTTGTAATGTCATACATCCGTTTTTTTGTGGCTGCTATCGAAGGTAAACTGGTGATATGGGCCGTTATCACCAGCTTGTGAATGGGGCGATAAATTTATCATCACGTTGGCTACTATAATGCCCCGCTAACTTGGTGATAAATCCTTGAGAATATGCCCCATTGTATTGTAATAAGAGGTGGTATGTCAAGATTGTGAGACGAAGAATCTTTCTGTTGGCATTGTGCCATGATAAATTGATATCAGAAGTTTGTACTTTTTAACCTCATCACTGCGGCGCGAATTCCGCCGCAGTGCTGAACATTCCGATCGCGGGCTGCTGAACATTCCGATCACGGGCGTGGTCATGACAGCTCCCGGCCGTCATCAGCACACGCCCACCGTGACTCATGACGGCTGGGAGCCGTCATGAGCATGGAAGAGGTTAATAATCGTTTTATATCTCAGGAATCTTCCATTATGTACATGTATTTTAAAGCATTGTGTATCTTTTATGGCAGGAGTATGCTTAATAAAGATTTCTTGACTAACCGTTGCTTACATTTTAAATGGTATAAAATTGGGGTGGTATGAAATATTACAGAAGACCTTTTAAAAAAACATCAGTTTTTCATGAACAGAAACAAGTAAAATCATTCACAACTTTTTCTACATTCAAACCATTTCTTCTCTGATTTTTGGACGCAACTCACGTGGAACTTTAAAGTGCATTAGTTTAAAAAGATCAGTAATGGGTTTTTGCTGCCATCTGGTGGCGTATTAAATTTGACATTTTTTAAAATTGTCAGTAGTAATGAAGACTATCCACTGAAAGCTTAAAATATCTATTTTAAGGAGTGATGTAAACATTGTGTGGTTAAGGTTTTTTCTGGTTTTTTTAGGGTATGGGTTAGACTAAAGACATAGGTTATGGTCGCTTGATTAAATGATTCAAAGCAAATTATGAAACACGCATCACTCTATTCTTTTTTTTTTTCACAACAAAGTTTATTGAGCAGGTAGGTAAAAAGGAAATACGTGGCTCCCCACAGTCTGGAGATCACCACCAAGCATCATGACACATTTTTATCTGTAATGCATATTTTACGCAAGAAAAGCCGAATAACAGAACACCCCCTCCCCCACCTCCACCCACAAACCCCAACCACCCAACCCCCCAACTACCCACCCCTTATCCCTCCCTAACCGCTAACACGTGAGTATACCAGACAATCTGTATTCGGTCGCTTTGTGATAGGCATGACGCACCGCCTATGCCTGTACCGCATCCTCTACCTGTATTTCGGCCTCTTGTTCCCTTGGGGGATCCAGTAGCAATCCCCTATACTCCGCCCATCGCCTCCAGATCTTAAAGTGCTTCCGGGGGCCCCCTCTCGCCTCAAACACCGGGCGTTCCAGTCCCATGAAGTAATCTAATCCAGCCTTCCACGCACACAGGGGGGGGGGGCCCGCTCTCCCTTCCACGCTCGCGCTAGGTCCCTTTTGGCAACCACAAGCCCCAACAACAACAAATGGCGTTTATATATATTTCCACCGACTCCCTCCAATACATGGAGCAGCCCTAATCTAGGAGTGCGGGGAAGATCCCATCCTAATACCTCTGACAGGCAACTCCAAACGCCCCTCCAGAACCTGAACAATCCAGCACACGACCATACTGTATGCAATAGCGTACCTTTCTCAGCTCCGCAGCGCAGACACTCTGGTGACCCAATCAATCCCGCCTTCCACAACCTCTCTCGGGTGTAGTACGCCCTGTGTAAGTACTTGAACTGAATGAGCCGGAGCCGTATGGCGATGGCGGCCTCACGCGGGGACTCCAGGGCCTCCCTCCAATCATCGTCATCTAGGAGACCAACATCTTCCTCCCAGGCCTCCTTGAGTGAGAGTAGGTTGGTTGAGCAGTGAGTAACCAGTGTTTGATAAATTCGGGACACTTTCTTATCTCCAAGGTCTCCCATGAATACCTTCGCTTCGATTGGGCTGAATTCCGGGAGTGACTCCAGGTTCGTAAGGCTAGGCGTCAGCGCATGGCGAAATTGAAGGTATCGGAAGAATTGGGTCTTGGGCATGTGGAACTCTTTACTGAGCTCCTGGAACGACTTGAGGGTAACCCCTGTCATGACGTGGCCCAACGACGAGATCCCGATTGCATCCCAGCCATCAAATCCCGTCAATGTAGCCAGTGCGGGCAGTGGCCCATTGTGCCATAACGGAGTCTCCGTCGTTAATCGACTCCACCAACCCATACGATGCAGTGCCTGTCGCCACACCTCAAAGACAACTCGCGTAGCACACGGCAATGCCCGCCTTAGCCTAGCCGAGTATAAGATCGTATGGAGGGTGTTATTCCCCATTAGCAAACGCTCCAGGGCATACGCCGGGTCTCCCCTGTCTCCATACCACCAGTCATTGAGTACCAGCAGCTGGGAGGCCTGATAGTAGGATAAGAGGTCTGACGTGGCTAAACCACCACAGTACGTAGACAGGAAGCATGTGCGCAGCGCTACCCTGGCCGCCCCTCCAGCCCAGAGGAAGCGGCCCAGAACTGAGTTGACCTGTCGAAACCACCGGGGGTTAATTGGATGTGGGTAGCTTTGCAGCTGATAGAGGAGGCGCGGAAGCGCAACCATTTTGAATATCGCCGACCTACCGAAAATGGTTAGGGGCATCCGCGACCATGTTTTCAAATCCGTCTGGACCTTTTTCCATACTGGCACTATATTCCGTTCCCATGCAATATCCACTGATTCAGAGAAGAACACTCCTAGGTATTTTAACCCCCCAGCCGCCACCTGCAAGGCCGACGCCCAGGGACCTGCTGCAGCACCACCACCCAACACCCACAGAGTAAACTTGCGTGGGTTCAAATGAAGGCCCGATATCTCCCCAAAAATACGCATGATGTCCAAGACTCGGGGTCCCGACCTAGAGAGATCCGTAAGAAAGAATAGGACGTCATCTGCGTATAGCGCGATTATATCAGTAAGGTTCCCACCCCACTCAAAACCCCGCATCTGGGCGTCAATACGCACCCAAGAGGCCAGAGGCTCCATAGCTAGAGCAAAGAGGTATGGGTAGAGTGGACACCCTTGTCGGGTCCCCCGGCCAATTGGAAATTCTTTCGAGCCCGCCCCGGAGACCCGCACCGAAGCAGTGATATCTGTATATAGTAATTTGACGTAGGAAACAAACACCAGGCCCAGATTGAGACGGGGCAGAAGTGCAAATAGATACGCCCAACTAACTGAGTCGAACGCTCTGTCAATGTCCGCCAGCAGCAACGCTGCCCGTTCACCCGTGGCACCCATAGCATCAACCGCTGCCTGCGCCCGTCTGATGTTATGCCGCGTCGCCCTATGAGGCATGAAGCCGGCCTGGTCGGGGTGCACCAGATCCGTCACATACGGGAGCAGGCGGTTCGCCAACGCCTTGGCAAGTATTTTGGCCTCTATGTTGAGCAATGAGATCGGACGATAGGAGTCGTGACTGTCCGGAGGTCTGCCTGGTTTCTGAAAAACCACCACTTCTGCATGTCGCCAGTCAGGGGGCAGCCTACCTCGTGAGCGCGCCGCTTCCAACGCATTTCGGAAATGGGACCCTAGTTGGAGGTGGAATTTCTTATAAAATTCGCTCGGGAAGCCACTTGGCCCAGGTGCCTTCCCAGTGTTGAGCTGCCCCAGTGCGTCGCCCAGCTCCTCCGCCGTAAGGGGAATATCCAGTGCTACCTTGGTCTCATCCGAGACCGCCCTCGGCGGTAAGTCGTCGATGAATTTGGCGACCTCCTCCGCAGTCAGACTATCCTGCGGTGTATATTGCACCTCGAAATAGTGGGCAAAGCTCGCCGCCAGCTCACCCGGGTCAGTAATCGCTGTCCCGTCTTCAGCAGTGAGGCCCGGCAGTGTAAGTGGCTGGAAGGTACGCTGACACAGCCTATGAAGCATCGTGCAGGACTTATCTCCCCATTGATATACTCTACTCCGCGTGGCCAGCCATGCCTGTCGAGCCTCGTCCAACAGCACCGACGCATAAGTCTGTTGTGCCTGCAGGAGCAATCTCACCGCTATTTCATCGCCCCCTCTCTGGCACCGCTGTTCCAAGGACTCCACAAGCGCGGCCGCCTCAGCAATGGTTTCTCGGTGTCGTCTGCGGGCTGCCGCACACCACGCAATGTCAATGCCCCGTATGGTGGGCTTCATTGCCTCCCAAACCACCACCGCGTCTATGTCATTCACTAGGTTTTCTTCCCAATAGTGGGCAATCGCACCACGTAGATGCTGGACGTAGTCCTGCTGCTGGAGGTGCCACGAGGACATCCTCCACCTGAAAGGCTGTCGTTTTTTAAGCATATCAACTCTGACCCCCACTGGGGAGTGGTCAGATAGCCCTCTCGGCAAAATTTCGGCCTCCCGCACTCTGTTCAGGTACACACCGGGTACAAACACATAATCCAGCCTCGAGAAGGAGCCATGCACCGCGGAAACATACGTGTATTCTCGCACCTTAGGATGCATATGGCGCCACACATCCACCCAGCCCATCCCATCCACCATCGCATTCAATCGGGAAGGGGGGGCAGTCACTATCGTCTCCCGCAGGCGATCCATGCTTACATCCATCACCTCGTTCCAATCACCTCCCACCACTGCCATGGACTCTGGAATATCGTCCCACACAGTAAACAGCCGCTCAGACAAGGACCACTGCATAGGGGGGGGGGCGTATATACTGCCAAAGACCACCGGTTCGGTACCCACCATACCTTTGATAAAGATGTAACGACCCTGTGGATCCGCCCATTGTTTCTCGTGGACATAGGCCAACCTGCGGTGCACCAAGACGGCTACCCCCCTAGACCCCCTGGCAAATCCGGCATGATACACTTGTTGGTAGCCAAACCGCTGTAAACTGAGCACTTTCGTCCCCATCATGTGCGTTTCTTGCAATAATAGCACATCCACAGCTTCCCTCTTCCCCCATCGGAAGATCGCTCCACGTTTAATCTTATCGAGCATCCCCCTGACATTCCAAGTAACTACGCGCATGGACTCACTAGGGAGCCTTGAGGAAGCTTCAGCCATAATCAAGGGGTACCACCCAATCAGGCCCTTTACGCCACACCCACACACCTAGCAACGACACCAACATATCAGAAAGACTCACGTGTTGTCCCCCCCACCTACCCCACGTCCCCCCACAGCAACAGACCCCCCACCCACTTTGACCCCACCCAACCCCAACTCTACCCCCCCTTCCTTCTCCATCTTCACCCCACGCCCCCTCCCCTATACCTCATAGAACTCTGAAGTACCTGTCGCGGCATGGGCAGCCTCGGGCCCAAAACAGAGGACCCAAGACCAACCATGCCAATGGATCCCAACTCCCCGGAAAACAGTAGAAACATCCCCCCCCCAAGACAACTCCCACACTAGTAGGAGAATGGCAGCCCCTAATAAGCAGCCACCCGAACCCCACCCCACAATCCCACACATGTTCAATAAGTCATTCTCCATCAACAACAGAGGCCTTGGTCATGCAACCCAACTATAGAACCCGGCCATGCAGCTCCCATTAAGAGGAGCTTGTAACGGCAACTGAGAAGCAGAGTACTCCCAAGGCCTTCAATGATCCTTTCCAGATTGATCCGAGTCCACTGTCCTACTTTCTTGTGTCCCATTGACAGAAGCAGATCGCTTCCGTGATCTGGACCTCCGGTTCCTACTGCTCCTGGCTGTCTGGTCACCACGTTCCTGCGATGATCCTCTGGAAGAGCCGGAGTTTAGACCCGGTTGGGCATTCGGCCTGAGTCTCACAGTTTCGTCCGTCCATTTAAACACATCCTCCGGGGTGTCAAAGAAGAGCGTTCGCGATTGAAAAACCACCCGCAGGCGGGCCGGATACAACAGGGAATACTGGATTTTCAAGCCTCGCAGCTTTGCCTTGCTGCACAAGCCTAGTATAATCTGGAAAAATCATGATCTTTTGATTTTCAAACACAATGGAATCCCTGGTCCTCGCTTCCTTCAAAATGGCGTCCCGATCATGATAATTCAAAAGTCTAGCTATCACTGCCCTGGGCCGCTCACCCTCCGGTGGCCTCTGTGTTAGGGCTCGATGGGCACGCTCAATGACAAAACAGTTAGAAAGAACCCCCGGGGGCAGCCAGCTCTCCAGCCACTGTGAGAGAAACTGTTCCATATTCCCCTTCTCACATCTCTCCGGAAAGCCAATAAAGCGGAGGTTATTTCTGCGTGCGCGCCCTTCTGCATCTTCCACGCGGAGCGCCAGGCCCCTCTGAATATTTTCCATTGCCGCCATTTTCTTTTTCAGGGAACCGACATCGTCCTCCACCACCGAAATTCTAGATTCCGCCTCTGTAATTCGTGCCACTGCGTTCCATAAATCTTGACGCAACAAGGTGACATCTGCACCCACCGCACCAATTTTAGCATCGAGCATGTCTCTGGACTGGGTGATCGCTGCCATGAGCGCCGCATTATCCGGCCCCGCGCCATGTCCTCCTCCCGAGGGCCCGGGACCCCCACTGGGCCCTGTAAATTTATCGATGGTCCCCTGCTTGGAGGGACCCCCGCCTCCTCTGGTCATGGCTGCAGACCACTGATGGGCCGTGTAGGATAGTAACGGTGGTACCAACGCAGGCTCGTTACTTCGTCTGTAATGTCCAATAGAGGCCTAACCCAGCGTTCCTTCCACCACAGGGTACAGGCGCCCTCACACCAGTACTGGCGTATATCCCCGGCGAGGCCGTGGACTTGTGGCTGCTAGATCAGGCCCCGGGATGTTCACCTCTGTCACCAACGGCCCCGTGGTCCCGCAGCCGCGCGGACCACCCGCTTCGGACCGATCTGTCCCACGTCGCTGGGTGCCGCGGGCCCTATTTGCTGCAGCAGCCCGACCCCCAGAGCCCGCCACCAATAAGTCCACCGTCTAGGTCCCTGGGGAGTCACTCACAGTTCGTTGTCCGCCGCAGGGCAGCGTCGGTAACGGGTCTGCCCGGCCACACTCCGGTCTGTCGCCTGTAGGAGTCCAGTAGTGGGAGCCCAGTCTCCCGGTCCGGGCCGCACTCCGACTGGGGTCAAGAGCCGACGTCGATCTCGATGGGGGGGAAACACGAAACTCGAGGCTCCGGCTGCACTGGATCCCTTAGGCCGCTTCTCCTTTCTGGGCACGTTCTCTGCTCCAGGCACCTCTGCCCCCACCGGTGAGGCAACGGGGGGAACGCCTATCACCCTTCAGCCTCCAGGTTAATTTAGGACCAGGGAGATCGGCGGGTCAGCCGGCCCTCTTAGAAGCCCTCCGGCCGGGAGGCGCCAAAATAGAGGCCCCGGCTTCGCCGCCCCGCTCTAGGCCTCACGTCTCTCCCGGCGACCCAGCCGCATCAAATAATCCAGGAGCCACGCTGTGCATACCGGAGGACTCCCGATACCTTCAGCAACACTTGCCCCACAAGTGGTTTGTAGTTTGGGTTCGGGGACCAGGATAATCGGCCGGATTAATATCGGGCCGGCAGGAGCTCTAGCAAGCTGCAACCGCCATCGTCGCCCGCTAAGCCACGCCCCCTCACTCTATTCTTAAACACTGCATAAGGGTTCACGTTAGAATAGGGTTATAGTTAGATTTGTTTTAAGGCTTAGGCTAAAACTGTTTGGAGTTGTTGTTTGGGTTATTGTAAAAAATAAATGGTTATTGTGCAGTTGCACTGCTTCAAACATTGTCCCTGGAGAGCCCCCTCCCGCCACTGGGTGTGAAGCCATCTTGACTGTAGCTGTGGTGTACATTCATAGCGTTCTTCAGCTCAGGAGCATTGTGGCGTGCCCCTGTCTGGGGGGGTATATATGTAAAAGGTGGTCCCCAAGGGAGAAGTGTAGCCCTTGACTTCCACGGCAATAGTATCAAGAGAGAGCTAGAGTAAACCCCTTACTAGAGTCAGTTTTCAATAATGCGTTTAGTTATTTGTTTTTATGTATCGTCTCAGTTTTGAATATATATATTAATTTTTATCGTTTATTATACATTACCTATATCATACAAAAGATGCTCCTATAATGTGGCGGCGCAGTGAGTTTGATCAATAGTGAAAAAAGTGCATACATACTATGTACAGGAATATATACATGTGGCTGATTGGGATAATCGAGTGTTTGAAGTTAATACTCGTCAAGCAAGTATTGATATCCACCATCAAATTCTTAAAAACACACTCCACGTGTGTTGATTCGTCGATGTTTCGACCCTTTAAAGCAAGGTCATCATCAGGACATAAAAAATATACAGGAAACACGAAAAATAGTGGCAGAAGATTGCGCAGTCATTAAGAAATTAGAATTCTAGTGGGTGATATAACTGCTGGAATGATATTTATCACAACTTCTAGTTGAAAAACGGGCACATTGCTGGATGTCAAAATCATCCGAAAATAAGTTCCTTCTTTAAATGCATTTCTATAATGCAAGCTGGCTGTAGGAGACCATGGAAGCTGCTCACTGAAGAGCAAAGTGCTTTATATTTTAAAAGATAGGAACATAAATATGGATGATTTAAGAATCCAGCATTGCACCAATTGTTCAGCTGGGTTAATTGGAAGCTGCTTATTAAAGCACAATGTACAAAATGCATTTAAAGAAGTAGCTTATTTGTGACTCATAACTGATGTAAAAAGATTTGAACACATCTCACCAACCCTCAACGCTCTCAACTGGATTCCCATGGAAGGTAGATGTATTTACAACCTGGCCTGCATCACATACAAGGACCTTCACGCCCAATCCGCCAAATACCTAAACAGCAAACTAGTAAAAGCAGGAAAATCCAGAACTCTGAGAAGCATCAATTCACTTCTTCTCATTCCTCCGAAACTGAAAAAGAAAATGACCCAGTGCCGGTCCTTCTCTGGTAACATACCCAGGATATGGAACGCACTCCCTACTGACCTCAGGTGAAACCCCTCCTTCTCTTGCTTCAAAAAGGACCTGAAAATCCTTCTCCTCAACCAATACTTTGCCAGCCAAGTCAACCAACCTAGGCATCAATAACTTAATGGACTCCCCCCTCACTCTGACCTTCAAGGATGGTGATGATCTGACTGTGTCAACCACCTGCGTCTTTCTCCCCTCACTGGATACATAAGTATTATGTCTTTGCTTATATCTTTATGCATCCTCATGTCCTGCGATGTTATACCATTGTTTAGTTTCCTTTGTGTATGTGAAGCGCTCTGATACCCACGGGTCTAGCTAGCGCTATATAAAACGTTATAAATAAAATAAAAATAAATAAAATACATTTTCGGATGATTTTGACATCCAGCATTGCACCCGTTTTCCAACTAGATGTTGTTATATATATTCTTCCGGCAGTTATTTTACCCACTAGAATATCAATTTCTCTATGACTGCACAACCTTCTGCCACTATTTTTGGTGCTTCCTATATATTGTTTACATCCCGATGATGATGAATCAACATTTGTGGACTGTGTTTTTCCACAACAAAATTTTTTATTTTATTGATCAGGCAAAGCATATATGCAGTCCTCCACAGTCAGGAGAGCCCTGCCACAACATCAAAGCATATAGGAGCACAATGCAGACCCAATCAGAAACAACCCCACCCCGCCCCTCCACCACTCAGGACCCCCCAACGAACCCGCTACCCACCCCTTATCCCTCCCCAACCCCGTGCACGTAACCATAGCCGATCACCAGTAGTCGTGTGTATCCAGTAAGAGAGCTAGCGTCTCCTCAGGCCTGCAGCCCGTCCATCAAAATCACCTCTTCATCAGGTTCCGCTGGGGGATCCAATGTCAAACCCCTATAGTCCGCCCACCTCTTCCAGATCTTAAAATGCTTTCGGGGGCACCCTCTGGCTTCAAACACCGGGCGTTCCAACCCCATACAATAGTCCATCCCTGCCTTCCAAACACTCAGCGGGGGGGCCCGATCACTCTTCCACGCCTGTGCCAAGTCTCGCTTGGCCACGACAAGGCCCAGCAACAACAGGTGACGCTTGTACACGTTTCCCCCAACACCCTCCAGTATGTGGAGAAGGGCCAGACGATGGGACCGAGGAAGATCCCATCCCAGTACCTCAGATAGACAGCCCCATACACCCCACCAGAACCGAGTCAGACCAGTACAGTACCATACAGTATGCAGCAGAGTACCCATCTCAGCACCACATCGCAAACATTCCGGGGACCCAATCAAGCCCACCTTCCACAATCGCTCTCGCGTATAGTAGGCCCTATGTAGATATTTGAATTGAACCAGGCGCAGGCGCACCGCAATAGCAGTCCCCGCGGGGACTCCAAAGCCTCTCTCCAGTCATCTTCATCCAGTGGGCCAATATCCCGCTCCCAGGTTTCCTTCAACTTAAGGAGGGAGGAGGAGCAATGAGTGACCAGGGTTTGATAGATACGGGATACCTTCTTATCGCCAAGGTCTCCCATGAAGACCTTAGCTTCCAGAGGGCTGAACTCTGGAAGCGACTCCAAGCCCACCAAACTGGGTCCAAGCGCATGGCGGAGCTGGAGGTATTTAAAAAATTGGGTGTTGGGCATATGGAACTCAACTCTAAGCTCCTGAAACGATTTGAGGGCCGCGCCGGAGACGACATTTCCTAATGACGAAATCCCAATTGAATCCCATCCGCCAAACCCTGACAGCGAGGCTAATGCGGGGAGTTGCCCATTATTCCACAAAGGAGTCTCAGCCGTCAGTCTGCCCCACCAACCCATGCGGCATAGCGCTTGTCGCCATATCGTAAACACCACCTGCGTGGCACGGGGCAGCCACCGCCGCAGCCTGGCCGAGTATAGAATCGTATGCAAGGTGTGATCCCCCATCAGCAAGCGCTCCAGGGCGTATGCCGGATCCCCCCTATCTCCGTACCACCATTCGTTCAGAACTAACAAGTGGGAGGCCTGGTAGTATGACAGCACATCTGATATCGCAAGACCACCACAGTAGGTGGACAAAAAACATGTGCGCAGTGCCACCCTGGCGGCACCCCCAGCCCACAAAAAGCGTCCCAGCGCAGAATTAACCTGCCGAAACCACTGGGGTGCAATCGGATGTGGGTGATTCTGCAGCTGATACAAAAGGCGCGGGAGCGCAACCATCTTGAAAATTGCAGACCTACCAAAAATAGTAAGGGGCATCCGGGCCCACGTTTTAAGATCTGACTGAACTTTGTCCCAGACCGGCACCACATTACGCTCCCAAGAGATCGACGCAGACTCGGACAAGAACACACCTAGGTACAACAGGCCTCCAACCGCCACTCTTAGGGCCGATGCCCAGGAGCCCGCATACGCTCCATCGCCCAGCACCCACAAGGTGGATTTACGCGGGTTAAGGTACAGACCCAAAACCTCTCTGAAGATTCGCATAATTTCTAACACCCGCGGGCCCGATCTATCGAGGTCCGTAAGGAAGAAAAGGACGTCATCCGCATACAGTGCAATCCTGTCAGAACGTCCCCCGTCTCATCTAAAGCCCCGCATCTGCGCAGCAATTCGCACCCAGGAGGCCAGGGGTTCCATAGCAAGCGCAAAGAGGTACGGGGACAGCGGGCAGCCCTGACGGGTCCCACGACCGACTGGGAACCGCGCAGAGACCGCCCCTGAGACCCGCACGGCCGCCGTGATGTCAGTGTACAGCAGCCGAACATATGAGATAAAGACCGGGCCCAGGTTAAGGCGAGGCAGGAGCGCAAACAAGTAAGCCCAACTCACCGAGTCGAACGCCCTATCTATATCCCCCAGGAGCAGGGCAGCTCGCTCACCCATGGCCCCCATCGCATCTACGGCCGTTTGTGCCCATCTAATGTTGCGTCGTGTCGCTCTGTTCGGCATGAAGCCTGCTTGGTCCGGATGAACTAGGTCTGCCACGTAAGGGAGAAGTCGGTTCGCCAGCGCTTTCGCTAGTAGCTTAGCCTCTATGTTAAGCAATGATATGGGGCGATACGAATCATGTCTAGCAGGTGGTCTACCCGGTTTCTGGAACACCACCACCTCGGCATGTCGCCAGTCAGCGGGCAACCGACCCGACTCACACGCAGCCTCCAGGACTGCCTTGTAGTGAGTCCCCAACTGGAGCTGGAATTTCTTGTAGAACTCGCATGGGAAGCCACTCGGCCCGGGTGCCTTACCAGTGTTGAGCTGCGCCAGCGCGTCTCCAAGCTCCTCCACCATAAGAGGGAGGTCCAATACCGCCCGCGTCTCGTCGGAGACGGCTCTCGGGGGCAGGTCAGCAATAAACTTGTCCACCGCATCAGCCGGGAGGCAATCTTGCGGTGCATATTGTTCCGCGTAATATCGCGCGAAGCTAGCCGCCAGTTCCACCGGATCTGTCACCGTAACTCCAGCATCATCCGTGAGTCCAGGCAGCGTAATCGGCTGCATGGTATTCTGACAAAGTCGATGAAGCATAGTGCACGACTTGTCCCCCCATTGGTAAATCCTACTGCGTGTGGCTAGCCAAGCCTGTCGGGCCTCATCAAGCAGTACAGACGCATAGGTCTGCTGCGCCTGCAGGAGTAACCGCACAGCCTCGCCATCTCCCTCCCCCTGGCACCGTCGCTCGAGGACCTCCACTCGCGCCGCCGCTGCAACTATGGCCTCCCTGCGTCGACGGCGAGCCGCCGCGCACCACGCTATGTCCACTCCACGCAACGTAGGCTTCATAGCTTCCCAGGCTATTGTCAGCCCTGTCTCCTCGCCAAGGTTCTCCTGCCAATAGTGGGCTATCGCCCCCCTCATATGATGGATATAGTCAGCCTGCTGAAGATGCCATGGGGACATTCGCCACCAAAACGGCTGCCTCCTCCTGCACAACTCAACATCTACGGCCACTGGGGAGTGGTCGGACAACCCCCGAGGCAGGATAGCCGCCCCTCGCACTCTGCTCAGATACATACAGGGCACAAACACACAATCTAGCCGTAAAAAGGAGCCATGCACCGCTGAAACATGCGTATACTCCCTGGCCGCAGCATGCAAGTGTCGCCAAGCATCAACCCAGCCCAAACCGTCCACCATCGCTCGCAACCGAGAGGGGGCGGCCACCGCTGGAGTCTCCTGCAGTCTTCTGCGGTCCACATTCGCATCCAGCACGTCGTTCCAATCTCCACCCATCACCGCCAGGGACTCCGGGACCTCCGCCCACACCGCAAACAGCTTTTCAGCCAGGGACCACTGTAGAGGAGGGGGCATAGACACTCCCAAACACAACAGGCTCCGTACCCACCATCCCCTTCACAATAATATAGCGGCCCTGCGGGTCTAGCCATAGTCTCTCATGAACATAAGCTAACCGTCTATGGATCAAGACGGCGACCCCCCTGGAGCCCCTCGAAAAGCCAGCATGAAAAACCTGACAATAGCCAAATCTCTGCAGACTAAGTACCTTCGCCCCCATCATATGCGTTTCCTGTAAGAGCAGTACATCCGCCCCCTCCCTCTTCGCCCATCGCAGGACGGCACCCCTCTTAATTTTATCCAACATCCCCCTGACATTCCAGCTCAATATGCGCATAGACGCCCCTTGGGGCCCCGGAGGTATTGCATCAGCCATGATCCCAGGGAACACAAAGCAAAAGCATCCAACAGCAGGCCTGAATACATAGCCCCAGCACTATCCCGGCATGAAAATCACGTGCACAACTAACCGGCCCCCCTCCACTCCCCCACCCGCGCCCCCCCAGAACACCCCCCTGAACCGCCCGGCCCCATCCCCCACCCCCCACCCCTATACCTCATAGAACACAGAAGTATCTGTCGCGGCATGGGCAACCTCGGGCCCAAAACAGAGCGCCCAAGGCCAACCATACCAATGGATCCCAACTACCCACTTAACCACCGGGAGCCCCCCCCCTTACCAACACCCGCCTATGAAGGAGGGAAGTAGCCCCTATAAACAGGCACCCCAAACCCCACACCGCAGCCTACACCATCACCAACATGTAGAGCGAACAGTGTCAAGGTGCCCAGTCCCAAACCATCCGGGCAGCCGGGCATAGCAATCGACCACTCAGTGCCAGAATCTACAACATCAATAGGTCACCTCGCACTCCAATGTCCTTCAATGTTCCTTGCTGGATTGGTCCGAGTCCGTAGGTGCACCATCTCGCGCCCCAGTGTGAGAAGAGGAGCGCTGCTGCGACCTAGAACTCCTGTGTCTCTTTCCCCGGACACGCTGGTCGGCCCGCTCCTGAGAGGAGCTCCTGGAGGAACCCGGGTTCAGGCCCGGTTGAGCATGTAGCCGGACCCTCACTGTCTCATCCGTCCACTTGAAGACCTCCTCCGGGGTGTCAAAGAAGTGGGTCCGGCATTGGAAAATCACTCGGAGGCGGGCCGGATAAAGTAAAGAATATTGGAGCTTCAAGCCACGTAATTTCGCCTTGGCCGCTATGAAAGAATGTCTTTGCTGCTGCACCATCTTCGTATAATCCGGAAAAATCATGATTTTCTGATTTTCGAACATAACAGTGTCTTTTGCCCTCGCCTCCCTTAAGATGGTGTCCCTGTCATGAAAGTTCAGAATCCTAGCGATCACCGGTCTGGGCCGCTCTCCGGTCAGCGGTTTCTGCGTCAGGGCTCTATGGGCGCGCTCTATCACAAAGCACCGTGACAGCGCGTCCGGGGGTAACCAGGCCTCCAACCATTGGGACAGGAAGCGTTCCATGTTCCCCTTCTCAGCCCTCGGGAAATCCCACGAAGCGGAGGTTGTTCCTGCGCGCCCGCCCTTTGGCATCCTCAACACGGAGCGCAAGGCCCCTCTGAATCTTCTCCATTGCGACCACTTTCTGCTTCAGGGTTCCCACATCATCCTCCACGGTCAAGAGTCTGGATTCCGCCTCCGTGATGCGGGTCACCGCGTTGCGAAGGTCCTGGCACAGCAAGGTCACATCTGCCTCAACCGCTCCTATCTTGACGTCAAGCATGTCCCTGGATTGGGTGATCGCCGCCATAAGTGCTGCATTGTCCGGTCCTGCACCCTGGCCCCCCCCGACGCACCGGCACCTCCACTCGGCCCAGTGAATTTATCGATGGGCCCCTGTTTGGCGGACCCACTGCCTCCTCCGCCCCTGGTCATGTCCAAGGCTGTATAGGGTAGGCCGCGTCCAGGCTCGTCAATGGGCCTCAGAGTAGTCCTCGCATCGCGGGGGTCCCCGTACACCACAGCCCAGGCTCCGCCGGCCGCCGCAGCCTTTTAACCCTTTGTCCACATATACAGGGGCCGGAGGTACCCACGGAGTACGCTGCGGCTCCCCGGCCACTGTCCAGGGCACTCCCGGGACCCAGGCACCAAACCAGCGGGAGCTCCCAGGTGGCCACCGGTCAAGGATCCCAGTCTGTGCACCGGTGTTGTGACTGCAGGCAGGGCCGCCTACCTCACCGTCCGGGTCGGCCCCGGGCTTCACCACTCGCAGCCAGGGATCGCGAAAATCGAGGCCCCGGTCTCCAGGCCGCCGCACAGGCCGCAGCCCTCCCCTGGCATCCACACTGCCCGGGCAGCTACTCAGAGAGCGGGGGGCTCAGCGGGACATCTACACTCCGCTCCGGTGCCAAGCTGATTGCCCGGGGCAGCACCAGTAGCCGATGCCGCGGGCTAGCACCAACGTCGCCCGTCCGGGCTCCACCAAAATCGAGGCCCCGGCTGTACACGCTGGGACCAGGCCGCAAGACGCCACTGCCGTTTTCTTCACCGCGAGGAGCTCGGAACCCCCGCTCGCGACACCGGAGGGCACCTCTCACGTTCCGCCACCAAATCGAAACCGGTATGCCGCTGAGTAGGTCCGGGAGCCAGAATATATGTGCAAATCTATGTCGGGCCGGTGGGAGCTCTAGTAAGCTGCGTCCACCATCTTCGCCCGCTAGGCCACGCCCCCGTGGACTGTGTTTTTAAGAAGTTGATGGTGGATATCAATACTTGCTTGATGAACATTGACTTCAAGCACTCTATTATCCCTATCGATCACATGAATATATTTTTGTACACAGCATGTATGCACTTTTTTCACTATTGATCACTCTCACTGCGCCATCACCTTATAGGACCACCTTATCTTTTGTATAATATAAGTAATGTATAAAAAAAGACTAACAATTGATATATATATTCATAACTGAGAAGATACATAAAAATAAATACACTAAACGCATTATTGAAAACTGAGTCTTAAAAGGGATGACTCTATCTCTGTTTCGATACTATTGCTGTGGAAGTCAAGGGCTACACTTTTCCTGTGGGGACCACCTTTTACATATTTACTGTCTGGTCCAGGTCCCTGGGTTACTATGTTGCCCCTTTTTATTCTAGAGAACCTGTCTAGGGGGAGCTTGTGGTGCGACACCTCAGTAAATTGCTTGTGCTAAGGGTCATATATACCAATATGTCATGCAGCGCAGCAAGTCACCTTGCTGCACTGCGTGACAGGTAAAGGGCAGGAATGCAGTGTATTTTACACAATACATCGCATTCCGGCCTTTTCCTGGCACTGGCGCACAATGTGCTACCTAGCACCAATGTAGGCATCCTTGCACCATTATGGTAAACCTGGGACAAATGCATGGATCTTGCGTGTGAACACTCACGCACCTCTCATGGAATGCCTCCCTGAGGTAGAGTAACGCAACACAGCAATTTGCGCTGCTTTGCATTGCTCCAGAACTATCAAGCCACTCAGAGCCATGCACCTTGGCCTTGCATGTCTTGATAAATTGCACTAAGTAGTTGCATCGCGCTTGCATCCTGTTGCGTGGTGCAAGTGCGATGCAACTACTTGATAAATATGGCCCTAACTTCGGGTGGGAAGAAATGCAGCTGCAAGCTCCTGAATCAGTGCATCAAAACAGATCCAGGTACAGAGGTTGTAGGGCTCCCCCACTGCTTCGGGTGGCCACCTACAGCTGAGCTACTATTCTTAAAAAATATGAAGCGCCCCAGAATGTATACCAAAAAAAGTGGCAAAGCTGACAGCCTTCAGCACATCAAAAGCAACACCATGGCCCCTATCAGTTGTGTGAGAGACTCACCTCATAAAACGCTCCGTTGGGCCTATCAAAATGTGTATTTAAAGCATGTTGTTCCCCAGGCAGGGCAGGGCCATGACTAACAGTTTAGAAATTATTTTGGGTTTGCCATGAGTGCAACAGCCCCTTTAGGAGCCTCCCACTTCAATTTCAGATGGGCGCCCTAAGTCTCCCAGGGGACAAATTAAGTGTTAAGACTTTGAGTTACAACGTTCTTTGTTACAGTCTTAAAGGTGTTTTGCATCATGCGTAAAAATAGAACAATACTCATGCTTGCAGTATTTTGAAACACGCAATGCTGCTTGCCATTAACAAAGTTACCATTGAATATCTCTATATAATAAACAATGTAATTATATGTTGCTATGGTCATAACAGGTTTTAATGTCTTATGCATTGGGTTTTTGTGAACTGTTTCTGCTTTTTTTAGGTGGCACCCTGAAAAGGCTAGTAGACCTGTCCTTTTGTAAATGTGTCCCATTATATTGTGTTCAGCCCATGTGATGGGATATTATAGGCACAATGCCTGGTCACAGGCCATGCCCCAGAACCAAATGCCTCACATAGCTCTGGTTTGCCTGTCGCAGACGGATGCAGGACCTGGAAGCTATGCGCACCATGGATGGGCACCCACAGTTGGTTGAGTGCAGGGCTGTTGCAGGTCCAAAACCACTGAAATGTGCCAGTTGTGTATGGCAAAGAACACACACAACATAACTCTTGGCCAACCACCATGAACAAAACAGATATTTGGCAATGGCACAAAAACATGCAAGCATTGGCACTGCCAATAGATCTGGCTTTAAAGGAATGTCGTATGGTAATGTGAAGCATTACAAGTAAATAGCATGGGCATAGATATGCTTTTGTGTGGAAGCAAAGATGTGTACAATAATACTGGTGCAGGTTAAAAAGTCAGGTGACAGTTGCACTGTCAAGCCAGATCCACACATACTTGTAGGTTAATAACTGCCCTCCTCCCTTCTGTACTGCTGCCAAAGAAAAACAACACAAGTCATCTAGATCTCTAAGACACTTTGGTAGCATTCCAATGTCATGTGTGTGCCTCTGAAAGTTCAAGCTTAGGTAGCTGGATGAATAAACAGAATGATCACAGATGCATGGAGGACAAGTACTTTTTGTGGAAGTACACAACCTCTGCCCAATCAAAACATGTACTCTTGGCTACCAATATGTGGGCGGAGGCAAAGCCTCTCTAGTAATGCTCACATAATTGTCTGGCGACAGCTGCGCTGTCAAGCCAGACCATAAAAAGGTACCTTCAGAAAAATATGGCAGTTTAGAGTGAGTTATTTCATGTGCTGTCTGCATCCCTTCCCATAACTGGCGGATTTCAGAGGGTTTGTGCGGATCACTGTTAAAATATCGATCACAAAAACACCGACCAAAAAAAACAGCTAGGTGAAAAGATTGTACACAAAAATATTGTCGTCCTATACATAAACAAGTTTTAACATAAATATCGATATGTAATTATCGCCTTAATAAATATTGTTAACAAATATATCGACTTCAAACATACTGAATACAAAAATATCGAAAAATTCAAATAAAAAAACATTACAAAAATATCGATAACACTAATATCGACTTACACATTTGCTTATAACTTATACAAAATATATCGACAATACTATTCAACATTAAATAAACACTCCTTTCAACTATCTGACAATTTAATACATTCAAAAATTAAAAAACGTATTATACCAACATATATAAATTTAGTATATACTTAAAATCAATATTTATCAATTATAAAAATGCAAATAAATATATACAGGCACCGTAATTAAAATATACTCACTAACACATATTTATTAACATGCATTTCATATACAACCATTTTCTAAATTATAAAATAAAACTATTAACTCCAATTTTTAAACATCTACCACTAAAAATAAATTATAAACAACTAACAAACAACAAATATAATTACCTAATTAAAAAGAAACTGCTACCAAATTCAAAAGAGTTTCTCAACCAATAAATTCAAACTACAAAACCACAATTTAGAACTACTTAACTAACCACTATAAAAACAATTACCTAACTTACAAAAATTACCGTTTTTTTAGCAAAACACGGAGGAAGACTGTTACTTTGCTGGAGAGAGAGAGAGAGAAAGACGATCTACAAATACTACTATAACAGATTACACAACAACACAGGTAAGAAAAACCCTTTTTTAATCTTTTTTAATTAATATAAAGTCCTCAACATCCTTAGTTTAACTCCCTAAATTATTTAAATGTTCTCTTCTTTTTAAATAAAAACTAAACTTCCTTTCATCAACAGCAAAAAGTATAAAATACAAATGTGATTGACTATCATAGCTAATGCTACATGAAGAAAACAAGAACTAATAAAATAGCAAACTTTATCTAGAAATAAAGTAACATTGTCTAATACTTTTACAAAGATAAAAATTTTAAAAAAAACTAATGTATACCTTTTTCATCACAGCTTCAACAAACTGCATCTACCAAAGAACATACACCAAATTAAATTCATCTACTACAAAAATTAAGTATACTTTTACTTTTAATAAATGATAAAAACAAAGAAACAAAAAATAATATACAATATTATTAACTCAAACTATTTTCTACCCCAGAAATTACAACCGTGGAACTGCAATAACAACAAAGAAAGCCATCAACAAAACAGAAAGAATAATAATGTAAGTATTTGTTTTAAATTACTATTCAAACAAACAAATGCATATATAACCATAGCATATTCATTCAACACAAATATATATGTTTTCACAGATAT
The DNA here is from genome assembly GCF_964261635.1 of Lissotriton helveticus. NCBI lineage: Eukaryota > Metazoa > Chordata > Amphibia > Caudata > Salamandridae > Lissotriton > Lissotriton helveticus. The sequence goes on from NC_136061.1 coordinate 1,502,863,547, forward strand.
ACCCTAGAAATGGCTGAAGGAGCAAGCTTTATCACATCACAAAAAGGAAAATTAATGCTCACCTACATGGGTTATACCTACACCCAAGAAAAAGTAAAAGATAACAAGACACATTGGAAATGTATCAAATACTATTCAACTGCATGTTATGGTCAAGCTACAACTATAGATAACAACATTGTGAATGTGACAGAGCACAACCATCCACCCAATGTGACAGAAGTAGAAGTAAGGGAAGCCTTAGAAACAGTTTGTGAAGCAAGCACAGGCTCCCAACAAACAAGCACTGAAATTTTTTAAAATGTATTGACAAAGGTATCTGAACATGTGACACGACAATTGCCCTCCATCCCCAACCTGAAATGATTAATAGCTAAAACTAAAAGAGCATCCTATCCAACTTCACCCCCCAAACCTTTCAAGAAATTAAAATACTACCAGAATTTAATATTGTAGTGTAATTCCTATATTCCCAATAGGCTCTGCGCATTGGAATAATATATCCTATAGATTTGACATAGGACTGAGGTCTACTAGGTCTCTATCGAATATACTAGACTTAATTGTGAGTGCCAGCTAGCTCAGAGGTCACTAGAAAGAAACTTTCTCGAATTTGCTGTACCACGACTCCCACCATGCAACCTGTCCCACACCTGAGCAGGATAGAGGCCTCCCACACCCAGAAGCATGAGTCAGCCATTGCACTGTTCTCCCTCACCTAACAGGTAGGTAGCCATCTTGTTTGGGAGGCTTGTTTGGGGGTGGGAGGCCTGTACCATGACTCCCACCATGCCCCCTGTTCCACACTCCAGCAGCATGGAGGCCTTCCCCACCCAGGAGCATGTGTCAGCCATTGCACTGTTCTCCCTCACCTAACAGGTAGGTAGCCAACTTGTTTGGGAGGCTTGTTTGGGGGTGGGAGCCTGCACTACCAATCCCACCATGCCCCCTGTCCCACACCTGAGCAGGATAGAGGCCTCTCCCACCCAGAAGCATGTGCCAGCCATTGCACTGTTCTCCCTCACCTAACAGGTAGCTAGCCATCTTGCTTGTGAGGCCTGTTTGGGGGTGGGAGGCCTGTACCATGACTCCCACCATGTCCCCTGTTCCACACTCCAGCAGCATGGAGGCCTCCCCCACCCAGGAGTATGTGTCAGCCATTGCACTGTTCTCCTAACAGGTAGGTAGCCATCTTGTTTGGGAGGCTTGTTTGGGGGTGGGAAGCCTGCACTACCACTCCCACCATGCCTCCTGTCCCATACCTGAGCAGGATAGAGGCCTCCCCCACCCAGGAGCATGTGTCAGCCATTGCACTGTTCACCCTTACCTAACAGGTAGCTAGCCATCTTGCTTGTGAGGCCTGTTAGGGGGTGGGAGGCCTACACTCCTACTCCCACAATGCCCCCTGTCCCACTCCCCAGTAAGATGGAGGCCTCCCCCCACACCACCCAGGAGCACATGTAAGCCATTGCATTGTTCATCAAACAAACTTACGGATAGGTAGCCATCTTCACTGGTCTGGCTGTTTGTGGTTGTGAGACCTGCATCACTACACACTGAATCAATACCTGACATGTATGATTAATTGATGTTCCTCTGCACCATGTAATAACACCCAGTATTGCATTTAATAATAATAGTGAAGTTGTTTCAACTGTGTAGTGGACAGACAGCGGATGACATGCAGCTAACAGAATACTTGCACATTGCCCAACACTGATCATTCCCCATCTAATCCACAGTTGATGAAGATCTCGCTGCTGAAAACAACAACGACCAACAGAGCCAGTCTCCACCCATGGTACATGGACTCTCGGATGTTGACTCCCAGGATAGTTTGGACGATGAGCTCTGGGCCGGCCCATCTGGTGTGCCAAGGACCAACAGGTCCCAGGACCCCATCCTCCCCACCACCACGTCTGCTGCACCAACAACAGCACAGCAGACCCCTGCAGTCACAGCCTGTGCCTCCACCGCTGCCACCTTGGCCACCACCAACACCACCACCATCACCAGCACCCTCCCTGTCCCAGGGGACGACCAGGACACACCACCAACTGTGGAGGGCAGGGAGAGTGTGCATGGACCCACCATGGCAAGGCAACAGGTCCATGGCAGAAGGGCAGGTGGGAGGGCCAGGGTCACCCCCAGACCTCGGGAGGTTGGCACACCATCCCTGGACCACTTCACTAGAGTCATCGGTGCATATGAACAGGTCCAGGGACAAAGTGGCCGGTCTGACGAACTATTACGTGAGCTCATCCTGTTGATGAGGTCCACCGACACACGCATTGGTCAAATGGTGGACCTCATGGCCCAGCAAGTGGCGTTGCTGAGGGACAGGCCTGCTTCCCAAACAACACCTCCGCCCCCCTCTGTTGTGCTGAAGGATGACAGTGCACCATCCTCCCCTGCGCCAACAGAGAGGGGTGAGTCCTCGGACGCCGCTGGCCATGCAGCAGGCCCCCTCGCCCAAGCGATCAAGGGAGCATCCAAAGAAGAGCCTGGGAGTCTCTGGAGGCAAAGCACCATCCACACGCCAGTCACGGAGCCAGCCCTGATGGCAACCCTCTTACCCACTGCATTGACTGTTTGGACTGTCTTTCCCCACACTGCCTTGTGAATGGCACTTGTCTGTTGGACTGGGTCACCACATCCATGTGGTGTCTACTCTTGCAACTCATCTACCATGACTGTCAACTCACTGCTCCATCACCACCTTCATGTAAATATGCCTGCATCCCTCACATGTCCACTTTGCAAATAAAATACCTTACACACTAGAATTTGTGCTGTTTTGTTTTTAGTGCAATATTTACAGTTTTGAAAATGTACATGATGTATCCAAAAGATATACAGTATGTAGGGCAGGATAATTTTGAAGCACCTAGGGAGGTACAACAGAACAACAGTCAGTGGCGTCAGTGTGGCATCCCAGACATAACGATACACAAAACATACACATAAGTCTACAGGCATACAACACAATGTGCAGCAAGTGTCAACAAACAGAATTCTGCATACGTTCACATATGCAATGTCACTGCCACCTTTCCACAAACAAGTGACTCATCATGTGCCTGTCTGTACCATCCGTCCATAGCCCTTCACAACAAAAACAATCACACCAGACAATGTACAAGTCGTACCTTTTCACCCACCTTCAAGTGAAGTAGCAGGTGATGAGCTGTTGACACATGTCAACTCCTTCCTCCTCTCCACTGTCCTCATCACTGGACTCAGGTCCTTGGGCAGGCAGGGGCCTTGGTTCCTCACCATCATCCAGGAACAGGGGAAGTCCCTTGTTGGCCATGTTGTGCAGCATACAGCATGCCACAACGATCTTGCAGACCTTCCCAGGCGAGTATGCCAGTGCACCTCCAGTCCTGTCAAGGCAGCGGAATCTTGAGTTGAGCAGCCCAAAAGTCCGCTCAATGACACGTCGGGTCCTGCCATGGGCCTCATTGTACCTGACGTCAGCTGGGGTCCTGGGATTTCATAGTGAGCTCAGCAGCCATGGACGGCTGGAATATGCAGAGTCACCTGTGAATGACAAACACACATTGCAATGTTGCACAGGCAGAGGGTAGCAGGTCACACACACACAGCACACCATATCACTAGGCATACTCACCCACAATCCAAGCACGCTCGGGAAGCAGATTTGCCATCATCCGGGGCACCATGCTGTTCCTCATGATGTACGAATTATGGGCTGAGCCGGGGAAGCTTGCACACACATGTGAAATGATCATGTCCGCAAGGCACACCATCTGCACATTTATCGAATGATAATGTTTGCGATTTCTTAAAATGTGCTCAGTCGCCTGTGGTGGCACCAGACCTACATGGGTGCAATCGATGGCACCAACAACATGGGGGATGTGCCCAAAGGGATAGAAGTCCCCCTTCACACCGGCCAATTCTGCTCCCCTGGGAAAATGTATGTATCGATCCTTATATATCATCATGGCTGCAAGAACATCCCTCAGCACTATGCTGAACATGGGTTGCGACATCCCTGCAGCGCCGCCCACGGTCTCCTGGAAGGAACCAGTTGCAAAAATGTGGAGGGCTGCCATCACTTTGTATGTGGGTGTGAATGCAGTTGGGTAGTGGCAACGAGGCTGCAGGTGGGGTTCCAACAGATCACAAAGGGTCTTCAGGGTCGGTCTGTGGAGGCGGAATTTGCGAATAATCGCTATATCCTCCATGTCCTCCAGCACTGTCAGGTAACGTATGAGATTAGGCCTCCTCCTAGTTCAGATGTAAATGGACAAATGTCAATGACAAACATCATGAGGTGGCCACAGCACATCCCGTTAAGGATGTCACGCAAAATCAAAGACTGCCATGAGAGATGCGTGGCACACCAGGTTACATGGGTGGACATTTGAGACACACAGAGGGCACACCTCTCCATTTACAATACACAAGTGCCGCAAACAACACATAGGTCAAAGGGAATGCACACATACATAACACTACATCCCACATGTGCACGCCTCGTACCGTACCATCCACAAAAGTGTGTCAAATGAACATGACTGGCTCATATCCATCTGCTGTACCTGTCACACCTCAATGCATCATGTGAACTTGGCACACATCAAGAGCCCAATGATCACAGTAGCAGGAAAACTGTCACTTGTGTGCATGAGCTGATATGGTAGCACAAGTAAGTAACAACACCATACAGCGAGACAAGCCTTGCCTAGGTCAGCACTGACCCACAACACATTGATTTGTCACACTTCATTGACATCAGCTTAACACTGTGAAGCTTCATCAAACATCAAATGCATAAGTGACATTGCAGGCACCACAGACCAATGTGCCTCACACATAACATGTGACCACTCGTGCATTATATTGAATAATGGCATTGTGTGCCCAATGATGTGCCCTTAACCATGTTGCTGCTGTGTACTGATGCAGAGTTCACGATGGACATTGCCATTGCATGTGCCCAAAAGCGCGGTAGCTACCGCCTGGCCACGGCGGTGTGAGACCAGCACCACCCCCTTCACAAGTGCGGTAGCCATTGGCATGGAGACATGGGTAGATGGTGGTGGGCATGCGCCGTCACCCAAATCGCGGTAGCTACCGCCTGGCCACGGCGGTGTGAGCCCTGCACCACCCCCTTCACAAGTGCGGTAGCCATTGGCATGGAGACATGGGTAGATGGTGGTGATCATGCGCTGTCACCCAAATCGCGGTAGCTACCTCATGGCGGTGTGAGCCCAGCACCACCCCCTTCACAAGTGCGGTAGCCATTGGCATGGAGACATGAGTAGATGGCGGTGGGCATGCGCCGTCACCCAAATCGCGGTAGCTACCGCCTGGCCACGGCGGTGTGAGCCCAGCACTACCCCCTTCACAAGTGCGGTAGCCATTGGCATGGAGACATGGGTAGATGGCGGTGGGCATGCGTCGCCACCCAAATCACGGTAGCTACCACCTGGCCCCTGCGGTGCATCACCGCCATGGAGCATTGCCTACTGCCAATGAGAACGATGATTGCGGTGGCATGATGCACATTTGAAAATCGCGTGCTCCGCCACCGCGGAGGCAGTCATTGGATGGGTTTGAATGAGGCAGACCTGGACAACCAATTGTTGCAGCTTTGCACCTTACAAACGACCCCAGGGGGCTATAAATCTGTGGGAGTGAGCCTCACATTTCCACTGTTCACAAAGCCTGCTGCCTGGGACCCTCTCCTGCTGCTGCTGAAGAGCCTGCTGCCTGGGACCCTCTCCTGCTGCTGCCTGAAGAGCCGGCAGCCTGGGACCCTCTCCTGCTGCTGCCTCAAGAGCCTGCTGCCTGGGACCCTCTCCTGCTGCTGCCTGAAGAGCCTGCAGCCTGGGACCCTCTCCTGCTGCTGCCTCAAGAGCCTGCTGCCTGGGACCCTCTCCTTCTGCTGCCTGAAGAGCCTGCTGCCTGGGACCCTCTCCTGCTGCTGCCTGAAGAGCCTGCAGCCTGGGACCCTCTCCTGCTGCTGCCTCAAGAGCCTGCTGCCTGGGACCCTCTCCTTCTGCTGCCTCAAGAGCCTGCTGCCTGGGACCCTCTCCTGAAGATCCTGCTGCCTGGGACCCTCTCCTGCTGCTGCCTCAAGAGCCTGCTGCCTGGGACCCTCTCCTGCTGCTGCCTGAAGTGCCTGCTGCCTGGGACTCCTCACCACTCACATCAACCACAGGTGTTCCATGTCCACAGGGATGGCAAGGACAGAGAAGATCCGTGCCAGTCCATTCACAAGTGAGGAGCTAGAGGTCCTAGTGGACGAGGTGCTGGCACAGTACCCAAGGCTGTATGGTGGCCCCAATGTAGTGGTAAGTTATCATGAAGGGAGCTGTAGGGCAGGGGGTGTCAGACATGCATGGGACTGGTAATATCTGTGAGCCACTGAGGGGGTTCAGTGCAGTCATCCTGCATGCGTGTGTGAATATCAGGTACCCTCTACGCCCTCATGTATGCATGCAATCACATCTGTTTGGCCCATGCAGAGTGCACTTGTGAGGTATCCCCCAGTTTGGGATGGAGGGAGATTACGATAGGTCCTGAGTCTGTGTATTGCCACTGTACTGATAGATGTTGGTACATGACTCTGTGTAACTGGCCATTTACCCTTCTTTTTCTCCCATACCTGCAGCTCAAGGTACACCAGCGTAAGGCCGTGTGGAGGGCCATTGCAGCAAAGGTACGAGCCCTGGGGGTATCCAACGTACGACGCACCCACTGCCACAAGAGGTGGGACGACATCAGCCGGCTGGCAAAGAACGTGGCTGAGATGACTTTAGGACTGCAACCGCGCACTGGGCGTTTGGCACGGCGCAACTTAACACCACTGATGGCCCGCATTTTGGCAGTGACTAATCCTGAGCTGGATGCACGTCTGAAGGAGCATCGCCAGCAAGGCAGGGGTGAGTATTTGGGGAGGGTGACTTTGCTGGGAGCAGATGCATGTGTACAGGGCCTGTGGCAGCGGTGGCCCATGTGAAGTTTTTATGGTGGTGCTGGCTATGTCCTGTGAGTGGGTACTGGGATGTGTGCTAGTGTCAGGCATTGGGAGAAACTGGCCTTATAAAGCTGATCCTCCCTGCTGTGCTTTCTCATAGCCAGATGTGTTAGGAACCACATGGTTATTCTGCATTGGGATAGCGTGGGGAATCTATTAGGGGTTGAACAGCAGGGTCCACTATCTGAGTGTGAATTCATGTATGCCTACTTTGCAAGCACCATGATCAGTGAGGCCCACACATCTGACAAGGTGACCCAGAGTAACACATGGTGCTTGGTATGGCCTACTTGACATTGTGGACTGTCATGTCCTAATAGGTGTGTGTGTGGTCCCCTCCTGTTCCCTAAAGGTCTGTCAGTGGCAATGAGTGTTGGGACATGATAGGTGTGGGCAGGGCAAGTTGTGTGTCTGTTACACTTCATCCACGGGCATGGTGTTGTGCTGTGTGGCCTCAACATGGCTCAGTCATGGCAGATATTCAGGGTTACAGGCACTGTTGTGGCCTATGTAGTGTGTTGCTGCAATGTGATTGCAGGGTGTGGTGGTCACCATGTTGATTCGGGCATCCCCTGTACTGCATTGATTGGATTGCTTTGTCCAGATGACACTAACACAACCCTGCATCTCCCTATCATGCAGAATCGCCAGTGGACACGGAGGAACGGGAGCCGGAAACCAGTGGTGGCGAGAGTAGCACCACAGCTTCACCGGAGGCCAGTGACACCGAGCCCACCAGAGCATCTGTAGGGGACCGTAGTTTGCAGGAGGAATCTGTGGCTGAGACACAGAGTACTATATCATCTGATGCCAGAGGTGATGCATCCATGTTGGCAGGCACTGGGGATGGGGAGTCTGCAACATCATCTACCACACAGCGGCCAGTGCCCAGCCTCCCATCCACTTCATCTGGTGCTAGCCGTGTCCGTGTCAGTAAGAGGGGATGAGTTACATTCACACCTGGCACCGCTGAGCCTGCACCTGTCCCCCCTGCTGGCCTCAGTGCTGAGTCTGTTGAGCTCCTGCGCCAGCTTTGTGTGGGCCAGACCGCCCTGCTCAATGCCTTCAGCGACCATGACAAGAAATTAGGCCAGGTGGTTGCCTACATGGAGGACATACACTCTGACGTGGGTGGGCTACACCATACAGTCCAAGCTTTGTCATCCGCTGTGACGTCTGCCCTTCAACAAGCACATGCTCCCATTCCTGCTCAGGTGCCTTTGTCCACCCCTCAGTCAGTGGCCACATCAGATGACAGTGACCATGGTTCACATGCGTCACAGACACGATACAGCACAAGGAGCACAAAGCAGCACATCCCAAGCGGTCCCGCCAACAGACACCATCCCCACAGAAGAGCAGAGCCACCCCAGCATGCAAGGACAAGAGCCCGCCAGGGAAGAGCAAGGCCGAAAAAGCAATGAGGCTGACATCAGGCTCACATGCCTCAGAGGCATCACCATCAAAGGACTCTCCAGGCCCTAAAACTTCACGCAGAGCTAGGCGTGCAGTGTCTGTGACCACTGAGGAGGTGTTGTATAGCAAGGGTACACCTAGGAAGGGCACAGGGCCACATCCCTCCACCACATCAACTCCAATTCCAAGCCAAGTGAAGCAGGTGGAGGAAGGCACTGTAGGGGCCACCCCTGGCAAAGAGGCAAAGGAGGACACTGTAGGGGCCCCCCCTGGCAAAGAGGCAAAGGAGGGTACTGTAGGTGGGACACCTGGCAAAGAGGCAAAGGAGGGCACTGTAGGGCCCACCCCTGGCAAAGAGTCAAAGGAGGGCACTGTAGGTGGGACACCTGGCAAACAGGGGAAGGTGGTCCAGAGGCGTAGCCAGACAAAGCGTTCCGCAGGATCCAGCACATCACCAGAGGTAGTGCCAGTGTCTGCACCTGATGCGGGACAGTTGGTGTGTGTGCCTGTTGTGTTATCACCAGTTCCCATTAACCCCAAGACAGGGAAGCCATTTCGTATTCCCAAAAAGTGGAAGGGCACCCCTCCAACCTCTCCCACCCACACTGTGTCACAGGTCTGCATGACTCCACCTCCACGTGCCACTATGCCACCTGGTTCAAACAGCCCTCCAGCTTCACAGACAACAGATAGCCCTACATCACCTGTGCCTCTGTCTCCCCACTCAAGTGTTCCTGCTGTCCCGACACACAGCCAGCTCCAAGTCCGCCTGACAGCCAAATGTGAGTGGCAGTCCCCCTCATACACCTGTCTCGCATACAGGTGTGCTAGTCCTGCCCATTGTTTGCCACCTGGGTGTGTTGCTGGTCATGGAAGGGTACAGTCAGACACACTAACTGTGCAGCTTCTCGTGTCCTGATTCCGCATTTCTCCCTGGCCACTGATATTGACATTCACTGCTGTGTTGTACTCTCCCCTGTGCCCTGGACACTGGCCCTGTTGCTCTGCTGTGTTGTACTCTCACCTGTGCCATGGACACTGGCCCTGTTGTTCTGCTGTGTTTTACTCTCCCCTGTGCCCTGGACACTGGCCCTGTTGCTCTGCTGTGTTGTACTCTCCCCTGTGCCATGGACGCTGGCCCTGTTGCTCTGCTGTGTTGTGATCTCCCCTGTGCCATGCCCACTGGCCTTCCTGTTTGTAGTTTGCCTGTGCTGATTATCTTGCATATGGTCAGAATATTGTGCCTTGCTCTTGTCCACTGTTGTTCTACTATCACACCTGTGCAATATGTGAATAAAGACAGTTACTCCTGTTGTGTGTTTTGTCAGTGTCCTTGCTGATTACAGTTCTTTTCGGTGTGTGCATTTGGTTGCCTGTGCCCCATGCTCTATGTGTCACTTAAACATTGCCAAGCTCGTTGCCCGCATCACATTTCTAAACAGGGGTGACAGGGCCATCAGTCCATTCAAACACTGATACTTGTGTTATCTGTGTTGGCTCTTTTACCTGTGAGGCAGTTCTCTTTTTAGTGGTTTGTTATTGTTGGCTACGTTGTTGCCATGTCAGGTTGATGTACTTGCAGCACAGGGTGTGATGCTGTGCACAGGTTTGCAAGCAGGCTGGGCAATGTCATGATGTATGTGTGTTATTCCTGTATATGTGCCCAGCTGTGTATGTGTATGTTCATTTTGTGTTGGCCCTTAGTCCTAGTCCCCTGGCCTACATGAGATGTGTGCTCTTGCGTGGTGAGGAGGTGTGCAGTGTGAAGGGTATGGCTTTGTAGTGGGTGTGGGTGGGTGTGTGACCCTGTATTGTGATAGACACACATCTGTCAGCCAGGAGTTGTGTGCCTGTAGTTTGGATTGTCCTCCACCGTGTAAATGATTGTATGCACTTGTGAGAGTTGTCTGTTGTGCACTGTGCAGTGTGTTGGTGTGTCCATGCAGTTCTGTGTGACTCCTTGTTGTTTTGGTCACTTATGAGTGTGCAAAGTGTGTAACTTGCACATCAGTGTTGTTTTTGTTTGATCATCAATGTGTCTTGAGTGTGTTTGGTTATACTGTGTGGCCCTGCTGCTCCTCACTGGCATTGTGTTTGTGTTTGTCATGCATTGCAGGCACATGGTGCCTGTTCTCCTCCTGTATGGCATGGTGTGTGTGGTGTGATGCCATCCCCTATCCTATGTGTGCCACGTGTGCCTAGCCATTTGTGTTTCTGCACTCCCTCTAGTTGTGTATGGTACACCCCTGTGACGGGGAGGCGGATCCCTCGGATATAGACATGGATGTTGCCTTGGACTGGTGGTCCGCTGTACCGTTGGCCCCCCTTTCTGTTCCCCTTGTACAGACTGATGCTTCTGACCCCGGGGAGTGGTTTCCCACGGAAGGCGAAACAGTGTGGTACCGCCCGGAAGAAAAGGAGCAGGGTCCCTTTAACCCTGGACCACAGGGCGTCATGGCCCCGCCCCCTGTGATCGACGCGGGGCCAAAAGGCGGAAGAACCTCTAAGACAGTGAACGGCGTTTCCCCGGAGGCGGAAGGAGTGTTGGAGTGGAGACGGAGAGCGGACCAGACGAGCGTTGGAGACGAAGAAGAAGGAGACGAGCGGAGCCCAGCTGATAACATCAAGCCAGGAGGCCACCGACTCGGCGACTCGCCCTGCCACGTTCCCATGGGAGGAGCGTGGCTGACAAAGGTACGGGGCAAAGTAGCGGGCTGGGTGGGGCGTAGCGGCCAGCCGTACTCCCTTTAGCCAGTGTAAATATTGTAAAGCCTCTGTGCCCCTTCCCATCACGAGCACTGCAGGTTTTGTTCATATCTGAGCACTTGGTTTCCCTCACTCCCGGCCCCAAAAGTCCTGTCAAGGACGCCCCAGTGATTTCCTTTTTCTTTCTTCTTTTCAACGGTCCGGACGGAGAGCGGAGCCAAACCCAGACGAGCCAACCCTCTGCCAAGACCGGTCAGACGGAGCCAGTAGAACGTCGGGGCGGCTTCATTCTGGAGTATTCGGCTTTTCCAAGAGGAGTCAGGACGGAGCCAAACGAGTTTGCCAAATTAAGAGTGACTAGCAAAAGGCGGAAAGCCTACTTAAAAATAAAACCCTCTTTACGAGCACTATTTCCGGACTCTGTCTCGCTTGTTACCACTCCCCCTGACCCTGCCCCTTTACAACCCCTTACATGTCGACTACTGACATGCAAGTCGGTTGACTTTGATGTCAGCTGTCCCCTTTGTTTACATGTGTATGTGCCTCCCCATCACTTCATTTGTGAGACTGTGCCTTGGGGTGCAGTTCTTGGGCCATGAGTGATGTTGCACTCTGGACATTGCCCCAATGGTTTATGTGTGATGTACTTGAGGTATTTATCAGTGAGGATTGCCCATGTGCACTTGGGCTGTGTATGCTGTCCAGTGCTCTGGTGTAGGTGGTTGTGCTCGTGTATCCCAGAGTGGTGCATCCTGTTGTTGTTGTTTTGGATGTCTGTGTGTTGGCTGTGGTATTGCTTCACTTCCTGGGTGTGCTGTTGTTTTTGTGCTGTGCTGATTTGTGGTGTGTGTTGAGGTTGTGTCAGTCATGTCTGTGTGTAGCTGCTGTGCTTGTTGTGCACATACTGCTTGTTGTGCATACAGTGCTGTGTGTATGTGGGCTTGACATTACCTGATGTGCACCCCCTGATGTCCTGTGGTGTTTGATGATTTGTGCTTTCATGGGCATCTGTGGTTGATTTGATGTGGCGGTGTAGGTCTGTGCAGGTGCACTTCTTGTGTGATTTGTGGTATTTTTAGTGTGTTTTGTTCTTGAGTGATGATGTTGTGCACTCATGTTGTGTTTGTGCTCCCATTGCCTTTCCACAGTTTGGCTGACAGGGTATGTCTGTTTCTGCTGGGGTTGTGTGTGTGTTTCTGTAGTGTTTGTGTGTTGTTTTGGGGCAGGCATCTGTTCAGGCATCCCTGTGTGTGTGTTCTGTTCATGGCTACACACAGGGTGTGTGTTTGTTTGTGTGTATATGTGCTGGGAAGTATCGGCAGCCTTCAGTGTGTCAGGCACTGGTGTTGTGTGTTCCTTGTCAGACACTCCTGCAGTGGCTGTCTCCCTAGTTGTTTATTGTGTGGTGCAGGGTGTGTATTGTGCTTGCTTGTTGCTGTGCTTGTTGCTTGTTGGTGTGCATGGGGTTGCACAGGATGGGCAGCTGGCCTGTGACTTGATGGGGTGTGTTGATGTGTGTTTGGGGGTGGTGTGTCCCTGTGGTCTTTGTGCCCTGCCCATGCCTTGTAGTGGCCCTGCCTTCTGCCTTCTGCATTGTGCGCATTTGTTGACCACGGTGGTGACGTGACCGGGAACGGGACGTTGCTGCTAGTTCGCGGACGATTTGTGTCCCGGATGCAAAGGGGTGACTTGTTGGCAGGTGGGTAATGTGTTGGTGCCCTTGTGGATGTGTTGTGATCCCCAGCAGGGTGTCTGTTGTAGAATTGGACCTTGTGTCAGTCCGTGTGTTGTGTGTTGTATTTGCGTACCTGTGGCGGCGGCGGCTAATTTGATGGTAGTGCTGTAGCAGGTACATGACCAGATGCATATGTAGAGCTGGGTCCATGGCGTTCATGACTGGGTGGAGAGGACTGGGTCGCTGCTATCGCGCTCCGCTGTCGAGTTTCCACCGTGTCTGGTTGGGCGGTGTCTCCACTGCGTTGCGTCTGCCTGTCTGCCTGTTTGGGCCATCCTAATTTGTGAAGCGGGACGGACGTCATTTCGCATGGCGGTGAGTCTCCATTGGCTCCCACCGCCACGGTAGCGGGCGCACTTTGATGGCGGTGCGCGTCGCTCCGCGGCGGTCGGGAAATTACCTGTGTTATGCTATATTAATATGGCGGACGTGAGTACCGCAGCTCGAGGGCGGAAAAGGGCTTCTTTCCGCCCCGCCAACACCGCGGTGGTGCCACCGCCCGACATCCTAATGGACCCCTTTATTTGGATGCCTGTTTATGAACAAAATCAAATGATTCAAAGCCTTTGTTTAATCGCATGTTGTAAAAGTAATCCACATGCATTCTACACATGATTGGTGTATGTCAACACTCAGGTCTGGCATTGGTATGATATACTTGTAATTCTGAGTGCCTGTGATTGACTTTCAAAACACATGGTAAAATCACACTTCTCTTACTTCAATTTAAAGACCTTATTTGGGTTTGTGTTTACACACAAAATCAAATGATTCAAAGCCTTTGTTTAAGCTCATGTTGTAAAAGTAATTCACACAACGAATTCATAATTAAATGTAATATTGCACCAGTAAATCAAAAGTAAACACTTTCAACATATTGCGTTTATTTTTTATTTATATTTGCCAGTGCAACATTACTTTTAATTCTGAGTGCATCTGATTTAAATGCAAAACATATGCTTAAATGAAGGCTTTTAATCTTATGATTTTACTTGTAAATATATACCTAAATATACTATTTTATTTGCAGTGATAGAAGTGCGATTTAAGTGTATGTTTTAGGCGCAATCACAATTAAAAATGTCTTACCAGCAATTCAGAGTACAAATAAATGCAATGATTTACCAGTGAAACATTACTTTTAATTCTGACATAACTTTCAAAATATTCACTTTAAAAAGGCTTTACATCGGTTTCACATTTAAGACATGCACTCACATTAGAGCCTCTATAAAATACACAGAAGTGTGAATTTATATTTACATTTCCCCTTGGCATATTATTTTATCTTGCCTGTGCGCTTGATTTTCAGTTGTCACATCCATCAAATTAAAGGCTGACCATCCCATGGGTACAACAGTGACTCTGTTATATTTACCACCTTACATTTCCTTTATATACTTTTTTATTAATCTCTTTCATGAGAAGGAAGAAGAAATATATAGTGGAAACAAACATACTCATTAGGAACATATACGTTGTTCCATGCATGCAAGGAGATCACAATAACTACAAGCAATTGCTTACATCATGCAAACCAACGTAAATAACATTGTTATTACATTTTTATTATATAATACCTTTTTTAGCAGAGAACTGCTGTTGAGATGTCGCTTTCCTATGTCGATGTGTTTCTGCTGTTTTGCTTTCAGTGCTATAGACCCCGAAGGAGTGAGGGCACATTGATGTGAGGAGGGCAGGCCTCACCTGGCACCGAGTGTGCATGGCTGCGCTGATGTGTCATTAGCATTGACAATGCATTGACAACGCCTATAGATATTAACATTGACAATGCTTATAGCTCTTGGATTACCGAGGCCTATTGGCATTGCCAATGCTTGTTTGATGTTTATCATTTTGACCAGATGCGATGAGTCTGCCTTAAACTGTTGCAAGTGAAGTTAGACCATTTTTGGCCATCTAGGCAAGCAGTGAAATTGTCTGAATCTCCGTAATATACCAGCAAACAAAAGAAAATTATACACTCCTGATTTGGATCCTGGAAGTTTTCACACAAATTAATGAAGGGTCTGTGGAAAAGGAAATTATAAGAGAGATGTTTAAAGTTCCACAGGAAGCTCTGCTTGTTGACACAGTAAAAAACAATGTTCGAAATTACATCAAACATGGACTGTAGATGTGGTTCATGGTACAGCAGTGCCATTTTTCCTCTGACAAGAAACTAACTTTGAGCCAATAAACACTATTTGTGCCACTCCCTACTCTATCGTATATACCCAAGAAGATATCTATTAAGTTTTTTATACTCATTACCAATCATTGCGCCTCCTAGACCTTTCCATAGCAGCAACCCAGAAAGGTGTAGTTTCTTCACGCTGTGCTGCGAGCAGTGACAGCTGATTAGAGAGAAGCCCTGAATGGTCCCATCATGGAACAAGAGGTCAGTGGAGCAATACAGAACCCTATAAACAAAAAGAGTTCCTTTCTGTGTTGTTATACTTCTAGTTGGTGGTCAAAAGGTCTACAGACAAATCATGATTTACTTTATATTCAAAATATGACACAGATAATTATTGCTACACAACACTAGATTTACTTTTATCTCTCAGATTTTATTGACTTTAAGAGAGTTTTTTCCTTTGGTTAAAAACATGAACTGGTCAGGCATTCATTTACATATCATGAAAAATAGGTTACTGAATAAGATTAGAATGCCAACATAAACCTAACAACAACAGATAATCGACACACCTTACACATAGTTGGATAAACGGTAAATTATCTTTTTAAGAACTACTAAGATGGCGCACCTATATGTGCCGACCTAAGACACCCCGGAAGGGATTTGTAGGCTGATTCCTCTGAAAAACTACAAAAATGGCGTCTGACATAACAGAACAGGTGAGACCAATTGATGGCCGCCTGAAACGCCAATTAGGCAATTTAG
This sequence comes from Lissotriton helveticus, assembly GCF_964261635.1. Taxonomy (NCBI): domain Eukaryota; kingdom Metazoa; phylum Chordata; class Amphibia; order Caudata; family Salamandridae; genus Lissotriton; species Lissotriton helveticus. Next base: position 1,502,879,327 of record NC_136061.1, read on the forward strand.
CAAATAGGAAGCCTGTATGTAAAGCCCCAATCCGCCGTCATCTCTTATCAAGTGCGGGGAGCAGGACGGTGCCAGACGATATCATAACGCTAAAACACGGTAAGGAGCGTTGTTAGAACAGGGGGTTGCGCTATCGGTTCAGGACGCATCCATGAGGCCTTAGACATAATGCTTAGTGGTCGACGTTTAAATAAAGCAGTCAATCACGGTGGGACTCGTTGTAAAATTTTAATGCGAAAACGCTCATCTTCGTTGTTATTGGTAAAGCGAGCTAGAGCCACACCCGAGCAGCATGTGACCAGCACTAGAAATAGAGAACTTTATTTGTTAGGGTACCTATTATCAGACCCTAGATATAATATCTAACCGCCGGCCGTCTATTCAAGTAGCTGGTCTTTGGCAGTTTCCTCCTTTAAAAAAAATGGTTACTGTGCCCTAGAATTAAAAAAAGAAAAAAAAGGGGGTAGTAAGCGCTGGGCATCAAACCCGGTGAAGGGGTCTCTGCCTGTTGTTGATATTAGTTCACAGTGCATAAACACCTGTTCACTGGGACTATTGGTAGATTCAGTTTTAGAACAGTACTATAAACTGAGGCTGTAAGACACCAATCGGGCTCTTACTAGAATGCAGTTATCTTAGACTTAAAACGTATAGATGATAATGCATAAACATATGCTTGATGAACTATACACAGAATTAGGTGTACTAAGCATACCCCCATTATTTAGGTACTACAGAAGAAGTGGGTCATCACATCAAGACGGGTTAAATTGATTACACCCGGGTCTTCGTTTAAAATCAAAAGGGCAGCGTGAAAATAATAAGCTGGACGAAGTGATGCACCTTAATGTTACTGGTACGTATCTACATTGAAAAGAATCTAACGATTGTCCATAAGGAATCTATATAATGCTTAGATTCTAAATAGAAACTTTGATTAATCCATGTAGGTACCGGGAACATGAAAATCTACTAAAATGCACTGTGCAGATTGAAAGACGCAGCTATGATAATATGACACCATAGATCAGAGCATCCCCGTTTTTAAGTAAGTAGGCATGGCTATTCATATTATGCCGAAAGGGTAGGGAAAGTTGTACCTATTCTCATGCTCTCCTTTTTAATTACAGAGCTCGTGAGCTACATTTTATTGGCTCCATAACCATAATGAAAATTATATTCATTGGCCTCAACATTGATGAGAAGGACCAATAGTTGACTAACTAAAGTAAGCCCGTTAGTTATTGAAATAAATACCTCTTTAATCATGACACGATTAGCACACAACTTGTTACGCTATATTATTTTTCTAGTCAGTATAATTAATTATATGCATTCATTTTTTAGAAAGAAGATTATTCTTGTTTTTAATTCGTCTGTCCTGAGGAAGGTGTTACAACACTACAAAAAGCACCGAAACGCGTTGACAAAGGACTTTTTAACTATCCTTATATTTATGTATTATGTTTATTAATTGATTCAATGTATCATGTTCATTTATTGATTTGTGACTCAAGTTAAATTTCGATCAAAGTACAAGGATCAGTGACTCTGAGACAGTGACCGTAAATTGGAATTGTTAGTTAGATTTTTATATTATGTACCAGAGCACATGACCTTTTTCATGATATGTAAATGAATGCCTGACCAGTTCATGTTTTTAACCAAAGGAAAAAACTCTCTTAAAGTCAATAAAATCTGAGAGATAAAAGTAAATATAGTGTTGTGTAGCAATAATTATCTGTGTCATATTTTGAATATAAAGTAAATCATGATTTGTGTGTAGACCTTTTGGCCACCAACTAGAAGTATAACAACACAGAAAGGAACTCTTTTTGTTTATATCATTGATACCCGGTCCTTTCTGGTTTCTGGGTGACTCTCTTATTTTTTAAGAAGGCAATACAGAACCCTCCCATGAGTAAAACTAAGGGCATCGACGGCCTACAAAAACTCTGTTAGCCCCTTAATTCGCTGAGTTGTATTCCGCTTCTATTGATATTGGCTGTCTACCTCTTACTATCTGCAAGGCATTGCTGGTGTCACTGCCAAAACCGAGTAGGGATCCACTGAAGATCGCCTGTTATAGAACACTCTCTAGGATGGATAGCGATTACAAAATCCTTAGCCAAATATTGGCAACTCGTTGCTGGCACATGTCAGAGTTGGTCCATTCAAACCAGAATGGATTTATACCAGGCAGATCCACGTCCTAATAATATCCATCTCCTGAACTGCATACATGTTAAAGCACCACCATACTGGCCTTATTCTGCCTGGTTCTTATCTTAAAAAAGCGTTCAACATGCTAAATTTTGAGTATATGTTTATGGTCTTACAGAAATTGAGCATTAGTCGGAGGATATTGAAAATGATCCAACTACTTTATGCGGAGACTATGGTGAGGGTTAAATTGGCCAAGAGATTTTGAACCACTTCTTAATCAGCAAGGGCATGCGCCAAGAATGCCCTCTGTCCCCAGTGCTTTTCTTGCTGGCGATGGAGCCTCTTGTGCAACACCTTCAGAAGTTGGGATGAGCCTGGGGCATGCCACATAATGTTAAGACGCACGAGGTCTCCCTATATGCTGTGGATGTTTTGGTATATATAAAAGATATATGAGAGGGCCTAGGGAATACAGCCAACATTTTGACTGAGGTGAACTGGAACAAGACCTGTCTGTTCTCTCGACATCCCTCTTGCCCACTGCACGCTCTCATGGCTGCTGCTTATGATCCTACTTTGGAGCCTCAAAACTTTCAATACATTCTTATCAATATCTACCACTCAACACTGGTCCTGATAGAGGGTAACATTGCAAGGGCCATCTCATATTTCAGGCCACAGGTTGCTTTCTTGTGTTACCTCCCCCTCATATTGCAAGGTTGTGTAGCCCTCTCCAAGATGGTGATGTTACTGAGGCTGTTATACTATTTTGCCAACCTTCCGGTCATTATTCCTCGTACCATATATTGTTAATTGAACACGCTAGACAACCTTATATGGAACAAGGGCAGATGTAAGGTGGACTTATCCAAACTACAGCTCCCTACGGAACAAGGGAGACCTTGATGTTCGAACACTATGACCTAGGAGTTCAAATTCAATGGCCTACCAGCTGGCTACTGGGTGTCATGATTCTGCCACGTGAGATTCCTGGTGCACCTTGTCTGGCACCTGTTTACTGTTTTCTACTGTCTTTGCCAATGCTTGTTATGGCTTTGCCACTTGTCTTTGCCTTTGCTTGTTGCAGACTACGAAGTTATCTGTTTACTGTTTTCTATTGTGTTTGTCAATGCTTGTTGTGACTTTTGCCACTTGTCTGTGCCAATGCTTGTTGCAGACTATGATGTTATCAAGGCCTTTCATCCTTTCTCAGCTCCAGTAGTTGCCTGTGAGCTAATAGGGACCACACCCAGTTCTAGAAGCTTCTTCCTGAGCCCTTTAAATAGGGGCCACACCCTGTTCTCATTGCTGGTTATTGAGAACACTGAGCTTGAGCAGCAGCTGTTCCTGTTCTCTGGTTGCTGAAAGAAGATTCCAGTTGCAGCAAGAAGACTTCTGTTTTCTTTTCCCAGGTTGTAGATCCTCTCTCAGCTACAATCAGGTAAGATTGTTCCTTTCTTAACCAACAGCATTGTGAAAGGAACTTTGTTCTGTTTTTGTTATCTTGCATTTTGAAACAAGGTTGTATATCGCGCTGAAGTGCTTTTTTTTGTGTTGACATTTTTTATTGAGTTTTACAGTAAGATACATGGTAACACAAAATAGGTAAAAGCAATAAATTGTCAATAAATATTGAAGAAATACAGGAATAAAAGGTAACATGGAATACATGGTATTTGTGATGAATAAAGACGTAAATATGGAATATATAAGCAGTCATGTATATAAATAATTAAGTAAGTAAATAGATAAATAGTGAGAAATTAGAGAAATAGAAAATTGATATCACATGTATTAATAATAGATACAATAGAAATGAATCAAATGTAAGTATGAAAGAAACGACTTTACATAAGATCATCTTAATAATAATAGGTAAAAATGCTATCATAGAAAATACTTACCTTGCAAGAGTTTAGGACACAATAGTTTGAAAGAGGATAAGAAAATAATATAAGAAAGGAAAAGGGGAAGAAGAATATAAGAGGAAAATAATAAACCAGAATAAAAATGTGGAAAAGTCGAGCCAGAGTAAAGAAGAAGACAGGGGAAGAGGAAAAGAAAGGAAGGGGAAGAGATGGTAAAAGAAGATGGGAAATGGAAAAAAGCAAGTAATAGTGGAAACAATTTAATGTATGAAGATGTAAGACAGTAAATTAGTCAATGTGATAAATTGCATTAGGCAAAACAGAAGAATTAGCAGTATTATCAACTTCAGTTTTAAGGAAAGGAGACCAGGTCTGGAGAAAAATATTAGCTTGATCCTGAAGGTTGTATATAGTGCGTTCATGTGAAGCCGTCTGCATAATTGCCACTAACTATTCTTCCTGTGAGGGTGGGGATGATGACTTCCAATGGCGTAATATACACATTTTTCCTGTAGCCAATGCAGTATGGAAAAGACAAATTTGTGGTTTGGAGAGCTTTGGAGAATGACGTAAATCATGCAAAAGAATGTTGGCAGATGTAAGTGGAAGACATAATGACATTGTGGATTACAATGTGTTGCCAACAAAGGTCTAAAAAGGCTGTATCTTAGGGCATTCACAGATAATGAGTTACGTCACAACAAGAGGTGAACATCTCCATCAATCGGCATGCGAAAGTAAACCAGCTTTATGCAATTTGAGCGGTGACCAGTGCCATTCATGAAGGATTTTGAATATATAAAATGTAAGCCTAGCTTCACAGACACCTTTATGTAATCCTTTTAATATCTGTTCCCATTCAGTGGCTGTATAGGAAATATTTAAACGGTATTGCCATTTATTTTGAAGATTATGAGAGAGGGTTTGTGAAAATAGGTGAAGCGTAAAAGTTTTATAAAGGCCAGAGGTCACTCCCTTATGATGTCCCCATATATTTAAGTGGGATGATATTGGAGGTACTTGAAGCAACCAAGGGGAAGATCCCAGGTGTTTCTTCAAACATTGTTGGAATTGAAGGTATTTAGAAGATTGCTGTATAGGTAGATTAAATTCCTCACTTAATTGTGAGAAGGGTTTGAAGTCTCCATTATGAAGAAGTTGATCCGGGGAGAAGATGACAGCTGTTTGCCACAAAAGCCAGGATAAAGTGCGACCATTAATGCACATAGCTGAATTGTTCCACATGGGAGCTTTGACATGAATATGCGGGTTTGAATCTAATAAACAATTACCTCCTTGCCAGGATTTCTGCATAGCTGATAACATCTGTTTTTTAGGGTCAGAACGACTAGTGCCGCTGTCATACAAAAGAGAGAGACGTGAATCCATGGATAAAAGATGGCGCTCAATAGAAACCCATAGTGGAATATCTTTGACTCCTGGCAAGAAGTAAGAGAATTGAGAGATGTGCAATGCAAGAGAATAGTGTTCAATAGATGGAAGACCCATTCCTCCATTTAATTTTGCCATTGCAAGGTGTGGCTTAGCAGAACCCATATAAAGGACTTAATCTTGGAATTCATTGAGCGAAGTGTAAGTAAAGGAATCTGAAGGAGGAGCATGCCTGAATTATAAATGAAAAGCGGAAGAGTGACCATTTTGACAGCCTGAACTCTGCCCCAAAACGATAGCCCCAAAGTTTTCCATTTGTCAAAGTCACATTGCATTTGAGAAAGCAGAGGAGCTAAATTGTCTGTAACCATGTTTTCCAAACCCTTTTTTAAAAAAAAATCAAAGGTATCTGAGGTGTGAAGACTGCCAATGAAAAGGAAAACCGTATACAGCTGCTTTTGTAGTTCCATTAGAAACGGATAGAGCTTCACTCTTGTCCCAATTGATTTTATAACCTGAGAAAGAGGAAAAGTCATTGATAATTTGAAGAAGAGACGGAAGAGATTGAGGGAGATCTGTAAGATTAAGTAGAATATCATCTGCATATAAGTACATTTTCTAATGTCCAATTGGGAGAGGAACACCCATGATTTCAGCAGATTGACGGATTGTGTCAGCTAATTGCTCCATTGCTAAAAGAAAAAGAAGAGGGGATAGGGGACAACCCTGGCACATTCCTCTCCGGATCGGGAATGCATCAGATAAAAACACCCACAATTCACCTGAGCAGAGGGATTATCATATAATAAACATACTTTAGTTATAAATCGATCACCTAATCCAAATTGTTGCATTATTGTAAAAGGGTATTCCCATTCAATGCGATCAAGCGCTTTTTCTGCGTCAAGTGAGAGGGCTAATGCATCTTCTGAAAGGTGTTTGACAGGCCACAATGTATGAGCCAACGTACGGAGATGATTCCGAGAGGATTGATAAAAATACAATCTCTTGAGGTCTTGTGAGTATGTCACCTTGTGTTGAACGACTAGCTGGGATGGCTATTGTTGCCTCTTTTTGACGCAATTGTGCAGCTAACAATCTGCCGGCCTTCTCTCCCTGCTCGTAATGCTGCCCCTTCATTGTCTGCAAAGCACATGCAGCTTTAGAGGTAAAAAGGCTATTTAGGGACATGCATGCTTGCTCTAATAATTTACGATTATGCAAGGTTGGAGTTGATGTGTACAGGCGGGAATAAGATGTCTCATTCTAACTCTGTTTGCTTTGCATTATTTTGCTTATTAGCAAGTGCTGCATCACGCATTAGCTGGCCTCTGATAGTGGCTTTAGCTGCAGCCCAAATAGTCGTGCTGGAATTTACAGAACACAGGTTAGTAGAGAGATAATCGTGGAGATGAGATTGCAATTGGAGTTTACCCTTCGGAGTCCTGTGTCATTGGATGTTGATACGCCATGGTTTGCGCCCTGGCTGAGAAAGTCCTAGATCTAAAGATAGAAGGACAGGAGAATGATCAGACAAAGCTGCCTCTAAACTAAGCTGCCTCTAAAATGTGAGATTCTGTGACCAATTGAACCACTTTATGTGATGTCAAAAAGTAATCTAAGCGAGAAAACGTGCCATGGGTGGGAGAGAAGAATGTGTATTCTGTGTCTGTTAGATAAATAAGACGCCAATGATCAACTAATCCATTTTCTGAAAGTATATCATTTAATATAGCTCTATCTGCTGCGTTTCCTTTATCCAACGGACCTGTTTTGTCTAGTATAGGATCTCGTACCAAAGTCCAATCCCCACCAATGAGATATTGTGAGGCATCAATCTCTGTTAGTAGGCGGTTCAGCTGGAGGAAGAATGATTTTTTAGTGCCTGTCGGAGCAAAAACTGATCCTAAGCAGGTGTAAGAATTACCAATACGTAGTTTAGCAAACACATAATGGCCATCAGGATCCGTCAATGTTTTAGAGATCGTAACTGGAAATGACATACGAATAAGGATTGCAACTCCACACTTCCAGACAGGTCTAGTATCTGCGGATTAATCTTTTTGGATGCTGCTGTGATTGACCTTCCCCACCCAATCTCTACAAAGTTTGTCAGATTCTAACGCATCTAAGTGTGTTTCTTGTAATAAGGCTGTATCTACATGTTTGGAGTGGAGATAAGAAGGTACTTTTTTCCTTTTTATGTAGTGGGTGAGTCATGGACATTCCATGTGATGGTAGAGAGTGGATGAACATTAGTCATGCTGAAATGCAGTCAAAAGGAATTAATAGAGCAAGATTCAATATAGTGGTCAAAAGTGAAAAGAACGATAAATTAATGAGAATGCAATAAGAGGATAGAGGTCAAAATAGGAAAAGGGGGGGTACTCTGGCTTACCACGAAGACAGCAGTATGTGGATATAAGAAGACAATCAAGGAGAAAGAGAAAATAGTCTAGAAAATTGGAAACTGGATACAATGTGACAAGTTATGTAAGGATATAGAAGAAAGTTGAAGTGAAGGGAGAGTAGGAATGAAACAGGACTAGGGACTCTAAACTGTTAACCGAGGCTCCGGGTTCACTGGAGCAACGCCACGGGGGTGGGCCCCATCAGAAAGCGAGATAGTGAGGAGGGTTAGTGGAAATTACAAGACGAAAACCTATGATAGCACAGTAATCCATCTGAGAAACACAAAATAAAATAATATAAGGTAAATGATGCAACAGTGAGTAAAAATGGAAGATATTAATTTCATGGATTATTCTGAAGGAATGTGTAATACATGCATAAATAGAGATGAGAGAGTAGTAAACCTATATAAATGAGGGTTTATAAATATAAAGATGAATATTAAATATATATAATAGAGTAGGGCTTATAGCGGTACAGTATAATGTATAATATTAAGAGCAACAATCAAAAGATCTATTATGGTAGAACATTAGAAGTGCAAAATATAATCTTATAATGAGCTATGATATATTGAAAATGGATGAAGTCTTATTGATCTATAGTGGAATGTGAGTTATAAATAGCAACAAATTGGTGGGAGAATATCCTAAAATGAATTAAAACCCATTCTTAATCAACAGTATAAACATTAACTAGAATAATATAGATTAATATAAGACATTGCAGCCTAGAATAGTAAAATGTAACAGAGCATGCTGAAAATAGCAGATAATAAACCTGAGGAAGAAGAACATCGTGACAATAGAATTGCATAAATATAAAATAGAACATTAGAATATACTATGACTAATTAAGTAGGATTTAAACAGTGTTTCATGCAAAATATGCCAGTTTTTTACACAATAACAAGGAAGAAAAACATTAGTACAAGATAGAGAAATATAATATACTATGGTATACTAAACAAAACCTGAATATTATGTCATATAAGAATACACAATATGGTGATAGTATTTATTCGAATGAAAAAGGATCAAGAGCCACATCAAGGCCCTAACACTATTATATTTGTAAGAGATAACAGGAGACTAAATGATGGTATATTCAACTCACGTCCAATGTGGATTTAAGAGGAGACTTAGATTTATCTCTATGTGAGTCTTGGATAGAAGCAGAGATATGTTAGAGAATTGAGTTTTTGTCTTCTTGACAGCGAGCCATAGAGTACAGTGTTGTAGAGTTGAGTGGTGTGGAGTGGTGAAGAGTGGAGTAGCCCAGACTGGATTTGTCTAGAGTACAGTGTCATAGAGTGCAGTGGTACACAGTAGATTAGAGTGGCTTGGAGTTCATTGGTGTACAGTGGTGCAGAGTAGAGTGCCGAGGCATGGAGTAAAGTGGCACAGGGTAGAGTGCCATAGAGTAGCATGTCTTAGAGTGCAGTGGTGTAGAATGGCATAGAGTGCAGTGGCGTAGAGTGGTGCAAAGTAAAGTAACAGAGTGCAATAGTGTAGAGATGCATAGAGTGCAGTGTCAGAGTATGGTGGCGTACAGTGCACTGGTGCAGAGTAGATTGGTGTAGAGTGCAGTGGCATAGAGTGTATTGGTTTTGAGTAAAGTGGTGTAGAGAGCATTGGTGTAGAGTGAAGTGGTATAAAATTGAGTGGGGTAAAGTGGATTGGTGTAGAGTGGAATACAGTGGTGTAGACTGCAGTGGCATAGAGTAGTTCAGTCATGTAGAGTTCAGTGGCGTAGAGGTCAGTGACTTAGAGCTCAGTGCCATAGAGTTCAGTGGCGTGGAGCTCAGTGACGAAGAGTGGCATGAAGTAGAGTGACAGAGTATACTGTTGTAGAGTACAATGGTGTATAGTAGAGTGCTGTGTAGTGCATTGACGTAGAATGCAGTGGCAAAGAGTGCAGTGGTGCAGAATAGAGTGAGGTAGAGAGCAGTGGCATAGGGTACAGTAGTTCAGAGTAGAATAGAGTTGCATACAGTATTGTAACGCAGAGGTGAGTAGAGTGGTGTAGAGTGCTGTGGGGTAAAGTATAGTGGTGTAGAGTGATTTGGTGCAGAGTAGATTGGTGTTGAGTACATTGGTTTTGAGAAAACTGGTATGGAGTGCATTGGCGTACAGTGCAGTGGCATATATTGTGGTTTTTCAGAGCAGGGTGGCATAACATGGGAGTGGCACGTGGTGCAGTGGTGCATAGTAATGTGGGAAGAGTGCATTGGCACAGAGTAGAGTAGAGAGGAGTGAAGTGGTGCAGACAAGAGTGCAGTTGTGTGGAGTGGTGCAGGGTAGAGTGGAGTGGGGTGGCATGGAGTATGCATTGTATGGTAGCGTATTGCCATTACAGACAACACATCTTCAAATGAAATGAGCATTACATTTGCACTCAGATACATTTTTACTGATAAAAGTATACACTGCAAAAACGATGTGTGGAAATGTATTCATCCAATTTATTGATTTGATCATCAGCACAGTTCATTTACAGACATTTACATTTTGTTGTTTACTAGAAAAAAAAACATCTGTACAGACTTCCTCAAACAGGTTCCCACTTTCCAGCATGATTGTCACATAAATACCCTCACTTTGAAGTCAGAGAAAGAAAAATAAATACCAAGCTCCCCGAAAGACTTAGCTTAACATTTGACCTCTGCCTTTGAATGCACAGCAAATCTAACAAGATAAGATTTAAAAAGTTTGTGGGAGAACACAGTAAACAAGGTTTGGGTACAAGAGGGACGAGCTCGAGCTGGATAGGCCTAAAGCAAATAAAGCCAGCAAATTGAAAGCCAGGAAATGTAAGTTACAAAGCAACGGGCGTAATGCATTTCTATGTACACTTTCTGAATGTCCCCAAGATGTCTTTAACAAACCTAGAAAGCCATGCTTTCTGGATGGCATTGTCCTAAAAATTTTACTGCACTTGTGTGAATAGGCCTTACTCCAGCAAAATGAAAGGCCCACCAATGCAAAATGGAGACATGAACATTTCCCCTTTGAATTTTATTCTCTCTGGGAATGTGGTTAGCTGTGATATTTAGACCCAGTGTCAGTCATCACTCAGGAAAACGTACCCATACCAGACATTTCTGAAAACTACACACTCTGGAAAGTTTAGGGTGATGTGGCTTAAGGTGATGTAGCCACCACGTTTTCTTATCTAGAATGCAACGTGAGCATCAGATGTTAGTAAAAATCATTGATAATCCTAAACATATCCAAGAGGGAGAGTTCCAGAATCAGTAAGGATCCACAAATGTCTTGCCACAGTGCTTCCATACTTCTCCCAAGAAAAACGGTGCTCCGCTTGAATGTATGGGCCTGAGAAAGGAAAGGCCCCCAAAAGCAACTTGAAAACCTCAACATTTTCCCTCTGAAATCCACTCATTCTGGTGATGGGGGAAGTTGCTGTATCTGGGACCCGGCTCACCCAGGCCTCATGGAAACCTACCTACCGTAGACATTTCTGTACTCTAGATTCACAGGGAGTACAGTGTTGGTTGGCCTGCATGGATCCTATTATGTTTTCTTACCCAGATTGCCCTGCAAAAATCAAACGTTGACTGAAAACATAGATTCAACTCATATTTCTCATATTTTAAAAAGTGTACCCCCAGTTGTGTGGATGGAACTGCAATAGGAAGGGCCCCAAAATTCAATGTGGATGCTGAAACATGTTTTATTTGAAGGGCACTCATTCTGGGGATGTGGCTTGTAGTAGTAGTTGGGCCAGGGGTCAGATGACACCCAAAAAAAACTACCAACCCCTGACATTTTTTAAGAGTAGACACACATTAATTCAGGGTGATATGTCTTGCATCCCACTGCAGTTTCTTACCTAGAATGCTTTGCAAAAGTCCAACCACAGCTAAATCGTTGACTTTTCTCATATTTCTGTGAAGGAAAGCTCCAGAATCTGTGGGGTTCCACAAAAGTCTTACCCGTAGCGTTTCACACTTTTCCCGATTAAAAACATGGCTGGCCTGCCAGCAATAAAAACTGGTCAAAAATTGGACTGTGAGAAGTCAATGTGGTGTGAATGATGTATTCACATGGTTACAGGTTTTGTCTGTGTCTACAAAGTACATTAGAGCCAACCACACATAAGGGGCAGCATTTCAATTGGGAAAAGTGTGGCAATGGAATGGGTAAGACCTTGGCCATTGGCTGGAAGTTCCATTGTTTTTTTGTCATGTAGATAAGTGAAATATAGTATTTTGGACCCAAGAAATGATGCTGGATCCATGCAAGCAACATCACACTTGCTTCGCCTGGGTTGCTAGGTTTTAGAAATGCCGAGGGTTGAGAGGACGCTCTGGGGGCTGACAGGCCTCTAAAGGCTGAAATGTTGCAGATATCCCCCATGGAAAGAGAGAGGAAATTGGGTGTTTGAAGCGTATTTCTAGTGTTTGCTTGGCATTCTGGTTAAGAAAACTTGCTGGGACCATGCAAGCCGCACCACCATGGATCGATCACCCTCTTTCTCTATGTTTCAGAAATGCACAGGATTAGTTGCATTCCCTGGTTGCCGGCTGACTCTGTGACTGAATAGCACAACTATTCCCCTGAGCAATTTAGAGGAAATTGTGATTTCTTGGGTGTAGTTTGCCATATAGGCTGCAGACAGAGATTAAACCACTCATCTGCCATCCCCTGTGGGCCGAAATACTATCTGGTGCAGGGGTCTCCAACCGGTCGATCGCGAGCTACCGGTAGCTCGCCGACCCCCTGGGAGTAGCTTGCACCAGTATTGAATTATTATGGCCTCACTCTGAGCTCTGGCATCTATTTATTACGCTTTCCTTCTCTTTGTAGGCCTTTTATGAGTACTTGCCCGCCCTCACCCAAACCAGCAGCTCAGATTGGCTGAAAGGGAGCTTAGCTGGAACGGGGCGGGCAGAAGAACATGACGTTCTTCCTGAACTCCGGAGCAAGCAGGAACCGCGCCACCTGCTATTTCCAGGCTGTCACCGCACTTTATATCCTGCAAGACATGGGCGCAGATAATCAGGACGGAACGCCTGGCAGCTGTAATTCAGGTGGCGCAAGCACTATTGATCTACTGCCCCTTCCGAGAACTGCAGCAGCAGCCTTTTGATCCTGCGTGGAGCGGAGCACGGCAGCAGGTTGGTAACCGAGCCCCAGTAACTGCATGGTGAGTTAATGCAGCTAAGTGGGATGTATGTCGTTAAAACTCATGCTTTTTCCACGCATGCCTTTACAACGCAGGTTTTACAACGCAAGTCGTGAATAGTTTAATTTACTATTCCAACTCCAGTCCCCGTGGATAATAGGGAAGGTTTTGGATAGTAAATTAAACTATTCCCTATCTTACAGCGCACGTCGTTGTAACGACTTGTGTTGTAATTCCTGCGTTGTAAAGGTACTGCGTGGAAAAAGTTTTGTTGTAAAGGATGTTTCCCAGCTAAGTGCATAGAAGACCCTTTGATTTGAACGTGCATAGCTGTACATGCAATATTCCCCCGCCCAAAAGAAGAAATCGCAGTGAAACGCTGCCTGTTTTGAATGATTCTACAATACCTAATAAAGATACTGATAATAGCAAGACCAAACATGTGCCACGGGGAGCACTGTCCTCCGCTTCGTGCAGCTGAAAAACATGCACCAATACCTTTATTCATAATATTTCAACAAATGTTCTGTTTTATGCTTAATAACTCTGCTGCCTATTTCAACAAAGGCCTACTTGCAATGGCTGCGGATTATAGGATTCAAAGATGTATTTTTTTAATTCAAGAAACAAGCCTGTGGGAAAAAGCACAATGAATGCAAGTCAAAATGCTCTTACAGATAGCTATTCTCCTTGCTGTCCTCTGGTTGAAATACAATTGCTTAGTGGTCTTGTGACTCTTTATTTATGGGAGTTTATTAGGCATAAATCAGATAATAAATAAAATAATGCTTTTAATTTACCCTTTTCTGGTTACCGAGCGCTGAGTAAGACAACAGACAATCCCAGCCGCAGACAGGCCAGCCCCAGCGACGAGCAGTCTGAGTGCATGCGAGCAGGGCCGGACTGGCCGTAGCGGGCACCGGGCAATAACCCGGTGGGACGTTTTTGTTACAGGGCTGTTTTTGCAAAATCGTCCCTGTAACAAAATTGGCAGAAAAACGGCCCTGGAAAAGTGCTCGGCGGCACCCCAAACAAACCTGGGGGGGGGGAGTGGGTGGGGGGAATGGGGGGCGGCCAAGCACTTTGCCTGGGCCGGTTTTGGTTCCCAGTCCAGCCCTGCATGCGAGGCAGAAGTGACGATATGCATTCTCATAGTTGTTCTCAGAGTTGTCATTTAACGTGCTATCTGTGTCAGCAAATGGATTAATGAAAATATTATCAGCCCGTACACAGAGAGATAGACATAGAGGAGGCAGGAAGTGGGTGCATTTGCTACCAAACAGACAGAAAATGTATTTGCAGTGCTTTACGAAAAGGACAATCAAACCATGGGACCGGGTCTACAGCCACTGTTTGTAACCTTGAAATGCGTCATCCGATCACGCAGATTACAACAACTGGAAAAACCTCAAGCCACTGTTCCTGACTGCTGCAGCAGGTGCTCTGCCCCATGAGCAACCTTAGTAAGACTGACTTGAGCGCTCTTCTCTGGACTGAAGCCTCTGTCCTGCAGGATACCTCACAGAGCTCTATTGTGAGTTAATTAATGGAGACTGTGACCTGCAGCGCTTCGTAACAGGTGCCTTAATCCCCTGATCTATTTTACTTTCATTGGAACTAATGAGCCATAGGTTAACGCAGATTAGTGAAGGAGGTACATTGATCTCCAATATATATACTACAACAGGAAACTTTGATCTGCAAGTAGGGAGATGAGCTGTGTTAACCTATTCAACTATCATACTGCAGCAAGAACTGGTAACCTGCGGGTTACATCTGGAGCTCTGCAGCAAGCGCACTAACCTCCTGAGCTTTCATACTGGGTTTGAACCTGCAACCTTAAGGTTGCATTCCTATCTCTGCAGCAGGTGCATTAACACATATACATTTTTCTGCAGCAGATACATTAATCCACTGAATTCGCTGCTTTGGAACTGTTAAATGACCAGCATGCATGCATTGCCATTTGAAAATAAATGAAACTAGAGTTGCAACCTTTAAAAAACAGACATTTATTGTTTTATTGTCTGCAACAGTCCAAACATGAAGGAAAATCATATGCATTAATTTATAGCATAACTTTTCTCCCTTTGTTTATTTGATAACGAAAAAAAAGAGGAATTTTGTTGCAGTCTTTTCATAGTGCTTACTAACCCAATGTATGGCACTGAATTACTTACCTACATGGAGAGCAACTTTGGCATGTGTAGGGTGGGTGGTTGCAAGTGTTTTCTTTAGTTTCTGATACTGTGTGGGAAGTGGTTCCATGTCTTGACTGATGAACACCTAGCTGCGGTTATCATGTTAAGGGGACGCAGCGTGGTGGATGAGGAGCTGTGAGACAGCCTTAAAGTCAATGACGCTGGGCATTGGGGGTCTCTCGGAAAGATTTGTGAGTTGCTTAGCCTGTAGTAGCTCACTACGATTTTCACTGATCAGAAGTAGCTCTCGCTACAGAAAAGGTTGGAAACCCCTGGTGCTTTATGGTTGAGTCTGAAGTCAAGATGTTACCGCGCCTGACCTCATTTTTTTCCTCTTTTTTCCCCTGTAGTGAGGTGGGCTTTCTGATCCTCTGGGTGGGCAGATTGGGGTGTCTACTGACTAGCTGTCCTTCCCAGAATGGATCAGAAAGCACACCGGGACTTCAGAGAAAAGAATGAATGGGTTTAAGGCATACCCATCATGGCACTGGAGTGCAACCACAGCTCTGGCACCAGACAATGTTTCTTCCTCCATAGGAGAAAGATTGGAAGGCTTACATTGTACCTTTCTGAAAGCACACTAGACACCAGGGAAAGATATTCATCACGCACCCAAGAGAGGCAGAAACAGCAGTCTCTGTCGATCATATGCCAAACCTACACCCCAAAGAATCCAAGTTTCCTCTCAATTACAGTATTTGAACTCAAGGCCCATCAGGGGCAGAAAGTGTGTTTGAGTGGAGGGGCAAGAGCATAGCAGCCAGTGGTGCAGCCGGTGCAATGCTCTGGGCCCAGAAGTGTGTAGGGGACCAACTACAGCAGCCCCTTGAGCCCTGAAAGGACACCTAAATAATCAGGCTGGAGTTACAAAGGTGAACGTACGTTTGCTGTGCGTTCAAAGGCAGAGGTCGAATGTCAGTCTAGTCTACTGACACATTGCTGTTTATTCTTTTGACATGGAGACTGGTGTTAACTTTTCTATGGCAAAATTTCAGGATTTTCTAAAATGAATTATGTGACAATCTTGCTGGTGTGAAAGGAAATGCTGTATGATGTCGTTTTTTTCTAACACATCAACATTTAAATACCTATAAATGAACAGTACAAATATTTCAAAAAATAAATAAACATCTAGAAAAGCACAAATGAAGTTCTATTTTCTAATTCAGAAGTTTAATAAAAACAAAGATTTTAATAGGATCAAAACAAATCAAGACCATTATTTGGTGATGCACAAGTGAAAAATATTAGCTGAAACCAAATTTCAATGCATTATCATTTGTGCGCTACATAGCTTTATGAGTAAAACTCTGAGGGGGCAATTTACTAAGATTTTGCACTGTGTTTGCATCACAAAAGTGACGCAAATTGGTGCTAAATCTTTTTTTTACAATTTACTTTCCATCGCTAAACTTGTTTAGCGCTCGAAATAACAGAGAAGTAACGCGAAGCCATGGGGGCCTTCCAAGGGTGGAGCATGGGCATTCCCATGCAACCACCCAAGGTTTTCCACACTAAACCCAATTTACTAAGTAAAGTAGATTGGGTGTAGTGTGAGAAAACTGCACCCTTTTCAGGTAGGCGCAAGGAAGGAGAAATGCTTTCATTTCCTCTTCCTTTTCCGACTTTGCATGCGTGCTGCACTGCACAGCACACATACAAAGAAGGAAAAGGTTTCAAGTGAGTCTCAGCATAGTATTTTGCACTGGAGGGGTACCCTTCCAGTACAAAACCTATGCTAGAATCACGAGACACCCTTGCACCATGGCACAAGGTGTCTCCATGGCGCAACGCAGCTGACTTCAGTGCCTGCCCTATTGAGAGGAGAGGAGAGTGCCTTGTTCTAGTAAATGGGGTGCTCTCCTCTCTCCTTTTCATGTAGCGCAGCGCAGCATTTGCGGCTGCTGCAGTGCGCTACATTATAACGTTGGTAAATCTCCCCCTATGTCTGTGCAAATGTAGTGTTCATTTCAATGGAAAATATGCTGCTTCCTAATGATGGTGGCTACCACACTATGCTTTAGTAATATATTTGTGGCAGTGTGTTTCTAAATGGAACACTGGCCACATACTACATCATTACCACTGTCCTGCTATATGGTCACTGCACATTTGTGACACTTGTTCTGTGTGTGATGGTGGTATTTTTCATAATTCCTAAGAGTTCACTACCTACTAGGGCCACAGGAACATCTACAGCATTGGGAGCTTGTTGTTAGATTCTTCTGATTCTCTCACCGGCAGGAGTCACACTCTGAGCAGCAGAATCTACTGAAACTTCTGTTGGAGCACTGCAAATGCCTCATTGTGTGCATATTGAATGGGGAAGCAGTGTGCCTGCTCACTTTTTGCAAAGGTAGAGTGTGTGCATTCGGCCCTGGCTACCTGACTCAAGCAGAAGTCAAAGAAGAAGTTATGCCCATGCTGCTTCTGAAGACAAGATAGTCACAGTAATCACTTCATTCAGCCTGATGGGTGGAAGGCAAATTATGACAGTTATTAAAAGAATAGAGGCTTACTTAGGACTGAGTGCTGGAACTGGGAAAATTAATGATTTGAGCATTTTTGCATCGTTTTATGCTATAAAAATAGACAGGTAACTTTAAAACAATGTTTTGGTGTTGCTAAGGCACAATTCTTCCTTATTAAGACCTGGGATAGCAATAGTTCTAATTCGGAGACCCGTGGACACCTGCCAGAACCTCAGAAAACAAGGCGTTGCTCCCCAGAGCAAGATTCTTAGAAAGGGGGAACTAGAGTAACTGTGATACACAATACTTTAGTGGAAATGGGCGAGCTAACAAATTAACAAGGAAAGCCGGACTAAGGCTCTTGGCTCTCAAACAAGGACTGAATAATGGGAACATTTGACATGGAAATCATGCAACAAATAATATATAAAAAAATTGTAAAGTGTCTTCAAAATTCCAAAAAGTATATTTCTTTAACACAAGTTTCACTTTAGTGCATCAGATTATATCACCGCATTGAGAGATGTTTATTAAAAGTGATCGTTTTTAAACATGAACTTAGAAACATTCATGCCCCCATCCGACGAAAATCCCATCTGTGAAATATGAAGCCAGTTAGTTGTCATGTTCACCCTATATGTGGGCTATATTTTTTACATGGAGGTACATAATAGCCCATTAAGTCATATGCAGTAATGAAAAAAATAGGAGGAACAATAAAATAAAATAATTGCCTAGAAACACACAATTTGATCAAGAGGCCAAGCCAGGATTGATTCCTGGTTTTCCAGTTTCATACTGTGTAATTCAGCCACCAGATTGGTATCCTTTTCTCACTCCTATTTGACAACAAAGTTTAATATTTTGTCTTTCATTTTGGTGCTTGAGATTAGAGCAGTGCGTTTTGTGCTCAAGAGGAACTTGAGCTGAACCAGAGTCTAGCATCTGTCTCGAGCCTTCATAGGCTCCCCCACCATATACTTTATTTTGGGTATACCATGCCTGAAATAAGCATAGATACTGCTGCCAGTGTTATACCTGTTTTGTACGTGAGAATATCTGAATTTACACAGCTGATCACCACCTTGTGCCTGTGCTGTGTGTGAGGGGAATTTACACTGAACCCAAATGCTACACATTTGTGTGTGTGTGTTGACATGCAGACTTGGACTACTGCTGCAGATGCTGCCCATGTTCTGTGCATGTGAGGGAAGTTTGCATTGTTTCTGACCAGAGAGGTATGCATTATGTGGGTGTGAGGAAAGTTTGTATTGCTCAACACTGTACCTCACTCATACAGGTCAGTGCTGTTTCTTACAAGGCTACCAAATCTGAAATTCTGCTTGTTCATTGTGTCTAAGGGAGGCGTTAAATTGTGCTGCAAAGTGCCACACTTGTTCCATGTCTTTGAATCAAGCTTGAACTGACCCTGCAATGCCACATTTGTTCCAGGTCTTTGAATGAAACTTGCACTGGCCCTGGAATGCCAATTTGTTCCAAGTTTTTAATGAATCTTGTGACGGCACTGCAGTACCACAATCGCTCCATGTCTTAGGAAGAAACTTACACTGGCTCTGCCGTACCACACTTGTTTAGTGTCTTTCAGGGAAGATTGTGATGCTCCTTACCAGTGCTGCATGTCTTATGTATGTGAGCCAAGGACCCCCTGTGCTCTATTTCTGTAGTTTTTTTGTCTGACCAAAAGAATGTTTTAGCTGTCTTACCAGCCTCATATTTTCGCTAAAATAATACTTCATCTTGCTTAGGGAAAGTGGGCTTTGGGTTATCAGACAGCATGTCATTCACATATCGGATCAGCTTTTTAGAACAGCTTAAATACAGTTAGATAGTAGATCAGCCCTCATCAACCATTGGCTATGTTGCCAATGTTTGGCTCTGCCTAGTAGACAATCACTGGTCTTTAGGATGTCAGGTAGTTTGAGTAATATTATTTTCCCTACTTACACTATGCTACTCTGCATCCAGAGGAGCCCAACCTCCTGAAAATTTTTCTTTATGTTTATACTCCAGCAGCTCATGCAAATGCAGATTAGTGATGACTGAGTAATGAGAGTACCAGTAGTTGTGCTTCCTTTGCTACTGCACCACAATTTTCTTATTCAGAGCAGCAGGTGTCACTGTTGCAAGCTTCAATACCATGCCACCATCTTGAAACCGTATTCTGCATACTCTGCATACATTTTTACTGTCCCAAGATAGCAGACCAGTGTGCAGCTTTACATTTTTTTATTGAAGCACATGCCCTCCACATTTTGTAGGCATTTTTTTTGTTTTTCTTTATTTATGTTAGCATATGCTTTTACTACAAACCTCAGTTGACATTCAGGCTTCAGCGTAGCTTAACTCTGCAACTTTGAATTGTACTAGTGGCCCGATACACCAGATACTCAACTTGTGCTTCCTATGCCACTATCTATCCAAACTCTTTTTCTTCCTAGTGAGTGGTATATCCGTCTGTGAGCAGTGTACTTGCACAAGTCCAGGACAGCTACCATGTTTAGTGACTGCATCGTGAGAGGTGTTCCAATGAAATTGCAGGATTAACATTGTCTACAGTTTGAAAGTTGTGCCTGTGTGAATGCAGAGTGAGGCATATGTCTGCAAGAGATGTGCGTATGTGAGGATAGATGTATTAATGTCGGGCCCCTGCATGCTGTGTCTCTGTGTGCATGCACATTACAATGGCAAAACCTATTGGCTTTTTCAGGGCTTTGGCTTGGACTTGCAGAAGTACAGTGCAAAGCGCAAATTTAAAAGTGTGTGTACAAGAATGACAGTGAGTTTTGATATGGCAGACGCAGACTCTGTCGAAGGAGGTGAGGAGTGTTGGGGGCAGCTGACAGACAGAGATGTCACCCTAGTGAGGGGGCCCACTTCGTGTTCTTGCACTAGTGCCCATGGCAACCTTACAACACCACTGTGGTGGGATGTTGTCTGATGCCAGGATGAACTGGCCCACCATCACATTTTTCTAAACAAAAAAAAGAATTAGGTGCCACATCACACTTTAGACGCACTGCCCCATTTTCTGTCGCAGTGCACCCTTAATTAGATGTGCACAGTACATCTGATTACAAATAAAAACAGGTGTTTTCAGCACAAGCATGATCTCTGCTCTGACAGTGCAAGAATGTTCTGAGGAGAGTGCAATAGTGAAATATAGGGCCACAGGTTGAAGCTGCTGCTCCACCTTTCACTAGAGGCGGACCGGCCTCACTTTGTAAAGGGAGGATGACTGGGGAAACCTGGTACCCAGTACCCACTCCCTGTGCGGCATACAGTCAGTGGGCCTACAAAAATGGTTTAGCTTCTACTTCCAAATCTGCAATATGGTGCAGGAGGAAAGGCAGAGTGCAGTGGGGTGCAGGCACAAACCCCTGTTGTGGCCCATCGTGTGTGGTGTGTTTTCTGCCTCCCGCCCAGCAGAAAGACTGGGATTAAATGGCCCAGAAGGGCAGAAAGACTGTTTTCCTCTATGTGCTTGATGAGGTGTGATGTCAAGACAGGTCAGCTCGGAGCCCATTTTTTTTCACCCTATCCCCGGAGCATAATGGTCTTCCTGCTCCCTTGTGGTGTAAATCCCACAATTGGCCCTCTAGGGAGCTAAAAGATTGTTGGATCTTTAGGGCTGAGGCAACACAATGCCCGGACAGCCTGGCACTCACCCTATTATTTATTAATGCATTCAAAATTATCCCTGGTGTCCAGTGGGCTTTCTGTACCCCCAAGAGGTCAGGCTGGAGTTACTGTTTCGCCGTGATCGAGCATCCCTGAGGCAGTTTTAATCTGGTCGTTACGACGCCGTACTTAGATGCTTGCGCAGCGTTCCTGCTAAAGCCGGGTGCTGATTCGCTTGCTGCCTCGCCAGTGAAGTCTAATCCCTTGATTCACAGCAGAGTTCTACAATTTTGATTTCCTATTTGCCCGATTTCTAACCCTAGTGTGTGCCTGGAAGTTCCTAAAAACAGGACGACTGTTGGCCGTTTTTTGAGAAGCGAGGGCCCTTGATTGAATTGGTGCCTCTCGGAATGGACATTGAGCCAACCTGCAGCAGGTCAGGTATTTTGATGTAAACCCTCACAGACAGGGAAACATGACTAGTGTTTCCTTGCTTCCCCTCCCCCTTCAAATCCTGTTGAAGTCGAGAACATCCTATTTTAGCGCCCTGAAGAAGGTGTTACCAATATTGTGGTGGTCACTGAAACACACTTTGGCGCTGGTTACAGCAGGAACATTAGGATATTATACCTAGATAGAGGAAACTATTCTAGGATATATAATGTAAAGCAAGATATGTTGACAGCTATCTATTAGCTTTGTATTTCCTTTTGAATTGAACGTGATGTAGCTTTTCGTTGTCTATATATGTAAAGAAATAGTTTCTTGGATTATAGAACATATGTACTGTGACATTGCATTATTGTATGTTTAAATTTCAGGTGTTATCTTTTGTTCCTATATATGCAATCTTTGTATATGTATTTTGGTGTGTTGGATAATAGAGGTATGTGTATGAGATGATTGTGGATATAAGTGGATGAGGATTTTTTGGTTGATGGGGGATGTGAGATCTAGATTTGATTCCTTTTTTTGGTCATTTATCGTTGTGTTGAAAAAGTGTGAACTATATATAATAATCTACTTAATTTGTGATTAATACTGTATGTATACGCAATTTGAATGAAATACTTTTATTAAATATATTCATACCTGGTTTGATGTATTGTGTTCTTATGATTAGCTGGGCCACATTTGGGGAATGAATATCCCAGATAAAGGTGAGATATTCCATTTCTTTTATGAGTTTGGGCAGGGTAATTCGTTTGTATTGCATATGGGGGTACATCCCTAACTGTGCCCCTGAGGAGGAGCAGAAAAACTTTTGGGGCTTTAGAGGTGGGGATGCAGCCTAATGCCCGGGTGAGCTGGTCCTCACCCCATTTTTTCAAATAAATATTTATCCCTGGTTATTGTAGGTGTCTTTTCGCCAATGCTATATCCTGGTTATTGTAGGTGTCTTTTCACCAATGCTATATCCATCTATATTTTGGAAGATTTATTGTACTGTTTTTTATTTTCAATTTTATCTAATCTTCAATAAAAAAGATTTGAAATAAAAAAATATGTATCCCTGGTAAATCCCCCAATTCGCCCATCTGGTGGGGCAGAAAGACTCTGTGGGGCATATTTACATGTTCTGGCGCATCTCTGCAAATCAGCAGGGATGCGCCAGAACAGATGCGTCATGCAATTCCCTCCTTCCGCCACCACAGATGCGCCGCATTTACAATGCGGCGCACCATGGTACAAAGAAGGGAAGATGCGTGATGCATCTTGTGGCGTATGGGCGGCGCATTGTTGGAGTCCTGCAATGCACAGGGGCCACCCATACTCAACGTGGTGCGTCACTCCTTACGCCTGCTTCAAGCAGGCGTAAGGATTTGACACAGCAGCGTCGTAAAACTGACTCAATGAAATCATGTAGATTTCACTGCGCCAGTTTTACGGAGCTTTCCTGCGAGGGAACGCCCACCCTGCGACAGAATGCCCACATGAAACCTGACGCAGGTTTCATGTGGCGCAGGGCTTTGCGTCACGTTGTAAATAACTAAGTCGCAACGTGGCGCATTGTTTACACAGCCGCTGCGTCACAAAAGTGACGCAACAGCAGCGTAAAAGTGTCGCAAGGGGCTTGTAAATCTGCCCCTGTGTGCTTTAGGCATGGGGTTGTTACAGCCCAATGCCAGAATGGACTGGCCACAACCTCATTACAAAAAATAAATCATTCTTGCCGTATGGACTTTCTGCTGCCCTAAACCCCATTTCTCCCCTGGAGAGAGCCGATTGAATTTAAATCCCATAGTTGAGAGGGGAAGAAAAACTGTTGAGGTCTTAGAGGAGGTAGTGTGTCCCAATGCCATTTTTCTTTTGCAGGACATTTTCCCAGTATCTAGTGTGCTTTCTGCCCCTGGAGGACAGGTAAAGGGTAAATCCCCCAATTGGCTTATTTGAGGGATAGGGGCACATAGACTTTTTGACCTTTAGGGGTGGGTGGTATGAGACAATACCAGGTCGACTAGTCCCCATCCCATTCTATTTTTTAAATTAACTATACACTACTATGGTGGCTAGTGGGCTTTCTATCACCCTCTATGGCTGAAAGCCTGTAGGTAACCTTGTTGGGTGGGGGGGGGGGGGGCAGTAAGCTATGCCCCGGAGCTGCTCCCTGCACCATTTAAATCTCTTGTGGGTCCTACTCGGAATTGAACTCCTGGCCCAAATCCCAAACAGGAATCTGATAGGAGAGACATCAATGAAAAGGGGACCTTCTCTCTTTGACGTCTGTGCTCAGAAAACCGAGATGTGGAACGAGAAGGACAGAATGTCTCCTTTTACTATCATTTTCTGTCATGATAAGGTCAGTGTGCCATGCACTCTGATCTGCTACAGCTTACCCCTAGCACCTCCAAGGTGGGGACTTCAAAAGTGAGCCCCCTCTGTGAGCACCAAAGGGATTTTCTCCCTTTGGTGGGAGCACGTGGTGTTCACGTCTGCCGCACTTAAAGCGTTAAAGCTCCTCCTAAACTAATTAGGCTGTTGGGCCTTGGGATGCAACTATGTGCTTTTCAGTGGTACAGGCCTGATGAAATACAAGCAGCATTCATACACGCTTAAAGAGGTCAGCTACTTTCTGCATAAAAAAGATGAATCACCCATAGGCATGTGTCCAGGAATGCAAAAAACAGCACTACAATAACTAACGGTGGACATTACTTTACTAGTGAGATACTGAAAAATCATTTCATGCATTTACCAGAATGCAATGGGGACATTTTGCCGTGAGCCCGGCAGTGTGCTCCCACCACTTTCCTTGTATTGCGATGTAGTGATTCTCAATCTTGTGTACCTGGGGCCCTATTATTTAATGGGTGCACTTTTCCTGTGTGCACCCGGCGCACATTAAAACAGGTGCGCCAGGCGCAAACAGCAAAAGTGCACCCTATTACATGGAATGCGCTGCTCCCCAGGGCAGCTGAGAACTAGCGCTGCCATAATGGTAGCGCATTCCTGTGAAAAATGGAGCAGCTGCTTTGAAGCCGCTCTGTGTTTTCACTGTCCAGTCGGAAACAAACCTCCACTTTCAAAAGGAATTAGAGATCCCCTTGCAGGCGGGTGCAGTCAGTGACTACATCTGCCTGCAAGGGGACGTCTGGGGGGTCCATGGAATGCCCTTTCTCCCCGTCAGAGGGCTGTCATCAGGGGGCGCACTGTCAGTGTGCCCCCTGACAGCTTCTTTGCCACTGCGCCCGCAATATGGTGCGAGCGCAGAGGCAAAGCGATTCCCTCATTTACATGGTGCACACCCCCATGCAAATGAGGGAACGCCCCCTGCAGATAGTGCTGGCGCTTGATGTGCACTAGCACTATCGGTATTACAGAAGGGTTTGCACAAGCATCTGCGGCCCCTTCTGCATTACCAAAATGCCCCAGCGGCACGCACAGCGGGCACGAATGCCGTTTGTGCCCGGGGAGCTCTCTGTAATATGGCCCCAGAAGTGCGGGGGGTGCGCCCAGTGAGACAAGTGGCCATCCTATTCTAAGATGCTCTCTATTTCAAAGTCATGGAGGGTCTAAATTTTAAATCATTAAGTTATTCCTTGGTCAAACATAATCAGCTCAACCGACACCTTTATTGATGCACTTGCAATAGCCCTCTATAAAAATGCTAAACACCTTCCCTTCAAAGTTTCTTGTTATTGCCCACCAACTACTAATTATTTCTAACCTTATTCTCATCATGTAAGAGTTGAGTATGTCATAGTTTGTCAGGGTGACTCTATCTTGCTTTTATGGTTCATCCATTTTCGAATTAACTTTCTCATCAAATGTGAATTTAGCATGAATTTGTGTTTGAACCCAGCCCTGAAACCATGGCCACTGGCCAAAATTCTTATCAAACTCAAACTGGCAAACTTTCTCAAAGCTCTTGCTGCTATCAAACCTCTCCATGTAGCCTCGTGGACTACATTATCTGCTCAAAGAAAGAGCTGGCACAGTCTAACAAATAACTTTCCTCAAATATAGGCACCCCAAGCTCGTCATCACTAAAAAACAGTTTCTTTATGATCGCTGATAGATAAAGAATGTGGAGATAACTGGAACAATGCTGAACAACACCACGACTGTCTTTAGATGCAACAGCATAATGCACACACCTCTGTGCAAATCATACGCTAGATTGGTTACCCTTTCCCTGTGTAGAGCCGCCCTAACAGTTTCCAAAATGCCTTGTGACACTAATGGTATAAAATGCACCATTTTGCTGAAACATTACATCAATTGGTCACCAACAAATTTCCACTGCAAGTGGATCACCATGCAACTCATGTTAGACTGTTTAGACCAGGCAGTGGTGTATAAACAGTGCTGATGGCTCTAAGGCAAGCAGTAAAACTGAGCCACTTACCCACCTGTTGGTTATTAAAATACAGCCACACCAGGGTACAGTTGGCACCTCACCAGTGCCCCTGCTGTCCTAAAAATAGTTCTGCCTTGTATTAAAACAATGCAAATCTGTTTCGCTCAAGACTGTGGTCAGATAATCCCAATTCTATGATTCTAGATCTGGACCTACCACTTACATCACATCTTTCATGAGTGTTCTCAAAATCTCCCACAATCTCTAAAAGACATTCACCACCATTAACTTAAGGGCAGAATTTGTGCTTCAAGATAAACTTGTGCAAATAGAATCAATAAGAGCTGCTTGGACTGAGTGAAAAGGAATGCCGTGAAAGGTTCCGATCAGTTTTGAAGTAAGAAGGTAAAACCTCCTGGGACCATGTTAAGTCCTCACTGCTGTCCCGCGTCTCGACAGCTTCCGAGTTCAGCTTTTAGGTACCAGGAGGTTTTACCTTCTTACTTGAAAACTGATCGGAACATACAAACTAGAAATTATGATGATGGGAACTATTACCATATATTTCACTCTATATATTAGAATCCAAATGAAGTGACTTTTACAAAGACAGATGTTCCATAAAAAACCGACTGATCATACGAAAGTAACAATTACTCATTCTAAAAGCCTTGAGGTAGCCCTGCTGGGGGAAACCCACAGCGGCTGCTGTGTGCCTTTGGAATAAAGATTGATTACTGAAATCGTGACGTGGATCTGGATCACTTTGTGGAGTTCCCTGTGTAATGTAGGACACTTTTTGAATGGATATTACAATTGTGAACTTGTTGCATTGATAATGACAGAACTGTTCAAGCAATTTCTACAGTGACTTCACTCTGGTGTGCTACAGTGCTTATGAGGTGTAATTATGAAGCATGTATGTGTGACAGCCAGAGGGAGCAGTGTGGCGCAGCAGTCAGGGCGGCTGACTCCGGATGGCGGGTCTCACAGTTCGATTCCCGGTACTGGTGGCAGCTCAGCCCAGCACCATGTGACTCTGGACAATTGCTCCCTTAATCTTCCCGACTGCCCCCAGCGCCTTGAGACCCTTAGGGGTGATTAGTTTGTGCTTTACAAATATCGGGTAGACAGAGTAGAATGGAGCAGAGTAGCAGTCCTCATGTAAAAATGCAACTTCTGCCACCAGGTGCCAGAGAATGCAAAGGAATGCATCTGCTTCTTGACCAAAATATCTGCTGGTTCCAGGGCAGGGCACCCATATTTAGTGTAGGATTCTGTTTAAGGAGATCACAGTATGAATGATAATTTAAGCAAGCTTGAGGGTTAGAAAGACTGGCTCAATTCAAGTGCATATGAACAGGGAAGATTTGTCTAGACGGAGGATTCCCAGACTGAAAAATGGAAAGTAGTAGGAAACCATCCCCTTCTTACAGGGCAGGGACACTAGGTCTTGTTTCTTTGGTGTTGGTTGCTGATTGAGAGGGGAAGATGAACTGTTAAAAACATTGTGGATTGATTAACTGTACCAGTGAGCTCTCTCCGGTGTATGTCTGGCTCCCAAAGCATTCTTCTCTGAAACTAGCCTGCCTCACCTGGCTACCAGCGATGTACCGAATTCTGATTTGAATGCACATAGTTGTGGGTTCCTATTGAAGTGCTCTAGCTATGATATTTTCAGTAACGTGGCTGGAACTCATCATCTACGTATGAGAATTCAGAATTGTTAGGGTCTATACAAGTCTGTTAAGCCATTCCAACATATATTTTAGATGTGTCTGCAGTGTGCTGAACTTCAGGCATAATTATACAACATATTTCTCAGTTAAAATGTAACACTTCTCTGAAGCAACTGACTCTAGGACCTCGATTTTTCACTTTCATGTGCAGCACCTTTTTGATAAAAGGTCTTACACAGCATGCGTCATCTGGCACTTACCTTCTTCCCCATCTTTATTATTTTTACTTACAGTGGTATTGCAAGTCACAGTTCAAAGTGCTTACCAAGAGATTCCAGTTCGGGGACCACACCAGGAAACGCTGGCCTCTCCTTATCAAGATATGTCCAGTCACAGTGCACCACCTCATAAATATGTTACAGTTCCCTCTCCCCTCTCCATAACACAGCTTTGTAACATTTCTTGCCACCCACCAGATGAAGGTCATAGGAATCTCTCTTCTCCAAGGGGCAATTTTCGATGCAGATCCGGTTACAGGGGTTTGTAATATCTTGTGCATTACATTAACTATTTATATTATTTGTTTTAGCACATCTTTGCAAGTTTTATCTGTACCCTTGTTTTCCTTTAACTTACCTCCCCGACCACCGCACTGTTATCCCATCCATGCCCCTTTGGTTGCTTCTTGTGTTAGAACATTCGGTAAGGGAAATTCTAGAGAGCTGGGTGAATGGCCATTGTATGTGGGCCACTGGCCACACCATATGCTGTAATTGACTTCCCTGGCTGTATGAAATAAGAGGTTATCTACTTAAAGACTTTGCTGTTATAGGCCTCCTTCAATTGTAGCGCGATAGCCAGGTCTCTTTCTACCACTAGCTTTTGAACACTCTCACTCAGTAACTGTACCAATCTTTCAAAAAAGTAAACACATTTTCCCAATATGAACAATGATTACAATGACAAAGGCAGGAAACAGCTTTCAGTAACATAATATTTACAAACCAGGAAATAATTTAGCACATAGTGCAAGTTCCCTAAAGAACTGGATACACACAACGATAAAACAAATAAAAATCAAACAGGCCAAATGAAAAATTCTAAACATAAATACAGAAAATGCAGGACTCAAGAAACAATTCAATTTCCATAAAGTAACAACAGTGGAACATTTCTTAGAAGCCATTGCTCATTAAACAGAATGACAGCTAGGAATCCAGATATGAGGAGGAACACCCTCAGAAAAGGCAAACCAGCAACTTATAAAATGGCAGTTGAAACACAGGAGTGTCAATTGTTTTCTAAGAGCAATTCTTACACAGAGGTTATTGATTATAAGACATAGGGTCTGTTGAGGGATGTCTACAGATTTAGGCACCTAAAGCTCTAAAGCACTTCCCATAATGGCAGCTTTGCAGGCATTCAAAGAGATTGACTCAATGGAGCATCAAATCTTCAAGCAATGAATGCTAGGAAATGCCACATTCGTTTCCA
The DNA here is from genome assembly GCF_964261635.1 of Lissotriton helveticus. NCBI lineage: Eukaryota > Metazoa > Chordata > Amphibia > Caudata > Salamandridae > Lissotriton > Lissotriton helveticus. Next base: position 1,502,908,598 of record NC_136061.1, read on the forward strand.
GGGATGACAAGACAACAGTACCACCCTGGAACAATCCTACATCATGAAAAATATTATCTGGATCTTTAGCAGGATGGGGGAGTTATTAAAGATTACAATTGGAAACAGTGGTCTTGAAGTGGAGGTGCCTGAATGGAGTATTAGAATTGATTCTTTTAAGAGTTTCCAAATAAAGGCTCAACTTGACATAGCTCCATGAAAGGCGTTTTGGCAAAACAGGCCCCATGAAGGATTTCTTGTAGTTGTTGTGTATTCTTTGATAGGAGGTTGATCTGGTGTAGGCGCAATAGAGTTTTCTCCTCATGGGGAGGTAATGTCCCCTCACAATGGATATCTCAACAAAAGCATTTTGTAGCATTAAAGCCAACCTTGGATTGAAGGTCAGCAGGATTTGTGGGAAGAATTAAGCTCCTGCAGATGAACTGAGTAAATTCCAAATGGGCTGGAATCATGTCTAGATCTCAAGAGAGCCCGTTCACTAAGATTATGTGTTTAAAGCATCACCAATGTTTTTCTCAAACGAAGTATGTTGCTGCAGAGCTTTCCAAGTGTGGACTTCATGTTATATGGTGGCTGTTAGGAAAAAGGTTCTCAAATATGTCTCATGAATCCGTGGTCTCAATGAAGGTATGTTGTTGGATTCCATCGATACCATGTGCTGTTAAAAAAAAAAAGTACAATAAAAAATCTCACAAAATAGACATTCATAAATAGAAACCTCAAACTCCTGCTCACTACCCGATGGAGATGAAAGGACAACCCAAGCTTCATATCGGAGTCATGTTTTGACTTATGGTCCCCACTGAAAACAGTCATCCCTAGCTCTAAGAGTTCACTAGAAAGTGTTGGCCATCCTTTCCATGCTGCGGAGTCTATTAATTATACAGAGGCCAGACTACACTACTTAGGGCTTTGTTGATCAGTATCCAAATGTTCGGAAGACTAACTTTGTATCTGGTAGAAAGCTGCTTTTTGGGGCACTTTGAATGGTCAATTGATCATGGAGGTTAAACTTTCAAAGAAACGCAGAAATCTCCTCTAGTAAGGGACAACTTATAGTAAAGTGGAAACAATTGCTTCAAATCAAAGTCTGAACCTCAAACAGTATAAGAGCAATGCACATTGTTGAACTATTTCATCAAAGCACGAGTAGACAAACATTTTATTAAACTTCGCCAGGGTTACACCAAAAAGAAATATTAAAAAATCACTTATACACAAACAAAGCAATTGGAAAGGCAACCTCACTTAAGGATTGAGCTTGGCATATACCCAAAAGTAAAACGTGGAAATTCACAATGACTTTGGAATAGGAGCTTGGATTGTGATCCTCACCCAATGGCCCAAGTTTAGCGGCTTATCTTTGCCCATATTAGAGTTTGCAATGCTATGATATATCCCTCCACCGTACAGCAAAGCCTGAAAAGTCACACTGACTGGAAGAGAATGTTTGACACATCACCCTTAAGTATAGCTTGTCACCCATATGCAATTACAGATTCAAATGTCACTCACAATCCAAACCCACAGGTCAGAACCCACACAAAGAGATGCTTGGAGTTGAAGAGGCCAAACCATTCTATTTTAATCAGAGAGACACAAATTAAGCCCTTTCAAAAACAAATAATGCGATCTTATTCTACACTATGAAGTACTGCTGGGATTAATCTTTATGCACCTTGAGAGTCACTTTACAACTCTGTTTTAAGCATCTTGGCCCTTGATTGCTTTCTGTCATAAACATTAAAGCACATCTATTAAATCTCTAGGCACTCATTAAAACACATCTATTAAATCCACCAGGCCCCTCACCATTATTTTCCCCATTCTATAATTTGTTGTTAAAATCATGAGTGGCGTATCTAGAAAACATTAACCAACCTTAACATGAAATCTTATGGCTTCAGAGTCCCTGACAGGGAATTAGTTTGGATGGTGAAAGAGTGTTTTCTTGCTTATTTATGGCACCATTTAACATATGCATCAACCTAGCTTCTTTAGATTGTTGCTATAATTCCAATGTCATATGTGCAATTCTTTGTCGCTATTTGTTCCTTTCTGCTTCTTTTATATGGACATTGATAAGCACAATATTTGCTAATAAGGAATATATGCAGTGGAACGGGAAAGAAGTAAAAAATTGAGAAAAAAGGGCCGGTACCAAGAAAATACGCTGAGTGCAGGGATAATGAATGAATATAAATGTATATGAAAATAGAAATAGAGACTATAATAAGTTTGAATCCTCATTTTTATGTTTACAAGCAGTGTAATTTCCAGAAGTCAGCTGCATCGAGGGTAGAGGTGGGTGAAAATTTGAATTTTGCAGCAAACATTTTAATTCCACCAGTAAAAGTCGATTTTCTCAGATATTTTCAACATCTTCTACGTGTCTATATACAGGCATTGCTGGCTGTGCTTTTGAAGATGTGTCAGTGGTACAGGTTTTACTTTCAATGTTAATTCTTTAATTAAGGATAAGGTAAACACAAGATTGTTTAGTTTTCGTAATGTTTTTGCAGAAACAATTACAAGGGTACAGAGGTGTACATGCTCTGGCAGCGAGTGGGTCTTTTCTCTACCTTATCTTCCACTTTAAGCTTCAAGCCTTAACAAAAATTCCATTAGCATCTCAAATTCTGACTGTACGAGCCCTAGCTCAGACAACTCTTACATTGGTCTGCTAGTCGTATCAATCTCCCTGCACTTTTAAATCTTAATCTTGTAAACCTGTATTCTGTAGAATATGGTTGGTCCACTCTTGCAGTTTAGTGTCCCTGAAAATGTGTCTAGGGTTCAGTCATTGAATATGTGTGTGATATGGAGGCTCGTGGGTCCTTCACCACTTTCTGCAGAGGGGCCCCATCATTTTGTGTTACGCCAATGATTACTACTATTGGAGCAGGACCAATACTGTTTTGCATATCGCTTGATTTTGCATGAAGTGGCATAGAGTGTGTAAAATGAGGGAGTCGTTCTTGGGCCCTGTGATCATCAGTGGCTGAGTTTAATTCAGACATTTCTCCCATCACCTTTTGGTTTCTTCTTGAAACCGCTTATGTTGCATGGAAATGCATTCTTTTTATTAGCCAAAGACATGGACTTGCCCTTCTCAGCAGCATACATGTTGGACGTATTTTTCTGGATATTTGCGTCTTTTTCATAATTATTTTGACACGCTTATATTGCTGTACTTGGTTTTCTTGCCCAAGGTCATGAGGGCTCTGGATTGGACTTAGGGTGGCATGGTCGGGGTAATATGATCACTGGAAACAATACATTCCACCCCCCCAAAACACAAAACCAATAGTCACCATGCTGGTTGATCTGACAGAGAACCAAATAGAAGAACTAACGAATGGGAGGCAACCATGTCCAGTGTTATACACATTAAACATCTCCTCAACCCGACAGAACTCAGGACTAGACAAAATAGAAGGTGGTGCTGTGTAAAGTGTGTATGGTGTTGTACTCATCAGGGGTTTATCAAAATTACATTAAAGTGTCCATATTTTCCTAACATATACAACATTTGACAGTTTTGTTGTCTCAGCTTATTTGGATGTGAACTCCAGTTTGGGAGGGCATCTACACAGAAGAGAATGGTGTTGGTATATGCGGCTATAGGTATGCTTTTTGCTGTTAACCTGGCAAAGACAAATGTTATTACATTCTTACTCACCATTGCCTCTCCCACAGGATTATCAAAGCTCAATTATTGTGGCCATATTTTTCTAAATTGTACCACATTTGACAGTGTTGTGACCTCAGCACCGTCCATTTTCAACATTACATAATTTGTGATTTTTCTGGTCTCACTAGGGTTCCCCCAAGACATCTTTCTGCTGAACCCTCTAGAGTCCTAAACAAGCATTGGCATGACTCACCTATTGCTTTACCAATATGTTTTAGCTACGTCGCATACTAGTGTGGCTAATATTCATTATAGCTAAAAGTTGTTGGTGTAAAGGAGTGTGGAGTGAAGTGTTCGAAAGTGGAGTAGAGTGTAGTGGCGTGGAGTGGAGTGGTGTAGAGTAGAATTGAGTGATATGGTGTGTTATAGAGTGGCATATCGTGTTGTGGAGTGTAATGTAGGAAATACAGTGTCGTATAGTGAAAAGGCGTTGAGTGGAGTAGATTGAGTGTAGTAGAGTGCTAGAGTGGAGTACAGTGTTCTGTAGGACTATAGCATGTGTGGAGTGGAGCAGAGCAGAGTTGAGTGGCATAACGGGTGTCGTGTTGATTGGAGTAAACTGTTGTAGAGTAGAGTGGCCTAGAGTGGAGTAGATTGTGAGAGTGGAGTGGCACAGAGAATGAATGAGCACATGCATCAGCGTATATGTAAAGGTGTCCTCTGAGAGACTACAGTGTGTGAGAGTGAGTGGGAAAGACAGGGTGTGGTTTGTGTGTGTGTGTGTGTGTATATATATATATATATTCACTGAAAAAACCATAGGTTATAGACCATATATAGTTAGGAATTAGCATTTACAAAACCTTGAAAATTCACTGAAAAAACCATAGGTTATACACCATATATAGTTAGGAATTAGCATTTAAAAAACCTTATTTTACTCACACAAAACCATTGAAATTCCATATATAGTTAGTTGTACTAACTATATATCGCGCACCCGCAATCCACTGCTGATCATGTCACATATTACATCATTCATGACATGGTCAGTGACATCACTGATGACATCACTGATGACATCCCAAATGACATCACTGATGACATCACTGATGACATCTCAAATGACATCATGACATCTCAAATGACATCACTGATGACATCACTGATGACATCTCAAATGACATCACTGATGACATCACTGATGACATCTCATTTGACATTACTGATCACATCACTGATGACATCTCAAATGACATCACTGATGACATCACTGATGACATCTCAAATGACATCACTGATGACATCACTGATGACATCTCAAATGACATCACTGATGACATCACTGATGACATCTCATTTGACATTACTGATCACATCACTGATGACATCATTCATGTGATAATACGATGAACCTCTTCAGACTCTAATATAACCTTAGATACACTCAGTGTAAACACAGACTCGCAGATTGTCACTCATCCATGAAGTTACACACACACCTAGTCAGTCATGCAAACAATCAATCACACCTCCATTTCCTTAACTATACAGTTAAACACACCTTACTTATTCAAACAAATACTAAAACATATTTACTCACTTATACAATCCTGGATACAAGTTCACATTGATCCATACAGCCACTCACACATTCACTGGCTCTTATGCACAGTTATTTATATATGTCAACTCTCACATGTACTGTATTTTACATATGTACTTACTTTGACATGTAGCACTGAGATATCTATTCACTCACCAATACAGTCATGCACACAGTCAACGCCCATACAGCTGTTTCCACATGCACTTTTGAACCCATACATCTATGCAGAGAGTCATACACCTCCCAGCCACCCATACACACTCTCAGTCTCCCATACAAATACTTGGGCAACCAATCAATAACCCATATAGTTAATCATATAGCTACTGATCAACACATGCAGCAGTTTACAGAACAACAGACATAATGATGCACAAATTAACAGTTTAGTCACTAACCCATGCACTCAGTGAGACACATTTAATCACTCACTCATACAGTCAGTCATGCACCTACTAAATCCTTTGTTCAGACACTTCTACATCCACTCATTCTTCAATATGTAAGACATATTTTAACTTTACAGAAACATACAGTCACTGGATGTTGTCATCAGTGATGTCATCAGTGATGTCATTTGAGATGTCATCAGTGATGTCATCAGTGATGTCATTTGAGATGTCATCAGTGATGTCATCAGTGATGTCATTTGAGATGTCATCAGTGATGTCATCAGTGATGTCACTGACCATGTCATGAATGATGTAATATGTGACATGATCAGCAGTGGATTGCGGGTGCGCGATATATAGTTAGTACAACTAACTATATATGGAATTTCAATGGTTTTGTGTGAGTAAAATAAGGTTTTTTAAATGCTAATTCCTAACTATATATGGTGTATAACCTATGGTTTTTTCAGTGAATTTTCAAGGTTTTGTAAATGCTAATTCCTAACTATATATGGTCTATAACCTATGGTTTTTTCAGTGAATTTCATTGGTTTTTTAAAAGCTAATATCTATAGCTGTAAAATGTATTCTTCTTTAAATCCAAAAATATATTTTATATGTTTATTAATAATTTTTTTTAAATATTTTTTTTGTTTCGCTCCCGGTCCGCGAACCGGGAAGCTTCCCGTTAGCTCAATTTGATGCCGCGACCCGGTCCGCGAACCGGGAAGAAATCAACATAGTGACGGTATCGCGTTGCCGCGTAATGCGTCTTATGACGTACTGCGTTAGCGCACCCGGAAGTGCCCCGGGGCGCGGACCGAGGCGCGAAACGCAGCTCCCCGGAAGCGATCCGCGGCACGTCGCGAAAGCGCGACGTATCGCGTTGCCGCGTAATGCGTCTTGTGACGTACCGCGTTAGCGCACCCGGAAGTGTCCCGGGGCGCGGACCGAGGCGCGAAGCTCAGCGACCCGGAAGCTATCCGGGGCGCGGACCGGAGCGCGTAACGTAAGCATAACAGGTCATGTGACTTGTTAATAACACTTTTCATTGGTTCATTTCACTTTTGGTTTCATAATGATGTAAGGCTAGGTCAGGTGACCTAAAAATAACACTTTTCATTGGTTGAGAAGTATTGTTTTTCCCAAATGATGAAAACCCCTCCTTCTTTCCTCACTCTGACTTTCATCATTGTGAGAGGAAGACCTTTACTACTATATGAGAAATGGCTTCATTGGTAGCTTCAGCTGGTGCACCCCCACCACCACCTCCACCTCCTCATGGGAAGAGAGGACCACCTCCCCAGGTCATGACCAACACTGAGGAGGAAGAGGAAGAAATGGATGAAGAGGAGGGAGAAGAACCACAGTTCTTAGAAGAGGTGCCCCGGGTTTCCAGAAAGAAAGCCAGTTTCATCTGGCAGTTTTATTCGATCCCTCCTGGCCAAAAAAAAGTCAATGCGAGGTATGTCACCTGCCTCATATGCAAAGAACAATTATCCAGAGGGACGGACAAGAAGTATAGTTACGGAAATCATACAATGCACAGGCACATGACAAGGAAGCATCCACTCAATTACAGCCGGGCGGAAATAAGGGATTTGCAGGACAATCCAAGATCAACTCCTGTGGCCAGACCAAGAATACCAATTTCATTAACACCAGAAGAGGCACGGGAAACTGTGCCAAATATACAAGAAAATTTTGGCCACATGATACACTCTTGTATGCACTGTCGTGCGTTGTTAGCATGTGGCAATATGAGCATAAATGCAATCAACCTGGCGTATGAACACCATAATTGCCCTAACCGCCCCCAGTAATTTTTTTTTTGCTCCTGTTGAGCCCTTTTCAATGCCTGTTTTTTGTTGTTCCCCCCCCCAAAAAAACCCAAAAAAATATAAAATCGTTCAAAAAATACAAAAAAACAAAAAATGTTCAAAAAAAAAAAAAAATATAAAACAACAAAAATATTTTAAAAAAAGTTCTTTTCAGAACTACCTTCCCTTTCAAAAAAAATTGCTAGAATGTTTAGCACTCTGGCAAGCTCTATTTCTTTTGGTTCGCTCCCCGGTTAGCTTCCCGGGACGCGGACCGGGAGCTAACCAAAAAAAAAAAAAAAAAAAAAAAAAAGAGTAAGTATAAGGAAAGTAAACAGAGAGTGATGTTAAAAGAAAGACAGCTATAGGGAGTAAAGAAGAGATACTGTTTAATAGATCTATTTACCAAAGAAAAGACGGAAGAGGGTATAATTGTGAAAAACAAAATAGATAACGAAGTGAAAGAAAAAAAAAGAGAGTATAACATTAACAAAGAAGAGTTTCTTGGAGAATGTGAGTGAATGTTCAAAATAAGATTAAAACATGAGGAATAACAGAGAGAAAAAAATAGAAAACAGAAAACAAAAAATAACAGAAAAAGATTAATTGAAACAGCAAAGAAATGTAAGTAACATAGAGCCATATCATCAACATAGGTAATAAAAGTTTTGCAGCTTTTATTAGCAGAAATGTGTCGCTAAAGCTGCTTTTGCGGCAGAAAACTGCCGCTAAAACCACTTTTGCACCAGTTTTCTGCCAATAAAAAGAGCAATAATTTTATTGGCTGTGTTCATAATATGCCCCTTAGTGTGCTTCAACTACACAGAGAAAGCATTATGAACAAGTAGTGATAGAGTGATCAGTCAAAGACACTAAGAGTAATAGAGACGGAGTGAGTGAACAAGAGTGAGGAACTATGAGAAGAGAGGGACTGAGAAAAAGAGTGGAAGGAGTTGAGTAAGTAGGTAATAGAGAAAGGAATGAGGGAAGTAGCAAAGGCAGGAAACTGAGGGTTAAAGAAATGAAGCAGTGGAACTAATAGTAGGTGAATGTGATAGAAATGTAACGAAAAGAGTACAAAGCATTTACCTTATAATTGTCGTTAAATTACTCACTTTTTGTTTTTATACTTTCAATCTGTGAAAGAGAGAACACACATTTCAAAAATATTAAAACATGTATTTAAAAATTACAAAAGACAAGGGAAAAGATTGAAGGACAAACAGTTTTTCAACAACTTTGACACTTACAGAAGCTTCTGCTTCTCCAGGCCCCCTACACAGTCCTAAAGATATACATTTTAAACTAACAGTATCTTGATGCAGATGAAGTGAGGCCTATCTTAAAACATGGTGCATCTTTTGCATTGCTGTTGTCTCAGAAAAGTGTCGCAAGACACTAAAATTTTAAATAATTGCTTCAGGATGCCAATAAGATGTGTCCTATCCAGAGGTTTGTTTCAGGTGAGGCCTACTCAGGGTTGCAGATGAAATTTCGAGTTGTTGAAGAGAATAGAGGACATAATACATGTGAAGGTCTACCAATGAAGTGAGTCATGTCCACTGCACTCTTGAACAAAGTCCAAACCTCCTATGTTTCCCTGGACAGACCTAAACTTGATCTGCACAATGTGATTCGTAATGATAGGAAACACAGGTGATGTAATTGAAATACGTGCAATTTATTTTGCTCATTTCACAATCACATCACTTGTGTTTCCTTTGCTTAGGTATCTCATTGTGCAGATGTAGTCTAGCATATGAAAGAATACGCAGAAGTGCAGCACTGCATGCAACAACTTTGACACTTACAGAAGCCTCACCTTCTCCATGCCTCCTACACAGTTCTACATATACATCATAAATGCAAACAGTACAGAATTAATTATACATGTTAAATGGTTTATTTTTGCTGTTCTCAGAATGTATCAAAATTCACTAAAAACAGTGACTTGAAGGTATTCATCATATAACAGCGGGGAAAAAAAAACACAATCAAAATGATTGTGTTTAAAAAACCCATACAACATAAGAAATCAGAATTCAGAACTCCTTAAAGTTAACTTACTTTCCATGACGTCAAAGGATGTCCTATGAACAGCTTACACTCTTTTGTGCTGTTATTACTTTCAGCCCGCCACTTTCTGAAAGAAAATCTCCATCGTTTTTAAAAACATGTTACATGCAATAAATGACTTCTTGCTCTCTACCACAAGTTTCCACAAGGCCAAATCTTGTCAGACCCATTTATAACTCTTGGATTTCTTGTAAGCCAATCCCGTCATTTGGCATTTCCGCAACTTTCAGAATTAAAATGTTGAAGATCATTTTCACAATCCTGGAATAGTAATATCTTCCCCTTCTTGCTCAGTCATGTTCTACATTTCCTATGACACTGATACTGCTTACTATGAAGCAGACTTACACTAACTCTATGACTACTACAATTATTTAATTCTCTACATCACTTTCAATCACAAAGCAATGTAAAACAGTAGACAGCGTTGCAGACTTACATTCCCTCTACTTTATGTTTTGATTGGCTGCTTCAATTAGCTTATAAAAAGAAATAGTTTTTCTGAACTCATTCAAAGTGCACTTATTTCTCCATCACGTCCAGTCTTATGGTTAGAAGTTATGTCTCTGAACTACACTTATCCTCAAGGCCAAATTGTGTAGGAGCCATTAGAACTTCTTGAAATTCCACAGAGCACATCCCGAGATTATTTCCCTAAAATTTTGGTTTTAAAAACACCAGGTAAGAGTTTTTAAGGTCATACGGCAATTTTTTTTTGAAAATTAAAACAGAATCGTTGCAGAATGACCAGCCATTTCTAGACTTTAAATAAGCTGTGTAATGTCCTGATGTTATTGAAGGACCGTCATGATATATAATTGCTGCAGTTACAAAAGTCCTTCCTGATATTGACAACTGCGAAGCTACAAAATTTTTAATTAAAGTTGTCAATTTTGTTCCATCAGGCCTACATCGTTGGAACATTAAAATGACATACTGGCCATATGTTCGTATAAATAATGTGGACATCATTTCAGATTTACATTGGCTACACTCCATGTTGTGATCAGCTGCTTTTACTAGCTTATTAAAGGAGACTGATTTACTGTCTGGCAAAGTTAAATATATAAATCTTTCTGAGTCTACACTAGTAGTACTTGATACCATACAGTTCTCGCAGTCATGCTGCCATTGATAAGAAAGCCCAAACAGCTGATCTACATCTACACCTTCAGCATGTAATACATCAAGCATATACATTAAAAACTCCTGACAATCTTGCTGAATATTTTGAGAGAATTGTGTTTGGCCTGAACATCTGTCTAACAGATTTCGAATTTCAGACACACTTTCTATGTTTGTTCTATCAGTGCTACATTTCTCTAACACAGAATTTAACAAACTGCAAAATGTTTGATCAGAATTGACCACAATCTCTTCTTTTACATTTTCTAGAGAAAACAAAACATTAACCACTACATTAGCATAGCAGTTGACACCAGAACTGTTTTCAAACTGAAAACCAACACCATCTTCAACAGAATCCTTTTTGTTTCTGCTTGTAATTTTAGGTTCATTGACTTTTTGTCTTTTTGCTACAACCTCCCCAGTATTGGTCACATTTCTTCGTTTCCGGCCTACCACACGTTTCTCAAACAAAGGATACTGAGGCAAATGTGGCGCATACTCTCTTCTTAACCTATTGTATTCCTTAACACAATCTAGATCCGCACAAATGTTTGTGACATCACACTCAATCAAGTACAATCCCGATAAAGTTCTAACTCTTGACAATGCCACATATGCCATACACTCCTTGAACACAGAACTGCCAATATTCACCAATGCACTGTCTACACTTAAACCTTGCGATTTATGGATTGTCACCGCATATGCCAAGCAAACAGGAAACTGCTTACGGCGAACATATAAGTCTTTTACAAGCAAAAATCTAGCAGAGCAACGACCAATTAGCTGTACTTCCTCAATGCCATCAAATTTAATTTTTAAAAATTCAATTCCATCTCTATTTCTGTATTTTACAAAATCAACAACATTACCCATTGATCCATTTACCAGACCTCTTTCAACATGTAAATTCCTTCTTAAAATGATACGGCAGTTCAAGCACACATTCAGAGTCTTTTCAAAACCTGCAGTTTTAGATATACTCTTCTCTAATGAATCCAATTTTGTTTTCAGATTCTCAGACAAAATAATTGTTGATCCCATATGCTCTACTCTGTCAATAGCTTCCAGTTTCACAATCTCTTGCTTTTCTAAATGCAACATTTTGTTGTTAAATTTGGCACATTCTGCAAGAGTTGGCATCAAACATAATCCAGATTTCTTCTCAGTAATTTTCTGAAAAATATTCTCAGGCACAACATCTTGTTCTGGATATAAATTTGACATTAATCGTGCATGTAAAGCTTCTTTCCCATGCTCGGTCACTTTTCCAATTCTAACATCTTGTAGAATAGTCTTGTAAACTTCATCCTTCGCCTGACGCATATTTTCATGCAGTTCAGCATAATTGAAGTTTAACCATATATTGACGTTGCCAATGCTGCCTAGGCACTTCCTGGTATCTTCATGCGTGAGCATTTTGAACACAGGTTGCCCTTTCACTGGTGTCAGCTGCAGAAGATCTCCGAAAACAATGATGTGTTTGCCACCAAATAACACATCATACTCTGTTTTGAGAACTTCTTGCATTCTCAAATGCACAAAGGCAAGCATGACATTGGAAACCATGCTTACTTCGTCAATGATAAGAAGTTTCATTTTCCTCAAGATTCTTGAAACTTCAAAACAAGCATCTCCAGATAGCTTGTGATATTGTAATTTGTTGTCATGCTCCACTGGCAGCATCAGTAAACGATGTAAAGTAATCCCTTTAATATTATGTGCTGCCAGTCCAGTTGGAGCAGTGACAACACAAGACAGCGATGACTCTGTCCTTTCCTGCAAATAGCATGAAATTGCTTTAATGAGGAAACTTTTTCCAGTTCCCGCTTCTCCACTCACGTACAGTCGGACAGGCTTCAACGACGTACATGAGCACTCTTTCTTATCATGACTTAATCCATGATCAATTTGCATGGTAACTTCGTCATATATTTTCCTCTGCTCAACGTTGAGTTGTCTTTCCAACTCTTCTAAGTTAACCGCATCCTCTTGAGCATGTGCCATGGCTCTTTCCACTTCATTCATAGCAGTGGCAGCTTCATTTTCAATAACAGGTCCTCCTAGTGGATCCTGACTCAATGAAGAAGAACTCTGACTGTCCTGAGAACTGTCTCTGGCAATCTCGGCTGCAATCGTTGCTTCCTGCTCAATTTCCGCATTCAACATTTCTACATATTTGGGAAAAGCAGGACATTCTATGGTCTCCTTGGCGGCATTGAAAGAGTCTTCGTAACAGAGGAAATCTCCAAGCAGTTCCTCTTCTGCACGCCAAGGCTTGAAAAGTTGCAAAAGTGCTAAATCGAAAAACTCCTTTTTTTCAGGAGATTCGCCACTCAATTTTCGATGGTTTACCAAGTGGCATTTTCTTTGCTTGACAAGACATCCCTCACTTCCTATTACAGCATACACTCCTTTCTCAGTATCTTCTTTGATGTTCCTCTTGAATATGTAATTTTGAAGAACCTCATACAGACAAACATTCTCGAGGTGAATGCTTCGATTTGGATAATATGTATCCAACATGTTGGTCTTCAAAATGTCGGTACTGTTTGGCTCCTTTTCCGCCAAATACTCAATTTCCCGGACAGGTTTGAGAACTCGATTACGCGTTGTAGCAAGACCAAGACTCGCCCAAACGATACTCCTGGACTTGGCATAGAGACTTGCTGAAGACAACCGGTCAGAACATTCGTACGCTCCGATTTCTCGATGCGACAACATCTTCAGACTGAAACTGTACAACTTCTTGCTGAGGCTCTTTTCATGGGAAATGTCCTCCCACATATCCTTCAATTCTGTCTTCTCTTTTTTGGTGATGTAAGACGTCACATACCGAGCCACAGCCATACAGTTATCAGCCACAAACTGTATATCCATGTTAGCATTCCACATGGACAAAATCACCGGGTTGTAGTCATTGATGTACTTGGACTCTTCGTTCCTCTTCAAATTGTATGTGTTTTTAGGTGATTTCTTCATGACATTGTGTCGCAGCGAAGACATCAAACTGTTTACTCTTCCTTTAGAAATCACCGGTCGTGGAAAGCCGAAACGACATTTGGTGTAGAACTTGTCCTTGTTTCGGAATTTACGGCGGCAGTACTTTCCACATCGATGGCTTTGGAAACGCAGAACTTTTTCTCTTAGGCTTTTCTTCTCCTTTGCGTTTGGAACAGCACACGTAGAATACTGTTGGATGAAACTCATCACTGAGTCTTCTGGATCCGTTCCAAATTTAGGTGCATCCTTGATCCACAGCAACATATGTATATGAGGAACACCTCTTGCTTGGTACTCCTTTCTCCAGAAGAAATCCAACACCTCTCCAAGAGGTGGATTCTTCTTATTCATGATGAAAGACATCATAGCTTCAAATCTATGATTGAAGTACCTACATACATTGACTGGATCCAAAGAGCACAGTTCTCCGGGTGTCTTGAATTCGATGTTATCTACGTTAGCATTTGCCTCTCGTAGAAATTCAAGTAAGTCTTCCCAGCCATACTCAGCACAGCTCAGAGTGAGGAACCATGTGGGAGTACCTAAGTTCCTCAGCATACATTTTAAATCACCATGATGACGGTACCAGTACTCATTAGTACCACGCTGACACGCCATGAGATTAATCAGGTGAGAATCCAAAATACTGTCTTGGACATTGACTTTATCCATAAAGTCACTTGCCGAGATGTTTTGCATGTGTATACCACTTTTCAAGATGTGGTTCACTGCATATGACAGTCCAGACAGATCGCTTTCAAAACAGGAGATGAAACAAATAAGGAATGCATTGTCGAAACCTAGCATCTCCTGCATACAATCGCAAAGTCCGGTATTCAGAAGCAGGAATTTGATGAGGTCGCTCATCATATCTTCCTCCCTGACCTGTTGGAAAAAGCTGTGGGAAACACCGAGCTTCCAAACTTTCCTCCCAAACACTAATGGGACTCCCTTTGGCTTGTTTCATTTGAAACAACTCAATAGCATTCCCCATGACTTCCTTGGAATGCAAAGGATGAACACTATAATGTTCATATATTTCTTCACTAGTAGAGGGTTCTACTTTCTCAATTTGACCAGCACACAAATCGCTATCCTCTTCCTCACTTACTTCCTCTTCTGCAACATATACATTCTTATAGTATTTATTATTTTTTTTCAAATACAATGTTGCCTTTTTAACTTTCCTAACATCTACTAAATCTTGCCATATTTTCTTATTCTTTGTCGGAACCCCATTAACTAAGATAACCAGAGGTTCCTCGTCCACTTTTTCTACTCCGATTGTGTTAATGTTTTTCTTCAAATCTAGAGGCAAATAAACAACTCTTCCCTTTAATCCTCTCTGTAAATCTGATGGAGGCAATTTCCCTGTCTTTGGCTCCATTCTTACAATAGCCTGAAAGGGATGGATACTTTGAATCAAAATAGATTCATAAGTATTTAAATCCTTCAATTCAGAAGGAATCTCAACCAATTCCAGATTATTATGAACTGCTCTAGCAGGCATCTGGTTTTGATTTAATTTGCAACAACAATAAGTACACACACGTTGATCGAATCCCAAATCAAAACAATTTTCTACCATCAAGTATGTTGCAAAATCCTTCCATTCACTATTATTTTCCCTTTCACTTTTTGCATATAAATCCACTAACTTAGTCTGATTCTTATAATAAGTGCGTCGACAACACACACAAGTGAAATTAGGCCTCTCACTTGATTTCACCTGAAACGTCGCAATTTCCTTCAGAAAATTATCTGTACTGGAAACCTGTACACTATCTTCCACATTACCCTCTTCTTCTTGGTCAATTTCAACATTCTCCTCTTTACTTCCAAAGTAACAAAACTCAATTTCTTCACATATATTCTTCACATCTATTTCAGAACCATGCAAAAGAGCAGCGCATAATTGTTTAAGCATAATTGCTGGACTCTTAGCATAATACAACATTCTAACTAATTTCCTCACTTTATTATGATGCACTGCTAGCATCCTGAAATGATGAAAAACACTCTGGCATACTCTCCTGGAAAGACAAGCCAGTGAATGACCATGCAAACCTGTCACTTCTCTCACTCTTCAAGGATCTAATTCTTGCAACAACCTTATTTTCTGCTTCAAACTTTTCTTATTAAATGACCGTACAAAATCACAAAGCAAATTGATGGAATCCTGTCGCACACTACAAATACTACTACACTTCCAGGTGTACACAGGACCCTTAGCACGTCTTCCTAAAACCTCATTACCTAACACCTCTTCTGTCTCTGTTGTCACAAGTTTTTCTTTTTCAACTGGACAACCATCTTTCACTTCATAAGCACGACCACTGGTGTCAACTGCATGCACCAAATCATTATCCTGGAAATAACTCTCCTCATTAAAAAATGCCTCACAGCTTGAACTATGCATCCATTCTCCAGAAAAAACTTCACAAAAATTACTACGATTAACTATTCTCTTCCATCTACTATTTCTTTTGAAATCATAAATTGTCTTGTTTAGCTTCCTAATTCTATTGATTATCAAAATAAATAACTTACGTTTAATTTCAAATGCCTGATCAATAACTTTCTCAACTCTTTTTTTCTCTTATAAAAAACAACTTTCTGTTGACCTTTCTTAATATTTTTTAACAAATTGCCAATTATCCTGTTGCGGAACATTCGTTTACGAATGTCCCTAAACTGTTGTTTCCTTCTACTATCATGCACAGAGTTATCTCTTGCTCTAGCAGTAACATTTTTGATTGGCCTTTCCTTTCCATTTGAATTACTTCTATTTTTCTGGACTGAAACATTTTCTGTAGTAATATTTTTCTTACTACACATATTTCTTATGAAATATTTTGTGCTCTTACCCGGTGCTTTCTTCGTGACTTGACAAATCTTTTTGTTAGAGGACTGCTGCTTATTTTGATTGGCCTGCTGTCTTTGACGTTTTGCAGCCTTTCTCTCTCTTTCTTTCGTTGGCATGGTGAAATGTTGAAATGATCTGCAGTTGAATCTGTGGTAAAATATATTAAAAAATGTTATTAACCACTATTACCAAACAGTAAATCAATAACAGTGATCAAAAACTTAACACACTACTTGACATTTTAAATATAAGATTTTTTAGTCCTTGGCAAATTTACAATACAGAAATAGCAGAAAAGAAATGGAATTTATAATCATGTTACCTGTGCTATCTTATATGTGAATCTGATCTAATTTTATGAGCATATTTTAATATTTTATTGAAGACACTACACATAACCTGTTTTTGAAGGTGTCTTTATTTTTAAATTAAACGGTTTACACTTTTACTTTTTATTTATTATAAATTTTAAAAATAAATGTTTATAGTTCCATAGGCTCAAGCAGGTCAGCTTCCCACCCTATGTCATATAATTCGGACAAATCTGCATCCTCATCACGCTCTTCTTCATCCTCAGGATTTAAATCATCCAAGGGATCAACATCCACTGATGTTTCAATTACGAGTTCAATGATGAGGTCAAAATCAACTGATTGCAGATTGTCGCTCATGTTGATGTTGTCTTTATCTTTAAAGAAAGATAACAACAATGAGATGTTGCAGAGTAAGAGACAAATCTCAGAGATTATAATAGTAAAATTGTTTAACAAGAGTAATATTTTGCAGCTATTATTTAGCCATGTCCAGCGATGCTGAGCAGGTGAAGACTATGTCTAATTTTTCAGTGAACAGGACTCATCTCTTCTTAACCTTGGATAAGCCTCACCGACTCTGTGTCCCCTGCACATACTTAAATGTAAAGGGGCAGATTTATGTTAAATGGCACATCCCCAGGCATGCACCAGTTAACGTGCACCGCTGCTCTGCCACCCATGGTGTGCCGTATTTACAATCAGATAGGAGAAAGCTGCGTCAAAACCCTGCGCCTGCTTTAAGCAGGCATAGGTCTTGACGCAACATTGTGGAGATGGGGCACCCCTGAGCCTTGCTTGAGCTGCATCGCACTTGCGATACAACTCCAGCAATCACTACCTTTACAGCACAGATACGTCACGCATCTGTGCCATTTTTGCCCCATGATGCCCCGCATTGTAAATGCAGCACACCATGGGTGGCGGAACAGCGGCGCAGGATGACTGACACATCCCTGGTGATGCACCAGTCATCATAAATCTATCCCTAAGCTTCTTATCTTGTTACAGATGAACCGCCATATGTACCATCAAACTATTTTGCATTTCCTAAATAGCTAATTTTAAGGGATAAATAGCAATTCTTTACCATTCCTAATTTGCAATGAGCAAATTGCTAATTGCAAGTTACCCATTCATTTCCATGGGCTAGGAGGCTCATAGGAATGAAGGTTTAATTTGCGATTAGCAATTTGCTCATCACAAATTAGGAATTTTTCCAAGGGTGCAGGGGTGTCTCAAAAACACCCTGCTGCACCCCTGAAAAAGAAATTTGGGGGCATATGGCGCACATACATGCCCTAAGGGCATGTGTGGGCGTCATATGGGACCTTTTGTTTTTGGGAAAAAAAGCTTTTTGAAAAGAATTCACAAATTACCACCAACTAGAAGTTGGTGGTAGTTTCCAAATCCTTAATGTCATTTTTAACATATTTTTTGTTTGATACATTGCATTTAAGTAATCGCAAAATTTGCAAATCCTTCAGTGCAATCGCAAAATAAGGAATAGCAAATTTTGCTACTCCTTATTTTGCATCAAACTTGTTTGATACATACCATTTGTCTAATTAACATTCGCAAAGGCCGAAATTCGCAGAATTTTGATCTTTGCGAATGCTAATTAGCTTGATACATATGGCCCCAAGTGAGGCCTGTCTTGCAACATGGTGCATCTTTTGCATCACTGCTGCATCGGTTTCATGTGGTACGTTTTTTTACACCATGACATATCTGCCTAAATGCATCAATTTGTAATTTTGTCGCCTCATAGCAAATCTTTTGCACCGCCCCTGCATCAGAAAAGTGACGCACAGTGGCGCAAAAGAGGCATACACCTATCATAAATCTGTCCCTAGCATTTTAAATGATTAATCCAGGATGACGATAAGGTGTGGACTATCCAGAGGTTTGTTTAAGGTGAGGCCTACTCAGGATTGCAGATTAAAGTTACGCTTGATGAAGAATACAGAGGAGATAATACATGTAAAGGCCTACCAATGAAGTAAGTGATGTCCACTTCATTGCGCCAGTCATCATAAATGTATCCCTAAGCTTCTTATCTTGTTACAGATGAACCGCTATATGTACCATCAAACTATTTTACATTTCCTAAATAGCGAATTTTAAGAAATAAATAGCAATTCTTTACCATTCCTAATTTGCAATGAGCAAATTGCTAATTGCAAATTACCCATTCATTTCCATGGGCTAGGAGGCTCATAGGAATGAAGGTACAATTTGCGATTAGCAATTAGCTCATCACAAATTAGGAATTTTTCCAAGGGTGCAGGGGTGTCTCAAGAACACCCTGCTGCACCCCTGAAAAAGAAATTTGGGGGCATATTGCGCACATACATGCCCTAAGGACATGTATTGGCGTCATATGGCACCTTTTGTTTTTTGGAAAAAAATGCTTTTTGAAAAGAATTTGCAAATTACCACAAACTAGAAGTTGGTGGTAGTTTCCAAATCCTTAATGTTATTTTTTACATATTTTTTGTTCGATACATTGCATTTAAGTAATCGCAAAATTTGCAAATCCTTCAGTGCAATCACAAAATAAAGAATAGCAAATTTTGAATTAAGGACATTTTAAGTAATTTCCACATGTGCAGTGTTTTCAAATTATGATTTGAAAATCATTTTTGGGGAAAAGGAATGGTTTGCAAATTTATGACAAGGACATAATGGTGTATGCTTCTCTATAAGGCATTTCAGTTTCTCTGATGTCATTTTTCCCATATTACATTATAACACCTTTCCCCATGGAGTACATTCCTTGTAAATATGCTCCCACCTGTGCATGGTGAATTTAGATTTTGACTGTTTGAGTCACATAGCCATGTTAATAGTGACCCAAAAAAATTGGAAACGCTTTAAAAAAACACATTCATGTGTCTTAAGGACATTTTAAGTCATTTCCCCGTGGACAGTGTTTTGTAAGTGGCGCAAAAGAGTCATACACCTATCATAAATCTGTCCCTAGCATTTTAAATGATTAATTCATGATGACGATAAGGTGTGGCCTATCCAGAGGTTTGTTTAAGGTGAGGCCTACTCAGGATTGCAGATTAAAGTTACGCTTGATGAAGAATACAGAGGACATAATACATGTAAAGCTCTACCAATGAAGTAAGTGATGTCCACTTCATTGCGCCAGTCATCATAAATGTATCCCTAAGCTTCTTATCTTGTTAGACATCAACCGCCATATGTATCATATAACTATTTTGCATTTCCAAAATAGCGAATTTTAAGGAATAAATAGCGATTCTTTACCATTCCAAATTTGCGATGAGCAAATTGCTAATTGCAAATTACCCATTCATTTCCATGGGCCAGGATGCCCATATGAATGAAGGTGCAATTTGCGATTAGCAATTAGCTCATCGCAAATTAGGAATTTTTCCAAAGGTGCAGGGGTGTCTCAAGAACACCCTGCTGCACCCCTGAAAAATAAATTTGGGGGCATATGGCGCACATAAATTTTAACAACATTCCATTACCTCAAAAACGATTTTCAATTCATAATTTGAAAACACTGCCCACAGGGAAATTACTTAAAATGTCCTTAAGACACATGAAAGTTTTTTTAAAAGCCTTTGCAAGTTTTTGGGTCACTTTTAACATGGCTATGTAACTCAAACAGTCAAAATCTAAATTTACCATGCACAGGTGGGAGCATATTTACAAGGAATGTGCTCCACAGGGAAAGGTCTTTTAATGTAATATGTGAAAAATGACATCAGAGACACTGAAATGCCTTATAAAGAATCATACACCATTATGTCCTTGTCATAAATTTACAAACCATTCCTTTTCCCCAAAAACGATTTTCAAATCATAATTTGAAAACACTGCACATGAGGAAATGACTTAAAATGTCCTTAAGACACATGAAAGTGTTTTTTGATTGCCTTTCCAGCATGGTTGGGTCACTTTTAACATGGCTATGTAACACAAACATTTAAAATCTAAATTTGCCATGCACAGGTGGGACCATATTTACAAGCAATTTGCGCCACAGAGAAAGGTCTTACATTAAAATGGGAAAAATAACATCAGGGACAGTCAATTGCCGTATAAAGAAGCATACACCATTATGTCCTTGTCATATATTTAAAAACAATTCCTTTTCCCCAAAAACGATTTTCAAATCATAATTTCAAAACACTGCACATGGGAAAATTACTTAAAATGTCCTTAAGACACATAAAAGCGTTTTTTAATTGCCTTTGCAGCATGTTTGTATCACTTTTAACATGGCTATGTAACACAAACATTCAAAATCTAAATTTTCCATGCACAGGTGGGAGCATATTTACAAGCAATTTGCGCCACATAATTCATAATTTTTTCCTTAAAGCACACTATTCTCTATCTAAATTAAAGAAATATTTTCTCACCTTAGCAAATACTTTGAGTTTGAAAACAGTCTCAGAAACACACCAATTTGTCTTCAGCAGAGCAAAAGGTATGCACTCCAGAGTCTGCAGCTATCAAAAGCACAGAAATGCTGTAATTCTTCACACATATCTCTCATGTCACCCAATCAAAACTCTTCCCTCACTTTTTTTCAAATGAAAACCCTTCCCCCCTCTGCCATTTCATGCCTTTTCTGCATAGCAACCACCTCTTGGAAGACTTCTGGTGTTTGCAAGTTCACACAACAATGTTGCAATTGAACTCTGAACTCTCAGTGCACCTGCGTATCCACTGCAATCTTTCATTTAATGATTTTTTATTGACCACTCAAAATACATCTTTCAAAGAACACATCCATGCACCCTAACTTTCTGTTTTCAGCAATCAAAATCCACCAATCACTGTTACTGCTTCATGAACACAGAAACTCCACAGTTTTTTTCATTTTAAACTCTCATTTTTTCAACTGCCATTTCATTGCCACACTTCATCTGACTGCAGGAGAACCTCCTCTCACCATGTTTTCTGTCTGGATTGTTGGACATAGTTATATTCACTGGGCTCACAGGTACTCTGAGAACAGAAAATTACCTAACCTCAATTTACAAGATGTGGAAATTAAGTGGTTTGGCCACAGAGGATTAAAATGTCACCAATTGATACCATTGGTGAAAACCTTTATGCATTTGCCCAAACCTGACCTGTTAATTGTGCACTGTGGAGGTAATGATTTGGGCACTTTGACTGGGGTAGGTCTGGAAATGCTTTTAAAGGACACCTTTGAGCAATTGATGGCACTTTTTCCTCAGACTGCCTTGGTATATTCAAATATATGCCAAAGACAGAAATGGAGGTGGTCAAACCAATTTTGTCCACAAATTGAGAAGTCGAGGAAGCATGTAAACAAATCTGTTTCAGCTTACATGAGAGACCATGGAATGGGCTCCCTGTACAACAATAACTTGCGTTACTACATGCAAGATATCTACAGAGGAGATGGAGTTCACTTCTCAGATGAGGGCAACAGAATTTTCACTCTGAATTTAAGACTGTGCATTGGTACCTACTTATAAGTACCTAAATGTACCATAAACCCAAAAGCTCTTCTCAGAGCTACCCTACATCTGATCACTCACAATTATTATTTTACTCTAACATTTTTCACTAATTTTCAACAAAGTACGCTCCCTGGGGCGCTACCCGGTACGCGAACCGGGAGCTAACCTCGCGAAATTTTTTTAAAAAATGGTTTTTTTTCGCACATATAAGCCTCCTCAGCCACCCTCACAAAACCTAGGGGGTCAAGATAAGTCTACCGTGCCCCCTTCTACCCATTCTGAACATTATTTGCCCTCCATTTTGTATCTTAATTCGACCGAAACACAAAATGGTCGACTCCCGTAACTCTTAAGGTACGCGAACCGGGGCGCTCAACGGTTCGCGTACCGGGTCGCTCCCTGAGAAGCGCACCATCAAAAAAGGTGGGAAAGTAGTTTACAGAAAAGTTACTGGAGACAATTTCACCAAATATAGATTAGCTCATACTACATACCAATCCCTACCATTTTCACAAATTTGATTGGAATTCCATTTAGCCATTTAGCCTGTAGACTTCTCTAAATACCCTGAGGTAAATTACTTCACAAAACACATCTGAAGTGTTGGAATTGACAACCAATTAATATGTTACTTTCATTTTCTACTTTTTTTACCTGACATTTCATTGGTTATATACCTGAATATATATAAAGGAAGAGAAGAAAACACAGCCATTTTGACTACTACTTCTTGGTGTACATTTCAATAGTATTTTCACTAATTCCTTCAACTTCTTTCTAAAGGTAAGTTTTTATTTTTAAAACTGAAGTATATTGTGCACTATAAGTTAATATGGTAAACTTTTTCTGATAGTTATATACTATCCCTCTGTAGTAGTTATAGATTTAGATAGACTTCTCTGTTATAGTTATGGATGGAGTTAGGCTTCTCTTGTATAATTATGAATTTACTTACGTTAAATCACATACACTTTTTTATATTCCTACTTCCACTCTGATACTATACACTGCCCAAAGATAAATTCACTGATAAAAACTGCCTATCTAAAATTAATCCCAACAGTGCCCTATCTCTACTAATATATATTTTTTTAATCTAAATTTCAGGCAAAATGGAAGGCGAACAGAAAGTTGAATTTCAAATTGTCCTGCAAGAGAGCAGCCAAGAAATCATTGATGAAAATGATATTGAATTTTTCGATGAAACTTGGGACAAAGAACTACTGCAATGTGTACAAGCAGTAGATAACCTCCTTGAAAATGAGGACATTTTACACCCTCAGAGACTACAATGTATATTCAATGATAATTATGAAATTTCTTACAATGAAATGTTAGAAAGTTTAATAAATTATGAAACACAATCACAATAAAAAAAAATGCTTAAAAAATAAAGAAAATAAAAAATAATCAACAAAACCAACAATCAATTAACATACAGCATTTGAAAAGTCTATCATTCATTTTTCATTGCAGTACGCTGCCCAGAACGCTTCCCGGTTCGCGGACCGGGCGCTACCCACGCAAAAACCCCCCCCCAATTTTTTTTTTTTTTTGCCCCGCGGGGCCCTTTTAAAGCCTCCACATTAAACCTAGGGGGTCAGGGAGGATCTACTATGCCCCCTTATGGTTATTTCCCCCTTTGTTTTGGCCTCCTCTTGTCTCTCAATCCTACCGAGAGACAAGATGGCGGCCGCTCCGGACTGTTTAGAATGTTGACAGACACCGGAGAGCCAATCAGCTTCGCTACGCGAAGTTCCGGTACGCGCCCCGGTCCGCGAACCGGGGCGCTGCCCGGTCCGCTGTTACAGATATATATCTTTTTTTAAACGTTAATTTCTCAAAATCCACTGTAGCATATATATTGAGACCTACAAAAGGCACATCGGGCTACCAGTCCCTACAATTTTGCCAAGTTTCGCGCAAATCCATTCAGCCGTTCGGGCTAAAAGTGAGGCCAACCGCCCTATGGAAAACTCAATGTTAAAAACACGTTTTGGGACCCCCCTTTTTTCTCGGCCCCCCCTTGACGAACCCCCCCCCAAATTTCCAGGGGCTGCTCAGAAACAAAATGTTCCATTTTCCAGAAAATTTCAGCCAATTCCGTCCACAAACGCCAAAGTTATTAGACATAGAATTTTCAAAAATCCCATAGAGAAAAAATCCTAACTATATATACCTACTGGCGACCGCCAGTAGGTAATATATATATATATATGTGTGTGTGTGCATGTGTACATAGGAGGGTGTGTGAGAGAGAGAGAGAGAGAGAGAGAGAGAGAGAGAGAGAGAGAGAGAGAGAGAGAGAGAGAGAATACAATGTGAGAGGCAATGTCTGTGAGAGATTGACCTCTGAGGTGGGGTAACTGAGGTTGACTATTACATGGACATGGTGGGATTGGTAGGGCTCACCGCATCTATTTTTTAGAACTTGAGGTTTATACTTTTTGATCAAGTCCTGAAATGCACAAGTATGGGTATTTTGTAGAAGTGGTCTACGCATTAATGAAAAGAAATTCAGTACATCCATAGCATAATCTATAAAAAATTGCAATTCCCAGCTTCCTAAACAGGTAAGTAGGTGAACTCAAGAAAGTGTTTTGACATGCCATTTATTTTCATAGTTTGAAAACAAAGTCTATGAAATTAGCTTTACTCAAACATTGAAAGCAGTTTAACGGCTAGTAGGCATTTGTAATTGTAATCAATTATGTGTCTTTTGCTAAGACAATATAGGGCATTTAAATAACTGCAATACCAGTAAAAAATATTAGAAACACATAATTTAGTGAATATTGCAAGTAGTTCACACACAAATGGCAAATTTTGTATTTTACACCTTCCTGTACCAGACATACACGGAGGATTAACAATGTAAAAAGAGGAATAAACAGGTTTGGATGAGCTGCTGTCTGTTTATACAGTGGACACTGTATTATTAATTGCTTCTTGGCACTTGATAGTAAATGCAATGATGCTCCTATTATTTCTCTTGGAAAGATGAAAGAACGAGTCAGCAGAGATTCAGAGGTGGACCTAAAGACAGAGTTCAATCCACCCTATGTATCGATCAGTATCAATGTCGGTTATATCCTGCTCTCAGTGCACATACCTGTTGTTCTACAAAAATGGTGAGGCACTAGAGAGGCCCTGCGACCTCATGGGTAGTGGATCGATTTTAATCCGGCAGAGATAGCTCGGGTGGAATAGATGGACCAGCGGAACCAGTGGAGCATCGTGCAGAATCATGGGGACCTAGAGTCGAGCCCTTGCCACACACTGTCAGCTCTATACTCAAGATGGACCAGTCAACTACCACAAAGGACGCTGTGGTGGTCTCAATGCAGGCACTACTGCTTGCTAGATAGACAGCTTGGTGTGTTGTGCACACTGCTGAGAGGATTGCTACATAAATAAAGGTCATTTTGTCTACGCATTTGCTGACTTGTTTTTTTTTAACTCAATAATTTGAGGAACACTGCGATGCTGTTTTTAAACAAAATATATTTATAATTTTTTTTTAAAAGATTGTGGATCTGAACAGTGCGTGCATGTCTGTGCAGCTTGTGTGTTAGTAAAACAGCAAAACATACAGAACTACGGGCCAGATGTAGGTGGCCCAATACCGGTCGGTAACGGCCGAAATTGCCAAATTTCGGCCTTTACCAACTGGTATTGGGCATTTGAGATGTAGGGGCCACAATTCGGATCGGTAATTGACCGAATCGGTAATTTAAGGAATCGGTAAATTACCGAATTCTTAAAATACCGATTCGGTACATTACTGAATCCGAAATGTAGGGAGCACTCAAGTGAGTGCTTTTTACATTTAAGGATTCGTTATTTACCACCAACTACAAGTTGGTGTTAAATATCGAAAACCTTATAAAAAGCAATTATTTTGCTTTTCCAACAGTGCGATGTGGCAGACATACATGCAATTAGGGCATGTATGTGTGCCACATGTGCACCCATGCACTATTCAGGGGTGCAACAGGGTGTCAATGTGACACCCTGCCACCCATGAAAATGTACCCCCTATTACCGATTCGGTATTTACCGAATCGGTAATACTGAATGGCTTCCCATTCATTCCTATGGGCCTCCAGGCCCATAGGAATGAATGGGAATTACCGATTCTTAATTACCGAATCTTACCGATTCGGTAAATTTTTACCGAAAAATTATCCACATCCCATTTACCTATTCTTAAATACCGAATCGGTAAAATTCGGTATTTAAGAATAAGTAAATTGAGATTACCTACATCTGGCCCTATGTTTTTAGCCATGAACTAATAGGCTGCCATTAGAGATTATTTGAAAATTAGGGACTACAGGGGCAACTTGTGCAACTGAACATCTATTTATTTGTGTGTTTTATAGACCATCAACAAAGCTCGAGGTGGGCTGTCTGGTACACAACAGGGGTGGAATGTATACATATTTCATGAATGTAGGTCCTCCAATAAGCATCATCATAAACATACATAGCTCCTACGCGCTGCGCGTGACTGCTGGAATACTGAAACCAGAATTTTAGCTACACGACCGAGATTTCCACTTTCCTCAAAAAGCCTTTTGTCGATTGACTTTTGAAAACAACAGCTGCACTAATTAGATTGTATCACAAAAGCCGAACACAGATATTGCAACAAGTTAAACAAACGAAAGAGAAGGAATTCAACGGGAAAAGAAAAGTGTTCACTCACCAAAGCCTTCTACCAGGAAAGCCAAAATGTGTGTTTCAAGATCGGAGAGACAAAACAGTAGCAGCAATAAAACATGCAATTTATGGGTGCGAGTGGATTTAAACGCTGCAAGGTGATACAGAACTTTTACTTGAGTAACTTTTATTGGGCTCTTTTCCATGCTTTCTCTACCCAGAAGTTTGTTTAGCCTTTTAACAATTTAGGACTACAAGTCTCACAATGATGAGAAAAAAGTGTGTATAAACTAACCCATTAAAATGAACACCCTGGGCTATCTTTCGGCATCTACATGCTTAACCCAAACGTTTTCAGTTGTGCTACATATGACAATGATAGGTGATCATCATGCAGAAAAGAGCATGATAAGCGCATACATTTAACTTTTGTTTAAGCTTGTTTTGTTTGCAAAATGAAACACACAGAACCACAAATATGACAACTTCAAAACAGATTGTGAATCCTCTTATTAGTAATCCCATTTCCATTAGTGTTTCATGTGCTTGTTTCACGCAGAACAATCGCCTTTCCAACATGTCCCTCATTTCTAATTGCAGTGAACCGCAAGAGTATGAGTTTCGCTTACAATACAGACAAGAGCGTCCTCTCGATACATCATCGACAAAATGTGCATACTCATGATGCTACGCGTTTTCAATCGAATGAAAGCCAGTGTTGTTGCAAATACTTTTAGTTAAAATGTGAAGAAGTGTGAATAATTCACTAGACATCGAGGACTACATAAGAAACAATAGCCATAGATGAACTCACAGTTGAAAAATCTACTTTAAAGAAGCACGCTTACTTTGAAATATTATGAAAAGTAGACTTTATATATCAGCTCGATCAGCTTCGGGTTTGTGCGGGCTTCTGCAGCACATATACTAAAATTTAAAGTTGGGGCTTCAGTAAATGGTCAGTGGCCATGAGCGCATGGCGATGCAGATGTGGGACAGATGCACCCGTAGGAGGCCTGGGGAGAAGACACTTTCCCTTGACTGCTTCTTTGACCTATAGGACAGGGCACCAGCGGGCACACAGAGCCCAGACACCAAGAGGTGCCATAAAGGACAATGAATGAAACACGCTCACATTACGAAATAATAAAAAAATATACAAAGGAGATTTATGATGTCTTTAAGCTGCCACAAGGAACCTACCAAAAGGGAAGGTTTGATAAAGACGAGCAGTAAAGAAAGAAAAAAATTATCCCAGACACGAACAGAGAAGTAAACACAAGGAGATGATGGACGGAGCGCTGAAACTTTTCAGACACTCACCCCCAGTCACAGATCTGGGTTGAATCCATCATCGTTCTTTAGCTCACTTCATCACCTCAGAGAAGCACCAAAGTAGAAAGATATCAGTAGTCAGGTGCTGCTCTGTAGGTGGAAACAAATGACAACAAAAAGGGAAAGAGAGGTAAAATTAACCACTAATAAAAAGAAATGGGCGGGCTGTAAGCCCACAAAGTGTATACAAAATGTCTCGATGAGACAGCGCAATCGCTACCTAGGCTCGACCTAAAAACAGTAATGGGAAGTCATTTTCTCTCACAACAGCATATGCATGGTTTAGGCTGTTGCTTAAACTATATATTGTGCAAAAGAGATACATGTGGTGTGTTTTAGAAGCAGTTACAGGAAATTTTGCAAAAACAAACATTTTACAGAAACTATAGCTTGTTAGTACCTCCACAATCTTTTAAAATATATAAATAGTGTATGATCAAACATTTATTAGCTGCTCTTTATTAGGCCTGGGTGGTAAATTCCGTTCTGTTTGCGGAATTTAGGTAATTTCGCGTTCCGTGGAGAACACTGACTTGCCAAAAATTCCGCGTTCCACTGCTTCGCGGAATTTTGTGCTTGTTTGCGCTTTCAAAATACGTGTTCGCAAGATATTTTCCCCCGAGCCACAAACAGCATTCGCGAACAGGAAAAAAGCATCGCGAATGGGCGGAACAAGCAAGTCCGCATGTTCGCAGAACTCTGTGTGCTCGCAGAGATTTTTTACCATTTCGCAGAGCTTTGCGTAGTGTGACCACGCAAATTCTGCCCACCCCATCTCTTTATATCAAACTGGGATACATTAAAGATTTACTTTTTCAGAGCCAGGGAAAATAATTATGTCTATTGCACCTGCTGCTCCTGCTAGATACCACTCTCAGAAGCTTTCCCAAGGTTAAAGCGTGCCTTTCCTTACCTGGACGGGTTGAATGAAGCGTTGCTTGATGTTTTGCAGCTGCTCTGAGAAGCATTTGGGCTGCTGGCCAGGAGTGCAGATCCAGGAGAGCAAGACCGGCTGTCGTTGCCTGAGCATGATGAAGATACTGAAAAACAAAAGGGGAATTGGTGAGTTTTTACAAAAACTGATACTTGGCCCATTCAACCAGGCTTAGTGAGAGGTTCCACTACAGTATATGGGAAAGAATGTATTACACTAGAACATGTCTGTGCCCTCAATATAGAGCCTAATAGGTATACTATAGCATTGCTGCACCTCAAAATCCAGAACAGAATGTTTCACACTACAGTGTATCTTCTCCAGATTACATGGATAAAAATGTCACAGTCATGCACACCATGGACCTTATTCACAAAGGTAAACTTACACTTTTTGTGTAAGTTTATTCTTTTTGTGCTATAGTAAACTTACACCAAAAGTGCAAGTTTATCTTTGTGAATAAGGCTCAAGTGGCTTGATATGAAAGTGGTACAGTATGAGTAGTAGTGTATCAAAGTGAGTAGGACCTGTGGAGTGCATGTCTGATATTTCCAGACAATCAGTTTGTGTACTAAGTGAAAAAAGGTGCTGCAACGAGCAGTGGGTGGGAGGTGGCTGCGTGGTTGTAAAGGTAGCAGACAAGCTAAACATTGAGGTCTCAGTGTGTTGTATAAAACAAGCTTATAAAAAAAAGATTAATGAGTTGAGGACATGTAATAGACACGGTGCCAGGTAACAGGCTTCAATCTCACTTCTATAACTAATGAGGTTGATTGTTCTCCATTGATATGTGGGTAACTGTAGGTCATAGGTTTCTATGCCAGGAAGGTAGCTTGGTGGCTTAATGCTCCTATCGGAGTTATGTGTCTGTCCTCTCACTTTCATGTGGCACAGCCACATCCCTACCTACCCTCGCCCTCCGTGACATCATCTACTTCATTAGTTTCTCTTACCCGCTTTATTCTGATGATATCCAAATCTTTTTCTCATTTCTAACTCTCTCTTCAAGAATGTATATCCAACTGCTTTGCTGGTGGTGGCATTTGTAACTCTCAGAGTCCCTCATGTGGAACTCATCAGTCACTGAGGTCTTGTATTTTTCTTCTTCCATGCACACATGTCCTTACCATACTCACTTCTCTGTCCCCTTGATTCTCTGACCTTTGCCTCATCTGCCAGACACCTTGGCTTCTGTTTTATCTCATCAATGCACCTGGTATCCTTCATCAATGCCTACAGTCTTGGTGGCACTAGCAAGTTATAAACAAGCAAAGGATCCTCTCCCTTCATTTCCTTCCACCAAATCAAAGCACTGACCAACTCTTTGGCATTCAGTAACCTCGGCTATCGAAATAGTTTATTAGTGGGACCATCACAGAGCAGTTTCCTCTCTCAGGATAAGGTTCTCCATTTTGCCTACTGACCTATATAAAATATCCCAAAACAAGTAACTACCTCCACTTAACACCATCACGCCAGCTCTCTGACAAAAACATGGCCCTCTGCGTACTGCTGCTACCGATGCCAAGGCTGGTAAATCGCCTACCACAAGAGACCTTTGAAACTCTGTACTTCACTGCCACTTGTAACCTTTGACCACAAATCACAATCTCTCACCATCACAAAAACCTCCACGTGCTACATCTAGTTTCCAGTCCTTGCGTCTTGTATCCCCTTCACGGAACTTACTTCCAACAATAACCTGGGAATGTTCTTCCTTCCAGAACTTTAAAATAGTTGTGAAGAATCATCATCTGATTCAAGCATTGCTTGTAGTTATGGCTGTTGTTCCTTGTACATCATGGATTTTTAGATGTTTCTGTCCAATGACCTCCTTTGCTTCATGCTTGCAAATGAGTGCACCAAACTTCGTTATTCCTCTGTCACTTGTTTATTTTTATATATATATATATATACATATATATATATATATATATATATCAGTCCTTCCTTATCTGTCCTATCTACCCCATATTCCAAAGTACAACATCTCTGATTTGATATTTTATTTTAAGTATGAGCCTAACTCCAAGGAGCAGCAAGGTGCTTTACATAGAACATTTTAAAGCCAGCAGTGGTGTCTCAAACTCGAGATGCCGTATATAGAACTATAGTGTGGTTGGTGTTCACAGCAGAATCCACTGCACTAATAGAACCTGCTTCTCAAATTGTAATGGAGGTTTGAAGCATGTACATCTAGCCTCTTCAACAGCTCTGCTGTATGGAAACAGAAATAGGTGCCTTCCAACATTCAATCAAAAACAAACAACACATGCACACTTTTGTAGTTACAGATTTGAACATCAGGATTGTCCTGCTAAGAGCTATAGGTTGAAAATGTTAACAGATACATGGAGTTTTCTAAGAAAAGGTCCTACTTCCATATATATAAGCATACAAATACAAAGAGAGATGCTGTTAGCTTTAGTCCTGCATCCACACACCACCTACAACTGCCCTCTACACCAACATAAGAGATGCCAAGCAGGGGACTACCGGAATGTTTAGTCCTTGCCCCCTTCCCATCACACAAACACCAATTTGCGTGAGCCTCTCTACTTGCAAATGATCAAAAGTAGGTACAGAAGGGTGACATGCACACTTTTAAAATGGGAAAGGTTTCTGGATATCAGGTATGTAAATAACCATCAGGGCATTTCTCCATATGTTCCCCTAGCTGGGATGTGTGTGGTAGAGGAAGAAGGAGGGGGTCTGAAGGAGCACCTCCCGGTCCAGAGGGACACGCATTTTTGGTGCTGAATGATGCTTATTCAAGAAGAAATACTGCATAGACACTGCCTTATCCAACTGATGTCCCACATCCAACCCAATAGTACATCTGCTTGGGGTGTAACACCCAAAAATGCCCCCAGAAGCTCTACCCTTTATCAAGAACACATGCATCCAATATCAGTAGAAAAGGCTAACACACCAATATCTAGAGCTGACATTGGAGAACATTTGCCAATAACTACAGAGGAATGTGGTACATTTGACAAATCTTAGACACCTCACCAACATGAGAAGAAAACAGTGGTATATACTACAATGCTGGAAGCGGAATGGGTTGCAATAGTAGTCTGCACCTAAACATCTGCAGAGAAATGTGCTACATTGGAAGACATCAGCATGTCAGCATCTTGATAGGAATGTTGTACATTAGGGGAGCACCTACACCCTGACATATAATGAGGAAAATGTTGCAATTAGTTTACCAATATTATGAGCGGAATGTAGTGCATTCTGTGGAAAGTAATGTAAACTATACACCTGAATTCCAATATTCAGAGAGGAATGTGTTGCGTTAGCCAATACCTTAGAGCAGACCTTGTACCCTAACATATAAGGAGGAATGTGTTACATTAGATGGTACCATCAGCCAGTTTCAAGACAGGAAAATATTACAGAAAACCTTAAGAAGACATATGCCCACATTTACGGTTGAAGTGTGCAAAGTAGCAAGTTCTTCAGGCTCCACTTCATTAATAAAAAAAAAACTAAAGTGTGCTTGCTTCTCAGGGTATAAAGCTTGCAAAGTTTGAAAGGCAAAAAGAAAAGGGACAGCTTCAGAAACCCTGAGTATTGGCATCCAAGCAGGATGGAGGGTAGGGCATCCACAAATTCATATTGCTAATGCCCACTAAATGGAAAACCCAATAGGCCTGCCAAAACCCAACCCACAGAGTCCCACTGGTGCCATTCAATCAACACTTTACAAGATAACATCACACTGTTGCCACACAGCTCTCCACCACTCTGCAAATTCCCTCTACAGCCATTTTGCACCACACCAAGACAAGATCCCACTGCTACCATTCTTATCCACGTTCCACCCCCCTACATAGACCTCCTGCCACTCAAGGCAGATCTCAACCACATATCCCTCCAACTTTATCTTTCAGAGCAGATGCAGGCAGGTAATCATCATGACAATTTTCTGTTCAAGGATGTCATTGATAATGATTTTCTGCTAGCGATAGGCAAGATTTACTTTGCCCAATTTTGCAGAAGACATATTTCTGTAATGTTGGAATACTTTACTACCCCTAATCTAGAGTTATTATCCACACACTTATCTAAAGTCATCTAGTTTATCAAAGAACAAGCAATCATAATAACATGAAAGCTTAAAATAAACAATTTTTGGAATATGTTTAGCACTGGAATTTTTTTTTTAAGTGTAAAATCTATTAGAAAATATGTGGCTTATTACTGGTTCTAACAGTGCAAACCAGAACACAATCCCAGTGAGCATTTGCCTATCCTAGATACCTTAGATACCTAGGAACTGATGGCAGCTGTGCTCCAAATCTTATCTAAGCTTCAAATGTTTTTGTTTGCTAAAACACCAAAGCTGTAAGCCACATTTTCAGGGTGGCCATATACATACCCCAAACCGGAATGAAAATAGTTGACATAATCAGAGGTTATCCTGATAATGTGGCATGTATGCGGCCCTCTTGGACATGTGTCAAACACCCCTGTCATGGAGTCACCTTTATTTCCGACCCTGTCTTTTCAGAGTATATTGCTCCCTATGCAAGTTCCAGCCATTGTAGAATGGCTTCAAGGTTTGCCATCATTTTTCCAGACAGGAAGTTCTGGGAGCTCAATTAAAGCTTCTATTTGGGAACTCCTCTCACATATTGGTTGGTTTCAGTTTATACAGATGTGTGACACACTTATTGCGAACAATCTGACAGATGGCAAGTGCAACTAGTAGCCCGACGCGCATGGCCACAGTGCTCTGGTGCTCGACCATCCTGGGTTTCAATGGTAAATCACCAGCACAGCCCAGGCCTTATCATCTTCCTGTCATGAATTAAAGAAAAAGTTCTCAAGCTCAGATGACAGAAACTGATTTTTGACACATCAAGGATGAGAAGTGTTTGTGTGTTTATTTGAGAGACTCACCTGCTCCAGCCATGGTGGTTTGCATCTGAGTCGCTGCTAAAGACCCCAGGGGACAGGTTGTGGGAGCCTAAAATAAAACAGAAAGGCTGTATTCATATAGGTTACATTTACTTCCTAAAGCACTGAATAATCTACTCCAGTATTGATTCTGAAATACTATTGTATTTTTACTGGTTAGAGTTTTAGATATTATGTGAAATTGTTCTTTTATTCTGCTGCTAACTGCTATCGAATATTTGCTGCTAGCCTATTGCACTTAATGCACTTTTCACTTCTCTGTTGATAGCATAAGTCACTTTAGCATCGATCTTGAAATACGGCTGTATTCCGGCTGCCAACAGTTATAGACAATCTGTAAATTGTTCTTTTTTTCTACTGCTAACTGTTATTGAATATTTGCTGCTAGCACATTGCACTTTAGCTTTTGCTATGTGAGCACATGGCACTTTACTTGGATCTTGAAGACTGCTATCAAAACTGTGAATATATTGGCTGTACTATAATCCCTAACTGGAAAATGTTAATCAATTGTTGACAATTGTATTTATGCACTGTATCCATATATGTTCAATCAGTATGATTTGCACTTTTCTTTTTTGTAATGGTTTTAATTAATCAACAAATAAATAAATACTCCACAAATTAAATCTATAGCATAAATCTCAAAGAACTACCAGTCTGGAGTTGTAGGCTGGGGGCTTCAGTGACACTGTACTTGGGCAGTTAATCCGTTTTTCCTTCTGCCGGCGGTTGCAGAACCAAACACGGACAACTTCCTTCTCCATGCCCAGCTGCTCAGAAATCATGGTGATCTCCTCAGAGCTGGGTTTGGGATTCTGCAAAAGAAGAGCAGAGAAGTATCAATCAGACAAGTCAGCCATGAAGTTTCACAGCAACAGTGCTTGCTTGCTTACTTAAATCTAAATTTGCATGGCAGGTATAGATATATGTTGGCAATCTGGGGGAACGGACTAGCCTCTCTAGTTTTCCTCTCTCTCCTTTTGATTACAACATGTATAGATATATAACAATTCACAGGCAGCAAGCGTCTTCAAAGGTATGAGAAATATCTTAGTGAATGACACGGTAATAAAAAATTGGATTCAGAATTAAAGACAAGTGTGGTGGGAGAGAGGAAAGAGGTGGCAAAAGAAGTTCAGCTGGTGTGATAATGGTCAAGGGTTATGAAGAATCAAAGTGTTATGCGAGTGAGGATCAAAGAAGAAAGGCAAGAAGATGCACCTCAGAAATAATCTACACTTCAATGTTCAACTGCAACATACATCACTGAATCTTTTCTCTAGGGTCATTCGTATGTTGGTTTCGATACTTGTGCGTTTCTTTCTCTTCCTCCCGAATCCATCATTGAGAGAGTAGGTGGCAGGGACACTCACTGCAGAATCCGAAGGAGCGCACTCTAAGGATGGGAAATCCAACTTTATTAGTCAACCCCTGTAAAAGTCTGCCTCTTCTCCAAAAGAATACAGCCACTAACTCTCACATTCTAAACCATTAATTCTAACGAAGAACGACACACAATAGAAGGCAAGTGCTATCCAATATACTCTAATAGAAAGAGTCCCTGATCATACAATAGTAACTCCCCCATCCACTTAAACAGAAAATGCTCCAACACTCAACCAAAAAGACCCAATTAATACCATCTCCAATAGAATCTACAGCCCCTCAATAAGCGTGTCACCCTTGTCAACTCCAATAGAGGACACCTCAATGGAGGATGCCCTCTGCACACTCCAACATACTACATCCACATCAAAATGAGGCACGCTACAACAAATATATACCATTACATCGCATGCGTTTACAACGCATGCGATTACAACACGGTTGTTACAATGACCGCGTTTTTACATCGCAGTACATTACAACGCAAGTCGTTACAACGACTTGCTCTAGATGACGTGCCGGAATTAGTTATATTATAATTTACTATTCCAACTCCAGTGTGTGCAACAGTAGGGAAGGTGTTGGAATAGTAAATTACACTATTCCTTAGTTTAGAGCGCCATCTAGAGCAAGGCGTTGTAACGACTTGCAGTGTAATGTTCAGCGATGTAACAACGCGGTTGTTATAACTACCGCTTGGCAAAGGTAACGCGATGTAATGTCTACGTGGTTAAGGTTGTATCCCCACTACAACTATTCCAATGCAAGACGCCACCTCTAATCTAACAGAAGATGACCCCATCTACTCCAACAGAGGATATCCAATCAGTTGGAGGTCCCCTGACATAGGTAGATTTGTCTCATTCTTGGGCTCTAACGCAGACACAACAATGCCAATAACTGTTGTTTGTCCCAAATTCACTTGTCCATTTTGCCCACCATGACCAATTTAATGTTTACGGCAATTAACCTATCCTTCCAAATGTCTGTATAGTCTCTCTCCTATTACTCACGCTCCCATGTGATGCTCTACTGATTACTAAGCCATATTCGCAGATCCTTTCATTCTCTAGACATGCATTTTTCATACCAGCATCACTCAGCCATTTCTCCAGCAAGGGTTTGAGTTTGCACATGTTCTTGAAACTCAGATTGAGGGCCTCGAAGCGGGAGATGGTTGTCTGACTGAAGTCATTGCCGTACAGCTTTCCCATCGCCAAGCCTACATCACCCTGCCAAGAAAAGGAAAAAGGATTGGTTAGAGCACCCTGTCACTTTGTAGGGAGTTGCAAACCATGTTGTGCGTAGGATCTGATGTCAAGAAAAGGATAACTTTTCATTATAGACTGGAAATTGCTTGTTACACAATGCCGGATAAAGCAAACAATTTCCGTAGGAAAGAGTTTGGAACAACGCAGCCCTCCTGTGAGATTTGTCTAAAATTACACCCACTTTAACACCAATGCTATTAATTGAAAATGAGTTAAATTAGAACATTTGGAAATGTAATTCACCAAGATATCTGCGAGACTATTGTTAAAACGGGAGCAGCTAGCAAGAAATTAAAATAAGTCCAAAGGATGGTAGGGGCCTCATTGACAGCAGTCTGGAAGCCGCAGTCAGATACTGTTAAGCAAGAAACCTTGAGGGGCGGGCATTAGCAGGTAACTCGAACACAAAACAGCCTTTACTATTCAGCTCACAAAGGGAACGGACTGAGGTTTATCTTCATATGCCTACCTCTATATACATGAACTCACCAAAGACATAATTACACGTGTTCTTCATATTCACCCCATCATATCGACCATTATATGATGCCCATATGTATGGTTGGAAAAACACTTGTTACATTTACACTGAATTTACAGACCTAAATATTATATTCAGTGTGTGCATCTGTCGGTAATGAATGCTATGATTAACACTAATGCCTACTCAGAGGAGTAAATAGCCAAGAGCCAATTGAACATTTAGTGCAT
This sequence comes from Lissotriton helveticus, assembly GCF_964261635.1. Classification (NCBI taxonomy): domain Eukaryota; kingdom Metazoa; phylum Chordata; class Amphibia; order Caudata; family Salamandridae; genus Lissotriton; species Lissotriton helveticus. The sequence continues at coordinate 1,502,946,157 of NC_136061.1, forward strand.
TATTATGACACTGGTGCATTGCTCGGTTTTTGATTTTATGGATCAGGAGTGCGAGAATACATAGGGGCTGATTACGATGGCGGGCGGACTTGAGTCCGCCCACCATCGTAGCGGGATCGGGACCGCCCGCCTGTAAGTCGGCGGTCCCGTACCCCTATTTACGATGCGACCGCCACTGTGGCGGTCGCATCCAGCAATTTAACATTGCGGCGGGTGCTGCTGGCTGCAGCACCCACCGCAGTGTCAAATGGCAATGTCGAGCATTTTCCTGCACATGCACAACGTGGCAGGCACCTCGAGGTGCCTTCCACCTTGTGCATGGAAATATCCAGTTCACCCCCCACACAGAGGGGGCCCGCAACTGGCCCCCCGATCCCAGCCTCCGCCTGCCTTTTTGCGGCGGGATGACTGCCGCAAAAAGACAGACGCAAAGGGATTATGTTATCTTTACGGCGGTGCCTGCAAGGCACCGCCACAATGCAGCCATGTATCCTGGTTCCGCAAGGAGGATGGGAAAGGACCGTCTTGTGGAACCGTGGGGGACAAACATTTCGTCCGCCGCGGACATATTGTGATTCCCACCGCCATCCTAATTTGGCGCTGGGAATTTCCTGTGTGATGGCGGAAGGACCGCCACAACCGGCCCGGCAGTGGCAGCCCTTCCGCCATCATAATGAGCCCCATATTTCGAACATGATGGCCACTAGAAGATCGGTCAATTTCAGGCTCCATTCAAAAACACTCAAATCTCAGTTCTGTATGTAATTACTTATGCAGCCTATGGATTTTCACGTGCATTCCTTTACCATGTTCAATCACGCATTTCTCAGGCTTAACTACATTTCTAACCCTATTTGTATTACTTTGTGTCTTCCCAAGATTCTTCATTGTAATTCCTTCCCCGCGCCTCTATGCAATATTTTTCTTTTGTTTCTATTCCTACATTTATTCCTAGAGTGTTTTTTAGATTTCATTTCAAACCACATCCTAGTGGGCCATCTGTAGAGTTTTGACCTTAATTGTCATCTCCCACTGTCCCCTCCTATTTCTTTCTCTGTACTTCATCTTTGCAAGATTCTCTCATTTAGCATCTTATATGTTTCCTTCCTCATATATTCATTCAGCGTATCATTGTTTTTCTTCCTTTGTTTGTACCCAGATATACCTTATGTACATATATATCCAACCAAATGTATTCATTATCTATATATACAAGATCCACAGTGTGTAGCCAAAGATTTCTCCGACGCACTCTTTAGATTTTTCATGCTGCAATTTTCAAGACGTTTTCGCTCATGTTTTTCCCTTTAGACCTTCTCCTTGTCCTCACTGAAATTAACTGCTGAATGTTGATCACTAGGTTTCTTCCTCAATCTGTGTCTAAAGAGATTTTGCCTGCACTGTGGTACAAGCTATCAAACTCTGGATCCTTGTGAACCTCCTCAAATTTAATACCACAAAAACTGATAGACAAACATGCAAATGGGCCACCTATCACCCTTCAATTATCTGGCCTCAGGACCTAGGACCTCATCCACCCTACTCAACTGAAGTAAAGAACTTGATTGTATTAGGGACTCCAATCGCCTGCTCGTAACTCAGGTAAATCAAGTTTCCAAAGGCAGCTTCTACATTATTAGATGCCTTGGGCAAAGCTTCTATACCTTGGATTCTCTCAAAAGGTCAAGTCAACTTTGCCATAGTACTTTCCCTTCTTCACTATGCAATGGTCTTTAAACTTGGAGCACCTTTGTTAATGCCTCAGAAAACACAGACAATCCAGACTGCAGTTTCCTAACCGCTTCTGAATCTGTTGATGCAGGCTCACGTCATGCCAGGCAATGTATCCTTACACCGACAGCTGGTGTCCAGATGCAGTACTTTCAAAGCAGTATGCCTCACTCATCAAGCAATCCACTCTACCTTCAAAAGAAACACCACATCTGTCACCAAACGAGACCACTACATTCCATGCTGTCTCCTATTTTGTTAATGGCACTCTTCAAAGAGACACAAAATGGTGGAAGCTTGCCCTCTACATAAACAACCAAGCTCTAGAACCCAATTCCTACACAAAAAGGAAAATCAGCAACCACCTCATATTTAAGAGGGTACTAAAAACCGGGCTCTTCCTATTCACATGATCACAAGACGCACATTACCAGCTAAGTTGTTTGGAATGTGGTAGGCTAAGTACAAATATCACTATTCAGTCACTGTCTGTAACATTGGTTCATGGTGGTGTATTTTTAGAGCTCTCTGCAGCATCTCATGTTTATGCATAGATTTATGCCACACTGTTTAAATCTAGCGTCTTTGAACCTTAAGCCCATGTTATGTTATGCAAATTTGTAGAGTGCGCTCACCCGGGCTGGTATCCTGGGAAAACATAACCCATAGGATTCATAATACATCCAACATCAGTCCAATAATACACCCTGAAAGGGTGATGAGAAACCCGATATAAATCAGAGCACTAGATTGTCTGATTGAGGGTAAGAAGTGCTGCACAAGTCTTGCAATCCAGGACAATTCCCAGATTTACCATTACTAGTAGACTTGGAAATGTACCAAAATGCTAGGCCTTCGCAGGGGAGGCGTAACGAGGAGTAATATCTTTATTTCTCCTCGTTGTTGCCTCTATGTGTGCTGTATTCGGCAGCACACATAGAAAGAGGGAACTACCTCAGGGGATTATTTTTGTGCCGACAGGTGTCCCTTCCTGCACAAAAACAATCCTGGTTACAAGGCAGGTACACTTGCACCATGGTGCAAGAGGGTCTGCATTGGAGCTAGGTAGGACATTGCATTGTGTGCCAGCTCTGGAAAAAGGCAGTAATGCGTCCACTTGTGTTAAATACGGCACATTCCTGCCCTTTCTGTGTCACAAAGAGCAGCACAGTGACTTCCTGTGCTGCGTCACATCTTCACAAATATGGCCCTCAATATACATTTCTAGAAAACGTCCTTTATGTGTATCCTTGTTAATGACTGCTTCACACATGGACTCTTGCCTTTCTTCTGCATGTTCATCATTACATTTTTTATCAGTATTTAAGATGATATGTCTTTCCCCACATTTCCTTACATTTTATCTCTTGTCTTTAAAAATATCTCTCCTTCCTATGGGTATCAATGTAACTCCTGTCCCTTGTTTATTTCTAATTATGTATTTCCCCAAAAAGTACTGTTGCATTCTTTTCTTTTGGTTCAGGAAGGCAGCTCATCTGTTCTAACCTGCGTGAAGCCCAATTTAATCCGCCTCTGCTTAAACATCTTGGCAAACTTCTCCAGTTCTTCCAGGTCACTCGGCTCATCAGGTACGTTAGAGAGGTGCTTTGGGACTTGCAAGTGCTGAGAGATCTCCAGATGGGACTCCAGGGATGATCCTGGAATACCCGGACGTCCAACTGCCTGGAAAAAAGGAATTAGATAACAATCACTTGATTAACTTAAGTTGACTCCGACTTCTGTATTTCAAGCATACTTTCCCCATTTTCCCCTATCTAGAATTTAAACTAATAGGAAATTAAGCCTGTGTGTTTTACTGTAGGTCATTAGTTTAGCAACAGCCTTTAAACTAAACATACCCATTTCTGTGTGAATGTATATCTATCTATCTAGCTATTCACACATACACATATAAATACACACACAAATATATATATATATATATATATATATATATATATATATATATATATATATACAAATATATATATATATATATATATATATTCACTCAAAAAACTATACGTTTTAGTGGTGTTATAGTTAGCTGGACATTTTACTCATACAAAACCATTGAAATTGCTCCTATATAGTTAGTTGTACTAACTATATTTCGCGCACCCGCAATCCACTGCTGATGATGTCACATATTAGATCATTCATGACATGGACAGTGACATCACTGATGACATCTCAAATGACATCACTGATGACATCACTGATGACATCATCCAGTAAATGTGGTTTGCTTCGTTATTTAAATATGCATTATATATATAGCAATTTGCATTGAAGAATAAGTGGATATATATAAATAAATATTTGGATGGAGGATTTAGTAGCAGTGTAATTGACTGTTTACTTGACCAATTTATAATGTCTCACTAAATATAGTGGATAGTGACTAAACTGTGTGAATATCTGTATCACTTTGTCAGTTGTTGTGTAAACTGATTCTACAGTTGGTTACTAGCTATGTGAAAGTCTATATTAGTTATTGATTAGTTAACTGAGTATTTGTATGGGAGTGTGAAAGTGTGTGTGGTTCAGTGGGGGGTGTGTGACTGTCCAAAGATGTGTGAATAGTTGATTCAGTAGATATATGAAGTTAAAACTACATGTTCTAACAGTTGTTTGGGTGAGTGAATATCTTTATGGGTTTGGTGATGAGCAAATATATTTTTCAATGGTACAGGTCCAACAAACTAGAAAAATAAAAGGCAGTGTATGAGTCAGTTGTTGTATATAAATAAGTATACATAAGACACAATGATTGTGTGAGTGACTGTATGGATAACTGTATACTTGTAATAATGATTTTATAATTCACTAAGTATGACTTACTATCTAAATGAATAGAAGAAGTGGTGTTTGTATAAGTGTTTTGCTAAGTAAGTATGTAAGTATGATCCATTGTTTGCATAAGTGAGTAGGATGACTTCATATGTGAATAGGATGCGTGCTGTTGTTTAATGTCGATATAGATGTATAAGTATTTTTGATAGTGTTCTATTGTTCATTGACAGCATGTATGAGTGAATCCATAGGTAAGTGATTAGATGTGTGTATACATCTATGAATCACTGAGTGGATTTTTAGATACTTGTATTGCTGTGACAATGGATTTAAATATGATACTCTGTATTTTACAAAGAGTGATGACAAATTGTAATAGTGTATGAAAAGGTGTATGTGATTGTCACATGGATGATGTCATCAGTGATGTCATCAGTGATGTCATTTGAGATGTCATCAGTGATGTCACTGACCATGTCATGAATGATCTAATATGTGACATCATCAGCAGGGGATTGCGGGTGCGCGAAATATAGTTAGTACAACTAACTATATAGGAGCAATTTCAATGGTTTTGTATGAGTAAAATGTCCAGCTAACTATAACACCACTAAAACTTATAGTTTTTTGAGTGAATTTCAAAGTTTTTTTAAAAGCTAATTCCTAACTATATTACTCCTGAAACCTATGGTTTTTTCAGTGAATTTCAAAGGTTTTTTAAATGCTAATTCCTAACTATATAAGGCCTGAAACCTATGGTTTTTCAGTGAATTTGCAAGGTTTTTTAAATGCTAATTCCTAACTATATAAGGCCTGAAACCTATGGTTTTTTCAGTGAATTCGCAAGGTTTTTTAAATGCTAATTCCTAACTATATAAGGCCTTAAACCTATGTTTTTTTCATTGAATTCGCAAGGTTTTTTAAATGCTAATTCTATTAGCGGATAACGTTTTTATATATTAAAACGTTTTTTAAATCTCAAATGCCTGCTTTGCTAACAGAGTTTTTAAGCGCAGGCTCTTTTGTCTCTGGTGGCCATCTTGGGAGACTGCATATCAGAATTTTTTTAATGAAATATAAGAGGATTTGAGAAGTCACTCAAAATGTGCCCTAATTTTTCTTTCTTCAGCACTAATCATAATTTCTATGGCAAAATGAACCCCCTCATTTTGTTCCTTTGCAAATTAAATGTTTTAACTTTATTCCAATCAAGATGACTTCAGGTGTGCCATACTTTTGTCATAAGTAAGACTGTTAGCGCTCTAGTTGTTCTTTAGAACACTCTGGGACATTCTGTCATTGGGCTATAGTTGGGCTACATCTGGCTGATATTTGGGCTACATTTGTTTTTTTTGTCTCTGGTGGCCATCTTTGGGCTACATTGGGCTACATTTGGGCTCTAACATATATATAGCCCAATGTAGCCCAATATATATTTTTTCAAAGTTAATTTTCGTAAAAACCACTGGAGCACATATCTTGAGACATAGCAAAGACACATCTGGCTACCAGTCCCTAAAATTTTGCCAAGTTTGGTGGAAAACCATTCAGCCGTTCGGGCTAAAAGTGAGTCCAACCGCCCTATGGAAATTAACATGGGGAAAACACGTTTTGGGACCCCCCTTTTATCTCGGCCCCCGCTTGACGAATCCCCCCCAAACTTTCAGGGAAGGACCGGAGCGCCGCGAGGCAAAGTTAAGGAAAATTTCAGGAAGATTCCTCAACCGGCGCCAAAGTTATTCCCAATAGAATGTTGCGATTTCCCTATGGGAAACAATCCTAACTATATATACCTACTGGCTATCGCCAGTAGGTAATATATACACATATATATATACATATACATATACACACACACACACACACACACACAGAGTCAGGTCAGTATTTCCATTGGAAGAGTGCTTTTTGTTTTTTTACGTTGTGTGTGTCAAGTCAAGTCAAGTTAAAATTTGTATAGCGCACTACTCACCCAGAGGGTCTCAAGGCGCTTGAGGGAGGGGGGGTACGTTACTTATCGAATATCCAAGTTTTTAGTTGTCTTCTGAAGGAGAGGTGGTTCTGTGTAAGGCGGAGGTGGGTGGGGAGAGAATTCCAGGTCTTGGCTGCTAAGTAGGAGAAGGATCTTCCCCCCATGGTGGATCTTTGGATGCGTGGAATCGCAGCAAGGGCTTGATTGGACGATCGTAGTTGGCGGGTGGGGGTGTAAAAGGTCAGGCGCGTGTTGAGGTATTTGGGTCCTAGGTCGTAGAGGGCTTTGTGTGCGTGGGTGAGGAGACTGAACGTTATTCTCTTGTTGACTGGGAGCCAGTGGAGGTCTCTCAGGTGACTGGAAATGTGAGCTTGGCGGGGGATGTCTAGGATGAGTCTGGCTGAGGCGTTCTGGATGCGTTGGAGTTTTTTCTGTAATTTGGCGGTGGTTCCGGCATAAAGGGTGTTTCCGTAGTCCAGTCGGCTTGTGACCAGTGCATGGGTGACCGTCTTTCTTGTTTTGGTGGGGATCCAACGGAAGATTTTTTTGAGCATACGTAGGATGTTGAAGCATGATGATGAGATGGCGTTGACTCGTCTGGTCATCGAGAGGGAGGAGTCCAGGATGAAGCCCAGGTTACGTGCATGCTCCGTAGGTTTGGGTGCGTTGCCCAGGGCCGGTGGCCACCAAGAGTCATCCCAAGCGGAGGGGAATGATCCTAAGATGAGGACTTCCGTTTTGTCCGAGTTCAGTTTTAAACGGCTGTTCTTCATCCACTCGGCTACTTCTTTCATTCCTTCGTGTAAGTTGGTTTTGGCGGTGTTTGGGTCTTTGGTGAGAGAGAGGATCAGCTGGGTGTCGTCTGCGTAGGAGATGATGTTGAGGTTGTGTTGGCGCGCGATGGATGCGAGGGGACTCATGTATATGTTGAAGAGGGTGGGACTGAGTGATGATCCTTGTGGTACGCGGCAGATAACTTCAGTGGCCTCCGATTTGAAAGGGGGAGGCGGACTCTCTGGGTTCTTCCGGCGAGGAACGAGATGATCCAGTTCAATGCTTTTCCTTGTATTCCGACGTTGCTGAGGCGTTGTATAAGGGTGCTATGACAGACTGTGTCGAAGGCTGCGGAGAGGTCCAGTAGGATGAGGGCAGCTGTTTCTCCGTTGTCCAGTAGAGTTCGAATGTTGTCTGTTGCTGCGATGAGGGCGGTCTCGGTGCTGTGTTTGGCTCGGAAGCCGGACTGTGATGGGTCGAGGGAGCCGTTGGATTCGAGGAAGGCGGCGAGCTGACTGTTGACGGTTTTCTCAATGACTTTGGCAGGGAATGGGAGGAGCGAAATGGGGCGGTAGTTCTTAAGTTCGGAGGGGGTCTGCTGTGGGTTTCTTTAGGAGGGCGCTGAGTTTGGCATGTTTCCAGCTTTCCGGGAAGGTAGCGGAGTTGAGGGAGCAGTTGATGACATCTCGGAGATGGGGTGCGTTAATGGAGTCTGCTTTGTTGAAAATGTGGTGGGGACATGGGTCGGTTGGCGATCCGAAGTGGATGGAGTTCATCAAGCGGATGGTGTCTTCAGTGGTGATAGGGTTCCAGGCGCACAGGTTGTTGGAGGGGGGTTTTGGTTCCGAGGTGGGTGGGGTGGACTGGTCGCCAAACTGTTATGTATGTCAGCAATTTTGTTGTGGAAGAACGAGGCTAGAGAGTTGCAGAGGTCTTGAGAGGGAGTGATGTCGTTGGTGCCGGCGGTGGGGTTGGTTAACTCTTTGAGGATGTTGAATAGTTCCTTGCTGTTGTGTGCGTTGTTGTCGAGTCGATCCTTGAATGCTGATTTCTTGGTGAATCGGATCAGCTGGTGGTGTTTGTGGATGGCGTTCTTGAAAGTGGCCAAGTTGTCAGTGGTTGGGTTTTTTCGCCAGGCTTTCTCAAGGGTGCGACAGATCTTCTTGGATTTCTTAAAGTCGTCATTGAACCAGGGGGCTTTTTTGCTACCTTGCTTGATTTGATGGTTTTTCAAGGGTGCTAAATCGTTAGCGCTGTGGGTGATCCATTGTGTGAGGTTGATGGCTGCTTGATTTGGGTCCAATGATTTGGCAGGAGGGTTTTGGTAAAGCGATGTGAAGAGCTGGTCGGTGGTAATTTTGTTCCAGTTTCTGCGGGGGATTGGTAGTGGGTGGTTGTGGGTCGTGGTCTTTTTGTAGTTGAAGTGTACGCAGCTGTGGTCCGTCCAATGGAGTCCTGTGGCGTGATTGAAGGAGATGTGCTTGCTGGAGGAGAAGATTGGGTCGAGCGTGTGCCCGGCATAGTGGGTGGGGGTGTCTACAAGTTGTTTGAGTCCGAGATTGGCGAGGTTGTCCAGAAGGGTGGAGGTGTTGCTGTCGTTGTTCTTTTCCAGGTGGAAGTTGAAGTCTCCCAGTAGAATGTAGTCCTCGGAGGGGAGGGCGTGTGGGCTGATGAAGTCAGTGATGTCTTCGCTGAATTGTGTGCGGGGTCCTGGGGGTCTGTAAATGAGGGTACCTCTGAGTGTGGTCTTAGGGTCGGTGTGGATCTGGAAGTGAAGGTGTTCGGCGGCTGCGAGGTTATCGTCGGAACTGGTCGTGATGTGGATGGTGTTCTTAGGACGATGGCGATGCCTCCTCCTGTTTGGTTGATGCGGTCCTTTCGGATGATCTTGTAGCCGTCCGGGATGGCTATGGCGATGTTGGGCGCTGATGAGGCGTTCATCCAGGTTTCTGTAAGAAAGGCGACGTCCGGCGATGTGGTGTCTAGTAGGTTCCATAGTTCAGTTGCGTGTTTGTGAACCGAGCGGGTATTGAGCAGGATACCCTTCAGGTGGTTAGTGTCGGAGTCGGAGCTCTGTTTGGAGTTAGTGGATTTGGTGTGGGTCCTGATGCAGTCGAACTTGCAGGAGTGGCAGGTGAAGGGTCCATGCGTGTATCCTGGGGCGGCTTGGTAGCAGTGTGGGAGACGGCCGGAGTTGAGTGCTGAGAGGGTAGCGGTGTCGTACGTTATGCGGGTGGAGTGGAATTTGCAGGGACCAGGGGGTCTGGCGCTGGGCGCGGTCCAGGCGCGGACAGGCGTAGACGGGCTTACCTTTGGCGCAACTTCGGCACGCATGGGGCGTGTTCGCTGCGCGTGAACGCTGCGCGTAAGCTGCTCTGACATAAGTGGATAGTGAGGGGGGCGGAGCGAGGGAGGGTCAGCTGGGAGGCGGGAGCGGGGTGGAGAGACGGGCTGGGAGGCACAACAACAAAATGGCAGCAAAACAAAAGCGAAACAGGACGAGATTGGGGCACAAGCAGGAATATCGCTATGATGTGGGCAGAGGCACCGGCACAATCAGGCACAAATTATATTAACAAGCAATGCGAACTTTGCAATATAGCGCTACCAGATCAAACAGGCACAAATGATAATACACTCACTGTGGGCTATGCAATATAGCGCTACGCTATTAATCAGGCACTACTAAAATTACAATCAATGAGAGCAGAGCACAATTAGGTATTTGCAGCAATGAGCAGTAAAGCGCTACGATACCAGGTGAACAGGGAGCGTGGGGAGCGACCGCTTCTGAACGAGTCAGGACGGTCACAGCGCTGGAGCATACGGGCCAGTCCTTAACTTTCAGTGGGAGGGAGGGTCAGCTGGGAGGCGGGAGCGGGGTGGAGAGACGGGCTGGGAGGCACAACAACAAAATGGCAGCAAAACAAAAGCGAAACAGGACGAGATTGGGGCACAAGCAGGAATATCGCTATGATGTGGGCAGAGGCACCGGCACAATCAGGCACAAATTATATTAACAAGCAATGCGAACTTTGCAATATAGCGCTACCAGATCAAACAGGCACAAATGATAATACACTCACTGTGGGCTATGCAATATAGCGCTACGCTATTAATCAGGCACTATTAAAATTACAATCAATGAGAGCAGAGCACAATTAGGTATTTGCAGCAATGAGCAGTAAAGCGCTACGATACCAGGTGAACAGGGAGCGTGGGGAGCGACCGCTTCTGAACGAGTCAGGACGGTCACAGCGCTGGAGCATACGGGCCAGTCCTTAACTTTCAGTGGGAGGGAGGGTCAGCTGGGAGGCGGGAGCGGGGTGGAGAGACGGGCTGGGAGGCACAACAACAAAATGGCAGCAAAACAAAAGCGAAACAGGACGAGATTGGGGCACAAGCAGGAATATCGCTATGATGTGGGCAGAGGCACCGGCACAATCAGGCACAAATTATATTAACAAGCAATGCGAACTTTGCAATATAGCGCTACCAGATCAAACAGGCACAAATGATAATACACGCACTGTGGGCTATGCAATATAGCGCTACGCTATTAATCAGGCACTACTAAAATTACAATCAATGAGAGCAGAGCACAATTAGGTATTTGCAGCAATGAGCAGTAAAGCGCTTCGATACCAGGTGAACAGGGAGCGTGGGGAGCGACCGCTTCTGAACGAGTCAGGACGGTGTGTGAGGGCGGCTTTTACATTTTTAGAAGAAATAAATCAAGTTAATTGTCAGAAATAAGGTTTTGAGATTTGTTTTTGTCCATGTTGTAAATGGGCAAAGTCTGTTCATATGCAGTCATTTAAAGAAAAAATCCTAGAAAATATTTGCAACCATTGCATGTAAAGAATCGTCTGCAACAAATTATCCATTGGTACCCTTTACTGTTAATGTGCATTAAGGTTTGTATAAATATGTTAGTAACTTTGTTTTCAGTTATACCATTTCCCTGTGGAGGTCTGCAAATCTAATTAAATACAGTGAAAGTGACTGAACTCATACCACAGTTAACAACTATCACCTTGTATGCCACTCACCTGAGGGGCCAGACCCAGGCCGGGTTGTGGCTGCAGGAGACCACCGTGATGAGGAGGGAGTGAGAGGAGAGCTGATGAAAGAGAGAGAGCAGGCAAGGAAACTTGAATAAACACATCCAGCATTATAATAATAATCTCATTGTAATGTGTTACAAAGTATCTAAGTGCTGACTACTGGGGGTGTATGTCTTCCTTCACTTACATACTGCACTTCGCAGTGTTCAACAAGAGGAATACTCTAAAAGACCCTCAAAAGGGCAATAGTCGATTGGGAACATGGATTCACTTTGACACGTCATCAAAGCGTTTCCTGTTGACAAATATCATCAGTTGCCCTTTGACTGCAAAAAAAAACCCTGTCCAAGGAACTTGCAGATTCCAAACTTTTAGTGAGTGAGAGGTGACTGGAATTTCAAAGTGATATCCACCTTATCCTACCTTTACCAAACTTCATGAGAAAGTAGTCCCAGAAACTGGATGGGACCTGGGGGGCTGGTGGACCTGACATGAATCAAAATTGATTCATCTTATAAACCTATCCTCATTTCCATTTAAGTGTTTTTGGAATGGTGCATTTCTGCAGTTTTTTATGCAATACATCACTCTTTTCTAGAGCACAGTGTCAAAAGAGTTGCTCCTATGCAGCTGTGTGAGTTCAGATTGTGGGTGTGCCACAACTGAGAGTTGTGAAATTCATACTCAGTTCAGTGCCAACAGTGGCGTAGTTAGACCTACTGCCGCACGTGGCGGCCCCTAAGTTTGTTGCCCGGTGCAGGTAAGAGCGGAGTGGCTTGGTTTGGGGGTGGCGGCCTACAGATGCATTGTTCCTTTGGGCGGCCGCGGCCAACTTGTTCTCAGAGGGGAGGAAGGGGGGATTGTGGTAGTCGACAGACATGACTTGCTCACCTCCGCCGCCCCCAAAAACAGTACCGCCCGGGGTGGACCGCTCCCCCTGCTATGCCACTGAGAGTGCCAATTCCTCACAGTGCCGGTCACTGGGTCTTAAAGGGTTTGGAATACATGTTCCTCCAATACTTGAGCTCTCTGAAGAGCACATAGAACAATGGTCAGGTGGGTCTATTGTCATTGTGACTAAATGCGAAAGTATGTGAAGGAAGTACACAGCTGTCAAAATATTGACACAGCACAAGTTTAACCCGTTCCGTGCTCGTGACGGAACCACTCCGTCACAGCGCGGCCGCTCCGCCCACGCTGCATCAATTCCGCACCTGCGTGGCTGAATTGATGAGCGGGCGGGGCCGTGACGGAACCACTCCCTCATGAGCACACCGCGCCCGTGGCTCGTGACGGAGTGGTTCCGTCACGAGCATGGCGGCGCCGCGCGACCCCCTCCCCCCCAGCGCCGCGGCCAAGGGGTTAACACAATGCGGGGCACACGGTGAGTGGGTGTGTTGATTGCTGCATCTCCTTCACTTCACCAATCCCCCCACAACGTATGTGCAAGAGAAAGTGAAAAGAAGGTGCTGGAGAGGAAAGAGAGGACGTGCGATATGCAGATTGAGTGTTTCAGAGAGATATTAAGAATAACTGCGTAAAAGGCTAACACGGAGACTAGAGAAGAGAGAAGTGTGGAGAGAACAAGAGTAACTGAGACACTCAAAAATCCTTGTTTACATAAACCATAATCTTTATTTTTTTTCTCGTTTGTAGGATCCAGCCCAGTGTTGAAGACATGCTTGTAATGAATAACAATATACAGGTGGTGGCAGCAAAGCTTAAGAAGTGAACAGCTCACAGCCTACGCCAGTCCTCCCTATGGCTCCTATTTGAATGTTTCCAAGAAAGAAAAAAACAATTGCGAATTGAAGATCACCTACTTGCGCTGCAGGGGGCCAGCTTCCATCTAAATGCTGTACCTTTAATTCTCCGAAATATTTTATTTAAAAAGTCAGATTACCGGGTAAATCCCGGAAGTGCTCCTGAAGGTGGCTGGCAGAACTTAGCGCATGTCGACAAATTTTGATTTATAGGTTTATAAAATTATAAAATGGCATATCGGACGAAAAATAATTTCATTTATTTTTTGCGGGTACGCATTTGTTATTCATAAAGTACAAAATCGAAACCATAAGAAACTACAGAATTTTCTCAAGGTGCATACATTATGAAAACAAATAACAGGCCGAGAAATTACAAATGAAACAAAATGCAAATAAGGAGAATAAATATGAGAATCTAGCACCTGCCTGCACAAGTACCTGGCAGATGGTAAACATACAGAATTAGTATTCGAATATTGCTTTTTATTGAAATCTTTGTACTGCTTTTATGGCCTATGGCCGATAATAACGCTTATTTGACTGACTGACAGTATTCCCGATTTTTTGACTGCAAAATTAGGGGGCCACGCATTTGCCCGAAGAAAATGTTTTTGGAGATAGAATGCTGGCAACTGCATGGAGAAACACCCATCAGCAAATCCTCAAGGGGCAAAATAGCAGATTAAAGTGGCAAAACACCACTATATAAAGCGCTCTATAAAATAAACTAACTCTAATAGCAATACATTAAAAAAAATAATAGTAAGATAAAAATAACAAAAATACAACTAATACTACTTATAGTAGTAAAAATAGCAACAAGTAATAACGAATCTCCAGCAACTCTGTGGGCCAAAAAACCCAAGGGAACTGGGTGTTACATTTCCATGGTGAAAACATCTCTCAAAAGTGCGACACCCAACCTATAAATCAAAGAGCAAGAACCCTGAATACTGAATAGGTTCACATCATGAATTGTAGAGATTTTCCAACATGGTTGTATACTTGAAATCCATAATAATATCCACTGGATAAGACTAAAACTTCTGAGGACTGTTCCTCAAATTACATGAGCAGCTATAATCCTTTACTTTTTTTGGGGTAATTTTGGTAAGTCTCTAAATGCAACCTAATGGTGCTTCACCAAAGTCTAGAACGTGGAATTGAACGCTGAAAATGTTTGTGTCAAAACTTTCGTCCAGTCGCAGCTTGTGGTGGAAGTGCTGCAGGGCGGGCGGGGGAGGGTAAGAGTGGGGGGTAGTAAGCAACGGCATACGGCCGACCAGAGGTAAGTACATAAATAAATAAAGAAAACGAATTACATTGCGCGCGCTGCAACGCAAATACCGAATCAGATTGGTATGTATTTATGTTTGACAAACACATTTCTGTTGCAATAAATTTAACTTATACCTGCTCAAAGGAGGTGGTAAGCCAGTCGCAAATAAGATGGGGGGACCCCTTCCACTTGGTGATTGTTGTCCCAAACATTTTTTAAGAGTAGGCGGTGGTCCCATTGACCACCACCTACTCTTAAAAAAATAAACTGACACTTTTCATGTTTTTTTTAACACATCTTGTTTTCCTTTAAGGAAAATGGGTTGCATTTAAAAAAAAAAGGCTTAATTTAAAAGCCATCACAGACATGATAGTTTGCGGAGCCCAGCAGGCTGCCATCCCTGTGATAGCTGCAATTCCTAGTGGGTCGCAACCTATCTCATTAATACTCATACGGTAGGTTGAATTGCGACCTACTAGGAATCTGTAATTTGCGAACCGGCCTATTAGTACTTAGTTTACCATATGTATTTTGCAGCCAGTTCTCATATTATATTCCTCTCTACACTGGAAGCCAGAGGAGAATGTTTTGGCTGGGCTGGATTGGTCGCATTTGCTCGGGATAAGCCGATACCCTCGCACTTGGATGCCTTATAGGTTTTAGTGCTTTAAAAAAACATGTGATGCATCCCTCGAATGCAAGACTCGCCAATGGAAACAGAAGCACTGTAGTTTAAAAACATGCACATTTGCAACTCTTTCTAACTTCATTAGAAAACCTTTCTCCTTTTTTAATTCCCACGTCCGTCAGTTTGCCCAGCCATTGGACTGCACTCATGATTACCAGCATTGAGAATAACTCTAAAGAAGACTTTGTTTTTTTCATATTTGAAAATAAACACAGGCAGAGAAACATAGGACTTTTGTCCATATATACATGTCAAAATTTGTAAAAATGGATTCCACTCTCCCACTGAATCAGAGAAGACAGTATTGCATGGTGAAAGCAAATCACAATGGTTAGTGCTGCACTTTCTCAACCCATCGAATTGGAGAGTGGCAGTGGCAGCTCCTACGCTAAGGCGGAGGAGCGTTGCCCCACTGCTCTAAGGGGAAAAATAAAATGATAACGTATCATTATTATCATTTTATTTTCCCTATTGCAGTCAGTGGTGGAGCGGCGATGGCCAGAGCAGGGGAGGAGTGGTGTGCATTCCCTAAGTGTGCATGAACTGATTGAATGGCCCTC
Organism: Lissotriton helveticus; assembly: GCF_964261635.1. NCBI lineage: Eukaryota > Metazoa > Chordata > Amphibia > Caudata > Salamandridae > Lissotriton > Lissotriton helveticus. Next base: position 1,502,961,790 of record NC_136061.1, read on the forward strand.
AGGGGCCGACCAAACAGTTCATGCGCACTTTGCATGCTCCTACCAGGCTGCATTACACAGTTTGGTCAGGAACATGCACAGGCTCCCGATCTACGGCGCTCAGACCAATCACAATGCTGCATTGCAGCATTGTGATTGGCTCAGGGGAGCCTGTCTGCCAGAGGTGCTTCCAGCTGCAGCCGGCCGGGACAGGAAAATTAAGAGGACGAAGGAGAGGCGGCACCCCTTTTCCCCCGACCCTGCCCCACCACCCCCATCTGGTAGCAGTCGCTAATGGACAGTATCTAAGGAAATCTTACTGGGAAAGGTTGAAATGAATCACTGGAGTGAACCAAAGTCCCAGAAAATACTAGTTGGTACATTCCAAAGCACCAGCAAATTCCAGTGGACATTGCTCAGCATTCTCAGGAAATCATAGGGGGAGGTGCTACTGAAGACTGCCTCGTAGTGCCATCCTTTCCTGTCTATTAGCCTCGGAACGGGCTCTGTGCACTATTGTTCTTTACTGGTCAGAGGAGCTTTGCATAAAGACGGTGGGCCTGATTGACACAGGGTCTCCGCACTCATGGTGAAGGCCTCACAGTCATGGGGGAGTCTCCACACTCTGGGCAGAATCGCCACAAAGAGTATTCTCATTTTGGAGATTCCGCCCTAGTGCGGAGACTCTCCGATGACTGCGGAGGCACTTTGTGAATTAGGCCCTAAATCTTGTTTCTCCATCTTGTGCCCAAGTTCACTGGGTGGGGGTGGGAGGGGCACGTTTCCTGGTGCACTAACGGGCGTGCCCATTCTGAGCACACCTTCTGGCTCATTCCTTCCTGTAAAACCTGCAGGACTTCATACATTTTGGGCCGCTACTTCTGCCCCCAAAATCCAATCCTGTTCTTTATTCTATAGGCCAATCAGGTAGGAGGGAATCAGTGAGTTAAACACTCACTGCTAAATTATGTGCTCTGTCGATCAAGGTTTGACTCATTGCAAAGTCAATTCAGCCTTCCAAACTTACACAGTGAGTTCCAGTGTGTAACAAAGACCCTCAAAGCGCCTGTAGTGCAGGAGGGCCCCGGAGCTCCTGGGGCCCCCTCAGCACCGTACCCTGGCCTTAGCGCTCCTAAGTGAGTCTTGAAGGGGCCCCTCTATGTGCTTTGCAGGGGGGCCCCCTCAAGTTTGGTTACACCACTGGTGAGCACACTGAGTGTCATTAAAGTGAGTTAAAATGAGAATAGTTACCTACAGAGCTTAGAAACTGGCCACAATCGCTATGTTATCACTTGTGTGCAGACAAACTAAGGGCAGATACAGTAGCACCTCTGGCCTTTGGCAGCTGGCCCCTTTTCCCCATTACCTTGCTGTCCAGGCTGAGACAACATGAACTGTGGGCCTGACTGGAGGTGACTGGGAACCAGCACGAGCTGCTGAAGCGAGTGAAGCGAGGACATGTCCTGAAAAACAAAAGAGGAAAATGAGTGAAGCAAATGCTAGACTGACCAGATTTTGAAAGCCAAAAACTTGAATTTGAATCTGAAATTGAAGTAGGACTACAATTGCACATCAATCGAGTGGCACAGAATGACTTCGGACAGAGCTCACCAACCTAGAAAACACAGACAACGAAGCACTCAGGGGATACATTAAATGCAGCTTATCATCTGCATTAATTACATTGATTTCCTCAAAAACCTGGTAACTAATCCTGCAATGCAGCATGAAAGGTTATGCCTTTCTGCCCTCTTCCTTTACCTTTGCACAGCTCTCAGAGGCTTAGTATCCAGGCTTGCATCCATACATCCACAATCCTTACTATCTTCACGGGTTATGCATCTCTGCCTTGTTGCTCCACCTTTCTACAGCTCTCAGTGGCTTCATGACACAGAAATATTAGAATCCCACTGGCCCTTCCCACCAACATAAATGCATACGAATAGATACACCAGAATGTATTTGCATAGTTCGAGATACAAACATAACCTCTGGGATCAACTGCAAACACACACCTGGCCAGACAAAGCTACCGGCCATACCCATCAGACATCAGAGAGCGAGAGATCCTCCTAATCAAAAACAGCCAAATGTCCACATAACCACATGCACCAGAAATATATAAGCAAACACTTTCACATATTAGGCATGACAAACACACAGCCTCATAATAAGCGACAGTGAACCATGCATAAGACCCAAAGTCAGTGTATATAGTTAGCACACAAGACACAGAGGCTTAGCCACGCGTAGATGAATCGATGCCAACGGACGTGCATAGGAAGAGGCCTATGCAAATCCACGTGTCTCCCTAACAATACACAAGACCACATTTGCATATACACTACAATAACCATGGCCACAGAAATGTCGAGCACCCGTTGACTGATTCCCGCGCGCACGAATGAAGGCTCGAGAGAGAAGTTAACCTGTGTAAACAGATCCGGAGATACCCGAATCTTCTCAACAGAAAACACACAGCACCGGCTGAGGCGAACATGCAAATTAAAGCGCTCCCACCTGCAGGTGCACAGAGGCCCAGTCCCGCCCAATGGAAACAGCTCATGGAAGATGACGTGGAGCAGGTCTGAACCCTGCTGTGAAATCCACTCTTGCGAATCGGCTGTTGCATTAAAATCCCGTAAATAATAAATAAATAAATTAAAAAAAACAAAGTGATGTGACTAGACCCATCGTCTTCCACAAGAGAGGTGCGCGCGCATGCTTCTTTAAACACGCACAGTCTATATGGACCCAGACACACGCCTTCCAACCCTCGGAAAGGTCTAGAAACTCACCCCTTGCATCTGACCTGCTGCCATCATCTGTGCCTGGGGCAGGTGACATGGCCTCTGGGTGGACCCCGGCTGCACAGCCTCACCCAGGTCTTCCTTTTTAATCTGCAGAAAACAAAACAAAAAAGCAATTCTTAGTACCAGCGGGGTGCAGAGTGAGAGGTGCAATGCGTGCGTGCATGACTCTGTACTCTTCCACGCTCCTCAAAACACTCTTAAAGGGTATGCTGAGCAAGCCCACCTCTGTCGTAGTCAACGTGTGCATGCATGTCGAAGCGCAGGTGTGTATTTTGCATGGCTCTAGTTCTTTTTAGTCGCACTCAAAGTCTGACGTATCTATTCAAGGGGTAGCAGGTTAACCAAATACATATTCACATTTTATTCAATTTGTAGCACGAGATTGAACACCTTTAGGGAGATTGGCGTAAACCCTTGCTGCACAGGAACTCAAATATAGGATCTCTTTGAAGGACCTACGACGTGGTCTGCTGATGTTACTGAAAAGAGCAGATAGGTTCCCAGAATACTGTTAAAAATGTCAGGTCATTAAGAGTTCTTCTGTGGTAACTGGTGTCCTCTGGACACCATTGGCCCGCACTTGCCCACTCACTTCAATGCTACTCCAGTATGTCAAATTGTGTTTACGTTCTCACGCTGCTGCTGCTGCTCACGCCAGTCTGTGGTCATCGGAAGATGTCACCTGAGGGCTGACAAAAGGTCTGCCATATTTCTATGGTGCTCATTGGTGGAACTTCAAGATGTCATCCCAACCGCTGCCAGGGTGGCAGTCTGTCAGCCACCTCATTCATTTCTATAGGGACAAGCATCCTCTTTTCATGTGGTATAGCATGAAGAAGATGACCGTCCTTCGTCCCAATACTTCGATTGCACATTTTCCTTGAATGAAGGCCATTCTCTCTCTATATATGGAGGAATACACCTGTGTATTCTACTTCTGTCTCTTTCCTACTCTTTAAGCTATGCACAAACCTCTGCTCCAGTGTGCATCCCATTTCTGCCGTGGTCAATCAATAGAATTACTTTGCACCTTCATCCCTTCTCACTTAAAGGTGGTCCCCAGACTTTTCCACTTTACGTCCACAGTTCTACGGCTTTGCCACATGAAATGCTCAACTACAAGTGTACAAACTGTGAAACCTTCCTGCTAGTGATCCCAGATGAAGGCTTGCAAGAGGAACAACGAATGTTAACAATTTACTGTTCACAAAGCCATTTTTGTTGCTACATTGTGAAAGTGTGGACGCCATCAGAGTCTGAAAAGCAGGCAAGCTGGGTCCTGAAAAGTACAAACTCGGCCGACTTAAAATGATATTGAGACTAACCTTGATGGACTCTAAAAACAAAGAACTCAAGAAATAGATGTGATTTTCAAATTGTTCCTTCGATAGGGCCTATTGACTTTCGCTGTGTATGCTTTATTGTTGCGGATAACAAGTGGCTTAGTGGGCTGATCTGATAACTAGGGCCTATGGTTAAGCAATGGACAGGGCAGAAGTTGATCTTAGATCCATTTCATAAAGCCGTAGTAGTGTCTTTAGAACTTGCTAAAGAAATTGGAAGCACTTTAGAGTAACAAAGTATTGTCAATCAAGTAGGCATTTATGCTAATTTGTTTAAAGTGGCGAACACATAGAGAAAATAAATGTCAGGGAGATGAAGTATTAGAAATGCTGCAGTGGCATCTTAAATTTCCTATGTTGTTCATACACATTTGTTCGGTAAATGTATAAGCCAATTAAAAGATGGAGGTTCAAGAATATCTGTCAAGCACCAGTCTCATCATTGGCAACACTGGGGACCAGAGGAGCTTTTCCTGTATCAACATTCAGCGGAACCACATACCCAATGGCCGATCTAGAAATGAAAGCTCAAAATACAAAAGATTTACATCAGGAGCCCTACTCATGGACACAAATGCATATGTTCAATTAAAAGCTCTAGGAGTCTTCGATTGATACTCTTTTCACTGACAATACAACAATTGTTCCCCAAAATCACTGCCTAGGTGAAACGTGAACTTTAGTCGATGTTGCGGATTGTGTTTTTAGTTTGAAGTAGGAGGTTATTGACATGCTGGGAAAAAGCACCCAAAGAGGTGGAACTAGGAGGAAAAATCTTGACAATTTAAATGAATGGCATGAAGCAAAGTTTGTTTTTATTCTGATAGCTATGTAGAATCACCACTGTTTTTTGTGCTCAAGAAGGAAAGTACCCTCTATGCTTGCATTTATTACCCAGGTGTGAACAATATAAGCACAACAGACCAACATTTGCTCTGAGTGGCGAAATATTTCACAGATCAGCTGCTGAGCCACAATTTTCTTAAATCTAGAGTTGGCAGATGAACTAGAGCACATACAATATTGATATGTTTCATGATTTATTTGAAGGTATACTGTTTTATCACCTAATTTAACAGAAGCTTTTGAACACATTAAAGAATCTTGCATCTCTCATGCCATCACTGTTTGCACATTAAAGTTAAAAAAGGTATGTGTCTACTTAATATAAAGTGATATTTTCAGCTAGACTGTAGCACCCTGAGGAGGCCATGGCCTCATAGAGATCATATACTGTCGGAATCCGCAAGCACCACTGATTTTTTTTAAGGAAAGCAATATTTGTTGTGTTTTGATGGTTTGGAATCATTGATTAAATAAGGGTTTTGTAGGCAAACGAGTCAAGTTACATGTGTGTGCAGACACAACTTCCATTCACTTGTGATGGAGTTCAGTCAAAGACTTATCGTAGAGTGCAAAAAGCATTTGCATCAGTTATACATTAGTCAGAATCTTAGTAAACAGTGAGGAAATTAACTCCGATCATGCTCCCTGTGAGAGCCTACGCCATTTTGGATTAGAAGCCCATTAGTACCTTCAAATTAATAATGCCAGCTGAAAGTAACCATAAAATAAATAAACGTGCATATGTATTACCTTTTTTAGTGAGGTTTTCAATATCACAGTTTTTGTCAAGTTTAATAGCATTGCATTTCTTGTGTCGGTGTTACATAATATAATGGTAGGCAATTTTTGACGACATAAGAAGGAAAGGCTGATCTAGTCTTGCCGGATCTGATATATGTGACTTTCACTTGACACAATACATCAGCAGTAAGCACTTGACTCAGTGACATCTTGCTGCCGAAAAAATATTTAAAAAAACAACATGTTCCTTGGAAGTTTTCCCAGATTATTAGAAAAACTTAAAGAATCTGAAATCCCATTTCCAAAACACTTTCAGCTACCACATTGCCTTCTGCTTTGTGAGATCACTATAAATAAATATGATGTTTTGGAATCTCTGATCAACCCCATGGAACCGTAAATCGAGCCAAATGGAATCCATTCGGCTGTATTTTCAATGTCACAGTTTTGGCTTTGAAAAGTTTCTGCAAAATCTAGCAAATGAATTATGACATTCTATTGCTGGTATTTGTCTTGCTTACTTGTTTGGGTGAACTCACACGAGCTCATTTTAGTGAAAACCTGTAGTTAAAGGTACATCAACCCTATATTTTTGGGAAAATAAATCGAACAAAGCAAGACGTGTTGCACTTCCTTCCAAATGACGGCTGACGTTTAAAAGAAAAAAAGTTCAATCACTAAAATCATGAAAAAAATTTTTTTTAAATGAAAATCAGTAAATATCTGCCCTCAATTCTAACCCATACTTCAAAGGCGGTTTCATTCGTGTGCCCAGAGCAGGCCCCAGTGTGGTCATGTTGAGATTGCATCATTAAGGGATTTAATGACCTGGCTCGCTTGTTTTTACAGTGTCCATAGCATTTCCAGGTTATGAGATTCTGCTTGCATCCTGTACTGAAAAAAAAAAAAGTGGTGTTAGCGCTTTCCGTTCTCTATTTGATCCTACTTTTTCACTGGGCACATCACCAATAGCTAGCCGAACGTATGCTGAGATGATTTTATTATGTGTTTATACATAGGATGATTTATTTAAATAATCTAATTTAAATTTTAGATGCCCGCACCTCGATTAATCCATCACTGGGGAGGAGCCCTTTCAATTGTAAATGTTAGATTATCTTCAGCTGTTGTTTGGATGCCTCGATTCTATTAGTGAGAGCAATTATTTTGATTAACAGTCCTTGTATGCTTAATTACTGAAGGGAGATGTGTAAGAATTGCAAAAACAAGTTGCACAATGTGATCACCATCCTGCATTGATCCACACAGGTCTTATGATCTTAACTTGCTCTTCGACTGAAATGCAGATCCACCTCTCCCCTCTCAGTGTCTTGAGACCCTTACGGTGAGTAGTCGTCGCGCTTTATAAGAAACCTGATTGATTGATTGCTGACTGAAAGTTATAAATTCTTCTAAAAGTTCTTGGTGTGGTTTCTAGTTATAAGCTAGATCAGCCCTCTTGCCTCCCAAATGAAGGTACATCTCTGATGGATGGATCTGCACCATGCTCAAGTATCTTTGCGTATGCCTCCGACTCAGGGATCACTTTTTCATGGCAATCTTGCTTGTCCCGCGCCAGTTTCAGAGAATAGGTCAGAAAATCAAGGATCTGAGATTCTCACTCACAACACTGTATTAAGTTGTCACTGGTTTGTAATGTGCTTTGAGAAGTATGGTCGCAGAAAACCTTCTTGGTAGCTTGCAAGCTAAATAGTGGTCCTCAACTTCATTGGTGGGTCTAGGGTAATCCTAACATAGTGGCAAAAAGGTTTTTTCTTGCAATGCATTAAAAAGTTATTTTTTATCCTTCTTGAAGGCTGCACAGTCTACTCGTTTCCTTCCCTTGTGCAAGTTTATTTTCTCTGCATAATGTGATTATTTATTTTCTGTCTTTAGCCCCCTGCCCCCAGAAGGCACCCCACTCAAAAAAAGTCAAACACGATTCCTAGAGTGTTATTGATAATGTTTACAATATAGTTCCATGCTAGATTTCTGCAGAATTTTTCTCTGCAAGTTTACACTTTGCCAACATTTTCTATGGAGAAAGTATTACATGAAAGAATTCTGTATTGGGATAAGCATACCTATGCATAATGTTTTTTTAATTTTAAATAATGATCCATGGGGCATGACCAGGATGGAGGTCGCATGATACATTCTTTTCACTCCTCCACCTGCCAGCTGTAACTATCTTAATGCTGTGAGGTAGCTTAAGGGCCATAACTGCAGAAGTTGGGATGTGAACCCCACCTTGCAGCGTAGGACGAGTCCCAGCATAGGAGGCTCACTTGACAGATAGCCGGATTCGGTGTGGGTGTGGCTCCAATAGCATGGCCTTCAAGATGTCGACCATCAAGGAACATGTGGGGCTCTAGTTACAGGGGAGCCCGTTAGAGTGCAGAGAGAGCTGGGACCTTCCCCTATCCCCTTGGAACAGCAGCTGGGTGACCTCAGCAGCATGACGGGGTCCGGCGCCTCTGTTGGATTAGGGATGTAGAGTGCGGTGGTTCATGCTGTTCCGGGCCGGGATCCCAAGATCAGTGTAGACTGCGCCAAAGACTGCAGCTCTTGAGCTGACCTACAGAGGCTGTGCCCAACTTTTCTTGCTGGCCACTCAATAGGCAGATGGGCATACATGTCGCATGCACCTCCGCCGAAGAGGTGGGTGAAGACTAGTGGGGGTGAGAGCAACAGTTTCTCCACTCTCCCCAAAGCATTTCCTCGCAGTGCTCACACCAGTCTGTCAATGGCCTGAAGCAACGGGGACCAGACGGCAGAAGTATTTAGCTGTGGACTCGCCACCTCTGGCTGTGGCAGCTGCAATGAGGTGCATAGATTGGTGCATAGATTGTTTGACTGCCCTTGCCCTGGCGGTTCCCAAGCTCAGACATTGCAGATGCAGACTGTGCTACCCCAACGGCACTGTGCTTTAGGCATGGGGGTGTGTGTAGGGTATTGGTAAATCTATGCGTGCCATGTTTCACTTGCACAGGTTTTAAGAGGGATATGGATTTGTCTCTGGTTCTAGTAGACAATGCTGTTTTTTCTGTTTTCCATTTTCAGCCCATTTCCTCTATAAATGATCTCTTTGGGGTTGTCCAACTGCAATCTAATAGGTATCTCTCTTTCACTTCTGTGGGGAATCCTGCTAGCGAGAAAATACTTCTGATGTGTAGGGGATGAGCAGTGTGCCCAGTTCTAAAAGTCCAGAACGGATGCCCCATTTGGGAGGCTGTGGTCGTATAGCTAAGAACTGAACATCTTGCATTGTATGTTATTGTCATGTGAACTCAGCCGATATGTTAATGCACGCTCCATTACTGGAAAAGATTTTTCTTTGCAGCTAGAATCACATGTCTGGCTTGTTGATGTCTTAAAAAGCTAGCAAATATCAGACAAGGGATATTTGATTTGTTTTGATGTGTGGTTGAAGTCTATGGGCTGTCTCGAATTTAGTGGAGAAAAAAGGCCTCAACAGTTCTGGTACATTGAATTAAGAAATGCTGCATATGTTCTCCTCCCAATGTACATGGAATACCTTAGATCCATGCATTATGCTTTCTGCTCCTGTTTTCTAGATCTATGTTTCGCAGCATAGATTCCATATTTACTATCCCCCACTCTGGTATTCAGAGCTATGATCTTCTGTGGCCTGTAGACATTTTTCTGTGGCTTTCAGACTTGCATTGAAAGGGGAAATGCCGCAGCAGGTAATTTCATCTCTTTGGCCATTTCAGTGGTGTTTCTTTGACCGTTCCTACGGCAGACTTAATCAATGTAAGCTCTGTCAAAAGTGAATCCAAAGGAACTGTAGCCACAATTTTATTTCGCTGGCAGATTTGGCCAAATTTCAGGACTTTTGCTTTTAAAGTAATTCACAAGTTTTCAACTTATTTTCCCATTAAGACTGCAGGAGAGTGAAAGCTGTGGAGCCCATTATGATTCAGTTCGCTTCCACAACAACCTATTTGCTATGAAACCTCTTCCCCATAAAATACTTTATTTATTAATTTTAGTTCCAGCAAAACATATGAAAAGATCCTAAATATTTCTCACTACATTTTGGAAAGGGAGTCCAGAAAATGATCATTTGGTTGGTTGGTCACTTGCAACAAAATTTGGGGGGATTTTTCTTCTCACATTAAAAAATGATGTGAACTTATAGATTTTCAGAAAGATGCTGTATTACTCACAACATTTCAGAATATATGGAAAAGTAGATGCTCTACTTCGAGCACTATATAGATCAAACAATTACAACTCTTTTAGCAAGCCCTTTCAACACCTCTGATGAACATGTAGTCACCTGACCCACCAAAACCACTAGTAACTCATTTTAATAGTCAGACAACATTACACTTGGGCATGTGCCAGACATTACCCTGCACGTGTCTTTGCTTTCCCGAAATTAAAAACCTGCATGACAACCTGTCCAAAGTTTCCTTTAGAGCAGGTGGATATGCAAATGTTCCCAGAGTGAGCGGGAACCATCCGCCCAAGCAGGGTTCCACAAAGCAAGAGACACATGACAAGATTGTCTCTGCATCCCAGGCAATGAACCACAATCCTATACACACTTGTGCCACTGGGAAAATTAAGAATCAACTAGGGGAAGACCACTTCTCCATTCAAAACAGTGACAAAATAAACCTTCGTCCAGGAAAACCACTGTAAAAGAAGGATGGAAAGTATGTTTGGGTGGAAGAAGACCATCCCTCCCCTACCAGACAATAACCCTCAGTCCCTGGAACAGACATTAATGTTACAGACTGTGACTCACACAACAATGCCACTCCAGTGAGCAGGGTACAAGTAGGACATTGGGGCTCAGGTCCTCATGCCTGTCATTCTATGGTCTGGCAGGAATCCAAAAGTAAAGATAATAGTCACAGCAGGTACAAGTAAGTGACATCAATCCCCTTAAACCAATACATTCAGAACTTGGAAATTCAGGGCAAAATACAAGTAAACAAAACCCACAAACTTTAATGCAGCAAAGTCACTCAAAACAACAAGATACATCTAGTGGAAGAATCCGCCAGATGGACATAGAGAAAAGAGTGAGAGATGGGGGGAAGACGATGGACTATACCAAATGATCAAGTCCCTCTAAAGGGTAGATGGGATTGGCCATAGGGCCTTCACTGGGGTACACACACAATGAGGGTATACTTAAGGCACTACATGTACTGGGTATTCAGCATGTAGTATCTTATTGGGGCAGGTGTGTTGCAGGTAGGATAGCAACTGACGGCTGAAGTTGTGGAAATCTAATCTAGGGGGGGGCAGTAGGCACCCTAACCTTTGGTGGCTGTCAATTCAATCTGAATTTGGGAATTTGGGTATATGAGCACTGTGTATGAAGACTGAAGCAGGCACAACTTTAAATAGTGTGTGTGCCTCCAGGCCCTTAAACATGGGCCGACAATGGGCTATGCAGACGTTGGGAACCGCAGGTGCAAACTTACGTGGAGGGAGAAAGCAAGCACAATATTAAAGGGATTCGATAGGCACAATCTTACCGGAGGGTGGATAGGAAGTGAGAGGTCCCTGGAAACAATCTAACTCAGGCACGACTCTCCGAGAATATATTTATTTGGGGTTTTATACTGACAAGAAGGGAAAAGGCATTTACTGTAAGTCTTGGTGTACCTTGGTACAATTTCCTGTCAAGGCTCGATTCCAATGGTACCCCCAAAAGATTTGCAATCTCTCGCCAACCTATCGGGGCAGATCCCAGTCACGTGTTTGAGGTACCGCATCATTGTGGATTCCGGTTTAACCTTAGTTAGTTTGCCTGTAATATCCATGTTTCTATCACAGATGGGGACAACATAAATAATCTAAAATCAAGTGAGGCAGAAAAGCAATGTATATCAGCTGGTGCAGGAGTAATCTTTGTTTGGATAACATCCCTTGAGTACAGCTAAAACCAGACAAAGTGTATAATAAACTATGTGGAGTCATTTATAATTTTTTTTTGTTTGTAGCGTTTTATATAGCGTGAACTAGACCCCCAGATATCGGGTATCGAAGCGCTTTAAATTAGCACCAGTATCATTACAGAAGGACACATTCATTGTTAGGCACAGGGAGATTAAGGTATTTGCCCAGAATCACAGGATGTTGAGCGTCGTTGCCGAGACTCCAATCCGGTTCCCCAGCTTCAAGGTCGACCGCTCTAGCTGTAAGGATACATCCTCTTCCCCTTTTTGAACCCAGTAAAACAAATCTAAAATGGAGACCTAGCTGCATAATGTAACCTGTACACCCACAGCATAATGCAGCCTTATGAGAAAACTGAAAAAACTAACCATGGGACCCCAACCACGTAATCTTACATAGAGCTCCAAATGCCCTGACAATCCAACCTGTAGACCCAGCTTCATAAACTGATCTGGTGACCTAGGTGAAGAATTTTACCTGGAGCCCAGCTACTTGATCCAAACTGTAAGGCCATCTGTATGATCTAACTCAAGGTCCCAGTGCATGAACTAACCTGGAGACTTGACAGTGCTATCTGGCCTAGAAACCTAGCTGGCTTATAAATCAGGCATCCTGAAGCATAGTGTAGCATGGAATCGCAGCTGCATACTTTTTACTGTAAAACCAGGTGCAGAAACTAACCTAGAGACCTAGCTGTAGAATCTAACCAGGGTTCTAATGAGCTCACAACTCCTGTTTTTTTTTTAAATTTAGTTTTTATTGGCATTTCATTATGGCGTAGAATACATGCATCGCATATGATCATTAAATGAGCACAGTACAAATTTACAGCGATTCATTCGATTTACAGTTGTGTCAGTAGTCAGTGGGGACATAGATTATTTTTAACCCGATGTCTCTGCTATTAGAGAAGGACTTGCTAACACGACACATGGGGACACAGGGCATTGTCTGTATGATGTACCGTGGGCTCTGTGTTGATCTGTGGTGCTGGTGTACTCCGCTTATTGTGCTTTTAGTGAGGAACGTAACTCTTCCACTAGGTTAACTATAACTGGGATTCACTGTATTTGAGGTACCGCATTATGATGGGGGTCAGTAGGCTGATTTGTCGACTTTGATCTCAGAACTGTGTGGATCTTGATGTGGGGAGGAAATGTCATGGCGGAGTATGCTGGTTACTGTTCGTGCTAGGCTTAGGGACGTGCACTACTGTATGTTAGTTTCTAAAGAGGTGGGTGAGCTGGGTCTCTTCGTGACATTTCTCTCCCGCAGGAGGCGGGTTGACTTGCGTTGGTGGGTAGTCTGCCCATTTCCTGCTTAAAGGAGTGGAGTATTGTCGACCATTGCATGGATATGTGGTGTTTGCGAATGCCTTTAATTTTTTCTGCCCATAGCGCCTCCTCCTCCGAGGCTCCTCATTTACTAACCGCTCCTCTCCATGCCGCCAGCGGAGGTCCCCCAGGTGCTCTCCAGTGTATCGCTATACTTCTATTGCCTAGTAGGATCGCTAGGGATGCGAAGCACATCTCCACTTTTTGGTGTTTTCGACGCTTGGTAATGCCTAGTGCGCATGCCTCCCACATATTGATGTCTGTGAGCCCTGTTCCTGCTAGGAGGGTGGTGTGTACCGTGGTATAGTAAGCCCAGAGCGTTGGGCAATCCCAGAACATGTGGAGAAAGGACTTGTTGTGTTCTGGGCATCTGGGGCAAGTGAAGCGCATGTTTGGGTAGTAGTGTTATAACTCTTTGGGTGTCATATTGGTGCGGTGCTACATGTGAAATTGTATGTTTTTGAAGCGGAAGTTACAGGACACTTTTTGGGGGAACTTGAGTGTTCGTTCCCATTCTTTGTCATGGAGTGGTTTTTGGATCTCTGCTTCCCATTTCTCATGGAGTGTTGTGAGAGTGATTGTGTCCAGTTCTCGCACCGCCTTGAATAGCCATTCATGAGGTGTCATCCGTGGCCCATCTGCAGGATTGCATGTAGAACTGGGTGCATGGGCAGTTCTGTATCTATTGCGTGCCACACGCTGCAGCAATCTTCTAATAGCTGTCCGTGTAAAAGGAATTGTCCCCTTGGGAGGAGTGTGTCCTTTACAAGTTCTGCAAAAGTCTGCAGGTGCCCGTACACATAGAGGGAGCCCGCCTCCATGATGGAATATTCAGTCCATGTGCGCAGCATGTGCTCTGTGTAGTGCGCACGGCCGTTGGTGAAGCCCACCAGTGGTTGTATAGGGAAGTACATGGGGTCCGCCCGTTTCATCTTATGTACCCGTGTCAGACATGCGCGCACCACCATCACCTAGAGCGGGCACTCCTGTATTGATTAAGCTCCTTGGGGAAGATCAAATGGCTACAGGATGTAAAAATGGGGTGGGGATGGGGATGAGTGGGCTGTGTGAGCACCCTGAGGTTAATCCATTTCCATCCAAAAGGGAGCTCAAGGCTGCCTACAGGGACATGGTCAAGAGTAACTATTTCTCTTCTACCACCAGGCCTTCACTATCTATGGCCTACTTGTTGCGAAAGCAGGACTTTGTGTTCGAACCATACTGGGACATTATTTCCAGACCGGTGGATAGGAAAGTTTACCACCAGTTTAGGGTTGGCTCCCTCCCAGTCAACGCCTTCACTTGTAAATGGTGGTTGAACGGGACCAAGCACTGCCCTGTTTGCCCAGCTCCGCTGGAATCAATACCCCATTTTCCGCTGGCATGTCCGGCCTACAAATCCCATAGGCAAAAGTGGCTGAAACCTATCTGTATGAACATGGGCACCAGATCGGCTGTGATGGCACTAAGGATCTTGCGGACATCCACGAATGCTCCCATAGTTGTAATCATGGCAAAATTCCTGAAACTGGGCATGGCTCATTCATCGTAAAAAATTAAGAGAGCTCCAAGCCTAGTTACAGCCACATTAATGCCATGTAACTCCAGTGTGGTACAATTAATTATGGAATCTCAAGTAGCAATGATTGTCTGGTTTTATACTGTATGTATTTATTAGTTTTTAGCGGTCCGCTGTTGTTGAGTATTTTTACTTGAAATATACATTGTATTGATTATTGACTGCCGCACTGTTTTGATTGTATATATGGCACTGTGCTTTTTATTCAAAAACTTTTTATCTATTGTTGCATGTATTGTCGTTCATGATTATTTTAATCTAAACAAAGACATAATGAAATAAAATGAAATGATTAAGCTCCTGGTAGCAGCATGCGGCAAATGGTAGGGGTTGGAATTGGTCCCGCATTAGTGAGAGTTTCCCCCAATGTGCGGCTGCTGCACACTGTGACACCCATTGCAACTGGGCCGCGAGGAAGTATACCTCAAATGAGGGAGAACCCAGACCTCCTCGGTACAAAGGTAGCTGCAGTTTGGCAAGGGCAATTCGCATGCGTCCTGTTCCTCAGATAAGGGTACCGAGGTGGGTATCCAGTTCCGGAAGGAAAGAGCGGGGGCCACTAGGCGGTTAGTGAAATAATATAGTAATCGCTGGACCAATATCATCTTGGCCACTGAAATTTTCCCAATGGGAGCCAGGGGGAGATCCTTCCAGATATTTATAGATGATCGGATCCTGGCCAGTGCCCTGTGGTGGTTTCCCTCATACATAATTTGCGGCATATGGTACAACCCTATTCCTAGGTACCGTACTGCTTGGGCACTCCAAGTTATGTCTAAGCCTCCCAATTGTATTTTCTGGGGGGGAGGGGAGATTGTCTGAGAGTGGATATACTGTGGACTTAGCCCAGTTTACCCTTCGGCCCTCCACCACTTCATAGTCCTGAAGTGCATTAATAATTGGGGTGAAATCTGACGTGATGTTGCGGATGTAAATAAGCACATCATCCGCATATGATACAGCGTGGATCGTTTATGCGATTGGGATGCCGCAATTCTCTCCCTCCTTACGGAGAAGAATCACATGTGGCTCCATCGCCATAGCAGAGGGGGGAGGGGACAACCCTGGTGCATGCCCCGGAGTATTGATAATGATGGCGACATATGGTGCCCGAGTTTCACTCTGGAGGTCGGCTTGACGTATGTGAGCTTAGTGTATGCTGCAGAAGGTAGGGCCACAGGAGGGTATCAAAGGTTTTTTTCAGGTTCAGGACCAGGCATGCCACAAGGGGGAAGTGGTTCCGGACCTGATCCTGGAAACAGTACAGGCACCGTATGTTGTTGGAGTTGTTTCTCCCCGGAACAAATCCACACTGATCCGATGTATCAGTGTTGGGAGGATTGTGGAGTAACGATCTGCCAATATTTTCCCATATGTTTTGTAGTCTGCTGGTAATAAGTCTGTAGGTCGATATGAACTAACGTGGTGGGGGTCCCTGTCTGATTTGACAAAAGGAGACGTTTACCGATTCACACATTGATTGTGGTAGCTTTCCCATGTCTAGGACTGCCTGGAACAGTTTTACCATTTGGGGGACTAGCTGAATGGAGAAAGTGCAGAAAAACTTGAAGGCAGCCCAGCCCAGGAGCCTTGTATGTAGCCAGGGTCTGTATTGCCTGTGTGAAATCTGTTGCAGTGATAGGTTCATTCTAGGGCGTGCCGGACGCTTTGCACAATGCGAGGTAGGGGATGCGCGTCCAGGAATCTGTTGAGCATATCCGAGTCTGCTGGGTCGGGGCTGTATATAGTTGTGTATAGTGTTGTAGGAATACTTTTAGGATGAGGGCCTGTGAATGGACGAGGGTCCAACTGTACTTTGTATCGTTGTGATCGGTGGGAGGGTTGCATCTTGTTTCACAAGCCACGTTAGCAGCGCACCTGCTCTGTCTCGTTCTATGTGGACCATAGCTGTGTGCACTCTAAAATTATACCTTATGTGGTCCACTAGTGCCTCTGCATATGAGGTTTTAGCTTGTGCTACTTGAGTCGGCGTGGCCTTGTTCTTATCTGCTGCTTGTGGTAACGTGGCCAGTATGCGTTCCTTTTCGTTTATACTTCGTTTTAGGGTTTTATGCACTCCTGTAATGTGCTATATGCATGTGCCTCTGATTACAACCCTGAACGTACTCCATTCCATTGCACGGGTGGTGGCCGCTCTGTGTGTTCTCGTGGAAATAATTCTAATGATGCACCGCTTGAGTTGGCCTAAACACTGGGCCGTCTAGGCATTCTTTAGGTAGACGCCAGATGGGGACCAGCGGCCTGGGTGGCCGCCATGCCAAAGTGATCGTGTGGGTATTATGGTCTGACAGAACCCTGCCTAGGTATTTGGACTCTTGTATCTTAGGCAGTATAGGGGGAGGAGCAGAGGAAGCTATCCAGGAGGACTCTGAGATCGTGTGATAACGAGTGGAATGAGTAAAGCCGTGTGTCCAGATATTTGTAGCACCAGGCATCTATGAGGGCCCAGTGAGTTGTCCATGCTGCAAAGCGTTTGGCCTGTGCTATTATCGGGGAGGGGGTAGGATCTATCTAAAAGCGTATTTTGTACACAATTGTAATCCTCTCCCAGGATCCATGGTGCTTGGGTGTGTAAGCTTAATGGGTGTAAAAGTGCATCCTAGAATTTACTTTGGTCTGTGTTTGGTGCGTAAATGCTGCCTAAGACTACTGGTTGACCATCCAAAAGCCCCTGTAAAAGAGCATAGCTGGAATGGGACCCCGGTCGTATCCAAATAAGGGTCCCCGTGCATCAGCTGAGTACACTGTGGCAGAGAATATCCTGCGCCATCTCTTGTGCAGTTTTTCTAGCTCTCCCCCTACCAAGTGGATTGCTGGGGAGGGTTATATGGTTGGGCGCGGCGCTGAGCCTTAACCCATATCCCTTTCTTGGTCTGATCTCACTTCTCTGGTTCAGTTATGGCCCCCAGTGGCATGCATGTGAGAGTACAGTGTGGTGATATTACAATCGCTCCTGTTTATACAAGCAAAAACTCACCTGCCTGCTGAAGTCCAATCCATTTCTGTCACTACCTGGGTGAAGAGATAAAATACAATCAGCATTTTTTATATAAAGTGACCTGCAATTCTGTCTTTCTTACAGTCCAGCAAAATAATGTTTGGACTGTGCCAGGCTTTAGACACACAGACCTCTAGTCCAAAGGGATCAGGTTCACACAGCTGTGTTTGTTTTAACTTGTCCAACAACATTGTATTGAAAATCCAGTGGAACTTTGCCGTACATTGCAATGTTGTCTCTTAAACAGAACTGTGAGGATACCTTATTTGCATTTTGAAGAGACTTCCATGCCTCCTCCCACCACTCCGCAAGCCCCACACTCTGTAGGCTCAGACCGTAGAATGGAAATATCTCCAGTAGAATATGCAAACCCATCTCCATGCAAATCTGCCCGAACCCTTGTCCCAAGGTGAGAGTTAAACACATTAGCCCGAACGGAAAAATCAGCAAGACCGCCCTTTTACTTATCTATCCAAGCATCTCTAGAGCGGGCAAACAAAGGTCAACAAAAGTGCGTACTTCACCAACATAGCCGCAAAATGCATACTTCATCAACATAGCCGCATCTATGAAGGAGTATATAAAACAATGACATTTAAGATCTATTCGCATTCATTTAATCTGAATGGAGATCATTTACTTAGTTTTACTTCTTAACAAGCATTGCAATTGTCAATTGGTCAAGGTTGTATGTCAATACAACTCAGTGTTTACACCGCACTACCATTACAATGCTGGTTTTACAACGCAAGTCGTTACCACGCTTTCGCTGTAAGGTGCTGGACTTAGGAATAGTAAGATTTACTATTCCAACACCAGCCTACGTACAGTAGGGAAGATGTTGGAATAGTAAATCTACTATTCCTTAGCCTAGAGCGCCCTCCAGCGCAAGTCGTTACGACTTGCGTTGTAAAACCATCGTTGTAATGGTAGTGCGGTGTAAACACAGCGTCGTAATGGATGTTCCCCATTGGTCAAGCTTATCCTTGCACTGTCTAGCCAGACCTAAAAATCTATGTAGAACATTGACTGCCCTACTCTCATGTGTGCTGCTGCCAGGGAACAGCAACATAAATTATCTAGTTATCTAAGACACTTTAATAGCTTTACAATGTCATGTGTGTGCCCCTGAAAGTTCAAACTCAAGTAGCTGGATAAATAAGATGATCACAGCTATGTGGAGGGCAGGCACTTTTTTGTGGAAGCACACAACGTCTGCCCAATCCAAACAGTACTCCATGCTCCCAATTTATACGACTGAGCCAAAGACCCTCTCTTGTAATGCTCACATAATTGTCTGGCGACAGCTGAGCTGTCAAGCCCGACCATGAAAAGGGTCCAGGAAGGACAGCGAATTAGCAAATAAAATCACTCAGAAAAGGCCATGAGGGGTGGAGTGGGAAAATCTCACGGTGGAGTGATTACTTTGATGGGCCATTTTACGTAAACAAATTGCAGATTGCTGAGGGTGACGTCACAAGATTTAAAATGGAACCCTGCAAATGGTGATTCACTCTCGTAAATTTGGATACAAGCAGTGTTGAAACACACTTGCAACATTTGTGTTGCGTGTGTAGTAACGAAGGGAGAAACTTACATTAACACCAGAGGGAATTAAGCAACACACTGATTTTACACGATTGCCGTTTATGTAAGCAATAAATAAAATCAAATTCTTCACCTCTTCAAATTACGGGCCACTTCGCCGTTTTCTTATTACAAAATTACCAATAGGTTGCAAGGCCAATTTCCTTTATTTTTCTTTAAAAAGGTTTATTCATGAATAGGATCAGCTTGTAGAAGCCACTTCAAATGATTTATAGACAATGCATGTGCTGGATATGGTGTCGCAATCTGCTTTATCCATTTCTCCACTGCTGCCAAAGCCTTTCCTTAAGGTGGGCAGGAGCACAATCTGTCTGCTCCCTTTTGTTTTACACAAGCAACAAAAATGTTGCAAAATATTTTGCTCTTTTTTTTTTAACCCGTTCAGAGTTTCTGCAAGTGAGTTGTTCTGAAGTGCCTTCGTGAAAGTAACCACAAATTGGCAACACTGGCAATAAAACCAACTTAAAATATGTATTCTTTTCTTTGGTGAGAAAAGTTTTTCATAACACTCATGGATGGGGTTCGTGAGCAATTCTCGGCTCCATAAAACCGATAAAGATTTCCTCTTAGTCTATGGATGGGTGAGGGATTGGGAAAAGCTACAATCTCACCACCTCGATACTCCAAGATCTTCTGCGGGCAGAAGTTAGTGGAGCACAAAATCATCATAGGAACGGCCACAGACAAGGACAGGGTGATACTGTGGTGAGGGCTGCTCTTGCTGGAGCAGTGTCACCAAGAAGGGGTAGGGTAAGATGATGGCTGTCTGTCCCACTGGTCTTGCAGAGGTTGGCAGGACAAGTAGGTCCAGGCCCCTGGACTTGCCTATCTTGAGGTGAGGGCCCAGTGCCAGTGGCGTAGGAAGGCAGGTGCGGTGAGTGTGAGCCGCTCGGGTGTCATCCCTGAAGGGGGTGACAAAATATCACGGAGGGGGGTGACAAAATGTCAAAATTCAATTCCCCCATCTCTCACCTGCAGTCTTCAGCGTGGCACCGTCGCGGGGTGGCAATCCGTAGATTCGCCAGCCAACCCCACCCCCCCTTCAAGGAGTTCTGCAGCGGGGCAGCAAACGCCCGCCTCGGGCTGTCTCAGGTCTAGCTCCGCCACTGCCCGGTGCATCAGATTGAGGGGCTGCAACCTCATGGTGATAGACCCTCACTATTGACCTGATATCACATTCCGGTGGCAGGAATATTTCCCATCACTGCCCACAATTGATTTCAAGTTTTCAGAACAAATTCACGACCTTCATTTCACACACGAACAAGCATTTGCAATGCAATAGGTCTCGTATTTGCAAGAGTTTAAGCTATTGCATTGTAAATGTCAATGCCTTTTATTTATATGTTTTGATAATTAACAAATAAATAAAAGGCATTGTCATTTACAATGCCAATAGGTCAAACTGTTGTAAACGCGAGAAGTATTTCACTTCAAAGAAGCGGCCGCCATTGTCCCAGGCTGCATGGAAAGAGAGCACGCATGGCATGCTGAATGTTGTAGGAAGGCATGTCCTGCCTGCAGTGGGAAAAATTAATTAAAGAAAATAATGCTTACAGACTAAATAAGACATACCGTGTAACAACTGCAATGAAAGGGCCATTCCTCATGGGAGGTTACAAATGAAGACAAGGTGGTACTAAGGAGGGAATAACAAGCCAATTAACAAATCAGAAGCCATCGTTTACGAAGGACAATGACACAAGCCAATGACAAATATGGGCAGAGAGTGGGTGGGGCTTCAAGTCCATACTCCAATACAGCATGTCTCGCAAATCAGCGCATGTGCTGCCCAGGCTCGACTTAAAAATGACACAAAAATCTGAGTCGCTAGACTACGCGTCTACACACCCGCCTATTTTTCTTTAAAGTCACTCTTGTAAACCCTTGCTCAAAGGGAAGGGTTTATGAAATAATCCACCATTTCCTGGTTTTCGAAGCAACCTCTCTTTGCAGTTGTGCAATTGCTTGGAAAAAATATATAAGGCTATTTATAAAAGCTAGCATGGAAAAAAAGTTGAAAAAGGGTAGAAGGGAAGGGATCCACAGTAAGGGAGCCAAAGTGGAGGATGTAAACCCTTGCTGTAGGTAAGCAGACAATAGCTTTTTCTCTTAGGAAATTATTTAAATGTATACAAACATTTGGTTATAATTTATCTAGTGCAGGGTTTTATGACCTTGACCTTGGATCCCAGTCACAATGTACGATTAGCAAGCACTTCCATATGTTCACATCATCTCCTAGAAGATAGCTACATCTTCTACTGTATTGGACAAGGCAATGGTGTGGTTAAAAAGGTTTGTGAGGCTTTCCCCATGCTATTTCTGTGAAAAAAGCATGGGAAAATCTACTGAAAGAAGCCCAAATGTCTACAGGAGAAAGAAATAAAATCTGCAGAAATATGGGGAGGAATAATATTATGGTTCATTGATCAGTGGAAAATAAAGCGAAAAGTACATCAAACTTATTTACTAGTATTTATTTTCAACATTCCAAAATATTTAGAAAACAAGCCAATTGAAATATTTGGGGTTCTGTCTTTACCCCATGTGTCTCTTCATCTACCCTTTAAGAGTCATGATATCAAGTTGACAGCTTTGTCAGGAGTCTTGTTTATTCCTGAAGACATGATATCCCTTGTATTCGCCTCCCTAAGGTGCCCCTTTGTCTGTTTGCACACCCAGCAATGCACATGTGCATGCTGTATTCATTTGCATGGGACAGGAGTCGCTTGAGGGCTGAGTGAATTGTCCTACTTGGTCGAGCCAACCTCACCGCTTATCTATTACTAAAATGAAGGAGTCAACTAGTCAGTTCTTGAAATTTTGGTAGTCTTATGGCAATAGCTGCCACTGTGAATTGGCCCAGGTCATTCATTATGTTTGTCTGATATTTCTTCACTTTTATCATTGCTGAAAATTCAGGCAGGAAAAGGAAATCTGCAAGTAATTTTCTTTGTTTCAGAAATTCTGCAATTTGCTAAACATTAAAGAGGGTTAGACGCCTGCCGGGAACGAATACAAATATTCTTTTCTACAGGACAAGGATCTGGACTGTTCCTACTAATAACCTCTAACTACTACTGCTCCTGCCCGTGAGTTTTCTAGAAATGGTGGGCCTCTGCTACAGAGAGCTTCGAGTTGACCATGCTTCCATGGAGGCAGCCAATGGAGAGTCAACAGTACAGGCGTCATGGAGTTAAAAGGGCTGGACTAAGAAACCGATATCAGCACCAGCAAAAATATTAATGGCAGCCCCAAACTCAGAGCTCTGCGACTAGTTGGGGCCATGGGTGAGTCATGGCAGCCTATCCTGCTTCGAGAGGTCGCGAGCCTGAGGACTAGAGAACTGCCAAGAATAAAATCGAACTATTTCCAAAAATAATGATTGAAAAATTTGAATCAAGCCCAATAAGCTGAAATCTCTCAATCTATGACACTGATAGAGTCTAATCATTCTTAAAAAACGGAAATTCCACATCAACTTCTCTGAAATAGCCTCAAAGAGGCACCAGAAAAGACCATATTAGCGCAATAAGGATGTAAGTACATCAAAGGAGATCGCCCTCTGATAAAAAAAAAGATTTATATTTATCTGAGGTGTGCAATAATGAAACAATGGGACAGATGTACTAAGCAATTTTGCAATCACAAACCATGCAATTTGTAAAGTTTGGGGATTTGCCACCAGAACATGTCCATTTCCAAAATAAAACAACTTTTTTGCGATCCAGAAATGTTTTTCTGATTCGCAAATTGGTTTTTTTGACACATACCTATCCACAATTTGAAGGGCAGTGGAAGGGGAGTACCTTCCAAATTGTAATTCGGTATGGTATGTGTCAATGGTATGCAACCACATTTGAGGGTGCAAAACATTTACCAGTGACAGATTTCTCAAAGAAAGTGGTAACTCAGTTGCAAAAGGTAAGGGGTACTTTTGATCCCGGTACCCTTTGGGAATCACGTTGGCAGCATGGCGTGGGGGGGGGGGATAATACAGTGGCGAAGGGGACCACTGGCTGCTCTCGCTGATGTTTCCCAGATGGAATTCGGGCTAGTTAAAAACAACAACTAAAAACTTTATGGTAGCTTATAAACCGGTGCCCACACCACAGCCCCCCCACTCCTCTCAAACTGATACTTTCCAGCCCCATGCCAAATGACTTTGTGAGAGCCCGCACATATACACACACCTACAGATAACCTGAAGATCACCCCCCAACCCGCTATCCCCCCCTTATTCTTACTGACCAGGCTAATCCCCTGTTTGCAAAGCGACTGCCACCCCAGGACATACAAAGCTCAAATGCGTCCAACTACCACTGACAGTGTTTGCCTGTGTTCCCGGTTATGATGCATGCGGCATGCATTACACCAATTACCTTGAGAAAAAAAGGATGTATACATCCACTGTGATTGGCGTTGGAAAATGAACAACATTCATATGCAAAACACCCCTGATATTCTTCACTAAGAATTGTGGTAAAAAAAACACAACAACAAAAAACGGCAAGGCACATTCATGCACCAACCAATATGGACATTCAGAATGAAATAGTATTCTGTGGTTACCAGCCTTATATTATGAAGTCTGTTCATTACAATATGAAAGCGGAGCACCACAGGGGAAGGCCCTATTTCACAGGCTATCGCTGACCTCAATGTACCAACAGAGTAAGTATGGAACAGCTTCAGGTTGGCTTTTAACCACACCAGCAGTGAGACAGTATGCAGGTGAGGACCAAAGAAGCCAGAACGGACTTAAGGCGGGAACAAGGAGCATTAATCTTGTGTTAATAAGGACGAGCGAAGGAACAGTAGTTTGGAAGTCTAAAGCAGTGAAAAAAATTAAGCACAAAGAAAAAGAAAAAGTGAAAAGGGTAGAAGAAAAAGTAAATAAAGGTTCACACTCAAGTTAACCACGTGCAAAAACAACAATGCTAAATTTAAAACTATATGTTCTATGCAATGACATCTTGAGCATTTACGGGGCCCAGGGTAAGACATTTTTGTGGGGCCCCTATTTGCAACCAAGAATGTTACCGATTTCCTAGTAATTCTCACTCACATGATGACAAACTATATTGAAGTATACGTTAGATTTCTGAAACCACAGCAAACAAAAATGGTCACAAGATGAAGCTGCCAACTATCTGCTGGCCAAATAGAACAAAAGAATACTCTCTTGAACAAGCAGTCATCATGCCATGTGTTTTTGCACTTGGATTTAGATAGCTTGTTTCCTGCAACAATATTTTAGGTGGAATCAATTGTCTAACCTGCCTGTTCCTCCTTGGTAATGAAAGCACAAACCTCTTCCCATCAGTGGCTCCAGAACCGTTCGTCATCTACACTGATTTCTGCAGTGAACAAAGGCATCGAAAAATAACCTTAGAGTGGCCCAAACAATGTCCTCAAGAGCTTGTCCTTCCAGGTTTCTGACACACTGCTGCTTAATCTGACAGTGAACAGCATATGCCTTTTTTGGCAAGAGGATAAAGATACAAGAGAAGAAGAGGGAAATTCCATCCTAAAGAGGAAGTAAGTTTGGATTAATAAAAAAAATATCTGCTTGCCTTAGGCCTAGACTATGTTCCGCATTGGGGTCATTCAAACTGTGTTTTTTGATTCGCCTGATCAGGGGCGGCCTTAGGCATGTGCAAGCTGTGCACCTGCACAGGGCCGCCAAACCCCAGGGGCCACCACACCAATATATATCCTTAATGTAATAATCCTCTGAGGATTGATACATATTTGCGTGGCGGCCCCTGGCAGGGATTTGGCGGCCTCCGGCTCTGTTCCACTTCCAAACACCCCCCCCCCTCCTCCCCTCCCCCTCTTCACTGGCCTCCACGCTCCACCCCGCCCGGACCCCCTCTTACGGGGCCCCCTACCTACGCTCCCTGCCCAGGGCCGCCATGAGCCTAGAGCCGCCCCTGGCCTGATGCAGTGCTACTTATGCAAAAAAAGCAAAAATAAACGTGTTTTATTGTGTTCTATCTCCATAAATATTGTCAGGATCTTTCTGATTGCAGCTATTAGATCTTCAAATTCCTAGAAGAAGGCTGCGCTAAAGGTCTTTAATCTGCTTCTCTGAAACTGCACTCAGAGTCAATTCCTTCTCAACATATATGACAAACATATAATCAGCCTATTTGACAAAGGATTATTTTAGACATTTCAAAGACGGGTATAATAGCACATTTTAGTAGGAACCATATAGAGGGCCTTTGAGACTGCCCCATGCCTACCTCTTTACAAAAACGAAGAACTTTCAGTCAAAAATTAAATATACAGACACCCACCAGAAGAACGTCCTAGCAACTCAAATGTGGATAACTACAGATATCCCCATCCCCCGCAAAACCCCTCAAATGTAAATCTCTATCCTCCTCAAAGGAAAACCTATAGTCGTATACAAATCGAAAATGTTATCTAGATCCAATGAGAAAAGCAATAGAAACCCACAAAAATATAGAACCTTCCTCAAAAAACTACTGTCAACATTAATTAGGACACTCTAAAAGAATAAGGTAAAACAAATATTACTAAATTTGCAGGTTAAAGACACCTCGAAAGGGGAATTATGGCCATGCCCACAAAAGATCATTAAAATGGCCAAAAAGATAACTACAGCCCCCATAAAACAAACATTTGTAAACGCAATAGATCTGGCATGTTCTGTCAGCCATTTGTCTTTGTAAATTATTGTTGTATCATGATTTTTGCAAAATGTTGTGTTACAAACGTTCTGTGCCTACACCAGTCCAAAAAACTCGATTGGCTAAAAGCAAAAATATTTTGTGGTCACAAAAGCACATATTGCCATAGTTGTATCTGGTATGGTGGTGAACTACTTTGTGTGCGGTAGTGCTCCTTGTGACAGAGCAGAAAGCAGTCACTCACAGTACAGATAGCAAATAGATGAAGTGGGTTGACCCACTGCTCCATGCTGGATGCTGCAGCGGGGGCAAGAAAAGTGTAAGCAATACAATAACAGAATCTATGAAGAATGCTAGTCGAAGGCCCCTAAAAGTAGACCTAATTTATCCTCTCAAAATAAGTCAGATTACAAAAATCGCCAATGATATAACCTCAAATAACACCTATTCGAAGATATGCAATTCAAGCCGCTTGATGACATAATTGTGGGGCATTCACATGCAACCCTAAAAGTGATATTACAAAGGAGACTCCAGTACTCCTCAACCACATGTTTACATGGTTTTGCCCCTCAAATACGTTTTTTTGTTTCTATCCTGGTGACGTATTTGCCCCTTACTGATAGTTTGTCTGGTTTATACATTTATTAAGAACCACTTGCAACTTACACCACTTGGGGGCATATGTAGGTAATTTCATTTTGCGATTCCCAAATAGCGATTTTTAATGAATCGCTATTTGGGAATAGCAAAATGGAATGTAAGTAAAAATTCACCATTTTTTTTGCGAATCTCTGACATTCCTTATTTGCGATTAGCAAATTGCGAATCGCATTTAAGGAATGAGTGTCCCATTCATTCCTATGAGCCAAAAGGCCCATAGGAATGAATGGGGATACATTCTCAAATTGCAATTTTCTGTGTGAAAATCGCAATTTGAGAATCGCAATTCCAAGGGTGCCAGGGTGTCCAAAGGACACCTGTTGCACCCCTGGAATGTGCCTGTAAGTACATGTGGCGCACATACACGCCCTAAGGGCATGTATGTGCGCCACATGGCCCTTTGAATTTAAAAAAAAAAAATCCTTTTTTCGAAGGAAATCACAAAATACCATCTACTTGAAGTAGGTGGTATTTTGCGATTCCTTATGCAAAAATCGAAATTTTTAAATCACCCCTACATAGCAATTAAGGAATCACAAAGTTGTGATTCCTTAAATGCTATAAGCAAAATAAGGAATCGCAATTTTTTGCGATTCCTTATTTTGCTAAGTGGCACCTACATATCAAAACGCCGTTTGTGATTCGCAAACGCCGAAATTCGCCGAATTTTGGCATTTACGAATCGCAACTGGCTACCTACATATGCCCCTTGTTTCTACACATGGCCACAGAGGTCGCCATGATCATAAAAAGTTGGAGTCATGAATGGGGCAGAAGTATTCTTGCCTCTCTCCCACAATCAATGCTCCACTTGAAAGCTTTATAGGGATTGTAGAAAATGCTCTGCTCAGATCAGCTGATGGGTAGAGAACCTGCTGGGGTCTCCAGGCATTAAAGTTGGGGTCCTTCTGGAGCTTCTGATGAGGATACGAGCACAGATTCTGCTTCCAAAGACCAAGGAGTCAATTATGTTAAAAGTCATCATCTGCAATAACCCATGCTATGCTCCAAACAGCATAACACTGCATAGAGTCTAAACAAGATACACCATCAATGCACTCCGAAGACTTATGCATATGTGCAACCCTGGAAGTTGTTTTTTGTCCATACCATACATGGCATTTTTCATTTCTGAAGCAATAGCACCCTCTGCTACCTGGTCAGTTATAATCCAGCACATTGCAATTATTATGGTCAGTTTAAAAAGATGTTTCACTTGTAGAACATGGTTAAAAAAAGTCCAAAACAGTCTAAATTTGAAAGCTACGTGTTGCATATGTCACCAACCATCACATTTCCTATAAGCAAATGCTATGAATAGTAAGCCTTCCATTTCCTAAACTGCACATTAACCCTGTACACTACTCTATTATCACCTATTCTGACAGCATATGTTGTTGAAAAAAGTACACTGTATAAGACAGTAAGAGCCAGCTATTAAGGCTTTTTTTCACGGTAGCAAACATTCTATTCAGAAAATCAAGACATTTGTTAAAGAAAAAAGACCCTTTTGCACTTATCACACCCAAATTGCGATTCTATAACATGTAATTGACTATTGAAAGGGGTGTATTTAGGGTGTCCCATGCAAATAGCGATTTGGAAAGGGATGTATTAATGTTTACCGACCTAAATCTGAAAGGTAGTGCTAAACCCTTCACAAAATGGGAAGGGGTGCCAAGGGTTCCCTTCCCCTTTATTAATGTTGACAAAAACATTTTTAAGAACAGGCAATGGTCTCAAGGAATCTTAAAACAATTTTGTTACATTTCTGATTTTGTTTTAAAATGCATCTTGATTTCCTTTAAGGAAACTAACTGCATTTAAAAAATGTTTGCTTTATTTAAAAGTAATCTGAGGCAAGGTGATCTGACTGCAGCATGCCACCGTCCTTGTGATGCAGCAAATCATAGTGGGTCGCAATTTGCAACCAACCTTATTATTATTCATGAGGTAGGTCGAACTGCAACCCACAGTCCACTATTTTGAGAAATCATCTATTAGTACATAGGTCAATTTGCAAAATATCACACTCGCCGCAAATATATTGGTCACAAATTGTGATCAGTATTTTGCGGCCAGTGTTTACCTCTGGCCCTAAGTTTAGCCTTGATCTGTTTTATACACAGAAACAAAAAAAAATGTTTAAGCATGTTTTTTTGAGTATCTTCCATTTTTAACAAATCTAATCAGGAGAAAGTTTAATATTTTCAAAACACACTGAGACAACCAGTTAACCATACATTTCTTTACATTGAACTAGTAAATTGATCATAAATATACTACTATCGCTAAATTTGCAGGCCTTATATTTAGTCTCAGAAACATAGGTTTCAGAAGTGTGTGGTCCTGTTTTTACACGTATGTGCAGTTTCTGTTTAGACACTGTGTTTTGTAAAGTAGTTTATGTAAGACAGTAAAAGCAGTGTATGACTTTATCATGACTATATCACTCTACATCTCACAATTAGGTTTACATGCCCAGGCTATCATCTGTGTAGTCAGTTGTCATTAACTGATTAGCTTAATTTTGAGGTGGTGTTTTCCCCAGTAAAGGAGGCAACGACGCTCAACATCCTGTGATTCTGGGCAAATCACAATCTCCCCATGGCTAACAAAAATTAATGTGTCCTTATGTAACACAACTGGCGCTGATGTAAAGCCCTCTAATACCTTCGGGTCAAGTTTGTGCTATATTAAGCTCCGGAAAAAAAATACTAAATAAAGTAGAAATGCAAAATAATAAAAATCTCAAAATGTGTTATGAAACAGATTAAAATGTAATAAACAAAAAATTCCACTAAAACGACAAAAATTCAATAAGGGGAACTGGAGTTATGGATTTTTAAAGTTTTAAGTGGCAATACCACCAAGAAGGATATAATGCCAATGAGACTCAATGGTTGCAGTAGACCATAAGTGCAATTGGATGCTGACAGCTATTAAGGGAGGGTTAGATATACTAATCAGGTTCAAAGATTTTACCTTCTGACTTAAGTCCTAAGTCCTCATCCACCATAGAGGTGTAATTCTAAAGCCCCCCAGGACCTAATGGGAGGCATGTAAATCACAGGGTATTGGGCAGAAGCATGAGAGTAGGGTCCAGTCCAGGTCCAGTTCCCACTACTTAGATGGACATTTGCAGGAAAAGGTCTCCTGTAGTTTGTTGTGACCCTGTAGGTTTAACAGGAGGTCAGCCTTATGGCCCTTGGAGTCCACTTCTTTGTCCTGGGTAAATGAGAGTGAGCAGGTCCAATCCTACAGGGCTCTTTTCAGACAGCGTGTTTAGTCCTCTTCTGATCTCCCTCAGGTCCAGGAGTGTTCTAAAGTGGGTGCCTGGAGATGCCACACTTTGGTCATTTTCAAGACGGTTGAAGCCTTCGACCAAACTCAACTTGAGCTCTGAGGGCCGGGTGAGTCTGTTGGAAGGGTACTTGGGTAATCCTAGTGTATTCTCCAACATCTAACTCTACAATCCATTTTGAGGCAGGTCCTGTACGCACAACAGCCGCAGAGACAGACTTCTGGTAGAACAAGGCAGAGTTTTCAGCAACTATAGAGGGGATAGACAAATTTGTTTTGGCATGCAGATTCCCTCCTTTGAAGTGTGCTCCAAATATTATATATAAACCCACCAGTCTTATCAAACAGGATTGACACAGTAATGTCACAAAGGGGCCCACTGGGTTTGGGGCCTGTTTGGCTGAGGGGGCAGGGGGGCGAGGGAAAAGAAGGGCCTTGCCCAAGTGCCAGGTAACATTTGCATGTGACAGGAGAGGCTCCAAGTAACATACCAAAAACCCTAGCAGACCTATAATGCAGGATGTGACATTCAACCAGGATTTGACACTCTAATGTCAAAAAGGATCCCCACAGCCCAACCCTGCATATTTTGTCTGATTCAAATGGCTCATGTCTGACCAGTCAGGACAGCCAATTATTTAGTCCTAGGATCAGGTCTATTCAAATGTTAATAACTGACTAGTAGAAGGTGTAGGGCCGAATGCCGATTTAGCATCCAGAGACATCAATTCCTTTTCCAAAACATTTATTACAAATATGACTTCATCAATGAATTGGGCTTGTAATAAATATTTCAGGAAGTCAAAATATAAAACATGTAGCTGTTTCCTAGCCAGAGACAACATTCATTAAACTTAATATTGCATCCCAATTCTTTCCTATGGAACAGTCAACCCTGTTCAGTTAAACTAGCTTTTAGGGCCTTTTCACAGTAAGGACGTTTAATATTAACTTTTCAAATATCCTACTTATAAATGCCATGGACCGTGCCCTATGGGTAGTCGTTTTTTTTGGGGTGAATTACTATTAAATAAAAGGAAGGTGTAGGTCTGTTGATAGGGGGTTAGTTTGACAGGTGGAATTTAGGGTCACATGTACAACCATTTCCTTTTGCAACTTAATTTTCTGACTCGCAAAATAGGGTTTGTACATTGTAAAATGCATTTTACCGGTCGCAAATGGTCTGATGGGCCGTTTGCGTCTGGCAAAATGCATTGTACATCTGGCCCTTCCTGTTTAAAACTGCACAGCCAGCCTGCAATAGTAGGTCTGAGACATGCTGAACAGTGTCACTGCAGTGGATTGCATAATGAATACTGCACCTTCACTGGTAGCATTTAATTTACATGCCCTGCATACACTTGGTTCCATATACCAGGACTTTGAGGCAAATTTGGTGTATACCAATTTTGCCATATTGAAAGGAGGAGCACAAGCCCCGTACCCATTGTTAGCAGAGGCAAAGTGCACTGAGTTCTATAGCCGGTAAAATTAAGATTAAGCTAAAAGGTAAAAATAACTCTGAGGTGACCCTGCAGAAAACGCAAATTTCCAGCTGAGACCAAATGACAACTTTCTTTCCGCGAGTCCTATAATCTGGCATCGTATATCACTCGAGTGCCAAGTAATGTCTTGTTGAGCAAGTATCAGGCCTAGCGGTAACAGTGCCTTTGCAGAGTGGTTCACTTCTTTGTCTTTAAATGTGTGTAGAAGAATGGATTTTGGAGTATAGGAGATTGGTCAAACTAGTACCCATGCCAGAGTGTCAAGTACGCTTCCTGAGAAGCACTGGATCATTGTGCAATCCCAAACAGTGCGGAGAAAGTATCTGTTGAGATATAGCATCTCAAGAACATTGTGGAGGTTTCAACTATAGGCCCATTTACCTGCTGCCTTTTTTCTCAAAAGTTCTTGAAAAGGACGTTAACTTAGTATTAACGGAATATGTGGAAGTGAACCATGTCCTCCATGGTAGCCAGTCAGGTTTCAGAGGCTCTCTTAGCACTGAAACAGCGCTATTGGAAGTCTCAGAAATTATTAAAACACAGCTGGATAAAGGGTGTAGCGATGTGGCGATATTACTGGACCTGTATGCAGCCTTTGATACCGTGCCCCACGACCGCCTCTTGCATAGATTGTCAGAGTGTGGTTTTGGGGGCAGGGTATACAAATGGTTCTCCTCTTTTTTGAGTGAGCGGCAGCAGGAAATTTGGTCCCCTTCCCTATCAGCCGCAATGCCACCCATGAAGGTGGGTGTTCCACAGGGTGCAATTTTGAGCCCTGTGCTCTTTAACATTTATATGGCCCCCCTTGCTTTCTTAGCAGAGTCGCACGGTGCGAAGATTATCTCCTACACAGATGATACGCAACTGCTGTTCACGTGCGAGAAAGGGCTGAACTTCAGAGGGTGTGAGATTAACAGATGTTTGTCTGAGGTCTTTTCTTGGATGCGATTCAACCAACTAAAGTGCAATACAGAAAAATCCAAAATCTTTTTGGGCTGTCCTCCATGTGAGGAGTGGAACCAATGGTGGCCCGGTACATGTCTCCCCCCTCTGCTCCAGTTAGTTTGGTAAAGAACTTGGGAGTTAAATTGGATGCTAATTTAGCGATGAAGACTCAAATGCCTTTCGAGCTTTCCATGGTTCTGGTGCGGTTTATCTGAGAAGGAGGATCCAACATTACAAGCCCCAATGGTCATTGACGTCTTCAGGGTAATCCCTCATGTTCATCTCTAAGTTTGCCTATTCTTGGGCAGGGGGACGTTCTTTTCAGGTTTTAGCAGCACATCTGTGGAATGACTTGCCCTTACATCTCAGACAGGTTCAGAACTTGTTGCTTTTCAGGATACAACCAAAAACTTGGTTGTTTCAGCAATAGCACTCTGGTAGGCAAGGTTGAGTTCATCTTGTTGCGGTTTCGGTGGTTTAAGTGCCGGGAAACTCTATATGAGAAGCTGTGCACTTTATAAATACCTATTTTCATTTCATTTCATTCACATCATATTTTGTAAAGCTGGGCTCACGGGCAATATACTATATGGAGATTTTCGAAGTGGATGAGGTAGAGTGTGCAGGAATATCCACCTCACCAAAATAGATTACGGTATCTTGTTAATCTGCTCAAAACCAATTGTTACTTTTGTGGCAGGTGGAAGATCTGCCAGAAGCTTGCCTGAGTATAGGAAAATGGACCCCCAATTTCCATCTCACTGTGCAAAATGCTGGATCTGTGCTTGAGACATATAACCATTCTCTAAGGACCAGTAGGAGGGAGGTCCAGTAGTATGAAACTAAGGGCCTGATTTCGACTTTACAAACTGGTTACTTCATCACAATGGTGACAGATATCCGGTCTCCCAAAATATAAATCCCATAGGATATTTTGGGATTTATATTTCGGCGAATGGGATAATCATCACCGTTGTGATGGAGCAGCCCATTAGCCGAATCTTAAATCAGGCCCCAAGTCTGGCATGTTAAGTCCTCTATCATGTAGATTTATAGCATTATTCCTGGCAGTATAAGGGTGTCCCAAAGTCCCACAAGAATCTCCACAGCATGGCATTAAGGGTGCAAAGCTACAGGAACACGATGAGAATTGCTTTGGAGAAGACATCACAAATTTGGTAGGGAGATAATTTAGACAGTAGGGACATGTCTGGTCAGTGACAGAGAGAGTGCACACCAGTGATCCAAGTGAATGCCGTGAATCTACTTTGTCCTGAAGAAGGTGGGGTAAACCAGCTGCACACCACAAAAATTCTGCATTGACAACTTGCAATATATAATTTTAGAATCGGTGTAATATGATTGTTTGTGTTTATTAACTTATTGTGATATTGTTTTTTATATCGGCCCATGGAACAATAAGCAACATTATGATTTAGACTAATAAAATTTGATTATTATGTATATATAGTACAGTACCGAAAGGGTGTTAACATATAATGAGAGATGGATTTTAAAGGATATGATGATTTTTAGATCATGAATTGTGCTTGATAGTATTCAATTTGATTACATTTTAGATTTTTGTGAGATACTATGACATTGTGATATTTTATATATTAAGACTTTATTTTATAAGATTATTTAATAAAAGACAGATATTTTTGCATCAAATAGGTCTCTCTGTATGGATGGGTGGATGAAAAATTGTTGTATGATTATCTCCCGAGAAAGAAGAGGGTTGATGGGTGTGTTACCACGTATGTGATTCAGAAAGAGGGACTCATCATTGTTGTGAAATATCTAAACCCTGTCCCTTTTGTTTGAAGAGTTCCTCCCATATATTATTGGAGTTAATCTATCAGGGCCACCATTATTGGGCGAGATAGTTGCTGCAAACCTATTATATGGACACCTAGCTACTTGAAACCATGAGATTAGCATCCAAGGTCTGTTCACACAGTGGGCTGCATACATGTAAGAGGATACAATCAGTCCAATTGCCTTCAAGTACCAACATTGCACGGACACAGTTGTGGAGCTGCATTACACAGTGACTTCCTACAGCAGGTTGGCTAAAATATATAAGAATATCATCTACATCTAGGGAGTCTGTCCTCTGTTGCCTTCCCACTCAAAGTCAGATATCTCCTCACCAGTTCTCAAGATCAGAGCCATGGGCTTTATGGCAAGGTGAAGGAGCAGCAAGAGATCACCTTTATGTATTTAAAAAAAGTATATCATTGTGTACCTAGCTAAGCCATATTTATGGAATTTATAGTAAAATACAGGAATTGTTAAATTATTCTATAACACTAAAGGGTATCCTGCATCCAGGAGTATTGTTGAAGACTCGTGTCTTACGGGCTACGCCCTCCTTTTTGGAAACCAAATGGTTTTCTTTGTTAGTCCCTCACCAACTCTATTAGTGGCATGCGTCATCATCTGTCGCATCGTGGTCACTAAAAAACAGGATGGGCTTGAACATATTCCAGGGAACACTCTAGTGATAACTATAGCCCAGGGTCTTGTAGAAGAACAAAAATACCTTAAACAACCAAGGTATCATGTTACCCTGTTAGTCTGTCGACATGTTTCAGCCATCAATATAATGGCCTCCTGCGTCCAGGGTTTTTATCAGGACAACATAATGCCCTGTAGTCTGCTTTATGTCTACCTATCTATTTAGGTGGGACAAAAAACATGCAAGACAAACATGGACTTGTAGGGTTTGCTCACCCAATTGTTGAGGAAATTATATTTTGATTTTCTATTTGGGAACCATATAATGCAATATGGGGAGAGGTCTGGGGCATTATATCCCCACATTGGTTTTCTAGTCATACTTGAACAACACTATTGAAAGGGATACCTTGGTTGTTTAATGTATTTTATATTGCTCTGCAAGGGCTATACTTCTTTCTGAAGTGCTCCCTAGAATATGGTCAAGCCCATCCTGTTTTTAGGGACCAGGATGCGACCCGTTGATGAAGCATGCCGCTAAAGAGTGGGTGATGGTCTAACCAATGAATCCATTTGGTTTCCAGAAAGCAGGATGTAACACGTAAGACACAAGTCTTCAACAATACTCCTGGGTTTGGGATACCCTTCTGAACTCTTGCAATGTTATTCCGGTATGGAAGTACCCCTTTTTGACATGGTCACCCCCACTTCTTGCCTGGTATTTAACACAATTTTGGAAGACATGCATAGGGCTCCTGCTATCCAGGTCCCTCCTGCCAGATTTATTTCCTTGAAACTGTACAACTGTTCTCCAAATTGGCAATGCCTTTAGCATCCCTGTAAGTCCCTAGTAAATGGTACCCTTGATACCTAGGGCAGAGAGGCTAAACAGGGTTCCTAAGGAATACAGCATGTATTGTGCCACCCTAAGGGACCCCTCAGCACACTCATACAAATTGATATTGCAGGCTGTGTCACATAGTGCAGAGAAAAGTTGAAACCCGACATGGCACACTTGCTGTGTGCCATGTCTGCAGACACTGCAGATAATATAAGTAAGTCACCCATATAGCAGGCCTTAAAACCTTAAGGGAAGGTGCATTACATTACATGTGAGAACATATCTGCATATGCAGATATGCTGCTGTGATGTCCCTGTTGATTCTAGGACACTGCCAGTGAACAGGGAAGCCATCTTGAGTATATGTACTAAGCATGGGGATTATGAGTTTCCCAGCTACATAATGGCTTCACTGAAACTAGAGATGTTTGGTATCAAACATCTTGTATGAATAAGCCCACACTGATTCCAGTGATGGAGTTAATAATATATGAACCCAGAAGACACCTTAGAGGTGCCCCATGAAAACCTACCATGCTCTAGTGTACTGGCTGACTGGGGTAGACTAGCCTGTCCCCCTGTAGGTGAGAGCCCGCTCTCTGAGGGCAGAAACAAAGCCTTTTCCACCGCGAGGTGTATGATGGACATCAGCACCACAGAGACCTACTTTCAAAATAGCCCAGCTGTCCTGATTTCTGTACCAACAAATAATCAGGTGGGGAGGGATCACTTGTCCTGCGTGAACCAGGGTATGCAGGAGATCGTACAATGGTGTCTCCAAATAAAAACCCTCATGCACGTGTTGGGTAGCGTGGTAAGCGGTATATCTTGGTTCTCCGCTCTTTGAACACGTGTGTGCATAATCATCGGGTTAGTTTCGGTATGCAGCCTCCACCAGGAGGATCTTACCCTCGGTAAAAACAGTAGTGACCCAGTGATGTGGAGGGAGTGTAGAACAATTAAAAATCCCCCGAAAACCCAGTAGTAGGAATTTTATTAAGTCTGGGTTCGGGTGGATCCCATTTAGGGGAATGCTCAAGTGGCGTGCGCTCTATTGAAAAGATAAGGTTCTCAGGACGCACTAGCATTCAAAAAGATTTAAAATGGCCGACATGTTTCAGCCCTCTATGCCGGGAATCGGACTTTAGGGCTTTCTTCAGGACCCGTGGTGAAAGGTGAAAGTGATACTAGTTTACTAAATTATAGCAAGCAAGTGTATAGAAAAGGGAAATTTTCAACCTGTTTCTTTTTTTCAAGGTCACGATGTACCTGAAATGCACATCAGTTACACCTCCTTCGGGTGTGACAAGGGCTTCGAGGGGGCTAACGCTCCTCTCCTCGCGCCTCGCGTTGCGCTGCAGCTGCCTCTT
Organism: Lissotriton helveticus; assembly: GCF_964261635.1. NCBI lineage: Eukaryota > Metazoa > Chordata > Amphibia > Caudata > Salamandridae > Lissotriton > Lissotriton helveticus. The sequence continues at coordinate 1,502,998,753 of NC_136061.1, forward strand.
GGGACCCGGAAGTACCCTCAGCCGGCGAGACTGACAAACGCGAGGGCCTTTAACGCATGGAGCCCAGCAGACCCATCTACTCTGCACCAGAGCGCCCCAACCCTGGTACCTGAGAATCGACTGTCCTTCCAGGACACTTGTGACCCGACCCCTCCTGTTGGGTACTTCTGGACTTGTCCCCAATTCCACCTCTGCAGCCTGTTTTTTTTTTTTTTTACTTTATTTTTCAGTTTATGTAACATATACAAAAACACCCAATTGGCATTGCTACAACGCATGTATACAGTTTAACAACCTCCTTATGGCAATTAGGAACACAGGTATCATCCAGAGAGGTACGGACACATGAGGAACAGCAGACTAGCAGGTAAATAAATAACAACGTGAGGAAGCAGCCAACCACAGCACAACTCCCGGTGATAGATAACTCTAGTGGTCCCCCCCTCCCTCACCATCAGACCCCGACCCCACTAGAGAACACATCTCGCCACGTGCACCATCAGACTCGCTCTGGGAAGACCGCCCCTCTGCAACCTGTTTTTAGGTGCTTTCAAAATATATTAACAATCATGACTGAAAGAACACATTTTGCCATCTTCACCCCGAGGGAGGTACAATCGAGCAAAGTCCCATCACTTTTTTCCAACTCTGTTGTCATCTTACGAAAGTGGATTCACCATAGGCAAAATAGTCAGACACATTTCAATAGGGGAAGTCAAACATGAACAGCTAGTTCACGTCTTCTCTAAGTGAAACCCATTCAATCCGCCAAATATTTCTAGCACCTTTTGCTTCATCAAAGAGGTGTAGGCTGAGTTTCGAATCATTGAGTGAGAGGAAGCTAACAAGCAGGGGCGGCCTTAGGCATGTGCAAGCTGTGCACCTGCACAGGGCCACCAAACCCCAGGGGCCACCACGCCAATATATATCCTTAATATAATAATCCTCTGAGGATGGATACATATTTGCGTGGCGCCCCCTGGCAGGGATTTGGCGGCCTCCCGCTCGGTTCCACTTCCAAACACCCTGACCCCCCTCTTCACTGGCCTCCGCGCTCCGCCCGCCCGGACCTCCACTTCCAGGGCCCCCTACCTACGCTCCCTGCCCAGGGCCACCATGAGCCTAGAGCCGCCCCTGTAACAAGGAGATGTTGTACCACAGTAATTCCTTATTTGACCTCATAATTCACATTTTGAAGACTTCTTTTAAAACAGTTGTAGCACTCAAGGTGTGGTACCACTCACGCAAGACTCAAAAGACCTTCTGTTCATGTACTTTTCTATAACACGTTATTACCATACGCTGGTGTTCCAAATTCTTTTCACCAACAATCAAAATGAACTGAACAAAGAGTTGGGCACTTACCACAAGCTCAATCCCCACGTCTTTGGTAAAACAACCTGGTGATTAAGTGTATTGTACTTAATATCTGACTTGAATTGCAATGAGCATCGTGGGTTCTCAGGTTACCAGTACATTTCTGCAGACTTGTTGCACCTCGACCTAGTGATGAGCTCAAATGCTATGAATTGATTTCAAAGACCAAGAAAAGGGAGGCTGGAGTACATCTCAGTGTTAGTTAATTGATTGTTTACATGAGTACCAACACAGCTACCACAAGCTCTTTGGTCTTGAAGGAACATTGTCAAACAATGAATTACATCAGGATGTATTCAACCCTTTTTCAAATTTTTTAGATCTCCAATTGATCGCTTTCTTCTTCATATTGCAAAATTTGTGCTCTGCAATATGGTGAAGGATGGATTTTTTTCTATTAATCTCAACAACTGGTAAGTACTTTGGCACATTTCATTAAAAAATTTATTTTTTTCTTTGCCATTGCAGAAAGGGAGCAGCAACAGGGCATTTGGCTATGGTCTAGCTCCATAATGACGGAGCTAGTTTAAGTTAGATGTACTTGTGTACCCATCCAATGGGGATTCGACTTGGCAATTCCAGCTGGCCCATGGTTTTGAAATGTGGCTACGACGAATTGCATATGGTCGTCTCTGTATATAATAGCAGAAAAAAGCTCAAAAACGTTGCAGTGCAGATTAATCAGAGTTGGCCCACAATATCTCAAGCACTTGTGACATTTTTCCTTTGTATAATGCTTGGATTTTTCAGAATCCCATTGAGTTTAATGATGTAACATTGATGACAGCACCCCACTATGAAAATGATTCCAGCACCACTGATATGCACTGTCTCCAGTACAGAATTTTTCAGCTACAAATCATTGTTTTCAGGTGTGCTAGACTAGCTGAACAAAAGTAGTAAAACAAGACTGAGAATTAATTGGGTGGCACACTTAGTGCTGCAGGCCCACTAGTATCATTTGCCCTGGATACATTCAGTACCACTATACTAGGTTATTTCCTAGAAGTAAATTACATGTGCCAATTTGTTCAAAACTAGTTTTACCATTTTTAAAGAGAGATCACAAGCACGTTAGCATTGATTAGCAGTGCTAAAGTGCACAGAGTGCTAAGGCCAACAAAATCGAAATTCGGAAAACAGGAGGTTGAAGGCAAAACGTTTGGGAGTGACACTGCAGAGGGGAAGGTCCAACAGAGGCTATAACACCCAGAATGCATTATTTTATTGCAAAAGAGTCTAGGAACGGCCACAGTGTCCATTATGACCTGGGCAGCGGTGGTCACCATAAGGAGATGGAAGACAAAACACATTGTTTTTCCCCAACAAAAGAATCCCAAATATTGCCAAGAATTGCAGTTTGGATGTTGAGCTGAGTTTCTCACTAACACAGGCCCCATCCTGTGCAATTTGCAATATGAAGTTGCACATTCTGCATTCCATACAACCTGGTCTAATAACCTACAAAGCACTAAGGGATGGGCCATATGCCTGCCTTTTTAGTCTTGATAGTTGAGCCACTATCTTCAGCAGGGGTGCCCAGCCTACGTCAGAAAGGGCCACACCTTAGCCAGATTTTCGGGTAGCCACGTAAAAAAACTAAATGTGCATGAAGTGAGTCCAAAAACGTCTAATTTATATAGGCATTGGTGGGCCAGAAAATATGCCATGGATCCCATTGGCCTACATTGGGCACTCCCTATCTAGAGCCTTAAATAGGCATACTGTCTGTACATTTGGAAGACCAAGTGTGCCACTGAAAGGGCATGCATGACAGTGCAGTCTTATTTTACTACACTTATTCCTTCCAGGGTTTAGTTCATGGCTGGCCCATGTGCTCTCAGGTGGGCCGGATCTATGCCAGATTTTCAGGATAACCCCAAGTAAATGGATTCCATTTACATTCACATGTAATAAAAATTATCTTATGTGGACAGCCTAAAAATCTGGGGTGAGTCCCAATCACCTGGACATACATTGGACACCACAGCAGGGTCGGACTGGGAACCAAAACCGGCCCTGGCAAAGTCCTCGGCCAGTCTACCCTCCCACCCCACCCCCCTGGGAGGGTTGTGGGTGCCTCCGAGCTCTTTGTCTGGGCCGGATTTCGGCGATTTTGTTACAGGGCAGATTTTGCAGCTATGCTGCAAAAACGGCCCTGTAACAAAAACGGCCCCCAGGGGCCCCAAACCGGCCCCCACCCGTGCGGCGCACCGGGGGATTGCCCGGTGCCCGCTATGGCCAGTCCGGCCCTGCACCACAGCCATATAACGTACGAAAGTGAAATAGGTAAAGTAGGCAAGACAAGGAGAGGGAAAAGTGGACTGGTGCACCATTTAACCAGGAGATACTGAAAGTGCGAAAAATAAAACATGGTGGAGCGGAACATTGGAGGGAGTGACAAAGAGGAATGAAAGAGGGGAGCAGAAGGGTAGTGAGGAGATGACCATTCATCGAGTCTTCTGTGAGCACCCAGTTCAATCCTCATCAATCTTCCGAAAAGAATTAAAAAAGTAAAGAAAGAGGTTTCCAACGAAGACGAAGTTGGTGAGATAGTTCAGATGGTCAGCACAGCTACTGCAGAATCTCTCTGCAGCTATGAAATCGTGGGTTTGACTCCCTCTGGCCGCCTGCTGGCCACTGGATCTCGACAGTGTCAGGAATCAACAAAACTTTGAACATGAAGAGTTACTTACTTAAAAAACACATTGCTAATGTGGCATACAGAGCAGCTCCTCCCCCCCAGTGCTTGCAAACAGCAGTCATCCGGTTACTGGTTACAACGTGACGAGCAGGCGATATTTGCTCAAGGATTTTTAAGGAAAGAACGTCCTGGGACCAGGGGTGTAGCTTTAGAGGGGGTGGGGTGTGTAAGGGTGTTACGCCCCTCTGATAAATGTATTCTGTATTAAATAGTTGGGTACAGGTGCTTTAAGTCGGGTATGGTGAGCTGTCTGTTGGATTTCTCCTGGGATATCTACATACATACACATGCAGACAAAAACACACACACACTCTTCTCATTTTTAAAGGGCTTAAAAATGGTTCTTTTACAAGTATTCCTCACAATCCGCACTCCTCTCTCTCCCTCCCTACTGCTCCTAAAGGCCCCCTTCCTGCCCCCCCTTATATAATCTATACGTGATTGTTGGGGAATCTGACGCTCACCCCCCCCCCCCCCCCCCCCCCACCCCCAATCTTACTGACCAAGCTACGCTCCTGCCTGGGACCGAGTCTCTATTTGTACATCTAAGTGTACAGAAGCGTAAACTCACAAGGCCCCACTGCTTAATTCTTGCAGGGGCCCACATTTGTTTTCTTATACGCAAGGGTTGCTGAATATCCGTCTCCTCCCACCTTCTGTCTCTTCATCTTGCTTTTACAGTCTGATGTAAGTCAAGACCTTTTAATTTTACTAAAATGACACATATATTTTCTTACAGGGGTTTTCAGCCAGTCCTCTTCATTAGCTGGTCTGTTGTTCGGTCATTGACATTTTTGTTACACATTCTATGTAATACAGCATGGGGCAATGATCCAGCCCACTTCAGCCATTCACTAACTTTACTGTGAGTGACGGCATTCTGTCCTTTCCACTGTCGGGTCGTAGAGTCGCCCCACTGCATCAGCTGTAAGCTGAATGCAAAAAAAAAAATGTACAATAACCTTAGTTATTATCATTTTGTTTTTTACAACCAGCTGAAGTCGGGGGGGGGGGTCTGGGCTCCCCGCGCGTCACAGGGGAAGGAGTGCTGGCTGCACCTAAAGTGCGCATGATGCTTTGACCGGCCCTCTTGGTCCAGCCAAAGTGTCATGCACACTTTGCATGTTCTCCACCCAGGATACATTACATCCGGGGTGGAGAACATGCAGAGCCTGCCAGTCTCTGTCTGAGCACCGAACCACGGTGCTCAGACCAATCACAATGCTGCTGAGGTGGCGTTGTGATTGGCCAGGGGATTCTGGCAGGCTGGGTGCTTCCTGCCGAGTGGAGAGGAGGAAGGAGAATGAAGAGGTGGCCGCTGCAGTCGCAGAGAAAGGGTAAGTGTTTTTTTTTTAATTAGAAATTTCCTCCCCTCCCTCCATCCTCCGTCCCCGCCTCACCACCCCTGGTTGGTAGGAGCCGCTACTGGTTCTTTCACAAGAAGAATCTGAAATATACAGATATGCATCACGCACTCCGTGAGTTCCTCCTTCTTAGGAATATACCCCCTGATGAAGGGCAGGGACTGGCCCGAAATGCATTGGAGATATCAGTCACCTTGTTAGAAGACTGCCATTGATGTACATGGTGTATTTTTCACACGTGATGTTAACAATTGCAACTTTGAGAGAAAAAAATGTACTTTGAAGAAGAATAAATGTCATCAGAACTACATTTTGAACGTTTGTAAAAGAATTTTAAAATTTTGATTTCCATTTGGAATCCAGCAGTGCACTGAAGGAATGCTTCCCTGGGGGATAGCGCAACAGTTGTCTTTCACAGGAAGCACATAAAGTTCCCTTTAGCGCTAGGGACTAAAATGACAATGTGTGTTTTTTTCGACCAAAAATTGATTTATATATTTTTAGACATTTTTAGATTGTGGAGGGGGGCTGGCAGCTTCCAGCAATAAAGCGAAAGCCTTGACAAAACAAAGCAAGCAGTGACAAAGGCAAAAGCCTGACAGCCAACGCCAGACCTCTTGGCTTTACCAGTGCTTGTTCATCCTTGCTTTCCCCTTTTGTCACCTTTTTCCTACCTTTCTGTTCCTTCTTTTTTCTCCATGTTCTGCCTGTCTCTCAAAGTCCCCACAATGAGTGCCGGTGGCCACCACCTCCAAGCAGGCAGAAATGAAGCACTGCTAAATGCAGAAACTCTACCTCCTGGTATATATAACACATATACACACACACACATATATACACACACACTCACACATATATATATAGCCACGTGATGAAGATTGGTACATCAATGCTAATACCCCTAGTCCAGCACTCCTTTTCTCTTGCTACATTCATACTATACAAATACCATTGTATAGATACACAGATGAATGATTGTATACATAGACAGATGAATGAAAGAATTAAGTGTTTTTAGACAGAGTTAGAAACTAAACAGGACCAGAGCAACTTCCCAGAGCTGCCCAAGTCACATGCTCGGGGTCTGTACAGCAAACTTTATACATTAATGCTGAACTCAACATTCTTCTCCACGAATCACAGAGACCTGATACCACCCTATGGCCTTCTACAGCACTATGCACATGCCTTGTTGGGCACAGGAGAGATGTAGCACTTTTACTATGATAATGTCCTGAAGGATTTCCCAGTGAAGTGCCACATTTCCTGGCCAGAAGATATATTAGGGAGTATCAGTAAACTTTACTTTACTTTACTTTGTGGATTTATTGAGCGCATACGAATCATCACCGAAAGGGATCTCTCGCCGCTCTACCAAGAGGGAGATAGTGAGGATGTATATTTAAAAGAGCCATGTCTTTAACAGTCTCTTAAAGTTGGTTAGTTCACCGCAGGACCTGAGATTTTGTGGAAGCATATTCCAATGGCTAGCTGCCAAATAGGAAAAGGCTCTACCGCCATTATGTGCCCTCCGTATTTTCTGGGTGCACAGAAAGTTGGAATTGCTGGATCTCAATTGTCGGGCCGGTTGATACCACCTGAGTTTATTCCTAAGGCAGGCCGGACCTTTTCCCTGTAGTGATCTAAAAACTACACAGAGTATCTTAAAGATAGCTCTTTTCCTCACCGGGAGCCAGTGTAACTGATGCAGAAGCGGGGCTGATGGTGTCCTTGCCGGTTTGTTGAGGGCAAGGCGGGCTGCCGAATTCTGCACTACCTGGAGTCGAGATAAGAGATCTTCCCTTGCTCCCACCAGCAGCGAGTTTCCATAGTCCAGACAACTCACCAAGAGTGACTGGATGAGAGTCTTCCTTGCTGACAAACGGATCCAGGGAAAGACCTTCCTAAGCATCCTCATGGTGCCGAAACAGGAGCCTGAGACTGTCTTGACCTGTTCCTCCATGGATAGTTTGTTATCTATCTTGATTCCCAGGTTCTTCGCATAGCTCCTAGGTGCCGGGGCTTCGCCCAACTCGGTGGGCCACCACTCCGGGGACCAAATGGCTTTCGCCTTCCCAAACAGCAAGATTTCAGTTTTTGAGGAGTAAAGCTGTAAGAAGTTCCTTCTCATCGAAGTAGCAATGCTAGACATGCAGCTTCTGAACCTCAATTGGGTGGATATGATGTCCTTCCCAATGGGGACGATTAGCTGCGTGTCGTCCGCATATGAGATGTCTGAAAGCCATAGCCCCTAATGATGTCGGCCAATGGGGTTACATACACATTGAGCAGGGTCGGACTGAGCACAGATCCCTGTGGTACGCCCTTGTCTACCTTGATGGTTTGTGATACGAAATTATCTAGCTGGATACTCTGGGTGCGATCGGAAAGAAAACTGAATCCACTTGAGACCCCTACCCTTCACCCCAATCCCCCTCAGTCTGCCTAGCAGCGTCTTATGTGAGATGGTATCAAACGCTGCTCACAAGTTGAGGAGGACTAGTGTTAGAAAGGCGACCCCGGGGGAGGCAGAAGATGTCTGACTGACCACCCCTAGGTCCACCTCTCCGTCAAGAAGTAGCCGAGCGTTACTGAGAGGCCTCCTGGGTGAGGGCCCTCTCCTAGGATCGCACAGCAGAGTAACCACACACTACAAATGGACACCACACCAGAGGTCGAGTTCGTAAGCTTTATCAGGAAATAAAGGCCGCTGGTTCCCAGCGATATGCACAAGTAGACCGAGGGGTCTGTAAAGTCTCGAAAAAGGGGGGTCAGGGAAGCGGGACAGTCTCGGTTGGGGTGTATGAAGGGATACCCTGCGCACAGCTCTCAATCCTCGAGCCGGGGGTTCCGAGAGGTTGAGCCGCGGCAGCGCCAGCCGGCTCTCAAGATGGTTCGGCAAAGGTGGGCCGCGGCAGCGCCAGCAGGCTCTGAAGATGGTTCGGCAAAGGTGGGCCGCGGCAGCGCCAGCAGGCTCTCAAGATGGTTCGGCAAAGGTGGGCCGCGGCAGCGCCAGCAGGCTCCCAAGATGGTTCGGCAAAGGTGGGCCGCGCCAGCGCCAGCAGGCTCTCAAGATGGTTCGGCAAAGGTGGGCCGCGGCAGCGCCAGCAGGCTCCCAAGATTGTTCGGCAAAGGTGGGCCGCGGCAGCGCTAGCAGGCTCTCAAGATGGTTCGGCAAAGGTGGGCCACGGCAGCGCCAGCAGGCTCCCAAGATGGTTCGGCAAAGGTGGGCCGCGGCAGCGCCAGCAGGCTCTCAAGATGGTTCGGCAAGGTGGGCCGCGGCAGCGCCAGCAGGCTCTCAAGTTCTCTTCAGGTTCCAGGAAATGAGTTCTTCTGGGGTCGGCCGTGACAGCGTCAGCAGGGCTTTCCAGTCCAGGATACAACTGCCGTCCTACTCCGGGGCTGGCCCAGATATAGGACTGGAGTCCTTTGATGTCCGGACCCTCGCGCCTGGGGGTCAGAGGGGCCGGGAAGATGGTGTCCAGACACCCAGCAGGGGGGTGGGGCCAGCACCCAGGGATGCCGGGGGCGATCGATACCAGGCGTCCGGGGACGGTTGGAGGGTCATCGAAACTCCCCTCCTCCGGGATCTGTCGAGTGGCCACTCGACCACCTGGGTAGATCTTGGCGCCTCGATGTCTGGGCTTCGCTGGGCCTGGGCCGGGGCCGGAGCCACGTGGTCGTGATGTGGTGGGCCCAAGATGGAGTCAGGCGCGGCCTCGTGCTTAGGTCGTGAGGGGCCCACGATGGGGCCAGGCCGGCAGGGGGGGGTCCGGGATGGTGACCGGACCAGCAATGTTGGGGCATGCAGTGTCGGGCAAAAGGGCTGCCTGATGCTGGGTGGAGGGCCGATGTCGTCCTGGGCCCGCCATGCGGGAGGGGTAGGACCACGCCATGAGGCCGGGTCCAACACGCGTCCCCCCCAGCTGAAGGCAGGGGAGAGTCACCCATCTTCTTGGGGATTCTCCTCGCCGAGGCGGAAGAATCTGGAGAGGCCGTCAGCATTGGCGTGGTCGTTGCTGGGGCGATGCTCCACAGTGAAGTCCATCCCTTGCAGGGAGATGGACCATCGCAACAGTTTCGGGTTTTCTCCCAGCATCTGCATCAACCACCGCAGGGGCCGGTGGTCGGTCTGGACCCGGAAGTGGGTGCCGAAGAGGTAGGGCCGGAGCTTCCTTAGGGCCCACATGACGGCGAAGGCTTCCCTCTCGATGGTGCTCCAGCGCTGTTCTCTGGCTAGCAGCCGCCGGCTGATGAAGGCAACGGGAAGGTCGATTCCCTCAGACTTCACTTGGGAGAGGACCGCCCCAATGCCGTGCTCCGAGGCGTCGGTTTGGACCACAAACTCTCGGCTGTAGTCGGGGGCCTGGAGCACAGGGGCGGTGCACATTTCAGTCTTTAGAGTCTCGAAGGCTGCTTGGCACTCTGGGGTCCAGCACGCCTTCTGGGGTAGCTTCTTGGAGGTCAGTTCTGTGAGGGGCCCCACAATGCTTCCATAGTCTTTGATGAAGCCCGATAGTATCCTGTGAGCCCCAGGAAGGCTCGGACGGCTGTTTGGGTGATTGGGGGCTCCCAGGCCCGGATGGCGTCAATCTTTGGCTGGAGGGGAGCCACCCGGCCGCTTCCCACCTGGTGTCCCAGATACGTCACGGACCCTTGGCCGATCTGGCACTTGCTGGCCTTTATTGTTAGTCCGGCCCGTCGGAGGGCCGACAGGACCTCCCGGAGGTGGGTCAGGTGTGCATCCCAGCGGAGGCTGTACACCGCAATGTCGTCTAGGTAGGCGGCGCTGAACTCTTCTAGCCCGGCCAGCACTCTATTCACGAGTCTCTGGAAGGTGGCCGGGGCGTTTTTCATGCCGAAGGGCATCACCTTGAAATGGTAGTGGCCATCAGGGGTCGAGAAGGCTGATCGCTCTTGCGCTCCAGGGGTGAGGCCGATCTGCCAATACCCGGCCGTGAGATCGAAGGTGCTGAGATACTTCGCAGCCCCCAGGCGATCGATCAGTTCATCCGCCCGGGGGATGGGATGGGCGTCGGTCCTGGTGACGGCATTCAGCCCCCGGTAGTCAACACAGAACCGGAGCTCCGGGGGCGTGCCAGGGGCGGCGGCTTTAGGGACCAGGACAACTGGGCTGGCCCACGGACTGTCGGAGGGTTCGACTACCCCCAGCGCTAGCATCTTGGCCACCTCGGACTGGATGCAGGCCCGAACTCGGTCGGGCACTCGGAAAGCTCGGTGTCTTACAGGCGGGCTGTCTCCGGTGTCTACATCGTGGACACACCACCGGGTGACTCCGGGGGTGAGGGAAAACAGATCTGCAAACTTCCCCAGCAGCTGCCGGCAGTCATGGTGCTGCTCCGGGGTCAGGGTGGAGGAGAGCATGACCCCTTCGATGGAGCCGTCCTTCTCAGTGGTGCTCATGAGATCTGGCAACGGTTCGGAGTCGTCTTCAGCTCCTTCATCGGTCGCTAATAGCAGACTTAGTTCAGTGCGGGCAAAGTGCGGCTTGAGCCGGTTAGCGTGTAGAACCCGGAGGGGGTTCCTGGGGGACTCCATGTCCACCAGATAGGTGACGGGGCTCTTGCGCTCCACCACTCTGAAGGGCCCCGTCCACTTGTCTTGGAGGGCACAAGGTTCAACCGGGGACATGACCCAGACCTGCTGGCCCGGTTCGAATTCGATGGACGAGGCGTTCTGGTCATACCAGCGTTTCATCTCCTCCTGACTGGCTTCAAGGTTGGCTTCGGCAAGTTCCCGGAACTTCCGAGTCTGGTTGCGGAGGGTCAGGAGGTACTGGTAGACATCTGGTGGAGCACCTCGGACAGCCGTCTCCCAGCCTTCTTTGACCAGGCTGAGGGGGCCTCGGACCGGGTGCCCATACAATAGTTCGAAGGGGCTGAACCCCAGGGACTTCTGGGGTACTTCGCGATATGCAAACAGGAGGCAAGGCCGCAGAACATCCCATTTGCGTCGTAGTGGCTCCTCGAGGCCCTTGAACATTCCCTTCAGTGTTCGGTTAAACCGCTCCACAAGTCCATTTCCTTGGGGGTGATACGGGGTGGTGAACTTATATGTGACCCCGCACTGTTGCCACAGGGATCGCATATACTTGGAAATAAAGTTTGTGCCCCGATCACTCACGACTTCTCGGGGGAAGCCGACTCTGGAGAAGATCCCCATTAGGGCTCGGCCTACTACTGGGGCCGTGATGGTTCGGAGGGGGATGGCTTCCGGATAGCGGGTGGCATGGTCCACCAGCACGAGGATGAAGCGGTGCCCTTGAGGGGTGCGGGGGTCCAGGGGCCCCACGATGTCTATCCCCACTCGCTCGAAGGGGGTGGTGACCACGGGAAACGGCTAGAGCGGGGCTTTGACTTTCCCCCCGCTCTTCCCGCTGGCTTGACAGGTCGGGCAGGATCTGCAGTGATTGTGCACATCGTTGCGCATTTTCGGCCAGTAGAAATGAGTCACCAGGCGGCTGTAAGTTTTGTCCTGCCCCAGGTGCCCGGCGAGGGGCACATCATGTGCTAAGTTCAAGAGGAAGTCTCGAAATCGGAGGGGAACGACCAGCACCCGGCTGGCCCCTAGTTCGGCAATCTTCTGTTCACTGTAGAGAAGGTCGTTGTCCCAATAGACCCAGTGGGACCCCGCAGGGTCTCCAGCGGCTTGAGTGGCGGCTTGCCGTCGAATTCCCTCGAGGGAGGGACAGGTGCTCTGTTCTTGTCGGAATTGTTCGCGGGTGGGGCCACCTTCTTGGCGCCACTGAGCTAGTTCCGGCAGGTGGCCGAGCTCGGTGATTTCCTCATGGCTGGGCCCCTGGGGGCCGGGTTCAGGGTCGGTGTCCTCGGGGACGGCGGGCGGTGGAGGTGCGGGCCACTCAGGCTCCTCGATCGGGGCTTCCTCCGTTGGGGGGGAGGCCCGGGCGGACATGGAGCGGGTGGTCGCACAAACCCACTCGGGAAGGCCTAGCATCCCCAGATGCTCTCTCCGCTCTACGCCGGCCCAGAGGGAACTTTCCAGGTCGTTCCTGAGGAGGCAGTCCACGGGGGCATCGTCTCGGACAGTCACTTTCAGCATGCCCGACACCCCTCCCCACTCGAAGGGGATGCGGGCCATCTGGCACAAACTTTCAGAGTTGTCATCCGACCGCACTGGGCACAAGACGTTGGGGAGAATTTGTTCGGGGGTCACCAAGTGGCAGCGGACCGCCGTCACGCTGGCTCCAGTATCCCGGAGGGCTTCGGCCCGGCGTCCATTGATGGTGACCCATTGGCGGTATTTCTGGGTGTTACCTGGGATCGGGTCTCGGGGGATCATGTCTCGATCACCCAGGCATGCTAAGATCATGGCTGCGGGCTCCCACACGGCCTGCTCGGTGTCGTCGCCCTCTTCTTCGCCTCCCTCTGCACTCAGGGCGGCGGCCGCGATCTGGCGGCTCGGGGGACCGGTGGTGCCGGGTCGCTTGGTCATCGGGCAGAGAGGGTCGTTCGCATAATGGCCCCGTCGCTGGCATCTGTGGCACGTAACATTCGGGCGGGGCCCGGGCCTGGCTGGGGGGCCTCCCCTCCAACCCAGGGATGGCGACGGGGAGGTAGGGGATGACCCCGCGGGGGTGTCTCAGCCCCTGCTCTGGCCTCCTCCGCCGCCTCGGGGTCGGTGGTTCCCCGGGGATCCCCGGCCGTAGTCTCCCATCGGACTCCTGGGAACTCGGTTGCTCACCCATCTATCCGCCTCGACAGCGAGTTTTCGTGGCTCTGTCAATTTGCTGTCGAGGAGGTGCTGCCGGAGTTCGACGAAGCAATTATTGGAAAGATGCTCCCATAGGATGAGGTCGACCAACTGCTGGTAGGTGGTGACCTGGCAGCCTCTGATCCACCCTTCGAAGGCTCTGCTGTAAAAGTTCACGTACTCCACCCAAGTGGTACCGGGGATTTTTTTACAGTCTCGAAATCGCTGCCGGTACATTTCGGGGGTGAGTCCGTAGCGAGTGAGGAGGGCAGTCTTCATGTGTTCGTACGAGGTCATCTCGGCGTCGGGGAGCTCTAGCAGGGCGTCTCTCCCCTCGTTGATGAACTTTCCCCATAAGCCGGCGCCCCAGTCTTTGAGGGGTACTCGATGGGCGGTCATGGCGACCTCGTAGGCTTTGAACCACTGTTGGATGTCGTCGTTCTTATAGTATTCCTTGACGACCTCCTTGGGTATGTGCACCTTCGTGTCCAGCGGCGGGGGTGAGGTCTTACCCCCGGCGGTGCCGGTTTCTGTTGTCTTGGCCTTGATTTCCAGTTCTTTGAGGCCGCGCTCATACTCGAGCATGAGTTTCTTTTCTTCGAGGTCTCGTTGTCTTCGCCTTTCCTCTAGGTCTCCTTCTAGCCGTCGTTGCTCGAGGGCTAATTTCCTTTCTGCCAGCTGTATCTCTCCTTCTTGTCGGAGTCGGGCTAGCTCCAACTCGTGGAGCCGGTTCCTCTCTTGTTCTCGGGCGTCTCCGTGGGGGAGGCCCGTGGCCAGGTTTGCGGGTCTTTTTCCCGCTGGGTTCGCGTCGGTCTCTGGGCGCCCGTTCGGGCCCGGGTTATCTTCATTCTGGGGCGGCGCGTTATCGGCGTCCGCCCAGGCTTGCAGGGCTGATTTAAAGTCCTCTTTGGTGTTGAGGCCCGTGGTAGCGATGCCTAGGTCCTTGCAGAATTGTTTTAATTCCTTGTGGCTGTAATCTTCCATCTTTTCTTTCTGGAATTCCGCCGTCGGTCTGGTTTCCTGAGTAGTCATGGTCGCGGTGTGTTTTTCTCGGTAGTGAGCGAATTACTCTCTGTACGATCTGCGTTGGCTCGGATCCCGTCGCCTGCCACCAATGTTAGAAAGGCGACCCCGGGGGAGGCAGAAGATGTCTGACTGACCACCCCTAGGTCCACCTCTCCGTCAAGAAGTAGCCGAGCGTTACTGAGAGGCCTCCTGGGTGAGGGCCCTCTCCTAGGATCGCACAGCAGAGTAACCACACACTACAAATGGACACCACACCAGAGGTCGAGTTCGTAAGCTTTATCAGGAAATAAAGGCCGCTGGTTCCCAGCGATATGTACAAGTAGACCGAGGGGTCTGTAAAGTCTCGAAAAAGGGGGGTCAGGGAAGCGGGACAGTCTCGGTTGGGGTGTATGAAGGGATACCCTGCGCACAGCTCTCAATCCTCGAGCCGGGGGTTCCGAGAGGTTGAGCCGCGGCAGCGCCAGCCGGCTCTCAAGATGGTTCGGCAAAGGTGGGCCGCGGCAGCGCCAGCAGGCTCTCAAGATGGTTCGGCAAAGGTGGGCCGCGGCAGCGCCAGCAGGCTCTCAAGATGGTTCGGCAAGGTGGGCCGCGGCAGCGCCAGCAGGCTCTCAAGTTCTCTTCAGGTTCCAGGAAATGAGTTCTTCTGGGGTCGGCCGTGACAGCGTCAGCAGGGCTTTCCAGTCCAGGATACAACTGCCGTCCTACTCCGGGGCTGGCCCAGATATGGGACTGGAGTCCTTTGATGTCCGGACCCTCGCGCCTGGGGGTCAGAGGGGCCGGGAAGATGGTGTCCAGACACCCAGCAGGGGGGCGGGGCCAGCACCCAGGGATGCCGGGGGCGATCAATACCAGGCGTCCGGGGACGGTTGGAGGGTCATCGAAACTCCCCTCCTCCGGGATCTGTCGAGTGGCCACTCGACCACCTGGGTAGATCTTGGCGCCTCGATGTCTGGGCTTCGCTGGGCCTGGGCCGGGGCTGGAGCCACACTGTCGTGACGTGGTGGGCCCAAGATGGAGTCGGGCGCGGCCTCGTGCTTAGGTAGTGAGGGGCCCACGATGGGGCCAGGCCAGCAGGGGGGGGGTCCGGGATGGTGACCGGACCAGCAATGTTGGGGCGTGCAGTGTCGGGCAAAAGGGCTGCCCGATGCTGGGTGGAGGGCCGATGTCGTCCTGGGCCCGCCATGCGGGAGGGGTAGGACCACGCCATGAGGCCGGGTCCAACAACTAGGATTACTGGGGTCCTGCTATCCAAAGTCATCCTTATGGTATCCGTCACCTCTAACAGTGCAGCCTCCGTGCTATGTGAGGCACGAAATCCAGACTGTGAAGGGTCCAATTTCCAATTTATGTTGTTCCAAGTAGTTAGATAGCTGTCGGTTCACCAGAGTTTCCAAAACCTCCGAGCAGCAGGGGAGAAGAGAAATTGGCCTATAGTGCTGTAAGGCATTAGGGTCTGCTGCCACCTTCTTTAGGAGTGGCTTTACCCGCACACTCTTCCAGTCATTTGGGAAAATAGCCTTCTCCAGTGAGATGTTATATATCTTGACAAGAGCATCTGCCAGGACCGTACTAAGAGTTGCCATAACAGCTGGGGGCGCCGGGTCTAGTGGCGAGCCTTATTTTACGCGGCTTAGTAGGGAATCAACTTTCTCTCTCGTTACATTAGTAAAGGAGTCCAAACCACAGGACAAAACCACTTCCTGTGGTCGGTCTCCAGGTAGATGTTCCTCCCCCTGATCCTGTGACGTCACCTCAAAGGACTGGTAGATCAGATCGATTTTGCTGGTAAAATACCTGGCTAGATCTTCACATAGATCCTGAGTGGGAGGGGGGCTTCCTTGCCGGACTTAGTGTTTGTGAATTCCTTCAGGATCCTATAAAGTTCCCTAGAGGATTTTTTTTCCTCCACTATGCGTGCACCCAGATATGTCCTTCTTGCTGTATTGCAGCTGTTTAGGTAAGCTCTATGTGATATCCGGTATGCTGATTTATCTGATTCCTCCTTAGTATTCCTCCATCTACACTCTAGGACCCGAAACAGGGAGTTTTCCTTTCTGAGGGTATCTGAGTACCAGAGGGCAGGAGCTGCCCTCTCCTGCATAGTGGCCCTTTTCAGTGGGGCTATGATGTCTAAGGCTCCCTGAATCGCTCCCACCAATCCCGCCGATTGCAGAATTTGGATCTACGTCCAAATTGAGCGGGGGCAATAAAGGCCTGATTGAAAGCTAAGGGGGTTACTCTTGCCCATTGTCTTTGCAAGTTCTTCTGACCGTGTGTCCGCACAACTGGATGAGAGGATGGTAGCGAAAAATTTAAGGCCATGTGATCAGTCCAGTCCAAAGATTGGGGAGGCTCAACAGCCAGATCGCCCACGTTGGAGAAGATGGCGTCTAGCATGTGACCTGCCCTGTGAGTGGGGCTGGTGACTCTTAGCGATAGCTCTAAGGATTCTATTGATGTAATAAGATTGACCGCGTTTGAGTTGGAGGACAGCTCTAAATGGTGATTCAGGTCACCCATCAATAGAAATTTAGTAGCCTTCAGAACATTCGGCGTCAATCTATCCAATAGTACAGTAATGAATTTCTTATTGTTACCCCCTGGAGGGTGATATACCAACGCCCCTGTCCATTCTATGACCTGGGACTGCTCTCCTCTAAATATTAGGAGCTCCGTTTTGGCAGAGGACACCCTGTCTAACGTCCTGATGTAATAAGGATGCCATGTGGCGATGGCCAGTCCCCCACACCATTTGCAGGGCCTATCCAGCCTAGTGACTACATATTCATCAGGAAAGGCCACTGCTAATGTTGGTGTGGCCTCATGATTGAGGCATGTTTCCATGAAGAGGCATATGTCTGGCTTCCGGTCCTCAAGTAGGTCCCATGTCTCTGTTGCATGCTTAGGGATGGATCTGGCATTCAGGTACAATCCTTGCATGTCAGGTATGTGTCTGTCCTGCCCTGTCCCCCTAATCTCCCCCCGACTATCATTGTGCACTCCCTGTCGTACTTGTTTTGACTGTATACAGGGGTGAAGATCGGGAGAAGAGGGGAGTTGTTTAATCCTAGACCACCCACAGTTGATACACCTGTTATTCCTTTTGGTCCTGTTTGTACCTGGCTCTAGCTCTCCCATACAAGATAGTGTATGCCTATATGCCAGGAGTACCTCTCGAGTGTTGCAGATTCGGCTCCCTGAGGGTCGTTGCAGTGACATTGGCGGCATTTCCTGGCGGCTGGCGGCGTACTGGCGCGGACGGGCACAGACGGGCTTGTAAAGCAGCCTGTTTTATGCTATGTGTGTGGCCTCTTTCGTGTTCCCTAACCAGAGTCCAGTGTGTACCACACTCCTCCATCCCAGTCTCCTGTGTAGTCTGATATTTGCTCTTAAACTCCCATGGCAGCAAAATCTTCAGGTCAGGACCCTCTGATACTGCAAATGAGAGTTTTGGGCAACAACAGTGATATACATTAAAATATATTGGGAGTGGTGGAGTTAACCAAAAAAACAGCCCAGCAAGATTCAGCAATCAAACCAACATCCATCAAGAGCAGGAAAGAAGGCCCCAGATTCGGGCATCTGTATTGGGGAATATTATGAGGATGGCAAAAGTGCACCAGGTTGGTAGTAAAGTCTGTCTTGGCCTTCTTGAGGTCGCCATGATCCCTGGCCCCTGGAGCTCTCATCTTCCCACTGATGTGTGCCCGTCCGGATACATTTGCCCTGTATGTGTTTTTGGCAGCCGTGCCCCTCCAGGCATCTAGGATGCCTAGGCACATAAAATTTGTAATCGCACCAGGCCCTTAACATGATACAGGTTTGAAATGTCCCAGTGCCACTTTGAGGGAGGGCACCCAAACAACTCTGCTAGTGGCACCAGCAGTCTCTTTTGTCTTCTCGGTGATAGCAACCAAAGACCGTAAAGGGTTTTAGGCCCCGGCATTCACTGCAGGATCAACTGCTCTCAGGCCCTACTGCACTCACGACCTTTACTCCCTCAGCTGAAGAATGCTGCATCCGTTCTGACACAAATTCAACAGGGAGCGTAAAAACACAGTGGGCGATACTAGGCGCCAAGAGACCAGTGTTTAATTTGAGCCAGTGATTTTCTGTGCTCTGCACCTGCACTTAATTGTCAACACCAGCGCTTGTGACAGTCTGCCACTAGGTGGCGCTGTCTGGCTAAGTTAGATATGTCCTCAAAACTGTAAATTATTAATCCAATATACATAAAAAATTACTGTTACCTGCGGCCCAAGCCATTCTTGTAGCTTTGGGGGCCTGAAATAGTCCGAATTGTCGCACATCTAGGAGTGCGATGGTTGGTAGTTGTGTTGTTACTATCGTTGGCACCATAGCAGGGGCAATGTGTGGTGCAAGTAGCCTTATGAAGAGAGACTATTTACTTACAAATTAAGCCCAGCAAGAGACCATAGTGCTAATCTTTCCTGTCACCAGCAGATATTCTTACAGATTTACAAACTGCTAGTCCGGCTGCAAACCAGCAGGGACCCTGGACACCGAAGTCCGTCTGAACATTAATAAAAGTTGCCTCCAATTTACACTGGCTAGTTACCAGCCTCAGAATTAACCCCTTGCGTACTTCTGTCGGCCAGCGGCCGTCACACGCACTACCTTCATAGTGTTGCGCACGTCCGTTGGCCGATATGGCCCCGCCCACTCCGCTAAACCGCCGCACCACGGCAGAATTGCGCCGCGGTTAAGAGGTTAACAATGCTTTGGGTTTGCTACCATTTGTTTTTCTATCAATTTTACACTGTCTATGATGTATTAACATTACACGTGTTCCTAGTAAAAAAAAAGCAAGACCTAGGGGGATACATTGAACTTTAGTGAGTGTAATACCTTCCACATTATACCTAGCGGTCCCTGTTTTCCGTTTTTATAGATTTTTACAGATAAATACAGAAAGAAAACAATGTGTTTTCTGTCTGCATTAATTTTTTTTAATGGATAAATAGTTAAAATGCACTTCTTTTCAGTGACTCTTCGTGATGTCTTTCATGAAATTAGCCAAACAGCTGAGCAGATGCACAGCATGGGAAATTAAAAAACGGGATGAAATTTCTTTAAATAACTGCATCTGTCAATATACATTTGTGGTATAATGCTAATATTTGCCAGTGGAGGTACTGTTATGTAATATTTGTCAACTTAAATAGCTAAAACACGGCAGACATCAAAGTATGAGTGCGCGTCTACCATTTAAATAAATATGGAAATGTACAGTTTTACAACTACATTTATACGCAAAACTCAAAATAGATATGGATAAATACAGATAAACGTCCAAAAATTAAATATGGATAAATACAAACGGAAACTAAAAAAAAAAAATACCATAAAAAGGGAGCCCTAATTATACCGTATCTGAGCCAGAACCAATTCCTAGTGTAAGCCTTGCCTGCTCAAGCACAGCTACTGTTGGAGAGACCGTGATTACAAGGTGTGTGGACATACATGAGGGATTTAACACACCTAGCACACATCATCGTCAATTATCTTAGAATTCATAACCCAGTGCAAGGTCCCGCTTGTAAATGGACCAGGCTTTAGCTCTTGAGGGTAATCGCGAACTTAAGGAGTTTGGGATCACTTTTGCAAGTTCTGCAAGATTATCCAACAAAACAAGCAATAATGCGAAATGCAAATCCGTCATTTCAATGCTATATTTTCGCACAAAATGCTTCCTCGCATCAGTTTTTTGCCTCGAAGATACATCTAAGAAAAAGCACCATAAACAATAGCAGTTCATGTTCTGCTGCTCCGGTAAGTTTGCTGTAAATCCAAAGCGTGAATAGAAGGTTTGGTGTAAATTTTACCGCGAAAGGCATGTAATTACGCGAAGTCGCGTAGTAGCTTACTTTGAGGAATTTCGCATAGCAAGTGTAAAGCTAAATTCTCTAAATTATGCTGGCATAATTTGAATTTTGCCTAGGCCTAGAGAAAATTCAATAACAAACACTGAGACTGACCAGTAAACCCCACCCCATTGCTGTACAGTTACATCAACATCCGTTTTATTACTGCTGATTAATGCATAATGTTTTTTTTAATATATAATAAAAAACAAAAAGTGTAAAAAACACTAAAAGGAAAAGAGACAGAAGCACTGAAGACGAAAAGTGGGGCAGAAAGAGAGGAGAAAGGGAACAGACAGCTAACAGGGTGAGGCAAAGAGACTAACAAAACCTCGAGACGAAGAAATGTCACTTTTGTTAGAGACGTTTGTTATACGGCAGTTGTTAAAGTTGTACAGTCGACTTTTTCAATCATTGCATCGTGGTACTTGCAGCTTTGTTTGACCCATCATACATCCAGGACTACAAGAACCAGACTCGCCAGACAACACTAGCTACTCACACCTGATACGGGCTGAGCCACGAACTCCAAGGGAGCAACACAAGGAACAATTGAGACAAGGAAAGAAGTAAGGGAGTGGTGCTAAAAAAAGAGATCAAGAAACAGAGAGCGAAAGTGTTGGAAGGAGAGAAAGAATATAGAGAAAAAAATTGAAGTTGATAACAAGAGGATGATGTGCCACATGAGGAAGCAGCAAGAAAAAATATACAAGAGGTAAAAAGAAAATGAGCAAGAGTAAAATAAAAGATAAAAAAAAAGAAGAAGGATAGAGAAAGGTATAGAACTGAGGAACGGAAATAAAGAGGGCTAGGTAGAGCGAGAGGGAGTGAAAAGAGGAGACAGGGAGACAGAGAAAAAAGAGATTAGGGTAAAAAAGTTAGAGGGATAGAGAGAGAAACTGGTAAAAGAAAGAGGACGAACAGAAAGGTAAAATAGATAAAATGAAGTACAGAAAGCAAGAGACAGGGAGACTGGTCACATAGTTATTAGTAGCGAGGGGAAGCTACATTGACTAAAAAAAGGAGAGAGAGAGAGAGAGAGTGGCCTTATCACGGACTCTCTCCCAACCCAGGGCCGCAAGCGCAGTCGCTGTCTTACCTGGCTCTGCCTGCTCGGGTCTGTGTCCGGGCTCTGTGGAGTCGGCCTCTCGGCTCATCTTAATATCTGGAAAAGAAAAAAGTGATTTTAATACCAGTTTGCAGCTTCAGGGAACAGGAGGAAGCGCAGTGCAGGCTCCACGAGGCCGGTAAATGAAGTTTGCATTAGTCTATCCATCAGGCATTCAAATTTCAGAGCACACAATATTACCATATGCACACGTAGGACAGCCTCGTGCCAGCCTATGCCCTTCCCCCTAGTCGCATACTCCTTTAGGAAGGAGGTTCACCCCTTACACTAAGTCTACGACCCGCCTACACCAGAAGCCACTCTTATGTAAAAAAAAATAAAAAAATAGAAAAGTAGTGTCTCACGCAGATTTTTATCAAGGAGCGGAGGGATTCCCCTATAACCCCGGTAGAAGGGAACAAACCATGAAAAAGACAGGAAATTCTCTGCAGGGAAAGAATAAAGCAACATATTTTAATGGCAACTGAAGAATTAACGCCTAAATCTATTTGCACATATTTAGGGATTTTAAAAGGACGGAGGAACTCAGTGACTAATGGGTGCATACATAATTCTATAAACATTGTTGCCATCAACAATCTAGGTTTCACATAAAAATAATTTTGTTGATATTTTACAAAAAAGGAAAACGTTTTCCATGCCTTAGTGATCGAAAACGGGTTTGATAAATTAGGACTGAAATTAAAATGTTGTCTGGAAGAGAATCTTTGTCCCAGTCCTTCTAATGTGTCTGCTGCAACATTTTTGGAGATTAAAGTTCATTGTTTGTTTCAGATTGCTTATCAAGAAAATGCCTCCTAAATGTGTTGATGCGTTTCGGCCTACAAATCTATTTGCAAGGCCTCCTCAGGAGATCAAGCAATGACATATGCATGGGTGAAGTAGTTTGCAAGGGAGGTAATTTGTCCTGAGATTCAATTAAATTCACTCATTTCTATTCAATTTGTGTTCAAATCTGTGATCCCGGTTACCAGATGTTGATATTTATGATTATTTCCATATTTGTCCTTTAATACACCTGGCACCTGTGATTAATTAACAGATTACCTTTAAATATGTTGCTTTATTTTTTCCCTGAAGAAAATTTCTATTCGGACCAGTAAATTCCAACTGACATCCAAGTATCTCACACTGACATCCAAGTAGCAGGGGTGTAACGCATGCTCCTGCGATGTGGCCCTCAGTTCAGCCTAAGCCTTGTGAATATCTGTAAGATATGGGGACTCAGCGACCACTCTCCCCATTCTGCAAAGGGACCTCATAATTTTGTGTTATGCCACTGGCTGGCCCACAGATCCGAGTTGTGGCTTATGTTGGCTTGAGCACTGAAACTTTGCATACACTCACCCCCAGTCAAAGATCTGGGTTGAATCCATCATTGTTCTTTAGCTCACTTCGCCACCCCAGTTCAAAATTAGCTATAGTCAAATCAGTCTTGACCCTGTGCCTCATGGGAACAGTCCAGCCCGAACTGCCAAGCCAAGTCTTCCCTGGACCGCAAACAAGCATTCTGTGACCGGTTTCGGGGTAACACCCCTCCTCAGCCAGGCTAGCTTGAATCTCAGCCAGGCTAGCTTGAATCCAGTGGCAAAGTGAGCAAGGGACCCACGTCTGGGCATACCCTGCCAACAGACGCATTTAATTTATGGCTTTCTGTCCGGTGCTGCTCCCAGTTTCACCACTTTACACTGCCAACCTGTGGGCAGCTCCACATACTGCCAACCACTGGAAGCCCCACCCTCGCCCCCTCATTATCTCAACAGACGCTTGCCCTCACGGCACCTACCAGTGCCAGCCGCCTGGCTCGGACCCCAGTACTAGCTGCTGGCACTTCCCGCCTGTGCGGGGCGTCGTCAAAATTCCCGCACGCGCCTTCCAGATAGTGCAGAGCGCGGAGCTGCTCCGCTCAAATAGAGTTGGTTCTTGTTTGTGTACACACGGTTAGGCCTTCTCGTGTATGCACACTCACTCACACGACTTTTTTCTCATTGTGCACGCAGTTCTTCTCACACCCACCCAACTGTGTCTCTCTTATGCAAGAACATACACACTTCGTCTGTAAGTACACAGCACTTCACACATCTGGCTCCCTTTTATGCATGGGTTTCACATGTGCAGGCTAAATTAGAATTGATTTCTGCAAGCATACACAGACCTATTCAATGTCCCTTTCTATGCCTTACACGCACACATCTGCATTACTTTGCACGCTGCGTGTCCTTGTACAAACAGACGTAAACACGTGCGGCTCTTTAACCAACAGCAACAACATATTTAGTGCTGGTTTGTGCACACGCAAACACGCCCCCTTTCTCTTCTGCACTGTTGGGGCTTATGCACACCATGAGCTTTTGTGTGCACACACCCGCTTGAGCCTCCGTGGGGCAAACACACAAGTGGGGTTCGTGTGTGTGCACGCCCGCATGTTTTGCACTCCTGTCGGCCCACGGCTCTGCTCCTGTGCACGCACACTCACGCCCTTGGTCCGCCGGCCTCTCTTCACGCATCTCCCAGCCACTGTAAGCCTCACGCATCAATATCACGCTCCATGATCCGACGACCCCAGATAAGCGCCCTGTAAACAGAGCTGTCATATTTATATTCAAATAATCTCACCCCCTGTCCCGGCCAGAAGCAGCATTTTAACTATTGCCAGACAGGGAAAGCAAACACACGCGGGCCTGCTTTGCATACGCTCCAGGCGACCAATCGGAGCCCGGCTGAGCACCTGCTTTGCATCAAGAATTGCTGCCTCCGGAGGTGGGCTGCGTGCTCGGCTGCAAGGGAGGGAAGGTTACACCTTACAGGCGCACAGGCTGGGGGACGGGGAAAGAGGGCACTGCCACCCTTTTCCTTGTGTCCCAACCGACTCCAAATCCACCTCATCCAGTTGGCAGCTACCAAATAACTTCTGCTCCCTTTCCAGGGTTTTCATCTAATAAACAGGTGCATTCTGGGACTTGTGGCCGAAGATAATAATATGTAGAAAAAAAGAGGAATAGGGCTTGAAAAGTTGTGTCCTGGTGGTATGTGGACCATCTGGCAGCACTTGCCCCTGGGCACCTGACAAAAACTTGACTATTGGGTAACCAGATGGCTCCCTTTGACTGGGACACCACTTGATCATTCCTGGACTTTACTTTTACATATCAATGCTATCTGGGGTGGTGAGCCCATCAGCACACAGACAATGAACTAAAACTCCCAGAATGCTCTGCTATGTAAAAGCGAAACCTGGGACTGGAACTGCGGTGTCCCGGTGACATGGAGTCATCAGATCACGCTTCCGGAATACTATGCAAAATTACAAGGTTGGGAAAGTGGTACCTGAGGGTCATTTAGTAACTGTAAATTCAAATATCTACATATATGTTAACAGATAACTGCATGTTACTAGCCGCAGCATTGCTCAGCGTAGGCTTTCCTATTTACAAGCCACTTAATATTTTCCAGGACTGTTCTATAAAGGTCAGCAAGGCCTGATCCATGCAACATTTTCAATATACCATCAGGTGTGTAGATGACACATTTGAATGCATTGTATGTAAAAAAAAAATCCATGTGGATATCCGGAAAAGCCAGTCAGACCATCCCTGGCACACTGCTTCACCCCAATTGGTGAAGCAACTCAAAGCGAGAGTCTTTTTGTGCTGTTAAATGAACATGTTGTCAGAAGTGACATAACATCATATGGTAAACCCACACACCCAGTTGCACAAGTGAAAACCACCACACCGATCAGTCAAGACCCACCAGAATGACCCTCTTATGACAGCACGTTGATTTTGCTAGTCCCTTCCCCTCATACACACTCACTTCCTGGGGGGAAGGCTCTGTGCATCTGAGCAGCAGAAATCTAACAATCACACATTAGTTCCAGTTCTAGTCTTTCAGGAACTCCTTTAGTGCATGCTGAGACTTGCAGTCTTGGTTTACTTTAATGGGACATTTTGGACTATCAGACCTGAAAACAATAATAATCAAAAAAAGTCATGGACGGAAAATGTTGTGTTCTTGTACCAAGGAGGCAAACATTGACACTGAGCATCTCTCCCACCCCTCCAGCCTCTAACAGGTGGTACCACCACCTACCTACTAATTTTGGCATCCAATTTACTGAACGCAAATCAAACAAAATATCAGACAGAATACAGTGTTAAAGTTGCCAACAGGTCTCAATTAATTTGAACCACTTTTCCCCAGCCCTACACTTCTTGCCAACATCACTTTGCATGCTGATATTGTAGTTTCCTTTTTGCATTGCGTGCATGAACCTACAATTAGAAGCTCAAACTACAAGGTCCAGGATGCAAAGTGTTCTTAGCCATGACAGGAGGCGGGACATGGGTATGGCAACTCTGCCAGCCACTTGTGAATACCCAAGTGGGCAACTGGGTCATGTTGACCGTCCCTTCTCTCAACAATGGTAATATAAAGCACATTATAGAGCGAGGTTCTTAATGTGTGTGTTGTATACCATGCTGCTTTTTTATGAGCATAACTAGATCTCAAGTATAAATCTATGCAGTGAAATAAAATCACAAGAAGTAGGACTTGCGAGTGTGGCCCAAGTTGTTTTCTTATGGAAAGTAATTCTATAATGGAATCTATCGGTGTTTTTTCTAGTTAGTTATGCTCTGTCTTGGTAATTACAAATGTACACAGTTAAGAATCTGTGAATCTATGTTTATTATTATCATTAATATTATTATTAGTACTAGTAATAGTAGCAGAGTAGTTGTAGTAGTAATGGCACACTCATGCGCTCATTCACATACTTTAGGTGAGCCCTCTTCATCCATTGGTCTGTTCAACTGTCATTCACATTTTACTTTCACCCATCATAGACTATTTGATTAAACAATGGGTTGTCCCACTTAAGCCACATGCTCTCTTGCACTGCGAGTGAAAGCATTTTAATGATTAGATGTGCACATCCACCTAATAGAAAGTGCACATTAGCGACAGTGCTAGTGGGCCTATACTTTTTTCTTTCCATTTTTTATTCTTTTTTATTCTTTTAAGTCATTGTTGAGTGTTTAAACAATGTCTTCAGCTACACTAGTTTAAAGTGAATAGTACTTTCTTGCACCCGTAAGAATCATATTTTGCAATGATGTGCAATAAAACTATGAAGGATTTCTATACCTGTTCTAATACCTGCCTGCTAAGAAGTCCGTGTACAGATCTATTAAAGCTATTCGCTATGGTTATTTTTTAAAGAAACAAATATAGTGAAAGCACATGGCCGTCATGATTATGTGGTGGCATGCTTTCTTTTTTTCCCCATTGCATTTGTAGAATATGCTTAAAATGTAAAATAAAAAAAAACACTCTCGCCAGTTTGCCAAGGCTACACCTATTGGCTTTGATAATGTTTGTTTTCACCAAAAGAACAAAGTAGGTGAAGTTTTAAAAAAAAAAGCTTTCAAAGTAGTGAGCTGTGCATCATTGCAAAATTGCGTATCTCTATTATAGACAAGATCTCAAGTTGCCACATTTCAGTTGTGATATGGTCAGCCAGTCAAAGCATTTTAGGTCACATTCCTTTACGTTCTTGTACCTGTCTTTGGATTATTATTTGGGAGGGGTGACTACCCACCTCAAGGAATAATCACAACCCTTGTCAGGGTGGACCTTCGGAGTCACTAAATTAAATTCTGAGAGCAGACTTTAACTTAGGACAATATAAAAGTACTTATGCAGTACCAAAACAGTAATAAAATTGAAATGCAAAACAATGAAGAAGCCAAACTCTAATTAGAAAAATAGAATAAAATGTAATAAACAAAATGCCACCAAAATGACAAAACTCCCAAAAGGGGAACCAGAGTTAAGGATTTTTAAAGTTTTAAGTAGAAATATCACCCAGGACAGTGAATGGTTGCAGTAGATCGGCATCTAGGTGCAATTTGAGGCAGGCTGACCGTGATGGAGCGCATTCGGATACATAAACCAGGGTTGTCATGGTCAAAGATTTAACCTTCTGACTTAGCTCTTTAAGTCTCAATCCACCACAGGAATACACATCTAAGACCACCAGGAACTCAGTGAAGGCACTTAGAGACTCACAGGGTGTCAGACAGAATGAGTGCAACAGCAAGGTCAAATGCAGAGTGAGTTTCCACTGGACAGCTGGGTATTTGCAGTAAAGGACTATTGTAGCTTATTGTACCCATGTAGCTTGAACAAACAGTCAGCCTTATGACCTTTGGAGTCCATTTATTTGTTCTGGGTACAAGAGGGAGCAGGTCTTGTCTTTCAGAGCTCCTCTGAGGTGAAATTCAGCATGTCCAGTCCTCTTCTCTTCTTCATCAGGTTAAGGAGTGTTCTGAAGTGGGTACATAGATATGCCACATTTATGTCTGGCATAATCTAGCGGGTGGGAATGACTCTTGGTGGGAGGGCACGCCCTAACATATTGGGTAAAAGTTCTTTGGGCCAACCCTGTTCATTTTGGGCGTTTAAAGATGACAAAAGTCTACAGCCTTGCTAAACATGGGCTCTGAGGGCCGGAGGTGTGTTTGGGGAGTGCACTATAGCAATTCCTGTGCCCTCCATCCAACACTAAAATACACCCCGGAGACAGAAGTCTGGTAGAACAAAAGTAGGGATTTCAAACAACCTGACTGCATACACAAGAATTGTGTTAGAATCTTATTTCCCTTCCTTTCAAGTGCACCCCAGTTTTGTATTTACAAATTAGAAACAGAGGTCTGGTGGGACAAAGCAGGTCCTTCAGGAACCAGACCGTGGATACACAAGAATTATCTTGGCATGCTATTCTCTGCCATTCAAGTACACTCCAAAGAGTTATATGTAAATCTTGCAGGCCTGTCAAACAGGCTTTGACAGTCAAGAGGGATTTGACAAGTTAATTTAAAAAAGGATTCTCACAGCCCCCAACATGCATATTATGGAAGGGTCAGAGGAGTCATCTTTATCCATCCTGGTCAGCTTAATTTTTGTTCCAGGGAGGCATTTCACACATTTTTCTCACCTATTCAAAAACTAATAAGTGTCTGGAAGAAGTTTAAGAGAAAATGCAAGTTAATCGTCAAGGACATAAAGGCACAGAAAAAGTAACTTTGTAAAAGGTTCTTTTCCTTACTAGTTATTAAACTCTGACTTGTCTATTGAATAGGATTTTTTAATAACTATTAAAACAGTTGTTTAATAATTTTTCTAGCTAGTCCCATTCTCAAGCTACTGCATAAGAATGTTTAATCTGTAATCTAGTTTTCCACGTAGGATAGCTAGGCCTGCAACAGTGAAAGTAAGTTAGCTTTTGGGTGTTAACATAACATTTATACATGTAATTCTTTTAAATAGCATGCACCCTCCCTTGTGGGTGACAAAGCATACATAGAGGTGACTTATTAATATTAAAAAAGGAGTTTAGGACTTGTCAAATGGGTTTACCTTGACAGGTCAAATTGCAACGTTTAAACTGCTACAGTCTGGCTACAACTGTAGGCCTGAAGCCAAGATTTACACTGTTACTGTAGTGGAGGATACAAAATGTGCTGCAGTTTACTAGTGACATTTAATTTACAGGCCCTGAATATATCACGTACAATATACTAGGGACTTATATTTAAGTTAAATATAGCAATTAGGAACATGCCAAATCAACCATGTTTAAAGGGGGAGCAGGATCACTTTATCCTGAGTTAGCAAGGTTAAAGTGCATAGAGTTCTAAATCCATCATAATTATAGGGTTCAGCAAAAGTTGAAAATTACGGGGTGACCATGCAGAAAAGACAGATGTCCTATACGGTCGTTTAACATTCATCACAAGAATGTAAAATTGCAAGAACCAAAATTACAAGTGTTATATTAAAATCAAGAACTGGCTCAGCATCTTACACATGAACCTGGAACATATTAAGATATAAATCAAATGCACAAATACATTTATCCTAATGAACGCTTGGCAAGAATACGTTGTAGCCCAATAGTAGGGTGACAAGTACTACAATTCACCAAGGAAATAAATTACTCATGAAACTACCCAAAAGGCCTTTCAGAACCAAGGGTCAGGACCCTCTGTTATTCTAGCAGCAAAATAGTAGGTCAGCTACTCCAGGCCCCATTGACACAAGGGGTAGCAAACATTTTGGAGATACATTGAGAGAGTTTCTTGATGGAGTATTCTTTTTAATGCCACTTTTGAGGGTTTCTATATGCCTCATTATTCATGGTGTCCTGATGTATGTGCGTAACTATTGTTGCTGAATAGGAGTAGAAACTAGTTGACTGAAGTGTTATAAGTCACTTACAAGACTGGTAGTTTTCAAAGTGATGACCTGTAGATTTTAGCATTGCTAGCCCATAAAAGCTGAGTAAACTTGGTGTTAGTCTTGGAATGAATGACAATTTATAATATTATAGGAGCCCGAAAATTCTTCTTTTACACATTATAGGCACAGTTTACATTTTTCTTCACTCTAGATGACACACAGGGACAAAGAAAACATGTGAGGTTCTCCCAATTAACCCCCGATGTACACAATATCAAGCTATAAGTACTCTCTTGGGGATAAATCCAAAATATTTTTTAGATGATAATTATCCTAAGAGGAAACTGGAGTACATACCAATGTATCATTCCACATTATTTATCATTCCCCTTGTTAGCTATATCTTATTCGCATAACCCATCCATTGCCCATTCCATTGTTCAGGTCAGAAAAAAACTCCTTTAATGCATGAATTATACCGTAAGCATATATATTTTATATGCAAAACAGACCCTGACATGATAAATATAAAACGAATCAGAAATGTGTAACACAAAAATACACCCTTTTTTTCTTAATTCATCCAATGATTATATCTTATTTACATAACGTCTTGCACATAAAGGGCCTCCTCTACAAGAAAATGATGCAGCTCAGCGCCGGAAGCAATTTAGCTGCCCCGTGCTGCATTTTGGGATACGTTGTATTAGCAAGAATACGAGTCATCCCTGTGCTTTTCGCTACGTTGGCGCACAATTGGCTGCCAAGCGCCTGCGCCGACACCCTTGCATCATTTTGCAAGGGCGCCTGTGCTGTGGGGGTGATTGTTTTTGTGCAGGAAGAGACACCGTCCGGCACAAAAACAATAATTAATGGAATTTTCCTCTTTCTACACGTGCTGCAGAATGCAGCACACATAGAAAGAGGAAATAATGCGGAGAAATAAAAGTATTTCCCCTCGCTCGCCATTCCTATGCCTCTTCTGGGGAGGGGTAGGATTCTGACACACTCCCAGTTTTACAAAATGTTATTAATCTGGGAATGTCAAGTTTCATGGATGTTGCATGGGAACATCAACAGCAACACCCATGGAACGCCCCTTTCACGCAGAATAATGCAGCAAAAGGGCCAATATATACAAGGCCATGAAAAGTCACGAAGGGTGACTTCCCGTGGCCTTGTAAATATGGGCAAGTCCATTGTGCTGCTGGTGCATAAAAAAAGTGACGCACCGGCGGTGCAATGGGCTCAATGAGGCCCAAAGTCTTTGAATTTCAATATTGCAAATCAAGACCAGTATTTCTATTCCTGCTTGGTTCAATTATGTGAAGCTTGGAGAATGGCATGGGAGGTTTGTAACTTCAGAGAGGAGACCAATACTATGGGTTTGGCTGTCTGTACTCCAGCAAGAAAGCCGCCCCCCTGGGAGAAGTGAGTGCATTTGGGTGCCACTGAGAGGCAAGCAAATCACTGTAAGGGAGCTATTCTTTGAATGTGCCTTAAGGTTTTAGGTTAAGAGAGGTGCACGCAGTATAGAAACATTGGGGCCTATTTACAAGCCCCTTGCGCCCCCCGTACGCCACTTCTTCCCATATTAAAATTGAGGCACTGGCAGCGCAAAGGGCTTGTAAATAAGCCCCCTCCCTTGCGCTGCCGCTGGTACGTCACTTCTTCCCATATTAAAAGTGACTCACTGATGGTTTAAGGGACTTGTAAATAAGCCCCCTCCCTTGCGCTGCCACTGGTACGTCTCTTCTCCCCATATTAAAAGTGACTCACCAACGGTTTAAGGGACTTGTAAATAAGCCCCCTCCCTTGCGCTGCCGCTGGTACGTCACTTCTTCCCATATTAAAAGTGACTCACCGACGGTTTAAGGGACTTGTAAATAAGCTCCCTCCCTTGCGCTGCCGCTGGTACGTCACTTCTTCCCATACTAAAAGTGACTCACCGACGGTTTAAGGGACTTGTAAATAAGCCCCCTCCCTTGCCCTGCCGCTGGTACGTCACTTCTCCCCATATTAAAAGTGACTCACCGACGGTTTAAGGGACTTGTAAATAAGCCTCCTCCCTTGCGCTGCCGCTGGTACGTCACTTCTTCCCATATTAAAAGTGACTCACCGACGGTTTAAGGGACTTGTAAATAAATAAATAAATATCCACATTTGTAAAGCGCACAATCACCCGTTAGGGTCTCTAGGCGCTGGGGGCTGTTGGGAAGATTAAGCAAGCTATTGCCCAGAGTCACATGGTGCTGGGCTAATCTGCCGCCGGTGCCGGGGATCGAACCGTGATCCCCAGATTCCGGAGACAGTCACCCTGGCCCAGATTCCGGAGTCAGTCACCCTGGCCGCGGCGCCACATAAATAAGCCCCCTCCCTTGCGCTGCCGCTGGTACGTCACTTCTTCCCATATTAAAAGTGATGCACTGGTGGCGCAAGAGGGCCTGTAAATAAGCCCCATAGTTAGTGGAAGGGAAGCTGCATTCTCCAAGTGTGAGATGTGTTAGAAGAATGAAACAATCCATTCTGTGAGCGTGAAAAGAATAAGTGTAAGATGAATGCACTCACTGAGTGTGAAGAATTTTAGCATCAGAGAACAGTCGTCGGTGGGAGAGTCAGAGAGTTGTGCTCTTTGAGTGAGAGTGGTTCTAGGAGGAAAGATTGAGTGGGAGAAGTCTTAGTATCAGATAACAGCACTCACTAATATGAAAACTATTAGAAAGGGAGAGTTACACAAAGATGTTTTCACAAACTAATTTCAACACAAAACCTATCTGCGTGTGTGAGTTTGTTCTACTTATAATGGGCCTGATGTACGAAAGGCTTTTCCCATTCTGTGTCTGGGGTACAATGTGTTAGGGCATATGGGCCGATGTGTTTGATGCAGCTTTCTCTCACAAATCTTTTATTAGTTTTCGTTCCCTGTTTGTTTTAGCAAATTTCAAAGTGTTTACGCACATCTCAAAGTTTAAAAAAATTACTAAGTTGCGTGGCAGAACTTTTACAAGATGCCACGCCGCCACCAGAGTGGGCTAAAGAACGGTGATGGATTAAACCCAGATCTGTTGACTGGGTGTGAGTGTTTGATTGGTTCAGATGCTCTGTCCATCACCACCTCCTTTTGTACCGCCACCCGCAATACAGCACAAGCTTGGTTTCCAAAGACCCCCAGGGCAGGAATGCAAATAAAATTTAGTATGTAAGTCGAATGGTCCAAGCTATGTCAACCTCCCACTAACTACACATCCCGAGTTGTTAAATTATTACATTTCATGTATCAATCAATCAATCAGGAGTTTGTTGAAGCGCGACTACTCACCCGTAAGGGTCTCAAGGCGCTAGGGGTGGGGGGGAGTTGGGGGGGTGCAGGTTCCATTCCATCAAGGAGGGGGTCTGTCGAAGAGCCAGGTTTTGAGGTTTCTTGCGAAGATGGGGAGCGATGTTGTCTGTCTGAGGTGGAGCGGAAGGGCGTTCCATGCCTTGGTCGCGAGGAAGGAGAAGGAGCGGCCTCCCGATCTGGTCTTTCTGGTGCGGGGGACCACAGCGTAGGAAAGCTGGGCTGATCGTAGGGTCCTTTGGGGTGCGTGGAATTTGAGTCGGCTGTTCAGGTATGCTGGTCCGGTGCCGTGGAGGGCCTTGTGTGCGTGGGTGAGCATCTTAAAGGTGATTCTCGCCTCGACGGGGAGCCAGTGGAGTGTGCGCAGGTGCTGGGAGATGTGGCAGTGTTTTGGCAGGTTGAGGACCAGTCTTGCGGCGGCGTTCTGGATGTTCTGTAGCTTGCGGATGAGGTTTTTGTTTATTCCGGCGTAGAGTGCGTTGCCGTAGTCGAGTCTGCTGGTGACCAGGGCGTGAGTGACTGTCTTTCGGTGTTCGAGGGGGATCCATTTAAAGGTCTTACGAAGGAGGCGGAGGGTGTGGAAGCAGGAAGATGAGACAGAGTTGATCTGGCGGTCCATTTTGAGCTCGGAGTCCAGGATGATTCCGAGGTTGCGTGCGTGGTCTGTGGGGGTTGGCAGGTTTCCGAGGGCGGTGGGCCACCAGGTGTCACTCCAGGCGTCGGGGTTTGGGCCCATGATGAGTACTTCTGTTTTGTTGGTGTTTAGTTGTAGGCAGCTGTTTTTCATCCATTTGGCGACGGCTTCCATGCCTTCTCGAAAGTTGCATCTGGCGGTGTTGGGCTCGTTGGATAGGGAGAGGATGAGCTGAGTGTCGTCTGCATATGACACGATGTTGAGTCCGTAGGTTCTGACGATGGGGGCAAGTGGAGCCATGTAGACGTTGAAGAGCGTCGGGCTGAGGGAGGAGCCCTGGGGGACTCCGCAGGTGATAGGTGTGGGGTCCGAGAGGAAAGGGGGGAGTCTGACCCGCTGCGTCCTGCTGGAGAGGAAGGAGCAGATCCAGTCGAGGGCCTTGTCCTGGATTCCTGCATCGTAGAGTCTGCGTATTAGGGTGCGGTGGGAGACTGTGTCGAACGCCGCTGATAGGTCGAGGAGGATGAGGGCTACTGTTTCTCCTTTGTCCAGTAAGGTGCGGATGTCGTCTGTTGCGGCGAGGAGGGCGGTTTCCGTACTGTGGTTTTTTCTGAAGCCAGATTGGGAGGAGTCGAGGATGTTGTGTTCTTCAATGAATGTGGTGAGTTGGCTGTTGATGGCTTTCTCGATGACTTTCGCTGGGAACGGGAGCAGGGAGATGGGTCTGTAGTTTTTGAGGTCGGTGGGGTCCGCTGAGGGTTTCTTTAGGAGGGGGTTGACCTCGGCGTGTTTCCAGTCGTCGGGGAATGAGGCGGTCGCCAGGGAGCGGTTGATGGTTTGGCGGAGCAAGGGTGCGATGGTGTTGGCGGCTCTGTTGAAGATGTGGTGGGGGCAGGGGTCCGTGGGGGCCCCTGAGTGGATTGACTTCATTGTCTTCAGTGTGTCTTCGGTGGTGAGGGCTGTCCAGTCATCAATCGCAGGTTTCCGGGTGTCGGGGGGGGTTGGTGAGGGTTCAGTGTGTTGGTTGTCTTCGTTGAAGTTGTCGTAGATGCTCTTGATTTTGTGGTGGAAAAAGATGCTGAGTTTGTCGCAGAGGTCTTGTGAGGGAGGGATGTCGGTAGACTCGCTGGTGGGTTGGGCGAACTCCTTGATGATGCTGAAGAGTTCCTTGCTGTTGTGTGCGTGGGTGGAGATTCTGTCTTCAATCGCTTTTTTCCTCGTTTCTCTGATGAGTTGATGGTGGGCGTTGGTGGCGGCTCTGAAGTTGTTGTGGGCTTCTGTGGATTTGGTGTTTCTCCAGGCCTTTTCGAGGCGGCGGCATGTGCGCCTGGACTCTCGAAGTTCGGTGGTAAACCATCTGGCTTTCTTGGCACGGGTATTCTTGTTTTTCTTGAGGGGGGCTATGGTGCTGGTGCTGTCCGAGATCCATCTATGCAGGGTTCGGGCTGCGGCGTTGGGGTCGTCGTTTTCCGCGATGGTTGGGGTGGAGTTGTTGAGTGAGGAGGCGAGCTGGTCATCGGTGATTTTGGTCCAGTTTCTTTGTGGAAGCAGGTGCTGGTGTCTGTGGATGGTGGGTGTTCTGAAGGTGAAGTGGACGCAACGATGGTCGGTCCATGGGAGTTCAGTGGTGTGGCTGAAGGTGATGGAGTTTCCTGTAGTGAAGAGGGGGTCGAGGGTGTGTCCTGCTGAGTGCGTGGGCTCGGTCACGATCTGGCGGAGTCCAATGTTGTGGAGGTTGTCCAGGAGGGATGTGGTGTTGGGGTCCAGTTGATTGTCGAGGTGGAAGTTGAGGTCTCCCAGCAGGGTGTAGTTGGTGGATGCGATGGCCTGCGGGGAGATAATGTCCGTGATGGAGTTGGCGAAGGGTCTGCGGGGTCCAGGGGGTCGGTAGATGAGGGTTCCTCGGAGGGCTGCGGTGGGGCTGGCCAGTATCTTGAAGTGAAGGTGTTCCATCAGTTCTGTGGACTCGTCAGGGAGTGTGCTCAGGCGGAGGCTGGATTTGTGGACGATGGCGATTCCTCCTCCTGGGTGGATGGGGCGGTCCTTCCTGGAGATCTTGTATCCTTGGGGGATGGCGATGTCCGGTCCCGAGGTGGTGTTGGTCCAGGTTTCGGTGAAGAATGCTACGTCTGGGGTTGTGCTGTCGAGGAGGTCCCAGATTTCTGTGGCGTGTTGTGGAAGGATCGGACGTTGAGGAGGATGCATTGCAGGGTCTTCGGTTCGGTTGTGTTCTTGTGGGCGGGTTGTGCTGGATCCGTGTTCTTGGCGGTGCTGCAGGTGTGCCGGCAGCGGTGACAGCTGAAGGGTCCATGGGTGTCGGCTGGTGATGCTAGCTTGCAGTTGTTGTTGCAGCCTGGGTTGAGTGCGTGGAGTGCTGCTGGGTCGTAGCGTTGGCGGGGCGGAGGTCCAGGGTTCCTGGTGCTGGTCGCGGACGGGTCGCAGACGGGCGCAGACGTGCTTGCCTTTGACGCGCCTTCGGTGCACCAGCGGCGCGCCCGCAGTGGCCGCCATTAAGTAGGGGTCGGGGAGGGCTGGACAGCTGGGAGGCGGGAGCGGGGAGGGGAGCTGGATTGGGCCGGTCGTGCTGGGGGGGGAGGGGCCGCGGGGGCAGCAGCGGCGGGGAAAGGTAAAGGGAGGAAAGAAGGGATAAAGAAAAAAGGGAAAATAAGCAGAAATAAGGCACAGAAGAGCAGAGATGCAGAAAAGAGCAGAAAGGTGAAAGATAGAAAGGGTAAAAAAAACGAGTGAAAACGAGTGAAGGAGCAGAGGGAGAGAAAGGGAAAATGGGCAGAAATAAGGCACAAAAGAGCAGAGGTGCAGAAAGGTGAAAGATAGAAAGGGGGAAAAACGAGTGAAAACGAGTGAAGGAGCAGAGGGAGAGAAAGGGAAATGGGCAGAAATAAGGCGCAAAGGAGCAGAGGTGCAGAAAGGTGAAAGATAGAAAGTGGAGAAAAACGAGTGAAGGAGCAGAAAGAAAGAAAGGTGACAGAGGTCCACTGGACCACCAGGGATGAGGCGCAGGGAAACCTGCGGGTGGAGGAGGGCCTCGATCACCAACACTCAAGAGTGCAGGGGCAGGGGCACCTCACTTAATGGTGGAGCTGCGAGGGTGGGAGAGCAATTTCACTGACAATGAGTCAGTGGTCTTGCTCATACAGCTTGATTCTGGAAAGAAGAACAAAACACATACTTCATCATTGGTATGTAGTGTAACACAATTTACATGCAGGGAGATATGCTCAACAACCAGTGCTTAATTTGCCCAAAATAAGGGCCAGGGCTCTCGTCAGGAGGTCACTGCAGCTGGCACCACACATTGCCCCTGCTATGTTGCCAATGATAGTAACAACACAACTACTAACCATCACACTCTTACAAGTGTGACAGTTTGAACTATTCCAGGCCCCTAGAGCTATAAGAATGGCTTGGGTGGCAGATAATAGTCATTTTTAATGTATATTGTATTAATAATTAACTCTTCTTGTGCAATCTCCAAATTAGCCAGAGAACGCCACCTTGTGGAAGACTGTCACAAGCGCCAGTATTGACAATTAAGTGCAAGTGCTGAGCACCAGAAACCACAGGCTCAAATTAAGCACTGTCATCAACACTTGAGCAGGTCATCAAATTATCTTCTGGTAGGGATGTTTTTTCGGTTCTATTGGTGTCTTGCAAATCTTATTGTACAGATTATCCAATTCCACCAAACAGCGGATGGAGATTGTAGGTATCATCTGGAACTCAATATCAATTGTTTGTTTTTAGCCCTTAAAAACCTTCAGAAAATCACTAAACAGATAGGAATATGACCAGAACATATGAATCTAAGTGATGTCAACATTTGGACACCTCAGGTAATATGGTGTCATGGGAGAAATGGTTTGGGCTAGCCAGGCACTTGACTAATTACTGTCTGAACTTTTCACCACAGCATCTGTCTGCCGCCGCTTGGTATCTTTATGCATTTAAGAGATCCTAAAGAAGTGAAAAAGAAGGTCGCTTGATGCTCAGCTTGAACCATTCGAATGTTGGGCTGATTCAAGATTTGTTGAACTTTTTTTATTTTTTTAGTTTGAGTTAAGGTGGTTCGACCTCTTAAATCTGCTCTTCCAAGTTTCCATATCAATAAAAAACTAAGTTTAAAAAAAAGATTTTTGCCGCATGCCCTGTTGCTTCAAGCCATCAGGAATTTCAATAGTTAATGAAATTCAAGATGGCTCCAGGACTCGACAATTTTCAAATCTCTTGATATCCAATGGATCCGAAAGAATAAAGTGTTGCCCAGGACCATTCTGTAGTAGCGGGTTGGTGATCTGAAGTTCCTGATGTCTTGTCAGATTATAAAGATATGAGTTCAAGAACCTGTTTTGGTATCACTGAGGTTTTCTCGCAGAATTCTCAGAAGAGGTTGTTTCTTGCCAGGCTCCTTTAGCAAGGCTCGTAAAGATTCTGGAACTAGTGGGGATGGGAAATCCGCCTTTTCTGTTCTAAAGTAGGAAGTGGGAACACTGGTTCTACCAGGAAGAGGCTATGTGTGCGTGAGAGAGATTGATAGAGAGAGAAGGAGAGGGGGAGGGAGATGGAAAGGGAGGCAAAGAGTGAGTGAGAGACAGAGACTAAGGGCCTCATTTATGAGGTTTTGTCGTAGGGCAGCATCACAGGCCTTCCTGCAGTGCTGCCCTACGGCAAAAGAAAAGAGAAGAATTGCGCCGTATCTATCAGATCCTTTTCCCCTGCGCCGGCGCACAATGGGCTGCTGTGCGCCGGCGCAGGCATATTTGCACCATGGTGCAAAGGTGTCTGCATTGCGGGGATGATTTTTTTGTGCACAAAAGAGGCTTTTTCTCTTTCTATTTGTGCTGCAGAATGAGTCATACATGGGAAAAGGAAAAACAAGAAGAAATAAATATATTTTTCCTCATTGTGCCTTCCTTATCCCTGGGGAGGCGTATGTTTTTGGCCCTGCTTCAGATTTACAATTTCTCGTAAGTCTAGGGAAGTGTCAGAAAGCCATGGATGTTGCAGGAAACGCCCCCAGCAACAACTATTGCACACCTGTTTAATGCAGAAAACTGCGTTAAAGAGAACAATATTCAAGAGGCAGCATTAAGACAAGAAAAGGGCTTTGTGCTACCTCGTAAATATGGAGGAGGCACAAAAAGTGACGTCCCGGTGGCGCAAGGGGCCTCATTATGAGGCCCTTAGCATTTTGTTCAAACTTGCACTTCAGATGCCTATCTGTAATTGTGCAATGCATGTTGCAAAGTATTCGCTGCAACTCTACTTCATGCACGGGCGTCTGCATGCGTGTGTGTGACAGCCATATTACTACCGTCCATGCCATGCCTCTTCTGTATGAAGGACACTTGCACTTATAATGACTTCAATTTAACTCCTAGTTCGGTGAGTACTGTAGATCACGGTGGAACATCCATGCTCTATCTGTCACACCTGAGTGTGTGTGTGTGTGTGTGTAACTAAAACAGAAGAAGCTGCTGCCCAAGATATGTTTATTGTGTTCGAAAACAGAGGGTTTGTTAAAAAGGGTTGAGTGGGCACTCACGTGGCGCTCTGTACAGATTTGTCGTAAATATAAGTAAATTAAAGAAACGCTTTGCATTGTACTGGGCTCTGTGCTTGCCTAGGCAAAACCGTTGTAAATTACTCTGAAGTTTTCAGTTCTGATACTTGTACTATAAAGGTGTAATGTGTTATATGTAAAGTGCTCATCACTTCTGTCTGCATTTCACCTGCCTTCTGTATGTCTCTGCTGTATGTGATTGTAAATAGAGGTGTGTGGTACTTACCATGTGGTCTGGTGCTTCCAATGGGGTCATAAACAACAATAGTATTTCAGAAGGTGAACACCTAGCTCACAGGCGACAACCAGTCTGCAGACTCCCATGGTGTTACTCCTGTGAGGCACTGCCAACCTTTTTTCACCTTTTTTCTACTTGTTTATATTTGGTCTTTTCACACTAGAGGGTGGGATAGACAATGGGAGAGAGAATTCACAGACCCAACTGATTTTAAAAACGAACTGGTGATCCAGGTCCTTCCTGAACAGATAGTATAAGGATTACCGCTGGTCCGTCACACAAATTTGAGTGACTGTCTGCAAGGTCCATTGAGCTAGGTGTTCACCTTCTGAACAGGTCCATTGTTGTTTACGATTGTGTAAGTGGGGGGCGACCTGTTCTGTATCCCTCTCAGCTCCTTGTTGTATTTGGCTTCCAATGGGGTACCTGTGCCGTGTGTGAGTAAAGCTTGTACTCCTGCTGCATTGTATTGTATTTTATTGCAGCAGTTACATAGTAATTACTACCCCATGTGGGGCGTAGAAGCGCTTACCCACATGAGTAGCTGCTATAACATGGAGGGTGTGCAGCTAAAGAGGTGTTGTCTTTGTTTTTGATCCTGTGTGGGAAGCGTTTCCATGTTGCGTGTGATCACCACCAAGGTGTGGTTATCATGCTTTCGGACTCTGCGCTTAGCAGTGTAGTGGATAAAGAAGTGCGTGAGAGCGAGGCATTAAGTTTATGATTTTCTATTAGCTAGCAGCTTTTAGCAGCTCTGCGGGAACATTTATGGTAGTTCGTATGTGCATAATCTGCTTAGCTGGCTACTGCGTTTTGGTTGGCCCATCTGAGATATTTTGTTTAAATATATTGTCCGCAGCAGGCATACGTTAAAGAGAGAAATCTGCTAAAACTGACTTTGTTTACACCGTACTGTATCTGATTGTCATTGTGAGAAGTCGAGAAGCAGTCGTAGAGTGTAGATTCTTTGGACCTGCAGAGGTGGACTAAATTGAAAATTCTCCATTGACCAGCGGCATGTGGCAGATCTCTTTAGTCACTCTGCGTGTATTCAGTGGGTGATGGGTGGGTTAATGCTGTGGACTGGTATGTTACTGGGCCATGAACAGGACCTTTTATTGTCTTATGTGAGCGTAAGAGTGTCATGCCGTATAAGGGAAATACCATGCAACCTCTGTGCACTACAATCAACTGCTCAACCACTGAGTGTTATGGTATTAGTATTATTGTGGATTCTATACTGTATTGTACTGCAGTTGCATTTATACAGCACTTACTCCCCGCAAATAGGCATTTTAGAGGTTTGCAGTAGACACCACTCTGCTCCGGAACCTAGGGTTAGTGGTGTTTTTTCTAGTTATTGTTGGTTATTGGGATTAGTCTTGCACTCTTAAGGAAACCGCTCCATGTATTTATTCCTGTTTCTATGCGGTTCTGTGCATGTTCTATAAGTATGCTATGTTTGAATTGTTTAACAAAACATTTTACCGCAGATGTCTAATAAGCCAAGCAGAGAGAGACATACAGAGCATGAGAAAGTGTGAATGCATACCTGTGGGCCAGGCTCATATTATTACTTTCCACTGTGTGTTAAAAGCACATACTGCTATGTCTGTGACATATTTGTGGTGTGCGAAAGAAGGTTACGTATCTCATATCCTTTAAATGGAGTGTACTATGGAAGCTTTCACTGCTGCATCAAACTCTCTACCTCTTACATATCTTAGGGAAGCTTTCAGCATCAGTGCTGTGCCACAATATGTGTGTGAGTAATATTTTTGTGCAGTTACTGTCCATGATGTGCCTCTTTTGTGTGAATAATTCTTATTGCAAATGTGAAGATTGTATTTATTTTGTGCTTTTATGGCCTTTTCTTAGGACGAATGAAGTTCTTTTTGAATTTGAATTTTTGTGTGTGAGGTGCATGGACATGCTCTGCCTGGTGTGTCTGAGGGAGCTTTCACTACTTTACCTTTTTTTCTCAAGATGTGCCCATCTTGTGCATGAGGGAAGAGTGCTGCCTCTTCTACACGTGTGTGTGTGTGTGTGTGTGTGTGTGTGTGTGTGTGTGTGTGTGTGTGAGTATGTTTGTGTTTTGGGGGAAGGGAGTATTAATTTTTTTAAAAGTATTTATATAGAGCGCGAACTTGACCCGAATCGGATATCAGAGCGCTTTACAAAGCAGCAGTTGCGTTACATGAGGACACACATTCATTTTTGTTAGGCACGGGGAGATTAAGTGATTTGCCCAGAATCACAGGATGTTCAGCGTCATTGCCGAGACTCGAACCCAGTTCCGCAGATTGGAGGTCGACCGCCCTAGCCGTTAGGCCAACTCCTCCCCCCATTGTATTCTATTTCCACTGTGTCTGCCATGGAAGCTTTCACTTTTGATGCATGTGTTGTACATGTTCTACCTTTGATGACTTTTTGGTCCACAAGGCCATGAAAGGAGCAAAAAACAGGCCAATTCCAACAGATCCATCTGGTACTGCAAGAGTGCCTGACAGGCTCGACCAATCCTTGAGCTGACGCCAAGCTGTGCATGTTCTGTATGTGAAGGAAACTTGCAAAGCTTGAGCACAACTGGGGAGCATGCAACCCGGCTGAGTGAAGCTCACATTGCTTCTGTCTTTTGCTGCTACATGCTAGGGTGAGCAGACGTCCTGGATTTACCCGTACATTCCCAGTTTTCAGAGGTCTATCCCGTGTCCCAACGCTATTCACAGCTTTAAATTCCTGTCCCAGTTTTTATGTCGAGATTTAAGTGATGCTGAGTAGCAGTGCCTTGAGACACTCGCGGGTGAGTAGTCGCGCTTTATAAGAATACTGATTGAGTGTTTGATTGATTGAGCATTGAAACTTTGCATTTGCCCTCACTTTCACAGTTGCCTTTAATGTCTGAAACAACTTCAGTAATTATTCGCTTTATTTCAGGTAATGCCGCTGAAGCCTCAGTCTTACTCCCAGAGGAGAGAAAAGGGGGACTGTGGGTCATGGAGGAAGTCATGCCACACTGCCATAGCTTATACTTTAAAAATTAAGTCTTCTAGTGAATTAAGACTTCAAATGTATGCAAACCGTTTCGTATTACTGACCGGCCTTGGTGGTTGTAGGTCTGTATATTTCCTTATTTTGCAAATAAAGGTTTAAAAAAAAAAAATGTATGCAAACCTAAACCTTCAGTTCGAGTCTATTCTGGCCAATGTGATGCCGGATGTGCCAGATTCACAATGCTTATCAAGGTACTAAGTGGAGAGAATGTGGATGCAGATGAGAGGATGTGGCCTAATGGCTAGGACAGTTGACCTCGAATCTGGGGAAAC
This sequence comes from Lissotriton helveticus, assembly GCF_964261635.1. Classification (NCBI taxonomy): domain Eukaryota; kingdom Metazoa; phylum Chordata; class Amphibia; order Caudata; family Salamandridae; genus Lissotriton; species Lissotriton helveticus. The sequence goes on from NC_136061.1 coordinate 1,503,041,329, forward strand.
AAGTTCAAGTTTTGGCAATAATGCTCAACATCCGGTGATTCTGGGCAAATCACTTAATTTCCCTGTGCCTAACAACAAAAAAAAACTGTATCCCTCTGTTAGCAACTGGTGCTCATGTAAATCACTCTGCTGCCGTCAGGTCGAGTTTACGCTTTATAAAACTCAGAAAATAACAAAAAAACTAAAGAATGTATTTCACAGTTAAAATTATCTTAAATCTATGTGCTCTAGTATATCTGAAAAAGTAGCAGAGCTTTAGTCTGGAAAAATGTTTTGAACTGTAACCTGCAGAACAGTTTTCAGAGTGTTTAAAGGTCACTGCCACTGCACTCACTCTGCACTCACTCACTCTTTATTATATGCCCATTCCATTTTCATTGCACCCCCCAAGTCCTACTTCTCTGTTCAGCCTATCCCAGTTTTTAGGTTGTGCCTGCCGACAATGCATATACTGTCGCTGCAATGCGTATTGTGTCCTATAAGGGACTTGGAGCCCGCGCATTGCTTATCATTCGTTGACTGCAGTGTCACTCTTATCTGCTGCCTCCTAATTGGTCAGTGTTTGACGATGTCACTTCCTTTCCTTTGGAGCATGGACCAAGTACTGATTGATTTACTTTGATTAGTGTACATCTGATGTCTATCCACTGCTCGCTGTGATTCATTTACTATTTTTTTTATGCTTCCCATTGATGTTGTTTCTTTCACGCCCACCAACCCTTGTTGCTCATCCCCTCCCATCTACCACCGGCTGCCCATGTTGCTTCTTCACCTCCCACCCTCCACTTTTGCCTGTGTTGCTTCTTAACTCTTGTCCGTGTTGCTTCGTTCCTCCCACCCTCCTGTTGTCCATGTTACTTCTTCCCTCCCTCCTCCCACCCTCCCGTTTCTTAAGAAAAAACAAAGCGCTAGGAAGATGCTGCATCGTATATATTTTTTTACCATTCACACCATCCCTCCAGTTGTCAGTGCTACCCAACCCCGCCCATCTCCCGCAGTCAGTGCTGCCCACCTGCCATAAGAAAAAAAATGCTATGTGACGGCCACTGATGGACATGTCATAGCAACTTTATTTTCTAACTTTCCTTTTTTCTAGCTTTACTTTTAGCCATGCTGCTGTACAACATGGCTAAAAGGTATTGGCAAAGACAATAGCTTTTGCATAAGCACGCTCGATTGGCTTTGCCAATACTTTTTTTCTTTTGAAACTCTTGTCATCATACTAGATGAGCAATTGTTCTTGAAGCACAGGCAGCCGGCTCCCTGTGCAGTGCATGTTCTCAGTGTGCGGGTCTACACGCGTGCTGTCTGCGAGACGCTTGCACATGGGCTCCATGCCATGTGCTGTGTTTTTTTCTTACTATTGTGTGTGCACTCGTCCGTACACGAGGGGTGTTTCTGCTTGACTTGTGACTGCTTTCTTTGTCCTAGTGCAGGTTACATTGTTCCTGCCTGCACTTTTCTTGCTGCTCTCTGACGCTTGTACTTCCCCCTCCTCTCGCACTTCTCTTTCCAGGGCGATCCTTGCTATGTGTGTGACGCTTGCACCAGACTGAGGGGTATATTATCAAGACAGGTGATAAAATTATCGCCGCTTTTCAGAAAACTGCCGAGAAAGTGTCTTTACATCTAACATGGGCTTCGATTGGAATTCCATAGAGGATATTATCAAGTCCATTATCGCTGCTTTATCGTCAGTTTTCTGCCGATAAAGTGGTGATAACTTTATCGCCTGTCTTGATAATATGCCCCTGAGTGTGTCTCAAAATCGTGCCTTTGACTTCTGTCTCGCCACAGTCACTTCGTGAGATTTTGGGCCAGCCAATGTTTCCCCCCGCCCCCCACTCCCTGTCTCACAGTTGATGTTAGTGCTTAGAAGCATCATGTCTGTGAGTTGGGCGCAATCAGATTGGCATAACGCATGCAACAGGAGCATGGCAGGCAGATGTTGCAAGTGGGCTGATGAGGGTGGCGCGCTGATTGCTCAACGCTTTCCCTGTGAAGCCAGATCAGGGATTGTGCAAGGAGATGGGCGAAGCTGGCACAGGAGATGCCCAAGGCGAGCGGCGAGGCGCTTGTGATAATCGTGCAAGTGGGTCAGGGAATGTATCTGACAGAGAGGTAGGAAGACCCGGCGAGGCCGGCACCCCCCGACGTGTGGCTGTGGAGACGCACCTAGCGTTCCGTGAGCAGGGGGTGTGTGTTGGGGAGAGTGGGGGGGGGGGGGGGGAGGCAGTGAAGGTGCCACGCAGGCTGGTGGAGGAGCTGGGCGTGCGAGCCTGACGCGCTGTTTACGGGGGTGAGGGCAGTGGCTGAGATTGGGACAGTTACCAGTGTCAGAGAGGCAGACACGCACTTGACACACACGTGATACAAGCGACGCACTTTTAAAATGTGTGTGTGCACGGGATTACAGGCAGAATGGTGAGCGCACAGGTGTGCAAGATGATGCAGGTCCGTGATGCCATTGGTGCCCAAGTGCCATTTGCCCAGGGTCGCTGGTAAAGCCGTGCATACACTAGCATAGAGGCCAGCACACTAAACGCCACGTGGATTGGTCCTAGACGTGTTGTGCACCATCAGTGTGCACTACCTCAGTTGTACTTTGGTAGCGCATGGTCGATTGGCACGTACTGACGTCATAGATGAAAGCAACAGGAGGTCGCAAGTGATGTCACTAAAGCATTGTCAAATAGTGTGTGCAACATCAGAGGTAGGTTGATACATGCACTGCCTCATCTCAGTTCTTCTCTCCCCATAAGACCTGCTTAGAGGTGAAAGCGCTTTGCCCTCCAACTCGCGGCGCTTCCAGCCTCTTACCTGAGAGCGCAGACTCTAGATTCACCATCCTCCACACGAGCTGTCCCTCTGCACCTGCCCGCTGCCACTGCCCCGCTCCTCGGCTCTGCAGGTGAGCCTGGGCGAGGTGCGCCGCCCCACCTTTGGCTGCCGGCCTATGCAAAGCGAGCATTTGCATACAACGTCTCTCCTGCTGGCTCCAAGGCTGCCGCAGCCTCCCTGGGAGTAGGAAAGCGATAAAGAACACAGCAATCCACCTGTACTGCCACCCTTAGCCCCCCTAAACAGCCACCAGCAGGGCCGGACTGGCCGTTGCGGGCACCGGGCCATCCCCCGGTGTGCGAGGCGCCCATGAACACTCCGCCTGCCAGAGCCGAAATCCCCGAAATTTCCCACAGGAGAAGGGACACGCGGCACAGTCTGATTGCTGAGAATCAGTAAGCCATAGATAGATATCCTGGTGTGCCAGAGAGAGGCCTGTTGAATCCTGCCCGCTCTACCCTACCCGACTGGCCCGACACCCCCCGCGGCACTTGGATGTGCTCCTCAGGAACACCGCATCCCTTGCCGTGGGAAGAAGGCCGCCTGTCATCGGAAGTGCAGCCTGTTCCCTCAGCCTTCCCTAATCACAACCAAACCACGCCTAAGCCTTCCCAAAATCCAAACCTGAATACCCCTGATCCGAACAATACTAACACGTTGCCCATCTGTAACCCTAAGCTATATCCAGGGCTACTTGAATTATTTGGTTCTGCGCCTGCGGTATTTTCCGCATAATTATGGATTCGCCGCATTTACCACGTAAAATATAATCTGCTGCATATTATGCAGGTTGTAACCAAAACAATTGTTTCTGGTTGAATCGCGTCAAAAGTTATTAAAAAACGAGGAGACGTGTTCCGGCGCAGTGGAAGGCCTTTGGCAAAGGGTGATTGGTCACCTGCCAGTTGTTTATTATGGAATAATCTGTGCCCAGGCTTTATTACCACGCATACAAAACACATAATAAGTGAAGCAATACTAACACAAAAGGCGCCAGATTCTGCCGCATAATTTGCCTTTTCTTTTCGCATAATTTATTCAACCCTGCCACAAAATGTGGTCCTCCCCGTTACATAATTCCAGCGGCCCTGACTGTATTTAAAATCTGCACACTAACCCTTATTGCAACTCTAAATATCTTTTTAATTAATGTTGCTTTGATACAGTCTAGGACCTCGAAAAGTACATTATATCAACGATCTTTATTTTTACTCTTCAGTAAGACATAAAAACGGTCGTCATATTCGCAAGTCTTCATTTTGGATTGCACGTTATTGTATTTTTTATGATGGTTTATTTCCACACAATCAACTGAGGCAAAACGTGAGGTATGGACTTGGGGATATGTGTGTGCCCTCCCACAGGTTTCCAGGATTGAATGTAAAATGAAGACAAAGGGAGAGTGGCAGCTGCTGGAGGTTCCTGTGAGCAAGCATGCTAGAGGGTTTTTCAGGGCCCAGTTTAACAAACATGAAGAAGGGCCCTTCTTGGGAGAAGGTCCTTTTTTCACGGTTTAAAAAAGCATTGGCAAAGCTCCTATCTCAGGCATTGGCAAACTGATGCAATTACTTTTTTTTTTTGCAAGCATATGCCATAAAAAAGAAAATGGAAAATGCTGCTACTTAAATGGGACTGCTACATGTGTGCAATAAAATGTTTAAGTTAAAAAAATAACCATTGCATATAATTTTATTATGCCAGAATCCATGACTCCTAATAGGCAATCACTCAGGGCACAAGTCCTTAAAAAAGCATAAGTGAGGTACTACCCAAGTTAGGCAGTATGCAAGTGACATAATGATGAATGACATCACATTGCAACATAAAGGCAGAATAGGAAGTGACATCATAACCCAAGACATCATAAGAAGTGACATCAGATCTTAATACATCACACAGATGTTTCACAACTCTTTCATGAGTACATTTGAGCGCATTATAAGATTTAACAAATAAAATTTTGCATCAGGGTTGTGCCAAAAAGGTGACAAAACCCGACACATAATGTGAGCCTCAATTTATAATAATGAAAAAAAAAAACTCTGCCACAAAGTAGTTGTCAACAAGGAGAAACGTGGCATTAACCCGTTCCGTGCTTGCGTCGGCCAACAACGCAAGCACTACCTTCTAGGTGCTACGCACGACCGTTGGCCAACGCAGCCCCGCCCACTCAGTAGAACGCCCACACTGCAGTGGAATGTCCGCCACGGTAAACGGGTTAAATCTATTCTGCTTAATTGGTTGCAAAGTCTGCATTTGAAAACATTTTAAGGGGTTATGGCACGTACTGCAGAGATATTTGTGTTCCCAGTAAATCCCAGGGAACAATAATAATAGTAAGATAACTTTAGAGGGGGCTCGAGAGACCTGTGTTTACTCTAATCCCAGTTTTGAACCAAATGAGCGTATAAAGGGTTAATGGGCCTTCTGCAATGCACATCATGTAAACCCAGATGACATATTTTCATTATATGTTGCTAAGTAAATTAATTTCTCCTTTCAACACAGGGATCCATTCGTTACACGCAGTTCATAAATTGTATTCCTTCTAACATAACACAGCAAGCTATGAAGGACACATGGCTCCTTCACCTTTTAACCCCCACTGTTTTATGTAACACATCTTGAACATTGAGTTACACACATTTGATTCATAGTCAATATATAATGTGTATGTGTGATGTAAAGCGCCTTGACACCCAGCAGTGGGATGAGCAGCGCTATAAAAGAAATAAAAAAAATTGAAGTTTTTACATTGAGATTTGTGTAAATACTGGAACAGACCAACACATCTGGCCTTGTTACAGTGCATGCACAGCTCTTAAGTACAGGGCTTGAACAAAGTAAAAAGCACGCCTCACTCAAATATTTGTGAAGTTATAACACGCTGTCGCCTTTGTTACCCCTCCCTTGCATTTGCATCTAGGTATGAGGCTCAGATAGCCCCCAGTCAGGATAGTGGAACAAAGGGAGGCCTAATGGCCCCTTAAATTCGGCCTTTGTTATGGACCCAACTTGAGTCTAAAATATGAAAGCCCATCACCGCCTGCACAGTGCTGCTCAGAACAAAAGCAGACAAGGTACAGGCGCTGCTGAATGTGTCCTGGTGTCTGAAAATTACATTGGGACAAGTTCAGCAAATTTCAGTGGGGCCCACTTCGTGCGGGGTGGAAGGTGTCCACCCTATGAAAATAGTGGGTGGACGCCGCGTACCTGCATGTACCCCCAACTTGTGTCCTGCAATCACACTTAGAAAAGATGTAGAAACACTTTTTAGTCCTAATGCACACCACATGAAAATATAATTCTTACTGAAGCAAAGGAAATGTCTAATTGGCTTTGAATTGTTGTAACCTGAAGACAGTTCAAACACACAAGGATGATTTAAATATGAATCTATAAAGAATGGAAGGAAAAACAGTACCAACAAAAGTATTGCTCCAACAGACCTGCCACTGAAGTGTACACCTCCTTTTAAGCAGTGATCCCCACCATGTTCAGCCAAAATACTGTCACAGGCCTTGTAAGAGAACCAGTTTCAAATGTTCATGGAGTATTTACCCCCTGCTGTATGTTCGGGTGCACAGAAGCAATATGTGAATGTCAGTGAACAGACTAAATTATGAAAATATCTAACCCAAATTCAGTATATGTATGAATAAATGTATTTTTTTTGTTTTTTTTAATGATATTTTTGTTCAACGAGGCTGGAAATACAGCTAAGTCTGTCTCAAAACCTAAATCTGTACTGAAGGGAAAGAGAAAACATGGAAGATCTAGTGTCCGGCACCATCTAGTGGTATTAGCCATGTTAGCTGTTTCAGCATTAATAAATAGCGATGCTTTGCTTCAAAATCTATGATTAATTATCGGATCACGTGCACCGACCTGAAGATATGTACTACTACCACCCACCTCGGGAAGAAGTTCCTGGGGACTTAAAATGGTTTCTCCTGGCCCACCGGGGGGTGGTGGGGTGGGTGGGGGGTGGAGTATATTTTAAAAGGGCAGGAGCACACACTTTTTTGTGATATATTCATAACTTATGAATCTCTCTTAAAAACTACTTAACATATTTATACCAAATGTAATGGAAAGATCCCTTGTCCCCTTAGCCATTCAGTGGCCCTGTGAATCCCAACTCCTAGGGCCCAATGGCTGCAGTGCACTGGGCGGCACAAGGTTTAGGGTAGGCGGCCTCCCCCGCTCTTACCTAGGGCTGCCGTGGAGCGGCAAATGCAGGGACCGCCACGGGTGGCCAAAGGTCTAGCTACGCCGCTGTGTGGGGGTCCCCGGTGGGACCTCGACATCCACTATAACCGTAAATTGCTTCAAGCCTGGAGGATGGGGTCACCGAGTTCATGTTATGGCTGGGAGAAGGGGCCACATGCCCCTCCCCATAGAAAGCAAATCGTCCCCAGGTAAAAGAGACACCCGGCCTCAAAATTACATAGTCAGAAGAAACTACACACCCCAGCTTCCCATTAAAGTAAATACGGCCCCGGTGGATGAAGTTCCTGGGGCTTAAAATGGCTTCTGTCGCCCCCCTGGCTAAACATATTTACACCAAATCACAAAAAGCATTGTTCCTGGACCAAAATCTAGCTTTGTGCCAAATTTGGTGTTTTCCAGTCAGCTGTTTTTTCTGTTCAATTTTCCTATTGAAGTTTGCATGGGAGAACGCGTTTAAGTCCCCTTCCTTTTTCTTGGTCTCTGCTTGATGCATCTGCTCGAGACTTCTTAGATAAAAGCTGATCTAGATGAACTTTTAATTTGAACGTTTTGTGAGAATTTGTCAAACAACTCCAAAGTTAGTAACAAATCAAAAAATTGATTTTCGAAGGAAATGCGGTCCTAACTATATCTATCCAGTGTTGATCGCTACTCACTAATATAGCTATCTATACTTATATATATTACCTGCTGGTGGTTGCCAGTAGGTAGTTATGGACCTGATTTCTAACCCAATAACTTTAAAGTCGTTTGACGAATCTTCGTTCAAGTCACATCCTGTCTTCAAAATTTCAAGGTGATCTGTTGAGGGATAAAATCGATCTTCTACATTCATATTAGTCTTTTGTGTTAGCACAATGTATCTATATTCACATGCATATTATAAAATACGTTATTTAGTTATGTCAATGCAGGAACTTCCTTTTGTCTCTTGCATTATATTTCTTTCGTACGCAAACTGAGAACCAAACAGACTCCATTTTGTCTGTACATGTATTAGACTCGAACGGTGGTCACGTGTCACCCCCCAGTAGCTGAGTAGGCCCTGTTGGTTGAGTTACACCGACAGCTGAATTCATACTATTCTTTCTTGTTCTGAGACCCAAGGTCACATCTGGTTTCAGAGGTGATAAGCGCATTCCTGGAGGCGCCGTACTTGTGCTCCCAGGCACCGAGACGAAAGGGAGTCACCCCTCCTGACCCTCCCCAATAATAGCAGAAGCAGACTTCTAAATGAGCTTTGTGTGCCATATATGGTCTTTCCTTTAAACTACTGTGCCTACCAGTAGTTTTCCACGTACGGTGATGTCATGTAACACAATGAAAGTATATATGCCATGTATTGAGTGTGAATCGGCAGTCTTCTCCACGCACTGGCTGGGTGACATCGGAGGGGCTCCTCTATAGAGTATTGGTTGTCTAATATACGATTGACTTTTCTTCACTGCCAACTAATTGATTATTTGGTAAGACGATTCGTGGGGGCTATTGGTAGGTATAGCTCCATTGATTAATTTTGCAATACGTCAGTTGGCGACTCTGGTGGGACTCCGCGTTTGGGGGCGTCCTCCCGAAACACGGGATGAGAAAGAACAAATGAAGGGTTACTCTGGTCGAGGGGGTGGACTGACTTAGATTCTGGCTGAACTCCACTCTCATGATCAGAGAGCCCCAGCTGCTAGAGACCCCTAGCCGGAGTCCTACGGGCGTAACCCAGGAGCTGACCGTGTTGGTCCTCAGGAGTGGGCAGTGGAGAACACGCAATCATACCTGTGTGCACCAGGTGAGTGTATTAATTTGGTGTCTCTGGATTACGCTGTTGAGCGGCGTTTGGAAACAGTTAACTGTATTTGGCTGGTGGTCGGTGTGCCACAGAGAACTTTGGAGGTCTGACGGGGTGGCATTGAGGCTGCACGGATAGATGCTCCACGGACTTGTTTGGTGAATAATAGAGGTTTTCGATCAGACGCCTTGGTGTGGCACGTGTGGTGCGCACCCGACCGGACTGTTCTCGGAAAGGCCCGTGGTTGTAACTGGGTAGCCTTTTGGACACATCTGAAGCGGCGCTAAGGTAGCGGGCTCAGTCAGAATAGTCCTGAAGGTGAACCAGGGAGACAATGGGATGGTCTGTAGGCCGGTCTGTGGTTAATTCCTGTCTGATGGCCTCTTGGTAGTCTCCGGACTGCCTGTTTCTGGTATCTGTTGGTCTGGTGATTGGAAATATACGAGTTCTCCACTAACAGGAGTCGATGGGCTCCGTTCTTTGGTTGTTTGGTTCTACAAAAGGACATGTCAATGTAAAATATTGTATGTTTTGTTCGTTTTTTTTATGTGACAGATCCTGTTTGAAGAGAGATTGAACATGAGTGAACATGGCCATGTTTGAGAGGTTGTGAGAGGGTGTATTGTTGATAAATAAAATGTCGTGCTTTAGCAAAATATGTTTTGGATGTTGTTGCCGCCGTAAGAGTGGACGGTTGGATGAGAGCCAGCCTGCCTCGGCAGTCCAAATTTTGATATGTATGTGAAACATGGCCTTACGCCTATTTTGTTTAATAATTTATGGCACAAGTACAGAAAGGATAATGTGGAATTACAATGGCCTTTAACAGGATCATTTGATGAGAAAAAGATACAGTATTTACAGGATCGACTATTCGCCAAAAGAAGCCGTCAGGCAATGTTCGATTCTTTAAAGCTGTGGCAGAAAGAGGTGAAACGCCGTCATATAAGAGAAGAGAAATTAGTTAAAGTGAAAAATGGTCAGACTATAACGCAGAAGTCTGTAGCATATGATAGGGAACAAACTGAGAAAAATGTTGAATGTATAGATAGGCAGTTTAGGTTACAGGTGGATAAAAGTTACACGGCTCGGACTGAGCCAGAGGATGAAATTGAGGACTTATTGGATGTGCGTCCCCCACCTCCTTATGCTCCACAATGAGTATACCCTGCATTACCACTTGTAAATGCCCCCGCCTCATCCGCCCACAAGCCACGGCCCCGGCCATTGCTGCGGCCTCTATGCCTGTGGGGCCAACGTTCACTCCCGCTTCCCCAGTACCAGCCACGGCTACATTATTGACCAGTGGCCCATCTCCTCCCATTATGTCCTCTATAACGTTAGCTTCACCGGCCTCGGCCTGGCCTTCCCTGTCAGCCACATCGACACCCGCTAAGATTGATTCGACCCCCTCCCATGCCTCCGGGACTTTGGGCGCCCGTCGGCTGTATACCCGCAATACGGTGGGCTCGAAGGAAAGACAGATGGTGATAGACCAAGCATCCCAATGGGTGCGGAATGCCATCTATACAATTACAGATATATGGGGGACCATGCAGGATTATTAACCAGTTATGCAGCAATATGCTTTAGAGACTATGGCCAACCATCTAATTTCCCTATGGGAGCAATGTTTCGCGGCTGGAAGAGCCTCGCAGGTCAAGTCAAGTCAAGTCAAATAACACTTTATTCGATTAATAAAAATCATAAAAGCGATCCCATATATACATACATAGAATAAAAATACATTAAAACCTGGTTCAACGTTAATGTACAAAATTTCATAAAAAGTTAAAATACAAAAATTCATTTGCAGGAGATAAACAATCACTCCACCATCTCTAATGCAGCTAATCTTTTAGCTTTATTACGTACGGTGGCCACCAGGAAACAGGCGACCCCAAAGATCACCCGGGGACTGCCTAATAGTTGTAAATACAAGAGAGCAGGTCTTACTTGAGCAAATCCCGCCTCTCTAAGTAGTGTCACTAAAAACTGTTTCCTAATGTCAACATAGTGGTCATAAAACATAACAAAATGCATAAGGGTTTGACTGGAAAAATTATCACAATTACAAGGAGGAGATGACTCCGGTTTACCCCAGACTGGGTAGTGACCAAGGGCGAAGTGCGCCATATTAAATCTAAAACAAGTTAAAAGGTGACGGAGGAAAGGAATTGTCACAATCTTTAGATATGGTTGAAGATGTGGCATAGTCGTGAGAGCATAATGAGCTCTAACAGACGGTTTTGTCAATTCCACCATTTCCCGTTCTTGTTCCACTAAACCCATAAAGTTCTTCTTGATCCACTCTAGGTCTCCCTTATGCAGCAGATTTGGAGATGAATACAGTTCAGGTCGACCCAGTTTGGAAAATACATCTCTGATATAGACTAACCAGGGTATTCTGTTCACCTTATCTAATGCCACGCAGTCCTTTAAAATAGCGTGATTCAGAGTGATCTCGCTGTTAAGCCACGTTTTGGCCCAGCAGATCACTGGGGCCAACCGTAAATGGTCCGAAATATATCCCAGTCCCAACTCTGAGTGTAAGGAAAATACAGGGGTAGATTGGGGAACAGCTAATAAAGACCTTAAAAATTTGTTCTCCATTACATGCATTTTACACTGCGGTAGATAACCCCAAAGAGACGCACCACAAAGTGCTATGGACAAGCATTTGGATTTATACATTTTTAATAGGGCTTCCATAGGCCTAGATCCCAGCCATTTAGCGAAGTCCAATAATGCAGCAGATGATCTTGCAACGGCTAGACTTTTAGCATTTAATTGGGGTGCCCAGTTGCCCTTTTCATCAAAAATTACACCTAAATATGTAAACACCGGCACCCTCAATAACTCTACCCCATTGCAGTTAAAACGCATATTTTTATGGGCCTTTGGGCGTTTACCTGCCACCATAACATGGGACTTCTTACTGTTCACCTGTAAATCTAGGGACTTCATAAAGCCACCAAAAGAATCCAGGAGTCTCTGCAGCCCCAGTCCTGTGCGGGCCAATATTTATTTATTTATTTATTTACGAGATTTGATAAAGCGCGAACGAATGCCCTTGGGCGTCTCGCCGCTGCAACTTCTGCATCATATTCTCTCTACCAATGTATGATCTGAAACATTACTGGTTAAACAACCAAGTTTTAAGATGTTTTCGGAAGGACCAGAGAGAAGTGCTGGTCCGAATTGACTGAGGTAGGGTATTCCACAGCTTTGGAGCCGAAACCATGAATCAACGGTCTCCCCAAGAGACAGTCCTGGTGCGGGGCACCACTAAGTCGTTAAGGGTGGAGGATCGCAGTCCCCTGAGGGGACAGTAAGGAATCAGCTGATCCTTGAGGAACTGAGGTCCCTGATTGTGCAAAGCCTTGTATACAATGCAGAGAGTTTTAAACTTAACCCTACTTCTGATTGGAAGCCAGTGAAGTCTTCTGATGGTATCTCTGACGGACTTATGTTTGGGAATTCCGGAAAGTAGTCTAGCTGCCGCATTTTGTATTGTTTGCATTTTGCTGATTACTCTAACCTGGGCATCAGCAAAAAGACCATTACAATAGTCCAAGGTGGACAACACAAGAGAGCTTACCAGAGTTTTCCCGGCACTTTCAGGAAGGAAGGGGATGATTTTCCTTATTAGGCGCAGTTTGTGAAAGGCGGAGGATGCTACTTGGTTAGCGTGGGCAACGAAGTTAAGCTGGTTGTCAAAAACAACTCCCAAATTCCTTACCTTGGAGATGGGATTAGGCAAGGTTCCGAAGGACGCAGGGCACCAAGCAGGGGACCAGCTAGGTGTAAGTTGACCGAAAATGACAACCTCCGTCTTGTCGGAATTGAGTTTTAGACAATTGGAGGCCATCCAGTCTCCAATTGCCAGCATACAGTCTTTGAATCCATCGGCCATCTTTTGTCCGTTGTTTTTAATGGACAGGACTAACTGTGTATCGTCTGCATATGAGGTAAGGCTCATCCCATGTGCTCTGATGATATTGGCTAGGTCCGACACATAGATATTAAAAAGTGTCAGACTCAGGGATGAGCCTTGTGGGACCCCACATGGCAGAGACAGATTAGTCGATTGAAAAGAGCCCAAAGTGACGGCCTGAGTTCTGCCTGACAGAAACGAGGCCAGTAGATCTTTAGCTGCTTGTTTGATGCCCATTTTTTCGACACGGTCGACCAAGATCAAGTGGTCGACCGTGTCGAAGGCTGCAGATAAATCAAGTAGTACCAATACTGCAGTTCCTCCCTGATCTCGGATGACCCTGATGTCATCCGCCGCTTTGATCAGGGCGGTTTCGGTGCCATGGAACTTACGAAACCCAAATTGGGTATCATCCAGTAAGTGATGTTCCTCGATGAACTCAGACAACTGTGAGTTCATCACTTTTTCTACTGCCTTTGCCAGGAATGGAAGGCTGGCTATCGGTCGGTAGTTTTTGAGGTCATCCTTATCAAGATGTGGCTTTTTTAAAAGAGGTTTGAGGAGTGTTTTTTTCAAAATTTCCGGGTAAATCCCAGATCTGAACATGTCATTACAAATTTGAATGATGGCAGGTAACAAAATATCCATAACTGGAAGGAGAGTATTGACAGGGCAAGGATCTAGGGCTGAACCAGTTTTAACCGAGGGGATAATGTTCCTTATTTGATCCTCTGTAATATCTTTAAATTGTGTGAATAAGGAGACAGACGGTGTAGAGTAAGTGGTTGTTGGGGAATTATTGGTGATAGCAGAAAAAGTGGTATAGATGTCATTAACCTTAGTAAAAAAAAGGTTCCCAATGCATCACAGAAGGATTGAGAGGGAGGAGGAGTAAGGTCGGGGGAATATCCAGCTAAGTACTTAGTGGTATCGTAAAGCTGTTTAGTTGAGTTCTTAGCTTGCTCTATCCGTTCGCTGAAGTACTTCCGTTTGGCATCGGCAATCATAACTTCGTATTTGGCCAACATTGTCTTATAACGCATTTTACTTTCATCGTTATATGATTTCCGCCAGTGCCTTTCCTTATTCCTGCATAGTTGTTTCTGGACCCTGAGGTCCTCAGTAAACCAAGGAGCAGAGGGGGTGGATCTATTTCTTGTTACATGTTTTAGGGGTACTAGAGAGTTAGTGGCAAGACCCAACCAGTCCTGAAATTGCTTAATAGCTATATTGGGATCAGAGGATAATATGGGTTTGGAGTTAGTGAGACAAGTTTTTAGAGAGGCACTGTCTATATCTTTCCAAGCCTTAAAAGGTTTGTGATTGGAAATAGGTGCATTGGCAGTAATGACTTCCTTGGGGGTAATTATGCCCATAATTGCATGATGGTCTGACCAGGTAAGTGGAAGGCTGTCCATAATGTGAAAACCCTCAAAGTTGGTAAAGATGCCATCCAAGGTGTGACCACCATCGTGCGTAGGGGAATTGACCAGTTGAGGGAGCCCTAAGGTGCTCATACCAGATAGAAGGGAAGTAGTGTCCCTGTCTTCAATTTTCTCTAAATGGAAGTTAAAATCCCCTAATACCATTAGGGATTTTTCAATGGCTAAAGGCTCAAGCATGGTGCTAAAGTCTGTGAGGAATTTGGCCCGTGCTCCTGGTGGCCTGTATAGGAGTACACCTTTAAGATTATCGGATGGGGAGAATCTAATGGCAAATTGCATGGCTTCACAAGTGGACGAGGGGATCTGGGAGGTTCTAACAACATAAGTGTCACGGGCAATGATTGCTAACCCACCTCCTTTTTTACGTTCCCTGTCTTGTCTATAAACCTTGAAGCCGTTGGGGACCGCGACCACTAAATTTGGGTCGGATACACTGTCCATCCATGTCTCAGTTAAAAATAATATGTCTACGTTCCTGTCCGTTACCAGATAAGCGATGTCTTGCCTGTGTTTTCCAAGGGAACGGACATTAATGAGTGCAATCAGAATGCTCTTTGGGCGTTTCTTAATCGTGGGAGTGAGGATTTTATTCATCAAAGGGATAATTGTCTTACAATGGGGACACAAGTACAGAGGATGTAATGGGGCAAGGTGCAGGTCCAACGGACAGCAGTTTGTAGAAAGTGGTGGGCGCAGTTTGTGCAGCATGATATTAGTATCTTTAAAGGTAGGGGCGTTGCTATCATTAATGTCTGGACCAGGGGTCATGGCCCTAGGCCCGGACCCGGCGCGGACGGGCGCAGACGGGCTTGCCTTTGGCGCGCCTTTGGCGTGCCGCCGGCGCGCCCGCTGCGCCCACCCGCTGCGTGGACGGGAAAGCATGATCCCTTTATACAGACTAGAGGAGGATGGGAGGCGTCCAGCAGCTGGACCGCAACCCTTTCCTCCCAGGAAGATGGCGTCCGTATTCGTCAGAGTCACGGCGTCAGCACTTGCTCGGCTGCGCCGTGGCAGGGGAATCAAGAGTGGGGAGCCTCTGTGCGATGTGATTCTCGCACTCGAGGGTCCTAAATGCCAGGTAAAAATAAAATGAGCTATTAAAATATTTACATGCTTTAAAAACTTATTTTACCAGCAAAGAATCAGGTGGATACAAATTAAGTAGCGAAAGTATGGAGATCCCCCGGCTTCCGCCTCAGGGGAGAAATGCAAAGTTGAGGCAGGTAGCAGCTGAGCCCCTTAAGTATCCTGGGAGGGCGGGAGGCGTCCAACAGCTGGACTGCAACCCTTTCCTCCCAGGAAGATGGCGTCCGTATTCGTCAGAGTCACGGCGTCAGCACCTTGCTCGGCTGCGCCGTGACAGGGAAATCAAGAGTGGGGAGCCTCTGTGCGATGTGATTCTCGCACTTGAGAGTCCTAAATGCCAGGTAAAAATAAAATGAGCTATTAAAATATTTACATGCTTTAAAAACGTATTTTACCAGCCAAGAATCAGGTGGATACAAATTAAGTAGCGAGAGTATGGAGGTCCCCCGGCTTCTGCCTCAGGGGAGAAATGCAAAGTTGAGGCAGGTAGCAGCTGAACCCCTTAAGTATCCTGGGAGGGCGGGAGGCGTCCAGCAGCTGGGCCGCAACCCTTTCCTCCCAGGAAGATTTCGTCCGTATTCGTCAGAGTCACGGCGTCAGCACCTTGCTCGGCTGCGCCGTGACAGGGAAATCAAGAGTGGGGAGCCTCTGTGCGATGTGATTCTCGCACTCGAGAGTCCTAAATGCCAGGTAAAAATAAAATGAGCTATTAAAATATTTACATGCTTTAAAAACGTATTTTACCAGCAAAGAATCAGGTGGATACAAATTAAGTAGCGAGAGTATGGAGATCCCCCGGCTTCCGCCTCAGGGGAGAAATGCAAAGTAGCAAGAGCACCGCGTCATCCGCGTAAAGATGGACTGGGACACAGAGTCTCCCACACATGGAACATCGAGAGTAGCCCCCTCTAGATGTTTGTCCAAGGAATTTATGTATAGTGTAAACAAAAGTGGGGCCAGGATACACCCCTGTCTCACACCTCGCTTAGAATTAAAATGGCGAGTATAGCCCCCCTCCTTATTAACTCGAACAGATGCCAGCAGCCCTCGATGGAGGGTCGCTAGAAAGTTAACCAGTGAGGGATCTATTCCTATGTTCATTAGAATTTCCCAGAGTTTCGCCCGATTCACCAGGTCGAAGGCCGAAGAAAGGTCCATGAAGCCCATATAGAGCATACCTTCCTTCGCCTGGGTATATTTACTTATGAACATCTGCAAGTTAAGACACTGATCTAATGTGCCTCTTTTTGCCCTGAACCCATATTGCAGGTTGGAGAGGACCCCTCCTTCCCCCAGGTGATCTTCCAGTTTATGCAGTATGACTCTGCCCAAGATTTTAACGGCAGAGTCAATTAGGGAGATCGGCCTGTAGCAAGAGGGGTCACTCCTCAGACCTTTTTTAAACACTGGTATTGTGGTCAAAGTAGCCCAGGATGAAGGAAAGCCACTGATGCTTGAGGAATTAAATACGTTAGTGAGTATTTTAGCCCAGAATTTCGGGCGGGACCTATAATGATCTGCTGGGACTCCGTCTGGGCCTGGAGCTTTATTTTTAGATGTCTCCTCAATTGCCCTAAGTACCTCAGCCATCTCAAACTGTAATGGAGGGGCTGGATGTAAAGAATTGAGACCAGCAACTGTATCGGAAGAACCTTCCTCGATGTCATAGATTTTACTAAAGTGTGCAACCCATGAATCATCGGTGATCACACAATCCAGAACTGTATTCCCAGCACCAGAAAAAAAGGGTGGTTAATTATGACCCAGAATTTACTACTGTCCTTCAAAGTATCTATAGAGATAAGATCGTTCCATGCCTCATTTTTAATAGCCTTTTTCCTAGAGGTCATGGCCAATTTGTAGGACTTTCTCATCCTAGCAATGAGCTCCCTGTCCCGTGGATTCACTTTCAGGGAATGAAGCAGGGCCTTATGTGCTTTAGAACAATTAGCATCGAACCACCTAGGCTGGTTAGACTCTTTCTGTTTAGATTTAGTTTTAAGGTCCTGATTAATTCTGGTGCAGATGACAATATAGGCTCCGATGATGTTATTGCCAGTGGCCGAACTATCTAGGCAGACTGCGAAGTCTGCTTCTGCCTTGGTAAGGAGACCCGCCATAAAGGTGTCCGGGACTACCTTAGACCAATTAAGCCTCCTAGCCTGATCTTTGGGGATCAAGGTGTTGTTATTCATTATAGTTACTTCCCGTCTAATTGTCACATCCCCCAGATCTAAACTCAGAACAAGAGGGTTGTGGTTACTGTATACAGAAACCACAACTTCATATGTGGTGGCCCTAGGTACCAGTCCTGCTGATACAAAGATATAGTCTATAACCGTATCTGAGTCTCTTCATTTAAATTTTGGGGTCCTAGCCTCCCCTGTAAAAACATCTACCTCAAACAAATTCATACTAGCTAGTAACTCCTCAAGGGCTTCCCCCTGGGAGCTATGTTCAAAATGTGTGGTAATGGAACCGGCTGGGCCCAATTGCTGATCCGCCAGACACTCCCATCTGCACGGGTGAATGTTCAAATCTCCCATTATCACAGTTTCGAATAAAGTGTTATACAGACATTTATAATCTTCTAAAAATCGCATTAAGACATTTAGGAGAAGGTTGCGCAAGTCCTTCTCCATGGCATTATAAAAATTAATCAACAGGATGGGTGGGTGGTTGGGGCCAACCCATTCCAAGACAAGTATATTATCTGAGGGCAGCTCGAGCTGTTTAAACGAGCCTCCCAGCTCTAGTGAGGTAAACGTGAGCAAACCTCCCTTGGGTCTGCCACCTAACCCCGGGACTGCCTTCACAAAGAAACTGGAGAACCCATCCAAACAGAAGCTATTTTCCATGTCCCATGTCTCCTGGAAGGCGATGATGTCATGCCCTTTTACAAAAGATCTCCATCTTTCGTCAGTGCATTTGATCTTTAATCCCGCTATGTTCCAACTAAAGAGTTTAAGGGATACAGAATGCCCTACTGCCCCATTTTTACCCAAGGGTGCTAGCTCCTGAACCTGCAGTCAATCATTTGTTTCCATATCGGAAGGAGGTGAGAACCTATTTACCAAAGTTATGTCTGTGGTCCTTTCTGTAAAGTGAGTGTCCGTCGTAGTGTGAGAAACTGTGCTCCGTCCCCCATTCCTCAATAATGCCTGACGGGCTTGATATGTGTAGTTGTTAATAGATGCCTTGTCAGTATACAAGCATCTAGTTGTTTGAATGTCAGGCCTAGAGGAACCACTGTATATCTGGGGCATCGGAGGATAAAAATAGCCTAGGGGAAATTACCTAATGCCAACGCCCACAGTTTCTGAACCATCCCAAAATAATCTGTCGGCCACATTTGGTCTGTTAAAATTGATAACCACACAATCACACTGTAAGCATTTACTTCTCTTCCCCACCCACGCAACCCGCCTGGCAGAAATAATGTGCGGAGCAATGTCGGCACCGCCACTGCAAAATTGGGAACACCATGTTTGGGCCCTCTTCAAAAGGTCATACTCTGTTTCCACCACGCCAATTGTTATAGCCTCACAGGTCCTATATGACATTGTGGATCGGGCACACACATTTGAATTAGGCTGAGAAGATGTATATGGGAATCTGAGGACTATAAAGAAGTATCGAGAAAGGTTGTTTACTAAATGCCCGAGTTGGGATACTCAACATCCCATGCGGGAAGTGCATCCGATTTATCACCCCGAAATCCCTGAGGTCAGAGACAATGGTAATCAAGTTGTTCAAGCTCGCGTTGAAGCCCGATTCCAAGAATAATGGGTTCATACCCCTTGGAAAAGAAGTGAGGTTCTCTCCCTGAAGTCCCAGTTGCCTGACCCTTGGAAAAATACCACTGCTTATTATAAGGAACTCACTGAGGCCGCTTCATCTGCCGTGATGCCCTTAGCTGATATTGAATTATTTTTCGGGTTACTGGTACCTGTCGACGTATGGCGACAGGTACATGATCATCCTCATGTTAACGAGTTGGGCGGAACTTGGGATCAAATTAAAGACTGGGACAAGGACCGGAAACCCGGAGATAAACCATGACCAGAAATTTTAGCTTTGCCGGGTCGGATTATCACATATATGCATTCTTTAATTCCACCCCGGAAGGTGGATTGGGATAAACTAACTGTCTGTAAACAAAAGAAGGATGAGAGTGTATCAGATTTCTTCACTAGATTTGAAGGGGTGTTTATTGATTTCAATGGGTAAGACTTGTCAGTGGAAGGTGGGATAAGATTATTCGTAAATCGGTTTGTAACTAATCTGTTGCCCGAAATATCTGCCCGGCTCCAGGCAGCCGAAAGCACTTGGACAACCTCTACTCCTTCTGTTACTTTGAGTATGGCCCCATATTACGAACATAGGGAAAACGAGAGTACAGATAAGTCTGACAAAAAGACGAAGGACCTTAAGACTCGAGTGTTATTACAGCAAGTAGCCAGGGGACGGGGTAGAGACGCAGTAGGAAGAGGATTTGTTTCAAGAGGGGCGGGAGTAGGACGGGGAGGAGGTCCAGCTGTTACATTGGGAGCAAACCAATTTGCTTACTGTAAACAGGAAGGGCATTGGCGAGCTCAGTGTCCTTTTCTCCTAGCACAAAATGGAGCAGTGAGAGGTAGAGGGAGAGGACGAGGAGGATTCGATCGGGGTGACCTGAGAAGAGAAGAAGCGACACGAGGTGAGGCGGGGGGAAATTGTTTTGATAAAACCAAAGGGAGGCAGTACTATAATGAAGATTGTGGAGCAGGAGGGCCAGATGGGTATTATTACGCGTAGGACAGCCACGGACAGAACAGGGGCTGAGTGGCAGTACCCGTGGATCAGAGAGGGCCTTATGTTAAAGGACAATTAATGGGAACTGTTGAGGATTTTCTAGTAGACACAGGTGCAATGAATAGTTCGATTGCTCGTTCACTGGTCCCAGGGGCTGCTCTGTCCGAGCATAATAATATTTCAGTCGGGTTTTCTGGAATCCTGGTAGTAAGCCCCATTTCTAATCCTCTCCCGCTTACCATTGGTCCAGTCACGGTGGATTCCCCAGTATTGTTGCCGTCACATTGTGGGGAAAATTTATTGGGATTGGACCTGCTGAAGAAATTGCATGCAAAGATTTATTGTTCTCCTGATGGAGTGTATTTAACTATTCAATCGCCTGGTCAGCGCACTCGGCAGAGTTTTGCGAAAAATGAACCCCTCCCTTCTGAGTTGGCTGTCATTCCATCTACATTGTGGGCGACAGGTGATACGGACGTTGGCCTTTTTAATGTTCCGCCAGTCTCTATTACTTTGAAACCGAATATTCGTTTGGCCCGTATTCCACAGTACAAGATCTCACCGGCTAGTGAGAAGGCATTGTGATGATCATACAGGACCTCATCGACAAGGGTGTAGTGGAAGAAACGGTTTCCAATACCTGGGCGGCCAGCTACGCTCCGTGCACGGAGTGCACGGAGTGCCGCCTCCTACGCATTTTGCGTAGCCGGCGTAGCCAGGCGGCACTACGCGCGCTCCGCAGACGGAGCATAGCCGGCCGCCACCCGCCTCCCTCCCGTCCTCCCTAAATACATAAATAAATGTATAAAAAGCTTTTTAAAACACTTACCTTGTCTGCCGCGTCCCCGGGGCTCCCTCTCGCCGTCCCGCGATGCGCGCCGCCATTTCGGATCCTAATGCGCATGCGCAGGCGGCCGCGCATGCGCATTTCTCGTGAGGAATGCGCATGCGCGGCCGCCCGCGCATGCGCATTAGGATCCGATTCGGTGGACGGCGAGAGGGAGCCCCGGGGACGCGACAGACAAGGTAAGTGTTTTTAAAAGCTTTTTATACATTTATTTATGTATTTAGGGAGGACGGGAGGGAGGCGGGCGGCGCGGAGTGGGGCTACGCGGAGTGCGCGGGTGGGCGTAGTTGTGCGCCCACTTCGCGTAGCTCCGCGGAGCCCCACTCCGCACACTACGCCCAGGGTTAGTAATAGCCCTATATTACCAATTTTGAAAAAGGCCCCTACAGGAAGTGGCCCTGATTATGCTGACACTTATCATTTTGTAAGTGACCTGCATGAAGTCAATAAAGTAGTAGTTCCTCAATATCCTGTGGTTTCAGATATTACCACTAGTCTCACCATGATTCCCCCAACAGCTAAGTTTTTCTCCATTATAGACCTGAAGAATGCTTTCTTTAGCATTCCAATACACCCTGATAGCCATCATATCTTTGGCTTCTCGTTATCTGGGCGCAGCTTTAGATTTTGTCGCGCCCCTCAGGGCTATACGGAGAGTCCTAGTATTTACAGTCAAGCTTTGAAAGTACTTTTAGACGAATTTACTTTGCCCCCAGGAAACGTCCTCCTCCAATATGTGGACGATTTATTGGTGGCCTCAGACACGGAGGAAGGTTGTAAGGAAGCTACAGTTAAATTATTGTTCCACTTAGCAGCTAATGGTAATAAAGTGTCTCTTTCGAAGTTTCAATATTGTCGACAGGAGGTGACCTATCTTGGTCATCTACTGTCGAAAGAAGGGAGGAAACTAACTCCTGAACGTGTGTCTACTATTTTTAACATGCCTGTTCCTCATACTCAACGTGATGTTCGTGCATTTCTGGGCATAACTTCTTACTGTCGCCAGTGGATTCCTAATTTTCCCCTTCTTACTAAACCTCTTTTGTATCTAACCACTAAGGATGTGAATGAACCTCTACCTTGGATTGATGAGTGTCAGGAGGCTTTCAATTCTCTGAAAACTGCTCTCTGTTGGGCTCCTGTCTTAGGGACTCCTGACTACTGAAAGCCTTTTGTGCTTTACGTACACGAGGTGGACGGTTGTTCGCTTCCTGTGTTAACACAAGGATTTGGTGGTAAGCAAAGTCCTTGTGCTTATTTTTCAGTAGTATTGGACTATGTTGCCAGAGCATTTCCTAGCTGTTTGAGGGCTACTGCCGCAGTGGCGGTGGCCATCCGACAGTCAGAAGGACTCGTCTTAAATTCTGACTTCACAGTGATGGTACCGCACGCTGTGGACATACTCTTGAATAAAACTAAGACTCAGCACCTTACGAGTGCACAACTTACTGAATACAAACTAACTTTATTTGCCCCCATATCACTATCAAAAGGTGTGCCACTCTGAATCCAGCCATGTTACTACCCCTCCCTTCGGATGAGCCAAACAATTACATACATGATTGTATATTTCGGACTGAGGAAGAAATGAAGGGATGGGTGGACCTCACAGACATGCCCCTATCTGAACCCCAAGGAGAGTTGTATGTGGATGGCTCCTGTTTCAAGTTACCAGATGGCACAACAACAGCTGCTTACGCAATCACCACTTTTGCACTATAGTTGAGGATTCTCGGGTTCCCTATCATTCTGCACAAGCAGCTGAGTTAATAGCACTGCTGCAAGCCTGTGAGTTAAGCGAGGGATTGAGGGTAAACATTTACACTGATAGCCAATACGCCTTTGGCGTGGCTCATAGTTTTGGAAAACTGTGGGTCGAAAGGGGATTTCTCACCTCACATGGCCAAAGAATACAACATTGCCCTTTGATTTTAAGGTTGCTAACTGCTTTGACACTGCCCCAGACATTAGCGATTGTGAAATGTAGTGCACACAAGGTAATAGCGGATACTGTAGGAGAGGGAATGCTTTTCCTGATCAAATAGCGAAGGAGACAGCTAGATCTAAAGTGTCTCCCATGTATGTAAGTTCAGCTGGATGGGTCGAGGAGTCTGATCTGTTTGATAATACCATGGAAAGTGTCCGAGAAATACAGAAAGAAGCTACCCCTGCTGAACTGTCCCATTGGGAAAATGAGGTGGGGAGGTTGGATGATAATGGTTGTTGGATTGACTTAAGTGAGAAACAAAGGTGGATGCTCCCCAATGCATTTGTTAAAGCTGTAGTAACTATGGCTCATGGAACAGCGCATGTTGGAACAAAGGGTATTTGCGCTTTGTTAGACCCAGTTTGGAATAACCCTAATATTGCTAAGACTGCAATTCATTTAGTTCAATATTGTATGGTTTGCTTACGACATAACCCAGGAGGGCGGGAATCTGTCCTGGGTGGAAATTTTGCACCCCGACCTTACCTTTTGAAGTACTTCAGATGGACTACATACAGCTTGAAAGGGTGAATAATTTGAAATACGTTTTGGTGGTGGTCTGTGCTTTTAGTAAATGGGTGGAAGCTTACCCCACTAAGGAAAATACTTCCCTGGCAACAGCCAAAGCCTTGATTAAGGAGTATTTCCCAAGATACGGATTACCTAGAGTGATCTGGTCAGATAACGGGAAACACTTTAATGCACATCTTATCAAACATATCTGCAATGGATTACACATCAAGCAGAAATTTCATGCTGCTCGGGATCCCCATTCTGCAGGGTTGGTTGAGAAATACAATGGAAGTTTGAAACTTAAAATGGCAAAAATTCAGGAAAGCACCGGGTTAAAATGGCCTGACACTTTGCCTTTAGCGTTAATGTCTTTGCGGGTCACCCCCCATTCCCGGTCAGGATTGTCACCCTAAGAGGTCATTTTTGGGCGGCCAGCTAATGATGACAGATTATTTGTACGCTTTGACTAAAGATCTTCGTTCTATCCATCAACAGGTGTCAGACACGCTGCAGCCCCTACTGGAGGGTACAGGACATCGCTTGGAGCCTGGCCAATGGGTAATGGTGAGAAATTATCAGTGGGAATCTAGTCTGGAACCCAGATGGTCCGAACCATTTCAAATTCTCCTGGCTACTCGGACAGCGGTGAAGGTGAATGGTCGGAAACATTGGATCCATGTTTCCCATCTGAAGAAAGTACCTTTCCTGCTTCCTTTTGATCAACCAAATCCGAAGGGAATTTTGACCCAGGAGAGTGAGAGGGCTCCTTGTGTTGTTCCTTTCTCTGATGCCCAAGAAATTGAGATAAGGCAAGAGGAAGGAGCATCAGGCACGAAAGGGGTCTCATCGTCGACAGTGAAATTGGCCCCGAATCGGTTGCCGCTGTTGTTTCACAAGGAGTTCAAGATAAATCAGCCATCACGGATGCCACTTCATCTGCTTTGTTTGTTAACCAGGAGTTACCTGGTCATGTTTGCTACAATCTGCGACCTAGAAAACAACGCCGTTCCCCCGATAAACACGGTAGGAGATAGGGAGAGACTTGAGTGCTAGGGCATTGCTAGATTAGTTTGCGGGTACTGAGTGAGACACTGGACTGAACAGGTTGAGAGCTGGAACACTGTATTGCTCTGTTCAGTAAGAAAGACTAAGAAGCCGAAGAAAGGGCCCAGGTTGCAACTGTATATACAACATTATTGCACTGATTTGTTTTCTGTTTGATTAACGATAGGAGCCTGCCCGTGAGGCTCTAAATGGACACAGGAAAGAAGCACCCTCTGGCAGGTTGGACTGCGTCCCTTAGTGTAGTTTGAACTTTTTTTGTTAAAAATGTATCCCTTTGGTCGTTTTATTCCTGCTGAGGAACGCCCCCTTGCTCCTCGATATATGCCTACTTATATACCTATGTTTTCTTCTTGAACAACACGTGTAAAAGTTGCTTTTGTAATTACCATTGCAGCATTTCTTATTATAGTAATGAGTGTGCTTTTATATTTAGAATTTCACCATCCCATGCATACTGTGTTGCGGACTTCTACTCCACCGACTGAGCATTATTTTCTTACATTGGCCCCTCATAAGGAAAGGCATCGCCAGACTTATGTTAAAAATGTATTCGTAGAGATGTTGCATCAAACGCATAGTGCTACCAATACAACAAGTTGTTGGGTTTGTGGTCTGCTGCCCTCAGTGATGCATAGACATTATCTTTTTATTTCACTGCCTTTATCTTATTTGGGAAGTTGTGAGGCTTGGTTTAAATTGCTGTCAATGATATACCTCCATTACACGGTAGATTCTTCTCGATATTCTGAGCGTGATTATGAAATGATCCTGGCTTACATAGAGGTACACCAGGTTTTTGATGCACAAGGGAATGATGGAGAAGGATCGCTAGACCCAAATGCCTGCATGAATCTATATACAGAATATGAGAATGTTACATGGTTGAGGAGTGAAATCCTTGACTTTGCAGAATTTAATTTTACTCAGTACTTTCAGCAATTTCAGGATCGGAATGTTACTGATGACAAAGCTATCCCGGTGCCTATATTGAATAGCACCTCCGCCTTTTGTGTACAGGGAATCGGGCACATTTCAGTAGGAGACAGTCATTGTAATTATACATATAGACTACGCACCTTTTGTGGTATATAAATAAATAATACCGGATCTAGGTTTTACTGGACATAGTAATAACAGATAGCTCAATAAATAAGAGTCAAAATTCGAGGTAGTAGGAGTTTGCAGGTTTAATACAGCATAAAGGACAGGAACAGGACAACCTGCACAGGAATAGGATGGCAGAGCCCTGCAGGGGGGACAGGGAATGAGCGCGCTAACTTTAATAACAGTACACAAGCATATATACTAAAACAGTTGCAATTGCAATACATACAATAGGCGGAGCAGTGGGTGTGGTCAATAGCAGTCGCGAAAGATAAGGGTGAAAGTAGGTGTAACAGGAGGCGTATACATAGACATGTGATGTAAACGTAACAGAATATGTCATAAAGGAGGCGGAAACATGGAGGGGGCTACCTAAGGAGCCGGGACCTCTAACCTAATGGTGCGCGCAAACTGACAATGACGTGTTACTAGGAGAAGCTGGGGGCTATGAACTCTGTGCTAGGAGTAGAGACTGAAGTCTGGAGAGTCAGGGCGACATGTACCTAAACCCTATCTAGTATCTAATGTTTAGAGAACATGTTGATATAAACTAAAAGTCAGGAGGGGAGAGGCTAACAGACTCTAAGACTGGTGCATGCATTATTCTACATGTAGTGCGTGATGAAGAATATTAAATGACCATTAATACAGTATTTCTCTTACATGGAGACGTAAAGGCTAGACAATGACGGAAACTATTGATGCGATTCAGTAGCTTAGGAATGCAGGGAAGGAGGGCTGGACTGATAACTAGAAACATAACATACTCTTGGCAGACTCAGAGGCAGAGCCAGGCCGAGCCGGGCACTGTGAGGCAGGAAGTAAGTGAAGGGTCGAGGATACAGGTGGGGGCTGTATCGCTCCTCAGCGAGGGTTCAGGAGACAGGAGCTGAATCTGGTGTCCGGGCCCTTTTGAGGCCTAGAAACGGGGACTTTTCAATGAAATAACGTGCACACTGAGAAACATGGCAACGTAGCTTTACATAGGCCTAATACTCGTAGCTTTCACGAGAACTGGAAACTGGCATACTAGAGATGGACACAACTGTAATTGCGTCTTTAGTCGAACATGGGGGATACACATGCATATTAATCATGCACACATAACATAAGATGGGGAACACGTAGGGACACAGAACATGGCAAAATTTACTTTTCCACATTCCCTCCTTGTCACTACGTTTCCATCAGGAAACATCAATATTCATGATACCATCTATCATTTCATACAGTATCATTTGCTCGTCTCGAATTTTCTTGGAACGGGATTTAGGACGGGACTTGGGACTGGGAATACAAGAGGTAGCACAAATGCCACAAATCGCAGGGCCACATTGTATACATAGGCAGCAACTGAATATGATCGCTACTGCAATACCTAGAAAAGACAATACTTTCCATCCCCAAGCGGAAATAATATTCCAGAACCAACCGGACCATGTCCAGGTGCCTGGATCCGGGTGTAACATATGGGCAATTTTATGGAGTCTGGTTATAGCTGAATAAACAGACGGCGCGTTATTTGGAATGGAAATGCAGCAACTAGATCCGATGACTCTACATGCCCCGCCCCTATCGGCCAGTATGACGTCAAGGACGAGACGATTCTGGAGCACGACAATTCTCATAAAGGATTGCTCTTCGGTTAAATTACCTAGAGCAGAGGTAGTCTCAATCACTACTGCTTCAAGGGTTCTGGTTAATCTACGTATCAGTTTACTATTCACAACAGTACCTAAATAAGGGAAGACACCTTTATTGATATCTATGTATTGTTCTAGGGCAGTTTCAGTATAATCGACAATCGGGAGGTCTCTCTTGTGTCTAGTATGTACTAGGTGGGAATTCCTATGGTAGTCGGGTGGGGCTAGAAAAACTGGTGGCAGTAGGAAGGCAATGTAACAGGTTCCCTCCCAATCGAGGGGCAGATGAACATATGCGGTCTGACCACAAACAAAATAAGAATGACGTGAAGCTTTGAAAATAGATTTCCCACTGTCACTATACTTGACAATAGTAGTACAATCACTATGTCCTACAGGTACGGAACCATTCTTTCGGACACATAATTCGCCTTTAACTGGTAGTACTGACATAGCAGGTAAGTCTGGAGGAGTATCAGACTGGACATTCAGGACCATAAAATACGAAGAATAATTACCTAAATTATAAACTTCATTTTCTAGATCTAACCCTGTTCTGTGGGGAAGACCTTGCTTGTCTGGAAAACATGTACTGTTAAGAAAAGACATATCTGTTGAGGATGACGTTAACGTGGACCATGCTCCACACGAACCATTATGTGAAAATGGATAAGGAAAGAGTGGCAGAACTCCCTTCGGTGTCTGGAATGGGGGGAGTCGACCACACACCCAACAATTAGTGGCATTGCTGGTCTGGTGTGAATAATGTAACATGCGGATAAAGGAATTATTACGCATAGCAAGACGATATGAGAGTTCATGAGGAGGCAGATCACTAAACGTGTGCTCTACTGTAGCAATAGAAGACTTATTTACATGAGAAACTGGAAAATACAAATAAAATGCATAACCTGTGCAGGTAGTCATAAGGCTGAAAAACAATATGAAACTTAGAAAAACGATACATCGGATTGAGTTTTGACTAACTCTCTCACTATGGGGGTCTATTTTATACATGTCAGAAACCGGTCTAACCGTTTCACCTAGGGGAGGACTTAGACAATCAAACTGGCTGACTTAT
This sequence comes from Lissotriton helveticus, assembly GCF_964261635.1. Lineage (NCBI taxonomy): Eukaryota > Metazoa > Chordata > Amphibia > Caudata > Salamandridae > Lissotriton > Lissotriton helveticus. Next base: position 1,503,069,688 of record NC_136061.1, read on the forward strand.
TTTACTAGACCTTAATTTTTTCTTATACTCCTGTTGCGGAGTTTTCTCTAACAGGGAGGGTTCTGTATCATTGTCTTTTGCGGGACAGTCCTTAAGAATAGTACTTTGGCAGTCTTTCAAATCCTGGGAAATGTTCTTAGAAACAGGCTTTAGTCCGTAAAATCTTTTCACATGAGACAGGTGGACCCAGCCCTTCCTGCCTTCCAGCTTGACGGCAGTACGGGTGGCCAGGAGGACCTGTCGGGGTTCCTTCCAGCGAGGCTCCAGCGGACTTGAACGATCAAAATTCCGGACAAGAACCATGCATCCGGGAACGATCTCATGCGGTGCCACCTCGGTATTGTCTGGAAATGCGGCGGCAACCTGTGAACGACAAGAGTGTAGGGCAGACATCAAGGAAGCTAGGTACTCTGTCAGCATATTACTTGAAACATCGGTAATACTTCGAGGTCTAGGTGTACCCCACATATTAGGGGGGCGGCCGAATACGACCTCGTACGGGGACAGACCTGATCTGGAATGTGCGACCATGCGCATGTAAAACAAAGCGACTGGCAGAGCTACTAGCCAGTCTACACCTTTCTCTTTACATATTTTAGCAATACGGATTTTCAGGGTCTGATTATGTCTCTCTACGAGACCGGCTGCTTCAGGATGGCGTACACAATGGAACTTCCACTGGTACCCTAACAAAAGGGAAACATGTTTCATGAGTTCAGATGAGAATGGCTGGCCGTTGTCAGAATATACGACTCTAGGGAGTCCATAACGGGGGAAGAACTCACGAACCAACTGCTTGGCAGTGGTCGCGGCTGTGTAATCTGGGACTGGATATGCCTCTGTCCATCTGGACATAGCGCATACAACTACAAGGACATACTTGAAACCTCGACATCGCTCCATCTGAATATAATCCATCTGGAGGACTTCAAAAGGGTGGTCAGGGGGCTGGAATCAACCTTGTTCCACCGGGACACTTTTACCTGGATTAAACTGGCAACATATCATACAGGTACGGACTTTCTGCTTGGCTGCAGCTCGTAAATGCTTGTTGAACCAAATGTTCTGGATACTATCTAACATAGCTTTTTCTCCTAAATGTGCTGGACTATGTGCAGTATTGATAATGACTTGAACCATAGAGTCGGGGAGAAACCATGTGGCTCTACCCTTCGTTACCCATCCCTGATCTGTCTGGACCCCTCCTTGTTCGGACCATTTCTTAATTTCATCGGGAGTAGCATGTAACTGGATATCTATGACATCTTGAGTGGGGTCCTTAACTGTCATACAGGTAGTCGGATCTGGAGTATGTGTCTGTGTTGGATTAACTGGAATGTCTGGAGTCTGTGCTGTGAGCTTGGCTGTGCAATCTGCTAGATCATTACCTTGAGAAATAGTGTCAGTAACTTTCGTATGTGCTTTGCATTTCATGATAGCAATAGATGTCGGTAAGTGTATGGCATCTAATAGAGCTTGAATAAGGAGACCATGCTGAATCTTGGTTCCATGAGAAGTCATGAAACCTCTCTCCTGCCAGAGTACTCCAAAGTTGTGTACGACTCCAAATGCGTAACGTGAATCTGTGTAAACATTAACTTTCAGGTTCTTAGCGTGTATGCAGGCTTGGGTCAGAGCAACTAGCTATGCTGCTTGAGCAGACAGGGTGTCAATACGGTGTGTTTCTATAACGTCAGTGTCAGTAGTCACTGCATACGCGGCTACTAGTTCTCCTGTACTTGTTCTCATACATGAACCATCCACATAAAGTGTCAGGTCGGGATCTGGTAATGGAATATCTGTCAGATCTTGTCTTGGCTTAGTCATAATATTAACTACTTCCACACAGTCGTGTGTGGCAGGATTCGAATTAACTGACGGTAACAGTGTAGCAGGATTTAGAACGTTGCAGCGTCTGATTTCTATGTGTGGCTGGAACAGTGTCAATTCATAACCTGTTAAACGTGCAATTGTCAAGTGCTGAGTCTGTGTACGGTTTAAAAGAACTTCCACGGAGTGTGGAACTTGTACTGTCAAGGAATGTTCTAATACTATGGAATCACTTTGTCTGATAGCTAGTGCTGTGGCTGCAACTGACTTGAGGCACGCAGGCAGAGCCTGGGCTACAGGATCTAATGTGCTCGAAAAATAAGCACAAGGCTTGTATTGTCCTGCTTGATCTTGTGTGAGAACAGATAATGCTGTACCTTCACGTTCTGTGACGAAAAGTGTAAAAGGCTTACTGTAGTTCGGTGTAGCTAGAACTGGAGCTTGGCATAAAGCTTTCTTTAACTCATTGAAACTAAGTGTATGTTCAGATGTCCAAGGGAGGACAGTCGATAGGGCTGCCTCCTGTGTCGTTAACTGTATCAGTGGTTTAGCTAGAAATGCATACTGAGGAATCCATTGTCTGCAATAAGAAGTAAGGCCGATAAAAGCACGTACCTCCTTCTGTGTCTTGGGCTGAGGAAGACTCGCTATTAACTGGATACGGTCTGGTGTCAACTGCCTACCCCACTTGGACAGTAAGTGGCCTAAGTAGATCACTTGCTGGACACAGAATTGAAGCTTTGAAGGGGACACCTTGTGCCCCATCTCGGCAAGGAAATACAAGACTGTAAGTGATGCTCGCTCGCAAGCACGTTCAGAACGGGCTGTGATCAGTAGATCATCGACATACTGGAGCAGGGCAGTGTCTGTTGGCATGTGAATGTTCTCTAGTTGTCTCTTAAGTGCTTGACTGTAAATACTAGGACTTTCTGTGAAACCTTGAGGAGCTCGTGTGAACATATAGCTTCTTCCATTTAAACAGAATCCGAAAAGAAACTGACTGTCTGGATGAATGGGGACACTGAAAAACGCGTTCTTGAGGTCTATGACTGTAAAAAATGAGGCTTCGGAATCAATGGCTGTCAATAGGGAAGATATATCTGGGACAACTGGATACTGGGGAATAATACATTTATTAAGTTCTCGTAAGTCAATCACTAATCGATATACTGGGGGTGCATTTGGATCAGTACGTTTCATGACTGGAATGATCGGAGAATTACATACATTGGAGTCAGTTTCTACAACTACTCCTTGAGCCATGAGCTCGTCAATAATTTTGGATAAGGCTGCTACAGCCTCAGGTGGCAATCTGTACTGTCTGATTCGTGGTAACACTACACCTGGTTTGAGAGTCACACGATGGGGTGTGATTTGCATATAACCTACATCAGTTGGACCTTGCGCCCATAGATGCTGCGGAACATTAGACAATCTCGGATCAAAATCTCGTAATACATAGTGACCCTTGAAGTCACGTAGAAACAGTCGTATTCCCTCTGGGGAGCAGCAAATAACTGCACCTAATTCTTTCAGTGTTTTAATACCTAACAGATTTTCTGGACATGACTTCGTAAGTAACAGATCAGTAGTGCGGGACAATGGACCTACTTCTAGAGTAACCGGCTTAGATATCTCGTTTACAATAGGCTTTCCTGAAAATCCAAGGGAAACATTTCTAGAGCCTGAGAGCGGAGCCCCTGGAACTTCGGCGTGACTGATAGTCGTCCTACTTGCCCCTGTATCAATCAGAAACTTTCTGTCTTTCCCTAGTACCTGACTATGAACATAGGGACCTTCTTGATCTACAGGAATCTCGATGAGAGGCAAGCCTACCTCCCTCTCTAGGCTGTTTCATGAATATGGCTGATACTCTGGATACTCGGACTGTGCATACTGGTACATCTGCTGTGTAACATGCTGTGTTGCAGCAATAGGCTGCGGTGCTGTAACTGTCTGTTGTGCATTCTGTGGCTGAGAAGTCTGTGAAACTTGTTCTTGTCTAGGCGGACGTGGTCTTTCTTTAGTTTTACCAGTAGCTATATTATGTTTCAGAACTGCACACTCGTTTATAAAATGACCTGGCTGTTTACAATAATTGCAGGTCCCTTTAACGTGAGCTGCAGAATGACTGGCTTGATTCGGACCCCTCTTCTGACTGTCTTGAGGAACAGATTGTGCAACTAGTACTTTCATTTTCGTGTCTTTCATACGTTTTCTTTCATGATCTTGCTCTTCTCTGATTCTATTCTGGTGGTACTGGAGCATCTGTAACATCTGGGACGGGGTACTAGCTTGCCATGTACTTTCGACTTTCAAAACTCGATTCTTAACTTGTGGACTTGAATTCTCGACTAATTTAGTAACAAAAAGATGAGGGTATGACTCACTACTTGTCTTGAGGCCACTGTTTATGATAAAACATTTCTCAAATCTAGAATAAAAATCACTAGTGTCTTCATCTTGTTTCTGTTTACAGGCTGAGATTGCATCCCAGTCTTCCTTTTTAGTTGCTAATAATCTGGGCAAAACTTGTATTAACAGTTCTGGTAATTCTTTACATTTCTCTCCAAGACCGGTACCTGGTACTCGTATCTTATCTTCAGCTTCTAGAACTGCCCAATCGATCTTTTTCTCTCCCACCTCCCATTCTTTTTCCTTGAGTTTTTCATATATGCCTGCGGGCAACAGGACTTTTAACATTTTAATTATATCTGGATACGTGTATTCTCCCATACGGAGCATGTCTTTTAATTCTCGGTGGAACCCTGCTGGATCTTTGTCGTGACAGGGAATTAATTTCTTCATCTCTAAGAGTTCCATCTTTGTAATCGGGGTGTAAACAAATACTCGTTGCATTTCACCATCTGTTGTCCTGACTGGGTGTACTTCTCGTAACGGATTCTGTCTATCTATGTAAAACGGTTTACTTTCTGGAGGTGAGACATGAACAAAATGTGGGTTCAAAAACATACTATATTTGTGGCGCTGTTCTAGAATGACACTAATTAAATCGGTACCTAAACCTTTCCATCTATACTGGAGTAACTCGTTCAGGACATCGTGTAACGGACCTGGATCAGAATGTTGACCCTCATACAGAGTAATGAGGTGCTGGATCATATACATACCCACCAGTCGTTGCTCGGCTGGGGGCAGTTTCAGAAACATTTGTGCCACTATTTCATCTGGAAAAGTGGTAGAATCAGTAATCCATCGGACTGCTGATCGGACTAGTTCTTGTTCATGCATAGTACTTAACTCACTATAACCGATTCGTGATTTCAGAATATGATCGGTAGCTTGAAATACTTGTTCTAGAGAACCTTGTTCTGGTGCTGGATGAGGAACAGTTTTCTTGTAGTCTAGACGTGAATGTCGGTCTGGAAATCTAGATTTTCCTACATACGCTATTCTGGCGGGATTCTCGTCGTCTACCTCTTCAGTAGAAGAGCCATTCTCTTTCTCGCTTACTTGTGCTGCTTTGCGTTGTTCGTGTAACTTTATTATTTCCTTACGAATTCTCTTGTACATACTCTCTATACTACTGATAGTTCTGTGCTTACCCTCGGCTATATTATCACTCCACCTCGTCAGGATTCTCATTTCGGCCGGATCTTTGGTCGGATAATCTTGTTCCCTTATTAAACAATTAATCAGAAACTTTAATAGCATGAGCTGGATCTCAGCTTTCCTTTGAGACATGGCTTCACCAATACTTTCTGGATCATCCCCTGTACGGATGAAACGGTATATTCTGTCTAGATCTTCTTTCATATTCGGTAGGGTGTCCAAATACCCGGTCACCCGTCTTACACGGATGGAATATATAACTGTACTATCATCACCTGCGACTGGATCATAGCGGCATTCAGTAAGAGCTCGTCGGATATCTGCAACGGACTTATATTTGGGCGTACGCTGTAACGCACATTCATGTAACTCGACTAATGTTAAACGTTGGTGTGGTGGCGGGGTACCAGGAGGACCTCCTCCTGCGGCCCCTAAACTGGTATCATCGACTGATACTCTTCGTGCTGGCAGAGTGGGAAATTGTAATGTGGGCTGAACCGGGGGTACCGTAGCAGGTACTCCGGTGACTGGAGGAGCAGGATTTACATTATTTACAGGGACTGGCGGAACAGGATTTGCATATTGTGGAACCGTGTCGTCCAAGTAGGACGAAATAAAAATATCAGCTGCGGTCGGTTTGTGACGTAGCTTGGTCGGAACTATTGGTGGCGGAAAATTACTGGATGCCTCCGGGGTCGCTTTTCTATCAATATGGCACTTATGCCATGCTTCTGATACATAAAATGACCTGGACTGTCCCTAGGCGGGACAGGAACTGCTTCTTCTAACAGACCTTTTCTAGTTCTTAACTGACGTAGTTTGGAAAATAACGGCATGACTGAACTGTAATCTGGACACAATTACAATACACAATGAACACGATAATTACACCACTCTCATACCACGACATTAAAATACATGAAGAACATTTAAAATAACAGTTCGAACAGAATACCACCTGGAATACTGAAAACAGAATACATGAATTTCCTCGAGAACAGGACTGACTGGAACAGAAACTAGATGCACTGCTGAAACAGTCCGAAACTTACCGGTCTCATAAAGAGACACGTCAGGACCCGCATCCACCGAAGTGGACACTTCGTTTTGGGATCTGTGTACCACCAAACCCCACGGACCAGAGACAATTAGATTGACCCTGTCTAGATACTACCCCAGCAACGGTACTCACCGGGCAGCAAGAACGGAAGGCCTCGGACTGGACTGGACTGCTTCGACGCCGGACGGACGAACTTCGGACTTCAGTTACGGGTGGGCCTCCGGATACCTCGGACCTTGGACTCTCGGCTTGGGCTCTGGTCGGGACTCGCCGCGTTCCTCCACCGCCTCGTCTGGATGCTGGACCGCCACCTCCGTCTCCTCCGTGGGCCTGAGGGATACTTGAAGCAGAAATATCTGCACGTGCACGGTATGGTTCCGTCACGGCTGCAGAGGGTCAGGGGGCCGGCGTGGCTTCTCCGGCGCGTGGGGAAAGGGCAAGTCCCTGTTCGGGCGCCATTATGTGGTATATAAATAAATAATACCGGATCTAGGTTTTACTGGACATAGTAATAACAGATAGCTCAATAAATAAGAGTCAAAATTCGAGGTAGTAGGAGTTTGCAGGTTTAATACAGCATAAAGGACAGGAACAGGACAACCTGCACAGGAATAGGATGGCAGAGCCCTGCAGGGGGGACAGGGAATGAGCGCGCTAACTTTAATAACAGTACACAAGCATATATACTAAAACAGTTGCAATTGCAATACATACAATAGGCGGAGCAGTGGGTGTGGTCAATAGCAGTCGCGAAAGATAAGGGTGAAAGTAGGTGTAACAGGAGGCGTATACATAGACATGTGATGTAAACGTAACAGAATATGTCATAAAGGAGGCGGAAACATGGAGGGGGCTACCTAAGGAGCCGGGACCTCTAACCTAATGGTGCGCGCAAACTGACAATGACGTGTTACTAGGAGAAGCTGGGGGCTATGAACTCTGTGCTAGGAGTAGAGACTGAAGTCTGGAGAGTCAGGGCGACATGTACCTAAACCCTATCTAGTATCTAATGTTTAGAGAACATGTTGATATAAACTAAAAGTCAGGAGGGGAGAGGCTAACAGACTCTAAGACTGGTGCATGCATTATTCTACATGTAGTGCGTGATGAAGAATATTAAATGACCATTAATACAGTATTTCTCTTACATGGAGACGTAAAGGCTAGACAATGACGGAAACTATTGATGCGATTCAGTAGCTTAGGAATGCAGGGAAGGAGGGCTGGACTGATAACTAGAAACATAACATACTCTTGGCAGACTCAGAGGCAGAGCCAGGCCGAGCCGGGCACTGTGAGGCAGGAAGTAAGTGAAGGGTCGAGGATACAGGTGGGGGCTGTATCGCTCCTCAGCGAGGGTTCAGGAGACAGGAGTTGAATCTGGTGTCCGGGCCCTTTTGAGGCCTAGAAACGGGGACTTTTCAATGAAATAACGTGCACACTGAGAAACATGGCAACGTAGCTTTACATAGGCCTAATACTCGTAGCTTTCACGAGAACTGGAAACTGGCATACTAGAGATGGACACAACTGTAATTGCGTCTTTAGTCGAACATGGGGGATACACATGCATATTAATCATGCACACATAACATAAGATGGGGAACACGTAGGGACACAGAACATGGCAAAATTTACTTTTCCACAAAAGCGCCCTCCTCTGTTAACACCTCCAAATGTTTATTTCGTGTGTGGCGAGAATGCCTACACATGGCTACCCTGGGGATGGACGGGTCGTTGTTATTTGTCCTTTCTGTATCCACCTGTCTATATAGCACCCTGCAATTACCATAAAGATCATAGGTTAGACAGACAAAGTTTGCCTGTATTACGAGATAAATGGGAATTGGATACATCTGAGATAGATCAGACTGATACTCGTGAACAGCACTTTATTGACATTGTCAAGAGAGTATTTTCTATTTGGGGGCCCATCATCACTAGTAAAGAAGTAAGGCGCCTATCCAGGGTAGTTGAGAGAGTTATAAATACCACAGCTGGTATATTAACTAATCTGACGGTTCAGCTTCAAGCTACAAGACTTGTTTCTCTTCAAAACCGTATGGTGCTAGACGCTATCTTAGCAGATCGAGGAGAAGCTTGCCCTGTGATTGGCAGCTCCTGTTGTGTGTATATACCTGACTCCGCCCCCTCTGTCCATTTGGCTATTTAAAAATTGCATCATTTAGCTTCTGAAATTCATTCCGACACAGGTACCTGGTCCCTTTCGGGATGGTTTTGGGGTTTATTGTCTACCTGGGGTTGTAAAATACTGATGGTGTTAGCTGGTATAGCAGGTGTTATCTTTACCTGTTGTCTATGTGTACACTGTGGACCGGCCTGTTTTTCTTACTGTGCATCCAAATTCACTTCATTTGTGGCAGAGCCATCTCCGACTAAAGTAAAAGCCCAAATGGTCCAACAAGAAATACAAGAGATAATGCAGACTGACGAGGGTATTTTTGAGGACTAATTCTCTTGATTAGCTACATCATGCTAAAAGGGTGGTTCTGAGGGATAAAATCGATCTTCTACATTCATATTAGTCTTTTGTGTTAGGACGATGTATCTATATTCACATGCATATTATAAAATACGTAATTAGTTATGTCAATGCAGGAACTTCCTTTTGTCTCTTGCATTATATTTCTTTCGTACGCAAACTGAGAACCAAACAGTCTCCATTTTGTCCCTACATGTATTAGACTCGAACGGTGGTCACGTGTCACCCCCCAGTAGCCGAGTAGGCCCTGTTGATTGAGTTCCACCGACAGCTGAATGCATACTATTCTTTCTTGTTCTGAGACCCAAGGTCGCATCTGGTTTCAGAGGTGATAAGCGCATTCCTGGAGGCGCCGTACTCGTGCTCCCAGGCACCGAGATGAAAGGGAGTCACCCCTCCTGACCCTCCCCAATAATAGCAGAAGCAGACTTCTAAATGAGCTTTGTGTGCCATATATGGTCTTTCCTTTAAACTACTGTGCCTACCAGTAATTTTCCATATACGGTGATCTCATGTAACGCAATGAAAGTATATATGCCATGTATTGAATGTGAATCGGCAGTCTTCTCCACGCACTGGCTGGGTGTCTAATAAACAATTGACTTTTCTTCACTGCCAACTGACTGATTATTTGGTAAGACGATTCGTGGGGGCTATTGGTAGGTATAGCTCCATTGATTAATTTTGCAATACGTCACTGTCAAGCAGGGACCGAGAAAAAGGGGTGTCCCAAAACGCCTTTTCTCTATGTTAATTTTCATAGGAAACTCTAGACACGGCTACAGCCTAAACTGCTTAACGGAATTACACCACATTTGGCAAGAAGGTAGCTCTTGGTTCAGTAAGCACTCTTTTTGTTAAATGGTATAAACCTGTTTTGTAGTTTCTGAGAAATTTAAAGATTTCTCAGATATACAACTGTGGCCGTGGTGGATCCGCGACCCCTCCTGATTTCGTGCCTGAGATCTGATTGGCTGCCAACACTTCAAACCAGGAAGTGTTGGCAGCCATCTTGTGACTCAGTTGAAACAAGTCACAAGAAAAAACATGAAAAAAAAGGATCCGCAAATTCTTTCGAAAATTTAAAAAAAAGTGCAGGTTGCCGTGCTTTGTTTAACTAAGCCGCCTGGTGGACCAGGCTCAGGGGGTAATTACAAATAATAATGTGGGGACCCGCTGGGCCCCCGCAGCTCCAGGGACCACCACCTCCCCAGGGCTAATTGATTGAAATGTGGGGGCCACGCGGCCCCCCTCACTGGAAGCCCCCGGGACTGCCACCTCCCGGGGCTAAACACCAAACAAATGCAGTGGGGCCCGTGCCCCACCCACAGCCCCGGGGACCGTCACCTCCCCGGGGCTATAATAAATTAAAATGCGTTGGGGGCTCTGGGGGCCCCAGGAACTTTCACAGCATTGGTTAGGGAGGGGCCTGGAGTCACCCCATCCACTAACCCATGGCAGGCATAAATGTAGCACCTCCAGACACCCACTTCAGAGCACATTCTGGAACTTCAATTGAACAGAAGCAGACTAGATCTGCAGTCTGTGACCTGAGAGGAGTCCTTAAGGACTGGACCTGCTCCTTGCTGTACCCTGGACAAATAAGTGGACACTAAGGGCCAGTTGGCTTATCTCTTTTGTCGCAACAGGGGATAACAATCTGCAAGATGCCGTTTCCTGGAAGTACTCAACTGACCAATGACAACTGCATTTGACTAGCCCCTGCTGCTGGCCTCTTCCTGGCACCCGGTGAGCCTGTAATTGTCACCATGAGGGCTTTAGAAGTGTACTTCTATGATTGATTGGGACTGAAAAGACTACGTTAGAATTCAAAATCTTTGATCAGGATGAACCTGGTTGATGAATCTGACCTGCACTGCATCATGGTCAGTTTCAAATGCCGTCTAGGCCTTGGTCTGCTGCGACCTTCATAGGATCTGTGTGCTTCTTGGTGCTATTTCTTCTTAAAACTTTAAAAATTCATATGTCTGGTTCCCCTGATTGGATTATTGTCATTTTGGTTTCATTTTGTTTGTTCATTTGTACTATATTTTTGTAATTTGGATTTGGATTTTGACTTTATTATCTTTTTGGTGCTGCAGAAATACTTTACACATTGTCCTAAGTTAAGCCTGTCTGATCTGTGCCATTGGTACCAGGGGGTTGAGCACCGGTTAATTTATTGACTTTGAGGGATCACCCTGACATGTGTTTTAAATATTCCTGAGGCGTGTAGTCACCCACTGCAATAATAATCCAATTTCTTACACATTACCAATATGCTGGGTGAAGCATGGTCTTCCACCAATCAACCAATCACTGACATTTGTAGAGTGCTTGGCTGCCTTGGCTGAGGTATCCTGCCACTCAAAGCAGAAACTGAAGAGCGAAGCCCAGCCATCCTATCTAAATTTGGTTGAAGAGACAAGTTTTAACTTCTTACGTAAGGCCATGCTTGGACTCGACCATTCGTAGTTTGATAGGTAAGGTGTTTTTAAAGCTTAGCCGTCAGAACCATGAATGACCTGCCAACTCATCAAACCTCGGAATGCGCATGAGTCAGAGGTGGTTAGATCCCTGCTAAGTCTATACCTCAGGTAACGTGGGCCTTTGTCTTCAAGGGATCTGAACACCAATGTAAGTGATTTAAAATTAATCCTTTTTGCAACAGGCAGCCAGTGAAGCTGCTTGGGATGGGGTGAGATGTGACAGCAAAAAGGAACTCAACCAATCATCCTGGCAGCCACATTCTCTATGATCTGCAGTCTATAGATCTGGAAAGCAAGAAGTCCCAAATAGAGGCTGTTGGCATACTCCAGATGCAATGTCACAAAAGCGTGGATAACAGTTTTTCTGGACTGTATCAGATTCGGGTGTAACAGCTTCCTAACTGATCTAAGCTTCAGAAAGGAGATCAACAAAATCTGTCTGATCTGAGTTGTGAAGGAGAAGTCAGACTCAAACAGGATCCCCATGTTTCTAGCCGATGAGGATGATACTGGGGGTGGATTCATTTAAAAGGGCCTCTAGCGGGTTGCGGGGGAGGGCTTCTGGCTGAAAAGAGATCCTCTGTTTTCTGTGTATTCAGCTTTAAGAAGTTGGAATCCATCCAGTGGACTATGCCTTTTAAGCACTCTTTAAAGTTGAGGAACGCTGCATGAGTGATCATAAAATGAGACCAGCAGTTGTGTGTCATCTGCGTAGGAGGCTACCTTCACTCCCCAGATTTCAATAAGCATGGCCAAAGGGGCCAGGTAGAGATTTAAAAGCAGCAGAATGAGTGCAGAGCCCTGAGGCATCCCACATGCCAGGGTTTGGGAGAAGAAGAAAAAGGGTGAAGGAAAACCCGCTGGGAGCGCTCTTCCAGGAACAATCGAATCCAGGACAGAACAGTGCCTGGCAAGCCAAGCATGCTTAATCTATTTAACAAGGTGGAGTGTGCTTCGGTGTTTTTTTATACTGCAAATAAGTCTAACAGTCCCCCATCCAGAGTTTCCCTTAGGGACTCTGATACCTCTAATAAGGCCGTCTCCATGTTGTATCCAGCGTGGAAGCCAGATTGAGCATCATGAAGCAGCCCATTTGCTTCAATGAAGGAAGATAGCTGGCGATTTACTAACTTTTCCAGGACCTTTGCAAGAGCAGGCAGCAGCGAGATGGGCCTCATGTTGCTGAGCACACTAGGGTCTGCATTGGGTTTCTTTAGGAGCGGCAACAGGAAAGCTTGTTTCCAAATGAGGGGAAAGAAACCAGACCTTGGAAGGGCATTCAAAATCGTGCTGAGAGAGGGATTAGTCTGAGAATTTGGGGAGAGCAAGGGTCCTCCGAAAAGTCAGATTTGCATTTCAGCAATTCCTTCAAAGAATCATTTCATTTTCAATCTTTATTTCGATCGATTTAGATCATAAAAGAAATACAAACAAATTTTCGATCAAAGTACAGATAAAATCCAGTATGCATGATTAAAATACGTTACAATGAACCTATTAAAATCATATGCTAAATATTACAATTACGAATCATCAGTACAGTTCATTTATCCTGAATCTACCTCGTATTTCAAGAAGCGGGAGCGGGTGTGCCACATCGCAGTTAAAAATTTTGCTACCGCAAACACAGTCGGGGTGAGAGGTCCGTCTTTAAAATTCTGTAGGCAGGGAGGTATCGGCTAACGCCCAGGTTTTTAAGTAGAGGAGCAAGCCAGTATTTCCTAGATCTTTGGTAAGCCTTACAAAAAAATATGACATGCAGTTCATCTTCGAGGTGATGTGAGCATGACGGGCACTGTTCTCTAGTTGGTGTCTGGGCTCATCGATTTGTAAACGCCCTAATAGGGAGTGTGCCATAGCGCCATTGCATGAATAATTTTCTGCTAAGCACGGGGGTAATGCCGTCTAGCACACACTCGAGATGATACAAATCTTTAAATTTAATAAACAGTTCTGTCAGGGACCCCTCCCGTATATTCCCCTTTGTGGCCGATAACTTCAGCTCACGAAAATCCCTCGAAAGGAGTTTACGTGGAATCCTACTGCATGCATTACATAGATCTAACCATAATTGTGGTCTACCTAATATCTCACATGTTTGTTTGATGTACCTTAACCATGGGATTTGACTTGATTTGGGTAGACAAAGAATCTCTTGGAGCTCGTTCCTGTAGTTCATAAGTTCAGGCATACTCCAGATACGGCGCCAAAAGGTTATTGGTCTTAGTCCCAGCTCCTCTGAAATAGGTCTGAGGCCTAGATCAAGTCTCAGCGGGAGAAGCGGGGTACTTACTGGTAATGCCGCCAACTGTCTAATAAATTTATTTTCAGTGGTCTGCAGATTTGGAGCGGGAGTGTGACCCCACAATTCCCCTCCGTATAAGGCTGCCCCTCTAGCCTGCATTTTGTAGATTTTGAGGGCGGCACCTAAAGGTTTATAGGTCGACCTGCTTGCCATCCTACAAATACCACCCGTTAACTGGACCAATTTCATATTAGCCTTGGTCCGGTGCGCGTCCCATGCCATATCCTGATTAATTGTTACACCCAGGTATTCAAAAGTGAGTACCCTCTCGAGTCTTAATAACCCTATAGTGGGGTTGGGGCGTGTAGAGGGAGGGGGGGGTTGAGAATCATGAATTTAGTTTTTGAGGCATTGATCTCAAGCCCCCGCTCCACACAAAAAGCTGAAAACCCATCCAGGACCCTTTGTATTCCCATAGGGGACTTGGACAGCAGCAGGGTGTCGTCCGCAAACATAATAGCGGGCACCCTGCTGCCGTTCAACTTAGGAGCGTCAATGTCGCTCATCCTGGTCAGGTGGGCAATTACCCCGTTAACAAAGAGGCAAAACAGGGTCGGCGCAAGCACGAAACCCTGTCTCACCCCCCTGTCAACGGGGAACCTGCCAGAAAGGGACCCATTTCTTCCGCACCTGACCCGTGCAAAGTTTCCCTGGTGTAATCTTGTCAGAATAGTCAGGATATCAACCGGGACGCCCAACTCAGATAGTATGGTCCAAAGTCTATCTCCGGGTACTAAATCGAAGGCGGCTCGCAAGTCCACGAATACCGTGTACAAGCTACAGCCCTCGATTACCGCAGTCTTCCAAAACAGGAGATTCAGGTGGAAGATCTGGTCCACAGTAGAGACCCCTCTTCTAAATCCTGCCTGATAGGGAATAAGAATGTTAAATTCCTCTATCCAATTTTGGAGGCGGTCCAGTATCAGCCTACCGAACAACTTCTGGGGTACATCTATGAGGCTAATAGGCCTGTAGTTGGCTGGGAGCAGAGGTGATCCCTTCTTAAATATGGGGACAATCTCTGCGCCCAGCCAAGTACAGGGAACCTCCATGCTCCTTAAAACAGCATTGAATATCAGAACCAAGTAGGGAGCCCATACATCAGGCTCCTGCTTGAATAGATCACCCGGCAGGCCGTCCAATCCTGGCGCTTTGCCTGGTGCCAGCCCTGCAATGGCTGCTGGCACTTCCGTCTCTGTAAAGAGCTCCCCCTCCACTATTGTGTTAATATTAGGAAGAGTGTCATTTGTGGGGTCATCGGCAACCTTGTAAAGGAACTGGAAATTATCCTGCCAGGTCTTAGCTGAGATGTTAGGTTCAATAGCTGAGGCTAGCTCCTCGGATCCTGTGTTTACAATGCGCCAACATTTACGGGAATCCTTACTGGCCAGTAGTGTGGTGAGGTTTTCCCATTTTTCGTGTTTCCATTCGCTTTTGGCATGGGTAATCAGGCGCTTGTAGTCCCTTCTCCTTGCCTGGGTTACAGACCTATCTGAACCATCCTTGATCGATGTCAGAAGATCTGATTTGGCCTTGCGGCAGGCCTGATTATACCAGGTGTGGCGGTCATAACGGCCACCCCGCCTCTTTCCTGTGGTAAAGAGGACCTCAGCCACGGACTCAATGAAATTCTCGTGTGCCAGCCATAGCTCCTTGTGTGTATCCTGAGGGGTGGGGCACTCCATAACTAACCTTTTCAAGAGTCGGTATAAGCCGGGAATAAAGCCCACAAACCTTCTCTGGGTTAGAAGCTAGCTTCTCCCACCTCACTCGCCGTCTGTTGTTTGTCAGCGCCAACCCTGGGGCAACATCGTCAAGCGCAGCCCTTCTGTCTGCTAGGTCAGGAATGGCGTATTCCAATTCTAGCGCGTTGTGGTCGCTATCTTCCCTGAGTATCACCTGAAAGTCAGTGATATGCGACCACTGGGAGAGTTGGACCAGGATATAATCCAATCTGGACTCTCTGCCCTCTCTGTGATACGTGCATTTTGGTGGGATGTCTGAGCCTATACGTCCATTACAGGCCCGCATACCATACTTCAGAGTTAGGGCAGTAATTTGAAGAGCTAAAGGAGTCCAGGCTCTGGGAGGGGGAGCTACCGAAGGAGGTACCAGCCACGCGGTGTCCTCCTCCTGGGATGATCCATCCAGTAAACCTGGAAGGGGCTCGAAGTGGCAGTTCAAATCACCTCCCACCAAAAACGGTGTGCCCTGAGGGATATCACTGAGGAAGACCGAGAGTTCCTCAATGGTATCCGACTCTTGTGTGATGTTTACTGGTCTGGAGTAGACGTTTACCACAACCAGCCTGCTTGAGTTCGGCCACTCCAACAAGACCCCAAGGATGTCATTGGAAGCTGAAAGAAGAGGTGTAGCCTCACAGCCCAGGTCGACAGCCACCCAGGTTGCGAGTCCTCCTGAAGGACGACCCTTTCCTCCCCACTTCGCTGGAATCGAAAATGCCACAAAGCCTGTACGAAGGACAGCCTCTCTGGCCCAAGTTTCCTGGAACAGGCATATGTCTTTTCCCTCGATGAACGCACTCCAATCAGGACAGTTCAATTTTTTCCCCAGGCCGGCCACGTTCCAGGACAATATCTTAAGTGAGGGTGGTCTATAATTCGGGGCAGGAGCAATAGCTATGGCTATATCCGTTAAACTCATCTGAGATGAAACGCTGGAAGCTCGTTCCGCGGTTCATCTCTGGGTTCCTGGAGATCGATTACGGGACCTTTACTATTTAAATGAGCCACTTTGTTATTATTAATGTGCTCCTCGCAATAGTCCTTCTCCAAGATGTTAGCAAGGCTTGCAATGTGGGGGGTACTGCTTCCTTCTTTGCGGCCCCTATGAGAGTCACCCACCTCCCACCACCTACCCTGGTTGTGTCAGTCCACCATGTCCAGACAGCTGTATCTGTTAAATGTTGGAAGGAAATCTGATTGCTGTGATCTGGGGTAGTGGAAGTCACCTCCAGCTCTATCTACCCAGCCTCTCCCCCTCCTGGGAATTGTATGCCAACCCTCCTCCTCACATAAATTATACAATGGTGGATAGAAGAAGGATAGGGGTAGCGAATGGATGGATGTCCCCTGTTCGGAGTGCGATCAACTACATATATGGGAAACAGTCCTAGGATCCCTAAAATTTATTATGACGCAATCTCCATTAATTGATTTCTCTGTGTTGCCCAACCATGGGACTCTCCTAACCATAAGGACCCCGCTCGTGATTCCATAGGGTAAGGGTCTATTTATGGTAAGCCAGTTGGCGACCTTGTTTTTCAGAGCGAAGACGGATTCTTTAGAATCGGACTTCAGCTCTGGTACACCAGCCAGGATGACTGTGTACGGGCTCGCCTCTGGCGGCAAGTTCATAAGCCCAGGTTTTTTGGTGATTGCATGTGCTCCCTGTGTGCCAGCAACTTCCTTTTCTGGTCGGCTAGATCTTAAGTTACGATCAGTCACCTGGGGAGTGGCCGTGGGTACTGTCGAAGGTTGTGTTTGTGGAGTACAATCAGTCACCTGGGGGGTTGCAGTGTATGCTGTGGGAGGTTGTGTTTGTAGTATCCTAGGTGCTAACCCAGCATCCTTATGTGGGGGCTTGGGTGTGGCCTTCTTGCTCCTAGGCTCTACCCCACCTTTCGCTATATTATTGTTAATTTTAAACGTGTCAGCAAGCTGGGCAGTTGTTCTTTCTATCGTCGCTAGACTGGCTTCAATCCTTGATAGACATATTTCTAAAGGGCTTAATAATGTCTTAAAAAGAGCTTCGATCCTGGGTGGAGTAAGATCGTTGGTATCTATATTTACACTGGGAGGTGAGGTTGACAAACCTGATATCCGCAAAGGCGGTAAAACAGTGGGTGGGGGCGTAGTTTTATCTGATAAAATAGCTCCCTTTTTGCTTGGACCTGGTCTATTACCCTCCACTGTACAGTTATGCTTGGCAATTTTCGCTTTTCTCCCACCAGTGTTTAACGCCCCTCTTTTCCTTTTTGGTATAGCACCTTCTCTTTCCCCCTGCGTAAGGCAGCCTGCACTATCAATGATATCATCCGAATTAGCCATGGTGGCAGTGGGAGGGGGAAGGGTCTGTTGCCCTTGAATCTGGGGTAGGGGTAGAAGACTAAACTCGTCAGCAGCGCTAATGTCATTATCAATGTTGTACAAGGTAGAATTAGTTGAATTAGGTAAGACTTGCGCCCCACCAACCGCATTTACCCCATTGTCCGGAACAATGCAATCCAGTCCTTTTTCCGGCGTCTTTGCGTGCGCTATGGGCCCCATAGAAGATCTTCTAACCCAATCTATCTCTTGGGATATACGCCTTTCCAATATCGTTATCTCGTCAATCAAGAGAGACCCAGCTTTGGCAAAGTAAGTATCCAAAGTACCTTTTACTGCTCCAGCAGTGAGCGTGCTCTTGCTCCTGGTTTCTCTGGTCGCCATAGTTCATCTTTTTAAAGCGTGATCGTAAACCTCAGAGTTGGCAGCAGGAGCAGGGGGGGGTAGCCCGGTCCCGCCTGTTCTCAAACGGCCTCAAACGGCCCGCCCTTTGCCCGGGCTTCGCCCCGGGCTCTGTCCCGCGCGCGTCCCGCTATCCGCTGGAAGGGGCGTGACTATATTGATGGAGCAAGGGGCGGGAAGCGACACCAGCTGCGCTGAGTTGGGAAAGCGCTGGGGATGCTGGATCTCGCAGTCCCGCAGGTGTTGACAGTATGCCCTTGGTCAGCTTGGCTTGATCTGCTAGAGCCCTGAGTGTTCAAGGCCCTCGATGGCAATGTCCATTAAAATGCGCGACGGTCCCAGAGAAATCTCCACCAGTCGAAACGGCTTGCGAGCGGCTCCCGCGGAGCGGGGGCCGCGAGCCGTCAATAGCCTGCTGGGGAGCAGGGGCGGGAAGAGACACCAGCTGCGCTGAGTTGGTAAAGCGCTGGGGATACTGGATCTCGCAGTCCCGGTCCCTGCAGGTGTTGACAGTATGCCCTTGGTCAGCTTAGCTTGATCTG
Source organism: Lissotriton helveticus (assembly GCF_964261635.1). Lineage (NCBI taxonomy): Eukaryota > Metazoa > Chordata > Amphibia > Caudata > Salamandridae > Lissotriton > Lissotriton helveticus. The sequence goes on from NC_136061.1 coordinate 1,503,088,459, forward strand.
CTAGAGCCCAGAGTGTTCAAGGTCCTCGATGGCTATGTCCATTAAAATGCGCGACGGTCCCAGGAAAATCTCCACCAGTCGAAACGGCTTGCGAGCGGCCCTTGCACAGCGGGGGCCGCGAGCCGTAAATAGCCTGCGGGGGAGCAGGGGCGAGAAGAGACACCAGCTGCGCTGAGTTGGGAAAGCGCTGGGGATGCTGGATCTCGCAGTCCTGGCCCCTGCAGGTGTTGACAATATGCCCTTGGTCAGCTCGGCTTGATCTGCTAGAGCCCAGAGTGTTCAAGGTCCTCGATGGCAATGTCCATTAAAATGCGCGACGGTCCCAGGGAAATCTCCACCAGTCGAAACGGCTTGCGAATCATCTACTGATCTTGCCCAAAATTCAGAGACTGGCTTGGGCATTTGTGGGTCTACCCTGCCGACTGCTTTCAGAAATGTGGAGTAGAGTTTTGGGATTTTATTGTCAACGAAATCCGACAATCTAGTACAGAAAACAGACGAAGGATGAAAGGTGCTTTTAACCACTTGAGGGGAGATAAAGGACTTGGCAATATTGAAAACTTCTCTAGAAGAGTTGGCGGCCTTCTCTATGTGCATCGCAAAATGCTCTCTCATGGAGTGCTATGTGAGTTTGCACAATGGTTTTTAGAGCCTCCTTATAGGACTGTTATGCCTCAGGGTCATAGGACCTTCTCCAACTGAGGCCAATCTTTTTACATAGACTTTGCTCTTAGAGCAGGGGGAGAACCAGGGAGCAGAAGCTTAGATCGTTTGGCTGTACGCACTGTTAGGGGTGCCAGAGGATCCAGTGCCTTAGCAATCCATTGGTTAAATAGGATTGAGTCACTATCAGAATTACCTTTGAAGGGGGGCGTGGCTTGAGCGCCGCACAAGATGGCGGCTTAACTGCGGAGCTCCGCTGTTCGAGCGCCGATATCAGCGATTTCTGCTGTATATCCCGGATTCTCGCAGATGCCGAGACACTTTTCCAGCGCCGGAGCATGAGGTGAGCAGAATAATACCAACTGCGTCCCTCAACTCCGTTCAATTGCGCATTTTTTCTTCATGACGCGGCTCGCTCTTTCGGCGGCCGCCATTTTCGCAACTACCGCATTTCTCCTCAGCTGGTGAATGTTTTGTTTTGCACGCCACAGCGCCTCCTCAGAACAATGCGAGGTATGAATATATATAAACGCGCATTTACCCCATAGCTCTCCACCGGCACCATTTCTTCTACGCTTCTTCACATCAAGTGCCTGTTTTCTTCACAATACTTGGCATTTCCACGCTGCATTTTTTCTACAAAGAAACGCTTCTCACAGCAATTTTACTTCACAGGCTAATGACATGCCTGCAACACTGTTTATTCATGAATGGAATGAAAACAGTTATTTTCATTTTGGCCAATGACTTTCTACTCAGACTTTCTCCCCATTACTAAGCTAGTCCTTGTGCTTGGGTTTTTACTAGCATGTGGTAAATAATTTCTGGCACAGTTTTATAATCTTCTGGTGGAACTCATGCGGAGAGGCTGTGTGTGATATCACTAACTTTGGATCCTTCCTTCACGCATTATTCAGTACTTTATACTATCACAACAAATAGTGCCTTTATCCTTGCATCTGGAGTAGCGCTGCTATTTTGCTCCCTTGCCTTATATGGGGAAACTGCGCACCCTCAAGCTTACTGCTTCTAAAACCAAACTGCCTCCTTCCTCAGACTCTGATTCCACGACACAAAACATGGAGGACCTTGTTTCCACTAAACAGGATGTTACCCGTGGGGCAATTCCTAAATCTAATACCTCCAGTAAGCTTTTGCAACCTGGCTCTACAAAACGTCAGAAAAAAGGTCCTCCCTCTCCAGAATCCACATCGCACTCAGCATCCATGGATCTAATCCTTGAAGAACTCCGTGCGCTTAAACCCTTCATGGCTGAAACAACAAAAACCCTGCAATTTCTTCATGACAAATGGTCTTCTCTTGAATCGCGGGTTCTTTTGGTGGAACAATCCACGGAGACTCTTCAAACTTCATGTTCAAAAATTTCAATGTTGGAGAAGGATGTCTCTCTCTTAAGAAGGCAAACTGAGGAGTTGGAAAATAGAAATCGAAGAAATAATTTACGCCTTTACAATCTTCCGGAACTTACAGAAGGGTCCAATCCAACGGCCTTCTTCCAAACCTTCTTGCCAAAAATTTTGGACCTTCCCTCTTCTTCTTCACTTAATATTCAGCGTGCTCATAGACTTGGTCCAAAAGTTTCCACCAAACCCCGCGGAGTCATCATGCTGTTTCTGCAATATACTGACCTTCTTCAAGTTCTATCAGCAGCAAAAGCTAAGAAACAAGTTATGTGGGAAGGTCATCGCTTGTATCTTTCTCAGGATGTAGCTAAAGTAACAGCGGACCGACGGAAACAGTTCCTTGACCTGCGACCACGACTACGAGATCTTGGAGCCAGATTTGGTCTCCTCCACCCTTGCCTCTTCAAGGTCACTTACAAGGACAAGACAACAACTTTCGAAGATCCACATGTCCTTGAAGAGTTTCTCCGTCACCATGAAACCACCAACATGGACACTGCAAGACCTGTTTAATTATCCATGTGTTCTCCTGTCTGACTAAAATGTTCACCCTTTAGTTACCCTAGTGTACCTAGTTCGATTCCCTCCATCCTAATGTATACACCTTTTCCTTATATATATTGTCCTAGTACTGCGCAGTCTCTATGTTTGGTTTTCTCATGTACTCATAACTTCTCCTTCTCCATTTTTGTCTTTTTCCAGATCCTCTCCTCATGTTCTTCATCCCGGTGTATTTTTGCTCCCTTCAACTGACCCTAAGCTGATCCCTCAGGTGTTCGATGGCGTGAGTTTCTGTTGTTGATGTCGTCCTCTTCTGGCGTCGTCACCCCTCAATTCTCATCTGTATTTGTTGTTATGTTTCTACTTCTTTCCACCTTTTTTCTATTCTCTCTAGTGTCCTTTCTCTCTATATTCTCTCTCTGCTCTTTTCTCGTCTTTCCAACTACCTTACTCTTGATTTTCTCTCTTTATATATTTCTCTTACAGATTCTCTTTCGCAGTCTCATTACTTCATCCCTTTCCTCTCCATTCAATTTCTTTTCTTTTCCTTCTGCATCTCTTGTTATCATTTTTTCTTAATATATTAAATTCCGAGTAGTTACTTGGAATGTTAAGGGTTTAAATAACCCTATTAAACGTCAAAGAGTTTTAACACATTTGACTAGACTTAAAGCAGATGTAGCCCTCCTCCAAGAATCCCACCTTACAGACACGGAGGCTACCAAACTTAAACGTTCTTGGGTGGGTCATGTTTTTTACTCTCCCGCTTTAGGTAAGAAAAATGGTACAATTATATTATGCCATAAAAAGTTAGCTGTTTCAGTTACTTCACAAGAATGCGATGTTAATGGTCGTTGGGTTCTCGTAAATTTTCTTATTGATAACATCCCTTTAGTTATTTTTAATGTTTATGCTCCTACAGGTGTTGATAAAATGTTTTGGCCTGCTATTTCTGATAAGCTTGTAACTCTTAATGAAAAATATGTTATTTTTGGTGGTGATTGCAACCAAGTTTTTGATCCCTTCCTAGATAAAAATTCAAAAGTTAAATTTGTTCCCTCCAAAATGCATTCCCAATTTGTCACATCTATACGTAATAACGCTTTAGTTGACATTTGGAGGCTCTGTAACCCTGCCCTTAGAGAGTATACCTTTTACTCCCCCACCCATCACTCCCAATCCCGTATTGATTACCTTTTTCTAAGCAAACCCCTAGCACAACTTGCTACTCATTCAGATATAGGTTCCATTTTAATTTCATGTCCACGCTCCTGTTTTTGTAGATGTGGACCTTATCCCATTCTCCCCTCACTCAGGTCGTTGGCGCTTTAATAATTCCTTACTCCTTGATTCCAATTTTTGCACTCGTTTTACTTCCTTTATCACCGAGTTTTTTACACTCAACCATCTCCCGGAATCCTCCTTTCACATGATATGGGACTCATTCAAAGCGGCTGCAAGGGGTTTCATAATTAATTTTGTTTCCCAAAAGAAAAAGCAATCTATCTCCAAGTCAACTCAAATTTTAGATAAAATTAAAAAGCTAGAATATATCTATTATAACTCTACCTCTGAATCTTCCCTTCGTGAACTTATATCTGCCAAAATTGAATTTAATAAACATACCACCAATGCTGCCTCGAATTCTCTCCTTAAATGCAACTCCCGCTATTATGGCGGACAAAACAAAATGGGCAAACTTCTGGCAAACTATCTCAAAATACGTACTGAAAGAACTAAAATTGAATCCCTACAAGGCCCAGCTGGTGTTTCTCTGTTTAAAGACAAGGAAATATTGGCTCAATTTGTTTCATTTTACAAAACTCTTTATACTCCCGAATCTACTCCTAACCCTAATGATCTTCTCACATATTTTCAAGATATTCCTTCCCCGGACTCTTCTCACATTGACTTCCAACCGTTGGATTTGGACATCACCATCTCTGAAATTTCACGTGCAGTCTCTGTTCTTCGTCACGGTAAAGCACCTGGACCCGATGGTTTTACCATTGAATTCTACCAACATTTCTCTTCCCTTCTTCTCCCTAAGCTCCTTTTGTTATTTCAATCGTTCTCGAATTCCGGATCCTCTCAGGGAACTTTCCAAGAAGCATTAATCTGTCTGATCCCCAAACCAGATAAAGATCACACCCTTTGTAAAAATTATCGTCCTATCTCCCTAGTAAACACTGATTATAAAATTTTTGCCAAAATTGTAGCTCTTAGATTAGATCCTCTACTACCAGAAATCATTGGCCCTGAACAGTCCGGATTCGTTAAAGGTCGTTTATCATCGGACAATTCCCGTGTTTTCTTTAACATTCTGAGCAAAGCCCCCTCCCTACCTACTCCCCTTGCTGCTATCTCTCTGGACGCCGAGAAAGCATTTGATCGGATAGGTTGGGATTTTATGTTTCAAGCACTTCGTTGGTTTGGTTTTCCTTCTAAATTTATTTCTCTTATTTCCTTACTTTATTCTAGTCCCCACGCTTCAATTTTTGCAAATGGTATAACTTCAGATTACTTTCCTCTACAAAGAGGGGTACGTCAAGGTTGTCCTCTTTCACCTCTCTTGTTTATTTTAGCCCTAGAGCCCTTTTTAACTAAAATTCGTCTTGATGATAATATTACTGGCTTTCAATATGGTTCTCAAAAACAAGTTAAATTATCAGTATACGCGGATGATATTTTATTTTATTGTTCAAACCCCCAAAAGACTCTTCCTTCCTTCCTCAATCAAGTTTCTTCATTTTCCGCTGTTTCAGGTTATCGTCTCAATGCTGACAAATGTGAAATTTTGCCCTTAAATCTCTTCTGTCAAAAACATCTCTTTGACTCCTCGGGATTTTCTTGGCAACCCTCTAAGATTAAATATCTAGGTGTTTGGTTTGCTCCCCGCCTCCCTGACACACTTAAGTTTAATTTTGAATCTCTATATACTAAAATCAACACATCCATTGCTCGATGGAACCCTCTCTTCCTTTCTTGGTGGGGACGTTTAGACTCCATCAAAATGATGCTCGCACCTTTGGTTCTGTACACTATCTCCATGATTCCAATTCGCATTCCTGACCATTATTTCAAGTCGATAGATTCTCTTCTAACAAAATTTCTATGGAAGGGTAAAAAATCTAGAATTGCTCTTTCTCTTTTGAAAAAAGACAAGTCCACAGGCGGAATCAAGTTCCCTAACTTTAAGTCATATCATAATGCTTTCTCCTTAAAGCAAGCCATACGTTGGCTCTCCTCAGATCTTCCTCATATTCCTCCTTTATGGCTTACGTTAGAATCTTCTTTACTCCATCCTTATGATTTCACAGAAGTTCTCTCCTTTTCCTCTAATGTATCATCTCTTCGTTCCCCCATTTTTTCTCATTCCTGTTCTCTTCTTCGTCCCTACGTACTATCCACTTATCCTTCGACTTCCTCTACTCATGCTCAACCTATCTGGCATAATAAATTCTTTAAAATTCGTAATCGCTCCTTATATTGGAAAACTTGGCATTCTCGTGGTTTAAAATGGATTTCCCAACTCCTTTCTAATAATCAACCGCTTCCCTTTCAGCATCTTCAAACACAATTTTCACTGCCATCCTCTTCCCATAAACAGTACTTACTATTGATTCCTTCCCTTACCCAATATCTTGCTTCACTTCCAATTACCAACTCTATTCCTGACACACATCTTTCAATTTCTAATGCTCTCGATCAACCCCTATCTGCTTCATTTATATATAAATCTTTGCAGTCCTATACAGACCGTACTAAATCTAAGGTTGAGTTGGCTTGGGAAAAAGATTTGTCTCAAATTTGGTCATTCACTTTATGGGATAAAATCTGGTCCAAAATTCACAATAATTCCAGAGCTGCAAACACTACACAAACTTTATTTTTTATATATAACCGTACACTTTTTACTCCATCAACTCTATCATCGTTTTCCCCAGATACTCCCTCCACATGTTGGTCCTGTCCTTGTCCCTTAGCTGATTTGAAACATATGTTATTTGATTGTCCTCACATTTTGCGTTTTTGGCACTTGGTTTGGTCCCAAATGCAAAAGATTTTCCACTTTACTTTTTCTTTTTCCATCATTCACATTTTCCTAGGATCTCTCTCTCCTGCATTTACCGGCTCCCATCACAAACATAAATTGCTCGATCTCTTAATAGCCATTGCTTTTCATCATATTACATCACACTGGAAACAGGCCAATGAAGTTTCCTTTACTGCTTGGTGGAATGCAGTTTGTTTTAACCACCGTCTAGACTCTAATTTTGTTACCCCCATTTCCTTAGCAATTAAACGTGACCTTCTATGGATCCCCATCACAGAATATCTATCTGAGATTACCAGACCTCCTCCCAACTCTCCAATACGTAATGTTGAAGTTCGTAAACCACCATAGATTCATTTTTCTTATTCACTTGTAATGTTTCTTTTTTTTTTTTTTCATTCCATCTAATGTTTAGCATTTTCTTTATATGCTTTTTCTTATTCCAGATGATCCCCCTATTCCTTTGTGTTCCAGATATTTATTACGATTTTTATCTTTCTATATGACATAATTTTACCACGTTGCCATAATTTGTAAGAGAGTTTTAGTTTTCTTAACTTATGATTGTCTCTTCACTTTCTGCCTTTGTCTGTTCTTATTTCAATAAACTTCAAACTTAAAAAAAAAGAATTACCTTTGAATGGGGGAAGAAAGATTGAAGACTCCTTTGTAGCATTCTGTCAGTTTCTCCCCTTTCAGATGTGGTCCTAGTCTCTAACTGATTACGTGGGCCATAGAAGATGAACGGGACAAGGGAATGGAAAGTCCACACCAGATGAATGGGAGCACTGGCTTGGAGACCGGTGAGGTCGGAGAAGATTAAGTCCAATGTGAGGTCTGCATTATGGGTGTTGGGTCAGATTGATTCTTGCCAGGGTCTGAATCAGCTGAGAAGCCTGTGGGCAGAGAGTAAAAGCCATATGTCAAAGGAGTGCTTGGGAAGGGACCTACAGTTAATGAGGCAGGCTCTAAAGCCGACCGTTCCAAATGCTGCCACGAGGAGCCATGGTAGGCCATCCCTGGCATTACTTGGGCATAACCAGTTACATTAGAGGTGAAACCGCAGACTTACAAAAAACAGAGGCACTCTTCGCAACAGGATCATAAAGCATGGCTGAATGGCATAGGCCACAGTTCAAGGAGAGGAGTGCTTTTCTTGAATAGGGGCTGACCTGAGAAGTAGAGGAACGGGCAGCATAGCTGGCACTGGACGCGATCCTGCATGTACGGCAGCAGACATGTTTGCCTTTGTGGCTTAGGAAGCAGGTCTATTGACACTAGACCACTCACCTAAGCAACATGGCGCCCAAAAATCGCCCCGGGATCAGAGTAGAAATGGAGCTCAGTTCCGGGTGAAACAGAGAGTTACAGCTACAGATATAGTGCCCCCAAAAAGTGAAAAGTGCAAAGAGCAGAAATGCGCGATTATCAGCAGCAAATCAAAATAGCAGCAGATCCCCTGCAGATTCCCCCTAACGTTAATTTAGCGCTAAACTAAACTTTAAATAAATTCAGGGAATCAAACATAAAAACGATTTTAAAAGCAGGAAACTTTTTTGTGTATAAAAATGATAAGGCAGGCAACGTATTCATCGTAACAGATTAAATCGCCAAGAGCAGCCGGTCAGTTGGATCCATAGGGCTTTACCGCATCTTCATCACAGTGTTCTAATGAACCACTAGAGTGCTGCAGTGCATACTGTATTTATCCCAAAATTGTGGCACTCCTGAACGCAATGTTGATGGAATCAAACTAATAAAGCTGAAAATCTTTCCTTTAGAAATAAATGAAAAGGCGGGGGGGGGGGGTCGTTTGGTCATATAAATTATGGTTATTACTCTAGAAAGCTAAAACGGGGACATAGTTTCTAAGAGTTTTCAAACCTCTTCCTAATCAATGTCAGAAAAAAGTCTGGTACGTTGAGTAAAAATGTACTTTCAGCATCAGCAGCAGCCATTCAGTTGTTCCCCCACTCTTTTTTTGCAGCGTCCCCACAGTGCCCTAATGAACAACTAGAGTCGTAACATTGTGCATTTATGGGAAAAGTGTATTTCACAGGAACTCCGTCTTGATGGAATCAAAGATGTAAAACTGAAAGCAATTGTCTTCGAAATTAACAAAATGTGGGGCTCATGTTGTCATAAAAGTATGGTTAATGTTCTAGAAAGCTAAAATGAGGGCACATGTTCCATAAATGATCAAATGTATTCCTTGTCAATGCAGAAAAAAAGTGTAATATGCTTCAGCAGCTGTCCAATTGATTCACCAGTGTTCTACTGCAGCTTCCCGACAGTGTTGCAAGGATTAACTAGATCGCTTACATTCTGTATTTATGACAAAAGTGTGGTACAGCCGAACACCATCTTCATGTGATCAAACCTGTAATATGGAGAAAAATTATTTTAGAAGTTAGAACTTAACTAAATGAGGTGGTTATTTTATCATAGAAGTTATAGTTAATGCTCTATAAAGCTAAACAGGGACACATTTTCTACATTTTTAAACATCTTCTTCACCAAGGCCAGAAAAAAAGCCTGGTATGCTTAATGAACCTGTCCTTCTAACACCAGAAGCAGCCTCCCTAGTGTTCTACTGCAGCTTCACCATAGTGGTACAACAAATAACTCGTACATCAAAATTCTGTATTTATAACCAAAGTGCTGCACATGTGAACCCCCATCTTGGTGGACTCAAAGCTGTAAAACTGAAAACATTTCCTACAGAGGATACTGGAATAAATTAACAAAATGATGTATTTTTTTGTCATCAAAGTTATGGTCAGTGCTCTAGAAAGCTAAAACCAGGACACGTTTTCTATGACTTCTCAATTATCTTCTTCATCGATATCAGTAATACATACTCACATGCAGAGTGAAACGTTATTCAACACCAGCAGTGTTCTGTCAGTTAACTCCTAGTGATCAACAGCAGCTTCCCCACAGAGCTCTAACGAACAACTAGAGCACCAACATTTTGTATTCCAGACACAAGTGAGGTACTCCTGAGCACCACTTTGTTGGAATAGGAGTGGTTGACTTTAAAGCCTTTCCTGATATGCAAGCTAAAGTCAGCATTGTGATTTTAATTCAGGTATGAAACCAGCACATTAAAATGTGAGGGGAGGTGTGATTTTGAAGTAATATGAGGTATAATTTATTTTAAATGGGCTAAAAATAGTTAAAGGAAGAAACATCTGCATAAGTACACTAATTGAATAGTGCACTTACTAGCATGGTGGCCGTAAACAGACGAATTGAACATCGGCTTGTTTGTCCTTCACTAGCCACGCACAAACACCAATGGGAGTGTGGCTTTATAAATTCAAATGCAATTGTCATATTGCCATTTTCAGTTACCAAGAGCATCGATAAAGGCATAGCTGCCGAAAAGCGTCTGCATATTGGTACTATAAAATTGATTAATTGACCCTGTGAATGCACGACTTCCAACTTGAAAAGGAGCTTTGCTGTTTACTTGTGAACTCACCCTCACGTGCTGTGTATGCGTCTCGAAGGAGTTCGGCAGCCTGGGTGGAATAAGAGCATATGTATACTCAACTAAATGGGAGAGTTACCTTAATGGGACCAAAAAGGGACCGGGTAGTATTGTACTGAGTAAAAAATGAAGTTCCCTTCTGCGTCGAAATACACTTCCTTATGTAATATCTCAAATAGTTTGCACTGAACCGAAAATCATATAATTTTCCTTTTAAGCATTAAATTTCATACCATATTTGAATTCAAATAAAAGATTTGTTCTTTATTTCACACATTGCGGACCCAATGGCCAATCTTGAATGATAATTAATTTAAAATACAACAGATTTTAAAAACCTTTCGGTCCAATCTGTACACGCAGCCTGTAAACACACTTATTCTTAAGCCCTTACCACTTTAAAATAAAATAAACACATATTGATAAACATTAACAATTACAGTACGATAGGTCATTTTCATCAAGTATTTAACTTTTTCAAAGAAATGCTATCTTTTAAACATTGATGACAATATCATTCTATTCTTGTGTATATATTTTTCTAATACATGTAATAGACCGACTTTTTAAAACATTTATTAAAAATAAAGACAATCCAATATATAACTGTCAATGTGTTGACGCGTTTCGGTGTACCTTAAGATTCTTAACAACTTCCTCAGGAATTTAGTTAAAAAGAGACTTTATCCATGAAAACAGACCGTAAATCTAGAAATAAATAAGAAATTCAATTAAATTCAAACTTAACTTGTGTGGATTTAAACTAGTTATTTTGGTTCAGTGCATCCTACAGTCATTATTAAATCATCATCATTGTAAATATAAGGTTTCTAGCAGTTATAAATTGTGTCCTGTTAACAGGAACACATGTAGTATCATGATTGATAGTTGTTTAAAATCTCATGGACTTTGAAAGAGCCTGTTAGATAAATTAGGATCTCACCACAAAATATATTTGTAGTGGAATCGCAATACTGTGGATGGAACCGGATCAGTTAGTCCATCACTGTGGTTGGACTCCTTTTACCATTGCGAAGATGTGACTCCTATAAACAATATGGAATTTGTTATGTTTAGCTATTTGTTTATCTATATATCAGTCAAGCAAAACTCCTTACCGCCCCTAGCCCTTGTACTTACTAGAATCAGGGCAAAATAATTTCAGGAAGTCATAATAGTTCAACAATTCCTTTTGCTTGCTATATACCTATTGATAAAAAAATTTGCTAGGTTAATCTACTATCTTGGTTGATTTTGGTTTAGTGCAAACTATTTGAAATATTTACATAAGGAAGTGTATTTCGACACAGAAGGGAACTTCATTTTCTACTCAGTATTATATGTATACTGCCAGAACTGCTGCCTGTGGAGAAACAGGCATGTAGCTTGCTGACGACTGTCGGAGGTTATACAAACCTGAGGATTGACTGCCATTGGGCACAATTCCTGCAGCTGCAAGCCTTGGATTTACGCAGCAATATCGCAGGCAGCAGACGAGGGGCAACCATAAGGATTTTATTTGTTGAAAAGGCATGGACAATTGGAATGTAATCTTTTTTTAAAGAAGAAGGACTCAATTTGGACTGCCAGTAAGTGGGGAACATCATTTGATATTGATGTTTATTTAGAGACACTGTCTGTGTGTGAAGGTGAAATCATCAATCACTATACACTAATTGAATCGTGCACTTTCTGGCATGGCGGCCGTAAACAGACTAATTGAACATTGGCTTATTTGTCCTTCTTCACTAGGCACGCACAAATTCCAATGGGAGTGTGGCTTTATAAATTGAAATGAAATTGTCAGATTGCCATTTTCAGTTACAAAGAGCATTGATAAAGGCATAGCTGCCAAAATGCGTCTGCATATGGGTGCAATAAAATTGATTCATTGACCCCGTGAGTTATGTTATGTTAGGTTAGGTTAGTTTCGTAAGGTGCACAGCTACCCAACAAGGGTTTCCCAGCACCGGCATGAAGAAACAGAAGCAGCAGAGACAAAAAAAATGACTGATTAAACAACCACGTTTTAAAAAGTTTACGAAAGTTTGCATATAATGTTTCACTGTGAAGTGCTGTGGGGAGAGAGTTCCGCAGGGATGGACCTAAGTAGGAAAACGAGCGACCTCCAGTCTTCGTTAGCTTGACTCTGGGAATCGAGAATTTTCCCTGGGTAGAAGAGCGTAACGAACGAGAGGGTAGGGATGAACAAGATTTTGCAGATATTGAGGGGCTGTACCGGCCTTGATCTTGAACATATATGCCAAGGCTTTAAACTTGGTACGTCTTTCGATCCTAAGCCAATGCAGATCTCTCAGGGCACTAGAGGTAGAAGATGTTTTAGGAATCTGGCAGAGCAGTCTAGCAGCTGAATTTTGAACCACCTGAAGCTTCCGTATTATGTCCTTATTAGCCCCCCTAAAAAGGATGTTCCTGTAGTCCAGTCTGGCGGTCACAAGTGCCTGGATGACTTTTTTTGGGTATGACTAGGAGCATCCAGATTATTTTTTTCAACCATTTCAGAAGGTTAAAGCAGGTGGCTGCCACCTTCACTGCCTGCTGTTTCATTGATAATTTGTCATCAATGATAAAACCTAAATTGCGGACTTGATGGGTGGGTTGGGGAAAGGTACCCATTTCGATAGGCCAGTGATGGGGGCCCCAGAGAACTTTATTTTTACCCAGAATCAGAATCTTGTTTTTTTCTCCATTAAGTTTGAGTAAATTAGCTTGCATCCAAGATGCAATGTTACTCAAACCGGCCTGAAGAACTGATGGTCCAGGTGACTTTTCTGTTGTAAGGGAGAAGATGATTTGGGTGTTGTCTGCATAAGAGAAGAGAGACAACCCAGCCTCCTCTGCGATCACTGCCAGAGGTTTAACATAAATATTAAACAGGAGGGGGCTTAAGATGGAGCCTTGGGGTACCCCGTGCGGGGAAAAATATGTTTTGGAAGTAGCCTTAGATGAGAAGACTTGAAATGTCCGTTTGGCGAGAAAAGATGAAAGCCAACCAAGTGCGGGACCAGAAATGCAGAGGGACTGCAGGGATTTGATTAACACGGTGTGAGATACCGTGTCAAATGAGCAAATCGAGCAATATGAGGGCCACTGTGTCCCCAGTGTCCAGGCTTTGTCGCATCATTTCCGTGACTCCAAGGAGGGCTGTCTCAGTGCAAAAACTGTCTCTGAAGCCAGATTGCAAAGGATGTAAAAAGCTGGAAGATTCAGTGAACTGGATGAGTTGTAGGTTTATGTGCTTTTCCAGAATTATTGAGTAAATAGGCAGTGGGGAAATTGGCCTAAAATTTGGTGGCTGGGCAGGATCGGCATTAGCCTTCTTCAAGAGGAGAAGGACCATGGCATGCTTCCAGTCGGGCGGAACAATCGCCTCTTGTAGAGAAGCATTAAGTAGCTCTATGATTAGCATCATGGGTGGTAATTCAAGCTGTTGTAGTGTGGAGGCAGGGAGGAGATCACAAGGGGAGCATGATTTAAGGCTGCCTAGGATATTTTTAAAAGAGTTAATATCCAGAGGCACCCAGGATTCTAGCTTGGTAGTTGATTCTGCCATTATGGTAAGTCCAGAAACAGAGGTCAGTGGAAAAGAGGCTGTTAACTGGGTTTTGTCCAGTGATGAATGTATTTGTTCCACTTTGGCGAGATTGTCACATTGTGATTCATCTAAAACAGGAGATATGGGCTGTGTGTCGGAGCCACCTACATTTTTTACCATTGTGAATAGGGTGAGTGAACAATTCTGCGCATTGGAAATAGTGGAGGAAACATACGACCGAGTGGATTTTCATTGGTCTTGACAGTCTTTTAAAGCTTTTTTGTAGTTCAGTTTGGAGTCAGGTAAATAGTTCTTCCTCCAGTGTCTTTCCAGAGCTTTGCACTTGGTTTTCTCAGCTTTTAGAGACTCTGTTAACTAGGGAGCAGGGGGACGATGATTATGAGATCTTTTAGTAGTAAGTGGAAGACAGTGATCTATGGCATTAAGAATCCAGGTATGTATGGTCGCCAAGGAGGTGGTTGATATTTGATCTATCGTGTGGAACACTATCCGACAAACGTTCATTAAAAGCATCCATATCTAATTTATCCCATTTCCTTGAGTTAGGTTTGATTCCAGATGCAGTTTTGATCGGGTTCACTGGAACAGAACAGTGAAAGTTAACTGCATAATGGTCCGACCAGCATAGAGTGAGTGCACGAATTTCGATTTGAAAAGTAGCCTTGCTGAAATATATATATATATATATATATATATGTATGTATATATATATATATATATATATATATATATATATATATATATATATATATATATATATATATATATATATATATATACATATATATATATGTATATTGTTGTTTCAATTCATGTGTAAGTTCATAAGCAATCTAAGAATTCTAGAAATATGTACTAAAATGTGGTTACTTTGCTGGACTCGCTCAGCTCCTCACATGAAGCGTGACAGCTCCGTTGTAAATCCTTCGTTTTGAGCACCAACTTCTCTCAACATGCTGTCTCAAAGGCAGCATGCGGAGACACTACCTTGGGCCTCAAAGCCTGATATTCTTTCTGAGCATCACATAGCTTGAACAATTCAGAGCGCAGGCTTAGTGAATTGACACTTCTTTGCTAAGCAACAGGAACTCAATTGTGAGCCAAGCGCGGAGTGAACACTGCTCACTACTCAAAGTACAGTCTCCGATTAATGACACTTTTTCTCCTGATAAATGATGTCTCCTCCATCACAATTTGTTGTAGGCTCTTCCTTAAGTTCAGTGGATGTAACTAACATGAAGCACATGACGAAAACTACCCTGACTAAATTTGTCACAACGAACTTACAGAATCTTGGTGTGCTCACTATTTTTACTTGAGTGAAGTATGCAGATTCTAGACTGCACATGCTTCACTTTCGAATTTTGGCTAGGGAAAGAGGAATTTGGTTCCTAATTCCTTTAGAATCCAAAATTCACTTCACTTTGAATTCCACTCCAGCTTCTAACTGCAAAGGCTTGGGTGGAAGTACTATTCTCAAATCTTGAGGAACTTTCTTCAGCATGGAAACATAAAAGACTGGATGCACCTTCAATTTACTTGGCAGTTTCAAGTAGATTCTTACTAGATTTACAATTTTCACTAGTCCTGACATACGAGTGAATGTCCTTGGTCATTAGCGGCCACCAAAACCTTCTTTTGACCAAATCTTCAGTTTTTAGGTTTCCTTTGTGACCCACTATTGGACTGTCATGGCATTCATATAAGGCTTGCTGTTGCAACTCTTGAGTGGGTAGGTACTAGGCTCCTTCATGGAATGGTAAATGATGTCAGATTTCTCTTCCGGAATCTTGCTCAACACTTCCCCTAAGGTTTTTGATTCAGGTATAATTTTCTGGACCTATATCAAGCCTTTTTGGGTTTTGATATCGATTCGAGATAGAGCATCCTTTACATTCTCAAACACAGGTCTATATGTGATGATAGAAATCATAGTCAGCAAAATATAGGGACCATTGAAGCTGTCATGGGGGTCAGGGTTTTGGCAGATTCTAAAAACTTCAGGTTTTGATGGTCTGTGAACACTGTGGCCATGTGGTTGGCTCCCATAAATAGAGTGTCTATTCTTTAAATGCATCTTTAATGGCTAGTAGGTTTTTCTCAGTGAAGGTGTAATTCACCTCTGGAGGGGCTAGTTTTATAGACAGTTAGGCTGCTGGATGAAATTGTCCCATCTTCTTAAGCCTCTTGGACAGCACACCTCTGATGGCCAAGTCTGAGGCATCTGTTTCCAAGCAGAAAGGGTCAGAGCTGGTGCTGTGGTTAAAGCCTTTTTTAAGGACTCAAAAGCCTTCTTTGCATCCTCAGTCCATTTGAACAGTGCTCCTTTCTTGAGCAGACGTGTGCAAGCCTTTGCACTACCTTTACACATGTTGGTGATTTCCACTCCATTACTACTTTTAGTTTCTATTGTTTTCTGTGATTCCTGTTAGGGAAAGCACAATTCCCAACATTTCCACAGATCTAACAATGAAGGCACACTTCTCCAATTTAACATACAGTTTATTATCTCGCAGGTTTTGCAACACCTTCTGCACTTGTTCTGGATGCTCTTCTTCGGCTGTTGAGTAGACCAAATTATCTTCAATATACACTATGGCACACTAATCAATGAATTTGTTCAGGACATTATCAATAAAATGCTGAAAGGCCCCAGAGCATTACATACCCCAAATGACATTACTTGGCGTTCAAAGAGGCCATATTTTGTCCAAAAGGTGGTCTTCCATTCGTCGCCCTCTCCCATTCTTATCAAGTGATAGGCTCTTTTTAAGTTGAGCTTGGTATAAATCTGTCCTCCCTTCACTTGGCCCAGCAAAACTGAAATAAGGGGTAAGGGATAGCGGTTCTTTATCGTAACTCTGTTAATTGCGCGATAGTTTATGCAAGCTCTCAAGTCTCCTGCTTTCTCAGGAAAAAAATAACAACGGCAATGATACAGGAGACAGAGAAGTTCTAATAAAACCATTGGCTAGATAATATTAAATGTATCCCTTTAGATGTTGATTCTCTTTCTCTGTCATGCCATATGATCGGCTACCGGGTACATTTGAGCCTGGTTCCAGATCTATTTTACAATCAAATGGCCAATGAGGCGAGAGCTTCTCTGCTTCGACTTCATTGAATACATCCTCAAAATCTTTGTACTCCTGAGGAATTTTATTTGTGTGTATGACACCTTCACTACACAATGGGGTTGCTGGATTTTGTTCTCTGGACCTTTCACCTTTTCCAAAACATTTTTCCTTGCAAAAATCAGAATCTATAACAATGGTTCTTGCACTCCCATCTATAGTCGGGCTATGCTCTGTGAGCCAAGGTAATCCCAAAATGATTTGAAATTGGGGAGCATCGATCAAGTTGAACTAGAGAACCTTATTATGACTTTCCAGGGATATTAATTCCAATTGCTCAGTATGACTCATAATTGGACGCGATGATAGGTTAGTAACATCCACTGCTCGGACAGGTTCACTCTTATGTTTCTGAACTCCCCTTAACCCAATTCTTGCTGCAAATTTCAGGTCACAAAAGTTTCCTGTGACTCCGGAGTCGATTATCACAGACATCTGTCTGTCTAAATCTTAGTGTAATTGACAAAATCAGGCAAGGGGATGACAATTGAAAGGTATTTACAAGTTGATGTTCTTCTAGAGTTGCTTTCTTACCTGCACTCTTCAGTCCAACTCCTTCTACTGATGATGCTACTAGTTTTCTTCTCCTTCAATGGTGTCTTTGGTTTTTTGGGACATATCTTCACATAGTATCCACTTGCACCACAATACAAACATAAATTATTCTGTCATCTCTTTTCCTTCTCTTCCCTTGTCAATGGACCTCAAACGACTCCAGTTGGTATTGGTTCTGCTACTTGCTGATTATCAATGATCGTGTGGGTTTCTGATTTTACTCTATCAAATCTTGGCACACTGGGTCGAAAATATGTTCCTCTTTCTCCACTTCTTTCATTTAGATGGAAGTCAATCTCTAATACTAGATTCACAAGCACAGTAATCTTGGTGGGTCTATTGGGAATCTGTGCTAGGGTTTCTTACAGTTTGTCTTTTAATCCTTGCTAAAAGACAGTCGTTGTTTTGCTCTCATGCCAATTTGTTTCCACCGCAAGCTTCTTTAATTGAGCTAGACAGGTGACTAAGTCTCTATTCCCTGGCCCTAACTCTAAAAGCTCATTATCGGTAGTTTGTGAAACCTTTTGCTGGTCAAATAGTCAGAGAAATTATTTTTTGAAGTCTTTGCAATACAGAATCCGGTAAGTCATAATGATGTAATTTTACTTCCGCAGTTAAAAACATTTCCAATTCTGTAACATAGTGCATATGGGGCAATGAAAGTTCAAATAATGGAAAAAAGTCGTGTGACATTAAACCCCAATTCTGTATTGCAGCGAAAAGATCAGACTGTGTATTTTCATAGTGCACTATGGGATGTGTATGCAGAAAAATCAGAAAGGTCACGTGATGGCAAGCATTTAAGGGAAGCACGTAGCTGCCTAACAATAAACTGCCCCACCTGTGAGCAAGGCTCAATGGAGCCGAAACGTTAGGGAAATGGGCCGCAAGTTGTGTTGATGGAATAAATGCATTGTCTTTACGAACTGGGCCTGGCATCTGTTTCTTTGATGAAGTGAAGTACAGGCTTCTCCGTGCCTGTGTACGCCAGGCCGCCCTGCAGGGTTGGAGGCTCTCGTATTCTGAGACTTTCTGTTCTGTTCTCTGTCCAAGCAGCCAACCTACTGAATTTTCTACCCCAAAATTAAGATCCACGGATACCTATCTGATCATCAGAAGACTACTCAAGATTTGGCTCTTTCCTACATGACCACCATACTCAAAACGGAAATGTACAGTATATGCCTGTGTGTGTAACCATATATAATTTGATTATATGTATGTAGTTAGATATGTGCATTCTTTAAACAAATACATATATTACTTATGATTTAAAAATATATAGATATTCTTTTAGGTCTGCTTAACTAATATATATATATTACTTATGGCTAAAATATATATATTATTTTATGGTTCACATGTATATATATATATATATATATATATATATATATATATATATATATATATATATATATATATATATATATATATATATATGTATATATATATAAATATATATTTATATATATATATATATATATATATATATATATATATATATATATATATATATATATATATATATATATATATATATATATATATATGTCACTAGGGGCCAGATGTAGGTCGCCCAATACCGGTCGGTAACGGCCGAAAATCGGTAATTTCGGCCGTTACCGACCGGTATCCATGAAATGAGATGTAGGAGCTTATTTATTACCGATTCGGAAAACATGAGTCGGTATAATTCCGACTCGGTAATTATGAGTCGGTATAATACCGACTCGGTAAATATGAGGCGGTTTTTTACAGAAGCGGAATTTTCCGAATACATATTTACCGAATTCTTATTAAATAAGAAACGGTAAAAAATGGCCATGGAGATGTAGGAAACCAGAAAAATACCGAATTCACAGAAATTCGGTATTTATGAGTCGGTATTTACCATGGATTGAATGCAGGTGGTAGCCAGGTGAAGGCTATAAAAAGAGTCCCAAAATGCAACAGTGGAACCAGAATGGCAGCTTTCTACGTCATTGCAAGGCGGCAGAGACTACAGGCAGCAGAAGAGAGGGAATGGCAAAGGGAGGAACAAGTGTACAGGCAGAGGATAACACTGTTCCAACTGACAGAGCCTGAAATACTCCAGAGGTACAGGCTACATCCCCAAACCATCCAGAACTTGATCAGGGACCTACACCCACTCCTGGAGCACCCAACACCCAGGGCCCACGCCATCCCACCCCATGTGCAGGTGCTGTGTAGCTTACACTTGCTTGCCTCCGGGAGCTACCAGAGTGTGATAGCTGCAGTGGGTGGTGTGTCCCAGAGCTGCCTGTCCCGCTTCTTCAGGAGGTTCCTTGACACCATGATGCAGAGGATGGAGCATTATATTTCATTCCCTGACACACCTGCGGAGCTTGCAAAAACCAAGACTGATTTCTATCAACTGGCACACTTCCCTCACGTGATAGGCTGCATAGATGGCACCCACGTACCACTCTGTCCACCTGCAGCCACAGAACACATATAGAGGAACCGCAAGTCAACACACTCCATCAATGTACAGGTCATATACAACGCTGGCAACATCATCACAGACATCGTTGCGAAATTCCCTGGGAGTACCCATGATTCGTACATATTCCAGAACAGTGAAATATACACACGCCTAGTTGCCGGAGAATTTGGAAACGGATACCTGCTAGGTAAATGACATTGACACACCCTGACACTCACAGCAGAGTAATGTATCATGTACATGCAACTAATGTCAATCTTTCTCCCCCTTAGGCGACAGTGCATATGCCCTGCGGTCCTTTGTTCTCACTCCCTACCTCAACCCATCCACCAGGAGTGAAAGGCGGTACAATGTGGCACACAGATCCACACGCAACGTAGTAGAGCGCACATTTGGACTACTCAAGAGCAGGTGTTGCTGCCTCCACAAGAGTAGAGGGGCACGCCAATACACTTCAATCGTGTGATGCAAAATCATTGCGACCTGTGCAATGTTACACAATCTCACCACCAAGGAAGGCACAGAGGTGGAGATCACACATCATGAGGACATTGATGATGACACAGAACTGGCAGAGCCCCATGGTACAGTAGCGGCACCTGCTACAGATGGGAGACTGAGACGGGCGGCGGTCACACAGCAATATTTCTGAGTGAGTAATGTGACACAGACAGGCAAAGATTATGACGTACGTAGTTTAATTTTCACTAAGCAAGTGCAATGATACCACACAATGGTTACACGAAATATAAATGTCCATGACTGTGTGGTCACTGTTAACACCACTGTGACCTGTCCTTTGGGTGGAGGGCATAGTCAATAATTACGTCCACGGATTACAGGCTGGGACTGATGTAGCTGTGTGTCATGGCTCTCGGTGTGGCCTGTCTCTGTCGAATGACGCCTGCCGCTCCTGCGTATTTCTGGTACAGGAGTGCTTGCGCCACTCCTGCTGGTGGACTCCTCACTTTCAGCCACACATGTGTCGCCTCGAGTGGCAGTGTATTGTGCGAGCATGAGCTCCATGGCAGAGGTCACTCTGGCCATTCCCACAGATAAATTGGTGCAGCACTGAACAATAGCATTCTGCATCGCCACTGACCGTCTGCACAGCAGGGAGGTTGCAGTTTCAAATCTGTTTAGGGCTTTTGTCTGCTGCCGCACATCCACACGAGCCTTGCACCTCTCTAAATGGTCCCTGTCCAACTTGTCGCACAGGACAGTCATGCACTGGGTCATGTCTGTAATGCCAGATGCCATTGACTGCATGCTCTCAGAAATGTCTCCTATGCCCTTGCCTATGTCATCCAGCTTGTTGTTGGTGGTACGTGCCTGCCTCTGAACACCCATCATTGCTTTCGCCTGCAGGTGCTGGACTTTGACCATGGTGGCCTCCAGACCGCAGAAGACCCCCTGACCGCGATGCTCTTCAGCTGCCTCCCGTGACCTTCGTCCTCGGACACTGGCCCGCACAGCTCTAGGAGTGGGCAGCTGCTCAGCGTTGGCTGACTCTAGTGGGTTGATGGCCATGTCACCCTCATCCTCTTCCTCATCAGATGTTTCCAGTATGCGGGGAGGGGGCACATCAAGCCGCCTTGCCCTTTCCAGCACTGGGGACAGAGTTGTCGGGGTGGGGGACTGTGCAGCCGCTCCTGACTCCTGACTCCCAAACAAAAGAGGAGATTGAGGCTGTGGTGGTGTTGTATCCTCAGGTGATTTGGCTGCCTGCGCTGCGTCCTTCCCTCCGTGTACTGTGCTGGGACCAGCTTCTTCCCTCCTCTTCTCCCTGTCCTTTGCTGTGCTGCGCGATGACTCTCCTGTGGACAGACATGGACATTGTGTCAGTGGAGTAGTTCACCTGTGTCTCTTGATTAAACACACTACTATCACACATTTGCATGTCCCTCATTTGCTTATGCCAGTAGTGTGTTGCATCCCTTGCTGTATGGTATGCTGACTGCATAGAGGTATCTACCTATGACTACATCTCCCATGATGCATTGCTGGGCATTGGTAATACCTGTTCTGGAGTGTGATGTAGGCAAGGGGAATAGGTAAATGGGTTAATGACAATGTACATGCATCTTACCTTGTTTCTTTGCAGCTCTTGCGGAGCTGTCAGCGTCCCCAATGCCATGGATGGATTCAGGCTCAAGGGTGGATTCCACCAGCTCCTCAATGTCGGTGAGTCGTGGTGCTCGGTTTCTTCCTCCCTCTGTTGTTGCAGCTTCTTTTCGGTGGGCAGCTAGTTTCTTTTTGGTAATGATGCGAAGGTCATACCACCTTTTTTTCAAATCGTCTATTTCACGGTGGGTGACACCAATGGCATTTACCTTTGCTTGTATGTCAATCCAGGTAGTGCGCTTGATGGACTCAGCAACATGCAGTGATTGTTTACCAAAGATCTTGCTGTAATGTCTGACTACCTCTGCAACAAGCACCTGCAGTTCTTCAGGGCTGAATTTCATTTTTCTTCTGCGCTCAGCAGCATCCCTCTGTCCATCCTGACTCTCCATGGTGTTGTACAGGTAAGCTCAGGGATGCCTGCTCCTCAGTCTGTCCTCCTGCTCTCCTGACTGTTGGTTTCTGCACCTGCATGGGCGTGGCCACTCCCAGGTACTGGGGAGGGGTGCTTGATTCTGATTGGTTGATTCCACTGTACCTTTGGGTTTGGGTGTGGTTGGTGTTCCTGATTGGTTCACAGGCTCACATGTTTGTCAGTTTCAAATTTCCGAATCAGTATTTACCGATTCGGTATTTACCGATTCGGTAAAACCCATTCATTCCTATGGGCCATGGGCCCGTTGGAATGTATGGGTTTTACCGATTCAGAATTTACCGAGTCGGAGAATACCGAATCGGTAAATACCAATTTCAGATTCCGAGTGAATCCGAATCGGTAATTTTTACCGATTTTTTACCTACATCTCATTTTCCGATTCTGAAATACCGATTCGGTATGAGTCGGTATTTTAGAATCGGTAAAAAACATATTACCTACATCTGGCTCTAGGTCTCTATTTCATCTATCACAATGTGTAAATATGTATTTACAACAAGGGGTGGTGATGGACAGAGTCTCTGAATTAAGCAGAATACTCTCACCCAGTCAAGAGATCAGGGCTAAATCCAACACCGTTTTTTAGCTCATTGCACCATCCCAGTTTCAGAACCCGGCTGTATGCAAATTAGTCTGTCCCTGGCCCAGTGCATCATGGGAACAGGGCAGACCAGACTACAAAAGCCAATTCTTACACTGGGAAGGAAACAAGCTTCCGGGGACCAGTTTCTGGCATTTCAGCCGTCTTTGGCCCGGCTTGCTTGAATCCTGATGGCGCAATGAGCATAGTGGTTTTTGGCCACTATAGGTGTGGCAGGGTATACTCAGATATGAGTCCCTTGCTCACTGCTCCATCAGGATTCAAGCAAGCCGGGCCGACGAGGCTGAAATGCCAGAAACCGGTCCCCGGTAGCTTGTCTCCTTTCTGGTGAAGAATTGGCTTGGTAGTTTGGTCTGCCCTGTTCCCATGATGCACTGGGCCAGGGACAGACTAATTTGCATATAGCCAGGTTCTGAGCTGGGATGGGGCAGTGAGCTAAATAACGGTGATGGATCAAGCCCTGATCTTTGGACTGGGTAAGAGTGGTTTGCCTAATTCAGACACTCTGTTCATCACCACCCCCTTTTCTGAATCGTTTTTGGCCACTATAGGTGTGGCAGGGTATACTCAGACATGAGTCCCTTGCTCACTGCTCCATCAGGATTCAAGCAAGCCGGGCCGACGAGGCTGAAATGCCAGAAACCGGTCCCCGGTAGCTTGTCTCCTTTCTGGTGAAGAATTGGCTTGGTAGTTTGGTCTGCCCTGTTCCCATGATGCACTGGGCCAGGGACAGACTAATTTGCATATAGCCAGGTTCTGAGCTGGGATGGGGCAGTGAGCTAAATAACGGTGATGGATCAAGCCCTGATCTTTGGACTGGGTAAGAGTGGTTTGCTTAATTCAGACACTCTGTTCATCACCACCCCCTTTTCTGAATCGTTTTTGGCCACTATAGGTGTGGCAGGGTATACTCAGACATGAGTCCCTTGCTCACTGCTCCATCAGGATTCAAGCAAGCCGGGCCGACGAGGCTGAAATGCCAGAAACCGGTCCCCGGTAGCTTGTCTCCTTTCTGGTGAAGAATTGGCTTGGTAGTTTGGTCTGCCCTGTTCCCATGATGCACTGGGCCAGGGACAGACTAATTTGCATATAGCCAGGTTCTGAGCTGGGATGGGGCAGTGAGCTAAATAACGGTGATGGATCAAGCCCTGATCTTTGGACTGGGTAAGAGTGGTTTGCTTAATTCAGACACTCTGTTCATCACCACCCCCTTTTCTGAATAGTTTTTGGCCACTATAGGTGTGGCAGGGTATACTCAGACATGAGTCCCTTGCTCACTGCTCCATCAGGATTCAAGCAAGCCGGGCCGACGAGGCTGAAATGCCAGAAACCGGTCCCCGGTAGCTTGTCTCCTTTCTGGTGAAGAATTGGCTTGGTAGTTTGGTCTGCCCTGTTCCCATGATGCACTGGGCCAGGGACAGACTAATTTGCATATAGCCAGGTTCTGAGCTGGGATGGGGCAGTGAGCTAAATAACGGTGATGGATCAAGCCCTGATCTTTGGACTGGGTAAGAGTGGTTTGCTTAATTCAGACACTCTGTTCATCACCACCCCCTTTTCTGAATCGTTTTTGGCCACTATAGGTGTGGCAGGGTATACTCAGACATGAGTCCCTTGCTCATTGCTCCATCAGGATTCAAGCAAGCCGGGCCGACGAGGCTGAAATGCCAGAAACCGGTCCCCGGTAGCTTGTCTCCTTTCTGGTGAAGAATTGGCTTTGTAGTTTGGTCTGCCCTGTTCCCATGATGCACTGGGCCAGGGACAGACTAATTTGCATATAGCCAGGTTCTGAGCTGGGATGGGGCAGTGAGCTAAATAACGGTGATGGATCAAGCCCTGATCTTTGGACTGGGTAAGAGTGGTTTGCTTAATTCAGACACTCTGTTCATCACCACCCCCTTTTCTGAATCGTTTTTGGCCACTATAGGTGTGGCAGGGTATACTCAGACATGAGTCCCTTGCTCACTGCTCCATCAGGATTCAAGCAAGCCGGGCCGACGAGGCTGAAATGCCAGAAACCGGTCCCCGGTAGCTTGTCTCCTTTCTGGTGAAGAATTGGCTTGGTAGTTTGGTCTGCCCTGTTCCCATGATGCACTGGGCCAGGGACAGACTAATTTGCATATAGCCAGGTTCTGAGCTGGGATGGGGCAGTGAGCTAAATAACGGTGATGGATCAAGCCCTGATCTTTGGACTGGGTAAGAGTGGTTTGCTTAATTCAGACACTCTGTTCATCACCACCCCCTTTTCTGAATCGTTTTTGGCCACTATAGGTGTGGCAGGGTATACTCAGACATGAGTCCCTTGCTCACTGCTCCATCAGGATTCAAGCAAGCCGGGCCGACGAGGCTGAAATGCCTGAAACCGGTCCCCGGTAGCTTGTCTCCTTTCTGGTGAAGAATTGGCTTGGTAGTTTGGTCTGCCCTGTTCCCATGATGCACTGGGCCAGGGACAGACTAATTTGCATATAGCCAGGTTCTGAGCTGGGATGGGGCAGTGAGCTAAATAACGGTGATGGATCAAGCCCTGATCTTTGGACTGGGTAAGAGTGGTTTGCTTAATTCAGACACTCTGTTCATCACCACCCCCTTTTCTGAATCGTTTTTGGCCACTATAGGTGTGGCAGGGTATACTCAGACATGAGTCCCTTGCTCACTGCTCCATCAGGATTCAAGCAAGCCGGGCCGACGAGGCTGAAATGCCAGAAACCGGTCCCCGGTAGCTTGTCTCCTTTCTGGTGAAGAATTGGCTTGGTAGTTTGGTCTGCCCTGTTCCCATGATGCACTGGGCCAGGGACAGACTAATTTGCATATAGCCAGGTTCTGAGCTGGGATGGGGCAGTGAGCTAAATAACGGTGATGGATCAAGCCCTGATCTTTGGACTGGGTAAGAGTGGTTTGCTTAATTCAGACACTCTGTTCATCACCACCCCCTTTTCTGAATGTGTAAATATGAGCATAACAATTGTATCTATGTGCTTCACTATTAAAATACTGGGAAAATATCAAATAAAAAGAAAGAAATATAGGTAAATAAACATATTAAAAAGAAAAAGAAATTAAAAATACAAAATCCATACAAAATAGCTTTATGCGGGGGATGAGGGTTGGAGGGTTGCGAGAGGAGGCAAGATGGCAACTGCTACTGTGGCCTGGTGAACACCTGTAACTGACCGTCTCCTCTACCCCCTCCGAATTCCCTTTGATTTGATGTGGGTTAAGACACGGTTGTGTCATATAGATACGCTTTGCCTATATGCTGTGTTAAGTTAGCATGAGCTTATTAGAAGTTTAAACGCCATTTTTCCTTTCTGCTGCTTTTGCACATGATACATAAACTGTTGTTTTAGCTTTGAGCCTAGTAGAGCGCTTTGATTCACACGAGAATAATATGTTATTACTCAAGGATAACTCGACACAGTGGTTGTTGTGAGGTCTGATCTTCGCACCTTCCTAGACATAACATACATGCAGCGGCAGCCAAATTCTGGCTTTATGCACGTTTTATATTGCTTCACGCAGCGCACCTACACACACTTGATGGTGCTTCGCATGCAGAGAGCTGGTGGAAGATGATGTGATCCCTTACCACTAGGATCTTGAGGTATGGGGCCGCCCTGCTAAAACCCAATGAGACCTTCTTAGATATAATATAATATGCTAGTTAGGGAGGGTGAGAATTAGGTGTTGTTAAACCCGATTCATTTCAGCATTTTAGCATGTTGTCACCTTTCGCATTCTATGGACTAGTAACTATGCGGATTACTTTGCTTCTTATAATATGTTTGCTGGTATTATCTAAGATACTGCGCTTGAGAACCCTGCATTAGTAAATAAACATTTCAAATATGATTGAGTCCTCATTTACTCCTTGTTTTGAATTGAAATGATTATATAACGAAAGAGTGTTCATGTGTTCCACGTTACCTGAGGTAATCTAAGTCCATGTTCTGGTTTGTCTAAGTATTGGGAGTTTGTAATGACCAATGAGACACTGTAGCTAGTCAGGTAAGGGGATTTTGGGTACTAAGGTGAGTTTTGGCATACCCTAACTCACTGAGGTTCCAACAGCCAGATTCATCATTGTCCCGTTTTGCGAGTCCTTAATAGCGATTATTAAGGAATCTCTATTAAGGACTTGCAAAACGGGATTCATGTGTGAATAGCAAAAAAAATTGTGATTCCTACATCTTCCTTATTTGCGATTAGCAATTTGCTAATCGCAAATAAGGATGCGATTTCAAGGGTGCCAGGGGTGTCCAAAGGACACCCTGTAGCACCCCTGAAAAGCAAGTGTACACAGGTGTTGCGCACACACATGTCCAAAGGACAGGTGTTGCGCACACACATGTCCAAAGGACATGTGTGTGTGTAACATACAACTTAGAAAAATGCACTAAAGTGCATTTTTCTAATTTTTCGCTATTTACCACGAAGTCAGACTTCGCGGTACATAGCGGCCAAAAATTGCGAATTCGCAATTTAAAAAATGGTTAATGAATTGCATTTAAGGAATCTCAAATAGAGATTCCTTAAATGCAATTCCTCGCAATTTTGCGATTTTGCTATTAGTGATTTTTGCATTTGGGATGATGAATCCCAAATGCAAAAATTGCGCTCGCAAAGGGCCAGATTCTCAGAATCTGGCCCTTTGCGAGCACAATTTGCAATGGTGAATCTGGCTGCAAGTCTCTATGCACAGTTCTGTAGGAGAACAGGATCCCTGCTACATGGCGCCCAACGTTTCGGTGGCCTTATTACATGACACTTGAGTAGTACATCTTTCGATCCTTAACCCCTTCACTGTCGTTTCCGGAAAACGGTGGTGTCGGAAAAAACCTACCTATTTGTGTAATAGGTCTTTTCAAGCTTGAATCTTTCTAAATGGTTTCCTTGAATTACTAGTTTGTGCTACAAAGTTTACTTTGTCCTTTTTACTTTCAGTGTCATTATGGCCGCGGTGGACATTCCGCAGCATAGTCGCATTGCGGTGCGCAACCATTTGCAGCAATATAATGTTCCCGTGGATGGCATGGCCGTAATAATGGCGGTGAGTGCAGAGGTAGCTTACCCTTACGAAATCTCTTACTCGTGGGGGACATTCCCGGCTGTGGACGGAACTTCAGGTGTGGTCAACACGTACACTCCCACTCCTGTGCCGAATGAATAAACTCCGTACAGGGCACAGGAAGTACCTATAGATACTTGGCAGCTTCGGGTTTGGTTTGGTGGCGCCCTCCCCCACTCTTTAACAGCTCCGAGGTTAGGTCCTTTGTCCATTCCAGGTGCAAATTGGCCTGTTTTGGCTGGATTTACTCCTCATCCTCAACACGGCAATTGTACCGTTGTTGAGCTAAGACGACTACATGTAGTCTCAATTAGCGTTATTCGATCGTTAGAACAATACATAACCCGTAATCTCCCGGGCGGGGCCCCGGGTGGTCCCGCGCTTCCGGCAGGACAGGGCGGCATGAAGCTCAGTCCCGTGATGGTCAATGCCATGATGGGAAGCGTCCCCTGGATAAGGATGATTTTCCTTTCTGGCTTGCCGAGAAATTTGACCAGCTGCAAGCAGTATTTCCTAACACGACTCCTGGTGAAAAACACAGGACTCTGACAATAAGCTTACCTAAAGACTTGGCCCCTGAAATCAGTGACTGCGAGACATGTGGTAGAACATTTGCGGCGGTCTATGTGAGGTGTTACGGCACTCCGTCTATGACTGTCCTGCCTACGGTCCTTAAGCGTGTTCAGGATGAGCACGGACCTGAGGCTGCGGTTGAATTGGGTATGCGCCTATGTGGCACCTTTGATGTGGTTTGCGATCTCGTTCTTGCTAATGTCAAGAGAGATGCAGTGAACTTTCAGGTAGTCAATGCGTTGCAGGCGCTTCCCGATGCCGAGAAACCCCGTCAGTTAGCGAGGATTATTGTGGCGGCTTATAAGACCTTGGGCCGCAATAGTAGGGGTCTCAAGCCTTTTTCTACTAAGGAGAAGAACCAACCCCAAGCACAGAAGTCAGATACTGACGTCCAGCCCAAGACCAAAAAGCAAAATTGGCCTAAAAAACAAAAACAGGGAAAGCAACAGCAACAGAAACAGGAGTTTTGTCCTGCGTCTCCATTGCCTGCCCCCACAGAACGTGTTTATGACTTGCGCGATCGCGCGAAGATTAAATCACCTGATCGTTTTCAGGTTTCTGATCAACGCTCTCCTCGTTCTTTTCAGAATTCATCGGCCTCGGTGACCGGTGGTGGAGGAGGCGGCAGGGGTCGCGGTGGCCAGTAAGGATGCGACTAGCCCCGCCCGAAAGACAGTGCAGGAAAGCAGGACGGCTCTACACCGAAGAGACCCCAGTTTCAAAAGAAGAAAGTCGCCGCTTTAACAGCGAGATATGCCACAGATAGTGAGAACGCGGCTTCGGAATCTGACATGGGCTCTGACCTTGCTGGACAGCGCGGCAGAGATTTCCATAGTGCGAGAGGCCCTGCGTCCACTACTGAAGGTGACAGCGACTGACCGTTATGTTGTAGTGGAAACAGCTGACACTAGAGTTGCTCCCCCTGACAGACTTTATGAAATAGTCCTTTTGATAGAAGGTGACATACAGTGTACCATAAAAGGGATTTTTTGGGAAAACAACTTATGACATTTTGTTAGCGGAGGCTGACTAGCCCCCACCTTTTGTTCTCACAGCTCCGCGAGGGGAGGAGGTAATCCTCCCCTGTTTCGCGCACACAGTCTCGAAGGAGCATGCGCTGAATTTCGCAGAAGAGTGGGCTAAGGCTCTTGCGCCAGCTCTGTACCGTACACACTGTGGTTGGGATAAATTTTCCCCACACCACGAGATTCCTTTGCGGTCTCAGCCACAGCCTCAACCTCAATATCCCATTAGACGTGAAGCTAAGGCTTCCGTTGCGGAAATCCTTGAACAATTGGAATATCAAGGAGTGATTGAAACATCTGTGTCACCAATGAATAACCCTCTTTTTACTGTGACCAAGCCTGACGGATCGTATCGTTTGGTATTGGATTACCGGCATTTAAACTCGCATTGCCTTACCTGTGCAGTACAGAATACTCACGGCTCTGCCTTAGTGGATAGTCTTGTGCGTAAGCGGTTTAAGACCATGCTTGACATTTCCAACGTTTTTTATGCCCACCATTTGGATGGTCTGAGTTCCCAATGGACCTCCTTTACTTGTGGCGGTGTGCAAAAACAATTTCGACGGTTACCTATGGGCTATAAGAATAGTCCTGGGGTTTTTACTGCCCGCATTGTCTCTCTCTTGGAGAGAATCGACCCTGATGCATGCTCGTATGTGGATGACATTTATCTCACAGACGACGAACTTTGGGAGCATCTGTGTCGAGTCGACCGCTTAATTTGTAGCTTTGCAGACTTCGGTTACAAAGTTAACTTTGCCAAATCGCACATTGCAGAGTATACAGTGTTGTTCCTGGGTTACGAGCTCAATAATGAAGGTAGAGGATTGGCTCCTCACTTCTTGGAGAAATGCGCACAACTGCGCGCTCCAACAACTCTGAAAAAATTACAGTCTTTGCTGGGATTTTTAAACTTCGGGAGGACAAACATTCCTGATTATGCCCAGCGTATCAAGCCTTTGTATGCTTTGATACAACCTACTTTTTCCAAATCATGCTGGCTGTCTGAGCACTCAGCTATCCTGCAATCTTTGCAGGCTGATCAGCTCGCTTCTAAATTCTTACTGACTCGTGACAACCACACCAACCTGGTGATAAGAATCATCCCTGGGACTGTGGGTTTCACTTACCTGACTTTTAACGAAGGAGACACAGTACCTATTGCTTACAAGTCACACTTGTACACTTCGGCTGAAATGTGATTTTCCACTGTGGAGAAAGTTTTGACGGCTGTACAGATGGCGATTCTTAAAGAATGTGCTCTGTCACAGGGAAAACGCATGTTGGTTGTTACCCCGTGTCCTGCTTTGGAGGCAGTTACACAAGCCAGTGTACCTAATTCAAAAGCTTTACACCCTCGGTGGATACAATGGGCTGCTTCATTGACGTCCCCGGATGTCACGTTTATTTTTGGTGCCTCCTTACGGTCGCAGGAGTATTTACAGTATGAATTCGTTCATCCAGCTCCTTTAGCTATGCGGCCTTTGGAGGATTTCCATTGCATCATTGAATGAATGAATGAAAGGAGTCTTGTCCTGCGCGAACTTAGCCCAATGGGCGTCAAGGCGCCTACTTCATACATAACATTTACACTGATGGCTCGGCGCAGGTTGCGCATGGCTCTAAACACGCCTACGTTTCTGCTTGCGCCATTGTGGTCGGTGCCATGGTGAACGATGAGTTCAAGTCCAGAGTCGTGCACAAGCACACTCTAGGGGACTGCACCGCACAATTGGCAGAGCTTCGTGCTCTGATGCTTGTATTGGAGTACGCAGATCCTAGTGTGACGACACTTATTGTGAGTGATTCCTACTACTGTGTCCAGTCTTACAATGAAAACTTGTTCTTTTGGATTCAGAATGACTTTCGTGATTCCAAAGGTAGCACAATAAAACATAAAATGATCTGGGTCCGGGTGGCTGAGCTTAAAGAGCAGTTGCCGCTCGTGTTTGTAATTCACACTCTAGGTCATCAGTGCGTGGGAGTACACGCTGTTGGCAACTCGCTTGCTGATGAGGCAGGGAAATCTGCAGTATCGACATATTTAGTTGCAGCAGTTACACGGTCCAAAAGTAAGATTGATGATGATATCTTGGCGGCTGTTGCTGCCACTGAGAAGGGAGGTAAATATCCTGCGGGGTTCCCTTCGAAGTATACATACCACTTAAATCCCGATAAGGTTCCTTATGTGAAAATTCCTGAAGTTTGGGGAGAGGTTGATTCCCAACTCGGACCACAGAAATACATTGATCACAGCGGCACATGAAGGTGTTGCGTCTGCGCATGTGGGCGTTTCGCCCACTGTATCTCAGTTACAACAGCGTTTCTGGTGGCGGGGACTGTACAAACAGACGCGCGATTATGTCCTTCAATGTGAAATTTGCCAGCAGATTAAGCCTTCAACTGCTGCGCGTCCGCCACAGACACAGTTGTACATATCTAATAAGCCATTAGGATGCGTTTATTTAGATCACTGCGGTCCTTTTTCTTCTGATACTGCATATAAGTACATCTTAGTTGCAGTTAATTCATGCACACGCTTTGTTTGGGTCTGGCCCCACCGCAGCGCTGATTCACGGACTGCCATAAGAGATTTGCGCGTCTTTGTAGGGATTTTTGCCTGTGGTACCATCCATTCGGATCAGGGTCCGTCTTTCGCCTCTAAGGCGTATAAGGATGCCATGATGTCGATGGGGGTCCAAGTCAAGTTTTTGTCTCCATACAGACCTTAGGGTAATAGTGTAGTGGAACGAATGAACCGTGACTTAAAGCAATCATTGACAGCTCGAGTTATAGGCACTGGCAGGAACTGGCTGACCCATCTCAATGGCGTGCAGCGTGCTCTTAATAATCTCCCTAGAAGGTCTCTGGGTGGGCGGACCCCATACTAAATGCTCTTTGATATCAAGATGTATGTACCGGACCTTGACGGTCTAGACTGGGTGGCTAGCGCTACCTCCTTTGACGTAGATGAACATTGCAATGTTTTACAGACTCTACAAAAGACAAGAGACGGTCTTGCAAAGGAACATTTGCCCTCCACTTCGGATGATGCGTTGCAGATCCCGGTAGTTGGCTGGCTACCCCAAGTTGGAGAACTGGTTCGGGTGAAGATCGAGAACAAGAAAGAATTTGGTCCCTCCTACCGAGCTCCGGTTCCTGTGCTTGGTGTGAGGGGCACAAGAACAGTCATTTTACCACCACTTCCAGGTCGTAAGGAAAACAGGTTTATCTCAATTGAAAATGTCAAGATACACAGAGTGGCCGATTCTTCTTAGTATGACACCGGCTGTCTCCTGTCCTTCGATTGTGAGAAATTCTGTTTTGGCCACTGCTTCTAATCCTGAGCCAGAGGTGGCCATCGAGATGCCTACAATTTCCAGTCCTTTATTAAGTACTTTGCCTGGTACTAACGTTGATGAAATAGATTACGCTTACCCAACTGACTTATCGATGCCTGATTTACAAACACGTTTGGCCACAGAATCCAGATTTTCATTTGACACTGTCTCGCACACTTCAGGAAAGCACTTTCGGATTGCAGTATATACAAGTTTATTTTAAAAATAAATGTAATTCCTCCTTGGACATATGTTTGGCTAGTGCTTTTTAGGTCTCGTAGAGAGACCTATTGAGGTGAAACCAGAAAATTAAACCAAGCGGATTTCCACGAGTGCATGTGCTCTCGTGACCGCGCTTAAGCCATCTGTTGCTTCCCCAGCACACCCGGCCTCACTTCTCCTCCCCCTAATTACACTTCTTTCACGGCCGCCAGGCTGCTGTCACTTAATCTCCCCAGTGCCCCACCCCCATCAGTGTCCTAACTACACTTCCAGTCCTCGCTGCCTCACCGCCTCCTCTCTATCCCTCTCTCTCCGTTCTTTTCCCATCTCTCCGTCCTCCCCTCTCCTTTTCTCAATATTCTTGATCTACCATCCACTCAATGTCTTTATATACATGTCTTTTGTCCAGCTCCTCGCCCTTTCAACCTTCCATATTCCGTCTCTGCTCTTTCTCACCACTTACTACATACGTCCTCTCGTACCATTAGTATATTTTATCTTCACACACGTTCTCTGTCAACCTTAAACTCGTTATCTTTCTCTCATTGTCCTAACTACACTTCCAGTGCTCGCTGCCTCACCGCCTCCTCTCTATCCCTCTCTCTCCGTTCTTTTACCATCTCTCCGATCGCCTTTTGTCCAGCTCCTCGCCCTTTCAACCTTCCATATTCCGGCTCTGCTCTTTTTCACCACTTACAACATACGTCCTCTTGTACCTTTGTTCTTTCTCCCCTACCTTCTCACTTCCTTTTCTTCTTCTTTCCTCCCCTTTGTTTCTTTCCTCATTTCTTTGTTCGTCCCTTTCCCTCACACTTTCTCACTCATTCGCACTGCAAGTCAATTTCCTACAAAACATTCCCAGCTACCATTAACCCTATCAGATCTGAAATGCAGCCAGGAAACGAACCGCCCCAAAGCCTCAAACTTCACAGCAAATGTTTCTTCCAGACGCAGAACCCGCTGAAGCTTTTTCTGAAGTTGAAACAACGAAGCACAGATTCTGGACGGAAACCCTATGGCTGTTCATCTTTAGAATTTCCCCAATTGCTTATAAATTGTCATCGAAATCAGGATCTGCATTCGCTTGCTCATCAAAAGGAGGTGACCTATATCTGGCTAATTAGAGACACTTTGATATAAAGGCTTCATGCATTTTAAATAAAGTCTGGCTGATTCTGGGCATTGGCAGGATCATCAGCCCCAGCAACTGGAATCCATCGCGTACATTATCAATATGAAGGAGGTGCAAATTAAGTACAACGTGCAACACACCTGCAAGTCGATTACATGGCTAAATGTATGTACATCTCGCATGTATAAAACTGCACACTGTTAACTACCCCTAAGTCCAAACCTAAATCAATAATAACTGAATAACAGATCAGCACACATGCAAAGGTGAACAAATTTGGTGAAAAATAATAATTTTTTCAATGTTATGCATGCCTCGAGAAAACATACGTTTTTTAATCAAATCACTGTCTACCATACAGTACCTAGGGATTTGAGTTCAGTCCATGGGTGATTGCATGGTAACGCTCAGTTACCACCCAATGTTTGCCCTCTTACACAAATTAGTACACAGCACTACTGCTATGCATTTTGTTAAGGCTTCTTTCTAGCAAAACATGATCTTGTGCACAAACGTGATCTTGTGCACATCAAAGCCACCAGCCTCCCTCCCACAGGCTTCCCCAGGGCTGGCCTCACTTCTCCTCCCCCTAATTGCTTTTTTTCACGGCCTCCAGGCCGTGAGCTACATCAAAGGGTTCGGCTCCCCGCCCCCTGCTTTTTCGTAGGAAATTTACAAG
Organism: Lissotriton helveticus; assembly: GCF_964261635.1. Taxonomy (NCBI): domain Eukaryota; kingdom Metazoa; phylum Chordata; class Amphibia; order Caudata; family Salamandridae; genus Lissotriton; species Lissotriton helveticus. The sequence goes on from NC_136061.1 coordinate 1,503,123,534, forward strand.
GCTAGTACATGGTCTTCTTTGCATGCTTTCACTAAGAATTGTTGTGATGACAGATTTGTCAGAACAGTCTTGTTTTTTTTAACTTTTTTTACGGCCGGCCGGCCGTACTTTCAGTTTCAGGCCGTGTCTCCTTTTTTAAACTTTTTTTTAAAATAAATGTGACTGTCCTCTCTTGTTGTGTACAGTATTCTTTACTTCTAATCACTGCCGATGTCATTTTATTCTTTCTTGTTATTGTAGCTGCCGTATACTACTATCAGAGAGCTATTTGGTGTTCAGTCGCTCTTAAGTGTGCGGGTCATTTGCTCCTGTGCTGCCCCGCCCCCTGCTTCATGGCCGCTTCTCCTTCCCACAGGCAGCCATCTGTTTGTCCCCCCGCACCTCCCCCCCACAGTTTCCTCGTTCTCTTTCTTCTTTTCTGCTTGAGGCCTGGCCCCGCATCATTTCCGTCATTCCTTGCGGTGTACTTTAAAGTATGCGTCACACAGACATCGTTCAGACAAATTGATGCATTCTTAGGTTATACCGAGCCCCGTGCAAACAATTTCCGGTTTTTGTACTCTCTCTCCCCTCTCACCACTCTCTTCTCTCCTTCCTCTCTCTCCTTCCTCTCCCCTCTCCTCACTCTCCCCTCTATCCCCTCTCCCCCCTCTCTCCTCACTCTACCGCACTCACTCTACCGCCCTCACACCTTCCCTCTACCGTCCTCACTCTACCACTCTACCGCCCTCACTCTACCACTATGCCGCCCTCACTCTACCACTCTACCGCCCTCACTCTACCACTCTACCGCCCTCACTCTACCGCCCGCACCCTACCACTCTACCGCCCTCTCTCTACCGCCCTCACCCTACCACTCTACCGCCCTCACCCTACCACTCTACCGCCCTCACTCAACCGCCCTCACTCAACCGCCCTCACTCAACCACCCTCACTCAACCACCCTCACTCTACCGCCCTCATTCTACCGCCCTCACTCACTCTACCGCCCTCACTCACTCTACAGCCCTCACTCACTCTACCGCCCTCACTCACTCTACCTCCCTCACTCACTCTACCGCCCTCAATCACTCTATCGCCCTCACTCACTCTACCGCCCTCACTCACTCTATCGCCCTCCCTCACTCTATCGCCCTCTATCGCCCTCCCTGCCTCTATCGCCCTCCCTCACTCTATCGCCCTCCCTCACTCTATTGCCCTCCCTCACTCTATCACCCTCCATCACTCTATCGCCCTCCATCACTCTATCGCCCTCCATCACTCTATCGCCCTCCCTCCCTCTATCGCTCTCCCTCTATCGCCCTCCCTCTATCGCCCTCCCTCGATCTATCACCCTCCCTCTATCTATCACCCTCCCTCTATCTATCTATCGCACTCACTCTATCTATTGCATCACTCAGCACCGCCACAGCATCACTCACGGGCACCAAAACATCACTGTGCGCTACAACAGCATCACTGAACGCAACAGCATCACTTGTCCCCAAAACAACATCACTCAGCGCCACCACAGCATCAATCTGTGCAACCATTCAACAACAACTGGTTCAAATATTTTCTGTCAATGTTTCAAGCTTTATTACAAATGTCAGAAAAAGATGTTAAATGTTTTCACTTCTGTTCTTGTTAAAACATTGTGATTTGTCAGATCAATACATGTAAACATGTACCTTTACTAATGCTATAGATGTAACATTTGCTAACTTTATAACTATTGGCATTTCTAATAACAATTAATACTTTTATATTTTGAAAAACATAAAAAAAATTAAAAAATATTTACATCTTACACACCAAAAGCTCAAACTTTTCTATTACGAGACCTATTGCATTGCAAATGCTTGTTTCAATTTATCTTTTTATGTCAATTGGTTTTGTGTTTTATTTTTTCGGAATCGTCAATGGACACTATGTCGAAGAGAGAACATGCATTCGACGTCTGAATGGAACATTGGCACCCCTTCCCTCCTTCTGCTCACAGACTGAAGAGAGACTTGGCGTTTGTTAATATCACTGCTTGGCCTGTCCTAGATGGGATTGTATGGGATGCGGTTACATTTCAAATCCATGGCCCAACTGAGGTTATTAATGTCCCTAATGTGCTTAGAGTAAACATGGGGGATGTGGTGAAACAAAACATACGTTCTGATGATTGGGATGTTCAGGCTGTGGAGGCATTGTTTTCTGATTTGAAATATTATGCTGCCTTTGATGCTGAAGATTTATATTTAGATTCTGCTAATTATGGTGATTTATTTTGCTTCCAACATTTTGGCAACCACTTCCTACACAAAACTAGTTCCAGAAGGAACACTGTAAATTATACACAGTGGGAGCATTGCCCGGCTCCTTTACAAGGCAGTTCAAGTACATTTTTGAAAAAGTACACTTATTTTACCGACTTTAATCAGTCCAATCCCGCTTCATTTTATTTTAAGATGACAGAAAAATCCATGTCCAAGGTTAGACTTACCGATACTAAGTTATTGTATTCGAAGTCCTTCCTAGACCAGCTAGCTGTTGGAGGCTACGAGTTGTGGAAGGAAACAATTGACCTTAAATCAATTTGGGGTTCTAAAAGTTGGCAGGTGCAAGGCACTGAGGCTTTGCACCGTGCATGTCTCATCCCAAATCATATGTTATTTTTGAACTCTACCATTTCTCAAACAACATGCTTTGGATTGGCTTCTTCTAAAAAATGGAATACTCCTTCCATCCCTGATTTAGAAGAATATTCAGGTTGGGGTAATTTTACCAAATTTTCCATTAGGGAATTGCAAACTCTGTTGCAAAACTCGTCCTTTAACATATCCAGTTTGGATCCTAATGGTTGGCTGTTGTGGCACAGAGGTGCTGATTCGTGCCAACATCGTTTTCTGGGTTTAGCTGATGGCTTCAAACAAATCAGGACCGATCCCCGTTTTGAGAATGACCATTCTGTCACCACTTATTCAATAGGCAAATTATGTCAGAATTGGCTCCAACATTCTACCTTGACATCAGTTAAACTGCATCTGTCTAAACTGACGAGTGATGTTGATTTAAATGATTTTATAAAAGGCCCGGCTAGTGGTAGATCCTAAAGATGGACATATGCGGTTTATAATGAAATCTGGAAAACATCACAGATTGAGGCGGCTACCCGCCTTAGGGCTATTGATCAAGCTAACTTGGAGAAAGTGCTTGCAGTTGTGGATAATAGCATTAACACGCTTTCTTCCCGCATTTACACATTGGATAATATTGTATCGTCTGTTGTTGATATTGTGCAAAATGAAGTGTCTGTGTTATACCATGGTCAGAATCAATTGCGTTCCATTATGCAGTTTGCATGGACCCTGCAGACACTTAAGGCCGGAAAGGTGCCTTGGAATTACATGAATGTCTCCTCTCTCTTTGCCCCTTTTAATTTGACTGAGAAGCAGCGTTTGCTTTCAATGAGAGATGCATCTTTTTCCATGTTACACATTGAAAAGTTGGAGTCTTTGCCATTCTCTGTGGCAGAGGACACGGCTGTGACGTGGCTTATCCACGGTTTAATTACGTTACCATTTGCTTTATTTAAATTTACACAAATTGTATGAAATATTTTGCCATTGGTAGATACAAACCACTGGGTAGTTCATACCTCCATGAAGCCTGGTCGCTCCCTTTTACATACAGATGCCTTAGAGAAGGGAGGGAAGTTTATCTAAAGGGTGAGGAGTGCACAGAAACGCCTGATCGCTCATTAATGTGTAGACATATCCAATTGCACGGTTCTTGCAACCAAGAACAGCCTAATTTAGCCTGTGTTTTGAAAGGTACTCCCGTTCTCGCAATCATCCCCACTTTCACATTACTGGCAAACGGCAGCTATTTACTTTTAAATAATGAAGATTGTTGTGGGTTAATAAAAGGTATCGCTTATGTGGTTACAGTCAGTGAACGTGTGGTTTGCTGTAAAAATGTTTTGTATCCTCCTCCGCATGGGAACTCGGATGTTTCCATCTGGCCGCGAATTCCAACCTTGAAGGCAGAGTTCAATGGGAATGAGTAGAATAAGAGCCCTATTGTCACAAAAAGAAGTTGCCCTGACTTCAGCTCGTGAAACATTTGTCCTTCACATAGCCAACACCCGCACAGAGGCGCAAGCTTTATTAAATACTGACCTACCATTGCATTTCAGTGAACTGATTCATACAATCTTTAACGCGTCCTCCACATCGGGCCTCGCACATTTTTTTAAAATAGTTAGCAGTGGTCTTGTGACTTCATTTGAAAAGATATTTGGAGTCATTCCTGCTTTCTTCCATTCAACCTTTTCGAGCCTGTTTGGTGGGTTTCCTGTTTTACTACCGTTGGCTGCAGGCATTCTGGTGATATTTTGTTTTGTTAAAAATGGATGCCCGTCCTGTGTTTCAAGACGCTCAGTCCCGCCTGGCACTGTTTCCCAACAGGATGCTTGAATACTACGGCACGCTGCCGCTCGCCACATTAAGTGCAGCGTATGGATTATCGTTTTGATTTTCCTATTTTACATGTGTCCAGCCTGTTTTTCATTGCCTGAGCTGCGATTTCGATTGGGCCCTGGATTTATGTCTCTGCAAGATGGTTTCTCCTGACGTGGATTTTAATCATCTCACGAGTCCCTTAGTTGCTCGCGAGTTGCTTTGTTCCGACGAAAGGATTATGGCCTCGGCAGCGATGCATGGAGTACTGGGTCGTTGGAATGTATTTGCAGCGGCGCAAGATTTCTTGGCACACAGCTTCATTGAGAACCCACCGAGTTGTCCTCTGATGGTGCTAGAGGCTCCGGTAATTGAAGAGCATGAATGTTCTTTCCCGCTCTTAGATTGGATGGCTGAATTGTTTTCGGATGATAACAGTGACTTCCTTTTGGAAGCTGTTGCTACTTATTTTGCATATTCAGTCCTGGGCTGAGACGAATCGAGGCCTTTGTTAACATTGAACATTTTTCGATTTTTTTTCCCGAAATTATGACTAAATTTTCATGTCCCAGACCTATTGACTTTGATAACATTGAACTTTTTTCGAACTTTTTTTAAAATTATGACTACATTTTCATGTCCCAGACCTATTGACTTTGCTCAAATTGTCAAGATGGTGAGATTTGGGTTTTTTGAGTGACGAAAATATTTTTTCTCACTTCCTCAAATTTGAACTGACTTTCGTTCTTGAACTCTGCACTTCAAAGATGAGCCCCTTATCTTATCTTGTCTTATCCGTGCTCGGATCATGGGGGGATGTCATATAGATACGCTTTGCCTATATGCTGTGTTAAGTTAGCATGAGCTTATTAGAAGTTTAAATGCCATTTTTCCATTCTGCTGCTTTTGCACACGACACATAAACTGTTGTTTTAGCTTTGAGCCTAGTAGAGCGCTTTGATTCACACGAGAATAATATGTTATTACTCTGATATCAGCTTTGCTTAGTGAACTGTGTCTGTACAGTGAGTGCTGAAGCCTTCAATGATAACTCGACACAGTGGTTGTTGTGAGGTCTGATCTTCGCACCTTCCTAGACATAACATATATGCAGCGGCAGCCAAATTCTGGCTCTATGCACGTTTTATATTGCTTCACGCAGCGCACCCACACACACTTGATGGTGCTTCGCATGCAGAGAGCTGGTGGAAGATGATGTGATCCCTTACCACTAGGATCTTGAGGTATGGGGCCGCCCTGCTAAAACCCAATGAGACCTTCTTAGATATAATATAATATGCTAGTTAGGGAGGGTGAGAATTAGGTTTTGTTAAACCCGATTCATTTCAGCATTTTAGCATGTTGTCACCTTTCGCATACTATGGACTAGTAACTATGCTGATTACTTTGCTTCTTATAATATGTTTGCTGGTATTATCTAAGATACTGCGCTTGAGAACCCTGCATTAGTAAATAAACATTTCAAATATGCTTGAGTCCTCATTTACTCCTTGTTTTGAATTGAAATGATTGTATAACGAAAGAGTGTTCATGTGTTCCACGTTACCTGAGGTAATCTAAGTCCATGTTCTGGTTTGTCTAAGTATTGGGAATTTGTAATGACCAATGAGACACTGTAGCTAGTCAGGTAAGGGGATTTTGGGTACTAAGGTGAGTTTTGGCACACTCTAACTCACTGAGGTTCCAAGTCTCTATGCACAGTTCTGTAGGAGAACAGGATCCCTGCTACAGTTGAAGCGCTATGGATGCAGTTTAATGGAGGGTAATTTTGAACACTGAAACCATGTGAAGATCTCTGATGCTTTGGAGCATATTTACCTACCGGTGTTCGGCGCGGTTTGGTCCCCAGATTCCGCTTGTGCGCCTGCTGTGGTCGCTATCACAAGGAGCTCAGTGCGCTGACTCAGGGAGCTGGCATGGGGCTTCGGGAGTGGAGATACCTCCTAAAGGTGCACGAGGAGTCAAGCAGCATGGTGGAGATGCCGCTGAAACTTCGTTGAAGCTGATAGAAAGCGCCCAATAAAAACAACGACAGGGAGAGGTTACAGCAGGCCCAGGAAGTAACCCACAACCCGGGAATAATCGATCTACGGGGCCAGGAAAGAAAGTTACGCCTGCAATTTTTATCACTGGCATGAAAGGCAAGAACTATACCTCAGGGGGGACTGTGACTGTGATGAAGGAGGCAGTTGTAGATGCACACCAGGACTAGGTGAGCAGGGGGGGGTGGAGAGCCTTATGACTGTAACGGGCAGGCAGCAGTAAAGAAACAGAGGCAAGGGGATGTCGACCCTGTTATCCATGCCCCAGAGGTCCATGTTTGGCCAGGGGGGGGAGTATTGCTTATTTTATTTTGGAGGGGACAGAACATGGTACAAATGTGGCAGGAATAGATGGTGGCAATCCAGAGATGGTTGAAAGACCCAGTGATATGCAGCCTATGAGCAAACAGGTAGATCAGAGTAAATCCCATGATCTGCCTGAAATGGACCTGTATGAACCTTTTTTGTCACTCTCTGATCATTCTAACTCGTCTGGGGATGAGTCTGTACAGCTGTCTTATGGTTCCTCCGGCTCCCTGGGTGGGCAATGGAGTGAGACTTGCAGTACACATCAAGATGAGACCCCCGGGAATTGGACTTGGATGCCTGGCTTAGACACAATACGGAGAAAAAAAACAACAGCAATACCCGGAGAGGAGGAACGGGCAGCGTCCCTAACCAGTCAGATACAACCCGTGTCATCAGAGGGGTTGCAACAAGATCAACATAACTCATTGGGCTGCACGGAAGAAATCTCTTTGGCTGTCATCTATGAGACAATAATGTCACACAGAGAACAAACCCAGGCTGAGAGCCAGAAAAGGCAGGGGGCGTGCCGAAAGTTGCAAAATTCGCTTCGACGGGTGGCCAAGTCTTGCTCTGAATTCGCTGAGCGGATAACAGAAGCCGAGAACAGGATCTCCACTCTTGAGGATCAAATGACCATCCAGAAGGCAGTAACAGAGGACTAAACAGCACAGCGCAGTAACATGGCCTGGAAATTCAAAGACATGGAAAATAGATTCTGGCGAAAAAACTTAAGAATTCTAGGAATCCCTGAAGGCATTGAGGGGTCTGACCCACAGAAATTTGTGGTAGGGCTTCTTACAGAAGCCTTTCCGGAGCTGACACATTGGGCATGGAACAAGGAGGTGCAACGGGCCCATCGGTTCCCTTTTCGGCAAAAGATTAATCATGAGGCCAGTAACCCGGCTCAACCTAGAGCAATTCTTATTGCTCTTTCTAACTTTTTATCTAGGCAGGCTCTGTATGATCTGGCTAGGCCAGATAGGAAGAGAAGGGGGAATGGGTTTGAATTCTTTGTGCGCCCTGATTATTGTTATCAAACAGTGGAAAAGAGATGGCAGCTTTGGCAGCTACTTTCCCCCTTTCAGGTCAAAGGTGCCCCAGTACTTCTACTGAATCCTGCCAAACTTAAGGTCATATACAAGGATAGTACTAGGTTTTTCACATCTGCAACAAAGGCTAAAGAGTATCTCCAGAATATTGTATCCTAAGTTTGAAATTACAATAGAAGGTATCTTTAATCATGTTTTCATAGCATGTACTTATAGTGAGTGAAAAAAACATTAGAAGTATAAGTATTAGCATAAGTACATGTTTTGCACTATGCTTTTCATCTTTTTTTATTTTTCTGTAAATACTTGCTGAGTACTGATTAATTAGCACATCAGTGATGTAATTGCGGGGGGCAGTCAGTGTTGGGACAGGGTTCTCCATCACCCAAGACTATGGGTCTTGCAGCCTCCGTGGTTGGGTGGGCAGGGGGAGTCTCTGCTGGCAGAAGAGACAAAGGGGCGGGGAAGGGTAGGATAGCAGTGGGGTGGGTGGCTGCTGGAGGGGCACAGGGATTCAAAATTGGGGTAAAAAGCCAATAAATGAGTTTATGCAAATGAGAAGAAGTGATTTGGTATGTTGGTAGAGAGGGTGGCGTTTTTTTAAAATTTGAAGAAAGTCAATGCTGGGCACGTTTTCGATATTTTTTTTAATGTCCGGGGCCTCAATGAGAGGACTAAATGACAAAGGGTAGCACAGGAAACTAAAAATATGTCTCCTGTTGTGATATGTCTCCAGGATACCCATATCCCTTGGGCCGAATATAAGGTACTTACAGAGCTAGGGTATACGTTTTTGGCTTGTACTTCACAAGGAACTACAACCAAGGGGTGGCCATCTTTGCTAAAAGAAGTAATTTAATGGTAGGGAAATGTTTGGCGGATAAATATGGACACTGGGTAATTGTTGAATGTGTTATAGCTAATAAAAAGTTAACAATATGTTCAGTATATGGATCCAATCATGACAAAGCTCAGATACTGGATTGTCTGAACACTGAATTAGCTTCTTGGGCATCTCCTCTGATACTATGTGGGGATCCTAATATTCAGTTGGAAGAAATCATTAAGGGCCCCTTTGGAGAAAAATATATTGGTTAAAAACCCAAGGTTTATAAGGCATAACAGCAAATCTTATATGAGCATAGGTTGGATGAGCCTGGCCTAGCGCTGGCCTATATTAAATCATTCAGATCTTTGTTACACTCATTTTTCTTGCCCATATCACAAGCTAGCAAGACTCTATTATTTTTTGTTCACTAAAACACTCTTATCGGAAGCACAAATACAGGTTTTTCCAAGAATTATTTTGGATCATAATCCGTTATTATTAACGATTAAAATGCTAGGAGTGGTCCGAATCCGGGGGAGCTTCTCTTTTGACCGAAAACTATTGTTAAACGATCAGTTTGTTAGTCATATATGACAATGGTTAAAAGAATTTCTTGTTATAATTCGAAACTCAACAAATAGTTTTACTATGTGGGACGAGTTAAAGGCCGCACTCAGAGGGGAAATTCTGAGTTTCGGACTGTATGCCCAAAAACAGCAGAGACAGCTTATTCAGGGATGTTACGATAACCTTAAACAAGCAGAATATGCGTTAATACACACTGTAAGGTAGAAGTTAGATAGTTCTGCGGCACAAATCGAGGTAGTACGATCTAGAGAAATGGCTAAAGATAATGCTAGTAAATATCAAACATTTAGAAGGGAGTGCTATGGGTATGGGGAGATCACAGGAAGTGCCTGGCTAGTAGATAGATAAAATATGTCATTACTGCAATTAAAGATGCTAATGGAAAAACTGTAGAAACACCGGCAGAGATCTTAGAAGGTTTTTTAGCTTTTTATGAGGGATTATATACAGAAGAGTATACAAATCAGGCTTTATCTCCAGAATTTTATAAGGACCCTCACAGGAAGATATTAAGCGTGACTGACAGTGCACATTTAGAAGAATTAGAAGAGTTGTTCAGATCACTAGCAACAGGGAAAGCTGCCGGGCCTGATAAGCTCCCGCTTGAATTCTATAAGAAATTTCTAACTGAGTTACAAATAGATATGCTTATGGTTCTTCCTGAGGCTCAGAAAGGGCATGCCCTAGCATCATGGGACGAAGCAAGTACAGCTATTTTTTTTTAAAAGACAAGTCATCTTTGTTGCCGGGATTGTATTGACCCATTTCGCTTTTAAATTGCGAAGGGAAGATATATGCAAAAATATTGGCAATGCGACTTTCTCAAGTATTAACTCCCATAGTCTCTGTTCGACAGCATGGGTTTAGTCCAGGAAGAGGCACAGTCAATCACATCAGTCGGAGAGTCACCACGCTGGATGCCGCTAATGTACGGAAAGCTATGTGCGGTGTGGTGCTACTCGATGCGAGGAAAGCGTTTTACCATGTCTCTTGGGAGTTTTTATGGGCAACAATGCGATGGCAAGGTTTTGGATTTGGTTTTATACAAGCTCTACAGACTATGTTCAAGTTCAGGAATTTGTATAGCGCACTACTCACCCAGAGGGTCTCAAGGCGCTTGAGGGAGGGTGGGTGCATTACTTATCGAATAGCCAGGTTTTTAGTTGCTTTCTGAAGGAGAGGTGGTTCTGTGTAAGTCGGAGGTGAGTGGGGAGAGAATTCCAGGTTTTGGCCGCTAAGTAGGAGAAGGATCTTCCTCCCATGGTGGATCTGTGGATGCGCGGAATTGCGGCGAAGGCTTGATTGGATGATCGTAGTTGGCGGGTGGGTGTGTAGAAGGACAGTCGTGTGTTGAGGCATTCGGGTCCTAGGTCGTAGATTGCCTTGTGTGCGTGGGTGAGGAGACGGAACGTTATTCTTTTGTTGACGGGGAGCCAGTGGAGATCCTTCAGGTGACCGGAAATGTGAGCATGACGGGGAATGTCCAGTATGAGTCTGGCTGAGGCGTTTTGGATGCGTTGGAGTTTTTTCTGAAGTTTGGCTGTGGTTCCGGCGTAAAGGGTATTCCCGTAATCTAGTCGGCTGGTGACCAGTGCATGGGTGACTGTTTTTCTTGTTTCGGTGGGGATCCAGCGGAAGATTTTTTTGAGCATGCGTAGGATGTTGAAGCATGAAGATGAGACGGCGTTGACTTGTCTGGTCATCGAGAGGGAGGAGTCTAGGATGAAGCCCAGGTTACGTGCATGATCTGTAGGTATGGGTGCTGTACCCAGGGCCGGTGGCCACCATGAGTCGTCCCAGGCAGAGGGGGATGATCCTAAGATGAGGACTTCCGTTTTGTCCGAGTTAAGTTTTAAACGGCTGTTCTTCATCCATTCGGCTACTTCTTTCATTCCTTCGTGTAAGTTGGTTTTGGCGGTGTTTGGGTCTTTGGTGAGGGAGAGGATCAGCTGGGTGTCGTCTGCGTAGGAGATGATGTTGAGGTTGTGTTGGCGCGCGATGGATGCGAGGGGACTCATGTATACGTTGAAGAGGGTGGGGCTGAGTGAGGATCCTTGTGGTACACCACAGATGACTTTGGTGGCCTCTGATTTGAATGGGGGGAGGTGGACTCTCTGGGTTCTTCCGGCGAGGAACGAGATGATCCAATCCAAAGCATTTCCTTGTATTCCGACGTTGTTGAGGCGTTGTATGAGTGTGCTATGACATACTGTGTCGAAGGCGGCGGAGAGGTCGAGTAGGATGAGGGCAACTGTTTCTCCGTTGTCCAGTAGCGTTCGGATGTCGTCTGTAGCTGCGATGAGGGCGGTTTCGGTGCTGTGTTTGGCTCGAAAGCCGGACTGTGAGGGATTGAGGGAGTTGTTGGATTCGAGGAAGGCGGCGAGTTGTCTATTGACGGCTTTCTCGATGACTTTGGCCGGGAATGGGAGGAGGGATATGGGGCGGTAGTTTTTAAGTTCAGAGGGGTCTGCTGTGGGTTTCTTCAGGAGGGCGCTGACTTCGGCATGTTTCCAGCTTTCTGGGAAGGTAGCAGAGTTGAAGGAGCAGTTGATGACATCACGGAGATGGGGTGCGATGATGGAGTCTGCTTTGTTGAAGATGTGGTGGGGACATGGGTCGGTTGGCGAGCCAGAGTGGATGGAATTCATTAGGTGGATGGTGTCTTCAGTGGTGATTGGGTTCCAGGCTCTGAGGGTGTTAGAGGGCGGTTTGTGTTCAGAGGGGGGTGGAGAGGATTGTTCGTTGGAACTATTTTCGAAGCTGTTATGTATGTCGGCGATTTTGTTGTAGAAGAAGGAGGATAACGAATCGCAGAGGTCTTGGGAGGGAGTGATGTCGTTAGAGGCTGCGGTGGGGTTGGTGAATTCTTTGACGATGTTGAATAGTTCCTTGCTGTTATGGGCGTTGTTGTCGAGACGATTCTTGAATGCTGATTTCTTAGTGGATCGAATCAGTTGGTGGTGTTTGCGGGTGGCTGTCTTTAAGGTGGTCATGTTGTCGGAGGTTGGGTTTTTTCTCCATGTTTTCTCGAGAGTACGGCAAATCTTCTTGGATTTCTTAAGGTCATCGTTGAACCAGGGGGCCTTTTTGCTGTCTTTTGTTTGGTGTGGTGGTTTTTCAAGGGTGCTAATTCGTCAGCGCTGTGAGTGATCCATTGTTTGAATTTGATGGCAGCTTGGTTTGGGTCCGATGAGAGGGCGGGTGGGTTTTGGTTGAGCGATGTGAGGAGTTGGTCGGTGGTGATTTTGTTCCATTTTCTTCGGGGGAAAGGTTGTGGGGGGTTGTGGTTCAAGGTGGTTTTGTAGCTGAAGTGAACACAACTGTGGTCCGTCCAATGGAGAGCTGTGGTGCGATCGAAGGAGATGTGTTTGCTGGAGGTGAAGATTGGGTCGAGCGTGTGTCCGGCAACATGAGTGGGGGTGTCAACAAGTTGTTTAAGACCGAGATTGGCCAGGTTGTCAAGAAGGGTGGTGGTGTTGCAGTCGTTATTCTTTTCCAGGTGGAAGTTGAGGTCTCCTAGTAGAATGTAGTTTTCGGAGGCGAGGGCATGTGGGCTGATGAAGTCAGTGATGTCTTCGCTGAATTGTTTACGGGTTCCTGGAGGCCTGTAGATGAGGGTGCCTCTGAGTGTGGTCCTGGGGTCGGTGTGGATCTGGAAGTGGAGGTGTTCTGCGGTTGAGAGGTTATCGTCGGAGCTGGTCGTGATTTTGATGGTGTTCTTATGAACGATGGCGATGCCTCCTCCTGTTTGGATGGTGCGGTCTTTTCGGATGATCTTGTAATTGTCCGGGATGGCTACGGCGATGTCGGGTGTTGATGAGGCGTTCATCCATGTTTCAGTAAGGAAGGCGACGTCCGGTGATGTGGTATCGAGTAGATCCCAGAGTTCGGTGGCGTGTCTGTGGACCGAGCGGGTGTTGAGCAGGATGCACTTCAGATGGTTGGAGTCGGAGCTGATTTTGGGGTTAGTGGTAGTGGTGAGGGTCTTGATGCTGGTAAATTTGCAGGAGCGGCAGGCGAAAGGGCCGTGGGTACGTTTCGGGGCAGCTTCGTAGCATTGAGGTGTGCGTCCGGGGTTGAGGGCTAGGATGGTGGCGGCATCATACGTGATGATGGAGGAGTGGATTTTGCGGGGGCCAAGGGGTCTGGCACTGGGCGCGGTCCAGGCGCGGACGGGCGTAGACGGGCTTACCTTTGGCGCACCTTCGGCGCGCATGGGGTGCGATCACTGCGCGTGACAGCTGCGCGTGACCGCTGCGCGTTGAAACATCTGACATATATGGATAGTGGCGGGGGAGGGGCGAGGTGGGGTCAGCTGGGAGGCGGGAGCGGGGTGGAGACAGGGTCTGGGAGGCAGAACAACCAAATGGTGGCAGCAGGAAGCGAAGGCAAAAACAACACAAGCAGGGCTTTGCTAAAGTACACAATGCACAATGCTAGCTTTGCAGTCAGTGCCACGAGCTATTTGATTACAGTATGCAGAGTGGGCAGCCAGGAGTAGTGAAGCGCTACGATCTCAGCCGAGTACAATCACCAATTTAATTCACAAGCAGAGTCAGCGCTATGAGCAATTTAATCCCAGTATGCAGAGTGGGCAGCCAGGAGCAGTGAAGCGCTACGATCTCAGCCGAGTAAACACCAATTTAAATCACAAGCAGAGTCAGCGCTACGATACCAATGCCAGGGGAGCGACCGCTTCTGAGCCAGCCAGGACGGTCACAGCGCAGGGTTAGGTGGGTCCTTCCTGTAGTGTCCGTGGGAGGTGGGGTCAGCTGGGAGGCGGGAGCGGGGTGGAGACAGGGTCTGGGAGGCAGAACAACCAAATGGTGGCAGCAGGAAGCGAAGGCAAAAACAACACAAGCAGGGCTTTGCTAAAGTACACAATGCACAATGCTAGCTTTGCAGTCAGCGCCACGAGCTATTTGATTACAGTATGCAGAGTGGGCAGCCAGGAGTAGTGAAGCGCTACGATCTCAGCCGAGTACAATCACCAATTTAATTCACAAGCAGAGTCAGCGCTATGAGCAATTTAATCCCAGTATGCAGAGTGGGCAGCCAGGAGCAGTGACGCGCTACGATCTCAGCCGAGTAAACACCAATTTAAATCACAAGCAGAGTCAGCGCTACGATACCAATGCCAGGGGAGCGACCGCTTCTGAGCCAGCCAGGATGGTCACCTATGTACCACTCACCCAAGGCAAAAATATGTGCGCTGGGGCTGGAGTCTAACTTTGTCACAATATCAAGAGGTACCCGACAAGGGTGCCCCTGCTCCCCTTAATTATTTGCCCTATATAATAATCCTTTTTAGGTCTCGCCTGTGCAGCACATGCCCTGCACAGGAGACCTTTAGCCGTCGTACAGCTCTTTTTGCAAGCACATACTCGCACGGGAACGACACGTTACGCCACGGCATACTGGAATTGCTCGGAGTGATGGACAACGCAATGTAATACATGCAGATCCCATTCACTACAGTTACTCTCTCCTGTGCATCTACAACGTGACGATAAACATTTCTGCTTGTTATTGCAAGACTTCGTCTTGGACCAAATTCCTCCTTATATATTCATTAGGATCCTTTGGGTAACGACAGGCTTCAGTATTACCTACCGGGCTGCCTAGGATTACATTGGCAACATCAATATTCATATTTTCAGCTGTGAAACCTTATTTGGACTGATTGCAGCTATATTTTTGTGCCCTCAGGAAGCTCTCATTGTTGGAGCGAAACGCGTTGGCTGATACTCTGATTCAACTGGTTTTATAATTGAAACATTTTGATCTAATAAAGAAGTGACTTTTTTCATACACCTTTGGTCTACTGGACTTTGTAAGTTGTGCAACCCCATCGTTGTTTAAAAAGCTCTACAGACTATGTACCACTCACCCAAGGCAAAAATATGTGCGCTGGGGCTGGAGTCTAACTTTCTCACAATATTAAGAGGTACCCGACAAGGGTGTCCCTGCTCCCCTTAATTATTTGCCCTATATAATAATCCTTTTTAGGTCTCACCTGCGCAGCGCATGCGCTGCCCAGGAGACCTTTAGCCGTCGTACAGCTCTTTTTCCAAGCACATACTCGTGCTTGTGGCGGCATACAGCTTGCGGGAGTGCGCAGCAGCAGTTTGGGAGAGAGCTCATTTTGTTCTTCAGGGCACCTTGTTGCATTACCCCAATCCTGCAATGTCTGGCATTGTTCAGAGATTTTAACTCGAAGCTGCCACCAGGGAACCCTTCAACCCTCACTTCTTATTCGTGTCTCATGTATATGATTATTAAGAAGTTTTGCATAGCACTGAGTTTAGGTATGTAGTAATTTTAGAGCGCTAAGGTTCAAGCCTCGGACCCCAGAGCTACACCGCAGTCTACACAGATCTTACAGGCTCGAGCTTCCGTCGGCAGAGCAGAGCGTCTGGCTATGTGGTAAAGGCTCGAGTTTCAGACAGCAGATCTGTGCCTCGTGCATGTAGATGTTACAGGCTCAAGCAGAGCTGAAGTGAAAACTGGCCTGCTTAGTGACTGAATTATGAGTAAATGTAACTTCGTCCACCGCAATGCTTTCCTGCAGGACTGGTAAAAGTGACAATGTGAACAAACAGCTGACTGCATTTCTCGAGGCTAACAACTCGCTCGACCCATCCCAGTCCGGATTTCGAGCCAACCACAGTACCGAGACCGCCCTCATCGCAGCCACCGATGACATCAGGACCCTGATGGACAACGGAGAAACAGCCGCTCTCATCCTCCTGGACCTCTCGGCAGCCTTTGATACCGTCTGCCACCGCACCCTAATAACCCGCCTCAACAACACTGGGATCCAAGGAAAGGCCTCGTTCCTCTGCGACAGAACCCAACGAGTCAGCCTCCCCCCTTCTGCTCGGCGGCTACCGAGATCATCTGCGGCGTACCCCAAGGATCCTCGCTCAGCCCAACCCTCTTCAATATCTACATGAGCCCCCTCACCGCCATCGCACGCAAACACTACATCAACATCATCTCCTACGCCGACGCCACACAACTGATACTCTCCCTCACCAGAGACCCAGCCACCGCCAAAACCAACCACCAGGAAGGAATGAAAGACGTCGCAGAATGGATGAAGCACAGCCGTCTGAAGCTCAACTCTGACAAGACAGAGGTCCTCATCCTCGGACAATCCCCATCCGCCTGGGGCGACTCCTGGTGGCCCACGGCGCTGGGCACCGCTCCGACACCCACAAGCCACGCACGTAACCTGGGATTCATCCTGGACTCCTCCCTCACGATGACCAAGCAAGTCAACGCCGGCTCGTCCTCATGCTTCAACACCCTACGCATGCTCCGAAAGATCTTCCGGTGGATCCCCACCGAAACCAGAAAGACGGTCACCCAGGCCCTCGTCACCAGCTGACTGGACTACGGGAACGCCCTATACGCTGGAACCACAGCCACACTGCAGAACCGCCTGCAGCGAATACAGAACGCCTCCGCACGACTCATCCTCGACATCCCCCGCCAGAGCCACATATCCACCCACCTGAGAAACCTGCACTGGCTCCCCGTCAACAAGAGGATCACGTTCAGGATGCTCACCCACGCACACAAAGCTCTCCACAACAGCGGCCCCGAATACCTCAACAACCGCTTCTCGTTCTACACCCCCACCCGCCAGCTCCGATCCGCCAGCCTCACCCTCGCCACCGTCCCTCGTATCCGAAGGACCACCACCGGAGGAAGATCATTCTCCTACCTGGCGGCCAAGACATGGAACGCCCTCCCCGCACACCTACGACTGACCCAGGACCATCTCACCTTCAGGAAACGCCTCAAGACCTGGCTCTTCGAGCAGTAGCAGCCCCCCCCCCTCCCTCCAGCACCTTGAGACCCTCACGGGTGAGTAGCGCGCTCTATGAATGTTAATGATTGATTGATTGATTGATTGAACTACACCTGTGGATATGCTTTTCCCAGAACCTACAGGCTCAATCTGACAGTTGAGCAATGTCCGCTGCTTTACAGAGCTAACAGGCTTAAGGTTCCAACAGCAGACCTGTCGCTCCCGCTGCAGGGAGCTGCAGGCTCAAACCTCTGACCGCGCAACAATGTTCCATGGTGCAATTTCTTGAGTCCTTTAGACTCGGATTTCTGCTTCTCTGGTGCATCAGGGACCCCACCCATGTTTCTCTCCTCTTTGTCTCTCTCTCTCCTTTCTCGGTGCTCCTCGCCTCTACTGTCCCTCATTCCCACAATAGACACTGTGTTCAAGGCCCTGTGCCCCTCCAGTGCTCCAAGGGCCTTCACTCCCCTCTGCCTCGGCCAGTCATGAGGTGACAAGACATTCATTTGTGAACAATAATCCTATTTTATCTGGACGGGGCAACTCATACCTGGTAGCTGTGAGTGAAGTCATATGACCAATGTCATTCTCAATGTAAACTACCAGGGTGCTTTCATCTAACCTACAAGTAACAAATATATCAATCTAAGGCTGGAGTGCGTCCAGCGGGTTTTCTTAGATTCCCACCAGTGCCTCTTCCTTTGAAGGGTATTCTATGCCTCTGCCACCCCTCATCCGACCAGCTGGAGCCCAAAAAGGTTACTGTCTGCCCCCAGATAGGTCTGAAGCGTTTGAGACCGGGAGCCAAGATTTTTGTTAGAGCTTCTCTGTGGTGTCTGCTCAAAGGAGCTGCTCGGAATTGGTAAGGCATGTGCTCGGGCGCAAGAGAAAACACAGTATTTGGCACCACCTAGTGGCGGTGCTTGTTAGCTGCATCAAAAAGAACAAGCATTGGTATAGGCAATAGGTCTCGCCTTTGGGACCTTATAAGTATTTAATTATGCAGCACAATATCCTTGGTGCAACATCATCTGTTGCATGGCTAAACACTTATAAAGTCAAAAGGCGAGACCTATTGGCTATGCCATTGCTTGTTTGAATTTACTGGAACATAGGCTAAATAGTTTGTTGGTGAGACCCGGGCTGGAGGTTACTATGCTAGCATATGCAGATGATATTGCGGTTATGTAACCAGATCCAATTAAAACCGTGAAAGAGATTGACCAACTAGCGGCTGAATATGGGGAAAGATCTGGATTTAAATTAATACAACAAAAAAGCAAATAATCTGCACTGAGCAAGTATGCATTGACGATTCCGGGGTTACAGAGGAGGCCACATATTTGGGGATCCGCATTATTGCGTGTTTGGACAAAATAGTATTATCTAATTGGGAACCGTTAGTGCGGAAAATAAAAAAAGACTTGGATAGAATGGAAAGCCTACATTTATCAATAGTTGGGAGAATTAATGGTCCAAAAATGGATATCTTGCCCAAAGTGCTGTATTATTTTAGGTGTGTCCCCATGGAACTTACAGTGAAGCATCTTCAAAAACTACAATCTATCTGTGGTAGCTTCCTGTGGGCGCAAGGTAAATCCCGGCGAGTCATGAGGTATATGATCCTGCTTCGATCGCGAGGGGGTGGGATGTTCCGATTTTTTTGTTCTATTATTGGATGTGTTTGTTACAACAAATGGGCATTCTGTTGGTTGGGGAAAGAGAGGGAAAGGCGGAAGAATTTCCAAATGTTTTTTAGATGTTGCTGGGCTCAAAAACAGAGAAGAGTCTTTTCTTACATTTGGAGCCCAGCTATTATAAAAAAAACTCGATTCAAGGTGCTTCAAGCCGTCTACAAAGTATGGATACATGTTTGAAAATACTTGAAGCTTGGTCAACTTAATTTTTATACACCCACCTCATCTTTAGCACTACCTCCCCCTATCTTCTCTGATAATGTTATGGCTAAATGGAGACAGAAAGGACTTATGACCTTGGGGGATTTAATTGACTGCAGTGGTATCAAGACTTATTCCTCATTAATATCGGAATATGATCTCCCCAAAACTGATTTTTTAAATATCTACAAATTTGCAATTATTTACAAAAGAGAGTAGATGTATTGAATTTGGCTAAAAAAGTGTGCCTGGTGTGTGGCCGGCCTGAGACATCTGGCCAAACACACATGCGCACTTATAAGTGCACAAACCGTTCCTCCTCCCCACTTTCCTGGTCCTGCCCCTCGTTGCACCCGCTGGCTCAGAGCCGGCAAATAAAATGACACAGCAAACAGTCTGTTCTCAGAATTAATGTGAAAATTGGTAGTGAGCATTTGTATAATTAAAGACGACCGTCCTAGACCTACTATCGTATGATATAGAAAGTAAAAAAATTGAGTGACTGTATAAATCATTGCATTTGTATAAGAGGAGGTAGAGTATGACATTACCCGAGCTGGGTGATCTTTGTCATGGTAGATGCTGAATGTGACTTCTAATGAATTGCCTGTAGTCTAGAAGAAACGTTCGACTTCAAGTGATGTTTCTCCATCTCTGGGAAGCTGGCTGTTGGTAGATGGCAGTTCTGGTCACACAGCAGTCCTCTAGTTACTCTGCGGCACACCTGCTTCCTTCATTAAAGAGAGCTTGGAAGGATAACACAACTAAGCTACAGTTCCCACTTTTATACAGAAAAAGCAGACTGTGGATTGTAATTGAAATTGTATTTATATAGTGCTTACTACACCTGATGAGGCATTGGAGCACTTTTACGCTACTCCCGAACCCAAAGTGGATTAATGATGGATTAGTATAGGGAAATGTAAGTTGTTAATTCGAGCAGTGGACATGTGAACCTGTTAGTTGGACTGATTAGGATAAATGAGAGGATATAGAAGAAGAGTCTAGAACGTGTTATTTTGGAGATCAACTTAGTAGTAAACTGAGGTTTGTGAGAAGTCAAAGAAGGGACAGAGATGGGAAGAGTTTAGAAAGGGGTATTAGGGAGATCATAGCAGTACAATGAGGTTTGGGATAAGTTAGAGAGTGGGTGTAGAGGATGTAATGCAAGAGGTATCGGTTGAGAGATAGAGGAGTGAACTGGAGAGATTTGAAGGGCTATTTTTTCCATGTATTTATTTATTTGCAATAGGAATATAGTAACACATATGTAAATACATAACTTCATAGAAACTTCATAGCCTGCATTGGGACAGTAATAAATATATATGAAGTTGTATTATATAAAGTCCCATATGTACATGTATGGTTAACAAGTTAGAAACTCCGACTTTCAAGTGTAGCTGTACATAAAGCTATTTGTAAAAAAAAAAAATGTATTAGCCAATAAAATCAACATACATTTGTATTAAGTTCATTAAAACAGAAAAACAAGATAGAATGAGAGAGATTGATACATACTTTTCGTTACTCTATACTTTTAACATATTTCACAAAAATATTAATCATGTCAGAGACCAAACATTCCAATTAAATATAATCTTCCCAAAAAAAATAAAGGAGAACAGAGGAAGAAATCAAGTATAAGTCGGGGCATGTTAACATGTCGGTTAGAAAAGATAGGCCTTATTGCAGGTACTCTACTAACGCCCCCCATATCTTAATACCTAACCTGCGTTTCTGAGGTCCCTTGAGAGCGTAAAGACTATTTTCTAGGTTACATATGGAATAAAGTCTGCCCCTCCACATTTCAAAGGATGGTGGCTCTTTCTCCCTCCATAATAACACTATACATAATCTAGCCACTGCCACAACTATGAATATAAAATACCTAAATTCGTACATACCCTGTGTGGCTAATGATTCTTCCAATACTCCCAACACCATCCCAGTAGATGTAATCCCAATCCGCACCCCTGTCACCTCTGTCAAAAAAAGCTCCATCTTATTTATACATTGTCTCAGGTCTGGACATTAAAAAAACATATGAAGGCTATCAGCTTGGTGTGTCCCACATTTACCTTCATTTTGACCCCCCCACCGTGCAATTTTGGCAGGAGTATAATACAAATTAGATATCGTTTTATAATATTGCCACTTAAGACTAGAGGAAACCAAAAGCTTTTCTGACATTGCTATTGACTGGTGTAGAACATTTCCTGACTGATTTAATCGAGTATTCTATTTGAGATTCTGTATTTCAAGATCATCCCCTTGCAATTCCATACGATTCTGATATAAGATGCCTATCCTCTCATGCTTCCTGATTGTCTCCAACAAACTCTCAGAAGGCAATACAGCATTTCCCAGTCCAAAAGGCATTTTACAAGGTTTAGGGATACGTAAGGGTGTGGGGTAGTAAGGGTTATAAGGGCTTTTTAGAGTTTAGGGATGGGCATCTCCAACATGTAGGTCGTGAGCTACCAGTAACTCTCCATTTTTTTGTAAGTAGCTCTTCTGTGTGCAGTCCAGCCTACTATAATCAAAACTTTTGCTTGGTTGAATTATTATTTTATGCCCAAATTACAAAGCATATACTTGGAGTTGAAAATGTGTGTTTTTTCAGAACTCATGAGCTGTTGTTTGGAGACAAATGTTTGAATTTTTAAAATGTATTTAAAGCTATTTTTTGATTTGGAGAAATGTATTACTAGCATTAATACCCTGGTGCCAGGGGAGTGCAGCTATGGCTGTTATGCATTACCCATGTAGAGGGGAATACTGCTGATAACCCAGCCTAATGCACTGATGTGATCACTGCTGACAATCTTGTTTGGGGTGGCCACTACTAGATCACTAATACCAGTAGCTCGGGGAGGGTTTCATTGAACAAAAGTAGGTATTTTTACAGAAAAGGCTGGGGACCTCTGGTTAGGGTATGAAATGGTAAGGGGTTTGAGCATTTTGCAGGGTGAGTAAGAGTGTGGGGTAGTAAGGGTTATAAGGCATTTGTAGGGTTCAGGGATGAGTTAGCGTATGAAGTGGTAAGGGCATTTTTTTTAAGAGTTCATGGATAAGCTGAGTTTTACCAATAAGTTTTGAGGGTTTGGGTTAAGGATATGGCGTATTAGGGGTTTCTAAGTTTTATGGATGGGTAAGGGTAAAACGAAATCATCAAATATATTGTGAGGTGCAAAAGGATAAACCCTTTTTGCACTGCTCATGGCCTCAAACAATGCCACAGATTATATCAGCACGGACACCACTGGTAAAATCAAGTATCATTCCTGCAACAGAGGAACTGACGAGCAATCTGCTTTAAAATATCTTGCAGACACCGTGCAGAAATTGAATTTACACGGTGAAATGTACTTGCAGTTAAAGTGTAATTATTTATCAATTCATGTTATGTTATACAGCACAAAATAGGACCAGAAATGTTTAAAGAAGGGACATACGTCATAGGGATACTGCCATGTCCACTGGAATTATGTGGTAATGTACGTCAAAATTGTGCTTAGTGTACAATAAATGATGTGGAAAGAAAGGCAAATTATGCAGCACCCATCTCTGAACGAATAAGTAGATATTTTTTTTTTTTTAAATGGTACACCAAGAACCAAAATGTAGAAAGTACATCGGATTCTTGTGAAAGGTAAGAAACAGCCCTAACTAACGGGATTGTCAATTACATAATTGTTATTTAAGCTTCTCACAGAAGTGTGCCAGGAGATTTTTCCAAACTGCGATTTTGTCCTGAAGCACCTTCTCCTTTGAGAATGCTGTGATGGGAAAACGCATTTGCATGAATTATCAAAAAAATGTAGAGAAGAAGGATCCGTACTCTCAACTTTATTTGATTTACGTTAGAGTATATAGGATTTTAATATCCTGCTTAGGCAAATGCCCTTCCCCAAATCCATTATTTCACATTACCACCACTTGAGCAAAATTAACACATCATTGTTATTTATCCAAGTAAGGCAATAAACAGATGCAAGGTGACAAATCACCTTTACAAAGTTTTGGGCCCTGGCTCGCACTTTTATGTGCTGAAATTTAGTAACTTTGATCTGTTTGAGCCACAGTGCGTTTGAAATATGCAGCGAAATGTGCAGGGTGTGGAGTTATTGTAGCAAATCCATTATTACAAAGAAAATGCAGAGGTGATGGAATCGTGGAATTTCAGTGTGCCCTGCGGTAGAAGCGCATTACAGAAATAAACAAGACAATACAGAATAATGCTGCTCATTAGATCAAAAATCTACTTAACTTCGGTAACGCTCTTTCTGGTAGATAGTGATACCCCATTCAAGATCTTCACCGTTAGAATTTTCCCACGCACCAGCAGACTTGATCCAGAGATTTTTCAAGCAATACGTTGTGCACGCCACCAGGTGGTGGTGTTTGACTATTTAAAGACATCCCACAGCCCTAGATGTAACAGAGCAGGGCCACATATAGGTGCCATCCTTGCATGCTGTCAGTTAAAGTTTTTTTCTGTTCTTCTGCGCCTCAGACATTGATCAACTCAGGCAAACTGAAGGTGACAGTGTGCCAAAAAACGTAACTTTCTAACTTTTTAGCATGTGAAGATGCCCATTCAACAGAATTTGGAGGTAGAAGGGCTGTGAGGAATATCCGCCACAAAGAACATTACTGTAAGTAAGTATCATGGTCTTTTGGAGGAGTGTCAGTGTGGCCAAGATGGCGGAGAGTTCAGACATGAGGCCTACAATGCCCCTTCCATGTATCATGGCTTGACCAGTCTCTCCGCCTAGCAGAAGATCAAAGAATAGAGCCCTGCTGCACAGTGCGGCCTGCAGCACTGTGGAAGCACCATCTGCGGTTCAGGGTTGTGGCTGGTGACCAGCTTGCCCTGGCTCACAGACAAGCTCAAAAGCGACCACGAGAACGGCAGCGGAGACCACACCACCCACTACATCCGCAGGCCAGGCGTGGCCTGCGGGGCTGAAATAAAAGGGGGGAAACCGCTCGTGGTCGTCACTTCCGACCGGGGCAAGAGTGTGGTCTAATGTCTGTCGCATAAGCGCTCCTGCCCCGCGCAAGGCCTTCCTGTCACCCAACGGCGGTCACATAGCCCCAGGCCTACCCTACAACACTGGCGACGAGCGGAGAGGGCCTGACCCTCGCACGCACCTCCCCTCACACTGCCCGTGTAGCGGCTGCCTCACGCGCGTGACGGCGCTGCTGTGCACCGCGCATATCCTGAGCTGCGGAGCATCGGCGGTGTACACACCCTGCCCCCAACCTCAGCATCTGCCGCGGTCAGTGTGGGAAGCACCGAGGGAGTCTACGGGGTCTCCAGACGCCCCGCGATGATGAGCCCAGACCGGGCTGTGCAGTCAGGCCACGCCCCCACCGTGAATCGGCGCTCCAGACCTTGCAGGATACCTGGGCTGCTCGAGGGGCCACTTGCTCAGATGATCCCAGCTGCATGAGCTTTTGCCACAGCCACAGAACAATAAAGCACTGGCAAATCCAAGGCACTGCAAGGAAAAGGAAAGGGTGCACATTAAGTAAGGAGATAAAAGGGGTACCACACCACAGAAGACCCAGAAAAGGGGAAAGCAAGACAGAGCACCACGTGTGACCCCGCCCATCTTCCCCTAGACCCAGCCCGAGCGTGTGGCACGCCACCGGCCGGTACACAGTCAGAGACAATCTCCGCCAAGCACCATGGGAGACGACAACAACGCTGCAGCCCCAGCCCGCACCCCGTTCCAGCACGCTGCATCAGGCGTCCTGCCGCTTTTCAGTGAGCTAGAAGATCCCGCATCTGCCTCCCCTCGTTAGAGAACATGGATCGAACGCCTCATCAACTATTTCGTCGCGACCAGGGAAACGGATAAAGCGGTAAAAAGATCCCTGCTACTCCACTATGCAGGGGACGAGATTTTAAAGCTCTTCAAGTACCTACCCAACACGGCGGCTGACGACTATGATGCAGCAGTAACGGCATTAAATGGCCATTTTGATCCACAACTAAACCCGGACTTCGAAGTCTTTAACCAAGCCCGCCAGAGAGAAGGAGAATTTATGGACATGTTCTATGCACGTCTCCGAGAGCTTGCCAGCACGTGCACGGATGAAGACCAGCCAAAGGAGATCCGGAGACAACTAATTCAGCGGTGCTGCGACAGGACCTTACGAGGACTCATACTGCGCAAACCAAGAATCACGCTGGAAGACATACTGATACTAGCCAGATCACATGACCTCTCCGTGGCAAGGGCAAACGAGATGGATCAAGCCCTAACCAAGCCCCGTGGGAAGCCGGACTCCATCAAAATGAGCTGATGCTGTGAGAACCAAGCCCAGAGGAGACACATTCAGAGGACCAAAAGGAGACGCCCTCAGATCTAGATGGGGATACTGTGGCCATGAACCACATGCCGCCAAAGACTGTCCCACCCAGGGAAAGACCTGCACCAACTGTGGGATACCCAATCACTTTCATCCGTCTGCAGAAGGCGCAACAGAAACCGAGGCTTTTGAGGACAGAAGCCCCCAACGCGAGCCGTTCGGCAACTATCGGTGACAGACACCGCGTCTCCCGACCACGCACAGAGGAGACCAGTGAAACACCTGCCAATGTTAGAAGATTCGTCAGAAGATGACGATGAAGAAGTGTACATAGTATCCTTCGCAAGGGAGCTCAAACAGCGCCGCCGACCACAACCCACGTGCATAGTCCAAGTCGCGGGAACAGAGGTGAAGGCTGTCATCTACACAGGAGCGACAGTGAACGTCATGGGCCTACAACAATACCAAAGCCTACGCCCTCGCCCTCCTATAGTGCCGTCCAAAACCAGAATCTATGCGTATGGAGCGGACACGCATTTGCCGCTGAAATGGAAGATCTCAGTACACATCAAAGCAGATGACCTCGAGGTGACGGCGACCATCCATGTCATCGACAGGGAAGCGGATACCCTCCTGAGTAGTCACACTACGGAGGATCTCAAGCTAATCGCTTTCGCCAGCCAAATCCGGACATACCAGGTAGAAGAGCTCCTCGGATAGTTCCCTGAGCTGTTCCAAGGCCTCGGGTGCATCAAGTGCGACCCTATCAAGCTACACATTGACAAATCGGTTGCCCCAGTAGCCCTGCGACACAGGAGAATTCCTTTCCACCTGCGGCCGCTAGTGGAGAAGGAGCTGGAAGCACTAGAGGAGCAAGGAGTCATCGAAAAGTATCCGGGCCGACACCATGGGTGTCCCCGATGGTCATCGCGGAAAAGCCAAAACAGCCAGGAGCCAAACCCCTATGCATCGACATGCCGCTGCCCAATAAAGCAATTAGGAGGGAATGCCACATAACACCAACGATGGATGACATCATTGCGGATGTCAACGGATCCAAGTGTTTTTCGAAAATTGACTTAAACGCAGGGTATCACAAACTACCCCTGTCCGAGGAGAGCAGATAGATCACCACTTTCAGCACACATCTAGGGCTCAGAAGATACAAACGGCTGAATTTTGGAATATCCCCGTCGGCCGAAGTCTTCCAGAACACAATACGGGTGCTGCTGTCAGGCCTACCTGGAGTGCTGAACGGGAGTGATGACATCCTCATCCACTCAGCAATGGCCGCGATCACCACCAAAATCTCCGCAGCACACTGAGACGCCTTAGCGAATACGGAGCCACTCTACATAAAGACAAGTGCCAGTATTTTCAACCTTCCGTCAAGTTCTTCGGCTATGTGTTCAACCAAGAAGGCAAACAGGTAGACCAGAGGAAGTCGCAAGCAATTAAGGATGTCCCTGCGCCAAAGACACCGACGGAAGTACGGCGCTTCCTGGGAATGGCCACGTACTGTGGGCGATTTATACCAGGTCTGGCCACCCAGAGCGAGCTGCTGCGGGCTCTCACGAAAGCAGATGCAACAAGGCACTGGGGCCCAAAGGAGGAAGAGGCCTTCAAAGGGATAAAATATGCCCTCCTAGGAGCAGCAATGCTGGCTTACTTTAATCCCACGAAGCGAACGGAGGTGCTAGTTGAGGCGAGCCCTGTAGGACTCAGTGCGGTATTAGCCCAGGAACATGAGCCAGGCCAGTGGGCCGCCCTAGCGTTCGCCAGTAAGTCCCTCACCTCCACAGAAACAAGGTACGCCCAGATTGAGCGCAATTTAGCAACAACAAGGGACCCCAAATTTGTCAGCAGGGACCTCGGGGAACATACTTTGGTATATATATATACTATATATATATAATATACTACCTCCATTTCGTATGGTTGCAGCTGGACTGCCCATCGCTCAATGCGCGGGGGCAGATGCGGTGCCGCCCCTTGGAAGAGGGGAACAAGAGGCTGATGGTCGGTGACCATGGTGAACGGCCGTCCACGGAGGTACAGATGAAAATGACTGCAGGCCCACTTGATGGCGAGCGCTTTGCGCTCAATCTGTGCACATGCAACACTGGTCCCATGCATACAAGCAATTTGAAAGGAATAAAATATAGACAGAGTCAATCTATATTACGAGTGACATGTCCAGCCGGACAGTGGTCTTCATGACTCTGGCTCAATAATAATTGCAATGGCCTTACATTTACCTTATCCCACAACAGGCAGAACATTTCATTTTTAGACCTGAATATCCAACATCAAGATGGTACTCTGTATACTTCATTGTTCCGTAAAACCACGGAAAGGAATACCCTACTGAGCTATGATAGTTGTCACCCCAGGGCCCTGAGGGATAGCTTGCCATATTCTCAGTTTCTAAGACTGAGGAGAAATTGTTTCAAAAAGGAGGATTATTTCTGTGAGGCTAACACTTTATCTGAGAAACTTAGAGCAAGAGGCTACCCCAGGCGCTTGATCAAGAACTCCATGAAAAGAGCCTGGTACTGCCTCCGTGAAACACTCCTCGAGCCTAAGCCTAAACAACCATCTGACAAATTGGTATGTGTAACCACCTACTCACCCATTTCAAATCGGGTAAAGCAATGTATAAAAAAGAACTGGCACATTCTGAACTCGGGCTCTTTGAATTGGGATACTCCGCTCTTTGCCTTTAAGAAAAATAAAAACCTTAAAGATCAATTGGTAAGGGCGGCATTGGCAACAGTAAGAAATATTACACTGCATGACCATTGGCAACGACCACCCCTCCGTGGCCACTCTAAATGTGGTACGTGTGTTGTATGCGATTACTCATTGGATGGTAAAGAATTTGTTTATAAAGATGTGAGAAATGTATTGAAAACGTTTACTAATTGTAACAGTTGCAATATCGTTTATGCCATCTTTTGCCCATGCGACTTGATATATGTGGGCCAAACAAAACAGAAAATCAAGCTGAGGATTTCACAACACCGGAGCCGTGTTCGCTGAAAACGCCAAACGCCCCGTTGGTTGAACATTTTCTGGATAAAGGACACACGGAAAATGACATTCGCTGGACTGTAATTTCCCAGGTCATCGTTCCACCCAGGGGAGGTGATCTAACTCGCTTATTGAACAGTTTTGTTGCTTACTGTAATTCTTTTACTTGCAAAATTGTGGTTCCTTTATAAATGTCACATGCACTTCACCTGGGCACCCCACTCTCCTAAGATGGCCGTCGAGCTTAGTCCATCTTTTATTTTTATGCCCGCTTTCATCACATGGTCCTTGACCAATCAGCACAGTTTATATTCAGCGGTTCACCTTTCCTTCACGAGCACGCCAGGGAGCACAACTGCCCACCGACCCATCCGGTAAGTTTGATAACTCAGTTACCAGCGGACTTCCTGGCCGCCCCCTAAGGCACCTGGCCTCCCCCTAAGGCACCAGGCTAGTTCTAACACATTGGGTTTCCTTTTAGGTTCCCCTGACTCCGGCGGATACCAGCGTGTACCGCGGGACCTTGCGCTTGACTGTGGTAAGAACCGGAGCTCCTGCTCCCTAGTTCCTTGCAACTTCTCAACACGCACGCCCAATTACTGAATTATTCTTTCCTCGTTTAGGGCGCACGCAATCCACACTAATCTACCGCCGTTCCATATTGAGGATTTACGGTAAGCTAGCTCCCTGCCTCCCCGCAGCTCGCCCTTCGGATTCACTTCGTTTGCACGCTGTAATACGGCATCTGCTCCTTTCCCTTTCGATGAGAGCACATTAGTGTAAAGGTTCATGGTGCCTGTTTTTAATTCACGCTCGATACGTACTGGCATAAACACTCTCCCACCACGTACCATCGGCCGCGCCGAACCCGCAATCGTGCATGCGTCACGACCATCACCCGTTAATTCATGCTTATCGATGACCGACCATGTTATTCCTCTGCAATACCCAGACACTCGATTATTGATAGCAACATGCCCTCCCACGGGTGTATTGGTCTGTTCCACCCGATCGATTAATCCTCACCGACAGTGCATGGAATCAGTTGCGCTTTCAACTGTGCATTTTTCGCCAGCATGCTCGTTTTGAGCCACTTTGTCACTACAAAAACTCCACCCGCCCTTGAGTCGAGTTTCTCACTGGTCACTACAAAGTCACCTGTTCTGGAAATTTCTTCAGTCTATGTATCTAAATGTATATATTTCCTTCCTTTCCCTTTCTAGGCATTTAGAGGCTAAATCATTGTTAAGGCTTTCATTGAAATGTCCTGATGATGGTCCCCGTGATTTACTAGGGGGTCCGAAACGCCGTCGACCTTTTGAGCACCAAATGCTAAAAACGTGATTACTATGTGTTTTAAATGGTGCTTTGTTTAAGTATTCTGTATAATTGCATTAATGACAGAAAAACGTGCTTTGCCTTAAAAAGCCCTTCTTTGCTCCCTATATCCACCCTCTGTACCTGTTCTGTAAGTGCTGGGCACAGGCTTGTGTTCCACACTGGCTGACTTGTGGAAGGCATTCCTTGTGGTATAACGAAGTGTAAATTGAGTAAACTCTGAAGACCACTGTCCAGCTGGACATGTCACTCGTAATATAGATTGACTCAGTCTATATTTTATTCCTTTCAAATTGCTTGTATGCATGGGACCAGTGTTGCATGTACACAGATTGAGCGCAAAGCGCTCGCCCTCAAGTGGGCCTGCAGTCCTTTTCATCTGTACCTCCGTGGACGGCCGTTCACCATGGTCACCGACCATCAGCCTCTTGTTCCCCTCTTCCAAGGGGCGGCACCGCATCTGCCCCCGCGCATTGAGCGATGGGCATTCCAGCTGCAACCATACGAAATGGAGGTAGTATACCGCCCAGGGTCCAAGAATCCGGCTGACTTCCTCTCGAGACACCCAGTTTGGCCAGAGAAGCAAGAAGAAGATGAGGGCATCGAACAATAGAGCATGTCCTTAGACGATGTCAGAGAAGCTGCCGCCGATGACGCAGTCCACGCCAGGACCCTATGTGCAGTGCAAGAAGGTTCGTGGACCAACTACCTTCGCCAGGCCAACTCGGGGCCCCCAGAAGATCGTAACACTTTAACAAAGATGTGGAGGGTCCGTCACGAACTCAGTGCGACCAACGATGGCGTCCTGTTGAGAGGACCCAGGCTAGTGATCCCACGGAGCCTCCAACATTGGGCAGTCCAATTAGCCCACGGAGGACACCAATGAATCATCAAAATGAAAGCGCAGATGCGAGAGAAAGTCTGGTTCCCGGAGCTCGAAGACATGGTCGAAGAATATGATAGACGCTGTTTATTGTGCTAGCTGACTAGCGGCCCTGAGAAACCCGTCCCGATCATCACCGAAGAAGCCTGCACCGTCCCGTTGTCCAATGTGAGCATAGACTTCGGGAGTTTCCCTGGAGGAAGACACACCCTAGTGATCATAGACGCATACTCAAAATATCCTATAGTGGAACCTGTGCCGCCACTGCCTTTGTCCATGTTGGACCAGTGTTGGAGAAGACATTTGCCATGTTTGGGTTTCCCCAAGAAGTGCGAAGTCACAATGGTCCTCCGTTCCAAGGCTTCGAGTTTGCTACGTTCCTCCAACAGCGAGGCATTTCTCATCACCTCATCACCCCTCAGTGGCCTCAGGCCAACGGGGATGTCGAACGCTTCATGCACACTTTAAACAAAATGTTCCGCATAGCGGTCGTGGAACAAGTCGACCCGGAACAGAGGTTCTACGAGTTCTTAAGGGAGGACCGAAGCACCCCTCACTGAACGACCCAACGGAGCTCGTGGGCCCTCATGCTCCATGGGGGTCGCCGAGGCCTGCTCCCCACCTGCCCAGGGTGGTCACCACCACAGGTAGAGGTGGAAGAAGTGCAAGGGAGAAGAGCACGACACAACCAGGACGCCAGCTTCCGTTGACGCGCCACCTCAAGAGTGATCAGCCCTGGAACGACGGTCCTCCTGCGCAACCGACGCCAAGGGGGGAAGTTCCGAACAAATTACGAACCTGGCACCTGGACAGTCACTGCCAACCATGGCACCATGATAACCGCATGCAGAGGTGAAGAGGAGGTATCCAGAAACATCTCATGGTTCAAGGAGGTCCCGTCAGCACATCCACAGGAGACCTCGAGTGACCAGACAAGACCCATGGCTAGTGCTGCGCCTGAAGGCTGGGAGGAAGAATCGGCGCGTCGCAGAGCTGAGGAGGCCCCAGAAGCAAACCCACCATCTCAGTTTGGAGCCCGCCCTGAAGACCCCAGCCTGGACATCACCGGCGGGCGCACCGGCACCCAAAGATACACCCTGAGGCTAAACCCCCACCCGAGCCAGCGTCTGAGAGACTATGCCTGCTGAGGGTGTCCAGATACCATCGGCTGGGGCACATGCAAGTACTGAACTAGTGTATTGAACTGTATGACATTTTTAAGAAAGTTGTTTTGTGTTTTAGAAGAAAAAAAAAGAACTGAGTTGGATAGGGATGTAACGGTTGGCGGTCTAGCAGCCAACACTCACCCACCCACTACATCCGCAGGCCAGGCGTGGCCTGCGGGGCTGAAATAAAAGGGGGCAGCCGCTTGTGGTCGTCACTTCCGACCGGAGCAGGAGTGTGGTCTCAGGTCTGTCGTGTAAGCGCTCCTGCCCCCGCGCAAGGCCTGTCCGTCACCCAACGGCGGTCACATAGCCCCAGGCCTACCCTACAACACAGGGCAGCCCACAAACTGAAGTGGGTGATGTCTTGCGGGTCAAGGAGGAGCAAGGCCTCAGCTGGTAGAGGCAGGGCTTTAAGTGGGCCGGGTCCTACCGGTGCTGAGTTCTAAAAAGTAGGTGCTGAGATGGGTCCCTATCAGGCTCTCCATTTTTGCCCTCAACCTCGGTGGAAACAAATTCTTAACTCTTCAGCAGTACCACTGCTCAAAGACTTTGATGTAACTTCAAAGAGACTCACAGTCTCATCATTTCAGAACTGAAGCATTTTCAATATTCTATAAAATGAAGCCATAGTTGTTGCTTATTTATCTTATGCAACTAACAACCATTGGCAAAGTCAATAGACCTGGCTTTTTGTAGGTATAAGGTTACCTGCTGTATTCTATACCTGGATACAATTGCAGAAACAGCAAAATACCATTCAGGTGGCACACTATGCTAAGCACAGATTTTTAGCTGAAGTGTTTTAAGCCACGCCCTTATTACATTGGCCACGCCTCTTTGAGAGACCTTCCCCCACCCCCTTTTTTTCATCCCACTTAAGCCCTGGGTAGGGGGCCCTCTTGGAGAGGACAATATGGTTAGCCCAGCGGGACGCTGAGGAGCCCAGTCTGCAGGCAGCGATCTGGACTGACAATCGGCCCGAAGAGGAGGAACAACCAACCCCAGGACAGGAGGATGTCACCTGGCAGGGGCCCTGGCCCAAGCCTTGAAAGAGCCTCTGCCGGGTCTGGAGCAGCCGCGGTCCGTGCAGGTCAGAGCGGTGGGGCCCGGTGAAGGAGGATTTTGACAGATGACCTTGAGGGAAAATTAATGAATTTTCCCTTGTCGTCATCTGTCGAAATCCTCCTCCACCCTGCCCCACCGCTCTTACCTGCACGGGCTGCGGCCGGTCTGGAGCGCTAATTGTTAGGGGGTTGGTGACTCCTTGGATGAGATATGGAGTTTACACCCATCTCAAAAAGCACCAGATCCATGTCGCCCTTTTGCCAGAAAGACATCTATCTGGGGTTGAACTGCAGGAGATGAAGGGGACAATTCTCTTATGTCCATGGGGTGTTTGGTGTGGGTGGACCCAGACATTCCCTTTATGGTACCACGCATGTTGGTTGATCTCAATGGTAGATATACAAAAGCTGACGGACTGCTAGATGACAGGCCTCTTTCCATCAAAGCAATACATGCTCTCAATGTGCAGCAGATAGACTTTTTGGATGCTTTGGCGTCAGTAATGCCCTATGACCAACACACGCCCAATCTGCTGTGCGCGAGATCTAGACTGGGATCGCTAGACCCCATCCTCCCTGATACTAGCACCACCAGAATGGCTGGCCATTTTGACGAATGACTGACAATCAGACACTTGATGGATATTTGGAGATATGTGAATCTAGAGACAAGAGAATACTCCTTTGACTCCCCGGTGCACCTACTACACCCCAGATCAGACTCCTGGTTGTGGCCAAGAGGTCGCTTCCCCAAGATACTAGATGCAAAATACCTAGGGTACACCGAACCAGAGTCCGCGCGTGGAGGCTTAGGGCAGAGGTGTTGGCCGATGACTCTTTCAGCGAACAAATTGGTACACACATATCCCAATATTTTGCCGATATTGAGGGGGCAAAATTGTGGTGGTGGACAGAGTCTCTGAATTAAGCAGAGTACTCTCACCCAGTCAAGAGATCAGGGCCAGATCCAACACCGTTTTTTAGCTCATTGCACCATCCCAGTTTCAGAACCTGGCTGTATGCAAATTAGTCTGTCCCTGGCGCAGTGCATCATGGGAACAGGGCAGACCAGACTACAAAAGCCAATTCTTACACTGGGAAGGAAACAAGCTTCCGGGGACCGGTTTCTGGCATTTCAGCCGTCTTCGGCCCGGCTTGCTTGAATCCTGATGGTGCAATGAGCAAGGGACTCACATCTGAGTATACCCTTCCACGCTTAGGGTGGACAAAATTATTTACAACAAGGGGTGGTGATGGACAGAGTCTCTGAATTAAGCAGAGTACTCTCACCCAGTCAAGAGATCAGGGCCAGATCCAACACCGTTTTTTAGCTCATTGCACCATCCCAGTTTCAGAACCTGGCTGTATGCAAATTAGTCTGTCCCTGGCCCAGTGCATCATGGGAACAGGGCAGACCAGACTACAAAAGCCAATTCTTACACTGGGAAGGAAACAAGCTTCCGGGGACCGGTTTCTGGCATTTCAGCCGTCTTCGGCCCGGCTTGCTTGAATCCTGATGGTGCAATGAGCAAGGGACTCACATCTGAGTATACCCTTCCACGCTTAGGGTGGACAAAATTATTTACAACAAGGGGTGGTGATGGACAGAGTCTCTGAATTAGGCAGAGTACTCTCACCCAGTCAAGAGATCAGGGCCAGATCCAACACCGTTTTTTAGCTCATTGCACCATCCCAGTTTCAGAACCTGGCTGTATGCAAATTAGTCTGTCCCTGGCCCAGTGCATCATGGGAACAGGGCAGACCAGACTACAAAAGCCTGTCTCCTTTCTGGTGAAGAATTGGCTTGGTAGTTTTGTCTGCCCTGTTCCCATGATGCACTGGGCCAGGGACAGACTAATTTGCATATAGCCAGGTTCTGAGCTGGGATGGGGCAGTGAGCTAAATAACGGTGATGGATCAAGCCCTGATCTTTGGACTGGGTAAGAGTGGTCTGCTTAATTCAGACACTCTGTTCATCACCACCCCCTTTTCTGAATCATTTTGTCCACCATAAGCGTGGAAGTGTCATGTATTCCTATAGGTCCTGAATCGATCCCCCTATTCCTGACCCTATTCTAGTTAAACAAACCAACAAGTTAACTAGCAGTCAGCCCATGAGGCAGAAATTCCCCATGATGCAGATACCGTTATCTGACGCAGTCACACTACGGCACAGGAACGTGTTATCTGATTAGGTCATAACGCTTGCGATCTAATTAGACAAGCGATATTCCTCCAGCCCCTGATAAGGCATACGGAGTTCTCATAACAAATCAAACCTATGACAACCTGGGCAAAACCCTGCGGCCATTGTTTTGATTTCACCGAGAACTTTAGTAAAAGAATGTGCTAACGAGCAAATCGTATGACATCTTTATTGACGTATCTATGTCCATCCTTACGTCAATCTCGGCACCTGAAAGGTATAAATATTACCGATCTTGCCCTATGCAAACACACGCGTGGTGACGAGACGGAGCAGCCATACTTGCCGAAGCCGAGAGCAGAGCAGACCCCGCTGGCAGCAGCCCCGCCTTCCTGACGCGCTGAGAGAAGCTGCTTTCTCCTGCCGAGAATCCAGCACCGGCGTTTCCGGGTAGCCCTCGCAGGCAGCCTGGAATATCGAGACCAGAGAGAGAGATACCATTCCTCATTCATCCTAACTTCCAGGTACAGAACTGAATAACCCCTCACAGAGAATTCTTTAGTTATTAACTTGGCAAAAACAAACTTAACTTAAACTGTAACTTTCTATTCCCGCCCACGTATTAGACTTAGGTCAGGTACACGGGGTAGGCGTATCTAGAAACACCAGTTGAGTATGTTTAGTCAAATGTATATGTAAATATATTTTATACATTTTAAACATCATATGGCTTAGAAACCATATCAATGTTTTACAGTATTACTTTATACTATTGCTTTTAATGTATGCACTTTACTTAACTATAAGTATTGCAATAATATCGATCCATTTCTCTTGTATGAGAAAAGAGACTGATCAATAAATAACACCTTTTTATTGAACACGCCCGTCTCTTCCTTTTCTCTACATTCTGATGAGACTAAGAATGCACGTACTGACTGAGTAAAATAATTTGCCTTTTGTTCACACGACTCTCGAGATTGACTCTTGATTAGGGGAGAGCAAAGTTGTCATGTTC
The DNA here is from genome assembly GCF_964261635.1 of Lissotriton helveticus. Classification (NCBI taxonomy): domain Eukaryota; kingdom Metazoa; phylum Chordata; class Amphibia; order Caudata; family Salamandridae; genus Lissotriton; species Lissotriton helveticus. The sequence continues at coordinate 1,503,159,494 of NC_136061.1, forward strand.
TATGGTTGTCAGAAACTAAATCCCTTCTTGTCTAATCAGGGAAGTTAATTCCTCCTTGAACATTCGAGAAAGTTTCTAGCGAACTCTGAGCTACGCTGGCAAACCCAAAACTTAAGTCTAGTATCGACAGTAGTAGACCTAGTTAACGTCTGGCCTAGGCCTTTACTGCTGTAGGTATTATTCCAATGCGCAGAGCCTATTGGGAAGATAGGAACTACACTACAGAAGGGTATACTCAGACATGAGTCCCTTGCTCACTGCTCCATCAGGATTCAAGCAAGCCGGGCCGACGACGCCTGAAATGGCAGAAACCGGTCCCCGGAAGCTTGTCTCCTTTCTGGTGAAGAATTGGCTTGGTAGTTTGGTCTGCCCTGTTCCCATGATGCACTGGGCCAGGGACAGACTAATTTGCATATAGCCAGGTTCTGAGCTGGGATGGGGCAGTGAGCTAAATAACGGTGATGGATCAAGCCCTGATCTTTGGACTGGCTAAGAGTGGTCTGCTTAATTCAGACACTCTGTTCATCACCACCCCCTTTTCTGAATCATTTTGTCCACCATAAGCGTGGAAGGGTATACTCAGACATGAGTCCCTTGCTCACTGCTCCATCAGGATTCAAGCAAGCCGGGCCGATGACGCCTGAAATGGCAGAAACCGGTCCCCGGAAGCTTGTCTCCTTTCTGGTGAAGAATTGGCTTTGTAGTTTGGTCTGCCCTGTTCCCATGATGCACTGGGCCAGGGACAGACTAATTTGCATATAGCCAGGTTCTGAGCTGGGATGGGGCAGTGAGCTAAATAACGGTGATGGATCAAGCCCTGATCTTTGGACTGGGTAAGAGTGGTCTGCTTAATTCAGACACTCTGTTCATCACCACCCCCTTTTCTGAATCATTTTGTCCACCATAAGCGTGGAAGGGTATACTCAGACATGAGTCCCTTGCTCACTGCTCCATCAGGATTCAAGCAAGCCGGGCCGACGACGCCTGAAATGGCAGAAACCGGTCCCCGGAAGCTTGTCTCCTTTCTGGTGAAGAATTGGCTTGGTAGTTTGGTCTGCCCTGTTCCCATGATGCACTGGGCCAGGGACAGACTAATTTGCATATAGCCAGGTTCTGAGCTGGGATGGGGCAGTGAGCTAAATAACGGTGATGGATCAAGCCCTGATCTTTGGACTGGGTAAGAGTGGTCTGCTTAATTCAGACACTCTGTTCATCACCACCCCCTTTTCTGAATCATTTTGTCCACCATAAGCGTGGAAGGGTATACTCAGACATGAGTCCCTTGCTCACTGCTCCATCAGGATTCAAGCAAGCCGGGCCGACGACGCCTGAAATGGCAGAAACCAGTCACCGGAAGCTTGTCTCCTTTCTGGTGAAGAATTGGCTTGGTAGTTTGGTCTGCCCTGTTCCCATGATGCACTGGGACAGGGACAGACTAATTTGCATATAGCCAGGTTCTGAGCTGGGATGGGGCAGTGAGCTAAATAACGGTGATGGATCAAGCCCTGATCTTTGGACTGGGTAAGAGTGGTCTGCTTAATTCAGACACTCTGTTCATCACCACCCCCTTTTCTGAATCATTTTGTCCACCATAAGCGTGGAAGGGTATACTCAGACATGAGTCCCTTGCTCACTGCTCCATCAGGATTCAAGCAAGCCGGGCCGCGACGCCTGAAATGGCAGAAACCGGTCCCCGGAAGCTTGTCTCCTTTCTGGTGAAGAATTGGCTTGGTAGTTTGGTCTGCCCTGTTCCCATGATGCACTGGGCCAGGGACAGACTAATTTGCATATAGCCAGGTTCTGAGCTGGGATGGGGCAGTGAGCTAAATAACGGTGATGGATCAAGCCCTGATATTTGGACTGGGTAAGAGTGGTCTGCTTAATTCAGACACTCTGTTCATCACCACCCCCTTTTCTGAATCATTTTGTCCACCATAAGCGTGGAAGGGTATACTCAGACATGAGTCCCTTGCTCACTGCTCCATCAGGATTCAAGCAAGCCGGGCCGACGACGCCTGAAATGGCAGAAACCAGTCCCCGGAAGCTTGTCTCCTTTCTGGTGTAGAATTGGCTTGGTAGTTTGGTCTGCCCTGTTCCCATGATGCACTGGGCCAGGGACAGACTAATTTGCATATAGCCAGGTTCTGAGCTGGGATGGGGCAGTGAGCTAAATAACGGTGATGGATCAAGCCCTGATCTTTGGACTGGGTAAGAGTGGTCTGCTTAATTCAGACACTCTGTTCATCACCACCCCCTTTTCTGAATGATATTGAGGGGGCAGCATCAGACAGCACATTTGAGTCGGATGCTTATAAGGTGGTTATTGGGTGGCATTGCTTTAAGACTATCTGGGGTGTCAAAAGCGTTCTAAACAAAGAGCTACTTAATTTGAAGGGGGACATAAGGTACATTAAAGTGCGTACGATGATGGACACAGGGCCAAGTCTTACAGAAATGCAGATGCAGCAAGCGGAAGTAAGGCCTGGCTGGGCTGTCTGCCATATAAATCTTTTGTGGTGATGCAACATGCCAAGGATGACATGGCCGGCAAGGTGCTGGCATGGCTCCTCCAGTCCCTTACAGGTTATTATCTCATCCTCTACAAGGCCCATAGCAGTAGGGCACTGGACCAGTTGCAGGAGTATTTATGAGGGATTCCTATCCGGTTTTAGACCAGCTATAGAGCATTATGCTAAATAAGTCCTTGAAAATAGACGAGGGGTGGGAAATGATGTAGCAAATAGCTCACAACAAGATGCCTAGGCTGGATGCTGTCCCTGGGGAGTTTTATGCTACATATCAGACGCCATAGCGAGCGAAATGCTCTTGGTCTATTAGGCTGCCTAAGAGAAAGGGGGAACTCCCACATACCATGAGGGATGCCTTGATTATGGTACTCCCAAAGCAGAGAAGGAATCTGCTAGATGTGTGGTCCTACCGTCCCCTGTCTCTCCTGATCCAAGATTATAAAATGCTTAGTAGTATCCTGGCCAAACAGCTGTTTTCATTATTACCTACTTGATTCATTTAGATCAAAATAGATGCGTCCCCATGTGTAATACCTTTTGAATATGCACAGACTGCTTACAGTAATGGACGATGTGGAGCCCACAAGAAGCGAAGAAGTGTCTGTTACTAGACATAGAAAAAGCATTTGATATGCTCTGCTGGCCTTACCTGCAGGCAGTACTAGAGAGAATGGGATTGGAGAAGGATTTTTTGTGATGAGTCAAATTGCTCTACACAAAACTACTGGCCAGGGTGCCGATAAGGCAGACCGTCTTGGAGGAATTTGAGGTTGCACTTGCTGCACATGGCATGAGACAGGGTTGCCCATTGCCCCCACATTATTTTTGCCTTGGCGATGGACAGAGCCTTTTTAACAGCATTATAGGCCCCCGGGTAAAGCAGTGCACTGGGCCCTGCCTACACAACCACTCAGAAATAAATTGCGGAGAAGCCGCCCTTTGTTAAATTCTAGTCCGTGCCTAGATTATCATGGGGTTCCTATGCTTGTGGGCCCCCGGGCAACTGTCCTGTGTGCTTATGTATTAAGATGGCACTGGAACCTCGGACCTGCTTAATATGACGAAGGGCACAGATATGGAGTCTGCTTCTGAGGTGTAGGGAATGTGATCGTTTTGTATGCTGATGACATGCTGATATATTTGCAGAAACCCAGTACATCACTCCACGCTACTACTGATTTGGTGCAGAAAAATATGGGGAGTACTGGCTACATCAAAGAGATCTGTACCTTTTTGGTGTGCATTGCCACTGTCTCTGATAGGGAAGATTGCGCTTGCCAAAAGGCTTATCCTACCCGTATTGCTGTATTTGTTCTCTGTGCTGCTGGTCCCGATACCACACACCTCCTTTTCAGATTTAAACCCCCTTCTCCCCAATCCTGTATGGGGTGGCAGGAGTAAGAGTGTAGTGCTCTTCAAGCTCAAACTCCCACTGAAGCATGGTGGATTGGGGGCTCCTATTTACAAATGGTATTATGCATCCACCCAACTGCAGTAGTCCATGAAGTGGTTGCAGGTCCCAGGAAGTGCAGAGTTCCAAACCCTGGCCCGGGTACTGGGTCATAGTAACATAGCGGAATGGCTTCTAGCAGACAAGCCCCCCTCCAGGGGCCTCCATACCTAGAATCTATAACGATGCTACGATATGCTGGTTGTGTTACTTGTGGGACAAAAGAGGGCTTGTGTCTATGAGGCGAGATTACCGCTCTGGCCTGAACTAGAGATAACGGAGACGTTTGACACGCTCCCTTGGACGGACATGGACATTGCTCACATGACAGACCAGTATGAGCAGAGTGTGCTGTGCACTGTCAAACAGCTGATAGAGAGCACTGAGCTTGGACCGAGGCAATATATTCTATAGGGAGCATTGGTGCATGTGATCACGCGACATGGGGCCAGAGAGAACCGCAGGCAAGTGGCATATTACAGTGTATCCTGACACATGGATATGGGTGAAAAGCCAGCAGGGAACTATATAAGGCTCTGCAGGAGCAGCTGGTGAAGCCGTGTGATGACCTTCGGACTAAATGGATGCGGTGTATTCACTTGGCGATAACGGATGTCCAATGGGCAAAGACCATAAAGTACTCTACACAGGTCTCCCGCAATGCTAGGTTCAAACTCCTGCAGTTTAATTACCAACATCAAGCCTCCACATCACCCAGCCAAATAGTCAGAATGTTCCCACATTGGTCGACGGCATATCCCAGGTGTGATGCAGTGGAGGACGGTTTTTACTACATGTGGTGGGAGTGTCTAAGTATTGCACAAGCTTGGACAGGCATACTGACACATGTCTTGGAGAAGTTTGGCAGGAAACTGCTCTCTGATCCAGGTCACTGCCTCCTCGGATGGATGTCCCAATCTAAGAAAAGCAAGATAGACCTAGATAGGTCGCACGGTAGACCTTGTGCATGCAAATGTCGTATTGCAATGGCGTGGAGGGCTGCTGAGCCCCCGTCCGCCACACTCTGGGACGCTGACTTGTGGAAAGGGGCAGTGGCTGAACAGACTGGCGGGGAGGGAGAAGGGCATAACGGTTTGGGACACATATGTCCTCAAACTGGAGTCAGAGGACAGGCCACCCTGAGCTTAGCGCTTAGGGCTTAAATGACATGTACATGCTCATGGCTCTCCTAGGACGGATTGGGCTTACAAATACATACAATTAGCTGAGCTTTCCCAGTGGGATGTGAGAGTAAAAGTAAAGACACAGTTGACACCAGATGTAGACAATAGGGTTCCAAGTGGACTATAGGGGCGGATATAGGTAGAGATGTAGAGTGGGGTAGGGGTCTTACGTCACCATCCAGAGGCACACCACCATTTATTGCGGGAGGGCACAGGGCCAAGAGTTGTGTTGTTTTAATTGTATTAAAGTTGTTTGATCTGAGCTCTGCTCACTTCCCTGGGCACGTCTCTCGCTGCTCCACAGGGTAGTTGTGAAGTAAATGTGGGTCTGTAAAGTCATGTGTGGAAAAGGGGCTCACTAGGACTGCTTACATGGGTGGGAACAATGTATGTATGGAGGTTAATTACTTCCCACTGTTACAGATGGTATTTGCTGATGTGACAATACCCCGCCCCAAATAAATGCAAATACAATGCTATTTAAAAAAAAAAGTCACATGGTCTTTTGATGGTTACTTCTAGCCACAGATTCCTCATCCCCAGAGTAGATATCCAAACAGCGCCTCTCAAAAGGTGAAGGGTCTAAAGAGTGGAATTTAACCAAAAAGTCCTGCAGGACCAAGTCGGCAAAATGACCCTCTCTGTTGAATTGGATTGCAAGATAGTAGTGCTTGGTGACTGAGTGCAAGGCTGCTCATGTTCAAGATTGGCAGATGTCCAGGGCAGAAACTCCCCTTGCTAATGCTGTTGTAGCATCTTTCGCTCTGGTGAAATGAGCCATTGGCATTCAAGGGGATGTTTCTTGGTTAGAGCATAACACATCTTTATACGATCCACATTGGCAGAGTCCTCTTCTGTGCCACCTTTCCCTTTTTGGCACCTCCAAACCCCACAAAGAACTGATCATCAACACAATACTCCTTAGTGCATTCAATGTAGAAGCATAGGGCTCTCCTTAGGTTAAGCTGACTAAGTCTTTCCTCCTCTTCCGAGGGAAGTGATGGAGAGTAAAAATGCCTTTAGGGTGATGTATTGTTCTGCATGGAAGGCCAATACCTCAGCATATAAATTATAATAGGTGTCCTGAAGAGGAAATGCAGTTCTAGTAAAGATAAAAAGGTTGAAAGGGCAGACATGTAACCTGTGACCACAGCAAAGTGGTGTTAAGCCAATGATAAAACAGACAATAACATTAATAGTTTAGCCGGTAAGGGAGCAAAAGCTGACATACCCCAACCGAGGCCATGAACTTGTCCCAGCATCAAAATAGATGGATTTTGTCAATTGATAATTGGCTACCACTATCAAATCCACTACCTCAGAAAGCAATTAGAAATTGCTCAGTTGTTGATGCTTAATCACCAAGTATGCAGATGTAGTTTGTGGAGAATCAAGTGCAGGACCTCGCCCTGTTGTTGAGACAGTTGCACCTCCAGAAGAGGTAGCCAGAGCACAGGACAAATACTCAGGCTCAATAAATTTGAGAACCACACTCTCATGGCCGGCTTTGGGGTAGCAAGATAATTTGGGCCCAGTCAGGACTGACTATCTTTGGAACCGAGGAAGGGGAGGTAATGGTGAAAATGCATAGAAGAGGTCTGTGTTTCATTGCAAGTGGAACACATCTCATGAAGACCTTCCTAGTGGAAGCTCCAGCATACAGTAGTGTTGACACTGCACATTCTCAATGGTGTCAAAAGGATCCAGCCTATGGATGCCCCACTGGTCAATCATATCCAGAACCATTTCTGGTAGCAGACACAATTTGTGGTCTGCCAGACAACATCTGCTCAACCTGTTTGTTTTGGTTTTCTGTGACTCAACCAACTAACTGCGCACAAGGACAATCCTCTGCTGAACGAGACACCTTCAAAGGAGCAGAGTGTACTCACACCGGATCCAGGCCCACACTCTTCACGTCTTGGAGCAGTATCACATGCTGGTCCTAGGGAACCTCTTTCGAGATAAATATGGTGTTGGACTAACTGCCTTGGTGCTGAGTCCACTGAAACTGAAGATTACCCTCTAGGGCCCCCTGTAGGATACATGATGCTAAGAGCACAAGAAGAGTCAGAACCATCCTAAATCAGACCCAGGATTGAGCCCAAAACATTGAGATCACATGCTGAATGCCCAAACTCATTGGTATGATGAAAAAGCATTGGATGGCAGTGTGTTCAGGATAGCTGATATAAAGCGAACCTCTGCATATGTATTGGGTGGGACTTTGGTTTGCTAATGGAAAACCTCATGAATGACAAAAGGGTTCATGTCGCCTGGCGATGGTCTGGGACTGTGCCGTAAACCCACCTTGAGTAGCCAGGCATCAGGGTATGGGAATGCGTGTATCCATGAACTTCGAAGATGAGCTGCGACCACCACCTTCACTTTCGTGAACACCAGAGGGGCTGATCTGTGGCCGAAGGGTAGAACAGAAAATTGAAAGTGTTCTGACCAAGTTGTGAACAGCAATGAGCATCTTTGGGACAATACGTGCCCTGCAAATCCAAGGGCACCCTCCAGTCTTCTGGCTTCAGGGCAGAAAGAATCTGAGCAACGGTGAGCATTCTTAATTTAGCCTTCTGAAAGAAGGCTTTTAGAATTCGGAGTGTAAAGATTGGAATGAGACCTCCATCCACCTCGTGGGTAAGATGAAGGAGCAAGAATACAACCATTGCCTATCTTTGACACCAATATTCTCTCAATGGCACCCTTGGCAAGGAGTAGATTTACCTCCTGCATCGGAATTGTTGAGATGACGTGTCCTGATTCTAGGGGAGGGGAGCAGTGGTGTGTGAATAAAAATAAATTGTAGGGCATAGCCCCATTAAATGATCTGCTACACCAGTGGGATGGATTTGTATCCAAGGAGGAAAACAAATATCGGATTCTGCCCCCTACTGGCTGCCTGTGGCCCTGCAAGGGCAAATCAGAGTGGCCAAGTGGCTGCTGTCAGGGGAGCAGGAGGAGGTAAGGATAGTTGCCCCTAATGATATGACTGAATTCAGCTGTCACCCCATCTCTTGTTAATGTGAAAGGTCTTGTGTGGTTGCTAGACTGGTTTTGGAGGCGGCTGCTGCTGTCAGTATGCCAGGTCCTGTGAGTAGCCCCTTAACGTCTTCTAATGCTGATGAAATTTGTGAGCCTGCAAAAGCAATCCTGGAGAATGCACTGTAGCTTGGCTGTTTTTAAATCTCTCCAACTCAGAGTCAGATTTTTTTCCCCCAAAGAGACTATAACTCTCAAAGGGCATGTCCATCTGGGATGCTTGGTCATACACCAAAAACCCAGCCCATGGCACCAGCCACAGTCTGTGGTGTTGAGGCCAACACATAATACGTACTTTGCTGCATCTCGACCGTCTTGGACAGCTTGGGCAAAGGTTGCCCTTTAGTGTTCTGGAACAGCTGCCAACATCTCAATGTCCAGGTGCCACAGTGTGTCGCCTGCATCTATCGAGAAGGAAGACCTCATTCAGGGAGCAAAGGGTTAGAGCAGCTGAAGAGAAAATCTTTCTAGATGCTTCAATACTTTTGGCTCCCTGTCCAGAGGAGCAAGTGGGAAAGCATTTGGGTTAACTTTAGTGGTTGACACTTCCCCCCCAAGGTCACTGAGGGCTGTTTTAAGACACCTAGCCACAAGTTGACTGACTCAAGAGGATGAGCATGGCTGCATTCAAATGGCAGTGTCTGTAAATGCATCATTGAAGAGCAATGCAGACTCCGTAGTGGGCAGTCCCGGTTGAAGAATTTCAGTCAATACATTGGTTTTTGACTCTACAGTGACCAGTTGAGGGTCAAGAACTTCTGCCGCCCTTTGCACAACAACTGCAAAGGTGCGAGGTGAGCTGTCCCACTGTTTAGCTCCTTGAAGTATCTAACGATCTAAATGTTATCAATATCCTGTCCTGGAATGTGGCAGGCTTAAAAAACAAAACAAAAAAAACCTTGGTGACCCTTACGGGGGCAAGTTCATTGATTATTTTGATATCTGTTTACTCAAGGAGCTATGGCACTTGGACGAGAGAAAAGAAGCCTTCCATAGTCCTCCCTCAAAAATGTCTAACCACACACAAAAAGAAGAGAAAGCTTTAGAATGTGATCACCTGTGTTCAGGGAAAACCCTCAGGGTTTTTAATACTGCCCTCACTCACTAGATAGTGGCATGCTTCCTCATAGGGCCGCTTCAACATTCTGTTGCAGGCAAACATACAGGGTGGAGCACATTTTTTTTTTTTAAAGCCATGGGGATCCATTTATGCAGAGGCAGTAATTTTAGTTACAACTAGCTAGAAGGGTACCCTTTATGGTAATGTATTCTTGGGTCCTTCCTGATAAGGTTAAATACAATTATATTGTGGGTGTACTTAGGGAATTAAGATCCCTGTCACCCTCTGCTTCATATTGACATGGACATGTTTCTTGCCAATAGTTCTTGCCCCATAGGGGTCTATGGCATTCCTTATGATATAGATCCTGTATTCTACTTCCCAACCATTTATTTCTTTGCTCAGCGTTATAGTGTATACTTAACTGTCCTGTTATAGTAACACATCAGGAATTTCCTATAGTAAAATAAATATCAGAATTAGTTTCTGTACATACGAGTTATTCCTCAGTACATTATGTGGGTTAACACACTATGCATGCCCCTTTTGTGTTACCCCTTCCATTGGTTATCCCAACTTCGTTTTTTCAATATGTTACTATAACAGGACCGTTGAGTATACACTATAAACCTGAACCAAGAAATAAATGGTTGGGAGGTAGACCCTATATCCTGAGGAATGCCATACACCCCGTGGAGCTAGAACCATTGGCAAGAACATGTCGATATGAAGCAGAGAGGGCGATGGGGACCTTAATTCCGTAAGTACACCCACAATATACATTTGTTTTATCCCTATCAGGAAGGACCCAAGAATAAAGCAATATAGAGGGTATCCTACTAGATAGTCTTATCTAAAATTATGGCCTCTGCATGAATGGATCCCTAAAGCCTTTTAAAAAAATATATGTTTGCGCTCCAGCCTGTATGTTAGCCTGCAGCAGGGTGTAGAAGAGTCTCTATGATGAAACATGCCACTATCTAGTGGGTGAGGGCAGTATTAAAAACCCTGAGGGTTTTCTCGAACGCAGATTCCAGATTATCAAATTAGAACGCCTACTCTTCTTTATGTGTGTGATTAGACATGGATCCAATGCACAGGGCATGCTATCTGAAATTCTGTGTCCAGCCTATTTCACAGGCCTTGGTTGCCCTTCTGGAGACCTAACAATTTGGGTTCGATCATCACCGAGTGGTCATAGGGCATTTGATATGGCCTCCCTTGACATACTTCGGGTGACTCCCTCACCGAGTCGGAGGATGAAGAATAGGGAATCCCTGCTCTGGACATGCCTCCTGCTAAGCGGCGCACGGATAATGCTTACCAATTGCTTTTAAGCAACCAATTGTAAGTCTGGACTGGGGTTAGCACAGGGCCGGGAGCAGGTCTTGTGGGGTCAGTAAGCACCAGGGACAGATATACCAATGGAAGTAGGACTGGTGTCCCCTAATGGTGCTCCCTGATGGTGTTCTGGGGAGCCAGTAGAACAGGGGTCTTCAAACTGTTGGGCGTGCCCCCCCCTGGGGATCCATGGCTGCATTACCAAGAGGGCAGACATGCCTCAGTAAAGACCTGTAAATCTTGTAAATGAAGATGGCCTGGAAGCACAAACATATTTGTCCCGTTTCTAGGCTATCTTCATTTAAATGCAGCCAAAGGGCACTAAAAAGAAAAAAAAAGCATAGAAACTGCAGTTTTAAGTGTCACGAGGGCAGAGGTCGGTCAGTGTGGTGGCACTGTCAGTTACCAGCATAAAAATAACAATATATTCAGTAGTTGGTGTGATGCTTTTTTCTTCTTCTTCTTCACGATAACTGCATAAAACATGTCATTAAACACAACATAAGACAAGCTGAAACAAAATGATTTAGGTCCAAACTTACAAAAAGACTTTGCATCAGGTTTGTGTTACCTTTTTAATTCAAACCTTACTCAAAGTGTGTTGGCATTTACAATCCATTGCATATCATGATTTGAGCTGGATTGTACACAAGTGTAATGCAAGGCTTACGAGTAAAATTAGATAACAACTTTCTATGAAACCTCTGATTTTGCACCCATATTAAATTCTCTGATTTTAATGCAGAAAGACGGTGATTCGGTAACTTCTTGATTGGATTATGCGAATTCTCTTTAACTAGGGGTATCTTAGGTTTTGCTAGACGTCTCCAGGCAGTGCATAATGATGATACCCGGCTTATTCTGAGACTTCCTAGACAGACGGTGATCTCTCCCTTTCCACAATCATTGCATTAGCTACCGATAAAGTAGCGGATCCTTCTTAAATCTTTATCTTTGGTCCACCAGCATTGTTCCATTCCAGCCCACGTTATCTCTCTAATAAATGCAACCTAACCATCCCATTAGAGTTTTACGATGGTGTCTTCAGCCTTGCTGATGGTGCCTCTCATTAAGCGTGCGAGGAAGGTAGGTAAAGTATTTTTGTCCCTAGCGGCCAAAGCTGGTTATCTGCTTCCTCTAGACTTCTGGATGTTTCCTTTAAAGGTATTTCGTGGAAAGCTTAAAAACTTGGCTTTTCTCATCTACTCCCTAGTGGGTTCTTCTGTATAATAGTGTGTACATTAGCCCTACTGCCAGGACACACTGAGCAGCCGTGTGGTCTAAAAATCCTTGAATTTAAGGCTGTGAGGCACCACTATAGGGCACAGATTTACTAATGCATTGCAACATGTTTGTAATGCAAACCCGACACAAAGTGCTAAATTGGGATTTATTATCCAAAGAAAGTCAGATTTTGCATTGGATAGTGTAGGAGAGTAGGGTCTGCTTTCCTATGGTCACCACAATTTTTGCTTTTTGCTTCACTGGTTTTCGACTTAATGTGGCTGTGGGCCTGCTAATCAGACCCACAGCCTGCTGTTCTCTCTCTAAATTCATATACATGTACTTTAGGTACATCACCAATTGGGTATTGGATCACCTTATGAGCCCCTGTACAGTGTACTATAGGTACCCAGGGCATAGGTGCATCACAGGCCTACCCGGGGCTGCAGCATATCTTTTGCCACCCCTGGCTGGCTATCCAAACAGACACAACTGGCTGATCATTCAGCTGGGGCAAGGTCGTGTAATCACCCCTTGCTTAGATATAGTATACCGATGTCTAAACCTATATCTGGACACATATGCACCTATAAGTCACTTGAATTGAACACAGCAACTGATGTTTACAGTCAGGATCTAAAATCCTTTTTAATAGAGATCCTCAACGCTGTTCAATAGATCGCAAAATAAATCCCTTGCAGGCTATTTATATTTGACACATCATCTGCCCAAGCCCGCAAGGGTCTATTGGGTTACCCAGCCCTTTTCACTATTCCAGGATATTGCCATACCATATACTCTGCATTATAATCCTCGCTGTTATTGCTAACTTTGGTTTGGCTTTATCAAAACATGTCGTGTAAGGTGTCATACACTTTGGAATACTACCCCCTCGCGAGTTCTGGCGACAGGGGTAGCATTCCACCCTTCTTGAGGGAAAACACATGTTACTTTACTTAAACGCGGTTAATTCTAACCAGAGCCCCAGCATCACAAAATGGATGCTACTGCCACCGTCACAAGTCTGGCCTCCTGCTGCTGACCGAAACTTGGCAAGGGGGGCCTGGACAAAGGCTTTTCTGTCACAGGGAGGTGTCACACCACCCCAGACAGGAGATAGTGGATTGAGGCAGGCAGGGCGAGTGAAACTAGACACTGCCTGGGGCACACAAGCATAGCCCGGTTCAAACCGGTGCTGGGGCACTCCAGCCCCAGTTCTGGCGTGAAACTGGACAAAGGGAAAGGGGTGTAACCACCCTCTTCCTGGGTCCCACCCATAGGAGGGACCTAGCAGGTAATCCAGCCCCTTGATTTGGAATAAAGGTAGGAGCTATGCCCATGAGCAGTAGATTTTATCCTTACTGAAACTTTGTTACAGAACTCTGGACCCTTCGACATCCCACTCGACGTGGAAGACTGAAGAATCTCCCTTGTGGTCAAGGAGTGACCACCCAGTGGAAACAGGCACCATCCAGCGCCCAACGGTTTGCTTTGTTGCAGTTCCCACCAGAACTCAAGCAACAGAGATCAACAAGACCCAGCTTCCCTGACTTCTAACAGCCCGATCCACAGTCCCAGCGAATCGGAGACCCGTGGAGGCGACGTGAAGCGTGGGGCCGGCCATCTTGAAAAGCCTGCAAAGTGCTGACCGTGCAGCTCCTGAGGTATCCTCGAAGCTGTGCATTGGGGTTTGAGAAGCCCCAGCCCTGAGCAGCTCGTGCTCCGAAGCTCACCCCTCCACACTCATCAAGTGTTGCGTGGGGCCCTTTTGCATTTTGCTGCTCGATGCGTCTGTCCGGTCACTTGCCCGTTGGCTAGTGGCCTCTACGACGACGAATCTTTGAAACTACTCCACTAGTCTGGTTGCTCCAGACTGGCCCTCGCTCCCCTGAAAAGGAGCCACCTCTCTGACCTTGCTGGTCCGAGTAAGAAGCGATCTGCAGTTCCTGCGTGGGTTGCATTTGCCAAGGCCTGTTGACTCCGATTCGGAAGCCGACACCGCCGACAGCGAGAGCCTTTGTGGGACAGCTCGTGATTCACTCCTGGTCATCCTCGGTGCCCCAGAGCCCACATGGCAGCAAAGACAAGCTTCACAACAACCACCTGATTGCGCCAGACATCGCCTGGTTCCTTCCTGGTCACTGGCTAGTGACCCAGACTCTGTCCCCTCTGCTTTCAGGTACTTCACATCTTCGATCCACCCTTGGATCCAACCGGACTCTTCTCTCCTGGCCGCCTGCAGCATCTTCATCTCCAGGCTCCATAGATCTACACAACGAAACCCGACACACTTTGGCACCTATACACCCGCTTCCTTTGGGTGCGGTAACGATTGAACGCCGGTGCTCCTGTAGTGGTTTATACCTCTAGTGTCCTAGTTTTAAGTGGCTAAGTTCTAGTCCAGTCCGAAGACTCCTAAAATAGTAACTTTGTAACTTTTACGCACCATTGACTTTGCATTGGTGCATGCGTGTGCTTTTAGCGCTGCACCCGAATCCCGCGGGCTACTCCCGTCCTAACTACTGTTAGTCCAGTGTAGTCCCAGCGATTCCCAAGGTCCTAGGCCTTACCACTGTTCGTAAAGCAGTTCTTATACCACTTATTTAATATATGGTTTGAGTGGCCACCAGGTCTATCCATAATTGTGCAACTTTCATATGTTTGACTGTGCTTTTGTTTAAACACTTGTGCCTCTGCACTCATAAAGAGTACAGAGGATTATTCTAGTAATAAATACATATATTTTTATAATATAGAACTTGTGTGGTGTACTTTCATTTGATATTACAGGATTGCATATGGTAATACAGCTGGCTCCACATGCCCTCTTGAGTTTAGCCTAAGACTTCTTAGTCCATGCTACCATTAGGATAGCTTGTCTATAAGGTTGACTTACAACCACCACCATAAGGGATTGTTTGGACTGATACAAGGTGCCCCCAGAATTGTGGACATCATACATCAGGCCAACTTCTCACATTGGTGTGCAGCAGTTGGGATTTAAGCTTGCTGTTGTTTTACCATTGCAATCTTTATCTCATTTGAAAGATCACATTAAGTACCATAGGTACATATAAACAAAGCTTACATATTTAAGTTCTACTGAACTTAGTAGTTGTAGATTAAAGGGCTTAGCACACCCTGCCTACAACTCACTAGCAAGGTTCCAGTAGGAAAACACTTAGTGTAGGTAAGTGCATCACTTACACCGCACTAGAGTCATGTCTGGCACAGGTGAGCAACCCATTGCTCTGCCTGTGACAGGTGACCTTACCAAGGCCCCTTCCAGCTATGACAAACTCAGCTTCAAAGACTTGAGTGCCTTGTGCGCTACAAGGAGGCTGAAAAGGGGTCACAACCCTACCATTCCCATCCTGATAGGAATCCTAGAAAAGGATGATCTTGAGAAGGCTAGTGCAGGTCCCTCAGGTAATCCAGGAGAGGGAGTGAACCCCCCAGAAAATGAGAACACCACCCAGAGGTAGAAAATGAGGAGGTGGACCCAGATTCAGATGGAGATGATTCAGATGATCAGGGGGATAGCCAGGTCCAGGTCAGAAGGCTTAGCCAAACTAACTTGAGCCTACATGGGAATGGAGAGGGAGACCTCCTCCCCAGACCCAATAGCAGAATACTCCCAGGCAATAGAAGAGATAGATCCCTTTCCAGGGAATCTAACCTTTCTAATGCCTCGAGGGGTTCTCAAAGGGGAATGACTTCCCCCCCCCAGAGAAAAGAGCATAAGACCAGGATGAAGGCTGTCATACTACAGATAGAGAGAGAGGAGATAGCCCTGGTCCAAGCTAAACTTGCTTTAGCAAGGGAACAAAAATCAAGTGAATTAGATTTCACTGGTGGCAGCAATATCCCTAGAGATATAGACAGGTCCTATGATAATAGAAACCTGACAAAGATTGTGGCCCCCTATAAAGAAGGGGATGATATCCACAAATGGATAACTGCTCTGGAGAGAGCCTGCATGGTACAGCAGGTTCCTAAAAGACCAGTGGGCAGCAATCTTATGGTACTCCTTTTCTCAGAAAGGGAGAGATACGCTCCTCACAGTTAGTCCTGGGGATGCTAAAAACTACACTGTCCTGAAGAGTGCTCTTATTGATGGGTTTGGCCTAACCACTGAGCAATACAGGTTGTTGTTCAGAGATACCCAAAAAGCTCAGACTCAGGACTGGACTGATTTTGTTGATTGTGCCACTAAGGCTCTGGAGGGTTGGTTGATGGGAAGTAAAGTCACAGACTATACAGGATTGTACAATCTAATAATGAGAGAACAGATCCTTAATAATTGTCAGAACCAACAGTTGCATCAACGCCTGGTTGACTCAGATCTGACCTCTCCCCAAGAATTGGGAAAGAAGGCAGACAAATGGGTTAGGCAGAAACCCCAGAACCATGGAGGTGATCGGAAAAAGGTAGACCAGAAGGGTGGAGATCAGAAACAAAAAGACCAGAAGTCTTCTTCAGGCCCCCAAAATACTCCTAAGGAGGGTGGGTCCCAAACTGGAAACAAAAAGAAGAAGAATGATGGCCCAAAGAAACCTTGGTGCAATACCTGTAAATCAGTTTCACACTGGGGTAGTGAATGCACCAAGAAAGGAACAGCCTCTACCACTGCAGCCCCTAAGGCAACTGCGCCCCCTAGTAGAGTCAGCAGTGGTAGTGCACAACCCAAGGGTATAGTGGGGATCACCATGGGTACTGAGATGGAGTCTGGCCTAGTCAGAGTCCCTACTCAGGCAGTTCTGATCTGTGATGTGGACATGGATATGTCCACTACTATAAGTCCCAATACTTTGGGCAAGTACAGGCAGACGCTTTTAATAAATGAAAAAGTGGTTCAGGCCTACAGGGACACACGTGCCAGTGTCACCATGGTGACACCTAACTTTGTGGACCCTGGACAAATTGTACTAGGTGAAAGTTACCTAGTGACCAATGCTAGCAATGCCACTACTACACATAGTGTGGCTGTTGTTAACTTCTCCTGGGGAGGGGTAACTGGCCTCAAAAAGGTTGTGGTAAGTGCAGACCTCCCAGTTGAATGTTTTTTGATGTCCTTGCTGTAACCAGGTCCCAGGCCAAGAAGTGCCTACCTGAACCTGTGGTGGATCTTGAAACTATAGACCAACCACAACCCAAGAGCAAGAGGGTTAAGGCAGTGCCTTCCACCTTGTCCCAGGTTGAGGATCAGCCCTCTCAGGAGGATGATTCTGTGATCCAAGAGGAGACTGTCCTGGAAGAACTTGAACCTGATCATGTTGAGTTTCTGGAGTTTCTGGAGACAGGGGGACCCTCAAGGGCAGATCTGGGGCAGGCTCAGTTAACTTGCCCTTCTCTTGAACCCCTCAGACAGCAGGCTGCTGCTGAGGCTGCTGGGAGTGCTCAAGGTACCCATAGAGTGTATTGGGATGATAGGCTCCTTTATTCAGAGGCTAGAGACCCCAAGCCTGGTGCTACCAGGAGGTTGGTTATTTCTCTGCAATTTAGGGGCTTCCTTCTCACCTTGGCCCATGAAATTCCCCTTTCAGGATACTTAGGCCAGAATAAGACTTGGGAGAGACTTGTCCCTTACTTTCACTGGCCTCACATGTCAGAGAACACCAAGGAGTTTTGTCGCTCCTGTGACACCTGCCAAGCCAGTGGCAAATCAGGTGGCACCACAAAGGCCCACCTAATAACACTACCTGTAGTGGGGGTACCCTTTGAGAGAGTTGGGATAGACATTGTTGGACCAATGGATCCCCAAACAGCATCTGGGCACAGATTTATACTGGTGGTAGTGGATCATGCCACCAGGTATCCAGAGGCAATTCCCCTAAGGACCACAACAGCTCCTGTTGTAGCAAGGGCCCTACTTGGAGTTTTCTCCAGAGTGGGCTTTCCAAAGGAGGTACTTTCAGACAGAGGTACCAACTTCATGTCTGGATATTTGAAAGCAATGTGGAACGAGTGTGGAGTGAACTATAAGTTCACCACACCCCATCATCCACAGTGCAATGGGCTTGTTGAAAGGTTCAACAAGACCCTAAAGGGAATGATAAAAGGGTTACCTGAAAAGCTCAGGCGAAGATGGGACATCCTTTTACCCTGCCTACTCTTTGCTTATAGAGAGGTCCCGCAGAAGGGGGTTGGCTACAGCCCTTTTGAACTTTTGTTTGGCCACCCTGTAAGGGGTCCATTGTGTCTTGTGAAGGAAGGATGGGAGTTACCTCTCAAAAAGCCTAAGCTTGATATCGTGGACTATGTACTTGGTCTCCGCTCCAGGATGGCTGAGTACATGGAGAAGGCAACCAAAAACCTGGAGGCCAGCCAAGAATTACAGAAAGCTTGGCATGACCAAAAGGCTGTTCTGACTGAGTACCAGCCAGGGCAGAAGGTGTGGGTGTTGGAGCCAGTGGCCCCAGCAGCCCTCCAAGACAAATGGTCTTGACCCCACACCATACTTGAGAAAAAGGGAGAGGTCACCTACTTGGTGGACCTTGGAACCCCTAGGAGCCCCCACAGGGTGCTACATGTAAACAGATTGAAGGCATATGTGGACAGGGCAGGCATGGGCTTGCTCATGGCAACAGATGGGGACCAGGAGGAAGAGAGTGACCCTCTCCCAGACCTGTTATCCCAACACCCTGATGATGGTTCAGTGGATGGAGTAGCCTTGGCAGGCAGCCTCTCTGACCAGCAGCAATGGGACTGCAGACAAGTGTTGCAGGCTCATAGACATATGTTTTCTCTTACACCCATTCAAACTAACTGGTGCACCCATGAGGTGGACACTGGTGACAGTCTGCCTGTGAAGAATAAAATCTACACGCAACCTGACCATGTCAGGGATTGTATAAAGGCTGAGGTGTAGAAAATGCTTGAACCTGGAGTATTTGAGCCATCAGAGAGCCCCTGGGCCAGCCCAGTAGTCCTTGTGCCAAAACCTCATACCAAAGATGGAAAGAGAGAAATGAGGTTCTGTGTGGACTATAGCGGTCTCAATGCTGTCACTAGGACAGATGCTCATCCTATTCCAAGGGCAGATGAGCTCATAGATAACTTGGCTTCTGCCAAATTTCTGAGCACATTTGATCTTACAGCTGGCTATTGGCAAATCAGGTTAGCTGAGGAGTCCAAGGCCAAAATAGCATTCTCAACCCCCAGTGGACATTATCAGTTTGTGGTAATGCCCTTTGGTTTGAAGAATGCACCTGCCACTTTCCAAAGGTTGGTGAATCAAGTCCTTGCTGGGTTGGATGACACTTGTGCAGCATATCTCAATGATATTGCTGTCTTCAGCTCCACCTGGGAGGATTACCTTATCCACCTGAAGAAAGTTCTGGAGGCCCTGCAAAAGGCAGGCCTGACTATCAAGGCTACCAAGTACCAGATAGGGCAGAGCAAGGTTGTGTACTTGGGCCACCTAGTAGGTGGAGGCCAGGTTCAACCATTGGAGAGCAAGATACAGGCCATGCAGGACTGGGCTCCTCCAACTACCCAGACACAAGTCAGAGCCTTCTTGGGCCTGACTGGGTATTACAGGAAATTTGTAAAGAACTATGGGTCCATTGTGACACCATTGAATGATCTGACATCCAAGAAAATGCCTAAAAAGGTTCAGTGGACAGGTAACTGTCAAAAGGCATTTGATGACCTGAAGAAGGCCATGTGCTCTGCACCTATCCTAAAGAGTCCTGACTACTCCAAAGAGATCATTGTCCAAACAGATGCTTCTGAGTTGGGGGTGGGAGCTGTGCTTTCACAACTTAATGTAGATGGTCAAGACCAGCCCATTGCGTTCATTAGCAGAAGGCTGACCCCTAGAGAGAAACGTTGGTCAGCCATTGAGAGGGAGGCCTTTGCTGTGGTTTGGGCCCTGAAGAAGTTGAGACCATACTTGTTTGGCACTCACTTCAAGATTCAGACAGACCATAAGCCCCTCTTGTGGCTTAATCAGATGAAGGGTGAAAATCCCAAACTGCTCAGGTGGTCCATTTCCCTACAGGGGATGGACTTTACAGTGGAGTACAGACCAGGGACTGACCATGGCAATGCAGATGGTCTCTCCAGGTATTTCCAATTAGAACATGAAGACTTATCTGGTCAAGGTTAAGTTTAATGTCCCTGCGTTTGGGGGGGGGGGGGTTATGTAGGAGAGTAGGGTCTGCTTTCCTATGGTCACAACCAATTTTTGCTTTTTGCTTCACTGGTTTTCGACTTAATGTGGCTGTGGGCCTGCTAATCAGACCCACAGCCTGCTGTTCTCTCTCTAAATTCATATACATGTACTTTAGGTACATCACCAATTGGGTATTGGATCACCTTATGAGCCCCTGTACAGTGTACTATAGGTACCCAGGGCATAGGTGCATCACAGGCCTACCCGGGGCTGCAGCATATCTTTTGCCACCCCTGGCTGGCTATCCAAACAGACACAACTGGCTGATCACTCAGCTGGGGCAAGGTCGTGTAATCACCCCTTGCTTAGATATAGTATACCTATGTCTAAACCTATATCTGGACACATTTGCACCTATAAGTCACTCCTTTGGCAGGCCTTAACAATCCTGGAGGCAGAGTGCTTGGTTTTATGTGAGATGGTGCTCTAGCATGAGCTGAGCATGTCTGCAGCTTTCGGAACCATTTTCGTATTGCTGTTCCAGGGTATTGCCATACCATATACTCTTAAGTGCATTATAATCCTCGCGGTTATTTCTAACTTTGGTTTGGCTTTATCAAAACATGTCGTGTAAGGTGTCATACACTTTGGAATACTACCCCCTCGCCAGTTCTGGTGACGGGGGTAGCATTCCACCCTTCTAGAGGGAAAACACATGTTACTTTACTTAAACGCGGTTAATTCTAACCAGAGCCCCAGCATCACAAAATGGATGATGCTGCCACCGACACAAGTCTGGCCTCCTGCTGCTGACCGAAACTTGGCAGGGGAGGCCTGGACAAAGGCTTTCTTGTCACAGGGAGGTGTCACACCACCCCAGACAGGAGATAGTGGATTTAGGCAGGCAGGGCGAGTGAAACTAGACACTGCCTGGGGCACACAAGGTGTCCCATGCATAGCCCGGTTCAAACCGGTGCTGGGGCACTCCAGCCTCAGCTCTGGTGCGAAACTGGACAAAGGGAAAGGGGTGTAACCACCCCCTTCCTGGGTCCCACCCATAGGAGGGACCTAGCAGGTAATCCAGCCCCTTGATTTGGAATAAAGGTAGGAGCTGTGCCCATGAGCAGTACATTTTATCCTGACTGAAACTTTGATACAGAACTCTGGACCCTTCGACATCCCACTCAACGTGGAAGACTGAAGAATCTCCCTTATGGTCAAGGAGTGACCACCCTGTGCAACCAGGCACCATCCAGCACCCAACGGTTTGCTTTGTTGCAGTTCCCGCCGGAACTCGAGTGACAGAGATCGACAAGACCCAGCTTCCCTGACTTCTAACAGCCGATCCACAGTTCCAGCGAATCTGAGACCCGTGGAGGCGACGTGAAGCGTGAGGCCGGCCATCTTGAAAAGACTGCGAAGTGCTGACCGTGCAGCTCCTGAGGAAGCTGTGCATTGGGGTTTGAGAAGCCCCAGCCCCGAGCAGCTCGTGCACCGAAGCTCACCCCTCCACACTCACAGAGTGCTGCGTGGGGCCCTTTTGCATTTTGCTGCTCGACGACGTCTGTCCGGTCACTCGCCCATTGGCTAGTGGCCTCTACGACGACGAATCTTTGAAACTACTCTGCTAGTCTGGTTGCTCCAGACTGTTTTATTTATTTATTTATTTTTATTTATTTATTTATTTATTTTCAGACTCTTATATAGCGCATGGCTACTCAGGAGCATCCCAGCGCTTGTACGGAGCCCAGAGGGTACACAGCGACGGGATCAGGAGCTATTTACATCACTGTATAAATCTAGCTTTATACTCTGCTTTATACTCTGCTGAGTTATACCCTCACGCCCCTGAAAAGGAACCACCTCTCTGACCTTGCTGGTCCGAGTAAGAAGCGATCTGCAGTTCCTGCGTGGGTTGCATTTGCCAAGGCCTGTTGACTCCGATCCAGAAGCCGACACCGCCGACAGCGAGAGCCTTCGTGGGACAGCTCCTGATTCACTCCTGGTCATCCTCGGTGCCCCAGAGCCCACGTGGCAGCGGAGACAATCTTCATGACAACCACCTGATTGCGCCCAACATCGCCTTGTTCCTTCCTGGTCACTGGCTAGTGACCCAGACTCTGTCCCCTCTGCTTTCAGGTACTTCACATCTTCTATCCATCCTTGGATCCAACCGGACTCTTCTCTCCTGGCCGCCTGCAGCATCTTCATCTCCAGGCTCCATAGATCTACACAACGAAACCCGACACACTTTGGCACCTATGCACCCGCTTCCAGTGGGTGAGGTAACGATTGAACGCCGGTGCTCCTGTAGTGGTTTACACCTCTAGTGTCCTAGTTTTAAGTGGCTAAGTTCTAGTCCAGTCCGAAGACTCCTAAAATAGTAACTTTGTAACTTTTACGCACCATTGACTTTGCATTGGTGCATGCATGTGCTTTTAGCGCTGCACCCGAATCCCGCGGGCTACTCCCGTCCTAACTACTGTTAGTCCAGTGTAGTCCCAGCGATTCCCAAGGCCCTAGGCCTTACCACTGTTCGTAAAGCGGTTCTTATACCACTTATTTAATATATGGTTTGAGTGGCCACCGGGCCTATCCATAATTGTGCAACTTTCATATGTTTAACTGTGCTTTTGTTTAAACGCTTGTGCCTCTGCACTCATAAAGAGTACAGAGGATTATTCTAGTAATAAATACATATATTTTTATAATATATAACTTGTGTGGTGTCCTTTCATTTGATATTACAGGATTGCATATGGTAAAACAGCTGGCTTCACATGCCCTCTTGAGTTTAGCCTAAGACTGCTTAGTCCATGCTACCATTAGGATAGCTTGTCTATAATGTTGACTTACAACCAGTGTTCCCTGGAAGCCGCGCGGCTGGGCGCCAGCGCACATCAGTGCCCCCGAGCGCGCACTGCTGTGTGTGTGGCGTGCACACACATCTCTGAAAGCATTCGCGCCACTGAAGCAGCGCGAAAAACCGGCATTTCTAGAGCATTTAGCAAGTGCTCGCTCCAGGAGCACTTGCTAAATTCCTTTTTTTTTTCTAGAGTGTGGCTGTGGGGCTCATCGTGTGCTTTTGTTTAAGGCATTCGTGTTAATTGCAGAGCCCATCACGAGCAGCGATTAACATGAATGCTTTAAACAAAAGCTCACGATATGCCCTTCAGCCACACTCTGGAGAACAAAAGAAATGTGTTCATACGTTCACTTTGAATTCAACGGACGTGCCTCGGTTTTGGAAAGGCAATAATCGTATTCAATATTTGTCCAGTCAGCAAGTTGCTTTACTCAAGGTATGCGGTGGCAATCTCCGAACAGATGACCATCAGATGAAATTGCGAGTTGTAGGTGATGCTTCATGAACTCTTTGATGGTTCCAGTGATCTGCAAAACCCACATGCGCATGGCTCATTGGAAATGCCCAGGCCTCCTGTACCGCATCTTAAAGGTTTTTTACCGTCAGGGAATACGAATCCATCAATTTATCAAGGACTTAACTCTGTTGTTCTTACTGAGGCCTTTCTGTATTGGTATTCCGTCTCTTAATGGTGTGCAAAGGGATAACTTCTAAATGACAGTCTCACGTGCACATTAGTGTTTGTTACTTAGTTCAGGAGCATCATCTGCCTATGATTACTTTTTAATCTAGTATTTTACCAGATGTGCGAAGTAAGAACGTGACCATTTTTGTTCCCATGATGTAAAAACGAGGCTGCTGTTTGACTCACAAGCATGTATTTGCATCCTTAGATAACTTTGTGATATGAATCATGTTTTAAAATGCATATTCGTTTAGTGCGCCTTGAGGGTTCACTTACCGCCTCAGAGTGAGCTTGCATTGCCTTTTTTTCCGCATTTGAAGTACATTATAGAATAATTTCACTAGCATTCATGCATATTGTTTAAAGTAGTAATCACGTAAAATTTTTACTTATTTGATTCGCTCGACCCTTGTTTTCTAATCTGTTAACATAAAATCAAATATAAACATTATAGTTAAGCCTTCTAAACACTTCCTTGCACCCTCTCTCATTTGGGACATGAAGGCAACTTTGTGTGGCTCCTGTGTAAACAATATTCCAGCATACTACTGAAAATCCTATTTGAGGGGGTTCACCTTTTTATTAGTCTCTGACAGCTTACAAAATGCATAGATGTGGCGTTTATGACTATGAGATCGTGTTAAACATCTGACCTTGAGACTCCTCCAACAAAATAGAAAATCTGCAGGGACTTTATTAAATAATTTTAGTTTATAGACCCACCTCAGCCACCAGTGAATCCAGTAATCTTTCTGTAATGTTGACAACAGCTAGTAGTTCTGACACACTTAGTATTACTTGGAGACCTTAATATTAATTTAGATTCTTCATGCTCACCATGGGCTGATAAATTTAGGGATCTGTTGGTCCTTTTAAATTTCAGGCCTAGTCTCCCACTACCAACCTAAATGAAAGGCAACGCTTTTGATGTAATTTATTACTACTGATTGCCAAGCCTCTCAACCATATCCTTTAAGAGGGCCAGTCTGCTTTTGCTCACTTTTCTCCTGCTTTTTTAGCAAACAGTTAAAAAATGTGACTGCTTCCACACACTCAAAAGTACAGTAGTTAAAATCAAATTTCGAAGGAAGCACTAGTACAGCCGGTTCCAGCACTAAAGTTGATGGAAGATGGACTCGTACAATAATTTTGCTATAGCCAACTATGTGCATCTGTGGTCTATATAGCCAGTGGGTCTTCAGCCTTTTCTATAGTGCGAGCTGCTACTGCTAAAAAAAATCATTTAGCGTGAATAGCAAATTTAATGGCTGTAAAAGTAGCATCTTTTTACGTTAATTTAGCGATCAGTTTAAGGAGTATTATCAGCAGTAACCACTCAAGCTGTTCAGGTGACTAAGCGGTTCAAAGGTATTTAGCAAACACCACCTTTTGTTTTCGTCAGACTATTACCTCCAATAGTGCGTGGAATCACCTCCTTTACTGCTTTCAAAAAGGAACTCTCACTCAGAAGAATTTAACTTTATTTACAGCCCGGCTCCTACCAGTGTAGGGTGGCAGAGCACTTTACATCACACTCCTTCCACTGAGACAATTACTCATATGTGTGTAAATCTTTGTATAGGAAATGTTACATACAACAAATGACTACAAGGTGTTTGAGTGACATGACATCCATACTAGTACGCAGTATAGTTTAATAGTGATTGGTTTGGAGAAACACACTGAAATTAGAATGTAATATCTGGGGATTCATCTTTCCTTTGTGTCTGCCTGCTGGGATTGGACCCTCGTTGATAGCGGAGCTCACTGGCGCATTGAAATCTTGAGCGCCTATCCCTTCAAAAGCGCTACTTCTCGCCGGACCCGCTTCGCGGGTCCCGCTTCGAGGCGCTTGCTTCCTGTGGGCGCTTGGGAGCAGGACTTACCAAAGACTGCTTTGGGTGTTTGTTACAGCAGGGCTGCGAGCGTGTTGGCACTTGGACTCCGGTTCCCAGGAGTCCCTGTTGCAGACCTGCCCGAGTCACCTGGGCCGCTCTTCCTGTTTGCCACGCCCCCCCCATCACGGTCAAAACCACCGGACCTGCAACCCTCGTGGGATTCATCTTTCCTTTGTGTCTGCCTGCTGGAATTAGACCCTCGTTGATAGCGGAGCTCACTGGCGCATTGAAATATTGAGCGCCTATCCCTTCAAAAGCGCTACTTCTCGCCGGACCCGCTTCGCGGGTCCCGCTTCGAGGCGCTTGCTTCCTGTGGGCGCTTGGGAGCAGGACTTATCAAAGACTGCTTTGGGTGTTTGTTACAGCAGGGCTGCGAGCGTGTTGGCACTTGGACTCCGGTTCCCAGGAGTCCCTGTTGCAGACCTGCCCGAGTCACCTGGGCCGCTCTTCCTGTTTGCCACGCCCCCCTCATCACGGTCAAAACCACCGGACCTGCAACCCTCGTGGGATTCATCTTTCCTTTGTGTCTGCCTGCTGGGATTGGACCCTCGTTGATAGCGGAGCTCACTGGCGCATTGAAATCTTGAGTGCCTATCCCTTCAAAAGCGCTACTTCTCGCCGGACCCGCTTCGCGGGTCCCGCTTCGAGGCGCTTGCTTCCTGTGGGCGCTTGGGAGCAGGACTTACCAAAGACTGCTTTGGGTGTTTGTTACAGCAGGGCTGCGAGCGTGTTGGCACTTGGACTCCGGTTCCCAGGAGTCCCTGTTGCAGACCTGCCCGAGTCACCTGGGCCGCTCTTCCTGTTTGCCACGCCCCCCTCTTCACGGTCAAAACCACCGGACCTGCAACCCTCGTGGGATTCATCTTTCCTTTGTGTCTGCCTGCTGGGATTGGACCCTCGTTGATAGCGGAGCTCACTGGCGCATTGAAATCTTGAGTGCCTATCCCTTCAAAAGCGCTACTTCTCGCCGGACCCGCTTCGCGGGTCCCGCTTCGAGGCGCTTGGGAGCAGGACTATCCAAAGACTGCTTTGGGCGTTTGTTACAGCAGGGCTGCGAGGGTGTTGGCACTTGGACTCCGGTTCCCAGGAGTCCCTGTTGCAGACCTGCCAGAGTCACCTGGGCCGCTCTCCCCGTTTGCCACACCCCCCTCATCACGGTCAAAACCACCGGACCTGCAACCCTCGTGGGATTCATCTTTCCTTTATGTCTGCCTGCTGGGATTGGACCCTCGTTGATAGCGGAGCTCACTGGCGCATTGAAATCTTGAGCGCCTATCCCTTCAAAAGCGCTACTTCTCGCCGGACCCGCTTTGCGGGTCCCGCTTCGAGGCGCTTGCTTCCTGTGGGCGCTTGGGAGCAGGACTTACCAAAGACTGCTTTGGGCGTTTGTTACAGCAGGGCTGCGAGCGTGTTGGCACTTGGACTCCGGTTCTCAGGAGTCCCTGTTGCAGACCTGCCCAAATCACCTTGGCCGCTCTCCCTGTTTGCCACGCCCCCCTCATCACGGTCAAAACCACCGGACCTGCAACCCTCGTGGGATTCATCTTTTCTTTGTGTCTGCCTGCTGGGATTGGACCCTCGTTGATAGCGGAGCTCACTGGCGCATTGAAATCTTGAGCGCCTATCCCTTCAAAACAGCTACTTCTCGCCAGACCCGCTTCGAGGCGCTTGCTTCCTGTGGGCGCTTGGGAGCAGGACTTACCAAAGACTGCTTTGGGCGTTTGTTACAGCAGGGCTGCGAGCGTGTTGGCACTTGGACTCCGGTTCCCAGGAGTCCCTGTTGCAGACCTGCCCGAGTCACCTGGGCCGCTCTCCCTGTTTGCCACGCCCCCTTTCACTACCCCCCCTATTAACTGCGCACGTCATTTCCGCATCCCGGGAGAAGCCCGGGACAAGGGTGGGACCGTCTGTGGCCGTCAGGGGCCGAAGGAGGCTGGGCTGGGCCCGGTCCCTAAGATTTATACTCTGCCCCTGTTGTACCCAGGTTAGCCGGTCTCCATAGCACCCTTTACTGCAAGATTTCTTCTACAGTTATGTCCAACACTCTACCATCTTGTGTTGGGGTCTCGATCCTGGGGCCTCTTGACAAATATTTTGAGAAAGCCAACAAGGAGATAGATAAAGAACTACTCGTAGCAGAGAAACGTGCTGAGCGACGCCGTTCCATCGAACATTTGAAACAGAAACCTCTGTCTCCCTTGATCGATAGAAGTACTACTCATGACACGGGAAGTACTGGTAGGTTGGACAGAGATGCCGATCTATTCTGTACTGACCATTTCCCTAGCATTTTTCGTGACCTCAACACATCTGCCATTAACACATCTGCTATTAATTCTGGTAATAATAGTGCTGATAATTGTATTAGTCCACCTACTGTTTCAAATAGTCTTATAGACCTAAACACCCCAGTAGCCCCATTCATAGTCCCTCATCTACACTCTTCTCTGTCAAATCATCCAATCGATAGTGTAGCCCCAATCAAGTCAATTCCTAATAACAAAACAATTCCTTTACACAGAAAAAATGGCACTGGAATTAAACCTATGAACTTACGTAGGGTCTTTCATTCCCCGCCTAGGAAGAAGAGGAGAAAGGGTGGGGTTAAAAGGAAAAGTCTTAACACCCTGGCCTCTCCACTGTGGTAAATAAATAATTAATTACCGGTACTATTTTTGAATACATTGAATAAAACAGATAGCTCAATAAATAAGAGACAGGATTCGAGGTATCTGAGTCTAACAGGCTTTAATCAGGCATAAGGGAAGGGACAGGAACGGGATAGCCTGCGCGGAAATAGAATGGATGGCAGCTGCAATGCCTCCTCGACAGTGCAGCATATATATAGTATAATACATTACATTACATTGCATACAATAGGCGTAGCAGTAGGCGTAACTCGTAGCAGTCGCGAAAGATAAGCATAAATGGGTGTAACAAGAAGGCGTGTACAGGGCGTATACATAGACATGTGGTATGAAACGTCAGAGAAATGTCATGAGTGGGCGGAAACATGGAGGGGGCTACCTGAGAGCAGCTGGGACCTTTAACCTAGTGGTGCGCGCAAACGGGCAATGACGTGTTACCAGGGAGAACTGGGGGCTATGACTTCTACACTAGAAGAGGAGACTAAAGTCTACGGTGTCAGGACGACATGTACCTATGGCATATCTGGTATCTGGTGTTTGGAGTACATGTTGATAGAAACTAAAAGTTTTCAGGGCAGAGGCTACTTGACTCTAAGACTGGTGCATGCATTTATTCTACATGTATTGCGTGTGCTAGGAATATTCTATGAATATTAATACAGTAATTCTCTTACATGGAGACAGAAAGACTAGACTATAGCTGAAGCTGTTTATACGGTTCAGTAGCTAAGGAATGCAAAGACGAGAGGCTGGACTGATAACTAGAAGCATAACATACTCTTGGCAGAAAGGCAGGCAGAGCCGGGCCGGGCACCGTGCTGCGCGGAAGTAAGTGAAGGGTCAGGGATGCAAGTGGGGGCTGCATCGCTCCTCGGAGTGAGTTCAGGAGACTGGAGCTTGAATCTGGTGTCCGGGCCCTTTTGAGGCCTAGAAACGGGGACAATTCAATGAATTAACGTGTACACTGTAAATCGTGGTAACATAGGCCTAATACTCGTTGCTTTCACGAGAACTGGAAACTGGCATACTAGAGTTGGACACAACTATAATTGCGTCTTTAATCGATCATAGGGGGATACATGCATATCTAATCATGCACATATAACATAGGATGGGGAACACGTAGGCACATATAACATGGCAAAATTTACTTTTCCACATTCCCTCCTTGTGCCCTACGTTTCCATCAGGAAACATCAATATTCATGATACCATCTATCTGTTCATATAGCCTCATTTGCTCGTCTCGAATTATCTTGGAACGGGATTTAGGACTAGGAATACAAGAGGCAGCACACATGCCGCAAATCGCAGGGCCACATTGTAAACAGAGGCAGCAACTGAATATGATCATTACTGCTATACCTAGGAATGACAATACTTTCCATCCCCAGGCAGATATGATACTCCAGAGCCAACCGGACCATGTCCAGGTGCCGGGATCTTGGTGTAACTGATGGGCAATTTTATGAAGTCTGGTTATAGCTGAATAAACAGACGGCGCGTTATTAGGAATGAAAATGCAGCAACTAGATCCGATGACTCTACAAGCTCCTCCTCTATCGGCCAATATGACGTCAAGAACGAGACGATTTTGGAGCACAACAAAACGCATAGCAGATTGCTCTTCGGTTAAGTTACCTAGAGCGGAAGTAGTCTCATTCACTACTGCTTCAAGGGTTCTGGTTAACCTACGTATTAACTTACTATTCTGGACAGGGCCTATAAAGAAAAAGAAACCTTTATTGAAGTCTTGATATTGTTCTAGAGTAGTTTCAGTTTGATCGACAATTGGGGGTTCGATCTCCCTTCTATGTCTAACGTGTACTAGATGTGTGTTTCTGTGATAATCAGATGGGGCTAGGAAAACTGGTGGCAGTAGGAAGGCAATGTAACATGTTCCATCCCAATCGAGGGGCAGACGAACATATGCGGTCTGACCACAAACAAAATAAGAATGACGTGAGGCTTTGAAAATAGATTTCCCACTGTCACTATACTCGACCACAGTAGTACAATCACTATGTCCTACATGTGCGGAACCGTTCTTTCTGACACATAATTCGCCTTTGACGGGTAGGACTGAAATAGCAGGCAAATCTGGAGTAGTATCGGACTGAACATTCAAAACCATGAAATTCGAGGAATAATTACCTAAATCATATACTTCATTTTCTAGATCTAACCCTGTTCTATGGGAAACACCTTGCTTGTCTGGGAAACATGTTCGATTCAGAAGGGACATATCAGTTAGGGATGACGTTAATGTGGACCATGCTCCACACGAACCATTGTGTGAAAACGGATAAGGAAAGAGTGGCAGAACTCCCTTCGGTGTCTGGAAAGGGGGAAGTCGACCACACACCCAACAATTAGTGGCATTGCTGGTCTGGTGTGAATAGTGTAACATTCTGATAAATGTGTTATTTCGCATAGCAAGACGATAGGATAACTCGTGAGGAGGCAGGTCACTAAATGTGTGCTCTATTGTAGCATTAGGAAACATATGTACATGTGAAATAGGAAAACATAAATGTAAAGCATAACTTATACATGTAACCATAAGACTCAGAAACAATAAAAAGAATAGAACGATAATACATCTTTTAGAGTTTTGACTAACTCTCTCACTATGTGGGTCTATCTCATACATGTCAGGAACCTGTCTAACCGCTTCACCCGAGAGGGACTTAAACAATTAAACTGTCTGACTTATTTTACTAGACCGGAGTTTTGCTTTATACTCCTGCTGCGGAGTTTTCTCTAACAGGGGAAGTTTAGAGTCTGTGTCTGGACAGTCCTTAAGAATGGGGCAGTCTTTGATAAATGTCTTTGGCCGCAATCCATGGAATTTCTTGATATGGCTGGTATGCACCCAGCCTTTGCGTCCTTCGAGCTTGACTGCGGTCCTTGTTGTTAATAACACCAGCTGGGGCTCCTTCCAACGGGGCTCCAACGGACTTGAACGATCGAAATTGCGCACCAGGACGAAATCCCCTGGAACGACTTCATGCGGTTTCACCTCAGTGTTGTCTGGAAAAGCAGCGGCAACCTGTGAACGACAAGAGTGTAGGGCAGACATCAAGGAAGCTAGGTAATCTGTCAGCATATTACTGGAAACGTCTGTAATCTTTCGGGGCATAGGTGTACCCCACATATTTGGAGGACGGCCGAATACGACCTCGTACGGGGACAGACCTGATCTAGAGTGTGCAACCATTCTCATATAAAAAAGGGCAACTGGCAGTGCTACCAACCAATCTACACCTTTTTCTGTACATACTTTGGCAATGCGGATTTTCAAAGTCTGGTTATGTCTCTCCACGAGACCGGCTGCTTCAGGATGGCGTACACAATGGAACTTCCACTGGTACCCTAACAGAAGGGATACTTGTTTCATGAGTTCAGATGAGAATGGCTGGCCGTTGTCTGAATACACGACCCTTGGTAAACCATAGCGGGGAAAATACTCACGAACCAACTGCCTGGCAGTGGTCGCGGCTGTGTAATCTGGAACTGGATATGCTTCTGTCCACCTGGACAAAGCGCATACAACTACGAGGACATACTTGAAACCTCGACATCGCTCCATCTGAATATAATCCATCTGGAGGACTTCAAAAGGGTGGTCAGGAGGATGGAATCCACCTTGTTCCACCGGGACACTTTTACCTGGATTGAACTGACAACAGATCATGCAGGTACATACTTTCTGCTTGGCTGCTGCTCGTAAATGCTTGTTGAACCAAATGTTCTGGATACTGTCTAACATAGCTTTTTCTCCTAAATGTGCTGGACTATGTGCGGTATTAATAATGACTTGAACCATTGAGTCGGGGAGAAACCATGTGGTTTTTCCCTTCGTCAACCATCCTTGATCTGTCTGGACCCCTCCTTGTTCGGACCATTTCTTGATTTCATCTGGAGTGGCATGTGACTGTATATCTATTACATCTTGTGTAGGGTCCTTAACTGTCATACAAGTAGTCTGATCTGGAATGAGTGTCGGTGTCGTGTTAACTGGAATGTCTGGAGTCTGAGCTGTAAGCTTGGCTGTTCGATCTGCCAGGTCGTTACCCTGGGAAATGATGTCAGTAACTTTCGTATGTGCCTTGCACTTCATAATGGCAATAGCTGTCGGCAAATGTATTGCATCTAACAGAGCTTGAATGAGGAGACCATGCTGAATCTTGGTTCCATGAGAAGTCATGAAACCTCTCTCTTGCCAGAGCACTCCAAAGTCGTGTACGACTCCGAATGCATAACGTGAATCTGTGTATATATTTACTTTCAGGTTCTTGGCACGTATGCAGGCTTGGGTCAGAGCGACAAGCTCTGCTGCTTGGGCGGACAGGGTGTCTATACGATGTGTTTCTATAACTTTGGTTTCAGTAGTCACTGCATACGCGGCTACTAGTTCTCCTGTACTTGTTCTCATACATGAACCATCCACATAAAGTGTCAGGTCGGGATCAGGTAATGCAATGTCTGTCAAGTCTTGTCTTGGCTTTGTCATGCTGTTAACGACTTCCACACAGTCATGTGTGGCAGGATTTGAAGTAACTGACGGTAACAGTGTAGCAGGATTTAAAACGTTGCAGCGTCTGATTTCTATGTGTGGCTGAAACAGTGTCAGTTCATAACCTGTTAAACGTGCAATTGTCAAGTGCTGAGTCTGAGTTCGGTTTAAAAGAACTTCCACGGAGTGTGGAACTTGTACTGTCAGGGAGTGTCCTAACACTATGGAATCACTTTGTCTGATAGCTAGAGCTGTGGCTGCAACTGACTTGAGGCACGCAGGCAGAGCCTGGGCCACCGGATCTAATGTGCTAGAAAAATAAGCACAGGGCTTGTATTGTCCTGCTTGATCTTGTGTGAGAACAGATAATGCAGTACCATCACGTTCAGTGACAAAAAGTGTAAAAGGCTTACTGTAGTTCGGTGTTGCTAGAACAGGTGCTTGGCATAAGGCTTTCTGTAACTCATTAAAAACAAGTGTATGTTCCTGGGTCCAAGGGAGGACAGTCGATACGGCTGCCTCCTGTGTCGTTAACTGTATCAGTGGTTTGGCTAGATATGCATACTGAGGAATCCATTGTCTACAGTAAGAAGTGAGGCCGATAAAAGCTCGTACCTCCTTCTGAGTCTTGGGCTGTGGAAGATGCGCTATTAACTGGATACGGTCAGGTGTCAACTGCCTACCCCTCTTGGACAGTAAGTGTCCTAAGTAGATCACTTGCTGGACACAGAATTGTAATTTAGAAGGGGACACCTTGTGCCCCATCTCGGCCAGAAAATACAAGACTGTCAGTGACGCACGTTCGCAGTCACGTTCAGAACGGGCTGTGATTAGTAGATCATCGACATACTGGAGCAGGGCAGTGTCAGTTGGCATGTGAATATTGTCTAGTTGTCTTTTAAGTGCTTGACTGTAAATACTAGGACTTTCTGTGAAACCTTGAGGTGCTCGTGTGAATTTATAGCTTCTTCCATTTAAACAGAATCCGAAAAGGAATTGGCTGTCTGGATGAATTGGGACACTAAAGAATGCGTTCTTGAGATCAATTACAGTAAAGAACGTGGCTTCAGAATCAATGGCAGTCAATAGGGAAGAAATATCAGGGACTACTGGGTACTGGGGTATGATACACTTATTAAGTTCTCGAAGGTCAATCACTAATCGATATACTGGAGGTGCATTTGGATCGGTACGTTTCAGGACTGGAATGATAGGAGAATTACATACATTGGAGTCAGTTTCTACAACCACTCCTTGAGCAATAAGTTCGTTAATAATTTTGGATAAGGCTGCTACAGCCTCAGGTGGCAATTTGTACTGTCTGATTCGTGGTAAAACAACACCTTGCTTTAGAGTCACACGATGGGGTGTGATATGCATACAACCTACATCAGTTGGACCTTGCGCCCATAAATGCTGTGGTACATTCAATAATCTTGGATCAAAATCACGTAATACATAATGACCTTTAAAATCACGCAAGAACAGGCGGACCCCTTCTGGGGAGCAGCAAATGACTGCTCCTAATTCTTTTAATGTCTTAATACCTAACAAATTTTCTGGACATGACTTCGTAAGTAACAAATCAGTAGTTCGGGACAATGGACCAACTTCTAGAGTAACTGGTTTCGATATTTCATTAACAATAGGCTTTCCTGAAAATCCAAGGGAAACGTTTCTAGAGCCTGAGAGTGGAGCCCCTGGAACCTCGTCATGACTGATGGTAGTCCTACTTGCCCCTGTATCAATCAGAAACTTTCTGTCTTTCCCTAATACTTGACTGTGTACATAGGGACCCTCTTGATCTACAGGAATCTCGATGAGAGGCAAGCCTACCTCCCTCTCTAGGCTATTTCATGAATACGGCTGATAATCAGGATACTCTGACTGTGCATACTGGTACATCTGTTGTGTAACATGCTGTGTTGCAGCGATAGGCTGCGGTGCTGTAACTGTCTGCTGTGCATTCTGCGGTGGCTGGGAAGTCTGTAAAACTTGTTCTTGTCTAGGCGGACGCGGTCTCTCTTTAGTCTTACCAGTAGCTATGTTGTGTTTCAGAACTGCACATTCGTTTATAAAATGACCTGGCTGTTTACAGTAATTGCATGTCCCTTTAGCGGGAGCTGCAGGATGACTGGCTTGATTCGGACCCCTCTTCTGACTGTCTTGTGGAACAGATTGTGCAACTAATACTTTCATTTTCGTGTCTTTCATACGTCTTCTTTCATGTTCCTGCTCTTCCCTGATTCTGTTCTGGTGATACTGGAGCATCTGGAGCATCTGTGACGGAGTATTAGCTTGCCAGGTACTTTCGACTTTCAGGACTCGATTTTTAACTTGTGGACTTGAATTCTCGACTAGTTTGGTAACAAAAAGATGAGGGTACGATTCACTACTTGTTTTCAGACCACTATTAATAATAAAACATTTCTCAAATCTAGAATAAAAGTCACTAGTATCTTCATCTTGTTTCTGTTTACAGGCTGAGATGGCATCCCAGTCTTCCTTTTTCGTGGCTAGTAATCTTGGCAAGACTTGTATTAACAGTTCGGGCAAAACCTTAGCTTTATCCCCAAGACCGGTACCTGGTACTCGTGTATTATCTTCAGCTTCTAGAGCTGTCCAATCTATCTTTTTCTCTCCCACCTCCCATTCTTTTTCTTTTAGTTTTTCATATATGCCCGCAGGCAACAGGACCTTTAACATTTTAATGATATCAGGATACGTGTATTCTCCCATACGGAGCATGTCCTTTAATTCACGGTGGAACCCTGCTGGATCCTTATCATGACAGGGAATTAACTTTTTCATTTCTAAGAGTTCCATTTTTGTGATAGGGGTGTAAACAAATACTCGTTCTAGACCACCACCCTCTTTCTTGACTGGATGCACTTCTCGTAACGGATTCTGTCTATCTATGTAGAATGATTTACTTTCTGGGGGTGAGACGTGAACAAAATGTGGATTCAGAAACGTTCGGTATTTGTGGCGCTGTTCTAGAATGCCACTAATTAAATCGGTACCTAGACCTTTCCATCTGTACTGGAGTAACTTGTTTAGTACATCATGTAGAGGACCTGGATCAGAATGCTGAACCTCATACAGCGTAATGAGGTGTTGGATCATATACATACCTACCAGACGTTGCTCGGCTGGGGGCAGTTTCAGAAACATTTGTGCCACTATTTCGTCTGGAAAAGTGATAGAATCAGTAGTCCACCGGACTGCTGATCGAGCTAGTTCTTGTTCATGCATTGTACTGAGCTCACTATAACCTATTCGTGATTTCAGAATGTAATCGGTAGCTTGGAATACTTGCTCAAGAGAACACTGTTCTGGTGCTGGAGGAGGAAAAACTTTCTTGTGATCTAGGCGTGAATGTCGGTCGGAAAGTCTAGTTCTACCTACATACGCTATTCTGTCGGGATTCTCGCTGTCTACCTCTTCACTTGAAGAGTCATTCTCTTTCTCGGCTATTTTCCTTGCTTTCTCTTTTTCGTGTATGTCTAGAATTTCCTTACGTATTTTCCTGTACATAGCGTCTATACAATTCTGTGTCTTGTGTTTTCCCTCGGCTATATTATCACTCCACTTTGTCAGGACTTTCATTTCTTCTTGATCTTTTTCCGGACAATCTTGTTCTCTAATTAAACAGTTAATTAGAAACTTTAAAATCATGAGCAGAGTCTCGACTTTTCTTTGAACCATGGCTTCGTGAATACTTTCTGGATTTGCTCCTGTACGGATAAAACGATATATTCTGTCTAGATGTTCTCTCATATCGGGCAGGGTGTCCAAATAGTCGGTCACCCGTCTTAAACGTAATGAATATATGACCATATGACCTTCGCCTGGAACTGGATCATAACGACATTCGGTAAGTGCTCGCTTGATATCTACGTATGTATTCACTTTTGGCGTACGCTGTAACGCTAGTTCATGTAGCGTCATACGTCTGTGTTGAGGCGGGGTACCAGGAGAATCTCCCCCCGCGGCTCCTAAACTAGAATCGTCGGTGTGTACTGTACGTGCTGGTAGAGTGACTGACGAAACGGGTACATGTACTGTGGGCTGGGCCGGGGGTGCTGTAACGGGTGCTGTAACATGAACTGAACCCACGGGACCAGCAACTGGATGAGCAGGAATTACATTATTAACGGGAGCAGGCGGAATGGGATTTGTATATTCTGGAACTGTATCGTCCAAATAGGACGAGAGAAAAATATCAGCTGCGGTTGGTTTATGACGTAGCTTAATCGGGACCAATGGCGGCGGAAAATTACTGGATGCTTCCGCGGTTGCCTTTGGCAAGCCCTCGGCAAGAAGAGGATACATACCCTTAATAAGAGCATTTCTCTGTCTGTCTGACTGTTCTGCTCTAACTCGTTCACCTTCTTCTAGAAGTTCCCTTTCTTGGGCTCTCTCTGAGGATTCCCTACTTAACTCTGTTTTTCTGATTTCTTTTTCGGTTCTTCTATGAGATTCTTTGCGCCATAACTCGATGGCATCTTTCTGGGACTGTCGGGCTTTCTTTTTCCATAATGCCTCTTCTACTCGCATGATGCACTCGGCATCCCATGTACCTGATACAGGCCATCTATATTTCTCTTCTAGATCCTTGGTATAGTCGACCCGTAAGTCTAGATATAATATGGCACCTAAGCCATGCTTATGATACATAAAATGTCCTGGACTGTCCCTAGGCGGGACAGGAACTGATTCTTCGAGTAACCCTTTCCGGGTTCCTATCTGACGTAACTTGGAAAACAGAGGTATTCTAGACTTGAATCCAAACACAATACAATACACGATAAACACAGTAATGAATAGCAAAACAAATCACTCATACCACGACATTAAAATACATTAATAACATTAATAACAGTTCGAACAGAATATTACCTGGTACATTTTAAAACAGAACACATGAATTTCTCGAGAACAGACTTACTAGAATTACTGGATGCACTGCTAAAACAGTACAGAACATACCGGTCCCATAAAGAGACACGTCGGACCCGTATCCACCTAGGTGAATACTTCGGACTGGATCTGTGTACCCAAACCCATCGGACCAGAGACAAATTAATTGACCCTGTCTAGATACTACCCCAGCAACGGTACTCACCGGGCAGCAAGAAACTGGAAGGCCTCGGACTGGACTGGACTGCTACGACGTCGGACTACGAACTTCGGACTTCAGTTACAGGTGGGCCTCCGGATACCTCGGACCTTGTACTCTCGGCTTGGGCTCTGGTCGGGACTCGCCGCGTTCCTCACCGCCTCGTCTGGATGCTGGACCGCAACCTCCGTCTCCTCCGTGGGCCTGAGGGATACTTGAAGCAGAAATATCTGCACGTGCACGGTATAGTTCCGTCACGGCTGCAGAGGGTCAGGGGGCCTGCGTGGCTTCGCCGGCGCGTGGGGAAAGGGCAAGTCCCTATTCGGGCGCCATTATGTGGTAAATAAATAATTAATTACCGGTACTATTTTTGAATACATTGAATAAAACAGATAGCTCAATAAATAAGAGACAGGATTCGAGGTATCTGAGTCTAACAGGCTTTAATCAGGCATAAGGGAAGGGACAGGAACGAGATGGCCTGCGCGGAAATAGAATGGATGGCAGCTGCAATGCCTCCTCGACAGTGCAGCATATATATAGTATAATACATTACATTACATTGCATACAATAGGCGTAGCAGTAGGCGTAACTCGTAGCAGTCGCGAAAGATAAGCATAAATGGGTGTAACAAGAAGGCGTGTACAGGGCGTATACATAGACATGTGGTATGAAACGTCAGAGAAATGTCATGAGTGGGCGGAAACATGGAGGGGGCTACCTGAGAGCAGCTGGGACCTTTAACCTAGTGGTGCGCGCAAACGGGCAATGACGTGTTACCAGGGAGAACTGGGGGCTATGACTTCTACACTAGAAGAGGAGACTAAAGTCTACGGTGTCAGGACGACATGTACCTATGGCATATCTGGTATCTGGTGTTTGGAGTACATGTTGATAGAAACTAAAAGTTATCAGGGCAGAGGCTACTTGACTCTAAGACTGGTGCATGCATTTATTCTACATGTATTGCGTGTGCTAGGAATATTCTATGAATATTAATACAGTAATTCTCTTACATGGAGACAGAAAGACTAGACTATAGCTGAAGCTGTTTATACGGTTCAGTAGCTAAGGAATGCAAAGACGAGAGGCTGGACTGATAACTAGAAGCATAACATACTCTTGGCAGACAGGCAGGCAGAGCCAGGCCGGGCCGGGCACCGTGCTGCGCGGAAGTAAGTGAAGGGTCAGGGATGCAGGTGGGGGCTGCATCGCTCCTCGGAGTGAGTTCAGGAGACTGGAGCTTGAATCTGGTGTCCGGGCCCTTTTGAGGCCTAGAAACGGGGACAATTCAATGAATTAACGTGTACACTGTAAATCGTGGTAACATAGGCCTAATACTCGTTGCTTTCACGAGAACTGGAAACTGGTATACTAGAGTTGGACACAACTATAATTGCGTCTTTAATCGATCATAGGGGGATACATGCATATCTAATCATGCACATATAACATAGGATGGGGAACACGTAGGCACATATAACATGGCAAAATTTACTTTTCCACACCACCCCCGGTAGAAACATCTAAAATTAAAAAAACTGTCCCTCCTGTGAGGGTAGTTTCACCAGATTCCCTTACCCATTCGACTCCACCTGTCATTGATGAACCATTACCTATGACAAAAAAAAAGACCATAGCACTTTTCGATCAAATTTTAAAATCCTATATGCTCCCCCTTATGGAGAGCGTTAGGATTTTGGGGGAGAAAATGGATAACCTTTTAACAACTGCTGATCCGAACAAAATTTTCCATCTAACGAACTGTAAGGATCAGCCCCAACAGAAAGGCCAACCTCCAACAACAATAGTGATCAAAAGTACATCAGCCAAAATAAATGGAAATCCACCCAGTAAAAATACTAAAGCCATCTCAACACCCAAACCGACACCAGTAAATAAGTTAGCCAAAGAGAAGCACGTGTCGGCCTCTAATAAACCGATTCCTATCGTAAATAGTCAGACATTGCTCCCTGGGGTCAATAAAACTAAAACTACATCCCAAAGAACATTTCCCATTCGCAAGAATATCGTGGACCTACCCCCCGAATCGTCCAATTTTGTGATCGTTTTAACTGGTGTTCCTCCGATCACAAATGGTAACCGTGAGCCTAATGCAAACTTGAAAAACAAAGTTATCTTTTGGCTGAGAAATAACAGACCCCTTCCAGCCCACCT
The DNA here is from genome assembly GCF_964261635.1 of Lissotriton helveticus. Classification (NCBI taxonomy): domain Eukaryota; kingdom Metazoa; phylum Chordata; class Amphibia; order Caudata; family Salamandridae; genus Lissotriton; species Lissotriton helveticus. The sequence goes on from NC_136061.1 coordinate 1,503,199,365, forward strand.
AAACGGAGATATTATCTCGGTAAGTCAAGTCAAGTCAAGTCATGAGATTTATATAGCGCGCTACATACCCAGAGGGTCTCAAGGCGCTTGAAGAAGGGTGAGGAATTACTTGTCGAATATCCACGTTTTAAGTTGCTTTCTGAATGCTAGGTGGTTCTGAGTAAGGCGAAGGTGAGTGGGAAGTGAGTTCCAGGTTTTAGCTGCTAGGTAGGAGAAGGATCTACCTCCCATGGTGGTTTTGTTGATGCGAGGTACAGTGGCAAGGGCTTGGTTGGAGGATCGTAGCTGGCGGGAGGGGGTGTAGAAGGACAGTCGTGTGTTGAGGCAAGAAGGTGTAACTGGGTGGGTCTCCGCCCAAAGGACATAGAGGGCGACATTGTGATCATTAATTTTAAGGATCACAGAGTTGTCTCTCACATAAGCGATTGGTACCCTGGAAACAATGAAGGACGTGTATCCACTCGAAACCTGAGTTATTTCTATCCAGAGCCCTTGCTTAGACCCCCTGTCTATCCTGGCGCTAGTGGATACACTCCCTTCCTGAACATGCCAAAACATCCACCTTTCTTCTCTTATCCTTTCCAATAACATTAACATTCCATGCCCCCCATCCCCCGCCGCTACCCACCCAGCCATTTCCCTATAACAAGTAACCGTACTAATTCCATCTGGTACAACGAGCACTGGAATATTCCACTACAAAACTTGTACAAATGTAATATCATGATTGGGGGTTCTCTTTAATAAACAGAATTGATTTCTATTCAAATGAACCCTTTTTGCAAACATAGGGTAATCAGTCTGGTGAAAACATGAACGTTAATAGCTCACTGTTCTATTTTAGGATTTTGACTTATAAACTGCAAGTATCAAAAGGATCTCACTGACCAAAGCAGTAACCCACTGACCCATTTACATTATGTGCACTTTGTGATCTGGATGGTACATGTTATTTGCAGCAGGCACATTAGCCCTCTGTGCTACCTTTCCAGGAGTCAAAACCTCCACTTGACAAAACTCTATCTATCTCTAGGAAGAACATTAATCACCGGAGTTATCATGACATTTTTATTGTTGCCTAAAACTGCTAGCGGCCAGTCCTGCTTAGCGCTGTTTATGAATATTCTATCTCTGACACATAGCATTTTAAATTTGAAGGCGCAGTTGCATGCTCATATATGTTAGACAATTTTAGTGTACTGGTGCTGCCTCATTGGCAGTGTACCTCAATTGCAGTATTGTCAGAGGGGCGCAAGAATACAGGACAAATGCATTTTAATGCTGTGATGTGGACACTAGCATTAACATGCATTAGTCGAAAGCCTGATGCGGCCCTACCCTAACCCAGCCCTTGTTAAAGTTTTCATGTTAATTGCAGCGCCCATTGTGAGCTGAAATTAACATGAAAACTTGAACAAATGCACACAATCAACCCACAGCCCAGCTCTATTAAGAAAAGAAATGCAGCAACATAGCTGCCAAGGTTTCAAATTGACATGTGGGACGGTTTCAAACCTGCCTTAACAACATTCACTTGGATCTGTTGGTGAGAAAATGCACCGTCTTTTCACTTTTTTAAGCAAGTTTGGAGTGATATTTGGCGCTGCACCTACATGCGCGGTCTGGTTACTGGCGCACATAGCCTTGGTTGCAGCGCACATAGACCTTACACTGCCGCACACAGAGGAAAAATATTAGAGGGAACATTGCTTACAACCACCACCATAAGGGATTGTTTGGACCGATACAAGGTGCCCCCAAAATTGTGGACATCATACATCAGGCCAACTTCTCACAGATAAGTTTCTTAAAGTAACACAAAATGTTGCTACATGCTGCCTTGCTTCACTTTGCATCAAGGGGGTGCTCCATGGGTAGTGCATGTGCGTCTTCACAAAAGCGCCATTAGAGTTTATCATATTCCTGGTTAGCCTTTGAGCAAAGGGAACCCGTGCTGCAGAGAGGACATGTAGGAGCTATTTCTTTTCTGAAAGGGATAGAGAGACTGTAAAGATTGTAGTGATGGCCAGACATGGTAGGGAAGGGATGAAAGAGGCACACAAGACAGGCTGCTACTCGGGGATGCAGCTATAATTAGTGAAGTAGGTGGTGTTGCATTGGAGCCATGGAGTGTGAAGGACTCACAACTCCATTTCTGTTTTTGTTTCATGCGTTTTCCTCTTATAAATTTCGCATTTACTGTGGATTATGAGATACACAAAAGGTACCCCTGAAATGGTCTTGCAAGCCCAGACCCCTGCATTCAGCCCTGCCCCTCTTAATCCTCCAATCCTTGCCATAAAGTTTTGGAGGGGGGGCCTGACTTCAAAACATTTAGCTTATTGGGGCTCTGCGCAACCATGATTGAAGACCTCTGCAGTAGTCTTTTAAATTTGCTCCATGGCCTTGTGGAGTCAACAACAACCCGGATATAATAGAGGGCACTGAGACTAGACCCAGAGAGGGAGCAGAGTGGATGGACACTGGAAGAGAAGAGCTCCCTGATTACAGACTATGCAGCTCCTCGCAGACCGTTACCTGGTGACTGAGTGGCGTTTCAAGCAGGACTGCTGCTTCAGATGCAAGCTCTTCTTGTAAGACTGCTACCACCATCACAAGCTGTCTACCGCTGCTAAGAATTATTTTAAAAAAGACGATTAGGGACTTTTTTTTAAATCGCACTCACCCCCATTCTTTGTCCTTCACTGCCTTGCTTCCCTCGCCCCGTTCCACCGCAGCTGTGTGCCGTTTGAGTGGAGGGCGTTTCAGGAAGCAGGCAGGCCAACCACCAGCCACCTCCAATCGGGAGGGCGGAGCCAGGCTCACTCGCTCGCCTGTACTTTAGCCGACCACGCAGCTGGCGCGCCAAAGACGAGCCAAAGACGAGCCCGTCTACACCCGTCCGCGGCCGTCAGGGGACAGAACCCCTGCACATTTTTTTTAGCTCTATCAAGAGCTATAGCTCCCACTCTCTCCTCAAAATACGAACAACTACAGAGGCCCCATGCCACCATCCCTGGCACCCACTGGACCTACCTACCATCTGTCCTCAGTGCAATCTCGAGCTTAGCTCGATTCACCATAAAAAAAGATAGGTCCGAGCTAAAAATGTATCTCCTGAATTGCAGGTCACTCCCCAAGCACCGCATAGAAATCGCCATGCTCCTAGAAGTATTCTCTCCAGATGCCCTTTTCCTAACAGAAACTTGGTTAACCACAGAATCTGAACCAGACCTGGTGCAAGCACTTCCTCAAGGGTACCAGATCACACGGAAAGACCGTTCATACAGAAAGGGGGGCAGCCTGGCAATTATTTGTAAAGACCGCTACACCTGCCGATGTTCCTCTGACTTAATCCCAGACTGTGAAAGTCTGTCCTTTTCTATTGATTTCTCCCCCAACTGCAGCTTCTCCGGGATACTTATTTACCGCCCACCCAAAACCTTAAAACAGTTCCACAATATCTTACCCTCCATTGTCGCCATTTTAGCCACAAGCCCATCCAATTACACTTTGGTAGGGGACTTTAACATTCATTTTGACGGTAATTCTGATCACACCGCATCAGAATTGACAGCCAGCCTCTCTGCCCTACAATTAAAGCAACTTGTTTTCTCCGCTACTCATGCCAAAGGTCACCTCCTTGACCCCATCTTTAGTAACTGCACAGACCTCAAGGTAGGTTTCCCCTTCCCTCTCCCGTGGACGGATCACTTTTTGATCCCTCTTACCTGGAACACCCACGATCCCTCTTACCTGGAACACCCACAACCCCCTTCCCTCGAATACAGCCTCACGAAAATCGCGCAACTGGGCGAAACTCCCCCTATATAACTGGATAGCAGCCCTAAAAACCTCTAGACCCACAAAAAATCAGGATTCCATATCAGCTAACGATAATTATAATAACTGGATCTCGAACTCACTGGACTCCACACTCCCTATACGGTGTACTAAGTCCAAACGATATTTAAAAACTGCACCTTGGTACTCCCCTGAACCCCGGGAGAAGAAACGCCAGTGCAAAAAACTGGAAAGGAAGTGGCGACTAGACTACTCCCCCTTAAACAAAACCATCTACAGGGAATCGATAAGGTCATATAAAAATGAGATCAAAACCACACAATCCTCTTTTTACACAGAAAAAATCACTGCAGCCTCATCCAAGCCAAAAGAAATATACCAGCTTGTCAAAAGCCTCACTAAGCTCCCTCAAAACCCGCCACCTACTCATGATATACAATCTCGCTGCAATGATCTGGCAGAATTCGTCTTCCAAAAAATTCAACAAATCTACACCTCCTTCATCGACTCCGACTTCACACCCCTGTCCCTACCGGAACCTGGGCGGCACTCTCCAAACACTCTTGATAACCTTCCACTTCTGGACCTAGAGACGCTCGATCTCATTATGCACCAAGTAAAGTCTGGCTCCCCCTGTGACCCAGCACCCCCACGTACCCTGGTTGCTGCTACCCACAGCATTCTCCCTACCATCCTTGACTTGCTCAATGCCTCCCTATCCTCAGGCATTGTCCCCCCCCCCCCTGGGAATGAGCGATGGTAAGAGCACTCCGCAAACAAGCATTGGAAATGCAATAGGTCTCGCATTAGGAAAGTTTGAGCGATTGGTATTGTAAATGACACTTTTTTTATTTATGTGTTGGTTTTGAAAATAGCTAAATTAATAGCTTTGTCAGTTACAATGTGAATAGTTTTAACTTTCGCAAATGTGACACCTATTTTTTTTTTTTAAATCTCTTTATTAGCATCAGATTGGTCCGTGTAGGCGTACAAGTACACAGTAAACTGTTTACACTGAAGACGTTAGTGAGCAGTATACAAAGGAAGCAAATGGAGGACTAGACCAATGACATTTACCAGTAGTGTAACACAGTCTAAAGTCACATTTTCACTTTTTCCATATCTGAGGGAAAATTGCATTCGCGAAATGATGACACAAAGAGATATAACCTTTTTCAAACAAAACAAAAATGAATGAGCCTTCGTGCTAGAGAGAGCGGCAAGCAACACATCAATTGACAAGGAAGATGGCATTAGTATAGGCGTAGGCAGACGAGGGTGGGTAAAACGACAAAAGTAAGAGTGGGGTGAAGCAACTATTGCAGCCGGGGCAAGGGATGCAAGGAAACAGAGGAGGGAAACATCTCGGCCCCAACCAGCATACAATCTAAAAACAGCTGCTCACGCAGGCCTTCTTCCGAGAGCGTACACTCCAAGCACTGTGGAACGCAATATATAGCGCGCGTCAGGGTAGCCAAAACCACCTAGCCCACCCCTTCTGGGACAATAGAGCTAGCAGCTTGGGAGTGTGCATCCCGTGTAATCTTGCCAAGATACTGTCGATATGGGCCCCAGATGTCGACAGGGCGTGAAGCTGTTGGTATCTGTGTGGAGTATTCCACGCTATTGGTATTGCATTGGGCAAGGCTGCGCATCCAGGACTTGGAATCAGGGATTCGTCTGGACCCCCAAAGTAAAGCAACTTCCCTCTTCGCCAGCAAGAAACCTATGGCAGCAAGCTTACGCGTGGCCCGGGGGAACTCAGCGACATAGCCAAGCAGTGCAATTTCCGGCTTGTGTTGCAATTCACATTCTAAAATGTCGCCCAAGATGTGGTGCACCTGTAGCCAGTAGACGTGTATTTTCGGACAGGTCCATGTGAGATGTGCAAAATCGGCATGTGGAGCTTTGCATTTAGGGCAGTGATGGGGTCTGGTCGGGTCAATTCTGTGGGCCAGCGCCGGTGTGAAGTATAGGCGCCTCAAAAATTTAAAATGTATCAGCTTGTGTCTACTATTGATAGATACCTCTTTAGTGGAGCGGCAACAGGCGTCCCATTGGGTGTCCGTGATGGGGCCACCCAGATCAAGTTCCCATGCCGCACGAACTTTCGCATCCGAAGCAGGAAGTGCCGCTACACAGAGTCCATACAACCTGGAGACCATGTGGGCTCCCGTCTGTGACTGGAGTAGAAAAGTCAGTGCCGTCATTTCATCTGGCGGTAGTGGGAACGAGGGAAACTGTGCTCTAAGCATGGACCTCACCCTAGTCAGGACAAAGGAGTCCATGAACGTCCGGTCCGTAAATCGCGGATCCTCAGATACCGAAAAAACATGGCCGTCCGGGAACAGATCTCCTATCGTGGCGAGCTGGTATTTGGACAACGTTCGGCAGACCACTGCCTCCGCGGTGATGGGGAGCCAGTGTGGGCTCGGCAACGGAAGTGCCGGGGAGTACAGCACGTCCAACTGGAGCAGTCTACGCACCTGCATCCAGGCCCACGATGTAGTGGACACAGTTTGTATGTCAAGTGGGTCTCTGGGTATGCCTTTGGGCAATATCGAGTTGAGGGCAAGTGGTAGTACCAAGTCCGCCTCAGGTCTCAAATATGGGATCCGAGCGTCCGGATGGAACCAAGGGTGTGCATAGGCGCATTGCGCGACTAGGTAATAAATATAAAAGTCTGGCACTCCAAAGCCACCCCGGTCATAAGGCAGTGTCAGGATGCGCCAAAAAACACGAGGATTCTTGTCCCCCCACACTAAACGCAACAACAGAGAGCGCAGCTGGGTGAAAAAGACCCGAGTGAGCGGGATCGGTATGTTGTTAAATAAGTACAAAAAACGGGGAAGTATAATCATTTTAATTATGGCGATACGGCCGGCCATCGAGAGAGGGAGGCGGATCCAACGCGCGAGACTATCCTCTAGAAAGTCTAACGCCTGTCCGTAATTGAGACGAATCATGGATACCGTGTCCAGATGTATGTGGATACCCAGATACTTCACCGAGTCAGTATTCCACTCAAGCGGGAACGGGCAGTCCCAGCGGGCAGTGGAGGGGGTGAGCGGAAAGATGTCAGATTTATGCCAATTAATACGAAGACCGGAGTACTTCCCAAAGCGTTCCACCTCAAGCAGCAAGGGCGACAGGTTGGTCTCCGGAGACCTAACATATAGAATGGTATCATCTGCGTATAGGGAGACGAGTAACGGACCCGTCCGGAACTGGAGCCCGCGGTGCAAGTGGTGCTCCTGAAAGTGCCGTACCAACGGGTCCATGGCCAGAATATACAATAGGGGGGACAGGGGGCATCCCTGTCTGGTTCCCCGGGAGAGAGGGAAGCTATCAGAAAGCGTGCCATTAAGTCGCAGTCTTGCTCTGGGGGCAGTATAAAGCAGCTTGACCGTGGAGACAAACAAGGACGGCATGCCCATCCGGTGCATGACGGATAAGAAAAAGGACCATTCTAAGGAGTCAAATGCCTTCTCGGCGTCCAAAAACACCGCAGCTGCCGGTGTATCCGGGTCTATCCTGTGAAGAATAGAAAACAGCGTCCGCAGATTAAAGGAGGTAGACCTATGGGGGACGAATCCGGACTGGGCTGGCGAAATGATAGATTCCATAAGTAAAGACAGTCGGGTGGCAAGGACTTTCGCCAAAATCTTATAGTCAAGATTCAGTAGGGAAAGGGGCCTGTAGGATCCGCATCTGGTGGGGTCCCGACCCGGTTTGGGAAGTAAAATAATAACTGCCTCCCGCAGCGTGGGCGGCAGAATCCCTGACTCAAGCGCCTCCGCATACACTTCGATCAGGCGAGGCACCAGTTCTTCCTTGTATTCTTTATAAAAATCGGCCGAGAAGCCATCCAGACCCGGCGCCGAGGAGCCCTTTAAAGCATCAGTGGCTTCCACAACGCAGTCTGGTTCGATAGGCATCGCCAGAAATTCCTGCATATGTTTCTCTAGGAACACCATGGAGATTTCGTTAATATAGGGGCCAGGGTCGCGACAGTCAGCCGTCAGGCTCGAGGTGTACAATTTCTTGTAGTAGGATAGGAAGGCATCACAAATGGCAGGGGTGGTCTGATGACGAACTCCCAGATCATCCACCATGTCAGAGATGTATGAAGCCTGGCGGGGGGGACGGAGCAAGTGGGCCAAGAGCTTGCCGGGCCTATCACCTTCACCATATTGCCTAGCTGAGTGTTGTGTGCAGAGATATGTCAGTTCCCTGTCTGCAGCGTCTCTGAACTCTTGTAGGAGTCCAAGTCGTCTCGCCTCCACCCCACCGTCTGTGTTAGTGAGCGTGTCCGCATCCAGTGCAGTAAGCTCCCTCTCAATGCGGGTCAGGGAGGCACGGATGTCGCGCAAAGCCCCTACATGTTTGTTAATGCAAACCCCTCTAATAGTGGCCTTGAAACCCTCCCACAGTGTAGCCCATGTGTCCACCGAGCCCTCATTGAACTCAAAATACTCCTCTATGGCAGTACGAATGTCTTCCTTGAAGACCGGATCAGACAACGCTTTGCCAGGAAAGCGCCATTGCCTCTCATACCCTCCCAGCCTGGGGATCAGCAGGGTCAGCACTATGGGAGAGTGATCGGACAGCGTGCGTGGGAGCGTCGAGTGGTCTCTCACCCAACCGGCCACCCCCGGGGAAAGGAGCCAATAATCTATTCGGGTACTAGTGTTGTGATATCCCGAGTGGTGGGTGTAGGCGGGTGTGCCGGAGTGCAAACGGGCCTCAATGTCAATCAGTGGGTAGTGGGCGCACATATCCGCTAGTACAGCGCGGGAACGGGGCTTGCAATCCGGGGAAGAGGAGGTACTGTCTCTGGTAGGGTTCAGCAGCAGGTTAAAGTCACCTCCCATGATCATCATATCAGTGTCCAGACGCAGCAGAACATCCTGGAGACCCTGGAAGAAAGCAGGGGAGTCCGAATTGGGGCCATATATTCCAACAAAGGTGACCTTGAAGCCCAGAAGCACCCCCGTAACTACAACATACCTGCCCTCTACATCAGAGACACTGTCCGAGAGCACAAAAGGGACGCGCCTATGTATCAAGATCGCCACCCCCCTGGCATATCTGCTATAGCTAGAAAAAAACCTGTGCGTACCCCAGCTTTTTGCAAAGGAGGAAGAGTCAGCGTCCACTAGGTGTGTCTCCTGTAGGAATAAGACATCCACCCCATGTCTCGCTGCGTAGTTTAGAACTTGCCGTCTTTTCCTCGTGTCATTTAAACCCCGGACATTCCAGGACATGGAAGTAAGTCTGGAAGGACCAGACCGCTGCCCTACCTTAGCCATTCAAACGCAATGGAAATATGATAAAACATGAGTGTGCAGAACCGCCGCCCCCACCCGCAGCACAGGCATCATCCAATGTGTAAAATAGTGCGTGCGCACAAACAACAGAACCAAAGCGCAAACAAACCCATCCCAACCACCCACCACCCAGCCACTCCTCAATCCCCAGGAGGCTATTCCCACCCTTACGGAGAGAACCTAAAGCAACAAACAAGAACAGTAGTCCAACAATGTACCTGTAAAATAAAGACAACGTAAGAGAAAAGAACAGTACGGCTCGCGCCATGGGGGTAGGCGACGCTCCGCCATGCGAGAATCAAATCGGGGCAACGTTCAAAGTTAAGCATTTATGGAAAGCGCTGCTAAAGAAAAAAGGAACACAATGAACCGCATGGTCAGATGCACAACACTGAGGTAAATAGCCTTTCCAGGAAAAAATGGGGTGGAGATGAGTCAACCCTGTCCAGTTTCATTGAACAGGTCAGCACTAGCCTGCGAGTCAGTGTGCGGCGGAGACTTTTGTGCTTCCTCTGAGTGTCGAGGCGACCCTCTGTTTTTGTAGGAGCGGCAAAATTTCTGCGCCTCTGCGGGGGAGTCAAAAATGCGGAACCTGCCATCCACGTCCACTCTGAGCCTGGCAGGGTACAGCATTCCATAACGTAACCCCAGTTTGCGCAAAGCAGCCTTGACACCAGTGTACTTCCGGCGCGCATCTTGGACCATGATCGTGAAGTCCGGGTAGAAAGAAAGCACGTCACCCTGCCACCTAACTTCGCCCGCCTCCCTGGCGGCCTTCAGTGCCGCGTCTCTGTCCCTGAAGTTCATGAGCCTGGCTATAATGGGTCGGGGAGGCAGGCCCGGATTAGGCCGGGGCCCCAGTGACCTGTGTGCGCGCTCCACTACGAAGCCAGCTGTAAACGTGTCGCGGCCAAAAAGTTCGATTAGGAGGTGTTCCACAAAGGTGTCAAAGCGTCCGGTAGCTGTCGTCTCCGCCACACCAATTATTCGGATATTATTGCGCCTACTGCGCGCTTCTAAATCTTCGTTCTTAATTGCAACGTCTTTAAGGATCTTCTCCACACGCTCCAACCTTTTCAGCGTCGACGCAGCTCCGTCCTCGATGTCAGAAACTCTGGATTCCGCCAGGTCCAGGCGTCTATCGTGCATTTGGATCGTCGTGCTCATGTCCGCCATTTTCTTGTCAAGGGCATCAAAGCGAGAGTCCAAGGCCTTGAATCCAGCCCGCATCTCACCCAGCATCTCAGCGACCATACCCGCGGTGTCTTTTGCCGCCGCCTGGGCACCGGTGTCCGCCTCAGTCACCGGCGAAACCGGTGCCGTACGGAGGGGCGCTGAACTGAAGGTAAGTCTCTTCTGGGTGGCGTCCTTCTTCACCATGTTGGAAGTAATGGCGGGCAAATCACCAGTGGCACAGGACCCTATAACCACCACGGCAGCCAGATGGGCGAGCACAGCGACAGGGCACCCCGACAACAAGGTGGTCAAGACAGGACTGGAGAATCAGGGGTACCCGCCGGTTCCCAGCGCCAGGGCCAAGTCGCGCCGCCGAGGCCTCAGAATCGCCAAGACAGCCGCACACAGGTCATCAGGAAATTAATCCGGCCGGAGCAATGTGGCAGAGGCCCTGCGCAAGAAGTAGGGCCAGCAGACGGCCGTGGTGATCACTCAGCAGCAGCAGGCAGGGCTGGGGTCCCGCCGTGACAGGTAGCCAATGAGGTCGTAGCGTGGGGACCAGGTAGTCAGATCCTCGTGGCTGCAGCAGCACAGATGGGCTATGTTGCGCCGGTCACGCAACAAGCGTCGGCCTTTTAATGGTGCACAGGCGTCCGACACACGGCCATTCTCAGCAGCAGGAGAGCAGGAGCATGTAGAAGGTCTGGGCCTGCAGGGGGACGGGCGCGGGTCTGGGGTGCACGGAAGCGGTGGGGGCAAAGGTGGTAGGTCCCCACCGAATGCAGCAAAGTGTAGCCGTCCGCAGAGCGCCTAGGAGCCCCCCGGCCACACTCCCCGCCAATCACCCCCCAACCCCCGGAGCCCGCCGCCAGCGCTCCCCGCCTGCCGCCGCACTTCCCGGGCAGTCCCCGAAAATCGAGGCCCCGGCTCCCAAGGCCGGACCAGGCCGCAAGTGCCGGTCCCGCACCGAGGGGCCCGCCTCCACCAACGGACACCACCGGGGCCGAGCAGCGGCCCTGGGAGAGCACAACAGCGGCCCCAAGGCCGAGGGGGACAACAAGGGGTCAATCAGGGAAACTCACCAGTCGCTCCGGCGCTGCAAAGGAACGGCCCACGAGGCATCACCGGCCTCAGCACCCCTCAGCTGTTCCGCCCGTTCTCGCCGTCCCCCGCTCTCCAGACTAGGCAGGCGGCATCAGATGGCGGCAGGGATCATTGGCAGGCAGAAGTCGACCCCAGCGCAGCGCCGGATCTCCTGCGAACGGCCCCGTTTCTCTCTCACCCGGCGGAGCTCTACAGTCAGGCGGCCATTCCGTTCGCCTGCGTAGCCACGCCCCGCAAATGTGACACCTATAGCATTTGTAATGCAATGTGTGTTGTATTTACGTGACTTAGATGTATTGATATTACAAATAACAATGGCTTTTAATTTTGTAAATAATTAATACTTAAATAAAAGTTCTTGTAATTTATAATGGCAATACCTTAAACGTTTGTAAATAACTTTTGTGAAGATTATGTTCAGTGTATTTTATTGTGACGAAAATACAAGAACATGGCATTTGCACCTACACACACACACACACACACACACACACACACACACACACACATATAGATGTGGTGGTGGTGGTGGTGGATCTGGGGGATGTGGTGGTGGTGGATCTGGGGGATATGGTGGTGGTGGATGCGGTGGTGGATGTGGTGGTGGATGTGGTGTTGGTGGATGCGGTGGTGGTGGATGCGGTGGTGGTGGATGCGGTGGTGGTGGATGCGGTGGTGGATGTGGTGGATGTGGTGGTGGTGGATGTGGTGGTGGTGGATGTGGTGGTGGTGGATGTGGTGGTGGTGGATGTGGTGGTGGTGGATGTGGTGGTGGGTGTGGTGGTGGATGCGGTGATGGTGGATGCGGTGGTGGTGGATGCGGTGGTGGTGGATGCGGTGGTGGTGGATGCGGTGGTGGTGGATGCGGTGGTGGTGGATGCGGTGGTGGTGGATGCGGTGGTGGATGCGGTGGTGGTGGATGCGGTGGTGGTGGATGCGGTGGTGGTGGATGCGGTGGTGGTGGATGCGGTGGTGGTGGATGCGGTGGTGGTGGATGCGGTGGTGGTGGATGCGGTGGTGGTGGTGGATGTGGTGGTGGTGGTAGATGTGGTGGTGGTGGTAGATGTGGTGGTGGTGGTGGATGTGGTGGTGGTGGATGCGGTGGATGTCATGGTGGATGTGGAGGTGATGCTGGATGTGGTGGTGGATGTGGTGGTGGATGTGGTGGTGATGGTGGATGTGGTGGTGGATGTGGTGGTGGATGTGGTGGTGGATGTGGTGGTGGATGTGGTGGTGGATGCGGTGGTGGATGCGGTGGATGTGGTGGATGCGGTGGATGTGGTGGATGCGGTGGTGGTGGATGCAGTGGTGGTGGATGGGGTGGTGGTGGATGGGGTGGTGGTGGATGGGGTGGTGGTGGGTGTGGTGAAAGTGTTGGTGGATGTGGTGGTGGATGCGGTGGTGGATGTAGTGGATGTGGTGGTGGTGGTGGATGTGGTGGTGGATGTGGTGGTGGTGGATGTGGTGGTGGTGGATGCAGTGGTGGTGGTGGATGGGGTGTTGGTGGTGGTGAATGCAGTGGTGGTGGTGGATGGGGTGGATGTAGTGGTGGATGGGGTGGTGGATGTGGTGGTGGTGGGTGTGGTGAAAGTGGTGGTGGATGTGGTGGTGTATGTGGTGGTGTATGTGGTGGTGGTGTATGTGGTGGTGTATGTGGTGGTGGTGTATGTGGTGGTGGTGTATGTGGTGGTGGTGGATGCGGTGGTGGTGTATGTGGTGGTGGTGGATGCGGTGAATGTGGCGGTGGATGTCATGGTGGATGTGGAGGTGATGGTGGATGTGGTGGATGTGGTAGATGTGGTGGTGGATGTGGTGGTGGATGTGGTGGTGGATGTGGTGGTGGATGTGGTGGGGATGGTGGATGTGGTGGTGGATGCGGTGGATGTGGTGGTGGATGTGGTGGATGCAGTGGTGGTGGATGGGGTGGTGGTGGATGGGGTGGTGGTGGATGGGGTGGTGGTGGTGGATGGGGTGGTGGTGGATGGGGTGGTGGTGGATGGGGTGGTGGTGGATGGTGTGGTGGGTGTGCTTAAAGTGTTGGTGGATGTGGTGGTGGATGTGGTGGTGGTGGATGCGGTGGTGGTGGATGTGGTGGTGGATGCGGTGGTGGAAGTGGTGGTGGACGTGTTAGATGTGGTGGTGGATGTGGGTGGTGGTGGCTGCAGTGGATGTGGTGGTGGTGGATGCGGTGGTGGTGGTTGATGCTGTGGTGGTGGTGGATGGGGTGTTGGTGGTGGTGAATGCAGTGGTGGTGGTGGATGGGGTGGTGGATGTAGTGGTGGATGGGGTGGTGGATGTGGTGGTGGTGGTGGATGTGGTGGATGTGGTGGTGTATGTGGTGGTGTATGTGGTGGTGGTGTATGTGGTGGTGTATGTGGTGGTGGTGTATGTGGTGGTGGTGGATGCGGTGGTGGATGTGGTGGTGGTGGATGTGGTGTTGGTGGATGCGGTGGTGGTGGATGCGGTGGTGGTGGTGGATGCGGTGGTGGTGGTGGATGCGGTGGTGGTGGATGCGGTGGTGGTGGAAGTGGTGGTGGAAGTGGTGGTGGATGTGGTGGTGGGTGTGGATGTGGTGGTGGATGTGGTGGTGGATGTGGTGGTGGATGTGGTGGTGGATGTGGTGGTGGATGTGGTGGTGGATGTGGTGGTGGATGTGGTGGTGGTGGATGCGGTGGTGGTGGAGGTGGTGGTGGAGGTGGTGGATGTGGTGGTGGATGTGGTGGTGGATGCGGTGGATGTGGATGTGGTGGTGGTGGATGTGGTGGTGGTGGATGTGGTGGTGGTGGATGTGGTGGTGGATGTGGTGGTGGTGGATGTGGTGGTGGTGGATGTGGTGGTGGTGGATGTGGTGGTGGTGGATGTGGTGGATGTGGTGGTGGTGGAAGTGGTGGATGTGGTGGTGGATGTGGTGGTGGGTGTGGTGGTGGGTGTGGATGTGGTGGTGGATGTGGTGGTGGTGGATGTGGTGGTGGTGGATGCGGTGGTGGATGAGGTGGTGGTTTAAGTGTTGGGTGGTGGTGGATGTGGTGGTGGATGCGGTGGATATGGTGGTGGTGGATGCGGTGGATGTGGTGGTGGATGTCATGGTGGATGTGGAGGTGGTGGTGATGGTGGGTGTGGTGGTGGATGCGGTGGATGTGGTGGTGGTGGATGTGGTGGTGGTGGATGCGGTGGTGGTGGATGCGGTGGTGGTGGATGCGGTGGATGTGGTGGATGTGGCGGTGGATGTCATGGTGGATGTGCAGGTGATGGTGGATGTGGTGGTGGATGTGGTGGTGGTGGATGCGGTGGTGATGGTGGATGCAGTGGTGGTGGATGGGGTGGTGGATGTAGTGGTGGTGGGTGTGGTGGATGTGGTGGATGTGGTGGTGGTGGGTGTGGTTAAAGTGTTGGTGGATGTGGTGGTGGATGTGGTGGGGTTATAGGTTGTTTGCATACTGGAGTTATGTTGTCAGTCGAGTTATTAAGAAAGGTGAAGCTAGACACATTTGCACTTTTTTTTTTAATTAAGTGCTTTTAGGAGGAATAAGACGAGTGGGATGGAGGTGTAAAGGCGCAACATTTATTTTGAACATTCTACACAGAAGTCATCAAAAGTCCGTTTGTGAAGGGAACGTTTGCCAGCAGCGAGTTTTCTTTGCACTGACAAACTCATTTTAAACCGGCCTCAAGAGACTAACAAGCTAAGCAGAGCACAGTTCAGGTTTGTTTTAAAGGTATTTGAGTTGTATTAACTATAATGAAAAATCTTGTTTACAGTGACAAAATCCCAAGTGTTGGGAATAATGCTATGAATATAGGACAATCATTTAACAAGTCAGACATAATGAGAAAGGGGCAAGGAGAGGAAAAGGATATACACGGCTGCAGCCTTCCTACCACAAGCTTCTCCCAGCGTGCGCTCTGTAGCAGGCCATGCAGTGAATAATTAGGGGAGGAGATGTGCCGGCCTGAGTCAGAGCGCACGCTGAGAATCTTGTGGGAGGGAGGCTGGGTTGCCTTTGATGTGGTAAGGCAGGCAGGCAGGCAGGCGGCTGGGGAACAGATGGTTTGCGGGAAGAGCGTCGCGAGGGGAGGAGAGTTAAGTATGCTAACCAAAGGCGCACTAAGCCCTCTATGGTAAATGACAAAAGTACAACAAAAGTCTCCGTGTCCACGCAAACCCATGTGATGGGAACCTCCCTGTAACTGGTTTGTGTAAGAAGCTCTCAACTGCGTGAAGAACACGGTTATTTAAGATGCGTAAATGTGCATGTAATCATTAAAACTCAAAATGAGTATCTACCTTCCACTGTGTTGAGCAAAAGGCGTAATCAAACGATGTAAATTCCACATTAATGGAAGTCGTGTATGTAGTATATGTCTATTCTCCTTATTACAGTGTACAAATCATAATAGTTTCAGTGAGTACAAAACACTATGTCTCAAACGCTCTTATGCCGAGTGCAATTAACCAACCGTACCTTAATAATTGCTGCTTCCATTGATAATGAGAACCGGTTTGGTGAAAACAAAAGAAATAAATCTGTGGGCAAGAAACTTGTGAGTGAGAGGTGTGGGAGGAGTGCGGCTCGGCTGAGCCAGAGCGCGTGAGAGGTGTGGGAGGAGTGCGGCTCGGCTGAGCCAGAGCGCACGCTGGGGGAAGCTTGTGGGGCGGAGCTGCTGGGGAACAGATGGCAGATGGCTGGCGATTTGATGCTGTGCACGAGCATTTCATGGGCACAGCACCAAATCGCCAGCTAGTTAAACCTCTGTTTAAGCCCCTTTATATCGAGCTCCCGCTCTCAATGCGCATGCGCATTGAGATAGGTCGCTCGACCTAAAAACCAAACCTGGACCCCAACAACCCCAGTCACTATCGCCCAATCTCCCTGCTTCCTTGGATGAGCAAAATCCTTGAGAAACAAGTCAATAAGCATTTGACTGACTTCCTCGAGATTACCATCTGCTCGACCCCTCCCAGAAAGATTTCCGCCCCAAGAATGGGACTGAAACCGCCCTGGTTGCAGTAACGGAAGAAGCCAGGGGGATTTTGGATCGGGGGGGGGATCAGTGGCAGTCATCCTCCTTGATCTAAGTGCCGCTTTCGATACAGTGAACCATAGAATTCTACTGCATCGACTCCTCAGTCTGGGAGTTTCAGGGACAGCAATAACCTGGCTCAATTCCTTTTTGGGCGACCGATCATTCCAGGTCTTTGAAGGGGACACCATCTCCCTTAGCAAACCCCTGGGCTGTGGGGTGCCGCAGGGCTCGTCTTTGAGCCCTACGTTATTTAACGTGTATATGAGCCCACTAGCTGCGATTGTCCCTCCGTTCGGTATAAAGAACATTACATACGCCGACGACACTCAGCCAGTGGTTTCCTTCAATCAGCCAGACAGCCAACTAGCACAGTTCAACCTGAGGGGCTGCCTAGAAGAAGTCGACAACTGGATGACCTCTTCATGTCTCAAACTGAATGGAGACAAAACGGAGCTGATGCTCCTCTGTAGCCCCGTCTCCCCCACGATCAATTCAATCTGGCCCGCCTGCCTTGGCCTTCCCCCCACACCCAAAGACACTATAAAAAGCCTTGGCGTCTGGCTGGACAAATCTTTCAGCTTCAACAGTCAGGCAGCCAAACTATCAGCTACTTGCTTCGGCCTTCTCAGACTTCTTAGAAAGATTCTTCCCCTCCTGCCTTTCGGGGCAAGACAGATCGTGGTCCAAGGTCTAATCCACTCTCGCCTCGATTTTGGTAATGCCCTCTACCTAGGAGCCCATGAATATACCCTACGAAAGCTCCAGATAATTCAAAACTGTGCCGCCCGAACTCGGCTTCTGCTCCCCCGCCGTCTCTCAGCAAAACCCAGCCTAAGAAGTCTTCATTGGCTTCCTGTTAGGGAAAGAATCAATTTTAAGACTCTCTGCATCTCCCATCAAGCATTTTGGAAAACGGGTGCGGTCATTAACCACTCCTTAATCACCCCCTACCACCCTACCAAACAGCTCCGCTCTGCCCATGCCTTCCTCGCCACAGTCCCCACGATTAAGAGATCAAGATGTGGGGGCTGGTCGTTCTCTTACAACGCGGCTAAACTGTGGAACTCCCTCCCCCTTTACCTGAGATCCGAACCTAACCTACTTTCATTTCGCAATCATTTAAAAACCTTTCTTTTTAAGAAATCTGACTAACTCCCGCTGTTAGCAGTCTCACCAGAAAGCACCTTTCTTTCTAACGCTAGGACGCCCCAGGACAGCTACCGCGCTCTATAAATCTTCTTTTCATGTCATTGTGTTTCACTACATGCAACTTGCCTTCCCCCTCCCTGATCGCCTTTTATTTTGGGGAGAGGTAATTTCTTCCAGACACACGGCCAATACAGGTTGGTAGTGAAGCTCCATATCCCTTTCAAAAGGCTTGAAAGCCAAGACCAGACCTCCGCGCATTGGGGCCACGCCTATAAAAGGCTCTGCTGTGTCAATTTCACATGGCCGCCATGGCGTATGATGACGCCACCTAGCGGCACACAGAAGGTGTTGCTTGACAAGTCACTGGACCAAGCCTGGCTCCTGGTAATATTTTCAAGGTGGGGAATCTGAAGTTAGGAGTATCCATTAGACTAATGGTTACTTCAGACCAGAGTGCAGATGTTCTGAGATAACATAGCTCCAACTACAATCTGGCTCGACCTTCAAATATTTTTCTTAGATATATAAAACATGTTTTCAAACAATTACTTTTGCAAAGCTTCTTAGGAGTAGATTTCAAATAAATGCCCGTGGTGATTTAAAGGAAAACATTTTTTAAAAGCTGTAGTGTAGAGTACAAGTGATTTGAATGCGGGTGGTAAACCCACCACAGACACAAGGCACAAAAAAAGAGAATCATAAAACACAAACTATAAAAAAAAAAAAAAACACTAAAAAAAACACTGTACCCCATTTTTTCAGAACAAAGTAAGAAACCAAGTGAGTGTAATAGTATTATGAATTTGGGTTCAGTACTCTAATTACATTTTAGGGATCAGTCCCTGAATACAAACAGAAGGCAATTTGAATTGCTTAACACTTGTTACTGCAGATCCCAATATCTCCTTGTATTTTACAATATCTTTATGTCTTACTGGTCTTAATATCACTTTATCCCTTGTCCCCTGGCAGCAAAATTTTCCTTAGCACTGTTTTTGTTCTATTCCATTTGTTAGTCGAGGCATTCGATTTGTTTGTTACTTTCCGATGTAATACCAGTTTGAATAGTCATTCTTACCTGCCTCTCTGGTGCGAGGACTCCTATAAATTATACGGCTTCTTTGTTCATGGCCAACCTGGGCTTATTTCAATTTTTTTTTTTTTACTGAAATTATTGTAAATTGACCACTTTTCACTTAACTTCATTTTCTTGTGCTAATAAGTGTCACAAAAGTGTCTACAGTTCTATTACTACTACGGCCAGCACTGTGCATATTAAGAATTGAGCCACAGGAATGGACACTACTAGGCTGTAATTTCACAGTATTCCTGTGATACTTTCACTTCAGCTGCAATATAGGTCCAAATATCTCAGAACATAAAAGAACTATGTTTCAGTTCAGGCTAAGAAAGCAACTAAACAGGATCTTCATCCGCAGGGGAATTTTAGCAACTTAAGAAATTAGGACATTATGGATATTTTGAGGGGGCGTGTTGGAGGCAAATTGAAAAAGACTCACCGCATGATAGGGCATGTGCAATATGCTTGCTAGCAAGAGTATAGTGCAACATCTTTTTTCACTCTGTCTTCTATTATAGACATGGCTTACAGTACGTAACGTATTATTTTACTGAATTGTCGAACTAAATGTTTCCATGATATGTCCTCTACGGTAACAAATATAACACTTAAGATGCCTTTTTCTTGAGGTTCGAGACCTGCTAAAAGGTTCCTTTATCACACTCACTTTCTGATAGTTATGTGGTACTGCAACACATAATTATGAGACAAAATGTTGCATTAAGCAAAGCCCATACATGGTCATTCCATTGGTACCTTGTCTGCTTCCAGGTGAACATAAATTACGTAAATATTTCTTAAAGGGGGCATCCAGTGTAAATAGAGAGAAAAAACACATTCTCTTTACCCAATCCTATATCTCAAACAATCACCAACAAACCGCATTCTTCGATGTTGCTTTGTTGGATGACGTCAGCAGGGTTCGGCGGCGTACTGCAAAACGTGCTCGAACGCTGCTCCAATTTTGGAAAGAGTTGAAGACTTCCATCTTTAAAGAGCACGACATCACAATGCATTAACCATCTTCAACCCATTCCTCCCATCGCCTTTCCCGTTGACTCTATGCAAGTCTTTCAACATGTATAGTGCTCCACTGCCTCTCGGCTAGGTATGCTATAGAAATAACAACCATACCTGCAATTCAGTGAGTCGGCCCTTTAAAAGGTAAATATAGATTCACAAGTTAAGGTACTACCTTATCTCTCAAACCAGCTGCTCTCATTCAACCTTAACTCTCACCCTGCCTTTTCTTGGGATAGGGTGACCTCAGAGACGAGTAAGTGACCGAGCGAGTATGTTAAACGTGTAAGAGTTTGTATGATTCTAAATGAAAAAAGAGAGGTTTACTTTGTACCACAGCACCTGCTTGTTTCTGAAAAGTGCCGGTACTCTCTAATTAAAAGTATTACGCCCTTCTTAGGAAGTGCAGGTACTCGCCCTCTCAAAATAAAAAAAGTGCTGGTACTCTGACCGGCCCATTTAAAGCACTGTCTCCACGTAGCTGGGGTAACACTGAATTGAAATGTTGATTGTGCAGTTGCTTCTTTGTGTTAGAGGTATATACCAACATGCTCCTTACATGCCAGAACTTTGTGTATTGTGTTCTTGCCCATTTTTGTCATAGAAAGGTGAATCGCATCCATGCTTAATCATTCAATATGTACTTCCTGCTATTGAACCATGCGTACTATGCTACTGCGCCTATAAAATCATGTTTGACATTGAAAGGGGAGCATGGCCAGGAGGAGCCGGAGCTATAATAGCACCGTAACATGTGAAATTCATGCCTTTTGACTTTTTTAGGGTACAGCTACTACTAACACCCCTCCCCTGGCAAACTTGGCTTCCCTTAAACTTATGTTTTGGGGAGCAAATATCTGTTCCTGTTTTAACTGAATGGTGGTTATAATGGCCGAGTTTACAGAAACCTAATATACATTGCTCAGTAACTGAGCAATGTATATTTTTGAAGCCTGCACAGTGTAATGTAATGTGTTTAGGGATGTGAACTTTAAGTTTTATTTGTTGTTAGAGAACACTGAAATATGTTTAGTTTCACAAACAACACAACTTATGGAGTGTGAGTGTGTTTACATTAGAGGGGACACTGTTTTGTGGAATGTCCGTGACCGTTGCATTTGTTATTTGAGCCCAACAGAATAGATGGGTGTGGTGATTGAGATGACTCTTTGTCCATGCAGACTTTCGTCTGTGTTTGACATAATATTCACGGCCACTGATGTTTGCACACATTTGATGCAACTGATAAACCCGTGAACTGTTCTAATTTCTATCGTTCACAAAAAGATTATGATTTTTGTTAACATTAACAGACATACGTCCAGTGGGCACTTATGTTTGGCATGAAAAATAAATAATAGCTTACAAAAAAACAACAGATAAAAGAGACACAGAATAAAGGAGGTGCCGAATTGCAGGCACAATATGACATACTTTAGTGTCACGGTTTGAGTTGCTTGCAACAGAAGTAACCTATTGCGGTTTCCATGTTATTTGGAAAATGACCCGATTTTGGCACACATTACAATTTTTGGCCTTCTGGAATGATCTGCACTATAGTTCCCACACTGTAGGGTTACATTTCGAATGTCTTATTTCATAGATTTTGCTCAATTTGGTCGTTAAAGTCATTAACATGAAAAGCAGACTTTCTCATGTGTGAAGGGCCACCCATATGCAGACGTTCAACTACAGCTTTCCAGATATATACATGTTATTGGTGTTCCCACATAAAAGCAGCCTGGATATAAAACTACAGGACCCACATCGGTAACTTTTGTGGATGTGGCATCTTTAAATCAATACCAGATGTATGAGCAATTGTGCCTCGTGTCTAGGTATGACATTAGTCGGAGTAACTTACAACGTCTATCCACTAGGGGTCAGACCTACGCCACTCAACTCTGACAAATACTAAAGAAAAAGTACATGGGCGACTGTCGTGCAATGCACTTACTTATAAGGTGTCTTAGGCATCTCATTATAGGATAAATACGCTTTATTATTTGTACATTCAAATATTGTCACTTCATGTTTTAATATAAAAATCTCCCCACCCGCCCCAAGAGGTTCGTAAAAAAATATGTGTTTCCACTTTCACATCAGCATTGTTTCATTGAAATGTTCATGGAAGCATTCAGGCAGTGAGTGCGTGAGCTGAGGGGTACATCTGGTCTCCCCGGGTTACCTCACAGTGTCAAAGACGGGAGAAGGGGGCAAGAGAATTGACAATTGAGGGACCTTGGAGGTCACACAACTAGGTCAAGGTTCGGGTGAGTCAGCAAGTTCAGGGGAACAGGGGGACATTGGAAGTTGGACCGCAAGGGCAGATTTCGGGGTGAGGTAAAGTTGCAGAGAATTGTCGGCTCTAGGGGGTCACACTACAAGATGAACGTTAATGGTGGGTTCAGCAAGATCAGGGAAAAGAGACAAGGAGGAGACACATAGCAAGACCAAGGTTCAGCTGCAGGTCAGAAAGGTCCGGGAATTGTGGGGCTTTTAAGATCGCAGTGCCAGATCAAAGGTAGGAGTGAGCGCTGGATAGTAAGAGGAATTGACAGGCATTGCAGTTCTGACGTCAAGGTTGATGTGAGGATTGCAAGGTCACGATACATGAGGGCGGTGGATAGTCCACGAGAAGGGTGAGGGGCTGCAAGTTCACAGGAACAGACAGCAAGGTCACGGTTCAGGCGGAGGGCAGCAATGCCAATAGAACGGAGGGGCCGTGAGGCTAGACGGGTCTTAAAAGCCATCAAGGCCGCCTATGCCAATGGTTAGCGGATAGAGCAGAAAAACAAGCAGATGCATTCGAGGTTAGGCAGCCAGGTCAAGCAGTGGAGGGCAGGCAAAGTGGGGGGGGGGGGGTGGAATCAACAGAGACTGTGGCATCATGGGAATTGGGACGAAATGGACAGATACAAATTTGGGTGAGGATGGACATAGGTGGCACAGACAAAGAGCTCAACAACAATGAAAGGGGCGTGGGTTTAGACTGCATTGAATACGTTTTGTAAGTGATGTAAATGATTCTAGCAGAGACGAAGGATGGCGCATGGGAGGTCAAGCTGTGGGATATTAAGACTTTGAGTGATGGAAGAGCAGAGAGTTCAGGCAGTGTGAGAGGGAGGGGAATAGGACGCATGTCAAGATGTTGCGGGAGAATTAGGAATGGTAGGTATGGAGGGCACCACAGGTACATCACTAAAGTCGGAGGTCAAAGAGCGTGGAGAAGCAGGAAAAAGTTGGGGATGGTGAAAACAGATGAAGCCGGAGGAAGGTGCATTGGTCACTTCGTCTTCATTTTAAGTTTTGGCATAGCGTATTCCTGGACAATGTTTATGCCATGCCGGTTTGCATTTAAAAACATGGAGTATATTATAGGATAAAAAGTTTTAAAAAATGATTCACAGTTTACACCGATTGATAAAATCCTCAGTCTAAAACTTCATTTGAGGTTGGCCAACAGTGCTGTAGTGCCTCCAGATGCCACAAGTCATGGTGTCTTGACCGACCAGCACAGACCTGCGGGGCATCGAGGGCTGGTGGCACACAGTGCTTGGCACCTTCTCCTTGGAGGAAAGGATCATTCATTGATTTGTGCATCTTCATATAACCTGCTACGGCTGTCCCGACAGCCGTTTTTTAAAAGTCTTCACAGAAGGCCAGAAATTGCCCTACACGCTCTGATCTCCAGCCCCGGGCCCGAATTCTGTTCTCAATGTTAAATTAATAGTCTTCGATTATACGAAGAGTACCCATGCAGTGATGCTCCAGGAGAGCCTGGTGCCATTCAAGGTGAAAGAGAAGGCCAATAGTCAAGGCACTGAAACACCGCAGGACCTCAGAGAGTTGAGAACCTGCAACGCATTATTGTTCAAAGTGCTAGCCCTAAATCGTCTCAACTCCAGAAGACGGATAAGGGATTTTTGGCCACAAGTGTTACAGGAAAAAAAAAAATACGACGCAATGTAGGCAATGCTAGGTCTCTTCGTCCCACAGGCAGAGCTGTTTCTGAGGCACAAAGTAGCTGAAGCTGTATGCCTTTTGGCAGCTGCGAATTCCACATTTGTAGGTTGAGGCTTTGCCGGCTGCATCTCGATTCTTGCAATATTTCAGCATGCAGGGGTACCACTCTATGCTGAGCGTGTAGGTGCAGAGGCAGGGCTTCCACAGGTCTGTGCACAGCTTGCATCGCTCCAGTTCGGGAATGTCCACAGATGAAGGTAGAAGCTCAAACATAGAGCCGTCCATCCCTATTTAGACAGAAAACAAGAAAACAACATTGTTCATCTGACGAATTTAGCTACAGAAGAGAACTAGAGAGCGAGTCACACAAATGCCTGGGAAAGAAAACAAAAACAGAACCTCAAGCATAAACAGAGTTAAATTATAGGGGATATGCTAAATCCTAGATGGAACTCACTACCTCCACATAACATATAACCTGGAACAGAAAGCCAGCCGGATCTGGAGGGAAGTGCAAAACCTTATTTGGAACCATGCAACCCTAGAATAAAGAATTGGCCCCAAACATACCCAACCATCATTAGAAAGGATCAACAACCCTCAAAAACACAACCATTCTTTCCAAGAAGGCAGCAATGATTCTCCATCACAGTCATCAATCAATAAAGGGAAACAAAGGGTCTGAAATGGAACCAGCAACAGAAGAAATCTGAGCATCTCCAAAAATCCACCCACAAGAATCACAAACACAGCCAACCAACCCAACAGGAAACTATTGACTACAAACACAGCAATTCATCCTCAAGGAAAACTAGAACCATAAACATAACCCTTCACTTCTAGAAGAAAGCAAGGGTCCTCAAACACGGCCATCGGAGGGAAACTGCAGCACACCTCAACTCTGTAGGAACATGCAGAATTACAAACATGACCAGTCGCACAATAAAGAAATTAACTGAAAACAGCACTCCCCCTTTAGAAGGCTGCAATGAATCGCAAACAGTTATTCACCCCATAAAGAAACATGATGCCCAAAGAAAAAGTTACTTACCTTCAGTAACAGAACCCTCACCCTTTTGAATACGCGTCCCACACTTCAGTTTGATCTAGAGAACTTTTTCCCAGCAAGAACTCTCCAGCACTGCCAGGTGATCCGTTCTGGGCCCACCTACAACTCCATTTCCAGACCTTATATCATCAGATGATCGGTTGAAATCACCAATCTGCTGTTAGTTCCGATATTTTTGTGTGCCCTCTCAAGGGATGCGGAGAGGAACCAAAATAGCCATGACCGCGTCAAATACAAGACATTAAATGTTTGCAAATTTTGACATTGTATTAATCTTGGTACCAGGAGGAGCAGGGCAGCGTGGAATCCACAGGAAGATTACGCATCCACCAGAATTATCATTACCAAAGATAAGTAACTTTTTCTTCGGATGGATACATCTTCCTGCAGATTCCTCAGCTCATGAACGAGTCCCAAACAATACCTCTGTAGAAGGTGGAAATGGGTAGTGCCGGCTAACCAAGGAAATCATGCAACATAGCTCAGGCAAACTTCCCCTCACTCTGAGCCCGTGACGTGGAGCAGTAGTGCTTTGCAGAGGTGTGCAGGATCAAACATGTACTGCCATGCAAACATCTGCAACTCGAATGCCTCTGTTAAGCAGCCATGGCCCTTGTAAAAAGAGCACAAATGCCCTCCGGAAAGTTTTTTGGGCCAGGGCACAGCATATCTTGCGACATACGATGATACAACATGAAATAGTGCGTTTAGTCACAGCCTTGCCCATATAAGCTCTAGTGAAGCCCACAAAAAGGTCATCAACTCTGTTCTGTCACTTTGAGATATAAGCAGTACAACACCACACACTTGGGATAATAATGCAGCCTAAGGAGACCCTTATCCTACTTGCTGAATGTGTAGGAGGAAAGAAAGATGGAAGTGTAACTGGCTGGTCTATATGAAAATACAGCAACTACTTTGGGTAAGAATTATGGGCAGATGTGAAAAAAAAAACTTACACCTGGGTATGAAACTGAAGGGTAACAGAGCGAAGGGCCCGATATCCTCCAACTCCAAGAGAAAAAAAAAATCATCCCAACAGCAGAACTCTTAAAAATAAAAAGCTGAACTGTGCATTCGCTTAACCCGTTCAGCGCGGCGCGAATTTTTGCGCTGTGCTGAACGTTCTTAAAAACGGGTGTGGTCATGACGGAACGGTTCCGTCATGAGCACAGCTCAACCGACGCTCATGACGGACCCGTTCCGTCATGAGCATGGAAGGGGTTAAATTGAGATGCTATCAAGAAAGTCAAAGCAAGATTAAAATCACAAAAGTGAAAGGGAACAATTAAAGCACATCTTTCAGAAAGCATACCATTAGTAGTGTTTTAAACAGGGAAGGTTGGCCAGGAAGATGTAAGCACAGAAGGAGCTCTCAAGTAGCTTTTAACGTTAGACACTACATGAAAAAGAAAAAAACAATGCAAATCAAGACATCAGGCAGATATGTAACAAGCATTTGCAATGCAATAGGTCTCGCATTTACGACAGTTTAAGCTATTGGCAATGCAATAGCTTAAACTCTCACAAATGCACTGCAAATATTTGGTTTTACTAGCGCCCATGAGGCGCTTTCACATTTATGAAGGTCGCGCCCCTTTCTTTAGACAAGCCGCGTCTAAAGAAAGGGGCATGTTCGACATTAAAGTGAAACCGCGGCATGGGGGCTTTGACAAAAAAAGCATCTGTTTGGCAGGTTGACAAACAGCTGTTTTTTTCTGGTAAAAGTGCCCATGCCGCACTTTCACTTTAATGTGGGCCGCACACCTTTCTTTAGTCACAGTTTGTGTAAAGAAAGAGGCTCGGCCTCTATATATGTGAAAGTGCTGCATGGGCGCTAATAAACATAATTAAAAAGGAAATAAATATGTAAGTGTAGCCACTATACTGAAAGCGGGCGCCATGGACTGATCTGGGAGAGGAAGAATATTGAGCTGCCCGTCTGCCATTGTTTAAGTTAAAAAGCTGCGTGCGCACCCCGATGCTTTCAACACATGGGGGAGATAGATGATATAGGATTGCCTACCTTTTAATGAAAGAAGCAGCCAGGATGCAGGTTTGGGGGAAGACACGAGTTCTGCCGTAGTTGGGGGCATGGCAGATGGAGTGTTTATTGTGACGCCCGCCGTGCCAAGTAGCTGCTGGGCCAGCATGGCTGTGAGACAGCCTCGGCTTCCCTGATTAGAGAGGCGTCCTAGTGTGTGTTTTGGGGCTCCTCCTCAGCTGGGGCAAGGGACCGGACCCACCATCCTGCTTACACTAACAAGAATACTGAGTGGGGTGGGGAGGGCCCTTAATGCGAAGCGGGAAGGGAGGAAGAAAAAGAGCTTGAATGAGCAAACTGGGGAGTGCAAAACAAAAGAAAGTCGGCACCGCTTTACGCCCGGGTGATACTCCATGCATAATATGAAAGAGGAGTTGAAAAGTGACCCCATTGCAGGAAAGCATGTTGTGCCTGCAATGGGAGAAACTATTAAAGAAAATAGTGCTTACCGAGTAAATAACTGTACCGTGTAACAACTGAAGTAACAAAGGAAGAGAGAAGTAATAACAAGCATTGGCCGCACGCAAGATGGGGAGAAGCGGGAGTTCTGTGCGCGCTCGGCCACTCTCAGTCTCCGTCAGCCTGTTTATCAGCGCCGCGCGCCTCTCTGCAGACTCCCCCTGCATTCCAGAGAGGCGCGCGACGCGATCCGGTCTACAATGCAATGCCGTGCAGACAAGACCTGGCCGCGCGCACAACGTTATCCTATGGGGAAACGCTGCGCGCAGCCAGGTCTTGCCTCCCTTCGTCGGTCTCAGACTGCTGAGACGACGGCTATAGTTCTCGCTTGCGAGAACGCGCTTTCAGCGCGTTCGTCGTAGGCGAGACCTAAAAAGGATAAATGCCTTCGGACTCACACCACTGGAATACATTTGTTTTAGAGGCCTGCAGATATGGATTTAGTAGCAGGTTTCCTGGCCTCTAAAGTGACATCTATGATGTCATCAGGAAGACAATATAATTCTAGATGAAACCGCTCAATCTTGTGTTCAGCTGAACCATTTGGGGTTTGGATAGGGGGAGAGAGGTGCAAGAGCGGGTCCACTCTATGGTTCATGGGAAGAGGAGACTGAATGCTGAATGCTAACACGCCGGCATACCAGGTCCTCCTCGCCTAGTCTGAAGCAAGAACAATCTGTGCCCATTGCTCCCACTATTTGTGAAAAAAATATGGACAGAAGTGGAAACTGCAGAAATGTGTACAGCTGGCCTGACACCAGCTGATGCTCTCCCTCAGGAATGCATCCGGCAAGAAGTGTATGGCATATAATTGAGGACACTTCCTATTCTAAACTGTCATAAAAAGATCCATGAAGTGAAACCCCAATGAGAAGATTATTTCTTGTTACTTTTAATGCTGCTCCACCACAGACAGTGAGTTTGTGGAAAGCCGAGGAGAACTTTGATACATTTCTTGCGTATTCATTCACCAAATCTGGATGTCTATTGCACGAGTAGACTGAATGAGCTAAAGGGTCCTTGGACTCATTGGTCTCCCAAGTTTAAGGACATACACACGCTACAAGTGAATTGACTGCGGTTTATAGGGAAGATTCCCTCGAGATGCTCAAATGTGACGTATTCAGTGGTCATTAGCATTTTTGTTTTTTGTTTGCTCCAAAATCGCTCTGTCCTGATGATGACCCAATAAACTGTAAGGGTCAAAATGCAGTTGATGCATCATAGCAACACAAGGAGATAACATAACATGTGTATTTGTAAAGCGCATGTTCACCCAGAGGTCTCTTGGCGTTGAATAACATATGTTCATTGTTATCCAACTCAATGGTACTCATTTTATCGGCCTCAGATGTATGAAAAGCTGAATGGACCCGCCGGGATTTGAATCTGTGACCATGAGGTCGAACACAGGCCCCTGCAATGGACACATTAGTCCACTGAGCCACCAGCTGAAACTTTTCAGACACTCACCCCCAGTCACAGATCTGGGTTGAATCCAGCATCGTTCTTTACCTCACTTCGCCACCCCAGTTCAAACCCAGCCATATGCAGATCAGTCTGACCCTGTGCCTCATGGGAACAGTTCAGCGCGAACTGAGAAGCCAGGTCTTCCTTGGACCAGAAATAAGCATCCTGGGACCGGTTTCAGGGTGACATTGGCAAATTGGGAAGAAACATTGGTTGTAATAGGTCACAGTTTTTATGTGGGCCACTTAATTTAAATTCAGACCTTTCGGCGTTGTCACTATTTTTTTTTGTTTACACTGTATATGTTTGTTTAGTACAATATAGGGAGTCCAAATTATTTCTATAATGTACTGTGATAATATTTTTGTGACAAATTAATATCTAATAATAATTTCAATTAGTCTCATATTTGTTGTTGTTGTGGACACTGGTTTATTCGTAGTGCAATATCTGTGGTACAATTTATTCTGCAACCGTTGTGGCTTTTAGATATATAAACTTTCAGAGAGTAGCTCTCATTCGTGGGCTTCCGGGGAGTGTTGACGGATATCAACTATTCCCACATAGAGGGAGCCTGCGAGACTCCTGTGAAGGCCATCAATCACTGTGCCCATGCCTAAAGGCGAATCACCTTTCAAGATAGTGTTCGTTACCCAATATTGCTTTATTTGTTTGACTCATGTGAAGGCAGCCAGTCACTATGTCCGTTTGTTGATGTAATGGCTTGCCCTGGTGCTGTCTGACCAAATCTGAAAGGCTGCCCCCTTAGATGGAAGGGAGAAAGACATTCAAAGGAAGACTACTCACACACAGCTTGATCATATTTGTAGACGGAAACTGCTCCGACCTGGACCAAAGTTTATACATCATCAAATCACCCAGGTGATCACCCAAGGTCCAACGAGCAGACATCTGTGCCCATGCTAGCCTGAGTCTACAGAGGGTTGAATGGATGACTTCCATGGTCCATTAACCAGTGCGTATCCTGATGAACTGACTGGAAGATCAGCACTGGGGCGGAAACCAATTTGGTGCTGCAGTCACTGTCTTCCCCGACACCACTGGATGGCCCTCATTTGCCATCTGGTGTGAGACACCAAGAGGGTACATAGGGCCATGAGGCCAAGCAGGCCCAAGACGTGCGGGATCTGGATTTGAGCTGGATTCTGGCACATCAAAATCTTTGCTTGAATATTCACAAACCTCTAAAAAGGGGGAAAACGCCTTAATAAGAGTTGTGTCAAATAACTCACTAATAAAGTTCAACAACTGTGTGGGAGTACGGCAAGATCTCTGGGTGTTAATAGTAAAGCCAAGGTAAAAAAAGAAGAGCAGGCTTCTACTGGAGATACCCCTAGGCCAGAGTCAAGGACTCTGACTTGAGCAGCTACTTGCTCAGGTACAGAAATGCATGCCCTCCCCACACATGCATCTTACTTGCAAAGACTGCCGGCACCTTCATCAAGATGTGTGGGTTTGCTGTCAGTCTGGGTGAGAGGACGAAAAACTGAAAGTGTTGTGATCTCACCCTGAACCTCAAACAGACACATGGAAGGGAAGATCTGGAAGATAAAAGTGGCCATTTTGGTGTCTAGGAACATTAAGCAATCTCCCAAGTTCAAGGTCAGCAGATTCTAAATCAAGGACAGCATCTTGAACTTTTTCTTCTGGAGGAAGAGGTTGAAAAGGCAGAGATTGAGGACAGTCCTCCGACACCTGTCCTTTATGAGAACATGAAGTGAAGGGAGTAAAGCGTTCTCTAACACACGGTCAGAAGGGTAATACATTTCCTAATTTGTTTTCAAGGCCAAAAGTATTTTGCAAGCCCAAGTAGATACAACTTTCAGTACTATAAAGGGGAGAGGAGTGATCAGCTGTCCTCCGCATGTCCACTGTCCTAATCCTCCATTGTCAAGGAGTTTGAATCAAAAATCTACTCCAAATGGGACAAGTTTTGAGATGTGGCCATAATATGGTTCATAGTTAAAATTAGCTTCCACCTTCTCCTTTGTCGCAGGTGAAAATTTCTCCCAAAGTCTCCTTGTCCATTGTTGTCAAGATCGTCAACTTTAAAATTGGCAACAAAGAATGATCAGAGCACATGGGGAAATCACCTAGGCCAGTTTTGCCCTCATCTTAGATGCCAGGGACAAAGCCAATGCCCATGAAGGCGCATTAACAAGAGGCATCGGAGTCAAAGGCACCAGGGTCACCAAGCCCACTACAATTGCCCGCACCTTGAGGAATAGCCCAGAGCAGTGCTTCCCAAACTTTAGAACCACGACCCAATTTTTAGAACACCAAGCGTTCACGAAACGAGGCAGGTGATTTGGTAATGTAACAAAAGCATTAAACAGTAGCACACTGTGATTTACAGGCAGCATATTTACCACTGAAATGGCCACTAAATTTGCACAGAAGTACAGTTTTACTTATAAAACAATCAGTAAATATATATATAAGTTGTGCATCACCCAATAAAGTGCCTTGCTTTTTTTTTATTCTGTTAAAATCTGTTTCCATCACACTTCAGACTCACTAACAAGGGAAATCAACTTACCTGCAAATTAGTGGTACTTTGGCGGGTGGGGTGTTAAGTGAGGGTAAAAACCAGGGTATCTGGTCCAGTATATAAATGAAAGAGGGTGTAAATAGGGGTGGGGGGCTTAGGGGCTTCTGTTGGACTTCTAACAATAAATCAAGGGCTAGAATGACAATTATTGTATGTAAGAAGTGCGAAATGTTTGCACACCTATAAAGATGTTTGCTCTCCAATTGCGGTCAATCTATTTAGAATGGGTGTGGTCTGAAGAAGCGGTTCTTAACCTTTTGACTTCTGTGGACTGCCACACCGCATCACTAGTAAAATCTGGGGACCCCAGCCTACGTAATTCCTATGATTTGAAACTCAAAGGATACAAAGAAATACAGAAATTATTAAATGTTTTATTTACTCACAAGCAAAGGGAACCCAGAGAGCAAACTTTTAATTTTAATGGAAAGGTTAGAGCTTTTTAATATGTGGTTTTATTTCTAAAAGACAAAGTAATATGCTATGCTCTAGTATATAACTGCCTTTTTTGCTCCTAAAGCATGACCTATTTTTGTCGGCACACACCGGTCACCAATGTCCATACCAGATTCTGTTTGCTGTACTTGTGCTGCTCCACAAATCAAGGTAGATAAATAAACAGTATCCCAACAGGTAATAGTATATGACAAATAAGCATGTATGCAGCAAGCATTACAATAACTGAAATAAGGAGGCCACTATTCAGTTGATTTAAGATTGTTAATCATCTTATATTTTTTAGGAAAGATTTTTCATGGTCGGGCATATACAGTTAAAGCAGCACTGTATAGAAAAAATTGTGTGACAACCAAAATGCACTTGGTGCTCAAGAATGTGTACGTGAAGAACGTGGCGACGCAAGTGATAGGGTGAACAGCGTGGACGGCGCACAGTGAACAGTAGTGCAAATAATATACAGTGGGTGGCTCAAGTATGGTGACAGAGTGACATCACTGTATTAGGTAATTTGCAATTTATATTGAGCCACAATGGAAGGTGCGCCTAGTATTGCGCTGCAGAGTCAACGGCGTTTCGATCCTCTTGAATTGGGATCATCATCAGGACATGGTTTGTCTTGCTTGTGCAGTGCTGGATTGCGAGAGGATGCAAGGAAGTGATCTGTCTTCAATGAACGGCAACGTGTCTGCACGGGGGCAGGGTTTCCGATGTGCCAAGGGCCGTCTAAATCTCGGCCAGCCGTGGGGTATGGGTCCTGTGTTAATCAGGGAGCCTGCAGTGGAGTCAATCCGGGTACTGGTCGATGTCAGCGGCTCCACAAATTAAGCTAGGAATAACAACGTAATTTGTATCCTCCCATTTCAAATTCCTTCACATTGGCAGAGTGTGTTGAATTTTTCAGTTTCATATATATTTTTTTTATTGATGCATATTTTACTAATCTGCTAAAATGATTTAATTTTCTAAATAGTTGTGGACCCCTGGAGTAAGCAATGCAGACCGTAGATTAAGACCACTGGTAAGGAGCATGAATGTGAAGACATAAACTCTTGGCTCCACTGCAGTCACCTACTGGCTGCATTCCATGCCAGCTCAACAGCCACTTGAGCCAAGTCCAAGAATTCATCAAGCAGTACAGAACAGGTAGATAAAAAGTGTGTTAAGCCTCCATTAAACGGTAGTCGGCTTACTGCCTAGACGGACGCCTCTTAGTAGCGGCGTGTCAGCCAACAGATCCTGTAATCCTTTGGCATTTCAGGAATACTTGTAATCTTTCAAAAACATTTCCGGAGGATGAAAGAGCATCTCTGCTGGGAGTAGAGTCCACGTTGTCACGGCTCCGGGTACCAACAAAGTGCCTCTTTCTTCGGAAGGAATAAGAGGGTACCAAATTAACACTGGAGATTGAAATCTGCCCTACAAAAGGACTCTGCCCTGCCTCTTACGTAACAAGGTCTGTGCTAAAACCACATTTTACCCTACAGTGAGCTGTTATCATAGCTCAGTGGGTTGAATGCCCACTGCAACATAGTTTGCGTAACCATGCAGAACAAGGATAGAACGATAGGGCCATGAATTGTGCTTCCATTCTTCCCACGTAATATAAATAAAATAAGGACCACACAGTTAGGTAGCATGAAAAACTGTTGCGTTGACACCAGGGAACAAGATGGCTGAACTAAGCTGCAGTCTGTGGAGAACGGCATGCGACTTGTGGGTCATCACTTTAAACTGTGGCACAGCCTGCTCAGTCCCCAATTCATCTAAGTTTTATAAATGAAGTACCATTAAAATGGGTTAGATGGGTTACAGAGCACGAAATGAAAAATCTGCAGGAACAAGCGGTGGTTAGAAAGGAAAATGTTGCTTACCCTGTAAGCACCTGTTTGTGGCATCTAGTTCTTTAGATTCACATGATGTGCATACTCCTGCCATCTAATGTTGTGCTCTGCGTGTACAACTTGTTTTTGTTTGAAGATGTCTTTTCGAGCCACTAGGTATAGTGACTCCACCTAGCTCTGGTAATGCGCATGGGCAAAAGCTCCATTGTTAGATTGTTTTTTTCCACACGGAGCATGAGGTTGTAAATGGAGCATAGAGATACAGAATAGATGAGCATGCAAAGAAAAAGGTGAAAAGACAACCCCATCTGCAACAACCCTGGTGACCAGGGAGGCGAGTGGGTGCATGTGAGTATACAGCATTACATGCCAAGAACCGATGCTGACAGGGTAAGTAACATTTTCCGTTCATGGCATGCGAGATCTTTGCCTCGTTCTGATACAGTTAGTGCCACACTTGCACTCTCCTACAATGCTTTTAGGTCCAAGTTGATTGAGCTATTAGATCGACATGTTCATAGTGGTCCAGGATGGTCCCAGATGAGCAAGCTTTCCAGGATGACCACTTACACTACATATACATATGGAGAATCTAAATCGAATTCATTTACACAGCTGTAGGTGGCCATGAAAATCTGGCACGGATCAGGTCATGTTGGAACTATGCTGGGCTCTCCCAGGCCTCAGCAGAGTTATCAAAATTATCCCTTACATCATCACTAGCAATATTTTTTCATGTTCAGACAGATGTTTACATCAACATAACGTGCATGTATTTAACAAATAGAACTATAAGGATTATTTAATCCACTGAAGGAAAAAATTAGCATTTGCATCTTTTCCAAAAGGTACACAAGATAGAATAAAAGAGATTTTGATGCATCTTTTCCAAAAGGTACACAAGATAGAATAAAAGAGATTTTGATACCCAGGTAAAACTTACAAATAAAATCTAATTACAACTTTGATAGAGAATGAAATTGTTTATTGAAGCAGCTACTTACCCTTTTTGGAAGTGCAGAATAGATTAAGTCCAAAATTAAAAGTAATACATTTCTTTCTGGCCTCAAAGCAATCATTTTTGAAGAAAGGTCTTATTTTCTCCTCAAGTACAAATGTAGGATTGGGAGAAAGTGTTTAGAACACCCAATTTTTTGCACTCTTTTACACGAGTGGAAAAAAAAAAAAAAAAAAACCACCGTTGGTCATTCCATGAATATTTATCATCAAAACCGAGAAGCTAGAGGTAAAGTTTTAGATTCTCACCAATCTCTAGTAACCATGTGAATCTTCTGTGAACAGTGTGTGGTTTCCTGGATCTACTTGTTGATGAATAGATCCCAATGTATATAGTCGGCTTAACCCCTTCGATGCTGGTGACGGAACCGTTCCGTCATCAGTTACGGCTGAGCTGTGCTGATGACGGAACGGTTCCGTCACGACCGCGCCCTGTTTGGAATGTCCAGCACAGGGCGCGGCTACGGCGCCGCACGGAAGCGGTTAAATAAAGAACATGAAGGAGTGTGCAATATGTGCAGCATCAACAAGCACTCTCCCTTCACCAGCACATGCCCCCAAACTGTGCTGCTCGCTGGCATATGTCACCAGCATACAAATGCATCATGGCCGCTCGCCAGTGGCACTTCCTTACCTCGCTCCAGCCAGAAGCTGACGTCCTCCTTGCGGGTGTAAATGGCCTCCTGGGCCTCGGAGCAGATGTTGTGGATATGAGGACTGAGCTGCAGCGCCTTGCTGAAGTTCACGGCCACCTCCATGTTGAGGCTCTCCATTCCCCTCAGCTCCTCGGCCTGGCGAACGGTGCGTGGGTTCTTCTGAGGAGAGATTTCACACACGAATCAGCACAGGGAGTTCACAGACCGGGATAAGGTCACAGTCAAGGTTTAATACTGTAACTAACTTTGGTTGCTCCTCCTTCCTTTCTTTCTTTCTTTCTGTCTCTTTTCCTTTTTCTCTCTTCTCTCTCTCTCTTTCCTCTTCTATTTACTTATAATATTTCTACTTTCCACATTTGTTTCAATGCCTAATTGTATTATCTTAATCATGCTAATGTATGCTTTATTATGGCTTTTTCTCTCATTCATTTTATTGTACCCATTGTTTCCTAATCTTATATATCTGAAAACTTAATAAAAATCTCTTAAACAAAAAAAAAACAAAAAAAAGATTTAATACTGCATTGTTTGGCATGACCGGCTCCTGCCCTGTAGTCAGAATTAACTCTCAACACCGAGTACCTCAGGCCACGCCCCCAACCCTTCGTTTTACAGCAACTCGCAAGGCGTCACGTGCAGGCTCAGCCCAGCAAGGCTCGCGGGTGGCTCGCGCACGGACCGTGCCCTCACCTGCCTCAGCTTGGCCATGGAGTCGCTGGGGATGATCTCATTCCGGTGAAGCCTCGTGACGAAGCAGAGCGCCTGGAACTGGCTCTGGCCCCTCTCCAGCTCCCCCAGGATCAAGGTCCGGAAAATCTTCACTTCCTAAACAGAAAAGAACACAACAGGGCTCGAGTTAGAATTCCTGGTCAGGCACGTTAAAAACAAAAACCATCCAACTGTTTCGAAAAATCCTAGCGCTTCAATGAGCTCAGCTGACGTCTCTCACAACGAGTTAACCACACGTGGCAGGAAACTTGCGTCACCGCCTTTAAGAGCAAAAGAAATGTGAGAGGCTAGCTCCGCTTCCTGGCAGTCGACAATGCATGCCAGTGGGGCAGCTTTGTGTTCCACTAGTGCACCACACGTCTCAGTAAGTGAGCATTGTCCCAACACTTCACCACAGTCGTTAAGATCACTTCACACGCAACTAGTTTACTAGGCGCCCTTTCCAGTTCAGCACACACGCCTTTCAGCTCACCCTAAGGCAGTTTTACCACCCATGCCACTAAGCACCAACAATCTTGGCTGTTAGCTCACACAAGATAGTTCACACAAGGCTCGCGCTCATACTGTGGGCCGCTATTACACCCTACATACAGCATGCCAATATGTGTGCACTGTTCCTGCCAGTTCATCACACAAAAGTGAGCTCATGTCACACCCTGACAGTTCACTAAACATTACAGTAAGGTTACAACTGTGCCCTGCTAGTTCACCATATATGCCCTCAAGAAAGCATTGTTCCCGTCAGTTCATCACACTCATTGTGCACACAACACACGCTGCCCACTTACTGCACACGCCTGTAAACCCTTTGCATACATGCCAACATTTTTAAACAGTAAAGTAGGAGTTTAAAAACAATAGGGAGTATGCATTTGTCCCATTAACGTCTGTTGCGGCCTGCATCTGGTCTATTGGCGTCTACGGGACTTTCTATTGGCGTCTACGGGACTTTCTATTGGCGTCTACGGGACTTTCTATTGGCGTCTATGGGACTTGCAAGTCTGCTGCTGCAGGATCGGATATCAGAAATGCAAATAAACGTTTTTTTCCTACCTGTCAGGCGCAAGGAGAAATCGTTACGGCAGACAGACAAGAGTGACAACAACAACGTTCTGCACTTGCCTGCAGGGGCAGATTACTGGCAGTGCAGGCCAGTGGAATCGGGTTTCTGCATGGAGGAATCAGGAGGCAGGAGACTAGCCTTGAAATCGTAGACTCCTGCCTGAATCGGGAGGGTTGGCTTGTATGGCTTTGCCCCCTTGACGGTTTACCACACATGCCAGTGAGTGCCCACAAATTTACTATGCATGCAGGTCAGAAAGATGTGGGGGAGGGGGAGCTTCAGACTTTCAAACAATGGCGCTGGCATATAACGTTAAAATACATTATATGACAAGCAGGGCGAGCGAGAGGGGCTAAAGGGGCAATGGAAAGGGAAGCAAATGCGGGGCGGTAGGGGTACTAAGTGAGAGAAAACACATTAGTTTGTCAAATAACCATCATTGTTGAAGACTCAAAAAGAGAGAAAAGTGTGTGTGCATTTTTGTCTGTGTGTAGGTAAAATTTGCTGTAGAAATCCGACAGACAACTCACAATACTCCAACTATTTAGCAGAAAATACATTTATTAGGGAGGTGTAACATCCCAAACACCCCCACCCCCGTGATGCTACGCCCCTGCACACACGCGTCAATGCACATTGTCTCGGTCGGGTCATTACAAGTCTGTTCAGTTACTAATTCATGCTACTGACCTTACAACACCATGTCAGTGTGCATAACCTACTCAGTAAGTGAGTTCACGCAGAGCTCTCTAGTTCATCTTACAAGCTAGTGAGCAGCTACCTTTCTAAGGAAGTTAAGTCAGTGAGCATAAGCTGCGCCGCTAGTTAATCATAAATGCCAGTAAGAGCACAATGGGCCCACCAGTTCATCAACTACTACCAGTGAACTCATGTCACAAGGGGTCTGTTCACTACTCACACATGTGAGCTCGCAGCACACCATTTCAGGTCACCAAATTTATTAGTAACACCACTTCAATCCTGATAGCTACTTAGAAGTTCGGCATGCTGCAATTTTGCACTTGCAGCAAAAATACTGTTTGAAATTTTACAAATATGTAGGTCATTGTGCAAAAATGTTTTTTTTATTTGTTGCCTACTTTGTGTAAAAAGCCTGTTTCCACACTGCATAGGACACCTGAAATTTTATTTTTTATTTGACGTGTATCTATCCCCAGACGCAGCTTATTTATGTATTAAGTTTAATATAGAGTGAACATGACCCTTGCGGGTGTCAGAGCGCTTTACAGTGCTTAATGAGAATGGGAATATAAAGAAGAACATTATTATCAGGGGGGGTGGGGGGGGCAAGTTATGATAGAAGCCTCCAAGAGAGACCGCCACAGGGTCCAAGGCATGGAAAAACCCAGAATTGAAAAACAATTAAAATACAAAGGCGAGGGATAAGCATGCGTGTGAGAATAAGTGGATACATAGTGTTCAGGAGTGGAGATTGTGGATTCAATACTAGAAATTTGTATATCAGTATCACAAACTTCTTTCTTGAACAAAGCAGGTGAGGGGGTCAGTCTAATTGCAGGGGGTAGGGTGTTCCAAATTCTTGTTGCAATACATGAGAATGTTCTGTTATAGGTTTTCTTTTTACAGAATTGTGGTGGTTTCATCAGTAAAGTGCTATTGTCTCTAGAAGCTGTGCATCCACCCAACAGCTCGAATTTTTGTGCCAGGTATCTCGAGGAGTTGAAGTGTGAAGCTTACATTAAAGAAAACTTTCCCATTATATTACAGCCTTTTGTCGCTATAGTTTTCTTCCAGTGGTGGTGAAAAAAAAC
Source organism: Lissotriton helveticus (assembly GCF_964261635.1). Classification (NCBI taxonomy): domain Eukaryota; kingdom Metazoa; phylum Chordata; class Amphibia; order Caudata; family Salamandridae; genus Lissotriton; species Lissotriton helveticus. The sequence goes on from NC_136061.1 coordinate 1,503,238,192, forward strand.
TATAGTATTACCTACACAGTCTAAAAAGCCAATCTTCTAGCAGTTGGGTGAAGTGAAGTCTTTTAAGGGCTGGCCAGCAAGACCTTCAGCTCCACCGGTTAGCCCATAAACAAGCATTGGAAATGCAATAGGTCTCGCATTAGAAAAGTTGGAGCTATTGCTCTTGTAAATGACAAATATTTTATTTATGTGTTGGTTTTTAAAATAGCTAAATTGATAGCTTTGTCATTTACAATGCCAATAGTTATAACTTTCGCGAATGTGACACCTATAGCATTTCTAATGCAACATGTTTTGTATTTACGTGACTTAGATGGCAGCTCTGGTCGTTAGGCCACATCTCTAGAGAGATGTACATGGGCGATAGATAGAGTGAGGGCGATAGATAGATAGAGTAAGTGCGATAGATAAAATGAGGGTGATAGACAGATAGAGTGAGAACGGTAGATAGATTGAGGGCGATAGATAGATAGATAGAGATAGATAGATAGAGTGAGGGTGATAGCTAGATAGATAGAGTGAGGGCGATAGATAGATAGATAGATAGCAATAGATAGATAGAGAGATAGAGTGAGGGCGATAGACAGATAGATAGTGTACTGTCGGAAGACACGGTCTAGTGTCAGAGTTCCTGCTGTAACAATACACCTAACACCCACCCACCACCAGGCGTCATAGAGCACATGACCCTGGTCAATAAAAGGGCCGAGCGCACGTGCTCTGCGCCCATTACCTATCCCCTAACATGGTGTCCGTGTCTGCTTACTGAGTGATTGCATGCCTGCATGATGAGGGCCTAGCGCCCCCCATCAAATCTTACAATGGCGACGAGGCGGAGCTGTGCCCAGCGTGCCACAGCTACCTGAAATAAAACATCGTGGGGAAAGAGGAGGGAGCTGAGAGGCGACGTCGCGCGCCCCCCTCCCCTGCCGAATCAGCGCCGGCCTGCCGTGAGGCCCGCGGGGCGTGTGCCTTGCCCCGGGCCTGGATGTCCACGACCAGCCGACCGGAGCCCACTCGCCACGGCCGCAGCCAAAGAAGAAGGCCCGTGGGCCGGAGGTGAGCCCGAGGCACTGTGAGGCAACTGGGGGGCCGCGCGTGCCTGCAGCGACCCCCCCCCCAGACCGAAAGAGAAGCGGAGCCCACCCGCACTACCATGGTGCCTGGCCGGGCGCGATGTGGCCGAGAATGACTAGAGAGAGAAGCATGGCCAGCCGAGCCTACCCGCGGCCTGCCAGCAGCGAGTGCCCCCAAGAGCGCCAACAGCCTGCCCCAATGATGTGGAGACTCTCCCCCACCCGCGCGGCATGAGGAATGAGCCAGCGGCGGTGGGGTCGGCGAGGTGAGGCCTGAAGAGGAAGGCGCATCCCCGTACGGCCACTCAAGACGGCCAGCGTGGAGTCCCCGGTGCTGCCTGCAAGCCGGTGCATACCCCCAGGGCACCGGATAAGTGATTAGAGGAGGCGCGGAAGGCTGTGAGCCAGCAGGTGCCCAGCCCTATAGTATCGACGAGCGGCCGGCAGCGTGTGGAGAGCTGCCGGGCGCCAATGCAAGCAAAGCGAGCCCCCCCCACTGCCAGAGAGAGAGAGAAGAAATCTGCCCAGAGCAGACCAAGCAAGCCTCGGCAGTAGCGCCGCAAACTAGAGCACCACAGCAACCCTAGCTAAACCCCCTGTGACCCACACACCGAGCATGGAGCCCTTGCACGTCCTGGGGTCACGGGAATAATGCAGTGACTCACCGGGTTTTGAAGAGGAGTCCTCCCGGGGGTGCATGAGTGCGTGTGCCCCATGAATCGCCCTGCAGATGGGCAGAGTGGTAGGCATCCGTGGGGAAAGCCCTTCCAGGATAACCGGGAGCACGAGACCTGCCCCAGGGCAATATCGGAGTTTTCTAAGGAACACTGCCATCTAGTGGCCAATCGCGGGATCACGTGCAGCATATAGGAAACACAGTTAGCAGTACAGGATTAAAGCGGCCACAACCCCCATCAAAGGACGACTGCAGGGAAGCTGCCCTGAGAGCAAGGAGGTACACCAAGTGGACGATTGAGGAACAGTACAACCCGAGGGGGCAGCAAGGCATGCACACAAGGCACTGTGTACAAAGGGCGCAGGGAAGCGTCAGGGGTATATGTATGCACAACAGGAACAGTGGTAACAGGTGACAAGTCACCAGAGAACTTTGACACCAAAGATACGCACACAGCAGCACAAGACTGGCACAGCAACGCCACGCAACAGCGCAGGACTGGCGCACAGATGCCACCCCATGGGAGAGATGTCACCAACAAGTGAGTGCACGGGAGTGCGCCAAGAGCGCAAGGACTCTACACAGGTACCCGGACTAGCACAGCACGGCGATGCGCCGTCCTGCGCAAGGAGTGATGAAACTCCCAGCACCAAGAAAAGGACGACGGAGCAGTAGCACAGACCACTGGACGCACTAAGCCAAACGGAGACCAACCAACGACAGCGGAGCGGCACCTGATGGCCACATGTTGTCGCTACACCGCAGGAAGAGAAAGGAGCACCACCAAGAGACTCCCCACCAGGCAAGTGCCTCACAGTGAGGAAGCGCGACGATCGCCGACACTACTCCAAGGTCCCAAGAAGGAAAGCAAGCACACCCCGTGAGGTAACGGGGGCAACCTGAACACGAAGAAGCTCAGAGCGGTGACGTAACCCTCCGCACCCAAAGAAGCACAAGAAGAGCGCGGACGAAAGCGCGCCAACGCTAAAGCACCAGAACGGAGCGAACAGCGACCAAACCGAAGTCAGCAAAGCGTGAGGACTCACGCAGAAGACCACCCCGCTGGTCACCCAAGAAAGCCGACTCCTCAGCCGGTCGCACGAAGTATCCCGGACGGTCACACGACGTGACGCACCCAAGAAGCCGGCCAGCCAGATGGCCGCACCAAAAGCCGACCAACCAGATGGTCACATGAAGAAACTGGACGGTCACACGACGTGACGCACCCAAGAAGCCGGCCAGCCAGATGGCCGCACCAAAAGCCGACCCACCGGGGGTCGCGAAAGGAGGTGACCGAAGCAAGGGTCAACAAACCGCAACACAGCAAGTATCCCACAAGAGGACCTAAGATAGCCTACCTGCATCGGCAGAGTGGACGGGCCAGAGGTCCAAGAAGTTCGAACACCAAGACACAGTCCACGATCAGCGACTTGTGGAAAAGTACATTTTGCCATGTTCTGTGTCCCTACGTGTTCCCCATCCTATGTTGTATGTGCATGATTAATATGCATATGTATTCCCATGATCGATTAAAGACGCAATTATAGTTGTGTCCATCTCTAGTATGCCAGTTTCCAGTTCTCGTGAAAGCTACGAGTATTAGGCCTATGCAAAGTTACGTTGCCACGTTTCTCAGTGTGCACGTTATTTCATTGTACAGTCCCCGTTTCTAGGCCTCAAAAGGGCCTGGACACCAGATTCAGCTCCTGTCTCCTGAGCCCTCGCTGAGGAGCGATACAGCCCCCACCTGTATCCCTGACCCTTAGCTTACTTTCATGCCTCGCAGTGCCCGGTTCAGCCTGGCTCTGCCTTTGAGTCTGCCAAGAGTATGTTATGATTCTAGTTATCAGTCCAGCCCTCCTTCTCTGCATTCCTAAGCTACTGAACCGCATCAATAGTTTCCGTCATTGTCTAGCCTTTACGTCTCCATGCAAGAGAAATACTGTATTAATGGTCATTTAATATTCTTCATCACGCACTACATGTAGAATAATGCATGCACCAGTCTTAGAGTCTGTTAGCCTCTCCCCTCCTGACTCTTAGTTTATATCAACATGTTCTCTAAACATCAGATACTAGATAGGGTTTAGGTACATGTTGCCCTGACTCTCCAGACTTCAGTCTCTGCTCCTAGCACAGAGTTCATAGCCCCCAGCTTCTCCTAGTAACACGTCATTGTCAGTTTGCGCGCACCATTAGGTTAGAGGTCCCGGCTCCTTAGGTAGCCCCCTCCATGTTTCCGCCCCATTTATGACATATTCTGTTACGTTTACATCACATGTCTATGTATACGCCTCTTGTTACACCTACTTTCACCCTTATCTTTCGCGACTGCTATTGACCACACCCACTGCTCCGCCTATTGTATGTATTGCAATTGCAACTGTTTTAGTATATATGCTTGTGCATTGTTATTAAAGTTAGCGCGCTCATTCCCTGTCCCCCCTGCAGGGCTCTGCCATCCTATTCCTGTGCAGGTTGTCCTGTTCCTGTCCTTTATGCTGTATTAAACCTGCAAACTCCTACTACCTCGAATCTTGACTCTTATTTATTGAGCTATCTGTTATTACTATGTCCAGTAAAACCTAGATCCGGTATTATTTATTTATATACCACATAATGGCGCCCGAATAGGGACTTGCCCTTTCCCCACGCGCCGGTGAAGCCACGTATGCCCCCTGACCCTCTGCAGCCGTGACGGAATTCTTCTGCGCACCGGCAGATATTTCTGCTTCAAGTATCCCTCAGGCCCACGGAGGAGACGGAGGTTGCGGTCCAGCATCCAGACGAGGCGGTGGAGGAACGCGGCGAGTCCCGACCAGAGCCCAAGCCGAGAGTCCAAGGTCCGAGGTATCCGGAGGCCCACCCGTAACAGAAGTCCGAAGTTCGTCCGTCCGGCGTCGAAGCAGTCCAGTCCAGTCCGAGGCCTTCCGTTCTTGCTGCCCGGTGAGTACCGTTGCTGGGGTAGTATCTAGACAGGGTCAATCTAATTGTCTCTGGTCTGTGGGGTTTGGTGGTACACAGATCCCAAAACGAAGTGTCCACTTCGGTGGATGCGGGTCCTGACGTGTCTCTTTATGAGACCGGTAAGTTTCGTACTGTTTTAGCAGTGCATCTAGTTTCTGTCCTAGTCAGTTCTGTTCTCGAGAAATTCATGTATTCTGTTTTCCGTATTCCAGGTAGTATTCTGTCCGAACTGTTATTTTAAATGTTCTTCATGTATTTTAATGTCGTGGTATGAGAGTGGTGTAATTATCGTGTTCATTTTGTATTGTATTGTGTCTAGATTACAGTCCAGTCATGCCGTGGTTTTCTAAACTACGTCAGTTAAGAACTAGAAAAGGTCTGTTAGAAGAAGCAGTTCCTGTCCCGCCTAGGGACAGTCCAGGTCACTTTATGTATCAGAAGCATGGCATAAGTGCCATATTGTATCTAGATTTATGGGTAGAGTATACCAAACAGTTAGAAGAAAAGTATAGATGGCCCGTATCGGGTACATGGGATGCCGAGTGCATCATGCGAGTAGAGGAAGCATTATGGAAAAAGAAAGCCAGACAGTCACAGAAAGATGCCATCGAGTTATGGCGCAAAGAATCTCATAAAAGAACCGAAAAAGAAATCAGGAAGTCAGAATTAAGTAGAGAATCCTTAGAAAGAGCCCACGAAAGGGAATTAATCGAGATAGGTGAACGAGTTAAAACCGAACAGTCAGACAGACAGAGAAATGCCCTCATTAAGGGTATGTATCCTCTTCTTGCCGAGGGCTTGCCAAAAGCGACCCCGGAGGCATCCAGTAATTTTCCGCCACCATTAGTTCCGACCAAGCTACGTCACAAACCGGCCGCAGCTGATATTTTCATCTCGTCCTACTTGGACGACACAGTCCCAGAATATGCAAATCCTGTCCCGCCAGTCCCTGTAAATCAGGCAATTCCTGCTCCTCCAGACACCGGAGTACCTGCTACGGTACCTCCGGTCCAGCCTACATTACAACTTCCCGCCACTCTGCCAGCACGAAGAGTATCAGTCGATGATACCAGTTTAGGGGCCGCAGGAGGAGGTCCTCCTGGTACCCCGCCACCACACCAACGTTTAACGTTAGTCGAGTTACATGAATGTGCGTTACAGCGTACGCCCAAATATAAGTCCGTTGCAGATATCCGACGAGCTCTTACTGAATGCCGCTATGATCCAGTTGCAGGTGATGATAGTACAGTTATATATTCCATCCGTGTAAGACGGGTGACCGGGTATTTGGACACCCTACCAGATATGAAAGGAGATCTAGACAGAATATATCGTTTCATCCGTACAGGGAATGATCCATAAAGTATTGGCGAAGCCATGTCTCAAAGGAAAGCTGAGATCCAGCTCATGATATTAAAGTTTCTGATTAATTGTTTAATAAGGGAACAAGATTATCCGACCAAAGATCCGGCCGAAATGAGAATCCTGACAAGGTGGAGTGATAATATAGCCGAGGGTAAACACAGAACTATCAGTAGTATAGAGAGTATGTACAAGAGAATTCGTAAGGAAATAATAAAGTTACACGAACAACGTAAAGCAGCACAAGTAAGCGAGAAAGAGAATGACTCTTCTACTGAAGAGGTAGACGACGAGAATCCCGCCAGAATAGCGTATGTAGGAAAATCTAGATTTCCAGACCGCCATTTACGCCTAGAACACAAGTCAGTTTTTCATCATCCAGCACCAGAACAAGGTTCTCTAGAACAAGTATTTCAAGCTACCGATCATATTCTGAAATCACGAATCGGTTATAGTGAGTTAAGTACTATGCATGAACAAGAACTAGCCCGATCAGCAGTCCGATGGATTACTGATTCTACCACTTTTCCAGACGAAATAGTGGCACAAATGTTTCTGAAAATGCCCCCAGCCGAGCAACGACTGGTGGGTATGTATATGGTCCAGCGCCTCATTACTCTGTATGAGGGTCAACATTCTGATCCAGGTCCGTTACATGATGTCCTGAACGAGTTACTCCAGTATAGATGGAAAGGTTTAGGTACCGATTTAATTAGTGTCATTTTAGAACAGCGTCACAAATATAGTATGTTTTTGAACCCGCATTTTGTTCATGTTTCACCTCCAGAAAGTAAACCGTTTTACATAGATAGACAGAATCCGTTACGAGAAGTACACCCAGTCAGGACAGCAGATGGTGAAATGCAAAGAGTATTTGTTTACACTCCGATTACAAAGATGGAACTCTTAGAGATGAAGAAATTAATTCCTTGTCATGACAAAGATCCAGCAGGGTTCCACCGAGAATTAAAAGACATGCTCCGTATGGGAGAATACACGTATCCAGATATTATTAAAATGTTAAAGGTCCTGTTGCCCGCAGGGGTATACGAGAAACTCAAGGAAAAAGATTGGGAGGTGGGAGAGAAAAAGATCGATTGGACAGTTCTAGAAGCTGAAGATAAGATACGAGTACCAGGTACCGGTCTTGGAGAGAAATGTAAAGAATTACCTGAATTGTTAATACAAGTTTTGCCCAGATTGTTAGCCACTAAAAAGGAAGACTGGGATGCAATCTCAGCCTGTAAACAGAAACAAGATGAAGACACTAGTGATTTTTATTCTAGATTTGAGAAATGCTTTATTATAAACAGTGGCTTGAAGACGAGTAGCGAGTCGTACCCTCATCTTTTTGTTACTAAATTAGTCGAGAATTCAAGTCCACAAGTTAAGAATCGAGTTTTGAAAGTCGAAAGTACATGGCAAGCTAGTACCCCGTCCCAGATGTTACAGATGCTCCAGTACCACCAGAATAGAATCAGAGAAGAGCAAGATCACGAGAGAAAACGTATGAAAGACACGAAAATGAAAGTACTAGTTGCACAATCTGTTCCACAAGACAGTCAGAAGAGGGGTCCGAATCAAGCAAGTCATCCTGCAGCTCCCGTTAAAGGGACATGCAATTATTGTAAACAGCCAGGTCATTTTATAAACGAGTGTGCAGTTCTGAAACACAATATAGCTACTGGTAAGACTAAAGAAAGACCACGTCCGCCTAGACAAGAACAAGTTTCACAGACTTCTCAGCCACAGAATGCACAACAGACAGTTCCAGCACCGCAGCCTATTGCTGCAACACAGCATGTTACACAGCAGATGTATCAGTATGCTCAGACAGAGTATCCAGAGTATCAGCCATATTCATGAAACAGCCTAGAGAGGGAGGTAGGCTTGCCTCTCATCGAGATTCCTGTAGATCAAGAAGGTCCCTATGTTCATAGTCAGGTACTAGGGAAAGACAGAAAGTTTCTGATTGATACAGGGGCAAGTAGGACGACCATCAGTCACGCCGAAGTTCCAGGGGCTCCGCTCTCAGGCTCTAGAAATGTTTCCCTTGGATTTTCAGGAAAGCCTATTGTAAACGAGATATCTAAGCCAGTTACTCTAGAAGTAGGTCCATTGTCCCGCACTACTGATCTGTTACTTACGAAGTCATGTCCAGAAAATTTGTTAGGCATTAAGACACTGAAAGAATTAGGTGCAGTTATTTGCTGTTCCCCAGAGGGAATACGATTGTTTTTACGTGACTTCAAGGGTCACTATGTGTTACGAGATTTTGATTCAAGATTGTCTAATGTTCCGCAGCATCTATGGGCGCAAGGTCCAACTGATGTTGGCTTCATGCAAATCACACCCCATCGTGTGACTCTCAAACCAGGTGTAGTGTTACCACGAATCAGACAGTACAGATTGCCACCTGAGGCTGTAGCAGCCTTATCCAAAATTATTGACGAGCTCATGGCTCAAGGAGTAGTTGTAGAAACTGACTCCAATGTATGTAATTCTCCGATCATTCCAGTCATGAAACGTACTGATCCAAATGCACCCCCAGTATATCGATTAGTGATTGACCTACGAGAACTCAATAAATGTATTATTCCCCAGTATCCAGTTGTTCCAGATATTTCTTCCCTATTGACAGCCATTGATTCCGAAGCAACATTTTTCACAGTCATAGACCTCAAGAACGCGTTTTTCAGTGTCCCCATTCATCCAGACAGCCAGTTTCTTTTCGGATTTTGTTTAAATGGAAGGAGCTATATGTTCACACGAGCTCCTCAAGGTTTTACAGAAAGTCCTAGTATTTACAGTCAAGCACTTAAGAGACAACTAGACAATATTCACATGCCAACTGACACTGCCCTGCTCCAGTATGTCGATGATCTACTGATCACAGCCCGTTCTGAACGTGCTTGCGAGCGAGCATCACTTACAGTCTTGTATTTCCTTGCCGAGATGGGGCACAAGGTGTCCCCTTCAAAGCTTCAATTCTGTGTCCAGCAAGTGATCTACTTAGGCCACTTACTGTCCAAGTGGGGTAGGCAGTTGACACCAGACCGTATCCAGTTAATAGCGAGTCTTCCTCAGCCCAAGACACAGAAGGAGGTACGTGCTTTTATCGGCCTCACTTCTTATTGCAGACAATGGATTCCTCAGTATGCATTTCTAGCTAAACCACTGATACAGTTAACGACACAGGAGGCAGCCGTATCGACTGTCCTCCCTTGGACATCTGAACATACACTTAGTTTCAATGAGTTAAAGAAAGCTTTATGCCAAGCTCCAGTTCTAGCTACACCGAACTACAGTAAGCCTTTTACACTTTTCGTCACAGAACGCGAAGGTACAGCATTATCTGTTCTCACACAAGATCAAGCAGGACAATACAAGCCCTGTGCTTATTTTTCGAGCACATTAGATCCTGTAGCCCAGGCTCTGCCTGCGTGCCTCAAGTCAGTTGCAGCCACAGCACTAGCTATCAGACAAAGTGATTCCATAGTATTAGGACATTCCTTGACAGTACAAGTTCCACACTCCGTGGAAGTTCTTTTAAACCGAACCCAGACTCAGCACTTGACAATTGCACGTTTAACAGGTTATGAACTGACACTGTTCCAGCCACACATAGAAATCAGACGCTGCAACGTTCTAAATCCTGCGACACTGTTACCATCAGTTAATTCAAATCCTGCCACACACGACTGTGTGGAAGTAGTTAATATTATGACTAAGCCAAGACAAGATCTGACAGATATTCCATTACCAGATCCCGACCTAACACTTTATGTGGATGGTTCATGTATGAGAACAAGTACAGGAGAACTAGTAGCCGCGTATGCAGTGACTACTGACACTGAAGTTATAGAAACACACCGTATTGACACCCTGTCTGCTCAAGCAGCAGAGCTAGTTGCTCTGACACAAGCCTGCATACACGCCAAGAACCTGAAAGTTAATGTTTATACAGATTCACGCTACGCATTCGGAGTTGTACACGACTTCGGAGTGCTCTGGCAGGAGAGAGGTTTCATGACTTCTCATGGAACCAAGATTCAGCATGGTCTCCTTATTCAAGCTCTGTTAGATGTCATACATTTACCGACATCTATTGCTATCATGAAGTGCAAAGCACATACGAAAGTTACTGACATTATTTCTCAAGGTAATGATCTAGCAGATCGCACAGCCAAGCTTACAGCACAGACTCCAGACATGCCAGTTAATCCAACACAGACACATACTCCAGATCCGACTATCTGTATGACAGTTAAAGACCCTACTCAAGATGTCATAGATATCCAGTTACATGCTACTCCCGATGAAATCAAGAAATGGTCCGAACAAGGAGGGGTCCAGACAGATCAGGGATGGGTAACGAAGGGTAGAGCCACATGGTTTCTCCCCGACTCTATGGTTCAAGTCATTATCAATACCGCACATAGTCCAGCACATTTAGGAGAAAAAGCTATGTTAGACAGTATCCAGAACATTTGGTTCAACAAGCATTTACGAGCTGCAGCCAAGCAGAAAGTCCGTACCTGTATGATATGTTGCCAGTTTAATCGAGGTAAAAGTGTCCCGGTGGAACAAGGTGGATTCCAGCCCCCTGACCACCCTTTCGAAGTCCTCCAGATGGATTATATTCAGATGGAGCGATGTCGAGGTTTCAAGTATGTCCTTGTAGTTGTATGCGCTTTGTCCAGGTGGACAGAAGCATATCCAGTCCCAGATTACACAGCCGCGACCACTGCCAAGCAGTTGGTTCGTGAGTTCTTCCCCCGTTATGGACTCCCTAGGGTCGTATATTCTGATAACGGCCAGCCATTCTCATCCGAGTTGATGAAACACGTTTCCCTTTTGTTAGGGTACCAGTGGAAGTTCCATTGTGTACGCCATCCAGAAGCAGCCGGTCTCGTAGAGAGACATAACCAGACCCTGAAAATCCGCATTGCTAAAATATGTAAAGAGAAAGGTGTAGACTGGCTAGTAGCTCTGCCAGTCGCTTTATTTTATATGCGCATGGTCGCACATTCCAGATCAGGTCTGTCCCCTTATGAGGTCGTATTCGGCCGCCCCCCTAATATGTGGGGTACACCTAGACCCCGAAGTATTACCGATGTTTCAAGTAATATGCTGACAGATTACCTAGCTTCCTTGATGTCTGCCCTACACTCTTGTCGTTCACAGGTTGCCGCCACATTTCCAGACAATACCGAGGTGGCACCGCATGAAATCGTTCCCGGATGCATGGTTCTCGTGAGGAACTTTGATCGTTCAAGTCCGCTGGAGCCTCGTTGGAAAGAGCCACGACAGGTCCTCTTGGCCACCCGTACTGCCGTCAAGCTGGAAGGCAGGAAGGGCTGGGTCCACCTGTCTCATGTGAAGAAATTTTACGGACTAAAGCCTGTTTCTAAGAACATTTCCGAGGATTTGAAAAACTGCCAAAGTACTATTCTTAAGGACTGTCCCGCAAAAGACAATGATACTAAACCCTCCCTGTTAGAGAAAACTCCGCAACAGAAGTATAAGAAGAAATTAAGGTCTAGTAAAATAAGTCAGCCAGTTTGATTGTCTAAGTCCTCCCCTAGGTGAAACGGTTAGACCGGTTTCTGACATGTATAAAATAGACCCCCATAGTGAGAGAGTTAGTCAAAACTCAATCCGATGTATCGTTTTTCTAAGTTTCATATTGTTTTTCAGCCTTATGACTACCTGCACAGGTTATGCATTTTATTTGTGTTTTCCAGTTTCTCATGTAAATAAGTCTTCTAATGCTACAGTAGAGCACACGTTTAGTGATCTGCCTCCTCATGAACTATCTTATCGTCTTGCTATGCGTAATAATTCCTTTATCCGCATGTTACATTATTCACACCAGACCAGCAATGCTACCAATTGTTGGGTGTGTGGTCGACTCCCCCCTTTCCAGACACCGAAGGGAGTTCTGCCACTCTTTCCTTATCCATTTTCACATAATGGTTCGTGTGGAGCATGGTCCACGTTAACGTCATCCTCAACAGATATGTCTTTTCTTAACAGTACATGTTTTCCAGACAAGCAAGGTCTTCCCCACAGAACAGGGTTAGATCTAGAAAATGAAGTTTATAATTTAGGTAATTATTCTTCGAATTTCATGGTCCTGAATGTTCAGTCTGATTCTACTCCAGACTTACCTGCTATGTCAGTACTACCAGTTAAAGGCGAATTATGTGTCCGAAAGAATGGTTCCGTACATGTAGGACATAGTGATTGTACTACTATTGTCAAGTATAGTGACAGTAGGAAACCTATTTTTAAAGCTTCACGTCATTCTTATTTTGTTTGTGGTCAGACCGCATATGTTCGTCTGCCCCTCGATTGGGAGGGAACCTGTTACATTGCCTTCCTACTGCCTCCAGTTTTTCTAGCCCCACCTGACTATCATAGGAATTCCCACTTAGTACATACTAGACACAAGAGAGACCTCCCGATTGTCGATTATACTGAAACTGCTCTAGAACAATACATAGATATCAATAAAGGTGTCTTCCCTTATTTAGGTACTGTTGTAAATAGTAAACTGATACGTAGATTAACCAGAACTCTCGAAGCAGTAGTGATTGAGACTACTTCTGCTCTAAGTAACTTAACCGAAGAACAATCCTTTATGAGAATTGTCGTGCTCCAGAATCGTCTCGTCCTTGATGTCATACTGGCCGATAGGGGCGGGGCATGTAGAGTCATCGGATCTAGTTGCTGCATTTTCATTCCAAATAACGCGCCGTCTGTTTATTCAGCTATAACCAGACTCCATAAAATTGCCCATCTGTTACACAAAGATCCAGGCACCTGGACATGGTCCGGTTGGTTCTGGAATATAATTTCCGCCTGGGGATGGAAAGTCTTGTCTTTTCTAGGTATTGCAGTAGCAATCATATTCAGTTGCTGCCTCTGTATACAATGTGGCCCTGCGATTTGTGGCATTTGTGCTACCTCTTGTATTCCTAGTCCCAAGTCCCGTTCTAAATCCCGTTCCAAGAAGATTCGAGACGAGCAAATGATACTGTATGAAATGATAGATGGTATCCTGAATATTGATGTTTCCTGATGGAAACGTAGTGACAAGGAGGGAATGTGGAAAAGTAAATTTTGCCATGTTCTGTGTCCCTACGTGTTCCCCATCCTATGTTGTATGTGCATGATTAATATGCATATGTATTCCCATGATCGATTAAAGACGCAATTATAGTTGTGTCCATCTCTAGTATGCCAGTTTCCAGTTCTCGTGAAAGCTACGAGTATTAGGCCTATGCAAAGTTACGTTGCCACGTTTCTCAGTGTGCACGTTATTTCATTGTACAGTCCCCGTTTCTAGGCCTCAAAAGGGCCTGGACACCAGATTCAGCTCCTGTCTCCTGAGCCCTCGCTGAGGAGCGATACAGCCCCCACCTGTATCCCTGACCCTTAGCTTACTTTCATGCCTCGCAGTGCCCGGTTCAGCCTGGCTCTGCCTCTGAGTCTGCCAAGAGTATGTTATGATTCTAGTTATCAGTCCAGCCCTCCTTCTCTGCATTCCTAAGCTACTGAACCGCATCAATAGTTTCCGTCATTGTCTAGCCTTTACGTCTCCATGCAAGAGAAATACTGTATTAATGGTCATTTAATATTCTTCATCACGCACTACATGTAGAATAATGCATGCACCAGTCTTAGAGTCTGTTAGCCTCTCCCCTCCTGACTCTTAGTTTATATCAACATGTTCTCTAAACATCAGATACTAGATAGGGTTTAGGTACATGTTGCCCTGACTCTCCAGACTTCAGTCTCTGCTCCTAGCACAGAGTTCATAGCCCCCAGCTTCTCCTAGTAACACGTCATTGTCAGTTTGCGCGCACCATTAGGTTAGAGGTCCCGGCTCCTTAGGTAGCCCCCTCCATGTTTCCGCCCCATTTATGACATATTCTGTTACGTTTACATCACATGTCTATGTATACGCCTCTTGTTACACCTACTTTCACCCTTATCTTTCGCGACTGCTATTGACCACACCCACTGCTTCGCCTATTGTATGTATTGCAATTGCAACTGTTTTAGTATATATGCTTGTGTATTGTTATTAAAGTTAGCGCGCTCATTCCCTGTCCCCCCTGCAGGGCTCTGCCATCCTATTCCTGTGCAGGTTGTCCTGTTCCTGTCCTTTATGCTGTATTAAACCTGCAAACTCCTACTACCTCGAATCTTGACTCTTATTTATTGAGCTATCTGTTATTACTATGTCCAGTAAAACCTAGATCCGGTATTATTTATTTATATACCACAGACTAACGAACTTCAACAACCACAATGCAACATTCCAAGTCTAAGAGAGAGAAGATCGCAACGCCCGGTCCAGTCACAGATGAGAAGAGACAGTGTCCATGAACCAGGACAAGACCGGATGGAAGCAGGCGGAGTGCACGCTACCCTGGAGATGTCTGGCCAGGAAGAGAAAGATCAGCAAGGTGACCAGACCGCGTTGCGAAAAGGAAGGAGGAAGAAGATGTCTAAGTGGCACGTCTGCCACCACCAAAGAGAAGGAAAGGAGAAGAGTTCTGAGAAGCACGACGACAGGAAGACAAGAGAATGGAGGAGAACCAAGAGGAGTGTGGACCAAGACACTACTACACACAAGAAGGGGAAACACAGAGGAGAACGTTAGAGGTGCACAACAGTCTACACGCATGACAGGGACAAGTAACATCACTGGAAGCAAGCATCCACGTGCGAACCAGACAGTCATCCAGGAATGACGGAAACGAGCATGCCGGTCTGTTGGCAACACCCACCTCTGGGATGGAACGGACACAAGGGCCGTGGAAATCCAGGGGCAGAGGCCTCAGGGACACCGGTGGCAGCGGGTCCCCAACGAGAGACGGACTGTTAAAGCTCGCGCTGAAGATCCTGGAAGACCGAAGGTCGCACAAGACGGAACCAGCGCCAACAGCACCCTTTCAGGTGGAACTCGGACACGGAGAAGAGAGCCCGTAGCGACGTCCTTCAACACTTTGGGGCGACAAGGCGGCACGTCCACCAGTCCAGTGGAAGCCTGGCAGAAGGGCCTCCGGGTCGTCCAGTGAGAGGGGACACCCACGAAAGAGGGGTATCCGTGAGAGGGATAACCTGCAACTGAAGATGCCGTCAAGGACAGACACCAGTTTGAACCAAGTACTTTGAACAGTATGGTCCAGCGAAAAGCAACACACTTGGGACCGGCTATAGATACTTTTACACGTTCACAGGATGTGAAGCAAAGCAAAATAGACTGTACAGCCCACTTACAAGCTGCAAGTCTGCCAAGGCAAGAAAAGACGCCATTGCCAGCAATTGAAGTGACCGGCAGTAAAGAAGACTATGTGGGAGTCGTCGTGATTGAATTATGGGTTTTGTGTGAACTTTATTCTTTCTCACAGGGTGGACTTTAGTTAGGCCAATTTTCTTAACTAAGGTTGGGAGGGATGTACTGTCGGAAGACACGGTCTAGTGTCTGAGTTCCTGCTGTAACAATACACCTAACACCCACCCACCACCAGGCGTCATAGAGCACATGACCCTGGTCAATAAAAGGGCCGAGCGCACGTGCTTTGCGCCCATTACCTATCCCCTAACATGGTGTCCGTGTCTGCTTACTGAGTGATTGCATGCCTGCATGATGAGGGCCTAGCGCCCCCCATCAAACCTTACAGATAGATAGATAGATAGAGTGAGTGCAATAGATAGAGTGAGGGCAATAGACAGATAGAGTGAGTGCGATAGATAGAGAGAGAGTGAGGGCGATAGATAGATCGATAGATAGATAGATAGATAGATAGATAGATAGACAGATAGATAGACAGATAGATAGACAGATAGATAGATAGACAGATAGAGTGAGGGCGATAGATAGAGTGAGGGCGATAGATAGATAGATAGATAGATAGATAGATAGACAGATAGATAGACAGATAGAGTGAGGGCGATAGATAGAGTGAGGGTGATAGATAGAGTGAGGGCAATAGACAGATAGATAGAGTGAGGGCGATAGATAGATAGAGTGAGGGTGATAGATAGATAGAGTGAGGGTGATAGATAGATAGGAGTGAGGGCGATAGATAGATAGATAGACAGATAGATAGATAGACAGATAGATAGACAGATAGAGTGAGTGCGATAGATAGAGAGAGAGTGAGGGCGATAGATAGATAGATAGACAGATAGATAGATAGACAGATAGAGTGAGGGCGATAGAGTGAGGGCAATAGATAGATAGATAGAGTGAGGGTGATAGATAGATAGACAGATAGATAGACAGATAGAGTGAGGGCGATAGAGTGAGGGCAATAGATAGATAGATAGAGTGAGGGTGATAGATAGATAGACAGATAGATAGACAGATAGAGTGAGGGCGATAGATAGAGTGAGGGCAATAGACAGATAGAGTGAGAGCGATAGATAGAGAGAGAGTGAGGGCGATAGACAGATAGACAGATAGATAGACAGATACAGTGAGGGTGATAGATAGATAGATAGATAGATAGATAGACAGATAGAGTGAGGGCGATAGATAGTGTGAGGGCAATAGACAGATAGAGTGAGTGCGATAGATAGAGAGAGAGTGAGGGCGATAGATAGATAGATAGATAGATAGATATGTGTGGGGTTGTGTGTGGTTGTGTGTGTTGTGTTTGGGGTTGTGTGTGTGGTTGTGGGGTTGTGTGTGTGGTTGTGGGGTTGAGTGGGGTTGAGTGTGGTTGAGTGTGGTTGTGTGTGTGCTTGTGTGTGTGCTTGTGGTTGTGTGTGTGGTTTTTGTGTGTGTGGTTGTATGTGTGGGGGGTTGTGTGTGTGTGGGGTTGTGTGTGGGGGGTTGTGTGTGGAGGGTTGTGTGTGGGGGGGTTGTGTGGGGGGGGGTTGTGTGCATGTCTGGGGTTGTGTGTGTGGGGTTGTGTGTGTGGGGGGGTTTGTGTGTGTGGGGGTTTGTGTGTGTGTGGGCATTGTGTGTGTGGGGGCATTGTGTGTGTGGGGGCATTGTGTGTGTGGGGGCATTGTGTGTGTGGGGGCATTGTGTGTGTGGGGGCATTGTGTGTGTGGGGGCATTGTGTGTGGGGGCATTGTGTGTGTGGGGGCATTGTGTGTGTGGGGGCATTGTGTGTGTGGGGGGTTGTGTGTGTGGGGGGTTGTGTGTGTGTGAGGTGTGTGTGTGGGGTTGTGCGTGTGGGGGGTTGTGTGTTTTGGGGGTTCTGTGTTGGGGGTTGTGTGTGTGGGGGTTGTGTGTGCAGTTGTGTGTGTGTGTGGGGTTGTGTGTGTGTGTGGAGTTGTGTGTGTGTGTGTGTGGTTGTGTGTGTGGGGGGTTTGTGTGTGTGGGGACGTTATGTGTGGGTGTGTGTGTGTGTTTGCGTAGGGGTTTGTGTGTGTGTGGGGGGGTTGTGTGTGTGGGGGGTGTGTGTGTGGGGTTGTGTGTGTGTGGGGTTGTGTGTGTGTGGGGTTGTGTGTGTGTGGGGTTGTGTGTGTGTGGGGTTGTGTGTGTGGGGTTGTGTGTGGAGTTGTGTGTGTGTCTGGGGTTGTGTGTGTGTGTGGTTGTGTGTGTGGGGGGTTTGTGTGTGTGGGGACGTTATGTGTGGGTGTGTGTGTGTTTGCGTAGGGGTTTGTGTGTGTGTGTGTGGGGGGGGGTTGTGTGTGTGGGCTTGTGTGTTTGTGGTTGTGTGGCAGATGCTTCCGGAAGCATAGTGTTAATGGACACAAGCGTACATAGGGAAAGGCATCGGGGACAAGGAAACACAGGAGGCACCGTGACCATGACCTCACAGGATAACATGGGGACGTCACCTTTGCCAATGCCAGTTTGTGCAAACTGGTTTCAAGGCTTGGCGACCCTTCACTCACAGCCACGAATACGTTTATGAGCGTGCAAACAAACACCAAATGTTTGTACATTGTGAAGAAACGAAATTTAGGTGAATACCGCATTTCCTCCCGTAAGGGACGATGAACAACCCGGCAGGTACAGTAAGACGTGTAGTCTTCTGCCCTTCAGAAACGCGTAATCAAGTGCAGGCCCGTCGGAAAACACAGAGGAGCAGCAGCTTCAACAAAGGCACATTATAGGGCTCAGATGCAGGACGAAAGAACAAATAACACACTGATTCGGGTGCGATGAGCCCAGGGCCAGTCATGCCCACAAAGCAGTAGTGTAACAAGGGAGAACCCCCCCCCCCCCAATGTGCCGGTCCGATCAGTGCAGTCCCTGAGTAAGGTTACTTGCCTCCAGAAGGGCATGCTACTGCAGCAGCTGTGTCAACAGGGCAGGCGGCATGCAGGGAATCTTGTATTGGTGAGAGCATCTACGTCCTTAGCACTAAGAAAGGGCAGCTGGCGTTCAAGGGCTACAGGAGGCAGCCCGAGTCGGTCTACAATGTTGGCAAAGCAACCAAACTGTGAAAAAAAAAAAAACAAGACACTGGCTGCCGGCCGTGAAAGTAAAAGCACGGCCGGCCGGCCATGAATATACAGGGCAGGCGGCATGCAGGGAATCTTGTATGGGTGAGAGCGTGTACGTCCTTAGCACTAAGAAAGGGCAGCTGGCGTTCAAGGGCTACAGGAGGCAGCCCGACTCGGTCTACAATGTTGGCAAAGCAACCAAACTGAGGAGAATACTAATGTGAAATGGTGCCCTGCGACAGTAAAAATTATCGGCTGCACATTTCCTAAATAACAAATAAATGCAGTAATTACAATGAGCGCTGTTAATAAAAACAAGATGGAGGGCATTGCTGTGGGGAGGGGGGAGGAAAAATGCGACACGGTCGCAGCAGGGGGCGGAGCGGGGAGAGCGGCGATGAGGGAGAGACACGGCCGCGAATAGTGTGAAGCAGCAGGGGCCTTTGAAGTGAAGCTAAGCTTCACTTCAAAGGTGTGGAAGGAGTGCGGCTGAGGCAGAGCGCACGCTGTGGGGAAGCTTGTGGGGCGGAGTGGGAAGAGCTGCTGGGGAACAGATGGCTGGCGATTTGATGCTGTGCACGCGCATTTTAGGCCAATGCGCTTGCGCATTGACCTAAAAGCGCACGGGCACAGCACCAAATCGCCAGTCTAGGTAAAGTCTGTTTAAGCCCCTATAGTCTCGCTCCGCTCAATGCGCATTGAGAGGCGAGACCTAGAAAGTTTCAATTAGATGCTATACCAGATTGGAGGGAGAGGGATACGGATAGATAGATAAATCGATCTCAGGACGCAAGCGACTTTGTTAAAACCAATGCACATTTCACTCCTTCCTGTATGGACGACCTACACCATTGTACATGATGCAGTGTTTATAAAGCGCATTGAGCTGTTGGACACCATTTCCTGCAGCTATAAACAGAGCCTGTGGCAGTTATCAGTCAGGGTCCCTGCGCCTAGACCACAGATGTTGGCTCGGCCGGCTTTTTGAACTTTGAAAACAAAGTGGCTGTAAGTGGTTGTTGTTTAAAAGAACGTAAACTATTAAAAGATGGCAACTGCAAGTTACTAAACGTTTTTGGCTTCCACCATTCATGGAAAAGGAAACCCGATTATAACAGTTAAAACCAATTCCAAATAGATCAATGGGCTTCAAAATTAACGATACAGGGGAAAAATCATAATATATATAGGGCAATCAGTCCTTAGAGATCGATGTTTATAACTGATAGGCCATCCACATCTAGCTGAGTGTGCAGAAATGAGAGTTGTAAACATGGACAACTTGCATCCTGGAAGATACATTAATGAGAAGTGCAAGTCCTCAAAGGCTATGAACCCTTCACTGGGATGATCTTCCAGTTTGCATTTTTTTTGAAGGGGGGGGAGAAGGGGAGGGGATCAGAGTGCTGTGGCACTTTAATTTTTAAGTTTCCAGTATTCTTCATTTACCAGGTACAAAAAAAAGAAATCAAGGCTTTAATGAAGGGTCATGTGGCGTTTCACTTGTCCCTCTCATTAGAAATGAAGTTAGAATAGGGACATCACTTGCTATAAATTCCCTACTCCTAAAACAATGGGCCCCACTTCTGGTGAGCCCATACCCCTCCCCTCCCCCCTCCACACACAACACCCCCTTCTTAATTTGTATAAGAATAAATACCAGGACCTAAAGTTTGGCTTAGAAGCCCGTGGTCAGTTCTATCGAGTGTCAGGGTGCCAAATACCAAGGATGAGAGGTCTTGATTCCACTGCATTCCTCTTTGATTTACCCCCAGACACCCCCTGCCCCCTCAACTCAATCGTGCAGGTTCGTTTGCATTCCTGTTTTCTCGCTTTGTCACTTTTTCAATCTTTCCCTCCTTCTTTCTTTTTCCTTTTTTTTTTTTCTCGTCCGCTCTAGATCAAAGTTGGTTGAGCAAAAATTCTAATCGCGCCAATCCCACTGGGCCCCACCAGCAACCATAGACTCAAGTTAAGCACTGCTTCCTCCTAAAAGGAGCGAGGGCACATACCACACAACCTGTGAATGCCCAGCCACCCGGTGTTCTGCCGAACCAAATAGCTCACTCAATAAAGTAGTGATATACTGATTACTGGGAGAGGACAACTCATTCTTAAAAGATCTACAGTAGTATTTGTTTTTAAATGTTCAAACCTATTGCAGACCATTCTATTGGAAGACCCCAAAATTAAAGCTGCCACAGGATTAACAAAAAACTTACAAACCCTAAATTTCAGACAAAAAAAGTGATTTGCCTAGCTAACCAAGTCAGTCAGGCTTTCAAACTAATTGAATACCATGACAAACCTTCAAACCTCAGAAGAACCACAAGTTGATATGTGCGTTTCTACAGATGTGTTGATATATTGTATACTATTTGTGCAGTTCATTTACAGGTATCCAAATGTTGTCGTCAGTTTATTCTAAAACACATCCTACAACCTTTCCTTCAACACCCCTTGTACTCCAGCAAGATTCGTCACAGTGCATTTTAAAAATTCCTCTCACTTTGCAGTCGAGAAAGAATACACCAATCACATGTTAAAAATACGCGGCAATTGGTCCGAAGACTTAGCCTGCCATTTAACTCGTCTTAGTTGACAAAACAAATGTGACAAGATAAAAACAAAATTTAAAGGCATCTTTTATTTTACAGACTTTTATATAGCGCAAACTTGACCCAAATCGTGTATCAGAGCGCTTTACATAGCACCAGTTGCATTACATGAGGACACATTCATTAGGTCTCGGCTAGCGTAGGCTGCAATTGCGCAGTCTCGCTGGCGAAATCTTATGTCTCAGAGTAGCGAGGCTTAAACCCGCCCCTCTTCTCCATTGACTGGCCTCCTAAACGGCGGCCAGCCATTGGAGAAGAGGTCTCTGTGACGATCTCTTTGCGTTGTAAGCCCCGTCCTTTTCGGATTGAAGAGGCGTGTTTGTTTAGTTTCTTTCTCTCCTCTCCTCCAGCCAATGGAGAAGAGGGGAGAAAGAAAAATCCGCCTCCCAATCCGAAAAGGACGGGGCTTACAGACTCCTGCTGCCCGTCTGCCCGCGTCTCCTCTGTGCGTCTTCCCCCCGTTGTCGGTACCAGGGCCAACGCAAAGGAACCCAGCAAGCGCAGCTCTACTGCCGTTGTGCTTACGCTGTTTCCCCAGCACTACGTACAAACTTGGACTGACGATGAAAAAATTGGGAGTGAAGCGCACACCCGGCACAGCTGTGGCGGCTGGCCAGCGGCAGGCCGGCGTGCAGCACATGGAGCCTGGCTAGGGTGGCCCTGCCCCCACATTAGCAGCATCGCCACTCACCTCCAGGGCGCACGGCCTCGCTCCGGTATACTGAGGCCCGCGCAACGCAGCAGGCCAATGCAGAGCCCGGGAGGTCTCTTGATGGCAGCTTAGCCGGCAGACTCCCAGGGGACGTCGGCAGAGGCTGGGCCGATGGGGTAGGCGGGCAGTGCCAATGCAGTGCCGCAGGAGCTGTGGACGATGCAGGAGAGGGGGAGGCCTCACCTCGATCAACACCACCTGCCGCAGCTCAGTGGCAATGGGGCCCAGAAGTCCTCCAGCGTGGTCCATGTCCCGCGCGCCCCGTGGCGGCAGTTCTCCGTTGAGGAAACGGCCCAGAGTGAAACTGGGGCCGTAGGTGCTGGCGCTGTGTGTGGCGGATGGGGCCCCTCGTCGCCGTCCTTTTGCTGAAGGGAGGCTGGATGCCTCCCTTCGGAGACCCCCAACTAGGGCCGCCCCTGTCTTGAGGCCTCTACTCTGCTGCAGGCAGGAGGGAGGACCCGGGTGGTGGTGCCCTACAGGTCTCCAGCCTCATCGAGCAGGCGGTGACCCGCTACAGGAAGGCCATCGCCAAGGTGAGTCCCCTCGTTGTGCTCTGGTTGTGATCGTTTTCTTGCTTCTGTTCACTTCTTTATGATTGTTAATTTTTAGTGCCTCTGTTCCCTGCTTGTGAGCGTTTCTTTTTAGGGCCTCTGTTCCCTGCTTGTGAGCGTTTTTTTTAGTGCCTCTGTTCCCTGCTTGTGTGTTCCCTGCTTGTGATCATTTATTTTGAGTGCCTCTATTCCCTGCTTGTGAGCGTTTTTTTTAGAGCCTCTGTTCCCTGCTTGTGAGCGTTTATTTTTAGTGACTCTGTTCCCTGCTTGTGATCGTTTATTTTGAGTGCCTCTGTTCCCTTCTTTATGATTGTTCATTTTTAGTGCCTCTGTTCCCTGCTTGTGAGCGTTTCTTTTTAGGGCCTCTGTTCCCTGCTTGTGAGCGTTTTTTTTAGTGCCTCTGTTCCCTGCTTGTGTGTTCCCTGCTTGTGATCATTTATTTTGAGTGCCTCTATTCCCTGCTTGTGAGCGTTTTTTTTAGAGCCTCTGTTCCCTGCTTGTGAGCGTTTATTTTTAGTGACTCTGTTCCCTGCCTGGGAGCGTTTTTTTTAGGGCCTCTGTTCCCTGCTTATGTGTACCCTGCTTGTGAGCGTTTATTTTTAGTGCCTCTGTTCCCTGCTTGTGAACGTTTTTTTTAGTGCCTCTGTTCCCTGCGTGTGAGCGCGTTTTATAGTGCCTCTGTTCCCTGCTTGTGAGCGTTTATTTTTAGCGCCTCTGTTCCCTGCTTGTGAGCGTTTATTTTTAGTCCATCTGTTCCCTGCTTGTGAGAATTTTTTTTAGTGCCTATGTTCCCTGCTTGTGAGCGTTTTTTCTTGCCTCTGTTCCCTGGGGCGTTACTGGGCAGAGATGGGCATGTGGCTGAC
The DNA here is from genome assembly GCF_964261635.1 of Lissotriton helveticus. NCBI lineage: Eukaryota > Metazoa > Chordata > Amphibia > Caudata > Salamandridae > Lissotriton > Lissotriton helveticus. Next base: position 1,503,261,446 of record NC_136061.1, read on the forward strand.
CTAGACTGAGGGATGTGTGTGTGTGTGTGTGTGTGGCGCTCTGTGTGTGTTGGGCTCTGTGTGCGTGTGTTGGGCTCTGTGTGCGTGTGTTGGGCTCTGTGTGCGTGTGTTGGGCTCTGTGTGCGTGTGTTGGGCTCTGTGTGCGTGTGTTGGGCTCTGTGTGCGTGTGTTGGGCTCTGTGTGCGTGTGTTGGGCTCTGTGTGCGTGTGTTGGGCTCTGTGTGCGTGTGTTGGGCTCTGTGTGCGTGTGTTGGGCTCTGTGTGCGTGTGTTTATGGCTGTCTGTGTGGGGCTGTGTGTGTGTCTGTGTGGGGCTGTGTGTGTGTCTGTGTGGGGCTGTGTGTCTCTGTGTGTGTGTGTGTGTCTCTGTGTGTGTGCGGCTCTGTCTGTGTGTGTGCGGCTCTGTCTGTGTGTGTGCGGCTCTGTCTGTGTGTGTGCGGCTCTGTCTGTGTGTGTGCGGCTCTGTCTGTGTGTGTGCGGCTCTGTCTGTGTGTGTGCGGCTCTGTCTGTGTGTGTGCGGCTCTGTCTGTGTGTGTGCGGCTCTGTCTGTGTGTGTGCGGCTCTGTCTGTGTGTGTGCGGCTCTGTCTGTGTGTGTGCGGCTCTGTCTGTGTGTGTGCGGCTCTGTCTGTGTGCGAGTGGCTCTGTCTGTGTGCGAGTGGCTCTGTCTGTGCGAGTGGCTCTGTCTGTGCGAGTGGCTCTGTCTGTGTGCGAGTGGCTCTGTCTGTGTGCGAGTGGCTCTGTCTGTGCGAGTGGCTCTGTCTGTGTGCGAGTGGCTCTGTCTGTGTGCGAGTGGCTCTGTCTGTGTGCGAGTGGCTCTGTGTGTGCGAGTGGCTCTGTCTGTGTGCGAGTGGCTCTGTCTGTGTGCGAGTGGCTCTGTCTGTGTGCGAGTGGCTCTGTCTGTGTGCGAGTGGCTCTGTCTGTGTGCGAGTGGCTCTGTCTGTGTGCGAGTGGCTCTGTCTGTGTGCGAGTGGCTCTGTCTGTGTGCGAGTGGCTCTGTCTGTGTGCGAGTGGCTCTGTCTGTGTGCGAGTGGCTCTGTGTGTGTGCGAGTGGCTCTGTGTGTGTGCGAGTGGCTGTCTGCGTGCGAGTGGCTCTGTCTGCGTGCGAGTGGCTCTGTCTGCGTGCGAGTGGCTCTGTCTGCGTGCGAGTGGCTCTGTCTGCGTGCGAGTGGCTCTGTCTGCGTGCGAGTGGCTCTGTCTGTGTGCGAGTGGCTCTGTCTGTGTGCGAGTGGCTCTGTCTGTGTGCGAGTGGCTCTGTCTGTGTGCGAGTGGCTCTGTCTGTGTGCGAGTGGCTCTGTCTGTGTGCGAGTGGCTCTGTCTGTGTGCGAGTGGCTCTGTCTGTGTGCGAGTGGCTCTGTCTGTGTGCGAGTGGCTCTGTCTGTGTGCGAGTGGCTCTGTCTGTGTGCGAGTGGCTCTGTCTGTGTGCGAGTGGCTCTGTCTGTGTGTGAGTGGCTCTGTCTGTGTGTGAGTGGCTCTCTGTGTGTGTGTGAGTGGCTCTGTGTGTGTGTGTGAGTGGCTCTGTGTGTGTGTGTGAGTGGCTCTGTGTGTGTGAGTGGCTCTGTGTGTGTGAGTGGCTCTGTGTGTGTGTGTGAGTGGCTCTGTGTGTGTGTGGCTCTGTGTGTGGCTCTGTGTGTGGCTCTGTCTGTCTGTGTGTGGCTCTGTCTGTGTGTGGCTCTGTCTGTGTGTGTGTCTCTGTCTGTGTGTGTGTGGCTCTGTGTGTGGCTCTGTCTGTGTGTGTGTGGCTCTGTGTGTGGCTCTGTCTGTCTGTGTGTGGCTCTGTCTGTGTGTGGCTCGGTCTGTGTGTGTGGCTCTGTCTGTGTGGCTCTGTGTGTGTGTGGCTCTGTGTGTGTGTGACTGTGTGTGTGTGTGACTGTGTGTGTGTGTGGCTCTGTGTGTGTGGCTCTGTGTGTGTGTGTGGCTCGGTCTGTGTGTGTGTGTGGCTCTGTCTGTGTGTGTGTGGCTCTGTCTGTGTGTGTGTGGCTCTGTCTGTGTGTGTGGCTGTGTGTGTGTGGCTGTGTGTGTGGCTGTGTGTGTGGCTGTGTGTGTGTGGCTGTGTGTGTGTGTCTGTGTGTGTGTGTCTGTGTGTGTGTGTCTGTGTGTGTGTGTGTGTCTGTGTCTGTGTCTGTGTGTCTGTGGCTGTGTGTGTGTGGCTGTGTGTGTGGCTCTGTGTGTGTGTGGCTCTGTGTGTGTGTGGCTCTGTGTGTGTGTGTGGCTCTGTGTGTGTGTGGCTCTGTGTGTGTGTGTGGCTCTGTGTGTGTGGCTCTGTGTGTGTGTGTGGCTCTGTGTGTGTGTGTGGCTCTGTGTGTGTGTGTGGCTCTGTGTGTGTGTGTGGCTCTGTGTGTGTGTGTGTGTGTGGCTCTGTCTGTATGTGTGGCTCTGTGTGTATGTGTGGCTCTGTGTGTATGTGTGGCTCTGTGTGTATGTGTGGCTCTGTGTGTATGTGTGGCTCTGTGTGTATGTGTGGCTCTGTGTGTATGTGTGGCTCTGTGTGTATGTGTGGCTATGTGTGTATGTCTGGCTATGTGTGTATGTCTGGCTATGTGTGTGTGGCTCTGTGTGTGTGTGGCTCTGTGTGTGTGTGTGTGTGGCTGTGTGTTTGTGGCTCTGTCTGTGTGTGTGTGTGTGTGTGTGTGTGTGTGGCTCTGTGTGTGTGTGTTGGAGTCTGTGTGGCTCTGTGGGTAGCTTTTTTTGTAGGTGGGTCTGTGTGAGGGTGGCTTGTGTGTGTGTGTAGGTGGGTCTGTGTGAGGGTGGTTCTGTGTGTGTGTGTAGGTGGCTCTGTGTGGGTGGCTGTGTGTGTGGGTGGGTGGCTCTATGTGAATAACTGGGTGGCTCTGTATGTGTGTGTGTGGGTTGCTTTGTGTGTGTGGCTCTGTGTGTGGGTGCAAATGCAATGGGTCTTGCATTTGCGAGAGATTAAGCTATTGGGATTGTAAATGACAATGACATTTAATTATATGTTTTAAAAACAAAAACATAAATAAAAATAATATCATGAGCAATGCCAATAGCTCTAACTTTAACATTACATTGTAAATGTTTGTTTTTGTTAGGCATGGGGAGATTCATTGATTTGCCCAGAATCACAGGATGTTCAGCTGTCATTGCCGAGACTCGAACCCAGTTCCCCAGATTCAAGGTCCACCGCCCTAGTAATTGGTTTAATGCTAATGCGAGGTCGACCGCCCAAACTATTAGGCCAACTCCTCTCCCCAGAGAAGTTGGCTTAATGCAAACGCTAATTCATTTTCTAAACGTCAGTTTGATTATTTTATAGGTGTTGCAGCATACCCTGCTCGCCTACTTCCAGGGCTATGCAAGTTTAGTTCTATCTGGGCCTTCTAAGCTTCAGGTGAACACGCCAGATCACATATCTCCACAGACCACAAACCACCATTAAATCATATTTATCAAAAATGAAGATGCGCACTGAATGTAATGCATCTGTCAAACTTAAAAAATAACTTTTCCAAAGGGTAATAACAAATAATTTCACAAGGAGGTTGAAGATCTTAATTGAGCCAGTGGCAAATTGGAAACAAATAGAGAAATATACAAGCCATCAAAGGGACAAGCAAGCCTTGCCAAAGCTAATAGGTCTGGCCTCTGTGAGCTAAAAGGATATTTTGCTTTTATTTTCACTACAAGCATGTTAGGATGTGGTCTAATGGCTAGAGTGGTCGACCTCAAAGCTGGGGAACAGAGTTGAAGTCTCGGCAGGGACGCACAACATCCTCCGACTCTGGGCAAATCACTTTATCTCCCCGTGCCTAACAAAAAAAATGAATGCATCCGTCTGTAACGCAGCTTGTGCTCATGTTAAGTGCTTAGATACCTTTGGGTCGAGTTTGCGCTATATTTGCCTAGACCCAAAGGCCGAGGTGGCGGTGTCGGTGTCATCTTCCGAGCCTCGTGGCAATTGAACACCATTGATATAGATTCAGTACCCGGAATCGAGCTTTTCGGTCTGACTATAAACCGCCATTTAGGAGTCACCTTCACGGTCATTATTTGCTACCGACCGCCTGGGGCCTTTTCCCTCTCGCAACAGCAAGCGCTCCTCACGATTATCACTAACTTGGCAACCTCCCATAATAAACTTATTATTCTGGGAGACTTCAATCTTTGGCCAAACGGCAGCCTAGACACGGGTCTAAACAATCTTCTGCTGTCCTGTGATAGTGTGGGGCTTCACCAATTGATAAAGGACTCCACCCATTCTGCTGGCAACCGCCTCGATCTCATCTTTTCGAGTCCGGGTCTAACGCAAGTAGGAGACATCCTGCCTATGAGCTGGACAGATCATTCGCTCATTAAACTTTACATCAACAACACCACTACAAGAAAGCCCAAGACCCACTTGCCACCACAATTCTTTTATCGTAATTGGAAAGCCTTAGAAAAACTTAGTATCTCCGCCAAAGTCTTCGAGGTGGAAGACAGTGTCTCCTCTTCCAATTTGGTGGAATACAACTACAGATCCTTTAGCGCAAAAATTACATCCATCGCGGACGCGGTCGCCCCTCTAAAACTCTGCAAACCTAAAGGTAGAGCACCTGCTCCCTGGTACAACGACTCCCTGAAAATCCTCAAATCAACCTGTAAACAGGCTGAGAGACAGTGGAGACAAGGATACTGTAATAACAAGAAAGTCCTCTGGAAAAAGGCACTTCGTGAATACAAATCCGTCATCATAGAGAGCAAAGCGAATTACTACTGCTCCACCATAGCTAATGCGGCTAACAATCCTAAAAGCATATTTCAGATTCTGGACAATATTTTACATCCTGACTGCGCCAAAAACCCTATATCTCCTTCTCAGACTCTTTGTGATAGCCTCGCTCAGTTTTTTACTGACAAAATTGAGACTATCATAAATAACTTAGTCTCGCCTCCGCCACACATCCATCCCACCTCTCCCGAAGTCAGCCTCATCAATTCTGACTCTTTGAAGTTAGCCTGCCCTCCCACGAACAGGCTCCGAGTTTTCCCCCTTCTCTCTCAAACTGATTTCGACAAAGTGGCACAAGGCATCACTTCTGGATCTCCCCTAGACCCTTTGCCTCCGAAAATGTGGAAAGCATGTGGACACGAATTATTCCATACTCTCCGGATGATTTGTAATCAATCCCTCAGCCGTGGCTTTGTCCCCACCTCTTGGAAGCAAGCGCTCATCACCCCGCTTCTGAAGAAACCAACGCTCAATCCAGAATGCTTGTCCAACTTCCGCCCCATATCACTTCTGCCATTCCCGGTGAAGGTGCTGGAACGTTGGGTCAGTAACTGCCTCTCAACCCACCTCGAGCAGCATCACATTCTGGACGAATTCCAATTTGGTTTTCGCCCAGCCCATGGCACCGAAACCGCTGTGCTTACCACCATGGAGGAGCTTCGAATGCGCGCAGACAGGGGCCAAGCTGTGGCCTTGATTCTATTAGACCTGTCTGCCGCATTCGATACTGTCAACCATGGGATTCTGCTCGAGCGGCTGAGAGAGGCAGGGATCGACGGCACGGCCCTGATCTGGCTCCACTCTTACCTCAGTGACAGAAAACAGGCGGTATCCCTTCCCCCTTTCCAATCGGCCTTTTCCCCCGTCCCTCACGGTGTTCCCCAGGGCTCCTCCATCAGCTCGATTCTATTTAATGTTTACTTGAAACCTTTGGTCACCCTAATTAAATCATACAACATGACCACAGTAAACTACGCGGACGACACGCAGCTTCTTCTCTCCTGGGAGGGCGAAAATTCCATCCCCTTAGAAGCTTTCCACAACTGTCTAAGAGACACCGCGAGCTGGCTGCACAGAAACTCCCTCCAGTTTAACTCCTCGAAAACCGAGGTTCTGTTTTGCCCTGCGAGCCGTATATCGCGCCCTCTGCCTGCTGAGTTTTGGCCCCCGGAAAACTCTAATAACCCGTCACCGGTCACCAGTGTCCGCAACTTGGGCGTCATGCTTAACCACCAACTAAGCATGGAAACGCAGGTTTCAAGAACAGTCGCTACCTGCTCAGGCCTTATACGCTCACTGCGCAAAGTCCTGCCTCTATTACCATCTTCTGCCCGAGCATTGATAGTCAGGTGTACTATTCTTAGTCGCCTAGACTATTGTAATGCGCTGCTGTTTGAATCTCCTGCGACACTATTGGACAGACTCCAACGAGTTCAGTCGGCAGCAGCCAAACTGGCCCTTGGCTGGACCAGGAGATCCTCGGCCACTGCAGCACTGGCCGAGCTGCACTGGCTGCCGCTGAAGCAACGCATTGCCTTTAAAGCCCTCTGCCTGGTCTTTAAGGCACTACACGGTGCCGGACCCAGGCCTCTCCAACGTCTGTTCGCGTGGTATACTCCCACCAGAACACTTAGGTCGACAACTGCCTGCCTTGTGAAAGTGCCCAGATGTAAGAAGGCCAGGACTGGGGGAAGATCGTTCAGAGTAGCTGCTGCCAAGTTGTGGAACAGTCTGCCTGTCGATATTCGCCAAATCCCTCACCTCCTTCCCTTCAGAAAACGAATTAAAACCTGGCTCTTTCCCCCGCCCCTTTAAATTCCTAACCATTGTTCAACTCCCGTCTAAGAACCTTTAGGAGTAGCCAACAGCGCCAGGATACCTGCCAGGTGACAGTCGCGCTCTATAAATATTTTAAATAATAAAAAATAAATAAAAACAAATAAAAAAACCACATGCTGCCACCTAAATAGGAGATATAAATAACTTTTGAAATAGAAGTTATTCATTGCATATACGCTTACTAGAACAATAGAGGTGCTTCATAGCTGGGTGGTGTACTTATAACAGACAGAGAAGCGCTTTTTAGTGTATATATATATATATATATATATATATATATATATATATATATATATATATATATATACATACATACAAACACACACACACATTTTTTTTACCTCAGGACAAAGGGACATAGGCCTGAAATGACAGCTGCATAAATTGCGGACAGCCAATCAGATCAGTCAGTACGAGGCCTGCAGTACCAGTGAGGGTTATTGGAGAAAACACTCTGTTGGCCAATAAGAGGCACTACAAGAATTTTGCAGGACCAAGCGTCCAAATATACCTAACTTTTTAACCCATTCATGACCACCCAAGCATCTCTCTTGAAAACAGCTGAGCGTACGTATGCCAAATAATGAAAAGCACACTGTGTAAAGTTCTAACTTTTTGCCAAATTTGATGCAATTCCGTTCAGCTGTTTTTTCTGCAGCTGCTTTAAAACTTTCCTTTGGGACTAAACATGGGAAGCAACGTTTTGGGATCAGGGCCGGACAGAGAACCAAAACCAGCCCTGGCAAACCACTCGGCCGGCCCCCTGGGGGAGCGACCGAGCTCTTTGCCAGGGCCGGTTTTCGGCCGATTTTGTTACAGGGACGATTTTGCAGCTATGCAAAATCGTATAATGGTACCGGGGTTTGGGTGCCCGCAACGGCCAGTCCGGGTCTGTTTGGGATGCCGCCTTTTTCTTTCCCTGTTTGACAGATAGCCCCCAAAACGTTCCATGCAGGAGCGGAGGTGGAAAGTTTGGAGAGTATTCGAACAGCACCAAAGTCATCAATAAAATATGCTCTTCCTATTGAAACCCTGAACAAACTAAAACTATATATATATATATATATATATATATATATATATATATTACCTACTGGCGGTCGCCAGTAGGTATATATAGTTAGGATTTTTTCCCTATGGGATTTTTGAAAATTCTATGTCTAATAACTTTGGCGTTTGTGGACGGAATTGGCTGAAATTTTCTGGAAAATGGAACATTTTGTTTCTGAGCAGCCCCTGGAAATTTGGGGGGGGGGGTTCGTCAAGGGGGGGCCGAGAAAAAAGGGGGGTCCCAAAACGTGTTTTTAACATTGAGTTTTCCATAGGGCGGTTGGCCTCACTTTTAGCCCGAACGGCTGAATGGATTTCCACGAAACTTGGCAAAATTGTAGGGACTGGTAGCCCCTTTGCTAGGTCTCAATATATGTGATTCAGTGGATTTTGAGAAATTAACGTTCAAAAAAAGATATATATCTGTAACAGCGGACCGGGCAGCGCTCCGGTTCGCGGACTTTACGCGTAACGGAACTTCGCGTAGCGAAGCTGATTGGCTCTCCGGTGTCTGTCAACATTCTAAACAGTCCGGAGCGGCCGCCATCTTGTCTCTCGGTAGGATTGAGAGACAAGAGGAGGCCAAAACAAAGGGGGAAATGACCATAAGGGGGCATAGTAGATCCTCCCTGACCCCCTAGGTTTAATGTGGAGGCTTTAATAGGGCCCCGCGGGGCAAAAAAAAAAATTTTTTTTTTGGTTTTTTTGCGTGGGTAGCGCCCGGTTCGCGAACCGGGAAGCGTTCTGGGCAGCGTACTATAAGGAAAAAAGAATGATAGACTTTTCAAATACTGTATGTTAATTGATTGTTGGTTTTGTTGATTATTTTTTAATTTTTTTATTTTTTAAGCAATTATTTATTATTGTGATTGTGTTTCAAAATTTAATAACATTTCTAACATTTAACTAGTTTATGAATTACATATAAAAATGATTAAAGACTCATACAATTTTTTAATATTACATACAATTTTATTTTTCGGATTGTTTTTCAAAATTTAATAGAACGTCTAGCATTTGACTGTCCGATATGTCCTCTTGTTGAGTGAACATAAGTTCCCACATTTGACCGTCATCATAATGAAGTAAATGATCCACAGATTCTACACATTGAACTAATTCATGGTCCCGTGATTCATCCATGAAATCTGAGTCATCATTGTCCTCAATATCTTTTTCTGTGTTGTTCTCCAGAACAATTTCGAAGGAAACATTCTGCTCACCTTCCATTTTATTGCTGTAATTTGCATAAAAAATAAATATATCAGTAGAGATAGGGCACTGTTGGGTTTAAGTTCAGACAGGTACTTGTGAGTTTATAACAGAGAAGTAATCTATGGGCACTGTATGGTTTCAGGCGTGAAGTAGTACTATTAAAAAGTGCCTGTGAAGAAGCCTAAGTAAATTCATAATTATACCACAGAAACCTAAATCAATCCATAATTATAATAAAGAAGCCTTTCTCAATGTCTAACTCTTACAGAGGGATAGTATATAACTATCTGAAAATGTTTTCAAATTTATAAAATAATATCTCACCTTCTAAAAACAAGTTTAAGTTGTGAGTGAAAATGATCTTGCAATGTAGTTCAGGAAGTAGTAGTCAAAATGGCTGTGTTTCTCTCTCTTCCTTTATATATATTCAGGTACATAGCCAATCAAATGTCAGGTAAAAAAAGTAGAAAATGAAAGTAACATTTTAATTGGTTGTCAATTCCAACACTTCAGATGTGTTTTGTGAAGTAATTTACCTCAGGGTATTTAGAGAGGTCTACAGGCTAAATGGTTAAATGGAATTTCAATCAAATTTGTGAAAATGGTAGGCATTGGTATGTAGTATGAGCTAATCTATATTTGGTGAAATTGTCTCCAGTCGCTTTTCTGTAAACTACTTTCCCACCTTTTTTGATGGTGCGCTTCCCAGGGAGCGACCCGGTACGCGAACTGGCGAGCGCCCCGGTTCGCGAACCTTAAGCGTTACGGGAGTCCACCATTTTGTGTTTCGGTCGAATTAAGATACAAGATGGAGGGCAAATAATGTTCAGAATGGGTAGAAGGGGGCACGGTAGACTTATCTTGACCCCCTAGGTTTTCTGAGGGTGGCTGAGGAGGCCCATATGTGCGAAAAAAAAAACATTTTAAAAAAAATTTAGCGAGGTTAGCTCCCAGTTCGCGTACCGGGTAGCGCCCCAGGGAGCGTACTTTGTTGAAAATTAGCGAAAAATGTTAGAGTAAAATAATAATTGTGAGTGATCAGATGTAGGGTAGCTCTGAGAAGAGCTTTTGGGTTTATGGTACATTTAGGTACTTATAAGTAGGTACCAATGCACATTCAGAATGAAAATTCTGTTGCCCTCATCTGAGAAGTGAACTCCATCTCCTCTGTAGATATCTTGCATGTAGTAACGCAAGTTATTGTTGTACAGGGAGCCCATTCCATGGTCTCTCATGTAAGCTGAAACAGATTTGTTTACATGCTTCCTCGACTTCTCAATTTGTGGACAAAATTGGTTTGACCACCTCCATTTCTGTCTTTGGCATATATTTGAATATACCATGGCAGTCTGAGGAAAAAGTGCCATCAATTGCTCAAAGGTGTCCTTTAAAAGCATTTCCAGACCTACCCCAGTCAAAGTGCCCAAATCATTACCTCCACAGTGCACAATTAACAGGTCAGGTTTTGGCAAATGCATAAAGGTTTTCACCAATGGTATCAATTGGTGACATTTTAATCCTCTGTGGCCAAACCACTTAATTTCCACATCTTGTAAATTGAGGTTAGGTAAATTCCTGTTCTCAGCATACCTCTGAGCCCAATAGATGTAACTATGTCCAACAATCCAGACAGAAAACATGGTGAGAGAAGGTTCTCCTGCAGTCAGATGAAGTGTGGCAATGAAATGGCAGTTGAAAAAATAAGACTTTAAAATGAAAAAACAGTGGAGTTTCTGTGTTAATGAAGCAGTAACAGTGATTGGTGGATTTTGATTGCTGAAAACAGAAAGTTAGGGTGCATGGATGAGTTGTTTGAAAGATGTATTTTGAGTGGTCAAGAAAAAATCATTAAATGAAAGAATGCACTGGATATGAGGTGCACTGAGAGTTCAGAGTTCAATTGCAACATTGTTGTGTGAACTTGCAAACACCAGAGGTCTTCCAAGACGTGGTTGCCATGCAAAAAAGGCAGAAAGGGCAGAGGGGGGAAGGGTTTTCATTTGAAAAAAAGTGAGGGAAGAGTTTTGATTGGGTGACATGAGAGATATGTGTGAAGAATTACAGCATTTCTGTGCTTTTGATAGCTGCAGACTCTGGAGTGCATACCTTTTGCTCTGCTGAAGACAAATTGGTGTGTTTCTGAGACTGTTTTGAAACTCAAAGTATTTGCTAAGGTGAGAAAAGATTTCTTTAATTTAGATAGAGAATAGTGTGCTTTAAGGAGAAAATTATGAAGAAAGTTGTGTTCTTCAAATGTTGCTTTGTCTCAAGTGTTTTACAAATAGATTTTGTTTCTTTGAGAAAATGTAATTGGAGAAAATGTGAAGTATTAGTACTGACAGGGTGTTATTGTGCATAGGAGCTGTGGAGTCTTTTCAAATTATGACTTGAAAATCGTTTTTGAGGAAAATGAATGGTTATAATATTTATGACAAGGACATAATGGTGTATGCTTCATTATAAGGCAATTGAGTGTCTCTGATGTTATTTTTCCCATTTTAATGTAAGACCTTTCTCTGTGGAGCAAATTGCTTGTAAATATGCTCCCACCTGTGCATGGCAAATTTAGATTTTGAATGTTTGCGTTACATAGCCATGTTAAAAGTGACACAAACATGCTGCAAAGGCAATCATAAAACACTTTTATGTGTCTTAAGGACATTTTAAGTCATTTCTCCATGTGCAGTGTTTTGAAATTATGATTTGAAAATCGTTTTTGGGGAAAAGGAATGGTTTTTAAATTTATGACAAGGACATAATGGTGTATGCTTCTTTATAAGGCATTTCAGTGTCTCTGATGTCATTTTTCCCATATTACATTAAAAGACCTTTCCCCGTGGGGCACATTCCTTGTAAATATGCTCCCACCTGTGCATGGCAAATTTAGATTTTGAATGTTTGTGTTACATAGCCATGTTAAAAGTGACCCAACCATGCTGGAAAGGCAATCAAAAAACGCTTTCATGTGTCTTAAGAACATTTTAAGTCATTTCCCCATGTGCAGTGTTTTCAAATTATGATTTGAAAATCGTTTTTGGGGAAAAGGAATGGTTTGTAAATTTATGACAAGGATATAATGGTGTATGCTTCTTTATAAGGCATTTCAGTGTCTCTGATGTCATTTTTCCCATATTACATTAAAAGACCTTTCCCCGTGGGGCACATTCCTTGTAAATATGGTCCCACCTGTGCATGGTAAATTTAGATTTTGACTGTTTGAGTTACATAGCCATGTTAAAAGTGACCCAAAAACTTGCAAAGGCTTTAAAAAAACACTTTCATGTGTCTTAAGGACATTTTAAGTCATTTCCCCGTGGGCAGTGTTTTCAAATTATGACTTGAAAATCGTTTTTGAGGTAAAGGAATGTTGTTAAAATTTATGTTTGCCATATGCCCCCAAATTTCTTTTTCAGGGGTGCAGCAGGGTGTTCTTGAGACACCCCTGCACCTTTGGAAAAATTCCTAATTTGCGATGAGCTAATTGCTAATCGCAAATTGCACCTTCATTCCTATGGGCCTCCTGGCCCATGGAAATGAATGGGTAATTTGCAATTAGCAATTTGCTCATCGCAAATTAGGAATGGTAAAGAATCGCTATTTATTCCTTAAAATTCGCTATTTTGGAAATGCAAAATAGTTTGATGATACATATGGCGGTTCATCTCTAACAAGATAAGAAGCTTAGGGATACATTTATGATGACTGGCGCAATGAAGTGGACATCACTTACTTCATTGGTAGAGCTTTACATGTATTATCTCCTCTGTATTCTTCATCAAGCGTAACTTTCATCTGCAATCCTGAGTAGGCCTCACCTTAAACAAACCTCTGGATAGGCCACACCTTATCGTCATCCTGAATTAATCATTTAAAATGCTAGGGACAGATTTATGATAGGTGTATGCCTCTTTTGCGCCACTGTGCGTCACTTTTCTGATGCAGCGGCGGTGCAAAAGATTTGCTATGAGGCGACAAAATTACAAATTGATGCATTTAGGCAGATGTGTCATGGTGTAAAAAACACCGTGCCACATGAAACCGATGCAGCAGTGATGCAAAAGATGCACCATGTTGCAAGACAGGCCTCACTTGGGGCCATATGTATCAAGCTAATTAGCATTCGCAAAGGCCAAAATTCTGTGAATTTCAGCCTTTGCGAATGCTAATTAGACAAATGGTATGTATCAAACAAGTTTGATGCAAAATAAGGAATAGCAAAATTTGCTATTCCTTATTTTGCGATTGCACTGAAGGATTTGCAAATTTTGCGATTCCTTAAATGCAATGTATCAAACAAAAAATATGCAAAAAATGCCATTAAGGATTTGCAAATTACCACCAACTTCTTGTTGGTGGTAATTTGCGAATTCTTTTCAAAAAGCTTTTTTTCCAAAAAAACAAAAGGTGCCATATGACGCCCATACATGCCCTTAGGCATGTATGTGCGCCATATGCCCCCAAATTTCTTTTTCAGGGGCTGCAGCAGGGTGTTCTTGAGACACCCCTGCACCCTTGGAAAAATTCCTAATTTGCGATGAACTAATTGCTAATCGCAAATTGCACCTTCATTCCTATGGGCCTCCTGGCCCATGGAAATGAATGGGTAATTTGCAATTAGCAATTTGCTCATTGCAAATTAGGAATGGTAAAGAATCGCTATTTATTCCTTAAAATTCGCTATTTAGGAAATGCAAAATAGTTTGATGATACATATGGCGGTTCATCTGTAACAAGATAAGAAGCTTAGGGATACATTTATGATGACTGGCGCAATAAAGTGGACATTACTTACTTCATTGGTAGGCCTTTACATGTATTATCTCCTCTGTATTCTTCACCAAGCGTATCTTTAATCTGCAATCCTGAGTAGGCCTCACCTTAAACAAACCTCTGGATAGGCCACACCTTATCGTCATCCTGAATTAATCATTTAAAATGCTAGGGACAGATTTATGATAGGTGTATGCCTCTTTTGCGCCACTGTGCGTCACTTTTCTGATGCAGCGGCGGCGCAAAAGATTTGCTATGAGGCGACAAAATTACAAATTGATGCATTTAGGCAGATGTGTCATGGTGTAAAAAAAACGTGCCACATGAAACCGATGCAGCAGTGATGCAAAAGATGCACCATGTTGCAAGACAGGCCTCACTTGGGGCCATATGTATCAAGCTAATTAGCATTCGCAAAGGTCAAAATTCTGCGAATTTCGGCCTTTGCGAATGCTAATTAGACAAATGGTATGTATCAAACAAGTTTGATGCAAAATAAGGAATAGCAAAATTTGCTATTCCTTATTTTGCGATTGTACTGAAGGATTTGCAAATTTTGCAATTCCTTAAATGCAATGTATCAAACAAAAAATATGCAAAAAATGCCATTAAGGATTTGCAAACTACCACCAACTTCTAGTTGGTGGTAATTTGCGAATTCTTTTCAAAAAGCTTTTTTTCCAAAAAACAAAAGGTGCCATATGACGCCCATACATGCCCTTAGGGCATGTATGTGCGCCATATGCCCCCAAATTTCTTTTTCAGGGGTGCAGCAGGGTGTTCTTGAGACACCCCTGCACCTTTGGAAAAATTCCTTATTTGCGATGAGCTAATTGCTAATCGCAAATTGCACCTTCATTCCTATGGGCCTCCTGGCCCATGGAAATGAATGGGTAATTTGCAATTAGCAATTTGCTCATCGCAAATTAGGAATGGTAAAGAATTGCTATTTATCCCTTAAAATTCGCTATTTAGGAAATGCAAAATAGTTTGATGATACATATGGTGGTTCATCTCTAACAAGATAAGAAGCTTAGGGATAGATTTATGATGACTGGCGCATCACCAGGGATGTGCCAGTCATCCTGCGCTGCTGTTCCGCCACCCATGGTGTGCTGCATTTACAATGCGGCGCAGCATGGGGCAAAAATGGCACAGATGCGTGACGCATCTGTGCCGTAAAGGTGGTGCATTGCTGGAGTTGTATCGCAAGTGTGATGCAGCTCCAGCAAGGCTCAGGGGTGCCCCATCTCCACAATGTTGCGTCAAGACCTATGCCTGCTTCAAGCAGGCGCAGGGTTTTGACGTAGCTTTCTCCTATCTGATTGTAAATGCGGCACACCATGAGTGTCAGAGCAGCGGTGCACGTTAACTGGTGCATGCCTGGGGATGTGCCATTTAACATAAATCTGCCCCTTTACATTTAAGTATGTGCAGGGGACACAGAGTCGGTGAGGCTTATCCAAGGTTAAGAAGAGATGAGTCCTGTTCACTGAAAAATTAGACATAGGCTTCACCTGCTCAGCATCGTTGGACATGGCTATATAATAGCTGCAAAATGTTACTCTTGTTAAACAATTTTACTATTATAATCTCTGAGATTTGTTTCTTACTCTGCAACATCTCATTGTTGTTATCTTTCTTTAAAGATAAAGACAACATCAACATGAGCGACAATCAGCCATCAGTTGATTTTGACCTCATCATTGAACTCGTAATTGAAACATCAGTGGATGTTGATCCCTTGGATGATTTAAATCCTGAGGATGAAGAAGAACGTGATGGGGATGCAGATTTGTCCGAATTATATGACATAGGATGGGAAGCTGACGTGCTTGAGCCTATGGAACTATAAACATTTATTTTAAAAATGTATAATAAATAAAAAGTAAAAATGTAAACCGTTTAATTTAAAAATAAAGACACCTTCAAAAACAGGTTATGTGTAGTGTCTTCAATAAAATATTAAAATATGCTCATAAAATTAGATCAGATTCACATATAAAATAGCACAGGTAACATGAATATAAATTCCATTTCTTTTCTGCTATTTCTGTATTCTAAATTTGCCAAGCACTAAAAAATCTTCTATGTAAAAATGTCAAGTAGTGTTTTAAGTTTTTGATTACTGTTATTGATTTACTGTTGGGTAATAGTGGTTAATAACATTTTTTATTATATTTTACCACAGATTCAACTGCAGATCATTTCAAGATTTCAGCATGCCAACCAAAGAAAGAGTGAGAAAGGCTGCAAAACGTCAAAGACAGCAGGTTAATGAAAAAAAGCAGCAGTCCTCTACAAAAAGATTTGTCAAGTCACCAAGAAAGCACCGGGTAAGAGTACAAAAACATTCCTAAGAAATATCTGTAGTAAAAAAAATATTACTACAGAAAATGTTTCAGTCCAGAAAAAGAGAAGCAATTCAAACGGAAAGGAAAGGCCAATGAAAAATGTTACTGCTAGAGCAAGAGATAACTCTGTGCATGATAGTAGAAGGAAACAACAGTTTAGGGACATTCGTAAACGAATGTTCCGCAACAGGATAATTGGCAATTTGTTAAAAAATATTAAGAAAGGTCAACAGAAAGTGGTTTTTTATAAGAGAAAAAAAAAAGTTGAGAAAGTTATTGATCAGGCATTGGAAATTAAACGTAAGTTATTTATTTTGATAATCAATAGAATTAGGAAGCTAAACAAGGCAATTTATGATTTCAAAAGAAATAGTAGATGGAAGAGAATAGTTAATCGTAGTAATTTTTGTGAAGTTTTTTCTGGAGAATGGATGCATAGTTCAAGCTGTGAGGCATTTTTTAATGAGGAGAGTTATTTCCAGGATAATGATTTGGTGCATGCAGTTGACACCAGTGGTCGTGCTTATGAAGTGAAAGATGGTTGTCCAGTTGAAAAAGAAAAACTTGTGACAACAGAGGCAGAAGAGGTGTTAGGTAATGAGGTTTTAGGAAGACGTGCTAAGGGTCCTGTGTACACCTGGAAGTGTAGTAGTATTTGCAGTGTGCGACAGGATTCCATCAATTTGCTTTGTGATTTTGTACGGTCATTTAATAAGAAAAGTTTGAAGCAGAAAATGAGGTTGTTGCAAGAATTAGATCCTTGCAGAGTGAGAGAAGTGACAGGTTTGCATGGTCATTCACTGGCTTGTCTTTCCAGGAGAGTATGCCAGAGTGTTTTTCATCATTTCAGGATGCTAGCAGTGCATCATAATAAAGTGAGGAAATTAGTTAGAATGTTGTATTATGCTAAGAGTCCAGCAATTATGCTTAAACAATTATGCGCTGCTCTTTTGCATGGTTCTGAAATAGATGTGAAGAATATATGTGAAGAAATTGAGTTTTGTTACTTTGGAAGTAAAGAGGAGAATGTTGAAATTGACCAAGAAGAAGCGGGTAATGTGGAAGATAGTGTACAGGTTTCCAGTACAGATAATTTCCAGAGGGAAATTGCGACGTTTCAGGTCAAATCAAGTGAGAGGCCAAATTTCACTTGTGTGTGTTGTCGACGCACTTATAAGAATCAGACTAAGTTAGTGGATTTATATGCAAAAAGTGAAAGGGAAAATAATAGTGAATGGAAGGATTTCGCAACATACTTGATGGCAGAAAATTGTTTTGATTTGGGATTGGATCAACGTGTGTGTACTTATTGTTGTTGCAAATTAAATCAAAACCAGATGCCTGCTAGAGCAGTTCATAATAATCTGGAATTGGTTGAGATTCCTTCTGAATTGAAGGATTTAAATACTTATGAATCTATTTTGATTCAAAGTATCCATCCCTTTCAGGCTATTGTAAGAATGGAGCCAAAGACAGGGAAATTGCCTCCATCAGATTTACAGAGAGGATTAAAGGGAAGAGTTGTTTATTTGCCTCTAGATTTGAAGAAAAACATTAACACAATTGGAGTAGAAAAAGTGGAAGAGGAACCTCTGGTTATCTTAGTTAATGGGGTTCCGACAAAGAATAAGAAAATATGGCAAGATTTAGTGGATGTTAGGAAAGTTAAAAAGGCAACATTGTATTTGAAAAAAAATAATAAATACTATAAGAATGTATATGTTGCAGAAGAGGAAGTAAGTGAGGAAGAGGATAGCGATTTGTGTGCTGGTCAAATTGAGAAAGTAGAACCCTCTACTAGTGAAGAAATATATGAACATTAACATTATAGTGTTCATCCTTTGCATTCCAAGGAAGTCATGGGGAATGCTATTGAGTTGTTTCAAATGAAACAAGCCAAAGGGAGTCCCATTAGTGTTTGGGAGGAAAGTTTGGAAGCTCGGTGTTTCCCACAGCTTTTTCCAACAGGTCAGGGAGGAAGATATGATGAGCGACCTCATCAAATTCCTGCTTCTGAATACCGGACTTTGCGATTGTATGCAGGAGATGCTAGGTTTCGACAATGCATTCCTTATTTGTTTCATCTCCTGTTTGAAAGCGATCTGTCTGGACTGTCATATGCAGTGAACCACATCTTGAAAAGTGGTATACACATGCAAAACATCTCGGCAAGTGACTTTATGGATAAAGTCAATGTCCAAGACAGTATTTTGGATTCTCACCTGATTAATCTCATGGCGTGTCAGCGTGGTACTAATGAGTACTGGTACCGTCGTCATGGTGATTTAAAATGTATGCTGAGGAACTTAGGAACTCCCACATGGTTCCTCACTCTGAGCTGTGCCGAGTATGGCTGGGAAGACTTACTTGAATTTCTACGAGAGGCAAATGCTAACGTAGAAAACATCGAATTCAAGACACCCGGAGAACTGTGCTCTTTGGATCCAGTCAATGTATGTAGGTACTTCAATCATAGATTTGAAGCTATGATGTCTTTCATCATGAATAAGAAGAATCCACCTCTTGGAGAGGTGTTGGATTTCTTCTGGAGAAAGGAGTACCAAGCAAGAGGTGCTCCTCATATACATATGTTGCTGTGGATCAAGGATGCACCTAAATTTGGAACGGATCCAGAAGACTCAGTGATGAGTTTTATACAACAGTATTCTACGTGTGCTGTTCCAAAAGCAAAGGAGAAGAAAAGCCTAAGAGAAAAAGTTCTGCGTTTCCAAAGCCATCGATGTGGAAAGTACTGTCGTCGTAAATTCCGAAACAAGGACAAGTTCTACACCAAATGTCGTTTCGGCTTTCCACGACCGGTGATTTCTAAAGGAAGAGTAAACAGTTTGATGTCTTCGCTGCGACATAATGTGATGAAGAAATCACCTAAAAACACATACAATTTGAAGAGGAACGAAGAGTCCAGGTACATCAACGACTACAACCCGGTGATTTTGTCCATGTGGAATGCTAACATGGATATACAGTTTGTGGCTGATAACTGTATGGCTGTGGCTCGGTATGTGACGTCTTACATCACCAAAAAAGAGAAGACAGAATTGAAGGATATGTGGGGGGACATTTCCCATGAAAAGAGCCTCAGCAAGAAGTTGTACAGTTTGTCTGAAGATGTTGTCGCATCGAGAAATTGGAGCGTACGAATGTTCTGACCGGTTGTCTTCAGCAAGTCTCTATGACAAGTCCAGGAGTATCGTTTGGGCGAGTCTTGGTCTTGCTGCAACGCGTAATCGAGTTCTCAAACCTGTGCGGGAAATTGAGTATTTGGCGGAAAAGGAGCCAAACAGTACCGACATTTTGAAGACCAACATGTTGGATACATATTATCCAAATCGAAGCATTCACCTCGAGAATGTTTGTCTGTATGAGGTTCTTCAAAATTACATATTCAAGAGGAACATCAAAGAAGATACTGAGAAAGGAGTGTATGCTGTAATAGGAAGTGAGGGATGTCTGGTCAAGCAAAGAAAATGCCACTTGGTAAACCATCGAAAATTGAGTGGCGAATCTCCTGAAAAAAAGGAGTTTTTCTATTTAGCACTTTTGCAACTTTTCAAGCCTTGGCGTGCAGAAGAGGAACTGCTTGGAGATTTTCTCTGTTACAAAGACTCTTTCAATGCCGCCAAGGAGACCATAGAATGTCCTGCTTTTCCCAAATATGTAGAAATGTTGAATGCGGAAATTGAGCAGGAAGCAATGATTGCAGCCGAGATTGCCAGAGACAGTTCTCAGGACAGTCAGAGTTCTGCTTCATTGAGTCAGGATCCACTAGGAGGACCTGTTATCGAAAATGAAGCTGCCACTGCTATGAATGAAGTGGAAAGAGCCATGGCACATGCTCAGGAGGATGCGGTTAACTTAGAAGAGTTGGAAAGACAACTCAACGTTGAGCAGAGGAAAATATATGACGAAGTTACCATGCAAATTGATCATGGATTAAGTCATGACAAGAAAGAGTGCTCATGTACGTCGTTGAAGCCTGTCCGACTGTACGTGAGTGGAGAAGCGGGAACTGGAAAAAGTTTCCTTATTAAAGCAATTTCATGTTATTTGCAGGAAAGGACAGAGTCATCGCTGTCTTGTGTTGTCACCGCTCCAACTGGACTGGCAGCACATAACATTAAAGGGATTACTTTACATCGTTTACTGATGCTGCCAGTGGAGCATGACAACAAATTACAATATCACAAGCTATCTGGAGATGCTTGTTTTGAAGTTTCAAGAATCTTGAGGAAAATGAAACTTCTTATCATTGACGAAGTAAGCATGGTTTCCAATGTCATGCTTGCCTTTGTGCATTTGAGAATGCAAGAAGTTCTCAAAACAGAGTATGATGTGTTATTTGGTGGCAAACACATCATTGTTTTTGGAGATCTTCTGCAGCTGACACCAGTGAAAGGGCAACCTGTGTTCAAAATGCTCACGCATGAAGATACCAGGAAGTGCCTAGGCAGCATTGGCAACGTCAATATATGGTTAAACTTCAATTATGCTGAACTGCATGAAAATATGCGTCAGGCGAAGGATGAAGTTTACAAGACTATTCTACAAGATGTTAGAATTGGAAAAGTGACCGAGCATGGGAAAGAAGCTTTACATGCACGATTACTGTCAAATTTATATCCAGAACAAGATGTTGTGCCTGAGAATATTTTTCAGAAAATTACTGAGAAGAAATCTGGAATATGTTTGATGCCAACTCTTGCAGAATGTGCCAAATTCAACAACAAAATGTTGCATTTAGAAAAGCAAGAGATTGTGAAACTGGAAGCTATTGACAGAGTAGAGCATATGGGATCAACAATTATTTTGTCTGAGAATCTGAAAACAAAATTGGATTCATTAGAGAAGAGTATATCTAAAACTGCAGGTTTTGAAAAGACTCTGAATGTGTGCTTGAACTGCCGTATAATTTTAAGAAGGAATTTACATGTTGAAAGAGGTCTGGTAAATGGATCAATGGGTAATGTTGTTGATTTTGTAAAATACAGAAATAGAGATGGAATTGAATTTTTAAAAATTAAATTTGATGGCATTGAGGAAGTACAGCTAATTGGTCGTTGTTCTGCTAGATTTTTGCTTGTAAAAGACTTATATGTTCGCCGTAAGCAGTTTCCTGTTTGCTTGGCATATGCGGTGACAATCCATAAATCGCAAGGTTTAAGTGTAGACAGTGCATTGGTGAATATTGGCAGTTCTGTGTTCAAGGAGGGTATGGCATATGTGGCATTGTCACGAGTTAGAACTTTATCGGGATTGTACTTGATTGAGTGTGATGTCACAAGCATTTGTGCGGATCTAGATTGTGTTAAGGAATACAATAGGTTAAGAAGAGAGTATGCGCCACATTTGCCTCAATATCCTTTGTTTGAGAAACGTGTGGTAGGCCGGAAACGAAGAAATGTGACCAATACTGGGGAGGTTGTAGCAAAAAGACGAAAAGTCGATGAACCTGAAATTATAAGCAGAAACAAAAAGGATTCTGTTGAAGATGTTGTTGGTTTTCAATTTGAAAACAGTTCTGGTGTCAACTGCTATGCTAATGTAGTGGTTAATGTTTTGTTTTCTCTAGAAAATGTAAAAGAAGAGATTGTGGTCAATTCTGATCAAAGATTTTGCAGTTTGTTAAATTCTGTCTTAGAAAAATGTAGCACTGATAGAACAAACATAGAAAGTGTGTCTGAAATTCGAAATCTGTTAGACAGATGTTCAGGCCAAACACAATTCTCTCAAAATATTTAGCAAGATTGTCAGGAATTTTTAATGTATATGCTTGATGTATTGCATGCTGAAGGTGTAGATGTAGATCAGCTGTTTGGGCTTTCTTATCAATGGCAGCATGACTGCGAGAACTGTAGGGTATCAAGTACTACTAGTGTAGACTCAGAAAGATTTATATATTTAACTTTGCCAGACAGTAAATCAGTCTCCTTTAATAAGCTAGTAAAAGCAGCTGATCACAACATGGAGTGTAGCCAATGTAAATCTGAAATGATGTCCACATTATTTATACGAACATATGGCCAGTATGTCATTTTAATGTTCCAACGATGTAGGCCTGATGGAACAAAATTGACAACTTTAATGAAAAATTTTGTGGCTTCGCAGTTGTCAATATCAGGAAGGACTTTTGTAACTGCAGCAATTATATATCATGACGGTCCTTCAACAACATCAGGACATTACACAGCTTATTTAAAGTCTAGAAATGGCTGGTCATTCTGCAATGATTCTGTTTTAATTTTTTAAAAAAAATTGCCGTATGACCTTAAAAACTCTTACCTGGTGTTTTTAAAACCAAAATTTTAGGGAAATAATCTCGGGATGTGCTCTGAGGAATTTCAAGAAGTTCTAATGGCTCCTACACGATTTGGCCTTGAGGATAAGTGTAGTTCAGAGACATAACTTCTAACCATAAGACTGGACGTCATGGAGAAATAAATGCACTTTGAATGAGTTCAGAAAAACTATTTCTTTTTATAAGCTAATTGAAGCAGCCAATCAAAACATAGAGTAGAGGGAATGTAAGTCTGCAATGCTGTCTACTGTTTTACATTGCTTTGTGATTAAAAGTGATGTAGAGAATTAAATAATTGTAGTAGTCATAGAGGTAGTGTAAGTCTGCTTCATAGTAAGCAGTATCAGTGTCATAGGAAATGTAGAACATGACTGAGGAAGAAGGGGAAGATATTACTCCAGTCCAGGATTGTGAAAATGATCTTCAACATTTTAATTCTGAAAGTTGCGGAAATGCCAAATGACGGGATTGGCTTACAAGAAATCCAAGAGTTATAAATGGCTCTGACAAGATTTGGCCTTGTGGAAACTTGTGGTAGAGAGCAAGAAGTCATTTATTGTATGTAACATGTTTTTCAAAACGATGGAGGTTTTCTTTCAGAAAGTGGCGGGCTGAAAGTAATAACAGCACAACAGAGTGTAAGCTGTTCATAGGACATCCTTTGACGTCATGGAAAGTAAGTTAACTTTAAGGAGTTCTGAATTCTGATTTGTTATGTTGTATGGGTTTTTTAAACAATCATTTTGATTGTGTTTTTTTTCCCCCGCTGTTATATGATGAATACCTTCAAGTCACTGTTTTTAGTGAAATTTGATACATTCTGAGAAGAGCAAAAATAAACCATTTAACATGTATAATTAATTCTGTACTGTTTCCATTTATGATGTACATTTAGAACTGTGTAGGAGGCATGGAGAAGGAGAGGCTTCTGTAAGTGTCAAAGTTCTTGCATACAGTGCTCATATTCTACGTAGTCTTTCATATGATAGACTACATTTCCACAATGAGATACCTAAGCAAAGGAAACACAGGTCATATGATTGTGGAATGAGCAAAAAAATGTGCATGTTTTTCAATTATATTACCTGTGTTTCCTAACATTACACACCACATTGTGTAGATGAGGTTTAGGCCTGTTCCTGGAGACAGAGGAGGTCTGACATTTGTTCAAGAGTGCAGTGGACATTACTCACTTCGTTGGTAGGCCTCCACATGTATTATCTTCTCTGTATTCTTCAACAAACCTAAATTCCATCTGCAACCCTGAGTAGGACTTACCTGAAACAAATCTGTGGATAGGTTACACCTTATTGGCATCTTGAAACAATCATTTAAAATGTTAGGGTCAGATTTATGGTGGCCGTGCGCCTCTTTTGCTCCATTGTGGGTCACTTTTGTGTAAAAGATGCACCATGTTGCAAGATAGGTTTCAGTTCATCTCCAGCAAGATACCATCAGTTTAAAATGTATATAATTAGCATTGTGTAGGGGGCATGCAGAAGCAAAAGCTTTTATAACTGTCAAAGTTGTTGCATGCAGTGCTGCACTTCTAGGTACTGTTTAATATGCTGGACTACATCTGCACTATGAGATACCTAAGCAAAGGCAACACAGGTGATGTGATTGTGAAATGAGGAAAAGAAACTCCACATTTTTCAATTACATCACCTGTGTTTCCTAAGTTTATGAATGACATTGTGCAGATGAAGTTTAGGTCTGTCCACGGACACAGAAGAGGTCTGGCCTTTGTTCAAGAGTGAAGTGGACATGACTTACTTCATTGGTAGGCCTTCACATGTATTATGTCCTCTGTTCTCTTCAAACAACTCGAAATTTCATTTGGAACCCTGAGTAGGTCTCACCTCAAACAAACCTCTGGATAGGACACATCTTATTGGCATCCTGAAGCAATCATTTAAAATGTTAGTGTCTTGCGACACTTTTCTGAGACAACAGCAGTGCAAAAGATGCACCATGTTTTAAGATAGGCCTCACTTCATCTGCATCAAGATACTGTTAGTTTAAAATGTATATCTTTAGGACTGTGTAGGGGGCCTGGAGAAGCAGAAGCTTCTGTCAGTGTCAAAGTTGTTGAAAAACTGTTTGTCCTTCAATCTTTTCCCTTGTCTTTTGTAATTTTTAAATACATGTTTTAATATTTTTCAAATGTTTGTTCTCTCTTTCACAGATTGAAAGTATAAAAACAAAAAGTGAGTAATTTAACGACAATTATAAGGTAAATGTTTTGTATTCTTTTCGTTACATTTCTATCACATTCACCTACTATTAGTTCCACAGCTTCATTTCTTTAACCCTCAGTTTCCTGCCTTTGCTACTTTCCTCATTCCTTTCTCTATTACCTACTTACTCAACTCCTTCCACTCTTTTTCTCAGTCCCTCTCTTCTCATAGTTCCTCACTCTTGTTCACTCACTCCGTCTCTATTACTCTTAGTGTCTTTGACTGATCACTTTTTCACTACTTGTTCATAATGCTTTCTCTGTGTAGTTGAAGCACACTAAGGGGCATATTATGAACACAGCCAATAAAATTATTGCTGTTTTTATTGGCAGAAAACTGGTGCAAAAGTGGTTTTAGCGGTAGTTTTCTGCCGCAAAAGCGGCTTTGGTGACATATTTCTGCCGATAAAAGCTGCAAAACTTTTATTGCCTATGTTGATGATATGGCTCTATGTTATTTACATTTCTTTGCTGTTTTAATTAATCTTTTTCTGTTATTTTTTGTTTTCTGTTTTCTATTTTTTCTCTCTGTTATTCCCCATGTTTTAATCTTATTTTGAACATTCACTCACATTCTCCAAGAAACTCTTCTTTGTTATTGTTCTACTCTCTTTTTTTCTTTCACTTCCTTATCTATTTTGTTTTCCACAATTATACCCTCTTCCGTCTTTTCTTCGGTAAATAGATCTATTAAACAGTATCTCTGGTTTACTCCCTATAGCTGTCTTTCTTTTAACATCACTCTCTGTTTACTTTCCTTATACGTACTCTTTTTTGTAAATTTTTTTGGGTTCGCTCCCGGTTCGCGAACCGGGAAGCGAACTGGGAAGCGAACTAAAAGAAATAGAGCTTGCCAGAGTGCTAAACATTCTAGCAATTTTTTTTGAAAGCAGGAGGTAGTTCTGAAAAGAACTTTTTTTTTAATGTTTTTGTTGTTTTATATATATATATATTTTTTTTTTGTATTTTTTGAACAATTTTATATTTTTTTTGGTTTTTTTGGGGGGGGAAACAACAAAAAACAGGCATTGAAAAGGGCTCAACAGGAGCAAAAAAAAAATTACTGTCTGGGGCGGTTAGGGCAATTATGATTGTTATAAGCTAGGTTTATTGAATTAATACTCATGTTACCACATGATATCAATGCACCGCAGTGCAGACAAGTATATTTCATATGCCCAAAATTCTCCTGGATGTTTGGCACGGTTTCCCGTGCCTCTGCTGCGGTCAATGATATTAACGATGTTGACCTGGCCACAGGAGTTGCTGTTGGGTTTTGTTCCATGTCGCGTATTTCCGCCCGGCTGTAATTCAGTGGATGCCACCTGTTCATGTGCCGATGCATGGTATAGTTCCCATAGCTATACTTTTTATCAGTCCCTCTTGATAATTTCTCTTTGCAAATGAGGCAGGTGACATACCTCGCATTTACTTTTTTCTGTCCTGGAGGGATTGAAAAAAATTGCCAAATGAAACTGGCTTTCCTATGGGAAACCCGGGGCACCTCTTCCAAGAACTGTGGTCCTTCTCTCTCCTCTTCCTCTAGTTCTTCCTCTTCCTCCTCTGTGTTGGTGATGACCTGGGGAGGTGGTCCTCTCTTCCCATGAGGAGGTGGAGGTGGTGGTGGGGGTGCACCAGCTGAAGCCATTGCTCTACTATGAATAAAGGTCTTCCTCTCACAAAGATGAAAGTCAGAGTGAGGAAAGAAGGAGGGGTTTTCATCATTTGGGAAAAACAATAGTTCTAAACCAATGAAAAGTGTTATTTTTAGGTCACCTGACCTAACCTTACATGATTATGAAACCAAAAGTGAAATGAACCAATGAAAAGTTTTATTAACAAGTCACATGACCTCTCACGCTTATGTTACGCGCTGCGGAACGCGCCCCGGATCGCTTCCGGGTCGCTGCGCTTCGCGCCTCGGTTCGCGTACCGGAGCACTTCCGGGTGTGCTAACGCAGCGCGTCATAAGACGCATTACGCGACAACGTGATACGTCGCGCATCCGCGACGCATCACGATGTTGATTTCTAACGCGGCAGTTGCGCTAACGGAACGTTTACCGGTTCGCGGACCGGGTCGCGGCATCAAATTGAGCTAACGGAAAGCTTCCCAGGTTCGCGAACCGGGAGCAAAACAAAAAAAATATTTAAATTTTTTTTATTAATAAACATATAAAATATAGTTTTGGATTTAAAGAAGAATACATTTTACAGCTATAGATATTCGCTTTTAAAAAACCAATGAAATTCACTGAAAAAACCATAGGTTATAGACCATATATAGTTAGGAATTAGCATTTACAAAACCTTGAAAATTCACTGAAAAAACCATAGGTTATAGACCATATATAGTTAGGAATTAGCATTTAAAAAACCTTATTTTACTCACACAAAACCATTGAAATTCCATATATAGTTAGTTGTACTAACTATATATCGCGCACCCGCAATCCACTACTGATCATGTCACATATTACATCATTCATGACATGGTCAGTGACATCACTGATGACATCACTGATGACATCTCAAATGACATCACTGATGACATCACTGATGACATCTCAAATGACATCACTGATGACATCACTGATGACATCACTGATGACATCACTGATGACATCTCATTTGACATTACTGATCACATCACTGATGACATCATTCATGTGATAATACAATGAACCTCTTCAGACTCTAATATAACCTTAGATACACTCAGTGTAAACATACACTCACAGACTGTCACTCATCCATGGAGTTACTCAGACACCTAGTCAGTCATGCAAAGAATCAATCACACCTCCATTTTCTCAACTATACAGTTATACACACCTTACTTATTCAAACATATACTAAAACATATTTACTCTCTTATACAATCCTGGATACAAGTTCACAATGATGCATACAGCCACTCACACATTCCCTGGCTCCTATGCACAGTTATTTATATATGTCAACTCTCACATGTACTGTATTTTACATATGTACTTACTTTGACATGTAGCACTGAGATATCCATTCACTCACCAATACACTCATGCACACAGTCAACCGCCCATACAGCTGTTTCCACATGCACTTTTGAACCCATACATCTAGTGAATCAACTGCTCACACATATATGCACAGAGTCATACACCTCCCAGCCACCCCCACACACACTCAGTCTCCCATACAAATGCTTGGGAAACCAATCAATAACCCATATAGTTACTCATATAGCTACTGATCAACACATGCAGCAGTTTACAGAACAACAGACATAATGATGCACAAATTACGACAGTTTAGTCACTAACCCATGCATTCAGTGAGACACATTTAATCACTCACTCATACAGTCAGTCACGCACCTACTAAATCCTTCATCCAGACACTTCTACATCTACTCATTCTTCAATATGTAAAACATATTTAAACTTTACAGAAACACACAGTCACTGGATGATGTCATCAGTGATGTCATTTGAGATGTCATCAGTGATGTCATCAGTGATGTCATCAGTGATGTAATTTGAGATGTCATCAGTGATGTCACTGACCATGTCATGAATGATGTAATATGTGACATGATCAGCAGTGGATTGCGGGTGCGCGATATATAGTTAGTACAACTAACTATACATGGAATTTCAATGGTTTTGTGTGAGTAAAATAAGGTTTTTTAAATGCTAATTCCTAACTATATATGGTCTATAACCTATGGTTTTTTCAGTGAATATATATATATATATATATATATATATATATATATATATATATGTTTCCTCCAAAGCGGGGGGCCTCCAAGTCTGTCAGGGTGGCATCGGAAGTACAGAAATGGCGTAGCCTGTTAGGAAAACTTCAGCAGAGAAGAAGAAGCAATGCCAACTTCAGAAGGCCATCGCTTTCGCACTTCAACTCTTAAATGAGCCTTAATCATAGCAGAGCAGCAATATCAAGTGGTCACTTTTGCTACGCCACTCCCATAGCATGTAAAGCATACAAATCCCAAAATGCACAGGGAAAATACATAAAAATGCGCATGGATTGCAATGTAGCATTCATAGTTTATAATCCATTCTTCGCTCATGTGGTTCATTGTTCTTTAAGTAGGTGCTTAAGTTGGCATAAAATAAATTGAATTCACTGCAAATAAATGTACCTCAGTGTGATTTGCAGATTGGGGAGGTCGAAGGTCTAACACCTTTAGAGTCATTACAAAGAGAAAGCAAATGGGGAGAGGTAACTGTGGAATTAGACTTAGTATTGGGCAACATAGGGATTGATTGGGAGACACCAAGCAGCAGTGGTTTCAACCTAAATTCAAAATTAATTCTGACCCTGCCGCATGACAATTTAGATATCTCCCATGAGATGATGATCAGGGAGCTGATCAAGATCAAAAAGACCAATGGAAATGTATTGTATTGTATTGTATTGTATTTTTGATTTGTAGAGCGCCTTATCACCCAGGGGTCTCTAAGCGCTTAGCGGGGTGTAGACACAAGTGGACACAGTTTGTTTAGGGGAAGAAGCTAGATGGTACCCCATGCCTCCTGAAATAGCACGGTTTTTAGCTTTTTCCTAAAAGGCAGCAGACTTGTTTCTTTGCGCAGGTTCTCGGGCAGTTTATTCCAAGCACTGGGGATTGTGTGGGAGAACGTGCGACCTCCTATAGAGGATAGTTTGAACCGTGGGCAGATCAATAGTGCGGCTTCTGCTGATCGTAGGTTCCTGCTAGGGACATACGGGACAAGACGTTCCTTGATGTATTTTGGGGCTTGCCCATATAAGGCTTTATGTGTAATGCATAGGCCCTTTAACTTGGGCGTTGATTTATTGGCAGCCAATGAAGTTTGCGAAGAAGGGGGGTGGCATGGGTTCTTCGTGGCTTGTTAAAAATGAGCCTGGCCGCATCATTCATAACGATCTGGAGTCTGTTCATTAGTTTTTTTGTAGTACCGACATACATGACGTTGCCGTAGTCCAGCCGTGCCAGGATTAATGCTGATACTGCTCTCCTGAGAGTATCCGCCGTCAGGATGGGCGACAGTTTGCGCAGTGGTCTCATTAGGCCCACACAGGTGCCCACTACAGCTGAGACCTGGGCTGACATAGTGAGGTTGGCATCTACAACTATACCGAGACTTTTAACTGATTCTGCCGGCACTGGGGGGTTTCCTAATTCAGAGGGCCTCAGGAGGTCACTCCAAGGGCTAGATGATGTCGTAATTGCAAGCACCTCCGTCTTATCAGGATTGATTTTTAAGGAGTTAGCCGTCATCTAATTGACGGTAAATTTTAGGATGTTTTGCAATTTATGATCTGCTGTTGGAGTGTTACCGATTTGAATGATGATCTAGGTATCATCAGCGTAATTGTATATACTGCAGTCCATCTGATTCAGAGATGAAATAAGGGGCTGCAGATATGCATTGAACATCAAGGGTGACAAAGCCGAGCCCTGTGGGACTCCACAAGTGATCCTTGCTGCCTCTGACATCAGGTCATCTAGTTGTACTCTCTGAACCCGTTCACCAAGAAACGAAGTCAGCCAGGCATGGGCCGTGCCCTGGATACCGAAGTCCCACATCCGCGACAGTAGTAGGTCATGATTGACCGTATCAAATGCCGCGGAGAGGTCAAGCAGCACCAGGGCACAGGGGTCTTTTCTGTCTGCTTTAAGTCGCAGGTCGTCTAGCACGGAAAGCATGACCAATTCCGTGCTATTGTGGGCCCTAAAGCCGGCTTGGTTGGGTTCCAGCAAGGAGTTGATCTCAAGATGGTGGGAGAGGCTGGGTAGTACATGTTGCTCGAGTATTTTAGCTAAAAAAGGCAGTTGTGAAATGGGCCTGTAGTTTTTTAGGATCTTGGTATCAGCCCTTGCCTTTTTTAAGAGCGGGATCAGTCAGGCCTCCTTGAGGTTAGAGGGAACCTGTCCGGAAGTGCGGGAGCTATTTAGAAGCAATAATATGTCATCCTCCAGTCCTGGCCATGCTTGTTTAAAGACCCTCGGAGGACAAGGGTCCGCCGGTGAGCAAGATTTGACTTGATTCATCACTCTTTCCAGAGGTTCTTTAGTGAATAAGGGTAGTGAAGTTAGGGGCTGTGTGACTGTGGGGGTAGGTATTAGAATAGTTCCTGGGTATTCCTGTCTAGGGGTGGACTCGATTTCTGTCAGGAGGGCAGATATCTTGGTGGTGAAGAATGACTGAAATTTATGGCAGTCTTCTTGCGCGAAGGAGGGGGGCTGTTAGGATGGCTGCCAGGATATTATAACAGTTGAAGCATATAAGACTTTGATTTTAAAATATTGTGAATATCTATTGGATTGGCGTGATGGGGGGGGGTCTTAGATTTTGACGAATATAACTTTTTGAGATCAGATCACCCCAACGTACCATCTTTCTAAGTACTGCTCAAAGTACATAAGAATAGCAGTAATCTTGAGGAGACCGATGGGGTTCTCGAGTGACAGCCTTCTTGAAATCACAGCTATTTATATAGATTTTTTTCTATTTCCATATGTGGCTACCCTATGCTCTTATTGTGGAGACAGTCTAAGAGTTTTGATATTGAATGGTCTGACTCATATCTGATGATCATATTAGATGTGATCTCACTATATACTTATATAAATCACAGCTTTGGGACCAGGGTTTGTGAATATATTCGGAGGAGATCTGCCTCATTCCTAGAGCACAAAATCCTAGTGAACATGAATAAGTTTTGTCTCCAAGAAAATCTTTGTGAATGATGTTTCTTTATGATTTAAGCTGGCATCCAATTGGTTACTCCTGTATCATTTCTGGGTACGCTCCTGATAATCACTCTTCCTACATAAAGACTCTGCTCACAAAGAATGGCATGAGGAACAGTGCACACGTGACATGACAACTAGATCACAAACATGACAATCACTATGCTTATGAAGGACAATTTTACTAATTGTGTGAACCAGCCTTTTAACTTGAATACATTAAATTAACAACCACATATGTGACTGGCTTGAGGCAGCCACAAAATGTTCATGAGACGCATAACTATAAACCCCACAACACTGAATGGAATCATGCTAAACTATAATCATTACGCTAGACTAAACCTCTACCAGTGGGGTCTCACAGCATTGTGTGCTAAAGGTTCAAAAAAGCACCTCAGCATCTAATCAGTTCTAGTAATCACCATATAAATACCAATGCCTATGACTCCTTTCTCTGCTTTACTCTTCCAATCTGCTTTCTCTTGTTCTATTCAGCCTGTTTATTCTTCTTTTTAGGTGTAGCCTAGAGCCAGGGAGCATGTGCTGCGAGGCTTTTTGTAGAGGAGTAGGTGAACAGAATCTCCGCCCACTCTCCGCCCATATTTGCCATTGGCTTGTGTCATTGTCTGTCTTAAATGCTGACTTCTGACTCGGCGAGAGGCTTGTTAGTCCCTCCTTTGTACCGCCTCCTCTCCATTTGTCACCTCCCATGGCGACTGGCCCCTTTATTTCGAGTGTAACACCGTACAGGTTAATTAGACTGTGAGCACTATTTTAGTTAATGATGTTCGCATAGTGCAGGCACAACGTGCTTTGGTGCCTTCTTTCCCCCGCCCGTCCTACTCACCCATTGTCTGTGCCTTCTCTCCCCGCCCTACCATTGTCCGTACCTTCAGGCCCCCCCCCAACCCCACCCTCGTGTTGTCCGTGCCTTCAAAATTCCCCCGCCGTCCGTCCCTTCTCCCCCCTCCTGTTGTCGGTGCCTTCTCCCCCCACCCACCCTCCCGTTGTCGTGAAGCCAATCATTTGCAATGCAATAGGTCTCGTGTAAATGCGAGACCTATTGCATTGCTAATACTCTTTTTTAGGTTTCGCCTGGGGCACGGAGCTTTAGCTCCGCCCCCAGGAGAAATCTTATGTCTCTACAGTGTACTGCTTAGTCCCGCCCTCTGTTCCATTGGTTAGCTCCATAAATGGAGGCTAGCCATTGGAACAGAGATCTGTCCATCATGGCCGGACCAGATTCGTGGGCGTTCCTGCATTTTTTTCGCTCTCCACCCTTTTTGCATCGTCATCGGGCGGTGGGCGGAGTTTCGTTTTTTTTTTTGGTGTTCGTTTTCCTCATTTCATGCCGACCACAGCCGCCGGAAGAAGTCCAGGTGAGTGCGTTCCTCCCCCCCCACCCCCTCCCGCTGTCAGTGTCTTTCCCGCCCCCCCCTCCCGCTTCTTTCCCGCCCCCCTCCCGCTGTCCGTTCCTTTCAGGAAGGGATCAGCAAAAAATAGGCCCATTACAGAGTGGACCTTGAGGGCCACAAATAAATTGAATACATAAAAGCATTAATTTCCATATAAAGAGGTTAGAAGAATCTGCAATTGTGGTTGCATGCATAGAGTGACCTGATCCTTCGTGCAAGATTCTCATTGGATCATTGA
The DNA here is from genome assembly GCF_964261635.1 of Lissotriton helveticus. Classification (NCBI taxonomy): domain Eukaryota; kingdom Metazoa; phylum Chordata; class Amphibia; order Caudata; family Salamandridae; genus Lissotriton; species Lissotriton helveticus. The sequence goes on from NC_136061.1 coordinate 1,503,294,357, forward strand.
AAACTTGCCAAAAAGACTAGCACGCAACATTCCTGAAAAGCCTCATTTGATCTCACGAAACGTTCGGCCATGCTTGAAAGGCGACACTGTTCAATCATTTCATTGTGATACCCTCAAAGATGTATCATTGGTATAATAGAAAATGTTTTACTTTTTAATATTGCACATATATTCATGGCGAAAAAAATGTGTAACACTCGGCATTCTTTTATGAAGTGTTTTTTAAATTTCCCTTTAATTTAATGTTTAAAATAAAAATTATTATAGATTTCAGTGGATCAATAACATACAAATTCGACTAAATATGGATTCAAGTGACAAGCCTTTTCCCAACCAATGGCCGTGCGGTGTTTCTAACATGGCGGCGCTATGCTCTGCTGAGGCACCGCCATGTGGTGTATCGTCTCTGTCGATGAGACGGGGTGTGCACGCGAGCGATGGTGACGCGCCTCGCGCGCGCGCGCTGAAGCAGCTGTTGCGGAGGCCGGGTGCTAGCGGTGCAGGATGTCCTCCTGCAGCCCCGCCATGTCTCTGGAGAGATGCCGGGCGGACTGGGGGGAGTTGGAGGACGAGTTCCAGCAGCTGCAGGTAAAGTCCCTGTCGAGGTTGGGTGGGGGCCAGTGCGGTGCCCCTTGGAATCCTTCCCAACCTGGAGGTCAGAAAGCAACCTGTGTATAAAGTCCACACATGGCCCATTGTGGGTATTCTGTACAATTAGTTTCATGGTGACCTTGTGCAGCCAGCCTCCCCCAGCCCTTATTCGCACTCTGCAGACCATACGCCTAGTGTTCAATGGGTTAGAGGAGTCGCAGGGATTGTGCAAAGTGTAGAGCGCGGCAGTCTAGAATTAATAAATGCGAAAATGTAGCATGTAATGCAGTTAATCACTTTTTAAGCATATCTATTCAGCGGGCCGCCGTGGATTTGCTGATTACCAAAACCTCTAGTTTTTGCATAGTTGCGTCTAAAGGGATATTCAGCGGGTTAAAGACGTTACAGAGTGTTCATTACCACATGTCGTAGGTTTCAGTGATCTACAGGAGTGAGATAAGATCAAGCCTTGCACGAAAAACAGTAATTCTCCATAATTCCAGATTCTAACCTTACTGTCATGAGAGGCGAACTCGCCTATCCATAAACCAAGAGTAGCCCTGCCTTTTTATCAAAAGCTTAGGAACCCTTTGTAAACCTCATATTGAATTAAATGTGAGTAAAGTGTTGCTGTTTCTCTCGGCAATAGCACCAGCAAAGCAGCTGAGTGCTAATGAAACCCAGGCAAAGCATTTAGTTTTTGAAGACATCATGAGTGACACTGATATAGGCTGTCATCGTTGTTGTGGTAGGTGACATCACCTGATAAGCACCTAGATCGAGACTGGCCAGATTTCTTGCAGCTCTGAAAATATTGCCATGTTAGGTAGGACATGAGCGATCGCCTCTGGCTTGCAGACAGTGCAGAGCAAAACACTGCATTATTTTGTTTTCAACATCTTTATACCAGTATCCCCTTGCCTGCTATATAGTTCCTGATTTTTTAGGTTTTGCTTGGCAATGCGTACGAAGTACGCATGCGCTAGCAAAATCCTTATGTTTCTCTGTGGGGTCGGGTATCCGCCCCCTCCTCGCCCCCTCCTCCCATTGGCTAGCTCCATAAATGGAGGCTAGCCATTGGGAGCCGGATCTGTCCGTCAAGGCCGGACCAGATTCGGGGGCGTTCCCGTGATTTTTTCCCTCTCCATCCACTACGGATCGTCATCGCGGCGGAGGGTGTGTGTTATTTTTTTTTTTTTTTAGTCAACTTGTTTTCGTCTTTTTCAAGTGTCTGTTGTTGGAGTTGGCTGCGAGATTCGAGTTCCCACGAGGCGATCAGGTAAGGAGCATTTTGTTTATAAAAGTGCGTGTGCGCCGTGATCCTCCCGCCCCCCCTGTCCGTGTCTTTCCCGTCCCCCCTGCCGCTTCCGTGTCTTTCCCGCCCCCCCCCCCCGCTTCCGTGTCTTTCCTTGCTCTTATGACCGGTCACATGGCTTGGCTTCACATTTGACGGTCTTAAACCCTATTTGCCAAACCACTAAAGTAGGCAGAGTAAAGACACGTTTCCGGAACGCCTGCAGAAATACTTAATCCCTGGTAGCTGGTCCGACCACAATGATGGGCCCGAGCAGAGGAGCAGAATGAGGTGACCGACAATTAAAAGTGATTAATACCCAACTGCATTATGCAACAACACAACAAACACCCGCTACCCGCCCTCAACAAAGACAGGCATGCAAGCAACCTGTGGCTATCTGCAGCATAGGCTTGCTTCGCACTCACGCAGTCTTGTGTGCAGGCAAATAGGAGTTAAATTCAGCAATCCCAGCATTTTGAGTGGCAGGGACAAGCTCTGCATTCCAGACAGGATGCCATTAAGCAATACAGGCCGCAAGAGCAGGCTTAAGCTGCTCAGAAATGCACGAATCAAGTTGGAAAATGTTGCAAGGCGCCTGCCTAATTCCCACCTTTTCAAACATTTTATTTTTGGTGTTTACGCAGGTTGGAGAATTGTTTTGTATAAGATTCACTGGTCGCCAGCTTTACTTTGTGATGCATCCCTGACAGACGACGAACCCCCAACCCTCCCCCCCCCCATACACGCATCCTCGTCGTTATCGCAGGAATGCTGAAACTCAAACACAGCCTTACAAAGAAAACCTTGACGCTGTCGCAAAAAAAATAAAAAAACACATCCCGAGAGGATGCTGGCAAGCAGCACCGCCTGGCCTGAACTGACTGCGAGAGGCCCGTCCGGCACGGCCTGGAGAAAAAATATACCAAGACAGCATCAGCGGCCGATAAGGTGAAAGACGATGGGTAACAAGTCGCATACACAGTTTCAGCACAGAAAACGCTTGTGCGTGGGGCTTTCCACAAGGCTTACCACTGGCATCCTCTCCAGGGAAAGATGACCAATGCAATCAATGCCTGCCCTGCTGCACGTGAAGAGATGGGAGCCCGATGCAGCCGGCACACCGACCCTTCAGCCGCAGGAAGTGCATCTGGCAGCAGCTTGCACACAGGTCTGACGGCCAAACGGAGGGGGGCCGTGCAAACCTCCTATTTGTGTGTTTTATTGCGAAGAAGGGTCACTACTGGCGTGGCATCGCTGCAATAGGTGGGGTAGGTGTGCAAACAATTTCACTTTCAAAAAGGTAGCACCAGAGCAGGTTCCACCTACCGTAAGACTTTGGGAGTTAAGTGTCACTGCTGTGCTCTGAAAGTGCAGATGGGTAATGTAGCAGCCACAAGTCAAGGAGGCAGACGACCAATAGGTACAAGTAGAAAAGTCTACACTCAACTAGCAGGCACGTGGCAAGGTACGCAGGACGGTGGTATCCAGCTGCCCCATCAACTGCAATAACCGGGATAAATTGAGCTCTGATACTAGTTTTGATGACCCAGGTTAGTAAAGTGCTCAGTAATTGTAATAATGGGCCGTTAAGAAAGCAACAAAAAAATGCCCCTCAGGTCTTTCAGTTGTTGGTAAGATTGTCCCAGAATAAGGCGCTGTGAAATTTGCTGTTACTGCACCTATTATCTCCTCAAATAGTTACAGTAATATGTGCTTTGTGGGGCTCGCAGTGTGGGGGGGCTCTGTGTGGGTGTGTGGGGGGGCTCGCAGTGTGGGGGGCTTTGTGTGGGTGTGTGTGGGGGGCTTTGTGTGGGTGTGTGGGGGGGCCTCTGTGTGGGTGTGTGGGGGTCCTCTGTGTGGATGTGTGTGGGGGGGCTCTGTGTTGGGGGGGCCTCTGTGTGGGGGGGGCCTCTGTGTGGGTGGGGCTCTGTGTGGGTGTGTGGGGGGGCTCTGTGTCCTTGTGTGTGTGGGGGGCTCTGTGTGGGTGTGTGGGGGGGCTCTGTGTGGGTGTGTGGGGGAGGGCTCTGTGTGCGTGTGGGGGGGCTCTCTATGGGTGTGTGTGTGTGGCATTTGCGAGAGATTAAGCTATTGCCATTGAAAATGACAATGCCATTTATTTATCGGTTTTCAAAACCAACACATAAATAAAAAAGTTGTCATTTACAATGCCAATAGCTCTAACTTTTGCAAAGGCAAAACCGTTGCATTGTAAATGCTTGTTTTGTTTGCATGTTAGTTTGTCTGTCTAGAGCAATGCTGGTATTATGTAGTCACTAACAACATGTCGCAATTGCCTGATGAGTGCTTTGGTTGTACAGAAGCATTTCTGCCCCCGCTTTATGTCATGTTCAGGTAATCTGGTTGCGCATGTGAACAATAGAGTGGGCATAAGGCAGTGTTTCTAGGTGGACTCCATATGTTTGGCAGCTTCTCATGTTTGTTGATATTTCATTAAGAGCTGTGGAACTGTTTGCTTAACTGTGTTTTAGCCTTCTAACCATAACAAATAGAAAATACCTGGATGCCTTCTAAGATTGAATGCTCCTCTCTTTAATGGAATTCTCCTGGAAACTGTAGGCAGAATACCACTGTAGGCAGAATACCTGGCTCCTCTACCACCGGCTGGTGTCCACAGATACTAGGCTGTACTGTACGTCTTAACACTGCAGAAATCAGGACAACCAACCCCACTATAATATTAAAAAAGAAAATTAAAAAAGAAGCTGTAAAAAAATACTTAATAATGGTCAGACCTCTCTCCGTCTCTCTTCTTTAGTTCCAGTCACAATAATGTCAGCAGACTTTGCCGGAAATGCTTCATGACATAAGTAACCCTTCACCTCCCACAGACAGTCGAACATCACAGTAAATCTGTGGATCTCTCTTGCTCTTGACTACCACTTGTTTCTTTTCCTGGTCATATTCTTGGCCACCCATATGCACCTCTGGAGTGAATGTCAACTCAGTAAATGATCCGGTGGTCTGAATTTCTTATGGTGTCCGTTTTTAACAGTAGACTCAAGAAAGCACTTTAAATACCCCAATTCAAATATCCTTTTCAGAAAATCAGAATGACGAGACGCCAAGACCTCTACTAATAGAAGATTTTTTTGTAATCCAGGGCATAACGAATCCGTCCTTTAAGATGTGTAGCTTTTTTTTACATTGTGATGTTGTGCAAGTTTATTTTTTTTTTTAATACACTATTGGCTGACTGTTGCATTGGATCCGCTGTGAATAACAACATGCAATAGAATGTGAATAGTAACATGCAATAAAATGTGTTTTTCTGTACTCTGACACGATGTTTCGTTACAAATACACTTCGAGCTAATTGAAGATATCTTGCTGTCTGTCGGAAACCATACTCGTTTTGTTGTTTCTCCAAATGTTTCGAGTACCTTTGGAGCATCTGACCCTGTTGCATGACATTCTCTAATGCACAACACAATGCTTGCCAGTAGGGTTTTGCACGATGAACACATAAAAGTTACACACGATCGTGCATTTAATGTGATTATAATAGCAGTTGCAAGTGTGTGTGGGGCTCTTGCGTGTGTGTGTGTGGGGGGCTCTTGTGTGGTGTGTGTGGGGGGGGCTCTTGTGTGGTGTGTGTGGGGGGGGCTCTTGTGTGGTGTGTGTGGGGGGGGCTCTTGTGTGGTGTGTGTGTGTGTGCAAATGCAATACGTCTCGCATTTGCGACAGAGTAAGCTATTGGCATTGTAAATGACAATGCCATTTATTTATCTGTTTTCAAAACCAACACATAAATAAAAAGTTTGTCATTTACAATGCCAATAGCTCTAACTTTTCCGAAGGCGAAACCGTTGCATTGTAAATGCTTGTTTCTGCCCGTCTTGGCCTGCTTACAGGCAGCTGAGAAACAAGAATGGGGTGAAATAGGTCCACAACTGGGTTTGCTTGGGAGGCATCCTTCAGCACCAGACATCAGCACAGGAAGTGATCAGTCCCCAGCAGAGATGGGTTACGGCTGGTTTTATTGTTATTTCACATCTATCCTTAGGACGTTTCTTTTGCGGTGCAGTAATCCACACAATTTCATATCTGCGAATTTGTGCCATCTGCTGGAATATAGCCTAAGCGCACCTGACCTTTCTTCAATATTTTCCTCCTATTTTGAACGTGTTTTGCCAGTTTTTTGTTTATGCTTACTTTGTACTTTACACGTATGGTCGGTTTCTAGCCTTAGAGACCACTCATTTACATTACGGTGCTTGGTCAGAACAAAAGCTTGTCTTCATTTTTCCAAGTGAATATCACCACTAAGAAGTCTGCTTATACAATATCTGGAAAAAAAATTAAAACATATCTATTTAGTTTCTGCCTTTCAGCAGACTTCATATCGAGCAGTGGACTACAAATCCCTTGAAGGGGTTCCCTTAGTATCTGTTGTGAGCGGTACTTTATTGAAAATGCCTGCTGAAATATGTAGGCATATGTTTTGATTGGCTACTGTCTGAGAAGGTGACATGTTCGGGAGCAAAACAAGAAGGCCATGTTCAAGGGTGGAGTGATGATAAACCGGTGAAAGAAATTTGAATTCGATTTTGTCCATTTGAGTCCAACATAAGGTCAACATGGTAAGGTACTGGTGTAGAGACCATCACCTCTCGTGTGGAATGTTATGACATATCAGTGAATACACGCCGGAAGGAGCTCTGTTCATCACAGAGGCAAAGGTCTCGTATTAATATCGTCCAGGATATGGGTGGCAGTTATTTTCTTTAACACAACCTGCATTGAGAGGGTGGAATGCACCACAGATTTTATTTATTCATGTCTGAATAAACATGCACTACTACTAAATCCTCGTTTAAGGAACTCCTCATCGGGAAACACGTGCAGGATACATATACTAGGAATAGGAGGAATTACTTCTGGACACAAGATGTGTGCAGTCTTAACTGTGTGTCTAACATTGGACCCTATTGAATCCCAATCAGGACGGAAATACAACTGAATTTAAGGATCTTCACGTATGGAGTATAGCCCTGAAGAAGTCGCTGTGCACAACCATAAGCGCGAATAAATATGTGTTGGCTAAGGCTGTTGTGAATAAACTGAATCGCATGTTCCAGCAAAGACTCAAGCTTTTGTCACACTGTTATTGATATACTTGATATAATGTTAGCGTGTGCAGGGGACTGTTGTTCTGTTAGATCAGTGAATAAATAGAATGTAAATAATTTAAGTTGAGTTAAGGAGATGGGTTCAATAATAGTCACCTTATTCTTTGGTAGTGACACTGCCTACAGCACCGGTAAAATGAATCTGTTTGAAACATCTTTGATTGAGGTTGAAGTGTGATGTTCAGGGATGGTAAAATCCATTTATTTCACGACAGGGGATGTGTTCTAGTGTCTGAAACCATGTTGCCTCTTTAGTGACCCTCTTAGCAGTTGCTTCTGGTGTGTCCCACTGCTTGTCTCTTTAGTCTTAGTTGGTCTGGCACTTGTGTCTCACTTTTTGTGGCCCTAGAGTCAGTAACGCTGCCTCGGGCACCCCACCTGTCTATTTGTTTCAGGCATATTTTACATTGACAGGTATCAGTCACACATATCCGGGGGTCCACTGAGATCTACATGTTGATTTTTTCAAGTGTCTGTCACTTTCTCACCAGTTGTCTCTTTTCGTTATTGGTAATCTTTTAATGATTTTGTATTTTCCACTGTTTCTCTACTGTGTCATTGACACTGTCACTCTGGGTGTCTCTGAAGTCAGTGCTGTTGTTTTTTTTGGTAGCAGTAATATTGTCACTTTGTGTTTGTTTCTGGGGTCAGTGATACTGTATTTCTTTGGGTCCTAGCTGCTGTTTCCCATTGCTCCTCACCATGCACACTTAGCTGTCCCTCTGTCGGTCTCAACAGTATCGCTCGTGCGGCACCTCCCTCTTTCTCTTAGGGTGTCCCTCTCTCATTGTTTGTCTTCTCTCTTTAGTTTTTCAGCACCCTTTCAGTAACTTTAAGGTGAACAATACATTATCAATAGTATTTCTCCATTTTGTGCATTTCAAATATGTTTTTGAGACGTTTTATTTGCTGATTTTTTTTAAAAGAGTTTAATTAATGTTGTTGTTTAGTTATTAGCGCTTTAGAGTCTTGGGTATTTAATATGTCATGCTTTAACTTGCCTCGGTTATAGCTTCTTTCACAAAAACTTTTTATCGTCCTTATCGTGTATAAAAAGCACTTCAAGATATACAAGTTCAGACTACCAGTTGTACCAACAAAAACTTTTAAAAAGTACTTCTTAATGCAGTACTATAATGTGCCCATTAGTGCCAAAAACTTCTTTGTTAAAAAAAAGACACTTTTTTAAATTTTGAAGAGACTATCATTTTTTTTATTAAATAGCATGGAAGCCCAACCTTGGGTGTGTGTGTGGTACACACAAGAGGACAAGGACAGTTGCCTGTTTGGGCCTGTTCAGGCCTGGTCTGGCCTAGTGCAGAAATGCTGCCCTTTTTGCCCCATTCACCAGCACCCACCTTAACATGCACAAACATATTAACATACTTATAACAAATGCACTCCTCTCATTTACTGCAAACAAGGCCTAACCGGTTTTCATTATGAAAACAACCACCAAAAAACACTACAAACCACACTTATACAGCCTTCTACCCAAACTACAACACAATGGCACCTTCACTCACATACAAAACACCACTCTATACAACAAATCCACACAACCCGAATCCACATTATAGGTAACTATATCCCATCCAGACACACATTCCTTGCTCATACAAAGCACCCGCTCTACCCCCTACTTACTCCTAACGGACCCCTTCTTTCAGTCACCACAAAACCTATACTTCGATTATTTCATCCACCAACACCCTCCTCCTCTTTTTACCAAACAATACACAACTCTAACATTCCACTTTACCACACATTACCTCTTCCAATGATCAAATCTAACACAAGCACTCTTAACTCTAGTTCATCCCTCTCACACACCACATACACTCTTACCAAAACAAATCACCACCCCTTTACCATTCACCTTCCACTCACCAACAATACTTCACATACACATACTTTTCAGAAATCATCATCTCCTCTCACTACTCCTCAAAATCAAAACATAACACACCAGCAAAACAAAATCTCACACACACACCCACACACAATGCCTCATAATACTTTCCATTAAAAAATACAAACACACACCCAGTCCCACCATCCTGACTACACAAATAATACATACCTTAAATCAACTCTATTGCCAAGCTTTCTTGCTTCCCCCACACCGAACACATATATAGTACCTCTTTTTTAACTGCCTCTCATCCTTTGGACAATTTAGAACCCTACAACATGACCCACATGCCGCAGCACCACCCCCAACTCATACACCTTCCACTCTAAACAAACAAAAACAAAACAAAAGTCACCCTTCACAACGTCACATTTCCATGTCTAGTACACAACAAGGCTACTCAACAAAAACAAATGAGCTCACCAACTCACACTCAACCACCATCTCCACAATCTACACATGCAGACCCATCACAATGCCTTCCTAGCCTGCTGGACGAGGAATACAATACAGAAAAGCTACACTCATACAGCTAGACCAGCACTAAATACACACCTGTTACAAGTCCACAAAATACTGCTCACTCTTCTACCAAACAAATTCAAACCATCACCAAAACCCAATCTCTAAACTGCCTACTAATAATTGCTTGATCACTCTCTAAAAACAATTATCACAACTACGACCTTCTCACTGACACTCACTCTGACATGTTCTTCATAACTGAATCATGGTTGGCAGATGACATGGCTCCAGTGTTGCATGAAGCCATTCCTCTAGCCTATCAAACTATCACAAAAACTTGTACAGGTAAAAGAGGAGTTGGCCTAGCTATTGTATTCAAGCAAATATTAAATATCACGAAAGCGGACATCTCCATACAAGGTTGCAAGGCTCTTCACCAGATGCCACCCTACACCATCTTCCTCCTGTAACTTCCTACTCCTTTACAGCCCTCCACCTAGGAATGCCACATTCACAGACACACTTCTAGACACAGTTTCCAACCTGATAACACTACACTCCAACCTATGCATTTTTGGTGACCTACACATTTAGTTTGACAAACCCAATATGACACATCCAAATACTACCATCACTGGCCTAGACGCACTGAACGTACATCAGATCATCCACAAACCCACACACATTGCTCGACATCCTAGATGCAACTTTTGCAAAAACAGAACTTGTTACTTTCCAAACAATTACTCTAGCCACCTGGTCAGACCACCAGTTGCTTCCCAACATAAAACAACTCAAAGCAACACACTAAAAAACACCTAACATGCCTCCACCTATAAACCGTGGAACAAACTCAATTTTGAACACTAAGAAAGAAACAGAACTACCCCCAATACAGATCTAGGCACGATATATTAGATTAAAAAAATGATCCGAGTGGCTAGAGGAAGCTTTTGATTTCCTAATACCACTAAGAACAGCTTAACAAGACAGAAGAAAACAGGAACCTTGGAGAAATACAGAGCTAAAAGAAATAAAACAGCAAAGTAAAAAGCTGCATTGCATCAGGCTCAAAAACAAACACAAATCAAAACAAACTTCACCTACAGAAACTGAACAGATTATACAAGTCAGCAATTAAAGCTAAAAAAATAAATAAATAAAAGATACAATTCAGTCAGAATTTAAAAATGCGAAATGTGCAAATAAAGAATTCTATAAAATTCTCACCAAATTTCATATACCAAATTGTTTAGAAGGAACTCATCCCATTACTCAAGATTTCACAGACAAACTGGCAAATCATTACACAACCACATCAGACACTTTGGACTCCTATATAAAACAAAAGAAAAGCACTGGCACCATTTTCCAAAAAAACCCTCCAAGGGTAGGCTAACCCAGCCTCTGTACTCCTTCCAGCAAATATCATACAATTAATTTATAGATCTGGTCTAAGCAAGCAGGCCTGCTGGCAGCCCTTCTGATCAGTGTCCATCACAAACCTTTCATGAAACTTCTAACTACCTCTGCTTCTACACCAGTAAGATGAATCCTCAACAATTCCTTAACTACAGGAATATTTTGAGAAGACCTAAAACGGTCATACATATGGCCATTAATAAATAAACTAAACCTGGACCTCGCTTAACCAAGACAACTACAGGCTAATTACAAATGGTCCTTTCCTTAGCAAAATGATAGAAAGAGCAACATTCACCCAGATGTCACAATTCATTGAGGATAATTCCATAATTTCAGACTCCCAAATAGGATCCCAACCAGGAAGAGGTAAATAATTTGCCCTCATTACCATCTGGGATGACCTTAAGAACTCAATTGACCAGAACAGGGTTGCTTCACTACTTCTCTTGGACCTCTCAGGTGCCTTTGACACAGTTGACCATGACACTCTAACACAAAGACTCTACGAAGCCAGCATAGAGGTGACTGCTCTCGACTGGATCACATCCTACCTTCACAACTGAACAAAAGGTCATCCATATCCCCCAGCCCCTTTCTCATCCAAACGATACTTTTGAAAAAAAGCAGGGGTCCCTCGAGGCTCTATCATCTCACCCATGCTTTTCAACATCTACGTGAAGTTATTACCGGCATCAATCAATGAATTTCACTTCATATGCTAGAACTATGCAGATAACACACAAATACCCCTTAAACTGGAAGGCCCCCAAAGACATCAGAAATTCAAATTTTCAGTTTCTTCAGAGCCATTGAGCAGTGGATAACATGGAGCCATCTCAAACTGAAGGCTTCCAAACTGAGATATTCACATGTGGGGATTGGAAAAACTATGACCCACTCTCCGCCAGGCCTACAGATCTGGGTACACCTCCTAAAGAATCTCAGGAAGTAAAAAACCTTGGAATTACCATGTACTCAAAGCTATCAATGAATGCCCAAGTGGAGAAACTAGCAAGATCAAGCTTCATTACTATAAAAACTCTGCGCCGCATCTTCTCCAACCTGCGATTTCTACACAGGCTTCAGGCTACCATCTCTTTTGTATTTATTTATTTATAAAGTCTTATATAGCGCGAACGTGACCCACGAGGGTATCAGAGCGCTTTACAATAGAAGAATAAACCATGGAAGAGGTAGTCAATACAAACAAAATATCAAATTATCATAATAGAGCAATAGCATCTGCTGAACAAATTACATTAGACATTGTGTTATCAGCCGCACAGATCTATATCCCACGAAAAACATTAATCAGCAAACAATTGTGGAGCAACAGGGGATGTGATAAAAGACATGTAGCCAGATACGTCCCATACTTAGATTTAGGACATTAGTTTGTTCATTAATAGACTTTTTACTTCCTTTTTGAATACAGTAAGGGATGTGATTCCACGCACTCGGGATGGTAGAGAGTTCCAAATCTTTGGAGCAATCCCTGAAAAGGCTCTACAGCCTGTTCTCTCCTTCCTGAAGGATTGGGGTTTCAGAAGTAGAGTGGTCGCACTTCGTAGTTGTCTGCAGCCTCCTGATTTTTCCAACTTTAGCGCCAAGTAGCTGGGTGTATTGTTGTGAATTGCTTTGTGCGTCATGCACACCACTTTAAGGTGTATTCTTGCTTCATAAGGCAACCAGTTCAGTGATTTCAAGGTTGGTGAGATGTGATTGTTTCTTTTGGTTCCTGAAACCAGTCTAGCCGCAGCTTTCAGAGCTGCTCTCAACGGTGCAAGCCTGTATTTCGGGAGACCAGCGAGGGTGGTACTTCCGTAGTCTAGTCTTGGTAGTACCAGAGCTTGTACAGCAACTTTTAGGTCAGCCTGGGGGAGGAAGGGTTTAAGTTTTTTTCATATATTCATTTTGTGATTAGCTCCCTTGGTGGCAGTAGAGATGTGCGCCTGCATATTCAAGTGTTTGTCAATGGTGACACCTAGGGATTTAGCCGAGTCTATGATGAGGGGGACACAGTCAAAGGAGGTTAGGTGTTTTAACCAAAGGTCTATCTTTGGGGTGTAGTTTGGTGGTGAGATGAGAATGAATTCCGTTTTTTTGGTGTTTAGCATGAGATGGTTGTTGGTGAGCCAGCTTTGCGTGTTCAGAAGCGTAGTGTTAAGAGCAACGAAGTCATCTGGCGAGGTGATTTTAAGGTATAGCTGCGTGTCATCGGCATAAAGGTGATATAGAATGTTCGCAGAATTCAGACCATTCGCCAGGGGCTCCATTAACAAATTGAAGAGAATGGGTGAAAGGGCAGATCCCTGAGGTACACCAAGAGTGACCATGGATGGTTGCGAGAGTGAGTTCTTCATCTTGAATCTTTGAGATCTGTTATTCAGGAAGGAGGAGAACCACTGTAGCACAACTCCCGAGAGGCCCATCCTTCTTTCCAATAGGGCTAGGAGCTTATCGTGCTTGACCGTATCGAAGGCGGAAGACAGATCAAGGAGTATTAAAAGGCATGATTCATTTCGATCAAGCATGATTAGTATATCATCCATAATGTGCGTGAGTGCAGATTCTGTGCCCTGCCCACTACGGAAGCCCGATTGGTGACTGTCTAAGAGGTTGAAGCTCTCAATGTGATTGCATAATTGGATTTGAACACATTTCTCCAATAGTTTAGCCAAGGTGGGGATATTGGTTATAGGACGGTAGTTGTTAGGATCAGCTGGAGAAGCATCAGCCTTCTTTAGTATAGGAGTGACCTGTCCTATTTTAAGGCAATCCGGAATGACACCTTGAGTCAAGGAGGCGTTTACAATTTTAGACCATATTGGAAGTATAGCGGTTTTTAAAATCTTGAATAGGGCAGGTGGCAAGGGATCCGAGAAGTGATTGGAAGGGTTGATTGCTTGTAGAGTGTTGTAGATAGTGTGTTGAGAGATTGACGAGAAGGTGTGCCAGGAGGCATTGTACTGTCTAAACTCAATTATGCCAATAGCCTCTACCACGGATCATCTTTAACAACTATGAAAAGACAACCATGGATTCAGAACTCTGCTGTCAGACTACACTTGCATGTAAAGCCACAAGCCCACATCTCCCCTGCCGTGAAGAACTTACATTGGTTATCGGTTGCCCGAAGATCCACATTCAAGCGGCTTTGTATCACCCACAAGGCAATCCATGAAACGGATAAAATCATCAAATACATTCAAAGAAGGAATCTCCGCTCTAGATTGCCACCTCGCCTCAAAATCCCACCATACAAGAAAAAAACATTGGTGGCACATCCTTTTCTGTTCAAGCAGCCAAACAATGGAACTCTTTACTCCCAAACATTAAATCTACGGATAACTACATTATCTTCAGAAGACTATTCAAGAGTCGGCTCTTTCCCATATAATCACCATACTCAAACACAAATGTACAGCATATCCCTGTGTATATAATCATTTATTTGGATATGTATGTATATAGATGTACATTCCTTTGTATACATGTGTATAGTAATTATGTATATATTTGTTACGTCTGTTAAACAAATGTACATATTACTTATGGTTATATTCTATGTTTAACGTTTATATAGTCACTGCACAAATAAGTACATTTTTATCATAACAATTCACCTACAATAGCTTCACTATTGTATTATTACAAGGAAAATACAATGAAAAAATAATAAATTAGCTTAAAGTACAACACTTAGAAGTCTGAGTTTATTAAATACAACTTAAATATAAATATATTACCTTCCTTATACCATTTTTCATTCCATTTCCAAGCTTTATTTCGGTCATTATAGACCATAAAAGCAAAATATAAAATACACACATCACTGTATTTGAGCAGTAAAAAGCATCAGTAAACATTACAAAATATAACCATATACAATGAATTGATCAAATTTCATAGCAGTTAATTTATTATTTATTTTATAGTTTTATAGAGCGCGAACCAGACCCGTGAGGGTATCAGAGCACTTTACAGGATTAAGGGGGAGGAATACAAAGCATATGGAAGGGAGGGATCACATTGGGAAAGTTTGGGATACATTGTGAGGGAGGAGCACGCAGTATATAGTTCAAGGTTAAAACAGTAAGAAATAGAGAAGGGACATTTAACATGTGCGGGGGCAATTTAAAAACTTGCGGCACCTATGCCACATGGAGCTGAGGAACGGGACACAGCAAAAACAATCGGAGGATGAGTGTCAGTTCTCAGAACTCTAAAGGCCTCCCGGCACTGCCTATACCGCAGGTTCCTGTATATTGGTAAGAGCCAATACCTCCTGGCTGCATCATAGCCCGGGCAAAAGAAGAAAACATGAATGGGTGACTCTTCTTGACTGTAACAAGCAGGACATCCAACAGGAGATGCTTTTGACCACTTGCTTGTAAATGCATGAACCGGCAAGCAACCCAATCTAAACTGGGCATAAAGTTTCCTTGCCATGAACGGATGAACAACATCAAGGAAGGCCTCAAATGAATACTGGTCTTGAGGAAGTCCGAGGTTAAATGTCCTGATTTTATGGTCTCTTGAATTTAAGGCAATCTAAACAGTCTGTAAGCTTTAACTAGTTCAAGCTGCGATATTGTCAGGGACACTTCCGCAGGGTGGGTCCATAGGTTTGGTCGACCTAGTCTGAAGCACAGGTCTTTTATGTGTGCAAACCAGGATAATTTTTCCACCCCTGGGAGCCCCAAAATCACCTTGAGTTCAGACTGGTAGGCTATTAATTTGGGGGTCGCCACACAGCCTACGCCAAAAAGTCAAAGGACGCAATCCAATCTCTTCTTCTATGGGTCTAATCCCAAGTTCTATACGTAAGGGGATAAGAGGAGTGCTTGGTGGCAGACCTAATAGCTGCTTCATAAACTTATTCTCAGATTTAACCAGTCCACCTGCAGGAAGATGCCCCCAGAGTTCTGCCCCATAGATTATAGCACTCCTGATTTGGACTTTATAAATCTCAGTCAGCAGACCCGGTTGTCTGGATGTTGAATTTCTAAATAATTTTACTATGTCCCCGGCCTTCTGCGCTAGCCTTAAGCCTACCTTTCCTTGCTGCATGCCCCATCCAAAAGTTTCTGCCAGAGTAACACCCAGGTAGTCAAAGACAGCTACTTTCTCTAGCTGGGTACCATTTAGGGTGGGATTAAGCCGAGATGTTTTACTGGGATTAAAAGCCATGTATTTGGTTTTTAATGTGTTGATCTCTAGCCCCCTGTCTTTGTAAAATAAAGAGAAGCTGTCAAGGGTCCTTTGGATAACCATGGCTGACTTGGATAGTAACAACGTGTCGTCTGCAAACATCATTGCTGGCACCTTGTCACGGGCCAGCTTTGGGGCATCGATGTTGGCTACCTCGTTTAATTGATCCACCAAAGCGTTGATAAAAAGACAGAACAGTGTGGGGGCCAAAACACACCCCTGCCTTACACCTCTATTCACTTGGAAGTGTGGGGTCAATCCCCCGTATTTCCCGTATCTCACCTGAGAAAAATTTCCAGTATGCAGGCACTTGATCAAAGACAACAAATAGGGCGGAATGCCCATTTGCTCAAGAACCGCCCAGAGTTTGTCGCGAGGTACCATATCAAAGGCTGATTTAAGGTCAATGAAGATCAAATAGAGTCTCCCACCCTCTATTGTCACCGTCTTCCAATATAGTAATTGGAACCTGAAGATATGGTCGATAGTAGAAATGTTTTTACGGAAACTACACACTCAGAATCTCACGCTCTTCCACCCAGGACTGAAGGCGCTCCAGGACAATCCTGGCAAACAGCTTCTGAGTTACGTCAATCAGGCTGATTGGCCTATAGTTGGAGGGCAGGAGGGGAGAGCCTTTCTTGTATACTGGAAAAATGTCTGCCCCTGGCCAGGTGTCCGGGTTTTTCATGCTGTTTAATATGGCGTTAAATATTACACATAGATAGGGGCCCCAGATGTTGGGTTGTTAGAGAAATAAACCCCCCGGAATCTTGTCTAATCCAGGGGCCTTTCCAAAGGGAAGCTTCCCAATTGCAATCAGCACTTCGGTCAGAGTGAACCCTAAATCATCTTCAAGGGGATTCCCCACAACAGTTGGCAGAGTTCCCTCTATGGGCTCCATGGTGTCCTGAGTGGAATACAGCGATTGGAAATTAAGTTTCCAAGCGTCTGCAGTGATGTTCGGCTCAATGGGTGAGTTATCTGGGGAACTAGCTGTACGAACCAGGATCCAAACGCTCTCATATCCCTGCTAGTGAGAGCCTGTTTGATCGCATCCCATCTTTCAGACTCCCAATCCTTTTTGGCTAGCTTTAAACTATCTCTATATAAACCCTTCCTTTTACATATACTGACCATGTACTTACGTATCTTCATATTTACTACTTTTCTCCAAACTCAGCATCTCTAATGCACTACCCTACATTTCATCCTATAGCTCTCAAAACATCTTCTACCTCCACTCTCGGACTCATCCCAAACCCCACTCTACTACTATGATGCCCAAAATAAACCAGTTTTAGACTCTTCTTCCCTTCTCTACTGCTCCTTGCATCATCTCAAACCTCTTTACTACTCAGATCTCTCAAACAAGCCTTTCTAAACCCTTCTCTCATGTATTCCCTCCTAGATTAATCCAATACGTCATATTTGTCCCTAATCCACTTCTAGAGACTCGTCCCCCCTCCATCTCCATTTTACTCATCCCAAACCTTCTCCTACTGCTATGATTGCCAAATAAACACTTTCTAGACCCTTCCCTCTTCCAACCCTCCACTATCCTTTTCAATCCTGCTAAGACTCACATGCCCACTGCGCAAATTAATTTCATACTTCCCTATATCAATTCACTACTAATCCTTTGTGGGTTCCAGAGTAGCGTGCTCCTCGCTGAAAAGCGTCTCGACGCCTCGTTGGGTGTAAGCGCTATATAAATGCAATTAGAATTTACTGGTCTATATTTTAATTCGCATCCATTCCCCATTTCCTTCTACCAGGGCTTTAAGTGGGCCGGGTCTCAAGGGGTCTGAGCACCGGCAGTTTTTTTCAGGGGGCCTCGAAACGGGTCTCTATCGGGCTCTGTTTTGAGCCCTGGCACAGGCGGTCCGTTTTTTTCCCCGGACTGCAGCTGCAGTCTGGAAAAAAGTGTCAGGGTGCCAGAGCCCGATAGAGACCCGTTTCTAGACAGCAGGCACACCGATGTGCGCTGCCCACACTGCTTACTTCTCAACTAGTGGAGAAGTTACGACATGACGTCATGCTAGGTGAGCTGTAGGGGAAGGGAAATCCTTAAAGAGAGTCACTTTCTCTCTGGATTTCCCTTCTCTTTTTTAAACTGCGGGAGCAGCAACATTGTGTTAGGGTCACCAGGACTTTAAGTGGAAGTGTTTTCAATATTGTATGTAACACGTCATAGTTGCAACTTATTTATTTTATGCAACTAATAACCATTGACAAAGCCAATAGCCCTGACATGTTGTAGGTATGATGTTACTTGTTGTATCTTATATCTGGATGCAATGACAGAAACAGCAAAATACATGTTGGGCGGCACATTATGCTAAGCACCGATTTTGAACATAAGTGTTTAAAGCCACGCCCCTAATTACACTGACCACGCCCCTTTGAGAGACCCTCCAGTTTTTTCATCCCACTTAAAGCCCTGCCTTCTACTTCTTTATCCACCTTCCTCTCTTCCTTTCCCTGCATCCTTTCATTCTTTCCTGACTTCACTTCGCCCTCCCTCCCCTTCTCTGCCTGTGTTCTCCCTCACCTTTCTCTCTCTATTTTCTCCCCTCCTTTATCCGACCGGCTCCATTACTGCGCTCTCTGTACCCTGGGGCTGTACATCCTCGCTTATGAAAACACGTTCACTGTATTTGCATGCTCATGTGTACTGCTTTGTTCCAGTTTTCCAGCCCTCGGAGCCGTTTAGCGTCGAGCCCCTGCCATGCGCGACCCCGAGCTGGGGTTCTGCTGACCCGGTAATTTTGTACAGTTTGTTATTTTTGGAGTTGGGCTTCGGGTTTTTGAGGGAACAGTCACCTTTTTTAAAAACGTGAAAACGTGTGAAGTGTAATCACAGCTCGTGTAGGGGAGGCCGGCTGAGGAAAAACCCGGGAAACTCAAAACGATAGGAACTTACACAGAAAAGGCGGCCCGTGCCTATAAATCAGCGTGTGAGCTGTGTAAAGAGCTATCGTGACTGTAGTGGTGTTTTTCAGCATTTAAATAACACTTAATGCATGTTGCTGGGTGCCGGAAGGGCATTTTCGTACGATGAGGCTGTACGAATCCCAAAAGATTAGACTAACTGCAGCAGACAGATACACAAGACTCAGAGCCCGGGCAGAGCCGAACATCTGTTCAAGAGGAGCCCCAAACTCAGGAACCCGCTGACCGGGCACAGGTCGGAGAACACGGGTCAGTGAACAGGAATGGCACAGTCGCAGGGCTGCCTATTGCAAACACGAACAGCTACAGGGTCAGGGGCCTAAACAGGCCCCAGTGGCGCTTGGAATTCTGTGATAGGAGAGACCGAGGCTCAAGAGAGAAGGAGAGGCTTAAGAGGGCACCGGGTGGGCGTGGTTCAAAAACACCAACTACAGAGTGATGGGCCAGAAGCTAGACAGTTAGACAGTCACCAGGAGAGCCGAGGATTCCTGACGCAGGACTGGGTAAAACGGACTAGATACTGAAACATTGGGGTGACCCAAAATGAACCCAAAGAACCTGGGTAATTTATGACACAGGCAAACAAAACACAGAAAGCCGATTGTATCAATATCTCCCAACGATATATAAAACATAACATGTGAGGGATCAAGGCAGCAAAAAACAAATAAATAAGAAACAATTTTTGAGATACATACATATACATGTACTTCAAGTAGGTTTTAGTTAAAATTTCTACAAAACATAGTAAGACTGCACTTCATATGGACACCATTTTGTCAGAAATCCACTCAATGCTCCAGAGGAAAATAATGGATAAAGAAGGTGCCCAGAGAAAGTTTTCGTGAGAGTGTAAAAGAGTGGATGCTAAGGCTTCAAGACTTTTTTCTTCAATTAGATTGCTTTATCTAAGAGCCTGTCCAACGTATATGTAAAGCAATTATTCCATTTAAGTATGGCAACGCTGATAGACAGCAATTGCCAATACGTGGACTGTACATTTGAATTCAGGCTAGGCTTGTTTGCTTCCTCAGATCGGACCATTGTTTGTCTGTGTCATAGATACAGAAACAGACACAGGTAAACCTGGGAATTCCAAAACAGACTACAAAACAGGAAGCAGAGGCTTAGGACACAAAGTGGCAAAAGCAGACCTGAGTTTTCCATAGACACCAACTGCTGGGTCAGAGACCATAGGCTTGAGACTGAGACAGGCACAGACACTCCTACTGAGTTGAAATACTTACAACACAGGAGACAGGTGGTGGGTATTATAAAAGGGGCATAGTGCAGGGGGGATCCACCTCTCCTGGGAGCACACATTCAGCTCAAGGCCAATGAATCTGTGTGAGATAAGGGGAGACTCTGAGAATCATCACATTCTTCAAGAGAACCCATCATTGTGTTACACCGTTGATTTCATAGGCGAAATAGGCAGATCTGTGGGTCCTAAAACTGGTGAATGCTGACCAAGAGCAGGGCCCACAAAAAAGTGAAAAGGACCATAACAATATGAGAACACAGACTGTGGGATTGCAAAACAGGGAAGTAGTGACCAAACACAGCTTGAGCATTTACACTCTGAAACAGCCATGGACAAAACAGTGGATTCCTAACCCAGGGACCCCAGGCTGGATAATGCAAGGGGCAAAGAAGAAGCTGAGGATCTGAAGAATAGCAAACTACAAAATAAAGGACAGTAGACTGGAGAAAGCAACTTGTATAAACCGACCTGGAGACACCAAGCACAGGCAAATCCGGTGCCACAGATCAGAGACTAAACAAGTCACTAATAGACTTGGGGGTTACAAACAAAGACAACAACAGGATCAGGAATCTTAGGCTGTAGACTGAAACACTCGCCAAAAGAATTATTGATCTCAAACACACACATATAACGACCAAGAACATGTCAGTGAACGCAGGCAAGAACATTTAACAGGCAACGAAAGGCATGGAAAACTAAGTAGCATTGGATTTCTGATCCAGGAAATGTGGGATATCGAATTAACCAGACAGCCTCACGTATGAGCAGACAAGGAAGTGCTACTGGGAGTCAGTCTCTGCAGGATAACTGATGCCATACAGGTGGAACATATGACAACATGGTCCAAAATCGTATGTGCCCTCAAAGCAAAAGGATATCTGCCAGGCTGAATACCAAAGTACATAACTAAATGATTGAATGTTAGCTTCCTAGGGAACTCAGAAGTCAATACTGTGAGGTTCTGAAGGTTGCTAGAAATAAAGTTAGATCACAGGGACACAAGGCCTAGTGTGCAAAAATAGCACAATTCAGGAAATCACTCTTTTAAACTCCACCCCACCATTCCCCATCAACAAGTCTTCAAAAAGGCTCAGAAGATTCAGAATTTTTTCGGTGTGACAGAGATGTCTCCCTGACCTCGTTTTCCAAAAAGCATAATAAAATACATACATGTCTATGTATACAGGAGCGGTCAGCCTGCTTCATCCATTGGTCCGTTCAAGAGTCAGTCACATTGTGCTTCCTCCCACCTCAACACACACTGTGCAGTGGGTCAAACTACTTCATTCACTGGCTATTTTGTAATGTCAGTGAACACATTTTTTCGACTCGTGCACTCAGCTACTGAAAAGAAATGCACTTCAGTGACACGGCTGGTGTGCCGTGGTAGCTAAGCCACTCCTTTATTTTGATATATTTTAAAATATTTTTTGCATATTGCATATGTTCGCAAAAATGCACACATTTTCAAAAAGCGCACGGTTGCCAAGGGTAGGCCTTTATGATTTATCAACGAGTGTTAGGTATAGCAAGAACTGGACCAAGAAAATCCTCTAGGGGTAGTGTGTGGGTATAAATGTGAGACCGTCTGATACCACCAGACATTCAATGACTTTGTTAAAACTTGCAAACATGCTAGTAAAGGTTGGTTGCAATGAAACCCCAGTGAGGAAGAGAGGAGTACAAAAAATGGGCAGAGAGGAGACAGTGAATGAGAGAGACAAAAGAAACAGAGGGGGCAGCGCCTTGTGGAAGGTGAGCCTGAGAAAACTCTTTCCCCAGTGACCCTTTAGCTGCCTACAAGGAGTTAAGAGCAGTTACTGGGTTTGTCTCTAGATACAGACATGCTCTAGATCTATAGGTCAATGGAGGGCTTTGGTGGGGGAACCTCTCTGTAGGACTGGTCTGCTGATATTCCTGTCAAACATGAAAAGCAATAGAACTGAACATAAACTACTTAAAGGCGGCCATGCACACAATGGACTTGTGAGGCATTCCGAATGGTACCATTTTGCCAGGGAAAGGAGAGGAACCACCCGATGAAGTTCCCCGGGAGTAACGAGTCCTCTCATATATTTTTCCAGAGAAAGAGAACACCGAGTTAATGCAGAAGAGGAGTAGAGGAACTTTCAAGTACATTCCCAGGGAGTAGTTGACACCTTCTGAGCTCCTACACAGGGGACAAATAGGATCACTTTTGAAGAAGCATGAGACAATTTTCACAACCATTTCCAGGGGGGAAGCTCGTGGGCCTTATGATGGCTCTTCCAGCAGTGTATGCTGGTTTATCTTTGCAAGTAGAGGGGCTTAATACCTGCCCAGAATTCCAGTGAGTAAGCAAGCTTGGGGGGGAATAAAGGATGCCCTTATTCAAGAAATTATGACCTCCAGTATGCCAGCACCAGCATTTTGCCATAGATAACCCATACGCCAAGAAGTATCACTGGTGTGCGGTGGCCAATGGCTGACTCAGGCATAATGTACCCACACAGACACTCACTTTCAGCAAAGATATGTTAAATTATCAAATTAAACAAGTGGCAAAGAAGCTATGCTCCAGAGGAGAGAGAAACATAAGAAGAGAAAGGAAAGTCATCGAACAAATCCCAAATCATCACTGGGGCCATACCCAACTGCACACTACCCGCTGTGTACAGCAGAACAGGGTGGACTGTGCCTTCTTTTGAAATTACTTGAATATTTAATTAGTGCCCTTTTAGAGGGTATGAAATCGAAGACACAATCTCTTCATTCAACAAGATTAACTGTTTCACTTTTACTTGACCCAGCCCACTGGCCTACTTGGGAATACAAAAACACTGCCTTTTTCTGGTTAAGGGAAACGTATGGAAAGAAATTGCAGCTGTGACCTGTTAGTTTAGTACAAGAACTACACAACGTGGGTTAATGTGCATTCTGCAGCAGCCTGTCTGCAGCATGCAGGCCACAGTTTCAAACTGCAAAAGCACAGTCATGCTTAAAAGCAACAAATCCTCTTAACTACAAGATAATGTGGCAGTTCCCTGTGCTTCGGGTGCATTTAGTGCAAGGGGCGCCTCGTTTTTTGCATGCTATGCTGCCTTTGAAAAAATGGAGACGCTCACACTTTGAAATATTCAGCTCTTGGTTATTCCCATTTGGCTATAACACAAAAAGATAATGGATGGAATGCTGAACATTTTCAAACGTTCACCCGCAGTACAGAGATCTGGGACTAAATCTATCGCTTTTTTAGGTCGAGCGTAGCGAAGGGACCTCTAGTATACTTTAGTATACTTTGTAAATGGGACAGGGGAGGTGCACGCGCTTTCCCTCTCGGATTTGACTTCGTGGGCGCGCACGCCCAGGCCGGCGCCGTGCACATCCCCTGTCCCACTTTCACTGCAAGTCAGCCTCTCGCGCGCGCATGCATGCACACAGACACACACATGCACTTACACAGACACGCAGGCACCCAGACAGGCAACCCCCTTCCCCCCCACAGTCACACACGCATACACACAGACTCCAAGACACATACACACACGCACGCACGCACGCTCACACCCAGCCCGCCGCCACACGCTCAAACTGGCAATTAAAGACACCGCCAACACTTTTCACAAGTGCTGGAGGTAATTGTGCCGTATGACAAGCAATTTGACTTTTCGGGTGGCACACAACATGTAATTTACATGTTTATGGTGGGTACTGAATTACACAGGCCATGTCACTTGGAGATACCTTCCCCACTTTTTTCATCCAGCTTAAAAGAGCCCTGTGACCCAGTCATGTAAATTCAGAAAAAAACAGTCCACCCGGGCGACGCTCAAAAAAACTTCATAAATGAAAATGCTTAAATAACTCAAAGTTCCCGCACTCGGTGGTTCGAATCAAAAGCAGTGCCAGACAGACCTCGCGCCACTGTAATTTTTCTGAAGATCAAGCCGAGATAATATACTTTTACTTCAGCCTGTGAGTCAGAGGCACAAATAAGTGCGGAGCGTGGATGTTAAAAATAAAATCACATTAACTCGAGGCGGTCATAAATTCCGAGTTAAGGAAATGGGTTTGCCAAATGTCTACAAATCAGCACGGCTCTTTTGACAGACCCGCAGCGCAGTTATTATCTTCTGGGTACACACCGGAGAATAAGTCACATTGCATCCTTCAGGTTTGGGATTTGAATCCCCGTGGGCTGAGCCCGCGTTCTCTTTCTCGCGCGCGACGGGGACGTCGAGGACAGGAGCGGAAAACATCATCTCCGCATTCAGGATGTTCTTCCTTCGACAAATGTTGCAGTTGTCGTCTATATTTCACAGTATGAGGCACCCCTCCCCCACCCCAGTCTATGAACGTACAATCAACCTTGCTTCTCAGCAGGTTCACGGTGACAACGACACGGGTGTTTAAAGTGATTTTGTTGGCACATTAGTTAGTAAGAGCGTTGCAATTGAGCACTCGCATATCAACACTTAATTAGTGTAAATCTGAGTGATATAATTGTCACCATGCATGCAGTCAGACATCCACAAGCGTCAGACATCCACAAGCAACAGACATCCACAAGCAACAGACATCCACAAGCAACAGACATCAGACATCCACAAGCAACAGACATCAGACATGCACAAACATCAGACATCAGACATGCACAAACATCAGACATCAGACATGCACAAACATCAGACATCAGACATGCACAAACATCAGACATCCACAAGCATCAGGCATCAGACATTCACAAGCGTCAGACGGCCACAAGCGTCAGACGGCCACAAGCGTCAGACGGCCACAAGCGTCAGACGGCCACAAGCGTCAGACGGCCACAAGCGTCAGACGGCCACAAGCGTCAGACGGCCACAAGCGTCAGACGGCCACAAGCGTCAGACGGCCACAAGCGTCAGACATCCACAAGCGTCAGACATCCACAAGCGTCAGACATCCACAAGCGTCAGACATCCACAAGCGTCAGACATCCACAAGCGTCAGACATCCACAAGCGTCAGACATGCACAAGCGTCAGACATGCACAAACATCAGACATGCACAAACATCAGACATGCACAAACATCAGACATGCACAAACATCAGACATGCACAAACATCAGACATGCACAAACATCAGACATGCACAAACATCAGACATGCACAAACATCAGACATGCACAAACATCAGACATGCACAAACATCAGACATGCACAAACATCAGACATGCACAAACATCAAGCATTCACAAGCGACCAACACCCACAAGCGTCAGACTTCCACAAGCGTCAGACTTCCACAAGCGTCAGACTTCCACAAGCGTCAGACTTCCACAAGCGTCAGACTTCCACAAGCGTCAGACTTCCACAAGCGTCAGACTTCCACAAGCGTCAGACTTCCACAAGCGTCAGACTTCCACAAGCGTCAGACTTCCACAAGCGTCAGACATCCACAAGCAACAGACATCCACAAGCGTCAGACTTCCACAAGCAACAGACATCCACAAGCGTCACACATCCACAAGCGTCACACATCCACAAGCGTCACACATCCACAAGCGTCACACATCCACAAGCGTCACACATCCACAAGCGTCACACATCCACAAGCGTCACACATCCACAAGCGTCACACATCCACAAGCGTCACACATCCACAAGCGTCACACATCCACAAGCGTCACACATCCACAAGCGTCACACATCCACAAGCGTCACACATCCACAAACATCCAGAGCATCAGACGTCCACAAGCAACAGACATCCACAAGCAACAGACATCCACAAGCGTCAGACATCCACAAGCGTCAGACATCCACAAGCGTCAGACATCCACAAGCGTCAGACTTCCACAAGCGTCAGACTTCCACAAGCGTCAGACTTCCACAAGCGTCAGACTTCCACAAGCGTCAGACATCCACAAGCAACAGACATCCACAAGCGTCAGACTTCCACAAGCAACAGACATCCACAAGCGTCACACATCCACAAGCGTCACACATCCACAAGCGTCACACATCCACAAGCGTCACACATCCACAAGCGTCACACATCCACAAGCGTCACACATCCACAAGCGTCACACATCCACAAGCGTCACACATCCACAAGCGTCACACATCCACAAGCGTCACACATCCACAAGCGTCACACATCCACAAGCGTCACACATCCACAAACATCCAGAGCATCAGACGTCCACAAGCAACAGACATCCACAAGCAACAGACATCCACAAGCAACAGACATCCACAAGCGTCAGACATCCACAAGCGTCAGACATCCACAAGCGTCAGACATCCACAAGCGTCAGACATCCACAAGTGTCAAGCATTCACAAGCGTCCAACACCCACAAGCGTCCAACAGACGCACAAGCAACAGACATGCACAAGCAACAGACATGCACAAGCGTCAGGCATGCACAAGCGTCAGGCATGCACAAGCGTCAGGCATGCACAAGCGTCAGGCGTCCACAAGCGTCAGGCGTCCACAAGCGTCAGGCGTCCACAAGCGTCAGGCGTCCACAAGCGTCAGGCGTCCACAAGCGTCAGGCGTCCACAAGCGTCAGGCGTCCACAAGCGTCAGGCGTCCACAAGCGTCAGGCGTCCACAAGCGTCAGGCGTCCACAAGCGTCAGGCGTCCACAAGCGTCAGGCGTCCACAAGCGTCAGGCGTCCACAAGCGTCAGGCGTCCACAAGCGTCAGGCGTCCACAAGCGTCAGGCGTCCACAAGCGTCAGGCGTCCACAAGCGTCAGGCATCCACAAGCGTCAGGCATCAGACATCCACAAGCGTCAAACATCCACAAGCGTCAGACATCCACAAACATCAGACATCCACAAACATCAGACATCCACAAACATCAGACATCCACAAACATCAGACATCCACAAACGTCAGACATCCACAAACGTCAGACATGAACAAGCGTCAGACATGCACAAGCGTCAGACATGCACAAGCGTCAGACATGCACAAGCGTCAGACATGCACAAGCGTCAGACATGCACAAGCGTCAGACATGCACAAGCGTCAGACATGCACAAGCGTCAGGCATCCACAAGCGTCAGGCATCCACAAGCGTCAGGCATCCACAAGCGTCAGGCATCCACAAGCGTCAGGCATCCACAAGCGTCAGGCATCCACAAGCGTCAGGCATCCACAAGCGTCAGGCATCCACAAGCGTCAGGCATCCACAAGCGTCAGGCATCCACAAGCGTCAGGCATCCACAAGCGTCAGGCATCCACAAGCGTCAGGCATCCACAAGCGTCAGGCATCCACAAGCGTCAGGCATCCACAAGCGTCAGGCATGCACAAGCATCAGGCATCAGACATGCACAAGCGTCAGGCGTCCACAAGCGTCAGGCGTCCACAAGCGTCAGGCGTCCACAAGCGTCAGGCATCCACAAGCGTCAGGCATCCACAAGCGTCAGGCATCCACAAGCGTCAGGCATCCACAAGCGTCAGGCATCCACAAGCGTCAGGCATCCACAAGCGTCAGGCATCCACAAGCGTCAGGCATCCACAAGCGTCAGGCATCCACAAGCGTCAGGCATCCACAAGCGTCAGGCATCCACAAGCGTCAGGCATCCACAAGCGTCAGGCATCCACAAGCGTCAGGCATCCACAAGCGTCAGGCATCCACAAGCGTCAGGCATCCACAAGCGTCAGGCATCCACAAGCGTCAGGCATCCACAAGCGTCAGGCATGCACAAGCATCAGGCATCAGACATGCACAAGCGTCAGGCATCCACAAGCGTCAGGCATCCACAAGCGTCAGGCATCCACAAGCGTCAGGCATCCACAAGCGTCAGGCATCCACAAGCGTCAGGCATCCACAAGCGTCAGGCATCCACAAGCGTCAGGCATCCACAAGCGTCAGGCATCCACAAGCGTCAGGCATCCACAAACATCAGACATGCACAAACATCAGACATGCACAAACATCAGACATGCACAAACATCAGACATGCACAAGCAACAGACATCCACAAGCAACAGACATCCACAAGCAACAGACATCCACAAGCAACAGACATCCACAAGCAACAGACATCCACAAGCAACAGACATCCACAAGCAACAGACATCCACAAGCAACAGACATCCACAAGCAACAGACATCCACAAGCAACAGACATCCACAAGCAACAGACATCCACAAGCGTCAGACACCCACAAGCGTCAGACACCCACAAGCGTCAGACACCCACAAGCGTCAGACACCCACAAGCGTCAGACACCCACAAGCGTCAGACACCCACAAGCGTCAGACACCCACAAGCGTCAGACACCCACAAGCGTCAGACACCCACAAGCGTCAGACACCCACAAGCGTCAGACATCCACAAGCAACAGACATCCACAAGCAACAGACATCCACAAGCAACAGACATCCACAAGCAACAGACATCCACAAGCAACAGACATCCACAAGCAACAGACATCCACAAGCAACAGACATCCACAAGCATCAGGCATCAGACATCCAGAAGCATCAGACGTCAACAAACATCCAGAAGCATCAGACGTCCACAAGCATCAGACATCCACAAGCATCAGGCATCAGACATCCAGAAGCATCAGACGTCCACAAGCATCAGACATACACAAGCATCAGGCATCCACAAGCATCCAGAAGCATCAGACGTCCACAAGCATCAGACATACACAAGCATCAGGCATCCACAAGCATCCAGAAGCATCAGACGTCCACAAGCATCAGACGTCCACAAGCATCAGGCATCCACAAGCATCCAGAAGCATCAGACGTCTACAAGCATCCAGAAGCATCAGACGTCCACAAGCATCCACAACCATCAGACGTCCACAAGCATCAGGCATCCACAAGCATCAGGTTCAAATATGTCCTCTCTATGTTTCAAGCTTTATTACAAATGTCACAAAAAGATGTTAATATTTCACTTCTGTTCTTGGATTTTCGTCACAATAAAATACACTGAACATAATGTTTACAAAAGTTATTTACAAAAGTTTAAGCTATTGCCATTATAAATTACAATAACTTTTAAGTATTAATTATTTAAAAAAATTAAAAGCCATTGTTATTTGTAATATCAATACATCTAAGTCGCGTAAATGCAACACATATTGCATTACAAATGCTATCGGTGTCACATTTGCAAAAGTTAAAACTATTGGCATTGTAAATGACAAAGCTATTAATTTCGCTATTTTCAAAACCAACACATAAATAAAACATGGGTCATTTACAATACCAATAGCTCAAACTTTCCTAATGCGAGACCTATTGCATTGCAAATGCTTGTTGCTCCCAATGCCAACCCAGCCAGAAGCAAAATCAGTCTTGTCCCTGCTCCCCTTGGAAACAGTCCAGCCGGAACTGCCAGGCCAGGTCCTCCCTGGACTGGAAGGGAGCATCATAGGACCAGTTTCAGGGTTTTTGGCATGCTCTCCATCATCTTTTTGCGTTGCTATAGACGCCTTTAGTGGGAAGGGTATGCTCAGACGTGGGTCCTGTGCTCACTGTGCCACTGGATTCAAGCTAGTCTGGCTGATGAGGGGTTATACCCTGAGGCCGGTCCAAGGATGCTTGCTTTCCGGTCCCGGGAGGACCTGGCCTGGCCTGGCAGTTCGGGCTGGAATATTTGCATACGGCTGGGTCCAAACTGGAGTGGCACAGTTAGCCCAGATCCGTGACTGGGGATGAATATTTGACAATGTTCAGCATTCCCTCCTCATCTTTTTGTGTTGCTATATTTCCCATTTGGCTATGCTGCTACTGCAGTTAGATGCGTCCAACATGCTTCCCTGTTGAAAGTACCCACTGAAGATGGCGCTGAAACTGAGGCCGCATTGGTTCTCGAGATGAGGAAACAATTCGGCTTCATATACATAGTAGACAGTCATAGAAAGTGAGAGAGGGGTTCGAAGTGTGCTGATTGGTACACAGCAGGCTCAGACGTATAAGCTTTAGGCACTCAGCAAGGAGAGATGCAAGTGAAGCTGAAACCAAAAATGTGGTAATGCTGGGAACTCCTGATTTGCATATGCGCGTGTGTGTGTGTGTGTGGGGGGGGGGTAGCTGTTCCCCCTTTAAATTTAGTGAAAGAAGATTGTATGAAGAAGCGTAACCCCCCCCTAACCCTCCCTCCCTCCCCCCTCCGCCCGTTTCGCATCTGGATTTATCACAGCAAAAGCAACAATGTGGCAAAGTCAAGTACAGAACTGGAGGAGTGGCGATAGAGCGATTTATTCTAGTTTTTTTTATACCTTGATTTTCAACTACAATTCTTTTATGAAAGCAATGCAGTGTTTCGGAAGCGAGATAACAGGCAGGTAAGTGAAAAGATAGTGAATTGTCTAAGTGTGGTCAAAATGTACAGCGTCTTTCCATAAACACGTGGGGTGTTGTAACCCAGCGTTATTTCCTCGGTCATAACACCTTTTCAATTATTTCAATCCCTCAAGAAGATCCCAAATGCTTATAAACCTGGACCTCAAGATGTCACGTTTCCCGGTATATGTCACTCAAAAGCATGTCAACATACCGCTGTAATATTTTCCCCGCGTTCCACTCACAAGGCACTTTAGGACAACTATTCTGAGCAGGTATCAGCCTTCATAGTGGGCGAGGGCAAGAACCCCACTGCGAAGGTGAAAGTTCGTCATTTGCCAAAGGTCAAACTGTGCGCTGGACATCCCCACACGGTAAGAGTACTATACATAGGTGAGGATAATTGGTGGTCACTAAACCTCCAGATCGGAATATGGTGGAACAGGGCAGGCATCCACCCTACGGAGAGAGTGTATTATAACCCCCCATCCCATGAAGAGTGCGTGGCCCCTACACTTTCCCTTAAGAGGGAAGGAGGGATACCGCCCTATTTCTGAAGCGTCATGTGACACCCCCTCCCCTCTGTGGCTTAGAGGTAGTAGGGACTGTGAATAAATATTAATTTCTGAAATCTGGGGCAGCGTTGAAAGCCCCCCTTCGATGCCGCCCCGCCCTGTTGCATAGGCATCGGTGACTCACTGTTCAACAGGTTCCCGCCACAAAGAGTCATATTTGTTTGGCATTTTCGGTACGTTTCCCAGGCTGACAACAAGCTGCAACGTGACAAGCGGCCCACACTGGGCTGCTAATCACTGGGGTAAAGGACAAACTCCCGGAGTAACTGCATTAACTCTTTCAGTCCCGGTCGACCAACCCTCGCCCAAACACGCACACAGGCTTGTCACGCTCGAGGCGGTCGCAGTACAGCAACACGCAAACACACCAACACAGTGTTGGCAACACATAATAGACCGCGCAGGCAACAAAACGGACTGACAAGGAAAGGCAGCATTAGCTCTAAATGATATGCCTTATCTTAAAACACAACTGTGCAGCCACGGTGGAGATTCTCGTTGTAAGTCACAAATGATTCTTAGTTAGACAAAAAAAAAACCAAGAGAAATGACAGGTTAAACAACACCACTTGCTGCTATACATGGATACAAGTAACTGTATCAACTGAAATGTTCTCTAAAGTAGTCCAATAGCTACTGACAACAGCTGCAGCTGGTCCGCCATTATTTCCTCTAAAGAGACACCTAAATAAATCTAGTCCATTGGCCAGCATGGCATTCGTACTATGGGTAAGGGCCACAACATTGTTTACACCATCCAGTCTATCATGTTATCATCCCAGCGCTTATGATAAGGCCGCGTTACCATTCATTAACCATGCCGGTGTTCAAAATTAAATGTTCTACACCCATTATTAAGTGTGAACCTTGGTCCAAAAATGTCCGTTGCCACAATAAAGAGGCCAATGTCGTCTCCAGACAAACTCTCACCAAGGGATGCAGGCATAAGGAAACTTCCAAGCAAGAGCAGGACTAAATTAAGGACACTGGAAGTACCTGCCTTGAGGTGGTACTACAAGTGGCCAGAGGATGGCGTCACTTTGCAACAGATGGTCTTAAAATGGCCTGGTTTCTAGGTGAAAGAGTACTTGAAAGAGTGCTCAAAAAATAAAATATTATATTCAATGTGCTCCAAAAAATCATTGCACCATATTCACTCCAAGAAATCCAATTGCTCCACCCTGTAACTCAAGCGATGATCAGGTGTACTGGTTACCAGTAGACTATGGCAGAAAGAAGGGTTGCAGCCGCTAAAGTCATACTGAAAAGTGTTCAATGGGTTGTAATGTGTTGGTATCCTTCTAGAAACTCTGCGCCTCCTGCTGGGCTGCTGGCCCTCGAACGGGAATGGTGATATTAGTCTACTGGTAAGAATAGAGTATGGTACAGCAGCACCCCAAAACCTGGGAATCTGGGTTCGGAGAGACTACACCACATCCTGTTACCCCAGCCATTGTTTAACAAGAAGTCACATCATGTGAGACCACGACCTATCCATTGAACCAGGTTGTTTAATGTGAGAGACCCTGACCCACTGGTTACCGGCAGACTGTCAGAGAGGCTCCCAATGGTCCATCTAGTGACAGACTGGATCGAACTGAGAACACGGAGCACCACCATTACCCCAGTCAGTTTCCCACAATATACTACTCTAATCCTATTCTACCAGATAGTGTCTACCTAGAGTTCTCAGGTCAGCCATTAACCCATTTAGTGTCTGAGAGACCCCAGCACATTCTCTACCCCAGCCAACATATAAAGAAAGATAGCAGTACATGTTACTCAAGCCAGAAATTAACCCCTAGTAAATATCTAACGAGAGATGCGAGCCCACTGGCTTCCCCCTCAACCACTATCTAAGGTACAGACCGTAGAACCTATAAATTAACACAAGTAAGGAGAGCTTCCATGCATGCATGAAAGTTTACTTTTTCTTCAGTTAAGTATTTTTTCGTGGAGGTCTGGCTTCTATTTCTGCTGACCCACCATGTTGCAGCCCATCCCTTCTTTCAGTAGGTTAGAATCTATTATGTACAAGCTAAGCAGTGCATCGAATTATCAAGAATAATCACTGACCCACAACTTAATATTCAACAAGCACTGGCAATGCCAATAGGTCTGGCTTTTAAGGAATGTTGTATGGTAATGTGAAACAGAACAAGAAAATAGCATGGGGATGGATATTGATTAGTCTGGAAGCTAATATTCGTGTAGGTTAAAAGGATGGGTGACAATTGCACTTTGAAGCAGAATAAACACCCGCATAGGTTGACAGCCCCCCTCCTATCTGTACTTCTGATAGAAAACTAGATAATTTATGGTGTTTTCTCTAAGAAATTTTAATAGCATTACAATATCAATTGTGTGCCCCTTAAAGTTCAAGTGCAGGCAACTGGATAAATAACATTATCACAGCTGTGTGGAGGGCAAGCATTTCTTTTGTGGAAGCCCACAACGGATGTATGACGTTACAACGCATACTTTTACCACGCATACCTTTACAACGCGGTATTTACAACGAATACCGTTACAACGCATTGCGCTTAGAGGTGCTGGATAGTGGTAAGTATAATTTTCTATTCCAACTCCAGTCCCCGTGGACACTAGGGAAGGTGTTGGATAGAAAATTAAACTTATTACTTACCCTAGAGCGCCCCCCAGCGCAATGCGTTGTAATGGTATGCGTGGTAATACCTGCGTTGTAATGGTAGTGCGTTGTAAAAATTCCGTTGTAAACGTTGCATACCGCTCACATGATTGGTCTGCTGTACTGTAAAGGCAGACCCTTAAAATGAATACCTAAGAATGTATGCAATGCTGTAAGTTAACACTGCACAGAGGTGACTGGGGTGTGGACATAAGGCAGGACCACTGACATTATGCAATTTTGTACCAGCTGCGTTTTCTGCATAATTGTGGATGTGACACATAATCCAGAATAAAAAAATAAAATAAAAAATCCTGCTCAAATGGACCAAAAGCTACTAAGACACAGTGATTCATGTTGCTGTGCGATGAAAAGGCCTTCACAAAGGTTGACTTGTCACATTTCTGTGGCTTCTTGCTGCTTTTGGATGTTAAACTGGCATGAATCAAGTGAAACCTTTTCCACAGTGATACTGTGTAAAAATTACAAAATCATAAAGTATTCCAGTCACAAAATATGCTGCATTATGCCGCCTGGTTTGCATTTTCTAGCTGCATAATTCAATTTTCCCCATTAGAGTATCCCTAATGCCCTTTGTGACAAGGGAATCCTGAACCAGTCTCTGTATGAATATAGTTCCTATACCCGGTATGAGGAAGCAAGGTCAAGCTTACGTTAATCTAACTTGCAATTTTTTATTTAAAAGTAATATATACATTAAGTTTCATCTTCCACATACATTTATGCGGGTCCCTGTTTGTCTTGAAACATGTAATGCTTTTTCAAAGACTTTATGTCATACATGAGATGGCTTGTTCTGATCAGCAGCTGATAATTCTGTTAACACAGCATTTACTTTTCCTTTCTCAGACACATAAATGAAGGAGTTTTGTAACTTGACTCGAGAGACGCTCGTGCTGGGTCACAGGAGTATGTGAAAGGAGAAGGCTGCAGTAAGTCATCAAGTTACAACATACATTCAAATAAAAACGACTCCTTGTTTTATGAAGTTAACTTCTTCAAATATTTCAATATCAGCAACATATAAACCGCATGGCTCATTATGAGATTCATGGTACTTGAGAAGATAATACTACACCCAATAAATACAATCGTGGGGCACATTTACCGGTTGTGGTATTACCAGGGCCACTGGAATTAGGCGGCAGGGGACGGCCATATTTTGAAGCAGGATTGACTCAATTATGTGGCAAGAAAAGCCGAACTATGTGGCGTAACACAGCATATTTTGTGATAACATTACTTAATTATTTTCTCATTTTAACACTCGTTAACCCTGGATGGGCATAGGCTGCACCTCATTAGTACAAGTTTAGAGAATAATAGCACTGAATCCACTGTACTTGCAGATGCTTGACAACATCATATGAGAGGTAGTTCAGGGCAGGGGTGTAGCTCTGATTCTACTAAACTTGTCTGCAGCCTTTGACACTGTGTCCCATCATCTACTGATTAAAAAAAAACCAGTTTGAAATAGGGATTCACTCCAAAGCATTACAATGGTTCGGCTCCTCACTGGACAAGAGGATGCCTATTTAGGTCACCTCCACGAAAGTTCAAATGTTGAGTTCCTCAAGGCTCCGCATTAAGCCCCACACTATTCAATGTTTATGTATCGGAGACTGCCAAATAATCAGGAAATGGGGATTTGAAATCTGTTCGAATGCAGACAATACCCAACTGATCATTTCTTTAGTAATTGTGATAGAGAAACGCCATTTCTATCTCAGAGCAAGTAAATGCCACATGTGGCAAATTCTTCAGAATATTTAAACTTTTGAGGACACTTTTTTGCTGAATACTGGTGAACTTCGCAAAATTGTAGTTCAGGCCATGGTTACAAGTGGATTGGACTAAAGAAACGCCTTGCACGTCAGCAATGGCAGGCTATCTATTCTTCCGACTTCAAATAATCCAGAATTAACTGCTAGATTTATTTGTCATAAAGACAGATTTAGCTCAGCTTCAGCATGCCTAAAATCCCTCCATTGGTTTCCCATGCACAAAAGAGCTAAACGTTAAATCCTTTGCCATGGGCACAATGCATTTTACAAGACTGGTCCATTGTCTTTAAGTCATAAATTAGGCTTTTACAAACCTTCACGTAGATCCCAGACTTTAGCAAATTAAAAGAGTAAGGATAGGTGGCCGCTTATTCTCTTCATATCCTTGGCACTTGATATCCACCTTACAGTGGCAGTGCTTAACTTGAGCCGGTGGTTTCCGGTGCTCAGCACCGGCACTTAATTGTCAACACCAGAGCCTGACGGTCTACCACAGGGTGGCGCTGTCTGGCTGCCTTAGAGATTATTACACCACAGTTAATTATTAATTCAATAGAGATCAAGAATGACTATCACATGCTGCTCAAGCCACTCTTACAGCTTTGGGGGCCTGAAATAGTCCGAACTGTCACACTTGCAACAGTGTGATGCTTAGTAGATGTGTTGCAACTATCATTGGCAGCAAAGCAGTGGCAATGTGTGGTCCCAGCTGAAGTGGCCCCCTGACAGGAGCCCTGGCACTTATTTTTACAAAATAAGCACTGGGAGTATTTTATTTTTAGCAAAAAAACGGAAAACCTGGCTCTTTACAGATTGACATCAGTTCACTCTTACTGCCTTTGGCACAAGGGAGGCCCTGGGGCCAGCAGGTGAAGGTGGGAACCCAGGCACACTGACAGGCGACTGCAGTCTGGAGGAGCAGAGCTACCCGCGCAGAGGACTCTGGGACACACAGGAGGGAATGGAACCCTTAGACAAGGCGGAAGAGAAACACCGCGAGACCCGCAAACAGGAAGTATTGGAGTCCGTGGAAGGGGAGGGGGTGCTGCTTAGAGGTGCTCTCAAGTTGAGAGAGGGGAATACATACTTATTTATTTATAGTGTTTTATAAAGCGCTAGTTAGACCACTCCACATATGGGGGGAGTCAGAGCGCGAGCAGCGACAGAGGCTCCTCAGCCCACGCACAGAAGACCCTATTCCTCGAGATGAGCAATAATAAGCAAGAGGTGGAAAGTCTGGCTTCCTCTGGCCCTCTGGAGTGAAGTCAGTCTGAGTCACATAAAAGGGCCGAGGGGCTCCGCATTCCAGGTCGGGCTCGGGCGGAGCCGGAGATCTGCATCACAATGGGGCCTGCCCCTCGCCCGGGGCCCAGCAGCAGATGTGCGCAACTGGGAGGGATCCCAGGGGCGGAGGGTGACTCAACGAGCCGGGAAGGGGCGGGAACTAGGAAGAGGTAACAGAGGTCTGGGCTCCACTGTGGCCTAAAAAGGGGAGTGGGGAGAGCCTCCTCGCAGCAGAAACCGCAGATAAGGGCTGCCGGCCCCATGGCGTCTGCCCATCCTCCTGTCTGCTGTAACACAACATGAACTATTTAGACCCCAGTTTGGACTTCCCTCCCTCTCACTGTACGTATGATTACTTCCCAACCTACTCCACAGACCTTTTTAGGTCCGACTTAGAACCAGGTTTTTGGTGTTTCGCCAGGCTCATGTAAACATTTTTTAAAAGGGTCTCGTCACTAACTCATTCGCCTAAAATGAGAAATATTTCAGAGCCTAGGTTGGTGAGCTAATCCTGAACTTTGCAAATGCTTGATTCTTTCTACTCTTTATCTTTTTTGTAGGCATCCCATCCTTGTGTGTTTAAATTAGGACTTCAGATTACAATAATTCAAACAAAAAAAGTACCTTTTCTTTGTGCCAATAGGAATCATATTCTTCTGCGGTGTGCATTAAAACTACAGACATTCTATACCTGTTCTAATAATGCCTGCGAGATGGCTCATACATTTTTTATTGCAAGCATACGGCTTCCCTGCTTAGGTACCACATATATTTTTGGCGACACAGCCTTGTAATAACTATGTCAGCATCTATTGTGCCGCACCATGCACTAACACGGGCACACCCTTGACCAAACAGGAACAAAGGCATCCCCTGCAGGCACACAGATCAAGACTTACTTTGCACACGTACATGCTCCCCCCTACACGCACACAGGCACTCCCTTCACTCATACTCAGGCATATCCTGCAAACATTTCCAGCACCCGCAGGCACACCACTCCCCCTGCAGTCACATACCATACCCCAGTATTCACAGCCACCCACGCTCACATAGCCACACAGGATCTCCCTGTGCATACACCTTACAGGTGCCCCAGCACATTCATTCACAAACACCACCCATTTGCTCACACAGTGTGGGGTGTACTCACCCCACACAGTCTCCTCATCTCACCATATAAAGGCACCGACACACAACCCTTACAGGCACTCCGCAGCACTCATGCATTCACCCAATTCTTTCAGCATCCTGAACTCTTCAGCCCACACAGAGACACCCCTTGGAAACAGAGGTGTACAATGTGCTCGCACTCAAGACTCCCAATGCTTTCAAATAGGTTCAACTGTACACCCACAGGCACACTGTTCACCCGCACTCACATAGATACATCAGTACTTAATTTGTAAAATAATATATGCTGGGACTCAAACTTCTGCTCAAAAGCCACCACCATGAGCTACTGAATGTCAGGGATGTTGAATACCAAGGGTTTGTAGTCTTGAATCCACCCAATGCCACTTTTGTCTACCTTCACACACTTCCTCCCCTGCTCGCAGTGTGGGTAAGGGAACCCAGTAGGTCTGGGAGTCATTTTAATTACCCCAGAGTAATTTCAGTAATTCTGCATTACTCTTTGACATGGAGTTGCCGATAACACTGTGATTATGCCTGCTTATGTAATTAAAACTGATTTGAATTAAATATTTTTACTGCTAAAACACATTTAGTGAGCACGAATAGCTTTTCGTACTGTTGTTCATTATCTGCTGCATTTAGAGCTATATTCTTATCACAAAATGCATCCTTGCGTCCATTTTAAGACACAAGCATGCATTTTTCACAAAGAAACTAGCACTAAATGCCTGGAGTAAGTTATTGAAAATTCCTACCCCACGTACGTGCACATTCAGCGAGTGTGAAATATTTGTGGTAGGTTGCATTAAGTGTTATTTCTTAGCACAAAATTCGCCCTGCTGTCCATTTTGGACGCTAGAGGGCATTTTTAAGCTAAGAAAATAGTGCTAAATATTCTCACATAATTGTGTAATCTTGCCAATATTTTTAGGTAATTATGTTTAATTACGCTACACTGAATGACATGAGTAATGCCCACCCCTCGTTCCTAGTCGCTTGCAGGGCAGGTTCAGATAGGAACAGCCTCCAGGCTGAGGGAGCGCTTGCTGCCACATTCCAGGTCTGTGGGCTCCAGGTACTAGGGCGACTCTCAGGCCAGGTCCAATTGCCTTTAAGAGGCCCCCAACCCTTCAAGACACCCCATTTCAATCCTAGGCCAATGAATATCAGAGTTATGGTCGACTCAGATTTTGCAGATGGGGGAAGGGGAGCATCATTTTGCATTATGCCACTCGCTGGTGTTGGCTCGCAGCGCCCTGGACCCCGGTACCACTGTACCTGCTGCACCCCTGCTAGCCACCGCCCTGCTTGTGCACTGCTGTTTAGCAAAAAACTGGCTGCAATGTGAGCTGTGACTGCAACAGAAAGATAAGAGAGAATCCAGGTTTGAGTCTCCGCTTCTGCACAGCATTCTCCGAGTCCAAGCAAATCACTTTAAAGTTACTGGGATTTTCATATCGTACCTACCAATGCGATACACAGATCTTTCTTTTGTTTCCTACTTTCACACGCCTCAAAGTGTGCCTTATAAGCACCTGCCACTGATT
Source organism: Lissotriton helveticus (assembly GCF_964261635.1). Classification (NCBI taxonomy): domain Eukaryota; kingdom Metazoa; phylum Chordata; class Amphibia; order Caudata; family Salamandridae; genus Lissotriton; species Lissotriton helveticus. Next base: position 1,503,333,918 of record NC_136061.1, read on the forward strand.
GACTGTTCACTGCCTAATGTTAAATTCACCCAGAACGGACAATTTACTTTCCTGCTGCCTCAGTATTTGCCGCCTTCCTCTATCATGTCCATTTCCAGACAGACATTATGACCACAGCATCCCCAGACAGAAAACCCACAGGTACATTTTAACCCTTTGGTGAACTCCGATACATTGATGACCAACACGGTCAACACAGACTGAGTTCAATAAAAGAATAAATAGAAAATGTGCTCTACATTTCAGCTTGCACACCCAAGTCACTCCCTTGCCTGTGGCAAACTTCACACATATACTCATCTACCAGGGCTTTAAAAGAGCTGGGTCTCACCGGGTCTGAGCACCGGCAGTTTTTTAAAGGGATCCTCAAAACGGGTCTCTATGGGGCTGTGTTTTGTGCCCTGACACAGGTAGGCACATCGATGTGCGCTGCGCACACTGCTCAATTCTCACTAGTGGAGAAGGGATGGCATGACGTCATGCCAGGTGAGCGTTGTAGGGGAAGGGAAATCCTTTAAAGAGTCATTTTCTCACTGGATTTCCCTTCTCTTTTTGAAACTCAGGAGCAGAAGCTTTTTCATTATATACAAGCCATAGTTGCTGCTTATTTATCTTATGCAACTAATAACCATTGACAAAGCCAATAGTCTTGACCTGTTGTAGGTATGATGTTACTTCTTGCATCATATAACTGGCAAAATGCAAGTCGGGCGGCACACTATGCTAAGCACAGATTTTTAGCTTACGTGTTTTTAAGCCACGCCCTTAATTACATTGACCACGCCTCTTTGAGAGACCCCCCAGCTTTTTCATCCCACTTAAAGCCCTGCTGTCTACTGTATGTCGCCCCTATATTCTTTTACCTGCACCAACTCACAAGGTCAACACCAATTCAGCTGGTTGACCACTTTAACTACAAACTAACTATTGATCCACGCATTCAAAGCCATAAATGGCTCTTCCCCAGACAAACTCTCTGTAATCCAGATCAAAAATTCTCTAGCTCAGGGTTCTTCAAACTTTTTAATGCTGAGCGCCCCCCCCCCCTCTCCCCCCCCATGAAAAAAGAAAATGAATCCCCCCCTCCCCAGAATTTTTCACATTTATTCTTGGCAATGTTTAAATGTGTCTTGACTGAAACACAAGGTATATTTAAACATTGCACATTGCATTTAAATTGTTATCGTTTTAAAAATGCAACCAAATACACGATTGCCAGTCATACTATTTTGGCCAGCCAGGCCTTACTAACCTGTAAAAGTATCCACAGACGGATTAGTAGAAATGGGGGTGGGGGGTTTGAAGAGTATTTGGAGTCCCTTCCCTTTTGACACATACTCCCACCCAGGATGTAAATGACAAAAGATGTTAATGATGGCCCATTGCAGAGCGGTTTACTGCTGCTTATTTGTTTCCCGCTTAAAACAAAGCACTTCTATCAGCATAAAACTTCTTTTGGACAGAGCCTAGTGCCCACGCCCATCACTTGAGGCTCGCCCCACAAGTTTGAAGACTCCTGTACTAGTTACAAACAAACCTGGAATTGCAGGACAAGGTTTCATTCCTTCTGCTTCACTGGAACTCTATACCAGTTAGAACGCGCTCAAAACTCTGCTCTGAAAGGAACACCCCCTCTTGCATGAATTGGTATAACAACCACATCTACACATTCGCCTTTCACTATAATTTGTTACATATGATAAATGTACGTATACTCAGGGATTTTTCGTCATCCTCTTTATTAAATGCCAATGTCTAGGCACCCAAAACTGGCAAAATGTCCAATGTATTGTGTTCTTTAGCTATATACAACATGTATTTAGCAAGTTCTCTTTGTTGTTTGGCGGTAAAGAAACAGGTTACACAAATCTCTAATTCGTTAAAGAAGTTTCGGTGTAAAATGTGTACAAGATTGGCGAACATGGACGAGCGCCTAAATACCCTAAAAAAAAAAAAATCAATAACTGTCAGTCATTCCCATCTTCGAATAAAATGTAAGAGTTCCACGAACATAAAGGTCTTTGATAAATACATTGCCCTCCCTTTTCACATTCTTTTAAAGTCTCGTGAAAATACTTCTCTTTATTTTTAAATTTGACCTCGGCACCCTTAACGATTGATCAGATTATTGACTTCGGAGAAAACTTTACTAGATCTATAAAATGTAAACTCATGTCAAGCTTTTGAAAAGTGGCACCAGGTAAAATCTTTGGCAATGTAAGTTCCTCTTCAATGAAAATGTAATGAAATACAGATACAATCCCACCTCTGAATATTAAACATCCGCTACAATCTACCAATTGTAAACTGCCCACTTTGTTGCAAGCGCTTGCATGACTGTTTAACCGTTGATTCTAATAGTTTAATTAGCTACCTCCATAGCGATGATCTCTCCTAAACCCTTCTAACAAACGTTTTCAATATATAGTGAGGCTCTCTGGCATCCAGCAGAACCCCATCAGTGGCTATATACAACGATAAAAAAGAAACAAAATTTATATTTTATGTACGGAGTGGAAAAACTCAAAACTACATGTACCAACATGCACTTTGTTTCGACTGAGGGTCTACAGGGATAACTGAAAAACACATTCCCACTACTGTCAGAGCACCTACAATGCCTTGCACTTGGGACTGGGTACCCTTGTGAACTTGTCCTGGGGAAGTACCGGAGCCTAAAAAGGTACTGAGCAGTGCAGGTGCAAAAGCAGAGTAACACAGAAGGACAGCTTCCAGGTGCATTCTATTTACACAAGAGTTGATACACTCACGCGCTGGCACACACTTGCAAAAGTGCGACATGTTGGCACATCTCCTCACACTGTAGTCATCAACACAAAGTGCAAAGGTCAGCAGCAAACGTTGCTGTAGAGTCACGCTTTAGCACACCAAACACGTCTCTTGTTTGTGCGCTGCAAAAGGCATTAGAAAGCGCATGTTTGCAGTGTGGCGGAATAAACGTCCAACTACCGACCAGTGTGTTGGTGTTGCTGACCACAGTGTTAAACGTTGTGCCTACAAGTTGTGTTCTGCGTGTGGCAGTGTTTATCTTCAGCGTTGAATATTCTTAAATTGTGTTATACCAAAAACGTGTTGCCTATTCTGCTCCCCGCGTGTTTCCTTTCGGATTTCGAGCAGCAGGTACAAACAGACTCCTGCCAGACGTCAACAATTGTGTGGACTTCAGAGTAGCACAGGCTACAAAAACAGCTTCTAGGCGCTGGTTTGCAGGCTTTATGCACTGGGGAAGGGAGTTCTAGTGTATCTGTTTCAATGTACTTGGATGTTATATACATACATATATATATATACACATATACACACACACACACACACACAATACTATACCGTGTTAGTGACCTAGAGGTATTGAACTATTGTTGCACGTTTCTCTGAAGGGAGATGTTCGCTGGTATGAACTCAAGGGTGGCCTAGTATTAGTCGCTTAGTTTGTAGAAATCGTCTTTTTCTGGGCTGTAGTTGGTGGCTACGAATTACCTAAACCTGTTTCTGTTTATTGAACTCAAACACAGAAGCCTGTTTGGCACGTACACCTCTTCAGGTTAAGGAACACAACAGTGTTGTTCAGGATTCCAGTGATCGTTGTTGTACTGTTACAAACAATTTAGTACCCTGGCTTGATTTAGGATCTACTACGCGGCTGTTTTAAACAGATTATCGGCATTTCAATTCTTCATTTCCCGGCTGGAAAATCACGGGCGTTTATATTTTTAACCAGCCAGCATTTCTATCGGCAACAGCGCTGTGTCACGCATATTTCTCAGTATTGAAATCACGGTTGACCACTAACCGTAACGTGGAATTTACAAGAAAATAGGCTCTGATACAGCCTCTAGACACCAAGTCACGTGCCTCTAGGTGTACAACGCAGCATCTAATACAGACAGCAGATAATTTAATCTCATCTGTTACATCAGGCTACGCTGCTCTGGCTAATAACGTGATTTTTAATTCAGAAAAAGTTGCTAGACTCATTTGATCCACCGCGAGAAATGCTGAGGTTACCTATTAACACATGGAGCTCTAAAATCATTGACTAGGCGCACTCCAGAAAAAGAAGTCCTACATTTAGTCTCCAACCGGATTAACTTTGACCAACCTGCTGCACTTTAACCGAAGATACAATACCTGTAACAAGATGGTAGTGTCCTGAGGAAGACACTTCTCAACGTGTCGAAACGCGTAGACGGAAACCATCTCCCTATTGTATTTCTCAAATGTTTTAATGAATATCATGTATTCACCATATGTATACTGAAAAATAATTTTTATCGCTTTTTAATCAGTTTGTCAATGAATCATTTCGTGACACTTTTACACAACTTATTAAATTGAAATTTCTGTGCTAATCTAGTGCCATATCATTTATTTAATTAATTTGTCACTTGAACTCTTGCCAGTGTTTTCGTGTTGCCTGGGTGTTTTATTTTTCACAAATTGATTTAGGATCTGTACATGGGTTCACATTAGTCTGATATTTCCGTGGTTCATGTATTATTTTGCCACCACACAGTGCCCCCTCCTTTTTCTCTCTTCTAGATTTGAGGTTTATATTGGAGAACCTCCCAAACTACCTGGTCTATGTAGCCCTTCTGCCTACTGAACATAATCAGTGACAGTGTGGGGAGGGGGTCAGATAGTTTGGGAGTGATTACGATAATTTATCGCTGTGGCTTGTTTGATCTCCACTGTAAAGATGTAAATACTTTAAAATACGATAAATTCAGTGTTTTTTTATTTGCATTATTTTAAACACCTGACAGCGTGCTGACCCAGCTCCAAGAAACGGCGCCTGGGCCGGGTTTAGCGCGGGTGGCCCTGTGCGACAATATTTGTATGCGCCCTCCACGGGCGACTCCCTCACTACTACCCTTTAACAATACCCCCTTAAGTCTCCATAACTACTCTCGCTCAGATGTATTTAATAGCGCCGCCTATACCAGGGTAGGGTGTCAGAGCACTTTACATCACAAACACTATACAGAGGCAATCAATCATAGGTGTGTAAATCAGTGTATAGGAAATGTTACATAATACAGAGGACTACTAGGTGGAGGAGATGCATTTCATCCATACTGGTAGACAGTATAGTTTAAAAGTGCCTGGTCTGGAGAAGCACAGACTTAGAATTTAAAACATAACCCCATGTTTGGGGGTTGCACTTAAAAAGAAGTTTTTTTTAACCTAATTGTATCCTTTTTGAAACATTAGAATAATGAAAGACGGAGGAAAACATCATAATGCTCTAATCTATACCTTGCAGTTTGCATGCAGCCCTTTGATGACATTTATTAGCTCACTGTTCCATTCTAGGATTTTAACATCTACACTATTAGTAACAAAAGGCTATCTCTAAAAAAATCACTGATGTATTTAAACTATATGCACTTTGTGATCTGCATGGTACACATTCTTTGCAGCAGGTACCTTAACCCTCTGTGCTTCCATAAAATGAGCTAAAACTTCCACTTTATAAAACTCCTCTCTCCAGGAAGAACATTAATCACTGGAGCTATCTTTACTTTTGTATGAAAATTTCGGAGGCCAGCAATGCAGCAGCAGCAGGTGCTTCAAAAACCATAAAATACTTCCAAACAGGAGCCACCGCAAAGAGTCAGCACCCGGTGCGGTGGCACCGATCGCACCGCCCAAAGCCAGCCCTAAACAGCAGAGTACTTTACAGTGAGCATTTATATTGGCAAATGGAGTAGGGTGCACTTTAACTTTTTGCCAGAGAATGAATATTCCCACGGAATCCGATATTTTACAGAATTTTCCAGCTAACATATTTGTGCATCACTATTCGTCCATTAACAGTGACTTTTGCAGGTTTTTACCATGAACATGCTAAGTTTGTAGATCTTTTTCTTCATGATATATTTTTAAAACTTTTTAACCTCTCCTAGCCCGGAGACATGATTGCAGGAAAAAACAAGCATTTGCAATGCAATAAGTTTCGCATTTATGAGATTTTGAGCTATTGGCATTGTAAATGAGAATGCCTTTTATTTATGTGTTGTTTTTAAAACAGATAAATAAAAGGCATTGTCATTTACAATGCCAATATCTTGCAAATGTGATACCGATTGCATTGCAAATGTGTGGGGCGCCCGTGCTATAAAATGTTTTAAAAGCATTAGGAGAAAGCATGTCCAGCCTGCAACAGCAGGCAGGACAAAGCTATTTGAGAAAATAGTGTTTGGAGGCTGTAATTAAAGCGTACCGAGTAACAACACATGTAACAGGGAGTGTCGCCATGGGAGGTCACAAAATGAGACAAGGCGGTACTAAGGAGGGACTACTAAGCCCCAGTCTACATTGGACAATTACACAAGCCAATGAAAAATATGTACGAAGATGGGCGGCGCTTCAAGTCCCTACCTGAATACAGCATGCCTTGCAGAGCAGCGCATGCGCTGCCCAGGCTCGACCTAAACACCCAAGGCATGATCTGGACGGAGAAGGGATAACATGTAAGCAGGCCAGCATGAGGCAGTACATTTTCACAGTGAACATTCATATATGGTCGGAGGTAAAGGGAGATGATATATAGTAGAATCGCCAACATTTTGGGACAAATGATAACACTCGGATAAGAAACCAGGTATCCAGATTACGAGGTCAGTATCTAAGCCACCACATCATATGTCCTTTACACATTTGGGCAGCGAACACTGTCTTGACGAACTCCTCAAAACAGATATCAGTGCATATGCTAGATTCTCTAGTTGCATTTCTAACAAGACATATGGCAGACATATATTTATATCCATGTAACCGTCTTGGTGGTCTCTGATATCCATTTCCAGCAAATTTGACCAACAAAATTAAATAACCAAATGTGGTTTAAATCTTTTACCTTGATACCTTCTTCGGCAATTTGTGAATGTTCCAGATTAGGTTATTCTTAATTTAACCAGCTAATTGAGTTCAACAGCAATTTGTGCAAAACCTCTACACCAGCCTCTCGTACAAATTCTCCAGCTTAAAGGATGAACACTACAACCATGTATCGTGGCCTATATAATGCACCATTTTAATTTATCACATAAACCAGTCAGGGTTTACCGACATAAAAAAGGCTAGCCTGTCATCTTAAACCCAATCCAAGCTGGTTCCAGAGCAGGAGGCAAGCAGCAGAGAGTATTCTTCTTACTCAGAGACAGAGCTTCTGGACACGGAGGGTGGGAGTTTGAGGTATGAGTGGACATTTGCGAGGGATTATATATTCGGAATATATACTATGTGTTTGTGCACTATATAGCAGTGGTAATTGTGGGCGTTTAAAACCTACTCAATTGTCAATTCAAGGTTCAGTGGAGTCTCAGTTAAAGGGAACATAAAAAAAGATTAAATAAGAAGCTTAGAAGAGCCTTGATGCATTGTCAAACACTAACACTTCGTCTGGAGAAACTCACAATATGGAACTGCGAAAAAGACCAACCCAATCAGAAACGTGGAATCTGGGAGACACTGAGCCATGGAGGCTTATCAAACTATACAAACAAACCCAACCGCGAGAGAGCATGGAGACTATATATCAACACTGACTCAGAGTGAGGAACATGGTGATGATAATTTGTCACCCTTCCACCACTTAGTGAGGCTAGTATTAAAACATTGCCTACTCCACACTGTCTATCATAAGGGCCGGGGGCCAGCATGGTGCCTCCTACAGCATTTTATCCGACCAACTACTGTTTATTCTATGAGCCTACCTGGAGAACGCAAAGGCACATGTGCTGATCTTTCTGCGTGAGTCTGCTAAATTTAGGAAAAAATACACAGCACCAAATTTACCCCAAAAAAGTATTACATCTGTACACATGCATTTACTCCTCTGTACGTGGGCAGACTTACTACTCATTTTTGCAATTCATAGAACATTCTGAAAAAAAACCACCTGAAAAGATCCACAAGGTACCAGATTTGTGGCATACATCTGAGAATGTCATGTGACAACCCCACGGGCAGATATTCCCCGCTACAAACTTCTCCATAGTGGGGCAGTCCGCTTTGGTGGTGGGGGGGGGGTCGGAGGGAGGGGTTAGGATGGTGTTGTACGGAAATGAGCCTCGGTGAGAACACACTTTCCTTTTTTAGGTCTCGCCTGGCGTTAGCGCGGATGCGCTGCTCTCGCCATGCGAGGGCTTCTTGTAATCAATACGGTTTCGGAAGGGGACTTGAAGCCCCGCCCTCTGTTCCCATTGGCTTGCATGACGCAAGGATTGCGCATTTAGCCTGAGCTATGACAGCTCAGGCTAAATGCTGGCTTTCTATTGTAAAGGAGTCTTCTAAGTCCCTCCTTGTTACCGCCCTGTCCACTTTTTGCCCCGCCCACCCGGACTGGATCCTTTACTTGAGGCGTGATGCAGTCTCATTTAATTACTGGGTGAACACTATCTTTTTGTCATTCCCGCTGAAGCGCAATCGCTCTCCGTTAACCATGCATTTTCGCAACCCCGCCCGCACTCCTTTTGTCTGTGGAATTTTGCACCCGTGCCCGCAATCCGCTGTACCCGAATTTTGACACTCAGTGTATTTTCGCACCCCCTCCCCCGCCCACTCTCCAAACTGGCACACGTCGCGTGCATGAAGTCCTCGCTTTCTCTTTTGCTTGTTTTTTTACACTGACACAAAACTTTTAGGGAAGAATAGAATATGATAACAGTCCCTGCTTTGGACGGATAAGGGCCACTGACAAATTCTTTACGAATTCACAGGAATTTTATTCTCGTGTTACTATGCTTGTGATTCTATAATTGTGTATTTGTGTGGGAGCGGATCAATGAGTATGTCAATTGTAGCGCAAGGCTAGAGAAGTCTGGTGCCTGGAATGGAGCGGACAGCAGCGCAGTTATGGAGAAACCCCTCCTTCGCCTGCTGATACTCTGCTGAGGGAGGCAGGAAGGGTACAAGCAGGCGGGAGACGGAGGGTGGTAGAAGTGCAAGAGGAGACGGGCGAGAAGGCGGGCTTAATTTGAATTGGGTTGATAGTCGATGTGGGCTTAAGGAAGGTGGTTCATCCGAGTGCGTACATATTTGCAAGGGTTAAGCCTCTCTGCTGCCCATCCCCGAAAGGCTTAAGCCACGCAGTATGGGGGATGGGAAAGGCCGGGGCTTTGCCAAGATTGGTAGGCCTTGACTCTGTACACGTCCCAAAGCCCCTACATCGCACCACTAAATATATACGAAGAGCGCACCCTTATCATTGAAGCTAAACACGCAGCAGAGCGTGGAACTCCCCAGTGTGCACAATGAGCTATCCACTGAGGGCTGTATGAACTTAATTCAACATCAAACCACTGGCAAAACAACGGAATCCCAAGAAAACAACAGATTATCGCCGTGAAATGGCCGCTGCAATGTAGGTCTCACCGACGGTTTCCGTTATGACCCCTCATGTTTGTTGACATGCTACAAGTCGAAGCACAAACGAGCATTCGGGCAATTCAGTCACACCAGCCTCATTCTGAGAGAGATGCAAGACTTCCCCTGGAGGCCCAACTAAAATGCGAAATATCTTGGGCAAGCGGGGAGCACTTCACCCGGGACTGTTACATATCCGATCAAGAAACTCCACAGCTCAAAAGTAAGAAGACCCAGCATTGGAAAAGCAACACCCTCTACTGGAAATACCTAAACAGGGAATCAGGTATTCTGTTTTCTCACACCGAGAATACAGAACTGAAACTCACATCTACTCTACTAGCCTTCAGAAAGATTTATAAACCCACCTTTTCAGCACGTACATGGCCCACCGTGGCACAGTTTTAGGGATTGGCACTTATTTTAACTCAATAATTTCAAAAAGGGGGTGGTGATGGACAGAGTATCTGAGTTAATCAGAACACTCCTACCCAGTCAACAGATCAGGGCTTGATCCATCACCGTTTTTTAGCTCACTGCACCATCCCAGTTCAGAACCTGGCTATATGCAAATTAGTCTGTCCCTGGCCCAGTGCATCATGGGAACAGGGCAGACCAAACTACCAAGCCAATTCTTCACTGGAAAGGAAACAAGCTTCCGGGGACAGGTTTCTGGCATTACATGCCGTCTTCGGCCCGGCTTGCTTGAATCCTGATGGTGCAATGAGCAAGGGACACATGTCTGAGCATACCCTTCCACACTCATGGTGGCCAAAATAATTTCAAAAAGGGGGTGGTGATGGACAGAGTATCTGAGTTAATCAGAACACTCCTACCCAGTCAACAGATCAGGGCTTGATCCATCACAGTTTTTTAGCTCACTGCACCATCCCAGTTCAGAACCTGGCTATATGCAAATTAGTCTGTCCCTGGCCCAGTGCATCATGGGAACAGGGCAGACCAAACTACCAAGCCAATTCTTCACTGGAAAGGAAACAAGCTTCCGGGGACCGGTTTCTGGCATTACAGCCGTCTTCTGCCCGGCTTGCTTGAATCCTGATGGTGCAATGAGCAAGGGACTCATGTCTGAACTTATTTTAACTCATCAGACTGTGACCTAGAGCAAGAAAGATAAACAAGCATTTGCAATGCAATAGGTCTCGCATTTACGCGAGTCTGAGCTATTGACCTTGTAAATAACAATGCCTTTATTTTTGTTTCCATTTTTAAAACATAAACAAAAGGCATTGTCATTTACAATGCTAATAGCTTAAACTCGCCGTAAACGCGAGACCTATTGCATTGCAAATGCTTGTTTCCAAATGCGGGCAATGATCTGTTCTTCTAGTCACACAAGAATAGGAGTTAAGCCAGTCCTAAACTAGAGTAAATCTGAAAATTTCTTGGGTGGAAAAGTGCCACATTACATTTCCAGGGTACCACCAAACGTACGTTTGTAAACTTTCCTAAACTTCCAAGTCGAACCCCTTCTTCGAATTCACACTTTCTACCCCATGACTCTGTGACAACTCCCACTCATTGATGCAAATACGCCCACAAGCAATCCCTTTGTGGATTCCGGGAAGGCTTAAAAAACGGTAAATTCAGTTGTGACCAAATTTATTTTGGTGAATTTGGTCCACTGTATTATTTGCATTTTCACCAACATAGACAGGCAGGCATCACACGCTACCTGCCTATCTGATCACCAACTGCACTTTAGCTCTCTCCTGAAATGCATTAAAAATAAATAAAAGGACAGTGTCCACTTTCCCTGCTTTGCCTCTCTCTAACTCATGACTGTCAAAAAATAAGCATTGGCAAATGCCATTAAATCTTGCCTGTGGGACCTATTGGCTTTGCCAATGCTTTTTGCTGTGCAGCATCAGCCAAAGGAATAAAAAATAAAAATAAAAAAACAATAACACAGCCTCTGTTGATGCTTGAGGCATTTACGTAGGCTCTCGCATGCTTGATAACATGTGCACCCATGCATCACTACACAAGCGTGTGCCTAGAAAACGACATAGTTGCCAATTGTTTTTGAGTAGCCGATCCAAGATTGATCGGTAAATAAATTAAGTGAAATTCTTGGTAGTGCGAAACTATTTTAAGGTTGAACGGCTGTTGGCAATTGCTGCCACGCTCTCCTAACTAAATGAATAAAAAAAAAAAAGATCACAGGGAAGCAACAGACCATAGGGGTGCAACAGAGGTGTAGATTGATGGAGCAGGAGGGAGAAGCAACAGGTAGTGGGTAAGTGGAGATGATAAACATTTTTTAAAAGGGCTATGAACTGACCAACAAGCCGGAGGAGTGGGAGAGGGAAAGAAACAGTATCTTAATCAAGTTGAAAGTAGCAGACGGGTACAGAAAAAGTGGAATTAATCTGTGCTAGGCCCTGCTTCACAGCAAGCATTGGAAGTGACATTTCAGCTGCACTAACCAATTAAGATGCCTGCAAAGAATAGTGACGCAGACGCACAGAAATGGTAAGCAATGGGCGGCCTACAAACCATTTTTGCAAACAATAGTGTCTCGCAAGCGAGACGTATGCACATGCTCTCGCAAGCTAGACCCTAGAAAAGCAGCAGCAAATGTCCTTACTCTCCCCTTCGTCTTCACTCCCCCATAAAAGTATTAAAAAGAAATTAAAAACGCGAATTTTTCCTGTATTCTTTCTCTTCTTCACGCTTAGGCAGATAAAAAGTGCCCAAATTGTGAGGGGTACTGTGGTTCAGGGCAACAGTAGGGCCCCTGCTTTGAGGGGATAGCTACATGAATTGATTAATAGCACCTGGGGCAGAGATATTTCGCAAGCCGGCAGAATATATATTATTTTGCCAGTGTCCGTCTGAGGCCAGAAGCCAAGGGGCACGCCGTTACCAAGGAGAGGCAGTTTTAACCAGTCTCAATTAAGTGACCAATGTATTGCATTTGTCTTTTAACCCCTTCGGTGCTCATGACGGAGCGGTTCCGTCATGAGCGTCGGTTGAGCTGTGCTCATGACGGAACCGTTCCGTCACGACCACACCCGTTTCTTAGAACGTTCAGCACAGCGCGAAAATTCGCGCCGCGCTGAACGGGTTAATGAATGCAGTGTGCAAGAATCCGGTTGATTGTTAGGTTTAGCCTGGGCAGCGCATGATCTACTCTGCGAGACATGCTGTAGTCGATTATGGACTGAAGCTCCGTGCATATTCTTCATTGTCTGTGTCATTGTCTGTGTCATTGTCCTTTGTAAATGCTGGCTTCTGATTTGTTAATAGGCTTGTTAGTCCCTCCTTAGTACCGCCTTGTCTTAATTTGTAACCTCTGATGAGAACTGCCCCTTTTACTTCAGTTGTTACACTGTATGTCTTATTTAGTCTGTGGCAAACAAATGATGGAAGGAATGCTGACAAAGCAAACATTCTCCGCCGGTAAAAAGATCTGGGTTAAATCCTTCGTTTGCCGACTACACCACCGCAGTTTGAACCTAGTCATATGCAAATCAGTCTTGTCCCTGTGCCCCATGGGAACAGTCCAGACCGAACTGCCAGGCCAGGTCCTCCCTGGACCAGAAACAAGCATCCTGTGACTGGTTTCAAGGTATGTCACCCTCCTTCAGCCAGGCTAGCTTGAATCCAGTGGCACAGTGAGCAAGGGACCCACGTCTGGGCATACCCATCCCACTTAGGATGAAAAGTGTTACAGCAAACAAGTGATGGATGGAATGCTGACAATGCAAACATTCTCCCCCAGTCACAAGATCTTTGATAAATCCATCGTTCTTTTGCCCACACCACCACCCCAGTTTGGACCCAGCCATAAACAAATCAGTCTTGACCCTGTGCCCCATGGGAACAGTCCAGAAGATCGAAGTGCCAGGCCAGGTCCTCCCTGGACCGAAACAAGCATCCTGGGACTGGTTTCAGGGTATGTCGCCCTTCTTCAGCCAGGCTAGCTTGAATCCAGGGGCACGGTGAGCAAGTGACCAGTGTCTAGCATACCCATCCCACTTAGGGCGAAAGTGTTACAGCAAACAAATGATGGATGGAATGCTGACAATGCAAACATTCTCCCCCAGTGAAAAGATATGGGTTAAATCCATTGTTCTTTTGCCCTCTACGCCACGCCAGACCTATTGCATTGCAAATGCTGGTTTCTATTTATAAATAGTGGTAGTCTTTCTCAGACTTTTCCATTTTACTGTATTTTCTTTGTGAAGGACACAAGGAAAATCCTGCCAGTAGTTCCTATCATTTGAAGCAGCAAGTGGCATCTGACATGGTTATAGGTTCAGGAACAGAACCGCAGTAATATATTCAAACAGTACTACCATTGACACTAAAGGAATTTTTTGTGTATGTATTTATTGTCATGGGATTTCTTTGCAAAACAGGTCATTGTTATTTGTCACTTACTTGAAGGTATTTTTTTTACCAACATTTCATGAACTAAATTTGGCGAATTGCTGGGACACAGTTTGATGCAAAACATATCTGTGTGCCTTACGTAGGGTCATAATCCTGGCACAGCTAAATCAGCATTTTATCGTCTCAAAGTCAACAGGAGTTAGTTTCCTTGGTTAATAATCTACAGACAAATGTACCACACAGGTAGTTTGCAATGATACTATAAATCATAAAGTAGATATGTGCCAACTTCATGGGGTTAATTACAATAGTATTCTGCTTTTGAACAAGGTATTTGGGGCCATGAAGTTAGAAACAGGGTTCTTGTGTTTAGAATAGGTGCTTTGCAGGCATAGCTGCCAAGGTTTCAGATTGCTATGTGTGACATTTTCTTAATGAAACAATGAGTGAAACATATAAATATCAAGGTTGTCATGTTCTGTTGCACACATATTTGTTACCCTGTAAGGTTATGGGTGCAGATGGTGCACTGTGGGCTAGCAGGGATATAGGACAACATATCCTGAGGGTGTGCACGGAATGAGTCTGGCACAATCCACATGTTTACGTTGTCCAACAAATGCTCGGTTTTACCGGAGAGGTACAAGTCCGTACTACACAGTCGCCCGCTTGAGAACTGCAATTTAAATGTGGGTGAAGCACAAGGGTTGCAAGGGGGGGTTTGCCAAAAGCAGACATCAACAGGTGGTGGTAGAGGCAAGCAGGGACCTAAGAAGGCTCATATGCCATTCATGTTACACAGGGTAGCGTAGTGGATGCTATAGTTTAAAAAGAAATAAGATTCTAAGTTGCTGTGGGAGAATTTTCAGCAAGGGTTTGAGTATGGCTATGTCGGGCCAATGGGTAGGAGGTGGGCAGATAACTTAAAATCTGTGGAGGAACATCCCTGTGGGGTGAGAGAAAACTGGAGAAGGAAGTGTAGAAAGGCAGAATTGTAGGCCCATTCGATGAGTGGCCCATGGACAGGTTGATTGTGTCTTCTATCGGGTGTTACTGAAGAAAGAGGAAGGGCAGTTCAGGCTGATAAACATCTTTCATGACACGAAGGGCATCTGGTGAATGATTACATCTCCTATGACTTGTCATTTGTGACATACTCCACAGTAGACGCTGCTGAACAAGTGAACCAGGTGTGGGAAGGAGCCTAAATAGCAACTTGTGACAAAAAAAAAAAGTCAGCATTCCACCTTTTGCTGGTGTACCTCACAGATTTACGTGGACACCTACCAGATCGGAGGGGGGAGGCGAGGAGGCCCCCACACAGCAGCTGCCACTGCCAGGAGTCATTTCTTGCTGCCCACAGCGCCGCCGCCCCGGGACTACATCTCCCGGCAGCCTCAGCTGCGGCGCTGCATTGTGACCACACGAGAGCGCCAGGAGGCGCCTTAAAGCTGCGCTCTGCGGAGCGGGGGGACACCTACCAGATCGGAGGGGGGGAGGCGAGGAGGCCCCCACACAGCAGCCGCCACTGCCAGGAGTAATTTCTTGCTGCCCACAGCGCCGCCGCCCCGGGACTACATCTCCCGGCAGCCTCAGCGGCGGCGCTGCATTGTGACCACACGAGAGCGCCAGGAGGCGACTTAAAGCTGCGCTCTGCTCCGCATCGCGGGACGCCGGGCTAAGCCCGGGCAAAGGGCGGGCCCTCTACGGCGCGAGGAGGACGGGACGGGCCACCCCACTTGACTCTTTCCAAGGAGGAGGTATAGTGACAAAGGGCGGGCCCTCTACGGCCCGAGGAGGACGGGACGGGCCACCCCACTTGACTCTTTCCAAGGAGGAGGTATAGTGACACTTTAACTCTTTTTTTTTTTATCTCGCATTGTACTGCCTACTGTCGTTTTTCGGAGTTCTCCACTCTATTTACCATGTCCATCTGGGAGGAGCTGAATGCCCTGTGTGGCACAAAGTATGTCCCGGACGCATCAACCCCCCCTACAGTGGGTAGAGACGCTGACCAACTAAACTGCATTCCACGGGATGTACCTCTACCTCCCATTAAAATCTATTCTCAAGTCAATACACCGTCCCGGAGTTTAAACTGTAAAAGGAAGCATGTCGAGGATAAAGATAATGACAATGAGAACCAATCTAACGCTCACAAATCGTGCTTCAGCCCTTCATCATCCCCCTCTAACCTAACTATATCAATGTCGGATAAGGCTGTGAATAGAACATACGACCCTGTACCGCCCCTCCAATTAACCTTACTGGCTCAGTTTGAGCAACTGTTAATATCTGCAATATCTCCTCTGGTCACAAAAATCAATTATCTTAGGGATAGGCTGACCAGAATTGAAAAAACAATTAAAAGGAACTATCTATCAACTGAAAAATCTAATTCACCTATTTGCCCTAATCCTTCCATCAACCATGAAAAGCCTAAGCCTAAGTCCACTGCATGCAGGAAAGTCCAAACTCTTGAATCCCCTCCTACTACACCTATTCCAACTGGCCCCAACGTTGCTTTTAATCCCGCAATCGCATCTCACAGAGCTTCCAGGGTTGCTCTAGAAAGAAGGCATCGCATTAATCTACCACCCGAAGCCGCACCATACGTGACGGTCCTTTCTGGGGTCCCTGCACTTAGCCGGGGCAAATTTGAATCACACCAGGACCTGCTAAACAAAGTCATTTTCTGGCTACAACACAACAGACCGTTGCCACCTGACCTAGATGGTGGAATCCTGAGTGTCAGGAGGGTGGGTGGCTAGGTACGGTGCCCAAAGACATTTCGGGGGACTTGATTTTAATCAAATTTAAGAATAGAAACATTGTCCCCTACCTACGAACTTCCCAGCCCAAAGAAGGAGATGGCCCCATTTGTATTTGGGACTTGTATGATTTTTATCCCGGCCCCCAACATAATTTGCTACCAAGACCAATGACAATGAACTATAATTCATGGAGAAAGGGGATTCCGTGTACCCAGTGCTGTTAACCCTCTAGCCTCTAATTAGTCTTGAATAAGCACGGACATTGATTAGTTGACTCGTCACATTGATTTAATCCTGTTTTAATAATTGTTTTTTCTTTTTTACCTTGTAATGAATTCTTGAGATATTTTTTGCATGTATGTATTATTGTTGCTTTTATGGTTTTAAACTAAAAATCGAATAAAGCTAATCTGACTGACTGACGTGGACGCATCATCAATGGGTTGCTAAATCTCATGTGCCCTAGCCGCAGTCGTACAAGTGGACTTTAAGGACGTTGCATTCATTTTTTGAGCATTTCAATGGTATTTCACTGCAAGGGCTACGTGAGGAAGCAGAGCGAAATATGCATTTTCTGGTGTTGCTGGGGGTGCAGGATTTTGTCAACACTAGCAATAGCATTGGAGCAAGGAACAGTGGCCGGATCGGTGGAAGAATGGAGGGAGTTCTTTCATTGGGTTTCGTGAGGTGACAAGTTCATCAAGAAAACAAAGCAATGTTCAATGTGGTCAAAAAAATGGTGGTAGTTCAACTAGTTAACAAGGCACATAAAGGCACTAAAGCTTCTGCTGGCTTTGTACTAGGCTGTTTGTGTTACAATATTTTGTTTAGGGAAAGTCGTGTGCCTGTAATTGATAACATTGAAGAAGCTGTGTCTCGTTTGCAGTGGAAGAGATTCCGTGGATTTGCTTTAGGAGAACACCAGGAGAATATACCAATGTCAGACGAGCTGTGGCAGCTAACCACAGTTCTTTGCAGTCTCCGAGAATGTTATATAGGAAAGCATGGAACCAGTTTCTGGAATCTGGAGCACGAAGGAGAGGGTGCCTGGCAGAGACGCAAAGTTGTGGTACCTTTTATAGTGGGCATGATAGCAAAAGTTGGTACAAAGTGACAACCTTGGGTAAGTTGGTGGGCATCGCTTTGTTTGGAAAGATGCTTTGGGTATATGCCTCTTCTGCTAGGGAGTAGGTTGCTCAAAGGTTGTGCGAGAGAGACAGATAATAGAGGATCAGTTCTTTGATGATTTGCAGAGGGATGGGCACCCTGCCCGTGATATGTCACACGAAAGGGAGATAGTAGTGTTCCGTTGTTAATGATAGGTTTGTTCTTTGAGGCACTTTGGGTATCTGATGCCGGGGTGTACGGGAGAGGAGTTTGGAGTGGGTGGACATTGAGGTACAGGCAGAGAGTGTAGAAATTCATCTAAGACATTTGAAAATGGACCAAGGACCAGAAAGAGAAGAGTGTGATTTTTGCACCCGCCCACCATCTTTAATAAGGGTGGGAGGGGTGCACTGCGTGGAGGCTGATATTTTGGGTCAGATGCACAGGGAAAGGTTTTATGTTTAGGTTGTTTGTTGCTGTTGTGCAGAGGCTGGGCCAGCCATTTGCCGAGATGTTTTTCATGGTCTGAATCTGTCTTTTAGTTTGTTGGAGTGGGCGAAGCAGTTTACAGGGAAGGGTGGGAGTAATTTGGCACTTGCAGGTAGCAAGAAGTTAAAGGTTTACAGTGATATGAAGTACAGTAAGGTCAGGATTTATAGAGTATGGATACATTGAGAGGCAGTTGAGCTGGGGGGTATTGTCGGGGGACAAATAAAGGGGTCTGGGGAATGCCGGTAGCTGAATACTGACATAGTGAGGACTATAGTTTTGTAAGACGATTTGCCTAGGGTTATAGAAATATTTGTGATGTGCACCTACTTCATTAAATAGCCTTTTTCACACTACAAGTGGTCAGTGGTCTGTGCTGTGTACTCTTGCCCAATGAATATCTTCCCCTTGTGCAAGTACAACTGTGTGCAGGTTTGTGTTATTAATACTTGGAATGCATGCAAACCATTCCACATTCTCTTCCTGTGACATTGTTTGCAAATGGAGCAGCATCTTAGTAAATCCGGCCCCCACTTTTAAGCCAAAAAAGCACGTGCTGAAAACTTTGCAAGCTGCATGGAGTCATTTTAATAGTCACATGAATGACGGGAGTTTCACAAAAGAATAACTTTAAGAGACTCAACTGTGCTATGGGACATACTGTGCCACAAATGACACTGTACAGAGGCGATTCAGTGCATGCTGAAACAGGAAGCATTAACCGATGGAGCTTGTCGGCAACGACAGTACAAAAGGCGAGGTAACTGCGTCACTAAGAATTCTTCCCAAATAATTAGTTATTATTCTGAAAAATCGCAAAAATTATTAAAATGGGTTGTACCATTCCACTGCCCTGCGAAAACATTACTCTTAGCAAGTCCCACCAAAAACAGACTAACTGCTAACATGTTAACCCTTTAAAGCATGACATATTGTAATAATCATCTACTAATCGTGGTCTTATGGCACTTCAATTTATTAGAAAACAAACAAGGAGTACCACCAGCATGGAATCGCCGATTCCTAATGGGGTATGTTGTTGAACAAAAAGCGAGAAAGTTCTCCTTTTGTTAAGAAACCCCTCACTCACCACCTAGTGGTGACATGCTTCATCATCGGGGTCCACCCTAATGACCTAGCGTCATCAGGGTGTGCTACAACACCTGTTTACAGTGGAGCAGGTTGTGAGTGAGGGTGCGTGAAAGAAAAAAAGTAAGTGTGTTAAAAATTGTCCTGGTTTAACTTAGGAAAATAAGATTTGTAAGCAACTGGACAATGTTAAAATCAAAGTGGCGAGATATAGTGAGGGTAATTATGAGCCCATGTATCTCTATGTGTTTCTGGTCTACATTGTGAGACACTGCACTACGTAACAGGCTTGTAATAGTTCAATATCTGACATTAGTCTTCATTTTCCTTTACAGGTATTTTGATTTTTTAGGCTTACCCACTGAGGTTCAAGCCCACACCACAGGCACATTTTTTGCCCCTTTGTGGTCCCAGAGAGTAGTACCGGGTGCGCCTTTTAGGGGACGCACACCATCCACTCTCAGGGTGATTGGTCCTGAAGAAAACCTGGTTATTTGACACCTTTATGGTTGAAACATGTAGACCAGAAACACATAGAGATACATGGGCTCATAATTACCCTCACTATATCTCGCCACTTTGATTTATGACGCTAGGTCATTAGGGTAGACCCCGATGATGAAGCATGTCACCACTAGGTGGTGAGTGAGGGGTTTCTTAACAAAAGGAGAACTTTCTCGCTTTTTGTTCAACAACATACCCCATTAGGAATCGGCGATTCCATGCTGGTGGTACTCCTTGTTTGTTTTCTAATGATATACCCAGGGGTATAGGAGTATTCCCCCGTTCACCCATGTGAACTAAAAACCTTGCTCTCCCCATTGTTTTTCACTTCAATTTATTAACCTACTAGCCACGGCGACTCGTGTTATGGTAGACTATCATAACACTTCTGGCCCTGGAAGTATGCTTTTCAAATACCATGGGGCAGATTTACAACTTCTGGCGCATCTCTGAAAATCAGCAGGGATGCTCCAGAAGAGATGCGTCATGCAATCCCCCCCTTGCGCCACCACGTTTGTGTCGCATTTACAATGCGGCGCACCATGGTGCAAGGAGGGGCAGATGCGTGACGCATCTTGTGGCGTACGGGCGGCGCATTGCTGGAGTCGCGTCGCAACTCCTGCAATGCACAGGGGCTGCCCATACTTAACGTGGTGCGTCACTCCTTACGCCTGCTTCAAGCAGGCGTAAGGATTTGATGCAGCAGTGTCTTAAAACTACAAGATTTCACTGCATCAGTTTTACGGGGCTTTCTTACGAGGGAACGCCCACCCTGCGACAGAACACCCACATGAAACCCGACGCAGGTTTCATGTGGCGCAGGGCTGTACAGCGTGACGCATTTGCCTAGATGCGTCACGTTGTAAATAAGTCGCAACCAGGTGCATGGTTTACGCCACCGCTGCATCACAAAAGGGACGCAACGGCGGCGTAAAAGTGTGGCAAGTGGCTTGTGAATCTGCCCCCATAAGATCAAGTACGGCCAATGTGGGCGCCCTGTTTCCCGCTAGTTGCCATCATGTCACGTTGGTTGTTTGTATAGCGCTTAACGGACCACCCCTAAAGCACTACAGGGAGACAGAAGAGACAATGAGAACGTGAGATAAAGGGATTATGGAGGACGCGAGGCGGGGAGAGGGGAGGAGAGAGGTGGAGGGCAGGAGGAGGAAAGTGGGGCGCAAGATGCAGCAAAAAGGTAGAAGAAGGAATGGACCGGAATCAGTCAGTACTCAGCACCTGCGCGGCTTGAAAACAAGCCTTTCTACGGAGACAGGTGATCTGCAGCCACGGCGGTGCAAGGAGTACACCCATTGGTTACAAGTTCACAACATGCTCAGCGGGAACTTTCCATTGACTCCACTTGACACTGATTACTTCTTTTATATGTGTTGCAATTTGGCCCGACATTTCCTGTTCAGCGGCGGCTTATCCCCCTCCCCTCCCCACACACACTCACTCCTCCGTCAGTCTGAGTGACCTTGGGCGTCTGGCACTGCCGGGAGGGTGTTTAGCCGGATCTGGCCTCACTGGTGCAGGGCAGCGCTCCGGGGAGGTGGACATGCTACTTAATCGCGTTGTGCAGGCTCCTGGGGTTGGGAAGGCAAGCAGGTCTGGGGCAGTGTTGCTTACACTTGTGGTCTGGGACCCTTGGAGGAGCGCGACGCCTGCTCTGGGGGTCCGCGAACGCTTACAAAACTAAACAATATTAACAGATTATTAAGGGTTATAGATAATGTAAAATGTATAATTTTAAAACGTTCTGTAACCGCGAGGGTTTCGAAATTGGAGGCTCAAAATTGAGTTGGTTATCCTCAGATTGATTCATGAGAGCAGTCCAAGTGCATCAAACGAAGGGTGGCCTCAATTGGATTTATTAAAGATGCGTTTCTATTAAAATTTAGATTAAAAAAAATTGTTTGTGAAGTAAAAGACATATTTAATTTGTGTATTTGTTTGATTCCAAATTTGTGTGCATTGTTTTGTGCTACAAGTTTTCAGAATTGCTTAGGCCGGGTCCCTCACATTCCAATAATGACTCACTGGGGGTCCACCTAAATCAAAGGTTAAGAACCACAGGTGTTATGGCTCATCCTTGAAAGTTGTGAGGCAGGGACAAACTTGAAAAGATGTTTTGAGGTTTCCGTACAGTTCAATTTTTAAGAGAGAAGGGACATTATTCTTGGATTTTGTGTTTGTACCATAATTATGGTTGGTGCTAAGGGTCTGTTTTTACGATTTTGGCTCCGTGTCATGCTGAATGTTAATGGTGCGGGTGTGATATTGCACTTGTGGTACTGTATTATGCTTGGCGTTGATGGGAAGGTCTAGTTAAAGGGTTTCAGAAATGGGCCATGCTTGGGGATTGGGAAGTGTTCTAGTTGTTGTCTTTCAGAAGGGTATCCTGTTTGGGTATGCTAGGGCATTCTTGCTATTCCATTTGAGAAATATACCATGGTTGGGGATGGTGGGGGTTTTAGCTTTTGCGTTTCAGTCATTCTAATATGCTAGTAGTAGACTCCAATACCTTTGTTCCCTTAGTATTGCTGGGGCACAATTGTTTTGGAATGTTTCATGTGCTAGGTGATTGTTGGACATATACGTGGCTTTTAGCCCATAGATTGTGTTTTTCGATTGTTTCCTATACTGCTGCGTGCTTGGGGTTGGTGGGACAATTGGGATTCAACCTTTCTGATTTTGTGGGTTTTGGAGATTCTTATTCTTGGGTTTCTTGTTCTATGCATGCTAGAGGTTGGCAGAGAGGCATATTCTTCTTCTTCACTTTCCTGTACTACAACAGTCTTGAGGCGGGTGGAAGGACTGTCCTTGGTTTTCTCATTCTGTACAAAGTTTGGGTGGATTCAAATTTATTATTTTATTTTGAAGGTTTTATATAGCGCGAACCAGACTCTTGCGAGTATCAGAGCGCTTTACAGGACAAGTAGAGTATATATACGATATAGGATAACACAAAATAGGTAAGTTATACATACGTCTAGATCAAGAGAAGACGGTGCAAGCTAGCGCAAAACAACAAAGATATGGCTTATCGTTTCCTTTCTGATACAGTGCCATTTTTGGAATTGGTGAAAAACTGCTCCCTTGTTTTGGGTTCTTGGAATATTTTTCAGTTTCTGATTTTGTGCCATGCTGTGGACCAGAGACAGATTTGTTCTTGGGTTTTTGATATGTTCTCATGCCAGGTCTAGCCAGAGATTCAGTAGATTTTCTGGTACTGTACCATGCCTAGAGGCTGCAGCAGTTCTTGTTCAGGTTTTGATAATAATATTGTACCACACTGGGTTACTAATGGGATAAACATGTTTCTGGTATTTTGTACTATCACATGGTAAGATTTGGTGAACGGGCTTGTCCTAGAGTTTCTGGCACTGCTGAGTGTTTGGAGCTGGGGAAAAAACTTGCCTTTTGATCTCTGGCAAAGGTTTGGAAAAGATGAACTTGCGTTTTTAAGTTTCAGGTATAGCGCTACCCATTGTTATTGGTGGAAAAGATGCTTTGAGGTGGGGAGGAGTGGGGGGGCTTGTCCTTACATGTGTGGCACTGTACCATACTCGGGTTGGTAGGAAAGACTAGCCCTGGCATTATATCTTGGGTGAGATGCGTGGACAGGTATGTCCTCTGTTTAGATCACTATTTTATACCTAAAGTGGATGAAAAGCATTACTTTTCGTTTGCCATGCTGGTGGTTGAGTAGGTAGGTTTATTAAGGTGTGTAATTCAGGGGAACGGTGGTCCTTCGGTGCCTGGTAGCATAACACGCACGGAGAGGGACTGTCATTTCCATCTGGCCGTGGCACGGTGTTCAGAGTTGTCCGAAAGAGCGTGGTTCCTTGTACTGAGCCGCGCACTGGTTTGGCTCGCTGGCCTCTTTCTAGGTTTCCATTACTGTGGCAGGCTGGAAGGCAGCCTTATCCAGAGAATACAAAGGGATGCCACCTGTCAGACCGCACTGCATGCAGTCCAAAACCTCTCACCTGCCCTCGATCTGCTAAGAGAGAGAGATGAAGAAATGCTCAGGGCAGGGACGGAGCTATCAACTGTGCAGCAGGTGCTGTGGCACCCAGACGCAGAGACCGAATTAATGTCTTTATTTTTGTATTTTACAACCTACACAGGAGCCAGTCGTTCTCCTTGATCTTCCCTAGGTTTTCTTGCTATGTAACTGGCCCCAAGTCTGTACCCCAGTCTAATAAATTCCTGGTGCCACTCACCTGCTTGAAGTCTGCCAGGAGGGTGATAAACGTCCCATCAGCCTTCCTGTACTCCACGCTGATGCAGTCCTGCTCGCTGTCCGCCTCCAGGCTCTCCTCGGCGACCTGCCCATCCTCCAGCCGGACCCTGACGCGGAGCTCGGCCAGCCCCAGCATGGAGCTCGGCAAGAGGGCCAGCAGGAGGCACAAGACCCCCAAAGACGAGAGGCTAGAGGGGCAGAGCAGAGAGCACATCCCCCCCGGGCACATCCAGAGGCAAGGTGTGGGAAGAGGCCACAGAGTGGAGGGGCAGAGTTAAGTTACGGGGGGCAGAGTTAAGTTACGGCAGGCAGACAGTAGGGGGTTGGAAGAAATAATTGAGGGAAGCAAACAGAAAGTGGAGAAACAGGACAAAATGTTCTGAGAGGAGAGATGGACAGAAGAGAGTCGAGTGAAAGAAGAAGCGAGTAGAGGTATCGTTGCAAAGTCGAGCATCGGAGGATAAGCGAACACGTTACCGAGGGACGTCTTGGTGAGGGGGTACAGGCATAGAGGACGGGGGAGAGTTCAGTGCTGAGCAAGGGATGCAGACCTGGACGGTGCGGGGGGAGTGACGCCAAAAACACACACAACTCCCCGCCTGCTCACCGGGTTCTGAAACTTTCCAAAGTTTGCAGAAAGTTTCCCCCAGAGTCTGGCGGGGGAGGGCAGCACTCCGGGGGATGGTGATTCTCTTGTCCCAGGACTGGCTGCTGTTCTGTCCCGGGGGCTGGCCCTGCCGTGAGATCCCGGGGGCGGTGCTGCTCTGCCCTCCCCGCGGCTCTTTCTCTTTCCATTAAGGGCAGGCCCGTCACTTCCTCCAGCCCGGTCCGGCCTCAAAGGGGGCGGGAGCCGGCTCCCTGCTGTTGCAGCCCCAAGCCCCCAGCGCTGCATCCGGGGGTAAGTGCCGTCATCCCCGCCCCCCCAAACAATGGAGCTCCTCATCGAGCTGAGAGGGGCGATGAAGATCTGACCCCCCCACCCCCATACCGTGTTTATGCTCCGCCCCCTCGAGAGCCCCCTCGCCATTTCCCACTCTAAGGTTAACAGAATGACAGAAATTATTTTGGTAGGATAAACCCGTATTTTCACAAATGTTCGTATTTTCTCGCAAAAATCGATCGACCTTTTGCCTGTGTTAAATCAAAAAACGCGGACCTAATCTAACTGGATAAGAAACTGCCGTGTTTGCCCCATCAGCTAAGTTTTGAAAAGTTTAGAACTAAGTGCCCCCGGGTCTCCTAATCCCAAGCTTTCTCTTCCCTAAACCTGCTGACCCCTGCTTTGATCTCTGAGCTAGTTAACGACGAACTCAATGTCACACGGGTTATATGTTCTAAGACTGAACTTTGATTTAAGAACTTAGAATTTTGAGTTGTAATTTTACAGCGCTTCGTTGGAATAGTTTGCCTTAAAGTATCTGATTAAATTGTATTATAATTATATAGCGCTTCCTACCCCCTGACGAGGCGTCTAAGCGCTTTTCGGCAAGTAGCTCGATTCTCCGTAATAAGAAAGCCCTTGACTTTAGCTTACTAGCAGGTTATCAAGGGTGATGGGGTTACCCTATAGCTAACTGCTTACCCTACTATATGTCACCATGGGCACTATTGCCAGTGCTGGGGTTTCTTGTGACAGCCTAATGCATTCTGGGTGTTGTAGTGTTGTGTTATATTGCATGTCTTTCTTAGGATAACACGTGATAGCAGTGATTCGCAGGTGAAAAGTTCAGGTATGCAATCATTGGCTATGATGGCATGGAATGATTGGTCACCCTACCCAAAGAAGGGCATCTCCCATTAAAGATGTCCCTTGCTTAGATTGACCTGATGACTCCATTATCACCGACATACTGCTGATCAGGTCCTGACATATTGTTATATGAACTGGTTCCTGGTTTCTTCGTTTAGTTGATTAAATGTACCTGAAACAAGGCTACAGTACTCTGAATGAAGTTATTTGCTAAAAGAAGCAATATGCCCCTGTGGCCGGAAGTCATATGATCAGCCAATAAACCACAATTCATCTTCATGAACTTTTCATCACCAATTACTCACCACACTTCCTCTTAAACAAATCCCGACCAATGCAACACCATGCCGCCTCATGAAGCACAAAACACACAAGATGATGGACGGAATGTTGCACAATGGCAAAACAGTCACCCCCAGTCACAGATCTGGGTTCAATCCATCGTTATTTTGCTGACCACGCCACCCCAGTTCAGACATAGCCATATGCAAATCAGTCTTGACACTGTGCCTCATGGGAACAGTCCAGCCCAAACTGCCAAGCCATGTCTACCCTGGACCGGAATCAAGCGTCCTAGGACTGGGGTCTGGCTATCAGCCGTCATCAGCCAGGATAGCTTGACTCCAGTGGCGTAGTGAGCGCGGGACTCACGTCTGGGAATACCCTTCCCACATAGGGCGAACAGCAAAACACACAAGATGATGAATGGAATGTTGCACAATGGCAAAACATTCACCCCTAATCACAAATCTGGGTTTAATCCATCGTTATTTTGCTCACCAAGCCACCCCAGTTCAGACATAGCCATATGCAAATCAGTCTTGACCCTGTGCCTCATGGGAACAGTCCAGCCCGAACTGCAAAGCCATGTCTTCCCTGGACCAGAATCAAGCATCCTAGGACCCGTTTCTGGCTATCGGCCGTCATCAGCCAGGATAGCTTGACTCCAGTGGCGTAGTGAGCACGGGACCCACGTCTGGGCATACCCTTCCCACATAGGGCGAACAGCAAAACACACAAGATGATGGACGGAATGTTACACAGGTCCAGGGAAGACATTGCTTGGCAGTTCGGGCTGGACTGTTCCCATGAGGCACAGGGTCAGACGATTTGCAAATGGCCATGTCTGAACTGGGGTGGTGGAGTGAGCTAAAGAATGATGATGGATTAAACCCAGATCAGTTGACTAGGGGTGAGTGTTTGATTTGCTCAAGCGCTCCGTCCATCACCCCCTTTGGTATCGCTCATGAACCATTGCCTCCTGGACCATGGGTAATGACAAAATAATAATAAATCTGTATTTGTAAAGCGCAAACTACTCACCCTTACAGGTCTCAAGGCGGTGGGGGCTGTTGTGGAATTTAAGTGAGCTATTGCCCAGAGTCACATGGTGCTGAGCTGCCGCCGGAGCTGAGATTTGAACAGTGAATCCTGTGCTCTGAAGTCAGCTTGCCCTGGCCGCTGCACCACACCTTTCCACACAAAATGCCACTCTACCGCATGCACTATGCTGCACAGCCAGTAACCCACCCTGCTGCGAATTAGACCATGCCAAATCAATAATTAAGCACTCTTTCTTATAGACCAAGCTATAAAAATATCTCACCGAACTGCCTCACAACCTATAACTTAACCTGCTTGCTCATAGACAATTCCCAAATAATAACGCAACACACTGTCTAACAAACCAAGCCTATTCAACAGCTTATCACACGGCTTCATTGAAAATGAGTAACCAATAGGTCAACACCTTGCTTCGTGAACCATGTTCAACCAGTAATCCAACACACAGCCCTTTGTATCATACTGAAAAGCGTTAGTCAGAAAGAAATTCCCTTTGGGCAGATAAACACTAGTACATAAGTACTCACAGACATACAGAGAAACTTCTAAACAACCCGAAACACACCTTATGTGCGTCCTTATGTGTTTCCTAATCCTTATGTGTTTCCTTATGTGTTTCCTAATCCTCAGTTTTTACTTGATGTAATGTATCTTTAATAAATTGTTTTAAGAAATTGAATTATTTTTAGAGTGTTTTCACATGTAGAGTAACTTTCACCTGTTTACATTTCTTCCGTGCGAAATGTGGGTTGTTTAGAAGTTTCTCTGTATGTCTGTGAGTACTTATGTACTAGTGTTTATCTGCCCAAAGGGAATTTCTTTCTGACTAACGTCAATTGCGGAACCCTATCCCTTTGGTTTTGGGGTCCCTCTCTCTTTTATTAGAGGTCATACTGAAAAGCTACATCAACACCAACTCCTAACCAACAGTTTACCACACAGCCTCCTTGATCATGCACAACCAATAGTTCAGCACTGCTTCAAATACTATGCAAAATAAATATCTAAACACACTGCCTCATGCACTGTGCCCGACCAATAGCTCATCACATTGCCTGATGGAACATGAACTCATCACATTGCCTCATGGAACATGCCTATCTAATAGATAAATGTGCCACCTCATGCCACACTGCTTTTTTAGGGCTCGGCTATATCGCGCTGAAAGCGCGTTCTCGCCGAGAACTATTGTCGGCGTCTCAGCAGTCTGAGACGCCGAAGGGAGACAAGACCTGGCCGCGTGCAGCGTTTTTCCATAGGATAACGTTGTGCGCGCGGCCAGGTCTTGTCTCCACAGCATGCATGGCAGGCCGGATCGCGTCGCGCGCCTCAGTGGAATGCAGGGGGAGGCTGCATACCAGCACGCGGCGCTGATCAACAGATGTGGTGCATTTAGTTCATATGCATTAAAGACCTTCGATAGTGCTGGCTAGCTAGGGACCTCCGAGAAAAACTTTTGGGCCTACACTAATTCTTTAACAAATTAATTACATTAAATACATTACATTAAAGTGCTTTTTTTTTTACAGTAAAGAACGGATGACATTCCAGTCAAAGAGGCACTGCTTTGTTTTTCAGTTGCCTAAGTGTGTACGCCTCATCACTTCCTTCATTACACACACGGACACGCACACACGGACACCACTACTCCCATGCACACACGGACACCACCACTGCCATGC
Source organism: Lissotriton helveticus (assembly GCF_964261635.1). Taxonomy (NCBI): domain Eukaryota; kingdom Metazoa; phylum Chordata; class Amphibia; order Caudata; family Salamandridae; genus Lissotriton; species Lissotriton helveticus. The sequence continues at coordinate 1,503,362,655 of NC_136061.1, forward strand.
ACACACAGATACCACCACAGCCATGCACACAGACACTACCACTGCCATGCACACACGGACACCACCACTGCCATGCACACACGGACACCACCACTGCCGTGCACACACGGACACCACCACTGCCGTGCACACACGGACACCACCACTGCCATGCACACACGGACACCACCACTGCCATGCACACACGGACACCACCACTGCCGTGCACACACGGACACCACCACTGCCGTGCACACACGGACACCACCACTGCCGTGCACACACGGACACCACCACTGCCGTGCACACACGGACACCACCCATGCTTAATTTGTAAAAAAAAAAGTGCCAGGGCTTTAATTTGTAAAAAAATTAAGTGAAAGGGCACTCGTCAGGAGGCTACTGTAGTTTGCCATACACAGGCGACTTTGAGCTATTGGCATTGTAAATGACAATGACTTTTATATATGTTTTGGTTTTTAAAACATAAATAAAAGACCTTGTCATTTACAATGTCAAGACCTTAAACTCGCGTTCATTTACAATGCTAATAGCTCTGACGTTTGCGATGCCGAGACTGTTGCATTGTAAATGCTTGTGGATTATTTTCAATGAATTGCCTCATGGACTACACCACAACTATAAACCAATATTGCAACAGACAGCCTCTTGAACCAAGCCCAAAAGATAACACAAAATACTGCCTCGTGAACCTTGCCCAACCAGTCACCCATCACACTGCCTTTAGGACCATACTCCATTACATAGTATATTGCCTCATTCACTGTATCCAACCCTTAGCCCAGCACACTCCTTAATACGCCATGCCCAGCCAATACCCCATTACTATGCCTATTGCACAATCCTCAACCAATAGCTCAACACACTGCCATTTGGTATGTATTCCTAACAGCTCATCAAATATCCTTGTGTACCATGTCAAAACTTTAACACACGACAGTCCATCGTGGACTATGCCCAATCAGTAGTCTCATGAACCTTGCCTGATAAATTTGGTACCATTTGCTATTTTTAGAGTGATGATGACGTAGCATGCACATCGAAGTGGATACTGGTACATTTCATAATTTGAGGCAGCTCCTCCTAAGAATAGGCAGTATGTTGGGGGGTTGCAATATATTCCATCTCATACAGAGGATCTGAACCCACACCTTCAACATAATCTGTAACCACTAGACCCAGCACAAAGATAGCAGATATCCCAACCTCCCAAGGCCTCTGCAACAACCTCAGCACCTTCTTCCACCATAAGATTAAGGAGATATACGACAGCCTCGATACCCAATCCCCTCCTACTCCATACACAACCACAGCACCCAACTACACCTGACCCCTGCAGACCCTACTCAGCGGTCTCCCCTCACAGCTGACGACACCTTCAAGATCATGAACAGCATCCACTCCAGAGCACCCTCAGTCCCCTGCTCCCACCGCATCTTCAGCAGAGCCGGCACCGCCATCTCCCCGAACTTTGTTGCACCATCAACTGCTCCATCAACTCCGCCACCTTCCCGGAAGCCTTGAAACACGCAGAGAGCTGAAGAAGCCCTCTGCCGACCTGATGGACCTCAAGAACTTCAGATCCATCTCTCTTCTACCCTTCCCAGCCGAGGTCATCGGGAAGGCCATCAATGCTCAACTTTCCAAGTTCATTGAAGCAAACCACATCCTGGACTTCTCCCAATCTGGCTACCAAAGCAACCACAGCACAGAGACTGCCCTCCACGCCACCACAGACGATGTCTGCACCCTCCATGACCGAGGCCTGCTTCGATACTGTTTCTCACTGCACCCTATACACAAGATTACACAACGCCGGCATCCACGACAAAGCCCTGGAATGGATCCTCTTCTTCCTCACCGACGGAACACAGAGGTCAGACTACCACCTTTCCATTTTGAACCCGCAGAGATCAGCTCCAGACTGACTCCTGGCTCCTGTCTGAGCCCCACTCTCTTCAACATCTACATGGCCTCGCTCGCAGCCATCGTCAGGAACCATGGGCTCAATATCGTCACAGACACCCAGCTGATTCTTTCCCTCACCAACGAACCCGCAGTTGCCAAGAACAACTTTCGCGACAGGATGAAGGCTGCCCCCACCTGGATGAAAACAGCTGCCTCAAGCTCAACTCAGGGAAGACCGAAGTCCTCATCATGGGCTCCACCCCATCCGCCTGGGATGACTCTTGGAGGCCCACACCAGGTGGAACCCTCCCACATACCCACAGACCATGCACAGAACCTCTGCATCATCCTGTACTCCTTGCTCACCATGAGCCGCCAGATCAACGATGTCTCATCATCCTGCTTCCATACGCAATGCCTGCTCCGAAATATCTTCAAGTGGATCCCCATTGAGTCCAGAAAGATGGTTACCCATGTACTCATCAGCAGCAGAATCGACTACAGCAACACACTCTATGCCAACATCACCCAGAAAATCCTCAAGAAACTGCAGAACGTTCAGAACGCCTCCGCCAGACTCATCCTCAACACCCCCCTCCGCAGCCACGTCACCAGCGACCTGAGAGACTTCCACTGGCTCTTAGTCACCAAAAGAGTCCCCTTCAAGCTCCTCACACATGCCTACAAGCCCTACACGACACGGGACCCGCCTACCTTAACCAAAATCTCACATTTCACACACCCACCAGAGACCTCTTCTTCGCCCAACTGTCCCTGACTACCGTCCCATGTATCTGCAAGACCACGGCAGGAGGAAGATCCTTCTCCTACCTCGCAGTAAAGACCTGGAACATCCTGCCTCTGCACCTCAGCATGAGTTTGCACAGGGATCATAATTCTGAGCTTTGCAGTAATTATCATGTTCCACAATTTTCTCCTCTGACCTATTTTAGCATGTAAATCCTGGCACATTTGTAGGGGATGGAAAGGCTAATTTAAAAGGTAAAACATGCAGTTTTTGGTTCTATAAGTATCACATTTGCTTATTCTATCTCCATTCTAGGGCCACCCATTGGAAAGTGAGGTATTTAGCACTGCCAGGAACTATCTCAATCCGGGGTGCAGCAAATACCACCCCCTTATTATAACCATCTCATAGTCAGGGCTTTAGATTCTAGCACCGTATGTGGTAAGTATGGAAACCTGTAAGCATCACCTGTTAGCTTCTTTTGATTGGTTCTAATTTCCACTCCTTTTTCCCTGTTCAGCATTAGCTGTCAGACTGCTTTGCCTATTCACAAATCTCTCGAGTTGTTTAATAGATTCTTTCTAGACCTCTTGTATTTTTTATGTTTTGCCGGTCTAGTTAGCGTACTTATTCTTGTAGGTCATGGTGTCCACCTTGCTTACCCGTTATATGCTGGTGCATCACTGGGAGCTGTCAACAAAAAAAAGATACTCATTAAGTATAAGCCAGGAATTTATAGACTTCCATATATTGTGTTAAAATCACAACTTCAAGTTTCGGATCTGGGGAAATGTTTCAAACTCTCAGATGTTGGGCTGGCTCCCAGAGTTCCCCTTTAACTTTCTTTGCCTATATTGAGACTCCTATATCTCTCAATGACTGACTACTCTACCTTACATTTTGTTCTGTTTCACTTTCAGGCTCATTTCCCTTCTCAAATTCTTTGTCACTTTTTCCCCGTAGGCTCTTTCCTTCCCTCTCCCTCCTGCTTCCGGCTGACCCCAACCCTCTCCTAGGTGACCTACTTAATGGAGGCAGCAGTGCCAGCGCCCCAAAGGCAAGCCCGTCTCTGCCAGTCTGCTCCCAACACCCGGGTCCCTAGTCCTCCTCCCATCTAAAATACACAAGCACCAAACTTCTAGCCCTCAACCCCGGACAATGGAACACCAACTGCCGCCGCGTCTCCCCGAGAGAGGCGGCAGGACCTTTCTCCTGTCGGCACATCACATTCTACTGCAGCACAAAATCCTCGGCTCTGGAAATTCCTCCAACCACCACCACTACAGGTCAACTCCAATGTCTGCTAATCGACACCTGATCACTTTACAAGCACGCCAGCAAGATCTGGGACACCAACACCTCCCTTACGCCTGATGTCATCTTCCTCACCGAGACATGGCTTAACCCGGCATTAGTGCCCCACATCGCCACGCCACACCCTACAGATACAAGATAATTCACCAGGACTGCACCAACAGACAAGGTGGTAAAATAGCCATCCCTGAACTGCACAGCCACCACCGACACCCCACCCCACCCTGGAACACCTCAATTTTCAGATCAACTGCATAACAACAATCAGAGGCTCTCTTGCCCTAAGACCACCCGGACCACTCTCTGCCTTCTGCGACACCATCGCTGACTTCATCACCCAAATAGCCATCACCTTCAAAGACTTCCTCTTCCTCTGGGACCTCAACTTCCACCTAGAAGACCCCAACAACACCAACACAGCCATTCTACTAGAGAGCATGGAGATCCTCGGACTCTCCCAACTGATCACAGATCCCACACACATCGCTGGACACACTCTAGGCCACATTGTCCATTTCCCCCACCCCCACACCCGGTGCCCCCTTCCAATGCCCCCTACAGGAGCACTGCCAAAGTAACATTAGGCCTCTGGACCAACTCCCTCATAACCTCCCCCGCGACGCCACCACCAGCCTCGAGGCTGCAGTCGGAAACTTCAGCGCATGGATCAACACATGTGCCAACAAAGTCGCCCCCCTCAAGCCCACCAAAACTGGTAGATCCTCCAAATACCACAACTGGTTCACACCAGAGCTCAAATCCCACAAACGCTCCAATAAGCGACTCGAGGATTTGGTGCACAGGCAAAACAAGGACAGACTGCGACAACATCAAACCGACCCTCAACAGTTACCACCCCCAGCTCAAAACTGTCAAAACAAATGACCTAGCCCTTCACCTGGATGCCAGTTCAAACCACATCTATGAACTATTCTGCATCATCAAGGAGTTCTACAACCCCACAGGCACTGAGAACACCACCATCCCCTCACAGGAGTTCTGCAACATTCTTGCCAACTTCTTCTACACTAAAATCACCACCATCTACAAGAACTTAGATACCGACCCCCGATAACCAAACTCAACAAGCTTTTCAGGAACCCCGACCCCCAGAAAAGACCCTTAAACGCATGGGATCCTCTCTCTCTGCGGACACAACTGCGCCCATTATGGGCTCCTGCCACTCAGGAGCCCCAGAGGATCCTTGCCCCCACCACATGTTCAACCTAGGATAAAGTACCATCTCCAAGGAGCTCACCACACTCACCAACACTTCCATCTCATCTGCCTCTTTCTCTGAAGAATGGAAACAATCAGAAATCAAACTGCTCCTTAAAACCCACAGCAGACAAGTAAGTCCTAATAAATGACAGCCCTATCTCCCTACAGCCTTTTCCAGCCAAAGTGCTAGAGAAAGTAATACACCTCTAACTCACCACCCACACGGAGAAGAACAACCTTCTAGACCCTTCCCAATCCTGATTTTGCTCAAATCACAGCAATGAGACTACCCTGGTTGCAGCCACAGGTGACATCAGGGCCCTCCTAGACAGCGGAGAGATCTCTCCACAGTGTTCGACACTGTGGCCCACCACAACCAGCCCCCCCCCCCCCCCCCCCCCGCCCGGTCTCCACCAAGTGGGAATCCAAGAGATAGCCCTCAATTGTGTCTCTTAATTTCTCTCTGGACGAACCCAAAGTGTCTGCATCTCACCTTTCACCTTAGGACTGAAAAACATTATCCGTGGCGTCCCACAAGGATCTTCCCTGAGCCCAACTGTTTTCAACACTTAGATGGCACACCTGGCCACCCTGGTCAGATCCCATGGCAGGAACATAATCTTGTATGCTGACTACACTCAGCTCATCCTCTCATTCTCCTCAGACCTGACTAACACCAAATCTAACTTTCACAGGCGCATGACCAGCGTTGCATGCTGGGTGCATAGTAGATGCCTCAAACTCAACACAGGCAAAACAGAAATTCTCATCTTTGTGAGCAGCAACTCCTTGTGGGAGGACTCCTGGTGGCTAAGGGAGCTCAGCCTGCACCCTCAACCACAGAGCATGCTAGAAACCTCGGAATAATACTCAACTGCTAGCTTTCTTTTTTTTAAATAATTTTTTATTGAAAGATTTGGCATGTTATACAGCGTGAATCCAACATTCCACGGGCACATGATAACTTAAGGTACAATAAACATTAGAGTCTCCTTTATCACATTTCAACCTAAGAGCATTTGGGAATGGCACCTTATCCAACATCGTCAACCCCCACTCCTCAAACCCCATGCGGCTCACACATCTCCCCCTGAACGTTTACCAAGGCCCCCAGATGTGAGACCACTTCCTCGGGCATCCCCTGGAGACATAAATAGGTATTTCCGTCACCATACACCAGTCCATGTCTAGCCCATTCCGTGATACTTGTTGTCGTTGGAGCCCTCCACAGTCTAGTGATATTTCATTTTGCCACCATGAAACTCAGTGTGACCCATATCTTCTCTTTGGCCCTAGGATCAGTGGATTCCCATTTGTTTAACTACATCAATTTATTATTGAATGGTATTTGTTGCCCAAAACTTCCTCCATCATTGTCACCACCCCTTCCCAGAATTTCTGAATCGTCTCACATTCCCAAAGTGTATGAATAAAAGTACCCTCCTGTTCGCAACCATGTGTACAGCCACTATCTTGGGTGTATCCCATATGAACCAATGTGGGATTTGACAGGTACATTCTCTGGAGGATTTTTAGCTGAACCAGCCGGAGTCTGGAGGAAATGGCAACCTCCCGGGGGGAAGCCACTGCGGCTTGCCACTCCTCATCGTCCATGCCTGCAACATCTTGGTCCCATTTGCCTCTTAGCTTTAACAGGGGATCGGACATATTATTGATAAGTTTCTTATAAATGAGAGATATGGCCTTTTCAGGCAGCTCGCCATCCAGGATTCTGTCCTCGAGAGGAGAGGACTCCGGGAGGTCTGTTCCTTTAAGGAGAGCCGAGAGTAATGCATGCCTGATTTGAAGATACCGGAACTGTTCAGAGCTCGCCATTTCAAACTCTTACTGGGAGAATGGTACAACATTCCCAGACTTCCAAAGGTCCCCAATTCTGGAAATACCAATGGTGTCCCACTTATCAAACCTCAAGGAGCGCGATAGCTGACCTAACTGATCACTGTGCCAGAGTGGCGTTACCTGGGTGAGCCTGCCCTCCCATCCCAGGCTTCGGGTAACAACCTTCCATATTTGCATGGCATGTCTAGTCAGGCCGGACAAGACAGTTTTCAGAGATTTAGTGTACAGTGTTCCCTTGAACCCACCCCCGGGGAGGAGCCATTGATCGATTTGGAATGCCGCGTCATCGTGCCGCCTATAGGTGCATTGGTTACTGGCCGCGAGTTGCGAGGCCCAATAATATCTTTTCATGTCAGGAAGTGTTGGACCCGGCCTCATGGCGTGGCCCTACCCCTCCCGCATGGCGGGCCCAGGACGACATCGGCCCTCCACCCAGCATCGGGCAGCCCTTTTTGCCCGACACTGCACGCCCCAACCTTGCTGATCCGGCCACCATCCCGGACCCCCACTACCGACCTGGCTCCAGCGTGGGCCCCTCACGACCTAAGCACGAGGCTGCGCCCGACTCCATCTTGGGCCCACCACGTCACGACCACGTGGCCCCGTCCCCGGCCCAGGCCTCAGCACAGCCCAGACATCAAGGCACCAAGATCCACCCAGGTGGTCGAGTGGCCACTCGACAGATCCCGGAGAGAAGGGTGTTTCGATGGCCCTCCAGCCGTCCCCGGACGCCTGGTTTCGATCGCCCTCCGGCCTCCCTGGGCGCTGGCTCCACCCCCCTGCTGGGTGTCTGGACACCATCATCCCGGCCCCTCTGACCCCCAGGCGCGAGGGTCCGGACATCAAAGGACTCCAGTCCTATATCTGGGCCAGCCCCGGAGTAGGACGGCAGTTGTATCCTGGACTGGAAAGCCCTGCTGACGCTGTCACGGCCGACCCCAGAAGAACTCGTTTTCCTGGAACCTGAAGAGATCTTGAGAGCCTGCTGGCGCTGCCGCGGCCCACCTTTGCCGAACCATCTTGAGAGCCTGCTGGCGCTGCCGCGGCCCACCCTTGCCGAACCATCTTGAGAGCCTGCTGGCGCTGCCGCGGCCCACCTTTGCCGAACCATCTTGCGAGCCTGCTGGCGCTGCCGCGGCCCACCGTTGCCGAACCATCTTGAGAGCCTGCTGGCGCTGCCGCGGCCCACCTTTGCCGAACAATCCTAAGAGCCTGCTGGCGCTGCCGCGGCTCACCCCCTCGGAACCCCCGGCTCGAGGATTGAGAGCTGTGCGCAAGGTATCCCTTCCTACTCCCCAACCGAGACTGTCCCGCTACCCTGATCCCCTCTTGCGAGACTTTACAGACCCCTCGGTCTGCTTGTACATATCGCTGAGAACCAGCAACCTTTATTTCCTGATAAAGCTTACGAACTCGACCTCTGGTGTGGTGTCCATTTGTAGTGTGTGGTTACTCGGCTGTGCGATCCTAGGAGAGGGCCCTCACCCAGGAGGCCTCTCAGTAACGCTCGGCTACTTCTTAACGGAGAGGTGGACCTAGGGGTGGTCAGTCAGACATCTTCTGCCTCCCCCGGGGTCGCCTTTCTAACATTGGTGGCAAGCGGTGGGATCCGAGCCGACGCAGATCGTACAGAGAGTAATTCACTCACTACCGAGAAAAACACACCACGACCATGACTACTCAGGAAACCAGACCGACAACGGAATTCCAGAAAGAAAAGATGGAAGATTACAGCCACAAGGAGTTAAAGCAATTTTGCAAGGACCTAGGCATCGCTACCACGGGCCTCAACACCAAAGAGGACTTTAAATCAGCCCTGCAAGCCTGGGCAGACGCCGATAATGCGCCGCCCCAGAATGAAGATAACCCGGGCCCGAATGGACGCCCGGAGACCGACGCGAACCCAGCGGGGGAAAGACCCGCAAACCTAGGCACGGGCCTCCCCCACGGAGACGCCCGAGAACGAGAGAGGAACCGGCTCCACGAGTTGGAGCTCGCCAGACTCCGACAAGAAGGAGAGTTACAGCTGGCAGAAAGGAAATTAGCCCTCGAGCAACTACGGCTGGAAGGAGACCTAGAGGAAAGGAGAAGACAACGAGACCTCGAAGAAAAGAAACTCGTGCTCGAGCATGAGCGCGGCCTCAAAGAACTGGAAATCAAGGCCAAAACAACAGAAACCGGCACCGCCGGGGGTAAGACCTCACCCCCGCAGGGGGACACGAAGGTGCACATACCCAAGGAGGTCGTCAAAGAATACTATAAGAACGACGACATCCAACAGTGGTTCAAAGCCTACGAGGTCGCCATGACCGCCCATCGAGTACCCCTCAAAGACTGGGGCGCCGGCTTATGGGGGAAGTTCATCAACGAGGGGAGAGACGCCCTGCTAGAGCTCCCCGACGCCGAGATGACCTCGTACGAACACATGAAGACCGCCCTCCTCACTCGCTACGGACTCACCCCCGAAATCGAACCGGCAGCGATTTCGAGACTGTAAAAAAAATCCCCGGTACCACTTGGGTGGAGTACGTGAACTTTTACAGCAGAGCCTTCGAAGGGTGGATCAGAGGCTGCCAGGTCACCACCTACCAGCAGTTGGTCGACCTCATCCTATGGGAGCATCTTTCCAATAACTGCTTCGTCGAACTCCGGCAGCATCTCCTCGACAGCAAATTGACACAGCCACGAAAACTCGCTGTCGAGGCGGATAGATGGGTGAGCAACCGAGTTCCCCGGAGTCCGATGGGAGACTACGGCCGGGGATCCTCGGGGAACCACCGACCCCGAGGCGGCGGAGGAGGCCAGAGCAGGGGTCGAGACACCCCCGCGGGGTCATCCTCTACCTCCCAGTCGCCATCCCTGGGTTGGAGGGGAGGCCCCCCAGCCAGGCCCGGGCCCCGCCCGAATGTTACGTGCCACAGATGCCAGCGACAGGGCCATTATGCGAACGACCCTCTCTGCCCGATGAACCAGCGACCCGGCACCACCGGTCCCCCGAGCCGCCAGATCGCGGCTGAGTGCAGAGGGAGGCGAAGAAGAGGGCGACGACCCCGAGCAGGCCGAGTGGGAGCCCGCAGCCATGATCTTAGCATGCCTGGGTGATCGAGACATGATCCCCCGAGACCCGATCCCAGGTAACACCCAGAAATACCGCCAATGGGTCACCATCAATGGACGCCGGGCCGAAGCCCTCCGGGACACTGGGCCTCCCCCCCAACGGAGGAAGCCCCGATCGAGGAGCCGGAGTGGCCCGCACCTCCACCGCCCGCCATCCCTGAGGATACCGACCCTGAACCCGGCCCCCCGGGGCCCAGCCATGAGGAAATCACCGAGCTCAGCCACCTGCCGGAACTAGCTCAGTGGCGCCAAGAAGGTGGCCCCACCCGTGAACAATTCCGACAAGAACAGAGCACCTGTCCCTCCCTCGAGGGACTTCGACGACAAGCCGCCACTCAAGCCGCTGGAGACCCTGCGGGGTCCCACTGGGTCTATTGGGACAACGACCTTCTCTACAGTGAACAGAAGATTGCCGAACTAGGGGCCAGCCGCGTGCTGGTCGTTCCCCTCCGATTTCGAGACTTCCTCTTGAACTTAGCACATGATGTGCCCCTCGCCGGGCACCTGGGGCAGGACAAAACTTACAGCCGCCTGGTGACTCATTTCTACTGGCCGAAAATGCGCAACGATGTGCACAATCACTGCCGATCCTGCCCGACCTGTCAAGCCAGCGGGAAGAGCGGGGGGAAAGTCAAAGCCCCGCTCCAGCCGTTTCCCGTGGTCACCACCCCCTTCGAGCGAGTGGGGATAGACATCGTGGGGTCCCTGGACCCCCGCACCCCTCAAGGACACCGCTTCATCCTCGTGCTGGTGGACCATGCCACCCGATATCCGGAAGCCATCCCCCTCCGAACCATCACGGCCCCAGTAGTAGGCCGAGCCCTAATGAGGATCTTCTCCAGAGTCGGCTTCCCCCGGGAAGTCGTGAGTGATCGGGGCACAAACTTTATTTCCAAGTATATGCGATCCCTGTGGCAACAGTGCGGGGTCACATACAAGTTCACCACCCCGTATCACCCCCAAGGAAACGGACTTGTGGAGCGGTTTAACCGAACACTGAAGGGAATGATCAAGGGCCTCGAGGAGCCACTACGACGCAAATGGGATGTTCTGCTGCCTTGCCTCCTGTTTGCGCGAGGTACCACAGAAGTCCCTGGGGTTCAGCCCCTTCGAACTATTGTATGGGCACCCGGTCCGGGGCCCCCTCAGCCTGGTCAAAGAAGGCTGGGAGACGGCTGTCCGAGGTGCCCCACCAGATGTCTACCAGTACCTCCTGACCCTCCGCAACCAGACGCGGAAATTCCGGGAACTTGCCGAAGCCAACCTTGAAGCCAGTCAGGAGGAGATGAAACGCTGGTATGACCAGAACGCCTCGTCCATCGAATTCGAACCGGGCCAGCAGGTCTGAGTCATGTCCCCGGTTGAACCTTGTGCCCTCCAGGACAGGTGGACGGGGCCCTTCAAAGTGGTGGAGCGCAAGAGCCCCGTCACTTACTTGGTGGACATGGAGTCCCCCAGGAACCCCCTCAGGGTCCTACACGCTAACCGGCTCAAGCCGCACTTCGCCCGCACTGAACTAAGCCTGCTGTTAGCGACCGATGAAGGAGCTGAAGACGACTCCGAACTACTGCCGGATCTCATGAGCACCACTGAGAAGGACGGCTCCATCGAAGGGGTCATGTTCTCCTCCACCCTGACCCCGGAGCAGCACCATGACTGCCGGCAGCTGCTGGGGCAGTTTGCAGATCTTTTTTCCCTCACCCCTGGAGTCACCCGGTGGTGTGTCCACGATGTAGACACCGGAGACAGCCCGCCTGTAAGACACCGTGCTTTCCGAGTGCCCGATTGAGTTCGGGCCTGCATCCAGTCCGAGGTGGCCAAGATGCTAGAGCTGGGGGTAGTCGAACCCTCCGACAGTCCGTGGGCCAGCCCAGTTGTCCTGGTCCCTAAAGCCGCCGCCCCCGGCACGCCCCCGGAGCTCCGGTTCTGTGTTGACTACCGGAGGCTGAATGCCGTCACCAGGACCGACGCCCATCCCATCCCCCGGGCGGATGAACTGATCGATCGCCTGGGGGCTGCGAAGTATCTCAGCACCTTCGATCTCACGGCCGGGTATTGGCAGATCGGCCTCACCCCTGGAGCGCAAGAGCGATCAGCCTTCTCGACCCCGGATGGCCACTACCATTTCAAGGTGATGCCCTTCGGCATGAAAAACGCCCCGGCCACCTTCCAGAGACTCGTGAATAGAGTGCTGGCCGGGCTAGAAGAGTTCAGCGCCGCCTACCTAGACGACATTGCAGTGTACAGCCTCCGCTGGGATGCACACCTGACCCACCTCCGGGAGGTCCTGACGGCCCTCCGACGGGCCGGACTAACAATAAAGGCCAGCAAGTGCCAGATCAGCGAAGGGTCCGTGACGTATCTGGGACACCAGGTGGGAAGCGGCCGGGTGGCTCCCCTCCAGCCAAAGATTGACGCCATCCGGGCCTGGGAGCCCCCAATCACCCAGACCGCCGTCCGAGCCTTCCTGGGGCTCACAGGATACTATTGGCGCTTCATCAAAGACTATGGAAGCATTGTGGGGCCCCTCACAGAACTGACCTCCAAGAAGCTACCCCAGAAGGTGTGCTGGACCCCAGAGTGCCAAGCAGCCTTCGAGACTCTCAAGACTGCCATGTGCACCGCCCCTGTGCTCCAGGCCCGCGACTACAGCCGAGAGTTTGTGGTCCAAACCGACGCCTCGGAGCACGGCATTGGGGCGGTCCTCTCCCAAGTGAACTCTGCGGGAATCGACCTCCCCGTTGCCTTCATCAGCCGGCGGCTGCTAGCCAGAGAACAGCGCTGGAGCACCATCGAGAGGGAAGCCTTCGCCGTCGTGTGGGCCCTAAAGAAGCTCCGGCCCTACCTCTTCGGCACCCACTTCCGGGTCCAGACCGACCACCGGCCCCTGCGGTGGTTGATGCAGATGCGGGGCGAGAACCTGAAACTGTTGCGATGGTCCATCTCCCTGCAAGGGATGGACTTCACTGTGGAGCATCGCCCCGGCAACGACCACGCCAATGCTGACGGCCTCTCCAGATTCTTCCGCCTCGGCGAGGAGAATCCCCAAGAAGATGGGTGACTCTCCCCTGCCTTCAGCTGGGGGGGACGCGTGTTGGACCCGGCCTCATGGCGTGGCCCTACCACTCCCGCATGGCGGGCCCAGGACGACATCGGCCCTCCACCCAGCATCGGGCAGCCCTTTTTGCCCGACACTGCACGCCCCAACCTTGCTGGTCCGGCCACCATCCCGGACCCCCACTACCGACCTGGCTCCAGCGTGGGCCCCTCACGACCTAAGCACGAGGCTGCGCCCGACTCCATCTTGGGCCCACCACGTCACGACCACCTGGCCCCGTCCCCGGCCCAGGCCTCAGCACAGCCCAGACATCAAGGCACCAAGATCCACCCAGGTGGTCGAGTGGCCACTCGACAGATCCCGGAGAGAAGGGTGTTTCGATGGCCCTCCAGCCGTCCCCGGACGCCTGGTTTCGATCGCCCTCCGGCCTCCCGCTCCACCCCCTTGCTGGGTGTCTGGACACCATCATCCCGGCCCCTCTGACCTCCAGGCGCCAGGGTCCGGACATCAAAGGACTCCAGTCCTATATCTGGGCCAGCCCCGGAGTAGGACGGCAGTTGTATCCTGGACTGGAAAGCCCTGCTGACGCTGTCACGGCCGACCCCAGAAGAACTCGTTTTCCTGGAACCTGAAGAGATCTTGAGAGCCTGCTGGCGCTGCCGCGGCCCACCTTTGCCGAACCATCTTGAGAGCCTGCTGGCGCTGCCGCGGCCCACCTTTGCCAAACCATCTTGAGAGCCTGCCGGCGCTGCCGCGGCCCACCTTTGCCGAACCATCTTGAGAGCCTGCTGGCGCTGCCGCGGCCCACCCTTGCCGAACCATCTTGAGAGCCTGCTGGCGCTGCCGCGGCCCACCTTTGCCGAACCATCTTGCGAGCCTGCTGGCGCTGCCGCGGCCCACCGTTGCCGAACCATCTTGAGAGCCTGCTGGCGCTGCCGCGGTCCACCTTTGCCGAACCATCCTAAGAGCCTGCTGGCGCTGCCGCGGCTCACCCCCTCGGAACCCCCGGCTCGAGGATTGAGAGCTGTGCGCAAGGTATCCCTTCCTACTCCCCAACCGAGACTGTCCCGCTACCCTGATCCCCTCTTGCGAGACTTTACAGACCCCTCGGTCTGCTTGTACATATCGCTGAGAACCAGCAACCTTTATTTCCTGATAAAGCTTACGAACTCGACCTCTGGTGTGGTGTCCATTTGTAGTGTGTGGTTACTCGGCTGTGCGATCCTAGGAGAGGGCCCTCGCCCAGGAGGCCTCTCAGTAACGCTCGGCCACTTCTTAACGGAGAGGTGGACCTAGGGGTGGTCAGTCAGACATCTTCTGCCTCCCCCGGGGTCGCCTTTCTAACAGGAAGTTTGATGCCCCCATCGAACCATCACAGCGTGAGCTTGTGTGTGGCGATGCGGGGTGGCCTACCCTCCCATAGCAGATCTCGCACTGTGCCCTCCAGTTCTTTAAAGAATTACGCCGCGACAGGAAGGGGAGCATTTTGCAACACATACAGAAGACGGGGGAGGGACATCATTTTAAATAGGGCAGCACGGCCCAGGAGGGTCAGGGGGAGCGACTTTTAGTGTTGGACATCTGATTTAAGGCACGTTAGTGGTGGCCGGAGATTGGAGCCATAAAATCGCGTCAGATCCTTGTCAACTGCTAGCTTTCGATGAGGAAGCAGATAAACACTGTCTCATCCTCTTGCTCTCTCACCCTGCGCTTACTCAGAAAAATCTTCAAATGGCTCCCCTTCAAAATCAGATGCACCGTCACCCAAGCCCTCATCATCAGCCTCCTGGACTAAGGCAACTCCCGTTACATGGGAATCACTGGTCAACCACTAAACAGACTCCAGACCATCCAAAGCGCAGCAGCCAGGCTCATCCTTGACCTCCCGAGGCAGACCCACATCTCCTCCCATCTCAAAGCCCTACACAGGCTCCCCTTCAGCAAATGGTGCCAGTTCAAACTGCTCACCCATGCCTACAAAGCCCTCCTCAACCACAGGGTGAACTTCAACCAACCTACCCGCATATTTTGTTCCTCATCCCACTTCCTGGACCACACCCGCATCCACAGAAGCAGGAGCAGTGGCCGTGCCTTCCCACACCTGGCAACTTAGTCCTGGAACTGCTTCCCCCTCCAACTCCGTGCTTCCCCCGCCCTGCAGGAGTTCAAGAAGGACGTAAAGACCAGGCTTTTCAACTAACTGGTGCCATTCGGGGGCTACACTGGCTTACCAGGGCCAAGCGGATCCAATATAAGGCTCTTTGCCTATCTTTCAAGATGTTGAAGCTTGGCTCACCCAGCCTCCTAGCTAACTTGCTAGTCACGTATGTTCCAACTCGCCAGCTGTGCTCCCTGGGGCAGCATCTGGTTGGAGTCCCCCGTGTGAAGCGCCTTCGGGCCGGGGGTCGATCCTTCCGCTGTTTGGCAGCTAAGCTATGGAACTCTCTGCCTTTCCAGATCCGTAGCTAGGATCGCCTGCTGGACTTTAGAAAAGCAATTAAAACTTTTCTTTTTCCCTCTGTCTAGTTATTGTTTGTCCTCCTGTCCGTTTCTGGCGCCTTCCTGTTCTGATACTTAGCCCTGATTTTCTGAACTTGGCAGCGCTGGGACGCTTCTTCGCTGAGGCAGCTGTGTGCTATACAAACTTAGATAACATAACATAACTCATCTCCGCAGCAGCATCACCCTCTCCCTCCCATGTGTACTGCACCGGAGATAAGTGTTGGGGGAACGTTTGATGACTGGGCAGGGACGGGGTTTAGATATTGTCCTTGCAACAATAGATTCGTTATAGAGTTTCTTGAAGACCAGTAAGTAAATTAGCTCAATTTAAAGTGAATATAAGTAAATATAATCTGCTGATGTCCTAAAATGTGGAATGGAATTGGCCCACTGTACCCTCTGGTATAGTTTGACTTGAAGGACGGTGATAGTTGAGGCTTCACATATTAGTCAAGAATTTTCTTTTTCAAAGTTACGTGAATGAATGTACTGGACACTGAACAAAGAGACTGAGGTTGTTGTCTGCCCACTGAGAAGAGACTAAATGTGGTAAACCTCTGCAGAGAGAAGACAGACTTCTCATCATGAGCTTATGGCACAGACAGGATCTGAACAATTGACTGAGTGAAGTCGAGTTTCATCCTTGAGATGACTTTGCGGCTGGGGTACAGTCGGACACTGGTATAAGTGGAAGCGCCCTATTGAAGTTGTCATTGCAACTGCTTCTTCAGGGGCCCTGTCAGAGTTGTTTGAATCCACGGACCCAATCCCGATGATGAGAATTGCTGAGTGTTCCAACCTGCTCTCTTCTCTTAATGTTTCACAGTGCCAGGGCTGGGAATTCAAGGTGAAGGGGCAACCTCCATGTTTCATACAGGTCAATCCACTCAGTATTTGTAGAGTGTGCTAATCACCCCAAGGGGTATCCAGGGCTACTCGAATAGGCAGGTCTTGAGGCCACTCCTGAATTCGGTGTGGAAGGTAGAGGTTCGGAGGTGGATGGGGGGTCATTCCAGGCCTTGGTAGTGAGGTGGGTGAAGGAGCGTCCTCGGGCTTGAGTACGATTGATGCGGGGGGACGGTGGTGAGGGCTAGGGAGGCGGACCTCAGGTGTCTGGTGGGCTGATGGAAGGTCAGGCGGTTGTTCAGGTATCTCTTTAAGGAGTGTGTGGTCTACTTATATATCGCTGGGGTTTGCCCAGCACTGCGTGAAGGGCAGACACCAGCGGTAGGTCTGCAGAGGCACATTGCTCCAGGTGGCTCTTGTAGTCAAACACTATCCCGATCTTTGGCCTGTTCACATCTAACGTATATGTATAAAGGGGTCCCCGCAAGGGAAACGTGTTGAGTACAACACACACGACCAACCGTGGTTGGTAACACTTTTCACAAATTCATGAAAATCAAATCGATATGAGTATTGTCATTTATTTTACAATACCACTTTGGAAATATATCCACAAAGTTTCAAAAGCCCCAGAGAGGAGGGGAGAACAAGGGAAGTGAGGGACAGGGTGTGCTCAAAGCTGTGTACAGTCAAAGAAGAATAGACATAATCATAAGAGATGAAAAACAATCATATACAAATTGGCATATTACTCCGGCCAAATCTAACAAAAAGAAGCCTCTGTCTTCAAAAAGTCCATTGTATTGATTATACAAAAACCTTTCAACGGTCACATTAACAAACATTCAAGTTGGCTAGAGGGCATGTGTCGGAGGTATACAACAGGAAAGCCGTCGACGTTTCGACCCCTTGGCGTAGGCTAAATTAGGTCCTTTTAAGGGGTCTTCATCAGGACAGGTGCAAGGTAAAGGGAGGGGCGAAGTGATCTGTGAATTTAAAAATAAAGGGCAAAATCACTGTTTATTATTAGTAACCGTCACTTAATGAACATGATTTAATTATGTGGGTATTAAAAACTTAACCATGGGCTTAGGGCCAATTAGGCCTCCTAGCAGAGGAATTAGCGTGAGACCACATACAAATTCTTGGTCAGACTCTACGATATCAAATACGCTACTATACAGAGGAAGAAGTTGGAGCAATAGGCCCTCAGGCGACTAGATTATTGGAGGAAAACACTCACATGTAGTATCAACCCATGGGTTGATCAATGAAGCCTTACTGGCGCGCTTGCGAACACACACTCGAAATCAGAGGGTGCTGAAAGGAGTACATCAACTGTAATTAAACCATTGAAACAGGAGATTAGGTCAAACACTGTTTAGGTAGTGACCTTAGTCCAAAGAATGGTCATGCCTATCAATTACTTACATAAAATAGCGTGAATAGTCGGATGGCACCTTGGGTATCAATCAATACTTCATCCAGCTTCTGCAGTGAAAGATCGCTGGTGGTACACAAGGGGGAGTTTGAGTTTGCTAAAAATTATCCATACACAGATTAACATGATGGAAATGCG
Source organism: Lissotriton helveticus (assembly GCF_964261635.1). Taxonomy (NCBI): domain Eukaryota; kingdom Metazoa; phylum Chordata; class Amphibia; order Caudata; family Salamandridae; genus Lissotriton; species Lissotriton helveticus. The sequence goes on from NC_136061.1 coordinate 1,503,380,808, forward strand.
GGCCATAATAGCCACGTACATACCTCCGTTATGGAGTCAGTCTGGAAGCCGACCTTGCTTAGCTTCCGTGTCGGTTACCGTTACCCGTATGCGACCAACATTCATCAACAATGGGAGCCCTATGTAAGAGAATTATACTTGGTATAAATTTACCATTTCTAAAATAGTTCACTTAGGAATAATAATTGGTGCTGGCTTACTCGTAATCTCGAATCTCGAATCTCGAGGAATCTTTATATCAACCGCCAACTCCACATGATTACTTAGGCGGGTAGTAGGGCGGGGAACGTGAACGGTAAACTCGGTGAAGTTTGGCTAGAAAAAAAGAAAGAAACAATTGCAGTAATGCAAGGGGCCGGTCAAGCAACCGTACTGTTATCGCACAGGAGTTTAACTCATTTAGCCATGAAGGCAAAATACTCACAATCAATCCGGGGTAGTGGAGCGATCAAGGCTTGCGCACAGGAAACTTCGCAACGCTGCTATGCGGAGTTGGGGGCGGGGTCAGCCTTAGCTGGCCGGCATAGACATAGAAAAGTTACTTGGAAAAACTCGGGGGGGGGGTTTATTTATGTTTGTCAACACATAAATTGAATATTGACAACAACTAAATAATGTTCGTGTGTTGGCACATTTTATGGGGGCTGGCAGACCTCTCAAATCTGAGGAGATGGAAAACAGGTAAACTACGCTACACTTCTCCGCGGAGTTGGGGGAGGAGTCAACCTTGGCTTGACAATGTAAACAGAGAGAGACGAGTTACTTGGGACATCCGTTTCACGGAGAAAATTATTATTCATATTAATCAACCCCTTAAAGGATTACTACATGCGCCTGTCACCAATATTTTGAGCTCGTGCACCTCTCAAGCATGAGGGTGTAGACGGGCATCATCATACAACATTTAAAAATTGACTGCTTCCGTTCTGAACTTATATCTATCACCACTAATTGTAGGTCGTGCACCTCTCAAGCATGAGGGTGTAGACGAGCAACATCATACAGCGTTTAGTGCAACATAATTCTTAGAAACAGTTGAAAAATTAAATAGTTATGTTATGAAATTATATCCATATATATACACACCCGCAATAAATCATGCACTTCTCAAACATGAGAGTGTAGATGAATGTCATGAGGGCACTAGTCCCAATTGCAAACCATCGATATCACATTCCTTAGCAGATGGAACCAAGGGCAGTATAAGGATAGTGTTAGGAACACAAACCATAGGGGTCTGTAATTACATCATTTGAAAATCTCTTGTTAGTGCCACTAAATTGTTCAACCTAGAGCTGCCAACTGTGCCAGGCTGCTGTCTTGCTCGTTCAGGCCGTTTTTAATTGAGTCTAGAAGGGACATCCATTTGGATTCACGTGTATTCAGGGCTATTCGCAAGTTCCCACCTCTTGTCCCGAGAGAGATTTTTTCGACAGCCCACCATCTTAAGTCAGCCACCACATGGCCTGCCTTCTGCCAGTGGTCAACTAGTGGTGCACCCAATACCTTACACCGCAATCTACTGCAATGGGAGGAAATACGAGATTTGATCTTCTGTTGGGTCTGGCCGACGTATAGCAAATTACATGGGCATTTTACGATGTATATCACGCTACTGGAATTGCAGTTTGTGTGAAACTTAAGGGTGTACAAACGTCCACCATGAATAAATGATTTGGTTGGAATAGTTGTTTCGCAAGCCGTGCAGTTCCCGCACCTAAAATGCCCCAATAGTGGCGGTAGATTCCATAACGATGTGATTGTTGGGTGGCTCTCCGGCTCCAGGTAGGAGTGCACCACCATGTCCCGTATGTTTTTTGCCCTTCTGAACGAATGAAGTGGAAGTTGAGGTTGGTTGATCTCACTTGCCACCAGATGCCAGTTCTTATTAATAATCTGCTTGACCTCATTACTCCGGGTAGAGAAAGTTGTAACACAAATGGAGCGTTCAAGTTCCTTGGCATTGGAGGGTACAGGGTTTAGCAGGCTTTCGCGTGGATTGTACCACGCCCTTTTTCTGGCACGTCTCACCATTCGTGTTGGATAACCTCGTGAGATCAAGCGGTCGTTTAATGTCTCAGATTCCTTGATGTAATTGGCTCGCGTGGAGCAATTTCTCCTGATCCTCAGGAATTGCCCCACGGGCAAATTATCCTTCAGTCCTCTGGGGTGGTGACTCCCATATTGTAATAGGGAATTACGCTCAGTGGCTTTTCTAAATAATGTCGTCTGTAGATGGTCCGTGTCCACATAAATAGAAATGTCAAGGAACGGTATAGACTCAGTACTTAATTCCATGGTAAATTGGATGTTGGGGTTTCTCAGGTTAAGCCAGTCGTGGAATATAGCTAATTGTTGTTTATTACCCTCCCAGATACACAGAACATCGTCGATGTAACGGACCCAGAGGGACAACTTAGTCTGAAAAGGATTGGTGGCAGAAAAAATGTATTGATTTTCAAAATTATCCATGTAAATGATGGCTAGGTTTGGAGCAAATGTGGCCCCCATCGCTACACCCTTAGTCTGAACAAAAAACTCTTCCTGAAAGATAAAATTTTTTTTTTGCATAGCAATGCTCAGTAACTCGACTATGAAGTCCGTAGGGACTTGAACCGGGGCAGGTCTTGTGTTCAGTGCCCTCCCAATAACATCCAAAGCCTCCTGTTGGGGGATGCTGGTATACAGCGATATAATATCGCACGTAACTAGAAGCTCCTTTTGCGGGTCAAATGGTCTTTCGTCTATCAAATTGATAGTTTGAGTTGTGTCGCGGAGGTAGGCCCTGGTGTTCAATGCAATAGGTTTTAAAAAGAAGTCAATATATTTACATAGTGGCTCTAACATCGAACCACACCCCGACACAATAGGACATCCAGGGGGATTGTCAAGGTTTTTGTGAACCTTAGGCAAGGTATAAATTGTGGCCAATCTCGGGAATTTTTGATTTAAAAATTTAAATTCCTGCTCACTAAGGAAACCATCATCCAGACCTCTCTGTGTAGTTGCCAGGATGGAGAGAGCCAAATCCTTTGACGGATCATTTTGTAGCTTACGGTAGCTGATACCGTCTGACAATTGTCTCTGGATCTCTTCCTGATATTTAGTCCGATCTTGTACGACAATTGCCCCGCCTTTATCGGCGGGTTTGATAATCACGGCTTTGTTAGCACCAAGATCTTTCAGGGCCTTATTCTCTTTTTTGCTCAGATTGTATTTCACAAACTTTTTTTGAACAAGTAATTGGTCTACTGCTGATGTCACGATTTCCTCAAACGCCAAAATCTTATGGCTCATCGCATATGTGGGCGGAAAGAAGGTAGAAGGTTCTCTGAGGCCAGTAATGGAGCTTTGTTGTCTCATGGTTTGATTTCGGAAGTAGTAACCTAACCTGATCTTCCTAAAGAATCTGTACAGTTCTGTTTTGAGCAAAAACTTGTTGGTGGGTGCTGTAGGGACATAAGAGAGACCTTTGCTCAAGGCTTTTATCTCCTCATCTTGTAATTGGTAATTGGAAATGTTAATCACAGGATTGGTGTTAGACATGCTGGAACTGAGAGTGTTCAATCCAGAAGTGGGAACATCGTTCACCACCTGTAGGTGTTGCGTCTGGTCGGGATCTCTCCGTGCACCTCGGGGCGGAACGTCACCCGTTTCTGGGATTTGCCCCTGTTGCCGTCCCATCCGGAGTTCTGCTGCTGGCCTCTGGCCTGTCCCCTCGCCCAATTGTTGCCACGTCCTCGGGGGGGCTGCCATTGTCCTTGACCCTGATCTAAAAAATGAGGTTGGAATTGTGGAGGGTATTGTTGGTAATTGGGGTCTGGCGGTGGATAATTGTAAGAGGTGCTCGGACCAGTATCCCCGTCACTCCCAGAACTATAAGAGGAGTCGGAGAAGATAGTAAAATTGCGCCTTCCCCTGTAACCACCCCGCCGGCGGTTGGAAAAACGCCCCTGAGTGTCCTGTTTATAATACTCAGGATGTAGGTACGGGTAGACAACCTTTTTATCGAACTGTTTCAGATCTCTGGCTAATTTCTCCAACTTCTTAGTCTGTGCTGTAGTGTCAAACTCTTTAATGGAGACATCCAAGTTCTCCAAGGCTTCTTTGGCTTTCGTGAGCGTGCTATCACCCAGGATTTCAGCTTTAAGGTCAGCTATCTCCTTACTGAGTGAAACCACTTGCTCGGCAGCGGTTTCAACCCCCAGCACCATCCAGTGCCGGGAGCAATTATTCGCCACGTAGCTAAAGCCTTCTTTAAATCTTGGTACATCCACGAAAATGGCTGGTTCGATTTTAATCTGTAACCCCACCGGAATTATGTTCTCTTGTAAATATCTAGTGAACAAATGTCCATGCAACCGTGTTCTAATGAGTTTTTTCTCAAGTCTCTCCAAACGAGAAATTTTATCATTAAGGGTGACATCAACTGTGGGAACGGAAGTAGATAAAAATGTTGAGGACAAGTCTTTTGTCAGCTGATTAATATATTCCTCTGTATAGGATAGAAGCTCAGATTCCACCATGGTTTACTTAAATGAATTAAGACTCAAAAACCTCGCAGGTCAGCACCTGCGCAGAGGACATTACATAGAGGGGGGTTGGACCCATGCAGTCGCGGGGACCTGGGCGTTATATGGTATATGTATAAAGGGGTCCCCGCAAGGGAAACGTGTTGAGTACAACACACACGACCAACCGTGGTTGGTAACACTTTTCACAAATTCATGAAAATCAAATTGATATGAGTATTGTCATTTATTTTACAATACCACTTTGGAAATATATCCACAAAGTTTCAAAAGCCCCAGAGAGGAAGGGAGAACAAGGGAAGTGAGGGACAGGGTGTGCTCAAAGCTGTGTACAGTCAAAGAAGAATAGACATAATCATAAGAGATGAAAAACAATCATATACAAATTGGCATATTACTCAGGCCAAATCTAACAAAAAGAAGCCTCTGTCTTCAAAAAGTCCATTGTATTGATTATACAAAAACCTTTCAACGGTCACATTAACAAACATTCAAGTTGGCTAGAGGGCATGTGCCAGAGGTATACAACAGGAAAGCCGTCGACGTTTCGACCCCTTGGCGTAGGCTAAATTAGGTCCTTTTACGGGGTCTTCATCAGGACAGGTGCAAGGTAAAGGGAGGGGGCGAAGTGATCTGTGAATTTAAAAATAAAGGGCAAAATCACTGTTTATTATTAGTAACCGTCACTTAATGAACATGATTTAATTATGTGGGTATTAAAAACTTAACCATGGGCTTAGGGCCAATTAGGCCTCCTAGCAGAGGAATTAGAGTGAGAAAATCTCTTGTTAGTGCCACTAAATTGTTCAACCTAGAGCTGCCAACTGACCATTCTTTGGACTAAGGTCACTACCTAAACAGTGTTTGACCTAATCTCCTGTTTCAATGGTTTAATTACAGTTGATGTACTCCTTTCAGCACCCTCTGATTTCGAGTGTGTGTTCGCAAGCGCGCCAGTAAGGCTTCATTGATCAACCCATGGGTTGATACTACATGTGAGTGTTTTCCTCCAATAATCTAGTCGCCTGAGGGCCTATTGCTCCAACTTCTTCCTCTGTATAGTAGCGTATTTGATATCGTAGAGTCTGACCAAGAATTTGTATGTGGTCTCACGCTAATTCCTCTGCTAGGAGGCCTAATTGGCCCTAAGCCCATGGTTAAGTTTTTAATACCCACATAATTAAATCATGTTCATTAAGTGACGGTTACTAATAATAAACAGTGATTTTGCCCTTTATTTTTAAATTCACAGATCACTTCGCCCCCTCCCTTTACCTTGCACCTGTCCTGATGAAGACCCCGTAAAAGGACCTAATTTAGCCTACGCCAAGGGGTCGAAACGTCGACGGCTTTCCTGTTGTATACCTCCGGCACATGCCCTCTAGCCAACTTGAATGTTTGTTAATGTGACCGTTGAAAGGTTTTTGTATAATCAATACAATGGACTTTTTGAAGACAGAGGCTTCTTTTTGTTAGATTTGGCCTGAGTAATATGCCAATTTGTATATGATTGTTTTTCATCTCTTATGATTATGTCTATTCTTCTTTGACTGTACACAGCTTTGAGCACACCCTGTCCCTCAATTCCCTTGTTCTCCCCTCCTCTCTGGGGCTTTTGAAACTTTGTGGATATATTTCCAAAGTGGTATTGTAAAATAAATGACAATACTCATATCGATTTGATTTTCATGAATTTGTGAAAAGTGTTACCAACCACGGTTGGTCGTGTGTGTTGTACTCAACACGTTTCCCTTGCGGGGACCCCTTTATACATATACCATATAACGCCCAGGTCCCCGCGACTGCATGGGTCCAACCCCCCTCTATGTAATGTTCACATCTAACAGCAACAAATACGAAGAAACAAATTGAGGTCTAAATGGTGCATATAATCCTTTATCAATCTTCAGATTTGGTGGCGAGTTCCAAATGTGACCTTGCAATGGGAACAGAGCTATACTTCTGCAGAGCACAGTTCTGTTTCTTTGCAGGGGTATTTACTTCACCGGGGATAATAATATCCACATTCTTGCAAGTGCATAGCATTTTCTAAGAAAAATATGTTTGTGGCCTCTTCAGACGAGGAATCCAAAAACCACACCAGTGCCTTGCAATCAGACAAACTCCCTAGGGCAGTTCACAAGCACTTTGCGAGCTTGTAGTAGCGCTTGCTCTGACACACCCAGCTTTATGATGCTGAGGCTCAGCCTTGCATTACTTTCTAATCCTATCGCTACCCTTTCTCACACTGCCAAGCTTCAAAGCACTTCCCAGCCTGGACGCTCACGGAGAACCTGCAAGTTCCAGCAGCGCCAGGTTCCAAGAAAGAGTTATCACCGCTTAAGAGACCAGGCTCTGCAGGGGACAATGCTCCATAAGCCCCACACGCCCCTGACTTGAACCGGTTTGGTGGGTTTGGAGATTGGCCTAGTCATGAGTTGGTTCTGTGCCAGGTTTAGCATAGTCTTCCCAGTGGGTGAGAGTTACTCTGTTTTATGGAACCTTTCTGAGGTGGTTAACCCTTTAGAACTTTGTCTCCTTCTCTTGAATAAGACCTGCTTGCAGGGGATTCTGATGGAGAACTAAGGCAGATCAATACCAACTGTGTGTAGGTGAGACTTGTTCATTATGCTGATTATCATCAGAACAAAATACTGAATGTATTAGCCATGTCCTTTTTTTGCCGGCTGCAGGCAAATCTGAATTAATTAGTTCCTGAAAATAACTAGTGCTTTATGCACTCAGCTGCTACTTCAAATGATTGAGCTTTGTTGTCTTGTGGGAGTTTCCTTAGTGCTTCGAGGGTGCATCAATTTCTCACTGAGTATATATTGACGGTTAAATGTAGTGTCTTATTTAATCCTATAATATCTTGCAAAATTGTTTTATTAGTGTTTTCGTATAAGTCTCTCACTACTTCGCAGCCTTTTGTAAGTCCTCCAGTTCAGTGGTTCTTAGCCTGTGGTCCACGGACACCTGGCGGTCTCTGACACCTACTCAGGGGGTCCATGACTGTTTAGAAAATGAGGCCACTTTAGGAGACTAATAAAGTATACATACATTAAAAAGCATTAAAATGCTTTGTAAATATGGAGGAAATTAAAACTAATTATTAAGTTGGTATCCTTATCTTGATTTGTGGGAGCAGCACAAGTACAGAAAACAGAATTTAGTATAGAGAGGGTGACTGGAATTATGTTGCGGGGGAGCACCACATTATGGAGCACGGTCGACTAAGTAAAGCAGCAAGAAAAGGCAAATTATGCGGCAAATGCGGCAGATATTATGATAGCATTTCACTTCATTATTTTGTCATTTGTACACATAGTAATTCTGTCTACACAAAGATTCTGCCTTTTTAGTACCAGTTTAACAACTAAATACATAAATAAGCAACTGAACGATATCTATTTAACCTTTGCGAAGGGCCTTCCACTGTACGCAAGTACGTTGTTAACTTTTGATCCGTTCGAACCTGAAACCATAATTTTTTTAGTTAAACTCTGCATATTATGCAGCAGATAATGCATTATGTGCAAATGCAGCAAATCCATAATTATGCAAAATACAAAACCACAACAGATTGGTATAATTCCAGCGTCCTGTTCACAGCTGAAGCACTGATATGTGTTGACAAACAGAGAACACGCTTCAGGAGCAAAGAAGACAAAGTGATAAGCTACCGTCTAGCATATCACTTCACCTTTTAGAAATAAAACAATATCTTGAAAAATTCTGTATCATTAACATTTTGATTTTTGCTCATTTTGTTTGTGAAATAAATAAAATATTCATTGCTTTGTGTGTTTGTTTGATGTCTACTTGTTTTTGTTTTATTGTGTATTATTTTGAGGTTCAAATTGTAGAAATTGCTTAGGTGGGGATCCTGCAGTTTCAGTTCATCCCTGTTCTTTTATGAGGATGCACGATTCACTCTTCCAAATTCCAAAGGATTTTAGCATAGAGGACAATTTATTAGCCCCATCATTATTAATTCAGAAATCAGTTACAAGAAGGGTCACTGCTCTCCACGCCATATTTACTGATTTTACCACAGGAATCTATTGTAATGATCCAGGGAAACTGGGTACAGCTAACACATTGTGGGATCTTTGTTGTACTCTTGAGACCCTTTGGTAGCCTTTCCCCTCAAACATCGGTAAGAGTAAGAATATACCCTGATATGGTTGCCACCGAAAATATATATACGAATAAAAGCTTGAAGCAAGGCTGCATTTTAGCACCCTTGCTTTTTAATTTTTTACCTGGCAGATTTAGCAGAAGCGCTCTCAGCGGTGAATACCTTTCCTCCCAAACTAGCTAGTCAAAGGCTTTGCATTCTTCGGTGCTCTGATACCAGTTGGTATTCAAATAGCCCTGAATGCCTTTAATAGGTACTGTCAAGACAATAACCTAGTGATTAATAAAAAGACAAAAAAAGTCCTAGTATTTTGCAGGAAGGTGAATAAAAGGGCTACTGACAACTGAATGGCACCAAACCAGAACAAACAAATGGTTACAAATTCCTTGGTGTATGGTTGGAGGAGCAAGGAAGTCCAAAATTAAGAACACAACAGCTCGAACCCACAATGCCTCCTAGTGCCTGTGTAATAAGATACCAGTGCTGTCATTGAATCCTATTTTACAAGTAATCTCGAGTAAGTTGATGTCAACCCTTACCTATGGTTTGCTTACCTACTGTGGGAGACTTTCAAGATGGGTGGAAAACACACAATGCCTTACATATAGACTTATTTAGAATGCCAGCTATCACTGCACAAGCGCGTTTAAAATGTAATTTGCACAATAAATATTTTCTCTCTTTTAAGCTTTATTTGTGACTTATTGCTGAAAGTTCTGAGTAGTACCATCACAATCAAGTTACTACTGCAGCAAGAAATCACTGTTGCTGGGATTCCTTGGCAGGCATATTGGATGGTTGCTGTAGAAAACTTGCAATTTGAGCCTTTGTGGAACAAAACACTAGTACCAACACCACAATCTAAAAAAAGTTAGCCATGTAATAAACCACGCTCATATAATTCCATGAAGATTGGGCCTATTTAGAGCCAATGAAATACACATAGGAGGTCTGCAATAATTATTTGGAATTACCCTTTAGTTTGGAGCAAACGAGAAAACTAGCCAGAGTAAGGTTTTTGCCTGTTCAGGTTTAGTTTTTCTTCTGTCTAGGCGACACCTTTTCAGACTTTTGGTTTTACACTTAAATGCATGGAAAAGCAGGAAAGCAGTGATAGCTTAACTGGCTCTGGTCCTCAATTAACTGGAAATGTATGGATATTGCCAAGAGCGGCCCATGCAGGTAAGAGCAGTGGGGGGGTGGGGAGGGAGTCGACAGACGACGACGGCGACGACGAGGGAAAATTAAATTTAAAAAATAAAAACCACTTACCTTGCACTCGCCGCATTGCCGAGTATGATGCGGGGAACGCAAGGTAAGTGGCTTTCGTTTACATTTTGGTTTCCCCTCGTTGTCTGTCGACTTCCTCCCTACCCCGCCCCACCGCTCTTACCTGCACGGGCCGCTCTTGGATAGTGCTTTGATTTTACCACATAAAGCTGGTATTTCTAATAGAGCTTGAACCTGATGTTTTCTACAGTTGTTTGTAAAATATCATGAAGTTTGGTGTGATTTTAATTAATTGTACAATAACTGATTAATTTCTTCCTACACTACACACCACCCAATCGTGTCACGCTCTCTTCTGCAGAGACCGGGTCCTTCAGCAAAGTCTCCTAGGTATAGATGTCGCAGAGGGGCCTAGAGGAAAGAGGGTAGCGTATAGAGTGTTCCACACTCAAACCTTTTGTATGTGATCAGGGATGACCAAGAGGTTGTGGGAAACCACTGGTAGGCACACGGTAGGCTTGGACGGCTGGTTAAATGTGAAAGTCTCTATGGAGATGTCAGTTTGAGGGCCATGCAAAACTTGGTGGAATATGCGGATTGTCTCCAGCTACGTTTTTTGTTGCACCAGAAGCTAGTTTCAGGTATTGCGGGCTGTGATCTGCACATTTAAGCTTAAGAGTCTACAGTAGTTGCTTGCCATTTGAATGTTTCACCCAACATCTATTTATAGCATCCAAGGACCAGACAGCACAGTTTAAACATAGCATCTTTAACCAGGGCCGGACAGGCCGTAGCAGGCACTGGGCGTTTTCCCGGTTGGCGGAAGGGTGGGGGCCAGTTTTGGACTGGTGGGGGCTTTTTTTGTTAGTGGGGCTGGTTTTAGCACACCCCCTCCACCTCTCGGGCCGGTCCAACTTAATTGCCAGGGCTGGTTTGCATTCTCAGTCCTGCCCTGACCAGAACACGTTGTATTCCGAGCTCTGACCGGTAAAACCACTACCAAACAAAGGAGAAAATACAAAGAGATACAAACAACGAGTGAAACATGAGGCAGGGGTAACAATCACTAGAGAAATGTGATGTGAGGAGGTTTAAAGTAAAAGTACGAAAGCGAACACGTAGCTGAGTTCAATTTATTTAGTTAAGACAATTATTTATTTCATTACTATGTTTTGATCTAGTCCAACCCTTTTGTCAGCATGCAGGGCCACCATACCGAATAGCACGCAAGTGTATGGATCCAAAGAATATCCATAATAAACTGTTCGTACAAAGTATGTCAGGTAAATGATCTCTGAATGGTTAAGGTGTAGCCTCTGGTATACATTTCAAATTGATGGTGATATCTGTTGATTTTGATATTTATCGCCAAAAGATAGCTGCATTTCCTGCACTCGGCAAAGCATTTAATGCATCATACAACACAGTCACACAACGATGTGATTGGGCTATAAGGCAAAAGCTCAAATAATAATGGCACATATAAGTTTCATGTGTGTATAAAAGGCTTTTTAACTATTTGTAGATACAATATATTTTTAATTACCCTTTTTGGAAACAAGGTTGCACTGTGCACTGAAAATACCCAGTGGGAATGACATGGCCAATAATATAACTATAATTTTTGCAACCCGTTGAAACAAGGTGTTCCGTCTCAATAAACCCCATTATCAGGAACAGGTTCTGCAGACATAAACGATACTATTGAACTTAATAGGCTAATTTTTTGATGATTGCAAATGTAAAAATGAACACAAACTTTTTTGGTGCATATATTTCACTGTGGACGAGTAAGGTGTTAGTGCACATTGTACTCGCTTCCCACGTTTTGCAAGATTAAAATCTTCCAGCGTTGTCCCGCCTCGATCTAGAGAAAACAGTGCAGCATGTGCAAAACCATCTGCAAAAACAATTTAGCACGTTTCTGACCATTTAGAAAGGCAAATGTAATCAGATCAGAGCTGGAATTTGAAAATAATGACCCCAGGAACCCATGTATTGCAGATTAAGGTTTGGCATAGGAAAGGGGCGGACAGTCAATTTATACAATTATTTTTTGAAAAAATCTGTAGCAAAATTCATTGGCCACAAGGACAAGTGTGACAAATTTGTCTCGCTTACTTTATTGGTCACAAAGAGGCTGCATTTTAAAATATCTTTCAGGGAAAAACACAGGGATAAAACAGCTGCTTCAGAGATTGTTGTGTAACCCAGCATGTTTCAGGTGATTATAATTAGGTTAGGACTCTTGGTTTTATTGTGTTTATGTTTTTTAACATTTCTGTCTGTATTTAGCCATATTTATATTTTGGGCCATCTGATTAGTACTTATCCATATTTATTTTATTTTGTGTTTAGAGAATAAATGGAGTCGTAAAATGGTATAGATACACATTTATTTAACTGATAAACCTGCACTCATATATTGAGGCCTGTCGTTTTTGAGCAAATTAAAGTTTGCCAAATAGAACAACACACTATACCCACAAGTAAATATTTGCATTATACCACAAGTATATGTTAACATATAACTGTGTTTAAGGAAATCTCATCCTGCTGTCTATCTGCTCAGCTGTTTGCCTAGCATTCGCGAACCATAGCATGGAGAGCCACTCACAAGAAGCACAATTTCTGTATTTTTTAGCTTTTAAAAATTAATGTAGACAGGAAATATATTGTTTTCCGTTGTTATTTACCTGTAAATACCAGTAAAAATAGCAAATTGTCAAGCTAAATTAGAATAGTAGCAGATCACATATTTTTATCCTATCTCGACAGATAAAAGGGCTACTGCTTTTAACACTAAGATTTTTTTTTACTTCCAGTTCATAAGTTGCAGTCCTTCTAATAAAGCACAATGATGTATTTACCAGCATAAAGAAACTGAATGCAAACTGTAAGTTATGGGTGTCGATCCTTACTGTTTTTTCTCAATCTGGTGTTAGTCTAAGATTGCATAGACGGGCTAAGGAACTACTAAAGTCTTGTTAGGAGAGACGACCGCAATCACGGCGTTACGTTTCATATGCTGACTTTGTGTTTTTCTTGACCACTCACTCTTAACATAAAATGTCTACAAGTTTGGACGATATGTGATTCCTACAGCTTATAACCCTCATTGTCTTAAATGCCTTTTCCTGTACCTTTTGTATCTGATTGTGAAATAAGGAGCTGTGACATCCTACACTAGTATAATTTGTGCTATAAAAGAACTAATAAATAATGAATTAATTGTTGTCCCTTAAATCATTATTGTTGTAATTACTCATACACACAGATAAATCTTGCATTCTTACAGCTCTTACCTAGGAGGGGTTAACTAAAGTCAACTACCACTGCGTAAAGGGAGCCTCTCACAACAGAGATAGGGAAGTGATACCACTTCCCCTGGGATCACAGCTTACTGGACTTTGGACGTTGCCTTGACTCGTCTACCGGTATGTGTCCCAGTCACCCATCCCCTCCTCTTCCCATGCTGTGTCTCTCACCCTCCCCTCCTCTTTACCGCCTTCATTATCCGTCTACTTCCCCTGCTCCAACCCCCCTCCCCTAAATCTCTCACCTTGCCTGCTGTTCCCCTTACGTATTTGTGCTTATTGTTTATCTCGACCCTACATTTAACTATGTTGCCATGCTCTAAGAACTGTGTAACCTTTGTAACGATGTAACCTGTAACTATGATCTGATGCTCATGTAAAGCGCTCTGATACCTCCGGGTCTAGCCAGCGCTATATAAAACTTTTTAAAATAAAATAAATAAAACTACCCACCTGCAGGTCATAGTTTCTCTAAAGTGCTTGTGAAGTGATATGCTACGTGCCTTTGTTTCCTCCTGTTGCATTGGCATCTAGGTGTTACTCTACAGATGGCTCCCAGCCAGGATGATACTTGAACAAAGGAAGGGTTTATGGCCCTTTAAATCACTCCTTTGTGGTTTGCTGGATTGGAAAACAAGAATGCCCCCTTGCTGCTGCAGGTTGCTGCCTCGAATGGAATACAGACAATGCGCGGGCACTGCTGAATTGTGTCCCCGTGTCAGAAAATTACACAGGACAAACTCAGCATCTTTTCCTGGGTAGCCTGATCACAGATCTGGGCCAGATAAAGCTGACGTCACGTATGTGTCACGATCCACCTACTGTCCAGCACTGAATCAGATGTAATTCCCACCCATAACATGCAAAAACTTAGTTCACTGAGTTTGTTTTGTGCCCAGTTCAAACACTCGAGGTCAGAGGTGGAAAGAGGATGTGAGCAGTATTCCCACTTTCAAGTCTGAACCGAGAACCTTCAACAGAAGCAGTCAATTTAAAAGTCTTATAAAAATGCCTGGTTAGTAACTGGTCGGGTGCACTCCAACAATAGGGGCTTGGATTTCGTATTTTATTGTTTTTTTTTATTGACCGGTGAATCATCAGTGGTCATAGTATGACATTACCCCTTTGCAAGGCCTGTAAATTAGAACATTTGGGGCTTATCTCTAACATCTGACTGATAGGTTGGCCTTGAAAAGACAATGACCAGTCCCTTAACACTTCACATCGATATATAAAGAAACGAAGCAAGGGCAATATTTTTTTTAACTATGGCAGGGGTAGCATATTAATTGGACAGATTCCGATTTGGTCTCTACCACTTGATTTTAGCTGTGCCGAGTGGAGCACATAGAGGTCAAGTGTTGCCAGCTTGCGGCTGCGACAACATGTCTCCGCAAGACCTGGCTCACTTTTTATTTCTATGCCCTTATTATTCAAGTCCAAGACAAATGTTTTTAAAACCCTTGCTTAAAAAGCTGAATTTTGTACAGATTAAGCCTGCCCTTTTATATCTTCAGATGCTGCCTGATGACAGTACCTTTTTTATCTGTGAGTTTTTAAAAACAGCCCGGAAGTTCAGATTAAGCATGGAAGGATGATCCCTAGATGACTTGCACTAAACATGAAATCATGTCTTAAACAGGCATCTTCATTTTTATTTTTATTTTTGTCTACTGTATTTTTAACTTACCGCATTTCTAACTCTCTCGTGAACTACCAACTTATAAAATACTGTGTGTTTTTAAAAAACTTTTGCATGAATTGTATAATAATGTATTTTTGTGCTTTTATGACTGTTTTTCTGACAGTCGAATAAAGGATTTTGACTATGACTATGAATTGGACTGTGCTTCAGAAAATTGCCAACGTATCCTTTGCGACTTGATCAGTAGAACATTGCTTCTTCAAGGAAAAAAGTATTTTGCATATCATTAGACAGATTATTGCATATTGATTCTTTTTTAAAACATTAACTATAATCACAAATGTAATTGAAAAATTTGGGATCTGCTGGCTACAAGAATAAGTACAAAATATGGGAATGTTGGATATAAGAGTAAGAAAAACAAGCATTGGAAATGCAATAGGTCTCGCATTAGAAAAGTTGGAGTTATTGGTCTTGTAAATGACATATTTTATTTATTTGTTGGTTTTTAAAATTGCTAAATTGATGGCTTTGTCATTTACAATGCCAATAGTTATAACTTTCGCGAATGTGACACCTATAGCATTTGGAATGCAACATGTTTTGTATTTACGTGACTTAGATGGCAGCTCTGGTTGTTAGGCCACATCTCTAGAGAGCAGGAGAGTGCAGCAGGGGAGAGAAGCACAGCAATGCAATAGGTCTCGCATTAGGAAAGTTTGAGCTATTGGTATTGTAAAGGACACATTTTTTATTTATGTGCTTGTTTTGAAAATAGCGAAATTAATAGCTTTGTTATTTACAATGCCAATAGTTTTATCTTTCGCAAATGTGACACCTATTGTAACACAATATGTGTTGTGAGGGTGAGTGAGGGTGAGGGGTTGAGGGTGAGGGGTTGAGGGTGAGTGAGGGTGAGGGGTTGAGGGTGAGTGAGGGGTTGAGGGTGAGTGAGGGTGAGGGGTTGAGGGTGAGGGGTTGAGGGTGAGTGAGGGTGAGTGAGGGTGAGGGTGAGGGGTTGAGGGTGAGTGAGGGTGAGGGGTTGAGGGTGGGTGAGGGTGAGGGTGAGTGAGGGTGAGGGTGAGTGAGGGTGAGGGGTTGAGGGTGAGTGAGGGTGAGGGGTTGCGGGTGAGTGAGGGTGAGTGAGGGTGAGGGGTGGAGGGTGAGTGAGGGTGAGTGAGAGTGAGGGTGAGTGAGGGGTTGAGGGTGAGGGGTTGAGGGTGAGTGAGGGTGAGGGGTTGAGGGTGAGTGAGGGTGAGGGGTTGAGGGTGAGTGAGGGTGAGTGAGGGTGAGGGTGGGTGAGGGTGAGTGAGGGTGAGGGTGAGGGTGAGTGAGGGTGAGGGTGAGTGAGGGTGAGGGGTTGAGGGTGAGGGTGGGTGAGGGTGAGGGTGAGTGAGGGTGAGGGTGAGGGGTTGAGGGTGAGTGAGGGGTTGAGGGTGAGTGAGGGTGAGGGTGAGGGGTTGAGGGTGAGTGAGAGTGAGGGTGAGTGAGGGGTTGAGGGTGAGGGGTTGAGGGTGAGTGAGGGTGAGGGGTTGAGGGTGAGGGTGAGTGAGGGTGAGGGTGAGTGAGGGTGAGGGTGAGTGAGGGTGAGGGTGAGTGAGGGTGAGTGAGGGTGAGGGTGAGTGAGGGTGAGGGGTTGAGGGTGAGTGAGGGGTTGAGGGTGAGTGAGGGTGAGGGGTTGAGGGTGAGGGGTTGAGGGTGAGTGAGGGTGAGGGTGAGTGAGGGTGAGGGGTTGAGGGTGAGTGAGGGTGAGGGGTTGAGGGTGAGGGGTTGAGGGTGAGTGAGGGTGAGGGTGAGTGAGGGTGAGGGGTTGAGGGTGAGTGAGTGAGGGTGAGGGTGAGGGGTGAGTGGGGTGGAGAGTGAGGGTGAGTGAGGGGTTGAGGGTGAGGGGTTGAGGGTGAGTGAGGGTGAGGGTGAGGGGTTGAGGGTGAGTGAGGGTGAGGGGTGAGGGTGAGTGTGGGTGAGGATGAGTGAGGGTGAGGGGTTGAGGGTGAGGTGAGGGTGAGGGGTTGAGGGTGAGTTGAGGGTGAGTGAGGGTGAGGGTGAGTGAGTGTGAGGGTGGTGAGGGTGAGGGTGAGTGAGGGTGAGGGGTTGAGGGTGAGTGAGGGTGAGGGTTGAGGGTGAGTGAGGGGTTGAGGGTGAGTGAGGGTGAGGGTGAGTGAGGGTGAGGGTGAGTGAGGGTGAGGGTGAATGAGGGTGAGGGGTTGAGGGTGAGTGAGGGTGAGGGTGAGTGAGGGTGAGGGGTTGAGGGTGAGTGAGGGTGAGGGTGAGTGAAGGTGAGGGTGAGCAAGGGTGAGGGTGAGGGAGGGTGAGTGAGGGTGAGGGTGAGGGGTTGAGGGTGAGTGAGGGTGAGGGGTTGAGGGTGAGTGAGGGTGAGGGTGAGTGAGGGTGAGGGGTGAGGGTGAGTGAGGGTGAGGGTGGGTGAGGGTGGGTGAGGGTGAGTGAGGGTGAGTGAGGGTGGGGTGAGTGAGGGTGGTGAGGGTGAGGCTGAGGGTGAGTGAGGGTGAGGGTGAGGGTGAGTGAGGGTGAGGGTGAGTGAGGGTGAGTGAGGGTGAGGGGTTGAGGGTGAGTGAGGGTGAGGGGTTGAGGGTGAGTGAGGGTGAGGGTGGGTGAGGTGAGTGAGGGTGAGGGTTGAGGGTGAGTGAGGGTGAGGGGTTGAGGGTGAGTGAGGGTGAGTGAGGGTGAGGGTGAGTGAGGGTGTGAGTGAGGGTGAGTGAGGGTGAGTGAGGGTGGTGAGGGTGAGGGTGAGTGAGGGTGAGTGAGGGGTTGAGGGTGAGTGAGGGTGAGTGAGGGTGAATGAGGGTGAGGGTGAGTGAGGGTGAGGGGTTGAGGGTGAGGGGTTGAGGGTGAGTGAGGGTGAGGGGTTGAGGGTGAGTGAGGGTGAGGGTGAGGGTGAGTGAAGGTGAGGGTGAGCGAGGGTGAGGGTGAGGGTGAGTGAGGGTGAGGGTGAGTGAGGGTGAGTGTGAGGGGAGATGTATATGGGCATATAACGAGAAAGCGAAAGTGAAAGAACAGGTGATGTGGAGGACTCAGAGGTAATCAGAACGGAGCCGAACGCAGAGGAGATGGGCTTTGAGCTCCAGTACAGGTAGAGAGAGGAATGACAAGGACACGAGGGCAGCTTGGGAAGGACTTCTGCTGATTACCTTCAAGTACCGTCTTCCACTGCCAAGTAAACTGCTCTCAGGACAGAAAGGGCAGAGGGGGAGCATGAAACAGAAGACAGGTATAGTGACTAAGCAAAGGGCAGGGCGACAAACAAGAATAATGATCATACGGATAGGGGTTCAAAGGCGGCAGGGATGAGGCTCATGAAATTACGCGTTGGCAATTTGGATAAATACATTAAATGATTACGTTAAACAGAGTAGGCTATAGCCAGAGAGAGGAGGCATGCAGGGAAAGAAGTTAAGGCAAGAGGGAATCAAGGCCAGACTCTCCTGCTCTGGATTCATAATAGAGTGTGAAGAGGGTTATTAGATGACGTGCAATATTAGGATGTAAAACTGTTAACAAAAAAAAACCTTTAGAAATAAACATTTTTACGCAATAAAGTGCTATAGTAGTTTGATGCACTAAAATCACACTAACGCTGCTATGATTGGTTCCTGGCAGTGCTCTTTGCAACCAGACTGGAGATGCATATGAAGCGGTACTGATTCTCACAAGAATGAAAACTGGTCTAATGAACAGACTATATGTTTACAGACTCATCTATGAAACAGCAACTTTGTTACCCACAAAAACATAACTAAAACAGACAATAGGTCCAGGTCATTGTTGAGATTGCACACAACAACTTAAGACACCGAAGGGGAGACACACGGCGGGCAGGGGAGGGGGCGGAGCGGGGAGAGCGGCATGAGGGTGTGAAGCAGCCGGGGCCTTTGAAGTGAAGCTAAGCTTCACTTCAAAGGTGTGGGAGGAGTGTGGCTTTGGGAACAGATGGCGATTTGGTGATGTGCACGCGCATTTTAGGTCTATGCGCTTGCGCATTGACCTAAAAGCGCACGAGCACAGCACCAAATCGCCGCAGTTAGTTAAACTTTGTTTAAAGCCCTATAGTCTCGCTTCTCTCAATGCGCATGCGCATTGATAGGTCACGAGACCTAAAAAGGGATGAAAGACAAAACGAAATTGTATTGCATTCCTATTCTCTTTTTTATTTTATTGAGCAGAAACATATAACTGTCCATTACATCATGGAAATGAACATCTGTTAGCGATATTAATCTTCATAATATCTTCATAATAAATAGACATCATAATTAAAGCACAGGGATAGGTTGTAGCTTGGTGTTGTATTCCCAGGCCTTTATTAAACACTGAGTAAAGTGCAATGCGCTGAAAATACCTCTAAGAAACGTCCTCTTAAATTAAATCTAGGACAATAACATCAATCCACTGTGCTTCTCTCAAACCTAGATATTTTTTTTATTTTTTTTATTTTTTATTTTAAAAAGTTTTATATAGCGCTGGCTAGACCCGGAGGTATCAGAGCGCTTTACATGAGCATCAGATCATAGTTACAGGTTACATCGTTACAAAGGTTACACAGTTCTTAGAGCATGGCAACATAGTTAAATGTAGGGTCGAGATAAACAATAAGCACAAATACGTAAGGGGAACAGCAGGCAAGGTGAGAGATTTAGGGGAGGGGGGTTGGAGCAGGGGAAGTAGACGGATAATGAAGGCGGTAAAGAGGAGGGGAGGGTGAGAGACACAGCATGGGAAGAGGAGGGGATGGGTGACTGGGACACATACCGGTAGACGAGTCAAGGCAACGTCCAAAGTCCAGTAAGCTGTGATCCCAGGGGAAGTGGTATCACTTCCCTATCTCTGTTGTGAGAGGCTCCCTTTACGCAGTGGTAGTTGACTTTAGTTAACCCCTCCTAGGTAAGAGCTGTAAGATACAGTGTGTTGTGCCAAGACACCATGATAGATAAATACTATAATGCACATTTCATATTTTTCATAAGATTTATGTTATTGCAATTTATATAGCGCACTTATACCCATGGGTGTCTTGGCGCTGCAGCCTTACCGAGCCTTAATAAAGTGCTTCTATTCATCTTCTGCCCCTCCTACAAACCAATGATTTTCTATGGACATAATAGGTATACTTTACTCCGTCTTACACCTTGTCCCTTTCTAATCCATCCATATGTGTCCAAACCACTGCAAACCTTTTAATCACGCCAACTCTTTTTGCATCGGCCTCTTCAAATTTCTTTGCTCAAATCATTTTACTGTCTAATTCTAAGTATGTGGGTACTCCAGCTGTCCTCCTGTTCAGCAGAATCAAGGATTGTGCCACTAGCGAGGCAGTCGCAATTAATATTTCCACCCTTTAACTTTTGGCAAAGTTTGTCTCTGCTTTGACACGACCAAGAACTCTACAACAGTACTAAGAGCACCAAATATTTTTTCCCAAAACTGGGCCAGCATTGGGCAAGTGAAGAAGGTGAGCAGCCAATCTCCTTCTCCTATTTGCTGGCACCACAAGCATCTGTCCTCTAATTCTGGATACATTCTATGGAGGGCTTTAGGAGTATAGTATGCAATCCAGCATGACAAAAATGACATTCTTTTAAAGTTGGCGGCCTACAAGGCCTTGCTGGCACGTTGCAAGATCATCTGCCACTCAACCTCAGAGAAGGAACATTGCGTTGTCTCAGTAATCTTAGCCTGAAAATTCTTTACCAGGGGGCAGAAATCTCTATAGCAATTACCCACCCCTCTTATCTTTGGTCTAAAAAAAAAGGCAGCTGAAACTGGTGATGGAACCTCTTCTCCTTCTTCCACAAAATTAAAAGATATATTAAGAAAGGTATTAACTCTTCTAAAAACACTTTATAAAACTCTGTTGGAAGGCCGTCATTCCCACAAGTCTTCTGCAGGACATTGAGGCTAAAGCCTGCTGAATTTCAGAGCTGTAATATCAATAACTAATCCCTCTGCATGAATATTTGACAGCTGCGTTAAATTGATATAAAAAAAATAGTGATGTTTTTCTTCTTTCGAAGCCTCATATTTAGTCGCGTATAGCTTATTATAGTGGTCTAAAACATTTTTGCCACCCTTTTCTTTTTGGAGACCGAAAAGATTCCTGCAGTCTCTGATTCCTGCAGTTCAGTAATTAATGCAGCTTCCCACTTCACCCTGGTTGACCAAGCCAGGTTATTTGCCTTCCATCTGGCTTTCTTCGTATACCTGCTGATGAAACAACCGTGAGCTATTTATCTCCTCTATTATAAAGAATTCCCTTAACTCTTGTTTAGCACCGGCTAGCTGCAGCGCGGTTGCAGCTTGACCCCAGACAAGCTTATCTTCATCTGTGAGGCAGTATCAAGTGCTAGTTGGAGTTCGACTATTCGTCCACCCAAGTTTTAGATTGTGCGCCATGAAAGCCACAATCTGACATTGTTGCCTTGAAAGCTCCCAGACTGAAAAAAGGGTTGCAGTGCCCTTATTCACCTGAAAAACTCTTTAATCCATGTTTTCGTATTGGTCAGCCATTCCTAGATGGAAAGAAGAATGCGATCCATCTGCCACTTGGACCTTTCTCTTCGTCTCGCTTCTTTTGCCATCTCCACACTAGCCACCTAATGATCCCAAAATTAATTAGCCCATATTTGTGAATCAAGACACTTAAGGGAACGAGAGATCAGAAAAGAGTCTATACGAGAGGCAGACTGGAATTGATGGGAGTAGCAAGCGTATTGCAAAATTTCCAGGTGGGCCATACACTATAGGTCAATCAATTGGTGGTCTTGTTTCATTGCATCCATTACTTTTTTAGGTCTCGCCTGAGCCAGCGCATGCGCTTGACTAACGAGAGATTTACTGAGTGGACTTCAGAAATCCAACCACAACCTTTTGCTTGTGGCCTAAAGCTTGCGGTTACACGCACACACCCAGCCGCCATCTGGCTTTTCTCGCAGCACCCTTACAGCACATGATCAGGCGCCATCTGTCTTTCCTGTCGCTTGCTCTCCCAAGTGCCTCGCTCCGCCCCTCCCCCACCACAGAGCGCGATCACTTTCGCAGCCGCGCGGCATTAACACATGCACTTATGTCTGTCCCAGGCTGGTGAATGCACTGTAGAAATGCAGCAACTGAGACCAACCGTGATTGAAATAAAATCTGTAATCCTTTACAATTTTCTAATTTTGATATTTCGAAGAGCATGATGGACGTTGCCCTCTGTTACCCTGTCAAAGCTGCCTCTATTCAAACAGGCATGAACGTTCCACCGCACCTGCCCCCTCCCTCTGCCTAGCAGGGCCTCGGATTTCCCGCCCTTTATCACCCCTCACGCGATGGCCTCCTTTTCCTGCTCGTACACGACTTCGCTTTTAGTCTGAGTGAGATCTTGGAAGCGCAGATTTTGAAGAGTGATTGCTCTGCGTGTCTCTGCAGAGACGACTAAATAAGGAATACATTTTACAGGGATCCATTTGCCATCATCAGTTGCTGTTTTCTACATAGACAACGAAACCTGACTGTTTTGATCCAACCAAACGTCTGTGCTATATCTAAGCAGCACACATTGTCTAAGGCGGTGCTGCACCAGAATTCTAGTAGTTTCTGAAATCTTAAATTGGACGGAAAACTCGCCTTTCTTTCGCGGCCGCGCTGCATTAACACATGCGCTTATATCTGTCCCAGGCTGGTGAATGCACTGTAGAAATGCAGTAACTGAGACCAACCGTGATTGAAATAAAGTCTGTCGTCCGTTACAATCTTGTAATTTTGATACTTCGGAGAGCATGATGGACATTGCCCTCTTTGACCCTGTCAAAGCTACTGCTTTTCAAACAGGCATGAACGTTCCACTGCACCTGCCCCCTCCCTCTGCCTAGCAGGGCCTCGGATTTCCCGCCTTTTATCAGCCCTCACGTGCTGGCCTCCTTTTCCTGCTCGTACATGAGCAGGAAAAGGAGACCTCACGTACAATCCGCGTGAGGTCTTGGAAGTGCAGATTGTGAAGAGTAATTGCTCTGCTTGTCTCTGCAGAGACGACTAAATAAAGATTACATTTTACAGGGATCCATTTGCCATCACCAGTACATCGGTATGTCCTGAGTTCCAGTATTCATAGTGAGCGAAACCTAACAGGAAGTGAGATCCACTACATTTGTTTTCACTGATATATACTTACACTACATAAAACTTTTTTTTCAACTATTTTAATTATTATTTCAAACATTATTTTAACCAAACCTCTCTCCCCTTTACAGGATTTATTCCTGCCAAATCCACACTGCCATTCAGAGTTCTACTACTTTTTATTTCATGAGACTTTAGCCTGACCACAGCCAAGCTACAGAAAAGACTCCAGCGCATCCAGAACGCCTCCGCCTCCGCCCGACTCATCCTGGATGTCCCCCGACGCAGCCACATCTCCAGCCACCTGAGGAACCTGCACTGGCTCCCCGTCGACAAGAGGATCACGTTCCGGCTCCTCACCCACGCACACAAGTCTCTCCACGACCTGGGCCCCAAGTACCTCAACGACCGCCTGACCTTCTACACGCCCACCCGCCAGCTACGGTCCACCAGCCTCGCCCTCGCAGCCGTACCACGCATCCGAAGAGCCACCGCCGGAGGAAGATCCTTCTCTTACCTGGCTGCCAAGACTTGGAACTCCCTCCCCATCCACCTTCGGCTGACCCAGGACCATCTCGCCTTCAGGAAACAACTCAAGACCTGGCTGTTCGAGTAGTAGCATACCCCTCCCCCCAAGCGACTTGAGACCCTCCCGGGTGAGTAGTGCGCTATACAAATGGCATGATTGATTGATTGATTGATTGATCCGTTTAGTACTTCCCCTGTTTACACCCACATCTGACCATGGAAACAATATAAGTATCTAAAGAAAGAGTACCAATAAGACTTCAAAAGTGGGACTGTTCCAGAAACAGTAACATATGAAAAACAAAAGTAACTTGGGGTGAGGATAGCTGGCCATGAGAAGATTAAAAACATGCATTGGCATAGCCAAGTGTTTAGCCATGCAACAGTTGATGTAGCACCAAGGATATTGTGCTGCATAACTAAATACTTATAAGGTCCCAAAAGCCAGACCTATTGGCTATGCCAATGCTTGTTAGTATTTGGCTTCAGCTGTTTTTTTGTTTTATTTAAGGCATCCCTTGCCAAACCCTGAATATAATTAATGTCTCCCCTTAAACTATAGGACCCACTGCTCCCCTAGCCAGCTCATTAATCTTAATGATCTATTTGAAATCATCTGAAATCGGGGCATAATAACTCACAAAATTAAATAGATTCCCATTCACCCCTGCGGTAATCCAAATCCATCTATCATGAGGATCCCTCTGAACCAAGTCTATCCCTCACCCAAGAGGCCCTGTGACAACTCAGTTGCGGCTGCCGTCAGATTCCAGGGTCAAGGAATGCCTAGAGAAAAAGCGTACTGCTGCTGCTGTTGGGGAGCGCCAAGGGGGCCAACACCAACATATCCAAGCGGCTCCCATCGCATCCCATTTAAACCACGTCTCAACAGTGTTTCTCTACTGTACCAGCATCACTATCTCTTGCATCACTTTAATATAACACCATCGCCCATTGCGAATGAGCCTCAAGAAGCCAGCAGCCCTACATCACATCACACTGTGCTACACTACCGGAGCCAGAACCCATGGTCTTCACGGACAAACAGATCATGGAAAGGATAGCGAAAGGAAAGACAGAGGGTGCACCGGGTCCTAATGGCATTCCACCTATCCTATATAATCAAGACCCGGAATATTGGGCAGCAGCACTATTGCCACAGTATAATCAGATTTTAGAAGTGGGAATCATTCCAAACTCGTGGAAGGGGTCAATTATATCGCCAATCCACAAAAAAGGCAGCAAAAACAATGCAAAAAACTACAGACTTGTTGCCTTAATAGACAACTATGCCAAATATAATGTGGCCTCTTACTGGATGAACTTACTGACTGGGCAGCAGAAAAGGCAGCAATTCCTATTAATCAAACAGGCTTTTGCAAACACACTGGTACAACAACAAACATACTCGCCTTATCCCTTCTAATAGAGGCTGCCAAATCTGCCAACCACGCTCTTTTCATCTGCTTCATTGATTATTCATCTACCTTTGACAACATCAATAGGAACAAATTATGGATTAAGCTATCAAAAAGAAAAATTCCATCAGCTTCATTGTCCCAGCTGATTACACTCCATACTGACACATGGGTTCAAATCAAGCTGGGAGTTGGCGACTGTCTGTCGAGAAAAGTTCAGATGACTGAGGGCCTCAAACAAGGCTGCTTCCTGGCCCCGAATTTGTTTAACCTTTATATGTCAGATCTCTCCCCCGAGCTAGGTAACTGCAACTCCCATGCTCCTAAACTGGGTGGTTTTAACATCTCAACCTTACTCTTCGCCAACGATATTGCCTTAATCAGTCGCACGCTGATTGGTCTACAACATCTGATCAACACAGCTTTTAGCTACTCGGCTACAACTTAGAGAATACTAAGGTGATGGGAATAAACTCGAGGAGGGCCACACACAGACTGGCTAGTAGGAGGCTCCCCATTGGAAACTGTGGAATAATACAAGTACCTGGGCGTAATAGTGGACAGCAAGGTCATGTTCCACCTACAGAAAGAAGCAATAGTTAGGAGAGACACTGCAACAGCAGTAGCACTAAAAACATTAAACTCAAAATAGCTGGCTTGAGCCTCACACCTTTGCTACAGGTGAATCAAGCAAAACTCACACCCTCCGTCACCTATGAAAGCGAATGCCTATGAGGAGGCGATGCATTGATCCTGGACAGTACAGCAGCCAGGGCAATGAGAACTATATTTAGTTTTCCTAAATATACATCTCCGGCACAAATAAGGCTTGAATTCGTCCCAAGGAACCAACAAATAGCACGAAAGGGCACATACGCCAAATGCTGGCACAAAATAAAGGGAGCTGATCTGAAGACTCTGAAAAACCTACCTCTGGAAAGAGCTTGAATCCAAAAAAGTCAGTGCGGCAATTACTTATTTACAGAATTCTATAGACAGCTTGGCTCTACGAAATCTGTGGGAGAGCATTGGATCCCATAATGCTTTTAAAAAGCTGGTAAACAAAACAGTAAAAATTATTTCATCAGTGTAAGATAAGGCAGTGCTAACGAAAAGGGCACATGGTTAGTTCATTCTACAGAGTTATACTAGAGGCTCGCCTCAACCCTACTTAGGCGCCGGCTTCACGTGGTCTACAAAGGAAAAATACTTTCAACTAAGGTTGGGCATTCTCCCATCACTGTTTTATCTGCCCCCGTGGAAATGTCCACCATCAACAAATAACTGCTGACTATGCGGTGATCCAAATAAGGATATGGCACATCTGCTATGCATATGCAGGAAATTGGCCAATGAACAAAGATACATATTAAAACCTGCTTTGAAGAAAAAGGGAATAAGAACATGTAGGCAGGCAGTTCAGGCATGCTTTGAGGGCAAGGATCTCCAACTAGCCTTCCTCCTTGTCCAATTTCTAGACAAATGCAAAACAAACAATTGATGGACATGTGGTAAATAAATAATTAATTACCGGTACTATTTTTCATATAATCAATAAAACAGGTAGCTCAATAAATAAGAGTTCAGGATTCGAGGTATCTTGAGTCGACAGGCTTTAAACAGGCATAAGGACAGGAACAGGACAGCCTGCAATAGTACGGGATGGCAGCTGCCAGGGAATGGAAATCGGGGCTTGGACAACTTTCAGTAACAGTTCACAGTATATATATCAAAACAATTGCATTACATTCAATACAGTAGGCGTAGCAGTAGGCGTTTCTTGTAGCAGTCGCGAAAGATAAGGGTAAAATGATGTAACAAGAAGGCGTGTACAGGGCGTATACATAGACATGTGATGTAAACGTAACAGAAGTGTCATAAATGGGGCGGAAACATGGAGGGGGCTACCTGAGCAGCTGGGACCTTTAACCTAGTGGTGCGCGCAAACGGGCAATGACGTGTTACCAGGGAGAACTGGGGGCTATGGCTTCTGCACTAGAAGAGGAGACTAAAGTCTGGAGTGTCAGAGCGACATGTACCTAAGACATATCTGGTATCTGGTGTTTGGAGTACATATTGATAGAATCCAAAAGTTATCAGGGCAAAGGCTACTAGACACTAAGACTGGTGCATGCATAATTCTACATGTATTGCATGTACGAGGAATATTCTATGAATATTAATACAGTATTTCTTTTACATGGAGACATAAAGGCTAGACCATGACGGAAACTATTGATGCGATTCAGTAGCTTAGGAATGCAGAGAAGGAGGGCCGGACTGATAACTAGAATCATAACATACTCTTGGCAGACTGGGAGGCAGAGCCAGGCCGAGCCGGGCACTGTGAGGCATGAAAGTAAGCTAGGGGTCAGGGATGCAGGTGGGGGCTGTATCGCTCCTCGGAGAGGGTTCAGGAGACAGGAGCTGAATCTGGTGTCCGGGCCCTTTTGAGGCCTAGAAACGGGGACAATTCAATGAGTTAACGTGCACACTGTAAAATGTAGCAACGTAGGTTTACATAGGCCTAATATTCGTTGCTTTCACAAGGACTGGAAACTGGCATACTAGAAATGGACACAACTGTAATTGCGTCTTTAATCGATCAGAGGGGAATACATGCATATCGATCATGCACATATAGTATAAGATGGGGAACACGTAGGCACATACAACATGGCAAAATTTACTTTTCCACATTCCCTCCTTGTGCCCTACGTTTCCATCAGGAAACATCAATATTCATGATACCATCTATCATTTCATATAGCATCATTTGCTCGTCTCGAATTGTCTTGGAACGGGACTTAGGACTAGGAGTACAAGAGGTAGCGCACATGCCGCAAATCGCAGGGCCACATTGTATACAGAGGCAGCAACTGAATATGATCATTACTGCAATACCCAGGAATGACAGTACTTTCCATCCCCAGGCAGATATAATACTCCAGAGCCAACCGGACCATGTCCAGGTGCCTGGATTCTGGTGTAACTGATGGGCAATTTTATGAAGTCTGGTTATAGCTGAATAAACAGACGGCGCGTTATTAGGAATGAAAATGCAGCAACTAGATCCGATGACTCTACATGCTCCTCCTCTATCGGCCAGGATGACGTCAAGAACGAGACGATTTTGGAGCACGACAAATCTCATAGCAGATTGCTCTTCAGTTAAGTTACCTAGAGCAGAAGTAGTCTCATTCACTACTGCTTCAAGGGTTCTGGTTAACCTACGTATTAACTTACTATTCTGGATAGGTCCTATAAAGAAGAAGAAACCTTTATTGAAGTCTTGATACTGTTCTAGAGTAGTTTCAGTTTGATCGACAATCGGGGACTCGATCTCCCTTCTATGTCTAATGTGTACTAGATGTGTGTTTCTGTGATAATCAGATGGGGCTAGAAAAACTGGTGGCAGTAGGAAGGCAATGTAACATGTTCCATCCCAATCGAGGGGCAGACGAACATATGCGGTCTGACCACAAACAAAATAAGAATGACGTGAGGCTTTGAAAATAGATTTCCCACTGTCACTATACTCGACAATAGTAGTATAATCACTATGTCCTACATGTGCGGAACCATTCTTTCTGACACATAATTCGCCTTTGACTGGTAGTACTGAAATAGCAGGTAAATCTGGAGTAGTATCGGACTGAACATTCAGGACCATGAAATTCGAAGAATAATTACCTAAATCATATACTTCATTTTCTAGATCTAACCCTGTTCTATGGGAGAGACCTTGCTTGTCTGGAAAACATGTTCTATTCAGAAGGGACATATCAGTTGAGGATGACGTTAAAGTGGACCATGCTCCACACGAACCATTATGTGAAAACGGATAAGGAAAGAGTGGCAGAACTCCCTTCGGTGTCTGGAAAGGGGGAAGTCGACCACACACCCAACAATTAGTGGCATTGCTGGTCTGGTGTGAATAGTGCAACATTCGGATGAATGTATTATTTCGCATAGCAAGACGATAGGATAGCTCGTGAGGAGGCAGATCACTAAATGTGTGCTCTACTGTATCATTAGAAAACATATGTACATGTGAAACTGGAAAACATAAATGTAAAGCATAACTTGTGCAGGTAACCAGAAGACTCAAAAATAACAAGAAACTTAGAACAATAATACATATTTTAGAGTTTTGACTAACTCTCTCACTGTGGGGGTCTATCTCATACATGTCAGGAACCTGTCTAACCGTTTCACCCGAGAGGGACTTAGACAATTAAACTGGCTGACTTATTTTACTAGACCGGAGCTTCTGTTTATACTCCTGTTGCGGAGTTTTCTCTAACAGGGGAACTTTGAGTTCAGAGTCAAGTTCAGAGTCTGTTTTTAGGCAGTCTTTCGGAATAAGGCAGTCCTTAGCAAAAGTCTGTTTACGTATTCCATGGAATTTCTTTATATGGCTCAGATGGACCCACCCCTTCCTGCCCTCGAGCTTTACGGCGGTCCTTGTTGTTAGTAAGATCATCCGAGGCTCCTTCCAGCGGGGCTCCAGCGGACTTGAGCGATCAAAATTTCGGACGAATACGAAGTCACCGGGGACGACTTCATGCGGTTTCACCTCGGTGTTGTCTGGAAATGTGGCGGCAACCTGTGAACGACAAGAGTGTAGGGCAGACATCAAGGAAGCTAGGTAATCTGTCAGCATATTACTGGAAACATCTGTAATACTGCGGGGTCTAGGTGTACCCCACATGTTTGGGGGGCGGCCGAATACGACCTCATACGGGGACAGACCTGATCTGGAATGTGCAACCATCCTCATATAAAATAAAGCAACTGGCAGAGCTACTAGCCAGTCTACACCTTCCTCTTTACATACTTTTGCAATGCGTATTTTCAGAGTCTGATTATGTCTCTCTACGAGACCGGCTGCTTCAGGATGGCGTACACAATGGAAACTCCACTGGTACCCTAACAGAAGGGAAACATGTTTCATAAGCTCGGATGAGAATGGCTGGCCGTTATCTGAATACACGACCCTAGGGAGTCCATAGCGGGGAAAGAATTCACGAACCAACTGCCTGGCAGTGGTCGCGGCTGTGTAATCTGGAACTGGATAGGCTTCTGTCCACCTGGACAAGGCGCATACAACTACGAGAACATACTTGAAACCTCGACATCGCTCCATCTGAATATAATCCATCTGGAGGACTTCAAAAGGGTGGTCAGGAGGTTGGAATCCACCTTGTTCCACCGGGACACTTTTACCTGGGTTGAACTGACAACATATCATACAGGTACGGACTTTCTGCTTGGCTGCAGCTCGTAAATGTTTGTTGAACCAAAGGTTCTGAATACTGTCTAACATAGCTTTTTCTCCTAGATGTGCTGGACTATGTGCGGTATTAATAATGACTTGAACCATAGAGTCGGGGAGAAACCATGTGGCCTTTCCCTTCGTCAACCATCCTTGATCTGTCTGGACCCCTCCTTGTTCGGACCATTTCTTGATTTCTTCAGGAGTAGCATGTAACTGTATGTCTATGACATCTTGTGTAGGGTCCTTAACTGTCATACAAGTAGTCTGATCTGGAGTAAGTGTCGGTGTCGTGTTAACTGGAATGTCTGGAATCTGAGCTGTAAGCTTGGCTGTGCGATCTGCTAAATCGTTACCTTGGGAAATGATGTCAGTAACTTTCGTATGTGCCTTGCACTTCATGATAGCGATAGCTGTCGGTAAATGTATTGCATCTAACAGAGCTTGAATGAGGAGACCATGCTGTATCTTGGTTCCATGAGAAGTCATGAAACCTCTCTCCTGCCAGAGCACTCCAAAGTCGTGTACGACTCCGAATGCATAACGTGAATCTGTATATATGTTTACTTTCAGGTCCTTGGCACGTATGCAGGCTTGGGTCAGAGCTACCAGCTCTGCTGCTTGAGCAGACAAGGTGTCAATACGATGTGTTTCTATAACTTCGGTTTCAGTAGTCACTGCATACGCAGCTACTAGTTCTCCTGTATTTGTTCTCATACATGAACCATCCACATAAAGTGTCAGGTCAGGATCAGGTAATGCAATATCTGTCAAGTCTTGTCTTGGCTTTGTCATAGTGTTAACAACTTCCACACAGTCATGTGTGGCAGGATTTGAAGTAACTGACGGTAACAGTGTAGCAGGATTTAGAATATTGCAGCGTCTGATTTCTATGTGTGGCTGGAACAGTGTAAGTTCATAACCTGTTAAACGTGCAATTGTCAAGTGCTGAGTCTGTGTTCGGTTTAAAAGAACTTCCACCGAGTGTGGAACTTGTACTGTCAGGGAATGTCCTAACACTATGGAATCACTTTGTCTGATAGCTAGAGCTGTGGCTGCAACTGACTTGAGGCACGCAGGCAGAGCCTGGGCTACTGGATCTAATGTGCTCGAAAAATAAGCACAGGGCTTGTACTGTCCTGCTTGATCTTGTGTGAGAACAGATAATGCAGTACCATCACGTTCTGTGACAAAAAGTGTAAAAGGCTTACTGTAGTTCGGTGTCGCTAGAACAGGTGCTTGGCATAAGGCTTTCTTTAATTCATTGAAAACAAGTGTATGTTCCTGGGTCCAAGGGAGGACAGTCGATACGGCTGCCTCCTGTGTCGTTAACTGTATCAGTGGCTTGGCTAGAAATGCATACTGAGGAATCCATTGTCTGCAGTAAGAAGTAAGGCCGATAAAAGCTCGTACCTCCTTCTGTGTCTTGGGCTGTGGAAGACTCGCTATTAACTGGATACGGTCAGGTGTCAACTGCCTACCCCACTTGGACAGTAAGTGTCCCAAGTAGACCACTTGCTGGACACAGAATTGTAATTTAGAAGGGGACACCTTGTGCCCCTGTTCGGCCAGAAAATACAGAACCGTAAGTGACGCACGCTCGCAGTCACGTTCAGAACGGGCTGTGATCAGTAGATCATCGACATACTGGAGCAGGGCAGTGTCAGTTGGCATGCGGGTATTGTCTAGTTGTCTCTTAAGTGCTTGACTGTAAATACTAGGACTTTCTGTAAAACCTTGAGGAGCTCGTGTGAATTTATAGCTCCTTCTATTTAAACAAAAACCGAAAAGGTACTGGCTGTCTGGAGGAATGGGGACACTGAAAAATGCATTCTTGAGATCGATAACTGTGAAAAATGTAGCTTCAGAATCAATGGCTGTCAATAGGGAAGAAATATCTGGGACTACTGGATACTGAGGAATGATACCTTTATTAAGCTCTCGAAGGTCAATCACTAATCGATATACTGGGGGTGCATTTGGATCAGTACGTTTCAAGACTGGAATGATAGGAGAATTACATACATTGGAGTCAGTTTCTACAACCTTTCAATTTCCAATCTTTATTTCGACCATTCGGTCATAAAAGATACACAATACAAATAAGATCACATGTAACTCTGTCATAAGCAGATAAAACAGTGAGTACATATGTTAAAATAATCTATACAGACATGAGAGCATTTTAAAAAGGGGAAACATTACTAGGCACTACCCAGCGTATTTTAAAATGCGATTACGCGTGTACCAAACATTAATAAAAAATTTGGAAAGTGCAAAAACTGTTGGGCCAGAAACATCGGATTTTAAAATCCTGTACATTGGTGCGTATTCCCTGCCCCCCCAATTCTTTATCAGAGGGAGGAGCCAGTATTTCCTAGCTGCCTTGTATGCTGGGCAGAAGAACACCACGTGCAGGTCATTTTCCTCTTTGTCAAGTCAGACAGGACAGTGCTTTGTGGAGGGAGCCGATGACCAAGAACTTGTAAAGGCCCGAAAGGGCAATGTGCCATGTCTCCATTGGAGGAACAACTTCCTAGCAAGTGTGGGATATATAGGGTCCAGTACCTTCTCAAGTCTATAGAGATCCTTGGTTTGCAGGAATACAGATGATAGGGACCCCTCTGGCTGGGTAGCTTGGGCCCTTGCCCTTTTATGTTCGTGATATAAATTCGCCAGGGACCTCTTGGAGATGTTTGGTGCAACATTCGCCGGCTTAGACCACAAATCAGGGAGCCCCAATTCCACACAGATAGCTTGAATATTTTTGACCCAGGGGATGGAAAGCGCCTTGGGGTGATTCAGTAGTTCGACAAGTTCCGCCCTATAGTCGGCGAGATTATTGCTACTCCAAAGCCTACGCCAGAAGGCAATGGGTCTCAAGCTTATCTCGTCGGCAAGTGGTCGTAACCCTAGATCAAGCCTCAAGGGGAGGAGCGGAGTACTAGGGGGAAGTGCGGTTATCTGTCTTATGAACTTATTTTCTGTTAGAGACAGGTTCCGGCATGGCATATGGCCCCACAGTTCAGCCCCGTACATGATCGCCCCCCTGGCCTGGGCCCTATATATCTGGATTAGAGCCCCCAATGGGCGGTAGGACGAGCCGGTCATCATCCGGGAGATGCCCCCAGTAGTTTGTATTAATTTAAGATTTGCCCTACTCTGGTGGGGTCCCCAGGTCAAGGTTTCGTTGAGGGTCACACCAAGATATTCAAAGGTGGCTACTCTTTCCAACCAGACGGCACCCAGATGTGGATTCGGGCGCTGCTTCTGGCTTGGGTTCAGAACCATAAATTTGGTTTTATTAGCATTGATTTCCAGCCCTCTGTCACAGCAGAAAGCCACAAAGGAAT
This sequence comes from Lissotriton helveticus, assembly GCF_964261635.1. NCBI lineage: Eukaryota > Metazoa > Chordata > Amphibia > Caudata > Salamandridae > Lissotriton > Lissotriton helveticus. The sequence goes on from NC_136061.1 coordinate 1,503,414,362, forward strand.
CAAGTATCCTTTGTATGCCCATGGGGGTTTTCGATAGCAGCAGTGTGTCATCCGCAAACATAATTGCGGGCACCCTGCTGCCATTTAGTTTTGGGGCGTCAGTATGGTCGGTGGCATTGAGATGGGCGATTACCCCGTTGACGAAGAGGCAAAACAGGGTCGGCGCCAGCACACAACCCTGTCTTACCCCTCTGCCCACGGGGAATCTGTCGGTCAGTTCCCCCGACCTCCCACACCTCACACGGGCGTAGTTATTGTAGTGGAGCCTCTGCAAGATCAGTAGGATGTCTGGGGGTACACCCATCTCCGCCAGGACGCTCCAAAGTTTCCCCCTGGGAACCAAGTCGAAGGCGGCCCGTAAGTCCACAAAGATTGTGTACAAACTGCCGCCCTCGAACTTTGCTGTCCTCCAGTAGATCAGATTCAATCTAAAAACCTGGTCCACTGTGGACACCCCCCTCCTAAATCCCGCCTGGTAGGGACTAAGTGCGCCCACCTCCTCCATCCAATCCTGAAGCCTGTTCAACAAAACCCTGCCGAACAGCTTCTGTGCTACATCTATCAGACTAATCGGTCTGTAGTTGACTGGGAGGAGGGGCGAGCCCTTTTTAAAGATGGGGACCACCTCAGCCCCCAGCCACGTACAAGGGATTTCCATCCCGCCTAGAATACTGTTGAAAAGGGCGGCAAGGTAAGGCGCCCAAACATCGGGCTCCTGTTTAAACAGGTCCCCCGGTAGCCCATCTAGTCCCGGCGCCTTCCCCGAAGCCAGACCTGAGATGGCAGCAGTAACCTCACCTAATGTTATTGAGTCCCCTTGGCAGCCCGGCCAGTCCACCTCTACAACCACTCCTTGAGCAATAAGTTCATCAATAATTTTGGATAAGGCTGCTACAGCCTCAGGTGTCAATCTGTACTGTCTGATTTGTGGTAAAACTACACCTTACTTGAGAGTCACTCGATGGGGTGTGATATGCATACAACCTACATCAGTTTGACCTTGCGCCCATAAATGCTGTGGTACATTCAATAATCTTGGATCAAAATCACGTAATACATAGTGACCTTTAAAATCTCTCAAAAACAAACGGACCCCTTCTGGGGAACAGCAAATAACTGCTCCTAATTCTTTTAATGTCTTAATGCCTAACAAATTTTCTGGACATGATTTCGTGAGTAACAAATCAGTGGTTCGGGACAAGGGACCAACTTCTAGAGTAATTGGTTTCGAAATTTCATTAACAATTGGCTTTCCTGAAAATCCAAGGGAAACATTTTTAGAGCCTGAGAGCGGAGCCCCTGGAACCTCGTCATGACTGATAGTAGTCCTACTTGCCCCTGTATCAATCAAAAACTTTCTGTCTTTCCCTAATACTTGACTGTGTACATAGGGACCCTCTTGATCTACAGGTATCTCGATGAGAGGCAAGCCTACCTCCCTCTCTAGGCTGTTTCATGAATACGGCTGATAATCTGGATACTCTGTCTGAGCATACTGGTACATTTGCTGTGTAACATGCTGTGTTGCAGCGATAGGCTGCGGTGCTGGAACTGTCAGTTGTGCATTCTGTGGTGGCTGAGAAGTCTGTGAAACTTGTTCTTGTCTAGGCGGACGTGGTCTTTCTTTAGTCTTACCAGTAGCTATGTTGTGTTTCAGAACTGCACACTCGTTTATAAAATGACATGGCTGTTTACAGTAATTGCAGGTCCCTTTAACGGGAGCTGTAGGATGACTGGCTTGATTCGGACCCCTCTTCTGACTGTCTTGTGGAACAGATTGTGCAACTAATACTTTCATTTTCGTGTCTTTCATACGTCTTCTTTCGTGTTCTTGCTCTTCCCTGATTCTGTTCTGGTGATACTGGAGCATTTGTAACATTTGTGACGGAGTATTAGCTTGCCAACTACTTTCGACTTTCAATACTCGATTTTTAACTTGTGGACTTGAATTCTCGACTAGTTTGGTAACAAAAAGATGAGGGTACGATTCACTACTTGTTTTCAGACCACTGTTAATAATAAAACATTTTTCGAATCTAGAATAAAAATCACTAGTATCTTCATCTTGTTTCTGTTTACAGGCTGAGATTGCATCCCAGTCTTCCTTTTTCGTGGCTAGTAATCTTGGCAAAACCTGTATCAATAACTCGGGCAATTCTTTAACTTTACCCCCAAGACCGGTACCTGGTACTCGTGAATTTTCTTCAGCTTCTAGGGCTGTCCAATCTATCTTTTTCTCTCCCACCTCCCATTCTTTTTCCTTGAGTTTTTCATATACCTCTGCGGGCAACAGGACCTTTAACATTTTAATGATATCAGGATAAGTGTATTCTCCCATACGGAGCATGTCTTTTAATTCACGGTGGAACCCTGCTGGATCTTTGTCGTGACAGGGAATTAACTTTTTCATCTCTAAGAGTTCCATCTTTGTGATAGGGGTGTAAACAAATACTCGTTCTAGTTCACCACCCGCTGTCCTAACTGGGTGTACTTCTCGTAACGGATGCTGTCTATCTATGCAAAATGATTTACTTTCTGGAGGTGAGACATGAACAAAATGCGGATTTAAAAACGTTCGATATTTGTGGCGCTGTTCTAGAATGATACTAATTAAATCGGTACCTAGACCTCTCCATTTATACTGGAGTAACTCGTTCAATACATCATGTAACGGACCTGGATCAGAATGCTGTCCCTCATACAGTGTAATGAGGTGCTGGATCATATACATACCCACCAGTCGCTGCTCGGCTGGGGGCAGTTTCAGAAACATTTGTGCCACTATTTCGTCTGGAAAAGTGGTAGAATCAGTAGTCCATCGGACTGCTGATCGGGCTAGTTCTTGTTCATGCATGGTACTAAGCTCACTATAACCGATTCGCGATTTCAGAATATGATCGGTAGCTTGGAATACTTGCTCAAGAGAACCTTGTTCTGGTGCTGGAGGAGGGAAAACTTTCTTGTGATCTAGGCGTGAATGTCGGTCGGGAAGTCTAGTTCTACCTACATACGCTATTCTGGAGGGATTCTCGTCGTCTACCTCTTCAGTAGAAGAGTTGTCTTCTTTCTCGGTTACTTGTGCTGGTTCTCGTTTCTCGTGTATCTTTATTATTTCCTTACGGATTTTCTTGTACATACTCTCTATACAGTTCTGTGTCTTGTGTCTTCCCTCGGCTATATGGTCACTCCACCTGGTCAGGACTTTCATTTCTTCCGGATCTTTATCCGGATAATCTTGTTCCCTTATTAAACAATTAATTAGAAACTTTAAAAGCATGAGTTGAATCTCGACTGTCCTTTGAACCATGGCATCGCCAATACTTCCTGGATCTACTCCTGTACGGATGAAACAATATATTCTGTCTAGATAACCTTTCATATTCGGTAGGGTGTCCAAATATTCGGTCACCCGTCTTACACGTAATGAATACAGGACCATATCATCATCGCCTGGGACCGGATCATAACGGCATTCGGTAAGTGCTCGCTTGATATCTGCGACTGACTGAAGTTTGGGCGAACGCTGTAACGCTCGTGCATGTAGCTCGAGTAATGTGATACGTCTGGGTTGAGGCGGGGTTCCAGGAGGACTTCCCCCCGTGGCCCCTAGACTAGAATCGTCAACGGGTACTTTACGTGCTGGGAGAGTGACTGATGTAGCGGGTACATGTACTGTAGGCTGGACCGGGGGTACCGTAACAGGTGCTGTAACGGGTGCCCCGTTGGCTGGAGGAACAGGAATTACATTATTTACGGGAGCTGGCGGAACAGGATTTGCATATGCTGGGACTGTGTCGTCCAAATAGGACGAGAGAAAAATATCAGCTGCGGTCGGTTTGTGACGTAACTTAATCGGAACTAATGGCGGTGGAAAATTACATGGTGCTTCCGGGGTTGCTTTCGGCAAGCCCTCGGCAAGAAGAGGATACATACCCTTAATAAGGGCATTTCTCTGTCTGACTGTTCGGCTTTAACTCGTTCTCCTACTTCGATTAATTCCCTTTCTTGGGCTCTTTCCGAGGATTCTCTACTTAATTCTGTTTTTCTGATTTCTTTTTCCGTTCTTCTATGAGATTCTTTGCGCCATAACTCGATGGCATCTTTCTGTGACTGTCTGGATTTCTTTTTCCATAATGCTTCTTCTACTCGCATGATGCACTCGGCATCCCACGTACCTGATGTGGGCCATCTATATTTCTCTTCTAATTCCTTGGTGTACTCCACCCATAAGTCTAGATATAATATGGCACTTAAGCCATGCTTATGATACATAAAATGACCTGGACTGTCCCTAGGCGGGACAGGAACTGCTTCCTCTAATAACCCTTTTCTGGTTTTTAACTGACGTAACTTCGAGAATAGAGGCATTGTCTAGGCTGGAATCTGGACACAATACAATACACGATAAACACAATAATGACTGGAAAAACAAATCATTCATACCACGACATTGAAAACACATGGAATAACATTTAAAATAACAGTTCGGACAGAATATTACCTGATATACTGAGAACAGAACACATGAATTTCTCGAGAACGGAACTTACTAGAATGACTAGATGCACTGCTAAAACAGCACGAAACTTACCGGTCCCATAAAGAGACACGTCAGGACCCGCATCCACCTAGGTGGACACTTCGTGTTGGATCTGTGTACCCAAACCCACGGACCAGAGACAAATTAATTGACCCTGTCTAGATACTACCCCAGCAACGGTACTCACCGGGCAGCAAGAACGGAAGGCCTCGGACTGGACTGGACTGCTACGACGACGGACTACGAACTTCGGACTTCAGTTACAGGTGGGCCTCCGGATACCTCGGACCTTGGACTCTCGGCTTGGGCTCTGGTCGGGACTCGCCGCGTTCCTCACCGCCTCGTCTGGATGCTGGACCGCAACCTCCGTCTCCTCCGTGGGCCTGAGGGATACTTGAAGCAGAAATATCTGCACGTGCACGGTATGGTTCCGTCACGGCTGCAGAGGATCGGGGGGCCTGCGTGGCTTCGCCGGCGCGTGGGGAAAGGGCAAGTCCCTATTCGGGCGCCATTATGTGGTAAATAAATAATTAATTACCGGTACTATTTTTCATATAATCAATAAAACAGGTAGCTCAATAAATAAGAGTTCAGGATTCGAGGTATCTTGAGTCGACAGGCTTTAATCAGGCATAAGGACAGGAACAGGACAGCCTGCAATAGTACGGGATGGCAGCTGCCAGGGAATGGAAATCGGGGCTTGGACAACTTTCAGTAACAGTTCACAGTATATATATCAAAACAATTGCATTACATTCAATACAGTAGGCGTAGCAGTAGGCGTTTCTTGTAGCAGTCGCGAAAGATAAGGGTAAAATGATGTAACAAGAAGGCGTGTACAGGGCGTATACATAGACATGTGATGTAAACGTAACAGAAGTGTCATAAATGGGGCGGAAACATGGAGGGGGCTACCTGAGCAGCTGGGACCTTTAACCTAGTGGTGCGCGCAAACGGGCAATGACGTGTTACCAGGGAGAACTGGGGGCTATGGCTTCTGCGCTAGAAGAGGAGACTAAAGTCTGGACTGTCAGAGCGACATGTACCTAAGACATATCTGGTATCTGGTGTTTGGAGTACATATTGATAGAATCCAAAAGTTATCAGGGCAAAGGCTACTAGACACTAAGACTGGTGCATGCATAATTCTACATGTATTGCATGTACGAGGAATATTCTATGAATATTAATACAGTATTTCTTTTACATGGAGACATAAAGGCTAGACCATGACGGAAACTATTGATGCGATTCAGTAGCTTAGGAATGCAGAGAAGGAGGGCCGGACTGATAACTAGAATCATAACATACTCTTGGCAGACTGGGAGGCAGAGCCAGGCCGAGCCGGGCACTGTGAGGCATGAAAGTAAGCTAGGGGTCAGGGATGCAGGTGGGGGCTGTATCGCTCCTCGGAGAGGGTTCAGGAGACAGGAGCTGAATCTGGTGTCCGGGCCCTTTTGAGGCCTAGAAACGGGGACAATTCAATGAGTTAACGTGCACACTGTAAAATGTAGCAACGTAGGTTTACATAGGCCTAATATTCGTTGCTTTCACAAGGACTGGAAACTGGCATACTAGAAATGGACACAACTGTAATTGCGTCTTTAATCGATCAGAGGGGAATACATGCATATCGATCATGCACATATAGTATAAGATGGGGAACACGTAGGCACATACAACATGGCAAAATTTACTTTTCCACAGACAGAATGCTGGACAATGCAGACATTCATCCCCAGTCACAAGAATCTGGGATCTGGGCTGATCCTGTTCCTTGTGGGAACAGTCCAGCCCAATCTGCCAAGCCCTGTCCTCCCTGGACCAGAAACAAACAACCTGGTACCGGTTTCAGGCAATCACCCTTCATCAGCCAGGCTAGCTTTAATCCAGTGTGTAGTGAGCATGGGACCCACGTCTGGGCATACCCTTCCCACTTAGGGCGACATATGCAAAAGAAACAATTGATGGACGGAATGCTGGACAAGCAGACATTCACCCTCGGTCACAAGGATCTGGGTTTAATCATCCATCATTCTTTTGCTCACCACACCACCCGAGTTTGGACCCAGCCATATGCAAATCAGTCTTGAACCTGTTCCTTGTGGGAACAGTCCAGCCTGAACTGCCAAGCCAGGTCCTCCCTGGACCGAAAACAAGCATCCTGGGACCGGTTTCAGGGTATCACCCATCATCAGCCAGGCTAGCTTGAATCCAGTGGTGTAGTGAGCACTGGACCCACGTCTGGGCATACCCTTCCCACTTAGGGCCACTGGAGTCAAGCTATCCTGGCTGAAAACGGTCGTAGGATGCTTGTTTACAGTCCTGGGAGGATCTGGCCTGGCAGTTCAGGCTGAACTGTTCCCATTGGGCGCAGGGTCCAGACTGATTTGCATATGGCTGGGTCCAAACTGGAATGGCATGGTGAGCAAAAAAACGATGGATTTGGGCCCAGATCTCTGTACTGTGGTGAATGTATGACATTGTTCTGCATTCTGTCCATCAATTGTTCTTTTTGCAATTTCTAGAGAAAGCAGAAAAAAATGTTAACTTCTAACTTGGAGACACTTGGTAGGGCCATCCTATGACTCACCTAAGCTCTACCTGCCTTGGTGGCAGGACTGGATAGAAACTCTACCTGCTCGTCTCACCCACTGAGAGATTTCCAGCATCCAAGTGCCTCCATTATCTGCAATGTACAAAAAGCAATAACTTTACAGCTGTTAACAGGTCACCTGTAAAACCAATAATTATGGGCTGGCACATGTTACCAGGCATATAAGGGCTTGAACTTTAAACAACTCAACGACTATTGTTTTATCAAAGTGTATTTTAAAATAGGGTCTCAAAATATTGTACTTTTTTGACATATTGTTTAACATTTGGAATGGTTTTTAGTAATCACGCAATAAAGGTTATCTTACTGCACCAACGGCATCTCTGCAGCCCGGAAGCGGAAACTGCTGTGAGTTTTGGGGCTAGGGGGCAGGCCGGTCACGTTAGCGGCAGCACATATGGGATCGCCTGCCCCCACCCCTGAATACAGAGCCCATGTATTCCTATTCTCATACAGTTGACATATAGATTATATTACAAAAAATGCCAAAGTAAAACAAAAATCATATTTTGTACTTGCTATCTTCTAGTTTAGTATCATTTGTTACATTATATATTCTGATGATGATGATATAAAGCCCAATCAACTGTACTGTATGCAGATGTGTTTCAACTTTGTACAAGTTGTGGAATGTGAGTTAAAGCCATGATTTCAAAGGTTTCTATGTTAGAACATTGATCAGGTAAATAATAAAGTAACTGAAAACATTATTGTAAAACTTCTCTAGATATCATGTACTAAATCTCTATAATGAAAGATGTATGGGTGGAGCAAGCAAAAAGGATTAGAAATGTTACTATTTTGATAACGTAAATAGGTCATTTTATGTTATGTATACCTTATTGTAGGTTGAAAAACAAAGAAATAACTTTGTTTGTTAGAGGCCATGGTGCTTTCAAATTTCGGTACCATTGGGATCTGGTTTACATAAAAGTGAATTATATTATTGTGACAGTGAGATCTTTTAGTTTTTAAGGTGGGCTAAAATGACATTTATGACATTCAATAGTTATTTGGACTATGAGGGTTTGTGAGTTTCACGGATATGATAGCCGTGCTCAAAAACGCACGATGGTCCATTGCGAACTGCAATTTTCCCTTCAATGTCAAGACCACTTATTTATAGTCGGCCATCGGGTGTCCTTTTACTCTATGATTTCAATGATAATTCTAAGTTTAACAATGGCAGCCAGTTTATTTTTAAAAACAGTTTTTTAAACCCAGTTCATGAACCAAGTCAACTGTCAGGAAAATGTGTTTAAAATCTTAAATGCTGGTAGAGTGCAGTAATGGCCTTTGGCATGGAAACAACTTTTGTTGCCGGGGAGGATGTGAGGTGTGAAACTCTGCAAGCTTTAGACATTGTGCATCTTGCAGAAGTTAAAAAAAAAAAATTGGTGAGTCGGCCAGAGGTGCAAATTCCTACACCCCTAAATATTAGTGCTGAATTTTTATTCTATGAACTGTTTCAAAAGTCTTCAGTGTAAACTGCTCAATTAAATATGTTGTGTTTGCTCTGCAAAAGATATGCATTATCAGCACACATATATATATACAATGCCCACACATATTAGATGTACCGACTTTGTAGTTAGTTCGTTCAAAATGTGTATTTATAAAAGTAAGAAAGTTATTATTTATTTAAAGAGCACTGTGATGCAGCATAGTTGTAACACAATGAAATATTTTTTTAAAAAAAAGGTAATTTCAGAATCCATTTGAATACAAACTCGGAATTTCGAGATACCCAGCATACTGTTGAAAGCGTGTGAATATTAACAGCTGGGTACCGGAATTGGTCTAGCTCTGTTTGGGCATAACTTGGTGTCCCATCCTACCTGGCAGTATACACAGCAAGCACATATTTAACTAAGCATAGTATGAGGGTAGTATATAAATAAAAGTTCTCATTTCATGTATTTTAAATTAGACTTATTAATGTGTAGATACTTTAATATATGATAAGACATAACATACTGATGCAGACCGGTGAAGATTCCAGCTTTGATTGAAACATGTTTGTAGTCTGACTTAAAAACAGTTTCTAAGTGGATCAAAACAGCAATTGCAGTGTGACCTTTTTACACTGTGCATATAAAAAAATAAAACATTTTACATGGTGTCCCTTGGGGCTTTCATCAGATTTTGCCAACTCACAGACAATGATGTTTTTGTATGTACATGGCAACATTAGATATTTCTTATTTTGTCTCATCAGCGTTGACTTCTTTTGACACTTTCAACTACACAGGGCCTTTCATTAGGCCTCACCACACAAAGCTGCTTTTCTCTTCAGTCTTTACGAGAGTAAGAGAGACCCACGCTCATTTTTTAGAGAACAATATCTGAATGTTAGAGCTGAACGTCAAAATGCTGGGCCACAAATAAACAGAACTCCAAAATTCTTATGATGCACAATGGGTTGCTAGAGCTGAATAACAGCTACAATAAAACTGTGGACTAAGCAGGTTATAAAGGTGTTACAAAAGATCGAAAATTGGAAGTCTGCATGGTCTTTTTAGGTTCATATACCAAGGGTCCATCAGAGACGATGTATAGGAGGAGGCGACCTGATGAATTATGCCATGATTTATTTATTTATTTGAATGTTTTATATAACGCAAACAAGACCCTCACGGATATCAGAGAGCTTTACACTTGTTAACCGCTTCCGCGCTACCGCGTTTTCCCGCTGTGCGCTGGAATTTCAAAAATGCGCGGTTTGTGACAAAGCCAGCTCGTCATCCGCGTAGCGCAGGGAACGCCCATGACGAGCTGGCTTTGTCATTAGGGCGGAAGGGGTTAAAGAAGAAAGACATATACAATCAATATAAATATAGTCGAGAAAGGAACATTATATGAAGGAATCTCTGAGAGGGCGGGATCGCCTCCATGAGAGGACAGAAAGTCAAACAGTAAAATAACCAGCGAGCGGTATCGTGACAGGTCCAGGTAGGCTGAGCGAGAAGAGTTCCAAGGACCTAGGGCAAAAATGTGTTCCTGAGTTATAATTTAACCTCTTTCTTAATTGATGCTGTGGAGGGATTCAGTCTGGTTTCGGGGGAGGTGGGGGGAGTTCCAAATTCTGGAGGCGATGCCAGGGAAGGCTCTATTGTAGGTTTTCTAATTTGAAAATCTCTGAGGTTTCAGCAGTAAATTGCAGGAACTTATGTGTCTTAAATTCCAAGCTGAACTCATCAAACAAAGGAAGATTCTAGAATGCCCATTGTTTATGCCTGCTGGTGATTCAGAACTGGGTAAAGACCAGAACTGGGTAAAGATACACACTTTTTAGGTCTCGCCTGTCGATGCGCATGCGCATCGAGCAAGCGAGACTATGGGGGCTTATCCACTCTTTGTCCAACTTGCAAGGAATCGTGGCGATTCCTTGCAGTGCCCGTGACTTTTAAGCTCAATGCGCATGCGCATTGAGCTTAAAAGCGCGTGCACATGCCCCCAGCCGCCTGCCTTGCCTACTCTCCCGCCCCCTCACTTCTTGATTGCACGGCCGCTAGGCCGTGCCTCCCCTACTCTCCTCCTCCTACTCTCCTCCCCTCGCCGTCTGTTCCCGCACTCCTCCCACAGCCCCGCTCCGCCCCCTCCCCTGCCTGGTCGCGTCGCATTGGTGTAAACATCCAGCCCTTCCATGAGCCCTCACAGAGTCCAGGACTGCCCGCACATGCCTTTGAAATGTCTCTCAAGGACAGACAACTGCCTACTGGGGTGAGCTAACCCTTTCAATGCCTCTTTGATAAACACCTTTACCTCATCCTGCAGGGGCTCCTCGAGACCCCCTGACATTTCCGCCACTCTTTTAAAGGCAGCTACACAGACTGTTTGGCTTCTGTGTCTGCCTGCTCACTTCCTCTCCTCTTTCCCACATTGCTTTCAACCCCAAATTAAACACAGCAAATTAAGCTTTCAACATCGCCATGCAGACCCAGCCCACAAACATGGTTTATTCTGATCTTTTTTTAATCACACACGTAAGCCCCCGCTCCGCCCCCTCCCCTGCCCGCCGTGTCGCATTTCTCCTCCCCCCTCCCCTTATCTGCCTTCCCTCCGTCTGTTCCCTCTCCCCGCTCCGCCCCCTCCCCTGCCCGCTGTGTCGCATTTCTCCTCCCCCCTCCCCTTATCTGCCTTCGCTCCGTCTGTTCCCTCTCCCCGCTCCGCCCCCTCCCCTGCCCACTCTCCCTTTCTATTCTCCTTTACCACTCCACTCTGGACTCCTTCATTTTGTGCTGTTTGACATATTTCTTCTCTCATCCAACTCTTCTGCGGGCTCCCCTACTTCTCACTGTAGTTTGCAACAAATCCATCCTCCTTAAACCGTGTACACCATTTGCCTTTCACCCCTCCATTCCCTCTCCTGTCGCTCCCTTTAAATTCCCCCCTCCTTCCTTTTACTACCACTTTCCCTCTTTGTCACAAAAAAACCCTTTTATTCACTCGCTTTTCGTCTCTTTCTACCCTCCTCTCCTCCTATTCTTTTCCCTTACCCTGTCTTTTCTCCCCCTTTTGTCTTTCGAATCCCACTCTCTCTCCCTCCCCTCCCCCCCTCTCATTCCCCAACCCATTTCAGAGCTCAGTTCCGGAAGTGCCTCTTGGCAGCCGTGAGCTGCTGGGTAATTGCGCGTTTTGTAGCATTCCCAAAATGCATCTTTGACAGCTTGTCCAATGCTTCAATCTCTCCCCCAAACCTAGTGGGGCAAGTGCTTCGCTGCGCGCCGCAGCGGCGCTCCAGCGCGCCGGTAATGTTTCCAACCCACTGATATATCATAAGCGCCATGTGCTGTTTTGTGGCTGAATTTTTTTTTAAAAAGGGGAGCGGATATTAAACATCATACGGTATGTTAATGTCAAGTACGCCTGGATAAACATTGAAGACTTTGCTCTGACTCCAGCGTGTGGGCTACGAGATAATTAACCTTTTCCAACCATCCCTGTATTTTTTCTGGATGTCCACTTCTACAATGTTAACGGCGGTGCACTGTTCCGTTTGTTGATTCGACTCTGCTGAGATAACACAGCCCCCTCCCCTGCCCGCCGTGTCGCATTTCTCCTCCCCCTTCCCCTTCTCTCTCTTCTCTGACATGCAGTGTGCGGCCCTAACTGAAGTAGTGTAAACCCCGGCGCACAATAGCCAACACCCTCACTCACCCTCAACCCCTCACCCTCACTCACCCTCAACCCCTCACCCTCACTCACCCTCAACCCCTCACCCTCACCCTCACTCACCCTCACCCTCACTCACCCTCAACCCCTCACCCTCACCCTCACTCACCCTCACCCTCACTCACCCTCAACCCCTCACCCTCAATCCCTCACCCTCACTCACCCTCACCCTCACTCACCCTCAACCCTTCACCCTCACTCACCCACCCTCACTCACCCTCACCCACCCTCACTCACCCTCACCCACCCTCACCCACCCTCACTCACCCTCACTCACCCTCACTCACCCTCACCCTCACTCACCCTCAACCCCTCACCCTCAACCCCTCACCCTCACTCACCCTCAACCCCTCACCCTCACTCACCCTCAACCCCTCACTCACCCTCACTCACCTTCAACCCCTCAGCCTCACCCTCACTCTCACTCACCCTCACTCACCCTCAACCCCTCAGCCTCACTCTCACTCACCCTCACTCACCCTCAACCCCTCACCCTCACTCACCCTCAACCCCTCACCCTCCCTCACCCTCACCCACCCTCAACCCCTCACCCTCACCCTCACTCACCCTCACCCTCACTCACCCTCAACACCTCACCCTCAACCCCTCACCCTCAACCCCTCACCCTCACTCACCCTCAACACCTCACCCTCACTCACCCTCAACCCCTCACCCTCACCCTCACTCACCCTCAACCCCTCACCCCCTCACCCTCACTCACCCTCAACCCCTCACCCCCTCACCCTCACTCACTCACCCTCACCCACTCACCCTCACTCACTCACCCTCACTCACCCTCACTCACCCTCACTCACCCTCAACCCCTCAACCCCTCACTCACCCTCAACCCCTCACTCACCCTCACCCTCACTCACCCTCACCCTCACTCACCCTCACTCAGCGCAACCACAGCATCTTCACTAAATATATTTAATAAACTTTAAGCTATTGGCAATATAAAATAAAATCCATTTTATTTACGTATTAATTATTAATTGTTTTTTAAAGCCATTGATTTTTTTTATATCAATACATATAAGTCACATATAAGTCCCGTTAATACAAAACATGTTGCTTTACAAATGCTAGAGGTGTCACATTTACAAAAATTATAACTATTGGCTTTGTAAAGAAGAAAGCTATTAATTTAGCTATTTAGAAAAAACAACACATAAATAAAAAACAAAAAAATAAATAACACCTATAGCTCAAACTTTCCTACTGCGAGACCTATTGCATTTCCAATGCTTGTTAATCTTTTGTGGATGCCCCCTTTCCACTTACCTAACACCCTGACACAACGGTTGTTGGAGTAGTCTGCACTTTCTGAATTCTGCCCTGTATTATCAGTCTTTATTTACAGTTGCTTATAAGTGGCTGTGCTGCAATATGTTGGAACCGTGCAAAACGCAATAAACTAGGACATTTGCGTTTTCGAGACCTAAACTCGACAGCCTTCTTAGTACACGTGACTTTACTGACACTCTTGTAATAAGCCATGGTATTTGACAGCTTTTATAATACGTTGTGGCCTAACGCTCTTACTTCATATTAAAGTTTATAGACAGAACCTTAGATACAAACTCTGATTGTCGTCTTATTTGAAATACAAATCTATTACCCCTTGATAAGCCGAAGTGGGGCCAGCCGAATGCTGGTAGTGTGTTGATGTCTTATTTTGACTGTTTTCGACAATCAGTATCCAAAGACAGTGGTTTCATCCAATAGATCTTCCACAAGCTTCCAAAAGTATACATTTATCTTATACCGTGATAAAATTTAAATTGTGACACAACTGTGTTCCATTGCATACTATTAAACTAAAAAGAAACCGATTAAATAGACAATGGTTAGCCTGAAAATCTTGAATGAATTTGGTTCTTTAAACTGGCGGGCAGATTTACAAGCCCCATGCGCCTCTTTTACGCCACCGTTGCGTCACTTTTGTGACGCAGCGGCGGCGCAAAAGAGGCGCCATGGTGCAGGGTATTTACAACGTGACGCATCTGGGAGATGCGCCACGTTGTGAACCCCTGCGCCAGAAGTAGGCATTCTGACGCAGGGGGAGGGCGTTCCGGCACAGGAACGCCTCCTAAAGGTGGCTGAATGAAATCTACAAGGTTTTACTCGCTTTTCAGCCCATGCTGCGTCAAAACCCTGCGCCTGCTTGAAGCAGGTGTAAGGATTGAAGCAGCATTATACACATAGGGCACCCCGAAGCCTTGCTGGAGCTGCGTCGCGCTTGTGACGCAACTCCAGCAATGCGCCGCCTTTACGACACAGATGCGTCACGCATCTATCCGTTTTTGCCCCATGGTGCGCCACATCGTAAATGCGGCGCATCCATGGTGGCGGAGTCCTGACGCACAATTACTGGCGCATCCCTGCTGATATGCAGGGATGCGCCAGTCATTGTAAATCTGCCCCTAAGTTTTAGAATCACCCTGCACTGGTGTGAAAATGTGTTCATTGTAGTTTGCTGCAGAAATGGGGGATTTCTTCTCCAGAAATGGCTTTTAAAAGTCACAATATCCCGTCTTGTTAACTCTTCTGCCCCCGAAAGGAAGGCTTTGCTCCTACCTTATTATTTGGCAAACAAGCCGTGGTACACGAGCACTGATCTCATGCCACATATAAGTTGGCACACTGCCATTGTGCCATTTGAGTGCTCCTCTTGGGAGGGGCGCCCCCGGTGCCGGATTAAATCCTGTGGAGGCCCCTAGGCAGTCGAAATGTTGCCCACCCCCCTCGCAAATTATCTCCTAATAAGTTTGTATTTTTTATCTACTATTTATAGAGTCTTAAATGTCAAATTTTCGTTTCTCTGAGTTGGTTCATTATTTTCGATCTTTTGAAAACAATTTAAGAAAGCTTGATGGTAATTTCCTTTCAAGATCAAATGAATATTATTTTGATCCGCTGCCACAGGACCTATAAAAGGAATGGGGCCCATAGGCCGTCCCTAATTTGCCTACTTGGTAATCCGGAACTGGCACCCCGGGTTTCCCACAAACTCCCAAGAGTCCTCCCCCAAGTGGGTTCAGTCACTCACTGCACCTACATGCAGGTGGACTCCTGCCTTTATCCTGAATCTGTGGTGAGGCCCCCTTCACTGACGGGTGACCCGGAAGTTTTAAATCCTTTCTTTCTCTGTCTTTCACTAACATGCTGTGCTTATTGAAGGGGTGAGCTTGTGTCTGCATTGGGAAAAGAGCCTTGTTTGTCATCAGGTGCAGAATTCCAGCATTTGCCTGGTTCTCCCAACGGTGTGATGACATATATAGCTCTAGGTGTGCATTCATGAGCAGCTTCTCTAACCAATATTCGTCATTGGCCAGATAACACCATTTAGGATAATCTTGATTTAAAACTGGCTCATGCTAAGGGTTACGGGTGATGTGATAGGCAGGGGCGCTCCACTATTGGGGCGGAGGAGCGTCGCCCCACTGCTTTCTCGCAGTGCGAGAAGCAGAAACATAAAATGGTAAAGCTACCATTTTATGTTTCTGCTTCTCGCACTGTGAGAAAGCTGAGGGGTTTGTTGGAGGGTGGGGGGCGGGTCTGTTTGTGGACAAGGGAGGAGTGGCTTGCCCAATGCTGCGGGCCCTGACTGTTTGGTCAGCCATCTGGGGCCGACCAAACTAGTCATGCACAGTCTCCCTTTTCTCCATGTAGGCTGCTTGCAACCTACATGGAGAAAATGGCCTCCCCCTAGACGCCTGGCTGTCAGCGTCCCCACCAATCACACTGCTGCCATTGGAGCGTTGTGATTGGCTTATTGGAGGGGAGGGAGGCTGCCTGCTTCCTGTGGAGCAAGTGAGAAGGAAAACGCAGGACCCGGCCACGAGTTGAGACGGTGCAGGACCCAAGAAGTTATGTTTATTAGTTTTTTAAATTAACCCTCCCCACCCGCGAGTCATGCCGACCGCCACTGGCGATAGGGCTCCCTAGTCTGACAACAACAAAGAGACGCTTCGGTAATCACTAAAACCACTCTGGTGGCTTGCCTCTCCACATCACCACACGGGTAAGGGATCCAGACAAACTGCCTCTCCAGGTAGGTCCATGCTGTGCCTCTACTAAAGTAGCAGTGTGGGAGACATGTATGCTTTCTGGTATGCAACGTCATTCGTTTCTCTTTTGCTTTGTAAACAAAGTTTGTCTATTTTTTTGGGAGTTTTATATAGCGCGAACTTGACCCGAAGGTATCAGAGCGCTTTACAAGAGCACCAGTTGCGTTACACAAGGACACATTCATTTTTGTTAGGCACGGGGAAATTAACCCCTTCCCTGGTGCTGCGAACGTCCAACGGCCGACACGGCCCCGCCACTCCGCAGAACCGCCGCACTGCTGCGAAATAACAGCCGCGGTTAAGCTGTTAAGTGACTTGCCCAGAATCCGCGTCATTGCTGAGACTCAAATCCTGTTCCCCAGATCTGAGATTGACCGCCCTAGCCATTAGGCCACATCCTCTCCCCAGTCTATCTCTTTCTCTCTACCAATGTCTCTTCATCCCCACCCCCTGTAAACACTCACTATTCAAAAAACTGAACAACTCGTTACTGAAAAAAAGGCAATCTTTTGGCCCATTTGTAGAAATGCGTCACTATTGCTATGGCAAATGGTGTTACTTTGCCTTACCTAACTGCCCACCTAGCGTCCTTCCCTCGCGTGTAGAACTTTCTGCCCAGTTTTTATTCCACATTCAGAAGGTTATTGTTTGGTGGTTTCAAAATACATTGTGCGTGCGTGGGTAGCCCGTGCGTTGTACAGTATTTGCTCGAACGGCCGCCCGCGTGCTTGTTCCGTTACCTCGAAACACATAATAGAAGGAGCGCCGCTTGTTTGAAAGCAACCACAGTGGTTTTTCCAGTTCAACCACCGGGCTGCGGCCTAGATGCCGCTTCTTTGTACACAGCCACACAATGGTTTTCCTCTAAATATAGACGCCCACAAAGCAGCTGCTTGAAGGGGTGAGCTGAGCTGCTCTGAGGCGCTGGTGCGGCCGGGAGCGCTCTGTTGTGGTGTAGCGTAGACCTCGTGTGGTTACTGGGGCTCTGGCTTCTGTCTCTCAGGGGAATTACTCTGCGGTCGTCTGTTTGCATGATGTGGTGTAGTGTGGACGCTGTCAGGTGTTTGTTTCACATTTCGTTTCTTTAAAGTTGTGTGACACACGAAGTTTTTTTGTTTTTTTTAAACCGCCATTTTTGTTGTTGGAGATTTAGCTTCACTAATTTAGTGTGCTTTATGCGTTGATTTGTTTTATGGACATCGAGCAATTTATATTCCGAAAATACGTACTGTAAATATAATATTGTATTCACCTTAACAAGGGGTTTGGGGGGTTACATATCTTTCCGTTTATTCATGCCCATTTGTGTAGGAGCTGTTGTAAATGAGTATTTCAATGGAGGGCATACGTTCTAGAGTTTGGTATTGGAAGATAGGTAGTATTGGAAGATACCGAGGTGAAGAATACATTATTATGCTCGCCATTCTTTTTGGATGAGTTGCAGCAGTGACATACTATGCAGGACTCGCCCTCAGGCAGCTTCTGAGGTCTGCTGAGTGCCTGTTTCAACGATTTCACATAATTGTGTTACCAATGTCAAAATACATTCATTCCTCAACATTCCTTTTATCTAATCGTCATCCATATGACTGATTTCCTTTCTCTGTTGCTACTTTTTACTTCATTCAGTCATTCAGATTATTGTTCAACTGTTCCACTTCTAGGCTTTTGTACATCATTCCCGCCTGTGACTAATTTCCTCATGTTGCCCAGTCACCATGTTCTTCATTTTGCCCTTGTTTGCACTTCCTCCTTTTGGTTGGATATAAAGGCGGCCATTATCAGTATATCAATCTATACAACTAATTTCCGAGATATCAATTTAAGCCACCTATCAAGCTGTTTTATTCATTTTCCTCCCCTCTCTCGACAACTGTGTCTTTTTACACACGTAGAAAATGACCTATTCAGTGTATGGACGAAGCTTCAAGGGTTCATAGACGCCATGCTCGCTCATACCACCTCATTTATCTCACCATGAAAGAGTGAAGTGTTGACCCCAGGGATAAGCTGCTAAATTAGGAGGATGTGATGCATCAGCTTGGGATGCTGGCATTTTAGGAACCAGCTTTTCTTAGTGTACAGAAAAGCAAGAAAGAACCTGGGGGCATATTATCAAGCACAGGCGATAAAATTATCGCCGCTTTATTGGCAGGAAACTGCCGCTAAAGCGGCGATAATGGGCTTGATAATATGTCCTTGTGAATTCCCATAGCAGTCCAGGTTCTGGTGTTAACCTGGGCTGCAATGGGAATTCACAAGGGAATATTATCAAGCCCATTATCGCCGCTGTAGCGGCAGTTTCCTGCCGATAAAGCAGCGATAATTTTATCGCCTGTTCTTGATAATATGACCCACAGATTGGTACCCCAATTTGCGATAAAACTCTCGCAGTATCGTAGGCAGGGAGAGCATAACACCAATTGTTTTTGTTTTTTAAATTGCCAGATTTGATAGCTTTCTGAGACAAAAGACAGTTGTACCGAAACATTAGCCCTGTTAACCCCTTCGCCGCGCGGCAAATTCTGCCGCGGTGCAAGGGGGGGCTGGGCGTGGCGCTCAGGTACCCAGGACGGCTCCCGGCCGTCATGTCACAGTAGGCATGTGCTCATGACGGCCGGGAGCCGTCTAAACTCCGCCCACTGATTAATTCTCCCGCACAGGCGGGGAATTAACCGCAAGTGGGCGGAGCGGCAACGTTAGGACGGCTCCCGGCCGTCATGAGCACACGTCTACTGTGACTCATGACGGCCGGGAGCTGTCCTGCGCATGGATGTGGTTAAGCCCTCCTTACAGAGCATTGTCTTGTGCAGAACTGGACTGGTATTAGACCACATTGGTATCCACTGTATCATTAAAGAAAAGAATTAAAGAAAGATGTTTTGAGTCTCAGCTTTTTGCTTGGTTGGTCGGGACTGGTACAAGAAGCAATCAAAAGACATGCATTACTCATCATGCCTTGGGTGGTTAGTTAGTCTGCAGTGATGTGATACTCTTTGCCTCCTGTGTCTTTAATACAGTCAGGACTCTACTTCAGCAACTGACTAGGGGAATATGCAATCTGATTACAAGACCAGAGGCTCATATTGTGTTCACTCAAAGCATATGAACAACGGTCATTGCTGCATGCTCAGCGGCTCACAATAAAAGAAGTGTGGCTCACTGGTTAGAGCGGCAGACTCTGAAGCAGAGATCGGGCCCGGGACCAGGGTTCAAGTCCCGACGCGGCAGGGTATTGAGCTCAATGTCCGCGGACTTGATAATTCTCGCCTCGCCGCCTACTCTAATCATGGGTCCCATGCTGCAACTCTGGGCAATGGATTGCTTAATCTCCACAACGGCCCCTACAATACTGGGATGCCTGGCTTCACCTTGGGGGTGCCCCGGAGGGGCTTCTCACAGGGAGAGCCAGGAAGGGTTCCACAGCGTTATACAGCACCGGGACGCCCCGTTGGGGCAGCTGTGCGCTTTACAAAGTACACTACACACACTAAAACGTCTTAAACGTTGACATACTAACCCAAGGAAACAGCATTTACAACGTGGGCTGAGCCACTCGTGCCGCCTCCCCACAAGTGGAACCACGCTTGCCTTAACCATGCAAATGCCTTAACCAAGCATATGTGTGGTTAAGGCAGTGCACAGTCTAGATGCGTTGATGGGCAGGCACAGGAAGAGGAAGGATCAGGAGTCGTGGACTGGTAAGTGGGGGGTCGTATTTAGGCATCGGGTCGAGGTTGTTTTTAGGGCTGGGGGGTCAGTGTTATTTTTAGGGCTCAGAGTGGGTCTGGTTGTTTTTCAGGTTTGGGGTTGTTTTTAGGGTTCATGGAGATGTTGGGGTTGTTTTTAGGGCTGGGGGATTGGGTTATTTTTAGGACTGAGGGGTCGGGTTGTTTTTAGGACTCAGGAGGTTGGGGTTGGTTTTAGGCCTCAGGGCGTGGGGTTATGGTATGATCTTATCTACACATATCCTTTACCAGTCATACCTTTACCACGAAATTGCATGGTAAAGGCATGCGTGGCAAAGGAATGCGTTGTTAAGACGGATTCATTGTTCGGGCAGCGTTGTAGAGGCATGCGTGGTTTAGTCGTGCGTGCCACTGTCATACAACCTCTAAACCAATCTGTGGACTTCAGAATATCTTCTAGCTTAGTTTAAGCCCAGAACACTTTTGAGGCTATAACCCTCATAACTGAAGGTGCCCTAAAGTGGCCCATATCCACACCTGGCAAAGCAGATGTTCTCATTTCCTTTGTCACATGTACATACTGCTTGAGGGATCTCACCACACACAATTTTGGATGTGAATGGACATTTGAAAGTTCCACATAAGTGGAGGCATTCTTGGTTCACCCTGCAATATTAAAATGAACACTAATAGGAGAAAAATGTGTAGCAGAAACATCTAAAACTGTGACATCTAATATCAGGGATAACAGACACAACACTGCTTCCCACCTAGCAGACAGACATTTAAATTATAGATATTTATTGTGAAACCATGACTCAAACAACTACAAAACCAATTTAACATCAAAGTAGTGGAGTACCATGGCTTGGAAGGATGTATGTACTTTATTTCCTTCAGTAATCTGCACAAAAACAGGGGTTTCCCAAGCGGTTTCCCATCAGCCTTCTGGTGTCCTGCTGATATTGCTGAACTATAACCATTATTTGTCCTGTAAGACTTTTTCCAGCTGCTAAGGATGCTAAGAAGTGTAACAAACCTGTGACATCTGATGAAATTTGATCAATACCACGTTCCATCCACCAACTACCCCATACTTCCCAAGCTGAACTGTTGACCCTAACTGTGCCCTGAGCAATAAGTTTCTGAAGATCCTGGCATGTCTGTGAATATCAAGAAGGGTTCCATACTACTAGGCTCGGGTCGCCCTGTAAGACAAGACTGTTACTCTGACCATAGGGGTTGCTCAGAATCTATGGGTAAAATGGCAGCTGGATAGGACAATTCACAGATAGCTCCAACAGAGTGGGATACTACGGCTGACTTCTCCACAGCGTTATTACCATCATCACCTATGGTTTCAGGATGAAACATATTGGCTGCACAATGTCTCATAGTATACTTAACTCACGAAACTTATGTCATGACCTTCTAATGAATTATATCAGCAGTATAAGCAGTATAAGGAAACAGCATTTTAAAGACACTAGTTTGTGAGAAATAAATGTCTTCCATTCAATTAAGTCTGAAAAAACTTTTGTGATGCAATCACTTATTTCACAACATCCTTCAAAATCTTTCTATAAGTGACTCATGCTGGTCTAACTACCTTTGAGTAATAAGGTTTTTTTTCATACACTCATTGTTGATATAGACATTGACTACGTAGAGTCTTTATTGGCCCAACTCTCATATTAGCATCAAAACCCACCCGAACTAGGGTATTTAGCAGCAGGTCATGAGTGTGTCCGCCTTCAAAAGTAAGTCTGTCACCTATGCTTACCTATCTGAGCCAGAAATCAGTAGATTGTCCATGTGAAGGAGAACTGCACATTTTACCTTTCCTAGAATCTGAAGTGCAACTTCCTTTGTGCATCTATATACCTTCCATGTACTTAGATCTATATATATATTACTTTTCTCCTAAAAAAGCATATCCAATACACTACCCTATTTCTCATCCTATACCTCAATCAATCTCTTTAATCTACATAGACCTACCTCCTTTATGCATCTATATACTTTTCATGTACTTATGGATCTATATAGTTATCACTTTCTTCCAATTTAGCATATCCAATACACTATCCTATTTCTTACCCTATACTTCTCTCAATATATCGTCTACCCCAACTTTCTGACTCATCTCAAACTTCTTTCTACTACTCTTTCCAATGCACAACCCTTTCTCACCCTATACCTCTACCAATATATCCTCTACATTCACTCTCTCATTTATCCCAAAACCCATACCACTACTATGATCCTAAAAAAAAACCTTTGTAGACACTCCCCTACTCTACCCCTCCTTGCATCATCTGACACCTCTTTTACTATACCGATCCCCCAAAACAAGCCTTTCTAATCTCTTCCCTCTGACTCTTCCCCTCCATATCGCCTTTTTACTCATCCCAAAGCATCTTCCTACTACTATGTCTTCCCAAAAAATATTTTCTAAATCCTTCACTCTTCTTTCCCTCCACTATCATTTACAATAAAAATAACAGACTAACATGTTCACTTCTCAAATTTCATATTTCACTATACTAATTCACCACTAATCTTTTATGGGTTCCAGATTAGCGTGCTACTCACCAAAAGTGCTTCAACAACTCATCAGAGGTAGCAAGCACTATATAAATGCAAACCTTTTTCCCTTTTCTATCTGTCCCCAACGCTTCTCAAGCCAAATAACTGACTAACATATCCACCTCTCAAATTACATTCATATTTCACTATACTAATTTAACACTAATCCTTATGGGTTCTGGAGTAGCGTGCCACTCACCCAAAAAAGTGCTTCAAAACCCCACCAGGGGTAGCAAGTGCTACATAAATGCAAACCTCTTTTCCCTCTTCTTTCCCGCCACTAGCTTTCTCTATCCAAATAACTGAATAACATATCCACCACTCAAATTACTTTCATATTTCACTATACTAATTTTCAACACTAATCCTTTATGGGTTCCGGAGTAGCCTGCTATGACCTCCAAAAAAAAGTCTAAATCCTTCACTCTTCTATCCCTCCACTATCCTTTTCAACCAAAATAACAGACTAACATGTTCACTTCTCAAATTTAATATTTCACTATACTAATTCACCACTAATCTTTTATGGGTTTAAGAGTAGTGTGCTACTCACCGAAAAAGTGCTTCGACGCCTCGTCAGGGATAGTAAGTGCTATACAAATGCAATAACAATACAATACAAAGGAGCCCTCGGGAAGCTCTAAACAATGTATGTGCATTGTGGACATCTTCTTGGACAATCTTGCTCCATTTGAGAAGATGCCACACCTGGTCCCCTCCCCTGAGACTTGCCTCTGATTTTAATACTAGATCTGTGTATGTAGGTATTACCTCAGGATAGAGAGGGTCCCCCAAGATCTTCACCCATTCAGCTGTACATAGAATTCTAACCCTGAATAACAACTTCTCTTGGTAAGAAGCTTAAGCTCTGTCTACCTCTTTTCTGGTATCCTTACCTACTCTGCTTAGGAAGGTTACAATTTTTGCATCAACTGCTGAGGTCAGGGATGCTTTTTAGGTCGCAGCCTACCACACAGATATCTTGTGGATATTCAGTAAGTTGACCTAGGAATGCAATCCACTGTTGCTTATCATTGGCATTGTGGCTTGTAACTCACATTTTTTTTGCTGTCTTTGTTAGCTTTATGCTGTCCAGCTCGAGTTCATCCCCTCTGTTGCCCAACCCTTGTTTATTGTTTACTGTAGTCTTCCACAAACTAGCTTTCTGTAAACATGCACTTAAATCTTGTTCTTATCTTGTGACATTTGCTGTGCATTCAAAGACAGAGGTCAAATGTCAGGCTGGTTCTTCTAGGGAGCTTGATGTTTATTTTTATTTCTCTGACTTCAAAGTGAGAGGATTTATGTGACAATCATGATGGTTCTTGAGAAGTGCCTGAGTAAATCTGTACCATGTTATTTTTTTCCTAGCACGCAACAAAATTTTAATATCTGTAAAAAACCTGTGCTGGCGATTAAATCAATACACTGGGTGGTGACATTTCCACACATTGTGCGCTGTATACATGTTATCAGTAAAACTGTGAGTGCAAATGTAATGGTCATTTCAATTGAAGATGTGTTGTCTGTAAAGGCAGTACCCTATCATACCATGCATACTCCATGTTAGCCCACTCCAGTCTACTCTGCACCTCTCCATGTCACTGCACTCTGCTCTTCACCACTCCACACTACACCACGCCACGCTACTACACTCCACTCCATACTGCATCACTGCACTCTTCTCTGCATCACTCCACTCTACACCTCCCTACACCACTACACTCTATGCCAATGCACTCTACCCCACACTACTCTACCATGCACCACTGCACTCTTCTCCATTATACTCTACACCACTTACACCACTCCACTCTATGCCACCCTACTCAGCAACACTGCACTGTATTCCAGTGCACTCTATGCCAATCCCTTCTATGTAATTCTAATGTACTCTGCACCACTGCACTCTACTCTGAAACAATCTACTCTACACCACTGCACTTGGCACAACTGCACTCAGTGCCACTCCACTCTAATCTGCACGTCTCTACGTCACTTCACTCTATGCCAATGCACTCTACACCAATTTGCTAAAAACCCATGCACTCTACAGCAATCTACTCTGCCCCACTGCACCTTATGCCACTGCACTCTACACCACTCTATTCTACTCTGTGTCACTTCACTCTGTGCCACTGCACTCTACAACACCCTACTGTGCACCACTGCACTCTATCCCAATGCACTCCATGACACTCTATTATACACCACTGCACTCTACAACAGTATACTCTGCAACACTGTATTCTCTGCTACTCTACTTTATGCCACTCAGCATTATGCCACTCTACTTTATGCCACTCTACGCCACTGAACTCTGCATTGCGCCGCTCTTCCCCACTGCACTGTATGACACTTCACTCTACTCTTAAACAATCTAGTCTGTGCCACTGTTGTCTATGCCACTGTATTCCATGCTACACCACTGCACTCTGCACTACTGAACTCAAAACCAATACACTCTAAGCCACTGCACTCTACTCCACTCAACACCATTGCACTCTGTTACTTCACTCTGTACCACTGCACTCTACACCAATGCACTCTACACCACTCTACTCTGCAGCACTGTACTCTGTCACTGAACTCTATGCCACTTTACTCTATGCCACTGCACTCTACTCTGCACCACTCTGCGCCACTCTACTGCACTCAGTGCTAATGCACTCTACACCACTCTAATCTACTGTGCACCACTGCACTTTATGACACTGCATATTACACCACTTCAATCTATGTCTCTCTACTTTGCCCCACTCTACTCTTTGCCAATGCACTGTACCTCACTCTACTTTGCACCATTGCAGTCCTCGCCACCGCAATCTACACCACTCCAGTTTAGGCCACTCAGCTCTTCATCAGTCCATTCTATGCCTCTCTACTTTGCAACGCTGCAGTCTATGCCAGTGCAGTCTACGCCTTTACTCTATAACACTCCACTCTACCCTGCACCACACCACTCTGCTCTGAAGCAATCTACTCTACGCCACTGCATTCTTTAGCATTCCAACTCACTCTGCCAAAAGATTTGGTCTTTGATGTGACTTACAGCTGCACTGATGCCAGCAGTGGCAGTCTGGGAGGGGGGGGGTAATTTGGAGGTAAGGTAGGTGTAAGTAAGTGAAGCATATACATCTAGTGTCTCAAATGCACAATGAAAAACCAGGAAACCTGGAATTAATCCCAGCTTCTCCACTTTACCAAATTGTGTGATCCTGGGCAATTGTTTTATTTCACTTTCTCTCCTTTTTCTTCATTATCATATATAGGAGCACCTTGAAATGCACGACTTAAGGATGTGTGCTGTGCAAAATCTTTTCCTGTGTATGATTTTAATAAAGTATAATTTTGTTCTTGTATAGTAATAAGCCAGGCCACCCAACGAGTGCACATTCAACTAATTTACCTCTTATTTCACTATTGGCATTGTTGTCAGGGTGGGGAATTTATATTTCTAAATTAATGTTTGAAAACTATTACTTTAAAAAAAATCTCAATGCACAAATATAATCTAATGTACTAAAGTGAAACGGTTCTTCATGTTAACGAAATACAATTTTGAAGAGAATGTCATATTTTTACCCTTTTTCTGCAAGATGTCTTAAAGGTGTTGCTCAGGTTAAGCAGTGCAGGACTCTCTAGTTACTTGTTTCTTTAACATCAATTATGCTTTAAATAAATACTTGCCTGTTTATTCAACATTTTTTTAAGGTTTAGTGCTGTTTTGAGTAAACAGCAGCCCAGTGCTGAGGTGGACCAGAAGGCCGCATGTAAAGGTCAGGAGGGCCGCACGCGTTCCCCGGGAAGTACTTTGAGTATCAATGCTCTACTCCATTAAAATCTGCTCCACAGACACTCTACTCTATACGACTCGACTCTACAGCACTCTACTCCACGCCATTCTATACACTACTCTATGATGCACTACAAATCTCGCTTATGCCACTCCATGCCAATTTACTCCACTCTATTCTATGAAACATCACTCCATTCTACGACCATCTACTTGCTCTATGCCACTCTGCTCAACAACACTCTACTCCACTGTACGCAACACCCTCTACACCACTCCACTCTGCTCTTCACCACTCAATGACACCCTATGCCAGTCCTCTCTATGACACTCTACTCAGCTCTGACATTGTACTGTACTCTACTCAACTATATGCACTTCCACTCTATGACACTCTACTCCCTCCACGACACTCCACAACACTGTACGCTACTCCATGACACTCCACTTCTCTCCTCTCCATGCCACTCGACTCTACTGTACGCTACTCCATGCCACTCAATGCCCCTGTACACCACTCCATAAAACTCCACTCTAATCCACTTAACAACACTCCACTTCACCCCCCTCTCGTTTATCCCATTAACTTTTAACCATGCTGAACAGCAGCCACTCTGGTGTACAACATTGCTAAAACATATTGTCAAAGCCAATAGCTCTTGCATAGGCGAGACCTATTGGCGTTGTCAATGCTTCTTCAGTAATGGTTGGCCTAGGGCATGCTCCCCTCATTTTAGCTCTAGTGGCCGATCAGTACGTTTTCCAAACTTAGCCTTTACATAATCATCCACAAAAGGAGGAGGGAACCACTCTTCAGAAATAGGGTGTTGTAGCAATTCTGGGTCTAACATTGGATTACCCTCTGCGTCCAAGGTCATTGTTTGCTGCTTATCAGCCTTTATTTTTTACTGTGGCAAGGGTACTCGGTGAATTAAAGAGCTATGATGGGTATACCCTTAGTATTTTTTTAAATCAAAAGTTCCCTGTTAGTGGTTGGTTCCACCGGAGTGCTACGGACCTACACGCATGAGAAGAACACACCTATGACAAAGCATGCCACTCAAAACTTTGGGTGGGGTGTCTTCTCCTTATATATTTAAATATATGTGATGTGGTAAGTGATTGCAGACAGTCAACTCCGGATTTGGAGCCTGTACACCTTTTGGTGTACAGGCATCTTCCTGGTTGTCCTCTGCTGTGGCGGTGCAAGCTTCAACAGCAGAAGGTCCAGTCACTGCTCATAAAACAGAAGGTGTGAGCCTTACCTTGTATGCATGCACCTGCAGGGCTGATATAACACAGCATTACACGCTGTGGATTCCTTCCCTACTCCACAGGTTGTTACTTCCTTCATATTACTGTCAATTGTAATAAACAAATGAGATGCTGTGTGCTCCCTTCCTCTCCCCCATTGGTTATTGTGTTACGTATTGCTGCTGCTGCCATTTTGCTTCTCAGTCCATCGACCCTCCATCCTAGTGGGGATGTCACTGTTGAGCGAGATCAATGACTTGCTTTGATTTATCTAGTCTGTGAGTATGAAAGACTTTGGTGAATGGATGCGTTTGTGCTGTTTGCCACAAGTCCAGTACAATTACCCTGCCCAGTCATGAACCAGCTGCTCCAATCAGGTTCACTGTATTGCACAGGCACGAGGTGCGTCCCTGAACGAAGGCCATTTTGCTGCACATGTGTAGCATGGTTACATGGTCCATGCATGCTGGGGATCTGGAGTTCCTTATGGGTTGGTGCACTGGACCTGAAGTCATCCAGGGAGTGCAGCTGCTGGAAACTGGTTTGGACCTGTTCATGTGAAGCCAGACACACAGGAGCAGAGGGTTAATGTCTGCTGTCACTATGGTTCTGGGAGAGAGGGCTAAGACTCTGTTGACTGTTCATCTGGTGCTTGTTGGCGAAACAAACACATATTGGTAAAGTCAACAGGTCTGGTCATTTGATTGTGTTTCTAATGTTTCTTACTAACTAGAGTTGCCGACTTTGAAGCTGTGGAACCGGGTTCGAGTCTGTCAGGAGGCTCAAGCATCCTGTGATCCTGGGCAAATCACTTAATCTCCCCGTGCCTTTAAAAAATGAATGTGTCCATCTGTAATGCAACTGGTGCTCATGTATAGCGCTCTGATACTTACAAGTCAAATTTGCGCTATATAAAACTGCATAAAAAAGAGAGAAAAATGATTTTCGTCGATACTGGGCAGCATTGACAAAAAAAGCACAAGTACATGTGAATGTGTCATCCTGCATGCACACGTATGCAGCATGATGCTATGGTGGCCCAATGTGATGACATACATGCTAATGCGTCACCTTGCAAAAACGCAACACTCAATTAAGAGCAGGGGCTGGCCCAAAGGTCACTCACTAGATGTATAGGTTTTATTCAATTAGTGATAATAGGTCTCCAGCTCAGACAGCGCTAGATCTCAAATCGGTTGGTTGTGCACATGATATCCAGGTCAGTCATCTATACTGATTAAGAGGGGGGGGGGTGTTTACCACAGGTTCACTAGGGCAGGGGTCTTGAAAGTAAATAAATGGACAACCTTTGTCATTAAAGCCACACCCACCTTCCGGACAGCCTCATCAGCAAAAGCAAATCATGTAGGCTCACAAGTGAAGGAAACGGAATCCGCTTAGGAAACATTGATGCAGCATTGTTTCAAGGTTAGGACGTCTCCATTATTAAACAAGCCTTTGCAATGCAATAGGTCTCACATTTATGCAAGTTTAAGCTAAATGACAATGCCTTTTATGCATGTTTTACAAAATATAAAATAAATAAAAGGCATTGTTATTTGCAATGTCAATAGCTCAAACTGGCGTAAATGCCTGACTTACTGCATAGCAAATGATTGTTACATTAGTAAGTAGAAACACTCCCTTTCAGCCCGCGCGGCAAATTAATTAAATAAACAAGCGCGGCCGGGAAAGTGAAAGCGGACCGCGCAGCAAATTTAAAAAAATAGTGCCTACCGAATTATGAAGGAGGCCGTGTAACGCCACAAGTAAAAGATCCAGTCCTCATGGTAGGTAACAAATGGTGACAGGGCGGTAACAAGGAAGGACTAACAAGCCTCATTATCAATCTGAAGCCAGCATTTACCAAGGACAATGACACCAGCCAATCAAAAATATGGGCGGAGAGAAGGCGACGCTTCCACAGCATACTTAACTACTGCATGCCTCGCCGAGCGAGCAGGATCCACCTAAAATTGACACAATGTGTCTTCACCTATGTCCTGAAAGAAAATATGGCGCAAATTGTTATAGCCCTTGTGGTGAAAAATCACACTACCCTAAATAGCATCCGCACACTCACACCCTCTCAGACTTGCAGTCACACACTACCAGAAACAGTTTGATGCCCCTCATAAAACATCAGAAGCATTCACAAATACACACATACTAGCAGTCTTGCATTCACATGGCTATCAGAGTAGCGGTCACAATAGAAGCCAACCAGAAAAACTCTAACACCCCTCAAAAAAACATGCAGCCACACAATTCACACAGCATTCAGACCATTCACAAAGTGGCAGTCTAACCCTACTGGCAGCATGTTCTGTCTCCTACTACCAGCAAGACTCCACCACTTGCAGTCACACACTACTCTCACACTCCTAAAAAACTGTAATTTACAGAAAAACTGAGGGGCATATTACCAAGCAATAGCGATAATTATCGCTATTGCTTGGTTAGAGACAAAAATTTACCGCTGAGCTGCGGCGATTTTTATCGCAGATAAACCTTGGTATTACCAAGGTTTATCGCAAATGCGATAAAAAACGCCCGCAATGCATGAATATCGCTGAAAAGTCAGCGATATTCATGCATTACCGAGCTAATGCTCTTAGCCATGTTATCCACCTCCCATTGGATAACATGGCTAAGAACTGCTCAGGGCAGGTGTTAGCTTTTGGAGATATTCGCGCTTAGCGCGAATATCTCCAAAAGTTGGTAATAGGAGATAGCGATGTTAGCGACTGTTTCCAGTCGCTAACATCTTGGCACCCCCACTTTGCATGTCATTAGTGATAAATATCACTGACATGCAGAGTGGGGCCCAAGATGGTCGCTATCTCCTACTAGCTGTCGCTAACTGGTGTTAGCGACAGCTAGGTAATAGGGAGATAATTTTATCTCCGCTTTCTTGGCTTTTAAAGCCAAAAAAGCGAAGATAAACCCCCTTGATAATATGCCCCTAAATTTACTAGTCTGGTTGGAAACTGAACGTGCCTCTTCATTGACTGCTGAGTTTATGTGGGTGGGATTGATGAGCAAGAGGGTTAATGCAAAAGTGTTTCAGTGAGTGGATGACTAGGTACATAAGCGGAGGGATGAGTGACCGAGTGCCTGAGTGATGCGCAATTGAGTGTGAATACTAGGGCATCCATGCACTTTAAGTTATGAGCCAGATCTATGAGGGTCCTCAAGTTTCGCACATATTCATTGGCCATAAGCTCAATGGGACCCCATAGATGGTTTGGGGCACCCTGTGCACCTCAGGGCTGTAGGGGCTTGTAGTATGCCCCTGACTAGGGGCCTTGACACACTGGCTATGCCTAGAGGTGGACCAGCCATTGAAAGCTTGAGCCTGAAGCCTGGCTCTGGCTCAGCTCAAGGTCCTGTTGGAACGTGGAGCCCATAAAGAGACAAACTTTAAATGTGGCTTCTACCTGCCTCCCTCCCTTTACCCAGGATGTGGTGTTAAGGCCAGAAAATCCGACTTTTGAACTTGGGAACCAGTCTTATGTCCTGGCGTTAATTCACCACTCTGTGATAACTGGTGCTCATGTAAAGCACTCCAACACCTACAGGTTGAGTTCACACTATATAAAAAAAGCACAAAGAAGTAAAAACAAAGTCTTAACATTTTATAAAGTGAAACCAGCTAACCCATGTAAAGCACAGCTTTCATACTTAAACTGTATGATTTTAGGCACATATTTTAGTTCTCAGAACTCCTTTTCCCTCATTATCTCTTTTAATGAGCACTTCTCATGGCAGTGCTATAACGTGAGGTATTACTGTCAAAGCTTCGACGTGTTAAATAAATATACTTTTTTAATGTTTAAGATACCTTCACATATTTTATGTGATTTTTTTGTATGATTTACAATTACATAGCAAATGTTTTCAGGGCTCGGCTCGTGCACGGGCTCTATCTAAGAGCCAAGCCAGCCCGTTAATTTGTTGCCTCACCCACCTCTAGCTACGCCCCTGTGAGACTCGATATCAAACTCTCTTAAAGTCTCCAGAGCAGGCTGGGGATGGAAAGTCAAGGCTCCCAGCAAGATGCTGCTCTGAAGTGAGGGCAACTCCCCCACTAAAAGAGCACGTGGGCCTCAGAAGCCATCGAAAGGACTTTCCGTCGCTTTGAAGTGATCATGTGCCGCATTATTGCTGCCTCCAACCCCCCATTCCCTCACACCCCCAGCCTCCATCAGAGCCTCGCAGAATGCTGCAGTGTCCCCAAGAAGCTGCGGTAGTACCACCCGGGCCTCGCGGGCACAGCTGGGGCATTGTCTGTCAGCGGATTTACGCAGACACAAACGGGAAGACATCTTTATTTCCACTAGAGTTCCTTTGCCTGTTCTGCCCGGGGCACCTGTGTAAATAAACACGGACCACACACAGCCGTCTGGCTCCTGGAAGTGGAGGGGAGTGGCTAAGGGTCTTTCTTCGGAAAGATGAAGCAACTATTGCTTCACGAGCCCCAGGAGTCCCCGGGAGTCCTCCCTGCCTTGACTAGAGTATCGACGGCCTGCGCTCGAGCTGGCTATTCGTAGAAACCCCTACCGTGTGCCCATCGCCTTTTAATAAGGCACTTTATATTAAAATCATATAGGGGAATTCTCTCTGAGACTTGTTTTTGCACAGTGGCAACCATTTTTATAAATGACACAATGGCATCGATGAGTTTCTATCTCTGCCTAGTACGCAGCTATACTTCGCTTTGCTTGACGCACACTGCTGCACACCCCTCACTCTAACTCATTCTCTCTCACTTTCACTCTTCCTCTATCTCTCACAGTCTCTCGCTTCCCCAGTCTCTTTCTCGCACTCTTTTCCCCCTCCTATTCTCTGTTTGCCTGCCCTAGCTGCCCTTTCCCGATAGAGAGCACTTGTCTGTCTACCTTACACGTGCACTTTTCTATCTCTTCTTGACACGTCTGCACACTACCTGGCATGCGCCTCTCTCTAGCCTAGCTGATGTAGACAGGTGCACTAGTACTGTTTGACACACACCAGCATCTCTCTCCCCGTCTGACGCACAGAGTTCGAAGCGCTGTCCCAAACCTCTTGCAGGCTGGCATCGCTGCCTCATACGAATGATTGGCAGAGTGTATACTCATAGTGTGACGTATGTGGGAAGAGAAGAGCGTTATGCACTAGGCATGACAGGTGCTCCAGTCACATTACCACGGATTTGTGTTGTACTTCAGCACAATTATTCAGAAAAGTTGGACTCGTATACATCACTCAAGGCAATGTACCTTTGCGGTGTGACGTATTGGGCAGGTGCTGCGTGAGTGGCAGAGTGGTGCTCCTGTCATGTCACCGTAGCCTTGGTATGGTGTTTAAGCATATACATAAAGCTGAGTTGTAAAAAGGTATACACGTGCTTGTCAATACTTCCCGAACCAGGGTGGAGGCTTATTGGAGGAGCCTTATTTGTCTGGTGATCTTGGCTGGGGTGATCGAGTCACTCGCCTGGCAACAACTAGTCATTTTCAACTCTTTGGAACCTCATAGAAGCTGTCTGATTCTGATTGTGAGAGTTTCAGAGTTGGTTGCCTCCACCCAAAAAGAGCTTCCATGATTTACGACTCCTTGAACTTGCAATGAGCGGAATCGGTGCGAGTCCTCTCTGAGGGCGATTCTTGGCTGGTAAATGCAGAGCACCTTGAAGAAGCCATTGCAGATCTGAAGCACTGGGGTGTTGTAATCTCCACCATAATGGCAATTAGTTGCCTTTGGCATTCTCCTTTCGAGTTCGTAAATGTCACTTGATTGTTTTGATGATGCAGAATGTTGTGTTTTTAGTGATGCTATTATATGCTGCACTTAGAAAAGGCAGTAGTGTGCAGATGGTGGTAGGGAACTAAGCGAGGGTGGATTAGGAGGGACGCCAAATTTTGTTTTGCCTGGGGTACCAAATTTGTTTTCCCCCAGAGCGCTATCTAAGCAAAGACCGGCCCTAGTTATATGTTTATGGTAGAGCTGAGTTAACCCCTTCGGCGCTGAGCTCGTCATCAGTTGTGCCGCTCGCACGCTGATGACGAGCTGAGCTCGTCATGTAACGCGGCTTTGAAAAAAGCCGCGTAGCGCGAAAAACGCCGCAGCGCGCATGCGGTTAAAGAATTAACTAAACCCATCAGAAGTAAAACAAGACCGTGAAGTTATCACCACCACAAATAGGTTGCTGTTGGACCCTGGCCTTTTTGGCTGGTTTACCCCTGAACTTTTTGCTTTTGATGGCGACCTGGCATTCGTGATTTCTGGCTTGGCGCACTTTTTCCCTGTGTCCCAGGGTTAAGTGCGTGCATGTAGTGAGGTTGGCCTGCCCTCCCATAGGAATGCATGGGGAATGTATGTGACCATGTTAGTTCCTGATGTGTGGGGAGTGAAGGCTCGAGTGTCTAGTGTGGAAGTGCCACTTCTAGACATGGGTGTGCGTGTGCAGTGAGTGTGCTGGCGTGTGATTGGCTGGAGCTGGCTGGTGAGCCTGGCTCCAGGAGTCTGGATGGGTCTGCCCCGGTGGTGAGTGGAGAGATTAGCATGCTGATGTGAGGGAGGGGTGCACCTGGGACCTGAAAAGGGCTGGGCTTTCCCCACACAATGCTGGCTCCGCCCCCTGTGGTGTGACTGATGACCCTAGCCTAACTAGTGAATAGGAAGAGTGGCTGAGCACATCAAGAGTGCTCCAAAACCAGCTGCGACTGGTTTCTCTCCCACCTGTGGAATTTTAGTTCGTGAATTGAACATCATCTGCGCCATCTTGCCCATTCCTCAGACTCGCGTATGAACATACATGACAGCCATTTTAGGTACCATGGTCTCCCTGTTCACGATCGATCATCAGCGCACTTCCCTGACCCTGCAAGCATCCCCCATGCACCCTGGCTGCCCCCGCGCTCACATGCACAAGTCATGAACCCTCCCCTTCCGCATGACTGTCTCTGGGAATCACACCCCGCGCCTGACCAACACCTCCTTCCCTTCCATGAATACCCTCTTTTGATAAACCCTTCCTCTACGCTCGATTGTCCACACCGATCCTTTCTTTCATGAATATCTCTCCTTTGATAACCCCTTCCTCTGAGCCCGATTGTCTGCACGGACCGCTGGTCATCCCTTGGCCTGAGGATACAGTTTATTGCCCACTACTGTATGCACTCGCCCCTCTTCAAAGGAGCTACTATTGATCATGACCTCCCCAACCCCTGAGATTCGATCAGGCGCACACATTCCAAAGGAATCGGCGGAACACTCAGCTGCGTGATAGCCCCCTCCTATTGTATGGGGGGTGAGGACCTCTACTGTAGCCACGTGTTGGAATGAGCCGGAACTGGGGGGGTACCGGGGATGTCGTTTTTCATTACTTCACAATGTCTTTATTGTAATAAAGAGCAGTCACATGTCGTAAACCAGTGTATAAAAGGCCAGGCCTCAGAGAGGCTAGGGAGAACACCTCGAGACAATACCTTGTTGTCCGATCTGATGTGTTCTGCTCCGTCGGAATAAAACTTGTTTCCTGTCTTCCTGTCTCCAGCGCCTGCCTCTTTATTTGATAAACTTCGTATGGTATCAGAGGCGTTTAACGCCGGGCAAAATTACTTAAGAAACATCGACTAAATCGCCTGACCATTTTCCTGACTTTCCTCAATTGGCGTCCCAAGTGTGGGGCCCATCAGCGACACGTGGATCCAGTGGGAGAGGTCCCGACGACAGAGTGAACGACTGCAACGATCGGGAGAGCTCCTGTCCGATAGACCCTCGTCTGACAGCCGATCATCCGAACTTCACTGGTTCCAAGCAGACCTCTCCCGAGTGATCTACGGTCCAGACTGGGAACCATCAGGAGTGCCGTGGTAGCAGCAGAGAGTAGAGGACGATCGGGCGCTGGAAGCGGAAGACGAGAAACTGTCCATGCGGTCCGGGTAAGGTCGTGACACACGACGAATTGCGAATTGATTGATTGTTTGATTGATTGAAATACTAGTATTTGCATTGTCGCTCTTTGAGATATTCGCTGCCTGCAAACGGGGAGGAATAGGAATATTCTATCTCCCTTTGCGGATAGTGAAGGGTAGGTAACGCGGACTTTTGTCCCCCATTGTAATCTGCCGTACCTATTTTTCTCCCCACTGATTGATTGTCCGAACATAGATTGTTTGAAGTATAGTTCTTTTGAGGTTCTCTGCTTGCAAATAACGTAGAATAGCCATATTCTGTCTAGTCTTTGCAAACAGTGAGAGATAGGTAGTGCGGACCTTTGTCCTCTGTTGTAATCTGTCATGCCTGTCTTCTCCCCACTGATTGGTAGTTGGTACAACCCGGACCGCTTATTAGAGATGAACCATCCAGCTCCATTGGAAGGCATCCCTAATAAGGACATGTTCACTAAACAAGGACTAGTCGCTATAGCTTATAGTAAGTTATGGCATAAATATACAAAAAAGGATCCCGAAAGTCAGTGGCCACTGATCGGTTCCTTTGATGATCATAAAATAAAAGCGCTAGAAGCAGCTGTTAGAATAAATAAGGCAACACCCACCATGCTCGATAGTATCGGCATGTGGCGCAAAGAAGCAGAGCAACGAAGGAAAAGAGAAGAAGCAAGAATAGGGAAAGATTTACGAAAGGCAGCCCACCTGGCCGCTAAGGAACTAGACGAAGAAATAAGAAGGAGAGAGGAAGTTAGACAAACGCAAGAATTAGGGTCGACAGGCCAATGCCCTGTTAGGACCCCCTCTACGCTCTACCCGGAGATGCCCTCCAAACAACGGGCAAACGACGAGTTACTGCTAGGTCCTCCGATTATCTACATGCCCCCTCCTTATGCCCCCTGTCAGCCTCTAGCACAGCACCTACCAGTTCTGAGTGCGGGCGAGGGTGACTCTAGCGCTAGTGCCCCGGCTCTTACGGCCTTCGCACCAGCCACATTGGTAACAACATCAGATGAACTCGAGACTAGCAAGCAGCTAACGGCCAGACCAAATAGGTTGAGCAAAGACGAGCGGGATGGGATTGACAAGATAGCAAAGACACTGGTAGAACGGAAAGAGAGCGAAGAATATACGATGGATATGCACAATTCACATGCCGGTAGCCACAGACGGCATTTCATTTTACGGTTCAGCTACCACACCCTGAACGCATATGAGGATAGGTATCAAACTAAGGGTCCTGCTAAGCTGACAGCTCTATATAGAAAGATCGATGTTGGAGATGGGACTGAACGCGATGTGACGGACCTCTTCATGCAAACGCTTGAAGTCTTCCGCCACCTCACAGAACAGAAACCAGAGGTTAAGATCACAGTCCCTGAAACGGCTGAGTCCCCATTAGAAGTAACCAACACTATGATGCCTATCAGAGAAGCCGCCCCCTACTGGGTTCCCCCAAGAGGTCAGGGAACAAACGACGATATCAACCACGTAGATGCAAAAGGAAGGGTTGTGTACAATTGGGTTTACCAACCATGGGATCGATAAGATATTTTAACCTTTAGGCAAACCCTGCCTGATTTAAGGAAGAACCCGACAGCATTTTACACCGAATTAGGCACAGCCTTGGGCTCAACGATAATGACTCTAGCAGACATTGATTTGTTTTTCGGGTTATGTCTGCCGGCTGACGTGTGGAAGCAAATCCGGAAAGCCGAACACACAGATCTGTTCGGACATACCTGGAATCAACTCAGTGAGCTAGATAGACGACGAGAGCCCGGAAGGAAACCGATAAAAGACATACTGGAACTTCCGGACAAAATAGTTCAGAAGCTGAAAACCTTGATCCCAGAGAAAAAGGTAGATTGGTCAATAGTCACGGCTTGCCGTCAGAAACCCCAGGAAGACGTATCAGAATACTTCTCCCGATTTGAAACGGTGTTCTCCGACTACAGTGGCCAAGACATGACCACCGCAACCGGACAACACCTATTTGTACAAAACTACGTAAAGGGTCTGTCACGAGAGGTTTCCGAAAAGTTACAAACGAGCGAGAGTAGTTGGGGGGCCTCCAAACCCGCCGCTATCCTCCAAATGGCTCAGTACTACGAACACCAAAAGAATGAGAATGATAGGGCAACCGAGAGAAAGAAGAAAGATTTGAAAGAAAGGGTGATGATAGCCCAGATACAAGGGGTGGCAGTCGGGAAAGAACTACACAGGGGGAGCTACCAATCAATCGCCCCTAGAAATCCACCCCCAAAGGACCGCACACCCACTCCCTACTCTGGACGTAGGGATATAGAAGATAATCAGTGTGCATTTTGCAAAGGATTCGGGCATTGGAAGTCTCAATGTCCGGCTCTTCTGGAACTAATTAAAAATAAAGAAACGAGGGACATGACGAATGGCCCCAGGACTAGAGCACAGGGACGGGGGTACACAAACGACACCAACAGCGACAGACCAGGAAGATTGAACACATTTGACCGTCCCCGACAGAACCAGTACCAACTATCTGACAGTGAGAACACTCCCGATTTCGCATAGGACTGCCAGGGGCAAGGGAGGGATCCAGTCGAGCTCTGTGTTGACCAGCAAGGTCCTTACGTCACCGCTAAGGTCCTGGGTACAAAGTCTCCATTCTTGGTAGACACTGGAGCAACACGTAGTGTATTATCAAAGCGACTGATTCCAAGGGCACCCTTGTCTGGCTCACACATTACATCGATAGGTTTCGATGGAACGCCCTCCACAAATCCCCTGTCTGTACCTATCTCCTTTGACCTAGGAAACAACTCCACTGACACAACATTTCTGCTCTCCTCCATCTCCCCTGACGCCATTATGGGTATTGATTTACTAAAACATTTCCGAGCTGCTATTAGGTGTTCCCCAGATGGAGTCCGAGTCATCCTGTACGACAACCCGAGCATGTCCAGATCCCGCCCCGCATGACATATGTACTCTATAACTGATGCTGACCTAACATTGCTCGACACCCTACCCCTGTACCTATGGGCCAGAAACGACTCGGATGTAGGACGAATGATGATCGACCCTGTGCACATAACTGTTCGACCAGACACAATACTCCCGAAACTCCCACAGTACCGGATATCGCCCGAAGGCGAGAAGGCATTGGTAGCGATTATTCAGTCCCTGGTAGATGCAGGAGTGGTAGAGGAAGTGGTTAGTAATGTCTGCAACAGCCCTATCTTACCCATTGTTAAGAAGCAAGGTGAGGGAGATGAGAAAGCGTACCGCTTCATCATCGACCTGCGAGAAGTCAACAAAGTGGTGGTGCCACAGTACCCCGTAGTCTCAGACATCACCACCATTCTGACCCTCATCCCGTCCACTGCCACCACCTTCACCGTTATTGATCTCAAGAATGCATTTTTCTCTATCCCCATCCATCCAGACAGCCGTTATCTCTTCGGCTTCACCTTAAAAAACCGTTCGTACCGATTTTGTAGAGCTCCCCAGGGCTACACTGAAAGTCCCAGCATTTACAGCCACGCCCTCAAAAGACAGCTGGACGCCGTCCAGCTACCAGATGGAGTGGTGTTGATCCAAGATGTCGATGATATCCTTTTGGCGGCCGACACCACTCCACTTGCAATCACGGCCACCATCCAACTCTTGCACTTCCTTGCGGAGAATGGCCACAAAGTCTCCAAAAAGAAACTACAGTTCTGCCAGCCTCAAGTGACATACCTAGGCCATCTCCTGTCCAAAGAAGGGAGGAAACTTACACCCGACCGAATCCAAACCATCCTAGACACCCCCATCCCAAAAACACAGAAGCAAGTCCGTTCATTGGTGGGCCTTACCTCTTTTTGCCGACAATGGTTACCAAATTTCAGTCTCATTATAAAGCCCCTACTTTCCCTGTTGGCCAAAGATGTTCCCTTCCCACTCCCTTGGACCCCCGAATGCCAAGCGTCCTTTAAGGAGTTGCGGGATGCCCTTTGCTCGGCACCCGTCCTAGGAACACCAGATTACTCCAAGCCCTTCTCCCTCTTCACTCATGAAAGGGAGGGATGCGCATTGTCTGTTCTAACCCAGCCCATCGGCTCCAAACAACGCCCTTGTGCCTACTTCTCTGCCACTCTTGACCCAGTCGCCAGAGCTTTACCTGCCTGCCTTCGAGCAGTAGCCGCCGCTGCTGTCTCTATCCGTCAGAGTGAGGGAATTGTACTTTCGAACTCTCTCACGGTGTTAGTACCCCACGCAGTTGACACCCTTTTGAACCAGACCAAGACCCAACACCTGACTAGTGCACGGCTGACGGGGTACGAATTGACTCTACTTGCACCCCACATCACTCTGAAGAGATGCACAACTTTGAATCCTGCTACACTGTTGCCCTTGCCTGAAAATGACCCCGATGTGCCCCCTATATACGACTGTGTGACCCTCACGGACGAACAGACTAGGAGTAGAATTGACCTCCGAGACATTGCTTTTACAGACCCTGATGGAGAGCTATGGGTAGACAGCTCTTGTATCAAACTCCCAGACGGCACCACTTCAGCTGCCTATGCGGTGACGACAGCCCGAACAGTAGTTGAAACAGCCCGCATCACGCAACGATCCGCACAGGCGGCAGAGCTAATTGCCCTCACACGAGCATGTATCATAGCAGCAGGAACCACGGCGAACATTTACACGGACAGCCAGTATGCCTTCGGGGTGGTTCATCATTTTGGGCTCTTGTGGAGGGAAAGGGGATTCTTGACGTCCCACGGCACGCCCATCCTTCACGGACATCTAGTCTCTGCCCTGATTGAAGCAGTTCTCCTCCCCAAACGATTAGCAGTGATCAAATGCCAGGCACACAAGAAAGTGACGGACTTAGTTGGACAGGGAAACGCACTGGCCGACATCACTGCCCGAACCACAGCTGAGAATAGGACGACGACACGCATACATGTGACCAGGTCACAAGCAGAAAAATGGACTGACGCCAGGGAAACGATTAGGGACATCCAGTCGGCCAGCACGCCTCACGAACTGACTGAATGGGCACGGGTGGGTCTGAAGGACGATGAAGGCTGCTGGCGGACAAAAGACACAAACAAATGGTTGCTGCCTGACTCATACTTGATTCCCATACTGACTATGGCACACTCCCCTGCACACATAGGTTCTGCCCCCATGATTGAACTCATTTCCAAAGTCTGGCACAACAACAAAATCCCCGACTCAGCCAAACGCCTGGTCCAGCAGTGCCTTATCTGCTTACAACACAACCCCGGGAAAGGAACTGTAGTACCCCGGGGAGGGTTTGGGATCCCCGACCACCCCTTTGAGGTCCTCCAGATGGATTACATCCAGCTGGAGAGATGCCAAGGCTTGAAGTACGTATTAGTCATTGTATGCGCCTTCAGCAAATGGGTGGAAGCCTACCCAACCCGTGATAACACTGCCATGACTACTGCCAAAGTACTACTGAAAGAGTTTTTCCCTCGCTACGGCCTTTGTCAAATTTTATGGAGCGACAATGGCCCCCACTTCATAGCTGAAGTTATCCAACTAATCTTGAAGGGGCTGGGGGTAAAGCAGAGGTTCCATGCGGTCTTCCACCCCCAATCCGCTGGCCTAGTTGAGCGACACAATGCTACACTAAAACTGAAACTGTCAAAAATAGTGGCCACCACAGGACTTAAGTGGCCGGATGCCCTCCCACTGGCATTGCTATCGATGCGCTCCACTCCCACTAAGCACCACTTGACCCCCTACGAGGTTGTGTTTGGGCGACCAATGAACCTCTGGACTGCCCCCAAACCAACATCCATTCACGACGTCCCCGACGTCCTGCTGTCAGATTATTTATACAAGTTAACTAAAACGTTGTCTGTCATTCATCAACAGGTGCAGCAGGCCATCCCCGATGCTTCCAGGGGTCCCGGTCACGATATCCAAACGGAAGATTATGTTTTAGTCCGGAATTTTCAACGGGCAAAGAGTCTGGAACCCCGGTGGACGGGCCCCTGGCAAGTACTGATCACCACTCGGACGGCTCTTCGAGTAGAGGGAAAAAGGCACTGGCTGCACGCACACCACTGCAAGAAGGTCTCCTCGACCCTGGCCACTACAGAAAACGTCGACACCCAAGAAGAGCTCCTGAACAAAGACCGGCCATCACTGAACTGCTATCCTGATACCGAGGCACTTGAACTTGCAAAATTCCCTGATCCCACTGTGCCATCCCGGGAAGGGTATTTCCTGCGTCGAAAGGAGGGAGCTTCGGCTAAGTAGACCACGGACTAAGTTAAAATCTCAGAACGGTGGCCTAAAACAACCAAGGGTTACCCGGAGAGAAGCTAAACAAAGTCTGTGGTTCTGCCCACTACCGAGCACCTTGAAGATGATGGAAGCGCCAGATAAGAAGATGATGGAAGCGCCAGACAAGAAGATGATGGACGCAACCGGAAATACCCATTACAGGAACCCAAAGACTGACAATTTGCATAAATCAAAGACAATCGCCTTCTTCATTCTCTTCCTCCTTTGCCTCCTCCTCATGACTTCCTTCTGGATCTTGGAGGACAGCACACCCGCTCATCAGATATTGCTGACCACTGCACAGCCAACCACCATGAAAGAGCATCACCTGATCTCCCTTTCGCCTCAGCTCCGAGAAAGGCGTAAGGAGTTCTGGAACAATTCCTTCGTGCAACTATTGCACCAGCACAACCTTGCGGCAAATGCCACAAACTGCTGGGTCTGCGGGTTGCTCCCGCATGCCACTGGACACTCCATCCCCTTCATCCCTTCTCCTTTCTCAGTTCACGGCTCCTGCCTCGCCTGGTTGATCCTCTTGCAGGCAAGCCACAAGGACAACGCCGCTTCTGGTCAAACAGTGTCACACTTCTACTATGGGTTCTGGTTGAACAAAACAGGAAGGATGTCTGCCCCCTTTTGTCCTGTGACCTCAGGTTCCTCCTTCCATATGAACATCCCTGCCAAAGAACGAGTTGAAATGCAAGTGCTCCACAATCCAGCTAGACCCGCCTTCTCCCACCTGCGGAAGCGAACGGCTGCCACTCTGACTGTGGCCCTGTCTGTCATCAATGTCACAGGTCTCGTGTGCCTCGAAGGCCAGGGAACACAGCTTGTGGGTCACAGTTCCTGCCACATCACCAGAACATTAGTCTCAGTTGACCCCCCCTCCTTTGTTGCTTCTGCGAATATGTACTTTGTTTGTGGCATCAAGGCTTACACTTGGCTCCCGAAAGGTTGGAGGGGTACGTGCTACATCGCCTTCATTCTCCCCCCCACGTATGTGGCCCCAGCCTACCATCACCGGAAAAAGCGCGCCGGAGACATTGGACAAGCCGACTCCACCGGAGCACAGTTCCTGGATGCGGTGAAGGGACTTGTTCCTCTGTGGGGCCCAATGGCAAATAGCCGCGCTATCCGACATCTGACTCAGGCAGTAGAAACAACCATTAACATCACGGCTGGCATCCTCGCTAACAACACGGCTGAGCTTCAGGCAGTCCGCCTGGTGGCTCTTCAAAACCGCCTTGTTCTAGATGTGGTTCTGGCCGACCGTGGAGGAGCATGCCGCATCATCGGCTCCAGCTGTTGCACCTACGTGCCAGATAACTCGCCTTCAGTCTACAAAGCAATCGAACACCTCCACAGACTATCCTCAGAAGTTCACCAGGAGCAAGAAGGATGGTCACTTGGAAGCTGGTTTTGGGACACTTTGAAGGACTGGGGATGGAGGTTGTTTACATTTATACTGATACCAGTCGTGGTACTGTGTGGGTGTTGCTTAGGTATTCAATGTTTGCCACCTTTGTGTTCACTCATTTCTAACTGTATGTGCCCTAAGACTTTTGACTTTAGAACTGAGCACATGAGTCCCGTCTATGAGATAGAAATACGTGGTCTTATGGGGATAGATCCGAATTGACAAGCTGGCGAGACATGTTAAAAGGGAGGACTGTGGAATTTTAGTTCGTGAACTGAACATCATCTGCGCCATCTTGCCCATTCCTCAGACTCACGTATGAACATACACGACAGCCATTTTAGGTACCATGGTCTCCCTGTTCACGATCGATCAACAGCGCACTTCCCTGACCTTGCAAGCATCCCCCATGCACCCTGGCTGCCCCCGCGCTCACATGCACAAGTCATGAACCCTCCCCTTCCGCATGACTCTGTCTCTGGGAATCACACCCCGCGCCTGACCAACACCTCCTTCCCTTCCATGAATACCCTCTTTTGATAAACCCTTCCTCTACGCTCGATTGTCCACACCGATCCTTTCTTTCATGAATATCTCTCCTTTGATGACCCCTTCCTCTGAGCCCGATTGTCTGCACGGACCGCTGGTCATCCCTTGGCCTGAGGATACAGTTTATTGCCCACTACTGTATGCACTCGCCCCTCTTCAAAGGAGCTACTATTGATCATGACCTCCCCAACCCCTGAGATTCGATCAGGCGCACACATTCCAAAGGAATCGGCGGAACACTCAGCTGCGTGATAGCCCCCTCCCATTGTATGGGGGGTGAGGACCTCTACTGTAGCCACGTGTTGGAATGAGCCGGAACTGGGGGGGTACCGGGGATGTCGTTTTTCATTACTTCACAATGTCTTTATTGTAATAAAGAGCGGTCACATGTCGTAAGCCAGTGTATAAAAGGCCAGGCCTCAGAGAGGCTAGGGAGAACACCTCGAGACGATACCTTGTTGTCCGATCTGATGTGTTCTGCTCCGTCGGAATAAAACTTGTTTCCTGTCTTCCTGTCTCCAGCGCCTGCCTCTTTATTTGATAAACTTCGTATGGTATCAGAGGCGTTTAACGCCGGGCAAAATTACTTAAGAAACATCGACTAAATCGCCTGACCATTTTCCTGACTTTCCTCACACCCTGCACCCAGACAAAGGTTTTCACTGTATAAAAAGGGGCTGTGTCCCCTTACAAGTTGTTCTCTTCCTGGATCCTACTTTGGAGGGGGGCCTGCTGCTGCTGAGCACCAGGAGGACCGCCACTAGGGATTGCCTCC
The DNA here is from genome assembly GCF_964261635.1 of Lissotriton helveticus. NCBI lineage: Eukaryota > Metazoa > Chordata > Amphibia > Caudata > Salamandridae > Lissotriton > Lissotriton helveticus. The sequence continues at coordinate 1,503,459,070 of NC_136061.1, forward strand.
CTGCCTAGGAGGACCCTGTGAGCTGGCATCTGGGCCCAGCCTTGCCCCCCACATCCTGAAGGACTGTTTGCTTTTTTTTAGGGACTTTGGAGCGCTTTATTTTTCCTCCAGCGCCTGGGAGCGCTTTATTTTTCCCCTAGAGCTTGGGAGCGCTTTATTCTGGGACTGCTGGGGGCCTGCAGCGCAGAGAGGCTGCGTGGGGATCCCCTTTCTGCTAACTTGCGGCGCGGGTGCCCACCCCGCATTGCCTGCCGCTTGTGCCCATCTCCTTATTTATTTATTTCGAGGGAGCCCACCCCTCATCTTTTGCCGTATCTAAATCACAGCCGCCGCCCGGAGATCCTCAAGGAGGCGCTGCGCCCGCCTCCCTACCAAGGGCCGCGCTGCAATTGGCGGCCCTCAGTACAGGAAGCCAGGCACCAGATGCCCGGACGTGGGCGGGCCCAGCCGATTCTCTCTTCCTCTTCCCCCGGTCGGGGGAAGCCCAGGGGAGCCTCTCAAAAGACAGGAAGCAGCGTGTGAGGCCGCGGGGCTCCCGTGCCGGAGGAGAGCCCCGCCTGCTGTGAGAAAGGAGAGCCCTGCGTGCCGGCCAAGGAGAAGCTCCGACGGCGGAGAGGGAGAGTCCCGAGGAGCGGGAGCTCTCCTGTGTCCCGGGTGGAGAGGAGCAGCGCGGGAACGACGAGGAGCCCCCGCCAAAGCAGCCCGGCGAGTGTGGGCGTCTGGGGGCTCGGCAGTGGTTCTAGAGCGGCCCCGGATGGCAGAGGGCCGCTCCATCGTTCAGCAGCAGCACCCTGGGGCATTGTAGGTTTGGAGCCACGAGAGGCTCCCGGGGGCAAATTGTTTATTCTAAGCCCATGAAGGCTCGTGGTGGCATATATGTTCTAGGGCCCCCGAGGCTCTTGAAGGCCACATTTGTTTTCGAGTCCAAGAGCAGGACTCCAACGTCTGGCCAGCATCGTTGTTTAGAGCCTAGAAGGCTCTGGGGCATTTTGTTTATTTCGAGTCCCCAGAGGGTGGACTCCAACGTTGGGGCCACATTTGCTGCAGAGCCAACGAGGCTCCAAGGGGGCGATTTTTGGTTACAAGAACCCACGAGAGGCTCCAGGTTCCCACGTTGTTCTTTTTAGTACAGGTGTTACTAGTGAGGTCATGGTGCCCTGCGTGATATTTACCTAAAGTGTTTTAGGATTGCGGAGGTGGTGTTTACCTGTTACCAGTGAGTACTGATTGTGTGCTACATGTGCTAACTTTGGTACTACAGTTATGATATATTCTATGTGCTAGTTCTAAAAGTGATTACTCCTGACAGCGGTCCAGGTGGCCCTGTCCCATGTAAATAATCCCCTCTACATTCTGCCCGTGCCCATGGCACCTTGTAAAGTATATGTTTATTATCTAATGTTTGTGGTATAAGACAAAGACTATGTTTTATATATACCCTTGTGTGGAGTTTCCTTTGTGGTGGGCCTAGGGTGTTGTTGCTGGGTGCGCGCGCAAACGCTTTACACATCACCTCTGAGATAAGCCTGACTGCTCATGCCAAGCTTCCAAGGGCGTGAGCAGAGGTTATCTTGGCGGGTAACTTCCTTGCCCTGACTAGAGTGGTGGTTTTTGCCTGGCTTTGGCGCAAGCCTCAGCCAGCCAGAAATTCCCATTTCTAACAGTTGCCATGTACTTCTCAATGAGAAACTCCGTAAAAGTTTCTCCTGCATTTTTAGTGGGGTCGTTTGGCACTACCCCAGGGTCCGGTAGCCATTACGGTACCAAAAAACACATTTAATTTTCTTTTTCAATATAAATGGCTACCAGGCGCTATCTAGGTAATAATTACCCACCTAAATCAATCAATAAGGACTTATAAAGCACTACTATTCACCTGTGAGGGTCTCAAGGCGCCAAGACCAACCTGAGATAACAAAGTACATGGGCGACACTGACAGCGCACAAAGGTATCTGGTGCTCATACTCACAACTGATTTCATGGCAGGTCTTTGGGTCCACACCCATACAATAAAAAGGCAAACGTGCAAATCAGGCCAGTAAAAATAACTTCAATCTTGTGGAGCATAAGACTCTCACGGCTTGGGATTTGATCTTCTTCTCACATGTCCACAGGTTTAGAAGGAATATGCGATCTCTCTTAGATCTAAATGAGTGATATTAATATGGATAGATACGATGTTGATGTAGACCATGTTATATGTACACATAATAACAAACTCGATTGTTGAATTCACCGGATATGACCTCCCCCCTCAACCCAGAGTCAGAAATACGTGGTCAGGCAGGCACTACGACCTATGCCAGAAGCTACTGATTGACAGATCACAGGTGGGGGTGACACTTAACCCTTAGACAAACGTGCAAACCAAAAAACCTGGGTCAACCCTACAGATAGGCAGCAACACCACAATTGTCTCAGAAGATTGGCCCCAATAAAACACGTTTGGTCGGAGGGATGCGCGTTCCCAAAAACATTATAAGTTAGAGGCCACACTTAGTTAGGAACACATAGCCAATCAGAACCAGCATGCACACTACATGCAGTGATCACGTGCTCCCCTTGCCGGACATCTGATCACCTACCCACTGGCCCTGTATTGTGTCCAAGCAAAGTCGAGACCCACTTGTGCTTCTTATGAAAGGACCAGATTTATGGCCCTGTGACTATGCCCAAATTTCCTTCTTCAAAGGAATGCATAAATCGTTTTTTATAACCTTTCATGTAATGTATAAAATAACGGCTGAAACCAGTGTGCTTGGAGACAGTCTTGGAGTTGCCTGCTCTCCCTGCCACTGTGCTTAATTAAACCATTGTTCCTATTTTGCCAAATGCCTCTTGTCTTTCATTTTTTTCCCAAGGTAAATTCATATTCGAGCAACAGCAACACTGTCCAAAAGATGAAGGTCTGCACGTGGCCAATGAGATCAAAGGTTGTGTATTGAACTTTGTAGATCTAAATGCAGAAAGGTTTGAAGTAAATGTGGTGGGATCTGCCAGGATCCACGTGCACAGTGGGGTCTAAGAAATGTAGAGGAGTTTGGTTTCGAGCCATGTGCACATTGGGGTCCAATAGATGTGGAGGGGTCTGTATGGGATCCATGTGCTCTTTAAAATTTGTCTGGATCCTGTGGCATTCACATACAGAAGTGAGGCTTTGAAGAGTCTGAAGTACCCTGCCTGGAACCCACAGACAACAAGAGGTTAACCTAATGCGCAATGTGCAGCAGTGGTCCCACAGCTGGAATCCAGATTGTCTCAGTCGCTGTGTATATAAACGGCGGCTTGGAGCCAACGGCAGAGGAGGCTCAGTTTACAAATTACAAGGAATCCTTGTCACACGTTCTCGCCCACGGCCATCCCAGTACCGACTGTAAATGGTCGACAACCCCGGCCGTGGCCCCACCGGACAGGGCCTGTGTGATTCACCAGCCTTCGGTGAGCAGCGGCTCCAGGGCGCGGTGGACTAATCTAATCTACATGGAAAACTCAAGATGTCGTGTCAGGACAGTACCGCGGAAGCAGGGTCGGTGACATGCCAAGCAGAGCCTGCCTTTCACAGGGAAGCAGTCTGGACATTCCCAAGGGTTAATTGGCCTGTTTGGTACAGGCGGTTCCAGCAACGCAACCCTCCACCCCCTCTCTCTGTTCCTCTACCCGGTGGTTTTACAGCTCGAGAGCGCGCGTGCACGTCCAGTTCTCACAGTCTGGGTCATACTAGGGCGCGGAGAATGGAGGGGGGAGGGGGGCATTGGTGATTTCCTGGTGGCTTGTAGTTTACCGCATGTGGGCACGTTCTCGCTGTAGCGTTGAAATAGGTATCCCGGAGTAAAAAAAAACATACAACCCCTGGCCCCATTTATTTTTCAAACTGTGTCTGTGTGAGAATCACAAAAACCCCAGGACCACTGTGCAGAGGGTGGACTCGTCTACAATGCTTGCGTGGTGGAGTATAGGGGCTGCTATGACGACATTTCCGAGAGTTGATTTCTATTCCCTGGCGCCCCTTGAATTCTATATACACTCTCCACTTCTCTAAATTGTTCTGCGCTGGGCTAAGCCAATTCCAGACCCACGAGGGAGGGTGGGGGAGCGATACGCCCAGAAATGGTCTGTTCCATGTTGAAGCTGTGGACGTGGGAGAGTGCAGAGGGGGTGGAGGGTTCTGCTGCTGCTAGAGATGATGTGGCACTTTAGATTAGGACATTTCATTACAGTTCCACAGCTCTCGCGCCCACGTTATTCACATCTGTACAGCGCCAACACCGTTGTTGTGGTATTGTGGCGCATTATCTGTCAGCGTGCCCTTTTCTGTGTTTCCGAGAATTTCATCAATGGGACTGGAGAAAGAATTATTTAATGCTTTCTGTTGTTTTCCTGGTGTATGGTTGTGTGGAATTATTTGCAAAGGGTCTGTCTGACTGGCCTATGTGGCATCTGACAGTACCTGCAAGGGCTGGTCTGACAGCTCAGGGCGTGGGTCTGTTATTTTGCTGTTTGTAGGCCTGTTTTATGCTCCTGTGGGCTGAACTTAATTTTTTTAGGGCAAAGGCGTTTTAGGGTTTAGAGTCGGTAAAGGTTTTCGGGTGGTGCAGGTGTTTTATGGGTTTAGGGTGGGTATGGTTTTTTTGGGTTGCAAGGGGATTTTTAGGATTTAGAGAGTGTATGGGTTTAGGGTACCAATGGTATTTTTTGGGTGGTAATAGGTTTTAGGATGGCAAAGGTATCTTTAAGATTTAGGGTGGCTTTTGGCTTTGGGGAGGCAAGGGAATATTTTGGATTTAAGGTGCGTGTAGGTTTTTTGGTGGCAAGGGTATTTTTAGGGTATAGAGTGGGTATGGGTTTTTGGGTGGCAAGGGAATTGTTACGATTTAGAGTGGGTGGGTGTTTTTGGGTGGTAAGGGAATTTTTAGGGTTTATCATGGGTATGGGTTTTTGGGGGGCAATGGCATTTTTCAGTTTTAGGGGTGTCCGTTTAGGGGTTAATAAAGCAAGAAATATACATATATATGTATTTTAGATGTGTGTGCATATATATATATACACAAACAACGGGCACTCTCTGGTAATTACAGAAAGTCCAACTAAGAGGAGTACACTGCTAGCATTACAAACTACTATGAGAAACTACAGACATGGAAAGAGGGAGGCCTACTAGTAGGAGCTGAGTACAGGTTCCTACACATCAAACACCCAGTGTCACCCTGTTTTTACATGTTGCCCAAGGTGCATAAGGATGACAAAGACCCGCCTGGCAGGCCCATAGTGTCCGCGAACGGCAGCCCCCTCGAGAATACCTCCATCTTCTTAGACACTTTTCTTTTTCCCTATGTTCTCAATTTCCCCTCATGCTGCATAGACAGCACGGACTTCATCAATAAGATCGAGGGGATCACCTGGCAAGACAATTTTTGGCTAGTCACCATAGATGTAGTTTCCCTCTACACTTGCATTAAACACTCTGATGGTATGAATGCCTGCAAACATTTGTTGAGGGACAGATCCATCTTCATCTACAAACAGACAGAAATGTTACTGGAAATGTTGGAATTTTGTTTACTGAATAACTTTTTTCTGTTTGAGGACAGGTGGTTTAAACAGGAGGTTGGGACAGCGATGGGAAGTTGCTTTGCGCCCAGTTACGCTTGTATGTTGATGGGGTGGTGGGAGGAGCAAGTTCTATGGACAGATGCCAATGAACACCTCACACGACACATTGCATTCTACACCAGATACATAGATGATATCTTTATGATCTGGGGAGGGCCTAAGACAGATCTAGTTAGATTCCTGAAATCCTTAGATAATAATGATGTCAACCTCAGATTCACCAGCAAACAAGATCAGGGCGTTATGGACTTCTTGGATGTAAGCGTCAGGATTGAGAGTGGGACAATACACAACAGCCTGCATAGAAAACCTACGGCAGGTAATAGCGTTTTACACGCTAAGAGTCACCATCCAACAAACCTTAAGAACAGCATACTGTTTGGAGAATTTCTGAGAGCCAAGCGTAGCTGTAGTTCCCAGGAATCGTTCAGAAAAGAACAAGAATGCATGATAAAAAGATTCAAGACAAGGGGATATCCTGACGAGGTAATGCTGGCCGCCAAAGAAAAAGCCGAAGCTAGAGACAGAGGGGCTCTCCTAGTAAAAAAGCCAGGGAGATCTGCAGGGAATGATAAAACCAACAGTGTTAGAATGATCACCACATTCAATGTGGAAGCAGACCAAATTCGAAAAACACTTAAACGACATTGGCACATTGTGAAAAATGACCCCGTCATAGGAGGCACAGTTAGCAAACAGCCACAGATCACCTACAGGAAGGCGCGCTCCCTGAAAGATATGCTGGTCAGGAGTTACTTGGGGGCTCCCAAGAAACATACATGGTTACATGAACAGAAGGGCTTTTTAAAATGTGGAAAATGTAAGGCATGTGGGACTAGCAAAAATCTGAAATCATACCCATTACCCACGGGGAAAACTGAGCCTATTAGCAAATTTATTAATTGTAACACCGATTTCTGTGTCTATGTGATTGTGTGCCCATGTGGTAAGTTCTACGTAGGCAGCACCATTTTCCCCATCAAAAAACGCATCCTAGAACACATGAGGGCAATCAAGAATGTTGATGTAAACTATGCGACAGCGCGACACTGGCTACGTCATCACAACAAAGATGTTAACTGTTTTTCATTTTTTGGCATTGACAGAGTACACCAGCTAGCCCCAGACGGGGCGATAGAGTCAAACAGCTACGAATTCTGGATTCAGAGTACATCATCCGCCTCGACTGTAAGAATCCTTTTGGTCTGAATGAAGATGAGGAGTTATACGTCCACATTGGATGAGTACTCGGCGTCCTTTTCAGTTATGTTCCACCTCCCTTTCTGTTTCTGGACTTCCTGATGCTGTGATTGCTGATTTCTATGGCCATACTGTCTCAAGGGAGAGGGCTCTCTACCCTGATGCCACAGACAGGACATTGAAATTTCACAAGTTAGCATAGTTTACCCTTCCAAAATTTCATCCCTGGGCCACGGACACAGCTCCGCATATATCACTACTGAGATATCATATTCTCACACATGCATGTCAGACATGACCAAATCTGGCCCAGGGCCTCTCTTTCCCCCCCCCCATCCCCCCCTCCTTTCTCCCTTTACCAAATTTTACATTATTGCACATCACACCACCGCTCACAACTGTATTACCCTTAGTTAAACCACTCCATTTTCAGGCTTGTAAATAGTTAGAATTAGGGTCACTTTTCGCACAAATTCCTGCATTAGGAGCATGGGTTGCTCCAATGCCACTTTGTACCTTAGGGACACCTATCTTACACTCATTCGGACAGGGACCTACATCGCAAAACAAGAGGACATCAAGCATATAGGAATTTTATATTTATTTTTATTCATTTGGTTTAATTTATCTACAACTCGCTGGTCTGCCAGAATAGAATAGCATGATCTATAGTTGCAACATTCCTATCTGTACCTTGGCCTGGTTTGTCCTCTGCTGGCTAATGTTCCACGAGTCAATATGCACTAAGCCACTTGGCTGTAATTTCTCTAGCACTATGACATGAAATAGTAGCACTGTGAATTTGTAGACTGTTGTATTCCTAAATTAGGTAACAACTGTTAAATATATATTTTCTCTACAATAATGTCAATTGTTTTTTTTTTTAAATGTCTATTTTCATTTACAAATTCATGTGATTTTATTTGCAATAACAAGATGTATTATTATGCTCCAACTCGTTGCTTGAGTTTTAAATATGATGGTGAAAACGATAGTCTGTTTTCCAGCTTCTTTGTTGCATTCTCGGATGTTGATCCGTCTTCACTCTTCATCACTGTGCACTTTAAAATGGTGGATTGTATTGTAAGCAATTGGCTAGTGAAAAAGACCATCCGGTCGAAATGCGTCGCCAATAAACACACACTGTGAAACACGGACCCTGGAGTGCGAGTCATTTGTTGTCCTGGAGAAAGGTTAACTGGGAAACCTTCGTGAATATATATATATATATATATATATATATATATATATATATATATATATATATATATATATATGTAGCAATGTGTGTGCATATATATATATATATATTTACACATATATATATATATAGCATCGAAATCTCCCACATTCGCTCCAGCAGGGTAAAGACGAGCCACACGGATTGCTCCGGTAAATAAAGTTCCTTATTACGGTGGCAACAAAAGATGCGTTTCGGCCGTAAAGGGGCCATAGTCATATATATAGTGATAGCCAAACTTTATTTAATCCCTAAAGTTCACAAAAAAACTACACCGGTTCCAGGCAGGCCCATTATATCAGCCATAAATAGTGTAGGTGAAACTATTATACAATATGTGGACTTTTTCCTTCAAGATTTTGTAAAAAAATTGCCCAGCTATGTGAAGGACACTGGTGACTTTTTAAGAAACGTACAAGGGATTAAATGGTCAGATGATTTTCTTTTTATTACATTGGACATTGAATCCTTGTACGACAGTATAGAGCATTCCATTGGTTTAAGGGATATTCAGTATTTTTTAGATTTTAGACCAATAGAGTTTTATCAACACAACAAGATGCTTTTAAGTCTAATCCCGTGGTGTCTGCACAACAATTGTTTTTTATTTGGCAATGATATTTATTTACAGAAACGTGGTGTTGCAATGGGAGCTTGCTTCTCCCCCAGCTATGCATGTCTGCATATTGGCTGATGGGAGGAGCAGGTCCTCAAGGTGATATATGCTACTGCTTTTAATGAACATGTTTTGTATTGGTTAAGATACATTGATGACGTTTTTATTGAGTGGCAAGGCAGCAAATCAAGTACATCTGAATGTATCAAACAGATCAATATCAATACGGCTAATCTTAGATTTACTTCTAACATCAGTAAGAGTAGTATTGATTTTTTGGATGTTAAGGTTTACCAAAATGAAGGGAAATTGTGTACCACCTTATATAGTAAGGATACTGCTGGCTATTTAATTTTACATGCTAATAGTGCTCATCTTACGTCGTAAAAGGATATGTAACAACAATGAGGATCTGAACAGATGCACAGAGGAGGTGTATCATAGATTCAGACAAATGCTATGTTATGTTATGTTATGTTACAGTGAATTTATATAGCGCATTATCACCCAGAGGTCTCTAAGCGCTGTCAACGGCCGTCAACCCCGGTGAGAACAAAAGTGAGCTGTTCGGATTGGCCCCCATGCCTCTAGAAACAATACAGTTTTTAAACTCTTCCTAAAACATAGGAGATTCATTTCCTTACACAGTTCACTAGGAAGACGGTTCCATGTCTGAGGGGCAACGGTCGAGAAGGCTCGCCCACCCAAGGACGATCGATTGTACCACAGGCAGTCAAGGTAGCAGGCCTCCGCTGACTGGAGGACCCTACTAGGGCAATCGTTATTCTGTCGGCCCTTTATGTAACTTGGGGCTAAACCATGGACGGCCTTGTGCACAAGACAAAGACTTTTAAATTTGGTTCTTTGTAGAATTGGAAGCCAATGTAGATTCTGCAACAGGTGGCATCATTCATTACCACCTGTAACCTACATAGCAGATTTTTGGGCAGCCCAAGATATAGAGCGTTTCTGTAATCAAGACGAGATAGAATCAAAGCAGAGACTGCCAAGCTAAGTGTGCTGAAGGACAGAAGAGGAGATAGTTTCCGAAGCTGACGCAACAAAGCCACAGTGGTACTGACCACCGCCGATACTTGCTGTGTCAGGGACAAGGAGGCATCAATCTTGATGCCAAGGCTTTTTACAACCACTGCTGATTCAGGGAAAGGCCCCAGATCTGCAGCCCAAAACAGGTCATTCCAAGGGTTTAAGGTAGTAGTAACCGCTAGGACCTCTGTTTTCTCAGGGTTGATTTTTAACGAGTTTGCCAACATCCAGTTGATGGTAAATTTAAGGATGTCTTGCATTCTCAAATGAGCCCCTGGTGAGTGATCAATCTGACTCAGAATTTGGGTATCATAGGCGTAATTGTAAACTCTACGATCCAACTGATTCAGTGCTGCAATTAAAGGCTGCAGATATGCATTGAAAAGCAGGGGTGACAGAGCTGAACCCTGGGGCACTCCGCACCCCAGCGAGGCTGGATTAGACACTAGCTCTCCTAATTGGACTTGCTGTGACCGATCTCTAAAAAATTAGGTCAGCCAGGCCAGAGCCATGCCCTGGATCCCTAGATCCCTAATCTGCGCTAATAATTGGCGATGATCAACAGTGTCAAACGCCGCAGATTGGTCTAGTAGAACCAGAGCGCATGGCACTTTTTTATCTGCCCTAATTCTCAGGTCATCCAGCACGGAAAGGATGACCAATTCCGTGCTGTGTTGGGCTCTAAACCCTGCCTGATTGGACTCAAGAAGCTTATTAGACTCCAGGTGGCGCGTAAAAGATTGTAGTACATGTAATTCAATGATTTTTGCCAAAAAGGGTAGCTGAGAAATTTGCCTAAAATTCTTAAAATATTTTGGATCGGTGCCCTGTTTCTTTAAGAGTGAGATCATCCGAGCTTCCTTGAATTTTGAGGGGACTAACCCCATTTCCAAGGAGCGATTCAGGAGGGAAAGCACTTTATCCTCAATGCCCGGCCAGGCCATTTTAAAGATTTTGGGGGGACAGGGGTCTGCAGAAGAGCCCGATTTCACCCGACCCACCAAGGTAGAAAGAAGGTCCTTCGTAAGTAAGGGAAGAGCAGTCAGAAGATTTGTTGGCCTGGGGGAGGAGTAAGGAGGCCCAATTGTGCAGTGCAAGGTTGGAAAATGCTGAATTTCTATCATCAGATCCCTAATCTTACCCAGAAAAAAGGATTGGAAATCAGCACAATCCTTCTGACTGAAGGGGCTATAGTGAGAAGATCCTCAAAGCTGCCATAAATAAGACCAATGAGTGATCGAGGGAGTCATTACTCACTAATACTGTAGAAAAACCAGCTAAGGATGACTGCCCCGAGGTTGATTACTGCCTTCAGTAAACAAGAGAGAAAAGTATGCGCCATTGTTAAACGTCATTGGCCTGGTTCTGACAGATGGTGTTCTGTCCACAAGATTACCATCACAACCCACTGTTACTTACAGAAAGGGCATTTCAATGCGCATGCAGATAGGGAACGTTTGCCCAGAACTAGCAGCTGCTAAAACGCGGTTGCAACCAAAAGATGGCTTCACAAAATGTAATACTTGCAGAGCCTGCAAATTTGGTAAAAATACCACACATTATTCTTCGCCATTTAGTCCAAATGAGATAGCCGTCAAGGGTAATTTCTCTTGTAGAACAGAGTTTGCAGTCTATATCCTGACATGCACCTGCGGACTCAAGTATGTGGGCAGCACTAAACTGCAAGTGCATGTCAGGATACTGCAACACTTGCATGCCATAGTAAATAACGACCCCACGTATCCAGTAGCTCCCATTTCAAACAAACACATAATAATGATTTAAGTTCTTTGAGTTACTTTGTGGCAGCTGCCATTCCAAAATTAAATGCGGAGGGGATCGGGAGAAAGCCCTGAGGCAATTGGAATCGAGAAAGATTTTAGAGCGTGACACCAAGCATCCATATGGGTTGAACAACACAGAAGATTTGCACAGCTTTGTATAGCTGATTAGTTTTATCTCGTCAGGATTTGATAGTTATGATGAACCCTTGATGTACGATTTCTGTATCCGTTTGTAAATAGGCACTTTTCTGAGCAGCGGTCTGTAGTATGGAGGTACAGTCAGGTTTGGATTTTATTCAAGTCTGTGTACACTCTATTACTTGTGGCCTATATAATGTGAACGTTTTTAACATTTGTTTAGGATTTTTGAAGGTCAGAACACTTTTTGGCATTAGCACTTTAACATTATTTGCACTTCAGTGTGCACTGGACACTTTGGTAGCATGTATAGGCACATTTTGATGTATGATGCTGTGGTGTCCTCTAGTACTTAGAAGGAAGGGTGGAGTAGGTTCTAGGAGTAATCGCATTTAAGAATGCATTTAAGCAGGAATTTCCCAACAAGTGGAGGGCCTAAATCAATATTTATATTTGGGATTTTATGCGTATTATGCGTATTTATCAATTTGTGGTACATTCTACAGTGTATTGGAGATATTTTGCACATATAATATTGAATTGATTGTCATATTTGAATATATTTATATAATTATATATTTATATATTTATATATTTATATTGTATTTAGACCCTTTGGCATTTTATAAGAAAATGGAATCACCGATTGAAATAATGTATTTATACGGGAACATTGGATTATATCTGGGACCTATCACCTACACATGGACTATGAAATTCATAAGGACCACAGTATATATCTAAATATGGACACAACAGTAATCAAGAGAAGAATAATTGAAAAAAGAGAAAAAAAGTAAAAGAAAAAACATGAAAGGAAAAAAAGGCCAAGGGCGCATGTTATAAAAGAAACTTTGGGTGTTCTTATATTTGTGTGTACAAATATTTTTTGTATTTCTATTTATGGTGTTCTATCACGTGGTATCAGCATTGCATAACAAGCATTTGCAATGCAATAGGTCTCGCATTAGGAACGTTTGAGCTATTGGTATTGTAAAAGACACATTTTTTTATTTATGTTTTGTCTTTGAAAATAGCTAAATTAATAGCTTTGTCATTTACAATGCCAATAGTTATAACTTTCGCAAATGTGACACCTATAGCATTTGTAATGCAATATGTGTTGTATTTACGTGACTTACATGTATTGATATTACAAATAACAATGGCTTTTAATTTTTGTAACCCCTTCGGTGCTCATGACGAGCTCAGCTCGTCATGGCATATACCTCTCAGGTGCTCATGACGAGCTGAGCTCATCATAACCACACTCGTTTTGGTTGCTGTCCAGCACAGCAGGGAAATAGCTCTAGCAGCGATGTGGGTAAATAATTAATACTTAGGTGTTCTATCACGTGGTATCAGCATTGTATAACAAGCATTTGCAATGCAATGGGTCTCGCATTAGGAAAGTTTGAGCTATTAGTATTGTAAATGACACATTTTTTTATTTATGTTTTGTCTTTGAAAATAGCTAAATTAATAGCTTTGTCATTTACAATGCCAATAGTTATAACTTTCGCAAATGTGACACCTATAACATTTGTAATGCAATATGTGTTGTATTTACGTGACTTACATGTATTGATATTACAAATAACAATGGCTTTTAATTTTTGTAACCCCTTCGGCGCTCATGACGAGCTCAGCTCGTCATGGCATATACCTCTCAGGTGCTCATGACGAGCTGAGCTCATCATAACCACACTCGTTTTGGTTGCTGTCCAGCACAGCAGGGGAATAGCTCTAGCAGCGATGTGGGTAAATAATGAATACTTAAATAAAAGGTATTGTAATTTATAATGGCAATAGCTTAAACTTTTGTAAACAACTTTTGTGAAGATTATGTTTAGTGTATTTTATTGTGACGAAAATCCAAGAACAGAAGTGAAATATTAACATCTTTTTGTTACATTTGTAATAAAGCTTGAAACATTGAGAGAACATATTTGAACCAGTTGTTGTTGAATGGTTGCACAGATTGATGCTGTGGTGGCGCTGAGTGATGTTGTGATGGTGAACGAGTGATGCTGTGGCGTTCAGTGATGCTGTGGCAGCACATAGTGATGTTGTGGTGCCCCTGAGTGATGCTGTGGTGGTGCTGAGTGATGCTGTATGCTATGCTATGTTTTGTTTTGCTATCCTGTTTTGTTTTGTTATGCTATGCTATGTTTTGCTATCCTATGCTTTGATTTGTTATGCTATGCTATGCTGTATTTTGTTATGCTATGCTAAATTTTGTTATGCTATGCTAAGTTTTGTTATGCTATGCTATGTTTTGCAATGCTATGCTTTGTTATGCTATGCTATGTTTTGCTATGATATGCTATGTTTTGTTGTGTTTTATTATGCTATGCTTTGTTTTGCTATGCTATGTTTTGTTATGCTATGCTATGTTTTGTTTTGTTTGGTATGCTTTGTTATGTTTTACTATGCTATTATAGGTTTTGTTTTGATATGATATGTTTTGTTGTGTTTTGCTATGTTTTGTTATGCTATGTGTTGTGTCTTGTTATGCTATGTTTTGTTATGTAATGCTATGCTTTGTTTTGCTATGCTATGTTTTGTTTTGCTATCCTATGCTTTGTTTTGTTATGCTATGCTATGTTTAGTTTTGCTATCCTATGCTTTGTTTTGTTATGCTATGCTATGTTTTGTTGTGTTATGCTATGCTATGTTTTGTTGTGTTTGGCTATGCTATGCTTTGTTATGCTATGCTATGTTTTGTTATGCTAGGCTATGTTTTGTTGTGTTTTATTACGCTATGCTTTGTTTTGCTATACTATGTTTTGTTATGCTATGTTTTGTTATGCTATGCTATGCTTTGTTATGCTATGCTATGTTTTGTTATACTATGCTATGTTTTGTTTTGCTATGCTTTGTTATGTTATGCTTTGTTTTGTTATGCTATGCTTTGTTATGCTATGCTAAGCTGTGCTATGCTATGCTGGTGAGGGTGTGTGGGGGGGGGTGAGGGTAATGGGTTGTGAGGGAGAAGGGGTGTGAGGGTGAGGGGGTGTGAGGGTGAGTGAGGGTGTGTGAGGGTGAGGGTGTGTGAAAGTGAGGGTGAGTGAGGGTGTGAGAGGGGGTGTGAGGGTGAGGGGTGAGAGGGTGAGGGTGTGAGGGTGTGAGGGTGTGTGAGGGTGAGGGGGTGTGAAGGTGTGTGAGGGTGAGGTGTGTGAGGCTGAGGGGGTGTACGGGTGAATGAGGGTGTGTGAGGGTGAGGGGGTGTGAGGGTGAAGGGTGAGGGTGTGAGGGTGTGTGAGGGTGAGGGGGTGTGAAGGTGTGTGAGGGTGAGGTGTGTGAGGGTGAGGGGGTGTACGGGTGAATGAGGGTGTGTGAGGGTGAGGGGTTGTGAGGGTGAGGGTGTGAGGGTGAGTGAGGGTGTTTGTGGGTGTGTGAGGGTGAGGGGGTGTGAGGGTGAGGGGGTATGAGGGTGAGAGGGTGTGTGAGGGTGAGTGAGGGTGAGGGGGTGTGAGGGTGTGTGTGAGGGTGTGAGGGTGAGGGGCTGTGATGGTGAGGGTGGGTGAGAGCGTGTGTGAGGGTGTGTGAGGGTGAGAGGGTGGGTGAGGGTGTGTGAGGGTGAGGGTGTGTGTGAGAGTGAGGGTGTGTGAGGGTGAGGGTGTGTGAGGGTGAGGGTGAGGAGGTGTGAGGGTGAGGGGGTGTGAGGGTGAGGGGTGTGAGAGTGAGGGGGTGTGAGGGTGAGGGGGTGTGTGAGGGTGAGGGAGTGTGTGAGGGTGAGGGAGTGTGTGAGGGTGAGGATGTGAGGTGAGGGGTGTGGGAGGGTGAGGGGTGTGTGAGGGTGAGGGTGAGGGTGTGTGGGGGTGTGAGGGGGTGAGGGTGAGGGGGTGTGAGGGTGAGGGGGTGTGTGGGTGAGGGTGTGTGAGGGTGTGAGGGTGAGAGGGTGTGAGGGTGAGAGGGTGTGTGAGGGTGAGAGGGTGTGTGAGGGTGAGAGGGTGTTTGAGGGTGAGGGTGTGTGAGGGTGAGAGGGTGTGAGGGTTGGAGGGTGAGGGGGTGAGGGGGTGAGGGGGTGAGGGGGTGTGGGGTGTGAGGGTGTGAGGATGAGGGGGTGAGGGGGTGTGGGGATGTGAGGGGGTGAGGGTGAGGGGGTGCGAGGGTGAGGCGGTGTGAGGGTGAGGTGGGTGTGAGGGTGAGGGGGTGTGAGGCTGAGGGGGTGTGAGGGTGAGGGTGGGTGAGGGTGGGTGAGAGCATGTGTTAAAACTTGTGGTCCAGTTGTGGTTGATGCGGAGATTCGTTTCTTGTTTAAACCTGTTTTGATGGTGATCGCCCAGTTGGAGCCCATGGGTGCCTTTCTGCTGAGCTTTGAGGGCATCAGAAGAGAGCGGCACCTTCCCATTGTGATTAAACAAACGTATGCCCCTTTTTTGTTGACATACTTTGGGTGGAAGCCCTGGAGCGATGGCGCTTGAGGTCGCGCGGGGAGGACGAGGCTCGGGACGGGCAGGAGGCTGAAGCTTTTCACAATAAAACATAGACACTAGATGGCAGTGAGTATCCACCACATTAAACAAGCATGTAGTCAGGCTGATACAAAGAAGCCTCTCGGAGCAGTGAAAAACAAGCTCTCAGGATTGCGTGGGGAGGGCGGGGGAGCGGAGCGGATTCCTTGAAAGTCTGATGGGGGGCGGGGGAGCGGATCCTTTGAAGTTTGATGCCGAGGCTCACAAGCTGATAACAAATGGTGTGTGATGTGATGTGCACACGCCTGGCTCACAAGTAGTGTATCGAATCCGCTGTTTGGGGAGACTTTTTGGAAGCCTTACTATAATTTTGCCTACCATACCTATGGGATGGAATAGATGAGACCTAAAAATGGCGTTTCTTTCTCTCTGATTGTGTGAACAAGGGCAAGTGGTTCGTGAATCCTTTGTAGCTGAAGAAGTGTTGACTAACGCTATGAGCAGACGAATGATTTTGGTGATTATATATATATATATATGTATATATATATATATATATATATATATATATATATATATATATATATATATATATATATATATATATATATATATATATATATATATATATATATATATATTCACTGAAAAAACCATAGGTTTCAGGCATTATATAGTTAGGAATTAGCTTTTAAAAAACCTTTGAAATTCACTCAAAAAACTATAAGTTTTAGGGGTGTTATAGTTAGCTGGACATTTCACTCTTACAAAACCATTGAAATTGCTCCTATATAGTTAGTTGTACTAACTATATTTCGCGCACCCGCAATCCACTACTGATGATGTCACATATTAGATCATTCATGACATGGTCAGTGACATCACTGATGACATCTCAAATGACATCACTGATGCTAATTCCTAACTATATAAGGCCTGAAACCTATGGTTTTTCAGTGAATTTGCAAGGTTTTTTAAATACTAATTCCTAACTATATAAGGCCTGAAACCTATGGTTTTTTCAGTGAATTTGCAAGGTTTTTTAAATGCTAATTCCTAACTATATAAGGCCTGAAACCTATGGTTTTTTCAGTGAATTTCAAAGGTTTTTTAAATGCTAATTCCTAACTATATAAGGCCTGAAACCTATGGTTTTTTCAGTGAATTTCAAAGGTTTTTTAAATGCTAATTCTATTAGCGGATAACGTTTAAATATATTAATATCCTAGTGGGACCACCTGAGCAGCCCTAGGGGGTCAGGGTGTTTCTACCCTGCCCCCTTTTTGTGTTCTACACTTTTGTTTTTCTGCTTTCTTGTGCCTCAGTCTACTAAGACCCAAGATGGATGCCAACACTTCCTGGTTAGAAGTGTTGACAGCCAATGAGCATGCAGCTTTCTCGGGAAGGCATGCTGATTGGCTGTCACTGTCTTTCAACACTAGCACAAGATGGATGCCAACACCTCCTGGTTAGAAGTGTTGACAGCCAATGACCATGCAGCTTTCTCGGGAAGGCATGCTGCTTGGCTGCCACTGTCTGTCAAAACTCCAATTATTTACAACAAGGGGTGGTGAGGGACAGAGTCTCTGAATTAAGCAGAATACTCTCACCCAGTCAAGAGATCAGGGCTAGATCCAACACCGTTTTTTAGCTCATTGCACCATCCCAGTTTCAGAACCTGGCTGTATGCAAATTAGTCTGTTCCTGTCCCAGTGCATGATGGGAACAGGGCAAACCAAACTACAAAAGCCAATTCTTACACTGGGAAGGAAACAAGCTTCCGGGGACCGGTTTCTGGCATTACAGCCGTCTTCGGCCCGGCTTGCTTGAATCCTGATGGTGCAATGAGCAAGGGACTCATGTCTGAGTATACCCTTCCACGCTTAGGGTGGACAAAATTATTTACAACAAGGGGTGGTGAGGGACAGAGTCTCTGAATTAAGCAGAATACTCTCACCCAGTCAAGAGATCAGGGCTAGATCCAACACCGTTTTTTAGCTCATTGCACCATCCCAGTTTCAGAACCTGGCTGTATGCAAATTAGTCTGTTCCTGTCCCAGTGCATGATGGGAACAGGGCAAACCAAACTACAAAAGCCAATTCTTACACTGGGAAGGAAACAAGCTTCCGGGGACCGGTTTCTGGCATTACAGCCGTCTTCGGCCCGGCTTGCTTGAATCCTGATGGTGCAATGAGCAAGGGACTCATGTCTGAGTATACCCTTCCACGCTTAGGGTGGACAAAATTATTTACAACAAGGGGTGGTGAGGGACAGAGTCTCTGAATTAAGCAGAATACTCTCACCCAGTCAAGAGATCAGGGCTAGATCCAACACCGTTTTTTAGCTCATTGCACCATCCCAGTTTCAGAACCTGGCTGTATGCAAATTAGTCTGTTCCTGTCCCAGTGCATGATGGGAACAGGGCAAACCAAACTACAAAAGCCAATTCTTACACTGGGAAGGAAACAAGCTTCCGGGGACCGGTTTCTGGCATTACAGCCGTCTTCGGCCCGGCTTGCTTGAATCCTGATGGTGCAATGAGCAAGGGACTCATGTCTGAGTATACCCTTCCACGCTTAGGGTGGACAAAATTATTTACAACAAGGGGTGGTGAGGGACAGAGTCTCTGAATTAAGCAGAATACTCTCACCCAGTCAAGAGATCAGGGCTAGATCCAACACCGTTTTTTAGCTCATTGCACCATCCCAGTTTCAGAACCTGGCTGTATGCAAATTAGTCTGTTCCTGTCCCAGTGCATGATGGGAACAGGGCAAACCAAACTACAAAAGCCAATTCTTACACTGGGAAGGAAACAAGCTTCCGGGGACCGGTTTCTGGCATTACAGCCGTCTTCGGCCCGGCTTGCTTGAATCCTGATGGTGCAATGAGCAAGGGACTCATGTCTGAGTATACCCTTCCACGCTTAGGGTGGACAAAATTATTTACAACAAGGGGTGGTGAGGGACAGAGTCTCTGAATTAAGCAGAATACTCTCACCCAGTCAAGAGATCAGGGCTAGATCCAACACTGCTTAATTCAGAGACTCTGTCCATCACCACCCCTTGTTGTAAATAATTTTGTCCACCCTAAGCGTGGAAGGGTATACTCAGATGTGAGTCCCTTGCTCATTGCACCATCAGGATTCAAGCAAGCCGGGCCGAAGACGCCTGAAATGGCAGAAACCGGTCCCCGGAAGCTTGTTTCCTTCCCAGTGTAAGAATTGGCTGTTGTAGTCTGGTCTGCCCTGTTCCCATGATGCACTGGGCCAGGGACAGACTAATTTGCATACAGCCAGGTTCTGAAACTGGGATGGTGCAATGAGCTAAAAAACGGTGTTGGATCTAGCCCTGATCTCTTGACTGGGTGAGAGTACTCTGCTTAATTCAGAGACTCTGTCCATCACCACCCCTTGTTGTAAATAATTTTGTCCACCCTAAGCGTGGAAGGGTATACTCAGATGTGAGTCCCTTGCTCATTGCACCATCAGGATTCAAGCAAGCCGGGCCGAAGACGCCTGAAATGGCAGAAACCGGTCCCCGGAAGCTTGTTTCCTTCCCAGTGTAAGAATTGGCTGTTGTAGTCTGGTCTGCCCTGTTCCCATGATGCACTGGGCCAGGGACAGACTAATTTGCATACAGCCAGGTTCTGAAACTGGGATGGTGCAATGAGCTAAAAAACGGTGTTGGATCTAGCCCTGATCTCTTGACTGGGTGAGAGTACTCTGCTTAATTCAGAGACTCTGTCCATCACCACCCCTTGTTGTAAATAATTTTGTCCACCCTAAGCGTGGAAGGGTATACTCAGATGTGAGTCCCTTGCTCATTGCACCATCAGGATTCAAGCAAGCCGGGCCGAAGACGCCTGAAATGGCAGAAACCGGTCCCCGTAAGCTTGTTTCCTTCCCAGTGTAAGAATTGGCTGTTGTAGTCTGGTCTGCCCTGTTCCCATGATGCACTGGGCCAGGGACAGACTAATTTGCATACAGCCAGGTTCTGAAACTGGGATGGTGCAATGAGCTAAAAAACGGTGTTGGATCTAGCCCTGATCTCTTGACTGGGTGAGAGTACTCTGCTTAATTCAGAGACTCTGTCCATCACCACCCCTTGTTGTAAATAATTTTGTCCACCCTAAGCGTGGAAGGGTATACTCAGATGTGAGTCCCTTGCTCATTGCACCATCAGGATTCAAGCAAGCCGGGCCGAAGACGCCTGAAATGGCAGAAACCGGTCCCCGGAAGCTTGTTTCCTTCCCAGTGTAAGAATTGGCTGTTGTAGTCTGGTCTGCCCTGTTCCCATGATGCACTGGGCCAGGGACAGACTAATTTGCATACAGCCAGGTTCTGAAACTGGGATGGTGCAATGAGCTAAAAAACGGTGTTGGATCTAGCCCTGATCTCTTGACTGGGTGAGAGTACTCTGCTTAATTCAGAGACTCTGTCCATCACCACCCCTTGTTGTAAATAATTTTGTCCACCCTAAGCGTGGAAGGGTATACTCAGATGTGAGTCCCTTGCTCATTGCACCATCAGGATTCAAGCAAGCCGGGCCGAAGACGCCTGAAATGGCAGAAACCGGTCCCCGGAAGCTTGTTTCCTTCCCAGTGTAAGAATTGGCTGTTGTAGTCTGGTCTGCCCTGTTCCCATGATGCACTGGGCCAGGGACAGACTAATTTGCATACAGCCAGGTTCTGAAACTGGGATGGTGCAATGAGCTAAAAAACGGTGTTGGATCTAGCCCTGATCTCTTGACTGGGTGAGAGTACTCTGCTTAATTCAGAGACTCTGTCCATCACCACCCCTTGTTGTAAATAATTTTGTCCACCCTAAGCGTGGAAGGGTATACTCAGATGTGAGTCCCTTGCTCATTGCACCATCAGGATTCAAGCAAGCCGGGCCGAAGACGCCTGAAATGGCAGAAACCGGTCCCCGGAAGCTTGTTTCCTTCCCAGTGTAAGAATTGGCTGTTGTAGTCTGGTCTGCCCTGTTCCCATGATGCACTGGGCCAGGGACAGACTAATTTGCATACAGCCAGGTTCTGAAACTGGGATGGTGCAATGAGCTAAAAAACGGTGTTGGATCTAGCCCTGATCTCTTGACTGGGTGAGAGTACTCTGCTTAATTCAGAGACTCTGTCCATCACCACCCCTTGTTGTAAATAATTTTGTCCACCCTAAGCGTGGAAGGGTATACTCAGATGTGAGTCCCTTGCTCATTGCACCATCAGGATTCAAGCAAGCCGGGCCGAAGACGCCTGAAATGGCAGAAACCGGTCCCCGGAAGCTTGTTTCCTTCCCAGTGTAAGAATTGGCTGTTGTAGTCTGGTCTGCCCTGTTCCCATGATGCACTGGGCCAGGGACAGACTAATTTGCATACAGCCAGGTTCTGAAACTGGGATGGTGCAATGAGCTAAAAAACGGTGTTGGATCTAGCCCTGATCTCTTGACTGGGTGAGAGTACTCTGCTTAATTCAGAGACTCTGTCCATCACCACCCCTTGTTGTAAATAATTTTGTCCACCCTAAGCGTGGAAGGGTATACTCAGATGTGAGTCCCTTGCTCATTGCACCATCAGGATTCAAGCAAGCCGGGCCGAAGACGCCTGAAATGGCAGAAACCGGTCCCCGGAAGCTTGTTTCCTTCCCAGTGTAAGAATTGGCTGTTGTAGTCTGGTCTGCCCTGTTCCCATGATGCACTGGGCCAGGGACAGACTAATTTGCATACAGCCAGGTTCTGAAACTGGGATGGTGCAATGAGCTAAAAAACGGTGTTGGATCTAGCCCTGATCTCTTGACTGGGTGAGAGTACTCTGCTTAATTCAGAGACTCTGTCCATCACCACCCTTTGTTGTAAATAATTTTGTCCACCCTAAGCGTGGAAGGGTATACTCAGATGTGAGTCCCTTGCTCATTGCACCATCAGGATTCAAGCAAGCCGGGCCGAAGACGCCTGAAATGGCAGAAACCGGTCCCCGGAAGCTTGTTTCCTTCCCAGTGTAAGAATTGGCTGTTGTAGTCTGGTCTGCCCTGTTCCCATGATGCACTGGGCCAGGGACAGACTAATTTGCATACAGCCAGGTTCTGAAACTGGGATGGTGCAATGAGCTAAAAAACGGTGTTGGATCTAGCCCTGATCTCTTGACTGGGTGAGAGTACTCTGCTTAATTCAGAGACTCTGTCCATCACCACCCCTTGTTGTCAAAACTCCAAACCAGGAAGTGTTGGCAGCCATCTTGTGCCTTGTTAGAACCAAGGCACAAGAAAGCAGTGAAACAAAGGTGTGAAACTCGCAAAGGGGCCAGAGTAGAAGCACCCTGACCCCCTAGGCCTGCTCAGGGGGTCCCACAAGGACCCAGCGACTTTAAAAAATATATATATATATATTTGTTTTGCCTTGGGGGTCCTTGTGGGACCTTCTGAGCAGGCCTAGGGGCTCAGGGTGCTTCTACCCTGCCCCCTTTTTGAGTTCTACACATTTGATTTTCTGCTTTCCTGTACCTCACTCTACCGAGGCACAAGATGGCTGCCCACAATTTCTGTTTTAGAGTGTTGACAGACAGTGGCAGCCAATCAGCATGCAGCTCGTGCACGTAGGGGTACGCGCACGTACGCGTAAGGTACGCGTACGTACGCGTACGGTACGCGTACCGGTAAGCTTAGGGGTAAGCTTAGGGTGAGCTGCTATAGATATATATGTGTTTTTGAAGTTAATTTTCATAAAAACCACTGGAGCAATTTTCACCAAACATAGCAAAGGCACATCTGCGTACCAGTCCCTACAATTTTGCCAAGTTTGGCGTAATTCCGTTCAGCGGTTCGGGCTGTAGACTTGTCAGCCCGCCTATGGAAATTAACATGGGGAAAACACGTTTTGGGACCCCCCTTTTTTCTCGGCCCCCACTTCACGAATCCCCACGAAACTTTCAGGGAAAGAGCGCAGCGGAGCTGGCCAAAAGTTTGGAAAAATACACACAAATTCCTCAACCGGCGCCAAAGTTATTCCCAATAGAATGTTGCGGATTTCCTATGGTAGCCAATCCTAACTATATATACCTACTGGCTATCGCCAGTAGGTAATATATATATATATATATATATATATATATATATATATATATATATATATATATATACACACATACATACATACATACATACATACATACATACATATATATATACATATATGAACAAGGCGGCAACGCCGAAACGCGTCTAAGCAGCAACTGATCTAAGGAATAAAAAGTTTGGATTCAGATTCACGGAGTCAGCGCCTTCTTTGATTGTAAAGTTTGGTATGCAAGAATATATATATATATATATATATATATATCACTGCTCCAAATGTGCCCCTCGGTAAAGGTGCACCCTCCAGCAGCTCGCACAACGGCGTTCACCAGGCAAGGCTGGAAATCGTCCTCCGATAGGATTCACAGTTCTTTAGCCGATCATTAAAAAGCCTGACGCGTTTCTGAGTTAAATACTCTTCATCAGAGGCTCAGCGAAAGTTCGTGCTATGACACGCCCATATTCAAAATTAATTCCCCACAGATGGGTTTCAAACGCAATGTTCACTGGGCTTTGTAGGCTGTGTCACATTCATAAATCCATAGATGGATGCACGATAAATTTAAACTGTCCATAAAAGCCCTGAATGGGCCTCGGCGACTCGTTCCAAGCCATAATCCTGTCAGCTACCGGTTCCCACATGAGACTCCGAAAATTCTGAGCCTCGGGACCCCCAGTAATCACGGGATGGTGCGCCTACTCGCGGCTGGGCTGCCGCGTATAACATCACTGCTCCAAATGTGCCCCTCGGTAAAGGTGCACCCTCCAGCCGCTCGCACAACGGCGTTCACCAGGCAAGGCTGGAAATCGTCCTCCGATAGGATTCACAGTTCTTTAGCCGATCATTAAAAAGCCTGACGCGTTTCTGAGTTAAATACTCTTCATCAGAGGCTCAGCGAAAGTTCGTGCTATGACACGCCCATATTCAAAATTAATTCCCCACAGATGGGTTTCAAACGCAATGTTCACTGGGCTTTGTAGTCTGTGTCACATTCATAAATCCATAGATGGATGCACGATAAATTTAAACTGTCCATAAAAGCCCTGAATGGGCCTCGGCGACTCGTTCCAAGCCATAATCCTGTCAGCTACCGGTTCCCACATGAGACTCCGAAAATTCTGAGCCTCGGGACCCCCAGTAATCACGGGATGGTGCGCCTACTCGCGGCTGGGCTGCCGCGTATAACATCACTGCTCCAAATGTGCCCCTCGGTAAAGGTGCACCCTCCAGCAGCTCGCACAACGGCGTTCACCAGGCAAGGCTGGAAATCGTCCTCCGATAGGATTCACAGTTCTTTAGCCGATCATTAAAAAGCCTGACGCGTTTCTGAGTTAAATACTCTTCATCAGAGGCTCAGCGAAAGTTCGTGCTATGACACGCCCATATTCAAAATTAATTCCCCACAGATGGGTTTCAAACGCAATGTTCACTGGGCTTTGTAGTCTGTGTCACATTCATAAATCCATAGATGGATGCACGATAAATTTAAACTGTCCATAAAATATACACACACATACATACATACATACATACATACATACATATATATATACATATATACATATATATATATATATTATCCAAACACGCTCCAAGGTATGCTGGGGGCCCCTCAGGAGGTGGCGTGTGCTCCGGACGAGCAACCCGGAAATGAAATTCACTCCAAATAGACGTATAAGCACGCTCTCAGTAGCTGCCACAAAAACGCCGAACAGGATACACTCCAAGGGTGTTTAATCAAATGCTACATGTTTCGGCTTCTCACAAGCCTTGATCACGCAAATGAGAATGAATGTGCAAAACATTTAAATCCAGTGAAAAAATAATAGAAAAGAACATAGGACTGCAAGAATAGTATGGCAGACATCTTAACAGAGTCAAATGAAAATAGATGTAGGGCTAGTGGAGAGTTAATAAAATAACGTCTTAACAATGACCTGGGGTAAGAGTAAGAAACATAAATACTCACAAATGATAAACATGAACATGATGCTGCACGGGCCATCAAAAGTTGATGCCAAATCCAAATAACATAAATCAGTAGTTATCATGGGTGGAAAACAGAATAATATCCATCGCGCAGCTCGCAATATGAGAGTGTCCTGCAAGCGGCGACAAGTGCCGCGGAATAAAGGAAACAAGCCGGAGAGTACCGGACTAAACGTAGTAGCTAGTGCTGTCGCTAGTTTAAAGGGACAGTCCAACCAAAGTAAAACGTGGACAGGAAATACTTGTCCCATCTACACAGGAACACCAAGAATGCAGCACAATTTATAGCTTGCAACAAAAGTCCAGGTCATAGCCCAAAAGGGGCTCCACATAAGCCCAAGGTCTGCAAACCAGTCCAGGTAGTGTTCAGTGATGCCCAAGTGGGCGTGCTCTTAGACAAAACAGGAACATGGTGACAAATAATCCAAAAATGAAGGAACAGATCCTGCAGTACTAAAAAAAGAAACACGGTATTAAAATCAACATGACAATATCATGTGCACAAACAAATAAACAAGCTCTACAGAAGGGGGAAGGTATTACAGATGAGATAAAGAACAGGAAGTGCCCACCTAGGTGTAGTCATTTTTTAGGTGAACCGCAAGTTCTTCATCTTGGTTCAACCCCCCGGGGGCCTTGGTGCTGAAGGAAATGATATATTTCGACTCAATTTGTCTCAATTTTAACAGCCTATTACCACCCCTCTGATTTTTTGTAACCTGCTCGAGGATGAAAAATTTCATCAAGGCAGGATTCGAGAAGTGGTGCTCACTGAAATGTCTGGCTACCTGGTATTTAGCATCTTTATGTATGATGGCCCGATAATGTTCAAGGATGCGTTTCTTGGCGTATGCGGTGGTGCTGCCAATATACCATAAGTTGCAGGGACATACAATGACATAAACCACAAATATGGTGGTACAGGTTAGGAATTGGTTTATGGCCTTGCTAACCCCATTGTAGGTGACTTTCTTAACTGAGGTGCTAGTTTTACAGGCCTTGCAATGACTACAAGGAAAAAAACAGTTCAAACCCAACTCTTGCTTGTTAGGGTATATCGTGATATCCCTGCGAACACAGATATCTCTGATATTCCTGCCTTTTCTGTAATTGATGCTGGGTTTACTGTCAATTAGATGGCCAATAATAGCATCACTCGTAAGAATATTCCAATTTTTTGAAACAATCTTGTGTATATCCTTGGATTCTCTGCTATATGTAAGGATCAGTCTAGTTTTGTCATCCTCACTACTGATTTCTTCAGAAGGTTTTTCACGCAACGTATCACTGCGTGTAATAGAATCAGCTCTTCTCTTAGCTTTCTTGAGAACCCAAGCCGGATAGCCCCTGAGTTGAAAACGTTCCAACATTTCAGATGCAACTAATTGATAATTGCTTTCAGTACTGCAGTTTCTTTTTGCCCTCAGCAGCTCCCCAAAAGGGATACTCCATTTGAGGGGTTCTGGGTGACTGCTGAGGGCATGAAGAATGCTGTTGCCAGCAGTGGTTTTTCTGAAGAGGGAGGTGGTGATTTTGTTATCTATGATCTCAATTTTGACATCTAGATACTCTGCTTTCTTCCTATCTATGTTGCTGGTGAGTCTGATGTTCTTGTTATTATTATTGAGAATCTCAATAAAGTTGGACGCTTCTTCCTCAGTGCCTTTCCAGACCATGAAGAGGTCATCAATGTACCTCCACCATGTAACCACCAGACTAGTGTGCTCGGTAAGCGATGGGTCCGTGAAGATGGTATCTTCCCACAGCCCCAAGAAAAGATTCGCGAAGCTGGGCGCAAAACACGAACCCATCGCTGTACCAATCTCTTGTTTGAAGATGGCACCATCGAAGAGAAAAAAGTTGTTTTTTAGACAGAAATCAATCATTTCAAGGAGCATTTTGCTGTGCTCCCGGAAACGTAAAGCACGTCCATCAAGAAAATGTTGGCATGCTTCCAGGCCTTGTTTGTGATCTATAATAGTGTATAAGGCTTGGACATCCATGGTAATCAGGAGATAACCCGCATCCCATATGAGTTCATTAAGTTTAGAGAGAAAGTATTTGGTATCTTTGACATAACTTTTCAAACCCTGGACCCAGTCCCTCAAATAGTGATCCACATATTTTGAGACATGTTCAGCCACACTGCCACGGGAAGAGACAATGGGTCTGCCAGGCGGGAGATCCATGCTTTTGTGGATTTTAGGGAGCAGGTAGAGCACAGGGAGAGTTGGATTATCATTTCTCAAATACCTGTACTCTTCCCACTCCAAAATCCCCTTATCCTTCCAATCAGTGAGTTTGTCCCAGAGTTCAACTATACTGTTGTTGTATAGGTCAAAAGTGGTAGTGGTATAGTAATTTCCTTCAGAGAGCTGTCTATAGGCCTCTGCCACATATTGATCCCTGTCCATAATGACAATATTGCCACCTTTGTCCGCAGGACAGATGACAATAGTGTTATCTTCTGCCAACAACTTCAAAGCTTTCCTCTGATTAAAGGATAGATTGTCTTGTCCAGGTCTGAAATATCTTTTTCTGTTGTGTCTCAAACTGTTAAGTTCTTTATTGACACAATCATGGAATGTGTCAATGGCGTTGTGGGCCATCTGGGGAATAAAGGTCGATTTGGGTTTAAAGCCAGATGCAGCACTTTTATCCGTTAGAAAGTTAGCTCCCATCAGCAACTGGGTATTGCTAGTAGTGTCGATAAAATCTTCGTGAGTATAACCATTTGATACCAGAAGATCAGCGTCATTTTCATTCTCAAGATGTATAATGTCAATCAAAGCATCCACATCACCTATCCTGAGAGGATCCTCCGTCTGGGACACCGGTTTCGGCGTCTGTTGGTGTCCCACACTGCCTTTCAGTTTGTGCCATTTCTTAAGTTTAAGTTTGCGAATATACTTAAAAACATCAATCCTCGATTCACTGTAATTAAAGTACATAGAGGGACAAAAGGACAACCCCAAGCTAAGAATAGTCAGTTCAGTTTCGGTAATTGTTCGTTTAGATAAATTGATAACAGTTTTTTTTACCGTGTTGTTGTCCATCATTGACCTTTCCTGGAGCGTGTATTGGCTCTTCCCACGAAGCCCCTTGTGTTGCCTCCTCTCCCAACGCTGTCGAAGCCTCTTGCCCCGGTTCCTGCGTTTCCGCGTCCCCTGGCTCGTCCTCTGGCTCGTCCCCGACCTCTCGGTGGGGTTTGTGATGAGGGTGGTGGTGCCGGAGTGGTCTGATTCGTCCGTCTGCTCCAGCGCAGATGACGATATTCGTCTAAAAAATTCGGTTTTCTTGCTGGAGTTTTCACTTGGGCAGTGTCGTCAGTGGATACATTCGAGACTTCTGATTCCGTCTCACTTATTACTAGGGAGTCCTCTTCTCCCCTCATTGTGCTTTCGTCTTGTGTGATCTCAGATGTGTTGGCATAGAGGTGATCGTATTTCCGACTGAAGGTCAAGATCCTCCCAGTATCATAGTCTTTGTAATCTCTCTGAAGTTTTCTCTCTTTACGTGCCTTAATGTCCTCTTCGTGGCGTTTTAGTCGTTCTTTCATTTCTGCCACCAATTTTTTGACATTCTCATCATCGGCATGTGTGCTTATTTCGTCCATCAAAGCATTTATTTCTTTGAGTAGACTTTCGCGGTCTAACCAGGCATATTTGACAAGAATTTCCAACATCTTTCTGGAACTATTGGCAGAATTTATGGACCATTCGGTCAACATGTCGGGGTTCGGTGCTTCATACGTGGGGGTGGTGTACATGCGTAGTCCCCTTGGCACCATCTCCTGATCTATATAATTCTGCAGGGAGGTTGCCTCCCACCACTTGGAGATTTCCCCTTTCTTGAGTTTCTCAAGTTTATTAATTTTGTCCTTGATGGTTTGTGGGGGGTGAACATTCTTAACAGCATTGCCAGTTGGAACCCCCTTCTTAGTTCTGGCGAACAGCACGTGTGCTGCTGCTCTTCTCTCATCCTCTTCCTCCATGTGAGAGCTCCCTTGGAAGAAATGACTCCCTGTAGCGATATGCGGCGGCCGCCCTTTGTGAATACAAAGTTCCTCCTGCTAGTCTGGTTACTGGACAATTGAAGGGAGGAGAAAATGAGTAATAGGCGGAAAAATGAATATTCTTCTCAGCACGGTAAATAGAAGGACAATATGCCACAACACCAGTGCTGGTCGCGGGAGCGCTAGTAAGGGGAAAAGGGTGCCGCGCCGTTAACCCGTGGAAACGCGGCGTCGGGAAGCAAGCCAGCCAACACCCCGCTCCCTAAGGACGGACGCAGAGCCCACAGCCCACAATCAGACACTCACCGCGTGAAATCGCCTTCTCCTTCCCAATAAAAGGGTACAGAATAGTCCAGTGTTGATATAGCCGGGCCCAATGCAACCTTCGTAAATAATATCCAAACACGCTCCAAGGTATGCTGGGGGCCCCTCGGGAGGTGGCGTGTGCTCCGGACGAGCAACCCGGAAATGAAATTCACTCCAAATAGACGTATAAACACGCTCTCAGTAGCTGCCACAAAAACGCTGAACAGGATACACTCCAAAGGTGTTTAATCAAATGCTACATGTTTCGGCTTCTCACAAGCCTTGATCACGCAAATGAGAATGAATGTGCAAAACATTTAAATCCAGTGAAAAAATAATAGAAAAGAACATAGGACTGCAAGAATAGTATGGCAGACATCTTAACAGAGTCAAATGAAAATAGATGTAGGGCTAGTGGAGAGTTAATAAAATAACGTCTTAACAATGACCTGGGGTAAGAGTAAGAAACATAAATACTCACAAATGATAAACATGAACATGATGCTGCACGGGCCATCAAAAGTTGATGCCAAATTCAAATAACATAAATCAGTAGTTATCATGGGTGGAAAACAGAATAATATCCATTGCGCAGCTCGCAATATGAGAGTGTCCTGCAAGCGGCGACAAGTGCCGCGGAATAAAGGAAACAAGCCGGAGAGTACCGGACTAAACGTAGTAGCTAGTGCTGTCGCTAGTTTAAAGGGACAGTCCAACCAAAGTAAAACGTGGACAGGAAATACTTGTCCCATCTACACAGGAACACCAAGAATGCAGCACAATTTATAGCTTGCAACAAAAGTCCAGGTCATAGCCCAAAAGGGGCTCCACATAAGCCCAAGGTCTGCAAACCAGTCCAGGTTTCAATCACTGAACACTACCTGGACTGGTTTGCAGACCTTGGGCTTATGTGGAGCCCCTTTTGGGCTATGACCTGGACTTTTGTTGCAAGCTATAAATTGTGCTGCATTCTTGGTGTTCCTGTGTAGATGGGACAAGTATTTCCTGTCCACGTTTTACTTTGGTTGGACTGTCCCTTTAAACTAGCGACAGCACTAGCTACTACGTTTAGTCCGGTACTCTCCGGCTTGTTTCCTTTATTCCGCGGCACTTGTCGCCGCTTGCAGGACACTCTCATATTGCGAGCTGCGCGATGGATATTATTCTGTTTTCCACCCATGATAACTACTGATTTATGTTATTTGGATTTGGCATCAACATTTGATGGCCCGTGCAGCATCATGTTCATGTTTATCATTTGTGAGTATTTATGTTTCTTACTCTTACCCCAGGTCATTGTTAAGACGTTATTTTATTAACTCTCCACTAGCCCTACATCTATTTTCATTTGACTCTGTTAAGATGTCTGCCATACTATTCTTGCAGTCCTATGTTCTTTTCTATTATTTTTTCACTGGATTTAAATGTTTTGCACATTCATTCTCATTTGCGTGATCAAGGCTTGTGAGAAGCCGAAACATGTAGCATTTGATTAAACACCCTTGGAGTGTATCCTGTTCAGCGTTTTTGTGGCAGCTACTGAGAGCGTGTTTATACGTCTATTTGGAGTGAATATATATATATATATGGTTAATACATACCTCATACCTGTCATATTTTTCCACGCATTTGCCTTTACCACGCATGCCTTTTCCACAAAAATGTAAATATTTATTCATTTATTTATTTTCGAGATTTGTATTGCGCGACAAATACCCGGAGGTGTCTCGGCGCATATAATACTTTATGGGGCAAAGGCCAGCTGGTGGAGTCATTGATCAAATAACCAGGTTTTCAAGGATCTGCGAAAAGCCATGAGCGTGGGGCAAGTTTTAATAGCTATAGGAAGAGAGTTCCAGAGTCTAAGGGTTGCCACCAGGAAGCGTCTGTCTCCCCAGGTAGAAGTTCTAGTACGGGGGACAGGTAATGTGAAGGTGGAGGCTGATCACAGCGATCTTTTGGGGGCATAGATCCTAAAGGCGTCTCTGAGGAAGCGAGGCCCATTCTCATGTATGGCCTTATAGGCGATACAGAGTGCCTTGAATTTAATTCTGCTCCTGACTCGTAGCCAGTGCAGATGTCGTATGCCAAGGAGGTTGCATGATGTTTAGGAATACCAGGAAGGATCCTTGCTGCCGCATTTTGAACCGACTGCAGTTTATTTAGGATTTGTTCTTGTGAGTTAAGAAAGAGGGCATTGCTGTAATCCATTTTGGAGAAGACCAAGGTGGTAACCAATGTTTTCCCTGCTGAGGCCGGGAGGTATGGGAGTAGTTTTTAAATTTTCCTCAGCATGAAAAAAGCGGATGAGACCACCTAGTTAACATGATGTTTAAAAGATAACTTCTTGTCGAAAATAACTCCCAGGTTTCTGACCTTGGCAACCGGTACTGGGGGGGACCCATTTGCTTAGGCCACCAAATGGGAGACCAGTCCGGAGAAAGGTTGCCAAAAGTCATCACCTCGGTCTTATCCGAATTAAGTTTCAAGCAGTTGCCCGACATCCAGGAGCAGATGGCAAGCATCCCCTCCTGGAATCTCGAGGCAACTGCTGGGCCATTCTTATGTACAGCCAGCACCAACTGCGTGTCGTCTGCATAGGTGGTTAGAGACAACCCGTGCGTAATTTATTATTATTATTATTATTATTATTATTAAGCTTGTAAAAGCGCTTGGTTACTCTAATGGAGTGTCCTCGCGCTAGAACATCATCAACCCCCAGCGACTGTCCTGAGCTACCGCCCACCCAGCGCATAGGCTAACAGACCAGTAGGTCAAGGAGTATTAGTCCCAGCTACCAAAAGGGTGTCGGAAGAGCCAGGTTTTAAAATTTTTACGGAACAAGGACTACCACAAGCAGGACCTAAGATCGGCAGGCAGATCGTTCCATGCTTCAGCTGCCAGGAAGCCGAAGCATCTCCCTCCAGCTCGAGGCTTCCGCACCCTGGGCACAATCACCTTGACTGACAGGTAAGTCCTTTATATAATTACCTGTAAAATACTTATGCTTTCGTGGTAAAGGCATAAGCACGGTAAAAAATAAATTGTGGTAAAGACATTCATGGTAAAGATGCATTCATTGTAATTGACTCATAGTAAAAGCATGCATGGTAAAGGCATGCATAGGTTAGTTATACAACCATTTTGGAGGGAAGATTTTGATTCCCTGATGCCCCTTGAATTCCATAGAATGTCCACCTCCTGCTTCCACATCCTATGCATGCTGCGAAAGATCTTCAAATGATTGCCTCAGAACACCAGAAGGACTGTCATGCAAGCACTGATCACCAGCAGGCTGAACTACAGCAACACTCCCTAAGCTGGAATCTCCAAACAACTCCTACACAGACTCCAGACCATCCAGAACACCACTGCAAGACTCATACTCGAACTTCCACGCTGCACCCACATCACACTACCCCTCAAGAAGCTTCATAGGCTCCCCGTTTACAAGTACAGCCAGCTCAAATTAACCCTACACAATGCAAGACCAGAATACCTGAACAGCCACATACACTTTCACCAACTCACCAGACACCTACACTCTGCCTGACTCACTCGCACACATTCCCTGCACCTGCAAGAGCAAAACTTGAGGTCGCTCATTCTCCTACATTGCACCCAAGCCATGGAGCAACCTCCCTCAACACATCAGACCCGCCTCCTCACTTCTTGAGTGCCGCAAGAAGCCGAAGACCTGGCTCATCATATAAGACTTTCGGGGCCTCAGACCTACACACATTCCCAAGTGCCTGGATACCCTCTCGATTGATGATTTGTGCACTACACAAATCAATATAATATAACATAACAAGTTCAAAACTGCCCCAGTTTGCAAATGTGGGCCATTCTTTTAGCTTTCTGGTGTGCTAATGGTGTATGTCCCAGTCCAATACTGTTTGTGTGAGTTAACATGAAAGGAAAGTGAATTTCAACAAGGAAGATCTTTGGGAATTTTTTATGTGCTTGGGTGTGGATTGCAACGACCTTCTGTTTTTCTTTACATTAGGGAGGTGAGATCAACTGTTCCTAGTTCAGTCAGAGAACTGTGCTTTTTACACAATAATCACAGGCCTTGCAATGAAAAATGACAAGTCTGAGATTCTTCAGGGATTTGTCTGCACAGTGCTATCTAGATGCCTTTGGTACTATGCTGCACGCATGATTGAGGGGGTTATGGCTAACGTATGACAAATTGTGGGTGAGATTGGAAGGATGGTGCGTGGTATTACCAGAATATTTATAACATACTTCTACTCAGAAGCTCCAGCACATCTCCACCGCATCAAGAAATAAAAAAAACAATCTTTCAAAAACCTAAATTTTGGTGTGGTGCTCTTATGATCACAAATGCCAATTCATCGACCAGCTATATTTCATTTTCTTTAGTGTGTATTACGTTTTACTAGTCTATATTTCACAATACTTACCTAGATGAGGCAGAAAAACACAGTACCAAAAGTGGGAGGCACTTCATTCCACACCCTTTTACCCCATTTTCCACCCAAGTCAAAGAAGAATTGTATATGCTTCTCTGCCTTGGCGATACAGCCAATCAGATTGGCCAGACTAGCAAACTACTAGCCATTCGCGCAACATTTCAGCAAATCAAAAAGGTCAATATGTAGAACCCACATTTTGCTCTTTTTAACTGGGGGATACAGGCCGGTGGAGGGGAGTGGTATTTCCATAGATGTGGTTCTGCTATTTTTGCACAAAATGGACTATGATTGTTTTGTCCACTACTCTCGGACATCAACTGAGAACAGTTCTAAATAAAGTCAGTAACTGTGCTTCTGATGAAAAACATAAAGGATGTGGTTCATGAGCCTATGCCATATATTTATGAGCATTTTCAAATACGAAACAGAGAAACTGATGTCAGGTTGAAGCACATTGATTGTTAAATGTTTTAGCAACTTTCCCTTTTGGTGTGAATAAAGAGGAGCGTTTCAACATCTGTTCAGTGTACAATGTTCTGGCTGAAAGTCATGATTTTGCAACATTAACATATACAAAATAATCCTACTGATTAATAACTTACTATTTGACAGTATTGGGTGGAATATGAATGAGAACGTGTTTATATATTTGTGACTGATTGAAAACAATCTAAATAATGTGCTCATTCGTATGTGTTCCTGTCAGTGAGCAAGATGGCCGCCATGTTCAACAATAAATATGTATAAGGTTCAGGCACCAGCTGATCAGTTGTTATTAGGTTCATTAGCGAACGATTAAAATCATGTGAATATGCATGCCGGTTTGTGCTGCGATTGAACGGTAATTAGCATTGATTACCAGTAATTAGTGTTGCTGCGAGAAGAACGGGTGCTACTAGATTCCAATAGCGATGGTTTGCAAGTACCGCCCTACAGAATACGTTCAATTTGAATGGGTATGGCAGCAGGTGAGTGTGCATTGATTTCATTAAATATAATGGGCATGTTTTAGAAGAGCGCACACCCTAGACTGGGGGCAACATAGCTGTACAATGCTAAGAAGCCCAACATAGTACATGATACAGCCAAAGACCATTACATAAAAATACCACGATTGCACAGATTCAGTAACATTGCACTTTAAGCATGTACTGACACTTTTGGATGCATTAGTACAAACAACCTTACCTGTCTGACAGAGCTCCTGTAATCAGAAAGAAGGAATTCATAAAAATCACACAAGAAAGGGGACTTTGATTCTGTCCTGTTGATGATCTTCTTTATGGGCATGTGGTTGGACCAGTGCTCAATTTGAGTCATTGGTTTCTGGTGATGTGCACCGGCACTCAATCATCAACACCGGCGCTTTCAATGAACACCAGTTAAGGACACATTCGTGGCATGGGAAGGTTAAGTGATTTGCCTAGAATCACAGGATTTTGATCCTACTCAGAGACTTCAACCTGGTTCCCCAGCTCCGAAATCGGCAGATCTTGCCTATACACCACATCCTCTCCCCATTTTCATGGTTAGTAGTTGGTTTTGTTTTAAGCGACGCTAACAAGAGAAACCGGCTAATGCAAGCTGCCTCCTGACAAGAGCCCCAGCACTTCTTTTTTTTTACAAATGAAACACTGGGTTGGACAGAAGTTGTGGTAATTTGCCTATGAAGTAGGTCCATTGCTCATAACTGACAGAGACATTGTTAATGCAATCCTCATGTCAGATTTACATTGCTAACAAATGCAAAAGGTGCCATTTTACATTGTGTACTCTGTAGCAAATACAATAAGGGACTTTACATTGATTAACTCTAAACACTAAAATGTCTTCATAGATAGAGTTCTAGCTCTAGAGGTGCCATACATGTCTGGTTTTCATTGTGTGTATTTATAATTTTATGTTTAGTATTTTCTTATGTGTGAATTACAGTCCTTTTCTTTTTAAAAGTGAAATCACTTCCTGAATATTGATTTATAATGTGTTAGCGGATTGGATATTGATTTATAATGTGTGAGCGGATTATGTGGAGAATTGAGTTTCTAACACATATGCTCTGTTGTATCCTCCTTCCCCCTAAGATGGCCGCTGCATCCAAACATAATGATAGCCGATTGGTGTGGTGTGCTCCCAGCCCCTCTCCCAAAGGTGATCGCATTATGTTTTGAATACTGCCGAGCTTTTTGCAGATACACCCATCGCAGTGGAAGATGACAATGATGGATACAGTCTACAGTCTCCTATGCTGATTTACCTAGATTATGGCTATGGTGTTTTTTGTTGAATGTGTGAATGCAAGCTCTTCTGTTCCTCTTCTGTGTGGCTGCTTCCATCAAGCTCAAAATACCGCACTTGGGTCCTACTTATGAAGGGCACTTTGCTGCACTTATGCACTGTGAGTATACATACATGGGGGAGCTGGAGTTGCTTCAGGTCGGAGCAAGAGAGAACAACTGTTAGCAACTGCTACAGAGCTGTTCATATGAGAGGAGGTGTCTGTCAACATTAAGCAACCTGGTGTACGGGGCTGAGACTGTGTTCTCTGGTGTAACTTATGCTTGGTGAGCCTTTAAATACCACTGCTTATGCATATGATTGTGGAGTCAGTGATCCTTGTGGAAAACTTGGTAGGTTGGCGTGTCCTGCCAATAGTCACTGGACAAGGGTTCTCAAAAGAGAATAAATGAACAGCCTTGTTCATTAACCCTCCCTACTACCAATACATGGTCAGCCTATTTAGGGAAAGCAGACTGTCAAGGCTCACAAGTGGAGGAAGATGACTCCGCTTAGTAGTAGTGCTTATGTAGTAGTGCTTATATACGCACGTATCGCCCCCGAAGGGGTCTCAAGGTGCTGTACACACACCGCTGTGGAACCCTTCCTGGCCTTTCCCTGTGAAGTGCCCACTCCTGGGCACCCCCAAGGTGAAGCCAGGCATCCTAGCGCTGTTGGGGCTGTTGTGGAGATTAAGCAAAGCTCTTGCCCAGAGTTGCAGAGTGGGACCCATGATTAGAATAGGCACCGAGGCGAGAATTATCAGGTCCGGGGAAATTGAGCCCAAGACCCACCGAAGCGGGAATTGACCCCTGGTGCTAGCCAGATCTCTGCATCAGGGTCTGCTGCTCTAATCATTGAGCCACACTTCTGAGTGTTGCTTTAAGAATAGGGCGAATCCATCATTAAATATGTACATGGCTTATCTTCAGCTGTGGCCGCAACAAAACCTTGAGGGGAAACAGTTCAAACCATATGAATGAAAACCAAAACACTCTAAACACTCTAAACACTGAGAGCACTCTGATATCCCTCACAGAGCAGCAGTCACTCCCGGCAGCAAGTACATATATACATCTCACAGAGTAACAGCCACACAGTAGCAGAAGCATTCCTACACTCCTCACATACTAGCAGTCTTGTCCTTCAGACAGCGGTCACTCAACCATCAGAGTAGCAAACACACACTAACAGATGTGTCAAATCCACACACTACTGCAGCAGTATATCCATCCCTTACTGAGTAGCAGTCTGATACTACTGACAGTCCTCTCACACCCATCATAGACTAGCAGCCAGGCACAAACAGATACACTCCTCCCTGTCAGACCGTGACAACAGTCTCACACAAACTGGAAGGAATCAAAGCCAATTTTTATGGCTGATAACTGAAAGTGCCTCTTCCTTGATCGGTGCGTGTGTATGGGTATGTTGATGGGCCAGTTAGTGAATGCATAAATTAGTCAATGGGGGGGAGGGTGTGAATAGATACTTAAGTGCCAGGATAAGTGACTCTACATTTAGCATGAGTGATTGGATGCATGGATGGAAGCATCCAGGTACTTTCACTACAGCCAGAACTATTGGCTTTGACAAGACTTGTTTTATTTTTGCTCCATCTATGCTCACATAACCTGCAAGAAAACCATTGATTCACAGCAGCCAACATCACACCACTCACACTGAAAAACTGTACTTATTGAAGCAGACACAAAACACCTACCTAATTAAGACCGTCACTGACATGACACCTTCCCCTCTCAGGGACCCACTTACAGCTCCGACTCAGAGAACCCATAATATATTACATAAACACACCTGATATGCTTAGCATCCATCTAACATGGTCTGCAAATAACGCCTGCATTTCATCCACTGAAGCCAAATGGCCCCATGTACATCAACAACATTGCACATTCAACTCTACTCTCAACCAGACACATATCATTCACCTCTCACATTCCACATCTCCCACTCACATTACACTTAACACATAAATAAATAAATAAATAAATAAATGCACACCTGCTATGCAGAACACCCACACCATACTGTCTGCCAACACAGGGATGAAACTTTTCAATGATGAAGAAGGTGCAGTGGCACCTGGACCTGGGGCTTTGAGGGGGCCTCTGCACTCCAATCATTGGTGTTTTTACGAGCCAACAATGGCCCCATTTGCATGCATGCGTCAGAGTCCATGGCTGCCACCCTATGCTGCAGTGTCAACACAGCACAATTACACCACATTTCCACTTCATCTACATATACCACAAAGTACCCACATCAGGTCACTGGTCTGCACACTCCTGCCACATCACTTGTAAGATCCATAACATACTTAAAATATCAAGACATCCACCTGCAGAATTCACGGTGATCATATTTATTACCATTAGTAAAGTTAGGTCATCATACTGCATCATACAACCTAATCAATAAAACCTACAGAAGCCACTAATCCAGCAGACACAACACTCTAGGCACCCACGAAAAACACACAGAGAAACACCACTCTTGTCAACTCATAGAACCTCCTTTGTCACAATAAACGTAATGTAGCAGACTTATAATTCACGCAGCTCATATCACCACTCTCTACTACAGGGGACCTTCTAAAAAAATCTATCTCATACCTCCCAAAGACATCCCATCTTCCTACAATAGCCCTCACATCACATCTCTCAAAGCAGCTACATGAAATCACCCACTTTTTTACGCGGGACACCACTCACAACTACAATCACCATGACAGCTCTCATATATGAACTACAACACCCATACCCACTTCACACCTCTCACAAATGAACTATGATCACAGCATCACACCTTCAAACCATGATACCCACATCACACCTTTCACATATGAACCACCACACTAACATCACACCTGCACCTCTAAATACCGACCAACACAGCCACATCATACCTAGTTGCAGCAATATGAAATATCTACTCACTTCACAGCCTGCAACCATCACAACTGCAGACTACATCACACCTCTCACATAATTATCCACAAACACAACATGTTACACAGCATCACAATTACAATCTTCACAATTACAAACCACATCAGCAACATAACTCTTAACACACAGTCATCATGCACCTGACAACTACCAGCCACATTAC
Organism: Lissotriton helveticus; assembly: GCF_964261635.1. Lineage (NCBI taxonomy): Eukaryota > Metazoa > Chordata > Amphibia > Caudata > Salamandridae > Lissotriton > Lissotriton helveticus. Next base: position 1,503,498,351 of record NC_136061.1, read on the forward strand.
ACCCGATGCCCCATATGCAACGCATAATAGTGTTTACTGTTTCTAAAATGCTTATCTCACTCCAGGGCTATTATCAAAGCCTCTGTAATGGGAGATTCTCGCGGTTTGTGTTTTTGGCCTTCCTCCCACATCCCTGCGGTTGACAATAGTTGTTTTGTTTTTGCTGACGAGCTAATTATTCTGCCTGTTGTGGTCTCCTCTTCCTCTCCCTCTCTTCGTCGTTGTGAGTGAACCACTCTACATCTGAATCCTTTCCTTTCATGCCCCAGGTTTGTTGTGTGATTTTTTAAATGTCTGGTCTCTTTAAGAGGTGATGCACGAGCCAAGAGTGGTCACTGTCACATAGTTCAGTGAAGATTCACAGCTGGCTGCTAGCTTTCCACTCCCTCACGAGTCTAGGAAACAACGTGCCACTGTGGTTCATGTATGCAACAGATGTACTGTAGAAATACTTGGCGAATAGTGCAGTATATGCATGCCAATAATGTGATAGTCAGTTGAAGTAAGGGATATACATGCATAGAAACACCACAGCTTGCAGGCAAGGTTTGTCATGAACCCTGTACCCTGGGACTTTCAAGGTAATTAGGGTGGCAAAGGAAGGGGTTTGTCATGTGCACAACACAGCCAGTGCGGTGGTACATGACATAGCCAGAGGCTTCTATCACACGCAGAAACATGATCCGGGTCTCTGTAATATTCATTATTACTGGCATATCAGCTTCCCAGTTCTCTGTGCCACCCAAGTTATGGCACAGTCATGGCTGCTTGCTCCAAGCTTGTACTGTTAAGCTGTTTCGTGCAACAGTTAAGGGTCTTGGGGCATATTTACAAGGGGCTAGCGCCACCAGAACATCACTTTTAATGTGTACACAGCTTATCTTCAGCTGTGGCCGCAACAAAACCTTGAGGGGAAACAGTTCAAACCATATGAATGAAAACCAAAACACTCTAAACACTCTAAACACTGAGAGCATTCTGATATCCCTCACAGAGCAGCAGTCACAGTCACTCCCGGCAGCAACACACGTATACCTCTCACGGAGTAACAGCCATGTAACTGTCATGTTTAGCAATGTTCTGGCTGGCGATATGCCCTTCTCCATATTTACAAAGCGCCTCTTTTTGTGGCTTTACGCCACCTTGTAAATAAGGACACGTTATAGGCATCACTTAGCGGGAAAGGGGCTTGCAATGGACATTGCTGTAGGCATTACACCGCAACACCCATTGCTTTTGACACTGCTCCAGATTTACAAGAATCTCTTAATCTGAAGTAGGGCAAAAAACTAGTGCCATGCAAGACCAGGCGTTAAAATAGCAAAAGAAGGAGAAATACATTTAATTCTTCACGTTTATGCCCCTTCCTGCACATAAACAAGCATTAAATAATGATTTGCTACTTCTAAGAGTGCTGCATTCTGCATCACACATAGAAGTAACAAATTGCCATTAGTAATTGTTTAAGTGCAGGAAGGCACACCTTCCTGCACATAAACAATCATTCCATGCAACACAGGCACCCTTGCACCATGGTGCAAGGGTGCTGTGTTGTCACTAGGCAGCTAAATTTAACGCCAGTGCTAGGAAAAAAACAGGGTTGTGTTGTATTTTTGTGAATACGATGCATCCCCTCATTTTGAAAACTTCGGAGCGCAGCGCTGCCAAATTTGGCGCAGCTCCATGCTCTGACATTTTCTCGTAAATATGCCCCTCTGAGTTTTGCCTGGTTAGTGAAGCCACAATAAATATGCTACATTTAGTTCCTGTGCCAACCAAACGCTGCCAGTGCCAGTGGTGCTCGAACAAATTTCAGAAATGGGGTGCTGCTATCAATTTTGTAATACTGCAGTCAAAGGGATTGTGAAAAATCCAAGTGTCACACAAAGAACAGGTGTACAAACAGGGCACAATCATTCAGCAGGAGAGCAGTAAAGAGATAGTATTAAGCTGGTGATGCATTTGGGAGTACACTGTCACAAATGTATTTCTAAAGCATCGAATGGTAGCACACCGTCAATTACAGACAGCACCTTTCCATTGAAATGACCACTAAATCTGCAGAGACCTACAGTTGTACTGATAACACTATATAGCTCACAGTATATAATGTTACATCAACAAGTAAAGTGTCTTCATTTGTTATTTGTTTGATCCTATTAAAACCTTTGTTCCCATCTCACTTCAGAATTACAAAAAAATGCTGTATGTGTACTTTCCTAAATGCTGTTTTTTGAAATATTTGTACAGTTCACTTACAGATATTTAATTGTATTGTGTGTTAAAAAAATAACATACTGCAGCCAATCATTTTACACTCCCTGTGCCCCAAGATTGTCACATAGTTCAGTTTACAAAACCCGCTCAATTTGCTGTCAGAGTAAGAAAAGTAAATGACAATTTCCATGTAAAAACAATCATTTTGTCAGAAGACATAGCCTGACATTTAACCTCTGTCTTGAATTGCAGAGGACATGAGACGAGGTAAACAAGCATCTTTATTGCTCATTCACCTTAAGATCCTCAGGATATTATATTTTGGGGCGGGGGGTTGAGGAGGGGGGTGGGAGGGTGCGGCAGCACCCTCAGCACCCCTACTTCCAGCGCCTATGGCAGTGCTGGTCTCTGTGCCACACAATAGTTCTCGCATCATAGCCAGTTCTGTGTAAATCACCATGGTACTCTCCAGACCGTGTGACACATAGTGGACCTACCAGATGTGTCTACCACTCAGCGTCGGATTGGTAACGGGGGCATTCGGGCAATGCCCAAGCGGCCGGGGTCAAAGTTCCAGCTGAAGGCTGCTTTTGAGCACCCTGGGGGCCGATTTGGGCGGTGTCTCTGCTGTTCGTGTTGTGTCGACTATACCGCCAGAGGCCCAGTGGGTGTCTGAGTGGCCTTTCTGGAGGGAGATCGGCACTCATTACCTCCCGTATAGCAGCAACAGGTACAAGCAGGCGCGCAACACCCATTGGACTTACCGGGCTTTAACCCCACACACACACACACACAGAGCTGCACCCGAACGTTTCACAGGTCTTAAAAGACCATTTGAATGTTAATTAGACATTGCAGTTGTTTCACCCCTTCTAAGAGCCCCTGCAGCTCCACTCTGCCCACTGATTAAAGGTTCGGCCCCCCCGAAATTTTTTCTCAGCCCCCTCCCCGAAATTTGGCTCTAGTTGCGCCTCTGGGTACAAGTGTCACCCCTTTTCTCTCGCTGGGCCTCCCATTAATGTAGGCATACTGAGCAGGGTAGGGGGCCTGAGAGAAGTGCACTAAGCAGCACTGAAACAGCACTCAGGTGTGTTTCATTAGTGTAAACAGATGCGACCTCACCCCCTCCCTTTATGTAAAATTGTGCTGAAAGCAGTGATTTGAGGGATGGCATTATGCAAATGTGGGACGATTTTTTTTTGCGTGCCCGGGCCGATTTTTAATCCCAATCCAACCCTGTGACACTGAACGCCTTTATCCCTTTCCAATGAAACACATTTGAATTTGGGTCTGTGCAATACTCTCCATGGCATCCATACCATGTATCACACACAGGCAGCAGCAGGAGTACACACAAACGTCACTCTCCGATTCCACCTACACATACTGGTAGTGCCAGGCGTGTGGCCACACAGGACACCGTGCCACAGGCTATTTCTGTGAAATCTCAGTTTCGAGTCAATAGCAGGAAAATAGCCACCGATGACCTGTGTAAAGCGAAGTCAGTGTGAAAAGTGTGATGGTGGTGGCCCAGCGAAATGGACAGTGCCATATAGCGCTCACATACCAAGTTCGTGAGCCTTCATGTACGTGTATTTTTTGTGCTCACTTTCGTGAACGAGCATATTGTAGGTTTATGCATCTGTGCATGCTCGAATATGGGCGTTTCTGTATCTTCATACTCACTGAAAGAGCCGCGAAAATGTCTTTGTTGTGACAAGGAACCGCACTGCCCTTACCCCCCCCCAAGTCGACAGAAAATAACGGAATAGCCGCCAACGAATGTTCTGCTCACGTGCAATGAGACAGATAACACGCAGTCGATAGATAGATTGCCCGCGTTGAGCGGATACTCGTTCCGTGCCCTGGTCTTGTGACTTAACAGTCAGCACAACATAAAGGCCGCCATTATGCGTGGCATCAAACTTCCGGTGAGGCCCTACCGGCAGTTAACAGCCCTATCTAAATGATGACATCGGTTTCACATCGCAGATCTGTGGCGCTTCTGACAGTTTAACGTGTTATAGAATGAGTGAGTGCTCAGAAACTTGCGGCCGGTGCTTTTAATTGTCGGCACCCCTAATACCAAGGCTGCGTGGCCTGGGATAGACTTCATGGTTCTTCCATCCACTGTCAGACTCTCCTGTGCCCCTCTATGGGACACTCTCTGCGGGTCCCTTCTTTCTCCCTTGGTGACGGGTTTTCAGTTTTTTCCTTCTTCTTTCACCTTTGTATGTTTTCCTGTCTTGCTGGCATGGTGAGAAAAATTGGTGCCATTACCAAGAAATGAGTTTTGATGGGCCCCACCAACAATAGACATCTCAAATTAAGCACTGGCCCTCAACAGATTCCGACTGCTGGAAACGGCTGAAAGTTGTAGGGGCAAATGCCAAAGTAAAATGAGGAATTACTGGGGAAATGACAAGCAATGACCAATGTCCCTGAAGGTCCTCATTCCCAAGGGTACCTACTAAGGTCTCACTTGTTATCACTGGAAAACCGAGATGTGGGAGGTTGGATTTCCAGGACTTTCATAGAGGGTGTCAGAGTAGTGACTATTTCATTCCCAGCTTCCCCAGTCCAAACATGTTGCCTCACATCATTCTAATGTTCCTCAACAAGCCATGATTATGCATGGGGTGTATATTACCGAATATGGATGCCCGTGTTTGACCACAGTTTTTAGCAGGTTGAGCTGATCTATCATGGGAGGCAGGTAATTAATTATTGCATATAAAGCTGAGTGAGTTCTCACTGACTGACCCTCTCTCACCCTCGCACTTAGAGCCTGATTCCGATGTCGGTTGCGTGGCAGAAGCAGGACCGCCCAACTAGAAGTCGGCAGTCCCACTGCCCGGATTACGATGCAACCGCCTTCCCGGCAGTCGCAATGTGTATATTTTCTATTTCTGCGTGTGCTGCGGGCTGTAGTATATGCCCCAGTAGAAAATAAACACATTTAAAACATCCATGCACTATGTGGCAGGCACCATGCATGGCCTGCCACATGGTGCAGGTATGTTTAGGGGGGCACCATAGTGGAGGGCCAAGGGGAAAGGGGGCCTTGCTAGGGACCCCCAAAGTCACTTTCCACCTGCCTTACATGGCGGGTGAACCGACATGAAAGGGCAGGCGGAAAAGGACATTGTAGACCCTACAGCGGTGCCTGAGCAGGCACCCCACTCATTGAGGGGATTACTGACCCTCCGACGTACCGACAGGCTCCTTGATCCAGTCGGAAGCGCAGCAGACGGTCCCTCTGCCAGATGCCTCGGCCATTGCATCGTAATGCGGCGGGTGGACTGCAGGGGACGATGCCGATGGGGACGCCACCGACGAGCCGTAGGTGTCAGGCTCACCGACATTGTAATCAGGCCCTAAGTAAATAATTTAATGTGTAAGTCATGCACTCATTCCCAGTGCTCTTGAAGAGTGTTTTCACAAATACTTCAGCAATCTGTATGTAGGTGTGTGTGAAATAGTGAAGTCTGTGAACTCACAACTTTGTGCTTATCTTATTAAACTTTTCAATCCTTCACAAAGTGCGCACATATTATATATTTTTTTAAGCAGGGAGTACTCACATGCCTTAAAAATGCACTTCAGCTGCGAAGGGTTGAGATCATCGCAGCCAGGTTTACAAAATGATTGCTGGGATCAAGTCACATGACCCAAATTTGAATCTTACTTTTGAAGAATTGCAGGTAGGACAGGAGTGCTGAGGGCTTATCTTCTTGTTAAATGTAAGTGATTTTACCCATTTTAATATTGAACAATACTGGTAATTTCATTGTCATATATATCAAATATGTTATATCTCTGCTCCCTGCCACTTCTACTCCCCAGCCGTGGCTGGTGAGATTTAAAAGTGGCGAGCAGAATACGTGCCTGAATTGCAATGTGCGAGCAAAGTGAATTTGCCACACTTCTTAAAAGTGTTTCCCGGGGCAAGGGGGCATTTGCCTCCAAGAAAAATTAAAAAAAATGGAATCAAGTAGTGCATTATAAAGCACAAGTTTGTCCGGAGCCATAGCGACTGAAAGAGTGCTCATGAAATATTTCAATATTTTCATGGCGTACCAATGAAGCATGACACTCTCCAGAAGTTGACCCCATTAAAAAAAATATATCATGGGTTAACCCAAAGTGTCAGGAATTACATCCAGTATGACAGGGCCAGAATATCACCAAGGGTGAATTCCATTTGTCAAGACTTACTGCCGGTGTTGCAGGGCCAGCATTTTGTCATGGGTGCCCCATAGCCTGGCTGCTCCCTCTTATGCCACTACATAAATCCAATATGTCAGCACCAGCATTTTGCCATGGATACCCATACATGGCAAGAATTACACCCAGATCACCAGGGCCTTTATTTTGACATGGTAACACAACTCTCCACCCGTTTGCTGTGGGCACCCTCCCACACAAACCAAGAACTACCTCCAGCATGCAAGGACCAGCAGCACGCTCGCAAACATAACACACTCACACACATGTGCTTTCACACATACTGGATCTTACATATACACTTGTTCGGGCAAATGGCATAGTCAGTGCTTGTTTTCCTGCGTTATGTGACTGAAAAAATGCATTCCCATTAAATAGGTGAACAGGGATTATGTTAGATTTTACATGTGGTTCAAGCAGTAACAAAATCAGGCAGTTGAAAAGAAAAAACACGACAGCATGTTAGTGATCTAATGTCATATGTGACTGTAGGAAAGTAGGATCTGCGTTTGTGGTTCCCCCCACTTTTTGCTTGATGTGATACTGTTTCTGACTAGTCTGACTGGGATCCTGCTAATCAGGACCCCAGTCTCTGTTCTTTCTCCCCTAAATTGGTTTTGTAAGTACTTAGGTATATCCCAGATTGGACACTAGTGCAACCTTATCCCAGTACCTAGTATATGTACTCAGGGCATAGGTACACCAGGGGTCCCTTATGGGCTGAAGCATGTATTATGCCACCCACAGGAGACCACTCAATGTGTAACTTTAGGCCTGTCATTGCAGCCTATGTAAGCTGGTGCTAACACCACTTATGAAATATATAGGTTTACCTATATCTAGGGTCACTACACTTCAAACCTATAAGTCACCCCTAAGGCAGGCCTTACAATCCTGAAGGCAGGGTGCTTGGTTCTATGTGGGAGGGTGCCCATACTTGAGCATGGAGTCCATTCTCCTGGGTTGTAAGTGAGACAGCCATATGACATATAGAGGGGCACCTCGTCTTTACGCGATGACCATTTCAAAACTGGCTGTAACGATTCCTATCTTGTTGGGTATCACTGTAAAACTCCTCTGGGAGGCCCTCAGTACTCCCGGTACTAGTCTTCCAGACCCGGACAGCAAGCTAGGGTTGCTGCTGACTAGAGACACACTTCTGCCCTCCTGCTGCTGAGCCAAGGTCAGGCAGGGGAAGGCAGAACAATATGTATCCTGTCACAGGGAGGTGTGACCACCTCCCAGACAGAGTTTAGTGTATTGGAGCAGGGTGAGGGTGATTGCCAGTGTCACACTTCGTGCCCTTCATGCATAGTTCAGTTCAAACCACTTCAGGGAGCCACTGGCTCCTGCTCTGGTGCGAACCGGGTCAAAGGACAGGGGAGTAGCCTCCCCCTTGGTCAGCCCCTTCTTAGGGAGGGTCCCCTGTATCGTCCCAACCCTTTCCTTAGTGTATTTAAGGGTTTACCTAAGGGTGGGTCCTTAGATTCATTGGGTGACAAGACACATTTCCGACACCACTTCTTCTTCAACCGTCTGGGCACTCTGGACTTCGCTCTGGGCATCAATGCTGCAGCTGGGAAGACTCCTGCTGCACCTGATTTCGTCTCCCTGCTCATCTGCTGCAACATCCGTACCTGTGCACCATACGGACACCTTCCAAGGCTTGTGGGCATCCAAGACACCTGAAAGAATCTCCCTTGAAGTGAAGGAGTCCCCTGCATCTGCAGGCACCACAACTAAGCTGACCAGTCTGCTGATCCTGGGCTCCCACAGACTCCGAAAGGCTCAGCAACAGAGGTGGTAGTTCTCCTTATCGCTCGAGGCCTGCCCTGTCCTCTCAGCAAGTTTGAGGCAAGTATCCCTTGTTGGAGCCGCAGGAACCGAACCCCTCAGTACCATGTTGACTTGGAGTTGCAAAGGCTTGTTGGCTTTCTTTCACCAAGATCTTGGGGCTCCAAGTAGCCCCAACCTTAAGCATCTCCAGTAACCAAGGTCTTTATCCTCATCGCATCACTTTGCATAGTGGGCTTGCATCTTTGGTGAGCTGCTCGAGTTCCTCTTGTGACTCCAGTTTCTCTGGACTGTGGTTACTCTTGAGGGTCATCTTTGAATTCTTTGGGCTCCCCTGATTGCTCGGGCCTGCCCTGACTCCCCTGCTTGTGGTGGGTCTCCCAGACCTTGCTGGTCCCTACATTGCACCTTCTTCAACTTTCATGCTGGTTCCAGGTGCTAAGGCTTGCTGGTGCTCTCACCGGACACGACCCCTCAACTCTCGACATCCGACGTAGGACAGATTGTTTCCGGCTCCTGGTCATCCCCAGCATCGCCTAGTCCACACAGCTGCAGATTCAAGGTCACTTTCAGCTTCCCTGCAACAACCAACATCAGTGTGCATTCGTCTTCCTTGCCTCCTGGTAACTCCTGAGTGGCATAGAGTCTGTCCCCTGTGCTTGCAGGTTCTTCAAATCTTGAATCCACCTTTGGGTTCCACTGGACACTTTTACCTTCCCCAGCAGCAGCATCTTCATGAAGTCCTCCATTGGGTTCAACAGTGGTTTCCAATGCCACTTCAAACCTATCCACATGGCTTCCCTGGTGTAGGTATCTTGGATCCTAGGGTATCCACGGGTGGGGTGTCTTCCACAGGATTTCTTCAGGGTCCACTGGGAAGGGTCCTTCTTCTTTAAAATTGCAACAGCGACTTACCCATTGACTTGCAATGATCGCGCGGTCTTATTCCCACTCTGCACACTGCCTCCGTGGGGCTCCTGGTTACCTACCTGGGGTGCTTCCTTGGGTCCCTGGCGCTTCTACGTCTTCTGGGTATAGTCTTGACTCAAGTCGTGGTTCACATATAGCTATTTTAGTATATGGTTTGATCTCCCCATGGTGACCACTGTGTATGTCATGCTATTTACCTGTTTCTATTACAAAGTATTGTGTGCATTGCGTATTTTTCCCGCTAGGAGGTATTTGTATATGTTAGCGAGTGTCTTATAATAAATACATATTTTTTTAAATATACTCTGTGGTTCTTTTTTACTTAATCTATACCTATAAGATTATGTACTGGTGAAACTAGCTGCTTTACGCTCCTTCTGGACTAAGCCCGAAGGCCTCTCTCGACAGCTACCACTTAGAAAGCTTTCTAATGTTGTCTGAGACCACTAAAATCACCATAAGGGTTGTCTAGCATGGTGCAAGGTGCCCACTTACATAGGTGTACACCATATACCAAGCTAGCTTCTCACAATGACTCTTTCACGTCATCCTGCCTTTTTGGCCATGTTCAATGTTTACACAAAACTACAAGTCCCATAATGTAGCACTGAAGTCCCTAAAGAGCTAGGACTGGCTAAAGGTGTCACACATGACGGGGATGGAGGGGTGGTAACTATGCAAAAGTGTTAAAAGCACAAGATTCAGCGAGGTGGTGAAGGCAGAGATTATATTTAATGTGCAAACGTTCGAATTCCATTTCTAATAGGCAAACATTTACAACCCTCTATGTGGTTTTCTAAAATTCATTACCCTAAACAATTACAGCTCCATATGGTATGGGCCCCATTGGCAAAGTTCCACATGCAACCCCTACACCTCATGTGGTGGCTGTGTTGCAGCAGCAGTTACCGAATCTGAAGTGTGAATACAAATCAGCATTGGCAAAGCCAATATTTCACTCCTTTGACAATTATTGGCCATTTCAGTGGATTTTAGAAATGCTACACAGGATTCCCGCTGCTGTGCTGCATAGATTAGTAAGGAAGAAAAGCATATGATGCAGCCAGCTGCATAATTTTGTAGGTGTGCATGGCTACATGTTCTCGTATAGAAAATTACACAGCTGCTTTTTTACCTTTTTATTTGCTGATCTTAGTTAGATGGCAGGTAAAAAGAAAAAAATAAGCAAAATTGTTTTTTGAAGCGTCGGTGGGTGGGCCAAACTGAGAGTGCAGTTATTGGAAATCAATGCAGGTTTTGTGAAGGAGAAACAATGGGTGACAGAGAAGGACAGTAAGGTTAGGATAAAGCAACACAGAGGATGGTAAGTGGAAGCAACATAAAAAGTGAGGGTGGGAAAAAGAAGCAAGAGGTGACAGAAAAGGAGGGCGTGGGTGGGGGGCAGCAACACTGAGGATGAGGGTGGAAGAAGCAATGAGTGAAAGTGCAACATGGCGAGGGCGAGGAGACGCACATGGGCGAGTGCAGGGGAGTGAAGTACATAAAAAGACAGCTGCAAAACACATGCACTCTCATAGACAAAAGATATTCTTGAAGAACAAGCAGTGGAAGCATAGAAACCAGCCAAATAAAAAGAGATGGTAAAGAGGCTATACTCCATGGGTGGGATAAACATTAGATTGACAAGCTATGACACGAATAAGAAGCAGTCAAATGAGAGTGACAGGAAAGCCAACCAATAGCATGCAATGGGCTGGCTGCACGACTCTGTATGTTCTTCGTAAGCCCATAATATGTCTTTTGCAAACAGATTTCTGTGCTGTCTCGTTGGCTATACCTGAAAAAAAAGATTCGATGCTGGTGCTTCTGTTCCTGAGCAGAGCCCACACTTTGGTGTGTATCCACAAGTCCTCCAGCTGAATATTGCTAGGCTTGAGCTATCGTGGCCCACAGAAGTTGGCGGTGATAGCTCACAGTGGACTGTCACAACTGGGCAGCAGTACACGTTCAAGCCCCAACCTCTGGCCCTTCTAGCACCCGCCCCAATACAATGACCACCATCTCTTGCAACGTGTCTGTGGATCTGCCCACTATCCCTGAGCACCAGCAACATCATTGCCGATGATAGAGCCCTTGCCCACTCACCTGCGATTTTTTACCTGCCACACTGTCAGCTTCTTGACTATTTTCCACTAATGGGATGTCCCCATCTCGATGGGTGCGACATACTGCTGCTGGGAAACAGCTCACTTTCTGCTGTGCTGCTTTCGTAACAACTTTGCATCGGCAAAGACTGTTGAGGTAGAATAAAATAGCCAGGATTTGCCAATTGAACATTTTTAAATTCTTGAGACCTCATAGGCAGACCTCTGTTTGCCCCTATCTATGAGCCGTGCCCGAACCAACAACTTCCATTTCTGCCAATCACATTATGGAGGCTGGTACTGATGCAGACTTGGTAAGGTGCCCAGAGATGGGTGATAACCACTGGTGACATCTGAATTCAAGCCAATGCCATGTGATTTAGCAGATGTTTCTTAAATCGGTTGATTAGATTATGAAGACGCCCATAACTTAATCAGATTTCCACACTGTCTGAAAGAAAAGATTCAGTTCGCTGTTGAGATTTTGTCACAGGCTGTGGCAAATCACTGATACATCCTAACTTTTTTAATGTATCCACCCAGACAATCCCACTTGATTCACTTACCCTATTTTCTATGACAGATAGGACCAGTGAATCCGTTTTTGTTTGCTGGACAGCAAGTTATTTTTGTACATCGACTCCTTTCAACACAAGTCATCATGTGCTGTTATTAGTTGCAATTAAGCCCTTCCTGCTGATGGCGATATAAACCGCTGCCTCCTACTGAGCCAGCTAGACTTGTTCTCAAACTGTTCCTAAGGTGACATTAATCTTCACTCACTTATTTTCCCTCACCCAAATTCTTTGCCCTCTACTGTCAAAGAGGAAGTCACCTCCCAACTTCAGTCCAAATGTCTCATTATTTAACTAAACATGTTAATCATGTGACCCCAAATTCCCCATGGTGACTGAGATGCATATTCTGCCACGGTTGGCTTCCAAATACCTCTTAGTCTGCTTCCCATTTGCATTCAATATATTTCCATTAGGGACCTTTCAGAGTTTATTTAGTACAGCCACACAATCAATCTCAGAAGGACACTGGCCAATGCCTGGTACTTACAAGCCCCCACTTTGTGGGCCCACAACTAATGTGGATGAAACCTTGGTCAACTTGCAGGCTCATTTTTTTTCAGTAGCAGTTTTATATAGCGCAAACTCGACCCGAAGGATTTGGAGCGCTTTACTTGAGCACTAGTTACGTTACACAAGGACACATTCATTTTTGGTAGGCACAGAGAGATGAAGTGATTTGACCAGAATCACAGGATGTTGAGCTGATGCCGAGGCTCGAACCTGGTTTCCTAGCTCCCAAGTCAGCAGCTATGGCTGTTACGCTACATTGCACTACCTATTCACTTACTGATGAGCAGCTACTAAATCTGGCATGACAGCACAGCTTGCTGTCCCTGTTGGGTCATCAAACACCATTATAGATGCAAAGGGCCCTATTCACAAAAGCAATTTTGAAGTATTTAATGTAACCTAACAGCTTCAAAAAGTAGATCACAAACCTGCAGTCAGAGATCTCCATCTCTTCTTTCTTTTCTGCATGGAGATCGCCACTGCAGGTGCGCCACTCACAGCACACAGAAAGTATATTGTAGCAAATAGGTTCAGCCCCCCATTTAGCCCACCATGATTTTTTGCTTATGACTGCCAGGTTTTTTTGGCCTTCTAATGAGAATGAGTCTCACTACCAGAGCCTCATGTGGGATAAAGTCACAGTAATTGGACTAACTATGAAAACCGCCAATGTCTGTCTTTTAAGCCAAAGCTGCTGCTGCACAGCTAGGGTAAGAGGCACTGGGCTGTTTACATGTGACCACCTGTGCAATCTATATGTGCAAGTGTGTGGGCTGCATGTATGAGACTGCCATCGTGCACAGCCCGGTAACTGTGCATAGGTAGCCTGTCGCAGAAAGGACTCAGCAAGGATTCCTGCTGACCTGAGGTTAACATTACAATATGAGTGGGCATTTATAGTGTAGGTCTGTGGTGCTTATTGGAAAATATGCAGTTTTTTCACTGCATTATACACAATGGCAAAATCTGCCTCAAAGGCAGTTTTGCTCCATTTAGGCCTACAGGTTCCAGCTAAGCACCAAACAGGAGTAAAATATGCACAAGAGTATGAATTTGCAGTTCCCAATAACACACATTCGCCTCTTATGGGATATCAGGTTTTGCCATATTTCTCTGGCTCATCAAATAATCATATTCACAGCCTTTGACAACCCCCCCCCCCCACCTAGTTAATTACTCTGCTTCCCAGAAGAAGGAACAACGGCCGCCACACACAAAATAATCAGTTATCAATACTTTACTTGAAAAAGAAAGGTGTGTGGGGGAAATTTACAGTTGATAATTAGCTAGTCACAATGTACATGTGCTGGGACAGCCATGGCTCACTAGAACAAAGAAGGGGTGCCAGACCTCTGGAGACAATGCAGTATAGGCTTGTCTTTGAAGTTTTGGTGGCAAGGGATCAGGCAGTGGTGTCAAGTAATGGTGGAGCTGAGACACAGAGAAAACTTGAAGTCGCCATTTTGGATTGTCCCAGAATGCTCTGCAGGAAGGTTGGGGTGATGTGGCATCACATGATTGGCCAGGTTGTAAAATTGGTCATATGGGTGTCCAACCCCTCATTTAAGCGAGCAGAGACTTGTAAGTGTAAATCTAACTGGAGATCTCTGCAAGTAAATGGTTAGTTTCATCCAGCAGGAGATCTCTGACCTAAGCATAAGTGGAGGGTTCCATGTGCAAATTTCTCCGCATTTATCTTCAATTATGCAGAGAGTGACTTAATAATTGACAACAGGACTGGTGGTAATCCAACACAAAAGTATTTGTTTGGTTCCCTGAAAAATGCCTGGCTGCACCAGCATCGAAATTGCCCAAGAAACAAGCATTTACAATGCAACGGTTTCGCCTTTGCAAAAGTGAGAGCTATGGGCATTGTAAATGACAACATTTTTATTTATGTGTTGGTTTTGAAAACAGATAAATAAATGGCATTGTCATTTACATTGCCAATAGCTTAATCTCTCGCAAATGTAAGACCTATTGTACCCTACTGGACGAGCTCCATCAGACAGCAATTACTACCACACACACACATCCCGAGCCAGCCACACAAACACACCCAGAGCCACACACACACACACACACACCCAGAGCCACACACACACCCACACACCCAGAGCCACACCCGCCCACACACCCAGAGCCACACCCACACACCCAGAGCCACACACACACCCAGAGCCACACACACACCCACACACCCAGAGCCACACACACACACACCCAGAGCCACACCCACACACTCACAGCCACACACCCAGAGCCACACACACCCACACACCCACAGCCACACACACCCACAGCCACACACACACACACACCCAGAGCCACACACACACACACACACACCCAGAGCCACACACACACACACACACACCCAGAGCCAGAGGGAAGCAAGCACAGAGAGGGGGCAGGGAAGCAAGCGCAGCGAGGGGCAGGGAAGCAAGCGCAGCGAGGGGGCAGGGAAGCAAGTGCAGCGAGTGGGCAGGGAAGTAAGCACAGCGAGGGGGCAGGGAAGCAAGCGCAGCGAGGGGGCAGGGAAGCAAGCGCAGCGAAGCAAGCACAGCCTTGTCTTTTCAAGAAACCAAGGTGACCTCAGGCGGCGGGAGAAGAGTTGGTTTAGTTGTGGTGAAATCCCTTCATTTTCCGATTCCTCGATTCCTTCCTCTGCAAAGAGGAAGGGCTATACGAAAGCTAATGCTTGTATCTAGTTACATATAAACAGTGAACATTAACATTTATATAGAGCTCACATGGGGGTCATCTCCTACAAACATCTTCCCTTGTAGCAGAGATTTGCTTAAGCATCCTCTGAGCTGAAGGCTACCTTTGTGAAGTGTGCGGAGCTCAGCGGGATACGAGGAGGTGGGCGTGCCCTAGTTTATTACCTGGCTCAATGTACATTGCTGTCCATTAAGCCAGTGCTACCTCTGAAGTACACACGATTTAAAATGAGTAACATCAAACGTCTAAAATGCCTACAATACAAAGTTCAACAGTCACGATCCCAAACTGCGAAGCCAAGTTTGTGTGCTACAACGTGTAATCTGGTAACACAGGGACGCTGGAGTGGTCTTTGACAAAGCCCTTGAACCTCGATTTACCACAACATTTGTGTGCATACAAAAAGCCTAGAGAAGATGAACTCTTGTTGAATATTAACAAGCGTCTAAAACTGAAACAAGAAACTCACTGCAGTGCATATACAGCGATCTCGGCAGTCGATGCATTAACCCACCGAGACGCGCTCCAGGCAGTCAAATAATGCATGCATACATAAATAATAAGGGACCGTGAGCAACCAAGAATTACGAAATATCTACGACTCTGCAATGCAGTGCGTGTGCGCCCGTGTTGTAAAGAAATGCAGAGCACGGCACGGCAGCCTCCATAGTAAACCGCTACCTGAATGCACGGATAGCGGATCTGTAAAGCGTTGCAAACCCTGCACTAAGTATAGCCGAAGACTCACCTTCCTGGAGGGCACGATCCACCTTGCGCCGCTTCCCTCTCTGTGTCTTGGTGGGATGCATGAGGCAAGAAGGATGCATCCGGTGATGATGGGGAAATCACCGCTTTAAGCAGCACCAAGTTCAGCATCCAGCACCACACGGGGCTCTCCGGAAAGGGCCGTCTGCAGCACGGCACTGGGATGTGAGCTCACACACCGATAATTCATTAACCAAAAGCCCCCACCCTCTCTCTGCTAACACAAAGCCAGTCCGAGGCTGAGCCTGTACTCAGCCAGGCAAATACAGTGAACAGGACCGGCGAGGACTGCCTGCAACCAGCCGACAGACCCAACATGGCGGCTCCCTGTCTTGGACTGCCATCTGGCTGGGTGCCCTGAGAGCACAGCTGCCTCCACAGCGTGAGCCCAGCAGGGAAACCGAAAGAAAGGGACGGAGAGTAGGACCACTGCAAAGAGTCTGTTCAGACTGGGTGTGAGCTTTGGGAACATAACTCAGACTGTGTGTGTATTAAAGTATTTAATGGTGCAGCAAGTGCAGTGGCACCGGGCGCAGAACATTGAGGGACCCATTGAATCCGAATAATGTCTGTACTTCACTACTCCAACAGAAATCAATGTGGGCATTTTATTAGCCTGCAGCAGGGTCCTTGGCACTCTTGCTAAGCCTCTACAACCCAGAGAAGCTGTGTAGCTTCAGCTCTAGTCCATTGTGGAAGCAAAAGGAAGGGCCTGAGAACGAACATAAAGTATATTTGATTGGCTTGGGTGATTTACAGTTCTCTGTGCGCGAGTTTAGTAGGCACCCGCACTCTGTGTTGCCAAGACTATCAAAACTTTACCCAGGTTAAAATTTATATTTTAATTACCGTGTATGTCAGGGGTCCCCACTGTGGAGCATTAATGGGCTGGCTTGATTTAACAGCAGTGCCAATTTTTGGACAAAAGATTACAAGTTATAAAAAAAGCCGTCAGCGTCTTTGATGCCTAGCAGTTCCAGGGGTCAGTCACCAGGGCACATTTCTCGTCGAAAGCGTCGCATAATGGCAGCTCGGGCGCGTGGCTTACACCATCAACATGTCGGGGAGGAGATTTCAATTTTCTCCGGGTTCTTATCGCCGCTTCCAAGGCTCGCTCCGGCTGCTCGCCGACCATTTTCCCTTTCCCCCCTCGGCTCCCGTAGCATCCCATCTGTTTGAAGCCCTAATGGGGCTTGCAAATTACAGGGAGTGCCACGAACGGTCTGGTCATCTTCGCTCAAAAGCTGTCATGTGTTAGTAAGCACGCTGACATGTCACACACAGGGAGACAAGAGTAATCGCCTCCTAATAACGTGACAGGCCGTCTCGAGTTTCAATGGCGCATTCATTCTGCACACGCATGCTTTTTACAGGCCCGCGGTGTTTTGCTGTTGATTGCAGGATAACAAGCACCTACGAAGACACAGGGGGCGGGAGAGGACACGGACGGCGGGAGGAGGGCGGGAGAGGACACGAATGGCGGGAGGGGGGCGGGAGAGGACACGAACGGCGGGAGGGGGGCGGGAGAGGACACACGAACGGCAGGAGGGGGGCGGGAGAGGACACGGACGGCGGGAGGGGGCGGGAGAGGGCACGGACGGCGGGAAACGTGCACAGGACAGCGAGGGAGGGGCGGGGAGGCACACGGAGGGGGCGGGAATGGACAGCGCATCTGAATTCACTTTCAGTGAAAGGGGAGGGAACGGGGAAAAGCGTAACTCCGCCCTGGGAAAAAATCTCGGGAACGCCCCCGAATCTGGTCCGGCCTTGACGGACAGATCCGGCACTCAATGGCTAGCCTCCATTTATGGAGCTAGCCAATGAGAGCCGGGGGACGTTCCCGAACTGCTTAGTGTCGACATAGGATTTCACCTGCGCTGAAAGGCTGCGCAGAGCGCAGCCTTTCGGCAGGCGAAACCCAAAAAAGGAACTACGTTTAGTAATGCCTTACTTTGCTTGTAAGGATAGTAGGTGTAACCACAACCACATCCTGCTATGACTACATTTCAAGCAGATTCATACTTCCCCCTGGTAGGTGCTGTCATGCTTAAATCCAGTTCTCATCCTGCAGAGTCCTTTCCATCAGACATTTCCACCCCAGAGGGTCCTCCCTTAATATATTAATTATCATTCCCATTATTTTTGGTTGACACTTTTTCGTCTGCAAGGTTATTCACTTGCTGACAACTGTATTAGGCAAAAAATCCTGATATTTCAATTTCATGAATATCGAGTCAAAATTGTGTTGTACCCAAAATTGAAAAGTAAGTAGAAATATAAAAGCCTTAAAATATAAAGACTTGATATTTTCAGTATTTGGCTGGCAGAGTAGGAGGACTGAAAATGGTTTGGAACTCAACTTGCTGTTCCCCATTGAATCATTCTTGCCATTTTAACTGATTGTACCTCGTTTATTTAGCACGGTTGTGTGTTAGGATATCTCTTAAGCAACAGAAGGATATTTTAAGGTTTGCCATAAAAAATTACCCTTCGAAAAACTTGAATGTGATGTGAGACTACATTCAAGCAAAATAAAAATCACAGGAAATGTTTGGGGCAAACAAAAAATGTTGGGATTACCACACTTAAGAACATATATATTCTAAATTGGCATAGTTAGTGATGTGATACTATGCTGAAATGAAGTAAAAAAAATCCAGATCATGATATATTATTTGTTTGGGGAAAAAAATATGTTTTGACCTGGAACATATATTATTGAATCTATTTTTGAAAGCTGAGAGGAAAATGATGGCACATTACACAGAATGAATCGAAAACATGTGCTGCATGAATGGAATCAAGAACATATTTATGGCTTTAACTATTAAACATGTTTACTGTTTTTTTAACTTTATGGCATCTTAAGTTTAAAGCAAAATTAGATTGTTTTGTAATTCATATTTTTAACTCAATATTTGTGTAGTTTCCTATTTTTGTAATTTTAAGCCAAATATGAGAGACATCTTGTGCAGAATACTCAAACGAGGTGTGTGCTACACATATGATTGAATAAGACTGTTGTGCTCCAGTCACACCTCCTTTGAAAGTAGAAGCTGCCCAAGTCGTTGTTTTTTGATGGCCTCATACTCACGGGTAGTGCCTCCGATACCCACAATGAAGCAGGAAAACACTACTAATAAAACCACACATAACCCAACCTTTCCAGTTTCTCCAGTAGAGCAAATCCTTTGTGGCATCATTAATCACCTGTAGGACAGCTGCCACAATAGGGTATCACTGAAATATGGCTCTGGGCAGTATCTTCATATCAAATGCTGGATGGTAGATGCTGGATCAGAATAGATAACATGACACTGATCATCACAATGGGCGTGGTTTCACTTTGACTGGGTTCTTTGTCTCAAGCCCGATCTACCTTTATAACTGCCATGCGGCGTAAATTTATGTGGTACCAGTGACACTAGGGTGACCAACTGGCATTGGTGCAAATTCAGGACGGTGAGTGTAAAAATTCAGGACAAAGGGTCAAAATTCAGGACACAAATTCAGGACAGGAGGTCAAAATTCAGGACAAAACTTCAGGACAATTGGATAAGTTTTACAGACACATCAATTGTATATAAGTAAGCCCAGCCATATCTAGAAATATTCAGCCATTTGCAAACCTATCCATCATGTATCCTTCCATCTATCATTTCCCTCATCCATCCCTTCATCCATCCTTTCACTCATCCATCCATTATCCATCCGCCCTTTCACCCTATCCATCTGTACACTCATCCATCCACTCTTCTAACCATTTACCCTTTCACCCATCCAGCCATCCTTTCACTTACTCATCCATCCACCCAGTCACTCATCCTTCCACCCATCCACCCTTTCAGTCATCCATCATCCTCCCTTTCTATCTCCATCGACTCTTTCACTTAGCAATCCTTCCTTCCATCCACCCATCCATCCATCCATCTACTCATCCGCTCATGAATCCGTCCATTGACCTTATCACTCATCCATCCATTCTCTCATCCATTTATCCTTTCACTCCTTCACTCATCTATTCATCATTTTGTCCATCTACCTTCCCTTTCACTCACTCATCCATCCATCCTTACATCCACCCTTTCACTCGTCCATCCATTCGCCCTTGCACTTATCAATTCGTCAATCCATCCATCATTTCACTCATCCATCCACCCACTCACTCATCATCCACCTTTTCACTCATCCATCCTTTCACTCATCAATCCACCCTTTTACCCATCAAGCTACCCTTACACCCATACATCCAGCTATTTCCCTTTCTCTCTTCCTTCCTTTCATTCACTCATCAATCCATCCATCATCTCCCATTATCCATCTATTCAATCTTTCATTCATCCATTCACCCTTTCACTAATTCATCCAGCCATCCCTTCACCTACTCACTCGCCCACCTTTTCATATTAATTTTGAGCTGAGCCTTTTTGAGAAGAGGCCCATCAAGAACTTCACCCTCGCTGCAGGAGCCATTCCAGGACTGAGACAGGAGCCACCCGGGGTGGAGACAGGATCCAACACAGGGGGGACAGGAGCCATCACAGGCCGGGGGTGGGGGGTCAGGAGCCATCACTGGGGGGGGGGCAGGAGCCATCACAGGAGGGGGAACAGGATCCACCAGGGTGGACACAGGGGTGGGCATGCAGTATTCTAGTATCATCTTGGTCTCTTCCAGGGTGCGGTAGGGCTCCTCACCCCCTCCTGGACAAGACAAGGAGAAGACAAGCTCTGTTTCCAAAATGTTAGTTTTGCCCCCCTTGCCCCCACACTGATGTACAGTACTGAAAGGAGATACTCCAAGAGAACTGATTTAACTGATTGTCCTCCATACTTTGTTAATCAGAGTAGGTGTGATTGTGCCATTTCTTTATTTTATTACAATATAGACTGCATGTTTACAATTTAGTGACAGTAATTGAGCTCAGTGAAAAGAACCACGTGCTGCCTCGGTGTAATCAGGGCCGGTTCTAGTATGTTTGGGGCCCTGGGCAGAAAGGGAATGTCTCACACCAATTGCAGATACAAGACGCATTCAGTGCTGTTTGCATCTGAATAGAGGCCCCTGCTCCCTGAAGCTGCAGCCCCTCCCTCTGTCACCTTCAAGCACCTCTTAACAGCTCATAAAGGGCTGAAGGTGTGAGGGTTGCTGCCGATGTGCCTCTCCAATGCTGCTGATCGGAGTCTGTTACTCCCGACCTCAACAGCATTGGAGTCAAGAAGGGAGGTGGGTGCCAGCTGTGCGACCAGTTAAAATTACGGACAAAAGGCGTCCGTTAAAGAATGCTTCACGGACAACGGACAGACGGCCGTAATTACGGACTGTCCGTGAAATTTACGGACGGTTGGTCACCCTAAGTGACACTGACGACTTTTTTTTGTCCATGCTGCTGTGGAGCCCTTAAATTTGGCAGGAATTCAGGATTAAGTCCTGCAGTCAAGGTTTTTCCTTTCATTCTGGTATTTGTAGTCCTGATTTGAAAATGGTATAATCAAGAGTAAAAGTTGCAAGGGCCGCTACTGGCGAAATGGAGGACAGATTTGAGGGAGTGGGCTCTGGCAGAGGAGGGGCACATGCGTAACTCCAGGAGGGATAACAAACTGCCTGAGGTACTAATCGCGTGGGGAGTGATGATCCAAGAGATAGCGGGACAGGCCCCACAACCCACACAGAAATGCTCAGAGGAGACACCTTCCACAGGGGGGACGAACCCAGGCCAGAGGGGAGAGACACAAGGAGACCTAGCATGAATACTAAGATGCATTGACCTCAAGTTGTACAGACCCGGCAGGAGGGGAGGGGGTATTAGGGGAACTGGGGGGAGGGTTTGGAAGGGAGGTGGGGGAGTTTAAATACAGTTGAGTTATGATGGAACACATAGAAACGAAGCGAACAGCGTAGATTGGGAAACCTCCACAGATGCGAGCTTAGGTCTAAATTCTGGCATGTATTATTATCGAAATGTTCGCCAGCTCGGCTGAGGTGACGAGATGTATGATTGTTTCTGTACATGGTCTGCAGATTTGGAGGAACAAACTAATAAAGAAATTTATTTTAAATAAAATCAAGAGTAAAAGTTTGCAGAAAGAAAAATCCAGTATTTGACCAGTTGCTTACACATGAACTTGAGAAACGTGAGGGCTCACTAGCTTTCTTTGGTCTCTGAACATTCATAGTTTGTGCCAGGAATGCCTTATCTTTTGCACAATCACAGATATATTGTCATCAGAGATACCGATGGGACTCTGATCACGAATGATAGATTGTAAAACACCTGTTTCCAGGTCATCATTTACAGAGAAGGCAAATTCCAAAGTACAGAATGTATGTGAGAACATAATCCGACACAAAAATCACAACAGCACGCGTGCAAATGAGCAGTGCATACTTTTAGGAAATGCCCTGAATAAAGGGGGCCTTGACCAATCTGGTGTGAGTGCTTATGTTGGCGAGGGCTGTAGGAGACCTGGGATTGACGGAAGAACATTATGGGATACAGCCGTAGATCGAAGAGTCTAACAGGAGAATCAGGCATGTTGTTTTTAATCCGTTGTTGAATTTCCACCAAAGAAGACATTGATGGCATGCAGTATGGGACTGGAGAGTCAAATATGTGGTTGGTGCAATGCTTGATAGTCTTGTAGAGCGTTCTGTTTCTACTGGCTGGAACATTGATAGAGTTGGCCTTGTACTTGGTGTTGTGCTTGGCTTAGTCTGATATGATGAGCTGCATGCACATTTTATGCTGGGAATTTAGAAGCACAATATCTTCAGAGGTTCTGCTTTTCTCCCATTTTATTTAGCTTGTTATACAGGGTGGTGAAATAAGTACCAGGAACTGCGGGAAATTCTAATTACTTAACGTTTATTCAGTAGAAGGACCCACGACCTTTCTCCAGCATGCAGCGTCCAAGAATCCCAACTGTACGCATTCCATATTATGGTGACATAAACCATGACGCACTAGCATTCCATCCCTACAACATTTCATATTGAAACAAAAGTAGTAGCTATAACTAAATACCTGCATAACACCACCATCATATTCACAATAAAAACAAAAAAAGCAACAATTAAGTAACAAATACACTATACAACATATATACAAAAGGTTATTAATACCAGAAAGGATTGCAAATTATCCTATATAACATAATCTCTGAATCTGACAGGGTTTAACCGATCTCTTGCACTCCTACTTGCATTCACACCATCACCACCACCATTCACTGGGGTCACATAACCTCCACCAGTTCCAAATTCATCTCCCAGTCCCTCTTGCACATCACAACCACCATCATCCAACAATTCTAGATGAAACCAATCGCGTTTCTCTTCATCAACGCCATGATGATCCTTTCTATCTTTGAGATTATTTGAAATAATATCTGCTTGTTCTTTGCTAAGAGCAGCAATAGCATTTTTATTCCACCAACCTTTGTTCTCAAGAAGCACAGCCCGTTTGGAGACTCTCTCCACTTTGGTAGGCTTGGAACATTTTGATTCTCCTTTCATCCCTTTCATTGGCTTTTTCACTAATACTCAATCACCAGGCACAAGATCGCTTTCCTTAGCATGCTTTACTTTATCAACATTCTTGTTAACCATGTTCTGTTTACTTCTGACACAATCACAAACCTTTCTCAAATCCAAATCACACCCACCACTGCCAATCTTCTCACGCAGCCACGCAGGATTGACACTAGAAATGGGACTCCTCCCTCTCAACAGCACAAAAGGGGCTATGCCCGTGGTACTATGTGGTGTACTGTTATAACTCCATACTTTATGCTGTAGATAGTTACTAGCATTCAATTTGTTAGGAATTGCTGTTTGCACACCCTCTTTCAACATATTGTTTGCCCTCTCAATGAGATTGGAGAAAGGACTATATACAGGAACCCTGTCATGTTTTACAGCATGTTTCTTCAAAAATACAGACATCTCTTCAGACACAAAGGGGCCGAATATGAGTCTGGTGGTCCGAGGACCGCCATACTCATGGTGGGGCGGCAGTAGTGGTCCATTACCACGCTAGTGGCCGTGCCACCTTGTGACCACCGACACTGATAGGGAACCACCATTCCCTGGTGGTGGCACAGCTCTCCAGAGGCATCTATATGCGTGCGGGACCCCCGTGGTCTTGCCAAACATATCAGGAGTTTCCTCTCCGCCAGGGCTTTCATGGCGGTTCCTCCCACATGAAAACCTTGACAGAGAGGAAACAAAGGGGGCCCTGCAGGGCCCCCTCTTCCCTCAAACCCTGTGGATGCACACAAGGGGGCACAACATGTGCTCCCCGTGTGCATGCACAGAGGTTCCAGCACAGCATGGACCTTTCAGTCGATGCCGTGCTGGAACTGGTTTTGATGTTCCCATTGTGGTGCCTATTTTATAGGCACCACTGTGGGCATGCCAAAGGAATCGACCACCAATGACTAAAAAAGACATTATATATGGTGGGCGGTTCTCAGGTGGATTTGGCAGTGCGGCAGCGGGGTGGTCCCACCCCCATACCGTCAAACTCGAAATCGGCTTCAAAGTGCATACCATTATCTGTGACAATTTCCATGGGGGGTTCCTCTACTTGAAGAAAGTGCTCCAAAAATTTAACAACAGCCATGGAATCATTTGATTTCAAAAATGCAAAATACAACCATTTAGAAAAGAAGTCCACTGCTGTTATTAAATACTTGTTCTCAGTTCTAAAAATATTGAATGAACCTGCAAAATCTATGTCTATTTTCTCCCATGATCGATTTGGCCGCTCCACAGGACACAAAGGGGTAGTACTCACCCTCCAATGTTAGTCAGAACAAAAACACTCAGCACACGTATCAATATAAGTGCTGACTTGATCATCAATACCAGGCCACAAATAATGTTGCTCAATTTGCTTGGCACTTGCAGTGATTCCCAGATGTCCTTGATGTGCCAAACTAATTATTTTATAACAGGTGGTACAAACACACCCTGTCAAATTGTTAACTACAGAGAATTCTGATGCGACCTGCTCAAAATACCTTAATTCCAAACTCAAACTCCTATCACATGGCCAACCAGATATGACACAATCCTTAATTAATCCCAAGCACTCATCATTAGAGAAATAATCCCACCACTCTTCCTCAGTGATATTCAAATGTTCATCTGCAACAGACATGACACGGTCATACTACTTAGGATTCTCTGACTCATTCTTATCCTATAAACCCACTGGTAACCATGAAAGATAATCTGCTCTGATATTCGTTCCTCCCAACACATATTTTGTTTCAAAATGAAACTCCTGCACCCTTGACAAGAGCCTAATCAACCTGGAGGATGCCTTGTTCGAGCAACTATCACCCAACATAAAAATTAACGTCTTGTGAGCCATAGCTAAGTCAAACCTAGTTACACAGATATACATTTTGAACTTTTCTGACGCCCACAAAGACACCAGCACCTTTCGTTCAATAGTGCTGTAGTTCTTCTCAGCAGCAGTAATTTCTCTAGACCCAAATGCAATTGTGCATTCACTCCCATCCACAAACTGACTCAGGGCAGTACCAAGCCCAAAAGAACTTGCATCTACAGTAATCATACTTTTTTAACATGCGTGTAAGGCTTAATGGCAGGCGTATTAACAATGACATCTTTAACCCTCTTAAATGCTTGGTGTTCCTCTTCAGACCACACAAATGTAGTGTTTTTTCTTTACAGTGCTTTCAGAGCATCCTCATCTTTCGGCATTGGAGCATCAGTAATGGCCATCACAAGTGAAACTTTGGATTTGATCGCTTGACAAGAGAAGTTTTATCCCAGATAATCAACATGCGTGGCAAGAAAAGTGCAGTTTTCCCAATTAACAGTCACACCATGTTACTCCAATTTGCTTATCACAAGATTCAAGAGTTCAAAATGCTGCTCTAGACTTTCATTATGAATAAGTATGTCATCTTGAAAGACTTGTATGCTGCACTCCCCTCCAAAAATCTCATCCATAAAACGCTGAAAAACACTAGCAACGGATGCCAAACAAAAATGCCCCAAAAGGCGTTATAAATGTAGTTAGAGGCTGTGACTCTTTTGACAAAGGAATTTGATGATAAGCAGAACATAGCTCAATAGTAGAAAAATACGTACTATTGCCTAAGTTTGCCAACAAATGATGTGTCATAGGGAGCGGATGGAAGTCTACCAATATGATATGGTTGAGCACTCTGAGATCGGCATACAAACATATATCCCTAGTCTTTTTCCGGGCAATAACGGCAGCTGAAACCCATTTAGATTATTCTACTGGATTTATTATCCCTTGATCACACATTTTATCCAATCATTTCTTAGGATCTTCTTTGACTGACAATGGTACAGGTCTGACTTTTTTTTATAACCGGTGTGGCATTGCATTTTAGTCTTATCTTATGACATTCACTAACCCCACATTTTCGTTAAAAACTCTTTCATACTTTGAAAACAGCTGTTTAATCAAATATACAACACCCTCTAAGTGTGAACGATCAACCCAAAAAACAGGTCATCAGTCTCCACAGTGGGCTCTTCATGACATCTCTCAAAATACTATCCAGCTTAGCCTGATCTTGCCAACCCATTATATCCTGCCCTTTGCTGCCACATCTTAGTTAACACTTCCCTGCCTTTTAATTTAAAACTTCAGAAAAGAAACCCTTCATGACGATGTCATAATCACCAAAAGCCTTCAGGTTGACATCAATTTGTCTTAATAAATGTTGACCATAACTTCTCAAAAGTATGATCAGAAAGTATAGTGATAGGAGTGCTTGAATCTGCCATAATTCCTAAATCTACAGATCCGATCATGACTTCACATAAGGGACCCTTACATTTTCTTTTAGAAGACTACACCATGTCCACATCACAGTCACTTCTCATAAGTGTTGATCTCCTTACACAAAGTATCTTCTTCCACACACACCTAATTGATTTCAGGTTTTGTTTTGCTGGAACGACACACATCATGAATTGCTACTATACCTCTTACATCGAGCTGGATATGAAACATTATTTCCTAAATGAAATCCAGAGCTACATCTATAACATTTATTTCAGTACCCTTCTTAATCTTACTCTTATTCACAAAGGAAGACACTTCTATGTCATCAACTTCAGAGACAACTGATACCTGTGCATTACACTTAAGATCCTCTGACAACATTTTTGTAGAAATAGGTGATTGCTCTACCCTTCTAGCTATAGTCATAACCTCAGTAAGGGTAGGATTTTTGCAAGTCAAAATATGTTCCTGAATCTTTTTTTAGAACAATTGAAAACAAGTTGGTCATCAAATAAGCATCTAAATTAGAACCAAACTCGCATTTAGCAGCCAGTACTTTCAACATTGACAGAAAATCTTCAACAGATTCATCCAGCATTTGTTTTCTTTTAAAAAAAATGCACTTCAAGCATAACAGATGGTTCATCTAAATATTGTTTGCAAATGCAAGCCATCGCCTCTGCAAAGACATTCCAAGTATCATCTCGTAAATAACACATGTGCATAGTGAAACATCATTACAAAGGGCAGATTGTGTGCCACAGTCATGGGAGAGCTTACCAGGCTAAAGCAACATTTATGGGGACTGGTGGCATGGGCTTTCTTTTGTCACCCACCAAAAACCCCATAGAACGAGCTCAGTAGTACTGTATTGTAGCAAACATCAGCCAGGACATTTCCATTTGTGCCAACTGGTTTGCACCACCAGAACAAGAAGGCGGGGGTGGTCAAGATCAAAAGGCTAAAGTTTATTCAGATGTTAAGGGTAAGAGATAAATGATCAATAGCCCCTGCAGTCCTGGTGCAGCTAAATGATGTTCAAGAGCCAGTAAAAGATATTGCGTGGTGTGGGTCTAGCAATTATCATATTGCAAACATCAGTGCAGAGGCAGGTCAGAAAAAAAGGCTATCATTGCAGCTCATCACTATCCCAAGTCAGCAGATAAATTAATCCAGTAATGTAATAAGGACACCCAAAACCATTCTCCTCCACGTGTTGTTTCAATAATGGAAGAGGTTTGGCGCAGTGGCCAGAGCTGCTGACTATGGAGCATGGGGCTCACGTTTCGATCCCCGGCGGCAGATCAGCTCAGCATCATGTGACTCTGGGCAATAGCTCACTTACTCTACCCAAGGGCCCTCAGTGCCTGGATTCCCTTAAGGGTTGATATGTTCCCGCTTTACAAATAGGAATTATTATAGTAATCATATGGACCAGTTGCAGATTTAAAATCCAAACCAATGTATGGTGGCCTATTGGCTTTACCCAATTAGTTATGTCTCGTCCTTCTTGCGTGACTGCAATGTTTAGGGACCATGTTTTAATCGACACTAGAGTGAGGGAGTAGCTCTGGCAGTATCTGCCTTCGATCAGCTATCAAAAGCCCCACAATTCTGTTTAAAGTCCTCTCATGCAATTACGGTGATAAATGGCAGGGTAATTCTCTTTATGTGACAGAAGGAACTGAAAGTAAATACAAAGGTTGCTAAAGCCACCTGAGCTCAGCCAAAGGGGCAAAAGAGGAAAGACAATTCATAGAAGCCACCTTTGGCCCTGCCTCCTCTCTGTGCCTGCTTCCTCTATGTCTCCTTATCACCTCTATTCTCATACTTCCTCTGTTTTTGTTACTTCCCCCTTACCACCTTAGTTCCAATACTTTTGCCCATCTTTCATTTCTCCTCTACCGCATACATATCTGTTGATCTCTGTTCGGCCCTATTCATAATCTTGCAGGGGCGGCAGGGCCCAAACCTTGGTGGTTGAGGTCATTTGCCACTGGTGTCCTGGTACCTGTCTTAGTATGACACTGAACCTGTGTCAGCTGCACCCTTTCTGCACTTGACTCTCAGGGTAGCGAGGAGGGCAGCTAAGGCGCTCGACCTCGGACCTGGGGATCTGGGTTCGAGTCTCGGTAACGACGCCAAAAACCTCCTGTGATTCTGGGCAAATCACTTAATCTACCCGTACCTAAAATGAATGTGTGTCCTCATGTAACTGGTGCTATGTAAAGCGCTCTGATACCCGATTCGGTTCGGGTCTAGTTCGCGCTATATAAAATTCTGCAAAGGCGTCTGAGGGAGGTAGTGTGGGGAGTAGAGACTCAGAACTCAATCATGCAGTAGGTTCAATAATATAAAGTCCAGCTGAAAGCTTCTTTTTTTGCTAGCAAGATAAGTATTTACACTACTGCAGAACATAATTGTGCACACACAGAAAATAAATCTATAGGGATACACTATGGTGTCTATGGAGTCCTCTGTACAGAATGAAAACATGGAAGTAATCATGATTAAAACTTAGGTTCATGCTCACTATGTTGCAGTGGAGCAACTTTCTGGTGATCTGTAATCAGTTGATCAGTCCGGAGAAAACGACTACTCCATTTTTGTGCTGGGTAGCAGCGTTCAATAAAGAGTTCCACCAACCTCTGTCCGCTAAAAGTCCACAATCATTGTCTCTCAGCTGTAGAGAATTACTTGATGTGGTTCATGCTTGAATTTACCGAGTCTGGGTATGCGTGGGATGGGCACAGAGCGAGCTGTCCTGCTCGCGGGTGGTCAAAGTTTCTTTCACTACGTATATTAAGATACAGTGGTCTTCAACTATTATTTTCACTCAACTGAATTAATCAATCCATAGTCAATATTGACACATAGTTATGGGATATGTCTCTCAGATCAACCCTAGACAATCAATGTACTAAATTTTGAAGGGAAACAAAAATGCAACAGCAATAATTACAAAATCAGGGGCAATTTTTATTTGTTTTCAACTATCTATATAAAAGTAGCTTTGAGGTTGCCCAAAGAGAGCGTGCAAGAAATAAGAAAAAATCAGGTGCTTAGGAAAGAGAAGAGCAGATAAAGGCATAGAAATTTTCACAATATTATTTACACAATGGATCGGTTATGCAATTCACCGTCCTACAACAACCTGGCCTTCAATATCAATTTTTTTCACATTTTTCATTAGATGGAAAACTAACTACCAAAAACTTTTTTGCACTAGAAAATGTGTCTCATGGTCCAGGTATTAAAAAGGGAAAGAGCGTCTTTCACTACGTAGTCAGCAGGCTGGCAAGGCATCATCTACAAGATAGATAGTCAAACCTTCTCCACTTCAGGAAGTCCTTGAAGACTCTACTCTTCAAAGACGCATTTACTTCCTAGTGGTCGGCTACATACCTCAGACCCTCTCATATACTTATCCTGTTTCTCGTTGCTGCACTTGGTTAGTAGCGCTTTGAGACCTGTCGGTGAGTTGGCGCGATACAAAACCCAGTTACAAATTACAAATTACAAGTAACATCTCCATCAGTCCTCAACAGCAATGATGGTGGAAACATCTCCCTCCCGTGGTCCAGGTCATTGATGCATTCGCTGACGTGCAATGAAGATAGAGTAATCACAGGACATTTCTACCTGGCCATCCCCGAATTGGACAGTCCTTACTTTGTGGTTTACAGTGCAAGCCCAACACAACTCCTGCTCAGTCAGGACTTAACTTGACACTCAGGCAAGGATACCAGTGTATCCTAGGAACTTCACAGGTCTCCCCAGCACATTTCCTTCGCTCTATCTGGGCTGCTTTTCATACTGGCTGAGCAGCTGGGCTCTCCGCCAGGGAGACTGCTGAGGAACAAGGCTCTCTCCTCACCCCTCTCAGCAGGCAGGCAGTTTCAGGGGTCACAGGCAGACCCTCAGCTTCTTCAGCATGACTTGCTAAACTAGGCTATGTCTCTTCGCCTTCAGGAGCCTGGCAACGATCGAAGCAGCTCGAACAGGAACCAAGTGGGGACATTTTTTGCTGTTAGCCCCAACCATTTGGAATTCTCTGCCTTGGAAAACCCACCAAGCTACGGACATGTTATCATATGAAGAAAATTTGAAAACGTGGCTGTCTAAACAAGGTTATGAGACTTAATTAGAGCAGGTTAGAAGCCCTCCTGATAGTGTTTTTATTATTGCGCCAAGAGACCTTTGGTGAACATGCGCTCTCAAATTTACTTTATCATCACAAGTTTGGGACCCACATTTATACAGGATTTTCAGACACGGGACGTAGATCCAGTGTCTGGATTTAGAAAGTGGCTTGGCCTGGTTTCCTTTCATAGTTTATTTTCTTCTGCTGCACAGACATTGGTTATGTGCGAGGTTATTTTTTTGTTGGTAATTTAGTAACACTTCTGCTGTGTTTATCACCTGGATACCTTGTTCATACTTGCACACTGTAGGAGGCTGGCTTAGTATATGGTGCACAATTATGTAAGTGTATCACCCTGCACTTATCCAGACAACCCTTATGGTGATTTTAGTGGTCTGGGACAACCTTAGAAAGCTCTCTAAGTGGTAGCTGTAGAGAGCAGCATTTAGGCTTAGTCCAGAAGGAGTGTAAAGCAGCTTGTTTTACCCGAACATAATGTTATTGGTATGGTGTTAGTGAAAAAGAACCACACTGTGTATTTATGAAAATATATATTTATTATAAGACACTCACTAATGCATACAAATATCTCCTACAGATATACCCAATACCCACAATACTCTGCAAATAAAGCAGGTAAGTAGCACAAATACGCAGTGGCGCCAGGGAAAGACCAAACCATATACTAAAATAGAAGGATGCAAACCACGACTCAAGTCAATACTACACCCAGGAGACATAGAAGTGCTGGGGACCAAGGGAACCACCTGAGGTAAGTAACCAGGAAGCCCACGGAGGCTGTGTGCGTTGTGGGAACAAGACCGCGTGCTCAATTCAAGTCAATGGGTAAGTCGCTGTTGCACTTTTAAAGAAGAAGGACCCTTCCCAGTGGACCCAGAAAAAACCCAGTGGAAGACAGAAGGGTGGATACCATAGGAACCAGTATACCTACACCAGGGAAGCCAGGAGCATAGGTGCGAAGTGGCATCAGAAACCGCCTGTCGAACTCAATGGAGGACTTCAGGACGATGCCGCTAGCGAAGAAGTTGAAAGTGTCCAGTGGAACCCAAAGGTAGATTCAAGATGAGAAGTACCTGAAAGCAGAAGGGACAGAATCTATGCCAATCAGGAGGGACCAGGAGGCACGGAAGACAAATGCCCACCGATGTCGGGTATTGCAGGAGAGTTGATGGTGACTTTGAAGATGCAGCTGTGTGGACCAAGAGATGATGAGGAAGACCAGGAGCCATTCACAAGCTGTTCTACATCAGATGTCGAGAGTTGTGGAGTCGGTGTCAGTTGGGAGCACCATCAAGCCTTGGCAACTGCAAGCAATGTAGAAAGCGAAAAAGGTGTAGTGTTGGGAACAGCAAGGTTCGAGTGACTCACCACAAACAGGGGAGTCAGAGTAGTCCCCGAGCAATCAGGGGAGCCCACTGGAATCAAATAAGACCCTCAAGAGGACCCACTGGCTGGAGACACTGGAGTCGCAAAAGGACCTCGAGCAGATCACCAAGGATGCAGCCCCAGGGTGCAAGAGATCTGGTGAGGACAAAGATCTTGTTCACAGCAGATGCTTGAGGTGGGGCTACTTGGAGCCTGAAGATCTCTGAGGAAAAGAGTTGACAAGCCTTTGCATTGGCAAATCGATGCAGTGCACAAGGGTTTGATTCCTGCAGTTCCAACGAGAGATACTGGGTCAAACTTGGTGAGAAGACAGTGCAGCCCTCAAGGGAGTTGAAGAACCACCACCTGTGTTGCTGAGCTTTTCGGAGAACGCGGGAGCACAGAAGCAGCAGACCGGCTGGGTTGCAGGGTCTGCAAGTGCAGGGAAGTGATTACGTCACTTCAAGGGGGATTCCTTCAGATGTCTTGGATATACAAAGGCCTTGGAAGGATCCAACAACCCGGGAGAATGGACCCGATGGTTGTAGGGTTGTCTTGCTCATGCAGGGGCACCCTCACACTTAGAACCGATCACCTTGCCTTTAGGATTGAAAGTCCTGCCTTAGGGGTGACTTATAGCCCTCTACGCAGGAACGTCGACCAAGCTCCTGAGACGGCTACAACACATCCAGAACGCCTCAGCACGTCTGATCCTCGACATCCCCCGTCGAAGCCACATCACACCTTACCTGAGAGACCTACACTGGCTCCCCGTCAACAAGAGGATAACCTTCAAGCTCCTCATCCACTCACACAAAGCTCTTCGCAACACCGGCCCGGCATAACTCAACAGACGACTCAGCTTCTACACCCCCACCCGCAAGCTCCGCTCCACCGGCCTCGCCCTCGCCACAGTCCCCCGCATCCATAGAATGACCGCCGGCAGCAGATCCTTCTCCTACCTCGCCACCAAGGCCTGGAACACCATCCCCACCAACCTACGGCAGACCCAAGACCTACTGGCCTTCCGAAGATTCCTCAAGACCTGGCTCTTCGATCAGTATCAGCCCCCCCCGCGCCTTGAGACCCTCACGGGTATGTAGTGCGCTTTACAAGTGTCCTGATTGATTGGTTGATTGAAGTGCAGTGACCTCAGATATAAGCAAACTTATATCTGTTGTAAGTTGCTGCTAGCACCCACTTACACAGGCTATAATGGCAGGCCTCTTGTCACAGTTTGAGTGGTCTCCCATAGGTGGCATAATAAATGCTTCAGCACCATATACTAGGGACTTAAAAGGGTACACCAGTAGCCAATCTGGGATGTACGCAGGTACTCACCATAACCAATTTAAGGGAGAAAGCACACAGACTGGGGTCCTGATTAGCAGGATCCCAGTCAGACTAGTCAGAAACAGCATAACACCAGGCAAAAAGTGGGGGTAACCATAAAACCAGTTTCTACTTTCATACACACACTCAATAAATTACTTAACATAATGCAACATAAGGTGATAGCTCCTCACAGGAGGTTCTGATGATGCTGCCCCAAGCAGGAGTACCACAGCAGGAGCATTACAAGGGTAACTTCTGCAATGGGCACTTATCAGCCTTCCATGATGGGCTGCTCAAGGGGAAACAAAGACTCTCACCAGAAATTTCTCTTTCACTAACAACTGCTGCAGTTGAATCCCCCCTCACCCACCAATTCTCACATGGCATGGACCGATCAGGAATCAATTGCTTAAAATGTCACATATAATTCCTAAAGCCAGTCCTGTCTCATCCTGACACACTTATGTGTCTAGAGGTGCACTCTAATCATCAGGGATGCAGGGAAGACACTTCAGCTGTCTGGGGGCTGTGCCGTGTCAGAACAGGGTCAATCCAAAATGGATCCCACTGGTAAAAGCACACATGTAAACTCAACAATATGGAGTCCTACTATCATACACCATACATGCATACTTATTCAACATTCACACTGGGATATCTGCTCAAGGCTGATCATGACACATGAGTGGAATTTTTCTTGATGGGGTCTCTTAAGTTCTGCGCTTATAGACTTGAACAGCTAAGAAGGTTTGTTCAGGTACTGATCCCTGAAAACACAGTAAGCTGCCTTCAACCAAACTGTACATGGCCAGGGACACAGGACTCTGGTCACCAGCCAACAGGGTTCTGTCCGAGGGCCCGGTGGCAGAGGCGAGCTAGTGACCATTGTGTTCATCTGTAGATAGAGCAGACCCTCATACCTGGGCTGATTTTTCTAAACAATAGACTTCAGCAGCTTCAGGTGAGAGGTAGTCTGAGCAAGCCATGTATTGCACCCATTAATTGTTATTTGCAGAATAACAGTTGGGCGGCCAGAGGACGCACATCATGTAGCGGACCTCCTTTCATCCCGGGACTCAGAAGGTGACAGTGACCCTTTGAGAGAAGTGCATCTTTTGAGTAGCAAAATTAACAAGTCATGTTGTTCGGAGGAGGCTTTTGTCCTCCAGAGCAGGTCATAACAATTGGACAGACAAGCTGCAGGTGCCTGCTGCCAGTTTTCTCGGAACGATTGAGTGGGGGAATGGTTGAATGATAGAGAGTGAAGAATGGGAAACAAAAGTGGAGAGAAAAGAAATGGCAAATGGAAAAAAGAGTGTACAGCGAATGATGGAACAAAGCGCTGATTGAGAAGAGAATGTCAGAAGTTTCCTGGTCAGTGAGAATGAGAAACAGGTGGATTGGTGCCTCATACGCACTCCTTAGTTGATCCAGTAGAACCATGGCTTGATTTAGAAGGTGGTAGACAGCTAGAGGAAGTGCTGAATCCACAGTAGAACCTACCAATGGAGTTTCTGAATAAAAATGAGTAGTATAGTAAAGGAAACACTACCAGTCAAATATCCTCTAGTTTTCACACTCCATGCAGAGGAACGTAACTGGAAAACAGGCTATTGATCTGTCCCCTACCAGAGCTATCAGTAGGTCCCTCCACCTCCCCGAATCACCTTTGAGAGACTTCAGAAATCAAAGTAGTCACAAGTACTGAAATCCATTGAATTTCTATGGGAATCTTCTGAAAATATTATGGTTTGCTAAAGCAGATTGCTACTGACTGCAGGAGTCATTGGTGCAATCAGGAGCTTTTAAGACCTGAGAGTGAGCAAAACTTTGGGTAACTGAGTATTGGTATGAACCCTAGGAAGCCTGGTGGGAGCTCCAGGCTCAGGGACATAAATAAAGAAATACCCCTGAAGCAAATATTCACCTCTCCCCCATTCCCAATGAGAATAAACCAGAGATTTAGTGATCTGGTGATGACTATGTGCCAAGCAGCAAGGGAACTACACAGAAATATAAGCTTTGCAAAATATCCTGGTGAACATGGTTTTGAATGAACTGAGGGTATCCTGAAGGAAACTTTTAGGTATAATTGGGAAAGAGTTACTGAGCCTAATAGTAAACATGGAAATCTGGTGGCCAGAAGATTCGCTGGACCAAATGCTACAGAGAATGAGCTGGAGCCTCGGAGATATGAGCATGAGCAGATCCTCGGGGGACCCAAGAGTAGAAATGAGCTTAAGGGTGCTATTTGTAAGTGTCTAGCTTATGGACCAACTGATCGGGAGCGAGAGCCTCATATCCTTAGGTTTCGCCCAACCCATGGGTCCTTGAGGTGAGCAGAAGCCTTCAGACTTGAGGATGAGTGTGAACCTCTGGGGCCATGTTGGTTGGAAGTGACTGAGAATCCCAGAGGATGACCAGGAGTCTACATTTATATGTAGAGATCTTTCAGGCCTTGATGTGCTAAAAACAAAAACCGCAATAACATTTGTTATTAAAAAAAAAAGAATGACCAGCAGTTTTAGGTCCTGACAAGGGATCCAGAGATCCTAGGGTGAATAAGCACTTGGGGATCTAAAAGAGAGCAAAACATTCAGGGACATGCTGGTGGGAACCTTATTGACCTGAATAAATGTGTCAGAAGACATGATGGTGATCTGTAATGGAACAGCTGTATTTCCAGTCTTGGATTATGCTACTCTCTTTAAAACTTTGAAAATCACTATTTACCACATATTTCTAACCAAAAGAACCCCCTTATGCTAAACCATACAATGATTCATGAAAGGTTGCAATTCACAAATGTGGGCTACTTTTTTATTTGGGCACCTGGGCCAATTTTGCATCCCAATCCGGCCCTGCCAGCCAAGCATATGCTTTGGTGGCCCTCTATGTAATTACCTTAGAGCCAAACCGTGATGTCAGTGTTGATTCCAGGCCTATGCCTGCAGTGCTTTCAGAAGGTCAAAATAAAGTACCAGATTCATTTGCTCTTGGGTCACTTAAGACACGGGATATAAGTCCTTTACCGTACTAGGGGACAGTTCAGTTCCAACAATGCCTGTTTCACCTTTCGAGAAATGTTCCTAAATGTACTTTGTCCTTTCTGATCTCATTAGACCAGTTGTATGCCCATGCTTCCTCTGTCCCCCACTTTACTTGTACTATTCCAATACGTTCTATGTCCTTCTCTACTTGTTTGTATGTGGTACTTGTATAGCACAAACCTAGCCAAAAAGCAGCGAAACACTGCACAGGGTTAAAGGACAGATACAGTCTACAAATGATTTGATAGGCAGCTGGTATTTAGACTGTTACTGTGTGAAGCTTGCGCCGTTGCTACCAATGATGTGCCAGTTCCTTGTATGAAGTAAGTTTGCATTGATGCTATTTGTACAGTGTCCGTTCTCTGCCTGCACAAAGGTGTCCCTTCTGCCACTTTACTTTTCCCCTTGCATAGGTGGAGAGGTGGCCTAACAGCCAGAGCTGCCATCTTTGGAACGGGGGAGCTAGGTTCAATTTCATGAGTCAGCTTAACATCCAGTGATTTGGGGCAAATCACTTAGGGCCTGATTCTGAGTTTGGCGGTGTGGGAGTGGGGTGGCCACACTGCCAAAGCTCACTGCCATCCACCCACAAGATTTTGAGTTTTCTTGTTGCCAGGGGGCAGTCCTTTTGTGTTCCAATGGCATTGTCTTTGAAAAGGGCACTGCAATGGTAATACCAAAGCCCGTACCTCCATGGCATGGACTCTGCAGTCCATGCCATGCAGGAAAGGGGGTGCATGCACACAGGGGGACACAACATGTACCCCCCTGCATGCATCCCCATGGCACGAGGCACCACGGGGCCCTGTAGGGCCCTCTTAGTTACCTCATCACCAGCAGTTTCATGGCGTAAACACCACCATGAGACAGCTGGAAGAGAGGAAACTCGTAATATGCTTGGCAGGGCCACAGTGGCCCCGCCAAGCTTATTGCGGCTTCACATCTACACGCACTCACCAGAGATTGCGGATCCATGGTGGTTGCAGCGGTCCAAGCACTGAAGGTATAATCTAGCCCTCTGTCTCTGTGCCTCTGGTCTCTGTGCCTAAAAATGTAACCTGTTTCTGTTGTAAAACACTTTAATGCCTGTGCACAAAGTTCGCGCTATATATAAACTGCAAAAAAAAGTTGCCTTGCAAAAGTGTACTTCTATAAGTAATCTTTGTTTGGATTCTTTCATTTTAATACTTATGTCTTGAATTCTAAATAGCGAAAAAGAGAGAGTTTGAGGAGGATAGCATGTATGTGTCATGCTTGCATTACTGCTGTCAATGTGCGATTGATACTACTACTGCCATGTCTGTGCCATATATATTTCACATGAAGGGAGCCTGAGTCACTTATGTCCATGATTTACCTGTGCTGCATCATACTTAGGGCTCCCAGCTTTAGGGTATTTATTTTTTTAACATGTCTGTATTTATCCATATTTATGTTTTGGTAATTGTATCTGTATTTATCCACGTTTATTTTTGTTGCAAGCAAAAGAAGACGCTGCTGCTAGTATTTTTTCACATTTATTCAAACAGACACTGCACACTTGCTCTCAGGTGTTGTAGCTTTAGATATATTTATTAATACGTCGAATTAGGTAAACAAAATACATTCATCTGAAAACTTTGCCAAAATAATTTTAAGTGAGCAAAGGCCTAAACAGACCTTGATTAACTTGCATTAAGAAACCTTTACTGTGGGGTCGTACACCCTAGGCACCGTAGGAGAGGATAGAACTCCCTTTCTGTAAACAGGGGTTTTAAATCCTTTTCTTCTCTAGTCACATTTGCTGTGCATTCAAAAACAGAGGTCAAAGGTCAAGCTGTGTCTTTGGGGAAGCAACCCATTCAGTTTTTTTTTATTGCAGAACAACTTTACTGGGATTTAGACCTGCATAAGAATCCTTTTTGGTGGAATGTTCTCCTCTTTTTTTTTTAAACGAAAGCGATCATTATTTTAAGGCATACACTAAGTTAAATCTGTTTATAAATTGCTAAAACCTAAGGTTAGTGTTCATATTTTTGAGGGTAGGAGGAGAGCGCGAAACGCATTGTTTCAACATAGGAAACATTTCCCCCAAAGCAAACACGCAGAACAATGGAATTCGACACAAAGGTCTTGGAGTGCTTAACACCTTCGCTGCGGCGGCTATTCCGCCGCAGCGCTAAGAGGGGGGCGGGGCCGGGCGGCGGTTCCGCTCCGTCACGGCCCTAAGGTGAGCTGTGCTTGTGACGGAACGGTTCCGTCACGGACCCGCCCGCCCATTTTGCGTGCCGCGCAGGCGTGGCGGGCGGGCCGTGACGGAACCGTTCCATCACCAGCACAGCCCAACCGTGGCTCGTGACGGAACGGTTCCGTCACGAGCATGGAAGGGGTTAATCTGAGCCCCAGCCGAATTTCATCTGGTCATATGCATTCTTTACAGGCATGTCGAAATTAAGTGATATGCCTAGAATCACATGAAACTTTGCCGATTCAGTGACCTCAATGTAAATGTGGGTGTGCTTTTTAGTGGCACCAGAAAACATTCCTGAAACTGTCATCCACCCTCATCCTGGATGGCCATTAAAGTCACAGCAGCAGCACATCGTGCACACCAATTAAAGCAGTGCTTTAAATGGAAAAAAATAAGTGCAGGTACTCATTAAAATGAGCTAGAGTTGTAGTGAGTGGGCGGGGCTGGGCGGAGCTAGGGGCGGGGCTAAGGGCAAGACATAATGATAATTAACAACTTCCATAATAGTTGCAGCACACACCAAAACACATGATAAATGTGTTTATATAAACAAAGCAGGTTAACTCATTATACAAAATGAAAGAAAATGCGATAATATGTTAACTTTTCCTTTTTTTGCAATAGTTGCACCTTCTTAATGCCATACTGTTAATTGATGATGTTTGGCACAATACTATATATTTTTGAGCACGTGAGTAGGAAGAAACTGAAAATAACCCCACATCAAACCAAAGCTCTTATGGCAACTAGCAAATGAAGCAAATCATCATGACCCTCCCCAGAAGATATCTCTTGTCTCTTCCATCGATCTATTCAGTCATTCTTTCATCCTACCATTTACCTGCTGATGTCCACCATTTACCCTATACATTCTGTCGTCTACTCGGTTTTTCTTCCATCATTCAGTTTTTCACCATTCTGTCTGTCCACCCTTCATATCCAAACCTATCCATCCATCCTTAAACCTATCCATTCATCCTTTCACTCATCCATCTCTTTATCCACCCTTTCACTCATCCATCAATCCTTTTTCTCATCCATCCATCAACCCTTTCACTCCTTTATGCCATCCACTCAATACCTCCTTTCACTCATCCATCATCCACCCTTTCATCCGTCCTCCCTCACTTTCATCCATCCATCCATCCATCCAATCTTTCACTTACACATCCATCATCTGCCCTTTTATCCAATCATCCACCCTCTTTCACCCATCCATCCATTCACTCATCCATCCATTCACTCATCCATCCATCAATACATCCACCCTAGCTCACTCATCCACCCACTCATTCACCCACCAACATTCCCTACTACGTTATTCATGAACCTTTGTCACCATAGACATGTACACACAACGTGCCACCCATTTTCTTTAAAATACCTCCTGAGCATGCCTTGATTCTCTCTCTCTCGCGCGCGTTTTTCTTAAAAAACAGTCATACAAATGCAGGCACACTGGGTAATTGAGGCATTTTTTTTTAGGACGGTGGGTTTCTCAGTGCAGAATGCTGTTAGATTAGCGCTCTAAGAGCCTCTTCCATCGCATTGTCTGGGCATTAACCCTCTGATCCAGTGAAAGTACAGGAAGTGTGAGAATCCGCCACCCTGGCCACTGCTAAAATGTTATGTTTAAAGTACTTTTCACTACCTGAAGTGCTGAGCTTTGAAAATCACACGCGCACACTAGCAGGTAAAATGAATCGCCACCCTGCTTTGTCTAGCACAGCGTGACCATGAGCACCTCACCTTATTTAAGTGAGCCCTGCTGATTAGCTCAGCAGGGGCTTAGATGGGGGCTACAGAAGTGGCGCCTTGGCTGACAGAAACGTCCCCACCTTCTCATTCGCACTCTCAGCCAGTGAATTCCATTTTCATGAGTACCGGTACTCTCCTCTGGCAGAAGAGAAGTGCCGGTACTCAGAGTGACAAATCTAAGAAGTGCCGGTGAGTACCGGCCCATTTAAAGCACTGAATTAAAGTTAACGTGCATCGGCTGCACAGTCTTGTGAATACATTCTGATGCTGTAGCAGTTAGTTTTAACAGAGACATTAACCCCGTCACCGACTGCGGTACCTGAAGAACAATGGGGCTGTGAAAATGCAGACCCTGTAAAACAATGAACTCCCCACTGGGAGAGCACGCCAGATGAGGATGGCTACACCACGCTCTCCATTGGGGTCCACTCCTGAGGAATGGCATACAGAGAGAGAGAGAGAGAGAGAGAGAGAGAGAGAGAGAGAGAGACAAATGTAGCACTTAGCGTCAGCCCCTTTAGTAAGGCGCTTTTCATGTGCCGAGGGCAGCTGCATATCCCTATGCCCCAGACTAGGCAACCCTGGGCAGGAGCCCGGCTACTCTGCAGGATTGTCTGAATCTGGTTTCTCAGTATTTTTCCGTTTATATTTATAAATGCAGACAAATGAAAAAAAGTTTTCTGTCTGCATTTATAAGTAAAAATCAGTTTAAACGGAAAACCGGGAGCCTTAATCATACTGCTTTGTATTACAATTGCATTTATATATCAATTCTAACCCCATGCAAGGTGACGAGAGTTTTGCGAATGGGTGGTACGATACCCTTAATGAGTGCCTCGGGCAGAAGAGTGTGTCTGTAATAAGGCATATACAGGAAGTATTGGTGCCAGATTGGTGCTCTTATGTTGCGTTTGACACTGTACCCATGCATGAGTTTAAAGCAAATATGAGTGAGGGAAGATGTATGTCAAAATATAGACCACAAAATTATTGTGGTGCAAAATATTGGCATCAAAAATATCACTTAGCATAATTATAACATTGACTAAAAAATATTATGATACAAATTATCAATATTGTATTTGAAAATATATAAATTTGTAAATACCATTTTTTAAATGTAAAATTAAAATTACATTATTATTGTAATTGTGCTTAAATAGCGCTTGCTACTCCTGATGAGGCATTGAAGTGCTTTATGGTGAGTAGCATGCTACTCTGGGACCCAAGTGTAGTGGTAATCAAGTGGGTACTGCGATTAGTAATGTGCTCTGAAGAAAAATAGCATACATGTTACTCCTGTTACTTTGTGTTAGATTATATTAATACCAGTTAGATCTGAAAACCTTGGTGTGGGCTTTGTGGTTTCATGTGAATGATTGGTGAGATAGATAGGCTGGCGGAGATTAAGTAATGTTGGTTTACAGGGATAAAGTTTTTATGAGCTGAGATAGTGATCTATGAAATGAGGTATCAGCCAATTGCAGAATTACGATTTGAGAGATAGAGGCAGACAGGCATGAGACT
This sequence comes from Lissotriton helveticus, assembly GCF_964261635.1. NCBI lineage: Eukaryota > Metazoa > Chordata > Amphibia > Caudata > Salamandridae > Lissotriton > Lissotriton helveticus. The sequence goes on from NC_136061.1 coordinate 1,503,540,430, forward strand.
GAATGGAGGCTATTCCTGGTAACAGAAGGCATGGAGAGGTTGGAAGGTAAGAAGAGGGTCACTCTGAAAAAAGAAAGGAGCGGCATTAAGCGGAAGTAAGTCGAGATACATTTTTAAAGTAAAATGTTTAATTTTTTTAGAAGATTGATATTGTTGACGTTTTGAAAATATAAATACATATTAATAAATTATCATAACCATGCACATGGCCTGTTTTTCTCACCCTCTGAGCTTCTTATATAATGTATTTAAACAGGACTATGATCTTTGGATAACTGCATCTCTGCTCATAAAATCCCGTAGGTTGGACGAAAAGACACAGACTCCTGTTGTATCGTGCTGTTATTGTTTTGTTTATTGTCAACGGTCCGCCATTACGCGTTTCAGCCAAGACTGGCCTTGATCACATGATGTGGCTGCAGTGGAGTGCAAATCATTTAAAGTGACAAGTGCGTGAAGTGCAATAAACAATGTAAACAGACTGCAACTCTACAGTGATCATTCAAAATAACATGGATAAACTTGAGCATCTGATGTTAGATAACAAATCAAAAATAGCGAAGTGATATCAACATTGACTTTATTTAGGTCATAATGAAAATAGAATTGTTTGCAGTCGAAGCACTATGGACAAAGCAAATACATGTATATGAATATAAGCATGAATGCATATATGTAAAAAGTGATATACACATGTAAAATTAAAATAGAATTGTTTGTCAAATGACTACAAGTTATATCCAACCTCTACAGATGTACCACTATATCATACAATAGAATCGCTTTGTGCATTTTGCATTATAACCGCAAATCTGCATTGATTGTTCCATGATAAGTCGCGAATGTCTGTAAAACTGGTGACAAGTAACTAATATCAAAATCTGCCAATGAAGTAAAAGTCTAGCATTTGCAATCTGCACATAATATAGCACCAGTAAAGTAGCCTAGTTGCTGGCCACTATTCAGTGCTGTCAATATATGCTCCCAAAGAACTGCCCAAAAACCTGAAGCCCATGTGGGCCTAGTCCAAAAATGTGGCCGCCATTGCAGTCTGTTTAAAGTACAAGGTTAAGTGCTAGGTGCCCATATATCAAACGTCGAAAAAAAGTAAGACACTGTAAAGTGTCTAAGTGTGAAAGATAGCAGCAGGATAATAGTCAAAGTGCTGGATTGTAATAGCCTTATATCATCCCCATCATTTGGTCATAGTTAAGGAATGCAAAATTAAGCATTATCTGAAAAATTCCAATTTGGACAAAAGGAGCAGGGTAAAAAACTAAAAATGTTTCTAGAGAAATTTAATTTTGAGTACAATTAAAAGATTTGGTGGCCTGTATAGACAACTGACACTGCTTGGGGGGTTGAGGGGGCACCAAGATTGAAGACAAGCGTAAAGATCCTCACTTGAATTGAGACCATTAGGAGTCTTAGTATCAAAGTCGAGGATATATCTTGTTTCCAGTTTTTTTAAAGCAGCCTCACGATTACCCACACACCTTGAGCTCAGTTTGGTGTCAATCAAGTAATATTTGAGATATTTAATATTTTTTGCTATGAGCTTCTTTAAAGTGGCGCGCCACTGGATATGCTGGATCGGAGTTTGTGATTGCCCGTATGTGCTGGAGTATTCCTAATGATGCATTTATGCTAAATTGGCAGGCTCAACATGTAGTACATTAAAAAAAAAAACTTTCTTGCTGTCTGCCAGCTACCTCCGTCCAATATTTCTGGACTACTTTTACTGGAGCTTTGCTCCTGGAAATGGCTCTCCTGAATGTTATGGCGGGTGATCTACGTAGGAGGGGACCAATAACAGGATCACGAAATATGAGTGGCCAGTTCTTTCTGACAATACTTCCTTTCTGGCGCTTTTGTTTGTTATGGGTTGCAATTTGCCTTGTTTCATGTACTCCTTCCTGTTTCTTCACCGGTGTTAGACGTGATGTCTTTTGGCGTGTTTCCTCTGTCTTTTTGCTTTCTGACCTCCTGGTTTTGACTCTGTTTTTGCTGGTTTAGTGTCTCTGCGCACTTTCTTACTGCTGTTCAGTGTTAAAGTGCAAGTGCTCCTGTTGTAAATTGTGTTATGGATCTGAGTTTCTATGATTGGCAGATTGGAATTACTGGTAAGTCCGTAGTAAAGTGCACTGAGAGTGCCAGGGCCTTTAAATCCAATGCTACTAGTGAGTTCGCAGCATGGGTCATGCCACCCACAGAAGTAGACAGTAAAAAGGTAACTCAGACCTGCCATCTTTCCTTTTCTTACATGTCAGTCACCCCTAAGGTAGGCCCAAGGTACCCCTGTGGTCAGGGTGCAGTGTATGTGAAAGGTAGGAAATGTCCTGGTGTGTGTGGCATGTCCTGATAGTGAAATACTGCCAAATTTGTTTTTCACTTTTGCAAGGCTACCTGCTCACATAGGACAGAATGGGGAGTTTGTTTATAACAGCTTATAAACATAACTGGCCCTGGGAACTAGGTGGAAAAATAAAGTTTAGTATGCCTGAACTCAGGATCTAAAGATGCATCTTTTATTGAGGGTGATTTTTACATTCTATGTTTGAAAATGCCACTTTTAGAAACTAGGTATTTTTTTGCTCAGTCATCCAGTAGGCCTCTGCTGGGGTTGTGGATGACAGGGGCTGGAGAGGAGCCGTGGCTCCAGATAGTCTAGGTGGGTCAAGAAAGGGCTGAATGGACCTCGGTTGCATTTAGAGTAGAGGGAGGAGATTTCCTTTCACCTGAATGGGCCTGGTCTACCTCTGACAATGCCGTCTCCACCTCCTGCCAGGAAGCCACACCAGAGAGGGCAGAACTCCTTTCCTCACTTGGATATACAGTTGTGTGCCCAGCTAGAACTCGTTCTAGCTGGGCACAGACACTCTCTGCCTGAGAGGATAAAGGAGTTTGGGCTATAAAAAGTGGGGTTCAAACCCCTGAACTTTAGACCTCTTTTGGACCAAGAAGACTGCCATGAAGAAGAGCTTGAGCAGCTGTGAAGAGGAACTTACACTTTGTTGTGTGCTTTGCTGTGTTGGCCTGCAGTGGCTGCTTCTGTCTTAGGCAGTGAAAGGACTGGACTTGAACTTTATGCAATTTCTTTTCTTCGAGTATCTGCAAGGGCTTGAGGTAGACCTTGCCCCCGTTCAGAAGTCTCTGGAACAGCGAAGACTTGAAGCTCTTCTGCCCTCAGCACTTGGCGCCGCCGCCTTGGTATCCCCGTCGATGCCGCTCAACGCCAAAATTGACGCCGCTTCATGCACCATGGTTTAGGGCACCGCTCGTAAAGTTACATGGCGCACCGCCCTCATCCTGCACCGCAGCCTTGGCCTACCAAAGCTGGCGACATCGACTCCAGTTCGTCAGCCAACGACAGCGATTCAGCAATGACGATGCTGCTGCTTGGACCATGACCTACCAGCACCGCGAAGAGCACCGCATCACTTCGCACTGTGACCCTGGTCTCACCAACGATGTCTTTTGATGCCACCATTGAGCCCCTGCTCACAACGCGACCTGAGGGCATTGCACGCCGCACCACTGACTTCGCACCACAACACCCGACACCTGCCGATGCCAGCGCTCCTGACTTCAACCGCGAGGAGTTCGATCTGCAACCCGTGTGACTTCAATGGCCCGATGACTCCTGCACCGACCTCCGGAACAAACGCCTGCGGACGCCATGCTTTCAAAAGCTCAACGAGAGGTCGCCGACGCCCTGCATTTCTAAAGGTACTGTTTTGCAGGTCTTCCTGACACCGTAGCTGTCCCGCGACGCCAGGGTCAGCCAGAATTGTTTGGATTTGTTTGTTCACGACGCCGGACGGAGCTATCCACATCAAGGAACTGTATTTCAAGGTTATTTTGATAACTGAAGAATTCTAAGTATTTTTTATCATTTGTGGTCTCGTCTTAGGTGTATACAGATATTGGATATTTTTCTAAACTGGTGTGGTGTCCTTCTGTACTGCTTACACTGTATTACTGTTGGTTATGTACAAATGATTTACACACAGCCTCTAAGATAAGCGTGACTGCTCTTGACAACTAGCCAGGGGGGGAACAAGGGTTATTTTAGGTTATTTTAGGAGTGTAACTCCCTTATCCTGACTAGGATGAAGGGTCCTTATTTGGACAAAAGTGCAAACCCTTTCCAACTAGTGGAGTGGAGTGGTGTGGCTCACTGGTTAGAGGCGGCAGACCCGGAAGCAGGAGTCGGCCCTGGACCAGGGTTCAATTCCCGACGCGGCAGGGTCGTGGACCAGGGTCAGCGGACTCGATAATTCTCGCCTCGGTGCTTACTCTAACCAGGGGTCCCACTCGGCAACTCTGGGCATTAGCTTGCCTAATCTCCACAACGGCCCCATCAACGCCGGGGATGCCTGGCTTCACCTTGGGGACTCCCAGTAGGGACCATCCCACAGGGAAAGCCAGGACGGGTTCCCCAGCGGTATACCGCGCCAGGATACTCCGGTAGTAATTGAGCGCGTTACAAAACAGCTTATAACATAGCTTATAACATAACTAGAGACCCTCATTTCTAACATTGGTTGTCAGCGGTGAGGATAGGACTTGTGTTTGCACTTGACTTACAGTGATTGGTGTGCACTACTACCATATTGCAGACCATAACGTGCCACATACAGTTTTTGCAGAAGTATTTTTGTGATCCTATTGTTTTGGAATTTTAACTTCCTACTGCATCCTGCCCAACACAGCAGCATTATCACTTGCATATCTAGAGGTGGCCTTTGAGGAGGAAAGGTTGGAAGCCTACAACGTCAAGGAGTTGAAAGCTATTTGTAAAAACCTAAAGGTCCAAGTCAGAGGCCTCACCAGGAAAGAGGAGCTACAAAAGGTGCTGAGGGCCTGGGTAGCAGCCAGACATGCCAGCGAGCAGTCTGGAAATCTTAGTGGGGAGGCGGAGGAGCCTACTGCTAGGGTAGATGTGCTGTTAGGAGGTGCGGTCCCTCCCAGCCAGGTAGCAGTGGTTTGTCCCCAGTGGAGCTGGAGGACAGAAGGGAAGCTAGGAGAAATGAGATAGAGCTTGAGAGGCTCAAGATGGAGTAGCAAAGGATGGTATTAGGCCATGAGTGTGGGCTCAAGGAGCTGTAATTGAGGAGCAAGTCCAGCACAGATGGTGGCAGCAACTCCTCAGTGCAGGCATATAAGATTGTGCACATCCCCAAGAATGTAGTTAAAGAGTACAAGTAGGGGTATGATATACGGAGGTGGTTTCAAGGGTACGAGTTGTCTATTCACATGAATGGGGTCCCTGAAAGGAATTGGGGGCAGGGTTATGGCCTCTCTTTCCAGAGGAAGCAAGGGATATCCTGATAGCTTTGGGAAAGGGGCAGAACCCCACCTACCCTGAAGTGAAGGACGCTCTCCTCACTAGGTATGGACTCACTCCTGAAAAGTACGGGGATCAGTTTAGGTCCAGTAAAAAGTCTGATACCAATACTTGGTCGGAATGTGTAGATTTGTTCTGCAGGTCACTGGATGGCTGGGTGAAGGGCAGTAATATAACAGATTTTCAGGGACTCTACAATTTGATTGCATGGGAGAACTTGTCTGGTCTATATTTTGCGGATCTGCGCCAGCACTTGGTTGATAGTAAGCTAACTGACCCCAGGAAGCTTGCTATGGAGGCGGACCGCTGGGTGAGTACCCAGGTCCACAAGAAAGCATTGTGGAGGAGCCAAAAGTGGGCAGGGTCCCCAGCACAAAAGTGGGGGGACAAGGTTAAAGCACAAGAGTTCTCTAGAAGGCCCCAAACTAACACCCAGGGTAAAGGTTCCCATCCCCCAGGAGATCAGAAAGCAGTGGTCTCTTAAGGGAAGCCTGCTGAGACTGGCCCGCAAGTATTTTGCATCTGACCAGGTGGGTCACTCGAAGGGGACCCCAAGTGTCCCAAGAGGGTACAGCCACCCACCAGTGGACAGACCAAGGTGTTGGCTAGTGTAGCGCTTGGGGTGCCCACAGGAGGGTGGGGATCTCGCAGAAATGACCCTCGTCTCACTAGGGGACACTGAGATGGTCCCAGGAAACCAGGTGCCCCCTAACACCAAGAAATACAGCACCTGGGTGGCCATCAATGGGAAAAGGGTAGAGGCTCTCAGAGATACTGGAGCCTGTGAGACCTCAGTCCGGTGTCACCTGGTCTCTGAAGAGCAGGTAGTCCCAAGGGCATTCCACCAAGTAGTTTCTGTGGACAAATCCGAGCACCCGTGTATGGTGGCGCAGGTTCCTTTTGAATGGGGGGGTCTCAGGTCTCGTAAGGGTGGTTGTGAACCCTACCATGCCTGTAGATTGTCTGCTTGGTAACGACCTGGAGCAGTCCTTATGGAAGGATGTTGAGCTCAGGACTCACTTGGAGATGCTTGGGTTGCCAGAGTGGGCATGCGTGTCCACTCGGTCAATGTCAGCCAGAAAGGGTGATCAGAAGGACCTGGAGCTTGAAACAATGGCCCACGTTCAAGCCAAGAGAAAGGGCAGGGGGCGTGGGAAACCGGCCCCTGAAGTTCCCACGGGCTGGGAGAAGCTGACCTTGAGGGGGACGCCCCGGTGCTTACAGGGGAACAGGTAGCTGAACTGGGGGACATCTCTGAGCTAGCCCATTGGCAGCAAGAAAGGGGTCCCAACAGGGAAGACTTCTGCAGGGAACAGAAAGAGTGCCCATCTCTGGAGCGTCTGCGGTGGCAGGCTGCAGACCAGGCAGCTGGTGATCAGGCCAGATCACAATGGATCTACTGGGAGAATGGTCACCTGTATAGTGAGCCTAAGGTTGCTGAGCCTGGGTCAACACATGTGCTGGTGGTGCCCAGTGCCCCAGCGCTTCAGAACCTTCCTACTGGGTCTGGCTCATGATGTGCCTTTGGCAGGACATTTGGGGCGGGACAAGACCTTTGACAGACTTGTCACCCACTTCTTTTGGCCCCAAATGCGAAGGCAGTTGGATGGACATTGCAGGTCTTGCCAAACTTGCCAGGTAAGTGGTAAGAGTGGCAGGAAGGTCAAAGCTCCTCGTCAACCTTTTCCAGTGTCGGAACACACTTTGAAAGGGTAGGGATGGACATTGTGGGGCCACTGGCTCCCAAGACAGCCATCAGCAAGAGGTACATCCTGGTCTTGGTGGACCATGCCACCCGGTACCCGGAGGCAATCCCTCTCAGGATGATGGCACCAGTGGTGGGCCGGGCGTTAATGGGGATTTTTCCCACGTGGGGTTCCCCAGAGAGGTGGTTTCTGACAGGGGAACCAATTTCATATTCAAGCATATGACATCCCTGTGGAAGGAGTTTGGTGTAACCTACAAGTTCACCACTCCTTACCACCCCCAAGGTAACAGTCTGGTAGAGAGATTCAACCAGACTTTGAAGGGCATGATTAAGGGTCTAACATAACCTATGAGGTGTAAGTGGGGCGTCCTCTTGCCATGCTTCTCTTTGCATGCAGGGAGGTACCACAGAAGTCTCTGGAGTTCAGTCCCTTTGAGCTTCTGTATGGTCACCCTGTGAGAGGACCTCTGAGTTTGGTGAAGGAAGGCTGGGAGGCAGCTCCCAGAAAAAACTTCCCAGGATGTGTTTAGTTACATGCTGGCCTTCAGAAACCAAACTGCCCGCTTCAGGAAACTCATCCAGGTGAACCTAGAAGCAAGCCAGGACAAAATGAAGAAGTGGTATGACCAGAATGCCACTCTGGTCTAATTTCAACCTGGGCAAAAAGTGTGGGTCATGGCCCCAGTGGGACCTTGTGCCTTGCAGGACAAGTTGACTGGGCCGTTTGAGGTGATGGAGCGCAAAAGTGATGTCCCCTATCTGATGGATTTGCAAACTCCAAGGAACCCTTTGAGGGTCCTCCACGTGAACCGCCTCAAGCCCCACTTCGAGAGGTCCGAAGTGAGCATACTCTTGGCGACAGATGAAGGGTTGGAAGAGGAGAGTGAGCCTGTCCCTGACCTCCTGTCTACCAAGGAGCACAATGGGTCATTGGAAGGTGTGATCCTCTCCCCTACACTGACCCCAGAGCAGCAGGGGGACTGTCACCAGTTGTTGGGACAGTTCGCCCTACTGTTGTCTCTGACCCCAGGTGTTACTCACGAATATATGATGATATCCCGCATTCTTTCATCCCGCATACCATCACTCCGCATTTTTTACCCCGAAAGTACCATTACTCCGCAAGCCATAATTCCTCAAACTTTTACAATGCATATGACTTTATTACGCATGCCATTACAATGCAAATGCATGTGTGATGAAGTCATATACTTTGTAAAAGTACTTTATTAAAAAAAATATATATATTATATATTCACTGAAAAAACCATAGGTTTCACACCAGTTATAGTTAGCTGGAAATTTTACTCGCATACAACCAATAAAATTCCCACGTTATAGTTAGTTGGACTCACTATAACTTGCGCGTGCAATGCACTGCTGATGACGTCACATATTACATCACTCATGACATGGTCAGTGACATCACTCATGACATCACTGATGACACCATCCAGTGAATGTGTGTCTTTTAAAAAAAAAATATGTGTTATATTTGTATATGTAAAAGTTGATGGAAGAATAAATGTTTAAATAAGTGTTTACATGGATGTTTTTAAAAAACAAATTGATTGGTTAACTCGCTTATTAAGTGTATCTTAGTGAATACATATATTAGTGAGTAATGTTTAAATATTTAAATATATGGATTAGTGTTTCACTTTGTGTATAAGTGGCTGCATGGGTTGGTGAGTAGCTACATGTGTAGGTATATGGGTTATTAGATGTTTTTCTTAGTATCAGTATGAGTGTTTGTATGGTTTGCTGGGGGTATTACTTAGCACATAGATGCATGAGTGACTGACTCTCTGTTTGTATGTGTTTTGAAGACAGCATATGTGCAGGACTGTATGGGTGGATGAGTGTATATATGTGTGCGTTAGTGACTGAATGACTGTCTCACTAGTGTCTTTATCAGTAACTACATATGTTTTAAACTAATATATGTGAATATTGATGTATATAAGTGAGTATATGTGAGAGTAAGAGATTGTAAGAGTTCCTGTTTAAATAAGTATGTGTTTCTATAAGTGATTGTTTAAGAGAGTAAGTATGTGTACGTTTCCTTAGAAGTAAGGTGGTTGTGTGTGTATAGCTGTATATGCAAATAAATGGATGTTCCATAGTTTATTGCATGTGTGAGTATGTGTGAGAGTATCTTTTGGATGACTGTCGGTGTGTAACAGGATGTGTAGGTGTATCACTACATATGATGAGTGAGTATACGTATGAGTGACTATATAGAACTGTTGGTCAATGAGTGGATGTGTATATAGATGGTGGAATTATTGAATTGGTTGTTGTAACTGGTATGGGTATCTCCATTTTTTTGAAAATTTTAATTTCTATTTTTGAATATGTGTTTCAAGGGATACATTACAGTGAAAAGAGGTCTGTCACTCTGTCACAAGGATGGTGTCATCAGTGATGTCATGAGTGATGTCACTGACCATGTCATGAGTGATGTAATATGTGATGTCATCAGCAGTGCATTGCACGCGCAAGTTATAGTGAGTCCAACTAACTATAACGTGGGAATTTCATTGGTTTTATGCGAGTAAAATTTCCAGCTAACTATAACTGGTGTAAAACCTATGTTTTTTTCAGTGAATTTGATAGGTTTTTTAAATGCTAATTCCTAACTATAACTGATGTGAAACCTATGGTTTTTGCAGTGAATTTCATAGGTTTTTTAATTGCAAATCTCTATAGGTATGAAATGTAATATTTTTTGTAATGAATTTTATATTTTATAATTATGTAATACTATTTTTTTTTAATGTTTTTATTTTTTTCGTCCTGGAGCGCTCCCGTGGCGCGTACCGATGCGCTCACCGGTGAGCGCATTGTTACGGTGCGCCCCGGGGTGCGTACCGGTGAGCGTCCAGTTAGCGCTATTGCCGCGAACGAAAACATCATCGTGACGTATCGCGTAACCGCGTGATGCGTCATATGACGCACAGCGTAAGCGCACCCGGAAGCACCCGAGTGCATACAATCGCGCAACGTAAGCGCACCGGGCGCGTAGCGTAAGCGCGTCGGATTTTGTGATCTGAAAATAACACTTTTCATTGGTTCAGATCAGTTTTGGTTTCCAAATGATGAGAAAGCCCAGGTCATGAGACCTGAAAATAACACTTTTGATTGGTTCACAACAGTTTTGTTTTCCAAATGATGAAAGCCCCCACCTTTTTTCCTCATTCTCACTTTGTTGTTTGAGTGAAGAAGACCTGCATTCATTCTGTGAGAAATGGCTTCACTAGTAGCAGCTGCAGGTGCATCTGCACCACCACCACCTCCACCACCACCACAAGGACCACCACAACACCACATTGGTGGTCAAGAAGAAGAGGAGGACGAAGAGGAGGAGGAGGAGAGGCACTTTCTGCCTGAGGACAATCCCCCATACAGACCCAAGGAACATTTTATTTGGGAGTTTTACAAGATGCCAAGGGGTGCAAAAAAAGTGAATGCAGCTAAGGTGACTTGCCTCATCTGTGGCGAACAACTGTCAAGAGGGAACCCAAACAAGAAATACTCTTTTGGGAACCACACTATGATTCGACATATGCAGAGGAAGCACCCGAACAATTATTCGGCAGCAGAGGTCAGGGAACTGACCAGGAACCCTCCCCATCCTTCTTCTTCAAGCGCCTCCAATCAACCCACTCCATCGGGTCCAGAGGCTAGGGAGATGGTCCCTAATTTACAAACCAGGTTTGCAAAATTTTAATTTGTTTGCATATATTGCAACAAAACAATTTCATATGGTGAGCAAAGCATCACTTTACTCAATCGAGCTGCAGACAACCATCACTGCAGCAAGCAACTTTAATTTTTTTCAATTTTTTTTGCTCCATTTGAGCTGTTTGCAATTCCCTGTGTTTTGTTTGACCCCAGAAAAACTACAAAAAAATATATAAAATTGTTCAGAAAAACCAAAAAAAGTAAAAAATGTTCAAAAAAACAATAAAAAAATATAAAACAACAAAAAGAATAAAAAAACAGTTATTTTCAGAACTACCTCCAATTTATATAAAAATGCTACATTTTTATAAAACTCTGTCTTTCTTTTTTTTCCAGGGTACGCTCCCCGGTGCGCGTACCGGGCGCTCCCCCTGCGAAAATCGAAAAAAATAAATACATTTTTTTTGCCCCGCGAAGCCCTTTTATGGCCCCCACATCAAACCTACAGGGTCAGGGGGGGTCTACCCTGCCCCCTTTTGGTCATTTCCCCCATTGTTTTTGCCACCTCTTGTGTCTCGATCCTACCGAGACACAAGATGGCGGCCGCTCCGGACTGTTTGGAATGTTGACAGACACCCGAGAGCCAATCAGCTTTCCGCTCGCGAACTCGCGTTGCGCGCTGGTACGCGCCCCGGTGCGTGTACCGGGGCGAGCTTATAGATATATATATTTTTTTGAACCTAAATTACTCAAAATCCACTGGAGCACATATCTTGAGACATAGCAAAGGCACATCGGGCTACCAGTCCCTACAATTTTGCCAAGTTTGGTGGAAATCCATTCAGCCGTTCGGGCTAAAAGTGAGTCCAACCGCCCTATGGAAATTAACATGGGGAAAACACGTTTTGGGACCCCCCTTTTATCTCGGCCCCCGCTTGACGAATCCCCCCCAAACTTTCAGGGAAGGAGCAGAGCAGAGCGGGCCATTTTCTTTGAGAAATTCGCGAAGATTCGTCCACCGGCGCCAAAGTTATTCCCAATAGAATGTTGCGGGTTTCCTATGGAAAACAATCCTAACTATAACTACCTACTGGCGACCGCCAGTAGGTAATATATATATATATATTTATATATGTATACACATATATATTTTATTTATTAAAATGAAACATTATTTCTTTTAGATTGTATTATATGTATATCTATATTAATATTACACACATATATACATTTTTTTCATATATATATATATATATATTTTTATTAATAATTACCCTTTACACCCTAAAAACTAATCCCACCCTAGTCCCTTTTAATACCCCAGCACCCTTAATCACTAACCCATCCTGACCCTAAAAATACCCCTATACCCCAAAACCCAAACCTAGCCCTGTTCCCTAATATCCCTGTACCCCAATACTCAAAACTAGCCCTGTTCCCTAAAAATACCCCTGAGCCCCAAAACCCAAACCTAGCCCTGAACCCTAAAAATACCCCTGTACCCCAAAACCCAAACCTAGCCCTGAACCCTAAAATTACCCCTGTACCCCAAAACCCAAACGTACCCCTGAACCCTAAAAATACCCCTGTACCCAAAAACCCAAACCTAGCCCTGAACCCTAAAAATACCCCTGTACCCCAAAACCCAAACCTATGCCTAAACCTTAAAAATACCCCTGTAGCCCAAAACCCAAACCTACCCATAAACCCCAAATTACCCCTGTACCCAAACCCCAAACCTATCCCTGAACCCTAAAAATACCCCTGTACCCCAAAACCCAAACCTAGCCCTTATCCCTAAAAATACCCCTGTACCCCAAAACCCAAACATACCCATAAACCCTAAATTACCCCTGTACCCCAAAACACAAACCTTTCCCTGAACCCTAAAAATACCCTGTACCCCAAAACCCAAACCTAGCCTTGAACCCTAAAAATACCCCTGTACCCCAAAACCCAAACCTACCAATAAACCCTAAATTACCCCTGTACCCCAAAACCCAAACCTAGCCCTGAACCCTAAAAATACCCATGTACCCCAAAACCCAAACCTAGCCCTAAAGCCTAAATTACCCCTGTACCCCAAAACCCAAACCTAGCCCCGAACCCTTAAAATACCCCTGTACCCCAAAACCCAAACCTAGCCCTGAACCCTAAAAATACCCCTGTACCCCAAAACCCAAACCTAGCACTGAACCCTAAAATTACCCCTATACCCCAAAACCCAAACCTACCCCTGAACCCTAAAAATACCCCTGTACCCTAAAACTTAAACCTGGCCCTGAACCCTAAAATACCCCTGTACCCCAAAACCCAAACCTAGCCCCGAACCCTAAAATTACCCCTGTACCCCAAAACCCAAACCTACCCCTGAACCCTAAAAATACCCCTGTACCCAAAAACCCAAACCTAGCCCTGAACCCTAAAAATACCCCTGTACCCCAAAACACAAACCTATGCCTAAACCCTAAAAATACCCCTGTAGCCCAAAACCCAAACCTACCCATAAACCCCAAATTACCCCTGTACCCCAAAACCCAAACCTACCAATAAACCCTAAATTACCCCTGTACCCCAAAACCCAAACCTAGCCCTAAACCCTAAATTACCCCTGTACCCCAAAACCCAAACCTAGCCCCGAACCCTTAAAATACCCCTGTACCCCAAAACCCAAACCTAGCCCTGAACCCTAAAAATACCCCTGTACCCCAAAACCCAAACCTAGCCCTGAACCCTAAAATTACCCCTATACCCCAAAACCCAAACCTTCCCCTGAACCCTAAAAATACCCCTGTACACCAAAACTTAAACCTGGCCCTGAACCCTAAAATACCCCTGTACCCCAAAACCCAAACCTAGCCCGAACCCTAAAATTACCCCTGTACCCCAAAACCCAAACCTACCCCTTATCCCTAAAAATACCCCTGTACCCCAAAACCCAAACATACCCATAAACCCTAAATTACCCCTGTACCCCAAAACCCAAACCTATCCCTGAACCCTAAAAATACCCTGTACCCCAAAACCCAAACCTAGCCTTGAACCCTAAAAATACCCCTGTACCCCAAAACCCAAACCTACCAATAAACCCTAAATTACCCCTGTACCCCATAACCCAAACCTAGCCCTGAACCCTAAAAATACCCATGTACCCCAAAACCCAAACCTAGCCCTAAACCCTAAATTACCCCTGTACCCCAAAACCCAAACCTAGCCCCGAACCCTTAAAATACCCCTGTACCCCAAAACCCAAACCTAGCCCTGAACCCTAAAAATACCCCTGTACCCCAAAACCCAAACCTAGCCCTGAACCCTAAAATTACCCCTATACCCCAAAACCCAAACCTACCCCTGAACCCTAAAAATACCCCTGTACCCCAAAACTTAAACCTGGCCCTGAACCCTAAAATACCCCTGTACCCCAAAACCCAAACCTAGCCCCGAACCCTAAAATTACCCCTGTACCCCAAAACCCAAACCTACCCCTGAACCCTAAAAATACCCCTGTACCCAAAAACCCAAACCTAGCCCTGAACCCTAAAAATACCCCTGTACCCCAAAACACAAACCTATGCCTAAACCCTAAAAATACCCCTGTAGCCCAAAACCCAAACCTACCCATAAACCCCAAATTACCCCTGTACCCCAAAACCCAAACCTATCCCTGAACCCTAAAAATACCCCTGTACCCCAAAACCCAAACCTAGCCCTGAACCCTAAAAATACCCCTGTACCACAAAACCCAAACATACCCATAAACCCTAAATTACCCCTGTACCCCAAAACCCAAACCTATCCCTGAACCATAAAAATACCCCTGTACCCCAAAACCCAAACCTAGCCCTGAACCCTAAAAATACCCCTGTACCCCAAAACCCAAACCTACCCATAAACTCTAAATTACCCCTATACTCCAAACCCAAACCTAGCCCTGAACCCTAAAAATACCCATGTACCCCAAAACCCAAATCTAGCCCTAAACCCTAAATTACCCCTGTACCCCAAAACCCAAACCTAGCCCGAACCCTTAAAATACCCCTGTACCCCAAAACCCAAATCTAGCCCTGAACCCTAAATATACCCCTGTACCCCAAAACCCAAACCTAGCCCTGAACCCTAAAATTATCCCTATACCCCAAAACCCAAACCTACCCCATAACCCTAAAAATACCCCTGTACCCCAAAACTTAAACCTAGCCCTGAACCATAAAACACCCCTGTACCCCAAAACCCAAACCTAGCCCCGAACCCTAAAATTACCCCTGTACCCCAAAACCCAAACCTACCCCTGAACCCTAAAAATACCCCTGTACCCAAAAACCCAAACCTAGCCCTGAACCCTAAAAATACCCCTGTACCCCAAAACACAAACCTAGCCCTGAACCCTAAAAATACCCCTGTATCCCAAAACTCAAACCTAGCCCTGAACCCTAAAAATACACCAGAACCCAAACCTAGCCCTATACCCTAAAAATACCCCTGTACCCCAAAACCCAAACCTAGCCCTGAAGCCCTAAAAATACCCCTATACCCCAATACCCAAACCTATCCCTTAACCCTTAAATACCCCTGTACCCCATAACCCAAACCCACCCTTAAAATACCCCTGAACCCCTAAAACATATACCCCAACACCCCCAAACTAAAACCATATACTTACCTTACACTTCAATATAAAAAACATATGCTTTTACCATTCATGCGAAATTTGTTGTAAAAGCATGCTTGGTAAAAGCATATAAGATGTAATGGCATGCTTTGTAATCTTTTGCGGAGTAAAGGTACTTGCGTTATAAATGTATGAGGAGTAAAGGTATGTGGAGTGAAATTTGCGGAATGAAGGTGTTTTACCGTTACTCACTGGTGTACCCATGATGTTGACACTGGTGACTGCCCTCCTGGAAAACACAAGATTTACAGGTTGACTGACGGGGTCAGGGCCAGCATCAAAGAGGAGGTCTCTAAAATGTTGGCATTAGGGGTGATTGAGCCCTCCAACAGTCCTTGGGCCAGCCCAGTGGTCTTGATCCCAAAGGCTGCTGCACCCGGTGCCACCCCAGGACAGCTGCTCTCTGTGGACTACTGTGGCCTCAATGCCATCACCCAGACTGACGCGCACCCCATCCCCAGAGCTGATGAGCTCATTGATGGGTTGGGAGCTGCCAGGTTCCTCAGCACATTTGATTTAACGTCTGAGTACTGGCAGATTGCCTTAACCGATGCGGCCAAGGAGAGGTCAGCATTTTCAGCCCCAGAAGGACATTACCAGTTCCGGGTGATGCTCTCTGGGTTGCAGAATGCCCCTGTTACCTTTCAGACGTTGGTCAACCGGGTTTTGCCTGGACTGGAAGATTTCAGTGACGCCTACCTGGATGACATTGCACTGTTCAGTTCCAGCTGGGAAGAACACTTGCGGCACCTCAGGAAGGGTCAGGGCTCTGCAGAAGGCAGGCTTCACGATCAAGGCCAGTAAGTGCCAGATAGGGCAGGGCTCTGTGGTATCACCAAATGCGATGCAGTGCGTGCAACAAAATTCGTTTTATTTATTTATATGTTTACTTACCTGTAAAACTCCGTAATCCTTACATTACTACCCCCCACCCTGCCCCTCCCCCTCCCCCTCCCCACATCACCGCCCTGCAAGTCATCCCACTACCGACCTCGGCTGACTAAGAGATAAACAGAGAGCATCTACCTCTAATGAGTGAAATAGAGGGAACGGACCTTGTCTGTTTCAGGTCAAACCAGATTCCACTCATCTTGTGTGCAACTCCGTGGTGACCACCAGCCGACCGCATATGTAAAAGGCCCTTCACAGCTACAGATCTGGCTTCCAAGTCACCGCTCGCCGGCCAATGGCTGGGGCCTAATGGATGGCTTGCAACTCCGGGTAGCGCATGTAGTAAGGATCTAGTGCAACATACACATTAGATAGTACACCCCTATGATATTGGATGTTCTATTGTGCATGATAATTACATTAAACCCACTACATTGTCATACCCCCAAGTTGTAGGCTAACTATAGGTAAGCCACTGAAATTACGAGTTTCCCCGCATAATTATGGAGTTGTGGAATTGCCACATTATCTGTCATCTGCTGCATAATCTGCAGATTTTAGCAAAAAAAAATAGTTTCTATCTGAAATGGTTCACAAGTTACTAAAAATGCAGCAACACATGGTGTTGTGCAGTGGAAGCCATTTGCAAAGGCTGACTGGTCACCTTCTGTTCTGTTGTTTATTGCTTATCTGGGCACTAATGAGGTGAAACCTTTGGTTAGACAGAGTTAACATGATAAAATGAAAAACAAAGTAATACTGTAAAATAAATATGCAGCATTGCGCCTCATTATTTGTCTTCTTGTTGCTGCGCAATTTGGTCCTCCCCTGCCGCATAATTTGGTCCTCTCCTTCTGTATAAGTCCAGTGGCTCTGACTATAGGTAAGTATAATAGGTGAATACAATAGGTAATAGGGTCAGGTGGACGATGTATAGGTAAAAATAATTATATACTTACCATGACAACATAGAGGCAGAGGATGTACTGAAATCACTATAATTGTAGGTTGATCTAGACCTCAACAAATGATCATAGTCCTGTTTAAATACATTATATAAGAAGCTCAGAGGGTGAGAAAAACTGGCCATGTACCTGGGCTGAGAGTCATAGGAAGAGGATGGAGGGCCTCATTTATGAGGCCTTGCGTCAGTTTTGCGCTTCCGATGCGTCACTTTTTGTGACGCATTGGCGGCGTAAAACATGCCTCCTGTTGTGCACTATTAACAAAGTGACACATCTAAGCAGATGCGTCACTTTGTAAACCCCTGCCCGTCATTATACCTGCGTCAGGTGTAATGTATGCAGAGGGGGCGTTCCCTCGCAAAAAGCCTTGTATAAGTGACGCAGTGAAATCTATGAGATTTCACTGCTTCACTTCTAGGACGCCGTTGCGTCAAAATCTTGCGCCTGACACAGCAGGTGTAAGACTGACGCAGGCCCTTTCACATGGGGCTTGCCCCATGTGAAAGGACGCATTGCTGGAGTTGCGTCACTTTTGTGACACACTCCAGCAATGCGTCACTTTTGCGCTTACAGATACGTCAGAAATACGGACGTATCTGTAACTCCTTGCGACATGATGCGCCATACATTAAATATGACGCATCAGGTATGTCGCAAGGAGTGCGCACTGAGAAGTGGCCCATCTCTGCTTTCACGCAGCAATGTGCCATTTCTCATAAATGAGGCCCTAGTGTTTAACAAACACAATCCCCACATCCCGGCCTCATTCCACTGGCACAATGCTCTCCCCTCTCCACAAACCAGAGTAATAAAAGTGAGTTGATACCTAGAGGATGTAGGGCCAGTGACGAAGCCTTACATTGGCAATGATCCTGCCCTGGCACCTACCATCACCCATCGCTGCGTCAAGTTCGATGGTGCGCGCACTTGAGCTGAAAGTAGGCCTGGGCATCAAACGCTAATTTCTGATAGCTGCTATCTACAGGTCATAAGTTTCAATCCTGCCACGGGGCAACCTAGACTTTCATCATTTTAAGGTCGGTAGCTTGATGCCAGTAAAATGAGAAATAGTTACAAAATACTATTCATTTGCGCTTAAAATGGCAGGTTTGATGTAAGAGGTGCTATATAAGAACAAATCCCCCCAACCCCTCCCTGCCTCCTTCTGTTTATTCCACTTCTTCTCCGTCTTCGAGGAAGGTTTATATGATGACGTGTGCCCTCTGTGAATGTTTTTCCCAGGCCCGGTATGCTTCCTTTTTTTTATTACAAGTTTGTGTTTTTTTCCGTGGTAAAGGGAACAAAGCTTTATGAGAAGCCACCCTCGTCGCCCACATACTGACGCAATTCCACGGATCTCTTAAAGCGGCTTTGTGAAATAGCCCATCAGGAGTGGGACCCCCCAGCACTGCGCCCAAAACTGACAGCAGAAACATGCGATTGGCTGCCTTGAGGACACATGCCTGTTTCTGATTATTCAGACGCGCTCGCGCGATCCTAAATAAATACTCGACTCGGTGCCCCAGGGCAGTGCCTTGTGGTTCCCCCTGATATGTACAAAGCAGTCCGACGGCACGGAATACTACACGAGACTAAGACCCCCTCCAGAGGTCCCATTCCGGGGGAAAGGTGACGGCGTTTCATCTAGAAAATGTCTGTCTGAAGCATGCTTAAGAATACACAGGGTACAGAAACACTCAATGACATTCGATGCTGTGAAATAAAAAGCATTTGAATCAATTCGTTTCAGGCCCATCCCTTGATAGAGTGACAGAAACAATTTTTTTATGAATAAGAGTTGATATATTGCAGGCGTGAGAGAATCTTGACTCCTCCTCGGCCCCTGGGCAGGGACGCTCTGGCCATTATAATTTTCCTTGCGGGAATGTGGGTGTCCCACTCCCAGCCCTGCCTGCAGGGCTGGTGCAGCCGTGACGCGATCCCACCGTTTTGACGGCTTTCCTGGGAGTGCTGATAGTCACGCGTGTCTCCTCTTCTCTTGGCGCAGGTGCGCGTGCCCATGTGTGTACGAGTGCCGGGGAGGAACATTCAGCCGTCCTTTAGTACGATGGTTACATACGCGGGAGACGTCTTTATTCTGTGCCAGTGATAAGAACGCACTTGCGATTATCAAAATGAGAGGTAGACGACCATGGTTGTGTCACCGCTCTTCAGCATATGATGACGGCGTGTGCTGGTTATGGTAGTAAGGGCCCTTAGGGGTATTCTTCAGTGGTGTTGGAGGTGAGTCATTTTAAACCCGTAAAGGCCATTTGCAGCCCTCAAAACCTGGCTCACCCCCCTATAAACTTTCAGGTAATTACTCCCAAAAGACAGGAATGCACCGTTTTTAAAAGAATACATACAACGCATTCCTGTCCTTGTCTCTGCAAGGCTGCGAGGGCGGAGGGGGGGGGGGGAGTGGGAGGGGGAGGACGGCACATAGGGAACCCTCAAACAGGGCGGCCGCCTTAGTGCCAGAGGAAGGCACAGGAGTCAGCAGATTAGGCTCCCTGGTCTAGGGACCAAAGGGTCAGCTGGCCGCGTCACTTCCGGCTGTGAGGGTTGTGGGGGGGCAAGGGTACAAATGCCTTCCCCCGCCCGCTGTGCAGCCTCTTGACCGCTGCCCGTCTCGCTGTTTCCTGCTCTACCTCTTACCCTGCGGACGGCCAAAGGGTGGTAGGGGGAGGGGAAGAATCTAACTTATTGTTTTGTGTTGCAGGAGGAGTTACAGGGCGATCCAGAGTCTGCAAGGTACAGAAGGGTACTACATGCAGCAGCACAATAAGGGTGCTAAGCCAAGGATTCCCAGGGATGTCTTAGCGTTGTCCCCTGGAAGTCCTACGGGCGGTTGTGGGTCTAAGCAACCGGGGCTGCCTGTATGGGAGGGGTGGCCCCTCCCAAAATTGGTAACCACCGATTGGCGATGGCATGGTGTAATTTGGCTCATCAGGCAGGCAGGCGGCATAGGGGCTGGCCTGCCCTTGGATCGCCCGTAAGATAACCCACCATGTTGTCATATTTGTTATGCAAATAAACCTACAGCAATTTTTTCCACTAACAAGGTGTCTTGTGGTTTATTTATGTATGATGCTGTATGAGAACTGAGGAGTGTTGCCGATATTGGCACTATGCCCTGGTGCCGTTTTGGCAGCCTAGCGCCAATGCAGGCACCCTTGCATCATGGTGCAAGGAGGCCTGCATTGCAGACAGGATTGTTGTTGTGCAGAAAGGGGCATCTACCTGCATAAGAACAATCCTGAATGGCAAAATCCTCTTTCTATGTGTACTGCCAAATTCAGCACACATAGAAAGAGGAAGTAACGAGGAGAAATAAAGATATTTCTCCTCATTATGCCTCACATGGGGAGGCTTATCTTTTTGGTGCATTCCCAGCTTTACCAGTTCTGGTAAATCTGGGAATGCTTCAGAAACCCTGGGATTTGCATGTTAACACACACACAACGCTCATGGGATGCCTCCCTGGCACAGAGTTAGGCAACACAGCGATTTGTGCTGCTTTGTTTTACTCTAGATTTATGAAGCCACTCTGGGACATGCAAGGTGGCCTTGCATGGCTTCCTAAATCTCTTCTTTGAGTTCAGTAGCTCTTGCACCACGTCGCATGGTACAAGAGCAATGCAACGAGGCTCGTAAATATGCCCCAATTCTTTGAGTCCCCTATCTCTTCCATAATCAAGCACTTAGGGCCAGATGTATGACCCGTTTTTCCATGCATAAACATGTTTGCGACCCGTTTGCGCATGCAAAAATCTACAGGGCCAGGTATAAAGCCTATTTAGCAAGTCGCAATTTTTTTGCGTCTCGCTAAATAGGTTTTGCGACACGCTATTAGGAAGGGGCGTTCCCTTCCTAATAGCGACTCACAAACCATGTATGAATGTTTTGCGACCGCAATTGTGATCGCAAAACACTCACACTTTTGGGGGCGTGGCTAGCAGCCATCTATGGCGGCGGTGTACTAGAGGAGCTCCGTGGGGACGAAGGCCCTACCCCATAAATCCGGTCAAATATCCGAACAATTTGCATCGCTGGGGGCGTGCTCCGCAACCCGGGATCGAGAGGCACCGTCCGGTGAAACCTTGGTCCTGATCCGCTGCCAGATAGAGGGTAAAACCCATCCTCACCGGCCGCGGCCTGCATACAGAGCTGAGGCACCGCACTAAAGTACCCGCCGGCCTGACCGGAAGTGAGGGCTGGACGGGAGGGATCACCGGAAGCTGACCCAACTGTCTGAGAGCGACGCTGCCCCTGCTGAAACCCGACCCGGTCAGCTGGTAAAGAACCGTGCATCTACCAACACGGACACCGAACCGCACTGCCGGGGCCGCTGAGCACATCGGGATCCTGCGTGAGAGATAAGGCGACGCACGAGAGCCTCCGACGGGCCCGGGACAAGCTGAACGCGGAGTGCGGAGAGAGGGGGGCCTCCTTGGAGCTCTACACAGCATCGGCACACTCCCCCTGCCTTGCAGTCTGCCGCGAGATCACAAACGGCTGCCATCCCCTGCAGGGCACTATATCAGACGTCAGGAGTGTGAGGCACGGTAGCAGGGACCGGCGCTGATGATCGCGGACCTGGGCCCCACGCAGAATCGCCAAATCCGCCTCAAATTACCCTCAGGCAATACCATGTAGTGAGCGCACATAGATCTATTCGCCACAATCTAGGCTAATACGGGGACTGAGCACGACGCGAGGGCCCCCAGGCACCTCGGCCTATGCCTATTGGAAATAGTGGTACGAACTGTGCCACCGCAAAGGGGAACTTGGGGGGAGCCTTGCGGGCTTGTGACAGCCCGGTGACGACCTCCCCTACAGATGCAGATATAGCAGTGACCCTGAGATCCGGCCGCACACACATTGCATTGGGGAGAACGCCGGCAACACCTGTTGAAAGAGAGCCCAGTTGCTGACTCACTCGCAGCACTGCTCCCACGCACGGTAAGCGGGGCTCCGACCAGAGCAGGACTATCAAATTCCTGGCAACCCGCGATGCGACCGCCATGGCGGGCAGAGGACCCAAACACGCCACAGCACAGGCGAGACTTGATAAATTCGCCTATGACAAAAACGCTCCACCACAAACAGGGGGCCGTCCCTCCACCGGAAAATGCGCAGAGGAAGACGGGGGCAAACAAGTAACATTAGATGACATAATGCATGCCCTCACTAATGTCCAAACAACGGTGGGTTCGATTACCACAGATGTTAACCTTCTGCGTGCGGACTTCCATAAAATGACAGAGCGTGTGAAGCAGGTTGAAGTGGTCACGAAGTCCCTAGTGGAGGATACCTCGGATCTGCAGCGAACGCATGGAGGCCACGAACAAACACCCCAGGGAGCGACTGGACGATCAGGAAGGGCGCTCTAGGCGCAACAACGTTTGCATAATTGGAGTGCCGGAGACGGAAGGTAAGCGAGCGATGGGCCTCTACATTGAAGAACTTATCAAAACCAAACTCCAGCCCAAGGGTCTCTCGCATTTCTTTTCGGTGGAGAGAGCACACAGAGTCCCGGGAGGAGCACCGAAACAAGGAGCGGCGCAGAGATCGATATTGGCTCGATTGTTTAATTTCAGAGACAGAGATGCCATACTTCGAGCGACCAGACTGTCGCCACCGATAAAGATACAAAATTCGATGATAGTCTTCTTTCTGGACTACGCAGCCGAAGTGTCCCGCCGCAGGAGAACTTTCCTAGAAGTGAAAAAGGCATTAAGGTCCAAAGAAATACCCTACTCGATGTTATTCCCGGTGCGCCTACGAGTGGTAGCTGATAAAAAGACCTGTTTTTTTGACACTCAGGATGCTGCTCAAGACTGGCTGGAGGGCTGGCGCCCGGTGGGCACTCCACGCCGGCCCAACGGCACCCAACGGAACCATCGGGGCGAGGACTTCACAGACATCGAACCGACAAGATTTGGAACACACGTCGGAAGCGGGTTCAGTAAACGATGGACAGTGACAGTGTCCTAATGAGTTAATTCTGGCACATAACACTGGACTATGAATAGGCCGGGCGTGTTGCCCTTGGTTCCTGGACGGAGTATGCCCCTAGAAGCCAGGGGGGCCGCCGCCTCGGGGGGAACCCTAGCCCCAGCAAGCAAGTAAGATAGTTTGGGGACGGGTAAAGCACTCTGCAAAGTTGGGGAGGCGGGCGGTTCTATGTCTGTGGCGCAGGGAAGCAGGGAGGGGGGAGGGCAAGGGAGGGGAGTTCTTGTTTATTGTTGTTATAGAAATGCTCATGATGTTAGGCTATGATGAAACACACACACACTCTACTCCACAAAACAACAGATGTATGGCGCGGCGGTGGAGAGATAGACATGGGGAGCACACACCATCTCGCGATGGCAAATAACATTCCTACCACTGCACATGACGATACGCCACTGCGGGCCTCAGTCCCTCCTTTAAGACTCCTAACCTGGAACGTGAGGGTACTGGGTGACAAAATTAAATGGGGGCTGGTACTAACGTCAATTAAGCGACAGAACCCAGCTCTAGTCCTACTACAAGAAACACACCTCACTGGTCGGGCACTAGATAGAAGGGGCTACAAAATGGCGGCACACTCTGAATTTACCACAAACTCAAGAGGGACAGGTATCCTGCTAAAAAAGTCATCCCCGTTCATTCTTTCGCAGACCAAGATGGACGACCAGGGATGCTTTGCGGCAGTAAGTGGTCAGTGGGAGGGCAAATCCCTCAACATAGTCTCGGTTTATATACCTCCGTCCCTACACACAGTGGCCCTTCCGGCGCTGGGTGACTTTCTCCTACATCTCCCGGACGGTGACACCATCATCGGGGGTGACTTCAATGCAATAATCGACACAACATTAGATAAATTCCCGACACGACCTCACACTACCGGTCCCTCCAAACTCCAAGGCTTCTTCGAGGCGATGGGTCTGTCAGACCTATGGAGAGAGAAACATCCTACTGCACAACAATATACATACCTTTCGGCCGTTCATAACAGCCTGTCCCGCATTGACTATTTCCTGATGCCAGGGACCGATACGCACACGGTAGATACCATAGATATATTGCCCAGGAGAATTTCTGACCACTCTCGGGTGGTGATGACTCTATCTAGCAGGGAGAAAACCCGTCAGAGGATATATCCCATCTACCCCAATTATTTACAAATCCCCCATATCAAGAAAGCACTCAAAACACTGACTACTTGCTACTTTGAAGAAAATGCAGAATCAGTAGATTCACCCTCAATTCTCTGGGAGGCCTATAAAACAGTCCTGCGGGGCCAAGCGATAGCTTCCATCACGGGCCACAAAAAGTCGCGACAGCAACAATTGGCAGACTTGGAATTAGCTTTGCACTCAGCAAACACGGCTCATATGGCCGATCCCACAGCACGCAATGCACATGTCCTACAATTGCACCAGCAGCAATACAAGGATCACATTCGACTGCAGGTGCTCACGAATATCTCTTCCACGGCACATAAAATTTATGACATAGGTGATAAAGCCGGGAAGCTGTTGGCTTGGTTAGACAGGAGAGAGGGTTGCTCTAGGGGCATACGACAAATACACACCAAAGAAGGAACGACTCAGACGCACCCCGAGGACATAGTACACACATTGGCCGAACACTTTGAAAAAGTCTATACACCTGACCGAGAAGTCTCGGAAGAGGCGGCACCTACCGCCCTTGACCACATAGCGACCCGGACACTTCCGCCAGAAGTAGCCCTAGATCTAGATTCCGATCTCACGACAGAGGAAATACATCTAGCTATAAGCATTACCCTCTGGTAAAGCCCTAGGCCCGAACGGTATCCCCATCGCATGGTTCAAAACCATGTCAGACACGCTGGGCCCCCCACTCTTAGCAATGTACGAGGAGAGCCTAGCGCATGGAATACTACCGATAGACCAAAGGACTGCAACGATAGTGGCGATCCCGAAGCCTGGGAAACCACAGAATGACTGTGCGTCGTACCGCCCGATTTCCCTTCTTAATGCTGAGGCGAAAATCCTAGCAAAATTACTGGCTACGAGACTGATGACCCACCTTCCACAATTGATACACCCGGATCAGTCCGGTTTCATGCCCAATAGAAGCACAGCGCTTAACTTCAGGTGAGTACACAGCATTTTAGCGCGGGCCCCTCTAATACTGGATCCGGCAGTGATCCTTTCCCTCGACGCCAGGATGGCGTTCGATATGGTGGAATGGGGGCATCTCTTCGCCGTACTGACACATATGGGTTTTGGCCCTAAATTTATTGCATGGGTGCGCCTTCTTTACATCAACCCAGTGGCACAGGTTGCGGCTAACGGTCACTTGTCCCGTACATTCCGACTAGCGAGAGGCACCCGACAGGGTTGCCCCTTGTCACCCCTACTGTTTGCCCTGGTCCTGGAACCATTAGCGACGCTAATTAGAACAACTCCATTATTGAAGGGCATTGAGTGGACAGAGGGGAGAGAAGATCGAGTGTCGCTCTATGCAGACGACATGTTGGTATACTTGTCAGACCCGAATCGGAGTATACCGGCGCTCCTTGAAAATTGTGACGCCTATGGGAAAACATCGGGCTACACATTAAACTGGTCCAAATCGGTGATTTACACCCTGAAGGACCGGCCCCCTCCCTTGCGGAGGATTGCCCTCTTCTGCGCGCCTCGGGTTTCTTTAAATACCTGGGCATATATGTCACAACTGACCCGGCGGCATTTTTTTAAAAGAACTTGAAACCCCTCCTGGAACGTCTGCGCAGAGATGTGAAATATTGGGCGTCTCTGCCATTGACTCTTCTTGGCAGAGCAGCTCTATACAAAATGATGGCGCTCCCGCGTTTTTTGTACACTCTTGAAAACACGCCCTACCCGGTATCACAGAGATATTTCCAGCAAGTCACAGCACTGGTCTCTAATTTACTGTGGGATAGCCGCCCAGTGCGCATCGCGCATGTCAAGCTCAACCAGAGCTGGTATGACGGCGGGATTGTGCTGCCAAACCTACAAATGTACTATTGGGTGGAGCAGCTTAAAATTATAAACCAATAGCTTCACGCGCCCCAAGAAGACCCAGCATATTGGGCCGACAGAGCACAGTTGGGCACAAATGGCATACTTACGACACTCTATGACAGAAGCAAGGCGTCTAAATTGATTGGCCCCACGAAACATACGGTCACTCTGTGGCATGCGGCTCAGGCGAAACTGGGGTGGACAAATAAGATCACTAAGCTTACCCCGCTCTGGGATACTAAAGCACTGGGACGGCTGAGACTTAGCAAAGGGTTCGCACAATGGGACAGTATCGGCATATCCACAGTGGGTGACCTGTGGGACAAGGGGGCAGTGCTCCCGTTCTCGTTACTCCAGCAACAGTACGACCTAGGACCGAACGAAATTTACCGTTACGTACAGGTCAGACACGCGCTATTACAGGTCATACCGCCAGACACTGAACACCCGGAATCTTTGCCGTTAGAGGACAGACTACTTACGGACTTTATGCAACGTAAAGCAACTTTCCTCACCTATCGTAAATTACTTAATAATCTACCAACCCCCACACTGAAATTAAGAGAGAAATGGACGGAAGAGGTGGGGGACATGGACGACAATGAGTGGAATGAAGCGCTGGCGTCCCCTAGAGAGGTGGGAATCTCAGCAAAATTTAGGCTAGTTCAACTCGGGATCCTACATAGGATATATTACACACGAACCATGCTGCACAGACTGAACAGAGCACCACACCCCTTTTGTCTGCGGGGTTGCGGGGAAGAGGGAACACTGCTGCATACCCTATGGGACTTCTCCTTGATAGCCGAATACTGGAGACAGGTAATGCGAACTATTTCGCAAACGCTTGAAATTTCACTAATACCAGAACCACGCAAGTGCATTTTAAACATATGGGAACCTAATGACTTATCCAGATATGGTCAACTGTGGAGCGCACTGGGCATCATGGTGGCAAAGAGGGACATAGCACAAAAATGGGGCGCTTCAGAAGTACCAACCCTGACGTTATGGTCCAAGAACATGGACATGCTTATGGTTACGGAACGTACAGTTTATGTCACCAGGGCCAGCCCGCGTAAATGGAATAAAGTATGGGCACCCTGGAATGTTTATTGGGGTAATATATGCGAACCATTACCAGAGGATGATGACACCAGCTCTGACGAAGAGAGTTCGGGTAAGGATACAACATGAAACACAGCTGGGGGGAAACCGAATCGGAAACAAGGACAAAACAATGGCGCGTATACTGATGTCTAACACTAGATAATAGAAGGATCTGTCTAGAGATATCTTAATATACCAACAGTTGGGGAGGAGGATCCTGTGTGTACTCATCATGTAATACAGTATATACAAGTTGTTTTAAGTTTTAAAAGTTTAAAAAACCCTAGACCTATACATTGCCTGGTGCACGAAATGCCTATGCCGTATACACGTAACTTCCATGCGCCGCCGGACCCCAGGGTTGTCGGCTGACGGGCGATGTATTAATGCACACATTGCACAGATGTTGAATATAAAACGGCCGGTCCCCGGGTTGTAGGCCTCAAACTGTGTATTTTTAGAAATGCAAATAAAGGTCTTTAAAAAAAAAAAAAAACCCAAAACACTCACAATTTACCGCCCGCTTCAAGAGGGTGGTAATGGAGTCGCAAATGATAAGTGGTCCCCAGGGGACCCCTCCCCCTTTGTGACTGGCTCTAATAATATTTTTTAAGGGCAGGCAGTGGTCCCAGGGACCACCACCTGCCCTTAAAAAAATTTAAACAATTTCGTTCCATTTTTTTTTATTCATCCCGTTTTCCTTTAAGGAAAACGGGCTGCATTAAAAAAAAAAGTCCTTTATGCTTTATTGAAAAGCAGTCCCAGAAATGGAGGTCTGCTGAGCCCAGCAGGCCACCATCCCTGGGAGGGCCAGCCATTCCCAATGGGGTCATAAATAGCGAGTGGTTCATTAATATTCATGAGACTCGCATTTTGCGACCCCATTGGGAATCACTAACAGTGCCTCTGACACTGTTGTACATTGGCTTTTGCAATTGGCAGAGTTGCGAGTTGCAAAATCCACTGGTCATACATCTGGCTCTTAAAGAATATACCTGTGACCTGCTAAGTGCCCTACAAGAAAATAAATAATAATAATCATTTATGGTCAGGAGTATGAGGATATCGAGTAGTCCAGAGAGCCGCTTGGGGTTGTCTTTGGGAGACATATTGTGGTTTTAAAGTATGTGGAGATTGCTTTGTTACAGATCCTAGTGCACTGCTCTTCACTAGGGCAGTAGCCAGTTCCCCCACCGTAATATCATAGCTCAGTTTGCATCGTAGGTAGGAGCGCACGTGCTTTGTGAGTACTGCCTCCTGAAATTTAACACCTTGAGAGGCAGAGGTTCCAGCATCAGAGGGTGGAGCTGGATTTCTGTCGAGGGGTGTGCTTGGGAGGCAGGTCTTGTTGCCAAACCAGTCTAGAGATGGTTAATCAGGGTACATTACCTGCCAGTGGTTGTTTAAGAAGTGGCAATATTGCATGATCTGTGCATATTTGTATTCCTCAAGATTAGGGGAAGTAAGTGTGAGATCAAGGAGAGCTGCTCAACTCTGTGCCTATTAAAGGAGCAAACGTGTTTTCGGCTCCACATGTCAAAGTGGGTACAGACTTATTGCCTGTGCAAAGGTATCCTCTTCTTGGTATGGATTTGGGTAAAAATGTGACAAGTTGGTCGCCTGCTATAATGTAAAGCTCACTCTCAGCTTCAAAGAGGAGGCATTTGGAAGCAACCCAATGCACATGGTGAACAGGATAAGTTAATAATTATTGGAAATTACCTGGATTGACCATATGTCATGCTTTCTATATGTTAGCATGCCCTACAGGCCTCAGTGCAAGTTAACAATGGCTGCACTTGTTTGAATAAGGCTGATTGAATGGCTAACTTAGTATAATTGAACTAGGCCTCAAAACTGACTATATGACATTACAATTAATACATTTACCACACATGGTGAGCATATTTAAGGGAGGTAAACCCCCTATTACTCGTAACCTTCCTCTACCACTACCCACCCCTAAACCCTAAAATTACCCATAACCCCCATTACGCACACCTAAGCCCTAAATGTGATATTACATTTAATTTGTTTCTTTTTTAGGGGTAGGAAACCCACCAACCCCCCCTTTTTTTATTTACTCTTAACCTTCCTTTATCGCTACCCACTCATAAACCCTAAATTTACCGGTACCACCCTTTACCACTATCCAAGCCTGAACGCTTAAATTACCCATACCTCCATTTACCCCTACCCACAGCTAAACCATAAATTACCTTTACCTACACTTACAATGCGAGGTAAAGGCATGTGTGGTAAAGGCACAAATACTTACCTGAGTGGTAAAGGCATTGTGTGGGAAAGGCAACCTTGTAAAGGCTGTTTCCCCTCAACATTTAGGCTGCTGTATTTGCCTGTGTTTCCCTGCTTCATTTTTGTGGATCTTTAACACCAATTTTTTGTGTTTTTGTTCAAAATTATCCCACAACTTCTCCTCACGGTGTTTCTTCAATCAGAAAGGGATTTTTTCATTCTCACCTGAATGTGGGTGGTAGCGGTGGTTCCACAGGGGCTTCTGAATACTGACATACAGCTTTTTTTCTGGAGGAATTAAAACGTTCCAAACTCTGTTGCTTCCGCGCTTCTGAATAATTTTAACTGGGACAATGCTTTCAGCTTTGTATTGCAAACACAGAATCCAAGCTCATTAGCTCTCACCTGTTCCATAGATTCTTTTTTATGAAAAAAGACGTAAAAGCACTTGCTGTTGGGGCACAAAGGAAAACAACTATTTGCAATGCAATAGGTCTCACAATTACGCAAGTTTAAGCTATTGGCATTGTAAATGACAATGTCTTTTATTCATGTTTTTTAAACGAAAGCAAAAATAAAAGGCATTGTCATTTGCAATGTCAATAGCTCAAACCCGCGTAAATGCGATACCTATTGCATTGCAAATGCATGTGTAGGTAAAAGTGCCTGCCTTTCACCACAACAGAACAAAGCCTCCCGTGACGTGCCTGGCTCTCGCCCCGCCTGTACCCCTCACGCAGAAGAAAACAGCAAATGAATTAAATAACCTAGGGCGGCCGCTAACGTGAGCGGATCGCGCTGCAAATTAATTAAATGAACAGACGCGCCGCAAAAGTGAAAGCGGCACACGCTGCAAATTAATTAAATAAATAAACAAGCGCGGCAGCTAAAGTGAAAGCAGACTGCGCTACAAATAAAAAAATAAACAAAATAGTGCTCTTAGCCATGATAAAGCAGACCATGTAGCATGATCAGTAAAAGGTCCAGTCCTTATGGACGGTAACAAATGGAGATAAGGCGGTAAGGAGGAACTAAAAAGCCTATTTACCGATCAGAAGCCAGCATTTAAGAAGGATAATGACACAAAGTCAATGACAAATATGGGCGGAGAGTGGACGAGGTTTCCACAGCATATCCTACTACAGCCTGCCTCGCAGAGCGAGCAGTGCCTATGCGCTGCCGCTAGGATCGACCTAAAAACGTTAGCTGGTGGATTGCTGCCAAATGGAACACTAATTTGAAGGTAAGTGGTTTGCTGGGGAGTTTACATGGCTATGCAATTATAAAGATACTGTATTTAGCAGGAGATTTTAATGCTAAATTGAAGTGTTCCGAGTAAGGTAACCGTAGGCTGTCCTCTAGAGGCCCGACCTGAGGGACAAAGAACTGGAGACTTTTTTGGCATTCCTAGACCTGCGTAATGTACTTGATGTGGCAGGGGTGGGTGAAACTGATTTAACAACTGTTAGGGCCAGGAACAGTTCTTCCATTATCAACTACATTTTTGTTTCTAATAATCTAGTATAACAGCTGGTGTCAGGGAGAATTGTACGCGCTGAATTTGAAGACCATAATCCCACAGTTATTGATTTGTTTACTGCATCAAGAGTGGACCCCAAAAGACAACTGGTAATCTGCAGGGATCCATGGATCATTTAAAAGTTTGTTGGAAGCTATCAAGTCCTTCACAAGTGAGAGAGCACAAGTTTGAAAAATGTATAAGTGCACCATATTTACAAGCACGTAGTTAGTTAACATGTACTTTGCACCAGAGTGTTTATATTTAGAAGTGAAATACACAGAGTGTCTTATATTCAGTGGTGAAATGCATAGAATGTTTAAGTAGAGTAACAATAATCATAACTGTGTGAGATTAATGTAGAAATGTTGGAATGAATATGAAAACCTCATGTTCTCATGTTAAAGGAATCATGTTAGAGTTGAATAGAACTCTAAAAAAATCCAGTATATTGTGTAGGCCTTAGGGCAATTCACAGCAAATCTAAACGTGCTGCTAAAATAATGTGAGATGGAGTTAACCTGGTTCTTCCACAAATGTATTATCGAATTAAGTTTAAAATAAATGCTTTATAGATGTGTTATTTTAGAAACGTATGCTAGTTAAGAATGTTGCTGTTTAAATTAAGTTAATGTTTTAAGAGTGCAGGGACCTGCTTCATGTAAATCAAGTAGGCCTGAACTGATAATGTCATATCGTTTGAACTGCCATGTGCTCGTTAGAGGAGAAGTCGAGAGGTGTCCAGCACAGAGCTTCGAGTGTGCTTTATGACCTATAGATATGGTGGAGTCTGGAATTTGAGGCCCACTGCAGGACGGACTGTATGCAGGTGCGAGGGTCCTAATCAGCTAGAATGAAAGGGGCTTTGTTCAGTGGCGCTTGGCGCAGGCCTGTAGGAGTTTCCAGGAATTTCAGGGGGTATCAGCGCACTGGAGAAGAAGCCCGGGAACCAAGGTCAACTATAACGAGGGTCTTGAAGAGTACCATCATGGAGTTTACCGCGCAAAGATGTACCACGTGAGGGGCGTCCCAAGGGGCGTTTCTATTGGAAATGTGATTTGGTATTAGGGAAAGCGACCCGGGAGGAAGTTAGAGCAGATGATTTTGGGAGCCTAAGGAAGCGGATGGGTAGGCAGATAGGCTGATCAGGAGAGACCCATTATCAGAGAAGAGACAAAGAGAAGTGCGTGATCTTCTTAGGAAATCACCACGGCTGACACCTAGAGGGGTAAAGATCTTGTTAAGTAGGGATGTCACTTAGTGTAGTGTAGGGATAGACTAACCTTAATTTTCTTTTCTGTAAGGACTTTGAGGTTGCAACTTGTATCCATTTTGGCAACGCTTATGCTTTTTGAAATTGTACTCATTATTCTGTTTTTCAGACTCAGATTATTCAAAAAGTTCATGTTCATAGTGATACCAATTTATCTTCTGAATCTCATTTTGAGAAGTTTGTACCTTCAGTTATCTTTGACTTTATATTAAATCTTTGAAACTTAAATTTGGTCAGTGGTCATTTAGAGTGGTGTAAGTTCTTACATTGATTGACTTATTGTTAGATTACCTTTTACTCAACGACAGGTACCAACGATTCAGTCGACTTGGTTTGGGATCTGGTAAGGTAACTAGTAACCAGAAATCCCGCGTTAACAGTTGGTAGCAGAGGATGGTTATCTTCTTGAGGAAGGTAATCTAGAGAGGTTAGTTTACCCCAAGGCCCTTAGACGTCGAGAGACGAGCAGCGGAAGAATCGTGTGCCGAAAGGTGCAGACGGTGCGAGAAAAGCAGCAGTATCGGGAGAGTGAGTATAAAAAGGGTCATGCGTGAACAGATTGCGGTGTTTAGTGTTGTATTTGTATTGTAATGTCTTGCGGAGTTGAATGCCTGTAGTGTGAATGAGAGAAGGTTGTGAGCGCGCGCAACCTGGTAAACTGGTTACCTGGTAAACGGGTGAACTGGTGAAATCTTAAGTTCAGGCCAGAGCTTAAGTGGTTTTGGGTGTATCGAACATCCAGGGTAGTTGTCGACCATAGTACGGAGGTCACGAGGTACCATTGACCGCCGTGGATCCAAGATAGGGGGAGTGTAAGAGTGAGTGTATGAGTAACGGACGCTGGTCGAAAGTTACTGCGTGTGAGTAACCTATCGGAGAAGGCGATTGTCTGGAAGTAAACGGAAAGACATTTCGCCAAGTTAAGGTGACAACTACAGAAAGACTGTGGGCGTACAGTCAAGAAAGGTGATCGCTTGGACGGAAGTAATCATTTTTAGGTCTCGCCTGTCGATGCGCATGCGCATCGAGCAAGCGAGACTATAGGGGCTCATCGACTCTTTATCTAACTTGCAAGGAATCGTGGCGATTCCTTGCAGTGCCCGTGACTTTTAAGCTCAATGCGCATGCGCATTGAGCTTAAAAGCGCGTGCACATGGCCCCAGCCGCCTGCCTTGCCTACTCTCCCGCCCCCTCACTTCTTGATTGCACGTCCGCTAGGCCGTGCCTCCCCTACTCCTCCTCCTACTCTCCTCCCCTCCCGTCTGTTCCCGCAATCCTCCCACACCCCCGCTCCGCCCCCTCACTCTCTCTGCCCGCCCGCTCTCCACTCCATCAGGCAGCCAGCCGCACTTCTCCCACACCCCCGCTCCGCCAATAAAAACATGTTAAAAGACACTTTGAAACCATTTTCCTTGCAACGTTGGAAGTGGGTCGATATTGGTGATCTTTTTCTCAAACCAAAATTCAGAGGGACATGAAATTCCTACTTTTAACGTGAAAGCGCGTAAACTTCAGTTTGCGGGTGCTAACCGCATTAGTTCAAATTACACGAAGGTCGAAAGGGGAAAAGGTTGCACATCCCTACTTGCTGAGCAGTCTTGTGAGCGGTCTTCCTCGCAGTCGAAGTCCTCCGGTAAGTCCAATGCAAAGCCCTCCCCTTCCCGCCGTGTCGCATTTCTCCTCCCCCCTCCCCTCTCCTCCGTCCGTTCACTTCATGAATTAGCATTCAAACACACAAACTTCCAGGAACTTTTTAAATAAGCAACGAGTATATTGTTCCTGACGTTTACATTTCATTATGAATTTAAATCACAGTATCTAGCGGATAGTCCAGGCACTTTTTAAACTGCTCAAACCACCGAATTTCATAAGCATTTCGCCTTGTTGTGGAGATCTGGGCACCCTCTAGCTGGATTCTTTTTACATTCAGACCATTGCATTGAGTTGTTTAATTGTGTCTCGGCTGTATGCAGTTTTCTTATATGGACCGCTTTTTAGCGTAGATTACGGTCTAGTTACCCATTCAATATGGCGCATAAGCTTAGTCCTCTTTTCATGCGCATGCAGGAAGCGCATTCAGGAGGTACAGGCTAATTAAATTCAGTCACCCGCGGATTTTCGTTTCCGTGCTTTTCGCGTTTTTCGTGTTCAGGAGACAACACCACAGGCTGCTTTCGACTGGTGAGTAGAGGATTCTAGAAGTGCTTACTCTTGACTGGGAACTCGGCAGGCATCTCCAAGTTTTAGTGCGGGTAAACTTATCGCATTTACGGTCTTTTTACAGAGCGTGTTACTCAATGAATAAAGATCGTGTTGAAAGGAACCCCACGCTACCTTTCATCTTTGGTGAGTCTGTTTTACGATTTTTGGTAACTCTAATTGAGAAACGCATTCGAGAACAGATGTTGATATCACCAAGTCTTACAGCAGACACACTCACAGTATTACGGTCTTTTTACGGAACTGGTTTAAGAATGAACATACAGCGTTTTTAAAGGGATTCGCCTGTGCCCTACACCTTCGATGAGTTGTGTACTGAAATTTCACGTAGATGCAAGTGAGAAACGCGTTGTGTACAACATGCAACAGCATTTTACATTTAGAGTGCTCTGTTCTATGATTGCAGATTTGAACAAACTTTTCGCCTTCATACTATTTTGAACAGTATCGTGACATCAGAATTTTGAAGTTCCTTCGTTCTTGGTATCATGACTGAGTCGCATGTAGACGCATACATAAAAGATTGACATTGAGCAGTGTGCTGCAAGGCAGCACATGGTTTCATGCTGTTAGTTATGTGGGCTGGAAGTGTTACTGCACGTCTTCTCCCACAATGGGCGTGTTTTGTGTGCTCATGGTCTTATATGTATGTGCGCCTAATACCATAGCAGCCTGTCGTCGTTCTTTTTCTCGTACCTTTTGTGTCACCCTCACTCACCCCCACTCACCCTCAACCCCTCACCCTCAACCCCTCACCCTCCCTCACCCTCATTCACCCTCAACCCCTCACCCTCACTCACCCTCACCCTCACTCACCCTCAACCCCTCACCCTCACTCACCCTCAGCCCCTCACCCACCCTCAACCCCTCACCCTCAACCCCTCACCCTCAACCCCTCACCCACCCTCACTCACCCTCACCCTCAGCCTCACCCTCACTCACCCTCAACCCCTCACCCTCACTCACCCTCACTCACCCTCAACCTCATGCTAAAGATTTACAAAAAAACCCATTAACA
Source organism: Lissotriton helveticus (assembly GCF_964261635.1). Taxonomy (NCBI): domain Eukaryota; kingdom Metazoa; phylum Chordata; class Amphibia; order Caudata; family Salamandridae; genus Lissotriton; species Lissotriton helveticus. Next base: position 1,503,576,125 of record NC_136061.1, read on the forward strand.
ATTCTAAAAGCACTAACTCTAATGCTGCGAGACCTATTGCATTTCTAATGCTTGTTTTAGAGTATGAATGGGACGCGTGCATGACCGAGGAGACGAGCTGAGAAAGGAGGGGAACTGCTGCGAAGGGGGACGGGTGACGTCGGCTAGAGCCGCGCTGTGATTGAGCGGTTGGTGTGACGTTAGCTAGAGCCGCGCTCTGGTTGGGCGGCTAGAGTGACGTAGGAGGAAAGTCGCGTACGGATAGGCCAGTTAGTGAGAACGGGGCTGAGATTGGTGGAATATCATCAGGAAGTAAACAAACGCGGAGAAAGAGCGAAATCATGAAGTGTTTTAAGTGTTTGAAAGGGATTTTTAAAAGAAAAAGAAGTGAACATTATTACGGGGAAGAGGCTCCGCCGGAGGGTACACCAGCTCATTATATGGCAACGAATGTTGGGCTGCATACGATATTATGGATTGGGGCTTGGAATAAGCTTACGGAAGGGAATGAGGAAATGCAGTTCCCGAGGTACGGGACGTTTAAGTTAGAGGTGTTACATCGGCTAAAAGCAACCATGTCCTCATTGAAACCCTCGCCCAGACCAACACAGTTTGAGGCCCTTAATGCATGGATTAGGGCTGCACACGACAGAAATTTGAACAGGCGTCAACAAAGACTGACGCGATCGGTAAGAGCAGTGCGAGATTCTAAATGGGATGAGGAAGCAAAGCGGTGGAGGGTACAGGTTATTGAGGTGGAAAAAATGTATCCGATGAGGGAGGTGGCAGGAGGAGGAGGAAACCTCATGGAAGAAGACGAGGAAAGCGAGTCGGAGGACAATCTGATAAACAGATTGTTAATGGATAGACCACCTCCGAGAGTGGGGGTGATAGAAGATAGAGGGCTCGCAAGGGAAGATGGGAATGCCATTGAGGGGTATACACCACTCCCTATATCGGAATGGACACCTACCAAAGGTGGGGAGACACTTCAACCCAGCACAGTACAGAGTGTAGTGGGAAGGTTTGTGGTGCAGAAAACGCCAGCCACCGAAAGGGTTGAGTCCTTTGGATTGCCAGATGCTCTTCAAGTGCCTGTTACCATAGGTCCTATAGTATCGATCTATAACCCAGAGAGAGATAGAGAGGAAGAACAGAGGCAGTTGGATAGAGAAAGGATCGAGATGGAAAGGAGGAATAACGTGACAAATGCATGGAAGCAATTGCCAGGTTCGGTAACGTGGAACACCCCATTAGATACCTCTGTAGGTCCCAACACAGGACCGGGAGGTCAGAGAGGACTGATGGACCTAAGGGGACCGCGGCCAAAGTCCTATACAGAATTAAGAGCTGATTTGAGGGAATGGGATGGGTCCGCAGTAACCCCGAGTAATAGGTCAAGAACAGAACCAGAATGGGAAAGCAGGGGTAATGGGACTGTATCTCATTGTGGGGCCAGCGAAAGCAGTCAGGGGCGGGAAGGCCAAAGTCAGGAGAATAGAGGAGTTACACGTCCTACGGAGGAGAGGGAACAGCAGGAGCAAAATAGCAGGAGTGTAGAGTGTGAGGAGATGTCCCGTCTCTGGGAGAAAGGAGGAGACCAAATGGTACAGGCTTTTCAGAATAGATTTAGGTGCCCTCATCATACACCCGGGGAAGACGTCCAACATTGGAGAAAGGAGAACAGCGATTGGTCCCGCCACGCCTCGAATAATCAGGAATCACAGGGGAGTAGTGAAGAAAGAGGGAGTAATGGAACATCTTACCCTGCATCCCGTGAAACTAGCCAGGATGGGGAGAGAGGGGCTATGAGGCATGAAGGAGTGTTTCACCACCCACCTCGAGAAGATGGAAAGGCATGGGACCAAGAGAGATGGGAACAGGGGAGGACTCCCTATAACTCACCTATACCTAAACGTAGATCTCGGAGCTGGGATGGGAGAGATGCGGATGGAGGAGCTAAATTGAGTGTCTTGAAAGCTGAAATTAAGGCAAAAAGGCTCGATGTTACTAGTTTAAAACCAGATGTTGATGAGATAATAGATGGAACATTGCCTTTGGAAAGGATAGAATTGTATGAACAGGATGAGTTATTGTTCATGGCAAAGGATATTACTAGGAAAGCTAGAGCGTTTCATGAGAAACTGACTGATTTGGCAGACAGGTATGCCGTGGATTTGTCTAGGACAAGGGCATTGCAGAGTAACCACAGATTACAGTACGCAGACCAGGATCTAGATGAGAAGAGAACTACTGGATTAAAAACACACATAAGAGAGCTGGTATCAGGGATAAGAGTGTGGAGAGAATTGGACAAATGGGAAGAAAGGTGGTCGAAAAAGGGCACAGTTAGACGAAGTGCAAATGTGATGACCCCCGAGGGAAGGGTAATGCATATGGAGGCATTCCCTTTGCGAGAAATATCAAACGGAAATTATGTACATGTACCCTGGAGTAGAGGAGATTTAGCTGCATTTACCAACTCATTTCCGAAGTTAAGGGACAATCCAGTAGAGTGGTATAAGCAGGTAGAAAGGTTTGTCAAGATCTCGAAAGTATTGTGGATCGATTTGAACACGTTGTTTGACATCGTGGTCCCATCTGATTTGTGGACCCCGTGCAAGACTAGTGTTGAATGGCCAAATACTGAACCAGTGAGGGATGCTCGGACTAATGGACCGTCCGAGATTGTCATGCGAAAATATGAAAGGGTAATAGCATGGCTGAAAGATAAGGTACCACCGCAGGATATAGATTGGGTGAAAATAGACCGAACGAGGCAGGAACCCAAGGAGACAGTTCATGAGTTTTATGAAAGATTATTGAAAACATTCAAGCAATACAGTGGACTCGATATAATGGATCCCAAAGATATAGGGCAGTTTGTGTCAAAGTTTGTCTTGGGGTTGAGACCTGATATTTGTTTGATGATACAGCAACATTTAATCTGTTGGCAGAACAAACCACTAGATGAGATTCTACGTTATGCGAGATACTGTAGTGACGAAATAGATTCTAAAGATAAGAATTTAAAGGAGAAATTAATGGTGGTACAAATGCAGTCCGCTGGGAAGGGGGGCCAGCAGAAGCAGGGGATGGGACGAAAACCAAACGGTCAGAACAAAGATAGTGAAGAAGGGCAGAGACCTAGGATAGACTTTGCCACTTTAAAGAAAACGACAAAGTGCCATCAGTGTCACCAGGTGGGGCATTGGCGACGCGAGTGTCCCTTTAACCCTGAAAATGGAGAGCTAGAAGTAGAAGAGCAGGTTCAAGAAGTCCCAACTCCAAAGGTGACAGTTCCAGGAGGCAAGGTGGCCAAAGGGGGGACTTCGGCCCCACGGGCCCAGTTCCCACAGCCACCGAAGGTAGCGACAGGGGGTAAGGTCTTTAAGCAGATGCCTCTCTTCATCGAGGAAGAAAAGTGTTATTACATTGATCCATTGACAGGACAACGTGTGAGCAGTGAAGAGGACTGTACCCTCGGGGCAGTCCTAGAAGTGGATCAAAGAGGGCCATTTGTTGAGGCAGAGGTGGCAGGGTGTCCCACTACGTTCTTGGTGGATACTGGGGCTACTCGATCAACACTGAGATCGGCGGTGGTTCCAGACTTGCCGATGTCAGGGGAAACAATTCAAGTGGTAGGAGTCGCGAACAAAAGGCTGACTAGTCCCTTGACAGAACCAGTGTCTGTAAAAATAGGAAATCATATGAACGAACATCAGTTTGTGGTTTGTGACTCGAGTCCGGTATGTCTGTTAGGAAGGGATTTGTTGTGCAAATTGAACTGCACCATATACTGCACTCCGCAAGGAGTGGAGGTACAGACTACCGACGATGATGCTACCTTTAAGGTGGCCAATTCAAAATCCTGTGTAGAACTATATCCTACTCTGACTGTAGAAGATCTTCCCCAAGATTTAAGAGATGCAGTGGCGTCAGAGGTATGGGATTTCACAGGAGAAGAGATAGGATTGATTAAAGGGGTAGAACCGGTAAAAATACTAGTAAAGCCAAATGCCGAGTTTCCAAGAACTCCTCAATACAAATTGTCCCAAGAAACGATTGCGGGGATAAAACCTGTGATCGAGTCAATGATACAACAGGGAATACTGAAAGAAATCGTGGGTAGTCCTTGTAACTCCCCGATTATGGGTTTACAGAAACCTAGCGGAAAATTCAGGATAGTGCAGGATTTACGAAAGATTAACAACATAGTCGTTTCATGTTGTCCCGTGGTACCGAATCCTTCAGTGATATTGTTTCAAATACCATGTCAAGCAGAATGGTTCACAGTGATAGATCTTTGCCAGGCTTTCTTTTCCATCCCATTGGATGAAGAGAGCAGGTATCTTTTTGCTTTTAAAATGGAAGATCGCGTTTTAACATGGTGTCGAATCCCACAAGGATTCACAGACAGCCCATCCATCTTCAATCAGTTGTTGAAAAAGAATCTCGAAAATCTAGTACTACCCCAGAACTCGGTTCTGGTCCAGTACATAGATGACCTACTTGTTGCGTCAGAGACAGAGGAAGCCTGTAAAGCAGATTCAATTGCCTTACTGAACCATTTAGCCAAAAATGGACATAAGGTATCTCCGAGCAAGTTGCAGTATTGTCTGACAGAAGTACAGTATTTAGAGCACCGGTTAGAAAAAGGGAAACGCAAGGTGTCCCCAGAGAGGATTGAGGCGATAATGAAGATGAATGCGCCTACAACACAGAGAGAAGTTAGAATGTTCCTAGGAATGGTGGCTTACTGCCGACAGTGGATAGTTAACTTTTCACTGAAAGCAAAGCCCTTACAGAAACTGACGCACAAGGAGGTGAGTGATCCGGTACCATGGGACGAAGAATGCTTGGTGGCGTTCTTGCAGCTGAGAGACGATTTGTGTCGTGCTCCGGCTCTGGGAATGCCCGATTACGAGAAGTCATTTTCACTCTATTGCTGTGAGAGAGAGGGATGTGCTTTGTCAGTCTTGGCACAGACCCACGGAAATGCCCGTAGACCAGTTGCATATTTTTCGGCTACATTAGATCCAGTAGCCGCAGCGTTGCCCGGATGTCTCAAATCCGTTGCTGCAACGGGTGTCAGCATTGAAAGGAGCGAGAGTATTGTGATGGGACATCCAGTAGTGGTGTATGTACCACATTCAGTTGAATTGCTAATGACCAGAACGAAGACGCAGCATCTGACCAATAGTAGGCTCACGCGCTACGAGCAAGTTATTCTTGCCGCGGAGAACGTGACCCTCAGGAGATGCTCTGTCTTGAATCCTGCTACTTTAATGCCATTACCTACTGTAATAGAAGGCGAAGGATGTGAAGACCACGATTGCCTTGATGTGACTGAACTATGCACGAAACCCAGACTAGATATTGTGGATGAGCCGTTGTCTGACCCCGATGAAATTTATTTTGTTGATGGCTCATGTTTAAGAGACGATACTGGTCGATTGAGAGCAGCTTATGCTGTTTGTACCATTACTGGAGTTGTGGAAGCCGCTTGCCTGGAAGGAGTACATTCCGCACAGGTAGCAGAAATCATTGCCCTAACTCGTGCCTGCATAGCAGGAAACGGAAAGAGAGTCACCATATACACTGACAGCCAATATGGTTTCGGTGTGGTTCATGATTTCGGGCAGTTGTGGTCTCAGAGGGGTTACATGACCTCCTCTGGTTCGCCCATTCGAAACGGAGAATTTGTGAGATTGTTGTTAGAAGCATTACAAGGTCCAGTTGACATCGCAATAGTAAAGTGTGTAGCACATACTAAAAATACAGATTTTGTGTCACAAGGCAACAGATACGCTGATGAAGTCGCACGTTATTGTGCGGAACAAGATTATTTGTTTTCAAAAGTGGAAATAGATGGTGCTGAAGAAAAGACAGAATTAAGCATGATGTTAGAAACTGTAGACACTTGGGAGGATTTAAGAATAATGCAGGAGAACGCACCTGAAACAGAGAAAAAGGCTTGGGAAATAGCAGGTTGCGTGCGAAGTGAAATGGATTTTTGGGTTTCAGCAGATGGGAGGGCTGTGTTACCTGAAGAATTAGCTAATCCCATGGCGAGAGAAATACATGGTCCAGTACATCTAGGAAGGGATGCTATGATGAGAGTGTTTAGGCAAACTTGGTATTGCCCTAAATTTAGAATAGCAGCAGAATCAGTATGTAAGCGATGTGTTACCTGCCAACAACTGAACGTAGGTAAACGAACACCAGTCACACTGAGTCACATTGGGAGGTCGGGGGTGCCTTTCAATAGAATGCAACTAGATTTCATCGAAATGCCAAGAGTAAATCGCCTTCGGTATGTGTTGGTGATAGTATGCGTATTTTCCAGATGGGTTGAAGCGTACCCTACACGTAGGTGCGATACACTCACAGTGGCTAAATTGTTGCTCAGGGAGTTGATACCGCGCTTCGGGGTGCCTGCCTCTTTGGAATCGGACAGAGGAAAACATTTTAACAGCGAAATAGTGAAGATGTTGTGCTCCACACTGAATATCGATCAAAAGCTGCATTGTAGTTATCGACCAGAAGCTTCAGGAATTGTGGAACAAGTGAACGGCACTTTGAAGAATAGATTGGCTAAAGTAGTGGCATCCACATCTTTGAGTTGGCCAGATGCTCTTCCTTTAGTGCTTATGAGCATGCGCAGCACCCCTGACAGGAGGACAGGTCTCTCTCCACACGAGATTCTGATGGGGAGGGCCATGAGACTTCCCACAGTTCCAACTGCTGCCCTGTTGAATATTACAGATGATCTGATCTTGGATTATTGTAAAGGACTGTCTGACGCCATCCATTCTGTGTCCCTTCAGGTGCATGCGGCTGAAGTTCCAGCATCGAGGAACCTGTGTCATGACCTGAACCCAGGGGACTGGGTGTTGGTTAAAAAACACGTCCGGAAGAACTGCCTAGATGTTCGCTGGCGTGGGCCCTTTCAGGTAATCCTGATAACGAACACCGCGGTGAAGTGCGGGGGGCTACCAAATTGGATCCATGCATCCCATACTCGAAGAGTTCCAGCACCTCTAGAAGAAACAGCTCCTATCCCAGACGAAAACCCGGAAGTGGAAGAAAAGTCGCAAGAAGGGATTGAGGCAGCTGAGGGGGTGTCGGAAGAAGTTGGGAACGCATCGGATTCAGAAGAAGAGCGAAGGCAGAACGGCAGTGAGACAGAAGACGCAACTGAAGGAGAGAGCAGCAGTGAATACGAAACAGACACGGATCAGTACCAAAGTGATCAAGAACCGAGTGTGAGGACGAGATATAGGAGAACAAGGTGTGAGGCTGCCACTTGGCCGGGAAGAGACAGGAGGCTAAGTTTGAGGTCGGCCCAGGAAGAAACACTTGTTCCTATATCCGAAGACTCGGATCAGGAGGAAGATACCCAAGAGGGAACTGAGGAGGGCCCTAGAAGATCAAGGAGGGTGCGAGTGCCTAGTAGAAGATACTCTACTCCTGATTGGACCTACCTCGTTGCAGATGTCGGGGGGGCACAGAACCGGGAGGATCAGGGAAGTGAACCTGATCAGAACTGACCCAATCATCACTGTACAAATTCTGTTCCTGCTACCGGGGGCGGAGACTGAAAGGTTGCTGACACTCAACATCGTCTATCCTCCTCTCTTAAGCGGAATAAGAAAATTGATTTTAGAAACAGTTGAGTTTCCAGTTTGCTGTTCGCGATATCCAGTGTTGGAGGGAACTCTCCTTCGGTTAGAAATGCTTGAGCGAGTAGTGGAAGCTCTTGGAATGCTCATTGTTTTGGACTAACACTTTGTTGTAAAAAGACTTTTTGAAAGGACTTTGAAAAATTACTGCAAGATAACCTAGCGCCGAGTGGAAGAAGAAAATTGGTAGGGGTTTCCTTTTAGCGGATGGAGAAGGGCTAGGGTTGTCTGTTTTCTACAGGACTTTAAAATGTTTTGCGGAGTAAATTGTCGGCTTCCAAGTGTTCCAAAGAGGGACAAGATGTAAAAGAAAGACTTTGTACAGAGAGAAGAAGAAGCGAATGCCGGAAGAAAGTCAAGAACTACACTGTTTGAGAACATGGAGGCTGGCAACCCGAACCGCAGGGCAAAATGTATAGTTGGCACATTATTGGGAGTGGTAATTTCCCTGATAGTTTTAGTGGCTACTGTTTCATACATAGTGGGACATGAGAGAGATGCAGCTGCAGTCAAGGAGGTCAAGGGAGTTTCAACACCGAGAACCACTATTGTTAATGATAAGGGAAACATCAATGATAAAGACAAAGCGTTGTTAGATGCAGAAATAAAAAGGTTACACACAGATGAGTCACAGGGAAATTACAGGTCAAATGCTTATGCTAAATTGCTTTATGAATACGTTGATGCCATGGAGGTGAAGAATTGCTACGTTTGTATGCAATTACCAGCTTCGGTAGAAGAGGGTATCAGATACCATCATCTTCCATTGACATATGGAATTACATGTAGTTTGTTGTTGAGCATATTTTATGGACGAGATGGATTTGAGTATTATTTCTCGAATTTCGACTCGACATTGCCAGAGGTCCCGAATTTCAAGCATTTGAACAAGTGGGACTATTACAAAAGCGAAGACAGATTACACAAATGGTTTATTCCATGGAAAACATTAGATACTTCACATGCTCGAAGAAACAATCTGACTTGTCAAGTGTCAGAAATTGAGAAAAAGTTTATAGGGCAGGTAGATACTAGATACAGGAGGCAGAAGATTCTGAAGGCCTCAGGACAATGGGAAACTGATTGGACCAAGGAGGAAAGGGCACATCAAAGAAAGGGTAGTATTGGTCCAATTGCTTTAGATAAGGAGAAACGGGGGAAACTGTGCATCCACAGGAGTTACTCCTATTATGAGAATTTTTATGTAGGTCAAGTCAATTGTGAACATGCCTTTCAACTGGAGTATTACTCTAAGGACTTTTTGAAAGGGATGCAAGCAATTCCAAATGTATATTTTGTATGTGGAAGAAATGCCTATGTGAAGCTACCAGATAATTGGTACGGATCATGCTATCTGGCTGTTGTCTTCCCTAAAATATATCATGTTGAGAATTTAGAAACGACAAAGAAAGAAATACCAACTAGGTGGAAGAGAGGGCTGGGTGCAGCAGAAGTAGTTGGAGATGTACTCGGTGCTGCATTCCCTTTCTTAGGACTGATATTGAATGACATTAAGATCAGGAGGTTAGCTACAGTCGTAGATAGACTATCTGCCAGTACTGCTAGATCATTGATGCTGATAGAAGGTGAGATGCAATCGATTAGGGCAATGGTTCTTCAGAACCGACTTGCTTTAGACGTTCTGTTAGCTAAAGAGGGAGGAGTCTGTAAGGCTTTGAAGGTCCAGGAGTGCTGCACTTACATTCCAGACAATTCAAAACCTCTAGAGAAGTATATACGAAACATCACTGCCATACACTACGAAATTGAGGATCTGACAAAGATAAATGTGTGGGAAAAAGTAGGTCATGGAATGGGTAAAGTTGGAAGTTGGTTTGCCAACTTAGGAAAGGGTATCGTTTGGTACATATTGAAACCCATCATCATAATTGTGATTTGTGTAATCACTTTGTGGGGATTGGTGCGTTTGTATCAGTGGTATAGAGCAAATAGGTTACAGAGAACTATGAGAAAACAGGAGGAAAAGTTGACAGCGATGCAGGACACACAATACAGGAGTCTAAAGGCATTAGAGACAATGAAAAGAGGTGGCACTGCCACGACTTCACTTTGAAAGATTCTACATTTTGTGATGGTGTCCTGATGGTGATGACCCCTGAAGGTCATCAAAGGGGGGATTGAGAGAGCACAAGTTTGAAAAATGCATAAGTGCACCATATTTACAAGCACGTAGTTAGTTAACATGTACTTTGCACCAGAGTGTTTATATTTAGAAGTGAAATACACAGAGTGTCTTATATTCAGTGGTGAAATGCATAGAATGTTTAAGTAGAGTAACAATAATCATAACTGTGTGAGATTAATGTAGAAATGTTGGAATGAATATGAAAACCTTATGTTCTCATGTTAAAGGAATCATGTTAGAGTTGAATAGAACTCTAAAAAAATCCAGTATATTGTGTAGGCCTTAGGGCAATTCACAGCAAATCTAAACGTGCTGCTAAAATAATGTGAGATGGAGTTAACCTGGTTCTTCCACAAATGTATTATCGAATTAAGTTTAAAATATATGCTTTATAGATGTGTTATTTTAGAAACGTATGCTAGTTAAGAATGTTGCTGTTTAAATTAAGTTAATGTTTTAAGAGTGCAGGGACCTGCTTCATGTAAATCAAGTAGGCCTGAACTGATAATGTCATATCGTTTGAACTGCCATGTGCTCGTTAGAGGAGAAGTCGAGAGGTGTCCAGCACAGAGCTTCGAGTGTGCTTTATGACCTATAGATATGGTGGAGTCTGGAATTTGAGGCCCACTGCAGGACGGACTGTATGCAGGTGCGAGGGTCCTAATCAGCTAGAATGAAAGGGGCTTTGTTCAGTGGCGCTTGGCGCAGGCCTGTAGGAGTTTCCAGGAATTTCAGGGGGTATCAGCGCACTGGAGAAGAAGCCCGGGAACCAAGGTCAACTATAACGAGGGTCTTGAAGAGTACCATCATGGAGTTTACCGCGCAAAGATGTACCACGTGAGGGGCGTCCCAAGGGGCGTTTCTATTGGAAATGTGATTTGGTATTAGGGAAAGCGACCCGGGAGGAAGTTAGAGCAGATGATTTTGGGAGCCTAAGGAAGCGGATGGGTAGGCAGATAGGCTGATCAGGAGAGACCCATTATCAGAGAAGAGACAAAGAGAAGTGCGTGATCTTCTTAGGAAATCACCACGGCTGACACCTAGAGGGGTAAAGATCTTGTTAAGTAGGGATGTCACTTAGTGTAGTGTAGGGATAGACTAACCTTAATTTTCTTTTCTGTAAGGACTTTGAGGTTGCAACTTGTATCCATTTTGGCAACGCTTATGCTTTTTGAAATTGTACTCATTATTCTGTTTTTCAGACTCAGATTATTCAAAAAGTTCATGTTCATAGTGATACCAATTTATCTTCTGAATCTCATTTTGAGAAGTTTGTACCTTCAGTTATCTTTGACTTTATATTAAATCTTTGAAACTTAAATTTGGTCAGTAGTCATTTAGAGTGGTGTAAGTTCTTACATTGATTGACTTATTGTTAGATTACCTTTTACTCAACGACAGGTACCAACGATTCAGTCGACTTGGTTTGGGATCTGGTAAGGTAACTAGTAACCAGAAATCCCGCGTTAACACAAGCATTGACTGAAATCATGCAGAGGAATCTAGACTTAATTCTGGGTTGTCTAATGGACTTTGGTGGTAATGGGGAAGTGAACATTTAGCTCTTTTGAGGCCTTTTGTGCAAACATTAAAACATTTCTATCAAACCGGTAAAAATGCCATTCAATGGTAATCTCACATCAAGGTGGTCTGATCATGAGTGCTCGACTGCTAATTGAGCTCTTCGGAAGGCCCTAACTGCTTGCCCTAGGGATTCTGTAGAGGTGACTAGCTTGCGAAAAAGATATGAAGCAGCAGTTAAAAGGTGGAAGGCATATTTATGTATTTGTGTATTTATGTATTTATATATCTTAAAATGTTTCGATAAAAAATAAAATAATTATAAAACAAAAAAAAGTAGGAAGGTGGAAGTGGCTACCCAGCAATGGGATAGCCTAGTGTGTTCAGCTTTGACCAAGAACAACAAGTCCTTCTGGCAATCTGTATCAGTTTTTAGGTTAGCCAACAAAAAAGGGGTGCCAGTTAGCTTCCGCATTAGTATTGAGGCGTGGGAGGCACACTTTTTTACAATTTATGCAGTAGGACCCCAAGCCAAATACAGAAGCCAAGTGACCATGAAATATACCAACGTGGCTGTGTCCCTATCCAAAGTTTCAACTGCAATATAGCAAAGTGCAGGGGGAAAGACACCTGGGCTGGATGGCATCCCCATCGATTTGATAAAACGTAATGCTAGCATATGGGCACCTCTGCTGACCAACGTTTACAACAATCTAGAGTATGCCTTCTTTCCAATCTCATGGGAAACCTCCAGAATTGTACTGATTTTTAAAAAGCTGTTATCATCCAATATCTTTAATAGATATTGCACCTAAAACTTTTGGGAGGGTCGTATATATATTAAGATCATTGAGTGGGTAGAGGTCAATAAGATTTTAAATCTCTGCCAGTATAGTTTCCGCAAGCACATTGGAACACGGGAGCAGTGCCTGAACCTTTGTTCCATATTGGGCAAGAACACTGTAGCAAAGCGCAACCCTGTGTATTTAGCATTTATGGATCTAACTATGACATTCAATTGTATTAATCGACCAAGGCTCTGGCATATATCTTTTGGAAATGAGGATGTAGACACCACGTGTGCATCTATTGACTTCCATGCATATGAATACAATGGCCAGAGTGAGGTTTGGTCAAGGGGCGAGCTTATGGGAGAGATTCACAATGGGCGAGGGGTTCATCAGGTGTGCATGCTTGCTCCTTTACTGTTCATCCTATATATAAACAAAGTTGGCACTCATTTGGCATCAAGCACACCAGATTTTCAGATGGTCCTTGGCACCCTATGCTCTGTTTTGTTATATGCAGATGATGCAGATTTGATGGCACGCACCCCAAGAACCCTGAGAGCATTGGTCAAATCATTTGTGGACTTTATGGGATCCCTCGATTTGTTGACTAATTTTGCAAAATCTTTTTGTATGGCTTGTGGCCTGAAAAGCAACCCCTTCCCTAGTATTATGGTCATATCAAACCGTCTAGTTAGTACTTACACATTTTCTTACTTGGGGGTGCTATTTAGATCTAGTGGTTCCTGGGCACCAAATATAACAGAGGGGCGATCCAAGTTCAGGGCAATTGGTCCTCTTTTTAGCTTACCATCTCCCCCAGGTAGTCGGGCCAGTGCCCCTATGCTACAAATCTATTCTACGTAATGTGTACCAGTTGCCACCTATGGGGTAGGGTTTTGGGGTGCCAGGGACATATCAGCGCTCCAAGCAGAAGAAAATTGCTTCTGTCGTAAGCTCCTATCCATCTCTCCTTCCACATCAAACTTCATTTGCCATAATGAGTTGGGATTAAGCTAAATTAGCGACCTAACCCAAACCTGCCCCCCCCTGCTATGGCTCTCAACTTGGAAAAATAAAGAAGCGATGTTAACAAGAAATATTATAAAGGCTTGGTTAGCTTGTGACAAAGGACTCAATATCCCATAGCGAGCATTTGTAGAAAAATCTTTCACTGCGATTGGTCTTCAGTAAACATTCACAGATGCCAACACCTGCGTAACATTGTGTAGGAAGCACGTTTGATCCTTACTGTTAAACCATGCCCGGGAGAAAAGGTTAAGCACAGAATTATCAAAGACCTCAATTTCGACTTACCTTTATCTGAATCGTGACAATATCCTGGATAATTACCCGTGTGGTGGGAAAGAGAATTGGGAATGCTCTCTGATGTTTCGTTTCAGGACAGACACAACAAAATATTTACTCTGCTTTCCCCTAGGTTTCCAACACAACCTTGAATCACTTGTGTGCCCTTGTGCTCTGGGGATGATTCAAGCGTGTAACAAATTAAAATAACATCACATAACAAACAGACAATGTTGCACTTTGCCTTTTGTATGGTTTTTATCGAAAAAAAAATACTAAAATGTTTTTAATGCCGTTGATCAAATCCAGAAACTTGACGCATTGCATTCAGTCATTATTATTTTTTAAACAACTTTATGACAATGAAATATGTTTTTATGTGAGCCTATTTTTAAGGGCTGCTCTACGGTCCAGATTGTCAATGTGCCCTAACTAAATAGTTTTCTTTTTCTTGTTTAAACAACCATTGCTGTAAACTTCTAAAATGAAAGAGCATAAGCTCGTTGTATTGCACTGTATCAGTGATTTGAGGCATACAGCATTTTAATTAGGCATCTTTCTTTAGATGTTATTAATAGGCTGCATGAGCTTACCACAACTGTGAACATATCGGCATTTTACAATTGGGTTTCTGGTTTTATGTGTTTTATTGTTTTTTTAATATGTACTTTAATGGCTGCATTGCAAACAAATAAAGATGATTTGAATTGCATTGATATAAATACTAATGAAGTAGCAATGCAAATAGAGGGATTTTCGACTAAAATGTTTGGTAAATGTAATAAACCTTGTTTGGAAAGCACCCTGTACTCACGCTTGGTCTTTTTTTAATAACTGAGGTATTGCTCGTTATAATGAAAATTAATTTACATATGATTTGCAGAAGAAGAGCATATAAAATAATAATTAATATGAAATAAAGACATTTGTGTGTGCATTGATTTTTAGGTCTGGCATCAACGAAAAATGTTTTATTTTGCTAAAATTATATGCATAATATACTTTTTTACAGGGATGTTCAGCCAGCAGTATTCCTCGCTTGTTTATCATGTGTTATTCACATGTTTTCTTCCACCCACTGCAGCAAACAGCACTGGTCAATACGACACACTATTCCACTTCACGCCCCTCCACTCTAAGACAGACTATGACATGCCAAGCCACTCTACACCACTTCACTCTACTCTACGCCACTCCTCTCTATGCCCCTCCACTCCACACCACATACCCCCTCCACTCCACTCTACTCCAATCTATCTCACTTAACTCCAGTCTACCCAACTTGATGCCAATGTACCCCAATCTACCTTGCTTCATTCCACTCCAGTCTACCCCAATCCACCCCACTCCACGTGACAAACTATCTCACTCCACTTTAATCTATCTTACTCCACTCGAGTCTACCCCAATCTACCCCACTCTTTTCCAATGTACCCCACTCCACTCTAACCCAATCTACCCCACTCCAATTCACTCCAATCTACCTCACTCCGCTCACTCTACCCATATCTACCCCACTCCACTCCATTCTACTCCACTCTACTCTACTCCAATCCACCCTATTCCAATCTACCCCAATCCACTATCTCTACCCCAGTCTTACTCACTCCACTCCAATCTACCCGACTCCACTCTACTCCACTCCACCCCACTCCAATCTACCCCACCCCACTCTAATCTACCACTCCAATCTACCCACTCCCCTACTCCAATCAACACCACTCAATATAAACCATTTTAATATACTCCTCTCTAATCTACCCCACTCCACCCCACCATACTCCAATCTACCCCACGCAACGCCAATCTACCCTACTCTACTCCATTATACCCTGCTGTACCCACTACAATCTACCGCAATCTACCCCACACTACCCTAATCGACCCCACTCTAACCTAAGCCACCCCACCCCACCCCCACACCATTAACTTTTAGCCTTGCTGAACAGCAGCCAACCTGGTGTACAACATGGCTAAAACACATTGCCAAAGTCAACAGCTCCTGCATAGGTGATACTCATTGGCTTTACCAATGATTGTTAGCGCTTGAGAACACCATGCAAGACAGGTCGTGTTTTGGAAAAATGCAGTAATGTATCACACTTTGATAGTTTGTTTCTGAAACACAAAACAAATGCTAACTGAGACACAGTGGCATTGTATTTGTTGCTGATATTGTTAATGTCATATTGAAGACAGTATTTTTGGGGAAAGATAGTCACTAGTGTGATTTACAATACCTAGGGGACATGCATCAACATAAGGAATTGCGATTATTTAATAGTGATTTTTTAGAAATCGCTATTTAGGAACCACAATTCCTTATGCATGTAGGAATCACTAAAAAAATTGCGAATCCTACATATTCCTTAATTGCGAATTGTAAATTGCGATTCACAATTAAGGAATAGCTTCCCATTCATTCCTATGGGCAATTTGCGATTCGATTCACAATTTAAGTAATCGCAAATTTTGCGATTACTTTGCGAATTTGCAGTTGGGTTGCTGCATCCCAAATGCAAAAATACTGGTCGCAAAGGGGCAGATTCACAGAATCTGCCCCTTTGCGACCGGTATTTAGAATGATGCATGTGCCCCTAAGGACCTAATTACAATGACGGTTGGTAAGCCTCCAACCGCTGGTCGGAGGTTTACCGACCAACATTATAGGTTTACACTCCAAACACCATATTACAATGACGGCGGTCAGAGTGTTAACCGGCTGGGGAAATCGACTCGGTTCCGACGGGCTTAAGGAGCCCATCAGCCAGTCAGAATGGGCTCAAAATCCCTTAAGGACGACATTTATGCGGTCTGGATTATGGTGGTGGTTTCCGACAGCCTTTCCATGGCGGCCTTTGAAACATGGAAAACTGTAGGAAAGTGACTATGGGGGACCCTAGCAGGGCCCCCTTCCCCCCTGGCCCTCCGGTTGTGCAGGGATTTTCATAAACTCCCATTTCTCATTGGGAGCTTGTGCTGCGGGCGGTTTCCGCCTGCCGCACAAGCTCCCGTAGAGAAATGGGAGTTTGCGACCGCAGCAAACACAAGGAGATGATGGACGGAGCGCTGAAACTTTTCAGACACTCACCCCCAGTCACAGATCTGGGTTGAATCCATCATTGTTCTTTAGCTCACTTCACCACCCCAGTTCAGACACAGTTATATGCAAATCAGTCTTGACCCTGTGCCTCATGGGAACAGTCCAGCCCGAATTGCAAAGCCATGTTTTCCCTGGACCAGAAACAAGTATCCTGGGACCGGTTTCGGACTAACAGCCCTCATCAGCCAGGCGAGCTTGAATCCATGTGCGTTCGCATCCTAATTCAGTGTGCGGAACTTTTGACCTATGGTCAGGAGGCTCCCGCATGAGACGGTGTCGGTCGGAGGCAACTCTAACCAAAATCGTTGTAAGGCCTTGAGTATCAGGACTGGACAGGACCGTAGTGGGCCCCAGGCGTTTCCCAGATTTTTAGTGCTGAAGACCATTTTGGTGACTGGGGACTAGTTTTGCAGCAGTGCTGTAATATCAGCCCCCTGTAACAAAAGCAGCAGCAGTGCTTCTCACTAGTATATTCAGCTTCCCCCTTCCTGGGGCCAGTCCAACTGAATTTCAAGGGCTGGTTTCTGTTCCCAGTCCGGCCTTGATGAATATACTGGACCAAACACAGATAACCTGGCAGTGGTGGTGTCTCTGCCACACCAATTGTGGAAACCAGCCCACCATACTTTAAATGAGCTGCTAAATGTATCTACCGTTGGCATTGAAATGGGGTTACAGGATTCAATTAAACGTTAAAGATGTACATTTTTCTCTGGTTAAAGATTCTGGGGTTGACGACTGCTGGGTTGTTGCTGCACAACAGAAGGCACTTCACAAAGGTTGACTGTTCACAGTTTATTTGCATAGTGCTGTGTTTGGTTATTTAACTAGTACTACTAAAGAGTAACCTTTGTCCATGCAGTATTACCATGTGTAAAAATGACAAAACGATGTAATGATACTATCAAAAAATGAGCTGCATTATGTAGCATCATTTGCATTTTCTTGTCGCATAATTTTGAAAACCCTGTTGCATAATTTGGTCTACCCTTGCCGCATAATTCCAGTGGCCGTGGTAATAGCTAAAGACAAAGAGTAGACAGGTAAATGTGTGGTTACCTTCATCAGTTTGAGAATAGGATGTTCAAAGTCAGGAGTGGAGTCACAAACCAACGAGTAAGAGAAAATGAGGAACAGACTTCCGGGTGGGTTCTCTGATATCGGCTGAGAAAGAATAGAGTACAGGTAAGAGGTGTCAGAGAGGAGATGGGCATCAGGTTGCTTAGGTTAGTGGTTAGGAGGTAGCTGTTAGAGAGGATGGAGATGACCTGAGGGCTTAGTTGAGGTCTCATTAAAGACGGAGAGGACAGAGTGCTGGGTAGGCCTGGGCGGAGTTCACGGAATTTTACTCTGCGGAATTCTGCAAAGTGTCGGATAAAACTCTGCTGCGCTCCATGGAGTTCTGTCAGTGGCAGAGTCTGTTAAGTTATGCTGCTCGCACTGATTTTTATGCCAGGAGTTTGTCCCATGCTGTAAAATCAGTGCACGCTGCTGCTTTCTACTCGAGCTGCAGCTTCCTCAACGTGAGAGACAGGTTTCTCAACACGAGTGGTTGTTATCTTCCGCGACCGCACACATTGAGAAATCTCGTTGGGGGGAGCACGCAATTATTATATCGCGAGTGCTCACCAACTTAGCGTTGGTGAGCCGCTTGAGGGAAATACTCTGCTCAGTTTCACTTCGTGGAATTTTTGGGAACGCTCCGCGAAGTGGGCACAATTCTTCGCCCACCCCTAGTGGTGGCTGGGATATGAGAAAGAATTGAGGGTCAGAGTGCTGCGGTAAGGTCTCAAATATGCCGGAGATGCAACATACGTCTCAATGATGTTTCAGGTTGGTGTTGCGGGTGAGACTGCTTGATGGTCATCTCCGAAAGGGGATCAGCATACAGACAGAATGCGGGTTGACATCATTGAGAGTATACTGGAGTAGTAGAGTTTGGGCTGAGGTCTCAGAGCGTTAAAGCAATGTGCGTCGGACGCAGGGCACGAGTCCTAAAAAAAGATGTGGGGTGACGCTGACGTCACAGCCGGAAGTGACGTCACGAAAGGTGGCTTGCACCATCAGACTCATTGCCTCCACTCGCTCACATCTTAGATGCGATTGCATCAGAGAGGCCAGCGCGTGAGCAGCGTTCTGAATGGGCTCCGATCTGGCCCCAGAGAGGCCAAGGAGTGAATGTGTGGCTCCATTTGCTACAGTTATCGAACTCCCGGTAAAATAAGTGGGGGGGTGCCGTCCACCCACGTGGTACCCTGACTCGAGCCCTGGTGGGACGTCTGGGGTGCGGTCTCAGCTAGTGCTTGAGGAGGAGTGGACTTCTGGGTAATGTCTCATCATGGAGTAACAAGGAGAGGCAGAGTGCTGGGATGAGGTCCAGCAGAAGGGAGGATATCAGACAGCTGGGGTACAGTCTCAGATGCGGGATGGGGGTGGATCGGAGCGTTTATAACGAGGTTTCACCAGAGGATCGGTTTAGATTCTTGTAACTTCTGAGAGATAGGACAGGGGAAGAAAAGGGAGCTTGTGTGAGTTTTCACTCAGGCTGAGGAAGAGCAGAGTGATGGGTGATGTCTCAGTCAGGGACCAGCAGACAGTCTGAAATCTCAGTGGGGGATTAGACTCTGAGTGCTGTTTATATTGGGTCAGAGCCTCTTGCTCGCATCACAGGGTGAAAACAAGGTCATGACGCAGTGCCCCTTGTCCCGTTGCTATGGTGATTCTAATTCATGCCAAGTTCAAAAGAATTTATTCAAGCTAAAACTAACGAGTTGGCAGTTACAGGCAGACACTCATGTAACACTCAAAGAGGGGCTGTCACAAACAAAATAAGCAAGCCAGCACTTTCGCGTGCTACCATACGGGTAATTATATACCTGTTGACAGGCATAAAGACAGGTATTTAACACACATTCTCACCTCCTAACACACAATAAACGAATGCACGCACACACATTAGACACAAAACACACAGGGCTTCATTTATGAGGTTTTACCGTAGGGCAGCACCACAGGTCTCTCTGCCGCGCTGCCCTACGGCAAAAGAAAAGGGCTGGATTGCGTCGTATTTATGTGATGCGGCACATTCCCGTCCTTTTCCCCTGCACTGGCACATAATGGGCTGCTGTGTGCCAATGCATGCACCTTTGCACCAAGGTGCAAGGGTGCCTGCGTTGAGGGAATAATTGTTTTTGTGCAGAAAGGTAAACCTTCCTGCACAGAACAATCACAAGAGGCTTTTTTCCTTTTTCGGTTTGTGCTGCAATACACATAGAAAAACTAAAGATATTTCTCCTCATAGTGCCTTCCTGGCACTACCTCAGATTTACGATTTCTTTTAAATCTGGGCCAATGTCAAAAAGCCATGGAAGTTGCTAGGAACGCCCACAGCAACAACCATGGAACGCCACTTTAACGCCGAAAACTGCGTAAAAGGGACTGATATTTACCAGGCAGCATTAAGCCAGAAAAGTGGCTTAGTGCTGCCTCATAAATATAGAGCAGGCTCCTGTGCCACAATACGTCGCTGCGCAAGGAAACACACAACAATATAACCCAGATTTAGGGCTCACGTACTCCCTGACCCCAGGACTTTGAAAAAGATTTAAAGCAAGGCTTGAGATTTCTGATTTGAATAATATGTGCCGGAAAAAATTACTACATGTTCCTAACACCAATGGGGTTGTCTCTGATTTACAAAACAAGTCTACTTGCTTGTAAGTGCCTCACACGTCTCCCACCACAGCAACATGGAGTTTGGCGTTGGCGTATTCTGTGTTGATATGCATAGTGAAGAGGTGTCAGGACCCATCGCAAAAGACTACACATGGTCAAAGTGGCATAGAGTGTAATCATGCAGAGTAGAGTGTTAGAGTGCAGGGTCTTAGAGTGCAGGTTCGCAGAGTGGTGCAGAGTACAGTAGTGCATAGTAGAGTGGTACAGGGTAGAGTGGTGCAGAGAGCAGTGACCTAGAGTACAGTGGTGCAGTAGTGTAGAGTGACATTGTGTGCAGTGGTGTAGAGTGCAGTGGCATTGAGTGGAATGTTGTAGAGTATAGTGCCGTAAAGTGAAGTGGTGCAAAGTAGTTGGCGTAGGTGCAGTGGCATAGGATGCATTTATTTTGAGCAAAGTAGCGTGGAGGGGATTGGCGTAGAGTGCAGTGGTTTAGATACAGTGGCATGGAGCAGACTGCAGTGGCGTAGAGTGGAGAGAAGTTGCGTAGAGTGCAGTGGCATGCAATGCAGTGGCGTAGTGTAGATTGTTTAAAAGTAGAGTGGAGTAATGCAGGGTAGACTATAGTATTGTAGAGCACAGTGGCATAGAGTAGAGTGGCACAGCATTGATTGCATTTTCTTAGAGTGGAGTGGAGCAGAGTGGAGTAGAGTGGCACAGAGTGCAGTGGCGTAGAGTAGATTGTTTCAGAGTAGAGTGAACTGGTGTACAGTGGAGTGCTGCAGGGTAAAGTGGAGTGGTAACAGAGTAGTGTTGTAGACTGCATTGGCGTAGAGTGCAGTGTTGCAAAGTGGAGTGGTGCAAAGTGGAGTGGCCTACCCTGGAGTGGTATAGAGTGAAGTGTCATAGAGTGCAGTGGTGCACAGTAGATTAGAGTGGTGTGGAGTGCATTGTCATAGATTGGCGTAGAGTAGTGCAGAGTAGAGTGAAGTGTCATAGAATAAAGTGGTGCACAGTAAAGTGGCATAGATGTCAGTGGCAGAGGGTGCAGTGCACAAGAACAGAATGTCATAGAGTGCAGTTGTATAGAGTAGAGTGGCGTAGAGTGTATTGGTGTAGAGTGTAGTGGCATAGAGTGATGCAGTGTAAAGTGACAGAGTGAAATGGTGTAGAGTGTAGTGTTGTAGAGTAGAGTATAGTGGCGTACAGTGCAGTGGTGCAAAGTAGATTGTATAGATTGAAGTGGTGTAGAGTGTATTGGTTTTGAGTAAAGTGCTGTAGAGAGCATTTTGGTCGAATTCAGAGGCAAAGAGTGCAGCGGTATAAAATTGAGTGGCATAGTGTGCAGTGCATTGGCACACAGTAGAATAAAGTGGGGTAGACTGCAGTGGCATGGAGTAGAACGTTTCAGAGTAGAGTGAAGTGGAGTAGAGTGTAGTGGGATAGAGTAAAGGGTCATAAAGTGTAGTTGTGCAGAGTATATTAGAGTGGTCTAGCGTGGATTGGCTTATAGTGCACTGGCGTAGATTTCAGTGGCATAGAGTTCAGTGGCTTAAACTGTCAAAACATAAAAGTGGCAGAGAGTGCAGTGTTGGAGAGTACACTGTCATATAATGGAGTGGTGTATAGTAGAATAGAGTGGCGTAGAGTGCAGTGTCGCACAATAGAATAGAGTGGCGTAGAGTGCAGTGTCATAAAGTACAGTAGTGTAGAGTGATTAGTGCAGAGTAGATTGGCATATAGTGCATTGTTTTGAGTAAAGTAGTGTAGAGTGCATTGGCATAGAGTGCAGTGGCACAGAGTGCAATGTTACAGAGTAGGATGGCATAAAGTGCAGTGGCGCAGAGTGGTCTAGAGTACAGTGGCTAAGAGTGCAGTGGTGCATAGTTGAGTTGAGTGGGATTGTGTAGAGTAGAGAGGCTTAGAGTGGAGTGGTGCAGAGACGAGTGCAGTTGGGTGGAGTGGTGCAGAGTAGAGTGGATTGGGGGTAACATGGAGTATGCTTGGTATTGATCCAGCGGCATACTAACAACAACAGATGCTCCACTACCATATACTCACCTGGGCCCATAAACACACACACACACACAGTTGAGTAAACCGCTGGAGTCAAAGTTTATAATTTCCACAATTTTCAAGATTAGTTATTTAATACTCCTAACTAACCTTTCACTGATCAACAAGTTCTTTCCTCTGACCGATGGACCATTAGTTGAATTAGTTGATGGTGAAAATAACATAACACTTAACTGTTCTTTATTCAATGTAAATAACTACAGACTCTAGAAAGTTTTACATCTTTATCTAAATTTTAAACACTTGTGAACCATCTCAAATACACAGTGCAGTTACCATCATCTTTAGGAGAGGAAATTCATTTAATTAATCATCAAAACACATACTTTGGACTCATGCAATAATCAATGCTCAGAAAGGGAGAGGACAGAGAAAAAGTAAATCTGCAAATAATATGAAAAATATAATTGCCAAGGATGGTGTGAAAGACCAACCCCCTTGGCCAAATGGCTTGTGAAGGTCCTCCGCGGGATAGGGCAGGAGACAAAGACTTCAAGACAGGAATCAGGACAGGATAGATGACCTCTCTAAAATACCGACGACTGCGTCGCCCCCTCTCTGACACTCTCTTCCTCCTCGAGATTGTTCCGCGATCTTCTGATCTAACCCAATTAAGTAGGATAGAAAGTTCTGCTCAAGTTCTGCATTCGGTTCTTCATCAGCATCTCACAGCATCTCTCCCACCAACATCAACTCTGCATTCTTCAAGACCCCATCCGACTAACTAACTAAAGCTATCTTAATTATACCTTTCGTTCTTCATGTACCAGCCATTAATGTTTCAATATCGTAAAAATACGAAATCTGATTGGTCAGGCAAGGGGGAAGATCATCACACCATGCTTACATGTCATCTAAATCAGTTCGACCATTGTTCATAAACCCATCCCCTTAATTTCTATTCTTAATTTTATTTCACACCCGCATTCACATTTTATTTGTAACATTATTTTAACAGTCTGAATTCAAGTCTACATTGTTGAACTTTTCACCATCCTTTCCCAGGGTATAATACTTTGCGACCTTGGCTTCCGTTCAACATCTATGTCTCCATTCTGGGTTAACTTACAGTGGACATGTGCAGTCTTGCTTTTACTCAGCTTACTCCAGTTATACATGAGAGGCCCAAATACGCACTAGTGATAAAGGTTGCACTGTATACCACCCACCTCTACTCTAAACCAGTTTATTTATTAGTCTTATCCCCACATTAGCTTTAGTAAATACCACTCGATTTATTTCAAACAAGCAGATGCCATGTACGCGAGTCTCAAGACTCCATTTTAGTGTCTTCTGCTCATGCACAAGAATTTCCCTCCAAGGGATAGCTCATCATACTGCGTAGATGCAGTTGACGCATGCGCAATAAAGATTTCCCAGTTTAGAGCCTTGTTAGTCCTTCATCCATGTTATTCTCATTAGTAAACAAATAAGCAAGCTTCACTAACCCATGTATTCATGTGGTGCGCATTAGTTTTACACAAAACAATTGTAATAACTTGTTAGTTAGTTAAATGAGTGGATTGCTCCGAGCAAGTCTCTTTTCTACGAGTCCCTGCTCCATCAGTATGGTAGCAAACTGCCATTACAAACAATACATCTTCAATTGAAATTAACATTACATTTGCACTCACATACAATTTTACTGAAAAAAGTATACAGCACACAAACGATAATGTGTGGAAATGTCATCTCCCAATGTATTGATTTAACCATCAGCACAGTTTATTTACTGACATTTAAATGTTGTTGTGTGCTAGAAAATAAAAATAACATCTGTACAGTCTTCCTCAAGGAGACCTCCACTAGCCAGCATGATTGTCACATACATTCTCTCACTTTGAAGTGAGAAATATAAAAATAAAAACCAAGCTCAATGGAAGACATAGCATGACATTTGACTTCTTTCTTTTAATACACAGCAAATGTGACAAGATATGAACATGATTTAAATGCCTGCTTACAGAAATTTAGATTGTGGAAGAATAAAGTAAACAAGGTTTGGGCAATGGGAGGGACAAACTAGAGCTGGACAACCTAAAGTGCATAAAGCCAGTGTAGGAAGCTGGCTCTGTATATACTATACCAAAGTAGGGTATAGTGTGCACAGAGTCCAGTGGATCCCCAAAGGCTTACAGAGGTAAAAGGAGAAAATACCTTAATCTCTATTTGTGGTAATGTGGGCAAGCAGCAAGGCTTCATCAGAGGGTAGTGTTAAGCAGTTTTTGTACACACTTGGGCAAGAAATGATATCACACACTCAAAGACTGATTTCAGACCAATTGCTTGCATCAAAAATATTTATTTGTTGTTTTTTATTTATAGAACCAAGCAGGACTTGGTAGAGATAAACATGATTGAACTTTTCAAGACACATTGTTAAAAAAGCAGGCTGGATGACCATTGACTTTTCTTAGAGGTTTGTAAAAATGTGCTAGTATATTTGTAATTACTTTTAAATTACTTTGGATTACTTTTTCTACTCCTTGTGATATCCCTAGATATCACACTTGGACATTTCTTAGATAAAAAGTAAGTAAGTCAGTTTAGGTCAAAACACAGTTTCTTCAGTTCTCATACAATTTCCAACTCTACACTGAGAACTTTTTCACAGAAGATCAGTCAATTCAGTCCTATAGGAGAAAATCAGGTTATCGTTTAAAGGTAAGTAATCGGTCTTGGGAGTTTGTTTTTCTGGGGTTAGAACCTGGGTTCCCCCAGGGTCAAGGATGCACTCGAAGGACACCCTCAGTGGCAGTAGGGCGGCAGGGAGCAGAATGTTGAGGCCCAATGTTATCAAATGGGAGATAAGTGGTCCCTGGTTGGTGGCTGCTCATGGGCACACCACTTGGATGCAGGAGCAAAGCTGCTAGGGTTTAGCTCAGGGCAAAGGGGATAGGCGTTAGCAAACAATGTGCACTCCCAGCGGCACAGGGGTGGCAGGGTGCAGAGGGTTGATTTGGTGTCGGGTGCCCTGTTGTTTTTAATGGGAGTTGCCGGTTTTGGATTTTGGCTGCAGGCTCGCTCCAGGAAGTCTTCCGGTAGGAAGCAACAGCTGGACAGATACATTGGAGGGCTCGGGACATAGGTGCACCTCAGGTTCTCTTCTCCAGAGCTCAGGGCGGCTGGTGCAGGGGTGCCTTTTGAGGTCGGATTTCACCTTACTGGGCCACTCGCGACTGGGGGGTATCTGTGCAGAGGTTGCAGGCGACGTCAGGCAGTCCTGGAGGGAGCAACCCATGGTGAACTCGGACTCTGGAGCATTGGGGAACCTCACTGGGATCAGTGGACCACTCAGACTTGGGCAATAGGCGACGGATGCAGTGGTGGTTCCAGATGTTGGGTTTCTTTGTCTACAGCAGGATCGGAGTCGTGCGTTGGAGTTTCTTTTGAACAGAGCTGCTGTTCACAGGAGAGCCAGTCTTTGTTGAAGGCAGTCAGTCCTCCCAGGGGTTCTGGATGTCGGTGGCTGCAGAACAAGGTTACTTTTAGTGCAGGATCTCCAGAAACTGCAGACGGGTCAGTAGTGCTGTGGCCAAGTCAGTTTTTCTCTGCAGTCTCCTCTGCTGGGCGTCTTCTTTTGTCCTTCTTCATAGGTTGCTGTAATCTATCTTATGGGTCCAGAGCTGCCCCCTAAATACTGTATTTAGGGGGCATATTACGGGTCTCGAGGTCAGTAGCCAATGGGCTACTGACCTTAGGGTGAGTACACCCTTGGTGTGCTCACCCCACGTGGGGGAGTGGGCACAATCCCTAACTCTGATTGGAGAGTGCCTGTCATCTGCAAGATGGCGGGCACTGAAGAGTGGGCTTCACTGCAACTCCACCACCTGAGGGGTGGGTGTGGCAGAGTTAGACCCACCTTCTGGGCTGTTCAAATGTTTCTCTCCTTTGTTCCTGCCGAAAAGGTGGTGAGACAGGAAGGGGGCTTGCTCCTGATAGCAGGAGAGGCTGGATTCGCGTTGCGAAGGCGGCAAGGCCTTTGAAGCTCCCCTGCCACAGATGGGTCTTCCTAACCTGTGGGAGGTGTGAAAACCTCTGCTCAGGAAGAGCTTTCTTTCTGGGCTCAGGGAGCGAATGCACCCACCCCAGGGGTCCAGAAACTAGTCTTGTGGTGGCAGGCTGGTGTTTACCAGTCAGGGAACCCCCATAGGCTGGTAGTTGTTCAGGGGGCATCTCTAAGATGCCCTGTAAGTGCATTGTATAATAAATCCCACACTGTGCAGGTTTATTATGCTGAGAAGTTTGCTAGCAAACTTCCCAGAATTCTGTAAAGCCATTATGATGCTGTGGAGTTTGTAATGACTAAAATCCCAGACCATACCTTCTTTATGGCTTTAGCGCAATTAAAATGTCTAAGAATGGACTTAGACACTGTAGGTGTATAGGGCTCATGCACCTGTACCCTCACCAGTGGTATAGTGCACCCAGCTAGAGGGGTGTCTTACCTATACCATAGGCAGTGGCTTGCAGGTATGTGTGCCATGTCAACTCTTCACTTTTTTTCTGAATCAAAACATGTCAGACTGCAATGGCAGTGTGTGTGTGTGTGTTAAGGAACAGGACACAATATGTGCTGCAGCCCTCAGAGGCCTTCCCTGGTCACAGTACCCTTGGTACACGTTATACCTTTCACAATGTGGCCAGAGAGGTGCCAATTGAGGGTACAAATGTACAGTTTTGGGAAAGAACACAGGCCCTGGGAACCTGATTGGCAGGAACCCAGGTAAGTAATGAATGCCACCCAGCTTTATGACAAGTCGTTGAGGGAGAACTCACTATTGGGTTGTTGTGGTGCAGACTGACCAGCAGGCATGAGGCTGTTGCATTTTATGAGATGCAGCATGCTGAGAGGCACATTTTAGAATCTAAGACATAAAATAGTTCCATTACTGAGATGGAGCAAACTCACAACATTTATAACAGTTGATCTATGGGGAAAGTACCTGGATGGGTCCACATCCTATGGGGTCCATTGAAGTGGAATGGGCACGAGACATTCATAGAGCTACTTTATGGGGACAGAGGCATTGAAGTATTGGGAGCCCTATGTTGCTGAAAGGCTGGCATGGGGCCAAACACTGGTCCAACAGATAGGCCAGCCAGACGTGGGTTTGTTTGCCAAAGATGACTTCTTTATTTGAAAGTGATCAGCTGTAAGCAATTGTCATCATGGGGTGACTGACTGATTTTGGTAACATTTAGACACCAGAGACAAGTCTGGGAGTGAGATCTGTGACATCTGTGTGCTTGAAAAAACAGCATAAAGTTAAATAAGAGACACAAAGGATACAGATGTATCTGGAACAGAAAGGACCACTGAGCTGTACCACAAGAAAAACATTGTCCAATGGTTGAAGTAAGCCATCAATCAACTTGCCAAAGCATTGAGGCTGGAGGTGTCAACCCGCCTCCCTGCATGAGGAAGGGTAGCGGGAAATTTTTTAAGCAAAACCCACAAAATCTGGATAGTAACCCAAAATGGAAAAAGCAATTGCTGCTCTAAGACATCTTGCCAGCAAAACAACAAAGGTGAAAAGGAGAACAATTTATGGCATTAGACTGCAGTAGCGGCTGCTACCGGACAGGGGTGATGGAGTGGGGTGTGGGGTGGGAAATGAAAAAAAAAGAAAAAAGAACTTACCTTTCACAGCCGGCTGCCGCCTCTCCTCCGTCCTCTTCATCTTCCTTCTTCCTGCAGTCCCGGCCACCAGGAGGACGCACCGGGACACACAGGGTCCCCTGAGCTAATCACATTGCTGCAATGCAATGTTGTGATTGGTCTGAGTGCTGTGGTTCGGTGCTCAGATTGGGACTGGGAGCCTGTGCATGTTCCTCACCAGGATGTATATTACAGCGTGGTGGGGAAAATGCAAAGTGAGCATGAACTATTTGGCCAGCCCAACAGGGCCAACAAAACAATTCATGCACACTTAGGGAGTGCAAACCACTCCTCCCCTGCTCTGGACAGCCCCGCCACTAACTGCATTAGGAAAAATAAAACGATAATAACGACACGTTATTATCATTTTATTATTTCTTTTGAGCAGTGAGGCGACAATCCTCTGCCTTAGCGGAGAAGCTACCACTGTTAGAATGTGGGACAAGTTCTTTCTTTATGCTTGGAGAAAATTGTGGTTTTTAAGCTTGTCTTCAAATTGACAAAGTTAGCTTTGAGTCTAGGAAGTGACAAAAGAGTGTTCTATACAAACAAGCCCTACACATGAAGAAATGTTTCTGTGATGTATTTCTTGTTTCTTGTTAGTCAAACTGTGTGTGAATATTATTGGGCAGATCTTAGACTTCTGGATGAAGGAAAAGAAATAAGGAAATTAGCAAAGTCATACATCGAGGGACAAACGTAAAGCTAAAGGACAAGAAAACACATTTTATAATGCAGTCTTTCTTCGACCAGTAGCTGGCGGGTTGCTTTAGGTGCTAGGTGATTTGGCCACGGTGTTTAAAAGCAACCATGAAAAGAGGTACAGCTCACACCAAAAAAATTGGAAGGCAGAACAGTGCCTTCCTAAATCTAACATATCACCAGCAATTTCCAAAGACAATACTCAAAACGCAATAGTATAATCAAGAGCATGCTGTACCAACAAACTGAAAACCAAGCAATGTTGCATGAAAGATGGATTTTGGACAACTCCTGCAGCACATCAACAGGTCCAAGTACATAGCTATCGAATCCAAACAAATATCAGATCCATTGCTACCAGGAGACTCATTCTTCTACACAGGCGTTTTAGGGCAGAGGCAAAGTGAGCAATTGCACCCTGGGCCTCCACCTTCCAAGAGGCCCCTAGGAAAGTGAACTTTCGTTCCCTCAATCTCAATTCTCTGTCCATTTCTTCATCCCACCCTCTCTCCTTCTTTTTGCCTACCTCGATCTCTCACTCTGATGCCCTTTGCCCAGTGTCATCTTAAGAGTTTTCAGGCCCACAAACAGACATAGTTCAACTGTTTTTGTGTGACCCTCGTTTCATAAATTTAGGCTATGTTTAGCAGAAAATGGGTTATAAAATTCAAAGTTGTTCAGAAAATGGGGCAGAAAATATGCCTACACCGAAGCAGCAAAAATCCTTAAAATGGCACTGGTCTTCTACTCTTTTTTTCAGGTTTCAAACCAAAGCAAATTTCCCAGATATGTTCCCTCTTGGATTGACTTGCCACATCTCTCAAATTACAGCAATGGTCCTAGATTCCCCCAACCGTGAAATTATGTTGCTTCTTTACCCATTGCAATAAATTTAGGATTATAGAATAGCAAAAATAAACAACATATACAAACCAATCTATACAATTTGAGACCTGATAGAAATGCTCATATCTAAACAAAATAATGTCTTTGCTATTATAGTCCTAGTATAAACTCCTACACTAATTGCGTCCAACAATATTTGGGGTGAGTGCTTGGTGTGGGATTAAATACAAGTCAATATTTTGTCAGTTAGATATTTCTGAACTTTCTATATTTAGGGGCTCATTACGAGTATGGTGGTCGTTGGCCTGCCGTACTCACGGTGGCGGTCTAACCACCGCGCTATGACCACTGTAGTCCGAGTGTAGTGGTCAGACTGCAACTAGCCCGCTACAACACCACCGGCACCATCAGGATCCTGGATCCCCCAGTGTCCGCAGTGTGTAAAGTGGAGAGGAATGGAGGAGATGCCGATATCGGCTCCACCGTCTATATTACAAGTTGCCCTTCGGCAAGCCTTTTCATGGTGGTGATCCTGCCATGAAAAGCAGGCGGAAAGGCAAAGAGGGAACCCACAGCAGGGCCCCCAGGAAAATCTGGCCATGGGGTTGGGAGCTGAGGTGGGGGGCACATGTTGTGCCTGCCTACAAATGCACTTTTGTGTGCACACTGTGTGGCATGCATGACATGGGACATGCCACACACTGCAAGTACGTGCAGCAGGCTCTCTCACTGCGGCGGTATGTTGTATAGGCTCTCCAATGAGCCTAACATACCCGCCCCATGACACCGGTACAGCACTGCCCCCAGTCCTGGGTTAAACTTTTAATGCCGTGGGTGGTTGCACCACGGGCTGTCACGGTCCCACATGAAGGCCGTCCAACTTGTAATAAGGCCCTTAGTCTACATTTTAGGGTTTATGTTTTTGGTATGTACCAACAGACTCTAACATTCTACCCCCGATGTACATGAAGATGTAGAAAAAATGCATCAAGCTGATCTGTAGTAGCATCCCATAACACATACGGTGAACAGTATCAGTGTACACAATTTGCAGACCTAATTCCTGCTAATCTTTTACATTTTCTAAAAAACTTTTCTACCTCAAATGTCATTACAAAGTTGGATTTTCTTTAACATTGTGGTGAAAAGTTCAGAAAAAATATGTTTTTTGCAGGAAACTATGCAGACTTGTAAAGCTTGGTGAAGGTAGAAAACTTCACAGTTTAGTAAAGTTGCAAGTTTCTCAACTTCTCAGGACATCTCCAATGGAATTATTATATTGCACACATCTAATGTACTGTGAGCAGAAGAGTGAACCCTGAGACTGGTCATTGGACTCCCTCCCATTCATCTGAGTTGGACTGCAAGATGACTGACCCGCCAGGGTGTTTGCTTCTCAAAACCCATCAATGCCTATGAATAATCATTGACAGCAAACTGGACATGACCACACATGTCAATGCTGTCACTGTATCCTTCTTCCACACCCTGGAGATACTGAGGAAAATATTCAAATGGCTCCCAAGCAAAACTAGAAAAACTAACACTCACTCTCTAGTCACCAGCAAATTAGACTAGGGGAACTCCATCTATACTGGGATCACCAAGAAACAAACTAGAACACTCCAAACCATCCAAAGCTCTGCAGCCAAACTCATCCTCAACCTCCTACATAGAACTCACATCACACCCCACCTTTGTGTTTGGACAAAATATCAGATTTAAAATAATGGGAGGCAGAAATATAAAAATATTAATATTGTGATACACAAATATCGTTGACAAGAATATTGTTTTTTGAATGAAAGTAATATTGTTTTTAATCATGACAATTTTTAATAATGTTTTCAATTATATAATGGTAAAAAATATAGTTTTTTAATTATTTGATTTTTTTTAGTTGATACTTTAATTTTATGTCCTACTATTGTTTATATAAAAGTTAATTTTTTAAAATACAGCTTGTAATTTTAAATGATTTCGAATTTTTAATACATTTTCTATAGACATTCATAGTTTTTTAGCAGGTTGATGTGTTATAGGGGCTAGTGTGGGAAGTTAATTAGTTAATATTATGAATAATTTAATACATTTTACTTAATTACATGATTAAGCTGAAGACCTGGCTTCTCAATTAACCAACCTACCATTGTGGACCTAGGCACACACACCTGCTCAGCGGCTGGATGGACTTCCAGGTGATAGTGCGCTTTACAAATAACATAACATAAAAATGACCACTTTAGACAATTTATTATACACTTCCTAGTTCTCCTCTTGTTCGCTCACTGGGGAAGGAGTGCCCCCGTCGGCCAAAGGCCGACAGGAGCACGCAAGGGGTGTACGTATCCGATAATTATCGGATGCGTTAAATACCTCGAAGTTCGTTACATTTTGGCAGGTCCAACCTGACGAAATTTAATGGGGAAACCGTATGGTATTTACCGTACCATGCGGGGATTGGTGGGTTAAACACCAAAATATGCTTTTTATTCTCCAGAAACTTCTAATAGGTGCTATTTATCGCACCCGACAAATAATGAACCCCTTAGTATTGCTATTTACCAGGTACAATAAATAGCAGGCCTTTAGTTTCTGGCTACTTTGTTCAAACATCCTTTCTGGTCGAAGGCGTCTGCTCTTCCCATCTTTCAATACCTAATTCAAAACTGTCCAGTTTGCTTGCCAAAAAAAGTCTGTGAACTTGTGTTTCTTAATGATGTGAAAAAAGGAAGTGGCAAATCATTCAGCGAAACATGATTTGAATGGAATCAGCAGCGTGGAAAGCACCAGAATCTTCCAAGCAGAGCGGGGCCGAGGCAGAAATGGGAACACAGCGTTTTGTCTCGTACCAGTGACTTGCAAAGCACAATAGCTTAAGCATGCCAATCCTTCCCGAAAAGCAAAAATATAACTGAGATGTTTTTCAACTGGTAGAACACTAAATCACAGAAGAGGAGGCATGTCACCAGGTGGGCGAGACAGGAAGCGGGATACAGGTGGAGAAGGAAATGCATGTGGGTGGTCTAAGTGAAGGGCTGGCAAAGACTGAATGCTGAACTTCCACCTAACAATAGGTGTTGTATGATCCCTGTAAAAATGACCTCAGTCAGAATTGATTTAAAGATTGGCGGACGTCCTGCCGTCCATCTTGGTGTTGGAGGCCACCACTCTCACGGCCTCCCTCCTGATATATCTAGAGATCGATGATCGCCCAGTGGGGATCGCTGTGCCTTCAGAGGAACCGCTGTCACACTTGTTTCTCTGAATGTACTACAAGTTTGGTCCACTGCCACCACCTTTCAGGCGCCCACACACCGAGGTTTCTGCTTTTCAAAAACAAGCTCCCAAAGGGGGAGGTTCTTATTGGGGAAAACACTAAATTCTGGTAGTAATGGACCCCAGACTCGGATTGGTAACGCGGGCATTCGGGCAATGCCCGAGGGGCCGGTGTCTGAGTTCCTGCTGTGGGCTGCTATTTTGAGCAGTCTGGGGCCGATTTGGGCAGTGTCTTTATTTTCGGAATACAGCCTGCAGCCCAGTGGGTGGCTGAGTGGCCTATCTGCAGGCAGATGGGCGCTCATTACCACTCCCCGCCACCAACACCTCCGATCCCCTACCCCTGGTTTAGCAACAGGCAGAGGTATCACTCCCTTTGTCTCGCTGGCCGGCCCATTAATGTATGCACATACTGAGGGGGCAGGGGGCCTCAGTAGAAGTGGCCTCACTTGTTTTCAGGTGTGTTTCGCTAGTGTAAACTAATGCGTGCATTTTTTTAAGCCCCCCTCCTTCTTTTTATTGCAATTACACTGAAGCAGTGATTTGAGGAAAGGCATTATGCAAATGGGGGCCGATTTTTTTTTGTGTGCCCGGGCCGATTTTCAATCCCAATCCAACCCTGATGGACCCCCAAAAAAATACATGAAACTGTCCGCTCTAAATAAGACAGTCTGATTTCTTTACTCGGCGGGCCGTTGTCCATCGGCATTTGTAGTTTAAACTTTCCAATGGTGAAGCCAGCCAGGGCACCATAGTCGGAAAGATGACGGTCTGCATAAGTCTTACTCAGGTCCTTACTTACATAGAGCATCATTACGATGCCGGTTGGACGAGACATCTTAGCCGAAGTGGGACAGCCTGACAAGGAGTCTGTGGTCCCACTGCCCTTATTACAATACAACCGACTTCATGGCGGTTGTAAAGTGTACATTTTCCATTGCGGCTTTTGCTGCGGGCTGCAGAACACGCCGCAATAGAAAATGGACACTTTAAAAACTTCCCTGCACCGTATGGCAGGCGCCTGCCACATTGTGCAGGGAGAGTTTAGGTGGGCACCCTAGGTGCCTGCAGGCCCCATAGCTGAGGCCAGGGGGAAGGGGCCCCTGCTAGGGACCACCAACATCACTTTCCACCTGTCTTTTCATGGAGGCCAAGCCAACATAAAAGGGTAGGTGGAAATCCCTACGCAGTGCCTGAGCAGGCACCACCCCTATTGTAGGGATGACTGATCCTCCGACAGTCCGACAGGCTCAAGTGTGGGACTCTCCCTCCACCAGCTGCCTCTGACCGCACACATTGTAATACGTCAGTCAGACCGCAAAAACAGATGGAGGTCATATCGCATCTGATGAGCCGTTGAATGCTGTCCGAAGCCATCAGAATAACCCCCATAGTGTCTATCGGCCAGAGGAACAGTCAGCTTCTAGGACCTTTAGGGCATGATTTTTTGCTTAATTTAGTTTGGTGTATGGCAGCGTACTCCAATGTTGGTCCATGAGAGCCATACCCATACCAAATTTCCAGACTACCCATGTAACACATGTTTAAAAATATTAACTATGAATGGGAATTGTTTACATAGTCAGTGGTAACCATGAAAATCGTGCATGGATCTGGTCTTTGTGCGCCATACTTGGTCCACCTGTTGAAGGATTTGTGTAAAGGGCGCTCATTACACCAACATGCTATTAGGTCAGTAAATCATGCAGAGTTCAGATAGGAAACAGAAATGAATTACCCTACCACGGTGAGGTCCTTGGCTTGACGCCTGATCTCTGATCTTTTGTTAAACTCAGTTTTCTGACTTCCTCTCTCTTTCTCGGTGTGGCCTCCTAGAGTAACGTAAGAGCATATATATGGGTAAGTCACCAACAGATCTGTGTGCTTATTCCCTTGCAAGAAGGACACCAGCAAGCAAAATAGTCTTGCAGGGTAACACATTGTTGGTAAGAAACAGGAATTAGTCATTGTACCAGTTGTAGACAGATTTAGAGTTATGATTTGTGTATTGTATGTAATGGCGCTTACCATCTATGCATGGTGTCTGTATGTAATATGTTCATGTGTCTGTGTGTTGTACCACCCCGGTGTATGTGCGATTGGTGTGTGTTGCTTGTGTGTGAGCGAGTATGTGAGCGGTGTGTGTGTGCGCTGTATGCTTGTATGATGAATGTGTATGCTTGTGTGCGGGTGGTGTTTGTGATTTGCATTGAATTGGAATAACTTGTATATACTGCTAATACCTCTAGTATAGTGCCAAACCACTTTTAGTGGATGAGGAACATGCTGCTCCATACATTTTGGTTCCCAAGTGTAAGCTTTGAGGTATGAATATGGACTCTGAGTCTTTGTTCCAGTTGTATAAAAAACCATGTGTTTCTGTGTATTGTAGTCCAGTCTCCTGGGTATCCGAGTAAACAGCCCTAGCTCAAATTCTGCTTTGAATTTAGTTGACATATGTTTGCAAATGGAATAGATCCTTCAGGACACGAGAAAAGTATGTTTTTTTAGTACAAATATATTCTCTGCTTTTTTCATTCCCGCTCGTTTTTAGCCACCCTCTTGAGACTTCGGTGTCTGAATGGGAAATGTGTGGTTATTTTTCACATCTTAAGTGACAAGTTACAGGTGTCAATCAATCAATCCAGCAATCATAGCATTTGTATAGCGCGCTACTCACCCGTAGGGTCTCAAGGCGTTTGGGGGGGGTCTGCTACTGCTCGAAGAACCAGGTCTTGAGTTGCTTCCTGAAGGAAAGGTGGTCCTGGGTCAGTCGGAGGTGGATGGGGAGGGAGTTCCATGTCTTGGCTGCCAGGTAGGAGAAGGATCTATCTCCGGTGGTGGCTCTGCGGATGCGTGGAACGGCGGCGAGGGCGAGGCTGGCGAGGTGTCAAAAATAGTATGCAACACAGGGCCTTATGTATCATGGCATTTTCCAAAGACACAGAGGGGCATAACATCAAGCATGGCGTTAACATTATCGCCGCTATAGCGGCAGAAAACTGCCACTAAAACGGCGATAATGGGCTTGAAATACCAGAACATGGGCTTCTATGGGAATTCACAAGAGCATATTATCAAGACCATTATCGCAGCTTTAGCGGCAGTTTTCTGAAAGGATCTACCGCCGTTTCTTGATAATATGCCCCAGAGTTGGTAAACCCCTTTAATTTATCAGGCCTATAATTTTCAGAAAGGGAAAGAGCTTTATAATTCATGCCAGTATGTGAGGAATCCGTATAGCCATTGTATTGCATTGATTAGGTCAAAAAAATGAGTGTTTATGTGAAAAATTATACAACACTACCCCCTAAAAGCATTGACTCGTTTAAAAAAAATCTAGCACTTATTAAGATTCTACCAATTATAAACTAACTAAACTGTGATAGTTCTTGTTTTTAAAAAATATATAATTGTTTGTTAGAACGGACAGTTGATTGACAAAATCAGCAATATTTTAATTATGTCCTCTACGCTTGGGAAAGTTGAAACAAGCATAGACTTCTAGGACGTGATGACGAAGATCACACTGAGTCAACCGAAACGGGGGCCATATTATCTAGAAAGGGCGATACATTATCGACGCTTTTATCGGCAGGAAACTGCCGCTAAAGCGGCGATAATGGGCTTGATAATATGCCCTTGTGAATTCCCATAGAAGCCCATGTTCTGGTGTGAACCTGGGCTTCTATGGGAATTCACAAGAGCATATTATCAAGCCCATTATCGCTGCTTTAGCAGCAGTTTCCTGCCGATAAAAGTGGCGATAATGTATCGCCCTTTCTTGATAATATGGCCCCAGGTTTGCTCAAACGCTGCCGGATGACTCCTGCAGTTCTCCACTCTAAAGGAAGAACAGTCGAATAGCCCAGGACCACACCAGGTGTCAGCGGTGTTGCTGTAACTTTCAAGGTGATACTGTCACGGGGGTTCATATGAACCCGTATCTAGAACCCTTGTGTTTGCTTCAGGAATGGATGTCAGAAATTCTTGTGGGGCCTGGCCATCATATTGCTTGCAGCGAGTCACTTCAGAGGCAGTGGTGCTGGAACATTTTGAGTGTGAATGGAGGTGCTGGCCAATGGCTTCAACCCACCAAAATCATAGGGTCTGTTAAAATACTGGTGCTACCTAATGCTCAAACGTAGCAAACGAGTCTAACATTTTCTGCACAAGAGTTTGGAAGGGAATTGCTAGCTGCACGGCTCGCTGCATCCCTGCCCAATAACCTTTTTTTTTTTTAAATAATGTAATCCAGGGGTGTTTTCAAAGCACATTTCACAAATATTTTCATAAGATTTTCTTTGGTAGGGTATGTCTCTAAATAAAGAATGTTTTCTCATAACATTGTCTATAGATGCATTAAATCACCAGTAACAATAGTGCAGTAAAGATTTATGGAACTCGGCTGCCTTCTGACAACTTTGTCTTGGGTTGCTAGCCTTTCACCGCTGGATAGACAGATTCAAGATCAATCTTTGTGAAGAATATATTTATTTATTTTATTTTATTTAAGGAGTTTTATATAGCGTGAACATGACCCGTCCGGGTATCAAAGCTCTGTATAGCAAAACAAGGTAACCACAGAAAAAAAACGGGCAAAAAACAAATAAGAATACAGTTAGCAATATGTTGTACAACCAGCAACTAAATAATAGAAGCAAAAGCAAAAAGAAACAGGCAAGAAACAAAATATATCAAAGGGAACGTACGAATTAGGACACACAGAATACAGAAATGAATATAGGAAGGATAGTCCGACTTAGTGAAATCAGTACTCATGAAACAAAACAGTAACTGATGCTGAAGGTATTTACTCAGCAACAGCTTTTATAATGTGGTATATTTGTCTTGACTCACTTATCATAACTGTGATATGCCTAGTTGGGTATTAGTGGCTTCCAAAATACAAAAAAGTGCCTCACCGTGCTGCAAACCTGGATAACTGTGTTGTGCCTCAATCGAGCCTTACAGAAGGCGGTACTTTCACTTTCTCTCTTGCAAGTCTCTTCATTACACGGTCCTTAAAGTGCCATTTGGAAGTAAGCAGATGTGAGCATCTCTCAATTACCACCAGGAACTGTAGGCATATTTGCATAATTCCGTTTCAGAGATGATTAAAAGTGCCCAGCCCTCCCAATCGGGTTCCTCACCAGCGTGCACACAAAACTTAACACAAACTCCTACAATCTAAAGACATATCTTATAGTGGCCTAATTGATTTAATCTAAAACATACCTGTTTATAACATTGTTATGAATGTATTACTAATCCATCAATTGACAAGTCGATCAAAAGCTCATGTCAAAGTAATGGTCAGTGTAATAATTATCTGTCAAAGTATTAGGGTTAAATATCACCCCCTTCAAGCTCTACTTCTAAACATATGTACTCCTACAATGATTTATATCTATTAATAGTGAGCCAAGCAGATTTCTGTTCTTGATACTACACAGACGTATTCACACCCCTGATTAAAAAAACACAAAACAACAAGACTCACTCTGAGTTATTATTCCCCTAGACCCACTCTGGACATTCCTCAATGGCTGAATCTAGGAGAGCATTTGCAAGTTCCCAGAATCACTCAACATATGTTGTCAGTATTACTACCTTCTCATTTGCTGATTTGTCCAGGATATACCAAGTTCAAAGCAGAAGCTACGAGAGTGACAGTGAAGAGGTGTTCAGATCATTTACCAAATGTTGTGTGTCTAGGTATTCTGGTGCCAACGAGCTCCTCATACTCAGGTGCTCATCTGGGTCCCAGTATCTACTGTCACTGAATCCCACACTGGTTGACAAGTTTCACAGTAATGTCTGCTACGCTTGATGTTCACATACAGCTGCATAACCCTGAGTCTTAATTGATTTCCCTTAGTTTCCCAGTAATGTCTGCTACCTATGATTTTGTCAGTATACTATGTTCGCTATGATGCTCACAGCTCTGTGTTTAAGGTACTGATTTTGAGTCCTGCACACCATGGTTTACTGCTGCCAGTATAGTTAGTTTCCAAGTTTCAAGTTAGTTTTCTTGTATGCTGACTTACTATTGGAAAGAAAGGATGGGGATATGCACGTAATAGTTAGAGGCGGTGGGCCAGTCATTGTGTAGGCCAAACCATGTTTATTAATACCACATGCTACCAGTTCCAGATTACCAAATAGGCATAGTAGGCACCGGCCTATGGGCACCAATCCGTTTACGGGCCTGTGACAATGGATCAAAATAATATTGATTTGATCTTGAAAGAAAATTACAATCAAGATTTCTTAAATATTGTTTCCAAAAGATAGAAAAAATGAATCAAATCAAAGAAACGAAACTTTTACATTAAAGACTCAATAGAGAAAATACTGTATTAATGTAATGTACCCATTAACATCTTTAAGTACATAAACCACAGACATCAGATTCACATAACAGTTTGTCTCTTAAATGCTCATCTTCTGGCAGCTGTCAGTTTGCACAAAACAATCTGGTAGATTGGGTATTAGGACACAATTTGCGAAGGGTGCCCCAAAATTTCGACTGTCTAGGGGTCTGCACAGGGTTTCATCCAGCACTGCTTGGTACTGTTGGAGACGTGTAGTAAAATAGACAGAAGATTTCTCCTGCTGATGCATCCTTTATCCCAAATCCTGGATTCCCTAGGATCAGAAAAAAATTGAGAGGAAGCAAGCACTGAGTCTGATTTCCAAGGGTAGTGAGCCACTACTATTTTTCGTCTGACTGGCAGAAGTGATTGGTAGGGAGCAATGATACGCATATGTTAGCCGGTACACTCCAGTCCCTGTGTTGTATGCATAAGGAGGTATTCTTGCTAGGTGGATTATGGGTAATAGGTAGTTGCCAAGTCCAATGGGCAAAAAGAAGCACTGCACATCAGCGGGAATATTCCTGCTGCGACTGAGCCCTTTAAGCAGGTTGCTCAGTGCCTGCTTATCCTCTGCCTGCCAGTGGTAAAACATGCAATCCCGCCCCACTGCCGGGAATCCCAGGCCAGGCTGCTGGCAGTGGGGAATGCAACGAGAGACACTATTGTGCTTTCCCAATAAAACTACAGCCTAGGGAAGCCCTGTGTGACAGTGATGACACACAATTACTTGCATTTTGAAGACTTGTTGACTTGGTCCATCAATCTGTAGGAAGTGGGTCATGTGATGTGAAATTTTACTTTGGTGAATTTAAAACTCTTTGTCCATTTTTGCAAATTATAATGTTTCCCCAAATTTGCCTGAGTTTGTGGGATTATAGCTAGAGGTGGGTGAGCCACTGAAAGCTGGAGCCAGACTTGAACCTGAAGCCCGACACTGGCTCAGCTTGAGGTCCTGTTGGAACTTTGAGCCTATAAAGAGCTGAGATTTCATGTGTCTTCTGCCTCCATTGATCTACCCGGGATGTGGTTAGGTCAGAGCAGCCGACTATGGAACCAGGTCCGAGTTAGGGAACTGGCTCAATACCATGTGATTCTGGGCAAATCACTTCATATCCCGATGTTTATAAACAATGAATGTGACCTTGTGTAATGCTCATGTAAAGTGCTCTAATACCTTTGGTTTGAGGGCGTGCTATTTT
The DNA here is from genome assembly GCF_964261635.1 of Lissotriton helveticus. Taxonomy (NCBI): domain Eukaryota; kingdom Metazoa; phylum Chordata; class Amphibia; order Caudata; family Salamandridae; genus Lissotriton; species Lissotriton helveticus. Next base: position 1,503,616,471 of record NC_136061.1, read on the forward strand.
GGAAATACTGCAGAAGAATGCACTAAAAGTCAATAAGCATTGGTAATGCATTGGTTTCGCCTATGTAATGAATTCAGAGCTATTTTCATTAATTATCGTCTGGCAGAAGGAAAGAGCTCCATGAGAGATAACACAGGAGTGAAGAGGATGTGGTGCTGCAGCAAGAGCTGCTGACTCGAGAGCTGGGGATCCCGGTTCGAGTCTCGGCGGCCTCTTGCAACATCCTGTTATTCTATGCAAATCACCTAATCTCTTGGGTGATGCATTGTTATATAAATATGCTGCAAGAGTAAAAGGCAAACCTTTATGAAAATATAGTTCCACCAAAGCGGATGTTAACAGTATTTAGGCGGCAGGAAACGGAAAATAGAAGCAGATGAGGAACAAGCATTGGTAAATGCAGGACAATTTGCAGCAGTCAATAGAAATAGAGGCAAGGTAAGTGGCACACATAGGAACCAATGAGAAGCCAGGAAATAGAGGAAGCAGGATGTAAGTACCTTTTAAGTTTATGTTAAAACAATAGATATCTCAAGTACAGCACAAGCATTGTGCAGGTTAAGCCTAAAAACAAGCCATAACATGCGGAAAGGCAAATAGATACCCGTTTAGTGGATGATTTGTACAGAATGAAACCAGAAACCCTGGATAAATTTTGGCTACCCTGCTTAAATTACGTGATCTTAGGCACATATTTTATTTTACCAAAACTCTTTTTTTTCATTACTGCAAAGTAAAATACTTTCGAATATGTGAGTTCAGACTACCAGTAATACAAAACTATTACTTTTAATAGGTACTTCTCAGTGCAGTGCTATACCGTGCCCTATTAATGTCAAAGGTTCCACATGTTAAAGAAGTACACTTTTCTGAGCTTTGAAGAGACGTTATCATCTTTTACATGGTTTGTTGTTGTATGATTTACATGACCCTGATTTTTGGACCTGGGCTCATGAATAGACTCTAATATCAGAGCCAGACCTTTGGCCTAATCTCTACTGACAACGGATAATAATCCAGAAAAACGTGTATAGAGATGACCAGTACTTATCTGCACCAACCTGGTGAAATACTCAAAAGACTTTTGCAAGTACACACGTTTCGTGAACTGCATGCACGAAAATGCTTAGGGGCGAACCTGCTGGGAGGTGAAGCAGTGTGATCCCACATTAGTTTCCTCTTTAAAAGGCTCCCTCAAGCCTTTTGAGCTGGCAAGCTCCTGGAGAGGCACCTGCGCGCCTTGAGAGGTACTGTTGAATAAAAAGCCTTTTTAGGGACTCACTGATGCACCGGTCCTTAAAACAACAAAGAAGAGATTGGCACGTAAGCTGGAATATAAAAACAGGGTATTTAATATTCACTCATGAGTGGGTCTGCATCAATACATCACCCTCGGGCACTGTATGAGGCAGTACATGGAGTACAGAAACCAGGGGCCTTTTATATACATTTGTTGCTGTGGCAGCATGAGACCAAGGGGAGGTACTAGCACATACAAGAATAGGTTCTGACTAACATGGCATACAACCATGTCTTAGTTGGCAAAGTGGGAGGGGAGTCATTTCTCCTTACATCAGCAAAAACAGCCTGACAGTTACCGACTAAGACAGATGCATTCTGCAGCTACAGGTTTTTCTAAACATGCGCAAGGCTCTGGCTCAGCACTGAAGAAGTTAATTATAGTTCATTACTCAAGCGAAATACAAGAGCAGGCAACAGTGAAGACGGGAGAAGCACACGGCGAGCACATGGCTGACTAAAATGGATGCTAACAATAATTTCTGCAGTTTGCAACCCGAAATATTTGAAATGCCTAATCTCTTTCTGTCGACGGATAATATCCCAGAAATACGTGTATAGAGATAGCCAGCACTTATCTGCACCAACCTGGTGAAATATTTAAAAGACTTTTGCAAGTACACACGCTTGGCGAACTGCATGCACCATAATGCTTAGGGGCGAACCTGCTGGGAGGTGAAGCAGTGTGAACCCACATTGGTTACCACTTTTAATAAGTAGTTCTCTGTGCAGTGCTATACCGTGCCCAATTAATGTCAAAAGTTCCACATGTTAAAGAAGAACACTTTTCCGAACTTCGAAGAGACGTTATCATCTTTTACATGGTTTGTTGTATGATTTACATTACACAGGTTTTTGGGACTAGGCTCATGCATGGACTCTAAGATCAGAGCCAGACCCTTGGCCACTTCCAGCTCGGCTCTTTGTTAATTTGTTGGCCTGCCCTCCTATAATTATAGCTTCACCCTGCCTACTGCTAGTGAGTACCTAACTATGGAGGGACAGGCAAATCCTACTTTAAAAGAGCAATACTTTTAGATTTCCAAGAAATATTCACATGATGAATAGTCCTAATTTTACAGTATATGCATCAGGCCCTACATAACATTCTGTCATCATCAACCTGCATCAATAAACGTCTATGTGCGTACAGCAGTTTGATAGATGAATACAGTAAAACAGAGTACATTGTTCCCACCTTATGCAAGAATATCAACATTTTTAATGTGCTTCAAAGTGATGTACTATATGGACGTCGAAGGTTTTTGGTCCTGTATTAGATAGTTCTGAAAATAAACACATGGAATTCATAAAAATTTAAGGTATTTTGGAATACATAAACCCCAGCAACAAGTTCACAGAATGTCAACGCTTTAAATCCAAAAAGACAAAGAGCATCTGCTTTATAAAACAATTCGAAGTAGTTTAAAAAGCTTCCTGACATGTGGAAGGCAGTGGTTCACTTAGAACACTGCAATTACTATAATGAAACAAGCATTGGCTTAGCCAATAGGTCTCGCCTTTGTGACCTTATAAGTGTTTAGTTATGTAGCACAATATCCTTGGTGCAACAACATTAACTGTTGCATGGCTAAGCACTTATAAGGTCCCAAAGACGAGACCTTTTGGCTATCCCAGTGCTTGTTCTAATGGAGATGATCATGTATGCCTGACCTGTGGTAGGTCTACTGAAACTGGAGTATGTTATGTTCTTTTGCCTAAGGTACAGATTGTCTAGGTCAAAATGGCATATGGAGGCCTTGAGAATGCTCCAAACTGACACAAGCCAGCACATTGTATTTGCAGTTTCAAAATATTTGTTAGCAATATGGTGTATTAGGAAGAAGTCCATCTAATCTGCTTCAGTTAACCGCAACACCTAGGACTACAAATAGCAATAACAATTTAAAAAAAGGCACACACACTTTAATTCCAAAAGATCAAGGGCTTGGTCCCAATATTTGATCATTAATGTTTCGAAAAATAATATTCATATTGCGTGTTTGGGTATGCATGGGATATGTACTTTTAAATCACCTATTTGAGTGTTACTACCCACACATCACCAATCACATGTGGACAATCACTATGTGCAGTTGTGTCAATCTAATTTTTAAAGACCTTTTAACATTCTTAATGTTTTAACGAATATGGAGAAGGATAATAAACTCATTTTACTTATGGATTTTTATGTAAGATATTGTATTTGGAATGCTTTTATTTGTTTTCTGTCTTTTATGGCGTAATGCAGAACTAAAGATTGCATAACGTAAACTACTGCTTAATTCACGCTGAAAAATACCTTAAGTTGGAACAGTCTTTTCTGCCCAGTAAATAGAGCCTGACCTAGAAACACAGCCATCTGAAAATAAATATCCTGCAGCTTTAGGCACCATCATCTTGTTGTGCACCTCTTGGGTTTAGACATTGTGTGCTCTCGGGTTCTGCCTTTGTACACAGAATTACTTAGACTGTTTGACTATTAGGAAGCAAGTATTCTGGGTATGCAAGACGAAAACTGGATTAAGGCAGGTGAATACTTAGTGATCCAAGAGTGACACCTCCATTGAAAGAGCCTGCAAAGAATAAGATACAATTTGCAGCACAAATTCATGCAGGATTTATTTTCTCCCTCTGAACATCCAGTACTCGCCCTCCCACTAACTTAGAGTCACACTTACTTCAGCTCCCTTGTGGGCACCAAAAATGTCAGTCCTTTTTCAAGACTGCTGAATACTGTTGGTAACTATGTAAGTAGGTTGGCCACCAAGTGTTTGAAGTCCCAAAGCAGAATAAAAAAATAAAAAAAGAACAATTGTAACGCCAATAGCTCTCCATTAAGAATCCAGGTGCTAAGTTATTACCAATGGTGGCATTTTAGGAAAAAGACGTAAGATAAAAAAAATAAAGGAAACTGTTTTCTAAAGCTATCTTGACTCTCATATTGAATTACATTTTTCCCAATTGCTATAAAAGGCGTGTTTACTTTTCAGATTTCAAGCAGGAAACTGAAAATCACTTTAAACATGGTTGAGCTTAAGAATAGGGAACTCGCTGCATGTACTTAACAGCTGTCTGAAAATTGTAAAAAAATTCAAGGAAAATGCTTGCCATTTACTTTTTATTAGAATTGGAACTGGCACAAATGTTTCATTTTGCCGCTGTGCCACAGCCCCAGAAAGCATCCGGCAGAAGAGACCTTTTTACAGTCGCTCATCTCCCTTAAACTGTGGGTGAGTGAGAGCACTCGCTTGGCACACCCTCTCCCCCAGCACCATAAGCGATGCCTTTGTGTGCCATGGCCTTTGCTTTGGTGCAACATGTGGAAGATAGGAGATAAGAAACTAAACATTACAACGTCTGATCTTTGGATAAACATGGCCCTGTTGCTTTGCTGTATACAACAATTGGGTGGGGTTGGTGACAAACTGAAGGGGGACACGGATGTGAGGTATAAGCAGTACACGTAGAGAGCAAGGGAAAACTCCACTGGAATGCTAAAAGAAAACAAGGGCGCACCTCGCGCTGAAAGTTTTTTTTAAAAAGGCGTGCAGGCTGCAGCGGGAGAGAGGCGGAGGGATGCACCCGCCAGTGATGCGCGCGCGCTTGGTAGAGAAACCTTCTCTTTTTCAAAGCACATACTTGTGCTTGTGGTGTGCCGCTGCGCACTCCCGCAAGGCGTATGCCGCCACAAGGACTAGTTTGTGCTTTGAAAAAGAACTGCACAGCGGCTAAAGGTCTCCTATGCCTCATATGCGCACTGCATTGGCGAGACCTACCAACGCCTTTGATTGCTTCTCAATTGTTCATTTTCCAGCCGATCCCCCACTCCTCTCCAGCATTTCTGGGGTGCTGAATCACCCCAGCCCATATATTTCGTTTGCCATTTGTTTAGAGGTTGAGAGCTTGTTTCAAAATGTTAAATATGATCTTTAGGTGAGACAGCTCACCATCTTGCGCCATCTAGTGGATGTAATCAGTAAACTGAAAAATGTTTAAAATCTATAATGCAAAATATGTTGCCTCGTGAGTGCCACTCAAAAAAGCATGGGCCTCATTTATGAAAAGTTATGAATCGCTGCGTCAAAAAAGCGATGCGTCACTTTCCATTGCACCCTCCTTGCGACACCAATGATGCGTCATATTTACAATATGACGCATCATTGCGCAAGGAGTTACAGATACGTCAGTATTTCTGACGTATCTGCATGGCGCAAAAGTGACGCATTGCTGGAGTGTCGCAACTCCAGCAATGTGTCTTTTCACATGGGGCAAGCCCCATGTGAAAGGGCCTGCGTCAGTCTTATGCCTGCTGTGAGGCAGGCATAAGAAATTGACGCATTTGCGTCCTAGAAGTGGCGCAGTAAAATCTTTTAGATTTCACTGCGTCACTTCTAGGACCTTTTCTTGCGTCAGAATGCCCTCCTGCATACATTATACCTGGCGCAGGTATAATGTGGCGCAGGGGTTTACAAAGTGACGCATCTACCTAGATGCGTCACTTTGTAAATATGGTGCAACAAGGCACATTTTTTACGCTGCTGGTGCGTCACAAAAAGTAACGCACCAGCGCCGTAAAAGTGACGCACGGCCTCATAAGTGAGGCCCCATGTGCCTAGGGATGAATGAATGCTGTCTGCGGCCCCACTTCTGAGGGGTCTGGTGTACAGCCCTGCTGTTTTAAGGTGCATGCGGGCTGCTCGTGAACGCGAGACTGAGAATGATGACTGCAGGCGGTTTGTTTGCACGTGATGCGTGGGCCCTTCAGCCCATCAACTTAAGATCAGGATGGGGAAGGGAGGGGCGCGAGCCTGGATGTCATGACATGTCAAAATGTTTCTTTTTTCTGCTTCCTCACACCTCTCCTTCCCGTTTCTAGACGACTACACCCCTCTCTGGCCCGTTCGTTCCCCTTCTTGTAACACCTTAAAGTGCATCGAGACACTCCGAAGTGCTACTATTCTGACAACGTACACGGCATGTTCAGGTGTGTCTTTCATTGGACTGCCGGTGGAGGGGGGCTGGAGAGGGGCCTGGGGGCGGGGAGGGGTGTTGGTTATTTTACGTTTTGGAATAAACGCATTAAAATATTTTTACAAACGATCATGCAAAATGCAAGTAATTACCATATTGGGTAGCATGAAAATATGAGAAGTATCTGTCTTTCCTGGGCATAGGTTGGGCACGCCTGTCTTTTCACAAATCCTCACTGTGCTCATGGTGGAAATCTCTCCTTTCTCTATGCCCTTTGGCACAATACATTCCACAGCGCTGACTCCGCTCTCCTGTGGGGCCAGCCTTGTAACCTTGGCAGATGAAAAGAATGTAACACAAAGGGCTCCTCGGAAACCACCCTGGGTTTTCTTTGAGTTCCGCTTACTCCGAAGGCGGACCTTCCCGGTGTGTGTACCGCCCTGTGGACAACAATCGACCGATATAAAAAACAAGCATTGGCATAGCCAATAGGTCTCGCCTTTGGGACATTATAAGCGCTTGGCCGGAGCTATTGGCTTTGCCAATGCTGTTAAGCTATGTGGTAGAGCATTGTGACTGCTGTGCAGCATGTTGAAAAGTTATAATTTGAATTTGAATTTGAATTTAAAAGCATTTCTATAGCGCACTTTTATCACGCGGTTTCTTGGCGCTTTTGAGTTGTAGAGGCCAACAGGAGCATAGGGGGTCTAAGCATTATAAGCTCGAGAAAAGAGCAGAGTTTTTAGACCTTTCCGGAACTCAGTGTAGGAGGGTGTCCCACGGAGTTCCGTCGGGAGAGAGTTCCAGAACGCAGGAGCGAGAACTGCGAATTTTGTTCCGCCTGCTTTTTTCTTTCTGAAACGAGGGATAGTTAACAAGGCCTGATGAGAGGAGCGAAGCTCTCTGCCCGGCGTGTAGGGCTTGATGGCGGAGCAAATGAACTCCAGAGCGGTGCCCATTTTGGCCTGAAAGGTGGTACAGCCAAGCTTAAACAAGGCTCGTTCTTTCACCGGCAGCCAGTGCAGGCCTGCAGTAGAGGAGTAACGCGATGGAATTTAGGCAGGCCATGGATCAGGCGGGCAGCCTGGTTCTGCACTAGCTGCAGACGGCGAATGGCATAGGCTGGGGCGCCGTTGTAGATGATATTGCCATAATCAAGGCGCGAGAGCACCATAGCCATCACTATGATCTTTAGAGCGGGTAGAGAGAAAAAGCGAGAGATCTTCCTAATGGTTCTGAGGGAAAAAAAACTGGAGGAAACAACTGAGTTGACCTGTGAGTGAACAGAAAGTGAAGAATTCAAAAAAATACCAAGGGTTTTGACCTTAGGGACAGGGATCGGAGGGACACCAAGTGAGGGAGGCCAGTGGGAGGAGGACCAGGGGCTGCAACCACCTCCGGTCAGGACTAATTCCGTCTTGTCCGGATTGAGTTTGAGGTGGTTGCAGTTCATCCAATCCTGAATGAACAGCATGACGGATTGGACGTTCAGGGATGAAGAGGAAGGATGGGAGAGGTTAAAGATTAGCTGGAGGTCGTCGGCGTAATTAAACACCGTGACCTCAAGCTGCTGTAACAAAAAAATAAGGGGGTAGATGTATAAATTAAACAAAAGGGGGGAAAGTGAGGAACCTTGGGGAACTCCACATGCGACCCTACGAGGGGCAGCAGTGAAACCAGCTAGGTGGACCGCCTGAGCCCTACCACTCAGGAAGGACTCAAGCCAGGCGAGGGCCAGGCCCTCTATGCCCGCCGCCCTGACACGGGTGAGGAGGATGGAATGGTCCACCGTGTCAAAAGCGGCGGACAGGTCTAAAAGGATGAGGGCCTGCGGAAGGTTGGTATCAATGCCCTCGCGTAGGCAGTCCATCACTGAGGTCACCACCTTCTCCGTAGAATGGAGGGGGCGAAAACCCGCCTGCCGAGGGGAGAGGCAGTGGTTAACTTCCACGTAGGTGCTCAGGGTGCTGGTAACATGGGTTTCTAGAACCTTGCCCAGGTAGGGCAGAAGGGCGATAGGACGGTAATTAGAGGGGGATGAAGGGTCGGCCCCGGGCTTTTTAAGGATGGGAATAACAGCCGCGAATTTGTGAGCAGTGGGGACCACTCCATTGCTGAGTGAATCGTTCAGGAGAGTGAGGGGAGGGGTAGGACAGTTTAGGAAGATTTCTCTCAAAATATGAGCCGGGGCAAAGTCTAGGGGGGAGCCTGACTTTATCTTGTGAAGCAAGGGAGGAAGGGTGACCTCGGTGAGGGGGGGAATGGAAGTAAGTTTGGAAGTGACAGCAGGTGGGGAGGGATTGGTGAAGGTAGGGGAAGGGAGGGGGATGTTGGCCTTAATCTTTGCGACCTTGTCAACGAAAAAATCGTTGAGTGAGTCGCAAAGCGCTTGGGAAGGGGGGGTCGAGGCCGTGACTCTATTGGATGAGGCAAGCTCGTATACCGTAGCAAAGATCTCTTTGGTTTGGGATTCTGCTGCCAGTATCCTGTTAGAATAAAACAGGGTCTTGGCGTCGAGGATGCTTTGCTTATATGCTTTGAGCACAGAGAGATAGGTGTTTTTTTTGGCGGGACAATAGTCTCTTCTAATTAAAAAGTGTTATAAGCAATTTTGTTATCTTATATATAAAACCAAGAAAACATGATGTACAGCTGAACGACCCTATTAAAAAGAAATGAACATAAAAAATGTCTTCTTGTTTTTTGTCCTTTCAGTGCTGGCAACTTCTTCCTGCCTGTTCTAATGCTTAATTGTTATAACTTCTTTTTGTTATGGGTGGGAAGGCATAAACAACGGGAGGTTGGAGGTTGGGAAATAGTGTCTGAATTACAACGCGAGCAGCAGACAAACACTAGGGGAGAATCAACAGATGCCAGATTCTGAGGGCAGACTGAGGTGGAGCTGAGTGATGCTGAGATGTTGGTGAGATGGTATGGAGGTGATGCTCAGGTGATGCTGAATGATAGGTGGTGCGGAGTGATGCTGAGGTGTTGCTGAACAATGCTGTGGTGCTAAGTCCAGCTGAGGGGGTGCTGTTGCACTGGTGCTTAGGTTGTGCAGAGTTATGCTGAATTGGTGCTGTACTGAGGTGGTGCTGCTCTGAGTTGGTGCTGAACTGAGTTTGTGCTGCGCTGCAGTGCAGATACGTTGATGCAGAATTGCTGGTGCTGCGCTGGTGGTGCACTGATGCGGAGGTGGTGCTATGCTGATGCTGAGATGATGCTGTGCTGATGTTGAGGTGGTGCTGCACTGGTGCTGAGGTGGTGCTGAAGTGGTGCTGAGTGATTCAGAGATGGTGCAGAGTGATGCCCATGTGTTGCTCAGTGAGGCTTTGCTTGTGCTCAGGTGGTGCTGTTCTGGTCATCAGGTGGTGCTGAGTTGTTGCTGGGCTGGTGCTCAGGTGGTGCAATGCTAATGCTGAAGTGGTGCTGTGCTGGTGCTGAGTTGCTGTTTAGGTGGTGCTGTAATAGAGCTGAGGTAATGCTGCACTGGCGCTGAGGTGGTGATGTGCTGGTGGTGGGTTCACTGATGAGGAGGTAGTGTTGCACTGATGATGAGATGGTGCTGCACTGGTGCTGAGGTGGTGCTCAAGTGGGGCTGTGCTGATGTTCAGGTGGTGCTGCTTGGAAGCTGAGATGGTGCTGTGCTGGTGCTGAGGTGGTGCTATGTTGGCGTTGAGGTAGTGCTCAGTGATACTGAGGTGGTGCTGAGTGATGCTTTGGTGATGCTTTAATGTTGCTTTGGTGGTGCTCAGGTGGTGCTGTGGTGGGGCTCAGGTGAGGCTGAGTTGGTGCTGCACGGGTGCTGAGTTGGTGCTGCACTGGTGCTCAGGTGATACTCCGCTGATGCTCAGGTGGTGCTGTGCTGATGCTGAGGTGGTGATGCACTGATGCTGAGGTGGTGCTGTGCTGATGCTGTGTTGGTGATGTCCTGATGCTGTGCTGGTGCTGAGGTGATGCTTAGCTGGTGCTGAGGTGGTGCTGAGTGATACTGAGGTGGTGCCGGGTGATGTTTGGTGGTGCTCCTGTGGTGCTGTGATGGTGCTGCGCTGATACTGAGGTGGTGCTGTGCTGGTACTTTACTAATGCGATGCTGGTGCTGAGGTGGTGCTGAGTGATTCTTTGGTTGTGCTCAGGTGGTGCTGTACTGGTGCTCAGGTGGTTCAGTATTGGTGCTGCACTGGTGCTGAGATGGTGCTGCACTGGTGCTCAGGTGATGCTGCGCTGGTGCTCAGGTGGTGCTGTGCTGATGCTGAGGTGGTGCTGCGCTGATGCTGAGGTAGTGCTGCGAAGATGCCGAGGTGGTGCTGTCATGATGCTGTGCTGGTGCTGAGGTGATGCTTCGCTGGTGCTGAGGTGGTGCTGAGTGATGCTTTGGTTGTGCTCTGGTGGTGTTGTGATGGTGCTCAGGTGGTGCTACGCTCATACTGAGTTGATGCTATGCTGGTGCTGAGCTAATGCTGAAGTGGTACTGCGCTGATGCTAAGGTGTGCTGCACTGATGCTGTGCTGGTGCTGAGGTGGTGCTGCTCTGATGCTGAGATGGTGCTGCGCTGATGCTGTGCTGGTGCTGAGGTGGTGCTGAGTGACATTGAGATGGTGCCGAGTGATGCTTATGTGTTGCTCAGTGATGCTTTGCTTGTGCTCAGGTGATGCAGTTCTGGTGATCAGGTGGTGCTGAGTTGTTGCTGGGCTGGTGCTCAGGTGGTACTGTGCTAATGCTGAAGTGGTGCTCTGCTGGTGCTGAGTTACTGCTTAGGTGGTGCTGTGCTAGTGCTGAGGTAGTGATGTGCTGGTGCTGAGGTGGTGATGTGCTGGTGGTGGTGCACTGATGAGGAGTTGGGGTTGCACTGATGCTGAGATGGTGCTGTGCTGGTGCGGAGGTGGCGCTCTGGTGCGACTGCGCTGATGCTCAAGTGCTGCTGCTTGGATGCCGAGATGGTGCTGAAGTGGTGCTGCGCTGGTGCTCAGGAGGTCCTGCACTGAAGCTGAGGTGGTGCTGCACTGGTGCTGAGGTGGTGCTATGCTGGTGCTGAGGTGGTGCTGAGTGCTACTGAGGTGGTGCTGACTGATGCTTTGGTGATGCTTAGTGATGCTTTGGTGACCCCCTCCTTGATGGAATGGAACCTGTTGGTGCAGCACTGGCGCTGAGTTGGTGCTGCACTGGTGCTCAGGTGATGCTGCGCTGGTGCTAAGATGGTGCTGCACTGATAATGAGTGGTGCTGCGCTGATGCTGAGGTGGTGCTCTGCTGATGCTGTGCTGAGGTGGTGCTGGGTTAGTGCTGAGGTGGTGCTGCACTGGTGCTGATGTGGTTTTGAGTAATACTGAGGTGATGCTGAGTAATGCTTTGGTGGTGCTGAGTGATGCTGTGGTGGTGCTGTGCTGGTGCTCATGAAATGCTGAATTTGTGCTGCGCTGGTGCTGAGGTGATGCTGCACTGGTGCCGAGGTAGTGCTGCGTTAATGCTGTGGTGAGGCTGCACTGATGCTGAGTTGTAGCTGTGCTGATTCTGAGGGGGTGCTCCACTGGTGTTGAGTGATGCTCAGGAGATGCTGCACTGATGCTGAGGTGGTGCTGAGTGATGCAACTGTGGCACTGGGTTCTGATGTCCTGGTGCTGCAGTGAAGCTGAGATAGCGCTGTGCTGATTGTGATGTAATGCTGCACTGGTGCAGAGGTGGTACTGTACTTGGCGTAGGTGGTTCAGTGGTGCTGCACTGGTGCTGAGGTGGTGCTGCATTGGTGCTTTGTTGCTGCTGTGTTGGTGCTGCACTGGTGCTGATGTGATGCTGTGATGATACTGAAGTGGTGCTGCACTGGTACAGAGTTGGGGCTGCGCTGGTGGTGGTGCACTGATGCAGAGATGGTGCTGTGTTGATGCTGAGGTGGTGCTGTGATGGTATTGAGTGATGCTAAGGTGATGCTGTGCTGGTGCTAAGGCGTTGCTGAGTGATGCTATGGTGGCACTCAGTGATTATGTGCTGGTGCTGTTCTGTTGCTGAGGTGTTCATGTTTCACTGATGCTGAGGTAGTGCTTCACTGGTAGGGAGTTGGTGCTGCACTGGTGCATAGGTGGTGCTGTGGTGGTGCTGAGGTGGTGCTGTAGTGCTGTGCAGGTGCTACGTTTGGGCTGAGTGATGCTGAGGTGGTGCTGTGCTGGTGTTATAGTGGTGCTCAGGTGCTACTGAGTGATGATGAGATGGTGCTGCGGTGGTGCTGCAGTGATGCTGAGGTGGTGTTGTACTGTCTACTAGCAGCATATATTGTTAAGTAACCTCACATTATATGTCGCATTTGTAGAAAACGAGGGAGCATACTTTGACATTGCTTTTATTTCACCAATGATCAAAACCTAAAAGAAAGCATCAAAAGTTGAAAGCACGCAACTTAAAGCTGCGACAAATTTCATAAAACGGAGCAATAACAGCATGTTTATCTGTTTACTAGTATCCAAACAATCACGCTGTCAAAAGCACAATGTAAATAGGTTGAGCCTACAGTTGGCCATCTTCTTAAACTACACTTCCATTAGGTAATAATATTATTTAAGGTTTGGACATTCAGGTTAATGAAACTAAAAATATTATAGGATGAAAAACAACATAGAATAGGGCTGAAAAAGCACATATGAAACCAAAAACAGTGGTAAAGAAGATAAGAACATGATTAACAGCCCTCGGCCGAGCTCATTTGGAAACCCAAAACAAGACCAGGGAAAAGAAAAAGTAGTGCGCTGAAACTAACCTACTTGGTCAATAGTGAAGTGATCCATGTAACAGGACCAATCTCCTGGGCGTGACCAAAACAGCAAATGGAGGGACAAATGTACACCATTCACCAACGAAAACAAAGGAATTTCGAAAGGCACATAAACGAATGAATCAAACTGTTGAGTGTGCTGAAAGCCCATACATTAGATACAGCATATCTTAGGAGACAGCACATGCTCTGTCTATGCGAAACCAAAAAATTGCCTAGAAGAGCCAGATCCATGCATGTGGCATAGGAGCTGAAGAGCTTAAGAGTGGAGGCAAAAAAGGTTCTTCTAAACTTATATTGTAACACGTCATGGTACATTTCTGAGTGATGGTATGGCGCAACGTTTGCACATCACCTGGATTCTTGACACTTGGTGCAGAGATTGTTCCATTTTTTGCAATTTTATCAAGATGTTCTCCGTTTAGTAATTGCATCAATGATCCTCATGGGAGTGGGTGGGTTGCAGTATGTGGGTGGACACTCCTCACTGGGGTCTTTTGACCTTCCAACCTAGCCCCCTGTGTGAGTGGCCTGTTTGGAGTGTGTTGTTTTTGCATCTTAGCTGGGAGGGTATGACCTTCTCATGCACATCTCCTTAAACCTTCAGATTTACCTCCGCCAAATTACATTAATTCTGTTCTCAATGAAGATGCATTACTTTTTCCATACATACATCTCAGCATTATTCCTATGTACAGCGAGTAATTTTATAATGTTTTCACAAATTGTGAGTTCATTCCAAACACACAGGGCTATACAATAGTTACCATTGAGTTAGAAGTGTACAAGCAGGGCAGTTTACAGATTGTTAATTCATTGTGTTTGTTTGTAGAGACACACATTTATAACAGGAGCATAAATTGAAATAGTAGAACGATGATATTTATAGAAGTTGAGTTTCGTTTTTCTTTGTAGTTAGCAGAAATTGAATATTAGAACCCTGAAGAAGGGTTTTGGAGTATAGGCCGAAATGTACTCGGTACTGGGGAGTTAAATCAGCTTACAGATCTATTGATGTTGGATTAATTTCAGGGTGAAGTAAGTGCTATACATTACAGTATTCGTCACACAGTGATCAGTTGGTTATGAGTTCAATTGCACACAAAAGTGTAAGAATTAAAGGACGAGGTTAAATAATTTGACCAGACCAGAAGGATACAAAGAGAAATGTTAGATCTTATAGCCAAGCCCGACCTCTTGTTCGTTTCTCCGCCAAGGCAGTCTATATCCCAATCAAAATTTTAGTATCTCCTATGCTCTTGGCCAGGTAAGACCTATTCTGGCCCCTCGTTCCAAACAACTTTGAAGTTTGTTACAGATGTTCTGCTAATTCAAGCAAGCTTGAGGCCAAACAATATTGAAATATACTTTAACTTTCAGATATTGGATCACACAAAACAGCTAAAATAAGTCTTGTCAGGTGTCCTAAAAATCCTTGGAATGACGCTGGGTAGAGAGAAAATTTGCAAGCACTGGAGGTAGTTAGTGGGCGGGGAGAGTGGTTGAGGTTAAGAAATTGACCGGTGAGATAAAGAGAGAGAAAGATCTCTTTCCCAGAGGGCACTTTTGGAGGCATGGGCTCTAGCCAATTGCCCACTTTGCCCATGCCTTGAAACATCTATGCCCATGACATATGTGATGCTTTCATTCCCTCCTCCATTTTTAGCAATCAGCACTATGCGTTCTAGGGTTTGCATCATGATCCAGTTCTCTACATTGCGCCAGTGCAAAAGAAGTCTGCACATTTCTTTTTTACAAGATCAATGCACACGTTAACTCTGAGTTAGTGCATGTTTCGCTGACAACAGAGCTCGGAAACAAGAAGAGGTATTAACTTCCCAGGGCTTCCAATCACCGCTGTCTGCAGCTCAGGCACTACCTCAAAGAATGATTGAGGTAATGTATGCACTGAAGATGTGAAAAAGCAACAAGCAGACCCCTTCTGCGCCAGCTGATTTCAAGGAACTGGATTCTGAACCAGCCTTAAGATTTGAACTTCCACCTTTGGCATCATGAATGTGGTGGCCATGTTCCTTCATGCAACACTATGTAGGATAAAAAGGCAGGCCTGGCTGAAGGTGTTACACGTGATCGTGAGCCTCTTGGCAGCAATGTCTTTACAGAAGTTCCCCTCCTTTCCAAAGGCTACTCTGGGCATTAGTTTACTATTTTATACAGTGACAATGTGAGAGATGGAAATGGTTCAATCACTAAACAGGGGTAATTTATTTAGGTGCATTCCATTCCATGTTTTTTAAATCTCATCTGTGGTATTAAAGAAGGAAAACAACAGTATGGACATCAATGTTGACCCTGCCCCATGAAGGAGAAGACCAGCCTTAATTGTGGAGCCACACCCCCTTAAGCGAGTAACCTCAGACATGTTACTCATCTCAGGCTCACTAGGGGCCTCATTTATGAAAAGTGACGCATCGCTGCGTGAAAACAGCGATGTGTCACTTTTCACTGCGCTATCCCTGCGACATGATTGATGCGTCATATTTATAATATGACGCATCATGTCGCAAGGAGTTACAGATACGTCAGTATTTCTGACGTATCTGTAGGCGCAAAAGTGACGCATTGCTGGAGTGTGTCACAAAAATGACGCAACTCCAGCAATGCTTCCTTTCACATGGGGAAAGCCCCATGTGAAAGGGCTTGCGTCAGTCTTACGCCTGCTGTGAGGCAGGCGCAAGATTTTGACGCAACAGCATCCTAAAAGTGACGCAGTGAACTCTCATAGATTTCACTGCGTGACTATTACAAGGCTTTTTGCGGGTGAACGCCCCCTCTGCATACATTATACCTGACGCAGGTATAATGTAGCGCAGGGGTTTACAAAGTGACGCATCTGCTTAGATGCGTCACTTTGTAAATAGTGCACATCAGGAGGCATGTTTTACGCCGCCGATGCGTCACAAAAAGTGACGCATCGGAAGCGCAAAACTCACGCAAGGCCTCATAAATGAGGCCCCTGGTACCTCGGCCTCATTGGGTATATTATGGGAGGCACAGCCTGGGCTCTAGGGTGCATCAAGCAGAGTGTGCTACTTTACACAGCAGTTGTGTGATCACAGAGAGGCGGACACTTTATAAGGACAGCCAGGCCGATGACGTCACCCGTGTCCTCACTCTCTATTCTAGGTTCACTTCATATTCATCTCTACTCTCAAATGAATCTCTAATCTACAAATTGATCCAGACAGATGGTAGAAGGATGAATGACTGAATGAATGAACATATTTTGCAGAGAACCCTTTTGAGCTCAAGCACAGTCTCTAGCAGAACGTGGAAGGTTGAAAACGTTGCCTTTGAAGTTAAGCGAAGTTGTCAAACTTGGCAAAATTTGCTGAGCTCCCAAATTCACCAAACCTCGCTTCCACACAAAAAATTGCAGGTGAATTTTGTAACAAAACATTTTGTTGCAAGATAATTTTCCTTCTAACACCTTTTTTTCTTGGAGTTGGCATCACCTAAACAAATTATATACAGCGTTTTATTCCAAGCGTTTTTTTTTAAGTTTGGAAACTTCAGAAAGATTAAGAACATTTCAAAGTTTTTAAAGAAAATTGCAGAATTTAAGTAGCCAAAAAGCCACAGCCTTGCACAGCGCTTGTCACCTAATAACTTTGTTACATATCCGGATTTTAATTAGGGGAGCAGTGAGTTTCAACATCACCCATAAATGACTACATTTAAAAGTTTTAAGTAATGATAATTCAGCCAATAATGGGCGGTATCTTTACTTATTGGTCTTATTGCCACCGGTATATGTAAGTCTGGGCTAGGCAAAAGTAGAGTTGCCTGATACAGAGACTTTATAATATCATCCGAAGTCAAGAAACTTCACCCTTCTAGAGGTTAGCGAAATTTCCCAACTTCAACTACAGTGAAGTTTTACCCGCCTGGTCTACCTGCCAAGATGACTAGGTGGAACCAGTCAACCCTTTGTGTCTATATGTTATTTCTATATCGCAAACCTGGTCAAAAGGCCAGCATTCACTACCAGCAGTCTTGCTAAATGGGCGTGGCTCATTTGCAACACTTGTTCTTATTGCAACATGTGCACTTTTCACAGTCCTAAGGAGTTCAGTGATATGATATTGATGGCAGCACCCCCACTCTGAAATAATGGATTCCAGCACCACTGCATGTAAGTGATAATACAAAAGGAAAGTGTGCCTCATTTAAAGGGTCACATTAAACTTGTGTCTTCTGTCCTGTTCAGCTGTACCACAGTGGGGCTTTATGTGCTGTTATCTGTAGGAGATTGTGACGTGTTCTCAGGGCATGGGCTTTACAAATGGTGACCTCCATTCAGAAGCTCCACCCACTTTTTGGGTCTTACCTTTACTGTAAGGTAGATTTTGGTAGTACTACCAGTTGACTGACCACGTCGCTGGCCAATCATATTCTTGTGGCACCAGTACGAAGACAGAGAACCATAGAGACCTTTCTGAAGGAGTCTGCTGATTCAATATTGCGTCTGACAACAACTGAATTTGTGTGCTTATTTTTACGAGAATTTTTCCTCAGACAATTACAAAAACAAATAGGTGAAGTTAGCAGAGGGTAGTCTTTCCAGTCTTCGCTTGAGGCCTTTTGTGGTGATGCGAAGAGGGCGAGGGAGTTAACTGTCTCCAAGAAGGTCAGCATGGAAACCTGACTTCTTGGTTTCACATGCACTTCTCCTGCTGTGGGATATAAATGAGCCAGGAGGCTCACTGCCGCCCCAGGCACTTCTTTACAGAGTAAAAGGGCTTATTACAGACCATCCATCACACTTCCAGGCGAGAGGCTAACTCCTTTATCTCAAACAATGGCAGGCTGGCAAGGGACAAACAAACCTGCTGCACTAAGAAATCTTCGAGGCGAGGGGTTGCTATAGGGCTGGTGCCTGCCCCCACATACCGTGGGCCCAAAGGGGTGTTCCTAAGCTACATTTGAAACTTCAGACTCAGAGGGCACTCCGGCAGGGGCAAATAAAATAACATGTTGCGTAATAATATTAATAATTCAAATAATAATATTATATAATACATGGAAGAAGGAATAATAATAAGAAAGGAAATGCTTGCTAGAACATTATTATGATGTTAATATTAGTAGTAGTATTAGTAGCAGTAGGAGGAGTATTATAACTAGTACCATTACTACTAGTAGAAATTCGACCGCTATTACTCCTCCTCCTCCACCTCCTCCTAATACTATTACTACTAAGAAGGGGAGAGGGGAGGAAGATAATAGCTACCACATTTTATATATATATTGGCTCTTGGAGTTCCGTGGGCTGAGAGGACAAGAGAGCCCGCTGAATGCGTGATTTTACATTGGCAGCATGTTCTGATTTCCCTCCAGAGGTCACCCACTCTACTCCCGCTGGAGGCCAGACGCACTACGACCCAGGCGCTGGTGACCTCCCGGATGGACTACGGAAATGTTTGGTTCCTGGGTGCTACAGAACACGGTTTAAAGCGCCTACAGGTCCTCCAAAATACAGCAGCTCGTCTCGTACTACGACTCCCCAGAAGAGCAGCATCTAAACCAGCTTTAGCTGCGCTACACTGGCTATCGATCAAAAAGAGAGTGATGTTCAAAGCCCTCTTAATGTGCCACAGGATACTCCAACGTAAAGCCCCTCCCTATTTGTTTGATCTAGCACTCAGGTATCAGCCAACCAGAGCCCTCCGATCAGAGGGGATGGGGCTGTTGACGATCCCCCGTGTAAAAAGAGCAAAACTAGGTGGTCGCTCTTTTAGATATATAGTAGCAAAAAACTGGAATGCTCTCCCCACATCCCTAAGACTGGAAGAATCGGAAACTAAATTCAGAACAATGCTAAAAACACATTTATATAAACTATAAGCAGGGGCTTGGGGGTGGGTGATGTGGGAAGGCTGTATGTCTCTGATAACTTGCTTTCTTCAGCGCGGGGACACGCCGGGATGGCGTTACCAGGCGCTTTATAAACTACCTTATTATTATTAGTAAAACTTTATTTACAACAAATTGTCACAGTAACACGGAGGTTTAAAGAGAAAATCTACAAGGACCATAAAGCAATGTGGCACATGCCCACTGGGGTGGGTCGTTAATAAATGTTCTCACCTGCAACTGTGACTTTTTTTGTAGCCAGTGACCAAGGGCAGAGAGGTGCCTGAAACGCATTTGGTTTTGCTGATATTCACTGAAGGAGTGAACATGATGTGCTGGCGGCTCGCATTAAAGCATGGAATTAACTTTCTTGTGCGATAGTGTTTTTACATGGGCAACCTGTTTTGTTGGATATACATACATATATATATATATATGTGACCAAGGAGGTTTTATCCGTCGAAACGCGTTAAGCCATTCGCATAGGGTAATAAATCTCCCTTTTGTGAAGCCCACGGTGTCAGCGCCTTTTCTACTATCGTACTGGCAAAGGTCTGGATGTTATATATACATATATATATATATCGTTGGGAGTATGGTTATTCATCTGCCCCCTGCTCTATCACTGTGACGCTGCCTGGCTGGCGAGGGGATCAGTATCATTCGCCTTTCAAACTACAGCGGAGGACTCCTTGTAATAAAGACGCTATATGCGATAAATCCACGCGGGACTACTAGCTCCATAAGGCATTGCGGTGACTATCCTGCCTATCCAGAGGCGTGTCATCCACTCTTAGCCTATCCAGAGGCGTGTCATTAGATTTAAAGAAGTGGTTCCTGCTTTTGTCCTGTTAATATTCGTCGTCCTCTGAAGAAGAAGGCGGGAGCCTTCGAAACGCGTCAGGACGCATAAAGACGATTCAAGACATTCATGGACTTTTTTTCCTGGGTTTCTCTGCTATTTGAAGCATGCTGTTTGTTATTAAAGGCTTCTGATCAGCATCCCCGTGAGTGAGGTATGTTTCTACACGTGAGCTTTGATATATATATATATATATATATATGAAAACATCCAGGTTGCTCACTGTAGGGAGTCACACCCCATGGAAAACACACCATTCTCGTGGGTGGTGGAGCCGCCAGCTAGCACAACGCATACCAGCTAGCCATACGCGTTTTGAGCAAAATGCTCTTGATCACTGGCATGAGGAAGCAGGAAACAGGTTTGCACAGAACAGATTTATTTGAATACTTAGAGCCCCGCCCCAGTGGGCGTGTTGCAGGGAATGCTGGTTGTGGTAGTCCAAATTATTCCCCATGACTCACAAAGTTCTTTTCACCAAGTGGTCTCTGTCCTGCCACTCATAAAATATAATTCCCAGTCAGGAGGAATGCTGTTAGTACTCCGCTGTTCAGCTCACCAATGTCACCATGAGCGAGGCTCCACGGGTCCACAGAGCGCTCGTCTGTAGTGCACTCAGGAAACGCCTCTCAGCGTCGGGACTCCCCGCGGCCTGAGCGAGCCGCTAAACATGAAAACATCCAGGTTGCTCACTGTAGGGAGTCACACCCCATGGAAAACACACCATTCTCGTGGGTGGCGGAGCCGCCAGCTAGCACAACGCATACCAGGTAGCCATACGCGTTTCGAGCAAAATGCTCTTGATCACTGGCATGAGGAAGCAGAAAACAGGTTTGCACAGAACAGATTTATTTGAATACTTAGAGCCCCGCCCCAGTGGGCGTGTTGCAGGGAATGCTGGTTGTGGTAGTCCAAATTATTCCCCATGACTCACAAAGTTCTTTTCACCAAGTGGTCTCTGTCCTGCCACTCATAAAATATAATTCCCAGTCAGGAGGAATGCTGTTAGTACTCCGCTGTTCAGCTCACCAATGTCAAGATGAGCGAGGCTCCACGGGTCCACAGAGCGCTCGTCTGTAGTGCACTCAGGAAACGCCTCTCAGCGTCGGGACTCCCCGCGGCCTGAGCGAGCCGCTAAACATGAAAACATCCAGGTTGCTCACTGTAGGGAGTCACACCCCATGGAAAACACACCATTCTCGTGGGTGGCGGAGCCGCCAGCTAGCACAACGCATACCAGGTAGCCATACGCGTTTTGAGCAAAATGCTCTTGATCACTGGCATGAGGAAGCAGGAAACAGGTTTGCACAGAACAGATTTATTTGAATACTTAGAGCCCCGCCCCAGTGGGCGTGTTGCAGGGAATGCTGGTTGTGGTAGTCCAAATTATTCCCCATGACTCACAAAGTTCTTTTCACCAAGTGGTCTCTGTCCTGCCACTCATAAAATATAATTCCCAGTCAGGAGGAATGCTGTTAGTACTCCGCTGTTCAGCTCACCAATGTCACCATGAGCGAGGCTCCACGGGTCCACAGAGCGCTCGTCTGTAGTGCACTCAGGAAACGCCTCTCAGCGTCGGGACTCCCCGCGGCCTGAGCGAGCCGCTAAACATGAAAACATCCAGGTTGCTCACTGTAGGGAGTCACACCCCATGGAAAACACACCATTCTCGTGGGTGGCGGAGCCGCCAGCTAGCACAACGCATACCAGGTAGCCATACGCGTTTCGAGCAAAATGCTCTTGATCACTGGCATGAGGAAGCAGGAAACAGGTTTGCACAGAACAGATTTATTTGAATACTTAGAGCCCCGCCCCAGTGGGCGTGTTGCAGGGAATGCTGGTTGTGGTAGTCCAAATTATTCCCCATGACTCACAAAGTTCTTTTCACCAAGTGGTCTCTGTCCTGCCACTCATAAAATATAATTCCCAGTCAGGAGGAATGCTGTTAGTACTCCGCTGTTCAGCTCACCAATGTCACCATGAGCGAGGCTCCACGGGTCCACAGAGCGCTCGTCTGTAGTGCACTCAGGAAACGCCTCTCAGCGTCGGGACTCCCCGCGGCCTGAGCGAGCCGCTAAACATGAAAACATCCAGGTTGCTCACTGTAGGGAGTCACACCCCATGGAAAACACACCATTCTCGTGGGTGGCGGAGCCGCCAGCTAGCACAACGCATACCAGGTAGCCATACGCGTTTCGAGCAAAATGCTCTTGATCACTGGAATGAGGAAGCAGGAAACAGGTTTGCACAGAACAGATTTATTTGAATACTTAGAGCCCCGCCCCAGTGGGCGTGTTGCAGGGAATGCTGGTTGTGGTAGTCCAAATTATTCCCCATGACTCACAAAGTTCTTTTCACCAAGTGGTCTCTGTCCTGCCACTCATAAAATATAATTCCCAGTCAGGAGGAATGCTGTTAGTACTCCGCTGTTCAGCTCACCAATGTCACCATGAGCGAGGCTCCACGGGTCCACAGAGCGCTCGTCTGTAGTGCACTCAGGAAACGCCTCTCAGCGTCGGGACTCCCCGCGGCCTGAGCGAGCCGCTAAACATGAAAACATCCAGGTTGCTCACTGTAGGGAGTCACACCCCATGGAAAACACACCATTCTCGTGGGTGGCGGAGCCGCCAGCTAGCACAACGCATACCAGGTAGCCATACGCGTTTCGAGCAAAATGCTCTTGATCACTGGCATGAGGAAGCAGGAAACAGGTTTGCACAGAACAGATTTATTTGAATACTTAGAGCCCCGCCCCAGTGGGCGTGTTGCAGGGAATGCTGGTTGTGGTAGTCCAAATTATTCCCCATGACTCAGCTTTTTGCTCGAAACGCGTATGGCTACCTGGTATGCGTTGTGCTAGCTGGCGGCTCCGCCACCCACGAGAATGGTGTGTTTTCCATGGGGTGTGACTCCCTACAGTGAGCAACCTGGATGTTTTCATGTTTAGCGGCTCGCTCAGGCCGCGGGGAGTCCCGACGCTGAGAGGCGTTTCCTGAGTGCACTACAGACGAGCGCTCTGTGGACCCGTGGAGCCTCGCTCATGGTGACATTGGTGAGCTGAACAGCGGAGTACTAACAGCATTCCTCCTGACTGGGAATTATATTTTATGAGTGGCAGGACAGAGACCACTTGGTGAAAAGAACTTTGTGAGTCATGGGGAATAATTTGGACTACCGCAACCAGCATTCCCTGCAACACGCCCACTGGGGCGGGGCTCTAAGTATTCAAATAAATCTGTTCTGTGCAAACCTGTTTCCTGCTTCCTCATGCCAGTGATCAAGAGCTTTTTGCTCGAAACGCGTATGGCTACCTGGTATGCGTTGTGCTAGCTGGCGGCTCCGCCACCCACGAGAATGGTGTGTTTTCCATGGGGTGTGACTCCCTACAGTGAGCAACCTGGATGTTTTCATATATATATATATATATATATATATATATCGCCACACTCCCCTTGTACTTCTCCTTGGCTGGAAAAAACGGACGACGAACCCAGCTTAAGGGCAAATTCAGGTGTTGATTCTCAGTGATCCAACATTGCTGCCATGATGCATTTCGGCCAAATATAGATGTAGGTAGTTATAGTTAGGACCTATTATCGATAGGAAAACCACAACATTCTATTGGCAATAACTCTGGCGTCGATTGATGAATCTTTTTGAAAGGTTCCAAACTTTTGGCCAGCTCAGTCCCGCTCCTTCCCTGAAAGTGATTGGTCAAGTGGGGGCCGAGAAAAAAGGAGGTCCCAAAACGTGTTTTCCCAATGCAATTTCCCATAGGACCTTTACACACAGCTACAGCCCGAACAGCTGAACGGAATTACACCAAATTTGGCAGAGAGGTAGTCCTCAGTTCCGACTTGTGCCTTTTGCTTATATGGCCTAAATCTGTTCAGTAGTTCCTGAGAAAACGAAGGTTAAAGTAATTTATATATCTATGGGCACGGTGGATCCGGGTATCTATCCGCGTACCCAAAGCGCAGCCTGCACGCAACCTGCTGTGCACGAGCTGCATGCTGATTGGCTGTCAACAGTCAAAATCAGAAAGTGTTGGCAGCCATCTTGCACAAAAACCCCCAAACAAACGCTGCAAAACACAAAAAGGGGGCAGGGTAGACTCACCCTGACCCCCTAGGCCTGCTCAGGGGGTCCCACAAAGTCCCCCAGGGCCCAAAAAAACCTTAAAAAAACCAAAAAAAAAAGACACGATCGTCCCTAGACCCCGGACCCTCCTTGCACGAACTCCCCTTGAATACTGGGGGTCCCTGGGGGCCAACTAGCCCACCAGGAACCTCCAGTATGCGCCAGGGGGGCTGTGTTGAGAGGTGTTCTGAGGCCACGCCCCTTTTTACACCTCTCTTCAACACAGCTCTGTGGCGCTTACTGGAGGTACCTGGTGGGCTAGTTGGATGCCAGGGGACCTCAGAATTCAAGGGGACTTAATCCCCCAACTTAAAACATGCCACAGGGTGCGTGTGCACAGTGTTGAAGGTAGGGGGAGGGGCCTAAGGTGATATGTGTGTAAACACGCCTGTGTCGTGTTTTAAGTTGGGAAATAATTCCTCTACAATTCAGAGGTCCCTTAGAAGTCAACTTGCCCACTAGGTATCTCCAGTAAGCGCCATGGAGCTGTACTGCAGAGTGTTGTAAAAAGGGACATGGCCTCTGAATACCTCTCTGCAAAGCAGCTCCCTGGCGCATACAAGCACTGACCAAAAAACAGATATGATTCACTTCTGCCCCAGAGTGCCGCCTCTTTCACTGAAGTGGGAACATTTTATATATATATATATATATATATATATATATATATATATATATATATATATATATATATATATATATATATATATATATATATATATATATGTGTATATATATATGTATATATATATATATATATATATATATATATATATATATATATATATGTATATATATATGAAGCTCCAATTTCCCAGTTTAAATAAGAAATATCCGCACTCCAAGGCTCAATTCATTCAGGTTGCTTTAATGGTACAACAGACAAGACAGACGCCCTCGCGTTTCGGCAAACAGCCTTTTTCGATGTCAGTAGCCACTGACCATCGTCTTGTTTTTAAACATTACTTAGTGTAGTGGAAGAAGGACTGATGGTGCGCTGACATTCACCAGCGCCATCTTGGAGTGGCAAATAAACAAACATTAAACAACGTTGTGATCAACTCCTTGTATGTCAGCATGTCTATAAACATACAACTAACCACTAAAAAGAACAGAGTAAAAGAAAGGTAAATGCGTCACATATAATTTGCCACATTCATCTCATACCACTCGAAATATTTACGGGCAGCTTAATTACTCGATGTTCACTTTGTCACAATTCAGCCGTGTATCGGCAACTGTCCTTCTCAAACCACTACTCATATCTGTTAATCATAATATCTCAACCCGCTAATATTTACAATTACAATATACAATGACATTTACAATAGCTCCATTAGATTCAAAAGCTCGTATGTGTCATATTGTATGAAGAAGAAAGTCATGTCGTTGCATTAGCATATTTACAGATTTACAGGTTTGTCATAGTTACTCTGTTATATATCCCTATTGGTTTATAGAATATTCGATGATAGATTAACCAACCATAATTCGAATCAAACCAAAGGATTGAAAAGATATATATATAACCAATGTGATAATGGTCACTATGAAATTCAAGAATCAGAAGACACTACGTTCCACCACCAACCATTGTGATTGTTGTCCAATGCTCCTAACCTATATACATATATACATTGATGTTACCTACACATTGATTTATTCACATATATACAGGTGCTCACTTGTTATCAGGCCCGCCATATATCATACATTGTTGAACTATTGTGTGTTATATTATTATGTTGCAACTGTGTGTATCCCGATGTTATTAGAGATATTGATATATACAACTGCTCGTTCTTTTTTACGACCGTCTACACCAGATGTATTGATAGCCTGGATGTTATACATGTTATACACCTATGTGGACCATGAGGTCTTCGCCACTGTTCAACCCCCAAGGTGTTTTTGTGTGGAGGTCGATAATATACCTGGATTCCAGCCTCCGTAGTTTTTTCAACCTGTCACCCCCCCTGATATTATCCGGGATGAAATCCAATCCATAGCACGCAAGTAGATTGCGGTCACTTTTGTGATATTCCGCAAAATGTCTTGCGACAGGATATGCTTGGTCCACCTTATCTATTGCCCTCATGTGTTCTAATACCCTGATTTTAAGAGGGTGCACCGTACTGCCGATATAACGCAGCCCGCATGGGCAAACGAGACAGTACACCACATAGGGGGTGCTACATGTGATGAACCGGTTGATTTTTTTAACCATACCTGTGTCTTGGATGGTATACGTAAGCGTTCTTTTGCTATTGCAGCACGCTTTGCATTTGTGACAGGGAAAGAAGCCCTTCATGCTTCTCAGAGTGTTAGTGGTAGGGGTCACTTTATCAAAATGGCTCTGTACCAACTGGTCACGTATAGATCGAGTCTTTTTGAAAGTTACCAGGGGGTGTGTTGGGATATCCTCACCTATCACACTGTCGGCTTTGAGAATGTGCCAGTTTTTTCTTAGCATGTATTTTAAGTGATTAGCCTCTGCCGAGTATGGAGTGATGAGTCTGAATTTCCCTTTTTCCTTATTTTTACCCCTATTCTGGTCTAACAAACTTTGTCTGGATATGGCTTTGACCTTTTTGAGGGTTTTACTTAAAGTGGTAGGGTTGTATCCTCTTATGGTGAATCTGTCTACACAGGCTGTGGCTGCAGTGTCAAAATCGCTCTCTTGTGTGCAATTTCGTCGCAATCTAAGCAACTCCCCATAGGGGATACTCTGCACTAATTTGGGAGGATGACAGCTTGTCGCATATAATATCGAGTTGCCAGCTGTGGCTTTCCGATATAAGGCAGTCTCTATTTTGCCCTCCACAATTTGCACTTTAAGGTCCAAGTAGTCAACAGATGTTGCACTAATTGTTCCAGTAAAGTGCAAATTTAAATCATTAGTGTTCAGATTGTCGATATATCGATGTGCACTCTCCACAGATCCTTTCCAGATGATGAGTAGATCATCGATATATTGATGCCACTCAATCACTGAGCCATTGGACACCTCATCCCTGTAGGTCCTGGGCACCTGCTTCTCCCACCAGCCAACAAATAAATTTGCATAGCTGGGAGCGAAGCAGGTACCCATCGCCGTGCCGGACACCTGCTTGTAATAATCATTCTCAAAGAGAAAAATATTATTGTATAAGCAGAAATGCAAAAATTCGATCAGCATGCAGTTGTGTTGTGCATATCTTAGTTGTCTAGTTTTTAAATACATAGTAACTGCTTCAATTCCCTTTTGATGATCAATGCAGGTGTACAAACTCGTTATATCCAGCACGACAAACAAATAGTCAGACTCCCATTGTACATCTTGAATCTTGGTGAGGAAATCCTTTGTGTCCTTCACATAGGAGGGTAACTTGATCACTAACTTCGCCAGAAAAAAGTCAAGAAATTTGGAGACACGTTCTGTCAACCCTTGTACCGAAGAAACTATAGGTCTCCCTGGGGGACACAAGTGGTCCTTATGAATTTTGGGGATGTGGTAGAAAGTGGGGCAAGTGGGGTTGGAGCTACGAAGATATAAATGTTCATCATTGCCAAGCATTCCTTTCTTGTACCATTTGCTGATTAAGTCATCGTACGCTTGGATACTTTGTTGGTATATCTGGTACGTAGTTTTATGATAACATCGTGTGTCAGATAATTGTCTCATTGCCTCCTGATGGTATTGTTGCCTTGTCTGTACCACCACATTGCCCCCTTTGTCAGAGGGCTTGATGACTATGGTTTTATCACAGGCCAATGTATTGAGTGCTTTTTTCTCCTCACGTGATAAATTCATGCCATTGCTATCGAATGTGTGATGTTTTCGAAATTTCAAGAGGTCCTTTGTCATTACCTCTGAAAAGGTGTCCAAAGCATCGAATGGCATCTGCGGGTTAAAGGTTGAAATGGATTTATAGGGACTCTCTTCTTTGTCCTGTTCAATTCCCGCATCAATTGCCCGTTGAACAACCTCCTGACTTCCCATATTATCCCTAGTTGTTTATATATATATATATATATATATATATATATATATATATATATATATATATATATATATATATATATATATATATAAAACCTACTGGCGGTCGCCAGTAGGTGGTTATAGTTAGGACCTAGTTTCCATAGGAAATCCGCAACATTCTATTGAGAATAACTTTGTGGACGAATCTTTGCGAATTTCTCAAAGAAGATGGCCTGCTCCGCTCCGCTCCTTCCCTGAAAGTTTGGGGGGGATTCGTCAAGTGGGGGCTGAGATAAAAGGGGGGTCCCAAAACGTGTTTTCCCCATGTTAATTTCCATAGGACGTTTAGACACGGCTACAGCTCGAACGGCTGAATGGATTTATAAGAAATTTGGTAGAAAGGTAGAGTCCGGCTCGCAGATTACGCTTTTCTTTGAATGGTGTAAATCTTCAGTAGTTGCTGAGAAAATTAACTTTGAAAAAATATATATTGGGCTACATTGGGCTATATATATGTTAGAGC
Organism: Lissotriton helveticus; assembly: GCF_964261635.1. NCBI lineage: Eukaryota > Metazoa > Chordata > Amphibia > Caudata > Salamandridae > Lissotriton > Lissotriton helveticus. Next base: position 1,503,644,869 of record NC_136061.1, read on the forward strand.
CCAAATGTAGCCCAATGTAGCCCAATGTAGCCCAAAGATGGCCACCAGAGACAGAAAAAACCAAATGTAGCCCAGATATCAGCCAGATGTAGCCCAACTATAGCCCAATGACAGAATGTCCCAGAGTGTTCTAAAGAACAACTAGAGCGCTAACAGTCTTACTTATGACAAAAGTATGGCACACCTGAAGTCATCTTGATTGGAATAAAGTGTTAACACTTAAAACATTTAATTTGCAAAGGAACAAAATGAGGGGGTTCATTTTGCCATAGAAATTATGATTAATGCTGAAGAAAGCAAAATTAGGGCACATTTTGAGTGACTTCTCAAATCCTCTTATATTTCATTAAAAAAATTCTGATATGCAGTCTCCCAAGATGGCCACCAGAGACAAAAGATCCCAAATGTAGCCCAAATATCAGCCAGATGTAGCCCAACTATAGCCCAACGACAGTAGTTAGGACCTAGTTTCCATAGGCAATCCGCAACATTCTATTGAGAATAACTTTGGCGCTGGTGGACGAATCTTTGCGAATTTCTCAAAGAAGATGGCCTGCTCCGCTCCGCTCCTTCCCTGAAAGTTTGGGGGGGATTCGTCAAGTGGGGGCTGAGATAAAAGGGGGTCCCAAAACGTGTTTTCCCTATGTTATTTTCCATAGGACGTTTAGACACGGCTACAGCTCGAACGGCTGAATGGATTTATAAGAAATTTGGTAGAAAGGTAGAGTCCGGCTCGCAGATTACGCTTTTCTTTGAATGGTGTAAATCTGTTCAGTAGTTGCTGAGAAAATTAACTTTGAAAAAATATATATTGGGCTACATTGGGCTATATATATGTTAGAGCCCAAATGTAGCCCAATGTAGCCCAATGTAGCCCAAAGAAGGCCACCAGAGACAAAAAAAAACAAATGTAACCCAATTATCAGCCAGATGTAGCCCAACTATAGCCCAATGACAGAATGTCCCAGAGTGTTCTAAAGAACAACTAGAGCGCTAACAGTCTTACTTATGACAAAAGTATGGCACACCTGAAGTCATCTTGATTGGAATAAAGTGTTAACACGTAAAACATTTAATTTGCAAAGGTACAAAATGAGGGGGTTCATTTTGCCATAGAAATTATGATTAGTGCTGCTGAAGAAAGAAAAATTAGGGCACATTTTGAGTGACTTCTCAAATCCTCTTATATTTCATTAAAAAAATTCTGATATGCAGTCTCCCAAGATGGCCACCAGAGACGAAAGAGCCCAAATGTAGCCCAAATATCAGCCAGATGTAGCCCAACTATAGCCCAATGACAGTAGTTAGGACCTAGTTTCCATAGGAAATCCGCAACATTCTATTGAGAATAACTTTGGCGCCGGTGGACGAATCTTTGCGAATTTCTCAAAGAAGATGGCCTGCTCCGCTCCGCTCCTTCCCTGAAAGTTTGGGGGGGGATTCGTCAAGTGGGGGCTGAGATAAAAGGGGGTCCCAAAACGTGTTTTCCCCATGTTAATTTCCATAGGACGTTTAGACACGGCTACAGCTCGAACGGCTGAATGGATTTATAAGAAATTTGGTAGAAAGGTAGAGTCCGGCTCGCAGATTACGCTTTTCTTTGAATGGTGTAAATCTGTTCAGTAGTTGCTGGGAAAATTAACTTAGAAAAAATATATATTGGGCTACATTGGGCTATATATATGTTAGAGCCCAAATGTAGCCTAATGTAGCCCAATGTAGCCCAATGTAGCCCAAAGATGGCCACCAGAGACAGAAAAAACCAAATGTAGCCCAAATATCAGCCAGATGTAGCCCAACTATAGCCCAATGACAGAATGTCCCAGAGTTTTCTAAAGAACAACTAGAGCGCTAACAGTCTTACTTATGACAAAAGTATGGCACACCTGAAGTCATCTTGATTGGAATAAAGTGTTAACACTTAAAACATTTAATTTGCAAAGGAACAAAATGAGGGGGTTCATTTTGCCATAGAAATTATGATTAGTGCTGAAGAAAGAAAAATTAGGGCACATTTTGAGTGACTTCTCAAATCCTCTTATATTTCATTAAAAAAATTCTGATATGCAGTCTCCCAAGATGGCCACCAGAGACAAAAGAGCCCAAATGTAGCCCAAATATCAGCCAGATGTAGCCCAACTATAGCCCAATGACAGTAGTTAGAACCTAGTTTCCATGAGAAATCCGCAACATTCTATTGAGAATAACTTTGGCGCCGGTGGACGAATCTTTGCGAATTTCTCAAAGAAGATGGCCTGCTCCGCTCCGCTCCTTCCCTGAACGTTTGGGGGGGATTCGTCAAGTGGGGGGCTGAGATAAAAGGGGGTCCCAAAACGTGTTTTCCCCATGTTATTTTCCATAGGACGTTTAGACACGGCTACAGCTCGAACGGCTGAATGGATTTATAAGAAATTTGGTAGAAAGGTAGAGTCCGGCTCGCAGATTACGCTTTTCTTTGAATGGTGTAAATCTGTTCAGTAGTTGCTGAGAAAAATAACTTTGAAAAAATATATATTGGGCTACATTGGACTATATATATGTTAGAGCCCAAATGTAGCCTAATGTAGCCCAATGTAGCCCAATGTAGCCCAAAGATGGCCACCAGAGACAGAAAAAACCAAATGTAGCCCAAATATCAGCCAGATGTAGCCCAACTATAGCCCAATTACAGAATGTCCCAGAGTTTTCTAAAGAACAACTAGAGCGCTAACAGTCTTACTTATGACAAAAGTATGGCACACCTGAAGTCATCTTGATTGGAATAAAGTGTTAACACTTAAAACATTTAATTTGCAAAGGAACAAAATGAGGGGGTTCATTTTGCCATAGAAATTATGATTAGTGCTGAAGAAAGAAAAATTAGGGCACATTTTGAGTGACTTCTCAAATCCTCTTATATTTCATTAAAAAAATTCTGATATGCAGTCTCCCAAGATGGCCACCAGAGACAAAAGAGCCCAAATGTAGCCCAAATATCAGCCAGATGTAGCCCAACTATAGCCCAATGACAGTAGTTAGGACCTAGTTTCCATGGGAAATCCGCAACATTCTATTGAGAATAACTTTGGCGCCGGTAGACGAATCTTTGCGAATTTCTCAAAGAAGATGGCCTGCTCCGCTCCGCTCCTTCCCTGAACGTTTGGGGGGGATTCGTCAAGTGGGGGGCTGAGATAAAAGGGGGTCCCAAAACGTGTTTTCCCCATGTTATTTTCCATAGGACGTTTAGACACGGCTACAGCTCGAACGGCTGAATGGATTTATAAGAAATTTGGTAGAAAGGTAGAGTCCGGCTCGCAGATTACGCTTTTCTTTGAATGGTGTAAATCTGTTCAGTAGTTGCTGAGAAAATTAACTTTGAAAAAATATATATTGGGCTACATTGGGCTATTTATGTGTTAGAGCCCAAATGTAGCCCAATGTAGCCCAATGTAGCCCAAAGATGGCCACCAGAGACAGAAAAAACCAAATGTAGCCCAAATATCAGCCAGATGTAGCCCAACTATAGCCCAATTACAGAATGTCCCAGAGTTTTCTAAAGAACAACTAGAGCGCTAACAGTCTTACTTATGACAAAGTATGGCACACCTGAAGTCATCTTGATTGGAATAAAGTGTTAACGCTTAAAACATTTAATTTGCAAAGGAACAAAATGAGGGGGTTCATTTTGCCATAGAAATTATGATTAGTGCTGAAGAAAGAAAAATTAGGGCACATTTTGAGTGACTTCTCAAATCCTCTTATATTTCATTAAAAAAATTCTGATATGCAGTCTCCCAAGATGGCCACCAGAGACAAAAGAGCCCAAATGTAGCCCAAATATCAGCCAGATGTAGCCCAACTATAGCCCAATGACAGTAGTTAGGACCTAGTTTCCATGGGAAATCCGCAACATTCTATTGAGAATAACTTTGGCGCCGGTAGACGAATCTTTTCGAATTTCTCAAAGAAGATGGCCTGCTCCGCTCCGCTCCTTCCCTGCACGTTTGGGGGGGATTCGTCAAGTGGGGGGCTGAGATAAAAGGGGGTCCCAAAACGTGTTTTCCCCATGTTATTTTCCATAGGACATTTAGACACGGCTACAGCTCGAACGGCTGAATGGATTTATAAGAAATTTGGTAGAAAGGTAGAGTCCGGCTATAGTTAGGACCTAGTTTCCATAGGAAATCCGCAACATTCTATTGAGAATAACTTTGTGGACGAATCTTTGCGAATTTCTCAAAGAAGATGGCCTGCTCCGCTCCGCTCCTTCCCTGAAAGTTTGGGGGGGATTCGTCAAGTGGGGGCTGAGATAAAAGGGGGGTCCCAAAACGTGTTTTCCCCATGTTAATTTCCATAGGACGTTTAGACACGGCTACAGCTCGAACGGCTGAATGGATTTATAAGAAATTTGGTAGAAAGGTAGAGTCCGGCTCGCAGATTACGCTTTTCTTTGAATGGTGTAAATCTTCAGTAGTTGCTGAGAAAATTAACTTTGAAAAAATATATATTGGGCTACATTGGGCTATATATATGTTAGAGCCCAAATGTAGCCCAATGTAGCCCAATGTAGCCCAAAGATGGCCACCAGAGACAGAAAAAACCAAATGTAGCCCAGATATCAGCCAGATGTAGCCCAACTATAGCCCAATGACAGAATGTCCCAGAGTGTTCTAAAGAACAACTAGAGCGCTAACAGTCTTACTTATGACAAAAGTATGGCACACCTGAAGTCATCTTGATTGGAATAAAGTGTTAACACTTAAAACATTTAATTTGCAAAGGAACAAAATGAGGGGGTTCATTTTGCCATAGAAATTATGATTAATGCTGAAGAAAGAAAAATTAGGGCACATTTTGAGTGACTTCTCAAATCCTCTTATATTTCATTAAAAAAACTTCTGATATGCAGTCTCCCAAGATGGCCACCAGAGACAAAAGAGCCCAAATGTAGCCCAAATATCAGCCAGATGTAGCCCAACTATAGCCCAACGACAGTAGTTAGGACCTAGTTTCCATAGGCAATCCGCAACATTCTATTGAGAATAACTTTGGCGCTGGTGGACGAATCTTTGCGAATTTCTCAAAGAAGATGGCCTGCTCCGCTCCGCTCCTTCCCTGAAAGTTTGGGGGGGATTCGTCAAGTGGGGGCTGAGATAAAAGGGGGTCCCAAAACGTGTTTTCCCTATGTTATTTTCCATAGGACGTTTAGACACGGCTACAGCTCGAACGGCTGAATGGATTTATAAGAAATTTGGTAGAAAGGTAGAGTCCGGCTCGCAGATTACGCTTTTCTTTGAATGGTGTAAATCTGTTCAGTAGTTGCTGAGAAAATTAACTTTGAAAAAATATATATTGGGCTACATTGGGCTATATATATGTTAGAGCCCAAATGTAGCCCAATGTAGCCCAATGTAGCCCAAAGAAGGCCACCAGAGACAAAAAAAAACAAATGTAACCCAATTATCAGCCAGATGTAGCCCAACTATAGCCCAATGACAGAATGTCCCAGAGTGTTCTAAAGAACAACTAGAGCGCTAACAGTCTTACTTATGACAAAAGTATGGCACACCTGAAGTCATCTTGATTGGAATAAAGTGTTAACACGTAAAACATTTAATTTGCAAAGGTACAAAATGAGGGGGTTCATTTTGCCATAGAAATTATGATTAGTGCTGCTGAAGAAAGAAAAATTAGGGCACATTTTGAGTGACTTCTCAAATCCTCTTATATTTCATTAAAAAAATTCTGATATGCAGTCTCCCAAGATGGCCACCAGAGACGAAAGAGCCCAAATGTAGCCCAAATATCAGCCAGATGTAGCCCAACTATAGCCCAATGACAGTAGTTAGGACCTAGTTTCCATAGGAAATCCGCAACATTCTATTGAGAATAACTTTGGCGCCGGTGGACGAATCTTTGCGAATTTCTCAAAGAAGATGGCCTGCTCCGCTCCGCTCCTTCCCTGAAAGTTTGGGGGGGGATTCGTCAAGTGGGGGCTGAGATAAAAGGGGGTCCCAAAACGTGTTTTCCCCATGTTAATTTCCATAGGACGTTTAGACACGGCTACAGCTCGAACGGCTGAATGGATTTATAAGAAATTTGGTAGAAAGGTAGAGTCCGGCTCGCAGATTACGCTTTTCTTTGAATGGTGTAAATCTGTTCAGTAGTTGCTGAGAAAATTAACTTAGAAAAAATATATATTGGGCTACATTGGGCTATATATATGTTAGAGCCCAAATGTAGCCTAATGTAGCCCAATGTAGCCCAATGTAGCCCAAAGATGGCCACCAGAGACAGAAAAAACCAAATGTAGCCCAAATATCAGCCAGATGTAGCCCAACTATAGCCCAATGACAGAATGTCCCAGAGTTTTCTAAAGAACAACTAGAGCGCTAACAGTCTTACTTATGACAAAAGTATGGCACACCTGAAGTCATCTTGATTGGAATAAAGTGTTAACACTTAAAACATTTAATTTGCAAAGGAACAAAATGAGGGGGTTCATTTTGCCATAGAAATTATGATTAGTGCTGAAGAAAGAAAAATTAGGGCACATTTTGAGTGACTTCTCAAATCCTCTTATATTTCATTAAAAAAATTCTGATATGCAGTCTCCCAAGATGGCCACCAGAGACAAAAGAGCCCAAATGTAGCCCAAATATCAGCCAGATGTAGCCCAACTATAGCCCAATGACAGTAGTTAGAACCTAGTTTCCATGAGAAATCCGCAACATTCTATTGAGAATAACTTTGGCGCCGGTGGACGAATCTTTGCGAATTTCTCAAAGAAGATGGCCTGCTCCGCTCCGCTCCTTCCCTGAACGTTTGGGGGGGATTCGTCAAGTGGGGGGCTGAGATAAAAGGGGGTCCCAAAACGTGTTTTCCCCATGTTATTTTCCATAGGACGTTTAGACACGGCTACAGCTCGAACGGCTGAATGGATTTATAAGAAATTTGGTAGAAAGGTAGAGTCCGGCTCGCAGATTACGCTTTTCTTTGAATGGTGTAAATCTGTTCAGTAGTTGCTGAGAAAAATAACTTTGAAAAAATATATATTGGGCTACATTGGACTATATATATGTTAGAGCCCAAATGTAGCCTAATGTAGCCCAATGTAGCCCAATGTAGCCCAAAGATGGCCACCAGAGACAGAAAAAACCAAATGTAGCCCAAATATCAGCCAGATGTAGCCCAACTATAGCCCAATTACAGAATGTCCCAGAGTTTTCTAAAGAACAACTAGAGCGCTAACAGTCTTACTTATGACAAAAGTATGGCACACCTGAAGTCATCTTGATTGGAATAAAGTGTTAACACTTAAAACATTTAATTTGCAAAGGAACAAAATGAGGGGGTTCATTTTGCCATAGAAATTATGATTAGTGCTGAAGAAAGAAAAATTAGGGCACATTTTGAGTGACTTCTCAAATCCTCTTATATTTCATTAAAAAAATTCTGATATGCAGTCTCCCAAGATGGCCACCAGAGACAAAAGAGCCCAAATGTAGCCCAAATATCAGCCAGATGTAGCCCAACTATAGCCCAATGACAGTAGTTAGGACCTAGTTTCCATGGGAAATCCGCAACATTCTATTGAGAATAACTTTGGCGCCGGTAGACGAATCTTTGCGAATTTCTCAAAGAAGATGGCCTGCTCCGCTCCGCTCCTTCCCTGAACGTTTGGGGGGGATTCGTCAAGTGGGGGGCTGAGATAAAAGGGGGTCCCAAAACGTGTTTTCCCCATGTTATTTTCCATAGGACGTTTAGACACGGCTACAGCTCGAACGGCTGAATGGATTTATAAGAAATTTGGTAGAAAGGTAGAGTCCGGCTCGCAGATTACGCTTTTCTTTGAATGGTGTAAATCTGTTCAGTAGTTGCTGAGAAAATTAACTTTGAAAAAATATATATTGGGCTACATTGGGCTATTTATGTGTTAGAGCCCAAATGTAGCTCAATGTAGCCCAATGTAGCCCAAAGATGGCCACCAGAGACAGAAAAAACCAAATGTAGCCCAAATATCAGCCAGATGTAGCCCAACTATAGCCCAATTACAGAATGTCCCAGAGTTTTCTAAAGAACAACTAGAGCGCTAACAGTCTTACTTATGACAAAGTATGGCACACCTGAAGTCATCTTGATTGGAATAAAGTGTTAACGCTTAAAACATTTAATTTGCAAAGGAACAAAATGAGGGGGTTCATTTTGCCATAGAAATTATGATTAGTGCTGAAGAAAGAAAAATTAGGGCACATTTTGAGTGACTTCTCAAATCCTCTTATATTTCATTAAAAAAATTCTGATATGCAGTCTCCCAAGATGGCCACCAGAGACAAAAGAGCCCAAATGTAGCCCAAATATCAGCCAGATGTAGCCCAACTATAGCCCAATGACAGTAGTTAGGACCTAGTTTCCATGGGAAATCCGCAACATTCTATTGAGAATAACTTTGGCGCCGGTAGACGAATCTTTTCGAATTTCTCAAAGAAGATGGCCTGCTCCGCTCCGCTCCTTCCCTGCACGTTTGGGGGGGATTCGTCAAGTGGGGGGCTGAGATAAAAGGGGGTCCCAAAACGTGTTTTCCCCATGTTATTTTCCATAGGACATTTAGACACGGCTACAGCTCGAACGGCTGAATGGATTTATAAGAAATTTGGTAGAAAGGTAGAGTCCGGCTCGCAGATTACGCTTTTCTTTGAATGGTGTAAATCTGTTCAGTAGTTGCTGAGAAAATTAACTTTGAAAAATATATATTGGGCTACATTGGGCTATATATATGTTAGAGCCCAAATGTAGCCCAATGTAGCCCAATGTAGCCCAAAGATGGCCACCAGAGACAAAAAAAAAACAAATGTAGCCCAATTATCAGCCAGATGTAGCCCAACTATAGCCCAATGACAGAATGTCCCAGAGTGTTCTAAAGAACAACTAGAGCGCTAACAGTCTTACTTATGAGAAAAGTTTGGCACACCCGAAGTCATCTTGATTGGAATAAAGTGTTAACACTTAAAACATTTAATTTGCAAAGGAACAAAATGAGGGGGTTCATTTTGCCATAGAAATTATGATTAGTGCTAAAGAAAGAAAAATTAGGGCACATTTTGAGTGACTTCTCAAATCCTCTTATATTTCATTAAAAAAATTCTGATATGCAGTCTCCCAAGATGGCCACCAGAGACAAAAGAGCCCAAATGTAGCCCAAATATCAGCCAGATGTAGCCCAACTATAGCCCAATGACAGTAGTTAGGATCTAGTTTCCATAGGAAATCCGCAACATTCTATTGAGAATAACTTTGGCGCCGGTGGACGAATCTTTGCGAATTTCTCAAAGAAGATGGCCTGCTCCGCTCCGCTCCTTCCCTGAAAGTTTGGGGGGGGATTCGTCAAGTGGGGGCTGAGATAAAAGGGGGGTCCCAAAACGTGTTTTCCCCATGTTAATTTCCATAGGACGTTTAGACACGGCTACAGCTCGAACGGCTGAATGGATTTATATGAAATTTGGTAGAAAGGTAGAGTCCGGCTCGCAGATTACGCTTTTCTTTGAATGGTGTAAATCTGTTCAGTAGTTGCTGAGAAAATTAACTTTGAAAACATATATATTGGGCTACATTGGGCTCTATATATGTTAGAGCCCAAATGTAGCCCAATGTAGCCCAATGTAGCCCAAAGATGGCCACCAGAGACAAAAAAAAACAAATGTAGCCCAAATATCAGCCAGATGTAGCCCAACTATAGCCCAATGACAGAATGTCCCAGAGTGTTCTAAAGAACAACTAGAGCGCTAACAGTCTTACTTATGACAAAAGTATGGCACACCTGAAGTCATCTTGTTTGGAATAAAGTGTTAACACTTAAAACATTTAATTTGCAAAGGAACAAAATGAGGGGGTTCATTTTGCCATAGAAATTATGATTAGTGCTGAAGAAAGAAAAATTAGGGCACATTTTGAGTGACTTCTCAAATCCTCTTATATTTCATTAAAAAAATTCTGATATGCAGTCTCCCAAGATGGCCACCAGAGACAAAAGAGCCCAAATGTAGCCCAAATATCAGCCAGATGTAGCCCAACTATAGCCCAATGACAGTAGTTAGAACCTAGTTTCCATGGGAAATCCGCAACATTCTATTGAGAATAACTTTTGCGCCGGTGGACGAATCTTTGAGAATTTCTCAAAGAAGATGGCCTGCTCCGCTCCGCTCCTTCCCTGAACGTTTGGGGGGGATTCGTCAAGTGGGGGGCTGAGATAAAAGGGGGTCCCAAAACGTGTTTTCCCCATGTTATTTTCCATAGGACGTTTAGACACGGCTACAGCTCGAACGGCTGAATGGATTTATAAGAAATTTGGTAGAAAGGTAGAGTCCGGCTCGCAGATTACGCTTTTCTTTGAATGGTGTAAATCTGTTCAGTAGTTGCTGAGAAAATTAACTTTGAAAAAATATATATTGGGCTACATTGGGCTATATATATGTTAGAGCCCAAATGTAGCCCAATGTAGCCCAATGTAGCCCAAAGATGGCCACCAGAGACAGAAAAAACCAAATGTAGCCCAAATATCAGCCAGATGTAGCCCAACTATAGCCCAATTACAGAATGTCCCAGAGTTTTCTAAAGAACAACTAGAGCGCTAACAGTCTTACTTATGACAAAAGTATGGCACACCTGAAGTCATCTTGATTGGAATAAAGTGTTAACACTTAAAACATTTAATTTGCAAAGGAACAAAATGAGGGGGTTCATTTTGCCATAGAAATTATGATTCGTGCTGAAGAAAGAAAAATTAGGGCACATTTTGAGTGACTTCTCAAATCCTCTTATATTTCATTAAAAAAATTCTGATATGCAGTCTCCCAAGATGGCCACCAGAGACAAAAGAGCCCAAATGTAGCCCAAATATCAGCCAGATGTAGCCCAACTATAGCCCAATGACAGTAGTTAGGACCTAGTTTCCATGGGAAATCCGCAACATTCTATTGAGAATAACTTTGGCGCCGGTAGACGAATCTTTGCGAATTTCTCAAAGAAGATGGCCTGCTCCGCTCCGCTCCTTCCCTGAACGTTTGGGGGGGATTCGTCAAGTGGGGGGCTGAGATAAAAGGGGGTCCCAAAACGTGTTTTCCCCATGTTATTTTCCATAGGACGTTTAGACACGGCTACAGCTCGAACGGCTGAATGGATTTATAAGAAATTTGGTAGAAAGGTAGAGTCGGGCTCGCAGATTACGCTTTTCTTTGAATGGTGTAAATCTGTTCAGTAGTTGCTGAGAAAATTAACTTTGAAAAATATATATTGGGCTACATTGGGCTATATATATGTTAGAGCCCAAATGTAGCCCAATGTAGCCCAATGTAGCCCAAAGATGGCCACCAGAGACAAAAAAAAACAAATGTAGCCCAATTATCAGCCAGATGTAGCCCAACTATAGCCCAATGACAGAATGTCCCAGAGTGTTCTAAAGAACAACTAGAGCGCTAACAGTCTTACTTATGAGAAAAGTTTGGCACACCCGAAGTCATCTTGATTGGAATAAAGTGTTAACCCTTAAAACATTTAATTTGCAAAGGAACAAAATGAGGGGGTTCATTTTGCCATAGAAATTATGATTAGTGCTAAAGAAAGAAAAATTAGGGCACATTTTGAGTGACTTCTCAAATCCTCTTATATTTCATTAAAAAAATTCTGATATGCAGTCTCCCAAGATGGCCACCAGAGACAAAAGAGCCCAAATGTAGCCCAAATATCAGCCAGATGTAGCCCAACTATAGCCCAATGACAGTAGTTAGGATCTAGTTTCCATAGGAAATCCGCAACATTCTATTGAGAATAACTTTGGCGCCGGTGGACGAATCTTTGCGAATTTCTCAAAGAAGATGGCCTGCTCCGCTCCGCTGCTTCCCTGAAAGTTTGGGGGGGGATTCGTCAAGTGGGGGCTGAGATAAAAGGGGGGTCCCAAAACGTGTTTTCCCCATGTTAATTTCCATAGGACGTTTAGACACGGCTACAGCTCGAACGGCTGAATGGATTTATATGAAATTTGGTAGAAAGGTAGAGTCCGGCTCGCAGATTACGCTTTTCTTTGAATGGTGTAAATCTGTTCAGTAGTTGCTGAGAAAATTAACTTTGAAAAAATATATATTGGGCTACATTGGGCTATATATATGTTAGAGCCCAAATGTAGCCCAATGTAGCCCAATGTAGCCCAATGTAGCCCAAAGATGGCCACCAGAGACAAAAAAAAACAAATGTAGCCCAAATATCAGCCAGATGTAGCCCAACTAAAGCCCAATGACAGAATGTCCCAGAGTGTTCTACAGAACAACTAGAGCGCTAACAGTCTTACTTATGACAAAAGTATGGCACACCTGAAGTCATCTTGTTTGGAATAAAGTGTTAACACTTAAAACATTTAATTTGCAAAGGAACAAAATGAGGGGGTTCATTTTGCCATAGAAATTATGATTAGTGCTGAAGAAAGAAAAATTAGGGCACATTTTGAGTGACTTCTCAAATCCTCTTATATTTCATTAAAAAAATGCTGATATGCAGTCTCCCAAGATGGCCACCAGAGACAAAAGAGCCCAAATGTAGCCCAAATATCAGCCAGATGTAGCCCAACTATAGCCCAATGACAGAATGTCCCAGAGTGTTCTAAAGAACAACTAGAACGCTAACAGTCTTACTTATGACAAAAGTATGGCACACCTGAAGTCATCTTGATTGGAATAAAGTGGTAACACTTAATACATTTAATTTGAAAAGGAACAAAATGAGGGGTTTCATTTTGCCATAGAAATTTTATATATATATATAGATATATTCACTGAAAAAACCATAGGTTTGAAACACGTTATAGTTAGGAAGTAGCATTTAAAAAACCTATGAAATTCACTGAGAAAACCATAGGTTTTACACACGTTATAGTTAGGAAATAGCGTTTACAAAACCTATGAAATTCACTGAAAAAACCATAGGTTTGACACCAGTTATAGTTAGCTGGAAATTTTACTCGCATAAAACCAATGAAATTCCCACGTTATAGTTAGTTGGACTCACTATAACTTGCGCGTGCAATGCACTGCTGATGACGTCACATATTACATCACTCATGACATGGTCAGTGACATCAGTCATGACATCACTGATGACACCATCCTTGTGACAGAGTGACAGACCTCTTTTTACTGTAATGTAACCCTTGAAACACATATTCAGAAATAGAAACTAAAATTTTCAAAAAAATGGAGATACCCATACCAGTTACAACAACCAATTCAATAATTCCACCATCTATATACACATCCACTCATTGATCAACAGTTCTATATAGTCACTCGTACATATACTCACTCATGATATGTAGTGATATACCTATACATCCTGTTACACACCGACAGTCATCCAAAAGATACTCTCACACATATTCACACATGCAAATAAAGTATTGAACATCCATTTATTTGCATATACAGCTATACACACACAACCACCTTAATTCTATGGAAACTTACACATACTTACTCTCTTAAACAATCACTTATAGAAACACATACTTATCTAAACAGGAACTCTTACAATCTCTTTCTCTCACATATACTCACTTATATACATCAATATTCACATATATTAGATTAAAACATATGTAGTTACTGATAAAGACACTAGTGAGACAGTCATTCACTCACTAACACACACATATACACACTCTTCCACCCATACAGTCCTGCACATATGCTGTCTTCAAAACACATACAAAGAGAGAGTCAGTCATTCATGCATCTATGTGTTAAGTAATACCCCCACCAAACCATACAAACACTCATACTGATACTAACAAAAACATCTAATAACCCATATACATACACATGTAGCTACTCACCAACCCATGCAACAACTTATACACAAAGTGAAACACTAATACATATATTTAAATATTTAAACATTACTCTCTAATATATGTATTCACTAAGATACGCTTAATAAACCAGTTAACCAATCAATTTTTTTTTAAAACATCCAAGTAATCACTTATTTAAACATTTATTCTTCCATCAACTTTTACATATACATATATAACACATATTTATTTTTTAAAAAGACACACATTCACTGGATAGTGTCATCAGTGATGTCATGACTGATGTCACTGACCATGTCATGAGTGATGTAATATGTGACGTCATCAGCAGTGCATTGCACGCGCAAGTTATAGTGAGTCCAACTAACTATAACGTGGGAATTTCATTGGTTTTATGCGAGTAAAATTTCCAGCTAACTATAACTGGTGTCAAACCTATGTTTTTTTCAGTGAATTTCATAGGTTTTGTAAATGCTATTTCCTAACTATAACATGTGTAAAACCTATGGTTTTTTCAGTGAATATATATATATATAATACTTATTTAAATATCGAACCAAACCACATTCACTGGATGATGTCATCAGTGATGTCATCAGTGATGTCATTTGAGATGTCATCAGTGATGTCATCAGTGATGTCACTGACCATGTCATGAATGATGTAACATGTGACATCATCAGCAGTGGATTGCGGGCGCGCGAGTTATAGTTAGAACAATTAACTATAACGGGGGAATTTCTATGGTTTTGTACGATTGAAATGTCCAACTAACTATAACACTCCTGAAACCCGTGTTTTTTTATATATATATATATATATTACCTACTGGCGGTCGCCAGTAGGTATATATAGTTAGGATTTTTTCCCTATGGGATTTTTGAAAATTCTATGTCTAATAACCTTGGCGTTTGTGGACGGAATTGGCTGAAATTTTCTGGAAAATGGAACATTTTGTTTCTGAGCAGCCCCTGGAAATTTGGGGGGGGTTCGTCAAGGGGGGGCCGAGAAAAAAGGGGGGTCCCAAAACGTGTTTTTAACATTGAGTTTTCCATAGGGCGGTCTGTCGCACTTTTAGCCCGAACGGCTGAATGGATTTGCACGAAACTTGGCAAAATTGTAGAGACTGGTAGCCCGATGTGCCTTTTGTAGGTCTCAATATATGTGCTCCAGTGGATTTTGAGAAATTAACGTTTAAAAAAAGATATATATCTGTAACAGCGGACTGGGCAGCTCCCGGTTCGCGGACCGGGGCGCGTACCAAAACTTCGCGTAGCGAAGCTGATTGGTTATCCGGCGTCTGTAAACATTCCAAACAGTCCGGAGCGGCCGCCATCTTGTCTCTCGGTAGGATTGAGAGACAAAAGGAGGCCAAAACAAAGGTGGAAATAACCATAAGGGGGCATAGTAGATCCTCCCTGACCCCTTAGGTTTAATGTGGAGGCTTTAAAAGGGCCCCGCGGGGCAAAAAAAAAAAAGCGTTCTGGGCAGCGTACTGCAATGAAAAATGAATGATAGACTTTTCAAATGCTGTATGTTAATTGATTGTTGGTTTTGTTGATTATTTTTTTTATTTTTTTATTTTTTAAGCATTTTTTATTGTGTTTCATAAATTATTAAACTTTCTAACATTTCATTGTCAGAAATTTCATAATTTCATAATTATCATGGAATATACATTGTAGTCTCTGAGGTTGTAAAATGTCCTCATTTGCAAGGAGGTTATCTACTGCTTGTACACATTGCAGTAGTTCTTGGTCCCAAGTTTCATCCATAAATTCAATCTCATTTGGATCAATGATTTCTGTGTTGGACTCTGGAAGGACAATTTCAAATGAAATTTTTTGTTCGCTTTCCATTTTCCCTGAAATTTGCATAAAAAAAATATATATTAGTAGAGGTAGGGCACTGTTGGGATTAATTTTAGATAGGCAGTTTTTAACAGTGAATTTATCTTTGGGCAGTGTATAGTATCAGAGTGGAAGTAGGAATATAAAAAATTGTATCTAAATGTATAAGTACTACAGAGGGATAGTATATAACTAACAGAAAAAGTTTGCCATATTAACTTAAAGTGCACAATATACTTCAGTTTTAAAAATAACAACTTACCTTTAAAAAGAAGTTGAAGTTATTAATGAAAATCCTATTGAAATGTACACCAGGAAGTAGTAGTCAAAATGGCTGTGTTTCCTTCTCTTCCTTTATATATATTCGGGTACATAACCAATCAAATGTCAGGTAAAAAAAGTAGAAAATGAAAGTAACATTTTAATTGGTTGTCAATTCCAACACTTCAGATGTGTTTTGTGAAGTAATTTACCTCACGGTATTTAGAGAGGTCTACAGGCTAAATGGCTAAATGGAATTCCAATCAAATTTGTGAAAATGGTAGGGATTGGTATGTAGTATGAGCTAATCTATATTTGGTGAAATTGTCTCAAGTGGCTTTTGTGTGAACTACTTTCCCACCTTTTTTGATGGTGCGCTTCCCAGGGAGCGACCCGGTACGCGAACCGTTGAGCGTCCCGGTTCGCGGACCTTAAGCGTTCCGGGAGTCCACCATTTTGTGTTTCGGTCGAATTAAGATACAAGATGGAGGGCAAATAATGTTCAGAATGGGTAGAAGGGGGCACGGTAGAGTTATCTTGACCCCCTAGGTTTTCTGAGGGTGGCTGAGGAGGCTTATATGTGCGAAAAAAAAACATTTTAAAAAAAAATTTCGCGAGGTTAGCTCCCGGTTCGCGTACCGGGTAGCGGCCCCGGTAGCGTAATTTGTTGAAAATTAGTGAAAAATGTTAGAGTTAAATAATAATTGTGAGTGATCAGATGTAGGGTAGCTCTGAGAAGAGCTTTTGGGTTTATGGTACATTTAGGTACTTATAAGTAGGTACCAATGCACATTCTTAAATTCAGAGTGAAAATTCTGTTGCCCTCATCTGAGAAGTGAACTCCATCTCCTCTGTAGATATCTTGCATGTAGTAACGCAAGTTATTGTTGTACAGGGAGCCCATTCCATGGTCTCTCATGTAAGCTGAAACAGATTTGTTTACATGCTTCCTCGACTTCTCAATTTGTGGACAAAATTGGTTTGACCACCTCCATTTCTGTCTTTGGCATATATTTGAATATACCAAGGCAGTCTGAGGAAAAAGTGCCATTAATTGCTCAAAGGTGTCCTTTAAAAGCATTTCCAGACCTACACCAGTCAAAGTGCCCAAGTCATTACCTCCACAGTGCACAATTAACAGGTCAGGTTTGGGCAAATGCATAAAGGTTTTCACCAATGGTATCAATTGGTGACATTTTAATCCTCTGTGGCCAAACCACTTAATTTCCACATCTTGTAAATTGATGTTAGGTAAATTCCTGCTTTCAACGTACCTTTGAGCCCAGTGAATATAACTATGACCAACAATCCAGACAGAAAACATGGTGAGAGAAGGTTCTCCTGCAGTCAGATGAAGTGTGGCAATGAAATGGCAGTTGAAAAAATGAGAGTTTGAAATGAAAAAAAACTGTGGAGTTTCTGTGTTCATGAAGCAGTAACAGTGATTGGTGGATTTTGATTGCTGAAAACAAAAAGTTAGGGTGCACGGATGTGTTCTTTGAAAGATGTATTTTGAGTGGTCAATAAAAAATCATTAAATGAAAGAATGCACTGGATATGCAGGTGCACTGAGAGTTCAGAGTTCAATTGCAACATTGTTGTGTGAACTTGCAAACAACAGAGTTCTTCCAGGAGGTGGTTGCCATGCAGATAAAGCAGAAAGGGCAGAGGGGGGATGGGTTTTCATTTGAAAAAAGTGAGGGAAGACTTTTGATTGGGTGCCATGAGAGATATGTGTGAAGAATTACAGCATTTCTGTGCTTTTCATAGCTGCAGACTCTGGAGTGCATACCTTTTGCTCTGCTGCAGACAAATTGGTGTGTTTCTGAGACTGTTTTCAAACTCAAAGTATTTGCTAAGGTGAGAAAATATTTCTTTACTTTAGATAGAGAATAGTGTGCTTTAAGGAGAAAATTATGATTTATGTGGCGCAAATTGCTTGTAAATATGCTCTCACATGTGTATGGAAAATTTTGATTTTGAATGTTTGTGTTACATAGCCATGTTAAAAGTGACCCAACCATGCTGGAAAGGCAATCAAAAAATGCTTTCATGTGTTTTATTGACATTTTAAGTCATTTTCCCATGTGCAGTGTTTAGAAATTATGATTTGAAAATCGTTTTTGGGGAAAAGGAATTGTTTTTAAAATCATGACAAGGAGATAATGGTGTATACTTCTTTATAAGGCTATTGACTGTCCCTGATGTTATTTT
This sequence comes from Lissotriton helveticus, assembly GCF_964261635.1. Taxonomy (NCBI): domain Eukaryota; kingdom Metazoa; phylum Chordata; class Amphibia; order Caudata; family Salamandridae; genus Lissotriton; species Lissotriton helveticus. The sequence goes on from NC_136061.1 coordinate 1,503,663,028, forward strand.
TCTCATTTTAGTGTAAGACCTTTCTCTGTGGCGCAAATTGCTTGTAAATATGCTCCCACATGTGCATGGAAAATTTAGAGTTTGAATGTTTGTGTTACATAGCCATGTTAAAAGTGACCCTACCATGCAGGGAAGCCAATCAAAAAACGCATTTATGTGTCTTAAGGACATTTTAAGTCATTTTCCCATGTGCAGTTTTTAGAAATTATGATTTGAAAATCGTTTTTGGGGAAAAGGAATTGTTTTTAAAATCATGACAAGGACATAATGGTGTATGCTTCTTTATAAGGCAATTGACTGTCCCTGATGTTATTTTTCTCATTTTAGTGTAAGACCTTTCTCTGTGGCGCAAATTGCTTGTAAATATGCTTCCACGTGTGCATGGAAAATTTTGATTTTGAATGTTTGTGTTACATAGCCATGTTAAAAGTGACCCAACCATGCTCGAAAGGCAATCAAAAAACGCTTTCATGTGTTTTAATGACATTTTAAGTCATTTTCCCATGTGCAGTGTTTAGAAATTATGATTTGAAAATCGTTTTTGGGGAAAAGGAATTGTTTTTAAAATCATGACAAGGACATAATGGTGTATGCTTCTTTATAAGGCAATTGACTGTCCCTGATGTTATTTTTCTCATTTTAGTGTAAGACCTTTCTCTGTGGCGCAAATTGCTTGTAAATATGCTCCCACATGTGCATGGAAAATTTAGATTTTGAATGTTTGTGTTACATAGCCATGTTAAAAGTGACCCTACCATGCAGGAAAGCCAATCAAAAAACGCTTTTATGTGTCTTAAGGACAATTTAAGTAATTTTCCCATGTGTAGTGTTTTGAAGTTATGATTTGAAAATCGTTGTTGAGGTAAAGGAATTTTGTTAAAATTTATGTGCGCCATATGCCCCCAAATTTTTTTTTCAGGGGTGCAGCAGGGTGTTCTTGAGATACCCCTGCACGCTTGAAAAAAATCCTATTTTGTGATGAGCTAATTGCTAATCACAAATTGCAACCTTCATTCCTATGAGCCTCCTAGCCCATGGAAATGAATGGTTAATTTGCAATTAGCAATTTGCTCATTGCAAATTAGGAATAGTAAAGAATTGCTATTTATTCCTTAAAATTTGGTATTTAGGAAATGCAAAATAGTTTGATGGTACATATGGTGGTTCATCTGTAACAAGATAAGAAGCTTAGGGATACATTTATGATGACTAGCGCAAAAAAGTGCACATTACTTACTTCATTGGTAGGCCTTTACATGTATTATCTCCTCTGTATTCTTCATCAAGCGTAACTTTAATCTGCAATCCTGAGTAGGCCTCACCTTAAACAAACCTCTGGATAGGACACACTTTATTGTCATCCTGGATTAATCATTTAAAATGGTAGGGACAGATTTATGATAGGTGTATGCCTCTTTTGTGCCACTGTGCGTCACTTTTATGATGCAGCGGTGGTGCAAAAGATTTGCTATGAGGCGACAACATTACAAATTGATGCATTTAGGCAGATATGTCATGGTGTAAAAAAAACGTACCACATAAAACCCAAGCAGCAGTGATGCAAAAGATGCACCATGCCGCAAGACAGGCCTCACTTGGGGCCATATGTATGAAGGTAATTAGCATTTGCAAAGATCAAAATTCTACGAATTTCGGCCTTTGTGAATGTTAATTAGACAAATGGTATGTATCAAACAAGTTTGATGCAAAATAAGGAGTAGCAAAATTTGCTACTCCTTATTTTGCAATTGCACTGAAGGATTTGCAAATTTTGTGACTACGTGAATGCAATGTATCAAACAAAAACTATGTAAAAAATGACATTAAGGATTTGGAAACTATTGTGGTAAATTGGTGGTAATTTGTGAATTCTTTTCAAAAAGCTTTTTTTCAAAAAAACAAAAGGTGCCATATGACGCCAACACATGCCCTTAGGGCATGTATGTGTGCCATATGCCCCCAAATTTCTTTTTCAGGGGTGCAGCAGGGTGTTCTTGAGACACCCCTGCACCCTTGGAAAAATTCCTAATTTGTGATGAGCAAATTGGTAATCGCAAATTAAACCTTCATTCCTATGAGCCTCCTAGCCCATGGAAATGAATGGGTAACTTGCAATTAGCAATTTGCTCATCGCAAATTAGGAATGGTAAAGAATCGCAATTTATTCCTTAAAATTCGCTATTTAGAAAATGTAAAATATTTTGATGATACATATGGCAGTTCATCTGTAACAAGATAAGAAGCTTAGGGATAGATTTATGATGACTGGCGCATCACCAGGGATGTGACAGTCATCCTTCGCCACTGTTCCGCCACCCATGTTGTGCTGCATTTACAATGCGGCGCAGCATGGGGCAAAAACGGCACAGATGCGTGACGCATCTGTGCCGTAAAGGTGGCGCATTGCTGGAGTTGTATCGCAAGTGCGATGCAGCTCCAGCAAGGCTCAGGGGTGCCCCATCTCCACAATGCTGCGTCAAGACCTATGCCAGCTTCAAGCAGGCGCAGGGTTTTGACGCAGCTTTCTCATATCTGATTGTAAATGCGGCACACCATGGGTGGCAGAGCAGTGGTGCACGTTAACTGGTGCATGCCTGGGGATGTGCCATTTAATATAAATCTGCCCCTTTACATTTAAGTATGTGCAGGGGACACAGAGTCGGTGAGGCTTATCCAAGGTTAAGAAGAGATGAGTCCTGTTCAGTGAAAAATTAGACATAGGCTTCACCTGCTCAGCATTGCTGGACATGGCTAAATAATAGCTGCTAAATGTTAATCTTGTTAAACAATTTTACTATTATAATCTCTGAGATTTGTCTCTTACTCTGCAACATCTCATTGTTGTTATCTTTCTTTAAAGATAAAGACAACCTCAACATGAGCGACAATCTGCAATCAGTTGATTTTGACCTCATCATTGAACTTGTAATTGAAACATCAGTGGATGTTGATCCTTTGGATGATTTAAATCCTGAGGATGAAGAAGAGCGTGATGAGGATGCAGATTTGTCCGAACTATATGATATAGGATGGGAAGCTGACCTGCTTGAGCCTTTGGAAATATAAACATTTATTTTTAAATTTTATAATTAATAAAAAGTAAAAAGGTAAACCGTTTAATTTAAAAATAAAGACACCTTCAAAAACAGGTTATGTGTAGTGTCTTCAATAAAATATTAAAATATGTTCATAAAATTAGATCAGATTCACATATAAAATAGCATAGGTAACATAAATATAAATGTCATTTCTTTTCTGGTATTTCAGTATTGTAAGATTGCCAATGACTAAAAAATCTTCAAATTAAAATGTCAAGTAGTGTGTTAATTTTTTGATCACTGTTACTGATTTACTGTTTGGTAATAATGTTTATTAACATTTTTTATTATATTTTTCCTCAGATTCAACTGCAGATCATTTCAAGATTTCACCATGCCTACAATACAAAGACAGATAAAGGCTGCAAAACGTCAAAGACAGCAGGTGAAAACAAAAACCCAGCAGTCCTCTAACAAAAAGATTTCTCAAGACACGAAGAAAGCACCGGGTAAGAGCTCTAAATATTTCATAAGAAATATTTGTAATAAAAAAAATATTACTACAGAAAATGTTTCAGTCCATAACACGAGAAGGAAATCAAATGGAAAGAAAAGGACAATGAAAAATGTTACTGCTAGAGCAAGAGATAAATCTGTGCATGATAGTAGAAGGAAACAACAGTTTAGGGAGATTCGTAAACGAATGTTCCGCAACAGGATAATTGGCAATTTGTTAAAAAATATTAAGAAAGGTCAACAGAAACTAGTTTTTTATAAGAGAAAAAAAAAAGTTGAGAAAGTTATTGATCAGGCATTTGAAATTAAACGTAAGTTATTTATTTTGATAATCAATAGAATTAGGAAGCTAAACAAGGCAATTTTTGATTTCAAAAGAAATAGTAGATGGAAGAGAATAGTTAATCGTAGTAATTTTTGTGAAGTTTTTTCTGGAGAATGGATGCATAGTTCAAGCTGTGAGGCATTTTTTAATGAGGAGAGTTACTTCCAGGATAATGATTTGGTGCATGCAGTTGACACCAGTGGTCGTGCTTATGAAGTGAAAGATGGTTGTCCAGTTGAAAAAGAAAAACTTGTGACAACAGAGGCAGAAGAGGTGTTAGGTAATGAGGTTTTAGGAAGACGTGCTAAGGGTCCTGTGTACACCTGGAAGTGTAGTAGTATTTGCAGTGTGCGACAGGATTCCATCAATTTGCTTTGTGATTTCGTACGGTCATTTAACAAAAAAAGTTTGAAGCAGAAAATGATGTTGTTGCAAGAATTAGATCCTTGCAGAGTAAGAGAAGTGACAGGTTTGCATGGTCATTCACTGGCTTGTCTTTCCAGGAGAGTATGTCAGAGTGTTTTTCATCATTTCAGGATGCTAGCAGTGCATCATAACAAAGTGAGGAAATTAGTTAGAATGTTGTATTATGCTAAGAGTCCAGCAATTATGCTGAAACAATTATGCGCTGCTCTTTTGCATGGTTCTGAAATAGATGTGAAGAATATATGTGAAGAAATTGAGTTTTGTTACTTTGGAAGTAAAGAGGAGAATGTTGAAATTGAGCAAGAAGTAGAGGGTCATGTGGAAGATAGTGTACAGGTTTCCAGTACAGATAATTTCCAGAGGGAAATTGCGACGTTTGAGGTGAAATCAAGTGAGAGGCCTAATTTCACTTGTGTGTGTTGTCGACGCACTTATTATAAGAATCAGACTAAGTTAGTGGATTTATATGCAAAAAGTGAAAGGGAAAATAATAGTGAATGGAAGGATTTTGCAACATACTTGATGGTAGAAAATTGTTTTGATTTGGGATTGGATCAACGTGTGTGTACTTATTGTTGTAACAAATTAAAACAAAACCAGATGCCTGCTAGAGCAGTTCATAATAATCTGGAATTGGTTGAGATTCCTTCTGAATTGAAGGACTTAAATACTTATGAATCTATTTTGATTCAAAGTATCCATCCCTTTCAGGCTATTGTAAGAATGGAGCCAAAGACAGGGAAATTGCCTCCATCAGATTTACAGAGAGGATTAAAGGGAAGAGTTGTTTATTTGCCTCTAGATTTAAAAAAAAACATTAACACAATTGGAGTAGAAAAAGTGGAAGAGGAACCTCTGGTTATCTTAGTTAATGGGGTTCCGACAAAGAATAAGAAAATATGGCAAGATTTAGTAGATGTTAGGAAAGTCAAAAAGGCAACATTGTATTTGAAAAAAAATAATAAATACTACAAGAATGTATATGTTGCAGAAGAGGAAGTAAGTGAGGAAGAGGATAGCGATTTGTGTGCTGGTCAAATTGAGAAAGTAGAACCCTCTACTAGTGAAGAAATATATGAACATTATAGTGTTCATCCTTTGCATTCCAAGGAAGTCATGGGGAATGCTATTGAGTTGTTTCAAATGTAACAAGCCAAAGGGAGTCCCATTAGTGTTTGGGAGGAAAGTTTGGAAGCTCGGTGTTTCCCACAGCTTTTTCCAACAGGTCAGGGAGGAAGATATGATGAGCGACCTCATCAAATTCCTGCTTCTGAATACCGGACTTTGCGATTGTATGCAGGAGATGCTAGGTTTCGACAATGCATTCCTTATTTGTTTCATCTCCTGTTTGAAAGCGATCTGTCTGGACTGTCATATGCAGTGAACCACATCTTGAAAAGTGGTATACACATGCAAAACATCTCGGCAAGTGACTTTATGGATAAAGTCAATGTCCAAGATAGTATTTTGGATTCTCACCTGATTAATCTCATGGCGTGTCAGCGTGGTACTAATGAGTACTGGTACCGTCGTCATGGTGATTTAAAATGTATGCTGAGGAACTTAGGTACTCCCACATGGTTCCTCACTCTGAGCTGTGCCGAGTATGGCTGGGAAGACTTACTTGAATTTCTACGAGAGGCAAATGCTAACGTAGATAACATCGAATTCAAGACACCCGGAGAACTGTGCTCTTTGGATCCAGTCAATGTATGTAGGTACTTCAATCATAGATTTGAAGCTATGATGTCTTTCATCATGAATAAGAAGAATCCACCTCTTGGAGAGGTGTTGGATTTCTTCTGGAGAAAGGAGTACCAAGCAAGAGGTGCTCCTCATATACATATGTTGCTGTGGATCAAGGATGCACCTAAATTTGGAACGGATCCAGAAGACTCAGTGATGAGTTTCATCCAACAGTATTCTACGTGTGCTGTTCCAAACGCAAAGGAGAAGAAAAGCCTAAGAGAAAAAGTTCTGCGTTTCCAAAGCCATCGATGTGGAAAGTACTGCCGTCGTAAATTCCGAAACAAAGACAAGTTCTACACTAAATGTCGTTTCGGCTTTCCACGACCGGTGATTTCTAAAGGAAGAGTAAACAGTTTGATGTCTTCGTTGCGACACAATGTCATGAAGAAATCACCTAAAAACACTTACAATTTGAAGAGGAACGAAGAGTCCAAGTACATCAACGACTACAACCCGGTGATTTTGTCCATGTGGAATGCTAACATGGATATACAGTTTGTGGCTGATAACTGTATGGCTGTGGCGCGGTATGTGACGTCTTACATCACCAAAAAAGAGAAGACAGAATTGAAGGATATATGGGAGGACATTTCCCATGAAAAGAGCCTCAGCAAGAAGTTGTACAGTTTCAGTCTGAAGATGTTGTCGCATCGAGAAATCGGAGCGTACGAATGTTCTGACCGGTTGTCTTCAGCAAGTCTCTATGCCAAGTCCAGGAGTATCGTTTGGGCGAGTCTTGGTCTTGCTGCAACGCGTAATCGAGTTCTCAAACCTGTGCGGGAAATTGAGTATTTGGCGGAAAAGGAGCCAAACAGCACCGACATTTTGAAGACCAACATGTTGGATACATATTATCCAAATCGAAGCAGTCACCTCGAGAATGTTTGTCTGTATGAGGTTCTGCAAAATTACATATTCAAGAGGAACATCAAAGAAGATACTGAGAAAGGAGTGTATGCTGTAATAGGAAGTGAGGGATGTCTGGTCAAGCAAAGAAAATGCCACTTGGTAAACCATCGAAAATTGAGTGGCGAATCTCCTGAAAAAAAGGAGTTTTTCTATTTAGCACTTTTGCAACTTTTCAAGCCTTGGCGTGCAGAAGAGGAACTGCTTGGAGATTATCTCTGTTACGAAGACTCTTTCAATGCCGCCAAGGAGACCATAGAATGTCCTGCTTTTCCCAAATATGTAGAAATGTTGAATGCGGAAATTGAGCAGGAAGCAACAATTGCAGCCGAGATTGCCAGAGACAGTTCTCAGGACAGTCAGAGTTCTGCTTCATTGAGTCAGGATCCACTAGGAGGACCTGTTATCGAAAATGAAGCTGCCACTGCTATGAATGAAGTGGAAAGAGCCATGGCACATGCTCAAGAGGATGCGGTTAACTTAGAAGAGTTGGAAAGGCAACTCAACGTTGAGCAGAGGAAAATATATGACGAAGTTACCATGCAAATTGATCATGGATTAAGTCATGATAAGAAAGAGTGCTCATGTACGTCGTTGAAGCCTGTCCGACTGTACGTGAGTGGAGAAGCGGGAACTGGAAAAAGTTTCCTCATTAAAGCAATTTCATGCTATTTGCAGGAAAAGACAGAGTCATCGCTGTCTTGTGTTGTCACTGCTCCAACTGGACTGGCAGCACATAATATTAAAGGGATTACTTTACATCGTTTACTGATGCTGCCAGTGGAGCATGACAACAAATTAGAATATCATAAGCTATCTGGAGATGCTTGTTTTGAAGTTTCAAGAATCTTGAGGAAAATGAAACTTCTTATCATTGACGAAGTAAGCATGGTTTCCAATGTCATGCTTGCCTTTGTGCATTTGAGGATGCAAGAAGTTCTCAAAACAGAGTATGATGTGTTATTTGGTGGCAAACACATCATTGTTTTCGGAGATCTTTTGCAGCTGACACCAGTGAAAGGGCAACCTGTGTTCAAAATGCTCACGCATGAAGATACCAGGAAGTGCCTAGGCAGCATTGGCAACGTCAATATATGGTTAAACTTCAATTATGCTGAACTGCATGAAAATATGCGTCAGGCGAAGGATGAAGTTTACAAGACTATTCTACAAGATGTTAGAATTGGAAAAGTGACCGAGCATGGGAAAGAAGCTTTACATGCACGATTACTGTCAAATTTATATCCAGAACAAGATGTTGTGCCTGAGAATATTTTTCAGAAAATTACTGAAAAGAAATCTGGAATATGTTTGATGCCAACTCTTGCAGAATGTGCCAAATTTAACAACAAAATGTTGCATTTAGAAAAGCAAGAGATTGTGAAACTGGAAGCTATTGATAGAGTAGAGCATATGGGATCAACAATTATTTTGTCTGAGAATCTGAAAACAAAATTGGATTCATTAGAGAAGAGTATATCTAAAACTGCAGGTTTTGAAAAGACTCTGAATGTGTGCTTGAACTGCCGTATAATTTTAAGAAGGAATTTACATGTTGAAAGAGGTCTGGTAAATGGATCAATGGGTAATGTTGTTGATTTTGTGAAATACAGAAATAGAGATGGAATTGAATTTTTAAAAATTAAATTTGATGGCATTGAGGAAGTACAGCTAATTGCTCGTTGTTCTGCTAGATTTTTGCTTGTAAAAGACTTATATGTTCGCCGTAAGCAGTTTCCTGTTTGCTTGGCATATGCGGTGACAATCCATAAATCGCAAGGTTTAAGTGTAGATAGTGCATTGGTGAATATTGGCAGTTCTGTGTTCAAGGAGGGTATGGCATATGTGGCATTGTCACGAGTTAGAACTTTATCGGGATTGTACTTGATTGAGTGTGATGTCACAAACATTTGTGCAGATCTAGATTGTGTTAAGGAATACAATAGGTTAAGAAGAGAGTATGCGCCACATTTGCCTCAGTTTCCTTTGTTTGAGAAACGTCTGGTAGGCCGGAAACGAAGAAATGAGAACAATACTGGGGAGGTTATAGCAAAAAGACAAAAAGTGAATGAACCTAAAATTACAAGCAGAAACAAAAAGGATTCTGTTGAAGATGTTGTTGGTTTTCAGTTTGAAAACAGTTCTGGTGTCAACTGCTATGCTAATGTAGTAATTAATGTTTTGTTTTCTCTAAAAAATGTAAAAGAAGAGATTGTGGTCAATTCTGATCAAAGATTTTGCGGTTTGTTAAATTCTGTGTTAGAGAAATGTACCACTGATAGAAGAAACATAGAAAGTGTGTCTGAAATTCGAAATCTGTTAGACAGATGTTCAGGCCAAACACAATTCTCTCAAAATATTCAGCAAGATTGTCAGGAGTTTTTAATGTATATGCTTGATGTATTACATGCTGAAGGTGTAGATGTAGATCAGCTGTTTGGGCTTTCTTATCAATGGCAGCATGACTGCGAGAACTGTATGATATCAAGTACTACTAGTGTAGACTCAGAAAGATTTATATATTTAACTTTGCCAGACAGTAAATCAGTCTCCTTTAATAAGCTAGTAAAAGCTGCTAATCACAACATGGAGTGTAGCCAATGTAAATCTGAAATGATGTCCACATTATTTATACGAACATATGGCCAGTACGTCATTTTAATGTTCCAACGATGTAGGCCTGATGGAACAAAATTGACAACTTTAATAAAAAATTTTGTAGCTTCGCAGTTGTCAATATCAGGAAGGACTTTTGTAACTACAGCAATTATATATCATGACGGCCCTTCAATATCATCAGGACATTACACAGCTTATTTAAAGTCTAGAAATGGCTGGTCATTCTGCAATGATTCTGTTTTAATTTTCAAAAAAAAATTGCCGTATGACCTTAAAAACTCTTACCTGGTGTTTTTAAAACCAAAATTTTAGGGAAATAATCTCGGGATGTGCTCTGTGGAATTTCAAGAAGTTCTAATGGCTCCTACACAATTTGGCCTTGAGGATAAGTATAGTTCAGAGACATAACTTCTAATCATAGGACTGGACATCATGGAGATATATGTGCACTTTGAATGAGTTCAGAAAAACTGTTTCTTTTTATAAGCTAATTGAAGCAGCCAATCAAAACATGGAGTAGAGGGAATGTAAGTCTGCAATGTTGTCTACTGTTTTACATTGCTTTGTGATTAAAAGTGATGTAGAGAATTAAATAATTGTTGTAGTCATAGAGGTAGTGTAAGTCTGCTTCATATTAAGCAGTATCAGTGTCATAGGAAATGTAGAACATGACTGAGCAAGAAGGGGAAGATATTACTATTCCTGGATTGTGAAAATGATCTTCAACATTTTAATTCTGAAAGTTGCGGAAATGCCAAATGATGGGATTGGCTAACAAGAAATCCAAGAGTTATACATGGCTCTGACAAGATTTGGCCTTGTGGAATCTTGTGGTAGAGAGCAAGAAGTCATTTATTGTATGTAACATGTTTTTAAAAACGATGGAGATTTTCTTTCAGAAAGTGGCGGGCTGAAAGTAATAACAGCACAAAAGAGGGTAAGCTATTCATAGGACATCCTTGGACGTCATGGAAAGTAAGTTAACTTTAAGGAGTTCTGATTTTTGATTTCTGATGTTGTATGGGTTTTTTAAACACAATCATTTTGATTGTGTTTTTTTTTCCCCGCTGTTACATGATGAATACCTTCAAGTCACTGTTTTTAGTGAATTTTGATACATTCTGAGAACAGCAAAAATAAACTATTTAACATGTATAATTAATTCTGTACTGTTTGCATTTATGATGTATATGTAGAACTGTGTAGAAGGCATGGAGAAGGTGAGGCTTCTGTAAGTGTCAAAGTTGTTGCATGCAGTGCTGCACTTCTGCGTATTCTTTCATATGCTAGACTACATCTGCACAATGAGATACCTAAGCAAAGGAAACACAAGTGATGTGATTGTGAAATGAGCAAAATAAATTGCATGTATTTCAATTACATCACCTGTGTTTCCTATCATTACGAATCACATTGTGCAGATCAAGTTTAGGTCTGTCCAGGGAAACATAGGAGGTTTGGACTTTGTTGAAGATTGCAGTGGACATGACTCACTTCATTGGTAGACCTTCACATGTATTATGTCCTCTATTCTCTTCAACAACTCGAAATTTCATCTGCAACCCTGAGTAGGCCTCACCTGAAACAAAACTCTGGATAGTAGACATCTTATTGGCATCCTGAAGCAATTATTTTAAATTTTAGTGTCTTGCGACACTTTTCTGAGACAACAGCAATGCAAAAGATGCACCATGTTTTAAGATAGGCCTCACTTCATCTGCATCAAGATAGTGTTAGTTTAAAATGTATATCTTTAGGACTGTGTAGCTTCTGTAAGTGTCAAAGTTATTGAAAAACTGTTTGTCCTTCAATCTTTGCCCTTGTCTTTTGTAATTTTTTAATACATGTTTTTATATTTTTCAAATGTTTGTTCTCTCTTTCACAGATTGAAAGTATAAAAATAAAAAGTGAGGAATTTAACGACAATTATAAGGTAAGTATTTTGTACTCTTTTCGTTACATTTCTATCACATTGAACTACTATTAGTTCCACTGCTTCATTTCTTTAATCCTCAGTTTCCTGCCTTTGCTACTTCCCTCATTCCTTTCTCTATTACCTACTTACTCAACTCCTTCCACTCTTTTTCTCAGTCCCTCTCTTCTCATAGTTCCTCACTCTTGTTCACTCACTCCGTCTCTATTACTCTTAGTGTCTTTGACTGATCACTGTATCACTATTTGTTCATAATGCTTTCTCTGTGTAGTTGAAGCACACTAAGGGGCATATTATGAATGCAGCCAATAAAATTATTGCTCTTTTTATTGGCAGAAAACTGGTGCAAAAGCGGCTTTAGCGGCAGTTTTCTGCCGCAAAAGCAGCTTTAGCGACACATTTCTGCCGATAAAAGCTGCAAAACTTTTATTGCCTATGTTGATAATATGCCCCTATGTTATTTACATTAGGGCTATATTGTCCAGTATAACAATCAAAATTGCTCTCCAAAGACACCAGGCAAAGCAGACGCTCCCTCAAACAGATCACCAAGCGCAATTTACCCTACTTACAATCTAGCCTGTTCTCTGTCGAGACTTTAGCAATCTTTAGAGCACAAGATAAGATTTTTTTACATGGAAGAGCCAGACGTATTGCAATTCTACTTAAGAAACAAGCATTGGCATAGACAATAGGTCTCGCCTTTGGGACCTTATACGTGTTTAGCCATGCAACAGTTGATGTTGCTGCACCAAGGATATTATGCTGCATAACTAAATACTTAGAAGGTCCCAAAGTCGATACCTATTGGCTATGCCAATGCTTGTTTTTCTTTCACTTCGTTATCTATTTTGTTTTTCACAATTATACCCTCTTCTGTCTGTTCTTTGGTAAATAGATCTATTAAACAGTATCTCTTCTTTACTCCCTATAGCTGTCTTTCTTGAAACATCACTCTCTGTTTACTTTCCTTATACTTACTCTTTTTTAAAAAAAAATTTTTTTTTTTGGTTAGCTCCCGGTCCGCGTACCGGGAAGCTAACCCGGGAGCGAACCAAAAGAAAGAGAGCTTGCCAGAGTGCTAAACATTGTAGCAATTTTTTTGGAAAGGGAAGGTAGTTCTGAAAAGAACTTTTTTTTTATATTTTTGTTGTTTTATATTTTTTTTGTATTTTTTGAACATTTTTTGTTTTTTTTGTATTTTTTGAACGATTTTATATTTTTTTTGCTTTTTTTGGGGGGGGGAAACAACATAAAACAGGCGTTGAAAAGGGCTCAACAGGAGCAAAAAAAAATTACTGGGGGCGGTTAGGGCAATCATGGTGTTCATACGCCAGGTTCAGTGCATTGATGCTCATGTTGCCACAAGCTAATAATGCACGACAGCGCATACATAAGTGTATCATGTTCCCAAAATTTGGTTGGATATTTGGCACAGTTTCCCGTGCCTCCTCTGGTGATAAAGAAACCGATGTTGTTGGTCTCGTCACAGGAGTTGGTCGAGGATTGTCCATCATATCCCTTAATTCCGCCCGGCTGTAATTTAAGGGATGTTTCCTCGTCATGTGCCTATGCATGGTATGATTACCGTAGCTGTATTTTTTGTCCGTCCCTCTGGACAATTGTTCCTTGCATATGAGGCATGTTGCGTACCTGGCATTGACCTTTTTTTGGCCACGAGGGATGGAAAAAAACTGCCAGATGAAACTGGGTTTCTTTCTTGAAACCCGGGGCAACTCTTCAAGAAATTGTGGTTGTTCTCCCTCCTCATCCATCTCTTCATCTTCCTCCTCAGTGTTGGTAACCACCTGGGGAGGTGGTCCTCTCTTCCCATGAGGAGGTGGAGGTGGTGGTGGGGGTGCACCAGCTGAAGCAATCAGTGAAGCCATTTTCATACAATCAAAATAGGTCTTCCAAGAAGCAAAATAGGTCTTCCTCTCACAATAATGAAAGTCAGAGTGAGGAAAGAAGGAGTGGTTTTCATCATTTGGAAAAAACAATACTTCTCAACCAATGAAAAGTGTTATTTTTAGGTCACCTGACCTAGCCTTCCATAATTATGAAACTAAAAGTGAAATGAACCAATGAAAAGCTTTATTAACAAGTCACATGACCTCTAACGCTCATGTTACGCGCTGCGGAACGCTCCCCGGTTAGCTTCCGGTTCGCTGCGCTTCGCGCCTCGGTCCGCGCCCCGGGACACTTCCGGGTGCGCTAACGCGATACGTCACAAGACGCATTTCGCGGCAACGCGATACGTCGCGCTTTCGCGCCGCGGATCGCTTCCGGGGAGTTGCGTTTCGCGCCTCGGTCCGCGCCCCGGGGCACTTCCGGGTGCGCTAACGCAGTACGTCATAAGACGCATTACGCGGCAACGCGATACCGTCACTATGTTGATTTGTTACCGGTTCGCGGACCGGATCGCGGAATCGAATTGAGCTAACGGGAAGCTTCCCGGTTAGCGGACCGGGAGCGAAACAAAAAAAATATAAATTTTTTTTTATTAATAAACATATAAAATATATTTTTGGATTTAAAGAAGAATACATTTTACTTCTGTAGATATTAGCTTTTAAAAAACCAATGAAATTCACTGAAAAAACCATAGGTTATAGACCATATATAGTTAGGAATTAGCATTTACAAAACCTTGAAAATTCACTGAAAAAACCATAGGTTATACACCATATATAGTTAGGAATTAGCATTTAAAAAACCTTATTTTACTCACACAAAACCATTGAAATTCCATATATAGTTAGTTGTACTAACTATATATCGCGCACCCGCAATCCACTGCTGATGATGTCACATATTACATCATTCATGACATGGTCAGTGACATCACTGATGACATCACTGATGACATCTCAAATGACATCACTGATGACATCACTGATGACATCTCAAATGACATCACTGATGACATCACTGATTACATCTCAAATGACATCACTGATGACATCACTGATGACGTCATCCAGTGACTGTATAATTCTGTAAAGTTAAAATATGTCTTACATATTTAAGAATGAGTGGATGTATAAATGTCTGGATGAAGGATTTATTAGGTGCATGACTGACTGTATGAGTGAGTGGTTAAATGTGTCTCACTGAGTGCATGGGTTAGTGACTAAACTGTCTCAATTTGTGCATCATTATGTTTGTTGTTCTATAAACTGCTGCATGTGTTGATCATTAGCTATATGATTAACTATATGCGTTATTGATTGGTTGCCTACGTATTTGTATGGGAGACTGAGAGTGTGTATGGGTGGCTGGGAGGTGTATGACTCTGTGCATAGATGTGTGAGCAGTTGATTCACTAGATGTATGGGTTCAAAAGTGCATGTGGAAACAGCTGTATGGGCGGTTGACTGTGTGCATGAGTGTATGGGTGAGTGAATGGATATCTCAGTGCTACATGTAAAAGTAAGTACATATGTAAAACACAGTACATGTGAGAGTTGACATATATAAATAACTGTGCATAAGAGCCAGTGAATGTGTGAGTGGCTGTATGGATCATTGTGAACTTGTATCAGGGATTGTATAAGAGAGTAAATATGTGTTAGTATATCTTTGAATAAGTAAGGTGTGTATAACTGTATAGTTGAGAAAATGGATGTGTGATTGATTCTTTGCATGACTGACTAGGTGTGTGTGTAACTCTATGGATGAGTGACAGTCTGTGAGTGTCTGTTTACACTTACTGTATCTAAGGTTATATTAGAGTCTGAAGAGCTTCATCGTATTATCACATGAATGATGTCATCAGTGATGTCATCAGTAATGTCAAATGAGATGTCATCAGTGATGTCATCAGTGATGTCATTTGAGATGTCATCAGTGATGTCATCAGTGATGTCATTTGAGATGTCATCAGTGATGTCATCAGTGATGTCATCAGTGATGTCACTGACCATGTCATGAATGATGTAATATGTGACATCATCAGCAGTGGATTGCGGGTGCGCGATATATAGTTAGTACAACTAACTATATATGGAATTTCAATGGTTTTGTGTGAGTAAAATAAGGTTTTTTAAATGCTAATTCCTAACTATATATGGTGTATAACCTATGGTTTTTTCAGTGAATATATATATATATATATATGTTCCCACTTCAGTGAAAGAGGCGGCACTCCAGGGCAGAAGTGAATCATATCTGTTTTTTGGTCATTCTAGACAAACAGGACACGTTTTGGCTGCGCAGGAGCCTTGATCAACTGAAGAGGCGTCATCTTGTATTGTATTGTATTGTAGATTTGATTAGCGCAAAACTGTCACCCTGCGGGTATCCTGGCGCTGCGACTTGCCAAGTAGTCACTAGACAGAACAGATATCCTATACACTGATTTGGAGAGCTCATATTACTCATCCCTGGGGAAGAGCCATGTCTTTAAGCTCTTTCTGAATGGGAGCAATAATTTAGTCTGTCTAATGTGCAGGGGAAGAGTGTTCCAGATTCATGAGACTGCTATCCCAAATGCTCTGCTGCCCAACCTGGTCTTCTTAAATCTGGCAGTAGTTACCAGACTTGCACTAGAAGAACAAAGGTTTCTCCCAGGGTTGTACCAGGTGAGTTTCTCCTGCATGGACCTTGGACCCAGCCATGCACTGCTTTGAACACAATGCAGAGAGATTTAAATTGAATTCTCTCCTCGATGGGCAGCATATGGAGGTCCTTTAATGTTGCCGTCGTTGAGGACCTGCGCTGCCTATTTAACGCCAGTTTAGCTGCTATGGACTGGATCCTCTGCAGCTTCAATAGCACTGATTGTGGTGCTCCCAAATATAGAGAGTTGCAGTAATCCAGTCTTCTTAAGATTCAACTCCTCACTTCTATGGGTCTGGTAGCAGTCAGCAGTAGTGGGAGAATCTGGCATAGTGCTCTTAACAATGAAAAGCAAGTGCTAACTGTTTTATTGGCATGTGACTCCATTTGAAGATTGTCATCTATTAAAACACCCAGATTGCGTACCGTTGTGACTGGAACCAGTGGTTCATCAGTAGGGGTGAGTCTGAACTCAGATGGCAGAGGCCACATCACTTTGGCCATGGAGCAGTATACAACCTTCATTTTCCACCATTAAATTATAGGGTGTTTGTTCTGAGCCAGTTGGAGGTCCGGTGCATGCACTCCTGCAATGTCTCTATGGACACTGCTTGATTTCCTTCCATGGAGAACACCAATTGTGTGTCGTCCGCGTAATTGACTAGGTCTATTCCAAAGGATTTAATGATAGGAATCAGAGGGCGCAGGTAGATGTTATATAGAATGGGACTTATTGCTGAGCCCTGTGGCACCCCGTGATACACAGGGGTCTTAGGGGATGTGAACGATGGAATGGTCACTACCTGTTGACTGCCCGTCAAATACGATTGCAGCCACATCATTGCCTGCCCTCTCACTCCTACATTCTCTAGTCTCTTAAGCAGTATCTTATGATTCACTGTGTCGAATGCGGCCAACATGTCTAGTAGTACTAGTACGGATGGATTACCATTGTCGGCATGCATTCTCAGGTTGTCCAGTACAGTCAACAGGGCTGTTTCGGTTCTGTGTCCTGGTCGGAACCCAAATTTGTCCTTATCTAGCAGATGGTTTTCTTCTAGATATAAGGACAGGGTTTTACTGACTGCCCTCTCCAGGATTTTTACTGGATAGGGTAAAAGAAATATCGGTCTGAAGCTCATTGGGCTTGTAGGGTCCAGAGATGGTTTCATAAGCAGCGGGGTCACCACTGCCTGTTTCCAGACTTCAGGAACAGTTCCTTTTTCTAGTGAGTGACAGCAGATCTGTCGCAGCCAAGGGAATAGTTCCAACTGAAACTCTTTCTATATCCCATGTGGAAGAGGATCTAGAGGAGAGCCCGAGGATACATAGCAGGCAAGACTATTAAATGTATCCTCAGTAAGAGTTTGAAAACACTCTAAGTCAGGTAACTGACGACTATGAGGTGCCTCTGTCTGTTGCTCTACAGTTGGTATCTGAGATAATTCCTTTTCCTTTTGTTCAAGCCCCCAACAATCTTATTAATCTTATCATCAAAATAAGCAGCAATATCGTCGCAGAGTTTCTGCGTTGCATTCACCTTGTTGCCCATACACGCAGGATTAGATAGGTCCTTTATAATACTAAAGAGCATTCTTGTACTGTTAGGCGCCTGCAAGATGGTTTTTGCATAGTGTGCAGCTTTGGACATGGAGATGGCTTCCTTATACGAGGCCTGTAGCAGTTTCAGTTTTTTTTGTCTGATTCCGCATACGACCTTCTCCACGTCCTCTCCGCCTGTTTGCGTTTTTTCTGCATCAATTTTAGCTCCTTGCTGTACCAGGGGCCTGAGGGTTCCTTTCTGTTCTTCAGACTTTTTGCTGGAATAATATGATCTAAAGTACGGTTTATGTAATCACAGTAGATTTGATATTTTTTTCCTACAGGATTAGTGGAGACCAAAGAGTTATGTTCTGGGAAAGTCAGGTGTAGTCAATTTCTTATTAGATTGGCCCATTCTCTGCCCTTGCAGTAGGTTATTGATGGATTTCTGCTACTTGTTTTATAGTGCAAGTAAGTGGAGTAGCGTATTTTAAAAAGTTAAAAAATAGTTTTAACAAAGTAAAAGTATGAGAGTATAATCCCCCAGTTCCCTAAACCTCATGTAACATCAACACAAAAAGTATTTAAAATATTCAAGAAAAGATGCTTTACGACATAAACAAGCGTGCAGAAAACTCGTGTTTAGGCTGGTGGTCTGAAATGTTCTTGGTTGTGCGCGCTTGCATCACCCTTCCTAAATAGGGAGGCGTGTGCTAAGCAACCAACCAACTAGCACGCTGACCAAAATGGCGCTGACTAAGAGGTGCGAGTGCCGGTAGGAATACTTCTCGTCCGGCAGAAAAATGCGAGATGTTTTGTTTTATTGTGCAAGTAAGTGGAGTAGGGTATTTTAAAAAGTTTAAACATAGTTTCAACAAAGCAAAAGTATGAGAGTATAATCTCCCAGTACCCTAAACCTCACATAAAATCAACACACAAAGTATTTAAAATATTTAAGAAAAGATGCTTTCCGACATAAACAAGCGCGGAGCAAACTCGCGTTTAGGCTGGTGGTCTGAAATGTTAGCAGGTATACATACTTGATAAGCGTGTAAACATAAACAAAATACTTTCATAAATGTCTCAACACAGTACCTTATCGTAAAACACTATTAACCCACTAGGGATGACACTGAAATGCTCCCATTAAAAAAACATTTCTTTTAACAATTCTATGGCAGGACGGAGGCTCCGATTATGCTTTCTCATTTCTTTACTGTAAAATACAGCAGCCAATAAGAACACAGTAAAGAAAAACGAAAAACTACATTTCCCATGAGTACCATAGATACCATAGAGACTAGACCGTATAAAAGGTATCATAGAGGACAACACTATCTCTTTCTTTGCTGCTTCGCAGCCAGTTAAGTGCACCTTTTCTTATATTCCTACTATTGTGCTTATGCTGTTCTTGTTATCCTGTACGCTGGTTGTATTGTAATTTGCAGCTTTTCAGCTTATTAACTTGCCGTTTGTCAGCTGGTTTTGTTGCGCCGCTTGTGCTTCGGCGTTTGCTTCGGGGGCGTGTGCTCACCCCCCGGTTGCAGGCGCGCGTCGTCCGCGCCTGTTTTTGTGTATTGTGGAGCGGGAGTGGGGGTGAGAGACGCGCGTATAGCTCGCGTGTCTCTCTATCGACCGGCACAGCTGTTCTCACGCATGCGCAGTACCTTTTGTTGCCTTTCTGTTCCGGCAACCGGCTTTTGGTGTGCAGAGACAGCGTTTCTCCTCAGGAGTTCAGTGAATACGGCTTCAACAGCCTTTGCCCTTTTGCCAGGTCGTTTTGCCTCCTCAAATGCCCCTGTTTACCATAAGATAGGGGTTGTAAAATTATGCACAGGCTTTGCCTAGAGTGTTCTACATTTTGAAGCAAGCCCTCCCTCCACACTTAATTAATTTAAAGTGCTGTCAGGCTCGTTCCTGTTGTACTTTGGCTTGCTTTGGGGTTGCACTCCCCCAGCATTGCCCTTTGGGTTGTTGATATTCTTTTTTCTCCTCACGTGGGCATATTCCAATTTTAATTGGCATCATGGGAGACTATTATGACGATGAGGATTACTATTATGATGAAAATGAGCCCTCTGCCTCTGTGGATGCCGATTACATGGGTCAAGCCTTATTTCATGCCATTGCCCCTCTGAAACGGCATTTGTCTGACTATGCCACTCAACAGGGTTGGTTGTCTCCTTCATCTGGACATTCTAAAAAGTCACCAAAAAATCCTCATCATGCGGATTTCGCTAAACTTGCGAAGACTCTCTCCACTTCGCGTCCTGCTAAAAAATCTTCAAAGCCTGTGCCTGTGCCACAGGACTCTCCTTCGGCTTCGTACTCCTCCTCCTCGGATTCCTCATCCTCTGACCCGGTGGTTCCTCCGCCAAAAAAGAAGACTCGTAAGGAGCACTTTGTAGATGCCCCTTCTAACCCTCAGGTTCTCACCTTTGACCCTACAGACATTGTCCATCATAATTCAACTGCCTGGCTTCCCTCCCCTGAGGTGGCTGAATATGTGCAGTCGCATATTCGTCACTCTTTTGACAAAGATGTTCGTGCTAGGTTACAGTCTGAGTGTCCCCGTCCAGATCTGTCCGACAAACTGGCAGATACTCCTGAGGTTGACCCGACAATGGTAACCTATATGAGAAAATATTCAAAGGATCCGAAGAAGGGTCTAGACAGGTCCTGGAGGTCCTGTCAGGACAAAATGTTAGACTTTCTTGGTCCCCTCACTAAGATTCTGGACCTTGCGTATCGCGCAAAGGAATCTAACGCTCTAATCGACCCTGACAAACTGGTGGGATGGTCACAGAGGGCCATCTGCATGCTGGGCACTGCCAATTGCGCCATATCGTGTGAGCGCCGTCGCTCCATTCTTCTCAAGCTCGACCCCAAATTGACTGATCTAGCTCCATCAGAATCTGGTTCCCTGGCACAGGGTTTGCTTTTTGGCCATCCTTTTCTCAAAGAGCTTACAAAGTTTGTGGCCACTTTCAGTGGCCTGGATAAAGCACAGTCCAATCTGCGCCGGGCTTTCCGCCCGGTTTTCGGACGGGCCGGGTGAAGGGGACGTTCGTCCGGCCGGGGAGCCAACCAACCTACCCAACGTGGTGGTCAGTCCCAAAGGGGTGGCGGACAGGACCATTACAGTTCAGGAAAATGAAAGTTCTATCCTTCACGCAAAGGGAGAGGACAGTACATCAAAGGAGGTTACGGAGGAGCCCAAGGTGGGCGTCATAATTCCTCGAACTCAGGTGAGCTTGATTCTGGCTTCCGATGTTGTTTTGGGGGGCAGGTTGAGATATTTTCTCCACAATTGGCAGCTAATCTCCAGCGATGCTTGGGTGTTGGAGACGGTGCAAGGTTACAAACTCGAGTTTTACGAACACCCTCTCCAACTCCGTCTTCCTCTACCCCATGTTTTTTCCCAACAAGATCAGACATTCATCTCCAAGGAAATCGCTTCTCTTCTGGCCAAAGGGGCCATCGTTACTTCTTCCCGTCATCCCGACGGTTTCATCAGCAATGTTTTCCTGGTGGAGAAAAAGGGAGGAGGTTCCCGTCTGGTCCTCAATCTGAAGGACTTCAACGGCGGAGTGGTATACCGTCATTTCACGATGGAGGGTATCCATCTTCTACGAGATCTGCTTCAGGAAGGGGACTGGATGGTCCGTTTCGACCTGAAGGATGCTTATCTGTCTGTTCCAATGTATGGTCCACATCGTCGCTTCCTCCAGTTTCAATGGTTGGGAAAGTGGTTCGAGTACACTGTCCTTCCATTCGGTCTCTCCTCAGCTCCGTGGCGCTTCACGAAGCTGCTGCGTCCGGTGGTGGAATCTTTGCGAGCCCGTGGGGTCCGCTTGATCGTCTACCTCGACGACATTCTTTTTATGGCTCAATGCCCTCTCCTTTTGCAACTTCATTTACAGTGGTCCATTGAACTCTTACAGTCTCTCAGGTTTCTTGTGAATCCTCTGAAGTCCGATTTTCAGCCCTCGCAGACGATGGAGTTTCTCGGGTTCCGCATCGATTCGGTTGCCTGCCAGCTCCTTCTACCTGGTCAGAAGATCAGAGCCATCAAACGGGAGTTGCGGATGGTGCTGTCCAAACAGATGGTCTCGTTGCGATCGGTGGCTCGGATTATAGGTCTTGGAACGGTCGAACGCTGTTCGGGAAGACTCCGGATGTGGTGATAGAGTCGGATGCGAGCCTTTGGGGTTGGGGGCCCGGTGCGGTCCTCTGGCAAAGGGGGGACGTTGGTCCCAGGAGTAGTTATCCCTTCAAATCAATTGCTTGGAGCTTCTTGCGGGCTCCTTTGCAATTCGTTGTCTTGCCCCTCAGGCGTCGAACTGTTGCATTCTACTCCGCATGGACAATGTCTCAGCGGTGAGATATGTCAACAAGCTAGGGGGTACCAAGTTCAGACTCCTTGCGGAGATTGCGAAGGACTTTTGGCATCTTTGTCTGCAACGTCAGATCACAGTTATTGCCGAATACCTTCCTGGTCGCGACAATCGAATAGCGGATTGGAACTCTCGCCATCTGTGGGATTACAGCGATTGACGGCTTCACCCTCGGGTGTTTCGGACTTTGTCCTGGATTTGGGGACGCTGTCACCTAGAACTATTTGCCTCTCGCCTGAACAAACAGCTTCCCTGTTTTACAGTTGGCGTCCGGATCCGGAGGCTCTGGCCACGGATGCGTTTCTCCAGTCTTGGCCTCCTCTCCTGTGCTATGCTTTTCCTCCCTTCGTGATGATTCCCAGGGTTCTGGCCCGCACGAGGCACTTTCTTTCGGAGCTTATTCTCATCACTCCTCTTTAGAGAGCCCAGGCGTGGTTTCCGGTTCTTCTGGAAATAAGCTGCTCCCCGCCGCTCCTTCTCCCCAGCAAGTGGAACCTGTTGCTGGACCCTCTTATGGAACCTCACCCCCTCATTCTTTCGGGTCATCTCCGTCTTGTGGCGTGGCGGATTTCGGGGGACGCTGGCAAATCCCAGGCCTTTCTTCAGATGCTGCCAGATTTATTGGTGAAACTTGGGCCCCCAACACACACAAACGTTATGCGTCAGCTTGGAAACTATGGTGTGATTGGTGTTCACAACGGTCAGTGGATCCCTCTTCTGCAGATGTCCCTTTAGTTCTGAATTTTCTCGCATCTATTGCTTCATCTGGTTTGGCATACAGAACGGTAAATAACTTTCGTTCTGCAATTTCAGCTGGTCATGTTCCTGTTGATGGTAAGCCTATTGGGGAACATCCTTTGGTTTCCAAATTACTCAAAGGCATCCGGATGGTAAAACCTCCTTGTCCTAAGTATGTCACCTTATGGGATGTCTCAGTGGTTTTGCGTTTCTTGGAATCATGGCCTTCCAATACTTTGCTCTCTCGCAAACAGTTGTCTGCCAAGCTCACTATGTTGTTATGCCTGTTGTCCTGCAAACGCGTCTCAGATGTTCACGCTTTAGATCTTGCTGGACGCACGTTCTCTCCGGAGGGCGTTTCCTTTTCCATTTCTCGCCGTACTAAATGTAACACGTCTTCTGTGTCTTACCCTTCTTTTCCACACAATCCAAAACTCTGTGTGGTTCAATGCATCAAAGATTACGAGGTGAGTACTGCACCTTTTCAACATGATTTACAGGGTCAACTGCTTCTAGCTTTGCAGAAGCCTTTCAGGCCTGTCACTCCTGCAACATTAGCATGTTGGGTGCGTTGGCTCATGTTGGAGGCTGGCATCGACGTTTCCGTCTTTGGGGCTCACTCTGCACGGGGACCTATGGCCTCTAAGGTTTTTTCCTTGGGTGTCGGGCTCCAGGATATCATGAAGGCCGCTGATTGGTCTTCGGAATCAGTGTTTAAAACATTTTATTTTAAACCTATTGTAGATGTTGCTTCTGTTGTGGTGGCTAAGCTTTAAACAAGCATAATCGGAGCCTCCGTCCTGCCATAGAATTTAAAATTTGCTAACATTCGTGCCAAGAATTTTCAATTCTATTAAGGACAGGAGGTGAAGATTATCCCACCCTTGTTTATTTCTGCATTGCATTGTTATTCTCACTGCTTGTACGCACTTGTATTTTTATTATGCTTCATGCTGTTCTATACCTTGTTTTTTCCCACCCCTTTTGTTTACTATGACTCGTATGTTCATGGGTGTTCGATATTACGGCTCTGTTTTACCTTTCAGGTTCAGACCCTAAATGAGTTGCTGCTCTCGTGTTCTGCGTTGCCAGTAGAAGATGTTCTACGCGGTCACTCTTCCACTTCGACATCCTTGTTCTGCATCCCGATGGCCTGTGCTTCGTGATTTCCTTCATGGTTCGCTTGGATTGTTGAGACTTTGTTTATTGTTGAACTGTTCTGGAAAAAGAAAGAGGAAGTGTTGTCCTCTATGATACCTTTTATACAGTCTAGTCTCTATGGTATCTATGGTACTCATGGGAAATGTAGTTTTTCTTTACTGTGTTCTTATTGGCTGCTGTATTTTACAGTAAAGAAATGAGAAAGCATAATCTTCGCCTCCTGTCCTTAATAGAATTGAAAATTCTTGGCACGAATGTTAGCAAATTTTAAATTCTATTAGGTCAAGATTCAAATTCTGCAAGAATTGTCTTAGTAAATTACAGGACGATTTTCCCTCACTTCTAGAGAGCACATTCAAGATATTCCAGAATTTAACTGTTCCTGAAAACACCTTATTCAGATTAAGAAATTCATGTGCATGAAATGAAAATTGTAAATCCACCAATTACATAGGCACTGTGGATCTTCAAATGTCACAAACATTAAAAATATATTTATGACAAATATGGCCTGTTCTTTGCCTAAATAGCCTTGACTCTTTGCCCCTTCATTTTAACTTTTTTGGTTACCGAAAAAATTAACCTCTGTAAAATCGACATTGAGTCTCTATACCACCCCTAAGAACAAGTTATTTAAAAATCCATCATTTCTTGTTCTGTGTTGATTAATAAAAATACAAAACAGCTTGTAGCAGAAGAATGTAGTTCACCATCCGTAATTAAGGATTAGTGTCTTCACGATTGGGACTAGGTAAGCATTTACAGTCATTACCTCATGCTGTTTGGAACTGCATATTTCAACCACTAATTGCTCCGGAGTTTCGTAAATCTACATACTGGAGCTTCCGTCCCACACCGCATGGTGAAAACCGTGGTGCCCAGATCCAAACTCTGACTCAAATCAAACACAGGGGCCTGAACGCAGACAGAAAGGCCCCACCGGGTGCACACATGCACACTCCATGCCAGACCTTCGTTCTACCTCACCAACCTCTACTTGACCATTCCGGTTTGGGGGTTCACTGATCATGCATATTACTGCCTCCAAAGGCTTTTTCACTGAAGTGGGAAGATGTTTTTTGTATGTTTAACAAGCGCTTGCGGTAGTGCCAGGGGCGGCTGGTGACATTTGAAAGTGGTGAGGCGTAAAAGTTTGAGTTCCTATGGCGAGCGAGCATTGGGAGCACGGCCGACCATCATAGTAGGCACATGGAACTTAAGCCTCAGGAAGCTGCTTCTCTGCCCCTCAAAGCTCCCAGGCAGCATCCTTGGAGACCCCTGTGCACCCAGCGAGCATGTCTGTGCCCCATTGTGTTCCTGTACCAAAGACAGCTCATGAGGTGTCTGAAACAAGTCATACAGCAACTACTGTACCAGGCGAAGGCTTTTGAAAGTATTTGGGGCACTTCCCTCACCTTGCCTGTAGGACATTGGCACCATACATACCCACATGCCTTTCATCCTCTTATCTCTTAGATTTTTACCTTTTTGTAAGCTCTCAGTGTGTAGTATGCATAGACTCACTCACTGAGTGTTTGATTGAGTAAGGTGGTCACTACTGGTTTGGGTGTTCTGGTGCTGTGTGGAATGGTGTGGGACGATCCCTTCCCGGTACTGTGTCATTACGTCCATTGTTTTCTAATTTCTAAAGGGCGTCTATTCCCCCTGGTCTAGAACACGTGGAAAGGGTTTTCCCATTACACTGCCGGAGACTCGAAGTCACTGCATTGACATATAGGTGCTTATTAACATAGGGGCTCATTAGGATCGCGGATTTCCCGCATCCTCCGGGCCGGCGGAAGCCACCGACGGCTCGGAGGATGCGGGAAATCCGCCGCGGATGCTTTAAAGACCCACCGCCAAATTAGGATGGCTGGTGGGTCTTTGAATCTGTCCGCCGCTTTTCCGCCGCAGTCGCCTTCCGACCGCGGCGGAAAAGCATTAACATGGCTGGCGGTGTCTATCAGACACCGCCAGCCATATTATGATAGAGTAAATAGTATGCTTTTCCACGGCGGCTTTACCGCCGTGGAAAAGCATACGGACCTTCACTTCAGGGGCCCGTTGCGGGCCCCCTGGGTGAAGGTGGGGTGGGGGGTGCACATGGGGGGTACCTATGGTACCCCCCTGCATTTGCGTGTACAAAGCGGCAGGCACCGCGCGGTGCCTGCTGCTTTGTGCACGCAAATGCCGTGCGTTCATTTTTAACATTGCGGCGGGTGCAGCTTGATGCTGCACCCGCCGCAATGTTAAAGATAGAGGATGTGACCGCCACCCTGGCGGTCACATCCTAATCTGCACGGAGGGACCGCCGCTGCCCCTGCGGACGGTCCCTCCTACTCTATGGTGGCGGACGGACTCAGGTCCGTCCGCCATCATAATCGGCCCCATAATGTGGAAGTAAATCAAAAACATTTCGCAACACTAAATGAAATCAAAATCATGCTCTTTATTTTTTTACAGTTTTATATAGCGCTAACCCGGCCCGAAGAAGGCATTGAAGCGCTTTACATGATCACCAGTTACCTGACATTATGTAAAAATACCTAGCTGAAGGTCACATAACAACACATAGTAGCAGTGTTCCTTTTGTAAAACGTGGTGGGCTCTGTATATCAAGTGGTAACTGGAAGCTGGCAATAGTCCTACTCGATTGTGTACTCCATAATCCTAAACCGGAAATCGCTGCTGGCCCTTTGCAAAACGCAATCATACTGAAGGATCTGGTGCGATGTGACCCATGACGTGCAAAGACTTTTATAAAAAGGCTTGCAACAACCGCCGTAACAAGCAATACTAGAGTAAAGGGATATTTCTCTACATGTAAACATTTTTTTTTATCTCTGAATAACTTAAAAGTTTCAGCCAAAATAGCCATGCAATAAAAACAAGCATTATAATTAATAAAGCGCAAATTACCGTGACAGTTGTTACAATGCATATATGTGAAAACCATTCAGTGCTTCGCTCAAGGCAATTTTAAAAATACCATGCATGAAGTATAAAGTAGGGCAATCTTGCAAGACCCGAGTTCGTGTTGTAGCGCTCTGTGAACAAACATGCTTGCGGTAGTCATTTGGGGTTGAAAAAACCCATGATGTCTAACTTAAATGTATAAAAGCCCTGTACATCAGTCGTGGCGGGGGGGGGGGGGAAATGGGGGGATTAAATATATAATAAAACATACGTCACCGCCGGTCCGAGTCTGCGCCTCCTCTGCTCCTCGGCCCCTTGGCGCCTTTGTGTCGAATGGCACTGGCAGCCCCTTGCAGCCAATCCTGGCGCTACAGGGGCACAGGTTACTCTGCGCCCACAGCACGCCCACTAGGACACCGAAGGGCTCCTAATGGGCATGCGCAAAAAAGCGCGAACACAAGTGCGCATGAGTGGGCATGGATAAAAAATTCACCCACCGTCCCCACTCATGCGCACTTGTGTTGCTGCCTGGTGACAATCATGTCAATCAACATGACGCCAGACCGCCCATCCCCTTCTGTCTCTGAAGGGGGTTGGCGGTCCAACGTCATGCTGCTGACTGACATGATTGTCAGTTCTACCTTGGCTTTGAACTAATAAGTTTAGAAATTAAGTTTAGAAATGCCGAGGGATCTGCAGGCGGCTGCGGGCAGGGGGGCTACGCCTCCACGTCCCAATGGACGCACCGCGCCTGGGTAGTGCTTTATCAGGCACCACCAGCGCTTTGGCAGCACGCTGACAATAACCGCAACCCTTTGGAAGCAGTAATATACATGATCAGTGAGCCCCCATATTACCTACTGGCAGTCGCCTGCAGGTAGTTATAGTTATGAACTAGTTTCCATAGGAAAAGCATTTTTTGACTTGCCTATAAGTTTGGTGTCGTTTGACCAATCTTCATGACATTTTTCCAAAAATGTGTCAAACTATGTTCAGTGTATCAAGGAAAGTTTGGGTCCGTGCAGTGGGGACCAAGAAATAGGGTCACAAAAAAGGGTGCATTTGCAATGTTAACTCCCATAGGAACGTGTTGTCCAACATACACCCCAAACCGCTGGCAAGAATTACACCAAATTTGTTAGAAAGGTAGATGTTGTTATGCAGATTGTCCTTTTTGTTATTTGGTGCAAATCCGTCCAGTAGTTTTTGAGGAATTTAAATTATAGATATATCTCTGGCTGCGTATATTTCATGCGGGGTTCACGATTAATTGCGGATGCTCGCGCCATAGGGAATGGTGTGATTGACTGGTGGCAACCTGAACAGAAAGTTGCAGTGGCCATTTTATAATTCAGGAACGATTACCGGGGCTGAAGATTTGTGTGAAAGCTAACATAAGGGGTCAGGGAGGAGACACACTGACCCCATGCTTGACAAATGTGTTTGTTAGTGACACTAAATATGTGTCCAAAATTAATTTTTTAATCACGTGTGATATTCGCGACAACGCCCTGACTGCCAGTGTGGCCCCCGTCGCAGGGACATCACAAATATCACAGCGACATTGCACACATTATTGAAAATATATTTTAAAAATATATATATTTGTACCCACTCATCGGTCACTGTCACACACTCATGTACGTACTCAGAAACTCACTCAGACACTTCTAAACCCATTCACATACCCATTCACACGCGTATAAATCCAGTCACATACCCATTCAGATACTCATGCACTCACTCACATACCCATTCAGGTACTCATGCACCCACTTACAGTCTCACTCGGAGAGTCACACACCCATGTACAGACCCACTCAGAGACTCATGCACCCACTTAGAGACCCACTCATAGACTCATGCGTATAGTCTCGTACTGACTTAGAGACTCGCACACCTACTCACAGAACTACATGGACACTCATGCATCCACTCACAGGCCCACTCAGATACTCATGCACCCACTTACGGACTCACTCGGAGAGTCACACACCCATGTAAAGACCCACTCAGAGACTCATGCACCCACTTACAGACCCACCTACACGCTCATGTATGTTCTCACATACTCACTGGGACACTCATACACCCACTAACAGATCCCCTCATGCATACACTTACACACCCATACTGTCACTCCGACACAAACAGACCCTCTAAGAGACTTATGGACTCATTCAGTCACTCATACACTCAGAAACTCAAACACCCACTCAAAAACTCAGTCAGGTATACACATACCCACTCACTCACCCAGTCAAAGCTCATCCATCCACTCACAGACCCACTCAGACACTTGGCCTCCCAGTCACAGACCCACTCAGGCACTCATGCATGCACCCATTCACTCATCCACTCAGAGAATTATGATCTCACTCACAGACCCATTAAGACACTCATACACCCACTCACAGATCCACTAAGACACCCATATAGTCACTCACACCACCATTCATAGACCCAGTCAGAGACCTATGTACCAAGGCAGTTATACACTCACAGACTCATATACCCACTCACAGTCAAACTCAGACACCCACACACACACTGCCATGACCACTCAGACACTCACACTGCCAGTCATAGACCCACTGAAAAACTCATGTATTCACTCACAGATCCACTCAGACACCCACTGAGACACTCATGTATCTACTCACAGATCCAGTCAGACAAACATATACTTACTTACACATGCAAAAAGGAATTAATGCACCTACTCACAGATTGAGTGAGAGACGTATGCAACCAATCACAGACCCATTGTGACACTGATGCACCCACTCATAGATGTAGTGAGGCAGTCATGCTTTTCGTTACAGAAGTATTGATAGACTGATGCATCCCCTACAAAAGGCACGATCGTGGGGGTTACCAGAGTATTCACTCTTCCAGGCGTAGAGTGATGCATAAAATATGCAAAAACAGAAGCAGAGAACTCTGAGTAGTTCTCAAGTTTAGGTGGAGAGGATCTCCAGTATAGAGCACTCTCAATACCAGCGCCACTCAAAATTTGCGGGCAAAAATGGCGGCCGGCTTCTGGGAGATGTAGTTCTGGAAGCTACTACTTCCAGTGAACAGACCTCAGCGCCCTTATTACATCAAATCAAGTCCACTCACGGAGGAGTGCCTCGTGCTCCATTATGCAGCGCTACAGCGGACCTCGCTGGGGATACAGATGGGGACAATTTTTATTCCATGTCAGATCACACTGGGTCCTCAGAGGAGGATGGTGGCCTGGACAAAGATCGGACTGAAGATGAAGGCAGTAAATTGGGTGATTGGTGAATCAATAAAGTATTGAATTCGGATGACATATCTAAGGGACTCTGTACAGTTCGGAAGGCACCCAAAGATCAGGACCCTTTAGCTTCTTGCTCTAATACTGGCTTTTTAGTCTGGGATTATTCATTTTCCACCTAGTCTGGCTTACAGAGGGCTGCTACAAATCAGGCTGATAATAATTCTATTCCGCCCTCAGGTGAGATGACACTTGCAATAATTTATCAGACGATCATGGCCCATCGCGAAGAGACCTGGCAGGAGAGTGCTAGAACTCAGGGGGCATGTCGAAGGGTTCAAAATTCTATTCTCAGAGTAGCCAAGACGTGTTCAGATATTGCTTCCAGAATGGGTGAAGCAGAAGAAAGGATCTCTACCCTCGAAGACGACTTGGCCGCCCAAAAAGGTGATACAGATTTGATTAGGTCTCAAAGGGATGACATCCAGTGGAAGCTAGGTGATATCGAAAATAGATCTCGGAGGAATAATCTAAGAGTTTTGGGAGTTCCCGAGGGCTCGAAGGGTCTGACGTCAGGCAATTTGTTGTGGAACTGTTTATCGAGGCATTCCCGGAGGTTAAACAATGGGACTGGCAACTTGAAATCCAATGAGCTCATCGTTTTCCATTCAAGTTGAAACAGCGCTCTGGGCCAACGGATAATAGACCTTGTGCTATCTTAATCTGTTTGAGCAGTTTCTTAGCCAGGGAGAAGGTCTATGATTTGGCAAGACCAGACAGGAGGCGGGCAGGCAAGGGCTGCGAGTTTTTTGTTAGGCCTGACTTTTGCCTGGCTACGGTTGAACGGAGGTGGCAGCTCCCGCAGCTAATTGCTGACTTTCAGTCTAAGGGAGCCCAAGTATTTCTTCTCTTTCTTTCCAAACTCAAAATTATTCATCAAGGCCAGACTAGTTTTTTGTCTCAGAAGTTGTGGCCAAAGAGTTCTTGGATTCAATTTAGATTTCACAATGGTAAAAGTTCACTTTTATAGTTCTTTCGGATATTGGACTTTAAGCTACAAATGCTATGCCTCTACAGGTCTTTTTGGGAACTCCTTTGGCGGTTTTCTAACAGGGGGGTATTGCTCCATGTGGGGGGGTAGAATCTTTCTAATTTCTTTTTTGCTTATTTAGGAATTATTTTTTTCTTCTCTTATCCCCATGGGCATATCCTCCACTGATTTTTCCAGCTCGGCAACGACCTCTTTGAGAGTTTTATCCAGTCCCTCCATCACTAGGACCTAGGTCCTGTTGCCTCGTATGGGGGGTGGTGGGTTAAGGGGGTGTTGGTGGGTGGGGCCAAGGGGAAGGGAAGAGGGGTTGAATGGGGGGGCGGGAAGGTTGGAATTTTTTTTTAAAAAGCTTGAATTTACAGTCTGATCATGGCTCATTGACTAATAAGCTCATTACTATGAGATTCTTTTCTTTTGCAGGGTGGTGTGCTACTGCTTCATTTGTATTACTTAGTGGTTGTCTTTATTTTTTGAGCACAGATGGCACAGGGTAAATTCCGTATAGGTTCCTGGTACATTTGTGGTTTGAACGAGGGCAACAAAAGGGCACTTTTTTCGAGAGTAGTTCAGTCATTGTGTTTAGATGTACTTTGTCTCCAGGAAACTCACGTATCCTGGAATGATCGAGACTATTTGAAAATTCCTGGTTTTAATTTAATTGGGTGCTCTAATCAGATTTCAAGGATCAGAGGGGTGGCAGTTCTATTAAAACATGGATCAGGGTCATGTAGGAAGACCTTATAGGATAGTAGCGGGAGATGGGTAATCAATGAGTTGTTGATAAATGGTAGACCTTTAACCATCTGCACAGTCTATGCTTCAAACTTGGATGACCCAGGTGTTCTGCACCTCCTGAACGTTGAATTGGCTCTATGGCCCCACCCCGTTTGTTTGTGCGGGGATTTCAACATTAATCTAGCTGCCGATTTCAACTTAGTTGGGGGTCAAAAATATGTCGGCAAGAAACCTAGAGTACATAGGGCATTGCAAGCTCTGGCTCAAGAGCACTGTTTGGTAGATCTTTGGTTTTATCATAATAAACACCTTGATGGTTACGCATATTTCTCTGCTCCAAGATGGCTCGACTAGACTATTTTTTCTTTTCCGAACAATTAGCAGATGTTACAATTATTTCAGTCGCCCCTAGGATTTTATCAGAACATAATCCTCTCATCCTCGACTGCATACTTACTCAAACAATAAGGGCCCCAAGTACTTGGACTTTTGAGAGGAAGCTACTATTGGAACAATCGTACATAGATCATATGAGGAACTGGATCTTGGAATTTTTTAGGATTAAAAGAGGGACTGCCTCTGTCACTATCGTTTGGGATACGCTAAAAGCAGCAGTCCGGGGCGAAACAAGGAGCTTTTCGTATTTTCGACAGAGGGCTATTTTGCACCAAACCAATAAGAGAAACGCGGAATTGGGTGCTGCTGAGGTTCAACTTACATCGGCGATTAAGGAGGGTCGGGATACGGCTGAGACTCAGTCACAGGTAGCTAGAGTTAGAGCCTCCCTGTTGGAATTCTTTGGGCAGGACCTTGCTGCTAATTATCTGCAATTCCGCTCCATGATGTTTGAGTTTGGGGAAAAATCTGGCAGGGTTTTGGCCAAGCGACTTCAGCAGAGGGGGTTAGCTAACCGGATCACTAGAATTCAGGATTCACATGGCCAAGTTCAAATTCGGGATGATTTGCTGGCAACTTTCAGAGGGGCACAGCTTGGGTGTATTCAAGAAACATGGCACCATACCACTATTATTTTAATTAGGAAAAAAGGGAAAACAGAGTTAGATCCCTCCTCATTTCATCCAATATCTTTAATTAATACGGACAGTAAGATATACTCGAAAATTGAATCTACTAGATTGGCCTTGATGATCTCCCCATTAGTTTCTCTGCACCAGCACGGCTTTATTCCAGGCAGGGACACCGCATGACCTTGTACGCCGTGTAATTGCACTGTTGGACTGGGCCCAAGCTACACAATCTCCCCTCGGTGCTATTCAGTTGGACGCCAAAAAGGCGTTCGACAGTCGCCTGGGGGGTTTTGTGGGCGGTCCTACACTGGAAGGGGTTTAGTCCTGAATTTATCCAAGCAGTTCAGTCACTTTATATTGCTCCAGTGGCTAGGGTCTCAATATCAGGCTTGGCATCTAGATCATTTAGCATCAGCAGGGGCACCAGGCAGGGTTGTCCCTGCTCACCCCTGTTGTTTGTTTTGTATATAGACCCTTTTTTGACTAAAATAGAGAGCTCTCTGATTATACCGTCAGTTACGATCAATAGAACAGAATAAAGGTGTTGGCGCGTGCCGATGATATCATAGTTTTGACCAGTCATGTAGCATTAGCCTTTCAGGCAATTAAGAATTTAGCAAAACATTACGGCCAATTTTCCGGTTACAAACTCAATGTTACTAAAACTCAGGTTGTCCAGTCGGCAGCCATTGGCCCTTCTGAAGCTCCAGTGGTTCAAAATGCGTTGTATCTTGGGGTCAAAATTATAGCTTCAGTTGAAAGTATTCCTGAATTAAACATCTTACCTATTATTGATTCTGTTAATACCACTGACAAGGCTAGACAATTTACATTTGTCTCTCTTCAAGAGGGGAAATGTTCTGAAAATGCTGGTGTTACCAAAGTTCCTATATTTATTCAGAACTATTCTGCTCGAATTCCCCCAGGCTAGTCTTGCACGAGCTCAGAGATGCTGTCATAGATTTCTCTGGGGTATCATCAACCCCGAAGAGCCGCTAAGTGGATGCA
This sequence comes from Lissotriton helveticus, assembly GCF_964261635.1. Lineage (NCBI taxonomy): Eukaryota > Metazoa > Chordata > Amphibia > Caudata > Salamandridae > Lissotriton > Lissotriton helveticus. The sequence continues at coordinate 1,503,696,920 of NC_136061.1, forward strand.
CCTCTCTCGCGATCGAGGAGGCTGGTCAGTGCCCAATCTGGTACTATATTGCTGGTCAGCTTTCCTTCAGCATTTTGCCATACCACTATTTGGGGAAAAGGCGCTTTTACCTTCTTTCTGCAGCCCCTCTATCTTCTAAATAGGACTAGGGGAAGAGGCTAAGGGGATTTTGCTTCAGGTTCTGGAACCCAGTTATTATAAGAAGACTAAGTTCAAGGTGGTTATAGCAATGTTTTCAGTTTGGCGTAAGATCCGGCACAAATGGCTGATTCCCAACATTAACTACTATACACCTTTCAATGCAGCCAGACTGTTACCCCATATTTTTCAAGATCAGATCACTTTTAGGTGGATTTCGCAGGGATTAACGTCTTTGGGAGATTTAGGATTTGAAGGTTCTATAACCTCTTTTTTATTTCTAAAGGATACATTTTTCTTAAATACTCATGAGTTCTTAAAATATTTACAGATTCAAAGTTTTGTACATAGTTTAAAGGATCAAGATTCTATTTTATTTAATAAGAACGTACTTATGGAACTGATTTTGAGGCGATCAAGGATAGGCATATTATATCAGCACTTGCTTTCTGGTCTCCCTGATGATCTTCTCTCTCAAAATGTTAAGTGGGAGTTAAAATTGGGAAAAACAGGCTTGGATATTTCTCTGGCTTTAGATCTCCAAAATAGTGTGTTAATATCAGGAAGTCTACGCTCTCAATGTTATATGGTACTATTCGACCTTTATTACACACCGGCCAAAATCTCAAAATGGGGGGCAGAGGGGGTCATCACTGTCCGAGATGTGGTCTGGTAGCAGCCAGTGATGTACATATGTTCTTTGATTGCCCTAAACTTACAATTTTTTTCCAGGAGGTAGAATTGTTTATTAATTCTAGACTTAACATTTTGGTAACTCATCACAACTTATTATTTTTGGCTGCGAGACTAACTCCTCATTTGAGAGGACAACTCATGCTTCTACCTTTCTATTTATAGCTATGTCTCTAGTACGGCTCTGTGTAACATCAGAATGGATCAGTCCAGAGCCCCCCACCTTTCTAAATTGGAGAGCAAGGATGTTGGCTCTCCATAATTTAGAATCAGCAGTTTTTCAAAGGTGGGATAAAAGGAGGCGGGAGCTGGGCCGGAAGATCTGGGCCCCTCTCGAGGAGTGGCTCAGTGATTAAGCACAGGGCTGGTAAATTTGGTTTTCTTATTATGCATTCTCAGGGCTATTTTTAAGCTTTGGGTTAAACGATGCTTTATCTTTTTCCTCCTTAGCTCTTCTCTGCTGTTTCTGTTCTCTTCTTCTCTTTTTGTATAGTCTGTATAATGTGAAGCCACTGCCTATTTCATGTCTTATACTTTCTTTGTTATTATACTGAATTCTTTGTAATTTCAAGCTTATAATAAAAAAATTAATTTAAAAAAAGACACTCAAAATGTGCTCATCTCAAATGTCTGCTTTTGTATCAAAGTCTTTAGGCATAGGATTAGCACAGTGCCATCCATGCCGAGATAGAAAGGGAAAACGTCTCTTGCCATTTTCACAGCAAAGTTTTTAAGCATAGGATTAGCACAGTGCTATCCATGCTGAGCTGTAAAATGACCATAGCGTTTTTGTCAGGGACTAGCATGACGCGCCTACAGAGCCTTAATGAACTACATTTCCCAGAAGGCTCACGCAAGATGCAGGCCTTAAGACGCTGAGCAACACACGGTACGTTGTGCGTAATTCTGTGTGTTGTTCCGATGGCGTTTCCGGGTTGAAGCTCCGAAGTATTCTCTTAGCGCGTCTGGGATCAGAGGCGGCGTACCAAGTATCAACCTTCCATGAAGCGCGGGAGGCTTATGATGGTTTCGAAAGTTCCCGCATTCTGCTTACAGTGGTGAGCAATTACCTCGGCAGTTTTGAGCTTTCAGGTCTTTTACAGTTCGCGAGGCATGGGCTCTGTCTCGGAGGTGTTTGGGAGCTTGCGGCAACAGGGATCTGTTCTGTGTAGTCCCAAGTAGCACCTGAGAAGTTCTGTGACATACCAGTTTGTTTTCTTTGATTTCCTGGGTTGATTTCCATTTTGGTGACTCGTGCCAGAGTGAACAATTGAGTAGCGGAGTGTTGTGGCGTTCGCTACACATTACAGTTGCCCTGAAGGATTGTGGTTTCCACAGAGAACTATTTTCGTGGATTACAAGTGCTAAAGCGGAGACCTGTGGCGATGCCACGTTCTACCGTATTTGGAGGACTATTGTGTATTTGTTTGGACAATACAAGACCCTATGATTGGAATAGGTTTTGTTTCTGGGCTTTGGTGAAGCAACCTTTATAGGCCTGACATTGAATTCATTTCCATGAACTTATTATGCTAAAAAAGGGAGGACAGGAGAACCCGTAGCGTGATGTGTTTAAGTGACCTGCAAAGCTCATGTTTATTCTTTCATGTTGAGCATACAAATGGCATAGTGACCTGCACCTATTCTCATTTAGGTTCTTGATTCCAGTGGAATAAGGATTACATGTTCACAGGGTCCTTTGGCGCATGTACAAGGTATAACTCAGTTACTAGCGAGAATTGAATGAGAGTAGACTGATGTCACGGTATAAAGGCTAATCAGTGTCTTGTCGTTTCAGGTCCTTTGTCCCTGCTGTTCCCTTCCTCACCTTTTCCCTCGCCTAATCATATGAATACTCTGTGTATTGTGAGATCAGAGTATTTGTGAGATTTGGAGGTGGACTCCTTATTGCTACAACCTGCTCTGGTGGAGAAACCGTGACAGAATTACGCACCCACGATATTACCTCCGTTCGACCAGGTTGTAGCAGAGGATGCCCTCCATGGAAGACGTATTACACGCCTTGGTTCTGGTGCAGCAAGAACTAGCCTCATCCAAGGCAGAAAAGGCTGCCTTGAAAAAAAAGGTAGAGCAAATGAACAAGAACCCTTTCTCACAAGCATCACAGATCCAAGTTACTGTACCCCCGCCTATACCCTTGGCAAACCCAGAAAGATATACAGGAGACCCTTGCAAAATTCAAGTTTTCCTGACACAGGTGTCATTACATTTTTCCTCTAAACCAGCTTCATTTCCAACAAACCATTCTAGAGTAGCGTTTGCCATTTCTTATTTAGCAGGCGAGGCTGCTAACTGGGCGGTTCCCTTAGTAAAAAATAACCATGCTGTGTTGTCTGACTGGAATGCATTTCGGGAAGAGTTCGAAAGAGTGTTCGATCGTAGGGCTACTACTTTTAGTGCTGTCAAGGAATTGCTCAATCTCAGACAAGAAAAGGGGGAGTTGATCACGCATCTTACCACGTTTAATCGTTTGGTGGCTGAAGCAGAGTGGCCTGAGGAGAAACGAATGTCGTTATACTATCAAGGATTGCATGATGAATTAAAAGACATGATTGCTCAGATAGATCCTCAACCTACCACCTGTGTGGATATGATTAAAGTATCCCTGAGGTTAGATAGTCGTATATCTGAAAGAGGAGGGGATAGACGGAAATGGGAGAGGAGCTATTATAGGTCTGATAGGCCCCCATTTAAGGCTCAGAGCCCTCCTGAGGGTGGGGGAGAACCTATGGAGATAGGGGTAGTACGGGCACCACTTACCAGAGAAGAGCGTGAGAGCAGGAGAACCCAAGGCTTATGCATGTTTTTTGGGCGGAAGGGTCACTATGTGAAAGAATGTCCTTCCAAACCTAAGACGTCCAACGTATGGGCCAGGAACAAGAAAGTGGCAGTTTCGGTTATGAATAGAGAGACAGCGAGTACTGAGAAAAATAGAGATGAGGAAGGGGCTGGTGAGGCATGGAAGCTTCCTTCGTTGTCTACCCTTATCCCTGGAGATGCAGAAGGCCATATCGTGCTACCGGTGCGCCTTGAAGACAAGAATCAAGTCCATCAGGTGGTGGTTATGGTGGACTCTGGGGCCACCGGCAACTTTATAGGCAATGGTTTAGTAAACGAGTTAAACCTAACCAGAGTATTGAGAGATAACCCTGAGGAAGTGCTAGCAGTAGATGGCAAGCCCCTCAAGTCAGGACTTATCATAGAACGCACTGAGGTACTGTTACTATCCATCGACATCCAGGGAGGCCACCATTCTGAGGAGATATCTTTTAAGCTCCTCAATACGAGTTAATTCTGGGCATGCCTTGGTTATCTCTTCATAATCCTTCCATTAATTGGCAAGACAGGTCTGTTCTTTTTCTGTCAGACGGTTGTAAAGACCATTTAGTATTCAGAACACCTTCCCAAGTGGCAGCATTGACTTCTCCATTCCTAATAGCGACAGCAGCAGAGAAGGAGATCCTCCTGCCTGAGGAATATCATGAGTATCGGGAGGTGTTCAGTGAGAGCATGGCAGAGAAACTACCCCCGCACAGGGACAATGATTGCCGCATAGATCTGGTGGAAGGGGCTACAATACCATCCTGTAGAGTTTTTGCATTATCGGTACCAGAAACCCAGCATTTGCGAGAGTACATAGACCATTACCTAGCTATAGGTTTCATCAGACCTTCCCGATCCCCAGTGGCTTCTCCGTTGTTTTTCATAGCAAAAGCGAATGGAGATCTCAGGGCCTGTGTGGATTTTTGGAGTTTGAATAAGAACACCATTCAAAACCGTTATCCACTGCCTCTTATTTCAGTACTGTTGGACCAAGTGAGAGAGGCCCAGGTATACACGAGATTAGATCTCAGAGGGGCTTATCATTTAGTAAGAATACGCCAGGGAGATGAACGGAAAACGGCATTTAAGACTCGTTTTGGTCTTCATGAATACCTGGTCATGCCGTTTGGCTTGTGTAATGCCCCGGCGGCATTTCAGTTTTTTCTAAATTATGTTTTAAAAAACATACATAGACCGTTTTGTAGTTGTCTATATAGACGATATTTTGGTTTATTCGGCTGATAAAAAACAGCATTATGACCAAGTCTGCCAGGTATTGAAGTGTTTGAGAGAGCACAGTTTGTTTGTGAAACTGAGTAAGTGTGAGTTTGGGGTGACTACAGTTGAATTTCTAGGGGTTATGTTGAGCCCTGATGGTCTCCAAATGGCTGAGAGAAAGGTGAAGGCGGTGCAGGAATGGCCCATCCCCAGAAATGTGAGAGAAGTGCAGAGGTTTCTTGGCTTTGCCAACTACTATCGTAGGTTTATACTTCACTTTTCTCAGGTTGCAGTTCCCATAACTAGGTTGTTGAGAAAAGGTACCCCTTTTTCATGGTCCAAAGAAGCAGAGGAAGCGTTTGTGTTCTTAAAGGAGGCATTCACTACCGCTCCGATACTAGCTCATGCCAATTTAGAACATCAGTTCATTGTAGAGGCTGATGCCTCCGATGAGGCGATTGGTGGAATACTATCTCAAAGAGATAAAGAATCAAGACAATTACATCCAGTTACATTCCTATCTAAAAAATTAAATGCAGCAGAAGTAAGTTACACAATTGCTGAGAAAGAGCTCCTTGCTATAAAGAAGGCGTTCCAAGAATGGAGGCATTATTTATGGGGAGCCAGTCATTCCATAACAGTGTATACAGACCACCGCAATTTGCAGTACATGAAATCCGACAGGCATCTCACACAAAGGCAATTGCGTTGGATGCTTTTCTTTACTGAGTACAATTTTGTGGTTACATTCAGACCAGGAAAAGAGAATCGCAAAGCAGATGCGCTATACCGACAAGAGGTGCCTTCTGCTCCTAGACCAGAAGACACTCAGGCAATCATTACTCCATCCAAAGTGATTTGTGTGATACGCGCCGAAACCTTTTTGAATGAGGTGCGGAATCACAATGTCGAAGGCGGGTGGGATGCCTGGGCAAGGCAAGGCAATGGAAGAACTGTGAAGCAGGGGCTCCGTTCGTTCAGTCTAAACTGTATTTACCTACCTCTGATTTACGAAAGAAAGCTTTCGAGTGGTGTCACATGAGTCCTCTGGCAGGTCATCCAGGTGTAGCTAAAACCCTACAGGGTTTGAAAAGACATTTCTGGTGGGAAACGTTGATCAAGGATGTGTCTGCATGGATATCGCATTGCGAGGTGTGTGCAAGAGCGAAGGGGGAGAATAGCCTGAAGAAAGGGAGACTCATGCCCTTACCAACTCCCCAAAGGCCTTGGCAGAACATAAGTTTGGATTTTATAACTGGGCTCCCAGCTGACCAGGGTTGTACAGCCGTCTTGGTGGTAGTGGATGGGCTCACTAAACTAGGGCATTTCATCCCATGTCATACGCTTCCCACCGCTGGGCAAACTGCTAAATTGTTGACCAGTAATGTCATTCCGGAAGTCATAGTGTCAGATAGAGGCCCTCAATTCATCGCTCGCTTCTGGAAAATGTGGTGTAAGGCCCTGCATATTGAATCTGCTCTGTCCACAAGTTTTCACCCTCAGACAGACGACCAGACTGAACGGTTAAATCAGACCTTGAAGAAGTACCTTAGATGTTTAGCTACGGAAGCTCAGGACTCTTGGGTGGACCTTTTGTGGTTGGCCGAGTTGGCCTATAATAATGCTTGGCATTGTTCCACTGGTGTTTCTCCTTTCAAGGCCACATATGGGTTTGATGCGAACACTCTGCCTGTGGTTATCCCTGAGGTGGTCATGCACTACCCGTCTGTGAAGACTCAAGTTTTGCGCATTCAGCGTATACATCGTCAAGTGAATTCACATTTGGTTAAGGCTAAGCAGGTGTACAAGTAATGGGAGGACCACCATCGGATTGAGGGGCCTCACTATGAGGTGGGGGATCGGGTCTGGCTGTCCACCAAATACATCAGGTTCAGACTGCACAGTATTTTTCATCCACGGTTCATTGGTCCTTACCAGGTTGCGAAGCAGATCAATCCTGTTGCTTATAAACTAAAGCTGCCGGGGTCTCTGCGCATCCACCCTGTGTTCCATTGCCATCTGCTCAAACCAGCATATTCAGGCCGCAGGAGGTTGCCCCCGCCAGTGCTGCGGGATGGGGTGCTGGAATACGAGGTTCGCAGCATTCGTGATTCCAAGCTGCGTAGAGGAATGCTATGGTATTTGGTATCCTGGAAGGGGTATTCGGCCGAAAACGACTCCTGGGAACCCTGGCGTAATGTGCATGCTCCTGGTGCAGTGTCTTCTTTTCATCGCAGGTTCCCTGCCAAGCCTGGTCCTAGGAGGCGCTTGGCGGGAGGGCCTACTGTCAGGGACTAGTATGACGCGCCTACAGAGCCTCAATGAACTACATTTCCCAGAAGGCTCACACATGATGCAGGCCTTAAGACGCTGCGCAACGCACGGCACGTTGTGCGTAATTCTGTGTTGTTTTCCGATGGCGCTTCCGGGTTGAAGCTCCAAAATATTCTCTTAGCGTGTCTGGGATCAGAGGCGGCGTACCAAGTATCAACCTTCCATGAAGTGCAGGAGGCTTATGATGGTTTCGAAAGTTCCCGCATTCTGCTTACGGTGGTGAGCAATGACCTCGGCAGTTTGGAGCTTTCAGGTCTGTTACAGTTCTCGAGGCATGGGCTCTGTCTCGGAGGTGTTTGGGAGCTTGCGGCAACGGGGATCTGTCCTGTGTAGTCCCAAGTAGCACCTGAGAAGTTCTGTGACATACCAGTTTGTTTTCTTTGATTTCCTGGGTTGATTTCCATTTTGGTGACTCGTGCCAGAGTGAACAATTGAGTAGCGGAGTGTTGTGGCGTTCGCTACACATTACCGTTGCTCTGAAGGATTGTCGTTTCCACCGTGAACTATTTTCGTTTGACAGGAGTGGATTACAAGTGCCAAAGCGGAGACCTGTGGCGACGCCACGTTCTACCATATTTGGAGGACTAATGTGTATTTGTTTGGACAATACAAGACCCTACGATTGGAATAGGTTTTGTTTCTGGGCTTTGGTGAAGCAATCTTTATAGGCCTGACATTGAATTCATTTCCATTAACTTATTATGCTAAAAAAGGGAGGACAGGAGGAACCGTAGCATGCTGTGTTTAAGTGACCAACAGTGAGGCTACTCAATAATAGCTTAAGGTATATTAGGGCACCTGCAAAGCTCTTGTTTGTTCTTTCATGTTGAGCATACAAATGGCATAGTGACCTGTACCTATTCTCGTTTAGGTTCTTGATTCCAGTGGAATAAGGATTACATGTTCACAGGGTCCTTTGGCGCATGTACAAGGTATAACTCAGTTACTAGCGAGAATTGAATGAGAGTAGACGGATGGGGCTGACATTATGTTAGAGGATTGGCTGCATCAAACACTCCCACCACCACCAAAAACACTGCCTCCAAAGTCCTGGGGAATGTCTAAAATGTATACAGAATCACATGCACATGAGCTTGAATCCTTCTCTGTGTGGGAATTTCCAGCTCACCTTGTGCGCACCATGTGATATCAGGTCTTTACCAGTGGACTGCGTGAGAGTACCAGTATTGCGTAATATACAATGACACTATGGTCCTAATTACTCTGTCAGTCCTAGGTCTGCCAGACTCCTGGGGGCGCGTCAGTGGGGGTCTAGCCATCGCTGCACCGGCGGTCCAACTGCCCTATTACAACTGGGGTGGTTGGACCCCCATTACACCTCCGCATCCTCCAGGGATCAGAGATCCCTGGCGGTTGCGTGGTGGTATTAAGGCAGCAATATGTCGTCAATCATATTATGAGATTCCTCTCCGCCACAGTTCTCATAGCAGTTGCTCCTCCATGAATACTATGTCGGAGAGGAAACAAAGGAGGCCCTAAACAGACCCCTTGTGCCTGAGGGCCATGGGGTGCATGCAGGGGGGCACATGTTGTGCCCCCCTCTGTGCATGCACCCCAGTACCTCCATGACAAGGACTGCACCAGTCCATGGCGTGCAGGTACTGTCTTTGCCATTCCCATTACAGTGCTTATTTCGTAGGCACCGCCATGGGAATGCCAAAGATCCACCCACCAGTGACTACAAAAGTCTGAATCTGGCGGGCGGTGCACACATGGGTTTGGCGGCACGGGAGCAGGCCGCTGGCGTGGAAGTATGCTCTTGCATCCCAAAACTCGTAATCAAGACCCATGTGAGGGGTTCTGCTGGTGTCCATGCAGTGCATTAGGAAGCCACATGGTTTGAGACTGGTAGCCATGTGGAAATGAGCTTTATGAGGGCCAATCAAATGCCCGCTAGGATCTTTGCCAAATTTCCAGGATAGCCAATCACTATGTAAATAAAAACCAGGGGAGAACCTGGAGCACCGGTGAATATGTCACTGTGAACCATCTATGGGTAAAAAATAGGATGAAGTAAAGTACTTATGTCACATTTTATTTTGAGGCAAAATGCCATCAAATATTTTTTATCAGTAATAAAGCAATCTGTTATGTATGTTATAAAGAGATTTATACCGCGCACTGATACTCAAGAGTGTTCTGGCACGTAGGAGAACAGTGACAGAGGTGACCAAAAGAACTAGATCAGCTGTTTGAACAGGAAAGTTTTAATAAGTTTTTTTTAAAATAGGAAGCTCCTTGGTATGCCGGAGGTCAGCTGGAAGAACATTCCACAGTGTGGTTGCTTTTACCACAAAGGACTACCCCCCAATCCGTGAGCAAAGGAACCTAGGGACCACGAGCCGACATTGGAGGGCGAGCGAAGAGGTTGCCTGGGTAGATAGAAAGCGAACCGCGAACTGATGTAGGCAGGGCTAGGGCTGTGAAGTGCCTTATGAGTCATGGTCAAAACTTTGAAGCGAACTCGCTGGGCGACGGAAAGCCAATGCAAATCGCTTAGCTGCTGACGTACGCTCATTCTCCTCGGGATATTAAACAGGAGCCTGGCAACTGCGTTTTGAATAACCTGCAGTTTTCCTAGGAGATACCCAGGGATGCCAATGTAGAGTGCATTAGTATAGTCGAGGCATGATAAAATAAGCGCCTGAGCAACCGTCTCCCTGGCAGCGAGGGGGAACAGAGGAAAAAACCTCCTCAAGGCTTTGAGAAAGCCAAAGCAAACCCCTGAGAGTTTTTTGATTTGCTCATGGAAGCCCAAGTCTTCCCCGAACCATATTCCTAGGTTCTTGGCAGCGCCACCATCCGCCTTAGGGCACGGATAATCAGGCGGCCAGAGAGATTTTTTAAAAGTGGGGGGAAACTGGCCATAGAGGAGGACCTCAGACTTGTCTTCATTGCACTTAAGCCTGGCCTGTGCCAGCCAGGAAAATACTGAAGACAGGCACTGATGGGCAGTGTCAGCTTGGAGATCAGAGCCCTTCCAAGTGAAAAGGAGCTCAGTGTCATCTGCGTAAGCCATTATTTTGGCACCCAGCTCCTCTGCCAAATAAATCAGGGGTGTCAGGCAAATATTGAAAAGTAGAGGGCCCAGCGTGGACCCCTGAGGGACCCCCGTGGACAGTTTGCTGATAGGTGATGAAAAATGCGTCATCCACACCTGTTGGGTGCGGTTATCCAAAAAGGATTTGACCCGGTCCCAGGCCACGCCCGTGATGCCGATGGCAGACAGACGGGAGAGAAGCTGGTGATGGGGTACCGTGTCGAAGGTGGCAGAGAGGTCCAATAAAATCAGAGCCGCCCTGCCGCCCGCATCCAGGCACTCCCTAATTGCCTCCGTAATCTCCACCAGCACTGTCTCGGTGCTGAAAGATGTCCTAAACCCAGATTGGGCCGAGTGGAGAGCACCGGAAGATTCCAAGAATCCCTCCAGTTACCTAAAAGCCACCTTTTCGCACACCTTAGCCAAGGCCGGTAAAAGGGAAATGGGGCGATACTTAGAAAGGATAGAGGGATCAGCAGAAGGCTTCTTGAGGAGAGGGAGGGGTTTGGAGTGCTTCCATTGCAGGGGGACTATGCCTGATTAAAGTGAATCATTAACAAGCGCTGCTACCTCAAGAAAAAGTATCTCGGCTAGCCCACCCAGAACTCTAGCTGGACAAGGGTCTGCAGGGGAGCCTGATTTCAAAGATTTCAGGATGGCTAAAACGTCCCTCTCATCCGCCGGCTAAAAGTGCAAAAAGAGCTGGCTGGGTGTAATAGCGCTCGGGAGAGGGGGCAAAAGCAGAGAACACTGATCATGGGGGGTGGTCCCTAGACTATCTTGGATCCTTTGGATCTTAGCAATGAAGAAAGTGGATAGATCTTCGCACCATTGAGAGGAGATAGGGAGGGTGGTTTGTTCTGCAGCAGGTGACAGAAAGCTACGGACAATGGAGAATATGTATTTGCTGTTGTTATTAGCTTTGGAGATTCTTTCTGCAAAGAAATAGCCTTTAGCTTCTTTAATGGCTGCGTAGTAATCCCTCTTGGCGCGAGGGCAGTACCCGCGACGCCAGCATCTCTCAAGTTTTTTACATCCCAGCTTAAGTGCTTTTAGGGAGTCCGTAAACTAAGGTTTAGAGGGAGAGCCGCGCGGTTGGCATCTCGAGGAGGGCTTAGGCAAAGATTTAGCCCCCTGGCTGATACAGGCTGAGAACCTCTCCACGGCTCCATCGAGATCGAGGGCTTCTCCCGGGGGGGGCTGATGACAGAGCTTTAGACAAAGCCGGAATATTGATCTTCTTTGGGGGATGTCCCAACATTAAAAGGATATTCTTGTGTTAGACCTAATGATCATTGTGTGTTCGACCCAGTGATGGTAGGTTTGAAGCCCCAGTGGGTCCACTCATCCTTTTCATCCATCCGAGGTCAGATAAAAAGCTAATCAATGAGGTGGGTAAAAATAAACACACTTTATCTAGCCCAAGATATCACTCTGAGTAAATATAGTATTTGTAAATACAAGTTACGATATATGTTATTCATGTCTTGCTGAATTAAATTATGTTATGTTCATGTTATGTTATGTATTACAATGGGTAATTGTTAGTAATAAGAATAGGGCCTTGGTCAGGGTTAGTGGGTGTTAGGTTAAGTATTAGGGTATATTAAAGTGGTTGAAATGCAGTTTATTCATAAAGTAATGTGTTGTACATGTTTTCCTGTTGCACTTCATCCGAGGGTTGTTGAAATGTTCGTTTGTTTTTTAGGATTCTTAATAGTGGTTTTGTATTATTTATTCATAAAGCGCTCTAAAGATCCAGAAAAGAGGTTTGTTCAAAAAAGAGTGATGGTGTTCTGAGATGAGTGAGGTTACGAGCAGTCACTTCATGGTGAGTCTCGTGTTTTTAAAAGTCATTTTGTTTCTTACCTGCAAGCAATTTATATCTGTCAGGGTTACTGCCAGGGACCCATTTTTTAAACTGGTCTTAAGCATCCAATCTTGATCTAGGCTTTCTGTGCATTTTGTTGGAATTCCGACAGTCAGCATTAGCCACGGAGTAGAATGGTGACCTAATCCGCTTCACTAGAAAAGAATGCGCCAGTCACTCAATCAATCAATCAATCAGTTCATTTGTAGAGTGCACTACTTACCCGTGAGGGTCTCAAGGCACTGGGGGAGGGGGGGCGGGGGTGCTGCTACTGCTCGAACAGCCAGGTCTTTAGGAGTCTCCTGAAGGCCAGCAGGACCTGGGTCTGACGTAGACGGATGGGGAGGGTGTTCCAGGTTTTTGCGGCGAGGTGGGAGAATGATCTGCTTCCGGCGGTCGCTCGATGGATGCGGGGGACAGCGGAGCGAAGCTGGCGGTTCGGGGTGTAGAAGGTGAGTCGTTTGTTGAGGTACGCTGATCCGGTGTTGTGGAGTGCTTTGTGAGCGTGCTTGAGGAGCTTGAAGGTGATCCTCTTGTTGACAGGGAGCCAGTGCAGGTCTTTCAGGTGGGATGTGAAGTGGCAGGGGATGTCGAGGATGAGGCGTGCGGAGGCGTTCTGTATGCGTTGTAGTCGTTTCTGGAGTTTGGCTGATGTTTCTGCCTATAGAGCATTGCCGTAGTTCAGTCTGCTGCTGACGAGGGCCTGGGTGACCGTCCTTCTGGTTCTGGTGGGGACCCATCTATAGATCTTGTGGAGAATGTGGAGGGTGTTGAAGCTGGAGGAGGAGACGATGTTTACTTGCTGGGTCATTGACAATGCGGAGTCCAGGATGACTCCCAGGTTGCGTGCCTGGTCAGTGGGCATCGGAGCAGCTCCCAGTGCAGCCGGCCACCATGAGTCATCCCAGACAGAGGGGGTGGATCCGATGATGAGGACCTCCGTCTTGTCCGAGTTCAGTTTTAGGTGGCTGTTCATCATCCATTCGGCGATGGCCTTCATTCCTTCATGGAGGTTGGATTTGGCGGTGGTGGGGGCCTTGGTGAGGGAAAGGATCAGCTGGGTGTCGTTGGCGTATGAGATGATGTTGAGGTTGTGCGATCGAACGATGTTGGCGTGCAGTGCCATGTAGACATTGAAGAGTGTCGGGCTGAGGGACGATCCTTGGGGTACGTCGCAGATGATCTTGATGTCTTTAGAGCGGAATGGGGGAGGCGGACACTCTGGGTTCTGCCGCTGAGGAAGGAGGTGGTCCAGTCCAGTGCTTTGTCACAGATCCCTGCGCTGGGGAGGCGTGTGCGGAGGGTGTGGTGGCAGACGGTGTTGAATGCGGCTGAGAGGTCCAGAGGATGAGGGCCGCGGTTTCTCTGTTGTCCAGCATGGCCATGATGTCGTCTGTGGCGGCGATGAGGGCTGTTTCGGTGCTGTGGTTGCTGCGGAATCCAGATTGTGATGGGTCCAGGATGTTGTTCTTTTCGAGGAAGGAGGTCAGTTGCCTGTTGACAATCTTCTTGATAACTTTCGCCGGCAATGGGAGGAAGGAGATGGGCCGGACGTTTTTGAGGTCCTTGGGGTCTGCCTTGGGTTTCTTGAGTACGGCGTTGATCTCGGCGTGGTTCAAGCTCTCCGGGAAGGTGGCGGTATTGATGAGCTGTTGATAATCTTGCAGAGATAGGGTGCGATGGTGGAGCATGCTTTGTTGAAGATGTGGTGCGGGCAGGGGTCAGATGGTGAGGCGGAGTGGATGGTGTTCATGATTTTAATGGTGTCACTGTCATTGACGTGTGTCCAGGAGAGCAGGGGGTCGATGTGGCTGGGGGGCATCGGAGGCTGTTGCGTCCTACACGGTGGAGGTGGTGGTGCTTTGGAGGCTTGTGTAGCTGCAGTTCCTGCAGGAGAAGGGTCCATGGGTGCGCTTCGGGTTTGCCCGGAAGCAGGTGTGCGATCGGCCGGTATTGAGTGAGTGGAGGGTGCTGGCATCGTAGTGGCGTCTGGTGTCGGGTGTCATGGTGTTCGCGAGGGCCTGGGGGTCTTAGGCTGGGCACGGTCCAGGCGCGGACGAGCGCAGACGGGCTTGCCTTAGTCACTGGTGTGAGATAATGTAGACCACATCATGCTTAAGTTACAGCTTTTCTAGTGGTGGGAAGATCTTCTGCCTAGCCAAGGAGGCTTGTATTCATCAACTGGGAAGCATTGTACACTGGTCCCTAACATGAAAGACATGAACCAGCCCACTCACATAGGGCTTGATTCACAAACTGCACTTTGTAGTACATTTTGTAGTGCTACAATAGTACTTCAAAATGTACTACAAAGTGATTTACACAAACTGCATTCTTGTACTAACTTAGGGCTTTGAGTATGACTTTGGCGTTCTGGGAGCGGGCCGCCACGTCAGCGCCCTGCTCCCAGAACACCAAGGTTGACCGCTGCCCACCAGATTTTGAGTTTCCTCGGTGTCTGGTGGGCGCGCGGCTCACCGGTCCCATTGCGGTGCTTATTGACTGCCACTGCACCTCCACCCTGAGTTTGGCAAGCTCATAATCGGGCCCGTACTCTTTTGTGGTAATTTATCAACTTACACATGTAACTTATACTTTTGTAGCAACTTGCATTTTTGTATTAAGTTCAGCACTACCCATGGCCAACTGGTACTGCAGCACCCTCCCATGGGAAATAATGGAGTTAGGGTCGTAAAATAAACACCCAAAGGAAATAATAATAAATTAAGTAAGACTATTTAATATAAATAAATACAAATTAGTGTTGAACACATACATATGAAAATAGTACTTATTTATAATTTAGCTACACAATATTTAATTTTTTATTTTTATTTATTTATATTTCTTATAAAGCGCTAACAATCATCCAAGTAGGATATCACGGCACTATGATTGCTAAAGTGGATGTACCGTTGGCATAATTCGAGTTGGGTTAGTCTGGATGGGGGAAGAGGAAAGTTTTTAGCTGCTTCCTGAATGCCAGATGGCATTCTGTGAGTCGGAGGGCCGTAGGTAATTCGTTCCACTTGGTTGCAGCTATGTGGGAAAAGGCACGCTCACCCATCCTGGCCCTCTTCACCCGACAGGTTTTAGCACGAGCCAAGAATTGAGAGCGGAGGTTCCTAGTGGGAGCATAAAACTGAATCCTGTTTCTGAGGATGAGGGGGCCGGTTTTGTGCAGTGCTCTATGCGTTATACACAGCATTTTAAAGGTTGCTCTCTGCTTCATTGGTAACCAATGTAGATCACGCAGGCAGCTCTTGGCTGAATCGTATTTCCTTTTCATACAGATAGCCTTGGCTGCTGCGTTCTGCACCATTTGGAGCTTGGTGAAGAGATACTCTGCCATGCCTAAGAACAGGGAGTTTCCATAGTCCAGCCTACTCATCAAGAGAGACTGGACCAGGATCTTTCGGCACTCTATTGGAATCCAGGGAAAGACTCTTTTAAGCATTTTTAGTATTGCAAAGCCTTTTCCGCATATGGCAGCTACATGGGTCTTCATGGATAGGGATATGTCTATAGTTATTCCAAGATTCCTTGCTGTTGGTGTCGGAGCAGGTGGAGTGCCCAGG